>NC_047046.1:65983842-68383842 GCF_011762595.2 Tursiops truncatus
ACGTTAAGACTGGATTAAGGTTATTTATCAGCGGTATTCACTGGTGAATTCTGGAGCATTTGATATCAGTATGTGGCCAGTCATTGAATCATCTGGTGAAAGGATTACTGTACGTAAGCACACTAGGTGCATCTGTGTCATAGAGGTCTCCTACCAAAACTAGTTGAAGGAAGAATTTTATGTGTATAGATGTTGAAATTAAGCAGCTGGCTAATAGTAAGAAAAATGGCATAACTTCTATGTAATTAATCTTTTAAATTAGTTTCATATATTCTTGACATTGCAATTTGTTTCACTATCTTTTTGGTAATTTGTAAAGTGAAGCATGTGGAGTAGCATAGACTACGTCAGTGCTTTGTAAAACTGACAACAACTCAGACTCCCAGGGTGCTTTTTAAAGATAGGGCTCCACTCAATATATATTTAGTAGGCCTGAGCCTACTGCAGGGGGAAGTCTGATACAGCCCCTTTTGAAAGAATAAGCTAGATGACTTGATAGTCTCCTTCATTCAGAAGGTTTTATGAAATGTATTTTTCAGTTATTAAAATTCATCCTACTTCACAATCTTTTAAAACGGTATTTTCCAAAGTGTGGTCCACGGACTCTTGGGGGTCCCCATGCCCTTTATCTTCTAGGGGTTCATGAAATCAAAATTATTCACATAATAAAATTGAGACATTATGTGCCCTTGTACTGTGTTGACATTTGCACTGATGGTAGGGAAGCAGTGGTGGGTAAACTGCTGGCACTTTATCTTGAGTCAAGGCAGTGGCACCAAACACACGTTAAGCATTTGAAAAAATGCCAGTTTCAGGGGCTTCCCTGGTGGCGCAGTGGTTGAGGGTCCGCCTGCCGATGCGGGGCACGCGGGTTCGTGCCCCAGTCCGGGGAGATCCCACATGCCGCGGAGCGGCTAGGCCCATGAGCCATGGCCGCTGAGCCTGCGTGTCCAGAGCCTGTGCTCTGCGGCGGGAGAGGCCGCGACGGTGAGAGGCCCGCGTACCGCAAAAAAAAAAAAAAAAAAGAAAAAATGCCAGTTTCACTTAAGAATATCCTTGGTGAAGCAGTAAAAAGTTTTAATTTTTAAAATATCTACCCTGGTGTGCATGTCTTTTCAGTATTCGGTGTGATTAAATGGAAGTGTGCATAAAGTTCTTCTGCAATCAGCGTACAAGGTTCATCTCTAGGAAAAGCACTTGTGTGATTGAGCTGCACGCTAAACTATCTGCTTTTTTATTTTTACTTAAAAGAATGACTGATAGGTAAACTGTAGTTACTTAGACTTGGATGTTTGGCAGACATTTGCTTGAAAATAAGTGAAGTGAGCCTGCCACTCAAGGAAAATAAATAAAATATTTGTTGCCAATGATAAAAATATGATCTTTCAAGTGAAAATTAGATTTTTGGAAAACTAGTATCTGCCACCATGGGCTTGCCAGCTTCCCAGTACTTAAAGATTTTTCTGATGAGATTGGTGATGAGATTTAGCAATGTGATTTTTAAAAATACATTGTGTAAGGAAATGTATCAACATTGGGAAGATCCGTATAAATCATTGAACCAGTGTTTTTCCAGATGACCAATGCATGATGTTACAAATCATGCATGGGTAGGAGATCCATTCAAAGCACAATATGGACCAATGGATTTTTATATAGCAGAGCCAAGAAGTTCACTGATACAGTTTCAGATTCCACATTGCAGCTAACCTTTAGGAATTGCCATTTGTTGCATTTTGGTGTTGAATGAAAGAAGAATATCCATCATTATCTAAAAGGGCCATTAAAATAGTCTTTTCTTTTCCAATTATCTGTGTGAGGCATATTTTCTTCATAAGCGTTAACCAAAACAACATATCACAATGATTGGATGCAGAAGCAGATATGAGAATTCAGCTGGCTTCTCTTAAGCTGGACGTTAAAGAAATTTGCAAAAATGGAAAACAGTGTCACTCTGAATACTGACTTTTTAAAAATTTTTATTTATTTTATTTTTGGCTGCGTTGGGTCTTTACTGCTGTGCGCGGGCTTTCTCTAGTTGCGGTGAGCGGGAGCTACTCTTCGTTGTGGTGCGCGGGCTTCTCGCTGCGGTGGCCTCTCCTGTTGCAGAGCACGGGCTCTAGGTGCGCGGGCTTCAGTAGTTGTGGCACATGAGCTCAGTAGTTGTGGCTCACGTGGGCTCAGTAGTTGTGGCTCACGTGGGCTCAGTAGTTGTGACTCACGGGCTCTAGAGCGCAGGCTCAGTAGTTGTGGTGCACAGGCTTAGTTGCTCCATGGCATGTGGGATCTTCCCGGACCAGGGCTTGAACCCTGTCCCCCGCATTGGCAGGCGGATTCTTAACCACTGTGCCACCAGGGAAGCCCCTGAATACTGACTTTTTAATTTGTTTTAGAAAATAGTTATTTTTCATAAAATTTATTAATATGTAATGGGTTTATTATTTAAAATTAATTTAATAGAGTAAATAAACATTTGTTTTAATTTGTGATATGATAAATATTAATAGATGTAACTCATATAAACAAAGGCTATTTGGAATTCTCAATAATTAAGAATGTAGGTAAGTGGACTGGAGACCAGAGAGTTTGGCAACTGCTATTTTATTTTATTTATTATTTATTTATTATTGTTATTTTTAATATCTTTATTGGAGTATAATTGCTTTACAATGGTGTGTTAGTTTCTGCTTTATAACAAAGCGAATCAGTTATACATATACATATATCCCCATATCTCTTCCCTCTTGCGTCTCTCCCACCCACCCTCCCTATCCAACCCGTCTAGGGGGTCACAAAACACCGAGCTGATCTCCCTGTGCTATGCGGCTGCTTCCCACTAGCTATCTGTTTTACACTTGGTAGTGTATATGTCCATGCCACTCTCTCACTTTGTCACAGCTTACCCTTCCCCCTCCCCATATCCTCAAGTCCATTCTCTAGTAGGTCTGCATCTTTATTCCCATCCTGCCCTTAGATTCTTCATGACTATTTTTTTTTTTGGTTTTTTAGATTCCATATATATGTGTTAGCATATGGTATTGGTTTTTCTCTTTCTGACTTACTTCACTCTGTATGACAGACTCTAGGTCCCTCCACCTCACTATGAATAACTCAATTTCGTTTCTTTTTATGGCTGAGTAATATTCCATTGTATATATGTGCCATATCTTATTTATCCATTCATCTGTTGATGGACCCTTAGGTTGCTTCCATGTCCTGGCTATTGTAAATAGAGCTGCAGTGAACACTGTGGTACATGACACTTTTTGAATTATGATTTTCTCAGGGTATATACCCAGTAGTGAGATTGCTGGGTCATATGGTAGTTCTACTGTTAGTTTTTAAGGAACCTCCATACTGTTTTCCATAGTGGCTGTATCAGTTTACATTCCCAGCAACAGTGCAAGAGGGTTCCCATTTCTCCACACCCTCTCCAGCATTTATTGTTTGTAGATTTTTTGTTGACGGCCATTCTGACTGGTGTGAGGTGATACCACGTTGTAGTTTTGATTTGCATTTCTCTAATGATTAGTGATGTTGAGCATCCTTTCATGTGTTCGTTGGCAATCTGTATATCTTCTTTGGAGAAAGGGCTATTTAGGTCTTCTGCCCATTTTTGGATTGGGTTGTTTGTTTCTTTGATATTGAGCTACATGAGCTGCATGTAAATTTTGCAGATTAATCCTTTGTCAGTTGCTTCATTTGCAAATATTTTCTCCCATTCTGAGGGTTGTCTTTTCCTCTTGTTTATGGTTTCCTTTGTTGTGAAAAAGCTTTTAGGTTTCATCAGTTCCCATTTGTTTATTTTTGTTTTTATTTCCATTTCTCTAGGAGGTGGGTCAAAAAGGATCTTGCTGTGATTTATGTCATAGAGTGTTCTGCCTATGTTTTCCTCTAAGAGTTTTATAGTGTCTGGCCTTACAATTAGGTCTTTAATCCATTTTGAGTTTATTTTTGTGTATGGTGTAAAGGAGTGTTCTAATTTCATTTTTTTACATGTAGCTGTCCAGTTTTTCCAGCACCACTTATTGAAGAGGCTGTCTTTTCTCCACTGTATATTCTTTCCTCCTTTATCAAAGACAAGGTGACCATATGTGTGTGGGTTTATCTTGGGACTTGGTATCCTGTTCCATTGATCTATATTTCTGTTTTTTGTGCCAGTACCATACTGTCTTGATTACTGTAGCTTTGTAGTATAGTCTGAAGTCAGGGAGCCTGACTCCTCCAGCTCCGTTTTTCTTTTTCAACATTGCTTTGGCTATTTGGGGTCTCTTGTGTTTCCATACAAATTGTGAATTTGTTTCTTCTAGTTCTGTGAAAAATGCCAGTGGTAGTTTGATAGGGATTGCATTGAATCTATAGATTGCTTTGAGTAGTAGAGTCATTTTCACTATGTTGATTCTTCCATTCCAAGAATATGGTATATCTCTCCATCTGTTTGTATCATCTTTATTTTTTATTTATTTTTTTGCATCTTTATTGGAGTATAATTGCTTTACAATGGTGTGTAACTTTCTGCTTTATAACAAAGTGAATCAGTTATACATATGTTCCATATCTTTTCCCTCTTGTGTCTCCCTCCCTCCCACCCTCGCTATCCCACCCCTCCAGCAATTGCTATTTTAAAGTAACTCATTATCTGTATTATTGAGAAGATTATGGGTTGGTTCCATTGTTTATATATGTGGTTTGTATTATATTGCTGCTGTTTCTGAGAATATTAACTCAGTTTTTTAAAAATTGAAGTATATGGTTGATTTACAATGTCATGTTAGTTTTAGGTGTGCAGCACAGTGATTCAGATATGAATATATGGATGAGATATATAGATAATATATAAATTCTTTTTCAGATTATTTTCCCCTTATAGGTTATTACATAATGTTGAGTGTAGTTCCTTGTGCTATACCGTAGGCCCTTGATTAGCTCAATTTTTGTTCAGTTATGTACTGGGAAATATGTAGCAGTCAAGTTAAGTAAAAAGGGAATTCATTGGCTTCGTCTGGAATCAGAGCTGGCCTCAGAGTGCTGGATCCAGCGTCATAAGAAGCCAGTATCATCAGGATTCTATCAAGTTAAGTGAAAAGGGAATTCACTGGCTTCGTCTGGAATCAGAGCTGGCCTCAGAGTGCTGGATCCAGGGTCACAAGAAGCCAGTATCATCAGGATTCTATCTCTTGGCTTTGCTTTGCTTTCTGTTAGTTTATGTCTCAGATAGGTGCCAGACTAACTACTCTCAGCTTCAAGTTCAAGCCCAGCAAAGAGCTCCCCGCCCCCCACCCTCTGTAGTTCCAACAAAAGTCCTGGAGCTGTGTTATTAGCCTGACTTGGGTCCTCTCCCATCTTTGAAACAGCTAATGTACCTAAGAGGTAGCTCTGGTTAGTCAGGATTGGGATTGTCCCACCTGTCCAGATTGGGAAATCAGAGTACTGTTATAGAAGGGGAATTATATGCTGGCAGACAAAAAACAGATGTCAACTAGAGGACTTTGTTGATTCTTCTTTTAACAACCTTTAATTTATTCATTCAGAAAAAATGTTAATTTTTAAATAAGATTATTTAAGGTGAAATTGCTGTACCAGTATGACATTTAAATCTAATCCCAATGGGTAAACAAGAAGCACATCTCTAAATTTGTCCCTGTAGTTCATCTTAAAAGTTACCACACAAAAAAAGTTCTTTTTGTTTCTTTGATTGTGTTATTCCCATCTCAGATCTTTATAATCATTAATACCTGCACATGTAATTCTTTATGCTCTTGGAAGTTCTCCTCCAATTGCACTTATTTTGACAAAGCTCAGTCTAGGCTGTAACTTGTACTGCACGCAGTTGAACTAATCCTGTGCACCGACCCCTGCCCCCTTCCCCAGCTTGTAAGCCTATGCTTGGAATTTCTTTCTAGTGATACTCTTCACCAGGCCAGGCTTTTTTTTTTTTCCTTCCTTGTTAAGCACTCTCAAATATTCCCTTTTTCTTTTTTTTTTTTTTTTGCGGTACACGGGCCTCTCACTGCTGTGGCCTCTCCGGTTGCGGAGCACAGGCCTCCAGACATGCAGGCTCAGCGGCCATGGCTCACGGGCCTAGCTGCTCCGCGGCATGTGGGATCCTCCCTGACCGGGGCACGAACCCGTGGCCCCTGCATCGGCAGGCAGACTCTCAACCACTGCGCCACCAGGGAGGCCCAAATATTCCCATATTTGATCCTTGACCAAAGTATCTATAACTTCTAGAAAATATACCTGTTTTTTTCACATAGTGTAGTCAATAATCCAAAAGTAAACATACATCCAAGAAATAAAAAAATGTCAACATTCATTAAAGTTTATGAATTTCCGTGAGAGCCTCTCAGGTCAGTACTCAGCCTTTTTAATTTTAGAGAGTATTTTAATTATTTTGGCTTTGTAGTCCATGGAGCTGCTTTTAGACCTATGGTCAACTTCAGGTGACAGCTTATGTTTAACAGCAAGGCTAGAGACAAAACACAAAATAGGTAGATATAAGAACAAACCTCTGTTCCTTTTGCTGACTTCCTGCCTCCCGTTACCCCATCGCTGTGGGATGGCTTGTTCTATTATAGCGATTTTATCTAATACCTGTGTGTTGGAGACTTTCAAGTAACCTTAACTTCTCTAATGAGCTCTTCAAACTCAGCATATTTAAAGCTGAATTTGTTACTTAATCTCTTTTAAATCTTTTCTTCTTTCTTTATCATTCTGTTAACCTATCTAGGAAATAGGCCATCTTTTGACTCTCTTCTTTTTACTCCTTATACTTAGTTGACTAAAAAATCTAGTCTGTTCTACCTAGAAACGTCTTACTGGTTCCCCTTTTGTTTCCATTGCCCATGCCCCTAATCTAGGCCCTGTCACTCTTCTGATCACTGTTTCTTGACTGGTCTTCTGTTCCTCTTTGCAAAGCTCTTCTCCATGCTCTCACTATAGTTTTCTTTCTAATACAGATCTAATGCTGTTATTCCTCCCCCTCTCTACCAGAAACCTGCTCTAGACAAAACACCTGCACTCTTGTCCCTCTGCTTTTTCCTATGATTTTCCTTCAGCCTGGCAAATTCTTATTCACATGTGGTAGTTGTAAGTACTCTCCCGTCCATATTCTGATGGCTCTCTTCTGGCATATGGTTAATATTTATTTCTCTGTGTCCCTCCCCCACCTTGAAATTAGGCATGGTCCTGGGTTCTCAGCTTGGGCACTAGTGACATTTGGGGCCAGATCATCCTTTGTTGGAGGGGCTGTCCTGTATGTTGTAGGATGTTTAGCAGCGGCCTTGGCCTCCACCCACTAGATACCAGCGTACTGCTCTGCCTTCCACCTCCCCCTTCCAGTTGTGGCAGTCAGCATTGTCTCTAGACATTGCCAAATGTCCCTGGAGGGACAGAGTTGCCCTGGTTGAGAACCACTGGCATGGCCGTGTGACTTGGTCCATCCATTGTGAACAGAAGTGATAGTCAACGTTTAAAAGCCAGTGCATGAGTTACCTATCTTTTCCCCTGCCATTTAAGGACATATGTAGAAATGGAGACTTTGTTAGCCTAATCCATGAGAGATGACAATGAGCAGTGATGGACAGTGCTGTTATGGGCATGTATCTGTGATTGACATATAGTTTATGCAGAAAACAAACCTTTGTTTTAGGCTACTGATATTTGGGAGTTGGTTGTCACTGTGACATAGACTAGCTTAGCCTGACTGTTACATCATGCTAAGACTTAGCTTACCTGTGGATTTTCCATGCATTCCTATTTCCAGATCACTTTAATTCCTACCTCTTTTAGGCATCTGTTACTTAGTGTAATGATATGTTGGATCGTCTGGATCAGTGGTTCTCAGTGGAGTAAGTACTGCCTCTTTAAGAGATGTTGTGGAAGTTACTGGGAGGGGCTTTGGTGCGGGGTGGGGGGGGCGGCTAGGGATGCCATCCTGCACGTGAGAGACTGTGAAGAATTTTTTGCATACCACAACACTTTTAAATGCCCAGAATATTCATGTAGGAGGAAAACGTATAATTAGCCTAGAACCTAACACCATGTTAATATATATTCAGTTTTTGGAAATTAAGCTTCTCTTAATTCATCTCTTTTTTTTTTAATTTTTTTAAAATTATTATTATTTTTTTATTATTTTTTTTTTTGCGGTACGCGGGCCTCTCACTGTTGTGGCCCCTCCCGTTGCAGAGCACAGGCTCCAGACGCAGGACGCAGACGCGCAGGCCCAGCGGCCATGGCTCACGGGCCCAGCCGCTCCGCGGCATGTGGGATCTTCCCGGACCGGGGCACGAACCCGTGTCCCCTGCATCGGCAGGCGGACTCTCAACCACTGCACCACCAGGGAAGCCCTGTTTGTTTTTTAAATTAATTTTTATCGGAGTATAGGTGATTTACAATGTTGTATTAGTTTCTACTGTACAGCAAAGTGAATCAGTTATACATATATCCACTCTTTTTTAGATTCTTTTCCCATATAGGTCATTACAGAGTACTGAATAGAGTTTTCTGTGCTATACAGTAGGTTCTTATTAGTTATCTGTTTTATGTATGTATAGTAGTGTGTACATGTCAATCCCATTAATTCAGTTTAATTGAAGTTTTTTTGTTTGGAACTTTATTGACAGTTAACTATTTTGGAAAATCCACCTCACCAACTGCAATGCCATTGTGCCAAAACAACACACCTGTCTTGGAAGGTCTGAATTTGTAGTCGTCATGTTTATGGTGATTTACTGTATCAGTTCAGGCATCCAACCTCTTTATTATACTTTCTGATTTTGTTGATATGCCTGAGCATTTTTATTGAAATACACACTTCATTATATACTAATCTTTTCCCCCTTTATATTATAATTAGGGCATTGTTAAAATTTTTAAAAAGCGTAAATAGGTTAGAACTTTGTTTCCGGAGAGCTAATGGGGTGATATAAATTATTTGTTATAAAAATGGGGTGGGGCTTCCCTGGTGGCGCAGTGGTTGAGAGTCCACCTGCCGATTCAGGGGACGCGGGTTCGTGCCCTGGTCTGGGAAGATCCCGCATGCCACGGAGCGGCTGGGCCCGTGAGCCATGGCCGCTGAGCCTGCGCGTCCGGAGCCTGTGCTCTGCAACGGGAGGGGCCACAACAGTGAGAGGCCCGCGCACCGCAAAAAAAAAAAAAAAAAAAAAAGGGGGGGTATTCTCAAAAGCAGGGGTCCCCAACCCCCTGGGCCGCACAGCAGGAGGTAAGTGGCAGGTGAGGGTGGGTAGCTTCATCTGCCGCTCTCCATCGCCTCTCCATCGCTCGCATTACAGCCTGAACCTTTCCCTCCCCTCCCCCGTGCATGGAAAAATTGTTTTCCACGAAACCGGTCCCTGGTGCCAAAAAGGTTGGGGAGGGCTGCTGGATAGAGTTGAGAACCACTTTCTGATTATGTGCTACTTGTTTTTTTTATCTGTAGTGCTTTGCTCCTAGCGGATACAGTGTTTGCTGAATTGGCCAATTTATGGTCCCCAGATTGCTTTTATATCCTGTTGCATTTGATCACCATAGCCAGTCTATAAACTTGGCAAGGCAGATAATGTTTCCATTTTATAGATAAGAGAATTGAAAGAGAGGTTAACTTGCCTAATCATGCTGCTAGAGCTTTGATTAGAATATATAATTTTGTTTATACCAGTCCAGTGCCCTTGTCTACTATCATTCCATACCACTCTTTACAAAATTATAATCTAGAATTTAATGTAGAACAACACCTGTATACCCCTGCGGGTATTATTTTTTATACAAGGAACTTTTTTTTTTTTTATTGCAAGGAACTTTTAAATTATGTTTCAGGCACTTGTGGTCATAGGAATATTTCCACTAGTGTTCAAAGAAATGTGCAATTAAAACAGTTTCTGAGAAACTGTTAGGGCCAAAAATAGCTTAAATTTTAGAGATGATAACATCCAACAGGGAGATTGTGATGAAATAGTTACAAACACTTTAATTACATTATAAATTGGAACAAATCTTTTGGAATATAATATCAGAAAATGATTTCAACGACATAAGCATTTGCATTCTTCAAAATTTGTTGCAAGGAAATGACACCAAATAAAAAAGCTGTAGTCAACTTGCAATCATTTGCCTGGTATATGAAAGGAACTGTGTACTGTACTAGGATTTTTTAAGATGGGAAGGTGTTGCTGTTTTCTTCTAAACTTACGGCAACAGGGTGTGAAACAAATACATAATCAAACAACTATAATATAATGTGTTGTAATTGGGGTGTGTTTTTAATTTGATGGAGGCATCAGGTAATATACTAGGGTACATAGTAAACACACCAGGGAAGTAATTCTCCTTCAGGATTGTGGGGAGAGGAGACTGTGTTAGGGGAAACCCTTGGAGAAATTGAGACATTTAAGCTGCACTTTGAAGAATGGCTAGGACTTCACCAAGTAGATAAAATAGGACTGGATATTTTAGGCAAAAGAAATAGCCTGAGCATGAATCTGAAAGCACATGCAGAAATGCATTCATTTAACAATAAGAAACGGTTATATGTCCTAGGAATTGGGCATATAATGATGACTAAGACGAGTACAGTCCCTGTCCCTGAAAGCTTTTGAAGTCTAGAAATTATAATTTTGAGGTTGGCATTCTGAGATTTCAAACTGGTGATTCTCTTGGGCCAGATGTGAGTTGAAGGTGTGTTTGGTTTGGCATACACGGTGGTTGCTCTTTCTCCTTCCTTCCTTCCCTTTCCCTACAGGTGTGTTGCCAATACTTATTTTTGACATATAAATAGGCATTGAAGATGTGGCAGCTCAAATGCCACTTCTGCCGGAAGTGAGTAGCAGCTATTCACTTTATTTATTTATTTGGCTGTGCCGGGTCTTAGTTGTGGCATCCGGGATCTTTTTTAGTTGTGGCATGTGGGATCTAGTTCCCCTGACCAGGGATCGAACCCAGGCCCCCTGCATTGATTTTTTTGTCAAATTTTCTTTGACAAATTTTAATAGGAGAAAATGCAGAAAAATACATAATGTGTTTTAGGAAAATCTCTTTTTAAAACAATTAAACATTTTAGTATTCAGAGAGTAGCTGCTTTTTACTAAACATTAATATAGATTTTTCACTTTGTACGCTCTCCTTTTAATCCATGTTCAGAGAGAATTTAAGTAACTTAATTTGTCCCACTACTTAGTGTGAGAGCTAGGATTCTAATCCAGATCTCTAACTCCAAAACCTACCAGGCAGGTAATCTTTGGTTATCTGGAAAGTGTACCCTCAGCATGTGGGCAAGTGGTTAAGTATTCAAAGGTATAAGAAAAACTGCTTTTTCTCTGCCTAGGGCAGGCGTTTATGTAAAACAGGTAACAATAGAGGGGAACACGTGTTAAATAGCAAGTGATATAAATTTAAAGGAAGCCCAAAACTACAGCAGTGTCTGGTAGAATAGAAATTGATAGAAATGACTAAGATAAAGAATCATGTAACTTTGTGAGAGAATGTAGGGGGTAGTCAAAGAAAGAGGTAGGTCAAAGATGATTTACGAAGCTTTCCAACGCTGGGTAATTGAGTGGAGTTTAAGCTGTACAAGTAAAGGTCGTCAGAAGAGGAACAGGTTTTGGTAGGGACTGATGAGTTAGTTTTATTAATTTGGTCGTGGAGGGTAGGCTTTTAAAATTCAAGTAAATAGCCGAAGAAAATAAAAGCAAAATAAGCATGGAATGCAACACCATCAACAAACAAATGAAAAACAACCTGGCATAAGTACAGCCTCCACTCCTGCTTTATCTCACTTATTCTTAGGCTGATGGCCTTTTCTTATTCCATGTGAGATTTTGAGGTTAGATAAGTTAGTTTGTGTTATGAATGTTGAATGGATTTTTAATTAATATTCATTTTCTATATTTTAATTTTTTTGAAAATAATTTACCCTGTTGCTTTTATGGGTAAAATCTTTTGAGGAATTTAGTGGTCTCTCTTTTTTAAAAATAATAACTTTATTGATATATAATTCACATACTATAAAATTCACTCTTTTAGAGTGTATGATTTGATGGTTTTCACTATAGTGACAGAGTTGTACAACCATCCATTTTAGAACATTTTCATCACTCCCAAAAGAAACTCCATACCCATTAGCAGTCACTCCTCCTCCCCCCCACCAGCCTTTGGCAACCACTAATCTACTTTTTGTTTTGGTCATTTGCCTGTTCTGAATATTTTATATAAATGGGATTATACAACATGTGGCCTTTTGTGACTGGCTTCTTTCACCTAACATGTTTTCCAGATTCATCCATGTTGAAGCAAATATCAGTACTTCATTCATTTTTATGACTGGATAATATTGCATTGTATAGACATACTCATTTATACATCCGTCAGTTGAGGGGCATTTGGATTATATTTATGGCTATTATAAGATACTGCTGTGAACATAGGTTTCTGGTAATTTTGGATGGAATTACTAAGGGTGGGATTGCTGGGTTATATGGTAACTCCGTGTTTAACATTTCGAGGAATTGTCAGACTACTTTCCAAGATGGCTGTACCATTTTGCAGTCCCACCAGCAACATATGAGGGTTCCATTTTCTCCACTTTCTGGCCAATACTTTTTTTAAAAAAAAATATTTATTTATTGGCTGTGTTGGGTCTTAGTTGCGGCACGCGGGATCTTTCGTTGCAGTGAGTGGGCTTTTCGTTGTGGCGTGCAGGCTTCTCTCTAGCTGTGACGCGGGCTCCAGAGCGTGTGGTCTCTATAGTTGTGGCACTTGAGCTCTCTAGTTGTGGCGTGCACGCTTAGTTGCCCTGCAGCATGTGGGATCTTAGTTCCCCGACCAGGGATTGAACTGGTGTCCCCTGCATTGCAAGACGGATTCTTAACCACTGGACCACTAGGGAAGTCCCTCGCCAGTACTTTTTTTGTCTATTCTTTTGATTTATCCAACCTAGTGGATGTGAAGTGGTATCTCTTTGTAGTTTCGATTTGCAATTCAGTAATGACTAATGATACTGAGTACCTTTCATGTGCTTATTGGCCATTCTTCTTTGGGGAAATGAGTATTAGAATCCTTTGCCCATTTAAAAATTATTCATCTTTTTATTGTTGTCAGTGGTCTCTTATAACAAAGTTGTGTGTTGTTAACTGATAAACAGTATTTGGTACCAGGTGATGGTGAATTTTTCATGTGTAGTGATAGACTTTTAGGTTTAGCTAGTTGTTGATCAAGAATATTTTAAAGTGCTGGTCTTCATAAGTAATCTTTTTAAGAAGTTGTGTTAAGATTTTACTTTAGGGTGTAGTACAGTCGACAAGACTTGATTGAACATACTTCTATAATAATGAGAAGGCCTAACTTTAACATTTTGGGAATGTCAAAAACAGCAACATTTTAATTAAGTCATTTAAAATGCTAAGCACCACATTTTAATTACGTCCATTCAGTCTTTGACTTAACTGGAGCAATTCCATCTTTTCCCAAGAAATTGAATCTAGTTTGTGAAATGTGTTCTAATATCTGTCTCTCTCTCTCTCTCTTTTTTTTTTTTTAGGTTATCCTGAATACCACATGTCTAATAATTTTCATTGCAACGTTAGCCGTTGTTTTTCACTGCCTCCAAAAGATCAAAATTGCTCCGGAAATTGGAAACATATTTGATTTAAAAGAAATAACTAACAAATGGACAATATGTCTATTACGAATACACCAACAAGTAATGATGCCTGTCTGAGCATTGTACATAGTTTGATGTGCCATAGACAAGGTGGAGAGAGTGAAACATTTGCAAAAAGAGCAATTGAAAGTTTGGTAAAGAAACTGAAGGAGAAAAAAGATGAATTGGATTCTTTAATAACAGCTATAACTACAAATGGAGCTCACCCTAGCAAATGTGTTACCATACAGAGAACATTGGATGGAAGGCTTCAGGTTAGTCTTGTTCTAGAGGCTTTTCTGTATCTTCGGTAGTGGCAGATTTTTACAAATTCTTTTTTCCTCTTAAGTTACTATGGGAAATCTAATGCTTGCTCTGTCTCTTTAGATATCATAGTACATCCTGTACCAGTACATATTATGGGAATATATGGAAGAATGTATCTTTCATACAACAGAGATATAGCTTAAAAGTTTTTAAATGTTTTGACTAAAAAAAATGTTCTGTGTAGAAAATTTGGAAAATAAAAATAAAAATCAGAAGAAAAGCCACATCTTTAGTAACTTGGTATTCATCCTTTTTTTTTTTTTTTGGTATTATATGCACATTTAAAAAACTGAGTTATACTCAGTTCTTTTATAATTTAGAAATCTGATATTGTATGTTTGGTACTTTTCATATGAAAAACAATCCAGAAGAATTCAAGCATACTTTTAACACTTGCGGGGTTAAAAACTTACATTTACAAATTTTCTTTACCTCTTATTTTCACTGATCAGATTTTTCATATAGAACTACATAATACACCTCCTGTATTTAATAGTTTTAAAGAAACATATAGAAAGCTTATATTGTTAGATTTTAAATTTTTATTTCTAGATTTTAGGCACGGTTTCTTCTTCAAACTCGTACTTTTTTTTGCATTTTTAAAACCTGAGCATAAGCCTTGAAATCATACCTAAGTTTATTGCTTTGTGACCACAGCCAAGTAAGTTATTTTGAGCTTTAGTTTTTCTCATTTAAGAAATGGGGATTATAATACTGACTCTGTAGGACTGTAAGGATTAAATGAGAACATATAAAGTGCCTTGTATAACATGTGCTGTATAACTGATGCTCAATAAATGTTCATTTATTTTTCTTAGGTGGCTGGTCGGAAAGGATTTCCTCATGTGATCTATGCCCGTCTCTGGAGGTGGCCTGATCTTCACAAAAACGAATTAAAACATGTTAAATATTGTCAGTATGCATTTGACTTAAAATGTGATAGTGTCTGTGTGAATCCATATCACTATGAACGAGTTGTATCACCTGGAATTGGTAAGTAGACTTTGCTTTTATGCTTTGAAGCACAAAGGGAAAGGATCTCAATAGTGTTTTAATTTTTCTCAGTTAAATTACAGATTTGGAGATAGCCCAGGACTTCAACTAAGGTTAAAGAATCAGACATTTTTAATGAAATACAAATATTTAAATTTGAATTCAGAACAAACTTGTATTTTGACTGCTAAAACTAAGTATGCATAGTTGATATTTTGTCCACTTAGAACATTGTTTTTGAAAAATAAGATGGAAAGCATTTATGCATTGTTAGATAGCATTTATACTACTATTCTTGAATTGAAATTGTTCATGGAATTTTTGAATCCCTGGCTTAAATTTACGTTATGTTATTTTAAATATAATGGAAACTATTTTCATGCTAATGATTAATGTTTTATTTTCTTTTCCCCTTTAAAAATTTAAGATCTCTCAGGATTAACACTGCAGAGTAATGGTAGGTAATTCGTTTCTTGTAACTTTCTCTTTTCTTTTACCCCATCCTCTTTATTCTTTATTGACCCAGAACTAGTTTGTGTGGGCGCTGGTAACATTGACAAGAAAAAAACTTACTGCTTTGGAAATGTAGATTTGGGGGGGGGCATTCATCAGCATTTAAAACTGGATTTAAATAGGCTGTTGGCTCTTTGGCTTTGAACTGCTGTTTATGACCGAAAGTAGTCTAAAAAATATGATAGGGGAACATAAAACATACAAAAGAAGAATAGATTTTGAATTGGTAAAAACTGGCTATTTCGGAAGAAAATCTCACAGAGCCAGTTTATTTTTTTATTGTTTTGAAAATCCTCAAAGAATTTATTTTAATTTAAATGGATATAAATAACCTCTGATAATTTAGAATCATGTGTAATATAGTTTAAAAACACCAAAATTGTCATTTTTCTTCATTTCAGCCTAACTTATTTTTATGAATGGTAATTTTATGAAGGACTTAAAACTGTGTACTATATTAATTTTTTTGTCTTGTTACATTTTGAGTAACTAAAACAAGGCTACTTTAAAGTATCTGCCAATCACAGATGTTCTAATTCTATTTTTAAAAGGAAAGAGTGTTTTGAGGTGGGGAAATGTAACATGGGAGGTGTTTTTTGTGTGTAATATTTGAGAACAGAGGTCTCTTAAAACTTTAGCTCTGTTTCTTGGAACATGTTAATGAACTGAAATTTCTGTAAGAACTAATTAATTTGCAGAGAAATTCTGATAAAAGAGCCACTGTCATCTTAGTAAGGTGTGCCATTGTTTTGAAGGCAAATTAGTGGCTCAGCACCTCTTTTGTTGCAGAATCTTAAGAGATGGGCCAGAAATATCTGACATTAAAATTTAGGAAGAGCATGGAAGTCTACTTGTTTTTATTCTCCACTTCTCTTCCATGTCAGTAATAATAAAGGAAGACTCTAGTGCCTTTTCATACTTGTTAAGGGTTAGTTGGTTTCTGAGAACAGTGGGCTGATAAGGGAAGCTGTTGTGGTGGTCTGAGAAGGGTAGCTTTAAGATTGATTGGGTAAAACCCAGTCTCTTCACCACACAGACGTTGATATCATATCACCTCTTTTTGAAAGTAAACACCCTTCAGATTTTCACCATTCTTCATCTGTGTTTTTGGAGAATGAAAGCTTTTAGCTCAGTGGGTGTTAGGAGTTGGGCAGCTGTAGTGATAACTATATCAGAATCTTCCTAGGGGCGTGGTTGTGAGGAGATCTGATTCTGAAGACTCATTACACTGCTTCCTGTCCGAAAATACTGCTGTTAGGAGTACCTGTTATTGATGGGCTTGTGTGGGTTGATAGCCCCTTTTAGTTGCTCTAGCCCTATATTCAGCCTTATGGATCCCCCTAGTGGTGGCTATGTAAAGGCTGGCTTCAGTGACTTCTTTCCTTAGAAAACAACAGGTGTTTCTCACAGGGCCTTTTAGATTTGGACAAAGAAATAATATAAGGCCAGGTAGTTAAAAGTTAAGCAAATTCCTTCACTTTTGAGTTGGGATCTTGGTGGTAATCATTTCCAGCCTGTCTCATCTCTCTCGTGAAACTTTCCATGACCACATTGACTTGTGTGTTGATTTTAACAAATATTTAATGAGCATGTATTGCCTGGTACTGTGTTAGGTTCCAGGGACGATAAGATAAATAAGGTATGTTTTTTCCCCTTGAGGGAGCTCATAGTCTAGTGGAGGAAAGAAAAGGTAAATAAGACAGTGACAGTACCATCAGACAAGCTGTGACCTGCTTGCTGGTGGTAATAAAGAACAGAGACCTAGGATGAGCTCAGTGTCTTCAGCTTTTCTGTCTGCTATGTGTTCTTTACTCCTCACAGAACATTTTACAATCTCTATATACAGGCATGTCCGCTCTAAGGGTATTGTTAAATCATAATAGCTAACACTTTCTAAGTATTTATTTTGTGTCAAAATAATTTACAAATATTGTCTCATCATTCTCATAATACTCCTACATGGTAGATGGCATTATTTACATTTTATCAGATGTAGAGACTGGTGCCTGGAGAGGTCAAGGAACTTGCCCAAGATTAGACAGCTAGGAGGGGCTGGAGTAATGTGTGCTCACTATTAGATATTTAAACAATAGAAAAATATCATAAAAGACTGTAAGCTCTGTAGGGCAGTGATCTTTCTTTTGTTTACTGTTGTATCCCAAGTGCTAGAACAGTACCTGGAACATAGGTGCTCAATAAATATTTTTTCAGTGAATTAATTTGTTGAATGCTAGTCCATAAAGAGAAATACTTAACAGTTTGGTGTCTGTTTCCTGGACTTTAAAAATATATACTATATGTTTTTTTCAATCTTATTTTTTTGAATAGGCAATACATGGTCCATAAATCAAAATACTATAAAAAGGTATACAGTGAAAAGAAGTGCTCCCACCCCTGTCCCCATTCCCCCCTACCTCAGGTAATCACTTTTTTTAGTTTCTGGTGTTTCCTTCCAGGGTTTCTTTGTGCAAAAATACATGTATTATTTCCCTTCTTTCTTACACAAAAAGCGTATTGTGCACTGTACTGGACCTTGCTTTTTCACTTATAGGATTTTTTAAACATAAGTATGATCATAGTGTACAGTAGTGTTTTATAACCTACCTTTTTTCTCTTGGCAAAAGTATATTGCAGACATCTATCCTTGTTGATACCCAGTTTTACCTAAGAGACTTATGTTTTAAGTTATTTGATTAAAGAGACCTGTAGACTGGTAGAAGTCCCAAACTTACACTTGGGAAGGTTTAACCAACATATTAGGCAAGAAAAAGTTATGAGGCATAACTGTTTAAAAGCAGAATTCAGTTGTTATTTTCAAATCTTTCTTTCTTTTTTTTTTGAGGGGTGTGCTGCGTCATGTGGCTTGTGGGATCTTAGTTCCCGACCAGGGATTGATTGAACCCGGGCCACAGCAGTGAAAGCACCGAGTCCTAACCACTGGACCACCAGGGAATGCCCAGAATTCAGTTGTTATGATTGCCCATTAAGCCAAAGTGTCAACTGAAAAGCAGAAATAATGAGTATCAAGTTGACCAGCTATATCCTCAAATGAGTAACTTTCTCCTTATGTACTAGCAATACCGATATCTTGGTCAAAAGATCCCAGTCGCTATAAACAGCAAAGAACCCTAAAATTTCCAAGAATTTAATAGAGATGTCAAGATCTATGTGCAGAAAATCATAGGACTTTGTTGAAGAGTATGATTTTTAAGAAACTGAATAAATACAGTCATACCCGCTTTATGTCTCAAATGATTTTTTCTTTGCATTTTTATAATTTGGCCAACATTAGTGGTGAGTGGTTAGATCCACTTTTTTTACTGACATATAATGATATGTTAAGCTCCCTTTGGTTATCTCTTTGTTTCCATAGAATTTTCTAAAGAGAAACTCTTTGTAGTGGGATTTATGGGTCTTAAAAATATCAGCGTCTTCATTACTTTTGATGCATGAGAAAGCCCTTTAAGAGATTGTATGTGGAAGTCTGAACAATAGATTATTATTACCTCTTTGAAATATTCTCAGTTTAATAAAAAAGTAGCTGTGTAACTAGTTAGTATTTATGTGTAATGGATTTTTTCAAAGATTAACATAGAGAAAGATAAGGAGCATTATATGCTGATTCTCAATGGAAAAGAGAATGTCTTTTTGTGGACTGTTAACTGCTCTAAGAAAAGAACCTAGTGTTAGAGTTCAACGGATTATAAAATTCTAGGGTAGTGTTAGTTCAGATGCAGTAAAGCGTTGTTTGCTAAAGATAAAAAGCAAACCCCAAAACTGTAGCCTAAAAAGAAATGGGGAGGTTCTGGGCAAGAGAAGCATTGATTATTGTAAATGCAGCTTCAATTTTCCTTTTTTTCCTCACAACAAAGCCAACTAATTATTCCCTGGTTTGTTCAAGAAAAGGTGTTATATCAGCTAGAGCCTAGCTTTGCTATTAAGGTGTAACCACGTAGGCGAAAGATGTTGTTTATCGAGTTTTTTCACACTACATATTTATCAAACATCATTATTTGGATTGGGTTTCTAGAAGGAAATTTCAGTTTGACTTACCATTTGGGATTTTTCTGCTCATTCTGATCTTTTAGGGGACATTCAGTATACTTCACTTTCAAAGAATATGTTACTAAACAGTAATTCTAGATCTGGAATTGGATAGCTGTCAGATCCCACTCATATTTTTACACCGTGAAATTAGCAAAAAGATTAAAAAAAGTAATTACTTGATCTCAATTTGGTCATCTTAACTAGGTAAATATTTTCCCCAGCCACTTGATTTTTTGTCTACTTTATTCTATGTATTTAAGGTGATGATTACTTTTAGATTATTAATCAAGAAACTAAAAATACCTCTTTAGGACTATTGCTGGAGGTTGTTGGAATATGGTCTACCTTCAGATTACAAGGAGTCAGTCAGATTGATCTGATGCCACTACCTTTAAATAAATAGCTTTTGCTGATAGAATAGTATGCTTTAAAAATAGTACTAGAAAATTCTGAGTTAGACTGATACACACGATAGTTGATTTAAGGTGTTGTTATATTAGTTATAAGATTTTTTTTTTCTGGGAATAGAAGCTTATAAGATTTTAAAATATGTTTGCTTTTCTGTATAGCTCCACCTAGTATGTTGGTGAAGGATGAATATGTTCATGACTTTGAGGGACAGCCATCATTATCCACTGAAGGGCATTCAATTCAAACCATCCAGCATCCACCAAGTAATCGTGCATCGACGGAGACCTACAGCACCCCAGCTCTCTTAGCCCCATCTGAGTCTAACGCTACCAGCACCACCAACTTTCCCAACATTCCTGTGGCTTCCACAAGTGAGTTGTAGAGTCAGATGTAGTCAGCAAGATGAATTTTCCTAACCATTAAATATTTATAGGTAACCACTTGGAGGAAACCTCCAACAGAGTATCTTTCATAGGTAAACAAGCATTAAATAGGTTTTTGAGTTGTCCTGGAAAAAAATGGTGTTTGTAATTTATTTAAATGTTCTTATGTTGATGTATAGTCACTTGGAATTTAAGTAATGATTTAAATTAGTGGTGTAATTTGTACTTTATTACACGCAGAAGTAAGAAGTCTCTTAAGCTTTCAGATCTATTTTAGAGAAATATTTAAGTTACCAACAAGTAGTTTTGAACCAAGAGGTTTATAAAAATCTTTGTTAATGGAATTGCAAGCTTTCCTCTAATCAGTATTTTTATTTTGCTGTATCTGGCAGAATATTACTTTATAATAGACATCTCAGTCTCCAGTTGTGCAAACTTAGAAAAAGGAATCTTGACAAATTGGTTAGTAACAAACATATAACCCTCAAGATAGATGTTAAGTATTTTAGTCAACTTTGAAATAAAGCTAAATTCTGTGTATCTAACTTTATTTTATTTTTTTTCTAACAAGTCTGTTTTCAAAAGATTCTTCCCATTAAAGAGGTGCTCACCTTCTCTGCCATGTCATGGAGGCAGAGTGCTATTAGGTCCAGATTTTCTTGGGGCCTGGTCAAGGAAATAATGACCTTATTTTCATAGCCACCAAAGGTTGGACAGTTTTCAACTTGGCAAGTTGAGTGGCCTTCTTTTTGTTTTTAAATTAATCGCAGAACAGGGTCTTCCCATTTGTATTGTATTATTTGTACCTGCTTGCTAAGGAGATTGTATCTAAGCCCACATCAGCAGTGAATTGTTGATAGATCTGGACTGATACTTGTTAGTTGCTATCAAAGGAAGCATTATTCTGTTTAATATCAGATCAGATTCAACATAGAAAGTTGATCTTTGGAATAAGATCAAAGGACTGATTTCTGTAGGACTGATTTCTACAATTGAGTTTCAAATAAAGTATACCAAATTTCCCCCTCTTTAATTCATTTTACCTCTTCACACAATATCTTTTGGATTTGCTACATGAGATGACAGTCTCACTATAGACAGCATATTCCAAGTGGGCCATATAGGTTAAACACAAACTTGGGAACCTGAATCTTTAACCACTTGGTGCTTCTGTTATCTGTCTACTCTTTATTCACTAATTTGGGAATATAGTTGACAAACAGAGTGGGTAGGGAAGGAGAATAAAAGAAGGTACGTTACAGCCACTTGAGCATAGATTAGTGCCACTTAACCTCTGTTGATACTACCTGGAGGTTGAATTTGCATGCCTTTGTTGATGCTTGCTAAAGTGACTTCATTTTAACTGTTACGTTCCCTGGGGCTGAGTCCTATTCAAATAAAGTGATATGAATGAAATGTGGATAATTTTGTCTTGGTGTTTTTTGGATATATTTTCGCAATGAGTAATGATTACCATAAGTTTTAGAATTTGTTGCAGAATGGTTCCTTAGATCTCAAAAAGTGTATTGATAAAATTAGAAGAAAGAAAAGAAATTGGACTAAAATAGGGGAATTGGAAGACTATGTGAGCTGATGTAGTTGTTTAATTTCATTTTATGTACTTGGAATTGTGTAATGGAAATACTCAGTACAGATAACTGCAGTGGGCTTTATGTTCATTTGGTACCTGAGTATCTTCAGGGTTTCTTTCTAAATATCTGTAGTAAATTAAAATAATTTAATTTCTTCTGCAAGTGACAGTTTTTGTAAGATAGCTAAGAGTATGCACCACGTACAGTCGTTAAAAAGCAAGAGTAAAAATTTAATTAACTTTAAAGATGGAAAAATTTGAGGGGGATGAATAGGATGGGAGGTAGCTGAAAACATCCTCTTTAAAAAAATAGAGAGTATTGAAGTAGTCTCTTTAGCTTTCAATTTTATAATCTTAGCCTTAAGGAAATGTGAGTTGTAGAGAGGAGAAAGATGTTCCTTTTTCTTCATACTTTGAGCTGTTCATTGCATATTCGAGCAATGGTGTCATTTACTCTCTTCTATCTGATTATACTCCCACATAGATGAGAAAAGATTGAGGTAATGACAGTAACAAAGGACAATTATGGAATTTCATTGCTTTCCAAGTGAGATGCACAGTTGACTTAATTAATTCTTGCTTGAAGAAATTAAGCTTTTTCTGTACAAAAAATAAAGCCTTAAAAATGTAAGCAATTTCTTAGAATGGTTTTGAATAGAATAGTTCTCCTGGTATATTACATACAGAGAGAGCAACTAATTTCTTGTGAATCCAGGAGTATGGTAGTGTTCTTCGAGGCAATTCTTGATTTTTAAAAGCACATGAAAAAATTTCAAAATAGACTGATTTTTTGTTTTGTTTTGTTTTAACTAGCAGATGCTGTGTTGATTGGACAGTGGAGCTTACCTTTTTTTTTTTTTTTTAACCTTCTCACCTTACCCATCACATTCCATTTAAAATATTTGCCTGCTCTCCTTTTCTTTGATCACCCTCTAGCATTCTGCCATTACCAGTACCAGTGCTGATAATAATGAACTTTCCAACATTTTCTTGAGCCTGGACTTTTGGAGTCCTAGTCAGAAAGGTCCAGAGCTAGATGGAGTGGCTGGGAGTGAGCTAGTGTGCTTCTGAAGAAGTTATTATGATAGGCTAGACCTATAGTGGGGTTTTGCTGGCATTTGAAGAATATTTGTGAAGAAATGGGCCAATAAAATTAGCTAGATATTACTTAAAGATAGAATAATTTTGAACTTCTTCAAGTTAAGGTTTGCCTTTATAGATGACTCTAGGGTTTTTTTATTATATAGGCCATGGGTGAATTCTGCTTTTTGCTCATCTTTGTAATTGTGACCATCAGATATAATTGATCCTTCATTTATTGTATAAAACCATAGGATTGCCTCTATAAATGTACCATATTAATGTCTTCTTGTTCCTCTAGGTCAGCCTGCCAGTATACTGGCAGGCAGCCATAGTGAAGGATTGTTGCAGATAGCTTCAGGGCCTCAGCCAGGACAGCAGCAGAATGGATTTACTGGTCAGCCAGCTACTTACCATCATAGTATGTATATGCTTTTTAAAATCTTCTAAGTAGTTGAGAAAAAATAGGCAGAGTTTATAAAAGCAAATTAATCCATGTGGGCCTTAATTTTTAGACAGCACTACCACCTGGACTGGAAGTAGAACTGCACCATACACACCTAATTTGCCTCACCATCAAAACGGCCATCTTCAGCACCACCCGCCTATGCCGCCCCATCCCGGACATTACTGTAAGCTCTTGTTTTTGTTGTAAGGGCCTTTTCTTTTTGAGAACTTTGTTTTCTTTCTATTTTTTTAAAAATGTTTTTACATCTTTTAGTCATCTTAAAATTTGGTTTCATTAAATGATTAGTGCTTTTCAGTATTTTTGGTAAACAGTTTTATTTTTCATAGTTATGTTATCATACCTTTGTTTTAGAGGATTGATATTTACAGAATACTTTTATTTCTTTGTTGCTGATATTTCATTAACACCACATTGATTGCCATTCATTTGTTTGTTTGTTTTGTGTATGTTGTTAGATCTCATGTGTATCTGTATATCCACCCTAAGTGTATTGAAACTCCTTGAGTGTCAAGATCTCAAGGTTTCTCTCACCACAGAGTTCAGCATACCATAGACACTCAGATGTTG
The DNA here is from genome assembly GCF_011762595.2 of Tursiops truncatus. NCBI lineage: Eukaryota > Metazoa > Chordata > Mammalia > Artiodactyla > Delphinidae > Tursiops > Tursiops truncatus. The sequence goes on from NC_047046.1 coordinate 66,007,860, forward strand.
AATCTGTCATTCCTCTACTCTGTGCAGGCTTGATTGGGAGGGATACCCTACTGATAACCATAGCTTGTAGTTTCAGGCAGAACAGGAACATTGTTCATTTGGCCTAGTAAAATCAAGAGTATAAATCTTTCATATATATTAAATCCCTTTTCCTCCATTATAAGATTAATAATACCAAAGAAAACTTGGAAAATACACAGAGGAGTAAATAAGAAAATAAAAATTATCCAGAATCCTACTACCCAGAGATATCTACTTCTAATATTTTGTCACATTTTTCCTTCCAGTCATATAGTCGGGTATATATATAAATTTGGGGGGAGAAGGAAATCAGACTGTGACTATGTTGTTGTACCCTGCTTTTTTACAGTTATGTTACTATTTTTCCATGTCTTAAGAGAATGTAGTTTTTAATGGCTGCCTGGGCCAGCATAGTTGTTATGGGTGCTGAGTTTGGACCCTTAACTGGCTGTGTGACCACTGGCAAATTATTTAACCTCCCTAAGACTTAAGGGTAGTAATAGTAGTATCTGTCTCAGGGATGTTGTAAGAAGTAAATGTAATAATTCATGTGAGGTGTTTAGCACAATGTCTTAACACATAATAATCTCTCAGTTATGTTAGCTACTATGCCATTTTGTAAATATTCTTAATTTAATAAACGATAAACACTTGTTTTAAAATGGACCTCACAATTTGAATTATTATTATATATTACATTATGAATTATACTGTATTACATGGATAATTTATAATTACATTAAATTTTGCATGTACAACTATTGTAAATTGTTTAACAGTTGGTATACAGCTCTAAAATGTTGGCTATTAAATAGCTACAAAAGTAATTCAAGAGTACTTGCTTATTATAATTATAAAGTAAACTAAGCTTTTACATTCTTAGACATTGCATAAGCTTGATCTAAACAATTCCTAAGGTATGATAGTTATATTTAAGGTTTATTAAAAGCTTCAGCATTGGAAAACTTTTAATAAATGAAAATGGGATTTTTATTGTCTTTTCTTTAGGGCCGCCAGTTCACAATGAGCTTGCATTCCAGCCTCCCATTTCTAACCATCCTGGTAAGTGTATTTCAAAATTAATTCCCTACATTTAGCTTTTCTTTATGGCAATTGAAACACATACACACAGAGAGATTTTAATATAACTGCAGAGTAACTTAACTTTTCAGATAAGTACAATACTCATTATGGCATTAGTTAATCAACAGTTTATGAGTAACCAATATAAGCACACATAAACTGTCCATATTTGATTTTTTTTAACTGTCTCTGAAAGAAAAGACAAGAACTGCATTTTCGGCTAAAATATAAAGTACCAAAATACCGGTTTTAAGATGCATGTAATACATAAATATGCAGTAGAAGAAACTAGGTTTCAAAATAGAACAGCTGTAAAACTGTAGCTTAAAAAGCCAGGAAGAATCTGAAGTAGATGGTGAACAGAAAAATAATTCACCGTATCTGTCTTAGAAGATAGATTCAGGAATCTCTGGTTAACTGCAATTTAGAAACTATTTGCACTAAATTATGTTCAAAAGATTAGATGAAATAGCTAAGTAAACTATAGAAGTAATAAAACAAAGTTTGGAAATAAAAGAAAATATTGAAGGCTTCTTAACATAAACAGTGGATTTTGATTTGCTTTTCTTCCCTCCATCCTATCCTATCTGTTTTTCTTAGCTTAGAAAGATGCAGCTATATAATTTCAGTTCATCACCTTAATTTTCCCCCTAGTTTTACAAAAATTTTATTATGGAGAATTTCAACATGTACCAAATACAAGTATAGAAAATTGTACTCATTCCTCAGTTTCAGCTATTATCAACTAATGGCCAATCTTGTTTCATTTATACCCTCACCTACTTTTCATATCCTTACCTGTTATTTTGATGGAAATACTATATAATCATTTGATACATAAATATTTCAGTATATATTTCCATTGAAGATTTTTAAAAAATATAACTACAGTAACCATAATGGTCAATTTAAAGAGTAACATATAGTTCCTCAAATAGATAAATAATTTTCTTAAACAGTGTTCTGCTATTTATTATTTATGTTGGTTCTAACTTTTCTTCTAGCTGTTAAAGAAAAATAACATTGAGGGTAAGACCTTTATGCTTATAATTCTTCTCATATTTCAGTTTCGGGAATTTGAAGAATTTCTGGATCAAAAGGCCACATTGCTTTAGTGATCACATCAGAGTATGAGAACCAGTTTTATCATGCTCACCAGCAGTAGATGTGATACTTCAATTAACTTTTACTGATTTAGGAGGCAAATATTTGTTTTGATAAGGAGAAAAATGCTGCTGGTGGGACAGAAATATTTTTTAACGATACATATTTACTAGTTACATGTTTACATTTTTAAACATATTTTTTAATCATACATATTACTAGTTAAATTATCCTCTTAAGTGGATTTTCTGTATGTTATTTGCATATTTTTGTGATTTTAAACATTTTTTGTGGGTCAAGGGGTCTTGCCTTTCTATAAACATTTTTATTAAGAAATGTAATAAACAGAATGTACATAAAACCAGTATACATACAGTCTGATGAATAACATTAAAGCCAACACGTGTGTAACCAACACCCAGACTGAAAATTAAAACATTGCAGCACCCTCAGAAATTTTCCCTCCCCATGCATTTTGTCTCAGTCAAAAACTTTTCATCTCCTCCTGCAGAGATAACCACTATCCTGCTTTTTATGGATTTAATTTTTTTGCTCTTTGAAAATGATGAATGCATCCCTAAACAATCCAGTAGTTTGATTTTACTGCTTTTTGAAATTATATAAATGAAATCATTGTATCAGAATCTTAATTCATGTTAATAAGCATATTGTGATAAAAGGGGGAAATCTGGAGTCTTAAGAATGAGAATTTTGCTGGCTTCAAGGCAGCATCATTGACAATCAGTAGTGACCCCTGGCAAATTGGGGGGTGTGGTTCTCAGTGTTCATATGGCTTGGCAGAAGGTGGTCCACAGGAGTAGGGATAATCAGGGCTCTGAAAAAAGATCTACCATGGATGAATAGTGGAGTGGGGTTGGGAATGGTGGCATTTAGCTAGTTATTTGGACTCCGTTTTGGATTCAGCAGTTGCTTTGGCCTCTTGATGGATTTACTTCATTCTCATGGTAGAACTCATGTTGAGGCCTAACAGCTCCTGGTGGTTAGGGAATAGCATTCACTAGTTTTGAGGATATGCATCTGTAGGACCCTGCACTGGCATTAAAGCCTCTGTTTTTGAGTAGAACGGGAAGTGACTTAATGGCGAGGATGATACTGAAAGGTCTTTGTCCACGTGGTTGCGGGGAGGGGTCAGCTCTGCGCCTGTACCATTAATGGAGTCAGCTTGTTGGAGCCCAGCTGGCTGTGAACTCTCTGACTGTGAATATGGATGGGCCCCAGAAGAGTTCTACCTCACAGCTGTTCTTCATTTCTCCTCTTGCACTGGTAAGAGAATATGCTGACTGGCCTTCCTAATGGGACAGCTTCCAGTCATAGTGCCCTCCTCCCTACCATTTAATCTCTACTGCTACTCAGTATTTCTTTTAAAATTTGAATCTAGTTATGTTATTTCTCTGTTGAAGAACTTGCACTGACTTCCCTACTTATTGCTTAGCCTATAGGATAAAGTCCAAATTCCTTAGCTGGGCAGAAAAGAATCTCTGATCCGGGACCCTGCATACTTCTCTAGGTTCATCTCTTCATACTTTAACCATCCTGAACTGCTTAACCAAGCTTGCTTGACTATATCATCCCTCTGTACTTTTTTTGTGCATGGTGTTCTCTGCCAGATATGTTATATACTCTGTATTAGTTGTCTGTTGTTTGCTCTGGCTCATAGTCTCTTGAGCTTGCAGTCAAGTTGTTGGCTCAGGCTGCTACCATCTGAAAGCTTTTCTGGGGTTGGAGAATTCACTTTCAGGGTGGCTTAGCACCTATCTGGCAAGTTAGTGGTATTGTGGGCAGGAAGCTCCAGTTCCTTTCTGCATGGACCTCTCTGCAGAGTTTCTTGAGTGTCTTCACATGGCAGCTTGCTTCCTCCAAAGTTGAGGGATCAAGAGAAAGCAAGACAGAACCTCGGGGTCTTTTAAGACTTAACCTCATAAATCACATCTTCATTTTTGTAAGATCCTATTTTGTAGAGAGGGGACTATACAAAAATGTGAATGTCAGGAGGTGAGAATCATTGGTGCCATCTTGATGCCCATACCTCACACCCCTACCCTCTTAAGTGTGGTGACCTCTTTTTAAAGTCACACCACAGTTGTGAAGAAGCATTCCCTAATCCCTCGTGTCCCCTGTTATCTAGTGCTTTGTAAATCCTAGCTAGTAGTTTACAAGATCTGCTATCCTTGTTTCATGAACAAATAGAAAAGGAAACCAAAGTAAAAATATTTTGTATTAGGTGTATGGTTAATGCAGCCCTTTAAGGTTTGATTAAGAAATGCTAAAATATTCTACCACTGACTTAGGACTGTATAGATGGGAAATGTGCATATCTGAATACGTAAAATATTTTTAATAATTAAAAATCATCAATAATATATAGTATATCTGTTTTGATAAAGTGTTTTTGAATATAATTGCATGTATGTCTTAGGAAATATAAGTAATATAAATTGTTGAAAGTGAAAAAAAGTTAGTATTGGTCTTTACCTTGGTATAAAAGATTTCAGACAGGACATATACTTGGTGATTTCTAGGCTTTGATAACTAAGTTGAAAAATATTTTTGGAAAAAGTTAATCATTTCATTTTTAATCATTTCTTTTTATGGACTAACACTCTTTTGCTTTTTTGTAAAGCTGAGATATATTCATTAAATTAAATATTGATTGCAAATTAAAGCGAAGTTTCCTCAGCATCTTTGAGATTGTTTTGGTCACTGATAAATGAATACAGAATTCACAGATTTTCAAATTCAGGTTGTGTTCTAGTACTTTGGAACTAACTACCATTTAAGAGAGTACCTTTATATTTTCATGAAAGATTCTCATAGGACATCTCATTCAGATATAAATAATAAAAGGAATAATTCATAATGAGCCATTTAGGTGCTTCAAGCAAATTTCTAACTTTTTCTTGAATGACTCTTGTTTCAGAAATTAAAGATAATGCCTTGGAGACTTACACTTTCTATTATAATTGAATAACAATTTTTTGGTAAAGCTGTGCTTTGTAATACGTTTTCTCATTACAAAAAATATTTAGCTGAGTTTTTATATTAAAAAAAATTCATGTTCTTAACTCGTCTTTCAAAACCTTTCCTCTGGTCAGTGATGAGCAAGCAGCCCATAGACTTCATGGGACCAGTTCAACCTCACTAACTTAAGGAACAAGAAACTAAAAATAGCAACATCAGCAAGCACATAACAATCCCACTCCCTTTCAAGTGAGTTGGGACGTTAAGAAAGCTCTCTTGGAAATGAGTAAATTCTGTCTTGCTGTTGATACTAGTTTTGAGAGGCTGTAGACTTGTCACTTATGTGGCATTTGGTCCTTGGAGCGAAAGAGCACAGAGAGATCTAGAAAGGCTTAATGAGTGTTTCCTGTTACCTTCTCCTGTTTTAAAAATAAGAATGTTCCCTCCTCGTTTTATAACAAATTTAGAGTGGACTCTAAACCTTTAGAACCATTTCTAAACCTTTAGAAAAGGTTTTCACATGGTATTTTGTATCCCAGCACCACTAACTTCTCTGGATTACCTATTAGGTTACCTCTAGCCCTGTCTCTCCTCACAGATAGTAACCCCCTTCCTCCTGCTTTCCTGGGCCTTAATAATCCTTTTAATTAGACGGTCATTTTTCATCCCTGGTCCGTGGTGCAACTCTGATGTCACTTTCCTTTTATACTCAGAGCTTGCCAAATGCAGCTTTATGTAACCACCATTGTTGTATGCTGTCTGAAATATTAGGCAAACAAAAACCCCTTTGGTGACTGGAAATAATAACATAATGTTTAAGTGTAGTTGCAGATGTTGCAATTTATAATGATAAAAGTTATTTTTCTTATTTAAACATGGAGATTATACAGGTCCCCTTTTCCCCCTCAATTGACTCTCTTGGAAAAAAGATTGCTTGCCATGGAACTTTACTTGTAAATAGTATTCTTCAGTATGAACTAGGAAATGCATGTACTTGGATCTCATTTTTTTAACCAGCGTTGAAAACATTCGTGACTTCAGGATATTATTTGTAACAAAATTGACTGTTTGGGCTGATTGTTAAAGACCTTATTAAAGTGCTGTTACTGTTTATTGCTGCCAAAACATTGGGTAATTGTTATCTTGTCTTAAACAACCTCTTTAGTTTTAGCTTCAACCAGTATACCTGCCTGTTATGTTGGCTGAAGCTTCTTGTCCATAGCATAATGTGATGCCTTTAATAAAGAATTTTACTATAAGGAACAGCTTCATAAATATTTCAAAACTAGCTTTTTAAGAAGGCACTTCAGTATATCGCTAGTTTTCATGTTCTCATGATAATAAAAATATTTAAAGGAATGTTTGTGGTTAGTTGGTCGTTCTGTATGGCAAAACATTTGAATTATTAAGTTTTTGAATCACCCAGTTTTCATGTGGTCTCTTTTATTAATACTTCATTGGAAAGTACTTTTTTCCTTGACAACATTTTGAAAAGCAATTAGATACATAGACTTTACAGGATTTTTGTTTTTAATATATTTTAAGCATTAATCATACTTCATTTTAACATCTTTTGGGAGGTTTGAAGAAATGTATTTTTTTTGTCATTCTGAGTATCTTTTTATATTGTTGAAAATTCTAGGTCAGCCAGAGTTCATAAATGGCACAGTGAGATGCAGATAAATAATTGGTTTATCATAGAAAACTTTCGATCTCTAATAAATGGCACTGGCCTTTATTCCCCCCTTATGTCGGACCCCTTTCTGCTCTAGGGCTTTTGCATTTGCCTTCCTCTTGAGCTGTTCATTCACAGTCTCCACATAGATACATGGTCTTTCAGGTCTGACTTTTTCGGATAGGATGTGCCCCTGGTCTAGTCTGAAGTACCTTTCCACTCATCTTCTGTCCCATACCTTGTTTTATTTTCTTCACCGTGTTTATCATTACCTGAGTTACCTTGTTCATTTATTTGATTACTTGTCTGCCTCTGCACCTCCATGAAAATAGGACAATAGCTGCCTTGTTTACTGCTGTGTGTGCCTACAGTGATTCTTATGTACCCCATAAATACCTGTTATTTAAAAAAGGAAAATCAAATAATTTGCATGTATGTAGGCTCTATGTAATAACTGTATTCAAACAAAAATTAGAAATACTTGATCAACGATATTTGCAAACCAAACCTAGTAGTGGCTCTCTTTTGCCCAATTATTTAAAATCATTTATTGAAGTTCAAATGAATACATTCAACACATTTTCAGAGTTAAAATTGTAGTAGTTTGAGTTATTTGTAGTGAGGTGAATGGACCTAGAGACTGTCATACAGAGTGAAGTAAGTCAGAAAGAGAAAAACAAATACCGTATGCTAACACATATATATGGAATCAAAAAAAAAAATGGTTCTCAAGAACCTAGGGGCAGGACAGGAATAAAGACACAGACATAGAGAATGGACTTGAGGACACGGGGAGGGGGAAGGGTAAGCTGAGACGAAGTGAGAGAGTAGCATGGTCATATGTACACTACCAAATGTAAAATAGATAGCTAGTGGGAAGCAGCTGCGTAGTACAGGGAGATCAGCTTGGTGCTTTGTGACCACCTAGAGGGGTGGGATAGGGAGAGTAGGAGGGAGACACAAGAGGGAGGAGATATGGGGGTGTATGTATATGTATAGCTGATTCACTTTGCTATACAGCAGAAACTAACACACCATTGTAAAGCAATTATACTCCAATAAAGAGGTTTAAAAACCAGTTTTAGCGAGGGCAGACAGCAGAAGCAAGAAGAACTACAATCCTGCAGCCTGTGGAATTAAAACCACATTCACAGAAAGACAGCCCTCTGCCTTTTCATCTCGTCTATGTACCAGATGAAGGAACAAGATAAAACCCCAGAAAAACAACTAAATGAAGTTGAGTTAGGCAACCTTCCAGAAAAGGAATTCAGAATGATGATAGTGAAGATGATCCAGGACCTCAGAAAAAGAATGGAGGCAAAGATTGAGAAGATGTAAGAAATGTTTAACAAAGACCTAGAAGAATTAAAGAACAAACAAACAGAGGTGAACAATACAGTAACTGAAGTGAAAAATAACACTAGAAGGAATCAATAGCAGAATAACTGAGGCAGAAGAACAGATAAGTGACCTGGAAGACAGAATCGTGGAATTTATGGCTGCAGAGCAGAATTTAAAAAAAAAAAAATGAAAAGAAATGAAGGCAGCCTAAGAGATCTCTAGGACAATATTAAATGCAACAACATTCGCATTATAGGGGTCCCAGAAGGAGAAGAGAGAGAGAAAGGACCCGAGAAAATATTTGAAGAGATTGTAGTCGAAAACTTCCCTAACATGGGAAAGGAAATAGCCACCCAAGTCCAGGAACCGCAGAGAGTCCCATACAGGATAAACCCAAGGAGAAACACACCAAGACACATAGTAATCAAATTGGCAAAATTTAAAGACAAAGAAAAATTATTGAAAGCAGCAAGGGAAAAACGACAAATAACATACAAGGGGACTCCCATAAGGTTAACAGCTGATTTCTCAGCAGAAACTCTACAAGCCAGAAGGGAGTGGCATGACATATTTAAAGTGATGAAAGGGAAGAACCTACAACCAAGATTACACTAGCCGGCAAGGATCTCATTCAGATTTGATGGAGAAATCAGAAGCTTTACAGACAAGCAAAAGCTATGGAGAAATCAAAGGCTTTACAGACAAGCAAAAGCTAAGAGAATTCAGCACCACCAAACCAGCTCTACAACAAATGCTAAAGGAACTTCTCTAAGTGGGAAACACAAGAGAAGAAAACAACCTACAAAAACAAACCCAAAACAATTAAGAAAATGGTATTAGGAACATACATATCTATAATTACCTTAAACGTGAATGGATTAAATGCTCCAACCAAAAGACACAGGCTGGCAGAATGGATACAAAAACAAGACCCATATATATGCTGTCTACAAAAGACCCACTTAAGACCTAGGGACACATACAGACTGAAAGTGAGGGAATGGAAAAAGATATTCCATACAAATGGAAATCAAAAGAAAGCTGGAGTAGCAATACTCATATCAGATAAAATGGACTTTAAAGTACAGAAGGTTACAAGAGACAAGGAAGGATACTGCAGAATGATCAAGGGGTCAATCCAAGAAGAAGATATAACAATTATATATGCACCCAACATAGGAACACCTCAATACATAAGGCAACTGCTAACAGCTCTAAAAGAGGAAATCGACAGTAACACAATAATAGTGGGGGACTTTAACACCTCACTTACACCAATGGACAGATCATCCAAACAGAAAATTAATAAGGAAACTCAAGCCTTAAATGACACAATAGACTAGATAGATTTAATTGATATTTATAGAACATTCCATCCCAAAACAGCAGATTACGGTTTCTTCTCAGGTGCACACAGAAAGTTCTCCAGGATAGATCACATCTTGGGTCACAAATCAAGCCTCAGTAAATTTAAGAAAATTGAAATCATATCAAGCATCTTTTCTGACCACAACGCTATGAGATTAGAAATCAGTTACAGGGAAAAAAACGTAAAAAACACAAACACGTGGAGGCTAAACCATACGTTACTAAATAACCAAGAGATCACTGAAGAAATCAAAGAGAAAATCAAAAAATACCTAGAGACAAATGACAATGAAAACACGACGATCCAAAACCTATGGGATGCTGCAAAAGCAATTCTAAGAGGGAAGTTTATAGCAATACAATCCTACCTCAAGAAACAACAAACGTCTCAAATAAACAATCTAACCTTACACCTAAAGGAACTAGAGAAAGAAGAACAAACAAAACCCAAAGTTAGTAGAAGGAAAGAAATCATAAAGATCAGAGCAGAAATAAATGAAGTAGAAACAAAGAAAACAGTAGCAAAAATCAATAAAGCAGGGCTTCCCTGGTGGCGCAGTGGTTGAGAGTCCGCCTGCCGATGCAGGGGACACGGGTTCGTGCCCCGGTCCGGGAAGATCCCACATGCCGTGGAGCGGCTAGGCCTGTGAGCCATGGCAGCTGAGCCTGCGCCTCCGGAGCCTGTGCTCCACAACAGGAGAGGCCACAACAGTGAGAGGCCCACATATCGCAAAAAAAAAAAAAAATCAATAAAGCAAAAAGCTGGTTCTTTGAGAAGATAAACAAAATAGATAAACCATTAGCCAGGCTCATCAAGAAGAAGAGGGAGTGGACTCAAATCAATAAAATTAGAAATGAAAAAGGAGAAGTTACAACAGACACCGCAGAAATACAAAGCATCCTAAGAGACTGCTACAAGCAACTCTGCTAATAAAATGGACAACCTGGAAGAAATGGACAAACTCTTAGAAAGGTATAACCTTCCAAGACAGGAAGAAATAGAAAATATGAACAGACCAATCACAAGCAATGAAATTGAAACTGTGATTAAAAATTTCCCAACAAACAGAAGTCCAGGACCAGATGGCTTCACAGGTGAATTCTATCAAACATTTTGAGAAGAGCTAACACCCATCCTTCTCAAACTCTTCCAAAAAATTGCAGAGGAAGGAACAGCCCCAAACTCATTCTATGAGGCCACCATCACCCTGATACCAAAACCAGACAAAGATACTACAAAAAAAAGAAAGTTATAGACCAATATCACTGATGAATATAGATGCAAACATCCTCAAGAAAATACTAGCAAACAGAATCCAACAACACATTAAAAGGATAATACACCATGATCAAGTGGGATTTATCCCAGGCATTCAAGGATTCTTCAATATATGCAAATCAATGTGATAACACTATATTAACAAATTGAAGAATAAAAACCATATGATCATCTCAGTAGATGCAGAAAAGCTTTTGACAAAATTCATCACCTATTTATGATAAAAACTCTCCAGGAAGTGGGCATAGAGGGAACCTACCTCAACAAAATAAAGGCCATATATGACAAACCCACAACAAACATTCTCAGTGGTGAAAAAGTGAATGCATTTCCTCTAAGATCAGGAACAAGACAAGGATGTCCACTCTCACCACTGTTATTCAACATAATTTTGGAAGTCCTAGCCACCGCAATCAGAGAAGAAAGAGAAGTAAAAGGAATACAGATTGGAAAAGAAGTAAAACTATCACTGTTTGAAGATGATATGATACTATACATAGAGAATCCTAAAGATGCTACCAGAAAACTACTAGAGCTAATCAATGAATTTGGTAAAGTTGCAGGATACAAAATTAATGTACAGAAATCTCTTGCATTCCTATACACTGATGATGACAAATCTGAAAGAGAAATTAAGGAAACACTCCCATTTACCATTGCAACAAAAAGAATAAAATACCTAGGAATAAACCTACCTAGAGAGACAAAAGACCTGTATACAGAAAACTATAAAACACTGATGAAAGAAATTAAAGATGATACCAACAGATGGAGAGATACACCATGTTCTTGGATTGGCAGAATCAATATTGTGAAAATGACTCTACAACCCAAAGCAATCTACAGATTCAGTGCAATCCCTATCAAATTACCAATGTCATATTTTGCAGAACTAGAACAAAAAATCTTAGAATTTTTATGGAATCACAAAAGACCCCGAATAGCCAAAGGACTCTTGAGGGAAAAAAAACAGAGCTGGAGGAATCAGACTCCCTGACTTGGGCTATACTACAAAGCTACAGTAATCAAGACATTATGGTACTGGCACAAAAACAGAAACATAGATCAATGGAACAAGATAGAAAGCCCAGAGATAAACCCATGCACCTATGCTCAACTAATCTATGACAAAGGAGGCAAGGATATACAATGGAGAAAAGACAGTCTCTTCAATAAGTGGTGCTGGGAAAACTGGACAACTACATGTAAAAGAATGAAATTAGAACACTCCCTGACACCATACACAAAAATAAACTCAAAATGGATTAGAGACCTAAATGTAAGACCAGACACTATAAATCTCTTAGAGGAAAACATAGGAAGAACACTCTGATGTAAATCACAGCAAGATCTTTTTTGGTCCACCTCCTACAGTAATGGAAATAAAAACAAAAATAAACAATTGGGACCTAATGTAACTTAAAACTGTTTGCACAGCAAAGGAAACTACAAAGAAGACCAAAAGACAACCCTCAGAATGGGAGAAAATATTTGCAAATGAATCAATGGACAAAGGATTAATCTCCAAAATATATAAAGAGCTCATGCAGCTCAATATTAAAAAAAAACAACCCAATCCAAAAATGGGCAGAAAAACTAAATAGACATTTCTCCAAAGAAGACATACAGATGGCCACGAAGCACATGAAAAGCTGCTCAGCATCACTAATTATTAGAGAAATGCAAATCAAAACTACAATGAAGTATCACCTCACACCAGTTAGAATGGGCATCATCAGAAAATCTACAAACAATAAATGCTGGAGGGGATGTGGAGAAAAGGGAACCCTCTTGCACTGTTGGTGGGAATGTAAATTGATACAGCCACTATGGAGAACAGTATGAAGGTTCCTTAAAAAACTAAAAATAGAACTACCATATGACGTAGCAATCCCACTACTGGGCATATACCCAGAGAAAACCATAATTCAAAAAGACACATGCACCCCAATGTTCATTGCAGCACTATCTACAATAGCCAGGACACGGAAGCAACCTAAATGCCCATCGACAGACAAATGGATAAAGAAGATGTGGTATATATATACAATGGAATATTGCTCAGCCATAAAAAGGAACAAATTGGGTCATTTGTAGAAACGTGGATGGATCTAGAGACTCTCATACAGACTGAAGTAAGTCAGAAAGAGAAAAACAAATATTGTATATTAACGCATATATGTGGAACCTAGAAAAATGGTACAGATGAACCAGTTAGCAGGGCAGAAATTGAGACGCAGATGTAGAGAACGGACGTATGGACACCAAGGGGGGAAAGCGGTGGGGGGAAAAGCAGTGTGATGAATTGGGAGATTGGGATTGACATGTCGACACTGATGTATATAAAATGGATGACTAATAAGAACCTGCTATGTAAAAAAACAATTTAAAAAAATTATAGTAGTTAACATGAATGGACTTCACTAAAAATACAGATGGGACAAATGACCTTTCATCCAAGAGACAACTGAAAAATCCTGCTCACAGAAACTGTGTAGTTGGAGTGTAATTAACCTTGACTCTTGTCTGTGATGTCTGGCTTGGTTATGCCCTCTCTCTCATTTAGGGATCTATAAATATATACCATAGATTGATGTTATTCAAGAACACTTCTCTGAAATACGTATTAGAATCAGTGTGCTTTAAAAAAAAATAAAAGTTCAAACTACGTAGAAAATATTATGTGCAGTTAGATGAAACATCATGGTAAAAAAATTTATGTTTCTAATTTCCGTTTTTTAAATTCCCTGTTGATTGGGTACTTTCAGGTAAGAACCAAATTCCAGATTTTAAAAATGACTTTAAGTTTCAAGAATGTAAGATACTAAGCTGAAAAGTAGAAGTCATGGCAGTGCGTACTTTATAATGCATTATAAATTCTTTTGTGGGCTCTCTCTTTCCTTCACCCTTTAAGAAAAGCTTTGTCATATGGAGTGAAAGTGAAAGCCTTAAATCTTTCTCACATGATTGGCTGTTCTCTCCCATTTATCTCCTATAGCTCCTGAGTATTGGTGTTCCATTGCTTACTTTGAAATGGATGTTCAAGTAGGAGAGACGTTTAAGGTTCCTTCAAGCTGTCCTGTTGTTACTGTTGATGGTTATGTAGACCCTTCTGGAGGAGATCGCTTTTGCTTGGGTCAACTCTCCAATGTCCACAGGACAGAAGCCATTGAGAGAGCAAGGTATTGATTGTATAGTTAGATAGTTAATTTTAAAAATTGAACATAGTACATTGTCTTTTATTCAGAGATATCTTTCAATGTAAATTATGTTTTCGGATATAAAAGAATAAAGATCGTCTTGAAAATTCAGAATTTGTAAGCATTTCATTTGAATTGTAGATGTTTGTTATTTAAAAGATGATAAAATACCGTGTTTTTTAAAAGTCAGTGAGGTTTCTGTGTTTTGAATCATAACTAGACCTTTTGGAACCCAGTTTGAAAACTAGTTTTTATTTCCTCTGATTGTATGGTATTTCTCCAAATTTACTGAGAGGAAATAACATAAAATGAAGACATGTTTCCACAGGTGTTATTTATAATGGAAGACTGATAATAAAAGGTAAATGGTTAAGTAAATTTTAATACACTTTCATTTTTATGCAGTCATTAAAATATAAAAAGTTTACATAATCAAATGTAAATACTTAAGATGAAATATTACAGGAAAACATACACAATTTTAGGTACTGTGTGATCTCAACTCTTTAAGGAAATGTGTGTGTGCATAAGCACATAATCTTGGCTCTATCCCTAGCTGTGTGATTTTGGCAAATTATCTACTCTCTAAGCCAGTGCTGTCTAATAGAATTTTCTGTGATGAAGGAAATGGTTTATATCTGTGCTGTCCAGTATAGTAACTTCTAGCCACATGTAGCTGTTGAGCAGTTAAAATTTGGCTCATGTGATTAACTGAATTTTTAAATTAATTTAAATTGAATTGTGAAGGTTAAGTGAGAATTTATATCGAATGTTCCTGACACATAATAAGCATTATGTGAATGTTCATCATTATTACATATGAATAGGATACTAAAAAAAATAAACATACAGAAATGTTAACAGTGGCTATCTTTTGGTTATGGTGTTATATAATGTCCTTTATTCTTTAAAATTTTTCAGTATTGGGTATGCTATATAATCTGAACTAAAATTTATTTTTAAATACTTATCAAAATGAAATGTGATTCACTTTTTCTTCCTAAGGTTGCACATAGGCAAAGGTGTGCAGTTGGAATGTAAAGGTGAAGGTGATGTTTGGGTCAGGTGCCTTAGTGACCACGCAGTCTTTGTACAGAGCTACTACTTGGACAGAGAAGCTGGGCGTGCACCTGGAGACGCTGTTCATAAGATCTACCCAAGTGCATATATAAAGGTTAGTTGCAATTTTACTCAAATATTTTAGACTTGGAAAGCTCTGTTTGTTGTTTAAAGAATTGAGATGGAGGTGGGAGGAGTGTAAAAATGTCTCTTTATGTATTAAATAAGAAATTATGTTTGTATATAAAACACATTTCCTGGGCACTTTTATTGATATGATTGGTTATTTAGTTTTGTGGATGCATTCATGCCCTATTGTTTTATTAGCAAATTTGTTAAATGTTTTAGGGTAATACACAGGCTCTTGAAAATACTGAGTGAAACCTCCAAATTTCCTTTGATATAAAATATGTAAAACTCAGACTCTGAAATTGCATCTTAGCCAACCTTTAGGATTTTATGGAAGGGAATTCTAAAAGTATAGCTTTTCACATTAAGAACTGAGAAATGAAAAATTCTTCAGTACCACTTTTTTTAAGGTTAGTTATTTTGTGCATTAAATAGTTTTATTTACTATTATTTTGCAAATTAAGCCTGAAGTATTTTTCATTAATTATTACATATTCAACCTATTTTAATTTATAACATACACTGTTTTTGAAAGTGGAAGATGGTAATTAGATACCCTAAATATATTTCTAATTTCAGATTTTTCACCGTCATCCTCAGCATGTTTAAGATTAGCTATTGTAAGTTAGTGGAATTAACTCTGCCTCATCACTTAGTCCTAGGAAATTGCTTAGCACACAAATAGAATTATCTTTATTTGTGTTTTCTAATTTTTCCACAAGGAATTTTGCTTATTTGTGCTTTATTATTTTTAAGTGGTGCTGTGTTTCCTCGTATGCTTTGTAGTCTGTTTAATATTTGTTGGCAAGTTTTTCTCAAGAGATTTTATTTTTTATTTTTTCCTTCCTGTCATGGCTTCTCCCTGTAGGGCAGTTTTGCCTTAGTCTGGCACCCTGGGATCCACATCTCAGGACCAATTCTTATATTTAGAAGGTAGAGGAATTTTTGTCCCTTGAGGAAATTGAGTTCCAATCCCCAGGTATTCTCAGGGCCTAATTTCCTGTTGCATAGATTTCTCTGATGCTTTCCTATGCCATGGACAAGAATTTTATTCCTAATTGCATTTCTGAATTAACTGTCAAACTGTTTTACCAGCACTTGATTTATGGGCAGGTGCCCAGTTGTAGCCCTTGGAGAGCCTGTTTTCTCATTCCACATCACTCTGAGAAGTCAAATTCCTGTCCTCTACACCTGTTTGGTGCTGGTACCCCAAGTACCTTCTGTCTTTCGTCCTTGCTCTCCACTGTGGATTTTGTTTATCCATCATAAGTTAATGGACATGAGTTGTGTCTGCTTTTTGGCTATTATGAATAATGCTGCTATGAATAGTCATGTATAAGTTTTTAGGTAGATGTATTTTTTTCATTTTCTTGGATATATGCCTAGGAGTGGAGTTGCTGGATCATAAGATAACTCTATGTCTGACTTTTTGAGGGACTGCCAGACTGTTCTCCAGAATGGTAGTGCTGTTTTACATTTCCACCAGCAATATATATGGAGGGTTTCTGTTTCTCTATATTCTCACAAACACTTGTTATTATCTGCCTTTTTTATTTTAGCCATCCTAGTGGATATGAAGTGGTATCTGCCTCATTGTGGTTTTGATTTGCATTTCCTTAATGGCTAATAATGTTGAACTTCTTTTTGTGTATTTATTGGCCATTTGTGTATCTTCTTTGGAGAAATGTCTGTTCAGATCTTTTCCCATTTTTTAATTGGATTTTTTAGTCTTTTTATTATTGTTATAAGCGTTCTTTATATATTCTGGGTATCAGTCCTTTATCAAATACATGATTTGCAAATATCTTCTTCCATTCTTTGGCTCGTCTTTCACTTTTTGCATGATAATGATTTGCAGCACAAAAGTTTTAAAATTTAGTATAGTCTATCTATTCTTTGGTTGCTTGTGCTTTTGGTGTCATATCTAAGAAACCATTGCCTAAGGCAAGGTCATGAAGATTTATGCCTATGTTTTCTTCTAAGTGTTTTATACTTTTAGGTCTTACATTTAGGTCTATGATCCATTTTGAGTGAATTTTTGTGTATGGTGTAGGGAAAGGATTGTTCTTTTGTATGAGCACCAGTTGTTCCAGCAACCATTTGTTCAAAAGACTGTTCTTTCCCTTATTGAATTATCTTGACACCCTGTTGAAAACTCAATTGACCTTAAGTGATAAAGGGTTTTTTTCTGGGCCATCAATTCTATTTCGTTGCTGTATATATCTATCCTTGTGACAGTACTACCCTTTCTTGATTGCTATAGCTTTGTAGGAAGTTTTGAAATTGGGGAGTGCGAGCTCTCCAACTTTGTAATTTTTCAGGATTATTTTGGCTATTGCCAGCCCCTTGGATTTCCACATGAATTTTATGATTGGCTTGGAAGATATCTATTTTTAATAGTTTTTCTAGCCTTTGTATATGTTTGGAGCAGAGAGCAAAGGTGATTATGCATAACTATGCATCCATCTTGACTACAAGTCTCTGGATTACTTGTGCAATTAGAAGTGAATGGACAGAGGACTACAGTGTTGAATATATACTTTGTGCCAGACAGTAGTTATGAACTTAACGGATATGAGGTAGTATTTAAAACATTTAAGCTTAAAAAATGTGGAATCTTGTATAATTAATTTCTAGGATTGTCAAATAATGTAGGATCTCTATTTTGGTACAAATGGTCCTTGAAAAGCCACCCAGGTATGAGACGTGTCATCACTTGATAAACCACTGTCATGGATAGATTTTTATAGCAATCTCAGACTTTTGCCTTGAACAATAAATAACTCTCTTGTGGTACATTTTAGTGGAGTAAAAAAATCCCATTTTTGTTATATTAACTAAGATTTAAAAATAGTTATTTCTGTTTACTAAGTATATTGTTCTTCAGAAGAGTCTTCTCATTAGCCAGAAAGAGATGCAAGTTTATCCTAAATCTAACCATTGGCCTTTTCTTCATTTACTAATTTTTTGGGCCGCAGTAACTAAAGTTTAGGTTGTCAGGTAGATTTTCACCAGAGATCATGTTACTGGGGTGAATTGCATACAGATACATGAACCCTTGGAAGGAGTGCCCTTACATTGGGGAGTCCACATGGGGGAATCCATCCCTACCCCCAATACACATACATACACACAAACACATTTTTTTCTTTTTAGTTAAAATGAGGAAAACATAGGTTTAAAGAACCATTCTTTCATTTTATAAACCAAGAAGCTAGGATTAATTGTATTTTTTTTTTCTCCTAAGATGTTGATTTTTTTTTCCTGCTTCTCTTATGATATAGCAGTCACCTTATATTTATGAAAATCTGATGTAACAAAATGGCATTTTACAAGCTTTAAATGGAGCAAATGTTTGAATTCTGTTTAAGTGGCATTGCTCTTTTGCTTTCAAAAGTAAGATCTGTTTTGTTTTTGTTGCTTAAGCAGTAGACACTCAGGTTTTTTAAGAGTTTTTTTGAGATACTGAGATAATTCACATACCATATAATTCACCCATTAAAAGAGTACAATTGAGTGATTTTTAGTATATTCACAGAGTTGTGCAACCATCACCACAATCAATTTTAGAACATTTTCTTCACCCCAGAAAGAAACCTTGTACTCTTTAGCTGTTACCTCCCAAAACCCATTTCCGCCAGCTCTAGACAACCACTAACCTACTTTTTCTCTCTATAGATTTGCCTACTCTGAACAGTTTTTATAAATGGAATCATATAATGTGGTCTTTTGTGACTTCTTTCACTAAGCATAATGTTTTCAAGCTTCATCCATGTAGCATATATCTGTACTTAATTCCTTTTAGGGCTGAATGATATTTCATATACCACATTTTGTTTATCCATTCATCAGTTGATGGACATACGAGTTTCTACTTTTTGGCTATATTATGAATAATACCACTATGAACATTCACGTACAGATTTTTGTGTGAACATACGTCTTCATTTCTCTTGCATATACCAAGGAGTGGAATTGCTGGATCATAAAATAACTCTGTGTAACTTTTTAAGGGACTGCCAAACTGTTTTCCAAAGTGGCTGTAGCATTTTATATTTACAGCAGCAGTATATGAAGTTTCTGATTTCTCTACAGTCTCATGAATACT
The DNA here is from genome assembly GCF_011762595.2 of Tursiops truncatus. NCBI lineage: Eukaryota > Metazoa > Chordata > Mammalia > Artiodactyla > Delphinidae > Tursiops > Tursiops truncatus. The sequence continues at coordinate 66,027,206 of NC_047046.1, forward strand.
TGTTACTATCTGTCTTTTTGATTTTAGCGATCCTAGAGGGTGTGAAGTGGTATCTCATTGTGGTGGTTTTTGATATGCATTTCTCTTATGATGATGAGTCAGGTTTGTTTTTGAACACATATGTTAGGGGCAGGGGGCAGGCTGTGTTTCTAAACCACAGCTGGACTAGGTTGAAGGTTATTATGATCCCACTTAAATTTATTCCCAGTTACTATATATCATGATTCTTACCTCCAGGTCAGATTACTTAGCAAGTCCTTAAAGCAGTCTTATATTCAGATGCCCGGTATACCACCAACACAATTATCTGTTTCTCTTTCTGGATTACTATTTCTTGGTGTTGATTTAAACAGAGTACTGTAATTGAGCCTTATAAAGAAGAATGCCAAAATTTGACTCCTGGTTGAAAGGGAATATCCTGAAGACACTCACCTTTGTTAAATAATAAGTTTGTAATAAACTTATATGAGAGTAACCACAGGAAATGTGTTTAAATAAATGAAATCAGAGGTAAATTGTTGATTAGCCCAGGGGTGGTGATGAAATATGTTTTGGATCTGAGCCAAAAAGAATATTTAAAACCTTTGGTTACTTTGAATTGTTTTTATCAACAACTCAGTCAAATTTTGAAAGGAAGATGGTTGCATTTCAATGAAAGCCTTAATTTTACTATCCAGTATAACAGATGAAACCTATTATGGTATAGACAGAGTATACAGTGGGGAGGCAGCCTGAGTTTTAGTTAGCAGTATAGCCAATAATAGGTCTTTTGGTGTGGGTGCTGTAATTACATAAATAACCCATGTGGAAAGAAGGTTTGCTGAGGTGCTTAATGAATCGTTTTTACTACATCTGCAGATAAAAGGTTTAAAATTTCATCTCTGTGGTTAATATGTGCTCCTGGTGTTAGCATAGATTTAGAGAGTCGTAATTAAGACAGTCGTAATTATGATTGTTTATAACATATTGTAAAGAACCTATGTGTGAATATCTCTTGGTTATTTTTAATAACTCATGGTGGAGGTGGGGATATGTTGAGAACATATTGAACCCTGGGAATTTATAAGTAAGCTGTATTCCCTCCTCCCGGGCCATACTAGGTTAATGATGGTTAAAAAAAATTTTTTTTAAGTGGTTGTAAAGACCTAAATGTGAAACATAAACCTCTTAGAGGATAACATAGGAGATGACCTTGGGTATGGCAATGACTTTTTAGATACAACATCAAATGCAGGATCCATGAAAGAAACAGTTGATAGGCTGGACCTCATTAAAATTAAAAATGGCTGCTCTACGAAGGACAGTGTCAAGAGAATGAGATGATTAGCCACAGAGTGGGAAAATATATTTGCAAAAGACACATCTGATAAAGGACTGTTATCGAAAATATAGAAAACACTTAAAACTTAACAGTAAGAGAACAACCTGATTAAAAAATGGGCAAAAGACCTGAATAGATGCTTCAGTGAAGAGGATACATTGATAGCAAGTAAGCATATGAATAGATGTTCAAGTTCATGTCATTAGGGAATTGTGAATTAAAACAACAGTGAGATACCACTACATACTAGTAGAATGGCTAAGATCCAAAACACTGACAAAACCAAATGCTGGCCAGGATGTGGAGCAACAGGAACTCTCATTCATTACTGGTGGAAATGCAAAATGGTACAGCTACTTTGGAAGACAGTTTGGTAGTTTCTTACATAGCTAAATGTATTCTAACCATATGATCCATCAGTCACACTCCTTAATATCCACCCAAATGATTTGAAAATGTATGTCCACACGAAAACCTACACACGGATGTTTACAGCAGCTTTATTCACAGCTGCCAAAAACTTAGAAACAACCAACATGTCCTTTAGTAGGTGAATGGGTAAATAAACTGTGGTACATCCACAGAGTGGAATGTTATTCAGCACTAAAAAGAAATGAGCTGTTAAGTCATGAAGAGACATGGAGGAACCTAAAATGCATATTACTAAGTGAAAGAAGCCAATCTGAAAAGGCTACATACATGTTGTATGACTCCAACTCTGTGACATTCTGGAAAAGGTAAAACTATGGAGACGGTAAGAAGATGAGTGGTTTCCAGGGATAGAGAGGAGGGAAGAACTCATAGGCAGTGCGCAGAGGATTTTTAGGGTAGTGAAAGTACTCTGTATGGCACTACAACGTTGGATACGTGTCGTTATACATTTGTCTAAACCCATAGAATTATAAAACCAAGAGTTACCCTAATGTAGCCTGTGATTTGGAGTGATAACGGTGTGTCAGGGTAGGTTCATCGATGTAGCAGGGGCACCACTGTGGTGCGGGGCGTTGACGGTGGGGGAGGCTGTGATTGAGTAGGGAGGCAGAGCTCACTTTACTTTTTACCCAGTTTTATCTTGAGCCTAAAACTGCTCTAAAAAATAAGATTTGTTAGTTTCTTTCTTTAAAAAGAAGTGGTTGTAGAGCTATTTGGCATTTCAAATATTTGAGTCCCACTTTGTACTGTGCTAGGTGATGCCTTCTAAGAGGTCAGAGAGCCCAGTGGAAAATTTAAGAATCTAATGGACTCTTGGGAATCTTGAAAAAACAGTGGGTTTTGTTCTGGGCATTGTGGGATTTCTGATTTCCAGACCTGACTTTGTCATGCTTTCTGTTCTGAAGCCTTTTAGGACTGATAGTTTGGTCAGGTAATAAATACATCTATTTGTGACAAATTTCTAACTCTTCAGAGAATGGGATAGTCTTAAGTTTTGTCCGTCATTGATGCTGGAAGATTGGCATTGAGTAGAGAAATAAGTAAATAGGAATGTGGTTTGCTGTTTGGAGAGGGTTCTCTTGTTTATTGTTGTTGTATGCTCTTATGTTTCATGTAAATACCATGGCTAAAGACAGTCAGAATTTTTCAGGCATCTGAAAACTAATGGTTTGGGTTTCAAACCTGTTGTTTATCTGATAAAGTACTATGTTATGCGTTCTTTGATTTCTTTTATTGTCAGGGATAATTATGCTTGCTTATATTTGGGTTTTGTGCATACTAGAAGGATTTTTTTTAATGTAATTTACTCTTGACAAAGGAATATAGTCACATGGTTCAGAAATTAAAATGATATAAAAAAAGTGCATTGAGCAGTCTTGCTTCTACTCTGTCCTTGTTTTCCTTTCTTGCAACTTCTAAGATGATCACTCTGCTTGTGTAATCTTCCAGTGCTTTAAAAAATGCCAGCCCTTGGCATGGCTGATAAAGAACATTGAAATTACTTATGAACTCCTTAACTTATCCTGAAAGGTCAATGGCTACATGGGAGGCCAAAACTAAAATAAAATATAATAAGTAACATTTATTGACAGCTTACTGTATACTATGCCAAGTTTATAACAACCTTATAAAAAAGCATGTACACTTAGCATTCCCATTTTATAGATAAGAAAATTGAGGCCTCAGAGAGGTTAAGAAATTTAACCCATGTAGGTAACAGGTATCAGTGATAGGATTCAAAGCTAAGCATTTTTTTTTTTATCACGAGCATACAGAAAGTAATGAGAAACTAGTTAATGAAATCCCATGTATCTATCACTGAGATTCAGTAGTTGTTAAGATTTTACATTTACTTGATCTATTCTTTTTCCTCTGTTTCTAAAGTATTTTAAAACAAGTCCTAAATATCATGTTATTTTGCTCCTATGGATTAAAGTGTGCATCTCTGAGAAATGTAGTTGTTTTCTTATATAGTGACAGTGCCTTTTATTCACTCCTCCAAATAGAATGATAAAGAAAAGAAGTTGGCCATATGATCTAGGCCATCGATTCAGCCTAAAGAAAACTCTCAGCAATTTGGTTATGAAAGGGAGGGATGATTTCTTAACTGTTCATTTTACACAGTGGTGTGGTTTTTCACAAGGACAATAATGGCTGCCCCACACTGAACTCTAGATAAAGGATACAGAGAGCTGTGGCAGCCAAAGCTGTCCTCATAGTGAAATGTGCCTCTTGGTGAGCTTCAAGCCACCTTTCCTAAGAACTACATATACATAAAAAATTAAAATTTTGAATTCTTTAATTCTGAGAGCTGAATTAAGCTATGAGTTTTATGCATTGGTTTTTGATGTATGGAATATTTTCTGCTGGACTCATGGCATGAGACTTATACTTTTTTTTAAGGTCTTTGATTTGCGTCAGTGTCATCGTCAGATGCAACAACAGGCAGCTACTGCACAAGCTGCAGCAGCTGCCCAGGCAGCAGCCGTGGCAGGAAACATCCCTGGCCCCGGATCAGTAGGTGGAATAGCCCCAGCTATCAGTAAGTATACTTTTGATTTTTTTTTTTTTAAAGTGCAATAGTTGGCGTTTTATCTTGATTGACTCAGTTGATTAGTTAATTTAAGCAATAATAGAAATTAAAGTTCTTTTTACTGGGATAACATTTTTGAATTTGTAAACAAAAAAAAGAAAACTGTTATTCTGTAATAGTTGCCCTTTGTCTAGGACCCTGTGTTCATTCTTTTTGTATCAAAAAAGGGAGTATGGGATAAAGGAGAAAGGGGGTTATTATATTATATTGATCAGTCTCCCCCTTTTTTTGCTGATGCTTTTAATTCTTGCCTCACCAGCCAGGGTGGGTTGAGATCACCGACATGCTTTGCTTTATTCTAGAAGGAAAGCATATTTCAGTTTCAGAGTTAGGCACCTCTCCAGTTTTTTCTTAAGTATGCTAAGCATGGAGAGAAAACTAAGTAAGGGTGGTATTTTGGTAACTTGTAGACTTTTTTTTAATTTTAGGGTAAAATTGAACTGTGTGCCAGGTTTCACACTGATGGGGAATTTTTTACTGCAGAGTTAAACTCCTGACTATAGACTTTTATGATGGAAACACGTGGCACCCATCTTCCACGTCTGAAGGCATAACTAGTGATTCATTCAACCCCTGTTCTTAACCTCTTCAGTGTGGTAAGCAAATCACACTGGCTAAGAAAACTGCAGTGGCCCTGCAGGTTTCTCTACAGTACATAACAAATTCCTCCCATTAGTTTCATTGTAATATTGATGAATGCAGATTGACTATATGACTGTATGTTCTGGAAAATTAGATGCAGAGTCTCCGTTGTGACTTATGTTCAGGAGTTTACAATTTAGAGGTAGATAAGGCATACTCATTTAGAAAATTTTATTTTTTAAAAGATTTGGGCATCTAAACCATTAATTTGCTAGTTTTGATGTTATAAACATGCTTTTACTAAAGAATCCAGATCTATTATTAAATTTTTCATTCTCATCTACTGCTCCCTGTTGAGTAATTACGTATTATCTCTGTTACATTGTGAAACTGAGAGACAGACATCATCTGGGTCATCCAAGAAGTCTTAGTGGAACCAGGACTGTTAACTGTCTCATTATTAGTCATGTCTTACTCTGAACTAGACTGTTTAGACAGACAGTAAGGTTCTTAGAACCAACCTGTAGACATGCACTACCTCTTAAAAACAAGTTGTTTTTTATTCCTTCACCTCCACTTCTAAAGAGAAAAACAGGTGGGGTGTTGGTGGATTGTGGTAATTCATAATTGATGGTAGCTAGAAGACCCATGTGGAATGTAGGTGGTCTTTACCAAAAGTTTTCAGTCCCTGTTGATAAAGTATATATCTACACTTACTTTTTGGAACCTTGACAGAGAAGTTATATGCTGGGGAGAATGAAGTAAAGAAAGCTAATCACCTTATTAATGTAAGATTTAGGGAGGATGGGAAGAGATCAGCTGTCCCTCTGACGTCATCTAAATCTTTTCTGTTAGGTTTGTCAGCTGCTGCTGGAATCGGTGTTGATGACCTTCGTCGTTTATGCATACTCAGGATGAGTTTTGTGAAAGGCTGGGGGCCTGATTACCCAAGACAGAGCATCAAGGAAACACCTTGCTGGATTGAGATTCACTTACACCGGGCCCTCCAGCTCCTAGATGAAGTACTTCACACCATGCCTATTGCCGACCCACAGCCTTTAGACTGAGGTCTTTTAACTTAATGTTGGGGCCCTTAACATTATCAGGATGGTGGACTATAAAATGCAATCCTGTTTATAATCTGAAGATATATTTCACTTTTGTTCTGCTTTATCTTTTCATAAGGGGTTGAAAAATGTGTTTGCTGCCTTGCTCCTAGCAGACAGAAACTGGATTAAAACAATTTTTTTTTTCCTATTTAGAACTTTTCAGGCATGGCTCAGAGCTTGAAGATCAGGAAAAACACATTCTTATTAAATCTTCACCAGTTATGTATGAAGGAATCATTCCAATGCTGGAAAATTTAGCCCTTTAAAATGTTTTAGAGCCTTTTATATGCAGAACATTGATATGTGTGTTATTCTACAGAATAAATTCAATATTGCTGATTTTAAAGGCAGAGAAGTTCTCAAAGTTAATTCACCTATATTATCTTGTGTGTGAGTTGTTATTGTTGAACATACTTTACTCCAAAATATTGTGCCATGCGGGTGAGTTAATTTTACCAAGAGCAACTTTACTCTGTGTTTAAAAAAGAAGATAGTAATGTATTATAACCTTTTATGCAAATGTTTTTTTCAAGTTAAACTAGTGAAGATGATTTCAATTCAGATTGTCTTGCGACTTCAATTTTCTTTTGCCAAGGCAAAACACTAATCTCTGTATATTGAGAATTCCTTAAAATTACCAAAGGAATATCACTTAAAATTACATTTGTTATCTTTGTTGGATAACTATTTATCATGAAATCTACTTTAGCCCTGTTAAACAGTAGATGTATTCTATATTTCTAGGCACAGGGTTGGTTACTAAGAAGCCTAGAGGAGGAATTTCTTTCCTTCATTAACATAGGGAAAGGTTTTGTATTTTTAAAAACACTAAAAGCAGTGTCACTCCATCTAATATCTTAACCATTCTGCAAAGGTGGCAGTGCTTAAACTAAATAATGAATATTTTGGGAATTGCTAAATTCTGTGTTAAATACAGTGCAGAATAAGGGAAACATTACCGTTCATAATAGGTAGTTTGGATATTTTTGTACTTGATTTGATGTGTGACTTTTTTTTCGTATACTGTTTAAGTCATGTATGTTATGACATTGTTTAAAATTCAGTTTTTGTATCTTGGGGCAAGACTGCAAACTTTTTTATACCTTTTGGTTATTCTAAGCCCTTTGCCATCAATGATCATATCAATTGGCAGTGACTTTGTATAGAGAATTTAAGTAGAAAAGTTGCAAATGTATTGACTGTACCACAGATAAAATATGTATGCTTTTTACTTAGCTAGTAGCATAAATAAAACTGAATCTCAACATGCAAAGTTGAATTCTAGGTTTGATTTTTAAGTTTTTTTTCTTTTGCACTTTTGAGTCCAACCTTAGTGGCGAGACACCTTCTACTAAGTGACAGGCAAACAGCCAGTACTATTGGGCAGCTTTGGTTTTTTTCTCCCACTCTACCAGGACTTCCCTATGGACATTATGTATCAAGTGTAGGGTTGGTTATTTTTTTAACTTTTATTTTACTGTAGCAAAACTAGGCCTGATTGTCTATAAGATAAGTAGATTGTCTACAGGATAAATAGTGTGAAATAAATCAAGGATTATCTTTCAGATGTTTTTGCTTTCTTCATGGAGGGCCTTTCTAAGTGTAATAAGATTATTTCAGGTGTGTTACAAGTTTGAGACATGAGAAACACTTAATGCATGATAGTCATCCTTATATCAACTTAAATCAACAAATCTTCTACTTCTTTGCTTAGGTCTTCTTAGTAAGACCGTCCTAGAAACCACTGAGTTTGCTTATTGCTGTGATTTAAACATATCTTGATCCAAGCTACTTGTATTTTGTTTTTTAAAATAACATTTCTACCAACTCATTTATACTCTTGAGTACTTACAGATACTTCTGTTAAAGACCTAATCTTAATCTGTAAAGTTTGGTGATTTTACGTTTTATTGGCAGATTTTTTAAAAGGTATCTTCATTCTCTAGAAATTTTTTACTTAGGTCTGTTTTATTGTGAATGAAGAATAGGAGCAAGAGGGGAGAGAGTTTTAGAATAACAGATTTTAAAAATCGAGGATGTTAGATTAGAACCACAAGCATGCTATGATATAATCCATTGCCTCCTATTCTACTTTAAAGAAGGTTTACATGTTTAATCATCTAGGGAAAGTATTGTGGAAAATATTTGCTAAGTAGTCTGTCTTTCAGGCCAAGCCACCCACTTTGGTTTCCTTTTGCAAAGAGCCATAAAAATACGACAAGTACATAGAAGTACTTCTAGTTATTAATTGCTTTATACTTGTGCCTAGGTTCAGTCACATGCTTTTGAGAAAACATCTAGTATGTTATAATCAGTTATTTCTGAGGGCTTATAGTTGTTGAACAGTATTTACGTTTCTTAGAGGTAGTCATCTTTGATGAGTAAGACTAAAAGAATCACAGTGTTTAAGATTTTATGGCTATTTTAAGAGTAGAATAGTGTCCACAGTTCTTGGAATCTGATTGCTCTGAGTATATGGTTCTGGGTGTGTTTTCTCTAGCTAGTTCATATCTCAGAGACTCTCAGAATATTGAATTTCAGTGGAAGCTGAGAGAGAGATGAACCAGGTTTGTACCTTTATAATCAATCCAGTATGAGGCCCATTCCACTTTTGTCTAGTGCCTTTCAGTGCATTATCAAAGGGAAATCCTTAAATCCAAAATGGTGTTGCCTTTATTTTCCAGGGAGTAGATTCTTTTGTGGGATATAGTCTGTCATTTTTTATAGTATACTACCCCTGGTATACAAAGATAATGATAATAAATCACTGCCATATAACCTTGTTTTTCTAGAAGCATGGCTCGTTTGTATTGACCTAATAGGCAAATAGGTTGCCTGTCCCATTCCTCCTGTAAACATTGTAGGTTTACAGGTTGAGTGACCTGGCTTAGGGATAACCATACTCAGAATACCCAAATAAAATGAACACATATGAGCTGTGTTGTATTTCAAAGTTAAAAATCCACTTTCGTGTGGAAGGGTGTAGTGTAGAGAGGGGGTATTTGTAATAGAACATTGAAGGCAAAATAAAATGTCCTGTCTTCCAGATGATAAATATCTTATTTCGAAAGTTTATTGCAGTTGTCTTTTTGACCATGCCCATCTGAAGAAGGGAAATTTTACATGTTCCATGGTGCTCCTTAAGTATATGTGGAGGTTAAAGAATATATGGTGAAGTATTTCGATTCCTGGTTTGGTGGTAACTAGTTAGTAGTTACTAGCTATTATGCAAAATCAGATTAGTTCAGAACCTCTTTGAGAGCCTTTTGGAAGAAGAAGTTTTATTCTCAGTAAGGCAGAATAATCCTTTTTGTTGATAGTTTCTATAGGTTGCTCCCTCCATCATTGAGTCATTTTGCTGGCATTTAATAATAGCAGATTGGGAAAATGGTGAATTTTAGGTTACTGGGGTAAATGAGTATATGAAAGCAATTACCTGTATGTAAAGTCAGTTAACAACTCTTTTGTGGATGGGGTTTGGCTAAGACTAGCAGATAGAAAAAATGCTTTTTTTTTTTTCCTTCCTAAAGGCAGAACCCATTGTTGCGGATAGCTATCTGTAAATAATCACCTAAGTCCTCCTTTGCAAGATTATTGAAGATGGGGTATGAGAATCTTGTGTGCAACCTTTCTATTTTTTCCTCACAACTAGATAATTTCTTTTCTCCTAAGATATATCAGGAAGGATGTAAAAAGTTAGTGGCCTTATTCATAGCATCCTCAGGCCCAGCCTTGTCTGTAAGCACTTGTCCCAGTGTTGCTAGGTTGTTTATCTTATTTATCTGGTATCACTGTGGAATGGAATTTTCTGCATAATCCAAACTTGCCTTATTTAAACAGTAAAACTTTTTTTACTTTGGCCATTTTTTTGGGTGGAGTTATTTGATATGTATATTAGAGAACATACTAGATACAGTGTTTCTTTTGTGCCTCCTGTCTTGTAGACTTTAGAGGCTGCTAAGACATGTGGGACTGTTTTACCTGCACTAAATGGTCGCAGACTCCTATGGTTTGGAATGTTTGTTTTGGTATACTCCCCCCGCCCCTTTAATGACAGCAACCACTTCCTGTGTGTTACTAGTATACCTCCCCTTAGTTCCTTCTTCCCTTTCTGATTCATTTTCCCGACTGGGCAAGGAAGCCAGATAACCATACTTATTAGAACTTTCTTTAAAACACCAGGGCAAACTGGGACAGGACCCAAGGAAGTTTCCTGTAAAGTATTGAAAAGAACTTCACTGCTTTGGCATTTGATATCAGTTTGACTGCTTAGTGTGCTTCCTGATTCTTGCTGAGTTTCAGGTAGTTCAGATAGAGAGAAATGAGTCATATTCATAATTTTCCCCTTTGAAAGGTTTAGTTGCTTCCACTTGAATGCTGCTCAAACAAATACTGGGGTTACAAGGGTTGGTTACTAAGTTAGCATCAATAGCCAGAGGCAATACCATTACCTAGAGGACACCAGCAAAAAGAAAAAGAACAGCAAAAAAAATAAAAACCTTGGAAAATGAGGGGGTCATTTTGTTTTGTTTTGGTGTCCCCTTTTTGAGTCCTATCTTCTGGCCTTCCTCCTCTACAGATATTTTTGACCTTTAGGTGCCTTTATGAGAATTGAGGGTCTGATATCCTGCCCCAAGGAGTAGCTAAAGTGATTGCTGATGTTTTCAGGGATTTTAACATCAGACTTGAATGAGTGAATGAACCTTTTTTTCTTTTCCTTTCATCATCTTTTTTTTTTTTTTAAATGTAGGAAGAACTAAGGAGAAAACTCTAGTGAAGACAATCATTTCTCTCTATTGATGCGGATAATTTTCAGCTTATTTCAGATGCTTTCTCAATAGGTCTCAGAACTAGCGTTCTTGTTCAACCTGAAACTAGTAGTGGCTCTGGGCTGGGGCCAGACAGTTGCACTCTCTAGTTTGCGCTCTGCCACTAATTTGATGTATGACCTTGGGCAAGTCATTTACCTTCTTTGGGCCTCAGTTGCCTCATCTGTAAAATGAGGGAGTTGGACTAGATGAGTTCTTCCAGCTCTGAAGTTTAAGTGACCTTGCCTACCTTGCAGCAGTTTTTGATTTCTTCCTTACCTTTGGTCTGCTGTCTGAGGGGGCTTTTTACTTATTTCCACATTATTCAAATGAGACTAGGCTTGATATTTTATTACTGTTCTGTGGACAAGAAGTTACATAATATGTCCTTAAAACTTAAATTCAACCAAAGGCCTAGCACCGCCTTGGGGGCTGCAATAAATACTTAAAAAAAAAAAAATGGAGAAAAGCCTTTATCTTATTTTCCCATCATCTCTATTCAAGGTGTATTAAGGCTTTTTTTGGAGTCATGATATTCTACCTTTTGGGTTGGTATGTGTGTGACACCATCCTCTTAAGTACTGTGTGCTGGTAATTTTTTCATTAAAATGGATTGAAAACTTACTGTAAATGCCTAATGGTTATTAGAGGTCATTGCTTTGGGTCTTTGGTTTCTTAACTCTTCTATTCTGAAAACAGGGAAATTCCCTTGAACTGTGTCAATTAAAATGGTTTATATGACTCAAGAAATTAATACCAGTGGATGATTATTCACTTTATTTTTGGCTCTTTTTAGGTCCATTTTGATTAGAAGACTTTTGGCTGGAGCATTCCTTTCAGAGTTCTCTTCCAGCCTATCCTTGGATGAGTATAATTAATGGACTTGGCTTTTTCAAGGACCTTGAGAACCTTCCTTGGGGGGTGGGTCAAGGGTAGGGGATTGGGGAGTCCTGGTAGAGGCCAGCTCTGTGGTAGCTGGAAAGGAAGGAATGAAACCAGCTGCTGTTGCTGTGGCTGCTTGTCATTGATAGAAGGACTCATGGGCTTGGATTGGTTAAAAGGCCAAACACAGAGTCAGCAAACTTCTTCCAAGTTGGGTTCTGGCCGATGCCTTGGACATGTGATTTAAGGGAAAAGTGTGAAAGCTCCTGGATGATGAAAACCTGGTGAGCTGCAGAACCATTTGGAGGAGGTGACTAGGGGTTGGGAACAGATTTGGTGATAGTACTTCCCAACTCTGTCTCCTTCTCGGAAGTCAGAGGAATGCAGCTATGCCAAAACTCACAGAAGAGCCACATTTAACCTCTGCTTTTGGGGAAACTGGTTAGCTAAGGCTGGTAGTTCCTTTGTGGCTTTTTGTATACTTTTGCCTGGTTGAAGTCTGTGGCTAAAAAATAGTTGAACCTTTCCTGAGAACTCTGTAACAAAGTATGTTTTTGATTAAAAGAGAAAGCCAATTAAATCATTATGTGCTCATTCTTTTTCTTAAAGCCTGTGGGTGTTTTAGATCTAGAAAGAATTTCTAATCACGTAGCGAATTCTCAGACTTGAGGACATTTTCCTTCATTGCTTTGTGACAATTGAAATGGGAACTACAGCATTTCAAATATGACCATGGGAGAACTGTCCCCATTCTTATCTCATTTCTAAAAGGAGAGAGTGGAATGATGGTGGTTGAAGAGGTGGGTACTAGGGAATTATGAGAACCAAGATGCTTAAAGGAGAGACAGAAATTGGAAATTGGAGACTGACCCTATCATTGCCCATCTAAGGATAAAGAAAGCTATTCCCCCCTAGCTGCCTCCTTTATGAAATGAGGGGTCAGTGTGGGGCAGGGGGTGGTCAGGTAAGGTTTTTCTTTGGCAATGGCTTGTAAAAAAAAAATCACGACCAAATCAGAATTTTCTTTCTGGTCTTGCTGATGTGAGTTCCAGAGACATTTATCAGGCCGAGAGACTCATTCTCGCCTGACCTAAAATTCACAGTATTTTAAGCTGAACTTGGAGAGGGTTGTTGATTGGCATGCTGTTGAGGGGAAAAAAACGAAACACAAAAAGCATTCCTTTGTGGAACTCTTCAGGAGTAAGGGCAGTTTTGTGTATTCTTCATCTCTCTCTGCCCTCTGCTTTTGACCCTTGATTCTTTGTGCTTTATTCCATCTCCTGCCTTATCACAGCTCCCACAAATGACAACCTGAAAAGTCCCAACTCCTCTTCAAACCCTTCTCACCCTGTCTTCTCACTGTGATAAATTGTAGTGCCCTTTACCCTCAGCCCCTTCTGTTCTAAAAGAACAATTCTTTTAGTTCTGGCCCTACTTTGGGGATGGCATCTACTTCTTTATTTTGATGTAGTCCTTTTGGGCCAGACAGATGGACAGGATGGGTTCAGGGAATTTGTCACCAGCAGACCTACCCTAAAAGAATGATGCTTAAAGGAGTTTCTCTAAACAGAAAGGAAATGATAAAAGAAGAAAGGTAATATCAAGAAGAAATTAAAAATATGGTAAGCAAAATAATATATATGGTAAGCAAAAATATGTGTTAATACATAAATCTCATCTTGAGTTTTCTAAATTATGTTTGCTAGTTGAAGCAAAAATTGCAACACTACCTAAGGTGATTCTAAATGTATACAGAGTAAATATTTAAAACTATGAAAAAGCTAACCAAAGAGATAAACTCAGAAATACTATAGATAAATCAAAATGGAATTCTAAAACATGTTCAGTAACTCACAATGAGGCAGGGCAGAAAAGAAAACAAGCAAAAAAACAGAACAAAGAGAAAATGTTTTTAAAAATGTCAGACTTACTATCTAACATATTAATGATTATATTAAATGTAAATGGTTTAAATATACTAATTAAAAGACAGATATTGGTAGACTGTATTAAGAAACATGATCCAACTATATACTGTCTACAAGAAACTTCAAATATAACAATATAGGCAATCTGAAAGAAAAAGGTTTATAGGAAAATATATATTAGGTAAACAGTCAAAGAAAAGCAAGATTGGCTATGTTAGTATCAGATAAAGTAGATTTAAGAGCAAAGAAAAATGCCAGAGATAGAGAGGGACAGTATGTAATGATAAAGAGTTAATTCGTCAAGACACAGTTAATCCTAAGTGTGTATACACCAAGCAACAGAGCAAAAAATGGGAAGCAAAAAATGATAGAATTGAATGGAGAAATATATCCACAACCATAGTTGGGGACTTCAACATAGCTTTTTAAACAGTTGATAGAATAGTTAAAATCATCAAGGATATAGAAGAACTCAACACCACCATCAACCAATATGATCTAACTGACATTTATAGAACAAGTCATCCAAAAACAGCAAAATACTGTGCTTTTCAAGTGCAAACAGAACATATACTAAGATAGACTCAAAACTTAATGAATTTAAAAGAATTGAAATCATATAAAGTGTTCTCCAACCACAGTGGAATCAAACAAAAAATCAGTAATAGAGAGATAACAGGAAAATCTCCAAGCACTTAGAAACTAAACAGTATATTTCTAAACCATGGGTTAAAGAGGAAGTCTCAAGGGAAATTTTTAAAAAATACACTGAACTGAATGAGAAATGAAAACATCAACATCTGTGGGATTCAGTTAAAGCAGCGCTGAAAGGGAAATTTATAGCACTAAATGCAAACATTAGAGAAAAAGAAAAAAAATCTCAAATCAGTACTTTAAAGCTTCCACTTCAAACACTTAGAAAAACCCAAAGCAAGCAGAAGGAAGGAAATAAATTTGGAGCAGAAATCAGTACAATTGAAACAAAACCAACAGAGAAAATCAATGAAACAAAGAACAGGTTCTTTGGAAAGATCAGTAATATCAACAAACCGCTACCAAGACTGACAGAAAAAGACAAGACACAAATTACCAATATGGGGAATAAAATGGGATATCACTACAGCCACTATAGACATCAAAAGGATAAGAAGGGAATACTAAGATAACTTTACACACACAAATTTGACAACTTAGATGAAATTGACCAATTTGTTGAAAAACACAAATTACCAGAACTCACCCAACATGAAATCGATTATTTAATAGCCTTATAGCTATTAAGGAAATGGAAATAATTTTAAAATCCCTGAAAAGAAATCTCCAGTCCCCAGATGGTTTCACTGAAGATTCTACCAAAGAAGAGTTAATACTAATTACACAATATTATCCAGAAAATAGAAGAGAATGCTTCCCCATTCATTTTATGAAGCTAGTATTACCCTGATACAAAACCAGACGAAGATGATACCAAAAAAAAAACCAGACCAATATCCCTCATGAATATATATGCAAAAATCCTTAACAAAATATTAGCAAATAGAATTCAGCAACATACAAAAAATTATACACCATGACCAAATGGAGTTTATTTTAGGAATGCCAGCCTGGTTCAGTATTTGAAAATCAATCTAACTACCACATTATCAGGCTAAAGAAGAAAAATATCTCAACATCCTACACCCATTCATGATAAAAACTCAGAAAATAGGAACAGAGGGGAAATTCCTCATTTTAATAAAGCACATCTACAAAAAAACCTACAGCTAACATAATACTAAATGGTGAGAAACTAAATGCTTTCCACCTAGGATTGGGAACAAATCAAGGATGTCTACTCTCACAACTCTTATTCAGCACAGTGCTGAAAGTTTTAGCCAGTGTAATAAAGCAAGAAAAGGAAATAAAAGGCATACAGATTGGGAAGGAAGAAGTAAAACAATCCCTATTTGTAGATGACATGATTGTCTACATAGAAATTCCCAAGGAATGTATTTAAAAACTAGAACTAATAAGTGAGTCTACTGAGGTCGCTGAATACTAGATTTACGTACAAAAGTCAACGGTAGTTTTATCATAAGCAATGACCATGTGGATGCTGAAATTAAAATACAATACTGTTTACAATCACTTGAAAAAGAAAGGTGTAATCTAACAAAACATGTATAGGACTTGTATGCTGAAAACTACAAATGCTGATGAAATAAATTGAAAAACGTCTAAATGGAGGAACATGCTGTGTGTTCATGGATTGGAACACTCAATAGAGTAAATATGTCAATTCTCCCTAGATTGATATACAGGTTTAATGCAGTTCCTGTCAAAATCCCAGCAAGATTTTTTCTCGTAGATATAGGTAAGATTATTCTAAAATGCACATGGAAAGGCAAACCAGAAGGTAAGACAATTTTGATAAAAGAATAAAGTAGGAAGAGTTAGTTTACTCAAATTCAAGACATTATAAATATAGTGTATGTGTGTGTGTATACTGAATGTGTGTGTGTGTGTGTGTGTGTGTGTGTGTGTGTATATATATAATTACTGTATATTGATTACTGTAGTGGAGACTGTGGTATTGGAGGAACAGACACACAAATCAGTAAGATGGAATAGAGAACCCAGAAGTAGACCCACAGAAATATGCACAACTGACTTTTAACAAAGGTGCAAAAGCAATTCAATGGAGAAATGATAGTTTTTTCACCAAATGGTGATGGAGAAGCTGGACACACATAGACAAGGAAACGGACCTTGACCCAAGTTTTATACTTTATATGTAAATTAACTAAAAATGAATCACAGACTTAACATGTAAAACCTAAAGTTATAAAACTTTTAGAAAAAAATCTTTGGGATCTAGGATTAAGCAAGAAGTTCTTAGACTTGACACCAAAATCAAAATCCATAAATGGAAAATTTGATAAATTGGATTCTGTCAAGATTGAAAATATTTGCTCTGTGAAAGACCCTATTAAGAGAATGAAATGACAATATCTAGAATATATAAAGAATTCTCAAAACTCAGTAATAAAAAAAACAAATAATACCATTAGAAAATGGGCATAAGAAATGAGACATTTCGCTGAAGAGGATATAAGGTGGCATATAAGTACATGAAAAGGTACTCAACATCACCAGCCATTAGAGAAATGCAAATTAAAACCACAATGAGATATCGTTATACACCTGTAATGGGTAAAATAAAAGTACATCATATGCTAACGGGGATGCAGAGAAAGTGGACCACACATACATTGCTGGTGGGGATGTAAAATGTTACAACCGCTCTGGAAAACACTTGGGCAGTTTCTCTTTAAAAAACCGAACATGCAACTAATCACAAATTCCAACTGCACTCCTGGGCATTTATCCCAGAGAACTGAAAAGTCATGTTCACACAAAAAAACTGTACCTGAATGTTTATAGCAGCGTTATTTGTAATAGCTGAAAACTGGAAACAACCCAAATGTTCTTCAAGAGACAAATGGTTAAACAAACTGTGATACATCTACACCATGGAATACTACTCAGGAATAAAAAGGAAAAAACGATACATGCACATCTAGATGGATCTCCAGAGTACGCTGCTGAGTAAAAGAAGACAATTCCTCCAAATTACAAATTATTCCAATTATAGAACATTCTTGAAATGACAAAAGTACAGAAATGAAGAGCAGATTAGTGGTTGCTAGAGGCCAAGGTTGGAGGTCAGTGGGTGTACAGCAGAAAGGTAACAGAGGGATCATTGTAGTGATGGAAATGTGCATCTTGACTGTACAGTTGACCTTGGACAACCCGGGGGGCAAGGGGTGCCGACCCTTTAGCAGTGGAAAATTTGTGTATCACTTTACTGTCCCCACAAGTTCTGCACCTGTGCATTCAATCAACTGCATGTAAGTGGACCAGCGCAGGTTAACCTGTGTTGTTCAAGGGTCAACTGTATTAATGTGGATAACCCGGTGTGGAATGCTCTATAATTTAGCAAGATGTTACTGCTGAGGAATCTCCGTATCATTTCTTTTTTTTTTTTTTTTTGCAGTACACGGGCCTCTCACTGTTGTGGCCTCTCCCGTTGCAGAGCACAGGCTCCGGACGCGCAGGCTCAGCGGCCATGGCTCACAGGCCCAGCTGCTCCGCAGCATGTGGGATCTTCCCGGACCGGGACACGAACCCGTGTCCCCTGCATCGGCAGGCGGACTCTCAACCACTGCGCCACCAGGGAAGCCCTCTGTATCATTTCTTACAACTGCATGTGACTCTATAATTTTCTCAAAATCAAAAGTTTAATCTTAAAAAAAGTCATACTATGAGGCTTACAATGAAAGACAGGTCTCTCTTTCTCGAACCCTAACCCTAACCCTCACCCCTCTCTACTCCCATTCCTGTTTCTTAGCTCTTTTTCTGGGTTTACCTCCATCTTTCTAAATCGCATACTTGCGTTGCCATTTCTTGGTTTAAAAAAAATTTTTTTAGACATCCACTGACTTCCTACTCTGAAAAATGAGGATTTGGCTCTCTCACACTATCACTACCACCATTATTTCCCATTCACTGATAGAATTAAGTCATAACTTTGATTAATTCAGTATTCATAGCTGAGACACTTGGTGCGTATTTTCTTTCTTGGATAATTTATTTTTGGCTTTTGCTTTTTTCCTGGAAATTAATTGCCTCAGTATTTTAATGTGCACATTTGCTTAGTCTATGTGTCTCTTACTTTAGCCTCCAACTTTGCAAAAGAACGATGAAATTCCTTTTATTATGGTCAGTCACATCAGATAACCTTTTAGTTCCATTAATTAGTTACTTTTCTGGAGGTGGCCTGTTTTACTGCTCCAGTGTGAACGAGGCCTGACCCCACTGCTAGTGTCATCCATGGACATCTTTTCACTGTTAGCGATAGGATTCTTGAGGATTACTTGGAATCAGAAGGTGAAGGTAGGAGGAGGGGGATATGACACTGTAGTGAGTTGCTGGTGAAAACCCTAGAGAAGTGGGCAAAGCTGAAGTCACCCCTCACACAGACGCTTAACAGAATATGCAGGATGGGATTTAGAATAGGTCAGGCAGCCACACAGCTAGCTGACGGGACCGGGATGCAAGGGTTCCAGGAGGAATGGAATCCATCCCACTGGTCCTGGCAGCAGTGACAGCTGGCATTATCAGCTTGGAATCAGAGCAGCCTGGTATGGCATCTAACCCATCCTCAAACCGGAAGTCAGGACTGCCACCCGTGCACGGTCCACGGCACACTGTCCAGTGCTTATTAGTTGTGTGCTTCCCAAGACACCTTAGAACTTTGCAAACATCCCCATTTGCTATAGTTCTTGGCAGTAAAACTTTTAAGTAAATTAAAGTAGTACCATGTACTATTCAATCAATGAAAAGGAATGAATATAATATACAAGATACATGGAGTATAATGAGAAAATGAACACCCACAGACTCACTCCCCACATTCAGAACTAGCACAGTTGTGTCAGGAACAACCTTTTACAAATCTCATATGAGGTTGGGTGCCCAGGGCTGCTGGGACCTTGGGGAAAACTTTAGTTGAGGCAAAACTTGCAGGATTGCCATGGCACACAGCCGGCTGCCACAGCTGCCATCTCAGGCAGCTCGGGTCACAGAAACAGGACGAGGGCAGGGCCGGGACCCCTGCGACTGCTGCCGTCCCCTCTGGTGTTCCCATAGGACACAGCCCGAGGAAGCCCATCTTGGCTGTGCAGCATCCCTTCAGACCTCCCGTTTGCTAGAGGGGACTGTCCTCAGGTGAGCCGGAGGTCTCTCCAGCCACACCGGGTTCTCACACTTTACACTTCGTGTTCCACACACGAAATCTAGCCCTCAGCTGTATGTTTTAGGTGCTCAGTGAGATGTGTTGATTGGTGGACTGCCAATCATAAGGGATAAGGGATAAGCTGGGATAAGCTGCATCCCTCTCAGTTCTGTGCTGCTTTCATTCGAGGCTGATCTCCAGGAACTCGAACTTGCTCCTCTGGGGCTGTTCTCCCTGAATGATGTTATCAGCAGGTTCTTCAGGACACTCTAGAACTGCTTGGGGAGTGAGCCCTGAGAAGCTGTCCTCCAAGTCCACCGCAGCTCATCACGGTGCTGCCCGGAGGCTCTGGCTCTGAAGAGAAAGGGATGCTCTGATATGTTCCTCCAGACCGTGAGCAATCCTGGGAAACAGAGTGTCCCGGGGCCTGCAGGTCTCACAGCCCTGTGGCTATGGGGCAGGGCACCCCTCACTTCCTACCTTTATGATGGCTCTTCCATGCTAAGCCTCTCTTCTGAAAATCCCTCAATCACTGAGCAATCCCTCTCGCTCTGAGCCTCTAGTTTATTAGCCTCTAGTTTATTCTACCCCGTTTAACACTTGTGTAATACTATCTTCTTTGTTCCCTCATATATGTATGGTGACGATTTTCTCCCAACCTGCAACTCGCCTTTTCATGTTCTTAATAGTGTCTTTCAAAGAGCAGTTCAAAATTTTGATTACATCAAAGTTATTGTTTTTCATTTATTGTTTATGTTATTTGTGTCCTAAGAATTCTTTGCCTACCTCATAATCATGAAGATTTTCTCTTTTCTTGTAGAAGTTTTATAGTTTTAGTTTTTACATTTAGGTATGTGATACATTTCAAGTTGATCTTTATGTGTGCTGTAAGGGAAGGGTCAAGGTTTTTCCCTATTAGAATATCCAATTGTCCAAGCACCATTTATTGAAAAGTCTTTCTGTTTCACCCATTAAATTATTTTGACATCTTTGTAAAAAATTAATTAACTTTACAGTAGAGAAACCTGACAAATTTTACCGCAGCCCGGTGATCAAGGTTCATGTAAACAGTGATAAAATCATGTTGATGCTCTGTGCCCTTGACATAATGTGATGAAAATGGTACTTTACATCTTTGATCTTCTTCCCAGTCTCATCATGAGAAAAACATCAGAAATCCCAACTGAGGCACATTCTACAAAATACCAGTACTCTGCAAAACTGTCAAGGTCATCAAAAACAAGGAAAGTCTGAGAAACAGTCACAACCAAGAGGAGCCTAAGAATACATTATGAGTAAATAGAATGTGGGATCCTGGGTGGGCTCCTGGGACAGAAAAGGGACACTAGGGAAAATCTAAAGAAATCTGAATAAAGTATGGACTTAGTAATATTAATGTATCAATATCATTTCATTAATTGCAACAAATGTACCATTATAATATAAGATGTTAATAGCAAGGGAAACTGGGTGTGGACTGTATGGGAACTCTTTGAACTATCTGTACATCTAAACAAAAATAGTAATTTACCGTGTTTTCTTTTCACTTTGTAATTTTTATTTTACATTTATTGGAAGAATTTATTTAGATGTTTACACAAAGTTTTTCTGGTATCATAGCTCATGTCCATCCAATAAATGGAAAATATAAATAAAATAAGTTGGTTTAGTTGTTTGCTAAAATTACTGAATGTTTAGAATCTGACTCTTCCGAATCCCTTCTGACCCTGAATTGCCCATGACTGTTTTTATATACTGTGTCCTCTTTACACCATCGAGAGCCTTGTGATGCAGCATTTCTTAAAAGACCACTTCACTATCGTCTCAGGGAGTTTCCTCTAAGTTGTTAACATGCATTCTGCAAGTTTTGATGCTGGTACTTTCTTCGTCTGACAAGAAGTTAACAAAGTTTCCAGGCAACAGACAGCATTCATGTTTCTTCACCAAATCGCCCTTTAAGGGTTTGTGACATTTTGAGGGTTCACGTATACTCAGGGAATATAGGCAGTGGGCCAATAGCACTTCACATGTCACTGATTATAAGGTGACTTCCGATTTTCAGAGATGTTGAAATGTGATAAAATACATGTCTCAGAAAAATTGAAAATATATGTTAGTATTTTGCAACTTTCTGTTCTCATCCAGTGATATGTGCACATCTTTTTATGTTAGTTTATATAGACCTGCCTTGTTTTAATATAACAGCTGCAACATTCCATAGTGTGGATATCCCACAATTTATCTAACCACTGTTCTAATATGGATATCTGACTTTTCAGAATATTATGAAAATGCTACAATAAATGTCTTTCACAGGGCTTTTTGAATATTTCTCTAGGATAGATATTTAGAAGTAGAATTGTTGGATTAAAGAGTTTGCCCATTTAAAATTTTATTTTATTTTATTTTTTGCCTGCACCACGCGCTTGTGGGATATTAGTTCCCCGACCACGGATTGAACCTGGGCCCCCAGCAGTGGAAGTGCAGAGTTCTAACTACTGGACTGCCAGGGAATTCCCAGTTTAAAATTTTAAATTGTCCCCCAGAAGTCCTTATCATTTTGCAGTCCCAACAAATGAGTATTAGAGTTCCCTCACCTTTGCCCACTTTGGATATTATCAACTTACAAATTGTGTCAGTCACACTGGGTTAAGGGTGATGTATTACTATTATTTTATTTTTTGTTTTCCTGATTATTAGTAAGTTTAGAAGCTTTTCATATGTTTATGGCTTGTTTATTTTTTCGGTGAATTGTAATTTTAAATTTATTAGTATAAGATTTTATATATCTGGACCTGGATATTTATCCTTTGCCTGTTATGTATGTGTAAATGATTTCTTCCAGGCTGATTCTTGCTTTTAGTTGTGTTATTGGTCCCAATGTCTAATTGAAGTTTTGAATTAATGTAGTTAAATTTCTCAGAAACTTCCTTTACAGCTTTCTGTGTTTTATGTTTTGCTTAGGAAAGTCTTCCCTACTCAAGGGTTACAAAAGCCCGAGGGGCATTTGTGGGAAAGGCAGGCACCCCTTGAGTGTGTGAACTGAGAGGCAGCCCCAGGAAAGGCGAGCTGGAGCTGGACTGTGATGAGGCTTAAGGACCAGGCAGAGGAGTCTGGACTTCAGTGAGTACGCGAGGTCAGCCTGACCTATTTTGACATTAGAATGCTTCTTGCCACTGCCAGGGAGGGAGAGGCTATATTCCAAGTTAATATTTCATTTTAACACCTAACATGAAAAAGAAACAGAGGCACTTAAGCCTGGAGTAAACACAGTCGTACCGTGACAACAAAAGCACCACTGATGGACTAATAAAAAGGGAAAGGGGGGGCTTCCCTGGTGGCGCAGTGGTTGGGGGTCCGCCTGCCGATTTAGGGGACGAGGGTTCGTGCCCCGGTCTGGGAGGATCCCACGTACCGCGGAGCGGCTGGGCCCGTGAGCCATGGCCGCTGAGCCTGTGCGTCCAGAGCCTGTGCTCCGCGACGGGAGATGCCACAGCGGTGAGAGGCCCGTGTACCAAAAAAAAAAAAAAAAAAAAAAAACGGGAAAGGAACCAGGGGTGAAACGAGTACATCTTTGCAGCGTGTAAGGCAGCACCTCATAAACACTGCCAACCTTTTGCTTGCTGTGACAAACCAAGCCCCGGGAGCTTCAGTTTAAATTGAGAAACAGACCACAAGCAAATTGCCCTTAACAGTTGTTCTAGGTTGGATTGTGTCTTCCAAAAAGATATATTGAAGTTCTAATCCCTGGCACCTGTGAACATGACCTTATTTGGAAATAGGGGCTTTGGGTGGGACCCTGTGAAGTCGGAGGCAGAGACTGGAGTGATGCATCTACCAGCCAAGGAAGGCTAGGATTGCCAGCCACCACCCGAAACTGGAAGAGGCAAGGAAGGCTCCTCTTACTTGGGAGCACGGCAGGGCCCACACCTTGATTTTGGGCTTGCGGCCCCCAGAACTGTGAGAGAGTAAGTTTCTGCTGGGTTTTTTTGTTGGTTTTTTTTTTGCGGTACGCAGGCCTCTCGCTATTTTGGCCTCTCCCGTTGGGGAGCACAGGCTCCGGACGCGCAGGTTCAGCGGCCATGGCTCACGGGCCCAGCCGCTCTGCAGCATGTGGGATCCTTCCGGACCGGGGCACGAACCTGTGTCCCCTGCATCGGCAGGCGGACTCTCAACCACTGCGCCACCAGGGAAGCCCAGTTTCTGCTGTTTTAAGCCATCTGGTTTGTGGCACTTTGTTACAGCAGCTCTAGGAAATTAACACAACATTCATTCCTTGATTTTTGAAACAGGTAAGGCATGCCCACTGAACTGGCCTGTGCTGGAGGCCTCGGGCGGCTCTCGGAGGGGTGAGATGGTGGCAGCACAGGACGAGTGGGAGATGGTGCCTTCCTGCCCTGGCAGGTTGGATTCTCCATGGAGAAGTTAGTTTGAGGCAAGCCCAGGCCATGTTGCAGTGTCCCTAGGGGGACCTTCTGAGAACCAGAGCCTCAGTCTGGAGGACAAAGGCTGAGAGGCAGATGCGGTGGGATGAGAGCATGTCTGCGATTCTGCCAGGACAGGGTTAGGGCTGGGGGGCCTGCTGATCATCTCCTGGGGCTCGGGAGGCTCATTTCCTTGGTACATTGATGATCGGCAAATAGGAGCACTCAGAAGGAGGGTGGTGACGTGCAAAATCTACCACCGAGGGTGAAAACACTACTGCAGCGGCACCCTGTGCACCCGTGACTGGCCGACACCTGGAGACCGGGGAGGTAGTGGTTCGAGTGTCTCGGCATCATCAGACCCGCCCGTGGTTACTCATTGTTGCATTTTCGGCAACTTCTCTAACTTCTTTAAGCTTCAGTCTCTTTATCTGTAAAGCACTGACAGGCATACTTAAGGTCTTAGGTTTGATGTGAGGATAAATTGAGAAAAATGTATGTGAAGTACTTAACAATGTGCCTGCTGCCAGGAAGGGGTTGATAGAGCTTAGCAGCCATCATCTTCACCATCATCATCACCATTATCATCATCATCATCTTCACCATCATCAATCATCACCATCATCACCCTCATCATCATCACCATCATCACCATCATCATCATCATCGTTATGATTATCATCAGAGCCGTAATGGAAAACTGGTGTGTTTGGGGGCTGCCCCCTCACCATTGAAATGTACGGGCCTATCAACGTGCCCGGGGAAGGCGGGCTGTTGGGGGCCCTCATTAGGCACCTGGGGACTCCCGCCCTCCCCCAGGCATGCCCCGTCACCTCTGGGGTGTCCGGACGCCGACCGGTAGCCGGGTACAGGCATGGGGGGGAAGCGGACTGCAGTCCGGGGTGTGGCGAGTCCGGGCCTGCAGGCCGCTGGGATCCTGGGAGGGGCGGAGGGAGCGGGGCGTGGGGCCTCGGGGAAGGCGGGGCCGACGCGGGGCGAAGCCGCGGGGAGCCGCGGGGGCCCAGGGCGAGGGGTCGGGAGGTGCACTCGGGCTTTCCGCTTCCCACGACGACCGCTAGGGGTCGCCAACGCCCCGCGCAGCGCCCTCCTCGGTGCCGCCTCCCCTCCGCCCCGCTCCTCCCGGCTCCTCCCAGGTGAGTCGCCGGCCTGCGAGGAGGACGCGCCCGTTCCAGCTCCGAGCCGCTTGCCTGGTACCCAAGCCCGAGGGCGGAGCCGGGAACCGGACTAACACCGGTGGTCCTGTCCCTAGATTTCGGGTATTAGGGTTCTTTAATTCGATGTCGCAAGGACTCCGGGAGACAGCCTAGGACGGCTGTCGTTTTCGTCCACAAAGAGCCTCGATCTTGCGGAGGAACTAAGCCAGGCCCTCGTTTGCTCAGAATCTGGGGTCTGAGGCTGAAGGTCGGCCGGCATCCTGAGCTCCTTCCCTTCCTGGACCTGAATGGAAGCTTCCCCCTTGATGCAAACGGCTTGGCGCTCAAAGCATCGGAAGGATGCTTGGTACCCATCAGGCCCCCAAAGTGCTCCCGTTACTGAAAGGTTGGGGGAACACCCCCCCGTCCCCGGCCTGAGCCCGGGGAGCCACAGTCCAAAGAGGAAGTTCTAGGGCCAGGCCCCGGAGGCACGAACATAACAACAACAGTAATAATAGCAACAGCTAACACTGAGTCAGCACTTACTATGTGCCAGGCACCGTTCTGAACTCGTTAACTGTAGTTACTCATTTAATCCTCACAAACATTTTCCAAGGGAATATTATCACTGTTTCACAGATGAGGAAAGTGAGGCATAGAGATCTTAAATCTCTCAGGGTCTCAGTTTCCTGAAAATTCAACGCTTTTGAAGGAAAGTAACCCACCAGGTTAGTCATCAATTATTTTACTGAAATAGCAGCCAATTCATGGTAAGTGGAAAAGTGTAGGGGTGAGACCAGAAAAATGTGTTTTCTGGATGCGCTGCCGCGGGACAATTGCGTTAAAGAAAAATTGCTGAAGAACCTAGAGGAGAAACGGCTGCTAAAGGAGCTGCCCGTGAATTTTTCTCTTAAGGCGCCTCCTGGTGGGAAGGGCAGTCAAGGCTGCCGCCTTAGCAAAGTCCCTTGAAGGTCAGCCTTGGAAGGGATGTGTTCCCAGCCTGGTGAGGGAAATACCAGTTTTGCCCTAAGTGTGAGAACCTCTCGGTGTGGGCAAGAGGCAGGGTGACATGAAGCTGGAGGGGACAATCATTGAGTCACCTTCCCGACTGATGGCCCATTGAGAGGCCACTAAACAGAGGACTGTGTGGGCATTTGTGGCATGTGAACCACGTGGCACAGGCGATGTCGGGCAGAGGTGGAACTGGAGGGGCAGGTAAGCAGTGGCTTGAAGCAGTCCCAGGACTGCTAACGGTGTCAGAAACTCCATCACCAGAGAGAAGAGGACGTGGCACAAGGCTAGGTCCCAATTTTGCCCCCCTCTGAACATAGAAAATTCTTCCCGGTGCTGAGACAAGCCCTGCCTCCCAGTAAGTTCCTTCCAGGCCCAGAGCCCTGGTTCCCCCAGGGAGGGCGTCTAATGCCCCAGGATGAATGAGCTCATCAGATACTTTCCAGTGTGTGGGTGGGGGGATCCCTGGGGCCTCTGGAGGAGGGTGCTGGCCCTGTTTCAGAGCTGCCTTTGCAGTTGGAGCTCAAACCACCACCATGGCTGTGGGAGCACTGTCACAAGAGTCCTCACACCACCTTTTTGGGTCAACAAATAGCTGTTCAGTCCATTTGTCCTTGAGAATGATGTACCCCCATAGTAGGAGGAAGGGGCATTCAAGGCTATTGTTACAGAAGAGCCTGGCCCCCCAGTACGATTGCCAACTCCAGGGCACGAGTATCATGTCTCATGCTGCTGCTCTAAGGGTTGCGGTCTGTACTCAGCCTCCTGGTGTGGTTCTCACCCACCACGTGTTGACTTCAGCTTCTTCCCAAAGAAAGAAGCTGCCCTTGTTTGGGCCCAGTCCCTGCCCCCCATGCTAGCCATAAACAATGCAGTGTCAAGCACTGGGTGGTGTTTTTTATTTGTTTGTTTGTTTGTTTTTGCGGTACGTGGGCCTCTCACTGTTGTGGCCTCTCCCGTTGCGGAGCACAGGCTCCGGACACGCAGGCTCAGCGGCCATGGCTCACAGGCCCAGCCACTCCACGGCATGTGGGATCTTCCCAGACTGGGGCACAAACCCGTGTCCCCTGCATCGGCAGGAGGACTCTCAACCACTGCGCCAACAGGGAAGCCCTGGGTAGCGTTTTATAAAGTTTATTTAATAATGTAGTAGAAAGGACAAGAGCTTTGAAGTCAGACCCACTTGTAAATATCTCACTGTTTATCAGCTAAAATATTAGGGCAAGTTTCCTCATCTATAAATAGTGGTGGTGGTAATGGTGGGGAATGAAAACTGTATTGTTGGACATTGAGAAGATGAAAAGAACACCCATGGTGAGACTTCACAAACGGGAGACAGAGGCAACCCAGGCCCCCGATTCTTCAGTGGTGGTGTCTCCAGCAGGATTTCAGATTCTGCCCCCTAACAGCCCCGCTGCCCCAGGGCCTTTGCTTGGCCTCAGAAGCACTCTTGTGATGTGCCATTCCCCACTGCTGCAGGCCTTTGCCTGAGCTAGTCCCAGAAGGACAGCCCTCAGCTCTATGGGATTACATGAGGGGCAATGTGGGAAGTAATTTAGAGAGAAAAGAAAATTTTAAAGTAACAGCAGCTAATACTTTGGAGGGGAGTCTAAAAAGTCAGATGATTAAGTCTGGGAAGAAAAAGACTAAAAAGAACTGAAGAAAGAGACTGAGACTAAGAATTCAGGTCAGAAAGGGGAGAATTTCCAGCAGAGGGAAGCGTGGGTGTGGGGAGCTCGAGGGGCTCAGGGGTGCTCTTCAGCGAGAACTCTGCAGCCAGACGGCTCGGGTCTCATCCTAGCTCTTGCATTTGCAAGCTTGGTCTTCGTCCATCTGTGCCTCACTTTCCTTATCTGTAGAATCACACCCCTCGGAGGGCTGTTACAAGGATGAAATGAATTCGCGTGTATGCATCACTCAGCGTAGTGCCTGACTGGTGGTGAGCGCTAGCTAGTGTTATTTTTCCTTTGAAATGAAAACTTAGAGAATTGGGGAACATGAGTGAGGGCTGAAGGGGTCCATAGGGACACCTAGTCTAGCCATTTATTATTTTTTTTTTTTGGCTGTACATGGGCCTCTCACTGCTGCGGCCTCTCCCGTTGCAGAACACAGGCTCCGGACGTGCAGGCCCAGCGGCCACGGCTCACAGGCCCAGCCGCTCCACAGCATGTGGGATCCTCCCGGACCAGGGCATGAACCTGCGTCCCCTGCATTGGCAGGCGGACTCTCAACCACTGCGCCACCAGGGAAGCCCAAGCCATTTCTTTTACAGGTGAGAACTTTGAGCCTAGAGAGCTGCTCTCCCCACAGCCCCTCACAGATGCTCCAGACTTGTGCCCATCACCAGCTCCTTCTTTGCTGAGTTGTCAGACTGCTTCCGCAGCGCTCTTGGGGGTCTGGGTCTTGCTGAAGCACAGCACCTCGCAGGGTCGCCATGGCCTGTCTGTGCATCAGTCAGGGTGCTTGGGATGGGCAATCCAACTCAAAATAGTTTAGGAAAAAGCAAAAAGAGGTAACTGCTCATGGACTAGGAAGTCTGGGGTGCCTTTGAGGCACAGGTGGATCTGGGGCCTGAAATGATCCTATCAGGACACTGTCTTGCCTTTGTGTTTCTGTAGGTGGGTTTCATCCTCAGGTGGACTCTCCTCGTGGTGGGTAAGGGGGACCACCTGCAACTCTAAATGCACATTGTCCTCAAGTTTTAAAATGTAGGGTTTATTATTAGATACGGGAAGGCAGACAATTGCCTTCCCATGATCAGGAGACAACTGCCATTGAAAAGATACTTTGTTTCTCACAGTTTCCAAGAGGACTGGGCTCACCGTGCAGGGCCACACGGGGAAGCATCATGGTGGGTCAGGAGGCAGAGGGCCCAGCAGCACAACAAACGTGGGCAAGAGCTTGTACAGTGCTTGTGGGAAGGAACGGGTGAGCAGGGTAAGCAGGACTGGCTAGTTTGAATAATTTCAACGGGCTCTGAGGTAGAGGGGCTGCCCCTGGATGTCTCACACCTGTCCCTGGGGTGATTAGGGGAGGGAGAGCGTGGCCCCCGAAATGTAAGAGCCAACGAAGGAGGCGGTTGGGGGGTGTGGGCTCTGACTGGTTAGTTTGCATATGAAAGGCCCACTGGTTTACCATCTCTAGGAACTGGCTAGCCCTGGGAGGGGCAGTCTCATCAGGGTCAGCAAGCCCCCAGATGTCAAAGCATCAGAAATACAGAAAATGTAAAAACACGTAATGAATACGACTTACAACTAGCAACCCCATAAAGAACTTGCCTCTCTCAACATCACCTACTGACATCCGGGAGGGGTTCTGATTGGCCCACACTTGTGAGATGCTCAAAGCCGCATGCTGGCGAGGACATAGAAAAACTGGATCTCTCATCCCTTATTGATGGGAATGTAAAATGGTGCAGATACTCTGAAAACGGTTTGGCAGTTCCTTAAAAAACTAAGCTTTTAGGGCTTCCCTGGTGGCACAGTGGTTGAGAGTCCACCTGCCGATGCAGGGGACACGGGTTCGTGCTCCGGTCTGGGAAGATCCCACATGCCACGGAGCGGCTGGGCCCGTGAGCCATGGCCGCTGAGCCTGCGCGTCCAGAGCCTGTGCTCCGCAACGGGAGAGGCCACAACCGTGAGAGGCCCGCGTACCGCAAAAAAAAAAGAAAAATAAAAAACTAAGCTTTTAGCCTATGACCTGGAAATGTCACATTTATCCCAGAGAAATGAAAGCTTATGTCCACACACAAACACGTACACGAGTGTTCATAACAGTTTATTTGGAATAGTCCCCCAAAAGCCAATCTCAAATATTACACACTGTATGATTCCATTTATACAACATTCTTGAATGACAAAATTAGGGAGATGGAGAAGAGATTCCTGTTTGCCCGGGGTTAGGAATGAGAGTGGGGTGGGAGCAGCACAAGGGAAACCTTTGTGGTGCTTGCATGGTTATCTTGAAGGGGGTGTTGGTTACAGGAACCTGTCCACGTGGTGAATGGCATCGCACTGCATACATATTGTCTCAGTGTCAATTTCCTGGCTTTGACATATTTGATCTCCTATGGTAGATGTCACCATTGTGGGGAACTGGGTGAAGAGTACCTGGGACTTCTCTGTCCTATTTTTGCAACTTTCTGTGAGTCTATAATTGTTTCAAAATAGAGAGTAAACAAATCTTAAAGAACTCTTAGCTCTGAGAGGAAATAAAAGCCTTCCTGGGGTCGCTGGTCGTGTTAGGTCAATGAAGAATCATAGTTGCCTTGTTGGGGAGGCGTGGGTCTGGGCTGTGTTTTTCTGCCTGTGTCCTGGGAGAAGAAAGTCTCCGTTTTGCACTCCCATCGACCCCAGTTGCAGCCATCATTGTGCTGAGTGAGGAGATTCAGAGCTAATCAACATGGTGAGCTTTAGAAATAAAGACCCTGGTAGGTCTTTAGAAGCAAGAAAAGTGATGGAATTTTCTGTATTCAGCCCAAATGAATCCTACCTGGCAACCTGGAAAACACTGATGATGTACAGTGAAACAATTAGGAGACAATTTTATGTGCCCTGTGATTGTATCCATATGTAAAACATAAAAGCATGTGGCTAAATCAGGAAGAAAATAGGCACAAATGAATGCATCTGTGCTTTGATGGCAGTAGAATTAAGGGTACGTGTCCTTCATCTGCTTTTTAAACTCTTTAGGAAGTTGTTTGTGGTGTTTTTATTTTAGATTTTATTTTATTTTATATATTTTAAAATTATTTATTTTTTGGCTGCGTTGGGTCTTGGTTGCTGTGTGCGGGCTTTCTCTAGTTGTGGTGAGTGGGGGCTACTCTTCGCTGCGGTGCGCAGGCTTCTCTTTGCGGTGACTTCTCTTGTTGTGGAGTACGGACTTCAGTAGTTGTGGTTCGCGGTCTCTGGAGCGCAGGCTCAGTAGTTGTGGCGCACAGGCTTAGTTGCTCCTCGGCATGTGGGATCTCCCCAGGCCAGGGCTCGAACCCATGTCCCAGCATTGGCAGGCAGATTCTTAACCACTGGTCCACCAGGGAAGTCCCTAGATTTCATTTTATTTTTTAAATGTATGCTTTGAGATGTATTTCTTCTCCTTGTCCCCTAGCAACCGCTTCTGTTTGCTTCTTGTGTATCCTTCCATATTTTCCTGATGTAAATCCAAGCAAGCCTCGGTAATACTCTTACTTTTCTTTACTGTAAAAGTAGAGTACTAAATGCATTGTTTCTGCTCCTTTTTTCACTTAGCAATCTTTCTGAATCCCTGCATGAGACTTTTTTCCTAAACAAACAAAGGGGAAAAACCAAAGAAGCAAATAGAAGTGTAAATGCCATGACTGCCAACATAGCAAGCAAACTGGGATCCTGCACTTAGAGGACCACCTGGTTGGCAGAGGTCAGGCCACCCTCCTCCACTCCCCATCTTTCTCCCCCCCTCATTTCCTAGTGAAATGAAGGACTCACAGCCTTTGCCTGGCAAGCAATGCTCCCCCGTCCAGGCGGCTGGGCAAGTATCTGTTTCCGTATTGGTTCATCAGGTTTGGGGACAGAAGGAAATGGGCTTCTGCCAGCTGCTGGGGCATCTACCTGCTGTGCACTTGTCACTTACTGTCTTGCCCCCGCCCCCAAAGTAAATAATTTTGAACCATACAAGCAGCCTTAATTATAACTAGAACCCACTTCCCTCCCTTCTCCTCCCCTACTGGGGCAGCCTGCCCTCTCCTGCCTGTCCATTGGGCTACAGGAGACAATCCCAATCCATGGGTCTCCTGGGACGAGTGAGGACTTCCAAGCCCTTCATTCGGGGAGCTGAGAGGCACCCCTGGCCCCGGGGCTGCCCCGTTCCGGTCAGGGTGCCAACCCCACAGGGCAGGCCTTGTCTGGATGACGTTCTGAAAGCTGGGGGAGTCTGGGTGTGGCCGGCCCCATACCCTGGGAGATAGGACTGGGCTCCAGAACCCAAGGGTAGGATGCCATCAGGGATGGAGGGAGGATGACCTGATGTCGGGAAAAGCAGCAGAAATGCCAGCGGTGATGGCCCTTTCTGTGGTTTCCTGCCCTTAGCATGGCTGTGTCTTTCTCCTTCCTGTACCTGGATGTGCCTCTTGGGAAGAGCCCTCGGGAGGCTGACTGCCCCCAGGGGTACTTTATCTGTCCTTGGGACAGAAGCACCTGCAGCCCCGGCCAACAAATCCTGGTGACTTGGCCCTGGAATGTAGGCGAGCTGGAAAGAAGCTCCAGACCACAGGACACCCTGGAGCCAGCTCCCTGTACTCAGTGGGTGGCGCCTCTGTTTTCTCCTGGAAAATGTGTAAAATGGTCGCCTTCCACTGGCCAGCAAGCCCCGTGTCACCAGATCTAATTTTTTAGGAGAAGTTGGAACCCAGATTTCTCTTGATGCTCCCTAAAGTTGGAATGTTGGCAAATGATTAAAAAAAATTGTCAAACATTGCAGGCCAGTCAAAACAGGTCTGAGGGCCAGATTTAGGCCTCAGGCCGCCAGTTCGTTGACCTCAGACCCAGACCTCTTCAGGCCCTGTGCTGTCTGCTGGCGGGCACCCAGCCACCTCCACCGGCAGCAGGTAAAGGTCTGCAGCCTCGCCCGCCCCACTTTGAGCTGTCATTCAGCTACGAGACACTGAAACACTGCATTTTATTTATTTATTATGACCTTTTAATTTATCTTTTTGTTGTAGCTGCTGTACAATATTATATAACTTACAGGTGTACAATATAGTGACTCACAATTTTTAAAGGTTATGCTCCATTTATAGTTACTATAAAATATTTGCTATATTCCCTGTGTTGTGCAATACATCCTTATAGCTTATTTTATACCTAATAGTTTGTACCTCTTAATCCCCAACCCCTATATTACCCCTCCCCCCCTTTCATCTCCCTGCTGGTAAACCACTAGTTTGTTCTCTATATCTGTGAGTCTGCTTCTTTTCTGTTATATTCACTAGTTTGTTGTATTTTTAGATTCCACATATAAGTGATATCAAACTATTTTTCTTTCTCTGACTTAGGACATGCTGCATTTTGAGGCATGCGTGCATGAAAGATTTTCTGGGAGTCTGGTGCCCATCTTTCCCACTGTTCTGCAGGAGCAACTTGAAACGGCTCATGTGCTCTGCAGTGACACTTGGTGACCTCGAGCCAGGCCTGTCACTTCTCTCTAGGCCTCAGTTTCATCATCTGTAAAATGAAGGAGTCCAGCTAGACACACATCCAGATCAAACTTTTGTTGGTTTTAGGACCAGTTTTTTGGAGGGGGTGGGGGAGGAGAAGGAGTTTTCATACCATCGGATTAAAATGCAACAATTTCACTCATGGTTTTAGCCAAGTCCTTAAGGCAGCACCGCTCAATGGAAATATGATGTGAACC
Organism: Tursiops truncatus; assembly: GCF_011762595.2. NCBI lineage: Eukaryota > Metazoa > Chordata > Mammalia > Artiodactyla > Delphinidae > Tursiops > Tursiops truncatus. The sequence goes on from NC_047046.1 coordinate 66,060,612, forward strand.
CCAGATATAATTTTAAACTTTCTGATAGCCACATTAAAAAATTAAAAAGAAAGAGTTGAAATTAATTTTAATAATACATTTTATTTAATGCAGTATAAAAATATTATCAGTTCAATGTGTAATCAATATAGAACAGTTTTTAAAAAATATTTTATTTATTTTACTTATTTATTTTGGTTGCTCCAGGTCTTAGTTGCGTATGGCTCGTGTGCTCCTTAGTTGTGGCTTGTGAACTCTTAGCTGCAGCACGCACATGGGATCTAGTTCCCGGACCAGGGATCCAACCCACGTCCCCTGCATTGGGAGGCAGATTCTTAACCATTGCGTCACCAGGGAAGTCCCTAGAAAACTTAAAATATTTTACATTATTTTTCATACCAAGTCTTGGAGAGCCAGTTTCACACTTACGGTACATCTCATGTGCTTGGTAGCCACACGTGGCCAGTGGCTGCCGTGTTGGACAGTGAAGCTCCAAGGCAAGAACTGCCAACTATTCCCACATTCCCAAGTGAGATGCCAGGTCACCTAAGGGACTGGGTGAAACAGTGACTATCTTCCCCTCCTCCCACCAGACTTTTCTTCCCAATGAAAAAACGTCTTCACAGTGACGGACAGACTCACCACATCCAGTTTACCCAGCAAGCACTACTCTCTGACACAGGAAGCTCTCTGTTTCCACCTTCTGTCCATCAGCTCTGGGGCCAGTTCCAGGTAGGCAAGCCCTGCAGAGGAGAGATGGAGGGCTCACTCCATCAGGACGTTTAGCTGACCACCACCTCTAGCCTTGAGAGCCAGCGGGAACATGTCCCGCTGGTAAAGCGGGCCTTACCCACCACTGCCAACCCTGAAAGAGCCAGAGGCAGCTGTGAGTAGGAGAAGAAACTTGAGGTGGGGAACAGAGAAGACTCCCACCATGCTTCCTTTCCAAAGGCAGGCTCCCAGCCTGCAGCAGCCCTGGGTAGGAGAGTGAGCTTGAACTCGAAGTTTGGAAGTCCTAGATTGTTCCACTGGGCTGGGGACTCATTCCTGAACTAAGGCTATTTTTGTTTCTGAAAGTAATTAGAGGATTTTCTGTAAATACTCCAGCAAAGACAAAGTGTGTGTGTTGCCTGGGGGAGGGGTGGGGAAGGAATGGGAAATGCCAAAATAAGCAGGACTGTTGATAATTGTTGAAGCTGGGTGACTGGGTACCTTGGGGTTCATGGTACCATTTTCTATATTTTTGGTGGTGTGTGAAAATTTCCATCATACAAAGTTTTAAACGGTGACCAGAGGACTTTTTGAAATTGGGAGTGAATAGGCCAGGCACAGAAGCTACTGGAGAGTCATTTATGGGTAGGATCAGAGCAGGTTTCAGTGGGTAAAAATTGTGGGCAAAAATTGTAAAATAATAAAACTGCTTTCTGGGTACATCCCATGAGACCCACTTGTCCAATGCACTGGTGGTTTTTTCTGGGTGGTTGAATTTATAGGTTCTCATCCTCCAACCATTGCCTTTTCACATTCCTGGGGATGTTCTTTCTGGCTGAGACCCCCCAGTGCTCGCCCCAGCAGGGCCTGGGCCCCCGACTTCTTTGGGTGGTTTTATGACATAGTAGCTCCTTATGACAGACACCCAGATGGATGTTCCTGAAGCGCAGAGGCCCTTGGGGCACAGGAGGACAACCTCTGTGAAGATATTGCGCACAGCAGGGACCATTAGTCACCAAGGCGCATTTGACATTTTGAAATGAACTCATGGTCTCCCATAAATAAGCTCAAACCCTGGATCATGCCTGGGGCAGGGAGGCCATGGCTGGGGGTCGGCTGAAGTGCTGTGGGATGCTTGGTAAAACGTCTAAATGTGTGTAAATGTCTAAATATGCGTAAAGTGAGCAGCCTGGTGCGTCAGGCTGTCTCCATTTGGAGCCTCTGTCCCTGAAACCCACACCTGGGGCCTCCGTGGGCCTCTCCGCCTCTGCGCGTTTGACTTTTGTTCCCGAGTGTAATAGCTAATACTTTGCAAAGACTTCCTGAGTGTTAGGCACTGTCCAATGCTTGTGCGAATTACTTCATCTGCACAGCAATGCTGTGAGGAGGGGATTTTCATTTCCCTGCTGTGCAGATGACAAACAGGAGCTCCCAGAGGTTTCTGCTGAGTGACTTGCCCAAGGACACACAGGGAAGGCCACCACTGTGGGATCCCCGCCCCCCCCCCCCCCCCCCCCCCGCCCTGGGGAGCATCAGGAAACCGGACTCATTACGCAGACAAACCAAAAAGTCCCGGCTGCCTGGGAAGGCTCTGGGGTGGGGCTCCCAGCTGAGGTCCTGGAAGAGTCCAGCAGCATTATGTTTCTTATGGGACGTTCCAATACCTGCCTGGTGACATGTGGGCCCTGCCAAGCAGGGGTTCTTGGGTTACCTGGGAGAAGAACTGATTAAGAATAACTTGCGATGAGGTCAAATGTTTCTTTCAAAGTGCGAGAGAATGGTTTTCTGGGCCAACCCTTCCCTTTGCCCAGCCTAGGTGGCCACACCCTTTGTTTGCTTAGCAAATCCTTCCTCCGGCGGCCCTGCAGAGGCCATCAGAGACGTGAGCTAAGAACATCTAACGCTTTTGAGTTTACGAAGTGCTTTCCTGACACCATCCTGCTTCTCTCTCCATAACACAGCAGCAGGCCTTTCAGACCCGCTGGAGAGATTAGGAAGCAAAGCCTATGGTGGCCAGATCTACTGCCTGGCAGCTCAGCCGGGACTCAAACCACAAATTCAAAATCAGATTTCCCCCCCAAAAAAAGGAAAGGGAAAAGAGGTGTTAAACTGATGGGATTTTGTACAACCACCCTGTGTGTCTTAAGGATTTCTCTCAAGCCCAGTTCCTCTGTGCTTTCTTGTCAAGCACATACCCCTTCCCTTTCTCTTCCCAGGTCTTCTTGCTGATGAGTAAACAAAATCCTTTATTGTCGGTCACCTTGGAAAATGAGGGCAGCGTTAGAACTGCACTCATCAGACTGTGCAAGCATCCGTCTGGATGGGCAGGCTTCTGGGTCCAGATTTCAATAAAGGCAGACAATGCCAGGCTGGATGATGACTTAGGACTAATTAAGCTGGAATTTTCGTGGAGTACTTAGATCCATCCCAGGGATATAGAATTCATTGCGGCCTCCTTCCTTAAAGGCGGAGGAAGGTCTAAGTGGAGAGGTGGGTGGAGTGGCGCAAGGGCGTGACTTGCCAGCCACAAGGCCATCTTGTCCCCGCATGGCCAACGGGAGCCCAGGGCAGTAAGAAGTCCCCTTTGGAGAGGTGGGAAGCCCTGCCTGCTCCTGTCCGGTTTCTTGGAGTTCTCCTGTGGGTTCTTTTGCCTTTTTTCTCCGCCTTTGCTATGTCTCCCTGGTCTCTGCCCCCTCCCTTGCCCCCCACCAGCCTGCTCTGAAACTTGGCTCTCCTAACGCAGAGGCCTATAATGCTTTCCTGATGACCAAGAGCTGCCGTGCAAGCCTCAAGAGCGTCCTTTGCCAACTTGCTGACGAGGACATTGTCCCCTCTTTGGCCAGTTGGAGTTCTGCTTGACTCCTGAGCCTTTGTAGCTTCTTTTCCATCCCGTATGACAAAATACTCCGGGCTCATCATGTACAACTCTTGTCCCAGACATTGCTCCCTGAAGCGCTGGGAAATGGAACACGACTGTCCAAATTTGGTTAATGAAGACAGTTAAAAAGATGACTGTGTGTGTATATTCTCACCCCATTCTACCTCCTCCCCTTCTTTTATGGAGCACATAGTTAATACATATTATACTCCCGCTTTATTTTCTCCTTTTTATTTTTAAAGTCCGTAAAAGTCTAGTAAATTCTATTTTACTAGAATATGTCTTCGTATTGGTTATTTAAGGTCAATTAAGTGGTGTATCCTTTTCAGTCCTTTCAGACTTTTTGTTTGTTTTCTCCAAATTTCTGGGAGAAATATGTCACTACCTCCTAACTACAGTTATAGTTTAGGATTTGCCTATTTTTTCTTTTACCTGTCAACATTTTGCTCTCTACATTTCGAGGCTATTTTATCATGCACATACAAATTTAGATTTGCTAGATATTTCTGGTGAATTGATCTTTTCATTATTATGAAACACCACTTCCAGTAAAGTTTCTCAATTTTTTTCTTTTTTTTTTTTTTTTTTTTGCAGTACGTGGGCCTCTTGCTGCTGTGGCCTCTCCCGTTGTGGAGCACAGGCTCTTGGACGCGCAGGCTCAGCGGCCATGGCTCACGGGCCTAGCTGCTCCACGGCATGTGGGATCTTCCTGGACCGGGGCACGAACCCACGTCCCCTGCATCGGCAGGCGGACTCTCAACCACTGCGCCACCAGGGAAGCCCAAGTTTCTCAATTTTAAATCATTTTTTCTAGTATTAATATGGTTACTCTGACTTTCTTTAGATTTTTGATTGCCATATCTTTTTCAATACTTAACTTTTAACGTTTCTGTATCTTTTTACTTTAGGTGTGCTTCTTATATGCAACTTATAGCTAGGTTTTGTTTTTATCAAGTCAGACTATCTTTTAATTGGAGGATTTAGTCCATTTACATTTAAATATAATTACTGATTCACTTGGACTTAAATGTTATTATTTGCTCTCTATTTGCCCAATTAGTCTATGTTTCCTTTTTCTTTCTTGCCTTCTTTAGTTCTTTTAAAATTATTTCATTATTTTTCCTTTCTTAGTTTGGTAGTTATCCTTTTTTTAAAAATATGATTTTTAGTGGTCAAACTCAGAGATTACAATTTTTTTTGAGTTACCAAATTCTAAAAGAAATTAGTACTTTTACCTCTTCTTAGACAATATGAGTACCTTACAAAAACCTTAATTCCATTTATTCCATTTCTGATATATAAGCTATTTTTGTGGATCCTTGCCCTGCAGCAGGTAAGCTTTGAAAAGCTATGCTCAGTCTCTCAGCTGCTCTCTGTGGCTCAGCCAATGCACCCAGGCTCTGGACACCTGCCTTACCTGAGTTTCTGCTCTCCGTGAGGTCTTGGCCCAGTAATTTTTCACTCTTATGTTAGCTCTTCCTTCAGTGATTTTTATATTTAGTCCAGCTTTGCTAGTTGTCCTTGGTGAAACAATTGGTCTGATTTACCTATTCTGTCATTAATGGCAGTGGAGTATTAGCTATACTCTACTTGAAGAAGATTCACTGAGCAGGTATAGGGGCAAGTATTGCTGCTAATAGGGCAGTCTAAATCCCAGAGCTCTTTAGCACCTGTGGTGTCTGGGAAAGGTGGTTCACAGACCCAGCCGGTGATGCTGTTCCGGGGCGGGGATGTGTGTCAGCCAGTCCTAGGAGCTGCACATATTTCTTATCTGCCTGAATAAACACAATCCAACAGGGCACCTGAGGTGGCCTGTGCTGTCCTCAGCAGATTTGGGATCAGTGCCCAGGGCCCGGTGCCATAGGGGTCTCCCCGACGTCTATAGGTGAGTATGAAAATAGACTCCGTTCCACTTTCACAAAGATGGATACAGAAAGTGCTCAGTGCATGTTCAAAGACCTGGGTCAGAATCAAGGGTCAGAATCAGTCCATCCTTGCCAGGGGCCAAGGAAGGGTGAGAGACAGGCCATTCCTGGAGCTAATGCATCATCCTCCTGTGACTGTGAATGAAGCTGCCATTGCAGGTGGGCGCTCTTCATGACCCTCACTGGCAAGGGCACAGCTCAGGTCTGACTCCACACCTCACACAAGGCCATTTTCTTGGTGTTATGAATTGAATGGTGTCCCTCTAAAATTCATATGTCGAAGCCCTAACCCCTGATACCTCAGAATGTGACTGTATTTGGAGATAGAGCCTTTAAAGAAGTAATAAGTAAATGAGGTCATATGGGTGGTCCCTAATCCAATGGGACTGGTGTCCTTATAAGAAGAGGGAGAGACACCAGAGATGCAAATGCACAGAGGAAAGGCTGTGTGAGGACACACAAGCAGACGGCCACCTGCAAGCCAAGGAGAGGGGCCTCAGGAGAACCAAACCTGCTGACACCTTGATCTTGGACTTCCAGCCTCCAGGACTGTGAGAAAATGAAGTCCTGTTGTTTAAGCCCCCAGTTTGTGGTACTTTGATATGGCAGCCCTAGCAAACGAGTACACTTGGGGTCAAACCCTCTCTTGGTTGATGGGAAGGTGATGGTGAGAACCTCTGTCCTCCTGGGAAACACCCCCCACCCCACCTGGTCCAGATGTATCAGGCTTCGTTCCCTCTATTTGTGTCTGGGTCTGTTTGCCAGGCTTATTTCATCCTCCTTTACCAACCAGCCCCTTCCCAGTGAGGAGATTCTAGCAGGTTCCCGTCTCAGAGGCCAAGAGCCCAGATTTCTGGGGTTTCTGTCCCCAGGGGACAGAGCACCTGAGTTCCTGGCTATACAGGGAGTACAAGCAGGACCGTTGGCTGGACTTGCTCCCGGAGTCCTCACACCGCAGGGGCAGTGACACTTAGCTGCCTCGTGGGCTCGTTCACAAACTACTGTTTTGGACTCTACGCCCCCATGCGCCGCTGCGTTTTTTGTTTTGCTCTTGTGGACGCTGGGGCTCTTGGGAAGCCTGAGAATGACCTGGACAAAGCTGTGGCCCTTGCCCCCTGACCGTGACAACCCAGACCTGACCTAGTGACCCTCAACCCAGCAGTGGGCGGGGCAGGCGGATGAGCCCTTGAAGCTTCAGACCCCGGGGAGGAGGCGAGGTGCTGGCTTCACCCTCGGGCGATGACCACACCTGCCTGCAGCTGCTCTTGGGAGATCATGAGTGTTCAAATTGCATCTCATGTGCTTCATTAGGCAACAACACATACATGAAATTCACTTTTTACTCATTGACCACAAAGCACTAGAAACTAAGATTTCAGGCCTGAGTAATGACGCTGGTAATAAACAGCCCCTGCTTAAACTCAGCTCCCAGGAAACATACAAGTGATAACATACCTCCCACAGGCTGGTTCTCTTGGTTGGTCCTAAGCCCCTAAGAGGCTGTTCTGTAATTCTCCCAGCATAAACCCTCATTCAAGGTAATTCTGGATATCTGATTCAAACACCAAAGTGGTGATTTTTAAATCTGAGTCATGTACAAACCTCTTTTAAACAAAGGAAACCAAAAGTCTTATGCCCCCCAGGGCTGATTTAAATGACTTTACTTATAATATTACTTAAATAAGTCTGGACACAAAATTATTTAAACTCTGTATCCTTAATAGCTCTTACATGACTCTAAAACCCAAGCCAGTGTACAACTGAAATACAGAAAATCCCTATGATGTCGCTGAAACTCCACTTAGCTCACTTACTTTAATGGGAACTCATGGTACTTTTCTGAACCCAAACACTGAATGTTGTGCTTGGTGACACCACCCGAGTGGTGTGATGACCAGGTTCCTCCCTGTCTTCCCCCGACTGGAGAAACTGCACACCTTTCCCTTGTATAGGACCCCGTGATGTTCATGAATGAAAGCTTCTCCTCCATTCTTTTTACAAATACTATTTGGCTCTGAAATCTCCATAAACACTTAGCTATGAGATGATCTTTCATGTGATATGGAACATGTTTACATTAATTTTTAAGATTTTCATTCAAATGGAAGTTAAAATTCTCATGGGGGGTCACGGACCTCCTGAATGGGACAGGTGCTTCTCGGGGTGTTTGCAGACCCCAGTTTTTAAATTCCTGGGTTTGAGGTTCTGGATGTCGTGTGAGAAGCTCTCTCACTATTGTCTCCAGCTACTCTCACGCCCTGTGGGCCCAGGTTCCCCCTAAGGCGCAGGGCCGGCTTGTTTCTGTTTCACCTTTCCTGGGTAGAGCCAGGCGTGCTGCACATCTGCAATTCAACCAACACACAAATGGCTCTTTAACTGCCCTGAAATGGGCTCCTGCTCCACTGGGCCCCCAGCCGTCCCTGGAATGTCCCCAGGTCTCTGGGAGGGGCCTCTGCCGCACAACTGACCCTGCCAGGTTGTTTGCTCCCCCGCCCCGAGGAAAAAACTAGTCACTCACACGACTGGAATAGCAACTGGAGACGGATCTAAAAACAGAAACACCTGCCTCCGAATGGTGACAGGAAACAAGATTTCAGAAACAATGAGGCCAGGGGGAGGCAGCCACCCCTCCCTCGTATCTCCCATGCTTTGGGCTGTCAGCTGGGCCTGTCCCCCGGGAAAGTGGTGGCTGCCCAGGCTGGTGCTGTCCAGCAGTGGGTCCTGCCGGGCTGGCCCTGGGGAGACTCCTGGGTCTAGGGTGGTAACAGGGAGCTGGTCCCGAAGGGACCCTGAGGCCACCCTGCCCGACCTTCCCTTGGCCTGGGCAGCTCCTGGCAGGCCCTCTTGACCGATGACGCCTCTTTAGGGGCTTTTAGGGGTAGTGGAGGGGCGCTGTGTTCAGTCTGGGGTCTCCAAAGTGGGGTGCGTGCACCCCCAGAGAATGTGGAAGATGATCCACGGGGTTGAGAAGAGAAAATAATAGTCCATCTATCGAGATTAATGGTTTACTTCAAAAATGAAAGAGAAAGCTGTGCAACATTATTAAGGCTGAGTGCCGACAGACTCTGGCCTCCTGGATTGTCCCGTGGGCGGGGGCGTCTCGGGGGTGAGAAGGGGCCCCTGGGGGAGGGAGGAGGATTGTGGAGGGGGGTGGGGATATCTTAGCACATTGTAATTTACATGTGCCCACTGAGGGGAACTGAGAGATTCTGTTACCTCTTTTAGGGTAAACGAACTCTCGCGAGAAGGGCAAGTGGCTATAAAACATCGTTGAGGGGCTTCCCTGGTGGCGCAGTGGTTGAGGGTCCGCCTGCCGAGGCAGGGGACGCGGGTTCATGCCCCGGTCCGGGAGGATCCCACATGCCGCGGAGCGGCTGGGCCCGTGAGCCATGGCCGCTGAGCCTGTGCGTCCGGAGCCTGTGCTCAGCAGCGGGAGAGGCCGCAGCGGTGAGAGGCCGGCGTACCGCAAAAAAAAAAAAAAAAAAATCGTTGAAAGGAACCTTGGACCGGAGCTGACACTAACATGGAAATCACGGTGAGCGGCCCCAGGTGGCACAGCTGGCCCTTCCCCGAGCCCTGGTAGGAGCTCGCTGTCAGCCATGTGCTTTAAACATATCTGACAGAGAGTTGGTCAGAATTGAAATTGTCCAGAAACCTACACGACTTTACATCCTTAGTCATTCATGGTGAATGTTGCCTCCAATGTTACTGTGCCATGAGAGAACAAGAAGACATTCAAAAATATTCTTAATTTCATCTTTATCTTGTCCTTCAGAATCTTCTTTTTTGGATGCTTTACTTTGTACATAATATGATTTTTTGTACATAATATGATAATAGTACCTAGATAAAACAAGATCATCAGAACTTGTGTGGAAGTGTGAACAGCTTTTTGGCCCCCGGGGAAGCGTGGGTCGCACAGAAGCTCGAGGATGGCTGACCTCAGGCTTCACGAGCCTCAGAATCACGGGCGGCTTGTAAAGGCACAGGGCGCTGGGTCCACCCCAGGGGCTCTGGCTCAGGAGGTCTGGGATGGGATGTGAGAATTTGCAGGTTCCAAGCTGATGCTGCTGGTCTGGGGAGGCTCTGGACTGTAAAAATGACCACAGCCTGAGGGAACGCACTCTGAAGGTGAGTGAGGCCCATCTCTGCCATGTCACCTTCCTCGCAGTGAAGACAAGTGTCCCCGTGAACGCCAGTGACACCCCCAGCCTGCCACGCTGCCCTGACGTCGCCCTCAGCGGTGGATTCCTTTGCCTGAGGTTTCGCAAGCACCTCTAGAAAGGGAGGATCTGGAAACAGCACTCAGGACCGCCTGGCTGCCTGGGGCGGGGGGCGGGAAGCGGGAAGCGGGAAGCAGGGCCCTGTAGCCTGTCTACTGGCTTCGCCCTGAGGACACGGGAGTGGGTAGCTCAGGCTCTGATGGCTGAGAGATCTGATGGATTGCCTGCGTGGCCACACACTAGCTTTTGACCTCAAGTCTTCCAGAAGATAATATAGGTGCAACAGGACTTACGATTTCTCCTTCTCCTGCTGTCTTCTAAGAAGGGTGTGTCTTGCTGGGTGAAGGCTCTTGCTGCCGGGTCAGTGAAGCGGTGGGTCCGTGAGGGTGGAGGGGCTGAGCTGACCTGCGACAGGAGGGGGGCCGTGGCAGGAGCTGAGCGGCTAGGAGGGTGCTGGGAGAGGGAGGGTGGAGGAAGCTGTGGCCAGTGCAGGGGAAATTCGAGAAGGGAGCTGGGAGCGCTGGGTGGGGGGGGGCAGGCCGCACGCTGCTCCTCTGTCCCCTCCACCCCCTCAGCATTAAGGGCAGGGGCTGGAGGCTGAATCCAGCACCCACATCTGCTGGCAAGCCTGCTCCCTCTGCCCCGAGGCTCCCTCCCACACATAGTCACATCCAGCTTTTTTTTTTCACACCTATTTTTCTAGGGGATGCTTGAAATCCGGAAGCAGTAACACATCAAGGGATGCAGTTTCAATGGCAGGATTTCTAGCACAGGCTGGGCCATAAAGAGTCAGTGTCTTATATTGGACCCCAGTCACATCCACGTACATACAGGCTGTGTGCTTCTGAGGGAAGGTCCACTGTACTATCGCTTTTCCGCACCTGCCTACATTGGCTGCCAGTGAAAAGTATTAAGATTCCAGCCCCAAGCATGCAGCCTACAGGGAGAAGGGAACAGGCTGCCCTGGGCTCCTTCCCAGCCCCTGGTGCACCTGGGCTGGTGCTGCCCTGGTGGGGGAAATGGTAGCCCTGGGCTCCTTCCTTCTCTAGCCCTCTTCCTCGAGGGGCCCGAGGTTTAGGGTGAATTAAGGAGCCTCCTTTGCCTACAACTTGGTGCCCAGAAGGGACCGGTGTGGAGACAGCCAGGGGGACCTGGGTCCAGATCCTTGGGCCCTGCACTGAGCCTCAGTTCCCTGATCCGTGAAATGGGGTGATGAGGGTGCTCAGTGCAGATGGTCACGAGGATGAAGCGAATGTGTGTGAAGTGCCGGAAATTGGCTGCTCCCTTGTATCCTTATCATGTGCTGACCCAATGTGACTAAATTCCAGAAAACCCCTGTGGGCCATTCCACTGAGAGGTAATCACAGAGAACCCTATCCTGGTGTCCTGGGGGCATCTGAAGGTAAGAGGCATTAACTCATTCACTCATCCACGCACAAATAAATATCAGAGTGCCGATTGCATGTTGGACAATAAACTAATAAACATATAAGAAGAAATGGTGATAAAAGCTTCTCTGGAAGGGCTATTCATGCAGTAGGGCCTTGGGGCTCCCGTGGGTCTCCATGGAGACTGCACTGCTGGGTGGGGTGAGGACGGAGTACATAGTGGGCACTGTAGGTAGATGGAAGCCTATTTCCACCCCCAGGCAAAGAGCGGAAGAGCCACAGAGGGGTTGCCAGGCCTAAGGGCCCAAGTGAGACAGAGGGAGGCCGAGGCTGGAGGGGCTGGTCCAGTCTCTTCCTTGCTCTGGGTGGGGGTGAGAGGCTGCTGGTCTGCACACATCCCTCCTGGAGTCAGCCTGGAAACCTAGTCAGGGTTTTGGACTCAGACCTGGATGCAAACCCTGCTCCCCTGCTCTGCCTGGGGAAGTCAGTTTAGTGCTCTGAGCCTCAGTTTTTCCATCTGTAAAATGGTGATAATTATATCTCCTTATTCACTCCACTCAGGAGAACCAAATGAGACGGTAAGAGGAAGCGCTTTCAGGATGACAGCAGCATATACCCCATGTCTACCACATGGCAGATCAAAGTGTCAGCCCATAGCAGCGATCTCCTCCTCCGTTGGGCTTTTATATTTAAAGAACAACAAAGCAATAACAAAAGCCCTCAAAGGTAACAGCAGCATGGAGCAATCTGACCTTTCAGCCTCCTCATGGTGGGGCATGGAGCCTACAGATGGATGTGGGGAGAAGAAAAATCTGAATATCGGTGTAACTGTGCGCCAGAAAGGGGAACAGTCACCTCCCCCTCACTGGCCAGCAAACACCGGCATTAAAGTCACAGTTCTCATGAGGTCCCAATGGCTCCAGCGGTGATCCAGATGCAGAGGCTGCTCTGTCAGCCCGGTGGGCAGCTGCCCCCTTCTAGACGGGCCCAAGGGACGGTGCCGAGACTGCAATGGCCAGACTGCAGACAGCGGCGACCTGTCTGCATTCCCCACTCACTGCCTGGGGCACTAGGTGGTTGCTTGCTCACTCTTTCCGCCCCCGCTCCTCCTTTCTGCAGAGCCTTGACCCACCAAGCACAGCCCTGACTGGGGACAACTTAGAGCAAGGGTCTGGCTCTATTTTTTTTTTTTTTTTTGCGGTACGCGTGCCTCTCACCGTTGTGGCCTCTCCCGCCACAAATGCTCCCGGGAGCATTTGCACTTTAATTCACACTCATGTCTTAAGCAAAAGAGATGAAGCTCTAATGGTGGAATTTAGGCATCTATCTAGGATAGGTGGCTTTCTTTGACTGAACTATCCAGGGGAGGGTGTCGAGTGTGGGGGTGGTGGTGGAATAGAGCCAGGTAACAAAGAGGCAGGGGCAGAGGAAGCAGGATGTTGAAGACTGGAGTTTCTAATCCCAACTTCAGCTAACTAATAATTATGTGATTTTGAGCAAAATGTCTTTTCACATCCTGGTGCTTTTCTCATCCATCCAAGATCTGCCTTCTTGACCTCAAACAGGAAGGTAATAGCTGTGAAGTGTTTTGATACCCAAAGCATCACTCCAACACAAAGATCGGCCGATTCCAGTGCCTCCCTAGAAGGTACATTTCTTCCTTCCAAGGCAAAGGAAAAGAAGGTGTCTGCCGGTGTAGCCACTCTGTTCTCAGCCCAAATCAAGACCCTTGGTTTGAGGACAAGACTATTATAGATCCTTGGCATTTGTACAATTGCCATTTTAGCCATTCCCAGAAGGTCCTTGACGGGTGTATTTTCCATTTCGTAGGGGCACAGACCTGCGTTACTCACTTGCTACTGAGTGAATCTAGTGGATGGTCCAGCACCCTCATCCAAGATGGCTCACTGTTCTCTTGTTGTAACAGACATAGTAACTAATTAAGTGATTAAAAACGTCCTTTGTAAATAAGTGCTCTGAATTCATGACATTGGCCCTCTCGAAAGTCTCAGGAGAGACTGTGCATGAGGGACGTGGGTCTCTAGTAAAGTGTTTATTTGCAGTCAGGAGACTGGCCTGTGACAGCCATCTCCAGAATCCGTCCAACATGCCTTGAAGAACAGCCCCAGGAAGTGGCTTCCTTTTATGGTCGTCTTAGGTTCCGATTCCTAGAAACAGCTGATTCCAACAGCACCCGATGACTCCACATCACCTGAGGGGGCGTGAGGCCAGGAGTGGATGAAAACCACATTTTACTTGGACACCAAAGCGCGTTGCGGTCTGAATTGCAACCATACCCTGCAATGGTCCCAGCGCCTGCAGCAGAGTTTGCACCGGGTTTATTTCCGTTCCACCCAGGGAACATGTGTGCTCTTACAAATACGCACCACACCCGAGTCCGCGCCAAAGACAGTTGCAACAAATTGCACCACCTGGATTTTTTGGTGTGTAATAGCTAGCCTATGTTGGCAGTGCAAGTTGGCCAGTTGTGTGCTATATTAAACCCTTCCTACTCCTTTTCTCGTTTGTGCCCTTGGCTGCCCAGAGGAAGGAATTTAGCCAGCATTAGAAGAATGCACTGAAGTCCTGTTTCCTAAACTCTAGGGGAGATCTGAGTGGGAGGGGAAGACCTGGCTAGCAGGACAGAACCTGTTTTCTGTCTTTTTTCCCCAGGCCAGTAGCTGGGCCCAGCTGACACATGTTAGTGGGAGGGGCGTGGGCAAGGGAAGGGAGTGGAAGCACTTTTCCTGAGGATTCATCCTGGCCCAGGGTTTTCAGCTGCCACCCTCGCAAGCCTCATCCCTCTGCCTGGACAGGTCCAATGGGCCCAGGCAGAATGGGCTGCAGGTGAGACCAGTCATCCCCCTGCCCTCACCAGAAGCCCCAGCCCGGGCCAGAAACCCGATGGAACCTAGCTGCTCTCTTTATTTGACCCTCCAGTCAAGTATCTGGACTGCTGGGCCAAAGGTCATCTTTTTCTCTGACGTCTCTGCCTGGTGAGTCTCAGTTTTTTCTCTCCTCGTCACCTCCCCCTTTTGTGAAATGGCACATGGATCCCACTCTGGACTCCCTCAGGGTTTGCGCAGGCTGGCTGGGCTCCCTGTGTGCTGATACCTCCACGTGGCCAGCCCCCTGCCCGGCTTCATTTTGGGAGCTGAGGACTCTGCCGAGCCCCCCTCGCAACCCTGAACAGGGCCGTCCTCAGGCCCGTCCTGCCGTGTCCTAGGCAGGATGGGGGTCCCCTCCAGGCCCTTGTAAGGCCTCCAGGATGTGAAAACACAGGGTGTCTCTGGGGATGGTGGGAGGGCAGTGGTGTAGGATGGAGTCCACCCTAAGAGAGGCCCCACGCTGCTCGTACCTGCCAAGGGGGGCCCTGCAGGCGACAGGACGCCGTGTGTGACCCACCTCTCCCTGCAGGGCCCGCACATGCTTGGTGACATGGAATAATGGATGCACAGATGTCCAGGAGAGTCTGCTTGCTATGAACGCCGTGGAATAGAGAGGTACTTTTTATGAATAAAATATTTCCCACCCAGGGACTCTGTTTTACGATAATTAAAGCTGGCTCTGAATCCAGCCAGCCAGCTTTAGATGCTGCAAACTGAGGGAAGGAAGGCTTCGGGTCGGCACCTTGGGAGGTTGTTCCAACCAAATGGGCAGCCTGGGCTCAGCTTCCCCGAGCGTTGCCCTCGCCTCAGAGCCTCCTGGTTTCCAGTTCTGGAAGCCTTGCTGAGTCCCATTTCCCCCTCCTCTGCAAAACGGGGTCACTGCCCTGCCTCTGGGACTGGCAGAAGGGTCAAAGATAAAAATATAAGGAACTTGTTCATATATTATTGGAAAGAAAGTGAGGCATTTAAGTGAGGCATCAGAAGCCCCCGGATGTGCGGACTCTGAGAGCAAGAGGCCTCTCTCCCTGGTTCCGGCCTCAGCATCCCCGGCTGTGCTGTCAAGGTTTCCCCCATTTGTGTCATCTTTCCTGGTCAAAATATGATGTTTGTTACTCAAGCAGAACTTCTTGTTCCTCTTTTACCTGTGCAGCCTATGAAGCCCTCAAGAACCTAGCCGGGGGGAAGTCCAGGCACTTTCAAATGAGGAAGGGGTTCCCAGAAGCCCAAGGAAGGTGGCCAACAGCTGTAAATCTCTCTCATGACACGGCTTTGCAGACAGTGAGCGCGTTGAAGGGGTCTCAAAGACCTGGATGCCACCTGCCTCAAATGAAAGTATGTGAGATGTGATAAATAGCTTCCAGGCTCATCGATTTTACTCTTGGAAGTGTATGGGGGAAGTTTAGTAATTTAAGGTATTTTTTTTTTTTTTTGCGGTACACGGGGCTCTCACTGCTGTGGCCTCTCCCGTTGCGGAGCACAGGCTCCGGACGTGCAGGCTCAGTGGCCATGGCTCACGGGCCCAGCCGCTCCACGGCATGTGGGATCTTCCCGAACCGGGGCACAAACCCGTGTCCCCTGCATCGGCAGGTGGACTCTCAACCACTGCGCCATCAGGGAAGCCCTAATTTAAGGTACTTTAATATCCTATATGGATGTTTGGAAAATGCAGATTTTTCATGAATCAAGAGTAAACACAAAGGGACTTCCCTGGGGGTCCAGTGGGTAAGACGCCGCGCTCCCAGTGCCGGGGGGCCTGGGTCTGATCCCTGGTCAGGGAGCTAGATCCCACATGCCGCAACTAAGACCCGGCACAGCCAAATAAACAAATTTTTTTAAAAAAAAAAAAGATTAACCACAAGGCTTCAAAGAAATTTCGGGATTGCGGCTTAACAAGGCCAGCTTGGGAGAGTGTAATGCCCTCATCCTCACCTCCTCCACACAGCCTCGCCTGGCCCATCCTCACCAGCTGAATCAGGACCTCAAGGGTGAGGTCCAGCACCTGCGTCTAAAAAGGCTCCCAGGCAACTCTCATGTTCAGGTAGAATTAGCAGTGCCAGCTCAAGGGTGTTCGCTCTTAGGTGGAAAGGTCTGGAAGGCACTGCCTCATCGATGGTTTCTGGTCTCTTCGTAGATGAGCTAGTGATTTCTTCAAGGTCTAAGTGATACAGTGACAAATCTATTGGAGAGCTTTGCTGGATCAAACCAGTGTTAATATCATGCCCTAGAGCATGAAGATGTCTCAGCGTGAGCTCCAGATGACCTCGGCACTGCACAGCGTGCCCAAGAGGCTGGGTGCAGATCTGCCAGAGGAACAAGGTCTCACACTTAGGTGGCTTTTTCCATCTTTTGATGATGGGGAGCAAATGCATCTAAGGATGTCTCTCAAAGCCCTGTAAAGGTAAGACAGCATCCTCCAACCCCTCCTGAGGCCTGCACGTGAGGCTTCCTTCATGGAACCGGGGTCAGATGGGAAAACCACAGAAAAATGACACTTCCCAGAGGGCTGCAGATGTCCTAAGTCTTCAGAGAAATTCTTGGCACCCGGAACATGGATTCTTAGGCAGCTTACTTCTGCATTGCTTGTTCCACAAACAACATAGTATCTTTCACCAGATAGATTCTGAGGCAACTTGGTGGAGCTGCCAGGTTTATGGACAGTGTGTCCTTGGTGGCAAGTGCAGTAGAGGGAGGGCCTGGATAGCTATAAAGCCTGTCCTTGGAGAAGAGTGTTCTGGGGCCTGGCAGCAGAGAGACCTCTAGAGGACCTGGAAAGTGTGAGAGACAGATTTTTTTTTTTTTTTTTTCCCCGTGGTATGCGGGCCTCTCACTGTTGTGGCCTCTCCTGCCGCAGAGCACAGGCTCTGGACGCGCAGGCTCAGCGGCCATGGCTCACGGGCCCAGCCGCTCCGCGGCATGTGGGATCCTCCCAGACTGGGGCACGAACCCGCGTCCCCTGCATCGGCAGGCGGACTCTCAACCACTGCGCCACCAGGGAAGCCCCGAGAGACAGCTTTTTAAGAAGGAGGCCTGAGGCTCAGGAATACTGACTGTGGCGTCTCAGTTAGAATGTAAGCTACCGGTGGGCAAGGAATCAGTACAGAGCAGGGGTGAAGAACGTAGGTGTCAGAATCCCACCAACTGGGCTGAATGCCAGTTCTGCCCCTCACTGTGTGACCTCGGCAAGTTCATTCATCCGAGGTGGTCTTCTTACCTGTGAGACGGGGTGCTACTTCTCCCACAGAGGTTTAAGTATTAAATGCGACTGTAGGTAAAACATTTAGTAGCATGCTTAACTCGAGTACTCATAGACGGTTATTTCAGCCATTTAAAAGTGTTTTTCTGTCACTTGCCCATAGAATGTCTAGTATGTCCAACTTGCTCAAGTCGACTGGCTAAGTGAGGGCTTGGTCTAATGTTTATCTAATAAACTCAAATGTTCTTCTAAAGCGGTGGTTCTCACTTTGTTGTACACCTGAAACTAACACATTGTAAATCAACTATACTACAGTAAAATTAAAATATTTTTACAAAAGCAGTGGTTCTCCAAAAAACTAATACTAAAGTTTCTTTGGGTTATTTGTATGGAAATAAGTTAATATAAATGTTTCAGACATTACATGAAATTCCTAAAAATCTTATATGTTCTGGTATAATGTTATAAGTCATAATTCTAGTTATTACTTTAAAATGTATATCTCAGAAATAACTAAATTTCCTTGTCAACTGCATTATTATGAACATTCATCAAATCTTTAACCGTGGTCATTTTTAAGTCTTTTGTCCTTTACAGACAGTTCTGGGTGTACTCTGATGCTTTTGCAAAAATGTTCCTGTAAAAGGGTTTCATCTTCAAGGAATTCATGGAAAAGACTCTGACAAGTACAGGTTTCTGGTAACTGACTATACTGCTGAACTGAATGAATAAGCATTTTCAGAACTCTAATGGAAAACTGATGAATTCATAAAAGTGCTAACAAAAGATCAAGATGACAAAAAAATTAATTACATGGGACTGAGTGAACTGATGAGGATGATTATAATTTTTGTGACTTTGTTTGAATAAAAAAAATGTTATTAAAAAAAAAGCAGTGGTTCTCAATCACAGGCAATTTTGCCCCCCAGGGTACAATTGGCAATGTGTCAAGGCATTTTGGATTGTCACAAATATGTGTGTGTGTGTGTATGTGTACAACTGTGTCTGGTAGGCGGAGCACAGAGACAATGCACAGGACAGTGCCCCCCCCCCCCCCGCCCCGGTTATTCAGCCCCAAATGTCAACAGTGCTGAGGCTGAAAGTCCCTGATGTAAAGGGAGAAGCTGAGGTGAGCCCACTCAGACGAGGGGAGGTGGAGACGCAAATGGGATCCCCAGGTCTGGGATCTGGCAGCAAATGAAATTTCCTGCACACATCCCTGGAAGAGCAACCCTCTTCTCAATTAGGATACCTTTAGCAGTTATCACTCACAGGGTTAAGTTACAGAAACTGGATTCAGAGTTAAGACTCATAAGGTCAGTGGACTGATTTAAATAGTTTTTTTGGTAAGATGCGAAAAAGCAATAGAAATTAGAGGGTCAGAACGGGAAAGCAGCTGGGGGCTGAAATGTGGTCCAGGAAAAAGAAAGGGCATCACATAGTAATAAAATAGATGAGGCCTGTCTCCCATTTTTTATTTTCTTTCTAGGATAAAGCAAATTACATACTAAGAGACTACAAGTAGAGGAAAGTTTCCATGATTCTGGAAAGACTAATTCCTCAGAAAGTCAACGGTAGTCTGGCTGGGCCAATATCTGCTCATGCTTGGTCTCAAAGAAGAAATTAAAAACCTAAGTAAAACTCCTGGTTCAACCAGTTTCAGCCAACTCTGACGTTCCATTTGCTGGTCAGAGCACTTTGGTGCCCAATTTGAGTCCACAAATCAATTTTTTTTTTTTTTTTTGGTGGTACGCGGGCCTCTCACTGTTGTGGCCTCTCCCGTTGCAGAGCACAGGCTCCGGACGTGCAGGCTCAGCAGCCATGGCTCACGGGCCCAGCCGCTCCGCGGCACGTGGGATCCTCCCAGACTGGGGCACGAACCCGTGTACCCTGCATTGGCAGGCAGACTCTCAACTACTGCGCCACCAGGGGAGCCCCACAAATCAATTTTGAAAGAAGACATGGTGCCTTAATCTAGCCCAATTCCTTCATGGTCATGACAGTTCGAGAATAAAAATGAACTGTATTATATTAGGAAATGCTGCTGAAATCTTTTGATTGGCATGCCCAGGAATTAGAGGACCACTGCGTTAAATGAAAAATGCTCACACCACAGTTGTCAGCAACTCATGAAACATTTTGCACGAAATCCTCCTGAAAATGCTTTAGATTTGGGGATTTTTATCTTTACCTTAAGCCAGCTACTTGGACTCTTAAGCCTCAGCTTTTTTTTTTTTTTCTCTGCAAAATGGAGGTAATAGTCCCTACACCTGTAGGGCTGTGGTAAAGATTAAATAAGCTTACTTACCTGAGTTCACTTTGTACAAACTGGGTCACCCGACTAAAGGTAGAGCTCTAAAATCCGAAGGCTTTTTACTTTTACTTCACATTGCTCTCAGCAGCACCTCAACATTTTCTTTCAGGGTCATGCTGGGTTTTACAAAAAGTCAGAACAAGAGGGAGGCTGCCAAGGAGGGCAAATTATTTCACAGTATCTCTAGGTCTTAGTTTCTTACTTGAATTTCATGTAGGTAATCATTTTCATTTACAGATAAGGAAAATGATATTCAAAGAACATAATCTGCAAAGCATGGCATTAGATGCCCTTTACTGAAACCAGAAAATAAGGGAACTTGAACTGAAATAGAGTCCAAAGCTAGAAAATAAGCTTTTGTCGGCCTAGCCCAGGAGCAGTTTCCAAATGACCAGGAAAGCATGGGAAACGACTGAAAATCAGATGTGCTCTAAAAGGTGGCCCCCAATTCCCTTCAGTGCTTTAAGTGGGTTTAAAGACCTCAGAGAGAGACTTGGAGTCCAGCTGAGTCCATGATTTACCTGGAAGGGTTTACCTACAGGTGCCCAAATGGTGGTACGGTGGAAGGGATCACAGAGAATGCTGCTATTCCTGGGGAAAGTTAAAAAAGCTAGGGGCGGGAGTTGAAGGGAGGTTACTGAAAAGGTTGAGGAAATGGAATAGAACATGTAGAAAGACTTGTCTACTAGTAAAGAAGGTAAAAGTAAAGGAACCATTTCTGTAATCCTTGACCACAAATAGAATCTTTGATATGAGGGTATATTTTCCAAAAAGTACTAGGCATCACTTGCTTGGGAAGAGAAAAAAATCATAAAGCATGATCCTGAGGCAAGAGTCCTCACCACAAGCACATGAGAATAAGATCTCAGTGGTTTTCAAGTTGCTCAAGAAAAGCCACTGGGAACAGGCCAGGAAAATTAGACATGTTTAGAGTTTGTTCTTTTAATTTCCAATGAGATGGTGGCTCTCAGAATATGAATTCTGAGAACCTTCATCCATGCAATGAAAAGACAAACTTAGGAAGATATATCCAGCCTCTAGATAACTGGAACTACCAGAATTAAAAAGAAACATCCTCAACAATATCATTGGGTGACAATAAATGTGCAGTTTCCAAGAAGTTCAAATTCAGCAAATGTACAGAAAACAAAGGAAGGTTGCTACTTAATCCAACAGTCCATTCTTGGTTCTTATCGATAGAGGGGGAAAAAACCTCCTTAACGGAGGTAGCACAGACTGTTTTAAGAAAGTAGCTTTAAGAGAAACCCACGCAATTACTTTTACACATGTACAATTCTTAAAATGTCCAACAAGTTCTTGTAGCCTCCACCAATGTGGAAGAAATGCACTAGCCCATCTCTCCAGTTTTCCTCTGTGGTCTTACTTTCAGAAAATCTTACTTTACGAAAAATTCCAATAACAATTTCTTAATAGTAGTAGGTTTGGCTATTTCTTATTAACACATCGATGTTTTAAAAATTGTCACCTAGGGCTTCCCTGGTGGCGTAGTGGTTGGGAGTCCGCCTGCCGATGCAGGGGACGCGGGTTCGTGCCCCGGTCCGAGAATATCCCACATGCCACCGAGCGGCTGGGCCCGTGAGCCATGGCCGCTGAGCCTGTGCGTCTGGAGCCTGTGCTCCGCAACGGGAGAGGCCACAGCAGTGAGAGGCCCGCGTACCGCAAAAAAAAAAAAAAAAATTGTCATCTAATAGTGAACGTCAGAGACTTTCAATCTAGGTAACTTACAAATATTTAGCATTAGCGAAATCCATAAGCTATCAAGTATTCCCGCATTCCTTGTGGAAATCTTATCTTTCTAGTTTTAGATTTATCTTTAAAGTACAATGCCTAATTTCCATAGTTTAGCATTTCACACCTATGACTCAAGTAGACTTGAAACCACTACCCCATTCAAGTCTCTTGTTAAAATGCCTTGGTAATTTCCTTGAATTTGCAGCACCAGATCGTGTAAAAAATTCCACTGTAATGTCACGGAATAGATATGAACCTCGGTGCTTTAAAATAGAGAAATACGTATAATTAATTTCATTTTAAATAATCATTACATTCTTATAGTTCCAGGATCACATTTTAAAAAACCCCTCCAATTTTCATTTTGAATAGAGGCTAACTATTGTTGACTTATCCAAGAACATTCCACTTTAACAGAACTCCATCTGACTGTCTCTGGCATAGGTCATCTCTATATTTTGAGGTTTTATACAGGCTTTAAGTTGGTGGGACTGATTTTTCCCATCTTGGTGTTCAAAATTAATATATGCAGTAAATTATGCATGACACTGCTAGAGGCTTTAGGTGAACATTGAGATGTTGCTGGTAGGCATTAAACAGATTTATATAATCTTGGCCTTCATTGACTGTTCTTTTTTTAAAAATTTATTTTATTGAAGTATACTTGATTTATTATGTTAATTTACTTTCTTCTTAAATGAGCAAGCTTCTTATTACTAAGCTAATTCTTTTCAGTTTTTTATTGTTGTGCATTCAGCTGAATGTTGTAGCTCCTTCCTAAGACTTTCACACTTAAAAGGGTATTTTTCCATACGCTCTTACAAAGATTGAAGATTTATCATTTTAAACACAAAGGCAGCAGGAACTCATTTAGGTGTCAGGTGACAAACATCGCCATTTCCCACAAGCCCTCTAAAAAACACCCCGAGGGCCTAGAAATGTGGTTTCTCTTCAGCTATTTTCCTCTTTTGCCTTCCAATCCCCATCTCTGATCACTGAACTCTATTTTCTGTTTAAGATATCTAACCACTTCTCCCTGTGGAAGCTCTCTTGCCCTGCTGTACAAATGATACTTATAAAACCAGATAAACATGAATATGGATACAGCATAGAAAATCCCCAAATGGCAAGAAAATTTAACATTCATAACTTTCAATTATTTCACATGGTCAGCTGAAGACACTTACTAGGAATAATTACTCAGACACTCAAGTCAGAAGGTATGGCAGCTTAAAGAGAACAGCTCTTCTTAATCTTTATTAAATGGAATCTCCTTATTACGTTTCTCAATGTCCTTCCCTATTCCATCAATGCTCCACTGCCTACAGTTACTTAACCACTAATAGAAAATGGCTAAGGTATGGAAGAGCCATAAAGCAGATTATTACTGCAACCACTGAATCATACTGTGGAAGTATACTGACCTGGAAAAGATGCTCACAATGTATCAGGCATACCTTGTTTTATTGCGCTTTGCTCTATCGCACACTTTTACAAATTCAGGGTTGGTGGCAACCCTGCATGGAACAAGTCTATCAGTGCAATTTTTCCAATAGAATTTGCTTACTTTGTGTGTCACATTTTGGTAGTTCTCGCAGTACTTGTAACTTTTTCATTATTTTGTTATAGTGATCTGTGATCCTTGATGTTACTGTTGTAATTGTTTTGGGGTGCCATGAGCCGCGCCCATATACGATGGCAAACTTAAATTCATAAATGTTGTGTGTTCTGACCGCTCCACCAATGGGCTGTTCTTCCATCTCTCCCACTCCTTGGGCCTCCCTATTCCCTGAGACACAACAATTTTGAAATTGGACCAATTAATAACCTCTAAGTGTTCAAGTGAAAGGAAGTCACATGTCTCTCACTTGAAATCAAAAGCTAGAAATGCCATTTAGTGAGGAAGGCATGTCAAAAGCAGAAACAGGCCGAAAGCTGGTCCTCTTGTCCAGTTAGCCAAGTTGTGAATTCGAGGGAAGAGTTCTTGAAGGAAATCCAACCAGCCACAACATTCCCTTAAGCCAAAGCCTAATCCAGAGCAAGGCCCTAACTCTCTTCAATTCTATGAAGGCTGAGAGAGGTGAGGAAGCAGCAGAAGAAAAGTTTGAAGCTAGCAGAGGTTGGTCCATGAGGTTTAAGGGAAGAAGCTGTCTCCATAACATCAAAGTGCAAGGTGAGGCAGCAAGTGCTGATGTAGAAGCTGCAGCAGATTATCCAGAAGATCTAGCTAAGGTAACGAATGTGGGTGGCTATATTAAACACAGATTTTCACTGTAGATGAAACAGCCCTATATTGGAAGATGTCATCTAGGACTTTCATAGCTAAAGAGAAGTCAATGCCTGGCCTCAAAGTTTCAAAGGACAAGCTGACTCTCTTGCTAGGGGCTAATGGCAGCCAGTGACCTTAAGTTGAAAGCAATGCTCATTTACCATTCCAAAAATCCTAGGGCCCTTAAGAATTATGCTAAATCTATTCTGCCTGTGCTCTTTAAACAGAACAGAGCTTGGATGGTAGCACATCTATTTACAGCATGGTTTACTGAATATTTTAAGCCCACCATTGAGATCTACAGCTCAGGAAAAAAAAAAAAAAAAAAAGATTCCTTTCAAAATATTACTGCTCATTGACAATGCACTTGGTCACCCAGGAGCTCTGATGGAGATGTATAATGAGTTTAACACAACATTCTTTCTGCAGCCCATGGATCAAGTAGTTTCAACTTTCAAGTCTTATGTTTTAATAAACATTTTGTTAAGGCTATAGCTGCCATGGATAGTGGTTCCTCTGATGGATCTGGGCAAAGTCGATTGAAAACCTGGAAAGGGTTCTAGATGCCATTAAAAACATTCATGATTCATGGGAAGAGGTCAAAATACCAACATTAACAAGAGTCTGGAAGAAGTTGATTCCAACCCTCACGGATGACTCTGAGGGGTTCAAGACTTTAGCGGAGGAAGCACCTGCAGACGTGGTGGAAAGAGCAAGAGAGGTAGAATTAGAAGTGGAGCCTGAAGATGTGACTGAATGGCTGCCATCTCATGATAAAACTGTAATGTTGCAGTTGCTTCTTACGGATGAGCAAATAAAAAGGTCTCTTGAGATGGAATCTACTCCTGGTGAAGATGTTGTGAAGACTGCTGAAATGACAACAAAGGATTTAGAATATGACATAAACTTAGTTGATAAAGCAGCATGGGGTTTGAGAGGACTGACTCCAAATCTGAATGAAGTCCTACTGTGGGTAAAATGCTATCATACAGCATTGCACGCTACAGAGAAATCTTGCCTGAAAGGAAGAGTCAATTGATGTGGCAAACTCTGTTATTTTAAGAAATTGCCACAGCTGCCCCAATCTTCAGTAACCACCACCTTGATCAGTCAGCAGCCATCAACATAGAGGCAAGACCCTCCAGCACCAGCAAAAAGATTAGGACCCACTGAAGGCTCAGATGATGATTAGCATTTTTTAGCAATGAAGTATTTTAAAATTAAGGTATGTACATTGTTTCTTTGACACAATGCTATTGCACACTTAACAGACAACAGTACAGTGTAAACATAACTTATATGTGGTGGTCTTGAACTGAACTCACATTTCCGAGGTATGCCTGTATTATAAATATTCCTAACCTGCATTATTTATAAAAAGTTTTGGAATGAGAAAAGCAGAAATTTAAGGGAGGGGAGGTTGGTAGCAGAGTGAGAACCAGTGTCTTGTTTTTATGCTAACACATCCACTGGTAAGAATAATCTGAAGTATAATAACATTCCTGTACCTTTTTTTTTTTTTACATCGGAGGATAGTTGCTTTATAACGTGTTAGTTTCTGCTGTACAGCAAAGTGAATCAGCTACACGTATACATACGTTCCCTCTTCCTTGGATTTCCTTTCCATTTAGGTCGCTACAGAGCAGTGAGTAGAGTTCCCTGTGCTATACAGTCGGTTCTCATTAGTTATCTGTTTTATACACAGTAGTGTATATATGTCAATCCCAATCTATCCCACCCCCCCTTCACCCCTTGGTATCCATACGTTTGTTCTCTATGTCTGTCTCTATTTCTCCTTTGCAAGTAAGTTCATCTATACCATTGTTCTAGATTCCACATATAGGCATTAATATGATATTTTTCTTTTTCTGACTTTACTTCATTCTGTATGACAGTCTCTATCTAGGTCCATCCACGTCTCTGCAAATGGCACAATTTTGTTCCTTTTTATGGCTGAGCAATATTCTGTATCTATTTTCTAAACCTAATTATTCTAGCCTTTTTCACTCTTGCTAAAAACCTACTTTGCAAGGGGATTCTTTTGATAAAATCCTTTACAGAAAGAATCACGTATCATTATAGTAACTAAGCTGCTAGCTGATCCAAATGTTTTCAGTTTAGCATCTAGCCTCCAAGTTTGTGTGAATGGAATGTCAAGTTCTTCTCAATAGGTCTGTCCAATTCTGGATTATCCACACTGCAGATTATCCAGTGTGGTGCAGCAATTCCCTGGTAACACAGGTCCATGGGGTTCCTGGAGCCTCTCCCACAGTATGTCCTTAAACAAGAAAATGAATGTGGGCATGTGAGGAAAGGCAGATTCAGACGGAGACCTTGGATAAGTGCTTATCAGTTTTGCTAACATTACTTTCAGACAAAGTTTTGGCTTCTTCTGGCAAGGAAAGCCTCCAAAATAGATTGTTTTTCAAGGTCCCCTCAAAGATTCTGACCTTATATTAGGTAAAGGTTAAATTCATATTCACCGTTCATTCAATCTATGCTGGAATTGTATAAATACTAAAACACACTCAAATAATTTAACTTTCAAACTTCTGAAGGCTAATCCTAAAACTAGTAAAATGATTCTACAGGGCAACGATCCTGCCCATCAAATCTATATATTCCAGAGTCGTCTAGCACAGCCTGAGAATTTGTCCAAAACTTATGATGAAAAGACTTCCTGTGGCTAACACCTCTAAGTATTAAGAACAGAATTTTGGTTTTATTAAAATAATCTAGAACTGCCTTTATTCTTGCTTTTTAACAAACGGCAACAATTTATTCCAGTCAGCATCAAGTCAATTTCATGAACGGAGTAATATTTTTATCAACCGCAAAACCTTTCCGAAGGTACTTAGGAACTAAAAATTAAAAACTTGTACCTTCATATTAGAAAAACATTAGTTTTATAGTTTTAGTGATAGAAAGACAAAAATCTGTAACAAAGGATTGAAACAGTAAAGTCTAAGTTGGGTTCAGGATTTTAGTTAACATTAATATGTATAAATCATTCACTATTTTATTTACAATTAGGTTAATAGTGGTTATTTGTGGTCAACTATATAAACATGCAACTAACTATACAATCTGACACTAGCCAAATCTCTAGTTTTACCTAATGTGACACTTATTTAAAGAAAAAAGCTAAATTCGGATAGGAGCATAAACAACAGGGTCACTGGCTGAGGAGGGGAAACACTGTAAAAGGAAATTTTCAATTCTGGCAAACAGCAGTCTCCCAGTCTAAACTAATGATCACATGAAAAACACCAAGGAGAATACATTCAAGTTAATGGAAACAAGTCTTTATTAAGTAACTTTTAATATCAGAAAAATAAAACTCTTATAATTCTCTTTACAGCAAATATATAATATCAGTGCTTTGGCCATCTTAAGTTAAAGGCCCTTTATCATAAAATATATGGTTTTAAACTTTACTCAAATTGAATTTATAATCCCTATGACTTCCCTACATATACATAACAAAAGAGTGTAGTAAAATTAGCAAATACTAAACTATATTGATAATTTATCATTCTTAGTTTGTGGTTTTTAGAAACAGTACACGCACCTAATATATGTCGATTCCTTGGCTTATTAGTTGCAGTGTACAATGCAACAAAATACAAAATACATGCTTGGTGAACATTCGTTTGTATCTACAAGACGGCAGCTAAAGATTAGGTTTCAATACTGACATATAACTATCCTACAAGCAATCAGCATTACATCATAATATGCCATCAAGGCAGTTTTTTATACTGAAAAAAATCAAAATAAAAACCGTTATTTGTAAACTTTTATACGAAATGTAACTCTTCAAGTGGAAATAAAAAATAAAATTTTGTCTATTTACTATTCAATACACATAGGATTTCAATTTTTGTTATACTGAGAAAAAAAGCTCTTTGTGTTGGGAAAATAACGCTTCAAAAAATAATTAGTAGAAAACCCCACCAGTATAATGTTCTGTCCGTTCAATGCCAGCACAGGTTTGGGAACATACTGAGGATGAAGTCACAGACATCCACAGGTGAAATGTAAAAAGTGTATCTTAAAGAAATCTTTCCTTTTGATTGGAAATAAGTTTTGAAATGAAGTAAACTGATTGGAGGTCATCACAGCTGCTTTTGTGAATTATGCTAAGGGTGTTATTATCCCTCTCTCCCTCCCCCCTCCCCTAAATTACTAAAAAATAAAAATATATTTATAATGTGCAAGACGAATATGGATTGAACATAAAATGTTTCACATTTTGATCTATAGTCTAAAAATTAATCAATAGCTTGATCAGACTAATGAATGGAATGTTCGTATCCTCAATTATTAGCCAATATAGGTGCATCCCAAAGCCCTTCCTGAAATGGAAAAACCCAGGTGGCCGTTTCCACACTCACCAAGGGAGGCAATGGGTATGAATTCACAATCGACACAAATGCATTCCTGATCCACTGATCATACCAGCCGTGAGCACTCTGGGCGAGATGAAGGTCAATGTAGCAGTTTTTGTCCCAAATTATAACCAGTGATCGAGTAAAGCGCCATCAGCCCCTATCATTACCAGTAAGTCATCACAATGCATTAGAAAGTTACTTGCAATCCTGCAGAATTAGGCATAAGTTGTTGTGAAATAAAAAACAAACAAACCTATTTTGTGAAAACTGGCAGTGTAAAGAAGGCAGCACTGGAAGTGTCTGAATCATCTGTAATGCCAAGTACCCTCCATAAACTCTTAATGTGGTTAGGCTTTGGGACCCATCGTTTTGAAATCTTAGACGTATACGCTTTTCTCATAGGTTCACACAACCTATGATTATCTTCACTCAGCCGAGTTGAACGTCAGCTTTAGCAATTCTTACACAAGCTATGTCTCTGAGTCTACAGGATAGTATTAATAATTCAAACCAAACTAATAGACAAGAGACCACTTAGGTTTAGTGTTACCACAGCAGCCTTTTATAAGTTTACTAACAACTTTAGCCTAATCCCAATAAAGCCTGATAACAGTCATAAGAATTCATTAGGAAGTTTACTGGGGGTACCATTATACCCATGCCTTTATGAGTCCATATAGAGATATAGTATTTATGTATATATATATATAGTTAAGAGTGAATTTGGATTGCCTGAGTAACAGCTGTCTGGCAAACTGGACATGATGGCGTTCTCTTTTCACAGATCTTGTTGGCACATTCCATGCAGAAGAGGTTGTGTCCACATGGAACTAGGGCAGCAATAACTTCATTCTCAAAGCAAATCACACAGTCATGCTTTCGTCTTGATTCTGGTGGTGAGCTAGAGGTGGAACCACCATTGGAAGAGGAGTAACTATTGGTACCATTAGAAAAAGCAGGGATGTATATTGGAAGGCCAACATGGCTGCCTGTACTAGGTGGGTCGCTCCTAACCCTCCGAGCAAGTGGGTGTTCAACGCTCTCCGGAAATGTAGGAGACAGACGAGGAGTAGACGGCTGACTTCCTCTGCGCTGAGTCTTCATGTTAGCAGGAGGATCACTCCCAAAGCCAGAGAGCGGGTTAACTGGTTCAAACGGAGTCCAGATAGTTTGAGCGGATGTTGGTAAAGAGTCAAAGGCAGGAGAATCAACCGCAAGATCTTCTGAGCCTACAGAAGGTAGTGTATCTCCAAACCAAAAGTTTCCTGTGCTAAAAGGGCTTGTTGGACTAAAGTCTGCCAGCCTATTGCTTCCAAAGTAGGAATCTGTGGAACCACTTCCCAGAGAACTGGAACTATCATTTCGATAATTGGAGATCATTCTGGCACGGCTAGGAGGAACTGGATTGGAGGAGAGCCACGCAGAGCCGAGCGTGCCACCTTCAAAGCTTACATCAGTACCGTTGTAATGGAAATCATTCTCTTCATTGAGCTCAATGTAGTTTCCTGTACGCATGGCAATATGCATTTCTATTTCTTCTCGTGCTCGGTCAACATTCTCGGGCATCCCTGTCACTTCAAAGACGGGCTCCTTATCTCTGCTTGGAGTTACTATGTATGTGTGGGTCTGCTGCTGAATTCTTTTAATTGTTGCTCCTTTGGGTCCAACAACTAATCCTACCACACGATAGGGGACCCTGACTTGAACGGTGGTCTGACCAGGCAGATTAGGACTGCACGACAACCCTCCCAGGGCAGGGCCATTTTTGTTTCGAGATGCACGAATCATGGAGAAGTGCTCTGCAGCTGAGAGGATTTCTCTTTTGGCCATGGCAACATCTTCTTTCCGTCCAGTGACAACAAAAATGGGCTCTTCACCACGAACAGGTGTCTTGATATACGTGTTCGTCTTGGCTCTCAGCGCTTTAATTTTACAACCTGTTAGAAAGAAATATTTCGTAAGTATCAACATCTGCTTCAATAATATTGATAAAGACAAATCACAGAAAGATCCTTTCAAGCTAAAAGTCTGCGTCTGGGCAGTTTTTCTTCCCTCTTTAAGTTTTAGAGTTTTTTCTTTATCACAAAAACTTATCACTAGATGATGATAAAGCTTTCCTAATTCCTAGATCCTGAGGCATACTTTCCTGGTGATCTCTCATTCTCAGGGAGGAGGTGACACCTCTATTGGAGGTCTTTAACTCAGAGGTCAGGCTTATCGTCTCTTCCTCTTGTTATCAGTCATTGCAAATGATGCATGAAATAGGCCAGCTACACTATAAATGGGTCTGACTTTCAGAACACTAATAGTTTACTACCGTGCAGGGTGTTGGTGGCAAAGAAAAACCATTAATGTACATGTGAGACATTTAACATCTATCATCTTATTTAATCTACATAACAACGCTAAGGATGAGACTATTATACTCCTTTTATTCCTAAGGAATATAAACCACAGAAAAATTGTATAACATGTCCAAGTTCACACAGCAAGTAAGAGGCAGAGCCAGAGTTAAACCTAGTCTGACTTCATAATCTATATAGTCTTTTTGCTCTTCCCAGAACTTCAAATTCCACACAACTATACTGCGATAAAAACTCTTCAACTGACTTCCATTTAACTGTCTTATTATTTTACCTTAACATTACTCTTTCCTCTGTAAAAGTCAACTGATGACAATGGCAAAATGCTCAAGGCTAGTACATCATCTCTTTTCTGTTCCATCAGTTGGATTTCAGGCTTCACTAAGAATCAGTTGTTTTGATTCCAATCTGTTTATACTAGCTGCACTCATGCATTAACTAAATTAACAATTACATAAAGCAGTAACATATAAATGTGAGAAGATGCTGAACTTGTATGAAAATTGATTATTTTTTAAAATTTCAATAAAGACGAGTACCTTAAAGAAAAAAAAAAAGATGTTGTTGAACTATGGGTGAGACAACGGTAAAATCCTGGGGTAAAAAAACTAACACAGAATAACTTTGCTAAATTCAAAAGAAACATATTGGAAATTGTATGGAATATGGTCATTGAATGTGGTTTTATCAAAGGACTATGCTGGTTGGCAGCCCCATTCTCAAATAAAAGGCTTTGGCCCTAAATCCTGAGTATGTTTAAGCTAAATAAGTAAAATATCTAAGACACCTATGCATAACTACCCATGATTACTTTTTGGAGTAATCACCCATTACCAGTGCCAACTGCATAAGATTAGAGGGTTTCGAACGGTAACAAAGATGTCAAATATACAACTACGGCATAAAACTCTGGGGTTATACTTTTCAAAGGTCTTAACGTGAAGCTTGCCAGAAGTACCCTCCACCCCCGACCAAATAGATCTCCTTGCCTCCATTCTTGCCTCACTCCCATCCATTCTCTATAGTCACTTTAGGCAGATGATGCCTTCTAAACAAAGCACCTATCACATGCTCACTTCTTTGCATAAAGTGCTTTAATGGCTTCTGTTTACCATAAGGATAAAGTCAATAGTATGGCACACACAAAGTTCCTCTGTACCTGGTACCTGATTACTTCTCTCTAGCCTTATCTCTGTACCCCTCTCCTTTCCCCCTCCTCACTTCTTAAACTCTGTGGGTGTGCTTCCACCATATTAAGCTCCTATGCATGCTCCCTTGCTTCCATGATCAGAATGTTCCTTTATTCTTGCCCCTTTACTACCAGCTCTGCTTAACTCCTGGTAGCCCTTCAGATTTTAGTTTAGATGCCTCATCCTCTATGGAGCTTCCTCTCCCTCAGGACTGGTTTGTGTGCGCTCCCTAAGCATTCTCAAAGCACTGGGTGGTTGGCTATAAGTATATGCCACAGGGTGGCCATATAACATTTGTTGAAACAAAGATCATTTTTCTATATAAGAACACTGGGCCCTTCTTATACACATTGCTTTGCATCTAAGCATTTTTGTTGCGCTTTCCCGGCCTTTCATATTCTGGCCCCATAATGCTAGTCCAACCCTGTTGAAGGGAGTTGATTATGCTAACTTTATGCTATGAAGCTACTGAATATGTTATTCAATAACAACTTCACTCAACCTAGCACTGAACTTTTGGATCTGAACCACAAATGAAGATCCTGTTTCTCCTTCCAACAAATTGTAGAACTTAGAAACGGCCACTTTCTCACTGCTGGATCTTAGGTACCTATCATGAAAACACTTTCAGAGTCAGGTTTTCTCTAACTTGAAGGTTATATTCAAGACTAGGGGGTGGGGGTGGATGGGTGGTGTAGCTAAAAGCAAATTGCAAAGAAAGCACTTAGTGCATTAACTGGAGGAGGTAAGAAGGGCCGAGTGCAATCAGTCTAATTTACACTACTGTAAAACATGAAAGTTTTTATTATAGAGTGCTGCTGTAAGTTTATATTGACAATGAACTACAAGGTTAATTTGATAGTGTAACTTCTGAGCATAGGAAAATATATCTGCTTTTGCTCCACAAAAGAAAGTGAACTGGAAGATCAGAACAATAAAACTTCTACGTCTACTTATCATTTATACAGGCTAAATCTCTAGGAAACTCCCTCAGTCAGCACAGTAGGTGCTGCTTGAGGTTGAGAACTGCAATCATTTTCCATTGGCCAATACGTGACTGATGGAGAGATGCCTAAGAAAGTCTGAAAGGGTGGAATGAACGCCTAATTCTTCATACTACACACGCACGGGAGTTAATATCATTACCTGGACACATGAGTTTCTTCTCTGAGCTACAACTCAACAAGAAGGCAGTCTGCTAGAATCACACATTTCTAACAAAGAGGGTCCTGATCATCTTGCAGAAAAACACTGCGACACTTCTATTAAGGACAAAGGGAGAGTTAGCTTGAGAGTCTAGGGTTGGCCCCTCTCAACCCTTACTGTAGTGAACATTAGAAAGCTGCATTAAGAAACTTCTCTAAATGCTTCTGAGACTATAAGCAACTGTCAGGTGCACCTTAGTAGAATACTTTAATACCTAGTAGGTATATTAACTAAGAAAATATGCCTAAAGGTACACAGACACTATTGGGCCTATGGATGGTACAAATAAATAGATGTTTAATACATGGCTCATTAGGAAGACAGAGAAGACAGATGGTTGGAGTGTGGACCATCTCTCAGATAGGGCCGTAAGATAGGCCTACCCTGCCCAAAAGGGTCATGTGCTTAGGTTTTGCACATCAGGGGAAAGAGGGAACAGAAAGATAGCAAAGCCAATCCCTTATACGCCACTGCCAAGAGAAACAGAAGTATTTCTTTTCGCTCCTAAATTTTATAAGACAGTTTTAACACAGTAGCCTTAACTCAGATCAGGAAACCCATAGGAAACCTCATCAATCACATTATTGTTTCTATGAGAACATGCATATTCTGAGCTCCCAACAACCACCACATGGTTTCTAGAATATATATACACGTTATAAAGTTTGGGACAATTTGAATAGGCAGAGCTCTAAACAGATGGCACAGACTAAGGAGAAAAAACCAATTTGTTTTACTATTTTGCAGGTAGAGATGGTAAAAAAGCTTTTTGGAGTATTTTAGATTGAGTTTCTATTTGAAAGTGCAATGATATTTTTAAAAACCATTGAAAAGTTTATAATCTCAGAGTGTCACAAAACTCATAAGCCATAAAGGTACTGAAAAATTAGACTGCACTTTAAAAAAAATTGCTGCATGGCAAAACTCACCAAATACAACGTAAAAAAATTATTTACAACTCACATCACAAATGGCTAATTTCTCTCTTACACAGGTACCCATATACCTACCCTTATATATCAAAACACCAAAACCCAACAGAAAAAATAGGTGAAAGAAATAGCTCACAGAAAAGGAAATATATAAATGGCTCCAAACATGAAAATTCCCATTTTCATGTGAACTGAGGTATCATTTTCCATCTATAAGACTGTCAAATATCAAAAACAAATAAACAGTGCTAGTAAGAATGGGAAAAAAAAACCCTCATATTTAGCTGCTGAGAGTATAAACTCCTCAAGGGCAGTTTGCAATATCCATCAATATTACAAGTCAAGTATCCTTTTGCCCCTACAATCCCACTCATAGAATTGAGTCTGTAGGAATACTTGCACAGGAGCAAATGACCTTTGCATTATATTACTGTTTGTATTAGTGTGAGGCTGGTATAGCCATATAAGGGAATACTCTGCTGTCATAAAACTGGTTGACTTAGGGAGACAGGGTAGGAGGGTGACAATTTTCCTTGTACACTTTTATTTCTTACAAAATTTGAACCATACAAATGCATTAGTTTTTTTTCCAAAGAAATATTAAATTAGAAAAAAATTTAAATTAGTTATGAAGAAATGATACGTTTTATTACACTAAGCATATCAATCAGGCTTTTGGCTAGTTCTGAGATTTAAAAAAAATTTATGAACAGCAGAGTAAACGATTTCATAACCTCGAAGCTGAACAAGTCCAAGAAGTAAGGACTAATAATTGTTTTCTTACAGCTACAAATAAAATCCGACATATGGCAAGCTCTATACCAGACTGCGTAGAGATTAAGAACTAGAATAGCACTAATGACTTGCATAGCTGCAATTTTATTTTGATTTGGAAGTAAATTCTCCCAAGAGAAAGTCTCCAACTTACCTCCCTCCTGTAGGAACCCATTTCCCCTTTCTCTATCACTGTGGCTGGGACTGTGCTTCACCTTAAAACTCTTCAGCTGCAGCCAGAATTCTGGTCCTCTCACTCCCTGGTAGAGTAGCAAAGATTGGGTCTTGCTTCTCCAGGGTAAAGAGAGCCTCTTCCACCAGCTGCCTGAGCAGTTAAGAGGGAGAGGTCCTCTGTTGCTGGGAGAGGAGTTGAAGAAATGGAATTGAAATGATATCTTCAGTGTTGATGAAACCATGGTTTGCCATATCAACTGAATAGGTTCCAAATGTTTCAGTAAATATGTGTACAATGGGCTGCAACATAAAATGTTCCTTTGCAAGGGGTGGGGGGGTGTGGGGGGACGGGTCACAGTCAGAAAAGCTTAAAAGCACTAGACTAGATCTTTAAGGCCACTTTTTAATTCCATGAAACACGTGGAATGACATACTTAGAAGAACCAGATGTAGAATTACAGTCTGTAATGTAGATATGATTCCAGTCCAAATTAATTCACCTTAAAATAGGAAGATTATCCAGATTACATGGGTGGCCCTGACCTAATCACGAGTCCTTTAAAAGAGTTTTCTCCAGCTGGCTTCAGAAGTAGTCAGCTGTGCTCTGGCTAGCCTGGAAGCAAGCAGACTATCTGTGCTTGATCTGCCCATGGAGACCTCGTGGCAAGGAACTACAGGTGGCCTGTAGGAGCTGAGAGCTAGAAGGAAAATGGAGGCCTCAATCCAGAAATCTTGTTCTGTCCTTTTTTTTTTTTTTTTTTTTTGTGGTATGCGGGCCTCTCACTGTTGTGGCCTCTCCCGTTGCGGAGCACCCGGACGCGCAGGCTCAGCGGCCATGGCTCACGGGACCAGCCGCTCCGCGGCATGTGGGATCTTTCCCGACCGGGGCACAAACCCGTGTCCCCTGCATCGGCAGGCGGACTCCCAACCACTGCGCCACCGGGAAGCCCTGTCCTTTAATTTTGCTTATTACCTGCTTTAGTTTTTTAGTGTTACCCCACATAGTGGCTTCAATGTCACAAATTTTTTAGTTTACAATTCTGTAGGTCAGAAGTCTGACATGGGTCTCAACAGGGCTAAAATCAACGTGTTTGCAGGGCTGTGTTTCTGGAAGCTCCAGGGAAGGATCTATTTCCTTGCTCATTCAGGTTATTGGCAGAATTTAGTTGCTTACCATCATAGGACTGAGCTCCCTGCTTTCTTGCCGACTGTCTGCTGAAGGCCATTCCCAGCTTCTAGAGGCCACCGACATGGCTTGTGGCCCTGTCTCTCCATCTTCAGAACCAGCAATGGAGGTTGAATCCTTCTCATATTTAAGATCTCTCCTCTTCTTGTATCTGACCCAGATGGGAAAGTTCTTCTGCTTTTAAGGACTCCTGTGTTTACACTGGGCCCACCCAGATGATCTCAGACAACCTCTCCATCTCAAGGTCCATACTCCATATACATATTCAGAGTTTCCAGGGATGTAGGGTGTAGGCATCTTCAGGGAAAGGGGGTTTATTCTGCCTACTGCATTACCATTTTTCCCTTTCTCCAATTATTTCCTCCATTCTTCCAGGTCCCTGACTTTTGAACAAAGGAAAGTATTTGGTTCAGAAAAAATTTAAACCCTAACCCAAGAAGAGAGACCCAATGTCCAGGGCAGTCGCCAGATATAAGTAGCTAGATATAAATACAAGAAAAGTCTGGGGATCACAGGCACTGGAGTAGTGTGAAGGGATAAACTATTGATAAAAATCAAAATAGGTAGAAAAGAAATAGATAAGCCAGGGTGCTGACAAAGACAGGGTGTTTATGTTGAGACATAAGTGATTTGGTAAGAGATGCACAAGTAAAACCTGGCCTCCACTTGTCCTAAGGGATTTAGCTAGGTGTTCCTAGCTAAACCACTCCTTCTTTGGCCCAAAACATTCACAAGCCTGATGCTTAAACTTACCCATTCAAATATTAAGTTCCCTATAAAGGTGCTGGTGCTAATTCCAGGTGATATACAGGAACTACCATAATTTCTGCTCTCAAGGAGCTCACAGTATAGAAAGGAAAGGAGCTCAGTAATGAGAACAATATGGATATAATACTGATATATAAGATAATACTGATATAAGATAACTGCTTTAATGAAAACAGGCATACAAAGCAGTGGGAGCACAGAAAAGGAGAGGGCTTTGTTGCTTACAGAAAATGAAAGAAGACTTCAAAGGCATTTGAACTTAAGCTTGAAGAAAGTAGTTCTGCCAGGTGGGAAGCAAAGTAGAGGGAACTGCAAGTGCCAAAGCAGGAATCAAGAGCACAAGATGGCCACACCTGGCTCAGTGTTGTGGGAGCTTTAAGTGACTGGAGGGTAGAATGGCAGGAGAGCAGGTCAGATGGGGGATGATTCAGTCTTTAACATGAGGCAAGGGAGTTTAAAGTCTATCTTGTAGGTGCAAAGAACTTTTGTTTTTTTTTAAAGAAGTCCCAAAGGTTATGTGAAGTGTTGCAGATTTTCGACAGAGGATTTTGTTTTCCAGAAATTAAATTCACTGTATTTCCCATTCATTTCATCAATCAGCTACAAATATAAGGTGATTAAGAAAGCTAAAACCCTTATAAACACACACCAAAACTGCGAGTATTTTCACTTTGGGTCATCCTTGGGGTATATCTTTCTTCAGAAATTCTCTCCAAGAGGTTTTATTTTAAAAGGGAAATCAGTATACACACACATACAGAAACACACTTTAATAACAATGAAGAGGGGGAGTGAAACTCCTTGAGTAGTTCTTTTTACCTTCAAGAAAATTAGAACTCTGGGCTTGATATTTAAATTACCCCCAGCTCCCACCCCATCCATCTCCTAATTAAGTGGCCATGACTTACCTTCTCCCAGATTTTATCATCTCCTAAACATGCCTTATTCTTCCTTATCTCTACCCAGATATTTCCCTAAATAACCTGGAAAACCCTCCTAGTACTTCCCCTCCCCGCCCCCCCCCCAAATATTCTGAGTAACAAACTGTTCTGAGTAATAAACACAGTCATTTGGAAAAGATGAAGACTGTGTGTGTGAAAGGCTCTATGAACTCAAGAATAATACAAATATAGATATGACTTTATCACAGCTACCACTTACTAATACTATTCCGAGGTCTAGTTTAAAGGAAATAATGTAAGGAAAAAAACCTGATTATCTGCAGGACTGGGTTCTAATCTACCACCAGAGTTTGCTTGTGGTTTTAATGTTAGGTCATTCAACCTCTAGCTCCTTTCCAATGCTTTTATCTTTTGACCTAGTCCCTTTTCTCCTAGGAAATACAAAATCACTTCTGAAGTCTAAAAAGCACTTGGGAAATCAGATACTACCATATCCCACATGCGTACATCTATTCTTCCTTTCCTCAAGAAAAGTAGGTTGAATTATACCTGGGAACATAAGACTTTGAACAGACCATCACAAACCATCTTTGGGAGCTCTAACAGGCCACCAAACCTCTATCTCTCCCTTCATGGGTGAGGAACTATAATTAAAGTTACTTCTCTCATTTGGTTGTTGCAAGGACTAAATGAAATAATGTATTAAAAATACTTATTACAATGCCTGTGTTCTGTAAAGGACAGCTTTTTTAGGCTACCTAACCCCCCTCCCCCCCACCATTTCAAGTATTTCATGAGTAAACTGGGCCAATAGGCTTGGCTTTGAAATAGTAAAATTCGTAGCACTTTTCAGTTTTCCAAACTCTCCTATATTTTCATTTAATCATAACAGAGTAATGATTGGCTTAATAGCTTTAGGAAGGATAGGGATAGGAAAGAACTAAACTGAAAGAGCTTAGAGACATCTCCCAGCTGGAAAGTCAGATCTCAAACACAAGTTGCCTTAATAATTCCATACTCCTCTCACTACTCCATACTATTTTTCTCTAAAAGCATTAGAGAAACATGTTATTTTATATGTACATTTCATGATATATTAGAATTAATGAGGGGATCATATTCTTTAATGATTTTATATATAAATAAGATCCCTTTCCTCTTGGAAGAGTCTAGACAAGACTATTCAAAACACCTATAATTTTACAAGGACTCAATTTTTCAGTATTAAGAGCTTCACAGACTGATGAACATCAGCTAAATCCCAGTAAGAGAGTGTTTCTTATGCACACAACTTAATCCAACATTTAAATAAATTGTTTAGATTAGCAATGCAATGGATTCCTAAACGCACAATATAGAAACAGCTTTCCTTTCCTGGGTTCACGGGCCCTTCTTGTAGCTCTAGTCAAAATTTTCTGAAATTTTCTGTTAAGAATACTGTTTCACTTTAGACATCACTATGTCAACACTTCAAACGGCTTCATTTATGTGATCTTAGTTTTGATTACCAGTATTCATATGGACATCTAATGCCCTAAATCAAGTAGCATCTAAAACAAACAGATCCAAACAACTTTAGGTTGACTGGCTCCTCAAGTAAAGGCAAGAGGGAAGAAAACGCCACAACATGAAAACTAAAATGATAAATAATAAAATGGCAAGTTTCTAATCCAACTATTCAGTTCAATAAAATAAACAGCAAGTATCTGCTATGTTTCAGGTACTTTAACTGACATTAAGATGACTGAGATTCAGTTCTGCCCTCACTGACTTGTACCAAACTTCAAGCACCAAAAGGATTTGGTGTCTACATGTGTTCAAGTACAGACATTGATCTGTCATTTTCTTTTCTTATACTGTTGGCTACTGGTGGTGTTCAAGCCTTTTATATCCTCGCTGCTTTGTCTGCTTGTTCTACCACTTACTGAGTTGGAGTGTTCAAGTCTCTAATTCTATTAGCTTGAGACCCTGAGTAAGTTATTTGTATCCCCATAGATCTGTTTCCTTATCTGTATGGTGGAAATAAGAATGGATCAAATGAGATGATATACTACCTGACACATTTAAATGTTTGTTATTATTTTTTTTAAATCAGATGAATCAATTTTCTATTGAAAGTTTAAAAACATTAAAAAAATTTAAATCCTGAAGATAAAACTTATATTTAGATTGTGAAAAGCATGTTAGGGTATTATAAACTTTACAAAACTGGGAGGAGATATGTTGAAGTCAATCTAATTGGTAATTTGAAACCTGGTTTACTTTTACATGATTTTAGGAACTCTTTTTGGAAA
This sequence comes from Tursiops truncatus, assembly GCF_011762595.2. Classification (NCBI taxonomy): domain Eukaryota; kingdom Metazoa; phylum Chordata; class Mammalia; order Artiodactyla; family Delphinidae; genus Tursiops; species Tursiops truncatus. Next base: position 66,100,315 of record NC_047046.1, read on the forward strand.
AAAATAAGAATATAAGAGCTACAAGAGATAATCTAGTTCAATCTCATATGTGAAGAAAACTGAAGCTGAGAATTGCCCAAAGTTATAAACTAATGATTCCTAAAATTCCCAATTCCCTAAATACACCATTCTCTCAACCTGACTTATTTTCCTACTTGATTCTTAGAAGTGGAGAATTCCCTGCATACATAAAGGTATTTTTAAAAACAGAGGTTAAACTAAATTTAAAACCCCCCTCCTTTTTCACGTAGTTTAGACAAGAGGATCGACATACTTAACAAAAGAAGGGCTCATATTTGGCCTTTCACAAAAGCTGTGACACCCAGAAGAGGGTGTAAATTAGAGATGAAAGGCAGAACACTTTTCCTAACTGGGGATTTTAAAATTACATTCATGCCCTTTGGAGGATGTTAATAGAAAGCTGAGAATTACCTCTGTATGGGAATCATATAATGGAATCAGATTCATTCGTAAATGATTCTCTTCCAGACTATAGACTAGCTTAGGTCTTTACCAGGAAATACATTTCAAAAGTGCTGATTTTAAATAAAATTTTAAGACACTGTAAACTTTAAAAAATATAATATATATCACTAACTAGTGGTATATATGTCCTATGAAAAACTTACTAAAATGACAATTTTTGGTTTCAACTAGCATTTGCTCAGCGTACAAATCTAGCAGTAAAAAAAATTATAAACTTTACCCTGCCTCATATATAATTTATTACCTTTATACTTTCCACTGTACAGTGAATCTGTACTAATGACATCTTCTCATACCTGATCCTCACAACGGAGAGCGGGTGGGGGAGGGCTGGGAAGAACAGCTGGATGGACTAGCTTCCCCCCAGCAGAGGAAACCGAGACTCAGTGAGGTTAAGCGATTTGTCCATGGTAAAGCCAGCTCTCTAACAAGTCTCCTAACTCCAAGTTCAATGTCCTTTCCTGCAGGTACTGCTGGAAAGGTAGAAGATAAGCCAAAGGGGAGGGGAGAGTGGTATAGAAAGGGGGACAGTAATAAAAAGGTCAGCCCAAAGGGCAAACATTTTACACTGGTAACCTTCTAGTAGTTTGGAACTATTACCTCCCCACTCTCCTCTAACTACGTTTAAGATGAAACTACTTTATGCTTACCTTCAACTACATCTGCAGCTCATGAAAAAATTTTATTATTTTAAGGCCTAGTCTCATTATTTCACGATACCACTTTACTTGTGGTCAAATCAGGCTCCCCTGCACACAATGAACTGCAGTTTTTGCTTACTGGACACAGGCAACAAACCATGCCCACACGAATTGTTCTTAAATCTCGAACACTGGCATGAAAGAGGTGCTATAATTATGCAGCGTAACTTAAAATTCTCAAAATCAGTCATGGAATAAAGCCTCAAAGTATTCAAATAACATTATGCTGTGCATATTCAATTTAGCATAGTTTGGCTTGGTATCACTAGTATTAGAATATCATTTTAAAAGCTTAAATATCAGATGTAATCCTTATAAATGTCTATATGGTACCTAATGGTAGTACGGGGAAAAAGTTAAAAGTAAACATGCATTATGGTATATAAGCCATTTGAGAAGGATTAAGATGCAGTTTAATAAATATATCACTTTAGAATCACCTGAAGATCAATGGGATTTTAAAACAGATTATCCATAATCTGTTTGGAGTTTCCTAAAGGAGTTTTTTTTTTCTTTTTGCCTGCGCTGCGCAGCATGTGGGATCTTAGCTCCCTGATCGACCAGGGATCGAATCTTGCCCCCTGCAGTCTTAACCACTGGACTGCCAGGAAAGTCCCTAAAGGAGTTTTTAAACTGCGAATACACTTTCCTATTTAGTATCTTATGGCCACTTTTTTTTTAACATCTTTATTGGAGTATAATTGCTTTACAATGGTGTGTTAGTTTCTGCTTTATAACAGTGAATCAGTTATACATATACATATGTTCCCATATCTCTTCCCTCTTGCATCTCTCTCCCTTCCACCCCTCTAGGTGGTCACAAAGCACCGAGCTGATCTCCCTGTGCTATGCGGCTGCTTCCCACTAGCTATCTATTTTACGTTTGGTAGTGTATATATGTCCATGCCACTCTCTCACTTTGTCACAGCTTACCCTTCCCCCTCCCCATATCCTCAAGTTCATTCTCTAGTAGGTCTGTGTCTTTATTCCCGTTATGACCACTTTTATCTATAATTTTTTCATTTTGAGTTTAAATTACAAATCCTATAGGGCATAAATTACATTTAAAAAATTGTCACAATCCCATAGATTTTAAAATAATACTGTGGTAAACATCATGAATATTTTGGCTCTCTCCTGTAGGCACATGATTGTAATGTAATTACTCGCCCACTTGAAGTTAGGTGTGTCCAGATGACTTGCTCTGATTAATGAAATATGAGTGGATGTGATCATTAGTACTTCTGGGTTTAACATTTAAAGACCAGGGTGTGCTGTGCCACTGTCTCTCATCCTTCTGGCACAGGGGAAGACCAGCTAACACTTGAGATGGTGGCTGCTTCACTGGTCTAAGACTCTGAATGACTAAAATGAGCACAGTCCCTGTGAATAAGAAATAAACCACTGTTGTTTCAATACTGAGATGCTGGAGTTCTTTGTTATCACAGCATCATTTAAGCCTATCTGGAGAGAGGTGCCATTTGCCTAACAGGCATTTAGACATCAGTTCATTCTAGTTCTATCACCTTAGACGAATATAGTAATGTGTGAAAACTGTCTGCTCAAGCTGAGGAAAGGTGAACGAGATTAACAGAGTGGTTCGAATTAATTTCAGATTTAACTTAACACAAGTAGTATGTGCTTATCACTTACAGTTTCATATATGTCAATTTATTTGTGTACAATTCATAGTCCCCAGAGGTGTTGTAGATATGATTATACCCAGCTGAAGAAGAATCTGAAGCCTAGGAAGTTTAAGTGATTTGTCCAAGACCACAAAGTGAGTTACTGGCACAGAGTAATCAGAATTTAGGAATTTTAATTTCTGATTGCTGGCTCTTTCCAATATATCACAGCTGAGCAGAGACTGTTAAAGGCAAATTGGGACAATTTGCAACAAATATTTTTATATTAAAACATACATTCTAAAACATTTTTTGTATTCAGTTTAAGACAAAAGCAATAAATTCTTCAATCTGTACAAATATTAAATTCATTCAAAACCAAATCCATAAAATATTAAGCACTGTCTTATAACTAAATTCCACCTTTCCTTGAAAACTTAAAATGTAAGAACTATCTAGAATTTCAACCCACAGACATTGTTGGAAATTTTCCTCAATGGAAATCTCTAACAGATTAATAGTTCTCAAATACTTGATTCCCTGGATCATTTTGGCCACTGGCATTTCTAACAGGGGGCAGAAAATACACCCTTGAATTACCACTTTATTTTCCATTTCCTCCCTAGTGAATCAAATAGTTCATTAGCTGAGTAAGGCAGGAAGAAAAGGCAGTAGATTCCCCACCCATTTGCAAAACAATTATAATAATCGAACCTTCCCCAATGGTCCCAGAGCTAATACAAACTATTATTTAGATTTTAAAGCCTAGAATAATGACAACATTTAATTTTTAAAGCTAGCATATATATACACACAAATTAACTTTCTGAATTATAAATGAGAGTGAATTTCTAGTTAGACACATTAGAACTAGAATGTTAGAATGACCTGTGCCTTCTGTGTAGTAGACACCAAAATTTTATTAAGTAAATTAATTTGGACAGTGATATTTTAAGTTGTGCATATTAGAAATACAGTACCCCAACCCATGATTAGGGCAGAAATTAACCCAAAATATTACTAGCCTTTCTGAGCAAGATGCTTCAATACTGAGGCAGCAATGTAGAATGAGAACTTTATCTTTACTAGCAAACAAACTGGTCTAACCCCAAGTTCCACTATCTGAGCAAGATACCTATCAGCACCTCAGTTTCTATGTCTAAAATGGGGATAAACACCTAGCAGAGTTAAATGGCATGTAATATAGGAACTGGCAGAGAGAATGCCAACAATCCCCCCTCTTCCACAAAAGAGACACCGGGCTTTAGCATTATTCTGAAACTATTTCTCCTCATGAAATGTATATTTTTTCTTAAACGGGGAATTTATGTACAAGACCAAGCTTTCTCTTTTTAGAACTTGGAAGAGTGGTTCCACCCTAGGAAACTGGGAAAATTTTTTCACAAGGGTGTATTTAAGACAACTTCAAGCAATGTAACATATTAACTGTTTAAAAAGTGACAATATACACAATCACTGGGGATCAGTGGAGAGAGAGCAGCTCAATAAAGAAGAAAAAAATTTCTAAGAAGGTCTAGCTCAGTGATAGCCAAAGTAGGGTGCAAGAAAATTCACTGGAGTGCAGAAAAAAAAAAAAATCAAAACACTCCAATTTCCATCTTTACCTCATCCTTTTAAAATTGTTTACATGTTTTATAATGTACAGTATATCAGCATATGTATTATTCATAAATATCCAGATACTGAGAGTATTAGTTTAAATGTTTTTTGACAGTATACAATTAAAAAAAGCCAGAAATAGCCCTTCTTGACTAGGAGGCTAGAGAACACACATAGACCATCAAGTAAATAACTAATGTAAATAGTTGAAGAAGTACATTAATCTTAAACAGTAATATAAAAACCTTGGATTACAAGTCTTTAGCCTCTTTTCAGTTCCTGGCTTTGTTGTACAGTGTTGTTGGTTTCAAAATGAGATGCACACTTAAAAAAGGGGGCCAATTGAACATTCACAAATGACCATATGCTGCTGGGGAGTATAAATATGAGGTCAACGCTCTGCAAACTTTCATCACAATCAAAAGCAGCGGTTTGTTTTTCTGAAAGACAATGGAGCCAGAGGCCATCTACATGAGTTGCTAGTCTATATGACTCAGAATTCAATTTGTCCTACTCTTTGCTTCAGAGCTGGTCACAGATGTCTCCATCTGTGACATAATTATTTCCAAAACCAATTAAGAGATGTCAAACAGAAAATTATGACTTCAGGTAATGAATAAAATGGCAGGAAGGAATAATTCTTAAGGAGGAAAATTTTGTTCATTCAAAGCAAAAAGTAAACTAAATGATTTGCCCTGTTTATTCACTTAAGGGAAGGGGAAATTATCACACTGTAAAAGGACGCAAACATTAGAAGTTGCCTGCAGGAGTGCGACAATAACTTTACAGGTTTTATCATGGTGCTGCTGAGAGGTGTTCGTGGCAAAGGGAGTCAATGATCCACTAGTTGAATGGTTCAGAACAGGAAAAGGATAAGACTTTTTGTTCTTAAGATAAGATAGAGGATGATGACATACTTTTAACAGTGCTGTCAACTCTGGGAAAATATTAAGCGTAAAAGGAATAGTCAGCAATTTGTCTCCATGCTCTAAGACATAAATAGATTCACATTTCCTTATTAACCAGTAAGCTCGGCCCTAAAAAAGAAAAACTAAAGACCATTTCATTGCTATAACTTGGTACAAAATACAAACTTGGGATGAATTCAGTTTACTTTTAAATAATGGATCTGCATAAAGTTAACAGTCTGCATAATTAAGGAACATTTAATCATGCTTTAAAGGGTATAATACAGAAGACAAAAATTTGTATTAAACTAAATATACAAAAGGTATCAGTATCTTGTCCCCTAGTAAAACTGTCCTGTAAGTGTGCTTTTCCTTCATTATCCTAAACTGTCACCATAAGCACACTGAAGCAACTTGTGCTGAGGAAGTGTCACTGTAGTAGGGCCTGAACAGACACCTTCCCAGCCCCTTTTCACCACTCTCCTAAGTATCAGACCCTAAGTATCAAAAAAAAACCTTCCCCTCCCCCCCAGCAGCAACTTTCCAACCATACCTAGAGATTATTTCTCCACACCTTTCCTCACACTGTCCCTCATTCTTTCTTCCATCTCCATTTGTTAAAGTCCTATCCGTTCTCCAAGGCCCTCCAGGGTTGATGTTCTTATACGTACCACTTTGTCACACACTATAGTTAATGCCATTAACTACAGATTAGATTAGCGCCATTCCACTGTTTATTAGACTGTTAGCTTCTTAAGGGCAGCCGAGTTAGTCTGAATTAACCTCACATTCCCAACTGCCATAAACTCAAGGCCTGGCAAAATACAAACCTGATACATAGCAATTCCCCGATGTTGTTATCCGAATAACCAACTCATTCTGAGTCTATAATTTGAGATGTTATAATTTTATTCTATGTGAGGTGAAACAGTTCTTTCCTGGATTAGTATCTTCAGTATTGCAAAAACGAAACAACACAAACAAACCAAAAAACAAAAAAAGGCATGCAAAATTTATCTACCAAACTACGGAAATAAACTCTTAATTGAAGGGCATCAGCTTTGAACACTGCCTTTAAGTACCAGTCACCAGGCAGTCTGAAATACGCTATTTCCTCTAACCAGACTTCAGATGGATTTTTCTTATTAAAATCCTAGAGGTAAGAGATGAGCCAACTCTGATACTTGAAACCACCATTTCGACAGACCTCTTATTTATGTACTCTAGACCACTTGGGAAAGATGAGATCATTTAAGCAGCAGCGCCATCACTTCTCTTTATTTGACCCCGACAATGCTCTCAACCTAACAGGAGAAAGACATGCATCAACCAGGTTAAATCATACTGTAATAAGGCAGCGGCAGGTAGTATTTACTCCTTCAATAAAGGGGAAAAGAGCTACGCTAAAGAGCATAAGACCTTCCCTAAAAATGTCGGATACAGAGGTACTCTGGGCATCCCTTCCCCCACCTCCACAAATCTACTCCTGGAATCTGAGACCTAGGTCCTTTGTCTGAGCAATGTGGGAGGAGTCTGTCTGCAGTACTGGTGTGCTGGCAAGTGAAGAGAATTTACTGAAAACTGTATAAACGCATGAAGTTCCTTAACTCAATTACTTTACTGTCCAATTTTTCTTCATCGTGCACCCTAAAGTGCTCTAAAAGGTACCCAATGTGCCTTTTCGAGAGTTAAAATGTATCGAAACGAATACAGTAAGATCAACAGAGAGTTAGCAAAAAACCTAAGTTTTTGAACAGCGAAGGGGCGGGCGGTAAGAACGACCACTTGAACATCCCCGTCCCTCTCGAACGAGCTCTTTCTACAAGCCTCCATTTCTTCTTCCCAACAAGCCGTCCTAAGGCAAGCTGAGCGCTTTTACAAAGACGGTCGGCTGCGCAAACTTGCAATCTCAAAGCTTTCCATGCACAACACCGAATCCACAACCGACCCGACCTTTTACCACCTCACTGAGGTTTTTGGTGCCACGCCAGCTGGGTGTTCCAGGAATACAGCCCGAGTAAAGTGAACACCGCCGGATAGGGTGGCCCGAGAAACTTAGCTCCTTTTATCACGCAAGATGAGAGGAACACCGTGGGGTATTCGCAAGGTGACCCATCTTCTCATCTCGTCGACCCTCAGCTCCTCCCAGACCCCTTCCCGGTGGACCTGGAGAACTCTCCGGGTTCGCCTTTTCTGCCCCAAGCTCCTTTCTTTCGTCTCCCCACCCACGCCCGGGGGCCAAGCCCAGCTGGACACCCCCCACACCCGCACTCACCCTGGCGACCGACAATCTCGGCGACATGCTCGGAGCTGGGCACCGGGACGCACTCGGTGGTGTTGACGCTCTTCCTCCGGAGCAAGGCCGCCTGCTCCCCGTTCAGGGCGGCCGCCGCCGCCCCGCAGCCGCCTGGGCCGTAGGCGTGGGACAGCATCGCCGCCATCATGCCCTGGGCATCGTCCCCTCCGTATAGCACCCCCGCCGCCGCGGCCGCCTCCCGGGCATCGAAGCCGGCGGCGGGCAGCAGGACCGACCCCAGGGACCCGCCCGGGATCGGCTGGGTCTGAGAGGCGGCGGCCGCTGGCGGCGACAGCAGCAGCAGAGACGGCCGGTCCTCTTCCTCTGCCTCCTCCAGCTCCTCCTCCTCCAGCAGGTCTCCGTCCAGCTCCGCTTCCTCCCCCTCCTCCTCGTCCTCCTCCAGTTCCAGCTCGGCCGCCTCCGAGACCCCGGGCCGGCCAGAAGGAGTCCGCTCCTCCGGAGACAGCCCCGCCGCCCGCCGGGCCTGGCCCTGCGCCGCCGCAGCCCGGAGCGCCGGGGCGCCGGACTCTGCCGGGCTGGGGTCGTCGAGGCCTAGCGCGGCCAGGCGCTCCCTCAGCAGGAGCCCGTCCCCCTCGAGCTCCGGGCCACCCGCGGGCGGTGGCAGCGGCGGCGGCGGGGGCGGCGGGGGCGGCTGCGGCAGGGGGGCCGGGGCCGCCGCCAGGGCCAGGGCCGCGGAGCTGCCGCTCGGCATCGCGGCGGCGCGCTGTCAATGGCGGCGGCGGCGGCGGCCGGGTCAGGCGCGGCAGGCGGCGAGCCCCATGGCGGACAGGGCTCCGGCCCTGCTCAGCGCGCAAACACCTTTCCTCTGGGGAGGCGGCGGGGCTGGCGACCCGGGCCGAGCAGCGCCAGGGCCGCCCGGAGACCGGAGAGGGCGGGGTGGAGGAGCAGGGGAAGGTGGCAGAGGTAGGTAACTAGGTGGGTGGGTGGGGACGGCAGCGGGGCGGGCTGGTGGAGGTGGCAGCGGCTCCCCTCTCAGGGTTTCTTTTGTTTCATGGCCTCAGCCAGCCCCCGGCGCGCGCGGCGGCGGCAGCGACGCCCCACGCCGCTCTCCGAATGAAGCCGGCACGCCCTGATTGGCCGCTTTTAATTGCTGGGAGCCCGCCCTCTCCTCCCCGCAGCCTTCTAACTCCTAGCCCTAGCCCCACCCCCACCCTCTTCTCGTGCCCCGCCCCGCCCCTCCCCAGAGCTCTGATTGGGTGACCGAGATGAGCCAGCCCCGCCAAGCCTTCTCCTTCCGTCCTCTGCCCTCCCCCCACTCCTCCCTCCCCTTTCCCTACTGGCTGTCGAGGAGAGGGACTGTGGTTGTTCGCTTTACACGTCACTCTTTGTGACGTACCAGGTGGAGGCGGGGAAAGGGAGGCGGGACGAAGGCAAGGCAGCAGAGGCTGAAACTAGGAGCCAGTAGGGGTTTTCGCGCAGGCGCGTGCAGTCGAAGCAGGCATCTGGGTTTTCTCGGTTCCCCGCATCCCTCTGGCCCACCTGGGTGGGGTCTTTTAGCCCACAGTGAGAGCGGCCTTGGAGCGTGGCGTAGGCATGGGCCCAGAGGGCGTTGTTGAAGAAGTGATTTCCCACTTGCAGGGTAAGGGCCTAGGGAGAGTCATCAAAGGAGGGGCCAGTGAAGTGTTCTCCTATCCAGCCGCGGGGGTGGTTTCCTGAGCCGCGTGGCTCCTGGGCCTTCCCTGCACCACTCCGGAATGCTCCTCCCGCCGGGCAGGGCCCTCCCACGCCCAGCTGGCCCGGCTTCCAATACGAGGCCGGTTGGTTACATCAGGAACCTTAAATGCTGGACTTGAGTTCTTCGGGGCTTTTCAAGGAAATTAAATAATCTTTTCCTCCTCCAAGACGTTCTTCCCACAGTATTGTCCGGGTGATCCCACACAGTGACTGCCTTTTATAGGGGTTTATTTTTAAATGGCGTGTTAAAAACAAATCTTATTACCTTACTTCACCTTAGGCTCTGACCGTCCGCCCGCCCCACCCCGCTCCCCTTTACCTCCGCCCCTTTAGTACCAGGTGGTCTCCCCAGGTTAGTCTTAATCACCAGCGTTGTCTTACAGAGGTAGAATGTGAACAACATAATGTAATTTTAAGGTTTCTAGTGTCCCCATTATAAAAAGTAAGAGGAAACAGTTTTAATAAATATACTGAGCTCTGTATATTAAACATTATCATTTCAACATGCAATCGATATAAAATTATTGATATATTTTATAGTTTTTTCGCGCTAAGTCTTTGAAAATGGTGTGTATTTTACACTAGGATATCTCAATGTATGTTCGCCTCACACTAGCCATGTTTCAAGTACTGAGTACTAGTAGCTCTAGACCTTGATTTTTGAATTATAAATTGAGATCCTTTCTATTTTGGATTTATTATATCTTTCTCCCTCAAAATCGTTTCTTATGTGTGAGCTTGAATGAGCACCGACTTTTCTAAATTGTCTAGGGTGTTACAAAGACACCCTGAGAGAGTCCAAGAGAAGGCTGAAACTATGCCTTCTATTTCTCAGTTTTGTGCCCTTATGGCCGTGTGCACAATTCTACTTCAGTTTATCCACCCCTCCAAAGGCATAGAGAATTTTAGCTAACATTAACCTTTCCTGTTACTCCACTGTTTCCCTAGTCCTTCTATAACCCTGTATGTTGCTTTTCTAACAACTCATTTGTAGCAGTAGCCTCTGGAGCAGTGATTTCAACCCTGGCTGTACAACAAAGTCAAGAAGAGCTTTTAAAAATGGTAAATGCAGAGCAGGAAGAAGCAAACCCTGGATGTTGGGATTAACTGGATCTAGAGTGGGAACCTGGACATGTTTTTAGAGAACTACACAGGCTGTTCTGAAGCTCACCCAGAGTTGAGAACACTGATCCAGGGTGTGAGTTTTGGGGTTTACAGGAGTAATCTTGCTATTTACTGAAAAGTGATCTTTTTTTCCCCTACCTTCCCAATTAGGTACAATTTTCACTGATTTACTATATCTACATCCCTTTCGTGATATACCCCAAGGACATAATGTTTCATGGCAGCTTAATAAAGGTACTGATTTTTTTTTATATTTACCAGTGAATAGCTTGTATAACTAGACATTTACTTATATAATATGCAAATATGCTTGCCGTCTGATATTTCTGTTTAAACAATAATCATTATTTGAAGGGTAGATTTCTCTAGCAAAGCAAATCTCATTTCAAGGGAGAAAGTAAACTAAAACACAAAGCGGCACTCCCAGGATATTTTTGTCAGGAGGAAATGCATAGCAGAATTACAAATGAAACTCAGATGTTCCTTTCTCTACCTCTTTTCATGAGTTGTCATTTAATGCTCACCCCTGGTCTTATGTTCTCTTCCCAAGGACTCAAAGCAAAAGCTGTAGCAGGAGTGATAGTTCCCCATACATTTTCCTTTTGAGAGGGAGAGATGTAAAGAATAGATTCCTGTAGATAAGGTCCATTTGGCTAAGATTTTTTAAAATGCCAAGTGGTTTAATTTATGTGTTCATAATATAAAAATTGCTTTCTGCTTCATTCTCATATAGTAAATGAGGTTTCATAAGTTCCCATACACAAATGTATACATTCATGCATTAATTTAGATTTGATCAATACTGTGATTTATGAACAACCTAGGAGTTATTGAAGCTTGGAGACCTTCCCGTTTGGGTCTAAATTTATTGTCTTGTATTAAATCTTGCTTATGAAGCAAATTTAAGATTTTCTTTTGCTCTAAATATATGACTGGGATTCTTTCATTTAAATCCATTAAACACAGTAATCCCCTTCACCGTCCCCCAACCACACAGCATATTAATTTGCACCTGAATTAGTTTTCTCTTTCATTCCTATGCTGTTATGACATAGGTTGATAACACTGCTGTAGAACAGTTGCTTTGAAGATCTTAGGACAAAAAGGAAACTACGGAAGTGGCTACATTTTAACAACTAGCAGGCTGACTGCTAAACTAGCCTTAAGGCTAGTTTAAAACTGGAACTGTAATGATATTAAGGTTGGACCACTTGCAACCTAAACGGACATTAACAAAGATGTTTGTCCTAGTAAGAAAACCGAGAAAATTAGATACTAACTTTGAAGCAATGCTGTAAAGACAGCCACAAAAGCATGGTGAAAGATTTGGCTGACACCCTCACCTAGAACCCCAAAAGAAACATCTGCTTTGTTTTAAGGCAGGATGGGTTTCTTTATGGTAGAATGTCCCTTGGGAACAGCAATACCCAGCTCCATAAGTCTTCCTCAATGAACATGTCATCCTCCTGCTTGCAATGGCTCCCAGTCGTCTAGGAATAAAGTTTCCTACCTGGAATTCCAGGCCTTCCACACTCTGGGACATTCTTCCAAGTGCTCGAAACTGTTACATAAACACACTCAAATCTCTCCTATATTAACAAATAGGAACTCTTCCTTGATGCTACATCCACCTCTTGGGGCCACTCTTCTCTACTCCAAATCAACTTCTCCAACAGCTGCCTGCTCTCCTTTGCCGCACACTGCAGAGTGCCTGCGGGCTCTTGTCGCGTCACTGAAATGATCTTCATCTCGTCCTTGTATCCAATGAGAACTTTTTATACTTATTCCGCTTAGCCTTTCCATGGCAGGACTGACACTAATGACTGCTCCTCAAAGCACTGTCTTCCTTTGCCTTCCTTCTGCTTTCTTTCCTATTCCATAGTCCTGCCTCAGTCTCCTTCGCCGGCTTAGTGTTCCTATCACTCTTGGGTTATTTATCTAGGATTTGTCTTGGGCCTGCTTTCTGCTTACTCCGTACTCTCCACCTAAACATCCTATCCTTTCCTAAGATTTCTGCTACCTTGTAGACAAGTTCCAGACCTATATTGTCATTCCTGATCTCTCCATTGAGCGCCAGACCCAGAAATCCACTGTTCTACGGATGTCTCCACTTGGCAATTAAAATTCAACCTCAACTTCCCAAACCGAAATCTCAGTTAAAATGCTTTTTAGCTTAGTATTAGATAGCACCACTATCTATTCAGTTCCTCTGGCCTTGAGCCTGGTGGCCATTCTTGACTTTTCCTTCAACCTCCATAGCCAGTCAAGGCCAAATCCTGTGACTCATACCTCTCAACTGTCAAATCCATCTGTCTTTGTCCATTTTTACCACTATTACCATGGTCTAGGCCACTATCATTTAGACCATGATCTATTACAGTAGTCCCCCAAACAATATTCTTACATCCAGCCTTGCTTTCCTCCAATTCATTTTCCATGCTGCAGCTGGAATGATTTTAATTCAAATTTACTCCACCCACTTCCCTGCTTGAAACCTTTGTTGTTGTCCTTAGGGTAACATCCCAGTTTCTTAACATCACTTAGAAGGTCTTCTACATCTGGGCCGTTTACCTCTTTAACCTCATTTCATGCCATTCTTCCTCTTGCATTCTTGGCCTCAGCCATAGAGACATTCTAGGAGCCATTCATGTATTCTACATACTCCTATTCTGCCTCTAGGCTTGGAATATGGCTCTCCTTTGCCCACTCTTAGCTTAGCTAAGCTAACTCCTACTTGTCTTTCAGAGCTCAGTTTATGTATCACTTCCTCTAGGATGTCCTCCCTAACCTTCTAGGTAAGGTTACGTGGCCTTGTAGTAGGAGCCAATTGCATCCTGCATGTCCCTAGCCACAAGCTACATACCTTGTTTAATTGTCTCTCTTCTATTTTCATTCCAATGAAGACAGTACCTACATAGTCCCTGGCAGGTTAAGAGAGGCCAGTATGTACTTACTGACTAATTCAATATTCTTCCAAATAAACTTAATACTTCAGCTGGTCTGAGCTTTTGACCATTTTTCAAACATGCATTGTAGTCTCCCATATTTGGGCCTTTTCTTGTGCTATTTTTCTGCCCAGGTTGCTCTCACCTTTTATCCCTACCCTCCCCATCTCTACCTGTTTTAAGGCCCCAGCTTAAAAAGTTGACTTCTTTCAACATATTTTCCTAATCAGTACAATCAGGGCTAGTCCTTCCCTCCCTCTCCCCAGGAAAATGCACACGAAGGCAACATTTTGTATGTATCTTCTGAATGCTTAAACAGCTCCCTTTAGAAGTCTATCCACGGATCTTTTTGGGTTCCATAAACCTCTGACTCAGACTGGCTAGATGTTCACTAACTCACTTCCTCTTCTTCCTGAGCACACAGCCAGACTATATTTCCTGGCCACTATTGCAGTTGCGAGCAGCCATAGACTGAGTTTTACCAAGTGTATACCAATTACAGATCTAGACCTGAAAAATCCCTCACACATTATCTTCCACATTCTTTTCCCATCTGTGATGTAGATGAGTATGATGACCACATGTTAAAAATGGCAGAGCCACAAGATGAAAGGTGCATCACCACATGGAAGAAAGGTGCCCTCCAATTAGATATAGGTGTTTTATCAGACTTTATGTGAAAGAAAAACATATTTTTATTGAGTTTGAAGTATTATATATTTTTGTGTACATTTGTTACAGCAGTTAACATAACTAATATAAAATGCTGGGTTAACAGGGAATTTGGCTCAATATTCCATAATAACCTAAATGGGAAAAGAATCTGAAAAAGAATGGCTACTTGTATGGGTATAACTGAATCACTTTGCTGTACACCTGTAACTAACACACCATTGTTAATCAACTGTACTCCAATATAAAATAAAAATTAAAAAAAAATGCTGGGTTAAAAACCTCTGGTTTGGGGCTTCCCTGGTGGCGCAGTGGTTGAGGGTCCACTTGCCGATGCAGGGGACATGGGTTCGTGCCCCGGTCCGGGAAGATCCCACATGACGCGGAGCAGCTGGGCCCGTGAGCCATGGCCGCTGAGGCTGTGCGTCCGGAGCCTGTGCTCCGCAATGGGAGAGGCCACAACAGTGAGAGGCCCGCGTACTGCAAAAAAAAAACCAAAAACAAACCTCTGGTTTGTAAGGAAAAAGTAAAATGATCAGTGGTTAAGGGGGAAGGGGGGATAAATAGGTGGTGCACTGAGGATTTTCAAGGCAGTGAAACTATTCTGTATGCAATTATAATGATGGATACATGTCATAATACTTTTGGCAAAACTCATAAAATACCCAGTACCAAGAAAGAAGACTATCATGAACTATTGGCTTTGGGTGTTAATGTGTATCAATGTAGGCTGTAGATTGTAACAAATGTACATTCTGGTATAGGTTGTTGATGGTGGGGAGGCTATGTCATTTGAAGCCAGGGCATGTATGGAACTCTTTGTACTTTTTGCTCAGTTTTGCTGTGACCCTAAAACTAATTCTAACTTAGGAAAAAAAATACACAAAAACATATAAATGTTTTACACATTTATGATATGTAGTTTGTACTACTTATTTGCTCTGATCACAGACTGCCTGGGACTCTCCCAATTTGTAGCGTAGAGCCTGATAGTATTTATTGTCACTCCACCAAGGTGAAATAGCAATCCTAAATGTGTGTGTACTAAACAACACAGCTTCAAAATACATGGAAAACAAATGAATAAACAAAACCAAAAAACCTGATAAAGCTGAAAGGAGAAATAGACAAATTCGCAATTGTAGTTGGGGCCTTCAACATCCCTTTCCAGCAATTGATAGAGCTGTTAGCTGTTAGAAAATCAGCAAAAACATAGAGGGACAGAGTAACAGCGTCAGCCAACAGGATCTAATTGATATTTATAGATTGCTGCATACAACAGCACAATACATATTGTTTTCAAGTGCCCATGCAGCATTCACATACGTACACCTAGGCTGTAAGTAGATCTAGAAGAATTGAAATCATATACAGTATGCTCTCTGACAATAATAGAATCAAACTAGAAATCAATAGCAGAAATAAAACAAGAAAGTATCTAAATACCTGGAAATTATACACTTCTAAATAATTCATGGGTTGGGACTTCCCTGGTGGTCCAGTGGTTAAGACTCTGCGCTTCTAATGTGGGGGGGTGTTGGTTTGATCCCTGATCAGGGAACTAAGATCTCACATGCTGTGGGGCATGGCCAAAAAAAAGGAAAGAAAAAAAAATTCATGAGGTCAATGAGGAAGTCTCAAGGGAAATAAAAAAATACATTGAACTGAATGAAAATGAAAATACAACATACCAAAATTTGTGGGACACAGCTAAAGCAAAGCTGACAGAGTAATTTATGGCACTAAATGTTTATATTAGAAAAGAGGTGGTGCAGTGGTTAAGACTCTGCGCTCCCAATGCAGGGGGCCCAGTTTCGATCCCTGGCCTTGGAACTAGATCCCACATGCATGCCACAACTAAGAGTTCGCATGCCACAACTGAGGAGCCAGCGAGCCGCAACTAAGGAGCCTCCAAGCCTCAACTAAGAAGCTGCCGAGCTGCAACTAAGGAGCCTGTGAGTCACAACTAAGGAACCCATAAGCCACAACTAAGGAGCCTGACTGCTGCAACTAAAAGGAGCCCAAAAGCCTCAACTAAGGAGCTGAAAAGCTGCATCTAAGGAGCCCACGAGCTGCAACTAAGGAGCCCAACTGCTGCAACTAAGACCCGGCATGACCAAATAAATAAAAATAAATAAATAAATAAAAACATTATAAAAATGTTAAAAAAAAAGAGAGAAAAGAGGAAAGGTCTCAAATCAATAATCTAAGTTCCTATCTTAAAGAAAAAAAAAAGAAGTGCAAAATAAACCCAAAAAAGCAGAAGGAAGGAACTAATAAATAGCAGAAATCAGTTACATTGAAAATAGGAAAACAGTAGAGAAAATCAATGCAAGAAACTGATTCTTCTAAAACAAATCAATAACATTGATAAATCTTTAACAAGAGTGACAAATATGAGAGAAGACACAAATCACCAATATCAGCAATGAAACAGAGAGTATAGCACTACAGATCCTGCAGCAATTAAAAGGATAAAAGGAGAATACTACAAACAATTTTACATTCATAAATTTAACAACTTGGAAGAAGTGGGCCAATTCCTCAAAACCCACAAACTATCAAAATTCAACCAAGACAATCTGAATAGTCCCATAATGATTAAGAAAATTGAACTCGTGAAAAGATAAGGAAAAGCTCCTGAAAAGGAAATCTCCAGGACCTGATGGATTCACTGGTGAATTCTACTAAATATTTAAAGAGGAGTTTAAGACCAGTGTTATACAGTGTCCTCCAGAAAATAGAAGAGGAGGGAATACTTTGCAATCATTTTATGAGGTCAGTAAAGATGCTAAAACCAGACAAAGACAATACAAAGAAAACAAACCTACAGACAAAATCTCTCATGAACATAGACACAAAAATCTCAACAAAATATAATCAAATCAAATCTAGCAACACATAATAAGAATCATACACCACCACCAAGTGGCATTTCTTTTATATATTTAAGGCTGTTCTAGTATTTAATAGTCCATCAGTGGTAAACATATGTTCACACAAAACCTTGGACAGGAATCTTCATTGCAGCATTATTCACAATGGCCAAATAGTGGAGACAACCCAAATATTCTCAACTGATGGATGGATAAACAAAATGTGGTATATCCATATAATGGAATATTATTCAGCCATAAAAAGAATGAAGTACTGAGATATGCTACAACACAGATGAACCTTGAAAACGTTATGTTAATTTAAAGAAGTAAGTCACAAAAGGCCACATATTGTATAATTCTATTTATATAAATATTCAGAATAGGCAAATACAAAAAATCACAAAGCAGATTAGTGGCTGCCAGGGACTAGGGAGTGAGGAGAAAGGGAGTGAGTGTTGAAGAGTATGGAATTATTTTTGGAGTAATTAAAATGTTCTGGGATTAATGGTGATGGTTTGAAACTTTGTAAATGTATTACAAACCATGGAATTATATACTTTAAATGTGTAAATTATATTGTATGCTAATTATATCTTAAAAAGCCAATCAATATAATCTACCATATCAACAGTCTAAAGAAAAATAATATTATCCTATCAATTGATGCAGAGAAACATGTCACAAAATCCCATACCCATTCATGATAAAAACTCTCAGAAAATGAAGAATAAAGGGGAACTTCCTCACCTTGATAAAATCTGCAAAAAGCCTTTACTATCATAATTAATAGTAAAAGACTGAATACTTTTCCCCTAAAATCAAGAACAAGGCAAAGATGTTCACTCTTACCACTCCTATTTGACAATAGTACTAGGAGTTTTAACTAGAGGAATAAAGCAAGAAGAAGAGATAAAAGATACACAGATTGGAAAGGAAATAATATTTACTTACATATTTGAATTATCAAATATAAACAAACAGTGGAAGGCAATTTCTTTTTTTTTTTTTACATCTTTATTGGAGTATAATTGCTTTACAATGGTGTGTTAGTTTCTGCTTTATAACAAAGTGGATCAGTTATACATATACATATGTTCCCATATCTCTTCCCTCTTGCGTCTCCCTCCCTCCCACCCTCCCTATCCCACCCCTCCAGGCGGTCACAAAGCACTGAGCTAATCTCCCTGTGCTATGGAGCTGCTTCCCACTAGCTACCTACCTTACGTTTGGTAGTGTATATATGTCCATGCATCTCTCTCGCTTTGTCACAGCTTACCCTTCCCTCTCCCCATATCCTCAAGTCCATTCTCTAGTAGGTCTCTGTCTTTATTCCTCTCTTACCCCTAGGTTCTTCATGACATTTTTTTTTCTTAAATTCCATATATATGTGTTAGCATATGGTATTTGTCTTTCTCTTTCTGACTTACTTCACTCTGTATGACAGACTCTAGGTCCCTCCACCTCACTACAAATAACTCAATCTCGTTTCTTTTTATGGCTGAGTAATATTCCATTGTATATATGTGCCACATCTTCTTTATCCATTCATCTGATGATAGACATTTAGATTGTTTCCATCTCCGGGCTATTGTAAATACAGCTGCAATGAACGTTTTGGTACATGACTCTTTTTGAATTATGGTTTTCTCAGGGTATATGCCCAGTAGTGGGATTGCTGGGTCATATGGTAGTTCTATTTGTAGTTTTTTAAGGAACCTCCATACTGTTCTCCATAGTGGCTGTACCAGTTCACATTCCCACCAGCAGTGCAAGAGTGTTCCCTTTTCTCCACACCCTCTCCAGCATTTATTGTTTCTAGATTTTTTGATGATGGCCATTCTGTCTGGTGTGAGGTGATACCTCACTGTAGTTTTGATTTGCATTTTTCTAATGATTAATGATGTTGAGCATTCGTTCATGTGTTTGTTGGCAGTCTGTATATCTTCTTTGGAGAAATGTCTATTTAGGTCTTCTGCCCATTTTTGGATTGGGTTGTTTGTTTTTTTGTTATTGAGCTGCATGAGCTGCTTATAAATTTGGGAGATTAATCCTTTGTCAGTTGCTTCACTTGCAAATATTTTCTTCCATTCTGAGGGTTGTCTTTTGGTCTTATTTATGGTTTCCTTTGCTGTGCAAAAGCTTTGAAGATTCATTAGGTCCCATTTGTTTATTTTTGTTTCCATTTCTCTAGGAGGTGGGTCAAAAAGGATCTTGCTGTGATTTATGCCATAGAGTGTTCTGCCTATGTTTTCCTAAGAGTTTGATAGTTTCTGGCCTTATGTTTAGGTCTTTAATCCATTTTGAGCTTATTTTTGTGTATGGTGTTAGGGAGTGATCTAATCTCATACTTCTATATGTACCTGTCCAGTTTTCCCAGCACCACTTATTGAAGAGGCTGTCTTTTCTCCACTGTACACTCCTGCTTCCTTTATCAAAGATAAGGTGACCATATGTGCGTTGGGTTTATCTCTGGGCTTTCTATCCTGTTCCATTGATCTATCTTTCTGTGTTTGTGCCAGTACCATACTGTCTTGATTACTGTAGCTTTGTAGTATAGTCTGAAGTCAGGGAGCCTGATTCCTCCAGCTCCGTTTTTCGTTCTCAAGATTGCTTTGGCTATTCGGGGTCTTTTGTGTTTCCATACAAATTGTGAAATTTTTTGTTATAGTCCTGTGAAAAATGCCAGTGGTAGTTTGATAGGGATTGCATTGAATCTGTAGATTGCTTTTAGTAGTAGAGTCATTTTCACAATGTTGATTTTTCCAATCCAAGAACGTGGTATATCTCTCCATCTATTTGTATCATCTTTAATTTCTTTCATCCATGTCTTATAATTTTCTGCATACAGGTCTTTTGTCTCCTTAGGTAGGTTTATTCCTAGATATTTTATTCTTTTTGTTGCAGTGGTAAATGGGAGTGTTTTCTTGATTTCACTTTCAGATTTTTCATCATTAGTGTATAGGAATGCCAGAGATTTCTGTACATTAATTTTGTATCCTGCTACTTTACCAAATTCATTGATTAGCTCTAGTAGTTTTCTGGTAGCATCTTTAGGATTCTCTATGTATAGTATCATGTCATCTGCAAACAGTGACAGCTTTACTTCTTCTTTTCTGATTTGGATTCCTTTTATTTCCTTTTCTTCTCTGATTTCTGTGGCTAAAACTTCCAAAACTATGTTGAATAAGAGT
Organism: Tursiops truncatus; assembly: GCF_011762595.2. NCBI lineage: Eukaryota > Metazoa > Chordata > Mammalia > Artiodactyla > Delphinidae > Tursiops > Tursiops truncatus. The sequence goes on from NC_047046.1 coordinate 66,120,458, forward strand.
GGTGAGAGTGGGCAACCTTGTCTTTTTCCTGATCTTAGTGGAAATGCTTTCAGTTTTTCACCATTGAGGACGATGTTGGCTGTGGGTTTGTCATATATGGCCTTTATTATGTTGAGGAAAGTTCCCTCTATGCCTACTTTCTGCAGGGTTGTTATCATAAATGGGTGTTGAATTTTGTCAAAAGCTTTCACTGCATCTATTGAGATGATCATAATGTTTTTCTCCTTCAGTTTGTTAATATGGTGTATTATGTTGATTGATTTGTGTATGTTGAAGAATTCTTGCATTCCTGGAATAAACCCCACTTGATCATGGTGTATGATCCTTTTAATGTGCTGTTGGATTCTGTTTGCTAGTATTTTGATGAGGATTTTTGCATCTATGTTCAGCAGTGATATTGGCCTATAGTTTTCTTTCTTTGTGACATCCTTGTCTGGTTTTGGTATCAGAGTGATGGTGGCCTTGTAGAATGAGTTTGGGAGTGTTCCTCCCTCTGCTATATTTTGGAAGAGTTTGAGAAGGATCGGTGTTAGCTCTTCTCTAAATGTTTGATAGAATTCGCCTGTGAAGCCATCTGGTACTGGGCTTTTGTTTGTTGGAAGATTTTTAATCACAGTTTCAATTTCAGTGCTTGTGATTGGTCTGTTCATATTTTCTATTTCTTCCTGATTCAGTCTTGGCAGGTTGTGCATTTCTAAGAATTTGTCCATTTCTTCCAGGTTGTCCATTTTAGTGGCATAGAGTTGCTTGCAGTAATCTCTCATGATCTTTTGTATTTCTGCAGTGTCAGTTGTTACTTCTCCTTTTTCATTTCTAATTCTATTGATTTGAGTCTTCTCCCTTTTTTTCTTGATGAGTCTGGCTAATGGTTTATCAATTTTGTTTATCTTCTCAAAGAACCAGCTTTTAGTGTTATTGATCTTTGCTATCGTTTCCTTCATTTCTGATCTGATTTTTATGATTTCCGTCCTTCTGCTAACTTTGGCGGTTTTTTGTTCTTCTAATTACTTTAGGTGCAAGGTTAGGTTGTTTATTCGATATGTTTCTTGTTTCTTAAGGTAGGATTGTATTGCTATAAACTTCCCTCTTAGAACTGCTTTTGCTGCATCCCATAGGTTTTGGGTCGTCGTGTCTCCATTGTCATTTGTTTCTAGGTATTTTTTGAGTTCCTCTTTGATTTCTTCAGTGATCACTTCGTTATTAAGTAGTGTATTGTTTAGCCTCCATGTGTTTGTATTTTTTACAGATCTTTTTCTGTAATTGACATCTAGTCTCATAGCGTTGTTGTCAGGAAAGATAGTTGAAAATTTTTCAATTTTCTTAAATTTACCAGGGCTTGATTTGTGACCCAGGATATGATCTATCCTGGAGAATGTTCCATGAGCACTTGAGAAAAATGTGTATTCTGTTGTTTTTGGATGGAGTGTCCTATAAATATCAATTAAGTCCATCTTGTTTAATGTATCATTTAAAGCTTGTGTTTCCTTATTTATTTTCATTTTGGATGATCTGTCCATTGGTGAAAGTGGAGTGTTAACGTCCTCAACTATGAATGTGTTACTGTCGATTTCCCCTTTTATGGCTGTTAGTATTTGCCTTATGTATTCAGGTGCTCCTATGTTGGGTGCATAAATATTTACAATTGTTATATCTTTTTCTTGGATCGATCCCTTGATCATTATGTAGTGTCCTTCTTTGTCTCTTCTAATAGTGTTTATTTTAACGTCTATTTTGTTTGATATGAGAATTGCTACTCCAGCTTTCTTTTGGTTTCCATTTGCATGAAATGTCTTTTTCCAACCCCTTACTTTCAGTCTGTATGTGTCTCTAGGTCTGAAATGGGTCTCTTGTAGACAGCATACATATGGGTCTCATTTTTGTATCCATTCAGCCGGTCTGTGTCTTTTGGTTGGAGCATTTAATCCATTTACATTTAAGGTAATTATTGATATGTATGTTCCTATTCCCATTTTCTTAATTGTTTTGTGTTCGTTATTGTAGGTCTTTTCCTTCTCTTGTGTTGCTTGCCTAGAGAAGTTCCTTTAGCATTTGTTATAAAGCTGGTTTAGTGGTGCTGAACTCCCTCAGCTTTTGCTTGTCTGTAAAGGTTTTAATTTCTCCATCAAATCTGAATGAGATCCTTGCTGGGTAGAGTAATCTTGGTTGCAGGTTTTTTTCCTTCATCACTTTAAATATGTCCTGCCAGTTCCTTCTGGCTTTCAGAGTTTCTGCTGAAAGATCAGCTGTTAACCTTATGGGGATTCCCTTGTGTGTTATTTGTTTGTTTTCCCTTGCTGCTTTTAATATATTTTCTTTGTGTTTCTTTAATATTTTCATTATGTTTAATTTTTGACAGTTTGATTAATATGTGTCTCGGCATATTTCTCCTTGGATTTATCCTGTATGGGACTCTCTGTGCTTCCTGGACTTGATTAACTCTTTCCTTTTCCTTATTAGGGAAGTTTTCATCTATAATCTCTTCAAATATTTTCTCAGTCCCTTTCTTTTTCTCTTCTTCTTCTGGAACCCCTATAATTCGAACGTTGGTGCGTTTAATGTTGTCCCAGAGGTCTCTGAGATTGTTCTCAGTTCTTTTCATTCTTTTTTCTTTATTCTGCTCTGCAGTAGTTATTTCCACTATTTTATCTTCCAGGTCACTTATCCGTTCTTCTGCCTCAGTTATTCTGCTATTGATCCCATCTAGAGTATTTTTAATTTCATTTATTGTGTTGTTCGTCATTGCTTGTTTCATCTTTAGTTCTTCTAGGTCCTTGTTAAATGTTTCTTGCATTTTGTCTATTCTATTTCCAAGATTTTGGATCATCTTTACTATCATTATTCTGAATATTTTTTCAGGTAGACTGCCTATTTCCTCTTTGTTTGTTAGATCTGGTGGGTTTTTATCTTGTTCCTTTATCTGCTGTGTGTTTTTCTGTCTTCTCATTTTGCTTATCTTACTGTATTTGGGGTCTCCTTTTTGCAGGCTGCAGGTTCATAGTTCCCGTTGTTTTTGGTGTCTGTTCCCAGTGGCTAAAGTTGATTCAGTGGGTTGTGTAGGTTTCCTGGTGGAGGGGACTAGTGCCTGTGTTCTGGTGGATGAGGCTTGATCTTGTCTTTCTGGTGGGCAGGTCCACGTCTGGTGGTGTGTTTTGGGGTGTCTGTGGACTTATTATGATTTTAGGCAGCCTCTCTGGTAATGGGTGGGGTTGTGTTCCTGTCTTACTAGTTGTTTGGCATAGGGTGTCCAGCACTGTAGCTTCCTGGTCGTTGAGTGAAGCTGGCTGCTGGTGTTGAGATGGAGATCTCTGGGAGATTTTTGCCATTTGATATTATGTGGAGCTGGGAGGTCTCTTGTGGACCAGTGTCCTGAAGTTGGCTCTCCCACCTCAGAGGCACAGCACTGACTCCTGGCTGCAGCACCAAGAGCCTTTCATCCGCATGGCTCAGAATAAAAGGGAGAAAAAGTAGAAGGAAAGAAAGAAAGAATGAAAGAAAGAAAGGAAGAAGGGAGGGAGGGAGGAAGGAAGGAGGGAAGGAAGGAAATAAAGAAAGAAAGAAGATAAAATAAAATGAAGTTATTAAAATAAAAAATAATTATTAAGAAAAAAAAATTTTAAAGGAAAAAAAAGAAAAAGCCAGATGGATAGAACCCTAGGACAAATGGTGGAAGCAAAGCTATACAGACAAAATCTCACACAGAAGCATCACATACACACTCACAAAAAGAGGAAAGGGGAAAAAATAATAAATCTTGCTCTCAAAGTCCACCTCCTCAATTTGGGATGATTCGTTGTCTGTTCAGGTATTCCACAGATGCAGGTACATCAAGTTGATTGTGGCGCTTTAATCCGCTGCTTCTGAGGCTGCTGGGAGAGATTTCCCTTTCTCTTCTTTGTTCACACAGTTCCTGGGGTTCAGCCTTGGATTTGGCCCCGCCTCTGCATGTAATTCGCCTGAGGGCGTCTGTTCTTTGCTCAGACAGCACGGGGTTAAAGAAGCAGCTGATTCGGGGGCTCTGGCTCACTCAGGCTGAGGGGAGGGAGGGGTACAGAGCGTGGGGCGAGCCTGCGGCGACAGTGGCTGGCGTGACGTTGCACCAGACTGAGGCACGCCGTGTCCCGGGGAAGTTGTCCCTGGATCACGGGACCCCAGCAGCGGCGGGCTGCACAGGCGCCCCGGAAGGGGATGTGGATAGTGACGTGTGCTCGCACACAGACTTCTTGGTGGCGGCAGCAGCAACCTTAGTGTCTCATGCCCGTCTGCGGGGTCCGCGCTTTTAGCCGCGGCTCGCGCCCGTCTCTGGAGCTCCTTTAAGCAGCGCTCTTAATCCCCTCTCCTCGCGCACCAGGAAACAAAGAGGGAAGAAAAAGTCTCTTGCCTCTTTGGCAGGTCCAGACTATTCCCCGGACTCCCTCCCGGCTAGCCGCGGTGCACTAACCCCCTGCAGGCTGTGTTCACGCCACCAACCCCAGTCCTCTCCCTGCGGTCCGACCGAAGCCCGAGCCTCAGCTCCCAGCCCCGCCCACCCCGACGGGTGAGCAGACAAGCCTCTCAGGCTGGTGAATGCTGGTTGGCACCGATCCTCTGTGCGGGAATCTCTCCGCTTTGCCCCTCGCACCCCTGTTGCTGTGCTCTCCTCTGCGGCTCTGAAGCTTTCCCCCTCCGCCACCCCCAGTCTTCGCTCGCGAAGGGGCTTCTAGTGTGTGGAAACCTTTCCTCCTTCATGGCTCCCTCCCACTGGTGCAGGTCCCGTCCCTATCCTTTTGTCTCTGTTTATTCTTTTTTCTTTTGTCCTACCCAGGTACGTGGGGACTTTCTTGCCTTTTGGGAGGTCTGAGGTCTTCTTCCAGCGTTCAGTAGGTGTTCTGTAGGAGTTGTTCCACGTGTCGATGTATTTCTGGTGTATCTGTGGGGAGGAAGGTGATCTCCACGTCTTACTCTTCTGCCATCTTCCCCACTGGAAGGCAATTTCAGTGAAAAATTTCAAGTTTCAAAATAAAAGGAGAAAGATCACCAGAATTGACCCCCAAATTATATGGAACTGATTCTAAAAAGCTCAGTGTAAAGGAGTAGTTATCACAAAAAAGTACAGTCAAGAAAAGCAACATAAAAAAAGAGAACTGAAAAAAAGAAAGAAAAAGAAAAGCAACATATAGGCACCAAAAAGTTGAGAAAGGTAGAAAAAAATCTAATTGGCTAAATAAAGAGTTAAGCCCACTGAGACAGAAAGATAAGCTATGGCATATACCACACAAGATATGTGAAACAGTAATAATTGATTAAAAAAGTAAAACTAGAAAAACTAAAGAAGAAAATGAAATACAAGTTGTAGAAAACAGGGAAAGAGAAAAATAATGAAATGAATCTGGAATCAGTAAATAAAAGCTGATAGAGAAGCCAAGGAAAATCTCTTTATAAGATTAAAAAGGAAATCTGATAATACATTGCAAATAAACAACATGATTTGAATACATCTTAAGTTTATGTTTAATAAATAATAAGCTGTAAAGAAATTTGATTAGGGCTTCCCTGGTGGCACAGTGGTTGAGAGTCCACCTGCCGATGCAGGGGACACGGGTTTGTGCCCTGGTCCGGGAGGATCCCACGTGCCACGGAGCGGCTGGGCCCGTGAGCCATGGCCGCTGAGCCTGCGCGTCCAGAGCCTGTGCTCCGCAACGGGAGAGGCCACAACAGTGAGAGGCCCGCGTACCACACACACAAAAAAAAAAACAAGAAAGAAAGAAATTTGATTAATAAACACATAAGTAATTATATTCTTTTTTCTTAAATTTCTGCCCTTATTTTGGATGACATCAACATAACTTAGGATTCTTTACTCTCCTGCAGTCTCTGCTTCTGATTATCTACCTGTTTTCAAAATTTAATCATTCTGAAATGGTGGTTTTTCTAACTTCCAAGGTTCATCAGTTCAGAATTCAGCATCTCTACCACTAAGTTCTAACCCACTGGGGCACAGTGCAGTTTTAAATAAGGTGGTCAGGGTAGGTCAGTTGAGAAGGTGATGTCTGAGCAAAGACTTAGAGGTTAAGCAGTTAGCCAATTGGAAATCTGGGAGCAGTGCCTTCTAGGAAGAGTGTCACATCTAGAGCAGAGGTCTAAGTTGGGAGCAGATCATGCAGGGCTTTGTAGGCTGTTTTATATAATAGGCTTTAGTTTTACTCTATGTGAAATGCGAAGCCATTGGTGAATTTTCAGCAAAGAAGTGATATTTTCAAAGGTGTGGAGAATCTTTACTGTAGGAGGCATGAATAGGAGTGGAGTCATGAGGAACTGTAGGATTCAGGACATATTTTTGAAGATGGTGCCAGCTGACTCCGAGATCTTGACCGACCTTGGTGGCCTCCGTTGTGGCTTGATTCCAAAGGCCTGTTCTATGTTTTGATGTTTCTCATGATCCTTACTGCCAGTTCTCCTCTTCAGCTTTGCAACCTTCGAAGTCTTAGCTTTAAGGAGGAGGAACAGCCTAGTTTTCCAGGCAGCCTATTGGCTGGTTCCTCTTCCTTTAGTGCTTAATTGTAAATCTCTCTGCTAAACATCCTCCCTCCGGACACTGGTCCTAGAGGGGATGTGAATGACTCCTAGTTGGGGGAAAAAAAGCAAAAAGCAAACAAGCCCTACTAATACTTTCAATTTTTCCGTAAATTTTTTTCATAAGATTAATTAAAAAAATGTTTTTTCTTAAAATTATATTTTACAATACTTTAACTTTTAGAAGGGAATTTGATGCTCATTTTGCAGTACTAGAGGGTTAATTTCTGTAGGTAAGGAGAATATGGAAGCATTTCTTCTTCCAGTTTTTAGCAGAATATTTGAACCGTGACCAGGAAATATTCCTCTTAAGGATGAGCACAAAATATATGCTTTCTCTATCAATCGAATCCCTGACCTCTTTATTGTAGGTCATGTGTAGGAGTTGTTGAGTTTACAGTGGACAGAATGAATTTTGAAATATGCCAGCTGTCCACTAGGACCTGGGTTGAAACCATGAACTTATTTTAGTCAGGTCCCTGTGTAATTGTGAAAGAGTCATTGGTCCCCATGGTCAAGTTTGCACTAAAGTCATTGCACAGCAAAACCTCCCCAAGGCTACATTTTTATGTTTCATTTTCAGCCTGTTGGTGCCAAAGGAGCAATTAAAATTTGTGACTAATGTCTGTTTCCCCCTTGATAAATAATGTGGATGGCCTACAGTCTGTTCATATTCATGGCAAGGGATTTAACAGGCTATTGTGTTAGTAACAATGTAGATGCAAATTATAAACATTTATCATCTCAAAGTTTCATACAGTTTTCAAAGCAGTGTCAGTTGAAACAGATGCTCTAAACCCCCAAAATAAAACAATCTTTAGATGATTTCTGCATAGTCTCCAAAAACATTTTGCTCTCTGTAACTTCTATTTATTATATCAAATACTATTGTCAAATCTACTAGAAAGTGATGAGTAATGGATAAAAAGTTTAATGTAATGTCCTCTAAAATTGATTTCCTGTCTCTCTAGATGCTATAAGCTATTATTATATCAATAACACCTTCCATATGCTGGAATGTAATAATAAGTTCCCTCTGCATGTTTATTAGGAGGTAAACTACATGTATGCTAGTGAAAATTACCCAATATATTTATCTGTTTATCTCAGAATTTTACAATTGCTATTATCTTCACTCCTGAAAATCACTGATCCTAACAGGAAAGTCCAAAGATTTGAAAGTTTTAAAGTCAAATGGGTATTTTGACAAGAGGGGGAAACTCTTTAAGAATCATTATTTAAATGTCCTAACACAGCAGGTTGGAGGAGACAGACATGGATCAACAAGTATTGACTAATTTCTTCTTTTTTAACAACTTATTTAAAAAAATTTTTATTGGCTGCTGCACAGCTTGTGGGATCTTAGTTCCCCAGCCAGGGATGGAACCTGCACCTCCTGCAGTGGAAGCGCAGAGTCCTAACCACTGGACCTCCAGGGAAGTCCCGACTAATTTCTTCATACAAGGCCTTAGACTAAGCATGGGGAAATACAAAGAAACATAAATCATGGACTTGACCTCAAGAGGCTCATAATCTAGTTGGCAGGGTGGTCAAAAGTTAAAACGTACATGGGCAGAGAAGACAATCTAAAAATTAAATGGATATCAGAGAAGCATATTTTAGGCATTTTGAAAGGAAATATTTTTGTGAGCTAATCAAAAGAGACTTTATGGAAGAAGTGGAATTAGCCAGAGATTCAGGGGAGGTGAATTCTCAAGAGGTGAAAAGGAGGGTGTGGCAGCGTATTGGTGAGAAATACTCCACATGAAGTCAAAAGAGAAGCTTGCAGGCTTGGGAGTAGTGGTGGTAGGATTGGGAGGTGAGTAGACAAGTTTGATTAAAGTGAGGGATAGATCTTTGGCAATGAGAGGAAGCAAAACTTGGTAATATGAAAAAGGCAAAGGCATTTAGACTCTACTCTGAGGCCCATCTGCTGTGGGTAGGTTGGTTACTTGTGTAAGGATTCAGGCAGAATAGAGATTAAGTCCCAGCTCCACCACATATGAACAATATGTTACTTAGTGATTTAACTTCTCTGAACCTCAATTTGCCCTCTATCCAATGGAGATTATGTCTACCAAGCAGAGTTGGGAGGGCTGTGTGAAATAAAACATTTCATTGTCACATTAGCTGTTATCTCCTCCCTAGTAAATGGGCAGGGCGGGGAGGCTACAGTAAGTGCTTGTGAAGAGGAAAATGACATCATTAAAGGGTTGAATGTAGCGTTTGGGAAATACTGGTTTTGTGATGGTGTGCACGGTGAACTGAAGAAGGGGAGCATGTGTGTGTTGGAGATGAGGGGAGCCAGGAAATCAAGCTTAGTAGATCGAACACAAAGACACAAGGTCCTAACTAGACATACTGGCTATGGAAAAGCCGGTAGAAATGATGAAGTGATTGTCAGAAGGGAGAAATGAAAGGATTTGGTGAAAATAGAGCCAAATGTAAAACTGAAATCCAGAAGAAAAATTGATTTGGGGATGAAAACAAAGGTATCAAACTAGTAGAAGAAAGTATCAAGGTTTGAAAACTTCTAATGGATGTTTGTATTTGGTTTGTTTCTGCTTTGTTTTGCTTTGTCTGCCCAGTACCTTATCCTACTCTTTCCTTTTGGTTAGCTGCTCTCTTCTCCCTTTGAACACATGTCTTTATCTGCCAAATCAGAGCCATTTATTGTCTTGGCACAGTGATTGGTCTGGAGGTGAGCATGTCATAAGGCTGGGCCAGTCAGAGTCCTTCCCCAGGAGTTTTCTACGTGAAGATAAAGACTCTTGACCTCTCTGGGTGCAGAAGCTAGAAGGGTATCTAGAGAGAGCTGATGGTAGGAGTATATGAAGTCAAATGGAGAGCACAGGAGATTAGAGGAGAAGCAGAAGTCGGGATTTGGAGGTTTGGTGATGTTGATATTAGTTTCATTTCCCAAGATCCACAGAGTTGCCCTGATTTCTGTAGGATCTCTTTTTAAATTTCTGTGAACTACGGTCCTTCTAACAAATCCCTTTCTGTTTAAGCTAGGTTATGCAAAAGAAACAATGATAGATGATAAAGTTTCTGCAAGACAAAATATTATAAACAAAATCAAGTCAAATAAACTAGGAAACATTTGCAACAGATACAATACATCAGAAAACGTAACTATTCTTATTGCACGGAGAGAGTTTATATATCAATAAGAAAATATTATCATTCCAAGAAAAAAATGAGCAGAGGCCATGAACAAACCATTTGCAGAAGAAGAAATACAGTCAACAAGTAAGAATCTACCTCTGGCTTCCCTGGTTGGCACAGTGGTTAAGAATCTGCCAGTGCAAGAATCTGCCAGTGCAAGGGACATGGGTTTGAGCCCTGGTCAGAGAAGATCCCACATGTTGCAGAGCAACTAAGCCTGTGCTCCACAACTACTGAGCCTGCACTCTACAGCCTGCAAGCCACAACTACTGAAGCCGGTGTGCCTAGAGCCCATGCTCCGCAACATGAGAACCCCGTGCAACACACAAAGAGTAGCCCCCGCTCGCCGCAGCTAGAGAAGGCCCGTGAGCAGCAACGAAGACCCAACGCAGCCAAAAATAATAATAAAAAAAGAATCTGCCTAAATAACAATCACAGAAATATAAATCAAAACAGGAAAGTATGCAACTTCACCAATCAAATTTCAAAGTGAAAAATATGGTAAAAATGCTTGGATACAATGTGGGTGTTTGTATCATTCTAGTTTTCTTAAGGGCTCTTCTGCTTATGTATCAAGAGCCTTAAAAATGTTCATAACCCTTGAAATATTCCTCTAGGAATGATCCTAAGGATATAATCAAAGATGTGCACAAAGATATATATCCAGGGTTGTTTATTGCAGTGATATTTATATTAGCCTAATTGTAAGTGTCTAATTGCATGATGGTTGAATAAATAATGAGGAATGGGTAGTCATATGATGAAAAATTATGAGTCAATATAAATCCCATTTTTGGAAAATACTCCTTGACATGGGAAATGCTCACTGTATAATGTTAATGGATCAAGTAGGATGTAAAATAATGTGATATGGTCCCAATTATTATTATTCTATGTATGTGTATATGTATTTATATTTTAGGATGTGAAATGGGACTTTTTCTATTGTCTGGAACTTTTGGCCAAAGCCCAAAGCTGAGTAATTGATAAGTATCCTTACATTCTCAAGAAAGGAGTTAGACACAGTCTCACAGTATTTAAATTAAAAAACAAAAGCAAAAAGGAAAAAGTGTAGTCGTCGCTGTTCCTACCAGGCACAGTCTATGAGATTTCTCAGAAAGGATTATTTGAGGTGAATTTTGGGGGACAGAATGTGCTTTTCAGCATAGACCCTTGTGCCTGATACTGCCGTGGAGGTATCCAAAGGTGAGAAGTTGGCTGGAGCAGTCTGCAATAGTAGGCTAAGAGAAGGGGTAGCAGTGGGACACAGGCCTTCCTTTCACCGTTGGGGTAAGGGTATGTGGATTTTTCCATGTGGTGAGTGGGGTGGGACAAGGAGAATGAAATACCAGATCATTCATTGCCTCCTTTTGTGCTCCAAGTCCCCGAAGTACAGAAAGGCCTGGGCTCAGGGAAGAGAGAAGCATTGACTTGATCTAGATCGAATGGGACTTCTTCCTTCCTGCACACAAAACAGTTTCACTCTCTGAAGGTGAAAGGAAAGCTATGGGCTCCTTCTGGATCATGGCTAAGGGAAGAGAATGGAGAACTGATGAAGCAAACTGGATGGCAATGGTCAGAAAAAAAAGTCAAGCCCCTTCATCTTTGTGCTCCGTCTTGCCCGTCCTGTTTACTCATCACTCCTAAACGCATCCATCAATGTTGGAAAAAAACCACACCAAAATGTTATCTGAAATCATCTCCGAGTGGTGAGAGTACAGGTGCTTTTTAATGCTTTCTTTATATTTGTTTCTATATTTTTCAAATTTTCCAAAATAAAACATGTACACTTTTATAAGAATAATAAAAGACATATATCAATAAAAGAAAGATGGAGAGGAAATGGCTCAAGAGAAAAGAGAAGAACCAAGATCAAAATTTTAAAAGGGAAATGAATTATCTCCTACTTAGTCTAATGAGCACGTTATAACTGTATTTCTGTTGAAATGCCTTTATATCTCTCCCTCTTTTCATTTTCATGCCACCAGCTAGTGCTGAGCCTTCCTCCTCCACCTTAGAAGACTGAAGTGACCTCATAATTGATGTATTTTCCTCCTGTCAACATCCACACCACTGATGGAACCATCATCTCTAAACATGTTCTCCTCTTTGGATTCTTCCATTGCTTCCTGACTGTTCCAAAACAACCCCCAGCTTCAATCAAGGACAATTTCTTTACAGTCTCTTTACAGTAGGGCAGTTTCTTTACAGTAGGCTAAGCTGAACCCTTCTTGGGCTCTAGTCAATTTCCAACATCCAAACTGACCTTTCAGTGTATTCAGATTATAACTGTTTCCTGGAGCTCACCTCAGTTCCCACCCTTTCATTCATTTCAGGAGGCAAGAGGCACTTGGTTTGGAGGTTGGTTACAAGTTAAACAGAATTCTTTACTTTGCTGAACATATAAATTGAATTTACCCAAAGACTTACAAATTCTACAAGTGATGGGACCATGCGGTATATTTTTGTGTGTATATCCCATATCACATACTACATTGTTTAGCACATAATCATCTCAGAAAATATTGTGGAATTGATTGAATTTAAGTAGTTATCACAAAACTAATCTGTTAATTCATTACCAGAACTACTATGATTCTGGTATTTAAAATAGCCCATTCGTTTCTTTCCCGAATGATGTAAACTTTCTAAATCTTTCTTTCTTTTCATTTGTGGTATGTGGTCATGTGAAAGTAATTTGACATCTAATATCTAAAATGTAGAGTAAGAGAGTGAACTTAGATAAAACAACCCTTATTTAAATCCATTCGTACTTGTATTTGAAACTTAAAATGAATTCGTACTTTCATATTACTGTTGTCATTTTAAAATTACTTTTTTGAGCCTCCTAACAATAGTTACTAAAAATACAGAAAACTTTTCTCCCTGTTTCCCTACTTGACCACCTAGGAAAACACTATTCTCTTGACCTTTTTGAACAGATCCAAGGGAAAAAAAATAGAGGTTCCTACTTGTTTTCTCCACACATATTTTATTTGTAGGTAAATTTACCCTGACTCAACACAAGCCAAGGGTTAATTAAAGTGCAAAAAAGAGAGGGAGATTGGACATAGACTAAGGTCAAGTTTTCTCTCAAATCTACCAAACGGCTATGTCCAGTGGGACTGACACACACAATGTTTCTGTGGGCTGAGTATTTCAGAAGCCATGATATAGAGTATTAGATTTGATTTGACCTCATTAACAAACATAGCACTGATCACAATACTGATCTACTTTCGTTTTTTAAAGTTGTTTTTTTTTTTGTAACTCCATATTGGACCCCAAATTGAAACCCATGACACATTTTCTTTAGACCCCACCCCCCTTCTACTAGAACCCCCAACTCCGTTGCCCTCAGCAGCAGCAATGCTGTAGACCAGGCCTGTCTGCTGGGTTGAAGTTCAGGGGAGCAGCCTGATCTCTGGAGGACCCCGAAACCCGGAGGCAGCTTGGCTCTTGTACCCCAGCCCCTCTGAACTCTCCTCCCTATACAGCCTGGTTTCACCTCCCAGAGTCACACCCTTCCTACTCCACTTTCTTGAAACTAAAGCTCTCTAGACTTCCGGCATTTCCCTACCTTAGGGTTGGCAGGCTGCAGAAGGTGAAAGCCGGGTTGTTCCTGCTGATGGCAGAGGCAGAGGTATGTTCGTGGCTGGAACTCAGAACTCGTTTAACCGCAGAAGCCATAGAAACCGAGGTGTACTGTTAGGTGTGTTCTAGAGTACACTTAGAACTCCAGATGAGGTCTGTGAGTCAAATGGACTTGTGTGAATTCTTCTGGGCATCTGCCTACTACTTTAAGGTTGTTTCCTTAGGAAAATGGCTTTGAGTTCCAAACAATTGACCATAAACTGTTTGTGTGTAGAGGCAGCCTCAGGGGCAGAGGCTTAAGTTGTTTGCCCTCTGTGAATTCACACAGGGGTGGGTCCCTCTGAGGGGCTCAGCCCTCTCTACCCCAACTCCAGGCCCAGGACTTCTGAACAACTAGGGGAACCAGGAGCCAACTTAGAGTGAACACCAGAAAGGGAAACAACAGACCTGAGTGGGGAGAGGGTGCACAGGAACTTGGTGCAAGGACCACAGCTGGGGCAGGAAGGGCAGGAGCTCAGGGAAGGTATGGGTGAAGGATTCCACAAGGTCTTTTGGACCAGCCTCTAGAGACAGTAACAGTGTTATATTGTTAAGTTAGTTTCTATTGACTTGTGCCAGAGTCACTGGTGGGAGGGTTGTCATAAAAAAGCAAGTGGCGGGCTTCCCTGGTAGCGCAGTGGTTGAGAGTCCACCTGCCGATGCAGGGGACATGGGTTCGTGCCCCGGTCCGGGAAGATCCCACATGCCGTGGAGTGGCTGGGCCCGTGAGCCATGGCCGCTGAGCCTGCGCTTCCGGAGCCTGTGCTCCACAACGGGAGAGGCCACAACGGGAGAGGCCACAACATTGAGAGGCCCGCGTACCGCAAAAAACAAAAACAAAAACAAAAAAAGGCAAGTGGAGCAGAGAATTATATCTTTAGAGGTGTCTAAGAAATGGAGGCTGGGATATAGTTATCTTGAGGCCTAGAAATACAGTATATTACAGGTGCGTGCGTGTGTGCGTGCGTGTGTGTGTGTGTGTGTGTGTGTGTGTGTGTGTGTGTGGCATTCCGCTGTTCAGTTGGAACATGATAAATTTGTAGCTACAATCAAGCCCACCCCAACCTGGTGATGACAGGAGGTGTGACAGTAGCAGCAGGGAAAGCAGGAGCCCTTATGAAATGATGAAAGATTTGGAGCCACCATAAGGTAGGAGGAAGAATGATCATGGTCATTTATGAACCTGTGTGGGGCCCCATAGGATCAGAAGGAAGAGGTCCAGGGGCACTGGGATCCAGGGATTGAGATGGAGGGGTCTGATCTAGGTTTAGCAAGTACTTACTGACCTGGTGACTCTTGATTGTGTCCTGGGCAAACCTGGCTGCTTTTATATTCCCCTTGGTGTTTAGCAGAGTGCCATGCATAGTAAAGCAGCCCTTAGTAAGTGTTACTGACAGCCTAGACAAAACTAAATAAAATAGAATTAATATATAATAAAACTAAATATTTTGAGGTTCAGACAAAAGGCAAAAGTATTACTGCTGTATACAGCAGTATTACTGCTGCAATACTGAAGACACATGGTGTAGGTTTGGAAGCTGACTTTAGCCTTCGTTGTTTATTATCGTAACCGTTGAGTGTGCCCATCCAGTCTTTGCCTTCAGAGGAACTGAATAGAATTAGGAAGAGAAACCAGCCTTTACTGTGACAGTTTAACATTTGTTTTATGGTCTTTGAAAGTGGTCTGCTGGGGCTCTGAGCCTTCTCTCCTAACTGAGTGTGTGGTGGGTAATAAGGTGGAGGACGAATCGATGGCAAAATCTCAATAGTGAAGGTTGCAGTGGTGGTGGTGATGCTGGGTAGGAAGGGATTTTTGATGAGAGGTGGAATGCATATTCTAGCCATTAACTCCTGTAGCTGGAAGGAGCAGTTCCAGGTGCTGGGAGTGGAGTATGGCTGCAGAAATTGGCCCGTCTATCCCAAAAATTCAGCCTACGCGTTACATCTTGGTGTATGAGTTGGCGGTGGAGGGCAGAAACCGCAGACTAGCTTGCTCTAGTCTAGGTGGACTATAATAGACAAAAATGTATGCAACCAAAGTACTTCATAAATGCCAAATGCTGTTACTCATGAAAAGGGCCATTTATCATCCTTTGATTTAACAAACATCTGTTGAGCTCATATTATGTTCCAAGACCTTGGTCAGCCCTCTGGAAGTCCTGGAGATGGCCTCAAGTTTCTGTGCCTTTATGACTATAATTCCTCAAGAGCAGGGACTTAGACTATCTCATTCATTTTTTTTAAATTTTTAATTAAAAAAAAAATTCCTGTGGGGTCTCTTTCCTGGAATTTTTCAAAATGGTGGTGGAAACAGTAGCTCTCTTGCTTCTTAGATTCCAGAACTGCTGGCAGACATGTCCGTTGCCACTTGGAGGGCCTTGAGAGAATGAGCTCAAACTACAGCCAGAAGCCAAATGAGGGGAAGAGCAATACAGAGGGAAGAGAAACAGGGCAGGATAGAGAGTAAATCCTGATGATTTTAGAATTTAGTTGTGAGGTCTTTGCCACCCCTACCTTTTCATCATCTGGTTTTATGAACCTATGCCGTTGCCTAGGGTAGTTTGACATGGGCTTCCATGACTTTCAGCCAGAGTCCTGGTTTACATGATGTTCAACACTGAACCCATCCATCTTCCTCTACCAAAGCTGCGTCTCTTCCTGTTTCTTGGTTAACAGTTCTACTCACAGTCTTGTTCCTCAGGTCAGAAACCTCTGGAAGTCATTCCAGAATCCTTCCTTCCCATTACCCCTGATAGTTAATAATAATCACCAAGACCTAATGAGGTTGCCTCTAAATATCCCTTGAATTCATCTCCTTTCCCCCATTTCTCCTGTCACGACCTTAGTCCAGGCCCTCATGAACTTTCGCCTGGGGTTTCGCAGTGGCCTTCTACTTGGGCTCCTTCTAGTTTCATCCTTGGTAAACCCATCCTCCCCGTGGCAACTATATAAGATATCTGAAACGCAAACCTAGATTTATTAGTACAATGCCTAGCTTTCCCCTGACCCTATCCTCTCCAATTTCTCCCTGCATTGATCAACAGAAGCTTATTATTTCACACACAAACCAAGTCCAGGCACTTGTGTCAGTAGCTACGACAGATTTGATAATGAGAAAGAGAGGTGGCCCGTTTCCATTGATTTAATCTTTAACATAGTTGTCAACACTTCATTTCCTACAAGAGGAAGCCGAAATTTGTCATTCATTGCCGTCCCTACCTTTTTAACTCTACCCTTCCCCTCCCGCTTCCACCACAGCTAAAACTCCATAAGAAGAATCACTGCTTCAGCCAGACAGTTCCATAATACAGTTACCTGCAAGTCTTTCCCCGATGGTGGCTTGTTTGCACAGATCTTTCTGCCTACAGAGCCCTTCACTTCTTTTCTGTCCATTCACTTGAACCTACCCTCAAGGTATTCTAATCCACACTGATTTCTTGCTCTTCCAGCATCGCATCTTATTGTTTGCACAACTGTTTTTATCACTTATCACATATTGCTTTATATTGATATTTGATTCTTCATGAGTATGTCCTATCTCTGTCATAAGATTTTTTGTTGTTGTTGTTGCGGTACACGGGTCTCTCACTGTTGTGGCCTCTCCCTTTGCGGAGCACAGGCTCCGGACACGCAGGCTCAGTGGCCATGGCTCACGGGCCCAGCCGCTCCGCGGCACATGGGATCTTCCTGGACCGGGACACGAATCCGTGTCCCCTGCATCGGCAGGCGGACTCTCAACCACTGCGCCACCAGGGAAGCCCTTGTCATAAGATTTTAAGCTCTGTGAGGACAAAGACCAAGCTTTAAGCCTCTGAGTGCACCTAGCTCATTGTCTTGTGTATGGTGGGTACTCAGCACATGTTTGTCTATTTCCTTCTACTGGATCCATCCTCTTGAGTTATGACAGCCCCACATTTTGGTGAATTTTCGATAGAAGGGTTCAAAGAAGACAAGACCAGTAAATTTAAATTTCCAAATGTAAAAGTTATTTGAGGTCAAATTCCTCAATTCCCACAGAGGGGATGATCACTTTTGTGAGGTGCCTAGCAACAGTCCTAAGTTCTACTGAGCAAGTTCCAGGAGTCTGTAACTTTTATGTCAATGAAAATTATAATTACTAAGTACAATTACAATGCTATGGAAATCATGAATATTATAATTCATACATCTGTAAAATTGCCATTTCAAGACTCATGAAAGATACAAGCTCAAGGCAAAGGAGAACAAGAAAACTTTAGAACTAGATTTCTGGTCGTAATAAAGAAGTTACTGGAATTCCCCGGCAGTCCAGTGGTTAGGACTCTGCGCTCCCACTTCAGGGAGCACAGGTTCCATCCCTGGTTGGGGAACTAAGATCCTGCATGGCGCATGGTGTGGCCAAAAAAAAAAAAAAAAAAAAAACCCAAAAAACAAACAAACAAAACAGGTTACTTTAAGAGTCTGGGATTATAATTTTTCTCTTTGTATATATTCTTATTTATTTTTGAGTGTTTTACCTTAAATTAGAGTTCATGAGCATAGAAACTCTTCCAGTATAGCTATATATTTTATTTTTCTGCTTTCAAGATTCTCTCTCTCATCTGTCTTCATGGCTTTATTACA
Organism: Tursiops truncatus; assembly: GCF_011762595.2. Taxonomy (NCBI): domain Eukaryota; kingdom Metazoa; phylum Chordata; class Mammalia; order Artiodactyla; family Delphinidae; genus Tursiops; species Tursiops truncatus. Next base: position 66,138,410 of record NC_047046.1, read on the forward strand.
AGTATAATGAGAATTTCAGTCAATACCCTGACAATCTTGATATCTAAGGCATTTTTCTTCTAAAGATCTTAGACATAATTTCCATTTTATTTATCCTCCCATAAAATGTAGTATCTTTTCCATTGTTAGCGGCATTTTGTACTCGGCTTATGCAAGAAAGGAATTTATTGGCTCATCTAAGTTGAAAGTGTAGGGCTAGATCAAGTTTCAGGCACAAGTGAAGTAAGAGCCAAAGAGATGTCATAACTGTTTTGTTTCTCACCATCTTTCTCTTTTGCCACGTGTTGCCTTTAGTCTTAGGCTTCACATAGTAGCAAGATAGTAGCAACAGCTCAGGCCCTGTATCTCCTTAGGTTTTAAGACAGCGGAACGAGTGATTCTCTCTTTCCTAGAGGTCCCAGCCAGTGGATCTCATTGGCTCTCAGTGGTTTTGTGCCCACTCATAAACCAATCACCATGACCTTGGTTTCCTTGAACATGATGAGGAGGCATGGTAAGCACCCCCTGGCCTCAAGGGTGTAAACTTCTCCGCCAGAATCTGATGTACTGAGAGTGTAGGTGAATTGGCATTAATTTTGGTAGAAACCCACTTACTGAACTCTCAGGAGCCATCACCCTTGGTGACCACATCCTCTCTAAATAATGTATTTCCTTGGCTTTTGTGATCCTTCAGTCTCCTGGTCCTTCTTTTATCTTGTCACTCTCTCCTTTCTCTGGCCATTAAATGTTCAAACCTCTCAAGGGTAGGTCCTAGGCACTCTTGCCTCTATTCTAGGTGATTTCATTCATACTCAAGGCTTTAATGACCACCTAAAACCCAAGGATTTGAAATTTCCTCTGAAGCCCTGAGGAAACTTTGCATTCCATCCTTCTATGTCCAGCTGCCCACTGACTTTTCCATTTGGTTCTCTTCAAGTCACTTCAAACCAAAATGTTCAAAACCGCATCCCCTGTCCCCCAAGTAAACTTGTTCAGAACACAGTGTTTTCTGTTGTGGTGAATTGAATCTCTCCAACTCAGTAAGTCAGAAATCTTTAACACAGCTCTCACCCTCACTCCCCATTACTTAGCTGATCTATCACCAAGTCCTACGAGTTTTACTTCCTCAATATCTCTCAAATCCTTCCTCTTCTCTCCACATTTACTGTCACCTCCTTAGTCCAAGCCATTATCTTCAATCATCTAATTACTAGAGATCTTCTCAACTCACTTTCAGTGTGTTTCTGCCTTCTTTCAATCTATTTTTTGATTTTCCACTTAGAGCGCATTTTTTCAAAACGCAAATTCAATGACTTTCCATTGGTCTTAAGATACAGACCAAAATCCCTACCCTGCGCTACAAAATTTTGCTAATACGACTCCTCCCTAGTTCCTCATCACCACGACTCTCCATACTCCCCTCTTGCCTTTTGCATGGCACTGCAGTGCCTTCTTTTACTTTCTTGACACACCATGGTAGACACAATAATGGCCCTCCAGAGATGTCCACATCCTGTCACCAAAACATCTGAAAGTGACTTTACGTGGCAAAAAGAACTTTGTAGATGTGGTTAAGTTAGGGGTCTTGAGACGGGGAGATTATCCTGTATCATCCAGGTAGTCCCAGTATAATCACAAGGGTCTTTATAAGAGCAAAGCAGGAGAATTGAAGGCAGAGAACAACATCTGATGGTGGAAACAAAGGTCAGAATGATATGAGGAGGGGTCTCTGGTAACTGGAAGAGGCAGGAGACAGAGCCTCCTCTAGAGTTTCCTTCCAGAAGGAATACAACCCTATTGACATCTCAGTTTTAGGACTTCAGAAGGGTAAAATAAGAAATTTGATTCATTTTAAGTCACTAGACTTGTGATAATTTGTTACAGCACCAATAATAAACTAATACACACACTCCTGAGCTGAATATCTTCGGTTTATCCCTCCAGATTTATTCTCCACCTTCCTTTGTGCTGCTCTGTGCCTTGAGACTGACCTGCATGTTCTACCTCAATGAGATCTCTTACCTTTTGACCCTGCTTGGGCTTGACCAATGGGAGATACACCCAGGAGGTTGGAGGGGAGAAGGGATGTGAAGTGGGGCTGTTTATATCTCTTCCTACCACCTGTTGGGTCTCTGTGGGCTGGCTGCACCCCCTCTACCAAAGGCCACAGCTCCTGTCACATGGCCATATTACACATCTACCTGTTCTAGCTTCCAATAACTGCTTTATTCCCCTGTGCCTTTAAGCTGGGGGGCTGGTGGTAATGATTAACAGTTCCCTGCAGTTGCTAGCCTAGGGTACTGCACCATTCTGTACTGTTTTCCCTATACCCTGGCCTCATCTTATTAAATAGTCTATAAAAAACACTCCTTGAATTACCTAGTTCAAAGGGGCCATCTCTTTCCCCACATGATGCTGACTAATACAGACCTCAGTATTTTCTCTTCTGCCTCAGGGCCTTGGTACATGCTTCTGCCTTTGCCAGGAAAGCCTTTCTTCCCATCTGTGCTCTCTTCCGGTATTAATCTTCAGATTCTTAAACAGAACTTCCTCAAGCCTTTCCTTCCCCTAGATGAAGTCGGGTATTGTACAATCTCATAACACTGTGTATCTATCCTCCTTATCACTTATAGTTGTTTATGAGTTCATTTGATTATTGTTTGTCTTTCCTTTAAAACTGCATTATCCTATATGGTGGCCACTAGCTGTATGTAGCTATGGAGCGCTTGGAAGTAGCTAGCTTAACTAATTGAATTTTAAATTTTGTTTAACTTTGATTAATTTAAATTTAAGAACGAATAATAAAGTTATAAGAAAACTTTTAGCATATTTGGAACAGCTTAAGCATGGGGACCTACTTTATCAAAATTTATGAAATCTAAATACAGATACAATTTTTCTGATGAAAATTTAGTGTCTGAATAGAGATAGGCTATAAGAATAAAATATACACTGGATTTCAAAGACAGTACAAAAAGAATGTAAAATGTATCATTAATAATTTAAAAATATTGATTAAATATTGAAATGATAATGTTTGGATCTATTGAATCAAATCAAATATCTTATGATTCTCAATGTCACTTGTTTCTTTTTACCTTTTCTAAACATGGCAACTAAAAATTTAGAATTCCGTATGTGACTCACATTGTTATTTCTCTTGGTAAGTGCTTCTCCAGACTAGAGTATAAAGTTCAAGAGGGCAGTTTTGTCACCCTTGTTGCCCTTTGCATACTGCCTGATGCTTCTTAGAAGATGCTCCGTAAATATTTAATGCACGAGTGAACAAATGGAAAAGTGTGTTTAGTCCAAAAGAGCAGAGTAGTCTTAGGGAGCACCTCACCTTGAGTAGCAACAGATTTCTAGTCTGCACCACTATGTAGCTTAAGAGTCAAAGTTTTAAGGACAACAATAATAGACCTATACGTGTTTCTGCCTCCTGGAAGTTAAGATGCCTACAGTGTGATAGGCATAGTAGCTGCTGTAAAGTAGACCTTATCTAGCGATGGGCTGGTATGTGTGTTAGTAGTGGTGGAATAAACTTTGCTGCATGTGGTAGGAAACCAACTTCGAGGTGGTTTTGAGAGAGGTGAGAGCCAGCTCTACCAAAACGTCTCCTGGCACTCATATATAAGAATAAACCAGGGCTGCTCCTTGCCAGCCATTCTCCCTTCCCTACAATGGCCATGTTACCTTTTTGTGACTCTCCTCTCCTTTTCCCCACTGAGGTCATCCTTATCACTTTACTCTGGTTCTCCCAGCTTAATCTCACAGGGTGTCTTACCCAAGACCCTGCATCTAACTGGGGATGCTTATATTAGTAGCCTTTTGCTTCTCTGAATGGGCTCTTCAAAGGGAGATGGGGCAGCTTGGTTGGGGCTAGAAATAGATCATTTGATTTTTGTTGGTAGGAAATCAACCATGTTAATCAGACCTCTGTATTTCAGGTCACACATCTGCATCTTTTTAGCCCCAAGCACCTCTTTTCAACTTGCAAAATGCCATACTCCCAGGTAGCTTATCTCTTGTACTCTGTTGAGCCCTTCTCTCTGAGAAGAAATGTGTACAGTCACAGTCTTTGTGATTAAGGTCCCTTGAATGTTGACTCTGCCTGTCTGGCTGGTAACGTTGTAAGTTCTGAGTCATGCGGAAGCTTGTAAGGGGACTTCCCTTGCTGGCCCAGCCCTGCTGCTTTGCCCCTCTTCCTGCATTTTTCACAGATCTCACACAAGCTGAATTCAGCAGCTTATTTTCATTCATTCCATCTTTATACTTCCTTTAGAGCAATGACCTACTTAAGTTAAAGGGAAATACAAACCCCCAAGGAGATTTGCTGACAGCTGTTTCCTGGGTAGAATTAGGTTGGGCCTGTGTCTGAGAGAAGCTTATGAGCTCTAAGAATCATGTTGGCTGAGGAAAAGTGGAAAAGAAGGGATTGAAGGTTTAAAAAAAAGTGTTAGACACAAGTGTTCCTGGGGAAGTGACTGGAGATGGGTGATGGCAGGGAAGATTGGGTAAGAGTTTCCCAAGGACAGATCTAAACTAGAGTTTCGATGGTCTGTTTAGTTCGCTCCCTCAGTTTCTTTCTCAGAAGCTCTATCTACTCTTAAAATCAGAGTTCCAAAGAATATGTGTCCAGAAAGAGCAGATGAAACCAAACCATTATTAGAAATAAAACACACTTTTGGAAGGCAGTAAATGATAGCATAGTGTGGATGGTAATTTAAGGATGAAAGATAACAGGTGGAAACAGCTACAGACCAAGAGCGGGGATGCTGGAATTTTTACCTTGAATTTGCCAGGGACTGGCTGTGTCTGTTAACCAAGTCACTTTGACTCCTCTAAGGCTCACTTTTCTCATCTGTAAAATTTGTGGTTCAGACTAGATCCTGGCTAAGATACCTTTAGTTATTAAATTCCTTGAAAAACCTAAAATGATTTACCCACTGGCTCATTTAGCTTAGTAAAGTTGTTTACGAGTAGACTGATTTATGTTTCATCCTTTTTCTTTTTTTGATGGAGGTATTTAGTAGGATGGCCAAAAGTTAGGGCATAGAAAAGATCAAAGATCCAACTAAGCCCCACACCAGACAATGGCCTTTGGATCGTGGACGGCTGATTGGCTGTGGACTTTTGGTGCCCTCTGGTTATGAGTCATCAGCCTCATCACCCCAGGCATCCAGTCCCATGAGGTGATCCTCTTCTCATCTATTTGTCTGGTGCGTGGGAAGACCAGCTACCTCCATGCCTAACAGCCCAGAATCTCCTGGCTGAGCCCTAATGTGCGCTTTGCATGCTGTTTTCATTCAATTGTAATGGCGTGAATAATGGAGTAGGCTCTGAATAATGTTTAATGCTAAATTCCACACTGAACCATCTGGTGTATATTAGAGCAGCTGGCAAAACTAGTTATAGAAGATCAAAGCACTCTTAGGTCAGCTTATAAGCTTAAACTTAAGTGTAACAGAATTTAGTATTGAAAGAGACTGGAATCTATCTAATCTAATGCTAACACTTTAGAGATAAAGTGAAGATGAAACGACTTGCCCAAGGTTACAGGTTAGTAGTGTAAAATCAGGACCTGAAAATACTACCAGATTCTCAAGTCTGTGTTCTTTCTACTCTAATCTATTGCTTACATAAGAACCTGAGTATATTTTAAATACGATTAATTAATCTTTTGTAAGACCTGCGTATATTTTTAATACATTTTGTTAATATGCAATGCATGCACTACAAAATTTAAAAGACACAAGGGGTTTACAGTGAAAATTTAGTCTCCTATCCGTTACTGTCTCTAACCACTTAGTCTCCTCCCTCTTTGATCAATCTGGAGTTTATTTTAGTATAATGTGTGAGGTAGGGATCTAACTTAATTTTCTTGCAGATGATGATCCAGTTATCTTACTAGCTGATAAGGTGTGTTTCCCTTATTTATGCTTCTGTTTTGGAATTTTCATGTTTATTCTTGCTTGTTTTTTCTTCTGGATGAATTTGAGAATCAGCTTGCACATTAAAAAAAAGTTGCTTTTTTCAAAATGAGATCATGTTAAATTTATACATTAATTTAAGGGGGATTTGACAGTGTTATGAAGTCTGCTGTAGAGCTTCAGGACATACTTTCCTCCCTGATAAAAAGATACATGGTAGGAAATACTATCCTTTCTGCCTTTTGAGGTGGTTCTGTGAGGGTGTGTCTGTCACACCTTCAATCAACACACCTTACCTCACTCTTATACTAAAATACATTCCAGCCGTACTTACCTCCTTGCTGTTTCTTCAACTCAACTGTCATGTTCTCTCTGCTCCGAACACCCCCTCAGCTCAGATATCTGCATGGCTCACTCACTTCCCTCAAGGGTTTGTGCAAATGTCAACACCTCATTGAGCCTACCCTGACTACTCTATTTAAAATTGCTGTTGCTTACATTCCCAGCTCTCCTAATTTTCCATACCACTTATCACCTCCTAACATCCTAGGTAATTAATCATTATGCTTATTATTTATTGTCTGTCTCCACCACTAAAATGTAAGCCTCAAGAGGGCAGAGATTTTTGCCTATTATATTCACTGCCATATTCCAAATGCCTAAAACTGTGCCTGGCATATAACAAGTGTTCAATAAATATTTAATTGAATTAAAGTAAAGAAGGTATCTACCTAGTAAAGGATTTTATTAAGAATAGACATTACATTTTTATCAAATATGAAATATCTTTTCAGTATCCATGGAAATAACCATATGACTATTTTCTATTTTCATTCCCAGACATGGTAAATTATATATTACATTTCCTAATAGTAGAATATCTTTGCATTCCTGAAATCAGCTTAGTCATGGTATATTATTCTTTTATAAGGTGCCTGATTTTGTTTGCTATTGTATTCATTATATTTAGATTTTTGAGTTGATACTAAAAGTGAGATTGGTGTAAAGTTATGTCATGACATATTTGTTTAGCTTTGTTGTTACTCTTATGTTAGCTTCAAAAATAATTCAGAATCCCCCCACCCACATTTCTGTTAGTGTTTTCGAATCAAAAGGCAAATATTAAATACCAAGTATGTGCCAGCCACTGTTCAGGGTGTTAGGAGATATGAAGATGAACAAGGCAGTCTCTGTTTTCTAGAAAGTTACAGCTTAGTGAGGGACTCAGACAAGTAACAAATAATTACAATACAGCATGAAGATGGGTGCATATGAAGGTGGTCAAAAGATACAAACTTCCAGTTGTAAAATAAGTAAGATACGGGATGTAATGTAAAGCATGGCAACTAGTTATTAATATGGTATTGTTATTTGAAATTTGCTAAGAGGGTAGACCTTAAAAGTTCTCATTACAAGAAAAAGAAATTCTTTGGAACTATGTGTAGTTGTTACCGATCAGGGTCCTTGGGCTCTACCCTGCTTTCGCTCCCAGCACCTCAGAAGTGGCAGTTGTGTTTTGGCCTTTTTGTATCTTGTTTATAACTTGCCCCAACTGCACATGCATGTGCTTATTTTTAGTCCCTTATAGTTTCTTTGTATTCTGTGGCTGGAGGAGGTGAGGAGATGTTTGTCCAGGTGCAAGCACTGCAGTAAAGGGTCCCAGGTCCCAGGTCCCAGCCTGTTTCATGGGGACAGATGTTAACTAGACCTATTGTGATGATCATTTCCAATGTACACAGATATCAAATCATTGTTATGTTGTACACCTAATGTTAGATGTCAATTGTATAATTTTTATAATTCAATAAAAACCGAATTATATCTATCCCTCGAATATAAAATAAAAAATTAAATTAAAACATTTTGAAAATTAAATTCACTTGTTATGTATGGTGCATATCAAACGTAAATGGACAGAAAGCACAGTGGAAGGGGGTCACTAAATGTGAATGAAGGGCCAAGAAAGCCTTTACAATCTTGGACTTGGGCCAAAAGGAGGATTCTGCTGGTACTCGCCATTCCTCTAACTCAAATGTTCTATCAACAACGATGCGTGTCTAAAAATATTCTCATTCCGGGGAAGCTGCTTCTGCCTAGAGAACCCTGTGGTTAGAGGCGCTGTTTTCTCTGTACAATAATCTCCATAACTCTTCCTTTCTGTTGATACATAACAGTCCCCAAACCACTTTGGAGGTCCCAGTTCCATCCTATAGGCTTCTGCTCTCTATCCTCTAGGTAGAACCGTCTCTTTGGAAATGTTCGCAGCCTTCAGCAGTCCTAGGGTGGTAGAAACTGATTTTCGGGAGGGCAGAAGATGAAGATGTTTACTTGTATGTCTAAAACAAGGGTCCTCTGGTAGTTAGTCAAACTGCTAATTGCTCACTTAGTGCATTGAGGTAACATTATTTATCTAGCCCAAGAAATGTCTCAGTTTATTTACTCTTATCATCATTCCTAAACTAGTTCTTTATTTAACACATTTTGGGCGCCTGCTGTGTGCTTATGTCTGGATAAGGCATTGTGAGATACAAACAATTAGAAGACATGCTGCCTGCACTGTCTTGTTCCTGACTGCCCAAAGGAGGTTTCAGTCTAGTTGGGAAGATAAGACAAACGGAAACCAAAGATAAATAATAAAGTAAGTCACTGAATAATATGTCTCAAATGGGACAGTTTTTACTACTGAATGCAGAAGAGGTAGTGATTGCTGTAGAATATACCAGTTTGTATTTGCCCCAGATTTGCACATCTTCGAGCCTGTGATGATTATTTTTAGGCGTCAAGTTGGCTAGACTATAATACCCAATTCTTTAGTCAAACACCAGTCTAGCTGTTGCTGTGAAGGTCTTTTTTAGATGTGATTAACATTGAAATCAGTGGACTTTGAGTAAAACAGATTATCCTCTCTAATGTGGGTGAGTCTCATCCAATCTGTTGAAGGCCTTAAGAGAAAAGCCAGAGTTCCCTGAGTAGAAGAAATCTTGCCTCCAGACTGGCTCCAGACTCAAAACTGCAATATCAGCTCTTACCTGGGTCTCCAGCCTGCCGGCCTGGCCTATAAATTTTGTACCTACCAGCCGCCAAAATCATGTGAGCAATTCTTTAAACTGAATCTCTCTCTCCCTATACATACCTCCTTTTAAGTCAATTTCTCTGGAGAACTCTGACTAATACAAAGTCCAAAGATTCTCATCCTCTTTCAACTTGGTCTTTAAGGTAAGAAGATGTTTTCACTGAGATGCAATCTCATTCATTTCTTTATCCATTCCAGAAAACGTTTATTAACTATCTATTTGTATGGTGGATCAAGAGTGTAGGCTTTGAAACCAGCCTGTCTAGGTTTATTTTCTAGTATGATCTTCAGTTTTCTTATCTGTAAAATGAAGATAATCATGGTATTCTCAACTGAAAAAAAGGCACAACCTGGAAGCTGAGAGTTATGTTTTATTCGGCGGGCAAAACTGAGGACGTAAGCCCAGGACACAGCATCTCAGATACCTCTGAGAGATTCCTCTGAAGAGGCAAGGGGGGAGCCAGGATATATAGGAGTTTTTGTAACAAAGACCAGGTAGTCGGAACATCAAAAGATTACTGTTAATTAAAGAAAACCAGATAGCTCAAGTTAGGAATTTAGCACTTTTCTATGTCTGGGAAGATGCAAGAGTCTGGGCTCATTGAAACCATTCCTTTGATAGGCACCTCAGCTATCTGGGGCCAGTATCCTGTGTTTTCTCATCTTGAGTTTCCTCAGGGTGCACCATCAGGGGTGGCTGCAGGGTCTGATGATTTGATGGTGGGCATTATGTTTCTATCCTGAGTTCCCTCAGGGCTTGCCATTGGGTGGCTGTAATGTGATGGCTTGACAGCTGCAGCATCCTTTGCTTACTGATACAGCAGGCAATATTTTTCGTTCATAGTATCTATCTTTTATGGTTGTTCTGAAGAATAACTGAGTTAATAAAAACATGCTTAAGTGCTTTCAACAGCTCCTGGCATGCAGTAAGCACTCAATACATGTTAGCCATCTCTGTTATGACTGTATACCAGGGGGACTGTGCCTGGCTTTGGAGAAACAATGATAAATATCATATCCAATGATAATTATTAGCTCTTAAATTGCTCATGATCTGTCTGGAGAGTCAGAGAAACAAACGTACCGTTCTAATAGTGTGCTAGGAATGTGGATGGAGGTGTGCACAGGGCCACAGGCCGTTCAGCAGAACACAGAGTTGGTGTTCAGAGCCCTGAGTGATCTGGACCAGGAAAATCCATGGAATTTTCCATGGAAATCGAAACTGAGAAACTATAGTGTATTCAAGGGAACTGTTTGCCTGAAGTAAAGGGAGTGAGTGTGAGCTGGTGGGACATAATGAGGCAGATAAGCCTGATAAGATGAGGCAGACAAGCCTGGGACTAGATGGTGGAGGCCTTTGTTGGCCAGAATAAGAGATCATCTGCTCTTTATCTTGCTGAGGTTTAAGAGCCCCACTTCCCCAAGTGTTTAAAGCCTTTTGAGGTATTCTAGTCAGGGAAGCCATTATAGCAAAACAAACACATACATGAATGAATGAATGAGTAAATAAATGCCTTAAACATCTTATTTTAATGGGAGAACAATGAATTGACCTGAATTTCCTGTGTGGTGGGTCTCAGTTGGGTGATTTTGCCTTCCCTGGGGACATCTGGCAATGGTCAGGAGACAGTGCTACTGGCAAGTGGGTTGAAGCCAGAGATGTTGCTAAAAGTCCCAGGATATACACAGGACAGTCCTCCAAAACAAAAGCCGTCAGGTCCAAAATGTCAATAATGCTGATACTGAGAAACCTTACTGTAAAGAACCTGAGAAATAAGGTTGGAGGTGGATGAGGTTCTGAGCGCCTTAGCGCATACCTTTAATGCTGCGACAAGTATTTTGGAATTTATTGTACAGGCCATTAGGAAGCCAGTGAAGGTTTCTGAGTAGAGAGTGATGGTGAAGGTTGTGTTCTGGAGGATTAATCTCTGTGTGGAGGGAACTGAAGGAGTTCAGGACATGTCACCCCCAAATAGGCCACTTTGGTATATTGATTATTTTGAGCTGAAGGCACTTGAAAAACATCAAATGCAGGGAGATGCTTTTTCTGAACTTTCCTTATCTACTCAAGACAGATCCTCCAAAAGGAACTGAGTCGTGATAGATCCCCTGCGGGGAGTTTCCTCCACCGGGGAGGACTGAGTCTTATCACAGGAGAGGAAACTAGAAGCTGACACGGCACCTAGACAAACTTTATCACAAACTATCATACCTCCCATCTGTTCTTCGAAGGGCCCATTTACCTTTCTTAAACGCCATTTATGCTCCTTTAAATTGCCTATATTCCCTTTTGCTATTAAGATGATATAAAACTCTCACTGCTTTTATGGATATTCACTTTTTTTCCCCTGTGATATCCCCATGCACATAATAGTAAGAATTAATAAATTTGTATACTTTTCTCCTGTTAATCTGCCTGTTGCCAGTTTATCTAGTAGACCCAGCTATTGAAACTAGCAGGGTAGAGGGGAAGTCTTTCCTCTCATACAGGACATTGGAGGGTAGAAGGGACCGAAGCAGAGAATCGTGTAGAAGATTATTGTGATTGTTCAGACTCCAATGTTAAGCCTAATTGTTTGGGAGAAGATGGAGAAGAAAATAATGAAAACTGATGGACATAAGGTTGGAAAGGAAACTACTTTGGAGGAAGGTAATGTTTTTTTAGGAAAACATTCATTTTAAGGTAACATTGCCATTCATGCAGAAATATCTCCCATGCAGACCGACGTGTTGACTGAAAAAAAAAATGCACAGCCTAAAAGTTGAGAATTATGTTTTATGGAATATTTGGCAGGCTTTCTGAGGACTTAAGCCTGGGAGGCAGCCTCTCAGCTCTGAGGGGGGAGCCAGGATACATACGAGTTTTTATGACAAAAACCATGTAATTGGAACACCAAAAGATTACTGTTAATTAAAGAACAACCAGATATCTCAAGTTAGTAAATTTAGCACTTTTCTATGTATGGAAAGATGCCAGAGTCTGGGCTCATTGACATCATTCCTTTGATAGGCACCTTAACTATCTAGGGCCAGTAAGTATCCTGTTTTCTCCATCCTGAATCCCCTCAGGGTGCACAGTTGGGTCTACTGCAGTGGCTGCTGGCTTGATGGCTGCAATATCCTTTGTTTACTGATATGTTAGGCAACATTCCCAACCACAGGTGTGTGCTTAGGAAAGAAGACAGGACTGAGGTTACAGCAGTCAACAGGGTAGAAGTGACCAGCAAAATAGCAGCGGACTAATTCTTTGGGGGAAAGTGTTGGCAAGAGAAAAGCAGTAGGTTGAAGCCTGAGGGCAGTTCATGACGTCTCTTCTCTTTCCCTGTTTTATTTTTTTCCTTAAGGGCCCCCATTTCTCACCAGTGTTGTAAATGAGAAGAATGGAGGAGGGTGCTGCTCCCAGATAGCCTGACTCCATATTGGTATTCAAGATCCTTAAATGACTGTTTATTACATTGATTAGCTGAGCATTTCCTGGAAGTCTGACTCCCATTTGAGGACTAATCCCTGAAAATTAGCCTGATCATCTTTTTTTTTTTAGCCTGATCATCTTAATGTTTCTTGTTACTTTGATCCTCAACCAGGCTAGACAGTATATTTGTAATCACAAACAGAACATTGGCTAGATCCCTTCCTTTCCCACTGTGCCAACACACCTGAGTTGGTGGCATTCCATAGATTGGATATTTTTGGATCTTGATTACTGCTTTCCCTAATGTATCTCCTGTATCTTACCAGTACTTTTCTCTCCCACATACCATATATATATATTTGTTTGTTTGTTTGTTTGTTTGTTTTTGTTTTTTTGCGGTACGCGGGCCTCTCACTGTCGTGGCCTCTCCCGTTGTGGAGCACAGGCTCCGGACATGCAGGTTCAGCGGCCATGGCTCACGGGCCCAGCCGCTCCACAGCATGTGGGATCCTCCCGGACTGGGACACGAACCCGTGTCCCCTGCATCGGCAGGCGGACTCTCAACCACTGCACCACCAGGGAAGCCCTATATATATATATTTTAACATCTTTATTGGAGTATAATTGCTTTACATTGTTGTGTTATTTGCTGCTGTATAACAAAATGAATCAGCTATACGTATACATATATCCCCATATCTCCTCCCTCTTGTGTCTCCCTCCCACCATCCCTATCCCACCCCTCTAGGTGGTCACAAAGCACCGAGCTGATCTCCCTGTGCTAGGTCAGCTGGGTCAGTAGCCTCCTGCGAATGGGCAGGACCTTAGCTTTCCTTCCTCTTGCTGATGTTTATTGAACTGACAGGCCAAGAGTTCCCTCTTCTTGTGGCTCGGAAGGAGCTCTGTCTGCATAGAGGGTATACTGGTCCCTGCTGGCCTTTCTACCATCCTCTGCTCATGCTGTCCCTTCTCTCTCACTAGAGTCACCTGCCTCAGACCACTGATGTGTGGATGCCACATTCGATGCCCAACCCTGGCCTCTGCTGCACTGAACCAGCCTTTACCTCTGACTTTCTTGGCTGTCTGTTGTCATCCAGGCCCATCTGGAGTTCCATTCTTTCCTAGCTGCCTCTGGTCATATAATCTCAATGCAGCCAATGCTCTGCTTAGCTACCCATAATGATGACGTCTATCCTCTCTTTGAGAGCATGCTATACACCCAACACTGTTGTCTTAGTCAGTTACTGTTGTAACAGAGTACCATAGACCGAGTAGCATATAAACAACAGAAGTTTATTTCTCACAATTCTAGAGGCTGGAAAATCCAAGATCAAGGCACCAGCTGATGTAGTGTCTGCTGAGGGCCCTTTTCCTGGTTTATAGATGGCTGTCTTTTCCCTGAGTCCTCACATGGCAGAAAGGCTAAGGGAGCTCTCTGATGTCTCTTTTTTTTTTTTTTTAACATCTTTATTGGAGTATAATTGCTTTACAATGGTGTGTTAGTTTCTGCTTTATAACAAAGTGAATCAGTTATACATATACATATGTTCCCATATCTCTTCCCTCTTGCGTCTCCCTCCCTCCCACCCTCCCTATCCCACCCCTCTAGGTGGTCACAAAGCACCGAGCTGACCTCCCTGTGCTATGCGGCGGCTTCCCACTAGCTATCTATTTTACATTTGGTAGTGTATATATGTCCATGCCACTCTCTCACTTTGTCCCAGCTTACCCTTCCCCCTCCCCATATCCTCAAGTCCATGCTCTAGTAGGACTGTGTCTTTATTCCCGTCTTACCCTTAGGTTCTTCATGACCTTTTTTTCCCCTGATGTCTCTTTTATAAAGGCACTAATCCCAATTATGAGGGCTCCATCCTTATTACCTAACCTCTTCCCCAAAGCTGGACCTCCCAAAACCAGGTCACTGGAGATTAACTTTCATCATATGAATTTTGGCAGTGGAGGGGGTAGGGTGGACACAAATATTTAGTCTATAGCAACTGTGCTAATTGTTCAGTGCTTTGCAGGAATTCTCTCTTTAAGCCTTTACAAGAACCCTATTTATTTTAAGGATGAGGAAACTGAAGCTCAGAGAGGTTACATAAACTCCCCGAGGCCAGACAGGTAGTGAGTGGAGGAAGCATTGGAGGAGTGAGAACTCCTTCTCTCTTTCTGTCTAAAATGAATGCTGTTAATTGCCCCAGTGCTGGTGCTAACCAGATCTTGACTTCCGGGGTTCACTCTTCGTTGCTTTCTGGGGTTTGCCACCATGTCTGTCCAGCTTACGTACACCTTTCTCTCTCTCTCTCAATCTATTAAAAATGCCTTCCTTGGGGCTTCCCTGGTGGTGCAGTGGTTAAGAATCTGCCTGCCAATGCAGGGGACACGGGTTCAAGCCCTCGTCCGGGAAGATCCCACATGCCGCGGAGCAACTAAGCCCGTGCACCACAACTACTGAACCTGTGCTCTAGAACCTGTGAGCCACAGCTACTGAGCCCACGTGCCACAACTACTGAAGCCCGCGCGCCTAGAGCCTGTGCTCCGCAACAAGAGAAGCCACCGCAATGAGAAGCCTGCGCACCGCAACAAAGGGTAGCCCCTGCTCGCTGCAACTAGAGAAAGCCCACGCGCAGCAATGAAGACCCAACCCAGCCAAAAATAAATAAATTAAAAAAAAAATCCTTCCTCTTCAAATTGGCCGGGTCTGTTTTCAGCGAGATGAGTGGGAGGGGAGAAACCACCGCAGTGGCCCTCTAGCCTAGGAGCTATAGCCCAGAATGACTCAGGTCTTGAGGTTTACCCTTCAGATTTCCTCTTCCTAAGACACCTACATGCTGCAGCGACGGAGCCGGGGGAGGGAGTGGAGAAGGGTGATAGAGAACCCATCACTCCATTCGGCACTTCATTTGCTACCCAGGCTGGCCCAACCCTCCATCCCAGATGCCTCCCTCAGGGGGATTTTTCTCTCAGGAGCCTCTTTGTCCTCCTTGCAATCTGGTTTCTATCAGGAGACCCAGGGCATTGGATCCATGCGTAGGTGGATCCCTTATACCATGTGGTCTCAAAAGACCCCCCACAAGGAGTTCTCAGGGTCTAGCAAGTCAGGGGCTGTCCCTAGACCATTTTTTAAGGGTCCCTGAACCTTGCAGTGGTCAAGAGGCTCGCTCTGTGCTGAACATAGGAAAGCCAACTACACATACAGAAATGTCTGGGCCTTAACCCTGGTTCCATCAGACCGTCCGTTAGCATAATCTGTACCCTCCTCTAAGCCTTGTTCTTCGGTCTTGCCCGGAGGAAGGACAATGGACCAAACAGGCTCTTAAAGTTGAATTCACTTTCATCTGTATTTCTGTCCTTGTTCTCTTAGTACCACTGTGCCTCTCTTCTTTTTATTTTATTTTGTATTTAACTATAGTTGATTTACAATATTGTGTTAGTTTCAGGTGTACCGCTTCAGATTCTCTTCCATTGTATGTTATTACAAGATATTGACTATAGCTCCCTGTGCTATACAGTAAGTCCTTGTTGTTTATCTATTTTCTATATAGTAGAGTATACACTGCTATAATATTAGTCCCATACTTCTAATTTATCCCTCCATCTCCCCTTTTCCCTTTGGTAAAATAAGTTTGTTTTCTGTGTCTGTGAGTCTGTTTCTGTTTGTAAATAAGTTGATTTTTTTAGATTTCACATGATGTGGTGTGATATCATACGATATTTGTCTTTCTCTGCCTGACTTACTTTACTTAGTATGATAATCTCTAGGTCCATCCAACACTCTTTCTTAATTGTCCATCTGATCCCAGGGCCACTGCCTTGGGCATCTTCTCCTTCACTCTCTCATTCCAAATAGCTGGATTCACACCCTTCCTTCCCAGCTGCCCTTCTCAGACACACACACACACACACACACACACACACACATACAAATTTTAAAGATCCAAGATTTTGGGGGAAAAAAAAGTCCTTTCCAATAGAAGCTTTACTTTGTAACTTGTGACTCCAGCAATTTGGCTGGAAATGAGGTGGTGTGGAAGAATTCAGCTTAGTGGATGGACACAATGTGGGGGCAATAGCCTTGGGGGCTCAGTACCCAGGTTCTACTCTGCTAACTTGTGTGACTTCAGGGAAGTCACTTTGCTCTCGGAGCCTCAAGTTTTCTCATCATCTGTAAAGGGTGGGGTTGGACCAGCTGGTCTCTGGACTTGTGAGGAGAGGCAAGCCACGGTCAGCCTTCAGCAAAGCAAGTTACCAGGGGCCCCAGCTTCTGGCCACAGACGGAAAGAGCACACATCTTTTCCTTACGCAGTCTACCACAGGCTCTCAATCTTGGCCTTATTGACATTTTGGGCTAGATAATCCTTTGTTGCACCGGGGTGGGCGGGTGTGCTCCTGTGTATTGTAGGATGTTTAATAGCACCCCGACCCATACCAGTAGGACCCGCCCTCTAGTTGTGACAACCAAAAATGTTTGGAGACATTGCCGAACATCCCCTGGGGTTGAGGCAAAATCCCCTCCAGCTGAGAACCACGGGTCTACCCTATACAACTTGTATAGATTTTCTTCCTGGAGTAAGATCCTCCTTCCAAGGAAGCCAGACGGTAGACCACAAAGGGTGCCACCCTCTCCGTCTGTGGGCTGTAATCTGAGAGCCGTGGACACAGACCACAGCAGGTTTAGCCACTGTGAGCTCATTTCCATTTCTCTGCTATTTTCTCTGGTCTTAAACATCTCTACACTGGGTACCTGGCAAACAGTGGTGTCTAATGAGTGTTTTGAAGCTCTGGAAGAGGTGGATGTTGGTCCACAGCAAATAAGTTTCCTCTAAACTTTTTTTCTGAGAGACAAGGAAACTCTGTAAATTGACTACAAGAAGCCTATCTTAGTCTAAACTCTAAAACCTCGAATCTTTGCTGTCGGCTGCTTGTGACGAGGTAGGCGACCCTTCCCTTGGAGGCGCCTGCGTGCTCGGTGGGGCTGGTCAGAGAACGTTAAGGATAGAGCAGCAAGATTTTGAACTGAGTCCGACAATGGAAGCCAATGAAACTAACCCACAGAGCTAGGTCACTGCAGAGGACAGACCTACGAGCGAGGGGGAACTGAGGCTGGTTGAATCAATTTGCTCCTCAGAAAAGAACATCACCCAGCGCAGCCTGAACAGATCCAGCTTCTGAGGGGCTCACAAGAAACGCCACTCTCATGGGATGCAGGTAAATTGCAGGATTGACCCCCATCCCTGCAATCAGTGCGCCTGTTAAGAGATCTGTGATCAGGCTGCATTTCCAGGGTCAGCCTTGAGGGAGAAAGGGCTGAGAGGAGACTGCATGCCAAGGTCGAGTGCAGCCTGAGAAGTGAGTCAAGGAGGCTGGTGGGGAAGACACTGGATCTGGCTGCAAAGCCCAGTCCTGCTCTTTCCCTTGCAGTTACTGATTCTCTAGAGGGGGCCTCATGTATTTTCAGCAAAAGCTCACAGTACCACCCGGTCCCCATACATCTGATCCTGCAGTAGTAACTCTTCCTCCTCCCCCAAATTCCCACCCCAGACCAGCAGCCAGTCCTGTTTGTTATTCCCCAGCGCTGACACTGCAGGTCGAGTGGAGATGGGGGTGTGGTGTCTGCAGATATGGATGCTAGGAGTGTTAGAAGCGGGGAATTTCTGTAGTTTTTATTCCCCCATCTGCCCCCCACCCAGTCTTTGTACGTTACTTGTAAGAACTACTGTTCTGAACTCTGGGTCTTTCCTATAGCATCCCTCTCCCCACCTCTTCGAACTTCTGATTGTCCTTTAAAGCTTAATTCAAGGCTACCTCCACCGGGAAGACTTCCTATCACCTTAGGCTGAGTTGGAGACCCTCACATATGCTCCTATAACATCAGTGCTCTGCCTTTGAAGGCTTATCTTATTTAGTCTGTGTCTGTTTTCATGTTTATCTTTTCTCACCATTTGCTGAACTCCTTCAAGATAAAAATAAAATCTTGTATCTCTATATGCTTTAGACCTTTTAGTGTTAGCCCCAAATTTATTAACAAATAGCCCTATTTATTGAGTAGGTCCTAAATAAATATCTCTTGACCAAATTAATAAAGAGAATTTAGGGAGCCCATCAGAATTTCCTGCATAGAGTTTTCAAAATATCCATTGCCAGATCTAACCCGGACATACAGATTCTCTAGGTCTGGACTGGGGTTCGTGGATCTGCCTTTTGGGAAAGTCCTATATGATTCTGAGGCTCACCCATGGTTAAGAACCACTGACCTCACTCAATCTATTCTGCTCCCCACTCTGAAGTGACAGAGGGGAAGGGACTTACCTAATATGACAGAGAATTGAACTGAGTACTCAAATATCCCTACCCTCAATTGTGCTCTTCCTTCTACTTTCTAAAAAAAAATAGAAATGTGTTGGGAAGAAGAGATTTGATGTGAGGCAGAAACAAAATATTGGCATGAGATGAAAGTTCTCTGGTTCTTCAACGATAATAATTACCATTAATGATAATAAACCCCATTGTAGTTGGAAGTATAGACATTACTAATGATGGAACAGATGTTTGGGAGAAAAAACTCGGCACCACTCAGCCGGTGGCACTGCGGGGAGGGATGCAGCCCTGATCCACCCCGCTTCCTTGCTTGTAAGGTGCGTGGACAGCATCTGTCTAAGTAAACATCCTAACAAAGAGCCATTCTTGGATTGTTGGAGGGGGGAGGGGTGCAGAGTACGTTTAGTCCAGTGATCCCATTTTAGAGATGAGGAAAACTGAGGCTGGGGGTGTGGGTGGGTAGTGACCATCTCAGGTGCTGTGGCCAGTTAATGGAAAAGTGGGGCCTACAATCTAGTTTCCCAACTCTTTGCCAAGTACACGCACAATGGTTATTCCTGAACAATGTAGTTAAATGTTTCCAGGTTGAGGGATAGCCTACCAGTGCCTTCAGGAGTCCCTTAGGTGTCCACTTCAGCCTGATCCCTTAACCTAGCAATTCAGATTTGATGGAGCCGGGGTCTCCCCAGTAAGGAATTCAGCTTCCTCTTTGGGATATTCTGCCACTCCGCTCAACTGGGCCTCCTTGGACCACTTGAGGGGATGGCCTTCCAAATTCCACTGGACTGAGGGTTTCTCACTTGTTTTGACCCTGGTCTTCATGATTGGAAGTGGACATTACCACCTCTCACCTCTCTGTAAGTTGGGAGGAACAAACTCTTTACTCCAATCAAACCAGTTTACTTGCACACTTCCAAAAATCCACTTCTCTGCTGCTTCCGACAATTTCCTCCACCTTGAGTGCTCCTCCGTGTCAACATCTCTGCTTATCAAAATCCGTCCCATCCCGGAAAACCTCAGCCACATTCGTGTCACCTGCGAGGCAGTGCTTGTCCATTCCGGTCTCAGAGCTCTCCTCTCTTTCAGCACTTGCAGGAATATGTATAGTTCACACCAATCAGCTGGTGTGTGTCACACTGCCTTGTTCTGGGGTTGGGAACAAGTGTCTCCCTACTGGACAATAAGCCCCCGGGACCACAGTTTATGTATGTTATTAATTCTCTGCAGAGTACGTGCTGCAGGGAAGTTCAGGTCAACAGATATTTATTGTGCTTTGTGGTGTTACCTCAGGACTTCTTGTTATGGGGAAAAAGAAGTGTGTTTATTGTTCAAAGCTACTTTTATTTGGGTTTGCACTTCCTTGTAGCCAAAAGCACTATAATATATATATACCAGCTAAGTAAGTAGATGTCGGGGTGGACACGGTTTTTCTACAGTTTATTTCAACTTGGGGAGTGTATGAAGGAATGAGAGAGAAAGGAGGAGTTAAGAGTCAGTGTGTGTGTGTGTGTGTGTGCGTGCACGCATGTGTGTGTTCGTGTTAAAGCACAAAGCTAAAGGAAGCACAGAGTGAATGTGTACCCATGGGAGAATGCAGGAGAGAGGAGGGCATTTCTTTTATACACAGATTAAAATAATGAATTCGTACACTGTTACCCCAATATGGATTATTAAAATCTAGGTATTCTTTTTAACAATAAACATTTCTCGAGTGCCCGAGGTAGGCTAGGGGTGGCTTATAACACCCTATTTCTTAAAATTTCAACTTGCCTCATCCAAACCAATGCTTCCTAACATGAAATTTGATTTTACTCTCAATAGATAAAGCAAATAGTTTTTATTCTCCATTTAGGTCAGAAGCAATTTTTGTAGCAGTTCGAACACTCCTCGGGGCACCAAGAATAACTAGAAGCTTATCTTTGTGAATGTCTTTTTTTGGGCCTGTTTCTCATTCTCTGGTATTTTTCTTTTCTAGTCTTAAATTTTCTTTCTTTCCTTTTTTTATTTTGCAGTTTTCATTTATTTTTCATCACATCTCTCTTCTTTGACATCCCTCCATGGTTTCCTTTTTTAGGTCTTACATTCATTCCTCTCTGGAATGAATATCTCATATTAATGTAGGGGGGGTTAGATTTGGAGTCCTCAGAGTAACAGGAGAGCAATTTGGTAAAGGAGAGGAAGTCTTGGACTAGGATTCAGGAGCCTGGGTTTGGGTGCAGGACTTTATCACTAACTAGCTGGGTGACCTTGGGCAAAATCCCAAGTTCCTGACGCCTTTGGGCTCTTATCTCTAAGAAGAAGGAGTGGACCAATATGATCCCTAGGCATTAACATTCTGTGCTGTTTATAAAAAACAACTTTATTTCAGAAGTGAGATTTGTACTTGTATTTGGAAATATGGGACTTTGGAGATAATTAGCGCTGGATTTAAAAGTCGTTTTGTATTCTACAACTTTGTGGTTACTTGAGCTTTTTAAATGAGGGCTGGGATTTGGGACCAGCATTTCCCAGGTTGTCATCCATCAAACCCTGGAATCTTTTCCAGATAGGAGCTGACTCTGAAAGATATAGGGAGATAGAATAGTAACAGTCCTTGATTTGTGTGTGTGTATTGTTTTTTAATTGTGGTAAAGACACACAACATAAATCTACCCTATTAACTAATGTTTAAGTTACAGTACAGTATTATTAACTCTCGCTGTAACGCAGATCTCCAGAACTTTTTCATCTGACATGATTGAACCTCTACACTCGTTGCACAGCAATTCCCCATCCCCATTCTTCCCCCCAGCCCCTAGCAACCACCATTCTACTCTCTGCTTCTATGAGTTTAGATATTTCATATCAGTGGGATTGTACAGTAGTTGTTCTTCTGTGATTGGCTGATTTCACTTAGCATAATGTCCATAAAGTTCATTGTGTTGTAGCATGTGACAGAACTTCCTTCTTTTTAAAGGCAGTGTAATATTCCTTGACTTGTATTCTAAATGAGACTTTTTTTCTGAGTTTTATACAAATAAAATTAAACGCGTATTTTGTCTCAACACACTTTTCTGCTCCTGCGGGTAGTTCATGGTGCCCTCACCAATGCAAAAATTTTGGGGCAGATTGGCCTAGTACTCACTCACATATAAGGATGGTTCTCTCTACCTCTGATGTATTCCCAATATTGCATGATTATTTTTTTTAACTATTTTTCATTAGAGTTAGGTTTACACAAAACAGAAGTCTTTGTCTACAAACATGGCCTTTTTAATTGAACGATCAGACATTTTTGGGACAATCTAGATTCTTGTCCCAACTCTGCACATCTTGGGAAGACTTCTTCCCACTGTGGGCCTCAGTTTCCTCATCTGTAAAATGGAGAGGTGAGACTAGATCAATGGTCCTCATTGAGGGCCATTTTTCCCTTCGGTGAACATTTGGCAATGTCTGAGGACATTTTTGATTGTCACACCTGGGGAGGGATTCTACTGGCATCTACTGAGTAGAGGCCTTCTCCCTTCCCACCAAAGAATTATCCAGCCCCAAATGTCAATAGTGCTGAGGTCGAGAAATCCTGGGCCAGCTGATATCTGCCATCTCTAAGATGCCATGACTCTTTCCATCTCTTCAATTCTTCCCTTCACTCTCTCATTGGTTGGGGCCTAAAACACAAGTGTAAAGTAGGAGAATTTATCTAATCTCTCTCTTCTCCTTTCATACACTTGTCCTTCCCAAGCTTTCATTCGCTTTCCTTTTCCTTCACTGTTTCATCATAATCTGGGGTGGGATTAAGAGGTGTATTCATTTGGACAGAGTTTAAACTCTGAGTGGCATCAGGCTGGCTTGAGGGAGGAAAACATCTGATTAGCCTAGGCCTTTGTTGTCACACAGCTTCTTTCTCATGCTTTGAGTCCACGTGTGACCCCCCCCCCCCACCTGCCCAGTTATGTAAGCTGGAGTGTGCACTACAGTTTAGTATCAAAATAAGATGATGTTTGGTTTTCAGCCGCTGTTAGATTTTGCTCTTCATGTTTTCCTATCGATAGCCTGTCTTGAACAGAACTTTAACGTGTAAAAGCAGAAAAATAGGTATACCTGTCTATGTGGATTTAGTCCAGAGAACCAAAGACATCCCTTGTATACACCTTGCTTTTAAGACACCATCCTTAGTGATCTCTGGCATGTCTTCTATGCTAGAAATACATTAGCTATTCAAACACACAAGCCAGAACCTAGGTGTTATCTTTGAGAATTCCCTCTCTCTCAGCTCTCAGACTAAATCCATCTTCAAGTTCTATCGATTTTGCCTCCTAAATATCCTCCAAATCCACCACTTAATGCCTCCTCTGTCAATAACTCCAGGACAAGTTCCTATCACCTCATCCTGGACCACAGCCAGCTGCTCTTGACCCCTCCAAAAGCACATCCTTCCTCATCCCCTCCAGTCTTTTCTTCACATTGAAACAAGATCCACCATCTCAAAACACAAACGAGATCACATCTACCTCCGTCGAAAAACCCTTCAATGGCTTCCTACCCTGCTGAGGGCAAAGGTGGAGCTCATTTACGGGGCCTCCCTGATCTCTGCCCTCTGCTGCCAACCACTTCTCTGGACACGTCTCTCCCCTGCTTTTTCCTCATTATTTTCTACTCTAGTGACAGTGGCCACATCTTTCAGTCCCTGAGCTCTTCATGCGCCTTCCTACCGCAGGGCCTTTGCACAAGCGTTTTTTCCTGTTCACTTCTCCCTCACTCCAACTTCTGTCTCAGGTTGGGCTCTCCGAGAAGCAGACACTGAGACTGGGACTTGAGTTTTTATAGTTTGTGTGAGAGGTGATCCAGAAAGCACCGGTAAGGGAGTGGGGGAAGGGAGATGAGCTAGGAATGAAAGGAAGCCAACAGCAGATGCAATGATGATGAGGTTCCTGATGAGGACAGTGAGGCTGTTTCACTGGGGACTTCTAGAAGGTGGTGTAGAACATACCTTGGAGTTGTCCAGTCTGAGGGCTGAGGAAGTTGAGACATTTGTATACTAATTCCCATTGGTCACTGTTTGAGGGCTATTCCTGGGAGCGTCAGATTTCTGGTACTCCTGGCTTGCCTTGTGTGTGGGCTGAGACTACCCTATGGCCAGAGAAAGCACTTGGGCTGCGCACTGACATCGTCTGCTACACCATGATGTGCCCTTCTTCACCTGCTTAATTCCTACTCATTCTCAGATCTCAGTTCCAACATCACTCTTTCAGGAAAGCCTCTTCAGACCTTCTTGAGGATGTCAAGTGCCCTAATTATTAGCATTCGCAGCACCATGGTCCTTTCCTTTGTAACATCTGCCATAGTGTGGTTATTTCATTAATATCAGTCTCTCCCACTACATTGCAAGCAACATGAGGACAGGAGCTAGGTCTGTTTGTACTCACCTGTGTCTTTACTGCAACCACGGTGCTCAACCCAGGCTTTGTGGAATGCAAGATGCATGCTCTTTAATTTTGTTCTTTTTTCCTGTTAACTGAATATACAGTTTTTCTTTTATTTATACTCTTTTAAGCACATCTAACAATTCCCATATTTGGATTATATTCTTCATGAAATCTATTTTATGTTAGGATTCGAACTTTGTCTTACTCAAGTTATAGAAAAATCACAAAGGTAAAAAAGAAAATCCAAACAAGTGCTGAAATACTGCTGTATAGACATAGATGGAGGTGTTCAGATATGAAACCATTGACTGGCAGACTGTGTTATCCTGATGTGGCTCACAGTTTATATGAAAGGTGATTTTGGCGTGTTGCTATTGAAAAGGAGTGTGGGGTCTACAAAAGTCTAACGAATGAAAGCTAAGGACTGCGTTCTGCGTTCATTGATCTCTGCTATGATTCAGGGTAGAGCCAGCCCATAATAGCTCTGGGGTATGGTCTATTTCTTTTAGAGAGAAACTCCTGTTGCTTTGGTAAAGGGTGGATGTAATTGCTTCTTGGGAGTACATTAGTCAGGACTCCAATACACTCTACTGCCAGTGGAAAAGTGGGGCAAAAATATGGGAAAGATGGAGTGGGGAGTTTGTAATATAGGATCAAGGTTAAAAGAAATATAATAGGTCACGTTCCACCTCATTCTTTCTGTCTCATTCTCATCTCCTTCTCCTCACCTCGTTGATTCTCTTTGTGTTTTCCGTATTTTCTTCCGCTGTAACAAGGCTACTTCCATGTCAAAGAAAAGATGACTACTGGTATCCCCAGGGATATATGATTTAGTAGCCTCAGTAACAAGAGATAATACCTTTCTCCTAGTACCCAAATGCCAGGGAATTGATTGGTCCTGCTTGAGTCACATGTTTGTTGCTTGGACCAGTCCCTGTGGTGAGTGATAAGGAATACCATGATTGGCGAGCTTGGATGGAGGGTGGGGATATTATGAGTGGCAGCCCCGCCAGAACCACATGGAAGAAAGAAAGAAGGTTGACATTACTGAAATAAAGGGGGAAATGCTGGGCACAAGAAAACAACAGATGCCCCTATACAAAGGAATTGGTTTGATTTTTCATTAATTCATTCAGACACCAAATCGTTTATTCCAAAAATACCTAATGATTCTCTGTTAGGACCAAATACTGTCAGACATAGAAACAGAAGATAGTTTCCCTTCTCTAGCAACTCATTATGGTGGAGGAGATGCATAAGCATAGAATTATAATAGGCGTCAGCTTTCAAGAGCTTATTCTATTAGAGTAATGCAACGGCAAGAAATTAAAAAAAAATTTCTTAGGAACTTCCAAAGGAGCTGCGAGCTACTATGAAAATGAGAACCACCTTTATTCCTTCTGATTCCAGCCATGACAAAGATAGTTACCCTACTGCTCTAGGCGTAAGGTGGAGGGAATGGGGCGGAGGAAGCTCAAAAATACATTGAGCATCTACTCAGACAAAGAGTTCTGCCAGTAAGGGGAGATTAGGGAAATTCCAAGGATTCTCTGATAGAGAAAAGCTCTTAATCAACTCTTTCTGGACTTTGAGAATCAACCCCTATGTCTAGAGCTGTAAGAGTCAACACCTTTCTGGTTTGCTGGGAGAATTTCTTAGCTAAGCTTGTCAACCATCAAACACTTACCATATTGCGATTGTTTGAACAATCTCACTTCTTAATAGTGTTCTCAATCAAGTATCCTCCTGTGGAATTTCAGTGGCCTTGGCCAATGTTCCATGAAGACACTATTTTCTGCAATTCAGTATTCAGTTTGGAAATTCCCCTGGTCTCACCTGCTTGAGAGGTAAAAAATATATGGTTCATAATAACAATAACCAAAGGCAGTCGCTGCTAAGTGACTTTATTTCCCACTGAAAAACAACAATGATTTAGGGTGAAGTTGGCCAGAGTCATTTGATCTAGCAATAAAGGACTGTTTTCTTTAAGTTCTACACAGCCTTTAACTGTCTTACTGCTGTCTAACCCCACACAGACCTCCCTAAACACACATTTCCAGCACTCTACTTGTTACAGCCCTCAACACTTAGGCCTGAGAACTTCCAGTAGGGAGATAAAGGGCTATAACTCACACAAGTTCTGAGATTTCTTGTGGAGAAGAGACCTGCATCACTTCTGCCCATGTAGCAGGCCTGTTAGTAACATATCTTGCACTCTGACACAAGGTAGCCACACCTGTCATCTCAAGCTTCCTAAAATAAGTCAATTATGAGTGGTTTCAAGGAAAGTCAGCGGAGTGGTTTCAGAGTGGTTTCAAGGAAAGTCAGCGGCAGGAAGAGAAAGTACTTCTTCCTTTCTTTCTTTTTTTTAAAATTAATTAATTTTTATGGGAGTATAGTTGATTTACAATGTTGTGTTAGTTTCAGGTGTACAGCAAAGTGATTCAGTTTTATATATACATATACCCACTCTTTTTTAGATTCTTTTCCCATATAGGTCATTACAGAGTATTGAGTAGAGTTCCCTGTGCTATACAGTAGGTTCTAATTAGCTACATTTTTAATATAGTAGAGTGTATATGTCAATCCCAATCTCCCAATTTACCCCTCACCCCTTTCCCCCCTTGGTAACCATAAGTTTGTTTTCTACATCCATGACTCTATTTCTGTTTTGTAAATAAGTTCATTTGTACCGTTTTTTTAGATTCCACATATAAACAATATCATATGATATTTGTCTTTCTCTGTCTGACTTACTTCACTCAGTATGATAATCTCTATGCCCATCCATGTTGCTGCAAATGTCATTATTTCATTCTTTTTTATGGCTGAGTAATATTCCATTGTATATATGTTCCACGTCTTCTTTATCCGTTCATCCGTCGATGGACATTTAGGTTGCTTCCATGAGGAAGTACTTATTTCTAACAGGAACAAATCTTATTATTGACTTTGCCATAAAAGACCAACTTGGATAAGCAACTTTAAAGATATACCAAAGTTCTAGCATATGTAATAGCAAATCTGTTAAAAGTAATAGGAAAGTCATTTGTTATCATCTAATCCAACTTCCTACTGTGACGGAAGGGAGGAATAAAATGATTTTTCCAAGATTACACCATGGGTGAGGGGCAGAGGAATGGCCACGCTCATTCTGTGCCTTTCTGGTACTTTCGTTTTGCTAAAGATGCTTTTATCTACAAGTGACAGTAATATTAGTTTGAGCATTTCTTAAGCAAAAAGAAAAATTTATCACCTTACATAGTAAGGTTGGCAAGTAAGAGTTTCTAAGGTTGGTTAATTTACAGTCTCTATCATGTGATCAAGGATTTAGGCTCTTCCATTATTAAATCCTTCTGCTCTGCTATTATCAAAATGTTGGAGTTTAACCTCTCAGAATTGCAATATGGCTTAAGTATCACTTCTCTATACATCATCAACCAAAGACTAGAAAAGAAATCCTCTCCCCCATTCTAGAGACCCTTCTTAAAAATTTTATTTGATTTAAAACTTAAAAAATTTTAATTGTGGTAAAACACACACAACAGAAACTTTATATCTTAACTATTTTTATGTGTACAGTTCAGTAGTGTTAAATTCACATTGTTGTGCAACTAATCTTGAGAACTTACTTATCTTGCAAAGCTAAAACTCAATACCTGTTAAACAATAGTCCTCCATTTTCCCCTCCCCCCAGCTCCTGGCAACCACCATTCTACTTTCTGTCTCCATAAAACTGACTATTTTACATAATTCATGTAAGTGAAATCTTACGGCATTTGCTTTTATATCTGGCTTATTTCATTTCACGTAATGTCTTCAAGATGCATTCATGTTGTAACATGTGACAGAATTTCTTTCCTTTTTAAGGCTGAATAATATTCTATTGTGTCTATATACCATATTTTGTTTATCCATTCAGCCATTCAGACATTTGGTTTTTTCCCACCTCTTGGCTATTGTGAATAATGTTGCTATGAACATGGATGTGCAAATATCTCTTCCAGTCTTGGGACCCCTTTTAAGAGTAAGGAGAACTTTGGCAGAATCCCCCAATGAGTCCTCATATCTCATTGGCTGGAAGTGCACCAATCAACATCAAGGCAAATGGATTTACTGTGATTTGCTTAGGCTAGAGGTTCTCAAAGTATGGTCTGCATATCTCTATGGATCCTGAGATCATTATAGGGGGTCTGCAAGGTCAAAACTATTTTCATAATAATAACAAGATGTTATTTGTCTTTTCTACTGTGTTGACTTTTCCAGTGGTGGTGATGCAAAATCAGTGGTGGATGGATAAAACTCCTGGTACTTTAGCATGAATTATGGTAATGACATCAAATTATGTTAGTAGTTAAAAAAAAAAGCCAGTTGCACCTAAGAATTACTTGATAAGGTGGGAGAAACTCTGAATTTTATTAAGCACACATATTTAAAATATTTTGTGCAAGCAAAATATGATGATTGTCTCAAAGAAAAGCACTTTTGATGTTGTGTTACAAGCTGAGCTAGTGCCCACCACCCCCCAACTGAACATCATTTTTACTTGAAAGAACAACTATCAGACAAACTATGGCTATTAAGACATGGGTGTTTGGCAGATATTTTCTTGAAAATGAACAAAGTGAGTCTTTTACTTTAAGGAAAACAACTGACAATATTTACCACCAATGATAAAATTAGAATCTCAAGCAAAAGTTAGAATTTCAAAAAACTTTTACCTGGGCACTGTGATCTTGACAACTTCCCAATCATTAAGGACTTTTATGATGGGAATGGTAGTGATATAAATGAGTGATTTTTTTTTTTGATATTGTATAATGAAACATGCCAACTTGTAGAAGATCTGCTTAGCTTAGTAAACCAATGTCTCAAATGATGAATGCATGATGCTACAAAATCATGTGTGGGTAAAAGAGCCATTCAAAATTCAAGATACATATGTGGATTTTAATGTAACAGAGTATGAAAAGTTTAGTGAGTTGATTACAAATTCAACATGGCGGCTAACGTTTAAGTATATATCACTTGTCAAGTTTCAGTGTAATATTAAAGAAGAATATCCACAATTCTTGGGAGAAGCTATTAAAATACTCCTTTATTATCTACATATCTGTGTGAGGCTGGATTTTTAAGATTTATCTCAACAAAAACAACATATTGCAGCAGATTGAGTGCAGAAGAACAGATGAGAATCCAGCTGTCTTCTATTAAGCCAGACATTAATTTGCAAAAATAAAAACAATGTCTCTATTTTCACTATTTTTTGTTTTTTCATAAAAATGTGTTAGCATGTAATGGTTTAAGTGAATAAGTATTTAAAACTTTTTACTGTTGTTTTAAGTGAATAAGTATTGTAAAATTTATTCTTTTGTTTGCATTCTTTTAATTCAGGTTGAGAGCATTCTAGTTTATAGTCCTTGAAAATGTATGAACCAAATTCAGTTTTAGTTAATTTTGGAAAAATAACTATATACCACCTGAGGCTTTATAAAGGTAGGATGGCCCCAGAGGAACCCTGAAGGCTTCTCCTCTTCTTCTTTCCTCAGAGAACCCCAGTTTTATTTGGGTAGGAGTGTAAACTGATGCAGCCTTTATTATTTTAGGGAGGAGATGTGGAATTTGGTGATATCTATCAAAATTTCAAATGCTGATTCCTTTTGATCCAACACTTAACTGTTTGAAAAATTTCCTGCAGATATACCAAAAAAGTATGCTAAAATGCTCATTGCAGTATTGTTTTTAAATGGAAAAGGGCTGGAAACAACCTAAATGTCCATCAATAGGAAATTGATTGATTTAATACACAACACCCATACAACGAAGTGTTAGATCATTAAAATAAACAACGTATGTACTGTTGTTGAAAGATCTCCAAGATATTTTATTAAAAGCGAAAAAGTAATTTCATAACAATGGGTAAAACATGATCCGTGCTCCAGTTTTCTGTTACTGCATAAAAATCACCCCAAACTTACTGGCTTCAAACTACAACAATCATTAAATTTGCTCACAAATCTGCAAGTAGTTAGAGTTTGACAGCGACAGCTTGTTTCTGCTCTACCCAGAGTCAGCTGGCGTGGCTTAAAGACCGGGGGTGACCTGATATTTGGGAGCTGGAATCATCTGAAGGTTTTCTCATTCACACTTCTAGCAGTTGATGTTGACTGTTGCCTGGAACACCTACACTTAGCCTCCCTATGTGGTTTCTCAGCTTCCTCACAGCATGGGGCTGGGTTCCAAGAACAAACATCTCAAGACATAGGAAGTGGAAGCTTCCAGTTTCTTAAGTCCTGGGCCAAGAACCTGGCACAGCATCACTTCTACCATATTCTGTTGGTCAAGCAGTCAAGGAGCCCAGATTCAAAGGGAGGGGAAATATATTCTCCTTTTGGATGGGATGAATGTCAAAGAATTTAGTGCTAATGTTTTAAAACCTCCATGATCCCATTTGGGTACAATCTTAAAAGTGTATACATGTAAAATGCAGATACATGCAAGAATTTTTTTCAGAGAGGATAAATGGAAAGGTGTTAACAATGACTACCTTTTGTGGAGAGGGAATATAGGTTGAGGGTGGAGAGAGCAGAAGACTTTCATTTCTAATTTCATACCTTATTGTACTATTTGAATTTTAGTCCATATGGATATAATATTTTTATTAAAAATATAAAACAACAGCCCACCCAAACCAGAGTAGGAGTTTGTCTTTCCTCAGCCGTCCTTGTCAATTATTATGTGTATACAGCAATTCTGTAAGGTCATCAGGGTAGAAGTGACTGCCCCTGTTTTCAGATGAAGACCAGAGTTTAGTCTCAACTTCCAGTTCAATGTCTTTTCCTTTGCCTCGTAATTAAGAAAGACCCAGTTCTATACACGTGAAACTAATATAATATTGTAAATTGTGACTATATTCAGAAAAAAAAAAAGAAAGACCCACATCTAGAATTGAGCCAATCCATTTGCAGGGGAAGATTTCAAAACGGCCATCTTAGCAAGTGTTGGGAAAAGTTTAGGCTAGGGGCTTGATGCTGAATCCAAAGCCATATGGTGATAATGGTAACTCTCCTGGCGTCTAGCACATTGCCTGTCTAAAATCAAAGTTTACTGAGTAAAGAAATGTAAAAGTCACCTAGCTGGTGAAATCTACCTCCTCAACCCTCAACCACAGTCAGACTGATAATGATAACCTGGAAACTTGATCTTATTACTCTCTTGCTCAAAATTCTTCAATGCCTTCCACCTTCATTTATAGGAAAATAAGAAATCTAACATTTATGGCATGTGGTGGGTACTATATTAAATGCTTTGCAAGAATTAGCTCATTTAATTCTTTCAGTAACTGTCATGTACTGTTGGCACTATTTTTGTTCAGGAAATTCATTCTACAGATGAGGAAAGAAAGGCACAGAGTAGTTAAGTAATTTCACATAGCTAACGAGAGGAAGAATGAGGTCTTAAACCAAGGCAATCTGACATCAGAGGCTGTGCTGTGAACCATTTCTTTACTCTACCTTTGACCTTCTTTCTCAGCATTATTGACAAGTTCTCCACTGCCCACAAGGGGTACCACAACCACAAAGATGCCGAGATAGTGTGTTAGTCAGGGTTCTCCAGAGGAACAGAACTAGTAGGATCTAGATCTATATCTATAATCATCTATTTTTTGTGTATGCATATATTTATATATATTATTAATTTACATATAAAAGGAGATTTATTATGATGAATGGGCTCACGTGATTATGGAGGCTGCGAAGTCCCATGATCTGGTGTCTATGAGCTGGAGACCCAGGAAAGCCAGGGGTGTCACGCAGTCCAGGTCCGAAGGCCTGAGACCTGGGGAGCCAATGGTGTAAATCCCAGCCCAAGGGCAGGAGGAGATGAGACGAAATGTCCCAGCTCAGCAGTGAGGCAGGAAGAAGGCGATTCCTCCTTCCTCCACCTTTTGTGCTATTCAGGCCCGCCGTGGATGGGCTCATGCCCACTACACAGGGGAGGGCAGTCCTCTTCGCTGAGCCTCCCGGTTCTAATGCAAGTCTCATCTGGAAACACCTCACAGACACACCCAGAAAGAGAGTATAATCGGGACACCCGTGGCCAGTCAAGTTGACATATAAATTTGCCATCTCACAGGAAATCAGCACAGTGTACAGGGCTGGTCAGGCTAGAATGGAGCCAACAAAGCAGTAGAATGTTGTTACCTCAAGACAGAGGAGCAAGGCGGGGCCAGAGCGTGTAGGGCTTTGCTGACCAGGGCAAGGGGTTTGGATTTTATTTAAGGTGGGATGGAAAGTCCTTGGAGGATTGAAAACAGAATAGTGATAAGATTTGATGCATGTTTTAAAAAGATTCCTGTGGCTTTTGGGTGGAGAATGTGGGCCACAGAGGAATCAGGAGACCAGTGGAGAGCTCCTGCAGTAGGTCCTGCGAGCCTCCTCTGTCCCCATGCGCAGTGCTGGGACATTCCTAGTCCCTGGTTTTCTTGGTCATTTCTTCTATTGTCTATCCTGTGAACACCTGCCATCTTTGAAGATGCAACCACAGCCTCCCTTCTGAGGTTTTTCCTGACCCGTTTCCCCCAGTAAAATTGTCCAGGTCCTTCTCAGTGCCCACAGGGAACCCACTTTGAATATTTTATTTTACCGCTGTGGTATAATACAGAAATATATTTGGACTTTGTTCCTGGTTCCTGGCAAAGAGGAACTAAAACCCTGACATTTCCCGAGTGGTAGGAGTGTCTTTTGCTCTTCATGATGAGCCCCTTTCATCACACCTGAACTTATGCCAATAAGGTAACTTAGGGAGGGGTCTCTAGAATGGAGCTGGTCACCCAAGAGGCCCCATGATTACAGTATTGGAACTTTCAGCCCCACTCACTCACCTCTTGGAAGAGGAAGGGGGCTGGAGAGTGAGTTTCGTAAAATTTATTGAATGAGGAGATTCAGGGAGTTTCTGGGTTGGTGAACAAATTTAGGTGCTGGGAAGGTGGCATACAAAAGAGGGCACAAAAATGTCACATCCCTTCCCTGATACCTTGCCCTAGGCTGTTCCATTTGGCTGTTCCTGAGTTGTATCCTTTATAGTAAACCAGTGAATGTAAGTTAAGCACTTTCCTGAGTTCTGTGAGCCTATCTAGCAAATTATCAGATCTGGGAGGGGCTGTCCAAAGCTCTGACTTTGTAGCCAAATTGGTCAGAGGTGTGGGGACCAGACACTTGTGAGTGGCATCTGAAGCGGGGGAGGTCTTGTGGGACTGAGCCCTTCAACCTGCGGAGTCTGATGCTAGCTCTAGGTGGTTAGTGTCAGAACTGAATCAAATTGTAGGACACCCAGTTGGTGTTAGAGGATGACTGCTGATGTGGAAAACCACTACGTGTGGTGTCAGAAGTGTTGTCAGGGGAAAAAAATTCTTCAACTGCTAAATTATTTTTTTATGTTTCTGCTTCCCCTTTAATAACCATGAACTCCTATGGGGAAAGAAAAAAAGAAAAAGGGACCATGCCATCCTCATCTTTGCGTGTTATCTCAGAACTGTCCGGTATATTGCACAAGCTCAATAAATATTTGTGGTAACTGAAAGCAAATTAATTGCTATCTGGAGCAAATTATTGCTAACTGCCATTTCACTCCTTGTTCTTTTAGAACACAATACTTCTGAATTTTGAGAATGAACAATTTTCTGATTTTTATGAGTTTTACCTTAGTTATGGTACAGTCCAACATTTAATATCTACAGTATATCTATATTTTATATTGCAGCATGCATTTATCTTTCCTGATGAATAACTGGGTAAACTCCTTAATTAAATAGATATTATTTTTCCTTTTCTTTTTATAATCCCCAACAGCTGGTAAAATATTACAGCTGTTCCCAAAATGTTTTGATGTGGCTATAATTTCTCTTATTGACTCTGGGTGGAGACAAGGATTGGACTCTATTCATTCTGTGGTTTTTCTCCCCTCCTAGCAGAAGCCCTTGGGCAGCTGTCTGCATTACTGGGGCCAGGGTGGAGGCCTGAGCTACTGTTTGTTTTGCTGCATTCTTGGCTGGAGGTCAAGCCCTGAGTTTGTTCTGAACTTGGGGAGCGGCTTAGGCAAATCTGGCCTGTTCGGCAATTGTCAGGTTCTTTGGGTAAAAGACTAGCAGCTTCGGGTGATTAGAGGGGAATATAGTCCCCCATGAGCTGGCTAGTGGTGGGATGTTACAATGAAAGCAAATCTTTGACAAAATTCTGCCACATACACAAGCATAAAAGCAGACATGCCACCTGCTCTTGGAAACTCAGAGGAGGCTCCTCTCATTGACTTCATGAGAGTGTTACTTCAAGGTGAATGCCATGATTTCTGATGACTTTGGAAGTCAAGTCAAACTCAGAGTCCAGAGTTGCCTGTCCTTGCCATGATAAATCATTGCATCCACATTGAATTAACGTTTTCACACAGGTACTTGTTGGAGTCCCTTAGAGCACAGGGACTTCTCTAAAGATTTTCCCAAACGTATTAGGTCCTGGGCTTGCCTGATCCTTATACTTCATTCATGTAGGCATGGAAGGGCCTGGATAATTTTTTAAAAAAATTTTAGTAGAATATACATAACATAAAATATTACTATTTTAACCATTTTTAAGTGCCACAGTTGTGTCGCATTAAGCACATTCACATTGTTGTGCGACCATCACCACCATCCTTCTCCAGAACTTTTTCATCATCTGAAACTGAAACTCTGACCCCATTAAACACTCAACATTCTCCCCCAATCCCCCAGCCCGTGACAACCGTGATTCTACTTTCTGTTTCTACGAGTCTGACTGCTCTACATACCGAATATATGGAATCACACAGTATTTGTCCTTGTGTATCTGGCTTATTTCAATTAGCATTAATGTCTTCAAGGAGCCTGGATAATTTTTATAGCAACCATATTTCTTGAATACCACTTATTTCACCAAAATAAATTATTCCTAACATCCTTTATGCTATTTAACAAACCTGTGGGTAGATTTAAGTAACAATATCTGAGGGGCTTAGTAGCCACCCCTGAACTGTGGATTCTTGCTCAGGGCTTTTCATATGCTAACTAATCACCTGTAACACGTTACATAGGTCATACTTTTCAAAGTCTTTTTAAAGTAAATTACCACACTGATGCTATGCCATAGTTAAAATTCAAAAGCTCCTGCCAGGGCTTCCCTGGTGGTGCAGTGGTTAAGAATCTACCTGCCAATGCAGAGGACATGGGTTCGAGGCCTGGTCCGGGAAGATCCCACATGCCACAGAGCAACTAAGCCCGCGTGCCACAACTACTGAAGCCTGTGCTCCTAGAGCCCGTGCTCCACAAGAGAAGTCACCGCAACGAGAAGTTCGCGCACCACAAAGAAGAGTAGCCCCCACTCGCCACAACTAGAGAAAGCCCACGTGCAGCAATGAAGACCCAATGCAGCCAAAAAAAAAAAAAAAAAAAAAAAAAAAGCTCCTGACAGAGGTAAGTGCTGTGCTGAGTATTAATTAGGAAGAGACTTTCTACATTGAGTAGCAAGTCACATTTTGGTTCTGGAAAGCAGCAGGGTTTCAGAGATGGGTTTCAGGATGTCTGGAGTTTTGCACAAACTCTGTGTGTGTGTGTGTTTCTGGGGTAAGAGTTAAGGATTTTTATCAAATTCTCAGAGGGGTGTTCATGATCTCCCTAAAAATGTTATGAGCCATGTTGAAAGGGAAAATTCTATTTTCTATAGTGTTTTTGAGTAAACAGATGGCAAATGGTCCAGATATCAAGGTGGGGTGGTGCAATGCACTGAATGTTCATGTCCCCTCAAAATTCATATGTTCAAATCCTAACCCTCAATGTGATGGTTTTAAGAGGTGGGGCCTTTGAGAAGCGAGCAGAGCTCTCACGAATGGGATTCATATCCTTATTAAAGAGACCCTAGAGAGCTCTCTTGCCCCTTCTTCCATGTGAGCACACAGTGAGAAGAAATCCATCAATGAACCAAGAAGAGGTCTCTTACCAGACATGGAATCTGACAGCACTTGACCTTGGACTTCCAAGCCTACAGAACTTGGAGAAATAAATTTCTATTGTTTATAAGCCACCCAGTCTAGGGTGCTCTATCAATTGAACTGACTAAGACAGGCAGGAATATTGAGAAGTTCAGGTTTATTGCTTCTGAATTCTTGTGCCACTGAGCCCCCTGGTTGATGGTTGCTCTCAGCGCTAGGCTGAACTGAAGAGAGCTATGATCCTCCTTGCTCCCAATTTTTTTGTCTTCTGATTACCTCCTCTAAACAACAGGTCTCTGCTGTCATTGGTGTCTGTGCCTCCATGAAGTTACACTGTTCAATAGCTCTAACTGCCACCTGGTGTGTGTGTGTGTGTGTGTGTGTGTGTGTGTGTGTGTGTGTGTGTGTGTGTGTGTGTGTGTGTGTGTGTGTGTGTGTGTGTGGTCCTTTAGCCTTAATTATGGTATGGCCTTCAGTATGAGTGTCCATGTTTTGTAATTCCTCTTATCAGAGTCAGCAATCTCTTATTAGACCTGCAGCCTTGAAGCTTTTCCCTACCCACGAGGGTAGGCGTAGCACAGGCTCCGGACGTGCAGGCTCAGCGGCCATGGCTCACGGGCCCAGCCACTCCGCGGCACGCGGGATCCTCCGGGACCGGGGCACGAACCCACGTCCCTTGCATCGGCAGGCAGACTCTCAACCACTGCACCACCAGGGAAGCCCCCAGCAGCCTTCTTAACTGCCAGTGCTCTCTTGTGTGTGTTGATACCACTGAGGTCTTCACTGACACCTTTTTTTTTTCATGGCCAGTTTGCTCTTTCATATGTATATTTAGCATGTGGAAAAGATCAAAGAAGAATCAAGAATAGGACCCTTGCCTCTGTATTCCAAATTAGCAAGGTGACTGTTGACATTTTGAAA
Source organism: Tursiops truncatus (assembly GCF_011762595.2). Lineage (NCBI taxonomy): Eukaryota > Metazoa > Chordata > Mammalia > Artiodactyla > Delphinidae > Tursiops > Tursiops truncatus. The sequence goes on from NC_047046.1 coordinate 66,175,448, forward strand.
AGATTTTTACAGTGATCAGCTAATGAGGGAGTTCAGGGAGGTAAGTAACATCAGGAATCTTTCAAGGCTAATAATTCCCTAATTTTTCATGGTAGCCTTTCCTCCCCAGACTTCTAAATGCGACGCCAGTTTGGCAAGCTGATATAAATCTTTCCTTGCTACCTAGGCTTTCCTAGGTAAGCAAGGACATTCCTATAAGGCAGAACTTTCCAAGGGCGTAGAGATGAATTCCCCAGGGGCCAAGGGTAAAGGTCAGACCTCTCTTTGGGCAAAATTCAATCCTTTATGACATAGTTAGCTTTGCAGAATCTAGCTGAAGAGTAGAAACCAGTTTCAGTTCCTGGCTTCCAAGACAGGGTCTCGAAGTGCACTTCAGAGACACCAGTTGTGATTTTCATTTGCAACATTTTTATGTGCCGAGCCAGCTTCTTTGAGAAAAGTGGGGTTTGTGGGTTCTCTGAGAGCCAACACTAGAGGTCTAGAGTTTAGAATTTATGCAGGTGAACAATAGAAGAGGGAACAAGGTAGGATGTGATACAAGGTGGTTTCTCATTACACAGGAAGGCAGTAGAACCCTTCTTTGGCTGGGAGGAGGGGCTCGGGAGATAGAGAGAGGAGGAAGGAGGGGGTTTGTCTTGACTCACCTGTGGGGTTGAAAATGGGATGGAAGTGAGGGCAGAAGCTCCCCAGATGCATTTGAGGACCTGGCTGTGGAAGGAACACCTACTTTTCCTTCTGCCTGGAAATCTTGGAGGAGAGCAGCTCACAGAATTATACCAATAAATGACAAAGATGGAGCACACATAAAGCTTTCTGGGTTGTAAGCGAATAATATCCCCACATTAAAATGACACGTGTGGGACCATGCGCATATCCATTATTATGCTGTCCAATACATAGACAAACAGAAGTCTGCCTAATGGATGGTGAGAATTAGTGTTATTATTTCAAACACAATAGGCAATTTACATCTTTCTTGGTTAGTTGTATAATCTCTGAATAAACATAGTTGTGGGCAATTTATAGACGATCACATCTGACTATGTCTTCCTTGCCCAGATGTGGTTGATAAAATCCCTGCTCCTTGGCCTGGCATTCGGGTCCTCAGAGTTTGCCCTCAGCCCTCCTGCCCGTCTTTATCTTCTGTTCCTCTTCCTCAGGCTGTCAACCCTCCACTAAATGGAACTCAGCAGCTCCTAGAAGTGCTTTCCCACCGCTATGCCTTTACTCAGGCTGTTGTTTCGTCCTGGCCTGACTTTCCCCATCTCCTCTGGGTTGAAATTCCACTTCCTCTGTGAAACCCTCCTCAGTTTTCCAGACCTGAAGCTGGCCTCCTGTGGCACATTGGCCTCACCTCTCGTGGGATCTACAAAATGCTGATATTAGTCATTATTATTCATGATCTGAACATAGGCCGTCTCCTTTGCTCGACTGTCAGTTCCTTGAAGGCCAGGACCATGCCTTCTTCTCTTTTTAAAAATCTCTGTGTCTCTAAGAACACTGGGTACAGGGCTCTGCATCCTCAGTGAGCACTTACTGAATACACACACATACACACACACAGATACAGACACACACACCCATGCACACACACAGACACACAGATACAGGCATACACACACGCGCGTGCACACACATACATACAACTTCAGTCTTGGTCTCCCAGTATCTGGGAACTTTAGGGTGGAAGGAGTGAAGATGTCGTGATTGGGGGAAGCTGAGGCTAAGCCCTGGTGCAGAGGGCAGAGGAGGGGCAAGCAGGTGGCTGGGAGGGGCCTTCCCACTGGAGTAGACTTGTTTTCCAGTGAAGTGGCTTCAGAGTCCTAGAGCTTGAGACTAAAAAGGCCAACACTTTTTCATCAGACCAGAGCCATGTTTCTGTGCCTCTGTCATCAAATTTGGGTAGTAGGCTAGGGGTGTGGGCTGGGGTGGAGGGGACCCCTGAGGACTGGAGAACTTCTCTTCTGACTCTTGCAAAGCCTTCAGAGCAGAGAAAACCAGGTTTCCTTTGTCTTATCCTGTGTCCTCATCGTGGGACGTGAAGGGGACCAGGGGCAAAGGTCAAGAACACCATTCACGGAACTATGAATTAAGACAACAGGCAGGTTGGTCGCCCCTCCCTGTCTTTTATTTTTGTCAAGTGGTGGCGAAGGTGAAGATATGGTAGAGGCCATTCCTTCTGAGCTTTTTGAAACACAGATCTAAAATTGATATAACCTTGGCCAATCTGGCTATTTTAAAAGCCTTAAAAATTCGATCCTCTTTGATCCAGCAATTCTACCTCTAGAAATTTATCTTTAGAAAATATCTATGACAGTGCACAAAGTCTAGCAAATGTGCTCACAGTGATTCATTTTTAATAGTAATAAAGTCACATCCTAAATGTATAACAGGATTTGGGTAAATAAACAGACAAATATACATACTTTTACCACAGAATTCTCTGAAGTCAGTAAATATTATGTTGAAGATTTGGGGCAGCTTTCCTTAAAACTCTGCTCCCTGATTCAGGGCTGGTTGGTGTAGGTGTTGCACTGTCCCCAGCAGCCACTTCTGTGCAGTGCCCAGAAATGAGGCACAGATCCCTTGATCTCTGAGACTGTCCCATGGTTGCTTGATTCAAACCTTGCTGAGGCCAGAGTGAGTGCAAGTTAAGAGTGGGACTGGGGGGCTTCCCTGGTGGCGCAGTGGTTGAGAGTCCGCCTGCCGATGCAGGGGATGCGGGTTCGTGCCCCGGTCCGGGAGGATCCCACATGCCATGGAGAGGCTGGGCCCGTGAGCCATGGCTGCTGAACCTGTGCGTCTGGAGTCTGTGCTCCGCAACGGGAGAGGCCGCAACGGTGAGAGGCCCGCGTACCGCAAAAAAAAAAAAAAAAAAAGAGTGGGACTGGGTATTAAGCCTCCAAGCCCGCGTTTTGGGGCTGGGCCTGTGCACAGGTGCTGAGCTGGCAGACTGCCTGTGTGCGATGCTGCATGATCGCCTCTCCCAGGAGGGCACAGCTCGGGAGGGAGTCTGATCTTTATGTTTGGTGGCTTCTTTTTCTGTATCTAATCGATGGAGAAAATGGCACGGACATTAGGCTGAATTGCTGACCTGCCTGACATTAAAAGGATATTTCTTGACATGGAAAGAGGCTCAACATCCCTTGCTAAAGGAAGTAAGCAGTTCACAAAACTGCATAGCGCAGTATTATTTCATCCTTTTTCATAGAAGCCTTATCTCTTTCCATATTTATACTTACATCTCCACCTCTATCTTTATCTATATATATGTAGGAAAACATCTAGAAAGAAGGCTTACCAAAATATTGACATCTGTTATTTCTGGGGGGTGGAAATGCAGAAAGTTTTATTTGTGTTTAAGGGTTTTGTTTCCTTCCTTCCTTCCTCCCTCCCACCGTCCTTCCCTCCTTCCCTTCCTTTTTCTTTCCCTTTCTTTCTTTCTTTCTTTCTTTCTTTCTTTCTCTCCCTCCCTCTCTCTTCTTCATTCCTCCCTCCCTCCTGCCTCTCTCTCTTTGTTTCTCTTTTTCTTCTTTTCAATAAAGACATATATTACTTGTGTAATCAAAAAAAAAAAAAGAATACTGAGCTCTGGGAAAGATTCACCTCTGATTTCTCGTTCTTCTGCCCGCTAAACTGTAGTAAGGGGCTCCTGGTTTGAGGTGTAAGTTGCCTGCAGTGAGAGTCTGGTGGACAGAGCCCTTCATTCTGACTGGGGCATCTGGGAACGTCATGGAGGAGGTGGCCTTTGAAGAGGTGGGTCCTATGGACGGAGGCGGGGGGGGGGAAGGCCACACTGTGCTGAGGGGGCAGCATCAGTGACAAAAAGGGAGTGGCTTCATTGTGGGTGATGGTCAACTTGCTGGGGGACAAGGGGGGTCGGCAGACGCTCACACTTATCATTTTCCACCTGGACCTCGGGTGCTGTCTATAGTCATTCTTTTACCCTTCTCTGCTTAAAAGTCTTGTCATGAAAGGAGCTTCAGGTTCATTGGGGCAACCCTTCTTATGAAGTTCCCCCAGCAGATTTCTCAGTGCTGAGCAGAGGGGAGATGTCCAATGAGTCTGCAGGACTTGAGTTGACACACACGAAGTCAATAAGGCATCCACAGGGAATACTCCTTCCCTCACGTGAACGGTCTCGAGGAAGGTTTGCAGGTGGCCTGTTTAAAGACCGTCCTCCTCTAAAACCGTTCTTAATAGAGATGTGAGGGGTGTTTTGAGTAACCTTGTACTCACAGTAGTTAAACTTAGCTCACAAATCCTTCCCTTTTTATTTATTGGAACGGATTCAGGGATATGCATATGATAAAATAACTCAAACTCACTTGCATTCAGACATGCTTCTTGCCTGGGAGGCTGCCCGCCTGCTGAAAATGATGTCTAACCTACTGCTTTTAGGATCCACACAGTGTAGTGAACCATTTTTGCTGATGGGTCCTTTCTAGTTGAATCCCTCTCAGGCTTATAAAAGTGTGACTACCAAGCCAGCAACAAGGCAAGCTGGCGGTACTACTTGGGGTCTTGTCAGAATTTGGTTCTGACGTGGCTGTGCATTCGTGGTCCCCTGACTTGCCTCCCTCAGTGCGTGAAGAGCTGACAGTGGTGACAGCTCCGAGGTCAGGGAGATGGAAACCCTGGAGAGGAGCCATGAGGAGTGCTGCCAATGAATGACAGGAGAGAGCCCGGCCCGCAGGTCAGAGGAAGCCCCTCCCCTCTCTCTCCAGAGCATCCCTGTGGCTGCTGAGGACAGCAATTAAGGGATCAAGGCTTCTCCATAGGGGGTGGGTCCCAGGCACTTGAAAGGAGTAACAGAACATGGAAATCATCTGAGGAGTCCCAGGGGAGAAGGTGGCAGTCCCTAACGCCATTCCCTCAGCCCCTGGAGAGCGTACTGTCAGCAGGAATGCTCACTCCAGACAGTTAGGAAGTTGCATCTGCTGCCGTTCAACTTCCAGAAGTGAAATGAATCCTGCTTGTTCTGCAGTGGAGTCACTTTGCTGCTCTCCTTTGTCCTACCCTGACTGCCAGAACCCCCTGGATGCACCTGGGAGGGTGCTTTGCTTTCCAGACACCAGAGGAGTTTCTCTTCTTACAAAATGGTGATTTAAAAAAAGTTTCTGTTGATGATTGACAGATGGACAGAGTCCTGATAGCAAAACTATATTCACCCGCTAACTCACGTTTAACCCAATTCAAGACTAATTTGAATCCCAGCCTCAATCCCAACCTACGTCAAGTGAAGAAGAATGCATTAGTTAGGAGGAAAAGCTTGCTGAGAAGCCCCTCAGTGGACTTCTGCTCAGGTTCCATGGTTGGGTCAAATGCTCGTTCCCCAGCTGCTGGGGAAGCTGAGAAAGTGAGTGAATGGCATTTCACCTCTGCAGTGAGGAAGAAGGGTTAAGGGGATGCATGTAGGGTAGGCAGCCAAGAGCATCTGCTGTATTTCCTTGGTGTCTTGGTCTCCAAGTAGCTGATCAGGGCCACTGACAGTTACGCCTAAAAGTCCAACCAATCCCACTTATCTATCTCAGCTCGTTTCTTCTCTAGCTTGGAAGCTGTTGCTGGAATACGGAGGTCTTGGTTCTTGCCCATGACACATCATCTTCTGCCATCATCTCTTATCATCTTGCCATTTTGGCCAGAACCAATGTGAATCATTGGTGCCAATCTGCAGACAGTCTGACCAGTGGCCCCAACACTTGTTCCCCCCTTCTCAGTGTCTCCTTGAAAAGCTGTCTTCCTACTGCATCTATATCCCACCAGCTCCATCCCCCATCAGTAGAGCCAATCCTGCCTTCAGGCAGGGCATTGACTGACTCTATGATAACCTTGTTGGGCCAACCTTAGTGGGGTCTTCCAGCACCTCGTCTGGTTCTTTCTTTAGTCCCCTTACTTATGAGTCTGAGAGTCCATAATTTACAACAATAACTGTAACTCGTGGGAATGGACCCATGGGGGTGCATCGTTGTGATCCTCCTCCAAATTGGTTGGCTTCCAGGAGAGCTTGTGTCCATGTTGTGCTTCTGATTCACCAATTATAATTACATCTAACAGCTTATAATACAAACCTGATTGTGACAAACCAGGTAGAAGTTTTGTTTTTCTCATATAAAAAGAAGTCTGAAGGAAGGCAGTCTAGAACCGAGGCAAAGTACCCACAGTGCTATCAGGGACTCAGTCTTCCTCATTATTCTTCACGCTTTGCCATCCCTAGTGGGTGGCTTTTGTTCTCAAGAGAGCAACATGACTCTTTCATCTAAGAAATCATATTTCATTCCGGGCAAGAAGAAGGGGAGAATAAAGAACAGTAAAAAGGGAAAGGCTTTCTTTTGTTTAAATGAGGAAACAAATTTTCCCAGAAGCTCCATGCTGTAGGCTTCTACTTACATCTTATTGGCCCTCCCTTCAGGTCAGGTGTAATCTGGGGGAAAGGGCCGTGTACCTGAATCATGGAGCCTTCCTTTTGTCCATATATCCACAAGGTACCCAATCTCTATTGGTGAAGAACATCTTGCAAAACTCCCACATTCCCCAGAGTGCTGTCACATGTTTGCATACAGGCATTTCTGCAGGGTCTCTGGCTTCCTCCAAGGAGAGTTATTCACTTCTGCCTTCTGTCTTCCTCCCTCCCTCCTTTCCTTCCTTCCTCCCTCCCTCCCTACCTCCCTCCCACCCTTCCTTCCTTCCACAAATGCTTCTTGAGTCCCCAGTCTGTATCAGAAAATGTCCTAGGCACTTAGGGACATAGGCCAACGTTGCCCCCTCCTCTGTTGAGCAAGATGCTAAGTGTGGCCAGCAGATACCACATAAGAATCGTGGCTCTCCACTGAGCATCACCTGCTTGGAAGTAGCCAGGCAACGGATGTGTGCTCGTGGCTTGTGAAGGGTTAAAGAGATTTCCGGAAAACGTGTTCCAACAGTCTGCAAACCTTTTGAAATGTTGCTCTGAGAGGGAAGCTGCAGGCCCTGCATCTCCCTGAAGGAACGGAAGCCATCCCCATCCCTCCGTGTGTTGACTTCACGCACATGTGGGAAGCTTGTTTTCCCTGTTACAGATGGCTGGACAAGTTAAATCAACTCGACACAGCTGTGGCACGAGACGCCCCCCTGCTTCTGCATCAGTCAGGAATCTTGCTGGTGATGGACACAGGGAGTCAGCCGGTGGAGAGGCCAGGCTTAAAGAGGCTTATGGCAATATAGACATACATCCATATGTGGGACTCAAGACTGTTTTGAAAAGCTCTCACATCCTGAAAGACGTGCAGGATATTTAATTACACACGAAAAGAGAAGGTGTCTGCTGGGGAAACGCTGAATTAACTATTCACATTTTATATTATTAGTAACCACTTACATTTGTCTAGCCAGTTATACCTTTCAGGGTGCTAATATATACTTGATCTCATTGGATCTTTAAAAGAGTTTTAAAATATGTTTCATATTATATATTTAAATATTGACAACTCTTTTCCTACCACCTAACAAAGGCAATAAAGCTTCCACGGACACTGAATATCAATATCTTAGGAACACTAAACCCCAAATTTTCACTTTCTCCTTTCTCTTGCCTCATGATCCTGTTTTGTAACATGCATTTTGTACTTCTAACTCTCCCCCTGACCTTTTCACATTTCTGTCACCCCAGAGTGTCTTTATCCCCAATATTGTATCTTTGAAGTCCCATGCTAACCCACTTTATTTTTGCTGTTTGAGTTTTTTTTTGTTTGTTTGTTTGTTTGTTTGTTTTTGCGGTACGCGGGCCTCTCACTACTGTGGTCTCTCCCGCTGCGGAGCACAGGCTCCGGACTTGCAGGCTCAGCGGCCATGGCTCACGGGCCCAGCCGCTCCGCGGCATGTGGGATCCTCCCGGACCGGGGCACGAACCCGTGTCCCCTGCATCGGCAGGCGGACTCTCAACCACTGCGCCACCAGGGAAGCCCTGCTGTTTGAGTTTCAAAAATCAATTTCATTGAGGTAAAGTTGACATACAATAAACTGTACATATTTAAAAGTGATAACTTACTAAGTTTCGACATACGTATAAACCATCACCACGAGCAACGTAGTGAACATATCCATTTATTTCAAGTGTTGGCCTTTACTATTTCTGGTCAAAGGAAGCTTAACTAAGATGCCATTTTATTTACATTTTCTGATTCTTGAATATGGTTGAGGAGTACTCTCGTTCCGGTTCTGTACTCATGGGGCTGTCAGTTCAAGCTGGACCTCAGCCTTAATAAATGATATTTACACATATTCATGTCTCATCTCTAGTTTCTATTTCAGCAAATTCGGTCCATCTCCTGGGGTAGTTGAAAGAGCACCGTTTGGAGCTGGAAGATCTGAGCCCATGTCTCTTCCTTGCTTCTTTTTGATGTGTGACCTTGGACGATAATGACAATCATGACACACACCTCACCGGGTTATTTTGGATCACATGAGAACCTCCTTATGTAACAGGATGTTAAAATGGAAGTTTCTATACAGTCCTCAAGCCATGATACATGTAATATTCCAAAACCAAATCACCACATGGACAACTTACAGAGAAAATGTCCCCAACCTGGTTCAAGATGTCTTGAACTCCTCACCAGTTTTAAGATAATAAAAAGAGTGGAGAGGCAAGAGGACAGAGAATGTGTGAGGGAATTTATTTTATTACTTAAAAAAATTCGAAGTATAGTTAATTTACAATGTTGTGTCAGTTTTAGGAGAATTTTCTTGAGTGACGACTGTTGCCATGATGTGAATCTCCACACCCTTGGAGGTCCAGTGGGGGCAGGTGACTCCCAGGGGACCATTCAGAGCGCTTGATATGTGTCCCTGCAGTTGGGGAAGAGCTGACTTGGGGAGACCTGATTTATGCCTGAGGAAGCCACAGAGGGCCAGGAACAGCGGGGTAGGTGGACTGCCTGCACTCCTGGGGACTTGGGGGACTAAGGGGGCATGAAGACTTCCTGGGGGGTCAGAGGTTTGTTGACCTCATGCTATTTATCTTCCTGCCCCGTCCCTGGAGAAGGTAAGGAGAGAGCGAAGAAGCCCTGATGGAGTCGTGTGGAGTGGACCACACAGGGCCATGGGTGATGGGGAACAGTGCCCAGAGGAGCAGAAGGCAGGGCCCATGTCGTGGGAGTGTGGCCAGAGGGGCCGGCAGAGTGGCCTCCAGTGGGTCCAAGAAAGCACCTGTGAGGGAAGAAGTGGCTCTAAACGTCCATCTACCGGCCAGGAGAGCGGAAGCTCTCAGTCACAAGGAAAACTTCTTGCCCCTCCTTACCCCTTCCCCTCTTCTCTCCCCATGTGCCAGTCCATGGGGGACATCATGCCACCTCCCACGGGTCTGGGAGGGTAATGGGGAAGTCTCACCTTGAAGGTGTCTTAAAATTTCTGAATTGGGAGATTTTGCCTTAGGGCGAGCAGAAGAGTCATAGGATCTGACCATATTCCCATCTAGGAACAGGTGAAATGTACTCCTACATTTTAAAGGGAAAGTGAAAGATAAAATAAAGTTGTGTTTTAATTATATCACAAATGTTGCTTGTTTATCATACAGGTTACACCCTTAAACTGTAAATATGCAAATCTTAGTGACTGTTCAATACACCCTTTATCATAACCTCTCCGCCTTCCGCCTACTAAGACTGGGGTTCTAAACCTTGAGCTGCGTCGAATTGCCTGCAGGGCTTGTTAAAGCACAAATCGCTGGGTCCCGTTTGGAGTTTTTATTTAGTGTCTGGTATTGTGATTTATAGCAAGAAATATATGTTTGGTCTTTTCTGGCACAAAGCTCCAGAAACCCTTGGAATCTCCGAAGTGATGAGAGTGGTAAAATGTCTTTTGTTATGTTAACAAGGTGACTTTTGGAATGACCCCAGGCAACCTGAGGATGGGGGCTGGTTGCCTGCAGAGCTAACCCTGTGATTGGAGGGTTGGAACCTTCACTCCCAACCCCTGACCTTCGGGGAGTGGGGAGGGGCTGGAGGTTGAATCAATTGCTATTGGCCAATGACTTAATCTAGCATGCCTGTGTAATGAAGCCTCTATTAAAAACCCAAAGGGGAGAGGGTTTGGAGAGTGTCCTAGTTGGTGGATACGTGACTTGGGGAGGGTGATGCTTCTCACATACCTTGCCCTGCGCGCCTCTTCCTTCTGGATGTTCCTGAGTTACATTCTTTTATGATAAACCAGTAAGTAAAATGTTTCTCTCAGTTCTGTGAGTTGCTCTAGCAAATTAATCAGAACTAAGGAGGGGGTCGTGGGAACCTCTGATGTATAACCAGTTGGTCAGAATTACGGGTAACAAACTGGTCTTGCAACTGGGTGTCTGAAGTGGTGGTGGTGGTAGGGTGCTCAGTCTTGTGGGACTGGGCCCCGAACCTGTAGAATCTGGTGCTGTCTTTGGGTAGATGGTGTCAGATTGAGTTGAATGCTAGGATGCCCAACAGGTGTGTGGAGAATGGCTCCTTGTTGGTATGGGGGGAACGCTTACCCTCCCCACCCAATTCTGGAAACTGGTCTCAGAACACCTGTTATAGTGGGCCTGGGGGCCCAAAATTTGCATTTCTAACAAGTTCCGGGTGTTGCTGATGCCGCTGATTTGAGGCCTACCCTTGGAGAACCACAGCTCTCAAAACCTGGTTCTCCAATTGCTACACATTGGAATCAACTGGGAAGATTTAACTACTGATGCTTGGGCCCCAGCCCAGAAATCTGATTGAATTGGTACATCTATTTCATGGATTAAAATTGGAGTGACCAATTCATGGATTAAAAGCTGTCCCGGGAGTTGGAGGAGGAGTATTTACTTTTATTTTAAAATTCTCATTTATCTAATTGAAGGTGGAGACCTTGGCTTTCTGCCTTATACATTTTGGTATTATTTGAATTTTTAACAACGAGCCTATGCCACTCTTTATAACTAGGAAGCAAACATGTGACTTTATTCTTTCCATCAGTTGTGCCCATTTTAACATGTATCACAACTCTTTCAAATCTTCAAGGACATTTGGAGCTCTCTTCCCTCCATCATTCTTTTGGCCACCAAAAAAATTCCTTCTTGATCTAATAAAATCTAGCTCAGTCTAAATTCTACCAAATGTACTATATATTGAATAATTTTCAGCAATTACTATGGAATGTTCAAAAAAACTTTATCCTACACCTTATACTTTATAGTCTCTAATCTTTATTATTTATTTATTTTTTGCGTTACGCGGGCCTCTCACTGTTGTGGCCTCTCCCGTTGCCGAGCACAGGCTCCGGTCGTGCAGGCTCAGCGGCCATGGCTCACGGGCCCAGCCGCTCCACAGCATGTGGAATCCTCCCGGACTGGGGCACGAACCCGTGTCCCCTGCATCTGCAGGCGGACTCTCAACCACTGCGCCACCAGGGAAGCCCATAGTCTCTAATCTTTCTTTCTTTCTCTTTCACAATCCAGAAAATTCTACCAATCTACTTCCTTCTCTGGTGTTCCAGGCATGTGTATGTAAGTAAACATCTTTATTCATTTATTCTCACAAATCAGTAGGAACACTTATCGAGGACTTATAATGAGTCAGACACTTTCCATTTTACAGATCAGGACACGAAGCCTTAGAAGATTTCTAATTATATTTGTAGCTTCATAGGTGCCCTTTCTGCCCAAATATTTATTGAATATGTCATTAGTAAACAGCAGAAATGTGTTCAGTTTCTGACTCGATGGGTAGCCCAGTTGTCATGAATTCTTCAATTAGCCTTCTCAAACTCTGCCCAGAGACCCTGTTTATTATAGATTGACTTCTGATGGCTTCTCATGTGTCTGCCTTTTTTAAACATGCAATTGAAATATTCTTGTATGGAGGAAAGATGACTTTTGGGAGGCAGTTACACATTTTATTATTATTCCCAGGCTCCCATTCATATGCAGCATTATAAATATACATCTGGCAACTGAGATTCTCTTTCTTTGAAACATCCTCATTTTGTATATTAAACGAAATTCTACCTCTACATGATTCCCTTTCCCTATTACTGACTTGTGGAAAGATGCCTAAAACCCACTCCCTTTAGGTATAATAAAATTCTCTCTAGGTATTAAGCTTTATTTCTTGTACTCAAATCACATCCAGTTTCTTCTCTCTCAGGGCCATACCAACTGTGACTTTAATGTTTTCCATTTTACTACTTTTATGGATTTCTAAATTGTGCTTTTTCTGTATAGATGTAATTTTATTAAGACCTACACATTCCCTTTGATTGCTCTCTCCTCATGGGTCCCAATCTTTTTTCTTTTAAAATTGAGGCCTATTCACTCTGAACCCAACACTTTTTTTTTTTTTTTTGGCTCTCTCTTTCACTTAATTTCTGTGCTGTTTTCTTTTCTTCCTCTGTTGATTCATTTCGACGTAATTGACTATTTATTTTCCATGAGTTAGCCATTCCCCAAAGCTTTTGTCTGTAAGATTTTATGACAGACATTTTCAAAAGACAAAAAAGTTTGCAGAATTTTATAGTGAGCATCCTATACCTACCACTCAGATTCGACCATTTACATTTTAGTGCAGTACCTTTACCACGTACCTGTCCCCCTACCTGCTCCTCTTTTACCGTCTGTCACACCATCTTCTTTTGGATGCATTTAGAATTAAGTGGCAGAACCCATCAGCCCAAACACTTCAGCTGAATATTATTAGAGTTTAATATTTGTTTATGGTTCTTTTGTTCCCTTTTGAGGTAAAATTTATATACAACGAAATGCATAAATCTTAAATTTACCATTTGATATGTTTTGACAAGTACCTGTCACTTAGCCTGACTCCACAGACTGGGAACACAGTTCAGGGTGCAGAGCAGCTCTCCTGACCACAGGGCTCAGTGACAGCCTGTGTGGGTCTGGTCATCTGGCTGTTCCTACCCCTAACATCAATACCATACTCACATCTCAGCTATACTCTCTGTCTCTCTCTGCTTCTATCTGCTTCTGCTGTCCTTCTCATCATATGCTTCTCTACTTCTGCTCTGTGTCTATCTCCCTCTTTGTGTGTATCATGAACAGGCTCATTATGAAAGAATCTAATTGGTTTAGTTAGTCACCAGCCAGTATCAGCCATCTCTGTTGAGTAAAGAGGGCTGGTTTTTTTTTTGTTTTGTTTTTAAACATTTACTTATTGATTTTGTCTGTGCCAGGTCTCAGTTGTGGCTCGAGGTATCTCAGTTGTGGCATGTGAACTCTTAGTTGTGGCATGCATGCGGGATTTAGCTCCCCGACTAGGGATTGAACCCGGGCCCCCTGCACTGGGAGTGCAGGGTCTTACCCACTGGACCACCAGGGAAGTCCCCAGAGGGCTGCTTTTGGAGTCAGGTGCCCAGTTTTGTAGGGGGTGGAGGGTGTTACCTGGCTTTAGAGGCAAATGATTGCTTTGGCCTCTCCCTCTTAAGGGGGCTATGGAACGGGCAGGCTCAGAGCACCATGTTCAGGACACATAGTGAATTCTGCCCTCACAAGCTAAAGTCTTCACAGATCCCAAATAAGAAGTACTAAGCATATGGATGGCTAACCCTTTCCTTCCTTTGCTGTAGTTTATCTCATGTCATGTCCCCCAAGTTAAACCCCTTTTGCGTCTGCTACTTTGCTGGCACTCTTAGTCTCTCTTAGTCTCTCTTAGTATATAACTCAAGTGAAGTTTGCTAGAAGAGGCATGTCTTGATCTGCAAGGGCCTAATCTCTCTAATAGAACTTCTAGAAATCATCAAGAGAAAGACCTACAAACCAATAGAAAAATGGACAAAGGTCATGAACAACCAGCTCACAGAAAAGCAAATTAAAAGAGTTTAACACATGAAAAGATGTCCAACTTTGTTTTTAATAGCAAGCAAATATATAAAATATAATATATTAATTACAAATAATATATAATTATATATAACATGTATTCTATAATATTAATATATACACATATAATAAAATAATAAAAGGAATAATAAGGGACACATCCATCAATAGTACTACTAATAAGATGTTATTTCTAACCTATCAGAGCAGCAAAACCCTAATCATCTAACTTTTAAGAATCCATAAAATCAAGTTTGGCACACAGGCCAGCTTCACATATCGCACTTCTCCATGGTATTAGTTAATGTTAGAAAGCATTTCAGTAATGATTAGAGCAATGATTAGAAAGTCCTCAGGGAAAGAAAAAAAATGTTACACGCAGATAAACAGTGCGAAAGTAAATAAACAATGACAGACATTTTCAAATATGACAGAACTTGAAGAAGGCAGTCATTTAGGAGCTTGGGATTAACAAACTACTATATATAAAACAGATAAACAACAAAGTCCTACTATATAGCATAGGGAAGTATATTCAATATTCTGTAATAAACTGTAATGGAAAAGAATATATATATTCTCTCTCTATATATCTATATCTATCTCTCTCTCTATATATATATACACAGAACTAAATCACTTTACTGTACACCAGAAACTAACATAACATTGTAAATCAACTATACGTCAATAAAAAAATAAATAATAAAAAAGAATGTAGTCAAGGCTGCCACATGTGTCATATGTATATATGGCATTCCGTAGACTTTAATATGAATGGTGCTTCCTGGAAATATGCGTTATGCACAGCCTGCACAGATGTATGTAGCAGTGCTAAATATAGTCCTCACAAGACCTTGAAAAACTACTAAAGGATGTTTAGTTGTATAAAAGGTCAGTGGGGCAGCTAGAGCAGAAAGGACTAGCAGTAGGGATTGAATCTATCTAAATGCAGCAATAAAACTAACAGCAGTGGCAATTATGGCTCAGAACACAATGTGAACATTATGAAGAAAGGTAATGTACAAAAATAATTAAAAATATCAGATGGTAGAGAGACTGATAAGGTGGGCAATGTAAGTATTTATGAATTTTCTCATTTCTTGTGGTGGGTCCAAAGATATTGTTTAAATCTTCAAATCAAGCAACAGGATATCAATACATATAAAGGTATAAAATTAAAAAAATAGCAGAAAAGAATGTTAACAACCAAAATTGGGTAATAGGAGGGAAAGATGGTAGGAGGAAATATATTAATTTCATCTTCATTCATAGGTTTCCTAAAAAATAGAGAAGCTTGATTTTTTTTTACTGTGTAGTTCAAAAATTCATAAATAAAATGATAAATATCATAGTTTGAAAAGCAAAACCATCATGATTAAAAGATTGGATTTGAATTCAGACTCCTTAGCTTTGAATTCTAGCTGATTTGCTAGTTGTGATATCTTGAGCAAATTCATGGAATTCTAACCCTTAGTTTTCTCATTTGTCAAGTGAGATTATAATAGTGCTTATTTCATAAGGTTGTGAGAGGTGAATGCAATAATGAATCTAAAAGTCTTAGCAATAAATGTTACTTATCATTATTATAAATAAATATTACCTATTATTATTGCCATTCATTATTTCATTGCTAACCAAATACTAGGTTTGTACAGAACACCAAATTGAAATAAATTCTGAGCCCAATATATTCAATGGATAGAAATGCTACACTGGCACATCTCAGAGATACTGAAAACCAAACAGCATTATGATCAACACAGAGATTAGAGTTTTTGAAAAATTCACAGTATCAACACCATCAAATTACCGACCTATCACTAACCCAGTAGGAGTCAAATTTCAGTCTTTTGCTGACCACTGTCATGATTTTGTAACATCTGGGTGGAACTTATATTTCTATTTATCTAATATTTTTCTTTACTATTTACCTTATCTTTTAATTATTTGAACAATCACTTACAATTTACCATTACAGTTTAAAATTTATTCACTTTAAAAAACTTAAGCTCATACTAAGCAACTATATCCATGGAATTGTTTTTGATGTTCTAGTTCAATTTTTTAAACATATTATTAAATATGTGACTATAAAATAATTAGTCCATAGGCTCCCTAATATCATCTCAAGTATCACCCCATGGGTCACATAATACACTTTGGGAAGTTCTGTTTTTTTAATTCATTTAATAAGTGCTTTTGCACACCTACTATGTAATTGGTACTGTTCTAGGCAATGGAGGTACAGCCGTGAATTCCACCTACAAAACTTCCTGCCAGGGCTTCCCTGGTGGCACAGTGGTTGAGAGTCGGGTTCGTGCCCCGGTCCGGGAAGATCCCACATGGCGCGGAGCGGCTGGGCCCGTGAACCATGGCCGCTGAGCCTGCGCGTCCGGAGCCTGTGCTCCGCAACGGGAGAGGCCACAACAGTGAGAGGCCCGCGCGTATGGCAAAAAAAAAAAAAAAGAAAAGAAAACAAAAACTTCCTGCCATCATGTAGCTTACATTCCACCAGGAGGGACAGATAACAAACAATAAAGAAATCCTTTTTTTTTTTTTTTTTTGCGGTACGCGGGCCCCTCACTGTTGTGGCCTCTCCCGTTGCGGAGCACAGGCTCCGGACACGCAGGCTCAGCGGCCATGGCTCACAGGCCCAGCCGCTCCGCGCCGTGTGGGATCTTCCCAGACCGGGACACAAACCCGTGTCCCCTGCATTGGCAGGCGGACTCTCATCCACTGCGCCACCAGGGAAGCCCGGAACTCCATTTTTTTGTACATGAGGTGGTGATATGTGTTATGGAGAAAAATCAATCGGGGAAGGGAGATAGTGTTGGAGGGGAGCAAATGGGTGGGTTATAATTTTTTTTTATTGAAGTATAGTTGATTTACAATGTTGTGTTAGTTTCAGGTGTACAGCAAAGTGATTCAGTCATACACACATATATACATATTCTTTTTCAGATTCTTTTCCGTTATGATTTATTACCAGATATTGAGTATAGTTCCCTGTGCTATACAGTAGGTCCTTGTTGTTTATCTATTTTAGATACAGTATTGTGTATCTGCTAATCCCAAACTCCTAATTTATCCCCCCCCCTCCCCCTTTCCCCTTTGGTAACCATGTGTGTTTTCTATGTCTGTGAGTCTATTTCTGTTTTGTAAATAAGTTCATTTGTGTCATATTTTAGATTCCACATATAAGTGCTATGGTATGATATTTGTCTTTCTCTGTCTAACTTACTTCACTTAGTATGATAATCTCTAGGTCCATCCATGTTGCTGCAAATGGCATTATTTCATTCTTTTTATTGCTAATATTCCATTGTATACATGTACCACATCTTTATCCATTCATCTGTCGATGGACATTTAGGTTGCTTCCATGTCTTGGCTATTGTAAATAGTGCTGCAATGAACATTGGGGTGCATGTATCTTTTTGAATTATGGTTTTCTCTGGATGTATGCCCAGGAGTGGGATTGCAGGATCATATGGTAGCTCTATTTTTAGTTTTTTAAGGAACCTCCATACTGTTCTCCACAGTGGCTGCACCAATTTCCATTCCTACCAACCGTGTAGGAGAGTTTGTAATTATAAATAGCATGGTCCAGAAAGCCTCACTAAGCAGTTTCCCTCTGAGAAAAGTCCTGAAGGAGGTGAGTGAGTGAGCCATGTGCCTAACTGGGGAAGAGCAAGTTCAAAGGCCTTGAGGTGGAAGCATGCCTGGCGTTTTCAAGGAACAAAAGGGAGATCAGTTGTCTGGCGTGCAGAGGACGAGGGGATAAGAGAGGTCAGAAAGGTAACGAAGGGTGACAGACTGGGTAGGATCCACTACTACTATCACCACTACTACCACTACCACCACCACCACTACCACCACCGCCACTACTACTATTACTACTGCTATGTGCGAATTCCACTATTATTTAGGGTATAAGGATGAAGGGGAGGAATATGGCAAGAAGACATAAAATTCTCAAATGAGTTTGTGTTCAGCTCCAAATCCTTAAATTTTGGCCCATGAATCTTGTGGTCCTTGCGAACCATAAACTCTGCGTGTCACTTAAAAATCCACTGCACCAGATTCACCACCTAAAAATAGGTGGTCAGCGATGCATGATGGAATAAATGAGGGAACGCTTACTGGCCACCGATGCAGGCCTGTCACTCAACCGGGTTCTGAGCAGAATGCAAAAGAAAAAGACTTGGTCCCCGCCTTCAGGCAATCTGTAGTCTTGTTGGAGTAGAAAAACTTAGAGACAGAAGTTCTCAGATTACAGTGCTCTCTGAAGTTCTGTGTTGCTGGCTCAGGGCAGGAGGCAGGAGGGAGCCAGGACTCTAGAGAGGATGGTGAGGGGAGCTTCCTGGAGAGGGCAGGCCTTGAGCTGCACCTTGAAGAGTGAATAGGCAGAGGGAGGGCATCCTCAGCAAGAATAAACAAGCAAAAGAACAGTGGTGATAGCAATGAGCTTGCCCTGCCTGTGCAGTGGCTGGTGAGGTTACACAATGAGGGAGGACGTTGAAAGTTCAACCAAGGAGTTTCAAAGGTAAAAGATTAATTTACTTTTCCACAAGTGCAAGCAGGAAAATGTACTGGTCTGTTGTAAGCCTTGATAGAGAAGAGATTGGCCAGAAGCCCACCTGGATATGCTGCAAGAAGAACGTCACTTGGAGAACTGCCGGGGGAGCAGGATGCTCCGTGTAGCTCCCTTCATGCTTTGTGCTCGCCCCAAATTCCCTTTCCTATCTGCAGGCAGTTAGGGGAGCTCTCTTATCAGACCCATCTCCAGCTGCAGCAAGCCAGATGAAGGCAGTTACACGAATGCATTTTAAATGCATTACAAGATTAGAGATTCCAGAAATGGCAGGGATAAAGGCTGTAATCATCCTGATTTCAGCAGATAGAAAGGAATTCAGAGTGCAGAGAGATAAGAAAATCTGTTGTTGAAGGCAGGACCCAGGGGGAGGGGGTTTTAGAAATAGGCCTACCCCCACCCTCCCTCTTGAGTCAGAGTCTGGCCTCGGGAGGAGATCTCACACCCACCTTCTGCTGTTCCTGCAGCCCAGTGAATCCTTGATATTTTTCCCCCTTAGACACATGAGTCTTATTTCCCACCTCCATGCCTTTCAGAGCCCAAAGGTGGGACACCATCTCTTCATCTGCTCATAGGTCTGATCTTTATTCTCTTAAAAATGAGCCAGAAGAATAGATATATCATTTGGGGGAAAATTTCCAGGTTACCCTGGCTGCTGCTCCCTGATCTACAGGTCCCAGGTCTGTTTCTTTTAAGTAGTTCTTTGAGACTTAAAGTGCACATCATTAGCAAATGCAGAATCTCAGCCCTACGCCATCCCTACTGAGTCAGAATCTTCATTTTACCAAGATCCTCCCCCTACTCCCCCAACCCGCAGATGATTCGGATGCATGTGGAAGTTTGAGATGGACGGGTCTCATTCACTCATGGGGATCAGGGCTTCAGGAAGAGGCTACTCGGACTGCAGTGTGAGAAGCAGACGGCTTGGTACTACATTGGGTTTGGAGAGCCTGGCTCTCTCAACTTCTCTCTGGGGGTGTCTCTCCCCTCCCTCTCTTCATCCTGTAGACAATGGTTGAGCATTTGCCATGTGCTAGGTACCAGGCTCGGCTCTGGGACACAAGCACGAAAGGACAAGCCCTGGCCCTTCAGCAGCTGACGACCCACTGGGACAAAAGCATGCAAATGCCAAGGTGGAATACAGGGAGATAGATAGCTGTGTCCCCTAAGCTGAGCCAGGTCCGTTCCCAGGGGCCCCTTCTCCCCCTGAATTCCCTGGCAAACTTTAGGTCTTGCTACACTGACTCTAAAATCCCTTCTCTGCTCCCCCTCTCCCTTATAAATTTTTCCCCATGTAGCCACCTCCTTGGGATGCTAGACTTTTCCCCTGTAACTGATTATTCCTGTTCTTAAGTTTTCTTAGTGAAGTTCCTTTCTTCCCACATAAAGTCCTGCCTAGTTTGCCTCCTCTGCTAGTTCTGGAGCCCGTCCCCCTTTCTCTAACTTCAGTACAATTAGCCTGATCCAGGCCCTTCGTCTTTATCAGGAATGATCCCTTATCTTTTTAAAGAAAATTCATTAATTAATTAATTTTTGGCTGCATTGGGTCTTTGTTGCTTCGCGCGGGCTTTCTCTACTGCAGTGAGCGGGAGCTACTCTTCGTTGTGGTGCACAGGCCACTCATTGCGGTGGCTTCTCTTGTTGCAGAGCATGGGCTCTGGGCATGTGGGCTTCAGTAGTTGTGGCGCACGGGCTCTAGAGAACAGGCTCAGTAGTTGTGGCGCACAGGCTCAGTAGTTGTGGCTCATGGGCTTAGTTGCTCTGCGGCATGTGGGATCTTCCCGGACCAGGGACCAAACCCATGTCCCCTGCATTGGCAGGTGGATTTTTAACCACTGTGCCACCAGGGAAGTCCCTGATCCATTATCTTTGTAACTGGCCTTCCTGTCCTGTGTCTTGTTCCTGTCAAATCCATTCTCTACAGCAGATGGAGTGATCTTTCTGATACACAAAATCTAGTGCTCAGTAAACCCTTCAAAGGCTCCCTGAGCAGGTTATGTTCTAAAGTCCTTATTAAACACGTTTCATGACCTGTCCTCTGACAGTCTAGCCTCCTCTCCCATGACTCTGTCTTCTGTTTCAGCTACAACAAACCCCGTGACATCTGGCTTCACCGTCCCTCTGCACATGCGCTCACACTCATCCTGCTTAGAATGGCATTCTTTCCATTTCCACCAGGTTGATGCCTGGCCATATTGCCGTACCCAGTTCAGTTTTCCTCTTCTGTAGGGTTTCCAACCCTAGCTGCACATTAGAATCACCCGGGGGGAGGTTTTTAAAAAAATACTGAAACCCAGGCCACAACCTCAGGGAATCTGATTTTATTTATGTGGGGACAGATGTCTGGGCATTGGTATTTTTAAAAAGTTGCCTAAGTTGGTGCTTCTCAAACTTTACTGTGTCCACAAATCCCCTTGGTATATTTTTGAAATGCAGATTCTGATTCAGTAGGTCTCATAGAGCCTGAGAGTCTACATTTCAGATGTTACCAGTGCTACTGGTCCACAGACTGCACTTTGAGTAGGGAGGGTCTGGTGCAAATGATTCTGAAGTGCCCCAGGCTGGCAGCCCCCCTTCTATAGGACCCTTCCAGGCCTCTCAGCCATCACTCTTCTGTAGCTGCTCCATCCTTCTGTGTCCTGCCTTCTGATTTCTGACATTTCTTACCATAATAAGATTTCCTCAGATTTTCAGTGCAACCCTCAGTGATAAAACTACTCCAGTAAAAATTTAATAAAAAGAAATTTGAGTATAAAATAAATAAATAAAGAATGGATAAAGAAGATGTGGTACATGTATATAATGGAATATTACTCAGCCATTAAAAAGAATGAAATAATGCCATTTGCAGCAACATGAATGGACCTAGAGATTGTCATACTGAGTGAAGTAAGTCAGACACAGAAAGATGGATATCATATGATATCACTTATATGTGGAATCTAAAAAAAAAAAGAAAAGATACAAATGAACTTATTTACAAAACGGAAACAGACTCACAGACTTAGAGAACACCTTGGCATTTGCATGCTTTGTTCTTACGGTTACCAGAGGGGAAGGGTGGCAGGGGGAGGGATAGTTAGGGAGTTTGGGATTGAGACGTATTAAATGGATAACCAACAAGGACATACTGTATAGCACAGGAAATTCTGCTCAGTGTTATATAACAACCTAAATGGAAAAAGAATTTGCAAAAGAAGAGATACATGTGTCAGTATAACTGAATCACTATGCTGTACACCTGAAACTAACATAACATTGTTAATCAACTATACTCCAATATAAAATAAAAAGTTAAAAAAATTTGAATATAAAATAAATAAATAAAATGTAATCTCCAAAAAAATGGAATGAGCTGCTTCATGAGGGAGAAAATTTCATATGCCTTTTTACTAAGCAAACACTTTGGCATAAAGATACAATTTCTCTTTAAAATGCTTACGAGGAGATTGATAAGACATCAAAGAAACACATTTTCCACAGAAGCAAAGAAAGGGTGGTTTGCTTACCTAAGGAACAAAGCTCATGGCCTATTTGGAGTATTTGACGGAAACAGCATGTACAGATATAAAAAGCTCTGAAGAATTTACAATAGTAATGTAGTTATGGTAATAGCTAATACTTACTAAGCATTTATTATCAAGGTAATGTTCTAAAAGCTTTATATGTAATAACTCTCTTTATATGTAATAACTCTGTTCTATAACTTTATATGTAATAACTTTATTGTCCTTGGAGGTAGTTTCTATTAATTATCCCCATTTTACAGACAAGGAAATGGAGACTCGGGGGTGTAAGTACTCAGCTGTGTGAACTAGCAGGTTGCTTAACTGAGGCAAGTGAGTTAATAGTAAAAAAGACCCAAAAGAACTAGAATCATCCAGAGGATAGAGACATCATTTAACGTCTGTGAAAGAAGATCACTGAAAAAGTTTTCCAGAGAAATTGCCCCTTCCCCAACTTACGTTTACAGCTTACACACTTTTAGTGGTATTTGTGAGCATCAAATGGGCAAGGAAAAGTTTTTGAGACACGTGACTCATGATTTTGAATGCAGTTTGAAAACCTAGGGACCGATGAAAAAAAATGCTTCCTCTTGCTTTTGGGAGATTTACCAGGAAGAGATGTCATCTCTTGTCTAAACTTCATTGCATTCTTATTTTAAAATACTTCAGCCAGTCCAGTCCATGTTGAAAAATTCTCCCAAAATAGCATTTTAAAGATTAATATTAAGTATTTAGATTTAATATTTGCATTTAATACTTAGCAGATATCTAAAAAAGCACATACCTGCAGTTGCATAAAGTATATATGGTATTTCTCTGATGTAAAGGGCTCTCCAAGAATGAAACCTACATTTATACAAGTACATCTATAGGAGATAAGCATTCTACTCATGATGGCCTGACAGCTCTCATTATGGCTGTTGGCCCAAACCCAGAAGGTTGTGAGTAGGTTTGTGCCCAGGTGGATTCTTTAACACTTTCTCTGCATGTTTTCTCAAGGGCCAGGACTGGATTTATTCAGCTTTTTATCCAGTTCCTGGCACAGTGCTCAATGTGTTTATTGAACTAAACCAGTATCAATAGCTAGTGTGTATTGAATGCTTCCTCTGATCCAGGCACTGTGCTAAGCGCTTTTGCAGGGATTAGCTCATTAAAGCTCTTCATAAAGCCATGTGGTATGCACACCAGCCCAGACCTCTGATGACAGCCACCCTCCTGAGCACTATGTGTGGCTGCTTCTTCACCTGTGGGTTCGGGTTACCTTGAGGTATGTGCCCTTGGCAGCCGCCAGGCCCCATACAGCTCCAAGCCCAACTTCTCAACAGACTTTTTTCTCTTCCTGAGCTGTTTTTCTACTACCCAGCTCACAAGCTGGGCAGAAAAACTACTGACACAACCCAAGAAATCAAGATTCCATTTTATCTCTCAATTCATCCCAGCCTCTGTACGTCTGCATCTCTATTCCTGCCCTGTCACTAAGTTCATCAATAGCATTTTTCTAGATTCCGTATATATACATTCATGTATGGTATTTCTTTTTCTTTTTCTGACTTACTTCACTCTGTATGGCAGACTCTAGGTCCAACCACATCACACTGACATGTAGACACTACCATGTGTAAAACAGATAGCTAGTAGGAAGCTGCTGCATAGCACAGGGAGATCAACTCGGTGCTTTGCGATGACCTAGCTGGGTGGGATGGGGTGGGTGGGAGGGAGGCTCAAAAGGGAGGGGATATACGTACACATATAGCTGATTCACTTTGTCGTACAGAAGAAAGTAACACAACATTGTAAAGCAATTATAATCCAATAAAGATGTAAAAAAAAAAAGTTCCATTTTATCCACATTCTGAGATTCTCTCTGAATCCAAAATCAAGTATATTTTTTCCATTTGAATTTTTGGAGCATTAATAAGTTGCAGTTGCATTCCAAGATTCTCTGAGAATCCTAATTCAGATATTTTTTTCAACTTGAACTTTTAAAGAATGAATACTACTAAAGCTTTACATTCAGACTCCACATTTAATTAGAAACCATCTTAAATGTGGTTCTCCCTCTTGAAAAGTCAAATAGCCTTACGATTAAGGTATTTTCTCCATTTTACAGGTGAGAAAACTGAGGCATAATAGTGTCTTATTCAAGGTCACACAGCTTTTTTTTGGCAGATGTCACCATTAATAAGATATGATATATATAAGACAGATAACATAGGTATTGTTATCTCCATTTTATACATGAAGTAAAGAGGCTCAGAGAGGTAAATAAGCATCATACTGTTTTGATGACTGTAGTCTGCAGTATAATTTGAAATCAGGGAGCATGATACTTCCAACTTCGTTCTTTCTTGAGATTGCTTTGACTAATCAAGATCTTTTATGTTTCCATACAACTTTTAGAATTATTTGTTCTAGTTCTGTGAAAAATGCCATTGGTATTTTGAAAGGGATTTCATTCAATTTGTAGATTGCCTTGGGTAGTATGGTTATTTTAACAATATTCTTTCTTCTAATCTATGAGCATGGTATATTTTTCTATTTGTTTGTGTTGTCTTTGATTTCTTTTGCAAATGTCTTATAGTTTTCAAGGTAAAAGTTTTTAACTTCTTTAGTTAGGTTTATTCCTAGGTATTTTATTCTTTTTGATGCAGTTGTAAATGGGATTGTCTTCTTAATTTCTCCTTCTGATAGTTCATTGTTAGCGTATAGAAATGGAACAAATGTCAGGATATTAATTTTGTATCCTACAACTTCACTGAATTCATTTATTTTAATGGTTTTTTGGTGGTGTCTTTAGGATTTTCTATATATAGTATCATGTCATCTTAAAACAGTGACAGTTTTACTTCTTTCTTCCTTATTTGGATTCCTTTTATTTTTTCTTGTCTGCTTTCTGTGGCTGGGACTTCCAATAAGATGTTGAATAAAAGTGTCAAGAATCCCTGGCAGGGATTCCCTGACAGGGCATCCCTGTCTTGTTCCTGAGCTTAGAGGAAATGCTTTCAGCTTTTTCCTATTGAATATAATGTTGGCTGTAGGTTTGTCAGAAATGGCTTTTATTACATTGGGGTTTGATATGAGTTCAATCTTAAATTTATTGTGACTTGTTTTGTGGCCTAGCATGATCCATCCTGGAGAATGTTCCATGTGCATTTGAAAAGAATGTTTATGTTGTTGCTTTTGGATGGAATGTTATATATATATCACTTAAATCCATTTGGTCTAATGTGTCATTTAAGGCCATTGTTTCCTGATTGATTTTCTGTCTGGATGATCTGTTCATTGATGTAAGTGGGGTGTTAAAGTCACCTACTATTTCTGTGTTATTGTCCATTTCTCTCTTTATGTTTGCTAATATTTGTTTTATGTATTTAGGTGTCCCTATGTTGGGTGCATCTACATTTACAAGTGTTATATCTTGTTGGATTGATCCCTTTTTCATTATGTAATGTCCTTCTTTGTCTCTTGTAGCAGTCTTTGTTTTTAAAGTCTATTTTGTCTGATATAAGTAATGGAACCCAAGCTTTCTTTCACTTCTATTTGCATGTAATACGTTTTTTCATCCCTTCACTTTCAGTCTGTGTGTGTCTTTAGATCTGAAGTGAGTCTCTTATAGGCAGCGTATAGATGAGTCTTGTTTTTGTATCCATTCAGCTACTCTGTCTCTTGATTAGCACCTTTAGTCAATTCACAGTTAAAGTAATTATTGCCATCTTGTTAATTGTTTTCTGGGTGTTTTTGTAGTTCCTTTTTGTTCCTTTCTTTTTTTTTTTTTTTTCTCTCTTCCCTTGTGATTTGATGACTGTCTAGAGTGTTATGTTTGGATTCCTTTCTCTTTTTTCTGTATGTGTATCTGTTACAGGTTTTTGGTTTGGTTACTGTGAAGTTCATATATAACAACACACACACACACAAATATATGATTATTTTAAGTTATTGATCTGTTAAGTTTCAATACATTCTAACAACCCTGCATTTTTACTTCCCCTCCCCCAGAAAAGTGTACTGTTTTTGACCTTATGCTTTACATCTTTTTGTTTTGTGTATCTCTTTACTTATTATGGATATAGATGATTTTACTACTTTTGCCTTTTAACCTTCCTACTAGCTTTATAAGTGTATGTTTGCCTGTACCAATTAGACTTACTACATTTACTGTATGTTTGCCTTTATCAATGAGATTTTTTCTTTCAAAATTTTCATATTTCTAGTTTGGTCTTTTCAGTTTAGAGAAGCCCCTTTAAAAGTTCTTACAAAGCTGGTTTAGTGGTGTTAAACTCTTTTAGCTTTTGTTTGTTTGTAAAACTCTTTCTCTCTCTTTCAAATCAGAATGAAAGCCTGGTAGAATATTCTTGGAGTAGGTTTTTTCATTACTTTGAATATACTGTGCCACTCTATTCTGGCCTGCAAATTTCTGCTGAAAAGTCATCTGACAGTCTTATGGAAGTTCACTTACATGTACTGTAACTAGTTGCTTTTTCCTCACTGCTTTTAAGATTCCCTCTTTGTCTTTAATTTTTGCCATTTTAATTGTAATGTGCATTGGTGTGGCCCTCTTTGAGTTTATCTTGTTTGGGACTCTCTGTGTTTCCTGGACCTGGAGGTCTATTTCCTTTCCCAAGTTAGGGAAGTTTTCAGCTGTTAGTTTTTTTCAGATCTGCTTTGTTCCTTTTGCTATCTCTTCTTCTGGGAACCTTTAATGCAAATGTTAGTGCACTTGTTTTCAGAATTCCTTAGTTTCATGTGCTCCTCACAGCCCTCTGGAGAGTAGCAGCTCAGGAATTATTATCCCACTTTATGGTTGACAACACTGAAGCCCAGAGGCATCAGGACAAGCTCACACTCCTCAGGTTGCTAAGTGAAGGAGCCAGGACTTCTGAAAAATACCTAGAAGTTACAGAAATGATGGCAGACACTGAGGAGAGAAAGGTCATTTTATCTCTACAGTCTTCCAACTATGTAAGGCCTTCAGACTATTTTGCCAACTTGAGCTGTGCTATTTACTCTCGCCAAAGTGGATTCCGAGACTGGGTGAGAGGTGGTAAGAGAAAGAGGAAGAGAGTAACGTGCCACTTCTCATAACTCACCAGATCTTGCTGTACACCCCTGCTCTGTCTCCATCTCCACATTTTATAGATGAGAAAACTGTGGCCCAGAATGGGGAACTGACTTATCTGTGTAAGGAAAGGAGGTCTACTGCCTTTGGGTTTGCATAGTCTTGGAGTGGGCTTCTCTGTATAACCCATGAAACCATATCAGAAGCAGGAAGGCTGTGCTTCCTTTCATTCTGATTAACTCTGCACTCTGCTTCTCTCTCAAACATCTCCTTCATCAAGCCTCTCATTTGTTCTAGAATTTCTGGTGGCTCTCTGGAAGGTTAACGTCTTCTTTTGACTGTCCATCTGGCCCCATCCCACCCATCCATTTGGTACACCCTGCTCCTTCCCAGACACCCAGGCACACACAGAGATCCTCAGAGGACGATTGGTTCCAGTCAGCCCTGCCTTGCCTCTGCCCATATGCTGCACCTCACTGACTTCAGGGTGAGCTGCCCACCCTCTTCTCTCCACCTACCTGCATCTCTCCCATCTTTTAAGACCTAATTTTCCTCACGTCCCAACTTTCCCATGAAGCCTTTCCAGGCTGATTAGCTCCCACCCATGTCACTCTCCTTTCAACTTGGCACTTAAATATTTGCACATTTAGTAATAATAATAATAACTGGTTGCATTTTTGAGCATTTACTATATTCCAGGCTCTCTTCTAAGTGTCTTTCATTTAGTGACTTGTTCAAATCTTAGAGCAACTACTGTATGAGATAGAGACTAATATTACCACTTTGTTACAGGTTTAGGAAACTGAGGCAGAGAGATATTAGTTACTTGTCCGAAGTAACGCAGCCCCATGGCTCTAGGACTCACACTACACTAAACTCTTTAAAGTGTAAACTCCTTGCAGTGAGGAGTCACATTTTCTCTTTCCTCTTACAGATCTATTGCTTAAACTCTCTGAGTAAAGAAAAGATTCCTTGTTTCCTCAGTGGAGATCATGACACCTTCCTTGGAGGGGAGGTATGAGGATGAAGTGATGTCATATCCAGGTTAGCATGGTGCTGGCACGTGGTAGGTAACAAAATATTTGCCAGACAAGACTTAGGTTTTCTTCTTTTGATGCCACTCTTCTCACTGCTGTGCTGTTAAGAAAAATAGCTGTTTTTGGACAGAAAAGCAAATCTCTAAATTGTGTATCATTTACATCAATTAACATAGTGAGTATAAACAGATTTATTTCAAAGAAAGAATATTGAAAATTTAAAGCCACTACTGCAATCAACACTCAAGGTCCAACTCACCTGAAACACATAACAGTTTTAAAAGGGGGTTCATCTCCTAATTTGTACTGGGAGATAGAGCATAAGACTCATGCACAGATAGGTAGTATGCAGATTCATGGAGGTATAGGGACCCACAAACTTGGTCTTTATTTCAGCTAATTTAGCTAAAACGACTTCTCAGCACAATTATATAGGACAATTATCCTAATAGATATGTTTTTGGATGCTTGTCCTACCCACAGCCTCCTTTTCAAAATTGCTTCTCCCCTACCTATAGCCTCAGTTGAAGGAGGGGTGGAACCAGGGAGCCATGCTGACACCAGGCACCCTCCCCTCCCCTGATTGGACCTGTGGTGGATACCTGACCAAAGTTCAGCCAATCCATTGGCTGACCAGCACCCAATCAGGTTCTCTATTTTGAGAATTTGAACCAGGAAACAGAATCCTGAAAGGCCTAATAGACACAGGCTTGTGGATATAATGCAGAGGAATCCTCCAAAGAGAAATGGAGAAGAAAGAGAAAGAGCTGGGAAAGAACACATAGCTCCTGAGAGGTGGAATGAGTTCTGTCTCTAGTGTCGGAATTTCTGTGTATCCTACAACACACTCCTTTTTTGCATGAGTGGATGTCAAAACCCATTGATTCCTGAGAGCGTAGATGTAACCCTATGATTCTCTCTGAGTATGGGGGTTTATGTTGGCTTATACGTGTCATGTTAATTGATGTAAATGGAATACAATGTAAAGTTGAGGGGTTTTTTTTGTTTGTTTGTTTTTTGGTCGAAGTGAAGTTGTGTTTTCCATGGCAAGAGAGTATGAAGTCCCCAGAGTAGAATCTCCAGTTCTTGTTCGGCAAATATTTGAGTATCTGCCATGTGCCCAAGGGAAGCATAAGGCTGGACACATCAGTACTACCCCCAGCCGAGTTTTCATCAGCCTTTTCTTCAGAGCTAAGTGGTGATTAGGAGTTATGATCAGCCAGCTTCTGGAGAATACATACTGCTTGCTTCTCGGTCTTCCTGCTCTGACTGCATTTTCCAAGTTCACTCCTGGGCACTTCGGCCACTGGATAGAAGAAAGAACAGAAGAGATGTGGGGAAAAAATAAACAAAACCAGCCTGTCTTGCTCCATACTTTGAGTTCTAGTTCTAAACTTGGTGGAGGACAAGGTTTATAGACCAACCAAGAGGATGTTTAATTAAGAGCACTTTGCCTCTGAAGCCTCGCCCACATCTCCGTTGAGTTCTCTAGATTCCCCGTTCTCTGGAGGCAGCAGACTATGGTGGGAAGAATCCTGGCCTGGGCCCTGTGTCCTTTCCAATCCTGGCTTTGCTTGCTGGGGCACTTGGGCAAGGGCCACTTCCCATCGCTAGGCCTCTGTTTCCCCATCTGTAAAAAGATCATCATTAATGCCAGTTCTGTCTAGCTCACAGGGTGGTTGTAGATCAAATGAGAAAATAGATGGGAAAAGATTTCCAGGCCATAAGGAATAAAGAATGTGTGTGGGATCATTAGTAAGGCCATAGTGGAGAAATGTGTCCAGGCAGCACAGATCCCAACCTGCCCCGACTTGCAGCCACGCCACGATTTCAGATTTGTGGCCAACCCTCCCCCACCCTGTCCCCAAACCCAACCCACTGACTTTCTCTGGCTTCTTTCCCTTTCAGCCCTTTGTTTTCTGTAGCTCTCTCCTGGGGGGACAAAAATGTTGCCAGTCAACAATCTATGCCAATCTATGGAACATAGATACCAGCTCTCACTTTGGAATATTTAATTGAGTGTGCAGGATTCTTGATCAAAGGTAAATATTTCTATATATCTGGCAATTTGAATGTCATTGAACTTCCTTCCCCCCACAGTTTTGCTCAGAATAAGGTGAAGAAGATAATTGTCAAAGGGCTGGAAGTTTCCTTGGGTGCCTCATACTACTGCTGCTGCCTGCCAAGACCCACCCTCCTCCCCCCAGCAATTCTGCCTTAATTGGTCTGGGGTACGGCCTGGACATCCATGCTTTCAGAAAGTCCCAGCAGGTTCTAATGCATATCCAGGGTTGAGAACTTACTGATCTTGTCTAAATTCAGTTTACAGATGAGGCATTGGTGATGGATTTCTCCCAAACTACGGTCCTTCATTTAAATTCTTGTTGGCCTCCCCCTGCGGGTTTAGCCAACACCTAAATCTCAAACATTCTAAAATGGAAAAATGTTCTTTCCAACCAGCTTAAAATATCTTTTTATTTACTATTTTATTTTTATTGAAGTATAGCTGATTTACAATGTTGTGTTAGTTTCAGGTGTTCAACAAAGTGATTCAGTTATATATATGTATACATATGTGTATATACGTATACACACACACACACACACACACACACACACACACACACACTTTTTCAGATTCCAAGCTTAAATTCTTAATGTCATTGCCATCGTTATCCTCAACACCTTCCTGGAAACCTCAGGCAGCTTGAATATTCTCCTTATCCCCAAGATGAACTCTGGAACTGGAATGAAATTTCTTGTTATATTTCTTGCTTCAGTCTATTTTTTTCTGTTTCCACTGTACTCATGCTAACTCGTGTCTTGTTAGTGTACATCTGACCCCGCCCATCAGCTGGCAAACTAGTCTCCTGTCTTCTCTCCTTTGCTTTATTCTACCCAAAACACGAGGCTTGATGGAGGATGGGGTCTCAGTTCCTCAGACTGACCTTCATAGGCTCTGACTCTTTGGTCTTACTCTCCCTTGCTACCAGCTCAGCCGACCTGGACCCCTACTTTCTGAACGCACTTTTTTATTTTACTGTCCTGCTCAGGTTCTGCTCTTAATCTTCTTCCCCCTTTTCTGCCTGTTGAATCTCACTTATCCTTCAAAGTCCAACTTGGGTTTGGCTGTCTCCACTAAGCCTTTCCAGATCTCCTCCTGCCAAAGCGATTTCTCTCTGAATTCTCCTGCTTGACATTGAGCACTTAGCAGATGCTGAGTTTCACACCGATACTTTGATCTCCATGGGGACTAGGGCCCTATTCTATACGTCTCTGTGCCTCCCAACTGATACCCAGCGCAGCCTTCTCCGCCATGGTTGGCGTGTAGTAAATATTTGTTGTGTGAATGACTGCTGGATTGAAACACAACAGTGAAGTGACTTTTGCAAGATCATCCAGCTTGTTCGATGGACCGAGTAGGAAGAGAATCCATATCTTTGACATCTACACTGTATTCTGTTTCAAGAAGCCCGTTTTGCTTAAATGTAATTCACAAATGGTGCACTTTATAAAAAATTAGTTGTTTCATTAAGGACATTTGTTTGTTAATTTAGAAAAAAATCACAGTTAAGAAAAAGTTGAACCATTTGGGAGAGGAAGAAGCAACCTTTGTGAGTGGCTCAACCAAAACAACCGGAAAACCAAACATTAAGATTCGTGGAGTGTGACATTTTCCTGTCATTCCTGGGAGGGTCTGGGAAACCTGGATGTCAGAGTAGGAAGGGACGAGAACAAGTTGAACAGGCTGCTTCTAGAAGATTCAGTGCCCCAGCCTTTCTAAAAGCATGCGGGGGACCTGGCCGCGCTGTGATTCTGCGTGCGTTGTGCACAGGAGTCTGGGTTAGCAAGGGTTAGGGCAGTTTCTTTCCCATCAACACCTCATTAAACTTCTGAATGCCGAAGCTTTGCTAGTGGACTGTATTAGGTTTAATCTCTCCTGAATTCCACACATTTCATTTAAGCTGCACAGTTAATTTCCTAAGGGGTAATTGAAAATGCAGCATGAAATGTGTGGTGAGTGAAGGCTATTATGCAGACCTCAAGTTCTACATTTCTGATTAACTCTGTGAGCTTAGCACACGTTAATGGCATTCCCTTTGATTACCGGCATTTGGTTCAGGCCAGTGAGTTAGTGCTAAGCATGGGCATTTTAGAACCTTAACTGCCACCTTGATCCTCTCTCTCTCTCCCTCCCCTCTTTTCTATTCCTGGCATAGTGGATTTCTCAAACTATTTGCTATCTAAGGAAGTCGACTCTTTTGAAATGAAGCTTAGAAAGCAGTTACTTGGTGCTGATGGGTGGAGAGTGTGAGGACACGCCTGCCCTGCTGCCCACGGAGATGCCATGGCTGCTGCCGCTCCGTGATGCTGGGCCCTGAGGGTTCTGGTGGTGCTCCCTGCCTTACGGGTTAGTATTTAACCCCAGCACAGGGCATTATATTCATGCAACCTTCTTTCCCCGGGGCAAAGTGGGAAAATAAATCCTTGTTTCTGTGCTCTTAGAAGAAAGCTCTCCCTCTGTGAGGTCTGGTTCCTAAGGTGAATCTGGAACCAAAGAGCCACATCTGCCTTTCCTCAAAGATGGCCTGTGAGTCTCTGCTGGAAACACCCAGAAACACACAGCCAGACCGAGGCGTGTGAATACACTCACGGAAAATGGTTGATGAATGACTGCCTCCATGGCGAGCTCCTGACTGATTTGCGGGGGGATGGGGTGTATGATACTGTATGCTTACGCAGGTGACGTGTGATGTGTGGAAAGGACGTGGAGCAGTGCAGCGGGAGGACCTTCGGGCTTGAATTCCGCCCCTGCACTGTCACTGAGTGTACCCAGCTTTTTGGCAGGTTGCTCACTGTCTCTGGACCTTACTTTCCTCATCTCCAAGATGATCTTTTGGTGCTCTTCCAGCTGTGGGAGACTGTTGTTTAAGAAGGCTCTGGGCATTGTCTCCAGTGCTAGAAACCAAAAGGAAATAAAGGAGCAAGGGATGGACTTCCGAGGCCAAGAAACAGAGCCATCCAGCAAACGGTAACAAAACCCAGTTGGGTCTCCCTGCCACCCAGATGGTCAGCATCAGCTCAACTTTATTAATCTGTTGCCTAATTTATTTGTTTAATAAATTTGTTTAGCTTATTTATCTACTTTTGGTTGCTTTGGTTCTTTGTTGCTGTGCGCGGCTTTCTCTAGTTGCGGCGAGCGGGGGCTACTCTTCATTGCGGTGCTCGGGCTTCTCATTGCGGTGTCTTCTCTTGTTGCGGAGCATGGGCTCTAGGCGTGTGGGCTTCAGTAGTTGTGGCACGAGGACTCAGTCGTTGTGGCTCGGGGGCTCTAGAGAGCAGGCTCAGTAGTTGTGGTGCACGGGCTTAGTTGCTGTGCGGCATCTTCCCGGACCAGGGCTTGAACCCATGTCCGCTACATTGGCAGGCGATTCTTGACCACTGCACCGCCAGGGAAGCCCTGTTGCCTAATTTATTTGAGTCCTAGTCCTTCTTTGCTGACCAACCTCACTCAGGATTGGCTATTATAGATTTATAGATTTTTTTTCTCTTCTCCTGTGGGCTTAAGTGTCTGCAGCAACTGAAGTCCTTGCTGGGCTGTGATGGGGAGATAGTGATTGAATTAACAGCGCTTTCCAACAGGGATAAAACATCTAATTAAACAGACATATCACTGTCTACTTTGAGTCTAAATAAATTTGCCTCTTGGGTGGGCTAAGAGGTTAATTAAAAACCGGGGGGAGGGGGGTATGTGGCCACACCTGGGTGCTCACTGATAAAGGCAGTGTCTGGGTTTGAGAAGGCGGGGTATGGTTCCATCTAGTGTAACGCTTTTGAAGGATACAGGCCTAGTGAGGGTCAGCTGTGTCTCTTTCCTCCTCTCCCCCAGCACACAGGCACACGTATGGAGTATATATTTCTTATGAATGAAGATAACTCACAAACATAGAACTGAAGGGAGTGACAGGAAACATGGAGGGAGGTCTGTCCCCATCGGTAGGTGTGATGGTGATGTGAGGGCAGCAGTGTGATTGGGGTTCAGTCACACTTTGCATCATTCTGGGGGAAGGGAAAACTCACCCCTAATATTTCTCCTCCCTCCCACCTCCAGGCAACTAACCTTTATTTAACCCTTTCTTGTGGTCTACACTAAAATTTATTTTTAGTTGTGGTAAAATATGCATAACGTAGAAATTACCATCTTAACCTTTTTTTTTTTTTTTTTTTTTTTTTTGCGGTCCGCGGGCCTCTCACTGCTGTGGCCTCTCCCGTTGCGGAGCACAGGCTCCGGACGCACAGGCTCAGCGGCCATGGCTCACGGGCCCAGCCGCTCCGCGGCATGTGGGATCTTCCCAGACCAGAGCACAAACCCGTGTCCCCTGCATCGGCAGGTGGACTCCCAACCACTGCGCCACCAGGGAAGCCCCATCTTAACCATTTTTAAGTGTACAATTCTGTGGCATTAAGTACATCCACATTTTTGTGCTATTGTCACCACCATCCATCTACAGAACTCTTTTCATCTTGTAAAACAGAAACTCTGTACCCGTTAAACACTAACTCCCCACACTTCTCTGCCCCTAGTTCTTGACAGCGACCATTCTACTTTGTCTTTATGAATTTGACTGTTTTCAGTACCTCATATGAATGGAATCATACAGTATTTGTCTTTTCGTGTTTGGCTTATTTCACTCCGCGTAAGCATGTGTCAGAATTTCCTTCCTTTTAAGGCCAAACACTGTTCCACTGTATGTACAGGCCACATTTTGTTTATTCATTCATCTGTTGATGGACACTGGGTTGCTTTTACCTTTGGTTGGTGCGAAGAATGCTGCTATGAATACGGGTGGACAAATATGTCTTCAGGTCCCTGCTTTTAATTTTTTGGGGCATATACCCAGAAGTGGACTTGCTGGATCATACAGTAATTCTGTGTTTAATTTTTTGAGGAAGTGCCTTACTGTTTTCCATAATGGCTGCACTATTTTACACTTCTGCCAACAGTATATAGGGATTCCAATTTCTCTACATCCATGCTAACATTTGTTATTTTCTTTCCACCTTCCCTTCCTTCCTTCCTCTGTTCCTCCCTCCCTCCCTCCCTCCCTCCTTCCTTCCTTCCTTCCTTCCTTCCTTCCTTCCTTCCTCTGTCTTTCAAGAAAGAGATGAAGAAGGGGAGGCTACTTGCTTTAATTCCCTCTTCCTCTCTCCTGGGTCCTTTGTCTCCCTTTGATAATCAGTATCTCTTCATTTCTAGAGAAGGGGGCTTCATGGCAGAGCTTCTTGGTGTAGAAATCTGACAGTTTCTGGGCTTGCGGCACCAGCTGGAAAATTGTCTGTGTCCCCTCCTTTGTGCCCACAAAGCGTATCTGTGCCTACTGATGCTCACACGTGTCCCAGGTATAGCGAACGATGAAGGACAAATCTAGGCCGCGTAACCCCTGAGTTACTTACTTCAGTCCAGTTTATCAAATATTGAGTGTTTTAGCTTGCACTGTACTCTAGAGAACAAAAAGTAAAAAGTTAAGAGATAATCCTTGACCTGGAAATGTGTGGGAAGACAAGTTTTACTGACAAAAAAGAATCAGAGAACAATACTGCTTAGTATACAACAGCTGCTAAATCAAACATAATGAAATGCCTGTATAATCAATGAGAATAATGTCCTGGATGCTGGGGAGAGGCAGAGCTCAATCATCTTGGCCGAGGCTGTCGTAGGAGGCTTGCTATGAGCCAGGAATGAGGAATCAGAATGGGACAGAGGAAAGGAAGGCTGAGAATATGGGGAGAGATGAGGGATGCAGGTACCACATGATCCTACTGTGTGGAGTTCTATTCTATTCTCGTTCCTGAAACAGGTTGATTTATTAGCTCTGTTTGGTCACCATCTTGACTGAATCCCATCCTCTGTCACTAGGGTTCCTTTAGCTCTGATGGGAAAGCACATGTGCAGACCTTGCAATTAAAGAGATAATGTCCCACCTTGGGATTGGCCTCACCGTCTTTCAGATACCGCCCCTACTCCCTCTTTATGTTTTCCAATCAGGACTCGAATTTCTGGGCTCCTCTTACCACGTTTGTCAGATATGTCCCCTGGGAAAAAAATAGGAATACTTTCAGGAAATTACTTTCTCCTAGTGATTAGTGGTGGAGCTGGCCTCTTTCTAAGGACCCTCTGCTAACACCTAGCCCTAGAAACGATAAAGGAAGACGGATGCGGCAAGCCTCCCTGTAGAAAAGCCATTTGTTGCAGAATTAAAAGTGTTGCTGGCACTCAAGTGAACCCATGGCTTGTCTTTAAAACCCAGGATACGTGACAGCTTCTCTCTGTCTCAGTGGAAAATTATCTAATCAAAATTCACAGGTACCAGTCCTGCAGGCTGCTTTTTGTTGTGGTTTGTGAGAAAAGAAAGAAGAGAACAAGAAATAGAAATATTCTTTGCAGGATAAAGGTCTTCATTTTTATTTATTGTCCAAAATGCCCTTTTTTATAAACATTTTTATTGGAGTATAGTTGCTTTCCAATGGTGTGTTAGTTTCTGCTGTATCACAAAGTGAATCAGCTGTACATGTACATATATCCCCATATCTCCTCCCTCTTGCGTCTCCCTCCCTCCCACCCTCCCTATCCCACCCCTCTAGGTGGTCACAAAGCTGATCTCCCTGTGCTATGCAGCTGCTTCCCACTAGCTATCTATTTTACATGTGGTAGTGTATATATGTCCATGCCACTCTCTCATTTCGTCCCAGCTTACCCTTCCCCCTCCCCGTGTCCTCAAGTCCATTCTCTACGTCTGCGTCTTTATTCCCATCCGGCCCGGTTCTTCAGAACCATTTTTTTTTATTAAGATTCCATCTATATGTGTTAGCATACAGTATTTGTTTTTCTCTTTCTGACTTATTTCACTCTGTATGACAGTCTCTAGGTTCATCGACCTCACTACAAATAACTCAGTTTCATTTCTTTTTATGGCTGAGTAATATTCCATTGTATATATGTGCCACATCTTCTTTATCCATTCATCTGTTGATGGACACTTAGGTTGCTTCCATGTCCTGGCTATTGTGAATAGAGCTGCAATGAACATTTTGGTACGTGACTCTTTTTTGTTTTTGCTGTACGCGGGCCCCTCACTGTTGTGGCCTCTCCTGTTGCGGAGCACAGGCTCCAGACGTGCAGGCTCAGCGGCCATGGCTCACGGGCCCAGCCGCTCCGCGGCATGTGAGATCTTCCCGGACCGGGGCATGAACCCATGTCCCCTGCATCAGCAGGTGGACTCTCAACCACTGTACCACCAGGGAAGTCCACATGACTCTTTTTGAATTATGGTTTTCTCCAGGTATATGCCCAGTAGTGGGATTGCTGGGTCATATGGTAGTTCTATTTTTATTTTTTTAAGGAACCTCCATACTGTTCTCCCTAGTGGCTCTATCAGTTTACATTCCCACCAACAGTGCAAGACTGTTCCCTTTTCTCCACACCCTCTCGAACATTCATTGTTTGTAGATTTTTTGATGATGGCCATTCTGACCAGTGTGAGATGATATCTCATTGTAGTTTGATTTGCATTTCTCTAATGATTAATGATGTTGAGCATCCTTTCATGTGTTTGTTGGCAATCTGTATATCTTCTTTGGAGAAATGTCTATTTAGGTCTTCTGCCCATTTTTGGATTGGGTTGTTTGTTCCTTTGATATTGAGCTGCCTGAGCTGCTTATAAATTTTGTAGATGAATCCTTTGTCAGTTGCTTCATTTGCAAATATTTTCTCCCATTCTGAGGGTTGTCTTTTCGTCTTGTTTATGGTTTCCTTTGCTGTGCAAAAGCTTTTAAGTTTCATTACGTCACATTTGTTTATTTTTGTTTTTATTTCCATTTCTCTAGGAGGTGGGTAAGAAAGGATCTTGCTGTGATTTATGTCATAGAGTGTTCTGCCTATGTTTTCCTAAGAGTTTGATAGTTTCTGGCCTTACATTTAGGTCTTTAATCAATTTTGAGCTTATTTTTGTGTATGGTGTTAGGGAGTGATCTAATCTCATACTTTTACATGTACCTGTCCAGTTTTCCCAGCACCACTTATTGAAGAGGCTGTGTTTTCTCCATTGTATATTCTTTCCTCCTTTATCAAAAATAAGGTGACCATATGTGCATGGGTTTATCTCTTGGCTTTCTATCCTGTTCCATTGACCTATATTTCTGTTTTTGTGCCAGTACCATACTGTCTTGATTACTGTAGCTTTGTAGTATAGTCTGAAGTCAGGGAGCCTGATTCCTCCACCTCCGTTTTTTGTTCTCAAGATTGCTTTGGCTATTCGGGGTCTTTTGTGTTTCCATACAAATTGTGAAATTTTTTGTTCTAGTTCTCTGAAAAATGCCATTGGTAGTTTGA
This sequence comes from Tursiops truncatus, assembly GCF_011762595.2. Taxonomy (NCBI): domain Eukaryota; kingdom Metazoa; phylum Chordata; class Mammalia; order Artiodactyla; family Delphinidae; genus Tursiops; species Tursiops truncatus. The sequence goes on from NC_047046.1 coordinate 66,213,847, forward strand.
TAGGGATTGCATTGAATCTGTAGATTGCTTGGGGTAGTAGAGTCATTTTCATAACATTGATTGTTCCAACCCAAGAACATGGTATATCTCTCCATCTGTTTGTATCATCTTTAATTTCTTTCATCTGTGTCTTATAATTTTCTGCATACAGGTCTTTTGTCTCCTTAGGTAGGTTTATTTCTAGGTATTTTATTCTTTTTGTTGCAGTGGTAAATGGGAGTGTTTCCTTAATTTCTCTTTCAGATTTTTCATCATTAGTGTATAGGAATGCAAGAGATTTCTGTGCATTATTTTGTATCCTGCTACTTTACCAAATTCATTGATTAGCTCTAGTAGTTTTCTGGTAGCATCTTTAGGATTCTCTATGTATAGTATCATGTCATCTGCAAACAGTGACAGCTTTACTTCTTCTTTTCAAATTTGGAATCCTTTTATTACTTCTCTGACTGCTGTGGTTAAAACTTCCAAAGCTATGTTGAATAATAGTGGTGAGAGTGGACGACCTTGTCTTGTTCCTGACCTTAGAGGAAATGGTTTCAGTTTTTCACCATTGAGAACGATGTTGGTTGTGGGTTTGTCATATATGGCCTGTATTATGTTGAGGTAAGTTCCCTGTATGCCTGCTTTCTGCAGGGTTTTTATCATAAATGGGTGTTGAATTTTGTCGAAAGATTTTTCTGCATCTATTGAGATGATCATATGGTATTTCCTCTTCAATTTGTTACTATGGTTTATCACACAAAATGCTCTTTTTTTGAGACTTTGGCAAATTGATTAGGTGTCCACACTTCCGCCCCATTTCAATGTGGTTGTTGATTGACCTATTGTGTATTAACTCAGCAGGTTAAATTTGGGTCCTGCTAGTGGGTCTCAAACTTACCTGGCTACTGTTAGTTTCATCTTTTCTTTTCTTTCCTTTCAAAATGCTTTCTTTTAAAAGGCAACCCAAGGTTAACAGTGGATAATTTGCCACCCGTTGCCCAGAGTGGCTCTTTCCGAAGGCTGCTTTCCCATGTGTGCAGTAGAGGCTAGATAACGATACAGTTTTATCTTTGAAGGCAAACGTCTTTTCTATCAGAGGGCACCCCAAACCCTTCCCAGGGTTAATCAAGGCAGCTACAAAGTGGAAATAAAAAATGATGGTGGAGGGGAAGGGAAGAACAGCTCAGAGCTGTTAGCAAAGGAAAAAAGATAACACGTCTTATAGTCTAAAGGCACGATCGGCAAAGCTAGTCATCCCAGCTGTAGGACATACTGGGTCTGGGCCAATTTAAACACCTATTAAAAAGGCAAAAGAAGATATATCCAGGTAGCAATGTGCTAAGTCTATTCTGGTGTTACATTACAACAGTAACAATCATGATCATACAGCAGCTAACAACATAGGGTGTAGGCCATGCACCAGGCCCTGTGGTAGATGGTTGTACGTTAGGATTTCTCCGCCTTGGCACAAATGACATTTGGGCAGGATAATTCTTTGTTCTGGTTGGCTGTCCTGCGTATTGTAGGTTGTTTAACAGCATTCCTGGTCTCTGCTCATTAGATGCTGGTAGCACCCCACGCCCCAATTTGTGGCAACCAAAAATATCTCCAGATATTGCCAAATGCCTACAAGAATTATGCCATTTAATCCTCCCAACATAGTGTGAGAGACAGTGTTATTATCACCACGTGACCAGGGAGAAACCCCAGAGATGAAGAGTTTAGATGGCTTGTCCAGGGTAATAGCGTATATAATTTGGGGCAGTGAGTGTCCTAACCACAAAACCAAGTGGTCTATTAGGACAAATTTGTCTGCTCTGCTTGTGAAGAAATAGCAATTTTTAGCACTGATGTGCTTTTTTACCTACCCAAATCCTGATCATACAGGATCATTTATCACACTTTTCTTCTCTACAAACATTACTAGTTGATGCATGAGGTGTCTTCAACCTTCGCCTGATTCAAACTGTCTAAAAGAAAATATTTTAAGCATATCAAAATGTATAAAGAATAATATGACAAATGCTGGATACATACCACCTCATCAAATTTAACTTATGTTAATATTTTGTCATATTTGCTTTAGATTTTTTCATTAAAAAAAGAAAGTATTAAGACGTCTTCAGTTTCTGTTCCACTCTCTTCCTGCCCAGAGATAATCACTGTCCTGAATTGAGTGTTTATCATGCCCATGAATATTTTCATATCCTGCTACACGCTTGTGTCACCAAACAATATATTGTAGTTTCCCATGTTTGTATGTGTTATTTGAATACTATTATAATGAAATTATCATTGTGTATGTGTTTTGCTTAACATTTTAAAAGTAATTTAAAATTTTTGGAATAATTTTGGATTTACACGAAGTTCGTAAAGATAGTACAGAGAGTTCTTGTATACCCCTTTCCCAGTTTCTCCTGCTGCTACCAATTTATATTACCATGGTACATTTGTTAAACTAAGAAACCAATATTGTTATATTACTATTAATAAAACTACAGACTTTTTTCAGATTGTACCAATTTTTCCACTAATGTTTCCCTTCTCTTTTGGGATAAAGCTCTTTGCATTTAACCTCCTCTTTAAAAAAATAAAAAAACAAACCGCTTTATTGAGATATCATTCACATACCATACAATTCACTAATTTGATCAATGACTTTTAATATATTCAAAATCAGTTTTACGATATTGATTGTGCCAATTTTCATTGTGCCAAAAATAAACACTTCCTATTAAAAATCATGTCCCGTTCCCTGACCCCACCTCTCTCATCCTAGGCAACCACTAATCTACTTTCTGTCTCTATAGATTTTCCTGTTCTGGACTTTTCATATAAATGGAATCATACATCATGTGGTCGGTTGGGACTGGCTTCTTTAACTTAACATAATGTGTTCAAGGGTCATTCATGTTGTAGAATGAAATTGTATTATTTTCTTGGGTACATACGTAGGAATGGAGTTTCTGGGCCATATGGTAACACTATGTCTAACGTTTTGAGGAATTGCTAGACTGTTTTTCAAAGTGGCTGCACCATTTTACATTCCCACCCACAGTGCATGAGGATTCCAATTTCTCCACATCCTTGCTAAACACTTGTTATTATCCATCTTTTTTGATTTTAGTTATCCTAGTTAGTGTGAAATGGTATCTCGTTGTGGTTTTGAATTGCATTTTCTGATGGTTTATAATGTTGAGCATCTTTTCATGGACTTATTGCCCATTTATATATCCTTGGAGAAATGTCTGTTAAAATTCTTTGTCCATTTAAAAAAAAATTGGATCGTCTTTTTACTACTAAGTTGTAACGGTTCTTTTTATAAACACCTTTAATGAGATATCTTTGACATATAAATACTGTATATTTTTAAGATATACAACCTGATGTTTTGATATATATATAAATTGTGAAAAGATTGTCACAGTCAAGCTAATTAACACATCTATCATCTCTACATAGTTACAGTTTTTGTGTGTTTGTGTGTATATGTTGAGAAGATTTAAGTTCTATCATAGCAAATTTCAAGTATATAATATACTATTGTTAACTATTATCACCATGCTGTACATTAGATCTCTAGAACTATTCATCTTCTATAACTAAAACTTTGTACCCCTTGATGAACAGCACCCATTTCTCCCCATCCCCAGCCCCTGGCAACCACCATTCTACACTTTGCTTCAATGAGTTTGACTACTTTATATTCCACATGTAAATGAGATTGTGCAGTATTTGTCTTTCTCTGTCTGGCTTATTTTGCTTAGCATAATGTCCTCTAGATTCATTCATATTGTTGCAGATGACACGATTTCCTTCTTTTTAAAGGCTGAATAATATTCTATATATATAACATTTTCTTTATTCATCTTTTGAAGAACATTTAGTTTGTTTCCATATCTTAGCTATTGTGAATTATGCTGCAAATGAATATAGGAGTGCAGATATCTCTTTGAGATAGTGATTTCATTTCCTTTAGCTATATAGCCAGACGTGGGATTGCTGAATCATATGATAGCTGTATTTTTAATGTTTTGAGGAAGCTCCATATAGTTTTCCATAATGGCTGTACTAACACGCATTCCCATCAGCAATGTACAAGGATTCCCTTTTCTCCACATCCTCACCAGCATTTGTTATCTTTTCTCTTTTTCATAATAGTCATCCTAACAGGTGTGAGATGATATCTTATTGTGGTTTTAACTAGCATTTCCCTGATGATTAGAGTTGCTGAATATTTTTTTAGATATCTGTTAGCAATTTGAATTTATTCTTTTGAGAAGTGCCTGTTTAGGTCTTTGTCCATTTATAAAATTAGGTTATTTATATTTTTGGACTCAAATTGTATGAATTTCTTATATATTTTGGATATTAATCCTGCATTAATTATACAGTTTGCAAATATTTTCTCCCATTTCGTAGGTTGACTTTTCACTTTGTTGACTGTTTCCTTTGCTGTGCAGAAGTTTAGTTTTAGTTTGATCCAGTCTCACTTGTCTATTTTTTTTTTTTTTTTTTGCGGTATATGGGCCTCTCACCGTTGTGGCCCCTCCCGTTGCGGAGCACAGGCTCCGGACGCACAGGCTCAGCGGCCATGGCTCACGGGCCCAGCCGCTCCGCGGCATGTGGGATCCTCCCAGACCGGGGCACGAACCCGTGTCCCCTGCATCGGCAGGCGAACTCTCAACCACTGCGCCACCAGGGAAGCCCCATCACTTGTCTATTTTTGCTTTTGTTTCCTGTGCTTTTGGTGTTGTCATAGCCAAAAAAATTATTGCCAAGGCCAATGTCAATAAGGTTTTCTCTTATGTTTTCTTCTAAGAGTTTCATGGTTTTGAGTTTTACCTTTAAGTCCTTAATCCATTTTGAGTTGATTTTTGTACATGGTATGAGATAAGGATCCAATTTCATTCTTTTGCATGTAGACTTCCAGTTTTCCTATCACCATTTGTTGAAGAGACTATCTTTTCCCTATTGTGGGCTCTTGGCACCCTTGTCAAAGATTAGTTGATGGTAAATGCATGGGTTTATTTCTGGGTTTTCTATTTCTGTTTCATTGGTCTGTATGTCTGTTTTTATGCCAGTATCATATGTTTTGTTGACTATATCTTTGTAACATAATTTGAAACCTGGAAGTGTGATGCCTCCAGCTTTGTTCTTCTTGCTTAAGATTGCTTTGACAATTTGGGGTCTTCTCTGATTCCCATATGAATTTTAGGATTGTTTTTTCTAATTATGTAAAAAAATTTCTTTGGGAAATTTTGATAGAGATTGCATTAAATGGACATTTAAACAATAATTAGTTCTTCTAATCCATAAACATGGAATCTTTCCATTTATTTGTGTATTTTAAAATTTCTTTCATCACTTTTGTAATTTTCAGTACAAGTCTTTGACCTCTTTGGTTAAGTTAGTTCCTAAGTATTTCATTCTTTTTGCTGTGAATGTAAGTGATATTGTTTTGTTAATTTCTCTTTTGGGCAGTTTGTTGTTAGTATATAGTAATGCCATTGATTTGTATATGTTTAATTTGATCTTGAAACTTCACCGAATTTATTAGTTCTAACAGTTGTGTGTGTGTGTGTGTGTGTGTGTGTGTAGTCTTTAGGGTTTTCTATGTAAATGAATATGTCATCTACAAACACAGAAAATTTTGCTTCTTCCCTTCCAAGTTGGATGCCTTTTATTTCTTTTTCTTGTTTGATTGCTCTGACTAGGACTTCCAGTATGATGTTGAATAGCAGTGGTGAGAGTGGGCATCTTTGCCTTGTTCCAGATCTTAGAGGAAAAGCTTTCAGTTTTCCCTCATTGATTATATTATTAGCTGTGGGTTTTTCATATACGGCCTTTGTTGTGCTGAGGTATATTCCTTCCATACCTATTTTGTTAAGAGTTTTTATTGTGTAAGGATGTTGACTTTTGTCAAATGCCTGTTCTGCATTTATTGAAATGTTGATGTGGTTTTTGTCTTTTTTTTTTTTTAAACATCTTTATTGGAGTATAATTGCTTTACAATGGTATGTTAGTTTCAGCTTCACAACAAAATGAATCAGTTATATATATATATATGTTCCCATATCTCTTCCCGCTTGCGTCTCCCTCCCTCCCACCCTCCCTATCCCACCCCTCCAGGCGGTCACAAAGCACCGAGCTGATCTCCCTGTGCTATGCGGCTGCTTCCCACTAGCTATCTACCTTACGTTTGGTAGTGTATATATGTCCATGCCTCTTTATCGCTTTGTCACCGTTTACCCTTCCCCCTCCCCATAGCCTCAAGTCCATTCTCTAGTAAGTCTGTGTCTTTATTCCTGTTTCATCCGTAGGTTTTTCATGACATTTTTTTTCTTAAATTCCATATATATGTGTTAGCATACGGTATTTGCCTACCATATGACCCAGCAATCCCACTACTGGGCATATACCCTGAGAAAACCATAATTCAAAAAGAGTCATGTACCAAAATGTTCATTGCAGCTCTATTTACAATAGCCCAGAGATGGAAACAACCTAAGTGTCCATCATCGGATGAATGGATAAAGAAGATGTGGCACATATATACAATGGAATATTACTCAGCCATAAAAAGAGACGAAATTGAGCTATTTGTAATGAGGTGGATAGACCTAGAGTCTGTCATACAGAGTGAAGTAAGTCAGAAAGAGAGAGACAAATACCGTATGGTTTTTGTCTTTGATTCTGTTAATGTGGTGTGGCATATTGATTGCTTTTCACATGTTGATACATCTTTGCATCACAGGGATAAATTCCACTTGGTCCTAGTTTATGGTCTCTTTAATGTGCTGTTGAATTTGATTTCCTAGTATTTTATTGAGGATTTTTGCGCTTGTGTTTATCAGGGATATTACTTATATATTTCTTTTATTGTGTTGCCTTTGTCTGGTTGTAGAATCGGGTGCTACTGGCATTGTAAAATGAGTTTGGATGTATTCCCTCTTTTATTTTTTGGGAAAGTTTAAGAAGGGCTGATATTGGTTCTTTTTTGAATTTTTGATAGAATTCACCTGTGAAGCCATTTTTGTTTGTTGGAATGTTTTTGATTACTGTTTTAATCTTCTAGTTTGTTACTGGTCTATTCATGCTTTCTATTTCTTCTTGATTCATTCTTGGTAGGTTGTATGTTTCTAGAAATTTACCCATTTCTTCTAGGTTATCCAAGTTGTTGGCATATAATTGTGCATAATAGTCCTTTATGATCCTTTAAATTTCTGTGTTATCCATTGTAATGTCTTCTTCATTTTTTATTTACGTGGGTCTCTCTCTCTCTCTTCTTAGTCTAACTAAAGCTTTGTTGATTTTGTTTATCTTAGTTTTGTTGATTTTTTTTCTGTTTTTATTTCTCTGTTTCTTTTCTAATCTTTATTATTTTCTTCTGCTAATTTCAGGTTTAGTTTGTTCTATTTCTAGTTCTTTGATTCATAGATTAGGTTGCTTATTTGAGATCTCTCTTGTTTTTTAATGTAGACATTTATTGCTATAAACTTCCCTCTCTGTACTGCTTTGCTACATCCCATAAGTTTTGGTAAGTTGTATTTTTGTTTTTGTTTGCCTTAAGGTATTTTAAAATTCCCTCTTGATATTTTTTTTCACCAGTAGTTGTTCAAGAGTGTGTTTTTTAGTTTCCATGTGTTTGTAAATTTTCCTGTTTTCTTTTTGTTGTTAATTTCTAGTTTCATTCCACTGTGGCCTGAGAAAATGGTATGGAATTCACTTGGTATGAATTCAATTTTCTTAAATTTGTTAAGTCTTGTTTTGTGACCTAACATGTGATCTATCCTGGGGAATATCTGTTTGTGCTTGAGGTGAATGTGTATTCTGCTACTGTTGGTTGGAAAGTTCTGTGTATTTCTGTTAGGTCCATTTGGTCTATAGTGTTGTGGAAGTCACTTGTTTCCTTATTAATTTTCTGTCTGGATGTTCTGTCCATTTTGAAAGGGAATTATTGAAATCTCCTACTATTATAGTCTTGCTGTCAATTTTTCCCTTCAGATCTGTCAATATTTGTTTTATATTTTTAGGTGCTCTGAGGTTGGGTGCATATATATTGATAATTATTATATCTTCCTGTTGAATTGACCCTTTTATCATTATATAATGACTTTCTTTGTTTCTAGCGACAGTTTTTGACTTAAAGTCTATTTTTCCTCTTACAAGTAGAGCCTCCCCTGCTCTCCTTTGGTTACCACTTTCATGGAATATCTTTTTTTATATCTTCACTTTGAGCCTATGTGTGTCTTTATATTTAAAGGGAGTCTCTTGTTGATGGCATAACACTGGAACTTGTTGTTGTTGTTAATCTATTCAGCCACTCTGTGTCATTTTACTATGTTTTTGATTGGAAAGTTTAATTCATTTACATTTATAGTACTTATTGATAGTAAATAATTACATTTACAGTACTTATTGGAGAGTTTAATTCATTCACATTTACAGTACTTATTAATTCATTTACATTTACAGTACTAATGAATTCATTTACATTTACAGTACTATTGCCATTTTGTTAATTGTTTTCTCTCTGTCTTGAAGTTCATTTGTTCCTCTCTTCTTCTCTTCCTATCTTTTTATTTGCCGTTTTTTAAAAATAGTGATTTAGTTTCATTCCTTTCTCTTTTGTGTATCTACCAAATTTTTTCTTTGTGGTTACCATGAGGTTCATATACATCTTGTATTTATGAACATCTATTTTAGTTTAATAACAGCTCAAGTTCAATTGCATATAAAGCCTCTACAGTTTTATTCCCCTCACACTTTGTGCTCTTGAAGTCAGAGTTTCCTTTTTTTATGTTGAGTCTGTTGCCAAATTTTTCTGGATATAATTATTCTTAATACTTTTGTCTTTTAATTTTGGTATTAGGGTTATGGCTAACTTGTGTACCACCATTGGAGTACTATATTATTCTGTATTTCACTGTATATTTACCTTTACTGGTGAGATTTATACTTCCATGTGCTTTCATGTTGCTGTTTGTGTTTTGGGTTCCATTTGAAGAAGGCTCCGTGTGGCTCTTGGTAGCAAAAGCTGCGGTGGGTTCATGGTGGCTGTGATGGCTGTCCTCAGCAGTACTTCTGGATCCAGTGGCAAGTGTGCCTGGGTAGGCATGGCCAGGGCAGGTGGTGGAAGGGTTGGGGCTGGAGGTATTTGGTATGCAGTGATGGGGGACAGCAGTGGGGCCTGTGTCTGGCCATGTGTAGGCATGTGCATGGTTGTAAAGGCTAGAAGTGAGCATTTGTGTGGCAGCAGAGGTCAGGGCTGGTTATGGACACCTGCAAAGTGGTTGCTGGATCTCAGGGCTGGGGCACTGTGGTAGCCCTGACTGGGGTGGCTTCCAGTGGGTGGGATGAGTGGTGGCTCAGGCAGCTGTAGTTCACAAAGGGAAAAACTGTTGCACCCTCAGTGCTGAAAGCTGTGGGGCTCATTAGTGGCTGCGATGAGCTACTGGGGTCTTTTATGGAGCAGGCTGCTAGTGTTTGCGATGGCAAACGCTGTGGGGTCCTCAGTAGTGAAAGCTCCAGGGGAACCATGGCAGCACTAAGAGCTAATGAGATTGCAAAGGCTACTGGAGTTTTCTGCAGAGCAAAAGTGGCAGTTTTCTACAGAGCAGGCCGCTGGAGACCATGTTAGCTGTCCTTCACAAATGAAGGAGAGATAGACTTTCACAGACAAATAAACTAGACCTGCCTTGTAAGAAATGCTAAAGGGAGTTCTTCAAGTTGAAATAAAAGGACAATGATTAGTAACATGAAAACATATGAAAGCATAAAACACTGGTTAAAAATAAGTATATAGTCAAATTCAGAAAAATCTAATACTGTAATGGTGGTGCATAAATCACTTTTAACTCAAGTAGAAAAGTTAAAAGAAATATTAAAAATAGGTATAGCTACCATATTGTTAATGAATACACCATATAAAATGATGTAAATTGTGACATTAGTAACAGAAAATTGGGCAGGGAGTAGGAAAAATGTAGAATTTTTGTAGGCAATTGAAGTTAAATTGTTATCAGCTTAAAATTGACTGCTATAAGATGTTTTGTGTAAGCCTTATTGTAATCACAAGGAAAAATCTCTAGAAGATATGCAAAATGTAAAGACAAATGAATCAGAGGATATCACTACAAAAAAAATCAAATCACGAAGGAAGACAGTAAGAGAGGAAGAAAGGAAAAAAATAACTACAAAACAGTGAGAAATCAATTAACAAAATGGGAAGAGTAAGTCCTTATCTATCAATAATGATTTTAAATGTAAATGGATTAAATTCACCAATCAAAAGACACAGAGTGACTGAATGGGTAAGAAAACATGATTCAGCAATATTTACAAGAGACTTGTTTTAGCTTTAGGGCACAATGACCAAGATATGGAAACAACATTAAGTGTCCATCAACGGATGAATAGATTAAAAAAAAAATCACACACACATATACACAGACAGAGGAATATTATTCAGCCTTTAAAAAGAAGGAAACCCTGCCATTTGAGAAACCATGGATGAACCTGGAGGGCATTATGCTAAGTTAAACAAGTCAGACACAGAAAGAAAAATACTGTATGAACTAACTTATATGTAGAATGTAAAATAGTCAAATTTATAAAAGCAGAGAGTAGAATGGTAGTTGCCTGGGTCAGGAGGGTGGAGGAAATGGGAGGTATTTATTAAAGGATACAAAGGTTTAGTTATGTGGGTTGAATAAATTCTGGTGATGTAATGTACAGCGTGGTGACTGTAACTGATAATATCATATTATAGAATTGAAATTTGCTAAGACAGTAGATCTAAGTGTTCTTACTGCAAAAAAAACATAACTATGTGAGATGATGGATATATTAATTAGCTTGATTGTGGTAATCATTTCACAATGTATACATATATTCAAGCATCATGTTATACACCTTAAATATATACAATTTTTATTTGTCAAGAACCACTATATGAGATGGAAAAATCTCATCCCATGTTGTGTTAAAGCTAATTAATTTGTGTTTATAAAGGGCTTTGTGATCTAAAACTGAAAATATTTACAAAGCACGAAGTATCATTATGAGGATTTATTTGTGTCCTGTTATTTAATGTTATTTTATTGCTGAGGTTATATAATTTATTATCGTAAGGTGAAGGAGAGCTCATTGCCTGCCAAAATGAAAATATACAGTAGATACAGTAATATATCTATTACACATATTTTAAAGGGAGCCGCCTGCTTGCATTTATCACCTGTGTTATGTTAGGGTGAGTTATGAGACCTCACAAAAAAAAGGTGTATCTCTTTTTATGCACTCATAATTTAGAAATAGTGGCTGAGTGGAATTTGGATAAGTTCTCTCTCTCAAAAAAAATGAGCACCAGAGAACTCAGAGCAACTCAGGGATTTGAATGACTAGAACAATTTCTCTGCCTAGGGGTGTATTGAAGTGAACTAATGAGGAAGTACATGTAAAGAGGAGAAGTCTATAACTTTTGTCTTTATTGCTGTGATCTAGTGTTGTAAGCTGAAGACTCCCAAACTAACATGAATATTTTGAGGTGTCATGCTATGTACACAGGGAGGTCATTTTTATTTTTAGTGGTAGATTCATCTGTTATTCCCCTTTTAGAGGTTGGAAAACGAGCTGGAGCTGGTTTATTCATTTGACATCTGATGGAGAAATAGGCTCTCATCACCTTAGCACGAATCATTGAGAATAATAACCACTGCAGTTCATTGTGTAATAACCATGTAGATTACATAGCATGAGCCTGGCACACGGTGACCAGGATGCTGCTATGTCAGATACTGTGCTGAGGACTTTATTGGATTACTTCATTAGATCCATATCGGCTCCCATTTGAGAGATGCAGAAACTGAGGCATGGAGAGGTCCAGTTAGTCAGTGATGGCTCAGGATGCAAACCCATGTCCATCTGTCTCCAAAGTCTGTTTCATTAACCATCAACTCTCTACTGCTGTTCAGTACAGTAGCCACGAGCCACGTGTGGGTAGTGAGCACTTGAAATGTAGTTAGTCAGAATCACAGCACAGAATTTGCTGGGAGTGTAAAATACATACTAGATTTTGAAGACAGACAAAAAAGAATGTAAAATAGCTCATTTGTTACAAAATGAGATTTTACAAAAATCTTTTACAAAAAAGAATTTTACAAAATTCTTTTACAAAAAAGAATGTAAAATAGCTCATCAATATTTAACAATATTGACTACATGTTGAGCTGATAGTGTTTTGGACATATCGGATTAAATAAAAATGTATTAAAATGAATTTTACTTATTTCTTTTAAGTTTTTTAATATAGCTATTAGAAAATTTAAAAATTGTGTATGTGGCACACATTGTATTCCTCTTGGACAGCACGGCTAGACCCTGTTGTTGTTCTGACCACAGTTCTCTGCCCACAGTGAGCCCTCCACATGTCCTGACTCACCCATGATTTATATAAGCTTGGTTAGAAGCCAAAGAAGAGGGAAAATTCTAACATGAATTGCCAAGTGATTCCTCTTGGCATGAGTAGAACACAGCTTAAAAAACTCAGAAGTTAGACTGTAAAGTGGCAATTTCCAGGACTCAGGCCACCATCATCCCACCTTCCCTGCCCCTCTCCCATCCTTCCCTCCTCTCATCAATGAACATGCTAGGAGCTCTTAGAACAGGCCAGGAACTGTGAAAGGCCCTGTAAATTACAAGGATGAATAAGACCCAGGAACGAGGCATTTACTACCTAATAGAGAAATCGATCTATATTAGTTTGCTAGGGTTGCAGTAACAAGGTGCCACAGACTGGGTGGCTTAAACAACAGAAATTTTTTCCTCACAGTCGGGTGGCTAGAAATCAGAGACCAAGGTGTTTGCAGTGTTGTTTTTTTCTGAGACCTTTTTCCTTGGCTTGTAGATGGCTATCTTCTCCCTCTGTGTCTGTGTCTACACTTCTTATTAGGACGCTAGTCATATTGCACTAGGGCCCACCCTCGTGACCTCATTTTAACTTAATCATCTCTGTAAAGACTCTGTCTCCATATATGGTCACATTCTGAGGTATTGGGATTAAGACTTCAGCAGATGCGATTTTGGGGGCATGATTCAGCGCATAACATGACCTATGAAGCAAAGGCAATGGCCACAGGGAAGATGCAGTATCTGACTCCTTGTGGCTGCATGTTGAGGATCATCAGGGAAGACTACATGTATGAGGTGGGGATTGGTGGGCTCTTGGAGATTAGCTTTTCTTTTTCTTTAGTCTGATAAGCCACCAGCTGTTTTCGGTACAGGTAGAACTAAAGACAGACATCGAGGGCTCTGCTTTGTTTCCTAGGTGCTCCAAAGTAAAAGTGTAGCAAGACCCATGCTTTTCTGAGTGGCTTAGAAGCTGCCTCACCACTTGGTTTGCAGAGCTGGTGGCCAAGGAGGCAATGATCAGCTTGCTAAGGGTAGACAGGAAACCAGTGACAGACGCAGGAATGGGTAACAGCCCCCGAAATAAAATTATTTTGAAGACAGGAGTTGTCTACACTTGTGATTAAGCTTAATCCAAAGGGCCAAGTGTTTTTGATGGGGTTTTGGTTTGGCCCAGGGTGTTACTGAAGCTGGAAGCTTTTCAGGACTCACCACATTTAAAGGATTTGAGTTTTGGGAGCAGTGGATGGGTGTGGACCTGAAGAAGATGCTTTGGAGTCCGAGTGCAGGGCCTGTGAAGGGATTGGACCAGCTGGAGCATCACGACAGAGTGGACAAGTGTCCATGGAGCTGGGTTCAGGCGACAAGTGATTGTGAGCTACGTACAGAGTGAACAAGTGCCCAAGGTTTCGAAGGAGAGGCAAGGAGAGGTGGCAGTAGTAGTGGGGATAGGACTCTAATTCTCTCTGTAGGGCTTTGGCAGTGGATTGACCCTTCTGGGATGAAGTAAGCCCTGTTGGTTTATCAGAAAAAAATAAAATTGATATGGGGAAGTCCCAAGAGTGCTTAAATAATGTACTGGAAAAAGAATAAAGATGTGACTGTACTTTATCTTGAGTTGATGAAGACTATTCCATGGGTTCCAGAGTGGATAACATATGACTTGGAATTGGAAGGATGAGTTGGAGATTTGTAGAAGGTAAAATTAGGCATTCCTGGCAGAGAAAAGAGCAATTGCAAAGACTAAATCTGTTTTGTTAGGGAATTGACTGCTGGTGTGAGCCATTGAGTTCATGTGGAAGAAAGAGGAAGGGATAAAACTGGAAAGGGATGGCGATTTGGCACAAAAGTTTCTGTGCCATGCTGGGGAGTCTGGACTTTATCTGCTAGGTGTTATGGAAGGATTTGGTGATGGGAGCTGTGTTTCTTTAGGTGCAAGGTGGGTGAGAAGGGGGAGAGGTGTTGGAGAGGGACATAGCCACCTCCAGAGTCTAGGTTAATCCTCTCCATGATGGCGTTGGTGAAGTGGGTGCGCCTGTGGTAAGTGACCCACTGAGCCAGTGGGAAAGTGGTAGAACTTCTATTTTATTTCTTTATAATCTCAAAAGCCAATAAGACATTTCCTGGCATTTATCCATGGAATGTGACACTACATCCTGATCTCACTTGGAGTGTATGGTGTGTGGCCACATGCCTCCCAGGACTTGAGGGTCCTGAAGCTTGAGTGGAGGCTCTCCCAGGTGCTGGTGTTGACAGTGGGGACTGCACTCCTTTGCTTGTTTCCAGTGTATTTTTCTGTTTACTTACTTGATTAAGTGGATTTACAGATGGTTTTTCTTGTTTATATCTTATTTACCATGCACAAAATAGATGCGTGGCTCCAAGAGCTCCGAAATGAAACTATGGGCTTAAGGTGGCATGAATAATGCAAACAGCAAGCAGAGGATGGGCAGATGGCGGAGATACCGTTTCTACTTTTAGCACAAATTCTTTGTGAAACACAATATGAGGTAAAAATAGTAACAGTGTAATCATCCAACAGGAGATTGGCCCCCAAAATTGAAATGAATATTATTTAAAATATAAATTTATATCACTGTTACTAATGTCAAACCTTACCTTAACCGTATGTTGGCCGATAATATACTCAGCAAGATATTTGGTAGTAATATTATCTGCTTTTTTATTGTATTTTTAAAAATACTTTTTTAGGTAGTGTGTTTGATAATATACATATTATTAGAATAATGGTACATGTACATAATCCATAAATAGATAAATATATATACACGTAATTGGGGAGTGTACGTTCAAAATTTTTACCAAATGGGTTTTCAATAAGAAAATTTTGCAGTCTACTTCATTAAATCATGAGAAGTTGAAATAAATATGCAGACGCCCTGTAGATTGCCCTTTGGGTGTCCTGCGAGGGTTTTTCCACGGAATACTCATGCGATGATTATTAGATCACTCTGACTCCCTGCTCTGGAGACCCTAGGGTACCCAGCATGACCTGAAGATAGAGTTACAGGAGCTCCTTTCCATAATACCCTCCCCTCAGAGAGGTGTCTAGTGGTTTCCTTGGCTGAGGCATTGTGGGAAGGGTCTTCAAAGCAGTCAAATTACATAGCCTCTGCAGACTCGAGGTACAGGCAGTGCTTGGCTGCATCTCACATTAGACCTGGGCAGTGGGTGACCTCCTGCAAGCTAAGCAATGCTCTCTCCACCCAAGAACAGTAACCTGCTGAATGTCCCTGGCCTAAGCGGCCAGAGTCAGGTCACAGGCTTAGCTTGGTTTTAGGCATTTGGGTAGTGTCCCTCCCAGCAGTTTCTCTCCCTGTCTGCTAATTCTGACTTTCCAGGGTAGACACCTATAAACATGGGCAAAGGCTCTGGATTTCTGACCCACTGCCTCTTCTCTTTGGCCCCTCCCTACTCTAGTTGGTTCTAGCCCAAATCTTTATTTTCTCAACATGTAAAATCCCTCTTTCTTTTCTATCACAAGATTTCCTCCCTCCCTCCCTCCCTCCTTCCCTTCCTTCCTTCCTTTTTCCAGCTTATTGAGGTATAATTGACATATAACACTGTATAAGTTTATGGTGTACAGTGTGTTGATTAGATACATTTATAAATTGTAAGATCTATCCCATGATTCTTGAGGATGTGTAGAAGAGTATAGTGGCTCAATAGACAGAGCTCTAAATCATCAGACACAAAATTTGTTTCTTCTTCCTCCTAAGAAAGGTTCAGTTTTTGATAACTGAACATTCACATGGTGAGTGCGAGGGAAGGGAGGGAGGAAAAATGCTTTCATTCATTCCTTTAGCGTTAACACCAAATCCCAGTCCAAGGCTGGATCAAATGGCATCCTCTAATGTAGAAAGAAAATTAGGGTAGAGTAAGATGCATTTCATGGGAAAAACACAATGAAAGAAACCCAATTACTTTTAATTTGGCTCCTAGTAGATAGTCCTTTCAAATGACACCTGGACTCTGCCTAATTCCTCCTCTTCTACTTTTGTTTGCTATGGTGACATGTGCTATGGAGTTGGCCAAGATACAGCTGGGATGCTGAGCCGTTCTCGGTCCTCCACCATGCCTTCTCTGTTTCAGATAGAAGGGGGTCTGCCTTGGTGCTTAGGCTGCCACGTCTGTTCTGATTTCCAACCTACCCCAGCAACAGTCTGAACTAGTTAGGACTCTTGGTTGCAAGTGACAGAAACCAACTTTAACTGCTTTTAGCCCAACAGAGAATTTATTGGCTCACCTAACTGAGAAGTCCAAAGAGTGGATCCAGATTCCTATGCAGCCGGACCTTGGGGTTCATCAAGGCTGAGCTCTTCTCTTTTTGGCTGTGTTTGACCTCTCCCTGGCTTCTTTCTCACAAAGCTTTTCTCTCAGAGCTGCTCCAAGCCCGTTTTATAATTTCAACTTCCAGTCCCAGAAAAAAAAAGACCTTTTTTCTATCCCAGAATCCATATATCAAGTTGCATGAAGGGCACTGAACTGGCTTTGCTGTGGTCACCTGCCCATTCCAGAACCCGCCGCTGTGGCCAGGGGAGTAGGATGCTCTCACTGGCCAGGTGTGGTTATATGCCTTCCCTGCAGTTGAAGGTGGTTGTGCTGGTCCCATCCAACCACCACAATGAGTTTCCCACAGGAAAGAGAGGTTCTGTAATTAGAAAAAGGGATACTGGCTAGGCCAAAATAAGAACTGTCCTCTAGAAACCCCAAATAGGGACCAATTATGCTGTAGTTTGTTACCAGGCTACAAAGCAATAAAGCCATATTAGTAACAGCAGTATCGTAAAAGATAGGAATCATGTACCAGGCACTTCCAAGTGGTTTATGTATCCCACATTTAATCCTACAGCAATCCTAAGAGGCACATAGTATAGCTGCCCATTTTACACGGAGAAAATGGAGGTGAGTGGCTTGTCCAATGTCAACCCATACATTCACTGTTTTACAGAAATTTGAATAAAATAATTCTAGTTTTTATTCAACTCACCTCCTGTTCCTCTTCTTTCTCTTCTTCCTCATTGTTGTTATTATTTATTATCATCTCCTTAGACTCAGGCATGAGTTGGAGGAGGCTAAGCTTGGCTTGCAGACTAGCTCCAAGAGAGACACTGTGTGACACTCTAAATCAACATTTCCCTCCAATCCTTTCCTCAGCACCCCAGCTCTCTTGTTTTAGGATGTTATTACCCATGGGGCTCCGTGGTGATTTTAGGGTGAACAGTGCTGTGGTTCTCAGGTGGACACCATAGTTCCACTAGCCCTGCTCCTCCAACAGACTTGTGGAGCAGAGTTTGCCAGGCTGTGTCCTCCATTCTGTTACTCTTGGGCTATTATATACTCTTCCAGATGAAAAACTGGTGCTAGAGAGAGGAAGTGACTGCCCCAGGTCACACAGCTGGTTTGTGGCAGAGCTAGGACTTGACTTTATCTAATTCACGGTTACTCTTTCCATTCTCTATGCACAGAGGATATGTCCCAGCCCTGCCGTAGGTGCTGGGAGTGGGCCCTGACCCCCCTTCCTGTATGCTGTGCTGTAACTTCAAATCCTCTTGACTTGGAGTCAAAACACTCAATTCCAAGCCTAGGTTCAGTACCTACTGAGAGTCTTTGGGTAAATCATTTCATTTCTCAGAGCCTCACATTTTCCCCACCTAAACACTGAAGTAATACTATTGAAAGGGTAAAATCAGGTGAAATATATGAATGGGTTTTTCAAGCTGTATTTTACTCTATAAATTTTCATAGTATTTTAGTGTAACTCACTGTAAATCTTCAGCAAATGTTTTCTTATTAAATGGTTGAATGCAGAAGCACTTCTTTCTGAATCAGCTCCCTAGCCCTGGAGTCATATCCAGACAGTATTTTCTCTGGATTTTGGCTGATAATGGTTATTTACTTGTCATTCTCAGATAGTGATTCCAAAGTGATATTTAAGTTTTCTTCCCACAGTCCCAAGGAAGATTACTGGGTATTTGCTCAGAAGAGGCACATGTAATCCATCATAATGAGGCCAATATACTTTATAGACCTTTCCTGATTAAAAATGTTAACACATCTGGGAAGCTGTGTCCTGCTGGTTGCACAACTGCTAGAGCAACTAAATGAGCCAAATTCAATCTGTTCTTGGGCAGAAGAAGCTAGAACTCAATTCACCTTGTGTGTCCTTTGGGTTTCTGTGTATCATCAAAAGCATTCTGTCTTTAAGAGGCAACGTGAGACTGAGCTCTGGTTTAAGTCCTCTTCTTTTGTTCTGTGCTTGGACCTCTGTCCCCTCAGGCCTTCAATCCCACCATCAGAGACTTCAGAATCATTTCCTGGGACTGAGCACTCTTCCTGTCCCCAACTGTTTCCAAATTCATACCACACAATTTTATCATCTTCACTTTGTATCTTCATCACACCACTCCCTGTTCAAGCATCTTATGTGACTTGAAACTATTCAAACACCTAACCTAGCATTTGATGAATTCTAGCATCTGGTTCAATTTCCCTTTCCAATATTGTTTTCTATTTATCTGATGTAGGAATTCTCAAATCCAGAGGAACCTGGTCTATTCTCTGAGCTGCAAATGTTCTATGTGTTTTCTTGAATCTTTGTCCTATTCCCCTTGCCTGGGGTGAGTACCCTTCTCCTTTCCCCCAACTTCACCTCTGGCCCCTTTGGCTCCTGTGTCTCCTTAGGGATCTTAAAATTCTTCGTCTTCCCTGAAACCATCCCTAATAGCTACAGCTTATAGAGATTTCTCTTTTCTCTGAACTCTTATTACACTTACTGTTTATACTCCAACTGCCCGTCTATATATTTAACCATCGGTCTATTCATTTTTAAAGGATTTATTGAGTCAGTTTTATAAAATCTTTGATGTGGGGACCATATCTTATACTACTTAGATTCCTCTAAAGCAATTTATTCATTCAACAAATATCAACTTGTGTTTCTGGTTAAAAGTAAAAGAAATCCAGTTCAAGATAAGATAAAAGAAAAAAGAAAACAGAAAAAAGGAAAAAAATGCGTGAGGAGGAAATCGTTGGTGGGATTTAGGAACTCAAACTGTATTGTCAGACTGTCTTTTTCTTCCCTTACCAGTCTTTCTGATAGAAGAATGGCTACTCAAAGCTACATTTTCACATCTTCTCAGCTTAGCAAACCTTTTAGGAAAAAGCACATGTGGGTGAGTGCACATGTAACATACACACGTATGTTTCCCCACATCTGCAAACTAATTCAGGGAAGGCTTGATTGGACCTGCTTGGATTATTCATTCTTCTTGGCATTCATTTTTGCCATGGGTGTGAGTACCATGAATGGCTCAGCCTGGGTCATTTGCTCTACTTTGTGACTATACGTGGGTTTGAGCTAGGGCACTGTTATCTGAAAACCTCACCATGACCAGGGAAAATAATGGTGGGGCAATTCTCACCCCCAAATAAGGGTGGTGAGCAGACAAAACCCACAGAAGTCCTCCCCATATGTCAGCCCAGAACTCTGCATATACTTGATGCTTGATAAATATTTCTTGATTGAATGTTTGAATTTTACCTTCAGAATTTTTAATTTGGAGAAAATCCATTCATACTTAAAAGCTAGCTCAACCCCAGGATTCTGGATATTATTGTTAAAACTTTTGGAAGTCCCTCTTGGTAATGTCTTCCTTTTGGTCTTGGTTTATTCCTTGGGTATTGTACAAATAGTCTAATCCTACAACTGCAAGACAGCCCTCTCAGGCATTAAAGGCAGCTGTCTTACATCATTTGCAACATCCTACTTTCAGGCTAAACACTCATTTCCAAAAACTGCCTCTCACATGGTGTGTTTTCCAAACACTTTGACATGCTTGTTCTCTAGTTTTTCATGATCTGGTTGAAACAAAGCCCTTGGAACTGAGCTGAGCAAAATATTTTTGAGGTGATGTGACTTTGTTTCACCTCCCTAGTTTCATACACTATACATTTATTAATTTAGTCCAAGATTTCATTACAATGTTTTGATAACCATGTCATTGTATATATTGATGAGTACTGTAAGTTTTGAAAACAGTCAATTAGCAAACATTATCCGGTATGCTTTGCTCAGTCCTTTAGCCATTGTGTATGGTTTGAGGTGCTCAGTTAGGGGATCCAATCACGTCACATCTCTCAGTTCTGCTGACTCTCTTGTACACCCTCCAGCAGCCCAGCAGGTGCTGACATGCAGAAGAAGCTGATGATCCAGGTTCCTTAATCACCTTGGAATGTCACTCCAGTTCTGGTTCTCTCCAGTCCACTTTGATTGAATCTGCTTGCCCTTCAGAGCCAGGAACCAGGAATGACCTTCTCCCTTAGTTTATATGCCAGGGAATATAAACTCATCCAGGCATGTTGAAGGATAGACCAACTGTATTAGTTTGCTTGGGCTTCCATAACAAAGTACCACAAACTGGCTGGCTTAAACAACAGACCTTCATTTTCTCACAGTTTTGAAGGCTGGAAGCCCAAGATCAAGGTTCTGGCAGGGTTGGATTCTTCTAAGGCCTCTCTTTTTGGTTTGTGGATAGCTGTCTTCCACTGGTAGCTTCACATGGCTTTTCCTGTGTGTGTCTGTGTCTTAATCTCCTCTTCTTATAAGGACACCAGTCATACTGGAGTAGGGCCCACCCTAATGACCTCATTTTACCTCCAAGTCCCTATCTGCAAATGCAATCACTTTCTAAGGTACTGGGGGTTAAGACTTCAACATATACACTTTGGGAGGATATTCAGCCCATAATACCAACCAACCAACTGATGGTGTCCATGTGTGGGCAGGCACCTGTGTGTAGCAGTGGTGGGAAATGGCTGCAATCACAGGGCAGGAGAGCTCAGGTGGAGGAACTGGACATTTCATTGAAGCCCAGAGTTAAGATTAATCAGCTAACCCAGGACTGAGTAAGCAAATGTTGACCACTACAATGCTGGACCTTGGGTTCTGTTCCCTATTCTTAGTTCCAAAGAGATTAGGCCCCAGAACACCCTGCTGTGAGTCAGGGAACCAATGACAAAGCTTAAACCTAAGAAGCTTTTCAACACTCTGGGTCAACCTGAAAGACACATTAAGTAGAAACTCTTATTTAATATTTTCTTAATGACTGAGATCATGGACAAGTGAGCCTGTCTAGTTTGCTGGTGACATTGTGGACATCATTAAAAAACATGTGAATCATTAACTAGGAATGCAGACAAGGGCCCAAACTTCATCATTTTTATTCCCACCTTTGGATAAGCCTGGCAGCATAAATGCCCTCACCCCTGCCATGAGGAACTGCTCTGAAATGCAAAGTTTGACTCAGCCAGTGAAATCAAAGAAACAGTAATGGTCTCATTTCTATCTCTTTGAATAATGATATGCCAGTTTCCCCATAAATTGCATAAAGATGAAGAAGAAAAATAATTCTTTGACCTTTCTCATTTATGACAACACTTAGGTATTTCTTCTAACATCTTATGCTGGCCACAGAGCTTTACACTGCAGAGATTTCATTTCCTGCTGCTGTAGGCATTAAAATGTATAGAACCTCCTTCTCTCCTTCCCTCTCCCCTGCAACCTGAAGCCTTCTGTGCAGCTGTCATTCAGGGCTGGGAAAGACACAGGACCTGAGTGAGGGGCGTTGCGGGTGAAATCCTTCCTTTCTAAGCAAACTGTTCCCACAGCATGGAGCAAATTGGTGCCTGATGGGAAGAATTGTGAACTCTGAGCACGTGGGCTATGGCAGTCACACCCTCTGGGTGATGAATATCTTTTATCCAGATAAATGTACTTATAATTTGTTAGTTTAATTACTGCAGCCTTGCGAAGTCTTGAGCCAGGAATTCCTTTCTCAACAAATTAGAGGCCTGAAATAATTCTGTGGGAAGACTAATTGCTCACTCTGGTTTTTGGACATTAGTCTGAAACGTATTTCCAGAACTCAGCTGGGTGTTGTTAACAACTCAGTGTGATGATTCTGGTCGCATTGTGATCTGTAAACCCCTCTTTGGAGTGGCTTCTGTATTGCTAACATCGAAGTGTAAATCTCCTTTCAGTAATTACCTTCCCCAGATCCCCTTTTAGGATGGGAGAAAGATTTCATCTTTTCCTAACAACACACAGCCTTTGCTCCAAAAGAAGAAAGTAAGGGAATCCTCCCCCAGCCCAACTCCAGTTCTGAAACTGACAGATAAGTCTGGTGAGGACACATCACTTACTGGAAACACCAACCACTGTTTGCCCTTGCCTCATCACAAGGTTGGGCACTGAAACGTTCAAAGTGTGCATTGGTAAAAAATGCAAGCTTTCTCCCCTATTTTAATTTCTGCTAATTTTCTCTATTTTGCTAATGTCTCTCTTTCTCCCCAAGTGAGAGCTAGTTTCGCTGGCTTTCTGTCAATAGGAAATCTCTGCTAATTGGTGTTTCTCTGCTTTGCAAGCTGATATTCATAATGATATTCCAGAGGCTCTGCAAGATCCTAAAGGGGCTCATGAGTTCTCAAAGAATGATTGACTTCTGTGCAGAATAATTGTAGCGTCAGGTGTATTTTATGGTTTTCTGATTCACTGCAAATTGGATGTCCTTGTATGGGATATAACTTTCCATTTACCAGGTTATTTATTAAGTGGAGCCCAACAGTCTTTTGGGAGAGATGGAGAACAGGACGTTTTCAATTTGGCAGCTCCTGGTAGTGGGACAGGGGCCAAGCCTAATGCTTTTCTTTATCTTTGGTGTGCTTAGTAGATGCTTGGAAGATGCTTGTGGGATAATTGAGCCACGCAAGGGCAAGGGTAGCCATAGGCTTGACAAAGGACCATCCCCTAAGCAGGCCTGAACCAGAGGCCTGAATATTCTTGTTAAACCTGAAAGGTCAGATAGATGGGATCAGAACAGGTGCAAAAATCTAGAAGTCAGGAAAACTCACGCACACAGTGTAGGTCAGAGTAGAAAAAAAGATCTAAATCTAGGGGTTTGAGGTGTTGAGATCAATTCCAGAAGATGGCAGTACCTAGGTGGACCCTAAAGCACTGTGTGTGGGTGACTGTTGGGGTCACTGTCTGTCACCCAGAGTCACGTGGGCCAAGGATGCTGGACGCCCAAGGTCCTTATGGGAGAGAAGGATGCAGATGACAGGTAACTGAGACAAACCAGCTTGCTCTTCGCGCTTTGTGATGCCGACTGCAGCAGCCAGACTGATGGTGTGTCAGTCTGCTTCCATGGTTGAGGATGGCCAAATCCGTCCACTCATCTTAATTGCTGTCTGTCTAGTTTGCAGGTATAGGTAAGACGTCAAGTCAGTGCCATTTGACTCCAGGCTGAACACTCCTGTACTCTGTGGGGGAACAGTTTCCCTTGTACATTATACCCCTTAAATTAAGTAAGCCTGACATTTATTGCTCTCACTGGGTCAAAGCACCTGTGTAACAGAGAGGAGGAGAGAAAGTTCACATATGTTTTACACATATGTTTTACACATATAATTCTGTGTAACAAACCACCCCAAAACTAGTGCCTTAAAATAGCAATGATTTATTATTTACTTTTTCATGAGTTTCAGGACTGACTAGAAGTTCTCCTTTGGTCTGGTCTCCTTTGGGGTGTTCCATGTGGGTGCATTCAGGTGGTGGATTCATTGGTTGGAAGATTTAAGAAGGCCTTTCTCAGCTGTCTGGGGCCTGGGTACTGATTGTCCGCAGGAATGTTCCTCTACATGGCTCGGTTCTCTGTCTCTCCCCTTTTCTCTCTCTCTCTCTGGTGTCTCATCCTGTAGGGCCTCTCCACGTGATCTTCGTCTGCAACAAGATAGCTTGGACTTCCTTACAGCATGGCAGCTGGGTTCTCAGAATGCAAAGGGAGAGGCTGCTAGGACAAGGCTAAGCCTAACACTGGCCCTGTGTAACTTCTGTCACCCTTGATTGGTCAGAATAAGTCGTGGGGTCAGCTCAGACTCCAGGGAAAGGGAAGTAGTTCCCACTTCTTGACGGGGAGAGCAGCAAATAATTTGTAGCCATCTTTAGCCTATCATGTCTTCTTCTAAAAATTTACTGATTGTCAACCAAGGGGAGAAATACTTTAAAGCTTATCCTGTAGGTTGTTGTGAGGATTAAATGAGGTGGATGCAAATGTAGCATTGAGAGCAGGTCAATAAACAGCTATATTTCTCCTTCCTGATTTGAGGATCTACTCTTATGGGTAGAGACAATTGTCAGGAAACTGTAATGCAGGGACCAGGCTTCTGGTCGATTGTGCTTTAGTTATCCCCAAGTGGGAATTAAGTGAGATGATATACGTAAACTGCTTAAAACGGTCAGGGCCTAGGACACAGTAATCACTCAATAAATGTAAGCTATTATTATTATCACTATCATCGTTGAGGGGCAGTGATTCCTAAAAACAAAAAACAGAATAACCCCCAGGATTATATGCAACCCGCTTTCCTGATTATGAACACCCTTCCTCTCATTTTAGTTACTTTTTACCTTTGTGCAACAGAATTTTAGAGATGTTTACAATCAT
The DNA here is from genome assembly GCF_011762595.2 of Tursiops truncatus. NCBI lineage: Eukaryota > Metazoa > Chordata > Mammalia > Artiodactyla > Delphinidae > Tursiops > Tursiops truncatus. The sequence goes on from NC_047046.1 coordinate 66,238,761, forward strand.
AGAAGTTTAGACCAGAAAGAAATGTAAAGCCAAGTCTTGGCAGGTAACTTATCTACTTCACACAGATAGTTAGAAGATTAGTTCCAAATCTCAACATCCCAAGCTTCTAGCCAAGGGCTCTCTTCACTGCAGCCTTAAGTGCTGAATGTTCCAACTCATTTGCTTTGAAAATAAGAGCTAGGAATACAAAGCTTTACTTGCCAGGTATAACACATTTAAATAAATAGTTCAGTTTTATACATCAGTCATGTACTTTGGAGGAGAGAAAAAAAAAAAAGGTACAGATAGAGGACGGAGCAAGGACAGAAACAGAAATGGTAGTTACATGTGGAAGAATAAGAAAGAGGGTTGAAAGATTTGAGACGATGTAGTGATACCGTTTACTAGTAGTAAGTGCTGGAAGCTGTTGGGCAGGAGTTCGTTCTACTCTCTGCCCCAGATTCCTTCCCCCTGGCCTGGCAACAGCAACCCCACCACCATTTTTCGAAAATGTCCTTCCTCAAGTCCAGCCTGGTGGTTCCGATGGTTCTGACAATCACATCATCTTATTCTCACGGCCGCGTGGATTGGTCAGGTGGGGACCACTTAGAGTGCTTCTCTAGGGTTGATATATACTCTAGAGCTGTGAAAGGAAGGCACCTTGAGCAAGGCTGGCTTGCTTTCGACCACATTTTAGAGAAATCTGCCATACACAGAATAGCCATGTCCACCGTCCTTGGAAGATATCTTGGCCATGCCCTCCATCCTCACATATCCTACTTTTATTTTTTTCTTTATTCATTTATTAAATATTTAATCACCATTCGCTATGTACCTGGCATCATAATGCAGTCTTAAGTTCTTTCATCCATGGGACCACATCTGCTGTGTATAGACACGTGTGATAGACAATTAAAAAGTGACACATGATTATGAGTTGTGATAAGAGCCTTGTTGTAGGCTGAATAAAGGTCCCCCCCCAAGATGTCTATGTCCTAATCCTCAGAACCTGTGAATATGTTACCTTACATGGCAAAAGGGACTTTGCAAATGTGATTAGTTAAGGCTCTTCAGATGGGGAGATTATCCTGGATTATCTGGGTGGGTCCAATGTCATCCCCAGGGACATTACAAGAGGGAGGCAGGAGGGTTAGACTCAGAGAAGGTGATGTGACCACGGACGCACAAACAGAGATTAGAGGATGCTCTGCTGCTGGCCTTGATGATGGAAGAGGCCATGGGCCGAGGAACGCAGGTGGCCTCCAGGAGCTAGAAAAAGGAAGAACACAGGTTCTTCCCTGGAGCCTCCAGAAGGAACACAACACCTTGCTTTTAGGACATCTGACCTCCAGAACTGTAAGAGGATACATTTGTATTGTTTAATCACTAAACTTGTGGTAATTGATGACAGAAGCCACAAAGGAAAAGAGTGGGTGTGTGAAAAGAATAATGCGAGGAAATTTACTCTAAGATTAGGTGGTCAGAGAAGACCTTCCTGAAAAACCAATATTTTGGTGAAGAGCTCATGGAGGAGAAGAAGCCAGCCTTAGGAAAAGAGTGGGGTATTGACAGCTGCATCCAGGGAAACAAGGCCAGGAAAAACCTTAAAAGAGACAGGTCTGTCTGTTCTAACAACTGAAAGAAGACCAGTGGGGCAGGATACCAGCAGGAGAGTGGCGTCAGATGGTGTCTGGTTCTTAGAGATCCATGCCTACTACCAGGAGGGTCATTCTCCTTCCTCTTTGGTTTTCTAAGTCCTTCCCACCTTCTCTTCCAGCTCCACCTACATCCTCACCCCAAAGCCTTCTATGACATCAGCAGCTTTATTCATCTCCCTCTTTCATCCCAACTGTGCTCCCTCCTTCCAACTGGGGTCCTTGCACCTATGGAGGCCCCCAGATTTATCGTTGGGGAGGTATCTTCAAAATTTTCAAGGATGTTTTAGTTTTAATGGTAAATTTTAAAATAGAATAAGCTTAGGCTATCATCTGAATGCACCTGCTTGAGTTTCGTTTTAAGATTTCAGTGCCTTGGTGGGGCCAGTTGAAGGCTAAATGATGTCCAGGTGAGCCATATAAGCAAAGGTTTTGAAGAAGTTTGCCAGAAAAGAGTGGAGGGGAATGAAATGATCAGATGGCGCATAACATATGAGATTGAACAGCAGAAGGCAACACCATGCTCGCCTTGTAAGCAAATTTATTCTGTGGTTTCTTTCTTTCTATGTACCTTCTTATAACACTTCACTGCTAGTAGATCTCTTTCAGTTTTGCATTCTCCATTAATTAATTGGTCTCTCTTATGCATCAGTGGTTAAAAGTGAGGTCATTGAAATAAAGCACAGTGATGATGGCCTTGAACTCAATGGTAATGACTCAAATGATGATTTGTCATGTTCAAAATCAGAAGATTCATGTTGATAACAAGTAAAATAGGAAACGCTCAAATATATTTTTCCACAACTGTGCCCAATAGTGTCAATCAAGTTGAAGTAAATCATCAATTATCACATTAAGTTAATGCTATTTTAAATTTCTTTGGTTTTATATTCTTATTTGTAATTTAAAAATTTGTTTTGATTTTACCATAACACCTGTAAGCATAAGAAGTTTATAACGAATTTCATGTTGTACAGATCTCATTTACTACACATTTCATGTAGAGTGACATTATAATAAGACATAAGTCAACACTGAGGATCTGTGGAAAATATTTTTCTTGTAAAGGAATCCACACATTATTAAGTTTGAGAAACACCGATTTGCAATATTCATGTTGTACTTTTTTTTTTTTTTTTTTGCGGTACATGGGTCTCTCACTGTTGTGGCCTCTTGCGTTGCGGAGCACAGGCTCCGGACGCGCAGGCCCAGCGGCTATGGCTCACGGGCCCAGCCGCTCCGCGGCATGTTGGATCTCCCCAGCCCGGGGCATGAACCCGTGTCTCCTGCATCGGCAGGCGGACGCTCAACCACTGCGCCACCAGAGAAGCCCTCATGTTGTACATTTTTGAATCACTAGCTCTTGAGTTGTTACTTCAGCTGTATGAGTTTATACCTACCACCTCAAAAGAAGGTGGAGCTCTCTCAGCGTCAATGAAGGACATGTGTACGAGTTTTCTGAGAATCCACAGGTCCCATGGCAGTGCTGCGCACACGGAAGACGGCCAACAACACTTGGGGGATGTATTAATCGTGCCTTTTTATTTTCTGTGTCTGATGCTTTGACATCTGGAGCCTTGCTGACCCTGGAGGGACAGCTTTTCCCTATTGCCGGTCCCTACAGATAGCAAACAACTCGCCTTCAGCACGCCTTCCATATGTAAGGTAAACAAACAATCCAGAGTTGACATCCTCCCACCCCCCACCTCCTCCAGTGCTGTTACACTCTGGACCAGTATCCACCTGCTCTAATCACCCCTCGGCCAGGTACAGGGCACTGAGGGACAGCCCCTATGCCCCAGAGCCTGCTGAAATTTTTTTTTCTTTTTTTTCACATCTTTCTTGGAGTATAATTGCTTTAAAGTGGTGTGTTAGTTTCTGCTTTATAACAAACTGAATCAGCTATACATATACATATATCTCCATATACCCTCCCTCTTGCGTCTCCCTCCCACCCTCCCTATCCCACCCCTCTAGGTGGTCACAAAGCAACGAGCTGATCTCCCTGTGCTATGCAGCTGCTTCCCACTAGCTATCTATTTTACATTTGGTCGTATATATAAGGCCAAGCTACTCTCTCACTTCGTCCCAGCTTACCCTTCCCCCTCCCTGTGTCCTCAAGTCCATTCTCTACATCTGCATCTTTATTCCTGTCCTGCCCCTAAGTTCTTCATAACCATTTTTTAAAAAAATTTCATATATATGTGTTAGCATATGGTATTTGTTTTTCTCTTTCTGACTTACTTCACCCTGTATGACAGACTCTAGGTCCATCCACCTCACTACAAATAACTCAATTTCATTTCTTTTTGTGGCTGAGTAATATTCCATGTGCCACATCTTCTTTATTGATTCATCTGTCAATGGACACTTAGGTTGCTTTCATGTCCTGGCTATTGTAAATAGAGCTGCAATGAACATTGTGATACATGCCTCTTTTTGAATTATGTTTTTCTCAGGGTATATGCCCAGTAGTGGGGTTGCTGTGTCATATGGTAGTTCTATTTTTAGTTTTTTAAGGAACCTCCGTACTGCTCTCCATAGTGGCTGTATCCATTTACATTCCCACCAACAGTGCAAGAGGGTTCCCTTTTCTCCACACCCTCTCCAGCATTTATTGTTTGTAGATTTGTTGATGATGGCCATTCTGACTGGAGTGAGGTGATACCTCATTGTAGTTTTGATTTGCATTCCTCTAATGATTAATGATGTTGAACATTCTTTCATGCGTTTGTTGGCAATCTGTATATCTTCTTTGGAGAAATGTCTATTTAGGTCTTCTGCCCATTTTTGGGTTGGGTTGTTTGTTTCTTTGATATTGAGCTGCATGAGATGCTTGTAAATTTTGTAGATGAATCCTTTGTCAGTTGCTTCATTTGCAAATATTTTCTCCCATTCTGAGGGTTGTCTTTTCGTCTTGTTTATGGTTTCCTTTGCTGTGCAAAAGCTTTTAAGTTTCATTACGTCCCATTTGTTTATTTTTATTTCCATTTCTCTAGGAAGTGGGTCAAAAAGGATCTTGCTGTGATTTATGTCATGGAGTGTTCTGCCTATTTTTTCCTCTAAGAGTTGGATACTGTCTGGCCTTACATTTAGGTCTTTAACCCCTTCTGAGTTTATTTTTGTGTATGGTGTTAGGGAGTGTTCGAATTTCATTCCTTTACATGTAGCTGTCCAGTTTTCCCAGCACCACTTATTGAAGAGGCTGTCTTTTCTCCATTGTATATTCTTGCCTCCTTTATCAAAAATAAGATGACCATATGTGCGTGGGTTTATCTCTGGGCTTTCTATCCTGTTCCATTGACCTATATTTCTGTTTTTGTGCCAGTACCATACTGTCTTGATTACTGTAGCTTTGTAGTATAGTCTGAAGTCAGGGAGCCTGATTCCTACAGCTCCATTTTTCTTTCTCAAGATTGCTTTGGCTATTTGGGGTCTTTTGTGATTCCATACAAATTGTGAAAATTTTTTGTTCTAGTTCTGTGAAAAATGCCATTGGTAGTTTGATAGGGATTGCATTGAATCTGTAGATTGCTTTTGGTAGTATAGTACTTTTCACGGTGTTGATTCTTCCAATCCAAGAACATGGTATGTCACTGCATCTGTTTGTATCATCTTTAATTTCTTTCCTCAGTGTCTTATAGTTTTCTGCATACAGGTCCTTTGTCTCCTCAGGTAGGTTTATTCCTAGGTATTTTATTCTTTTTGTTGCAATGGTAAATGGGAGTGTTTCCTTAATTTCTGTTTCAGATATTTCATCATTAGTGTATAAGAATGCAAGAGATTTCTGTACATTAATTTTGTATCCTGCTACTTTACCAAATTCATTGATTAGTTCTAATAGTTTTCTGGTAGCATCTTTAGGATTCTCTATGTATAGTATCATGTCATCTGCGAAGAGTGACAGCTTTACTTCTTTTCCGATTTGGATTCCTTTTATTTCTTTTTCTTCTACAGTTGCTGTGGCTAAAACTTCCAAAGGTTACCTAAGGTTGGTTCAGTAGTTTGTGTAGGCTTCCTGGTGGAGGGGACTAGTGCCTGTGTTCTGGTGGATGAGGCTGGATCTTGTCTTTCTGGTGGGCAGGTCCACATCCGGTGGTGTGTTTTGGGGTGTCTGTGACCTTATTATGATTTTAGGCAGCCTCTCTGCTAATGGATGGGGTTGTGTTCCTGTCTTTCTAGATGTTTGGCATAGGGTGTCCAGCACTGTGGCTGGCTGGTCATTGGTTGGAGCTGGGTCTCAGCGTTGAGATGGAGATCTCTGGGAGAGCTTGTGCCATTTGATATTACATGTAGCTGGGAGGTCTCTGGTGGACCAATTTCCTGAACTCGGCTCTCCCACCTCTGAGGCACAGGCCTGACACCTGCCAGAGCACCAAGACCCTGTCAGCCACACGGCTCAGAAGAAAAGGGAGAAAAAAGGAAAGAAAGAAAAAAATAAAGTTATATAAAAATAATTATTAAAAATAAAAAATTAAAAAGTAATAAAAAAAGATAAAGAGAGAAAGAAGGGAGCAATGAAACCAAAAACAAATCCAGCAGTGATGACAAGCGCTAAAAAGTATACTAAAAAAAAAAAAAAGAAAAGACAAAAAGTACGGACAGACAGCACCCTAGGACAAATGGTAAAAGCAAAGTTATACAGACAAAATCACACACAGAAGCATACACATACACACTCACAAAAAGAGTAAAAGGAAAAATATATATATCATTGCTCCCAAAGTCCACCTCCTCAGTTTGGGATGATTCATTGTCTATTCAGGTATTCCACAGAGGCAGGGTACATCAAGTTGATTGTGGAGATTTAATCCTCTGCTCCTGAGGCTGCTGGGAGAGATTTCCCTTTCTCTTCTTTGTTCGCAGAGCACCCGGGGTTCAGCTTTGGATTTGGCCCCGCCTCTGCGTGCAGGTTGCCGGAAGGCGTCTGTTCTTCGCTCAGACAGGACGGGGTTAAAGGAGCCGCTGATTCGGGGGCTCTGGCTCACTCAGGCTGGGGGGAGGGAGGGGTACAGAATGTGGGGTGAGCTTGTGGCTGCAGAGGCCAGCATGATATTGCACCAGCCTGAGGTGCGCCATGCGTTCTCCCGGGGAAGTTGTCCCTGGATCACGGGACCCTGGCAGTGGCGGGCTGCACAGGCTCCCCGGAAGCAGGGTGTGGATAGTGACCTGTGCTCGCACACAGGCTTCTTGGTGGCAGCAGCAGCAGCCTTAGCGTCTTGTGCCCGTCTCTGGGGTCCGCACTGTTAGCTGCGGCTCATGCCCGTCTCTAGAGCTCGCTTAGGCTGAGCTCTGAATCCCCTCTCCTTGCGCACCCCGAAACAATGGTTTCTTGCCTCTTAGGCAGTTCCAGACTTTTCCCCGGACTCCCTCCCGGCTAGCCGTGGTGCACTAACCCCCTGCAGGCTGTGTTCACGCAGCCAACCCCAGTCCTCTCCCTGGGATCCAACTGAAGCCCGAGCCTTAGCTCCCAGCCCCCACCCGCCCTGGCAGGTGAGCAGACAAGGTTCTCGGGCTGGTGAGTGCTGGTTGGCACCGATCCTCTGTGCGGGAATCTCCCCGCTTTGCCCTCTGCACCCCTTTTGCTGTGCTCTCATCCGTGGCTCTGAAGCTCACCCCCTCCGCCACCCGCAGTCTCCGCCCGTGAAGGGGCTTCCTAGTGTGTGGAAACCTTTCCTCCTTCACGGCTCCCTCCCACTGGTGCAGGTCCCGTCCCTATTCTTTTGTCTCTGTTTATTCTTTTTTCTTTTGCCCTACCCAGGTATGTGGGGGGTTTCTTGCCTTTTGGGAGGTCTGAGGTCTTCTGCCAGTGTTCAGTAGGTGCTCTGTAGGAGTTGTTGCACATGTAGATGTATTTCTGATGTATCTGTGGGGAGGAAGGTGATCTCCGTGTCTCACTCTTCTGCCATCTTGAAGGTCCACCTGCTGATATTATTGAAACAAGTCAATCCTAAGCCTGCTAGCCTGCCTCACCTGTCCCTTCCTGTGGAAACCACATTAAGGGTGCTTGCCCACATTTTCCTTTTGCCCTTTCTGCCTCCTGACTGACCCTGGTACTTCCCCATGTGACTCTGCATGTGACGCCCCCTCCTCTTGGGAATTGTGACAAATTGTGTCTCCAATGGCAGCCATCTCCTGATCTATTGGCCTCACCATACCTGAATTTAAAAACCCTACATTTTAAATCAGAATAAATACATAATCACATTGTTCTAGACTCTTCGTACAAAAGTGTTGCAATTTCCTCATCACCAAGAGGAAACCTCTTATTCCCTGTGTATTTGTGCATTTCCACTGTGGAACGTGACGTCCTCTGGGACTGGGATTGAGTATGGATTTGTGCTGAGCCACCTACACTTCCAGTGCAGAGTCTGTGACCACAAAGGTTTTTTAAAAATTTGATTTAATAATTTTATTGTTATTACTATTTGCACAAATCACCTCAGAGATTCATGTTGCCCTTCTATCCTTATTAGTTTCACGTTTTTGCTAACTCAGCCAATGAGCCCCAGTTTGACAATGGCCCTGTGTTCAAAACTCCTTGCCTAAGAGTGAATTCCTGTTTCACCCCAGGTCCCTTCCTCTGTCCCTCAGGCCCCATGTGTGTCAGACTCTGTCTGGGCACTGTCTGTTCTCAGGACTCAGCAAAAGCCTCATCTCCTCCTAGAAGCCCACCTTGACCTCTCCCTCTTCTTTGAGCTCAAGCACTCTCTGACTTATCTTCCCTTCAGTACTCCCCATCAAGTACTGTTTGCTTTCACTGCAGGGTTTCCACAAGTGTTTGTTAATCATCAGACTGCTCTCTTCTTCTCCCTCCCCTCTCCAGCTGTTGCTGGCCAGGGCAACTCCATCCCCCCAAGGGCAGGGCTTGAAGTGAAGGAACCAGAGCTGTACAAGTGGAAATAAATTGATTGTACAGGAAGTGAGTTACAGTTTTTATTTTCAAAAGTCTCTCTTGTTAAAAAAGTGTCCCGCAGCCTCCTCTGGTCACTGGTCACATTGATTTGTGTTTACGCTTTCAGATTTTCAGATCCTGCTGGAGTTAACAGAGTTGGTTCACAGAATATTTGTCAGAAACAAGAGCCTCTCAAATCAAGATCTTGCTCTCCATAGGCAATTCCATCCATTGCCCTCCAAGGCTTCCTACCAGCGTTAGGCTCCTAACCCTAGCAACCAGGAAACTTCAAACTGTCCTTTGGGTTCCACTGACCTCTCTTACAATTGATAGGTGAAGGGAGACCAGCCATGGGCTCTGATGATGCCAAATGGAAGATTCTTTCTCCAGAGCAGGCATCCTGTAGCGTGTGTGCCCAAGGCTCTCAGATGAATTTCAGTGATGTTCGGAGGTTGTCATGGCTCAAGCTCTCTGGAAATTGCACTCGGCGAAAGTTGATTATGGTACAAATCTAATCTGTCACTCTTCACTTAAAACCCATAGCTCTTCTTTGCCATATGATTTGGTTCAGTTTTCTTTTTTTTTTTTTAATTAAATTTTGAAATTTTGAGATCACTGTAGATGCACACTCAGTTTTAAGACATAATTCATCCAGAGCCTGTGCACCCCTTCCCAAGTTTCCCCTAACAGTAACTCTTGCAAAATTAGAGTACCAGATTGCAAATCAGATGCTGAGATCCTTCAGAAGGGTTGGGGTCCTTGGCAGAAGAAGGGTGGGTGTTCCTCCTTACTGCTGCATGGGGGTGGGAGCTCTGGCCTCCCCAAAGTCTCCACTGACACCAGGAAGGGGTGGTTTGTTATTGCTTGATGGGCAATGAAGTCCCAGATCCCTCCCTGGCCTCTCTGACCCCTCCCTGGTACAGGGGTTGGGGCACCTGGCTACAGCCTGGCAGGGGGGAATCTAGGGTCCTCACTCGGTCTTTGGGGGCACGGGTAGAAAGGTGGAGCCACAGCTGTTTTTTCAGGTGTTTGGCTGGAGTAGAGAAATTATCATCTAAAAGTCTTGCCTTTCTAGGCTGCCCCTTTCCTGGTCCTTTGGCAGGAGAGAGCAGGCTTTTGCTGGGCTTCTTTTGTTTGCTGTCCATGGCATTTCTGGGTTGCCAGGTACTTAAGCTTCAAGTCTGGGACATGTGAAGCCAAAACCAGAAAAAATCCAGTTAACTCATCCCTGTGTCATTCCTCGGGTCCTGAGGTCTCTCCCTGGTCTGCTTTTTTCTCTCCACTTCTCAGCATCTTATTTTTAATGTCCAGGGTTTTCATTGTACTTAGCAGGAGAAATAGGAAAAAGTATAAGGAGTCCATCCTTTTGGAATTGGAAGTCCCCAGATGTCTTTTTTTTAAACATGAAATGCCACGGTCTGTCCCCTGCCAAACATTGCCAGCACTTTCGTCACACCCTGATTCATGCCTGATGCTCAAAGACCAGCTACCTGTGAAACAGCCCTGCGTGAGCTCCTGCTGCTCCCTTTGTCTACACTCCTACTAGTAAAAACAGACACGTATGCAGCGCTTATTATGTGCCAGGCATGTTATATGCAATAATTATGAATTAAGTACTATTATTATAGAGATGAAGAAACTGGGGCCCAAAGAGATTAAGTAATTCATTTATGGTCACTCAGCCAGTAAGCTGCAGAGCCTTGGATTTAGACCCAGGCAGCTGGCTCTGAAGCGGCCTCCCTGACAGTTCTGGTTGTCTAACTTGAGTGGACCTCAGAATCCTCCAGGGCTTGAAAACACAGATTGCTGGACCCACCCCAGAAATTCTGATTCAGTGAGTCTGGGGTGGGGTCTTGAGAATTTGCATTTCTAGCAAGTTTCCAGGTGATGCTAATTCTGTGCTCTGGGAACCACACTTTGCAAACCAATCACCTTTCTACCTTCTCCTTCACCCACATTTGTTCTGCCAATTGGTATACAGCCTTTTTGATTCAGCACAGGCATGGCTTTGCCTGATTTGACCTACCTTCCCTCCTCCACCCTCAGATGGTTTTAGCAGTCTCGGCATATCTGTCATTGTAGCTTCCACATTACATGGAAATTATCTGTTTGTATATCTCGGTTTCCATCCCCTAATCCCCTTGAGGACAGAGAGGTTAGTGCAGAGCAAAGTATATACTATTCATCTTTGTACAGTCACCTGGGGTGTCTGTTGAAAATGAGATTCCTGGGCCCAGCCCACTAAGTTTCTGAATCAGTAGATCAGGGGCAGGACCCAAGAACCTGCCCTCTAAGTAAACAACTTACATGATTCGATGCGGTTGAGGCGGGCCCACCTTGAGAAACTGCCCTAGAACTTTGCATTGTCTTTGGCACTGAGGAAGTGCTCAATAATGATTTATGGACTGGATGTTATTGAACTGAACGGTAACCCCCTCATCTACTTTTCTGCACTTTCTCCCTACCTCGCCCCAACTCCCACAATGGCATTTTTTTGTGCTTGTCCCTCCAAAACCTAAGACATCCTCTCTCCTCCCCCCAGATTGTTCGCTTCTTTTCCTTTCCAATCAGAGCTTTCATTCATATACTGCAGCCGATCTCAGCTAGTCGTTGAATCAACTTGGAAATGTAAACCATTTCTGTTGAAGGTATCCTTTTATTTTATTTATTTTTTTAATATTGAGATGTAACTTACATAGAGAAAAGGCACACATCTTAGCTGTTCAGCCCTGTGTAAGCTCGGATCACAAGGTGGGACATTTCCAGCCCTCAGCAGGCTCGCTCATGACCCCTTCCATTCAATACACCTCCTCCAGGGTAGCCCTATTCCGACTTCTATCACCACACATTAATTTTGCCCATCCTTGAACTTCATATAAATGAAATTATATAGAATATACACTTTTGTACCTGGCCCTTTGTGCTCAAGTGTTCCGTATGCAAGCTTCATTTATGTCTGTGTATGCAACAATAGTTCTTTACATGGCTGTGCTGTATTCCATTCCTTTTTTTTTAAGTCATCCATGAAATTTATTTATTTTTTAAAATTAAAAAAAAAATTTATTGGAGTAGAGTTGATTTACAATGTTGTGTTAGTTTCAGGTGTACAGCAAAGTGAATCAGTTATACATAGACACACATCCACTCTTTTTTTAGATTCTTTTCCCATATAGGTCATTACAGTGTATTGAGTAGAGTTCCCTGTGCTACACAGTAGGTCCTTATTAGTTATCTGTTTTGTATATAGCAGTGTGTATGTGTCAGTCCCAATCTCCCAGTTTATGCCTCCCTCCCCCTTTCCCCCCTTATGGTAACCATAAGTTTGTTGTCTACACCTGTGACTATTTCTGCTGTGTAAATAAGTTCACTTGTTTACTGTTCACTTTTGAAGAAGCAATCTTCTCATCTTCGCTGTTGCTGGAGTAGGTATAGGACTTGTGCGGAGTCTGGAGTGAGGACTTCTGAGGCTCTTGACACTACCTTGCACTGCTGAGAGTCCCCACATAGTCCCTGGGGGCCACCGTTGACCCAGTAGATACTTCCTTGAGTCTTTGGTGGAGGTGGTGAAAGGATGCTATCTGAATCTACCTTCTATGGCCTAACAGTCGGATGTTTGGCATATGAGCCTCTTTCGTCAAGTTGGGATGATGTCTACTGTGCAGGAGTTTTGACATTACATGAAACGTTTTATAAGCTCTAAATGTTATATTAGTTATTATTAACAGATACTTCATTCTTTACCCTTTCCTTTTTATATTTCTCTTCTGTCTTTTGTCTCTCTTCATTTTCTCTATATTTTTGTATATGTTTTCTTTTTCCTTCCCTTGGGACTGACAGTCACACTCATAAGTAATTTTAGCCCCTCTTGGTGCCCTGCCCTTGCACAACGTGGCACCAAACTGTCCCACGATCTTGGAAATTCTTACATTGCCCCCGTTTGTTCATACTTTTCTTCTGGGTGTTAACAGCTCTTCCTGGCCTGGGGAAGAGTTTGCCAACGTACACAGTCTCTTTGTTGTTGGACTTTTAAAAAAGACTTTCTGTGTAACATTTTCAAATGATTAATCTTTAGGCCTGGAAAAAAATGGGATTATCAAAGCAGTAATATTTTCAGCTGTTTTCCACTGAAGGGTGCATCAATCATAGAAATGTCTTTGACTCCTGTTTGGTTACTGTACCAACAATTGAGTATAACTTTCTGAGTTAGAAGGAGATGATTGTTTCTGGGGGTAATAAAGCTGTCAGGAGGAGGGACACTTTCATCTAACTTCATAAAAAATGTGAAAGCATTGGGTGGCGGCCCAAGGACGTTGAGGAGATGGCAACATCTGGAGAATCTAGAGACCTAAACAGTCTTGTAATTTATGTCCCTGAAAGAAACGCTTTGGGCCAGGAGACTGGAAACCTGGGTTCTATTCTCATCCCCGTGACTGACTTCCAGAGTGACCTTGGGCAAGTTGCCTGATCGTGTTTTTGCTTCTTGTATTCATTCTATAGACAAGGATAATAATACTATTAATATTTATCCATTTGTTACTCAAAGTGAGTTTTTATTTCTCTTGTTCTCTCTCTCAATAGATAAATGAGGCACCCTTTTAGAAGTTGTTGCATAAATTCAAGGCCTTAGTCTCATCATACATATATATTTTTATTTACAAAGAGCTTTAATTAATTTTATTAGGAATCGTCAGACCTGGGATGCCAAGAAGTTTAAGGTTTAGGCTATGCCAATTTTTTTTTTTTTTTTTTTTTTTTTTTTTTTTTTTTTGCGGGCCTCTCACTGTTGTGGCCTCTCCCGTTGCGGAGCACAGGCTCCAGACGCGCAGGCTCAGCGGCCATGGCTCACGGGCCCAGCCGCTCTGCGACATGTGGGATCTTCCCGGACCGGGGCACGAACCCATGTCCCCTGCATCGGCAGGCGGACTCCCAACAACTGCACCACCAGGGAAGCCCCAGAAAGGCACATATATTTTGAAAATATGTTTAGAAAAACTCTCCAGTCGATTCTAATCTATCCTCCAATGGTTTTGTAGCCCAGCCTCTCACCAAATCACTGATTATCTTTGGGGATCATGGAAGATTTTCTAAGAAAGTTACTGTTTGAGCTAAAATTAGGAGCTTGATTAGGAGTTAATTACATGAAGAGAAATGAGATTGAGGACAGCATTTCAAGCAATGAGAACAGCTTTTATCAAAGCTCTGTAAGTGGGAAAGCGTAATGTGTGTGGGAAAAATGAAAGATGTCCAGAGTGGCTGAGGGAAAGGAGGGAGGAGTGGGGAGATACATGGCTGGAGAGACAGGTGGAGTCCTCATACTGCAGGGGACATACCATGTTAAAGATTTTGGACCTTATCCTAATTATTGTGAGAAATCATAAAATGATCTGGATGGAGGAGAGGCATGAATTAATGTCATTTTTTTTATAAGGATGAGATTTGGCTCCAACGTGGAGAACGGTTTTGAGGGGATATCATTTAGACAGTGAAGGTCTAGAGGGGACATGATATCAGATTGGATTAAGGAATGGCAGTGACGATTTAGAGAGGCAGATGGATTCAGAAGATCTTTAGTAGGTTAAAATCAACAGCACTTAGTGCTTTGGCAGTGAAGGAGAGGTACTAATAAAGGATGCGTCTTAGGTCTCCAGCTTACATGGTTGGATGGTAAGTAGTGCAAATCATTGAGACAGGAAACCCTAGAGCAGGGTAGGTGTGGAATTATTACGGAGTGCTTTTAAGGCATCTGAATGGAGATGTTACAGGCCATTGAATGTCTGGGTGTGACGTTTTGAGGAATGATTTGGGCTGAAGTTAGAGGTTGGCGATCCAACCCGTGGGCAGGAATGAGGATGCCTTAAGACAGAGTGAAGGATGAAGAGAGACCAGACAACCAAGGCTTCTCCTGAATAGGAACTAGTTGATCTGATAAACTAATATTTGATCAAATCTATTGAAAGAAGAGATTTCTTTCCTTGTCAACCGATGGAGCCCTCTGGAGAAATGCCTTAACCCGAAGGGACAACTTGGATGGAAGAAATTTAAGTCATGCGGCAGGTTTTGGGGAGGGTATATTTGAGCAGGCAGGTCCTCGTGGTGTCTCGTAAGCCACCTTGGTCCTGAAGCTCCCTTCTGGTTCTATAACCATAAGAGCTGTGCTGGTCCTTCACGTGTAATGTGTACTAGACACAGGGTGAGCAGAGAGACACTTAAGACATTTAAACTCATGCATTCGCGAGACCAGCTAAGCAGATTATAGTTCTCTCTGTTCTCTTTTTGGAGAAAGAGGCAAGTAAGAAAAAACAGGTAGATACAGAATAATTTTTTGGCGGTAAAGAAACTCTTAGAGGGCCTGCTGGCAACAGTACGTCTCAGCACCGTCTCCTACACCTTCTCTATCTTCTTCGACAGCTTTAAACTGCGAGCTCCAAGGACAATCATGATGCCGCCATTTACTGAGTGTCTTACGTGTATCAGACACATGGGACCTCTATGATGCAGATTTCATCACTCCTATTTCAAAAATAATCAAAAAAAGAGGCTCAGAGAGGGTAGTAATTTGTGTAATGTTGCTTAGCTAGTAAGGGACAGCTGGGGATTTGAATATAAGTCTGACTCTCAAACAGTGCCATCTCCTATTCACTGTTCTATTTAGTGTACAGCATGAAGAAGGCCTAAAGTTTAGATGAGACTGAATTCTAAAACAAAGATTCTGTTCTGTCCCCTAGCATCCACTTCGTAAAGTAGGGAAGTTGTCTCAGATGTTTTGGAAACTTCACTGTACAGAAGAGGTTCTTAGGGAACTAGCCTTTCTTTAACTAGAAAATTCAATTAACTAGAACACTCCATTCTCCATATGCTCCTATGAATTGCTGTTTTACTGTTGCCACGGGAGAGAGAAGAGGGGATTGCTCTGGGGAAAGAGAATGAACAAATGCAAAGTCTGAGCATCCCAAGGTTTTTTTTTTTTTTTTGCGGTACGTGGGCCTCTCACTCTCACTGTTGTGGCCTCTCCCGTTGCGGACCACAGGCGCCGGACGCGCAGGCTCAGCGGCCATGGCTCACGGGCCCAGCGGCCATGGTTCACGGGCCCAGCAGCCATGGTTCACGGGCCCAACCGCTCCGCGGCATGTGGGATCCTCCCGGACCGGGGCACGAACCCGTGTCCCCTGCATCGGCAGGCGGACTCTCAACCACTGCGCCACCAGGGAAGCCCCTATCCCAAGGGTTTTTGAGGATAAATGATCTGGTTAAGATGGGGACTCTCTCTTTGTACTTGAAATTTTTTATTGACTTTAAATTCAAATCAAATGCCGCACTTGAGTTCTTCACATCAGACTGGCAGCACTGAGAATGACTCCTTTGCCTCCTGTGGGTTTCAAGCTGTGTATTGGCAGATTTTCTTGGTCCTATTGGGCTGGTCGTCATTCTCGTTATTTTCCCCGATGCCATTTTGGTTCCTAAGTCAGAGGGTTATTTATTTTACTTTGTATTTAGACCTGAGAAATCTTTGTGTAATTATGACCTCTTGTTTGAATAGACTTCTTCTTAAGAGAGGAAAGAAAGAGGTAAAAAGATCCAAACACTTCTGAGCCAGCCCTTCAAGTCCACATGGGTTTTGTGCTCATTTGATTATTTTTAAGTAGGGCTTTCCATGGGGAAAGAACAGTGGGAATGAACACTCAGGGACTTGCCCAGGGTGTCATTTCAGAGCAGTTAGAAGTCCAGGGGTCTTGGATATCACCAAATCTGACGCTGCTCCAAGATGTGAAGGGTCTAGTAGAGGGGAAAAAGGACCCCTGATCTTCTGCCAGGACATATCTCCAGACTTAAGGAGGAAAGGGTCCAAATAATAACACCACTTACAGCAATACCAGCCGGGATTCTCTGTGCACTTGCTGTGTGCCAGGCTCAGAGCTAAAGGAGCTGACACTTCCCTTTTCCCTTTTCATTTTCACAGTAACCCTCTTGGATGGGTGTTGTGTGGGACACTGCAAATCCTCTGGGCCCCATGTCTTGTATCAGCCCCTGTCGCAGTGGCTGCTTCTGAGCAGGCTCCGATGAGCTTTGTGTAGGTGCAGAGAGGGAGCCCCACTTTGGCCTGAGCCTCGTACCTCTCTCTTCCCACCCTGAGGCTTCTCTGATACCTGGGCTTGGGATGCGAAGCTCAACCTGGAAGTGCAGGAGTTAATGTTCACGTGACCACCCCTGACCCACAGGAAGAAGAGTCAATGGATAAATGCTTCCCCCTTCCGTCTCCAGGCAGACCCTTCTGAGACCTA
Source organism: Tursiops truncatus (assembly GCF_011762595.2). Lineage (NCBI taxonomy): Eukaryota > Metazoa > Chordata > Mammalia > Artiodactyla > Delphinidae > Tursiops > Tursiops truncatus. Next base: position 66,255,569 of record NC_047046.1, read on the forward strand.
TTTCACAAGCCTCAGAAGGTCTCAGTGGGGTGATCATCTGTCACCTGTAACCCTGGCAGCTCGGCCACGTGCCCCTGTTCTCTCCTCCCTGGCCCTCATGCCCACTCCCTGGGATCATTTTCCAAATGAACTCTCTGCAGGCAAGCCTTTGTCTCAGGCTCTGCTCTGGGCGGTGGGACGGTGGTGGGGAACACAGGCTGGACGAATGTCATGGGAGCCCCTAAAGCCACGTGGCCCTCTTTGCTGCTGCTACTGCAGCACCCGTTGGCGACTGCCTGTGCTCCGGCTCCTAACAGAAAGGACTCACCGCGGCTTTCTCACTGCGAGAAACCCACTATTGGCTTTTACCCAAATATTGCAGCAGCTGGTGCCAGGGGGACTTGCAGGACCATAGTGTTTGACCCTCAGTTCAGAAGTTTGTATTCACTACCCTCTTTGAGCCCCTCCACCCCAGTCCCAGCCCCAGTCCAGATGTCTGACACAGGGGGCTGTGTATGTGGCGGTCTCCAATGGCAACCCCTAAACAGTGACCCTAAAATCATGTTTTGTTGCTCATCACCTTTTATCTTATTTACTGGGAACTGTGGAAATTCTGGAGAGACTCCTGGGTGGGCAGGTTTCAAGAGGTTGAGTCTGCCAGGGTCTGTGGTTTTAGCTGCGTCCTCCTCAGAGAGGGTCTCGACTTTAGTCTGCCCCGTCTAGCTCGGTGTGCTCTTATCCCCATGTCACAGATTGGGAAACTGAGGCCTGGGGAAGTTTAAGGAAGTAACTTGCCCAGAGTCAGGTAGGTCCTAACCAGCGTTTGCAGCCAGGTTCCCCTCGCTCTGGATCCTGTGTCATAATCAGTTTGCCACTCTGCCTTAGGTGGCCTTCCCCCAGGGTGGGGCTGCTTTGTGAGCTCCACTTCCAGGAATACATACGAGCTGAAGGCATCTCTGTTGAGACGTCTGAGAAGGGAATCTGAACCTGAGGACCAGGGACGCCTCGTGAGAACTCAGTAAGCCCCATATATCCCATTGGTCTGCTATCTTTGTTGTCCCCTGTCTGTTGCAGCACAGAAGTTAAGAGTGAAATCCTTACCATGAAAAGGGCTTGTGTGCTTGTTCTTGGGGGCAGGAGAGGAAGGTGCCTCCTTGTGCGTAGCCAGGACCGTGGGAGAAGATGGGGAGTCGAGTGGGCGGGTGGGTGGCCACCGGCAGAGGGAAGACAGGGGTGGATATGAGCCTGCAGCTCCAGGGAAGGGAGGGCAGTGGTGCAGCTCTGGGCCTAAGCAGGGGGCCCAGGCCACGGTGGTAAAAAGCCCAGCATGGGGCTTCCCTGGTGGCGCAGTGGTTGAGAGTCCGCCTGCCGATGCAGGGGGACACGAGTTCGTGCCCCGGTCCGGGAAGATCCCCCATGCCGCGGAGCGGCTGAGCCCATGAGCCATGGCCGCTGAGCCTGCACGTCCGGGGTCTGTGCTCCGCAACAGGAGAGGCCACAACAGTGAGAGGCCCGCATACCGCAAAAAAAAAAAAAAAAAAAGCCCAGTGTGGGCAGGGCTGGCTTCATGGGCTGCGACCTGTGCTCAGTTTTATGCTGTGCTGACACAGTCTTGAAATTCTTAACAATTTCTGAGCAAACCTTGCATTTTAATTTTGTACTGGACCCTGAAAATTATGTAGCCTATGCTGAGAGTGGGGTTTCCTAATATCTCTTTTATCCCACAACCCATCGGAAGCCCCCTACTGACAGGATTGCACAAGGACAAAAAGGGCTGTTTGCTTCAAAGCACTTCCTACTTTCCTTTTGCTTCCCAAACCAAAGGAGTTAAGGATTAAAGTGCAAATTCCCCTAGGAAAGAGAGTGGTAGTTTAAATGCCTGCTAAAGTTTAAAGACCCAAATGCAGCAGGCTTGCTTGGGAGCAGGTATCAAGGAGGGTGGAGAGAAAGATTGCTCAACTGTATCTGGAGCTTAAGGTGGGGTTGATGGGGGCTGGGACACAGTAGCATCAGCTCAGGAAAGCCATCCCCAGGGGGACATGGAAGCTGCTTCTATTGAAGACTTCTTTGAATGTCATTGCTTTTCTGAGAGCCCCTCTTCTATGCAACTGAATTAAATTAAAATCTGTTCTCCAAACTTCTTTTACTTTGGCTTTGGTCATCTTTTGTGTAATGGAAATAACAGAGAACTCAGAAGGGTGAAAGTGAGGATTAAGTGAGCCTACACGAGGAAACTCCAGTCACATGCTGAACACTGCCCATGCCTGGGGCCAGTGTCCGTTTCCTTTCTCTCTTATAACACCGAGTATGCTTTGAGTTCCAGATGAATGGAAGGGCTGGTGTATTTATCTGAGTAATTTGGACCAATGCCTACTATGGAGGGCCAAGTGGGGTTTGAATATGAATGACCAGGTCTGTCACTTTACATGGTGGTGATGACATTTCTAATAACTCTTTTGTCATCTTAAAGGCTTCCAATTACAACTTTGCTCCAGGTGAGCAAGAGATTTTTTTAGGTTGTAGATGTTCCTGGAGAGCCTCCATAAAGCTCACGTAGACGCTACAGCTTGACTCTTAAAGATTCATCTGCTTTAATTTACCTGCATGAGTCTACGTGAGCGACATGAGTATTGCTCTGGGGAGGGGGATCATATTCTGGGGATACATCTATGTTATACTTGCTATTTTGCTGGGGCCTCTAAGGGGGTGTGTATCTGTGTGTGCGCACACATGTGGCACACATGGGTCAACTCTGCTCTTCCTGTTTAATCATAATTTGTTATTTGGGTGTACTCAAAGAAAAAAATTGTAATAAACTTCATGTTTTTTTCACCAGCAAATATTCTTTCGAGCATGTTTTCCTTTATTTTGCTCACTGTGTATAATGTTCTCTGGTAGTAATACTTTGATGAAAGACATGTAGTTTAAGGAAAACAGTGCTTCACCCTAATCAGCCTCACTTAGTGTGTGTGGGGAAAGTGTTGTTGGCTAGTATAGGAACTTAGTCTCAGCTTACACCAGACTAGAATTTATAGGTTATGTGAATTTGAAATGAAAACCAAACTCAAACAGAGCAAAACAGAAATCATTCCAAGTTTTCAAGTTATTTTTACTTAAAAAATTATACAAGTAATCCATATTGTTGTTAGAAAAAGGTGAAAATTAGCAAAAGAAAAGATACGATAGAGAATTTCTGGTAATTTCTTCCTTTCATTCTTCATGTTTTTGAGAAACACACACACAAATATATATACACATATGTATGCACATATGTGTATGTATGTATATATATATATACATACATACACATAGGTATTACCCCAAATGGGGTTATACTATACATTCTGTTTTTAATACCTTCTTTTAAATATTTAGCACTATATTGTTAACACAATTTCTTGTCAATAAGTGTGCAAGTTTTTTTGTGTTTTTTTTTTCTTTTTGCTGTATGTGGGCCTCTCACTGTTGTGGTCTCTCCCGTTGCGGAACACAGGCTCCAGACGTGCAGGCCCAGCGGCCATGGCTCACGGGCCCAGCCACTCCGCGGCATGTGGGATCTTCCCAGACCGAGGCACGAACCCGCATCCCGTACATCGGCAGGCGGACTCTCAACCACTGCGCCACCAGGGAAGCCCAGTGTGCAAGTTTTATCATAATGCAATCATTATGCTCTTCTTCCCCAGCTCCATAGGATAGCTTATACTTTTAAGAGCTATAGTTTATAGCAGCAGTTCAAAGAGAAGCCGATTGGCTCAGCAGATAGCTGTCACCTACCCTTTTTTTTCCAGAGAGCTTTGTCATGGGCCACTGGTAGCCTATGAATAAGCTAACCTGGGACCAGGTGACCATCCCTGTCCAGCTGTAATTCCCTTAAGAAGAGATCCTGTGGGCCGGAAATATCCCCTAGAAGGAAATGTGGGTGGAGAAGGATCCTAAAATAGATCTTGCACAGGGATAGTAACATTTTGTCTATAATACGTAGAAAATATTATTCCTTGTTTTTCTTTAAATATTTAATTGTATTTAGCCCCACCTTCTTTCTCCTCTCTTTCAGGGATGCCGATGACACAAATACTAGCTCTTTTATAATAGAACCACAGGTCCCTGGGTCTCTGTCTGTTCATTCTTTTTCAATCTATTTTTTCTCTGTTGTTCATATTGGGTCATTTCTATCATTCTGTTTTCAAGCTCTCTCATTCTTTCCTTTGTCATCTCCATTCTGCTGTTAAGCTCATCCACTGGGTTCCCTTTGTCCTCTCTATTCTGCTGTTAAGCTCATCCACTGGGTTCTTTTTATTTGGGTTACTATAGTCTTCATTTCTAAAATTTCCATTTGGTTTCTTTTCATATCTTCCGTTTCTTTGTTGACCCTTTGTATACTTTCCTGTGTTTGAAGCGTATTTGTGATTGCCTGTTGAAACATTTGTATGATAGCTTCTTTATGCTCCTTGTGAGATAATTCTAACAGCTCTGTCATTTCTGTGTTGACATCAGTCTATTAGCTTCTTAGGGCTGTTGTAACAAATTACCACAAACTTGTTGGCTTCAGACAATGTAATGTAAATTTATTCTCTCACAATTCGGAGGTCAGAAATCTGAAATCAAGTTGTTGGCAAGGCCGTGCTCCCTTTGAAGCCTCTAGGGGTGAGTCTATCCTTGCCTCTTCCAGTATCTGGTGACTCCAGGCATTCTTTGGCATGTTCCTCCATAACTCAAGTCTCTGCCTGTGTCTTCACATGGCCTTCTCCTTCTCTGTGTTCATTTGCTCTTTTCTGTCTCTTATAAGAATACTGTCACTGGTTGTAGGACCCGCCTGGGTAGTCCAGGGTGGTCTCATCTGAAGACCCTTAATTACATCTTCAAAGACTCCTTTTCCAAATAAGGTAACGTTCACAAGGTTATCTTGTGTGGAAAATAAGATATAAGGATGTGACTATATCTTTTGGGAGGGAGGCACCATTCACCTACTGCAATGTCAGTTTTATTTAAACCACTTTATTGAGGTATGATTGACATGTAAAAAGCTGTATTATTTAATATATACAACTTGATGAGTTTGGAGATAAGCATACATCTGTGAAACCATCACCACAATCAATGACATAAATATATCCATCGCCTCCAAAAATTTCCTCCCACTGTCTTTATTTATTTATTTTAAAAGAACACAATATATATAAGAACTACCCTCTTAGCAAAATTTTTCAGTTTTATTGAAAAATAATTAACATATATTACTGTAGAAGTGTAAAGTATATAGCATGATGGTTTGACTTACGTATATTCTGAAATGATTATCACAATAGGTTCAGCTATTCATCCATCTTCTCACATAGATAAAATAAGAAGAAAGGAAAAAAGAAATATTTTTCTCCTTGTGATGAGACCTCTCTTAACTTTCTTATATATTGTACAGCAGTGTTAGCAGTAGTCGCCATGTTGTATGTTACATCCCTAGTACTTACAACTGGAAGTTTGTATTTTTTGAACACCTTCCTCCATTTCCCCCTCTGATAATTACAAGTCTGATCTCTTTTTCTATGAGTTCACTTTTTTTTAAATTTAATTTTACTTATTTTTATTTTTGGCTGCGTTGGTTCTTCGTTGCTGCGCGTGGGCTTTCTCTAGTTGCAGTGAGTAGGGGCTACTCTTCGTTGCGGTGCGCGGGCTTCTCATTGCGGTGGCTTCTCTTATTGTGGAGCATGGGCTCTAGGCACACAGGCATCAGTAGTTGTGCGCAGGCTCAGTAGCTATGGCTCACGGGCTCTAGAACACAGGCTCTGTAGTTGTGGTGCACGGGCTTAGTTATTCTGTGGCATGTGGGATCTTCCCAGACCAGGGCTCAAACCCATGTGCCCTGCATTGGCAGGCAGATTCTTAACCACTGTGCCACCAGGGAAGCCCCCAACACCATTTACTGATAAGACTAATCTTCATTTTGTGCTCTTGGCCCCCTAGTCAAAGATCAGTTAAATGTATATGCATGGGTTTATTTCTGGGCTCTCAGTTCTGTTCCATTGGTCTAAGTGTCTGTTTTTATGCCAGTACCATACTGTTTTGATTACTGTAGCTTTGTATATATTTTGAAATCAAGAAGTGTGATGTCTCCAGCTTTGCTCTCCTTGCTCAAGATTGCTTTGGCTATTTGGGGTCTTTTGTGGTTCCATATGAATTTTCGGATTGTTTCTTTATTTCTGTGAAAAATGGTATTGGGATTTTGATAGAGATTGCATTGAATCTGCAGATTGCTTTGAGTAGTATTGGTGTTTTAACAATATTGATTCTCCCAGATCATGAACATGGAATGTCTTTCCATTTATGTGTGTCTTCTAAAATTTCTTTCATTGGTGTTTTAGTTTCCAGTGTACAGGTCTTTTACCTCCTTGTTAAATTTATCTCAAAGCATTTTATTCTTTTTAATTCTATTTATTGTAAATGAGACTGTTTTCTTTATTTTTTTTGAATTAGTTCATTGTTAGTGTATAGAAATGCAACTAATTTTTGTATGTTGATATTGTATCCTGCCACTTTTCTGGATTCATTTATTAGTTTTACAAAATGTGTGTGTGTTTGTGTGTCTGTATGTGTGTGTGTAGTCTCCAGAATTTTCTAGATATAAGATCCTGTCATATGCATAGAAATAATTATACTTCTTCCTTTCCAACTTGGACAACTTTTATTTCTTTTTCTTTCTTAATTGCTGGCTAAGACTTCTAGTCCTATGTTAAGTAGAAGTGGTGAGAGAGAGCATCCCTGACTTGTTTCAGATTTTAGAGGAAAAGTTTTCAGTTTTTTCACTATGTTAGCTACAGGCTTTTCACATGTGTTCATGTTGTGTTGAGGGAAGTTCCTACTATACCTAAGTTTTTTGAAAGGATTTTTTTTTAATTGTGAAAGAATGTTGAATTTTAACAAGTTTTTTTATGCAGCTATTGAAATGATGATGTAATATTATCTCATTCTGTTAATGTGGTGTGTAACATGTACTGATTTGGGGATGTTGAACCATTTTTGCATCCCAGTGATAAATTCCACTTTCTCATGGTTTATGTTCTTTTTTATGTACTGTTGAATTTGGTTTGCTAATATTTTGTTGAGGATTCTTTCATCTATGTTCATTGGGATATTGGCCTATAGTTTTCTTTTCTTGTGATGTCTTTGGCTTTTTTTTTTAACATCTTTATTGGAATATAATTGCTTTACAACGGTGTGTTAGTTTCTGCTTTATAACAAAGTGAATCAGTTATACATATACACATATTCCCATATCTCTTCCCTCTTGCGTCTCCCTCCCTCCCTCCCACCCCCCCATCCCACCCCTCTAGGTGGTCACAAAAGCAGCTATGTGGCTGCTTCCCACTAGCTATCTATTTTACGTTTGGTAGTGTATATATGTCCATGCCACTCTCTCACTTTGTCCCAGTTTACCCTTTCCCCTCCCCATATCCTCAAGTCCATTCTCTAGTAGGTCTGTGTCTTTATTCCCGTTTCACCCCTAGGTTCTTCATGACCTTTTTTTTTCTTAGATTCCATATATATGTGTTAGCATACGGTATTTATCTTTCTCTTTCTGACTTACTTCACTCTGTATGACAGACTCTAGGTCCATCCACCTCACTACAAATGACTCAATTTCGTTTCTTTTTATGTCTGTAATATTCCATTGTATATATGTGCCACATCTTCTTTATCCATTCATCTGTTGATGGACACTTATGTTGCTACCATGTCCTGGCTATTATAAATAGAGCTGCAATGAACATTGTGGTACATGACTCTTTTTGAATTATGTTTTTCTCAGGGTATATGCCCAGTAGTGGGATTGCTGGGTCATATGATAATTCTATTTTTAGATTTTTAAGGAACCTCCATACTGTTCTCCATAGTGGCTGTATTAATTTAAATTCCCACCAACAGTGCAAGAGTGTTCCCTCTTCTCCACACCCTCTCCAGCATTTATTGTTTCTAGATTTTTTGATGATGGCCATTCTGACCGGTGTGAGATGATATCTCATTGTAATTTTGATTTGCATTTCTCTAATGATTAATGATGTTGAGCATTCTTTCATGTGTTTGTTGGCAATCTGTATATCTTCTTTGGAGAAATGTCTATTTAGGTCTTCTGCCCATTTTTGGATTGGGTTGTTTGTTTCTTTGATATTGAGCTGCATGAGCTGCTTGTAAATTTTGTAGATGAATCCTTTGTCAGTTGTTTCATTTGCAAATATTTTCTCCCATTTTGAGGGTTGTCTTTTGGTCTTGTTTATGGTTTCCAACACTGCAGGAATTAGGCATAGAGGGAATGTTCCTCAACATAATAAAGGCCATATATGACAAACCCACAGCCAACATTGTCTTCAATGGTGAAAAACTGAAACCATTTCCACTAAGATCAGGAACAAGACAAGGTTGCCCACTCTCACCACTATTGTTCAACATAGTTTTGGAAGTTTTAGCAACAGCAATCAGAGAAGAAAAATAAATAAAAGGAATCCAAATCAGAAAAGAAGAAGTAAAGCTGTCACTGTTTGCAGATGACATGATACTATACATAGAGAATCCTAAAGATGCTACCGGAAAACTGCTAGAGCCAATCAGTGAATTTGGTAAAGTAGCAGGATACAAAATTAATTCACAGAAATCTCTGGCATTCCTATACACTAATGATGAAAAATCTGAAAGTGAAATCAAGAAAACACTCCCATTTACCATTGCAACAAAAAGAATAAAATATCTAGGAATAAGGAGACAAAAGACCTGTATGCAGAAAATTATAAGACGTGGATGAAAGAAATTGAAGATGATACAAATAGATGGAGAGATATACCATGTTCTTGGATTGGAAGAATCAACATTGTGAAAATGACTATACTACCCAAAGCAATCTACAGATTCAATGGAATCCCTATCAAACTACCAATGGCATTTTTCAGAGAACTAGAACAAAAAATTTCACAATTTGTATGGAAACACAAAAGACCCCGAATAGCCAAAGCAATCTTGAGAAAGAAAAATGGAGCTGGAGGAATCAGGTACCCTGACTTCAGACTATACTACAGTACAGCTACAGTAATCAAGGCAGTATGATACTGGCACAAAAAACAGAAATATAGATTAATGGAACAGGATAGAAAATGCAGAGATAAACCCACGCACCTATGGTCACCTTATCTTTGATAAAGGAGGCAAGAATATACAGTGGAGAAAAGACAGCCTCTTCAATAAGTGGTGCTGGGAAAACTGGACAGTTACATGTAAAAGTATGAGATTAGAACACTCCCTAACACCATACACAAAAATAAACTCAAAATGGATTAAAGACCTAAATGTAAGGCCAGAAACTATCAAACTCTTAGAGGAAAACATAGGCAAAATACTCCATGACATAAGTCACAGCAAGATCCTTTTTGACCCACCTCCTAGAGAAATGGAAATAAAAACAAAAATAAACAAATGGGACCTAATGAATCTTTGTCTGGCTTTGGTATCAGGGTGACGCTGGCCCTGTAAAATGAGTTTGGAAGTGTTTCCTCTTCTAATTTTTTTTTTTTGGAAAAGTTTAAGAAAATATTATTGGTATTATATAAATGTTTGATAGAATTCACCTGTGAAGGCATCTATTCCTGGGATTTTCTTTACTGGAAGATTTTTGATTACTGATTCAATCTCCTAATTTGTTATTGGTCTGTTCAAGCTTTCTGTTTCTTCTTGATTCATTCTTAGTAGGTTGTATGTTTCTAGGAATCTATCCATTTCTTCTAGATTGTCCATTTTGTTGATGTATAATTGTTCACAATAGACTCTTATGGTCTTTTTTACTTCTGTGACATATATTATGCCACCGAGAGTTGTAATATCTCTTCTTCCATTTCTCATTTTATTTGTCTCAGTCTTCTCTTTTTTTTTTCTTCATTAGTCTGGGTAGGGGTTTGTCAGTTTTGTTTATCTTTTTGTAAACCAAATTTTAGTTTCATTGATTTTTTTCTATTGTCTTTCTATTTTCTATTAAATTTATTTCTGCTCTAATCCTTATTATTTCTTTCCTTCTGCTAACTTTGGGTTTAGTTTGTTCTTTTTCTAGTTCCTTGAGGTGTAAAGTTAGGTCGTTTAAGACCTTTCTTCTTTTGTATTGTAGGTCTTTATTGCTATAAACTTCCCACTTGATACTGCTTTTGCTGTGTCCCATAGGTTTTGATATGTTGTGTTTTCATTTTTTGTTTATCTAAAGGTATTTTTTTAATTCTCTTTTGATTTTTTCTTTGACCCAATATTTGCTTGAGTGTGCTATTTAATTTCCATATGTTTATGAATTTTCCCATTTTCCTTATGTTATTGATTTCTGGTTTTAATCTATTGTGGTTGGAAGAGATACTTGACATGACTTCAACCTTTTAAAATTTGTTAAGTCTTGTTTTGTGATTTAGCATGTGCTCTATCCTGGAGAATATTCCTTATATGCTTGAGAGGAATGTGTATTCCAGCGGGGGTGTGCCAGTTGTTGAGCTCTGTGAGCTGGTTTCTTTGTTCTTAGCTGCCCCTACACAATGTGGCCGTGCTGATTCACAGTAAAATGGGTGAGGTGAGACAGGACTGGGCCTCTTGGGCAGCACCCTGAAAGGCTGGAGAAACCAGGTACTCACTTTGCTCTTTCCCCCATAGGAGAAACTGTGGGCCCAGGGGGTCTGTCTTGGTCCTGAGTAGTGCTGGCTTAGGGGAGGGATAATGCAGGTAAAGTGCAACTGTTCTTTTTGTTCTTTTCATTGCAGCTGCTCTTGGATTTTGTGCTCTGCTGGGGTGACACACCTCTCACTTGGACTCTGGAGCTCTCATGAAGGTATTTTCATCTATGGATGGTTGTTAGATTAGTGTTTCTGTGGAAGGGGTGAGGTCTTGGAATTTCTTTTCCTCCATCTTGCTCTGATTTTCTTTTCTCATTCAAGTTGAGATCTTCCCAGTTCTTGGAATGATGAGTGATTTTCAGTTGAAATTTGGGTGTTTAGGATCTTGTGTTATGAGACTCTGGACCTTATTTAAATCTTCTGTTGTAGCAGGGTGTTTTGAACTCTGCTCTGGCAGGGAAAGAGGAGCACTGCCTCATTACTGCCAGGTGTGGTTAGAAGTCCAGGTTCCCCACTGGCCTTCTTTGACACCTAGAGTGAGAGACTCCTTGTTACTTCTGGCTGGGGCAGGAATTCAGGGTCCCCACTCAGCCTTCTGATTCCATCGTAGCTGGGAGAGGCAGAGATGTCTTGTTACTGCTCTTTTCATGTCCTCCAAGGACATTATGGTGGGATAACTCATTACAACTCATTAAGACTTTCCATTAGGCCATTTCTGACCCTACACAACAGGGAGGGAAAGGGGACCTTGTTTCCCTCAGCTCTGGGTGGAAGTCTAGGCTGTCCACTTGGCCTTTGCTGGCAGGGGTAGGGGCTGCTGCTTCTTCTGTGGTGTTTCACAAGAGTAGATGGGTTATTGTCTAAAAGTTTCTGTTTTGCTAGGCTGCCCTTTTCCTCGTTCTTTGGCTGGAGTGAGCAGGCTCTTGTTCTGACTTTTTTGTCTGCACTCATTGGCCTTCCTGGGTTGCAAGCTTCTCTGTCAACATCCAGTGTGGAATTCATGAGTCAAAAAGAAAACCTGGGGAACTCACCTTAGGTCTTGAGGTTTCTAGCCAGTGTGCCTTCTTCTCTCCATCTTTCAGTCTTCCTACATTTGTTTTATATATAATGCCAGAGTTTTTAGCTGTACTTAAGGGGAGGAATAGTGAATGTATGTCTACTCCATCTTTTCAGAAGCAGAGGTCTCTTTACTGGTGTTAATATGTATTTGTATATCTTATTATGTATATGTATACCATATTAACATTTAAAAAGTGTTTACTTTTTTGGAGTTAGGTTTCTGTGTTTTGTTTTTGTTTTTTTGTGTCTGTTTTTTTTTTTTTTTTTTTTTGCTTTTGATGTCATTGTACCTCCTAAAAATTGTATAAATATTAATCTATTTTTTAGTGCTTTTATTGTTTTATCTTTTACATGTAAATCTTTAAGCAAGTGTTTGTCAAAGGATAGCTTATAGACCTCAGTCTCTGGGCCCCCTAAGAACTACTGAATCAGAATTTCTGGGAATCTCCCTTTATGCCAAATTCTCCAGGTAATTAAATATATGCCAACATTTGAGATCTATAGCTTTATCCATTCAAAAAGATTTTTTGATGTAAGTTGTAAGGCAGAGATCTCACCTATATATTTTCCCTAAGTGCTTAGCAATTGTCTTAAAATTGTTTATTAAATTGTCCTCTTTCCTTCACTGATTTAAAAGGCCACCACAATAAAATATTAAGTTTATCTATAAATACAAATATAAATATTTGGGTCTCTTTCCAGATGTTCCATTCTGCTTCATTGATCTGTCTGACCATTCTGGCGCCAGTAACTTACTTTTTTTAATTGCTGTAACTCTAGTCGTGTAGACTTCTGAAAGTTGCCCTGCACCAGTCTCTAAAAGCCTTGTAAGAAACCATTTGCCAGGAGAGAATTAGATGACTCATCTGTGAAAATATTTTATAAATTGCAAAGATCTCTGGCCGCTCAACCCACCCCTGACACCAGTACTTCCTAAAACACTGATCTCATCCTGTCCCTTCTTGACTTCAAAGCCTTACTGATAAGATGAAACTCATTATCCTGACATCCAGGGTCCTTCCTCTGTAACCTAGTCTCCATCTACCTTTTCAAAAGCACCTTCCATTTGCCTACAATTAAATCCTTTTCTCTAACCAGGTTTATTTACTGTTTTCCAGACTTGCCTGACACATTCCTTCCATTTTTCTTATTGTTCTCCCCACCTTGAAATGTGTGCTTCAAGACCAAAGTCCTTCCAGAAAGCTTTTTATCTGAGTTTTCCAGCTTACCTGACCTCTCTCTGCACTCATAGCACTCACTTTACACTTAACATATATTGACCTATGAGAACTCTAGTCTGGTGAAATGACTGTTATTTACGTTTTCTACAGTGTATATATCATCTCACCTGATGACACTGTCATATCCTTACCTACAGAGGCTTTGCCTTCTTCTGTGTATGTTCCTATGTTTCCCTAGCAAAGTGTGGTGCACGCAGTAGACATTCACTCAATCAATATTTTCCACCCGGGTAATACTAGATCTCAATGAAAGTGCATGATTGATTTGTGTAGTTCAAACCCAGGCAGAGGATTGATCTCCTTGTTTCGCCTATTTTCAGGTGAGTGTTCAATTCAGAACAAACCTTGTGTTCTCAGACATCACTGCTTTATATTAATGAACAAGACAATGATCTAACGGGACATGATGATCCTGTGCAGAGATATAGAAACCCATGAATATCTTCTTTAGATTCTTGAAAAAATGTACGTACAGCTCAGGATGATTTCTACTGGACAAGAAAAGAAAATGTTTTAGAGATGTTATCATTGTCTGCCCTGCTTATAATGCTATACAAGGAAATGACCCATGTAAAGCCCTTGATGTCTCATTAAAAATTTTTTTTTAATCACTTGATCCAGTTCCTCCGTGGCCACAGCTGATTGGACTGATCAAAGTGTGCACAGTGATGGGCTGGGCCAATCTGGTTCTTGCTCTGATGAATTGGAACCAAGAAGCACAGAGGATCATTGCCAGTTGGATGTTGGTGCTGCAGCTTAAATATCCTGCAAGCAGAGTGAGGGCCGGAGGGGCTGCGATGACAAAGAGGAGCTGAAATATGGAGAATGGGGAGAAAACAGAGAAGGAGCCAGAAAAAGATTAAAAATGATGCTTCTGGCAGAGGATGGTGAGAATATCTGTCCCTGGAACCACATTGATTCTGAAAGTAGTCTCTACCTGAGCTCTCTTGAGCTAATCCCTTTCCACCCTAACACTGGGTCTTCTCTATTCCTATCCTGGAATCCTCATGAGATCATTTGAGCCCAATAGTAAACCCCATGTTTTATGCTTTCCTGGATTAAGTTTGAGGGAGAAGGAAGGCTCTGCTTCTTTCAACCAAATTAGCCTGGATAGAATAGGTGACAGTGAAGTGTGTGCTTCCCAGCTGTTTTTCTGGAGGATATACAGTATATTTAAACCATAGCAGGAGTCATGTAAGTTAGAATAGCTGAATGCTCCCAACAAGGTTTTAAGTCTTTAAAACTTTTCATCGTGAAAAATTTCAAACATACAGCAAAGTAGAAAGAATAATAGAATACACATTATCAATCTACCAAGCAGATTCGAAAATTATTAACTTTTTTTTTCAAATTTGCTTCATCTCTCTTTTTTGGTTGCTGAAACATTTTAAAGTAAATTATGGATAATATAACACATCACCCTAAAAACTTCAGCATCCATCTCCAAAGGGGTATGCTTTCCTGCATACCCACAATGCCATTATCACATATAACCAAATTGACACTGTTTCCTTAATATCACTAATAACCTGCCTATACTGAAATATTCCAGTCGTCCTTACGATGTCTCTTATAGATGTTTTTGAGCCAGGATACAAACAATGATGACACTTAGGTCTCTCAATCAAGAACAATTCCTTCCTCTATTTTTTTTTTTTTTTTTAGTGAAATCAGGCAAGATATTTTGTAGAATGCCCTACATTCTAGACTTGTCTGATGGCTTCCTCTTAGTATTGTTCCTCTAGTTTCTCTCTTCCCTTTAATTCCTATATGAAGCAAGTTAACTTTAAAGGCTAGGTTGGATTCAAGTTAGACCTTTTTGTTGACAATACCTCACAGATGATGATGCCATGTACTTCACATTGCATCACATCAGAAAGCACAAAATATCTGGCCGACTGTCCCACTATTAGTGATGCTACATTGGTTACTCTGTTAAAGATGGTGACGCCAGATCTCTCCATTGTAAGGGAAGATACTCCCATTTTTGGTTAGCAAATAAGCTATGGATGGTACTAATCAGTTTCCATTAACCTTTCCCCTAATAATCTTGATATTCATTGTCAAGTCTTTTGTGAATGGATAAACGTTCTTAACACCTGATACTTTCTGACAATAGATAGGTTACAAGGGGAACTGAGAAGAGGAGACATAAAGTCATTATGCATGTTACTGTTAATATGGATGGACTTACTGTTACCTACTGCAGTCTAAGTACAGTGACTTCAAACAATAACACTTGCTTTATTAACTCATATGGTCTCTGTAGGTCAGGGTTTTGGGAAGTGCATGGCTGGGGGCTTCTAACTTGGGTTATCTCAGGCGGTTGTCCTCAGGCAGGAATGGAGCTGGATAAACATGAACTTACAATATCTGGGGGCTGGCCAGACATCTCTCTCTCTTCATGTGGTCTCTCTGCATGGGCTAGTTGGGTGTCCTCACAACATGGCAGCCTCAGGGTGGTAGTACTACCTTACATGGTGGCTCAGAATTCAAACGTGGTTCCAGCAAATGAAGTGGAGGTGGCATCATCTTTTGTGACTTAGCCTTGGAGGTCACATAGCTTCAAGAACATATTAGCAGACCAGCCATTAGAGTTGGCCACCGATTCAAGGGGAAAGGACATGGATCCATTTCTCCATGGCAAGAGTGTCAAAAAATTTGCAGACATGTTTTAAAACCACCACATTCTTTTTATGAAGTACATATATTTTACTAATTTACTAATTTTTGTCTTTTTAAAGAAAGACATCTTCATTGACTAATTTTTGTCTTTTTTTTTTAAAGGATCTGAGTAATTGATCAATGATAAAACAAATGGAACAGTGAAAAATAACTGAAACCAAAAACAATAAAAGGATGAAAGATATAGATGAGCCAGGTACCTGGTACCTGGACTGATTCTAGCTCCTTCCAGTAAGGACCACATTCATTTCTTGGCAGTCAAGATAAAACATGAAGGACTTTGGTGTTTATAGTTCTAGCTGTTCAGTAAGTGGAAGTTTACAAATTTACCTGAAGAATCACTTTTCCCCCTTGACACTGAATTTTAGAAAGACTTGATTGAATGCGTCTTTCATCAGAGCCATTGAGAAACAGAATAGTCAATGCCTGGCCTTTGTTGCTCAAAAGAGAGAGAGATGCTCTTTAAGCGGACACTTGTGATATCATTTCTTTACGAAAACAGAGAGAGAAACACTAATACTAGCTTTTAACTTGTTTCCACAGGGGACACAGATATAATGTGGGTATGTTGCCTTCTGAAGATCTAAAATGGTCTGCCTCAGGGAGCCCACAGCAATGAATTTTTAACTCTGCCTGCTGCACATTAGAATCATGGGGGTGGGGACACCTTTTTAAAACCCCTGATGCCCTGGCCAGTTCCTCAGAACAACTGAATAAAATCTCTGAGGTTGGGCTCCAGCCACCAGAATTTTTTTTTTTAAGGTTTCCCATGTGATTCCAATGTGCAGTCCACATGGAAAACCATTGCTTTTGAGCTGAGCCTGCAAAGCTTTTCCTGAAAATGGCTACATAATAAATAGTTCTGGTTCTTTGGGCTATACTGTTTCTGTTGCCACTATTCTACTTTGCCTTTGTAGCAGGAAAGCAGCCACAGACCATATGTAACAAAAGGATGTGGCTGTGTTCCAGTGAAACGTTATTTACAAAAACAGAAGGTGGCTGGATTGGGCATGGACCCTGGTTTGCAACTTCCGGTTTAGAGGATTGGTTGGTTTACAGTTCTCAACAGTACCGTCTTTGTACCTGGTGCCCTAGATGTGCAGACGTGAAAGGTGGGTATAGTTTTATGACTCTGGTGGCTGACACAGAGCAATTTAAGTGGTAGTTTGAGCTATTCTTTAGTATCTCATCTTCAAAAGGAAAGGGGTTCA
The DNA here is from genome assembly GCF_011762595.2 of Tursiops truncatus. Lineage (NCBI taxonomy): Eukaryota > Metazoa > Chordata > Mammalia > Artiodactyla > Delphinidae > Tursiops > Tursiops truncatus. Next base: position 66,272,363 of record NC_047046.1, read on the forward strand.
TTCACAAGCTTATGTGCTTGTTTGGGCATCCCCGCCTTTCAGCTCTCCTCCCATGCAACTCTTTTGACCTCAGGACACAGATCTCTGGAGGTAGGGTGATCCTAGTCATTGTTCCCTCCCTCCTCCTTCCAGGAGGTCTGAGGTTGATGACATTGTTAGAACTGGGACCAGGAGGACAGGACCAGAGCTCGAGCCCTGCCTTCTGGTCAAGAGACACCCCATTAGTCCCCACTGCCTCCCCATTTACATCTAACTCCCACTTTCCAACTTCCTTGAACACCAATGTGCCCACTGAGCTTCTGCCCCTCTTCCTGTATAGAACACTTAGTGCCATGAATCCTGGACCTTGGCATGGCCTTGATTTGTTTCCTAAACCTTGTCAATTATTTGAGGACAGGGTAAGGCATTATTCTGTGTTCTCCACCCCTGCCTTCCAAATACCATAACACTCCCTTCACACCCAAGTCCAAAATCTTCCTCTTCTTCCTTAAGCCCCTTGACTTCTCTGGTTGTTAACGCTCAGCATTCTTCCCTGCCCCACACCTTATCTCAAACCCCTTCCACAGGGGCTCAGAAGGCCCTATACTCTCTTGGCCTTATTTGTAGGCCTTTCTCTGGTCTTTTAGCATGTTTTAAAAGACAGTCTGATCTCAGGTGGCCTCGGCCTGCAGAGGCTTGAAGCAGGGTTTCGATTCCCGGCCAGTGATTGAGCTCGGGTGGTGGCAATGAGAGCACCGAATCCTAGCCACTAGACCAGTGGTCAGTGACAAGGCCCTGGCCCTACGGCTTTGCAGAAAAAGAATTCCCACAAAGACGGAAAGTAGTGAAACAAGTAAAGTATTTATTAGGAGAAAAGAGCACAGTATGTGTGGATGGGGACAGGCAGGCTCAGAGAGAGAGTCGTGCCCTCGTGGCAGTTTGAATTACTTTTATGGCACATTTCTTCTGTTTCCTTTGACCAATCATTTTGATTTGCCTGGTTGTGTCCATATTTGGTGTATCTCAGGATCTTCCCATGTGTGCGGGTGCATCTCTTAGCCAAGATGGATTCTACCAAAGAGGCCAATGGGTAGTGAGCATCAGTTGACATCACTCCCCTCCCGACCTCCAAGGAGCCTTTCTGCACATATGTAGTGGGGAGGTCTTCTAACTTTGAGAATGAGGAATATGTGGTCTCTTATCTTCTATGTGGGCAGGGCCCAGCCTCCTCCCTCAATTATCCTGTTACTCCCATCTCTGAGTATCTTTCTGCAAGGAACAGACTCAAATCCTTTTGCGCCGGGGGCCCATCTGTCTCCTGCCTCAAGTCCACACTGTGCTATTGTCAGTGCTGGCTTAATCCTGGGCTGCTTTCCATCTGTGTAATCTTTTGTGTAAGTTCATCTGCTCTCATGATTTTGGATTCCAAAAATATAGTATTTACACAATTCCCTTATCTCTGCCTGCTATAACTGCAGTTGCCCACTATCTAAAATAGTCAATTTAAAATTCTTGTCATATGTCAAAGAACTTAGCAAAGAATGACTTGTTCACATTTTGACTGCATTTACTAAATAACTATATGCTGAAATTTATCATTCTTCTTTGCCCTTACACCGTTTTCCTTTTAATTATTTCATGTGGATAAATTTCCAGTTGCATGAGATATAAGAATTATTTAATGGAAAGGTATGGAAATTTGGGGGATCTTGATTTCTTTTGGTCTTAATTACTGACTGTATTCAGTGTCTAGATAATTTGATTCTGAGATAATTCTTCTGAAGTAAATACTGTATACATTCCTATATAAAAAAGGCTAATTATGAAAAATAGAATAGCATTTCTCATCGGCTAAACCAGCTTTAAGTGTTAAAACTATTTTCTGTCTTGGTAGGATTTTGGTAAAACTGATTGTAACATAAAAGGAAATACCTCTTTAGGAAGCAGTCTGGCAACATCAAAGGGATGTTCTTCCCATAAAAATACAAGGCGTATCATATTACATTTGACTGTATTTACAGTGCTCAGAAAAAGAAAGTAAAGCTGTTTTGGATGCAAAGATGGAAGGTGGGGTATGGCATGTTGAGTCTTGGGCTGGTTCAAATGTGATATTTAGATTTTCTATGGGCTTGGGGGTGGGGCTTTGTGGACTCTTAGGAGAAAGGTCAGGGCCTTTTTTTTTTTTTTTTTTTTTTTAGTTTGCGGGCCTCTCACTGTTGTGGCGTCTCCCGTTGCGGTGCACAGGCTCTGGACGCACAGGCTCAGCAGCCATGGTTCACGGGCCCAGCCGCTCCGCGGCATGTGGGATCTTCCCGGACCGGGGCACAAAACCGTGTCCCCTGCATCGGCAGGTGGACTCTCAACCACTGCGCCACCAGAAACCTTGGGGCCTTTTAATTTAACTCTGATTTTTTAATTAGACAAGATGTTCTTGGTTGGACCAATGGCTCTCTTAACCAATGTTCCAATTGTATCTTCCTGTCAGAACTTTCCAGTGGAAAATAATAAGAAGGAAAGGGCAAAGCTATGTGACCTAGTAGGGGTGAGCGTTCTTCCATTCTCTCTGTGTTCAGTGTAGCTGGACACTGTAAGAAACAACACCAAGAAACGGAGGAGAACTTAAACAAGCTTTATTTGGGAACGCACCCGGGCGAGGTTCACTGGTCCGAGAGAAAGAGGCCAGAGAAGTCGCGCCCGGGGGAGGGTTTGGGCAGAATTTATAGGGGAAGAAGGGAAAAGGGTGTGGTGAATCTGGGAGGGCGCAGGGTATTCCTTATTTGGTGGTCTTTTCGGGTATCGTGAGGGACCGTTAGTCCCGCCCCTCGAAAGGCGGGAAGGCTGGGCCGGGTGGAAAGTCCCCAGGTCAGTTCCTGGAACTGGGTGGTCCGGAAAGTCTCCAGGTCAGTTTCCGGAACTGGGTGGTCCGGAAAGTCTCCAGGTCAGTTTCCGGAACTGGGTGGTCCGGAAAGTCTCCAGGTCAGTTTCAACCTGTGAGTCTGATTGCGTTCCCCTGCCTCGGGCCAGTTGGCCTTACATCCCGACATCTTTGGTGTAATGAGGCGGCGTTCTGATCTCTGGCTACTTCTTGCTGAATGGGGGCGTCGAAAGGGGATTCAGGCGACCAGAGGTCCGAGGCTTAGGGGAGGCCAGTGGGGGGTTCTGTAGGAAGCAAGGTGTAAGGGCCGAGGAGCATTTGGTTTGTGGCCACCCGAGAGACTTCCTCCATCCGCCTGAGAACGAACCTAAGAAAACAGGGAGCAAGCATGCTACGAAGAGGGTGCGGTCCGGGTTTGAAAGAGGGGTGTCAAAGAGTCCCTCTCTCGGCGGGCTGAGGGCCTCTACGACTTGGGGACAGGAGTGGGAAGGGGAGGTCCAGTATCGGAGATAGGCAAGAGGGAGGCCGGGTTTACGCGGGGGAAGAGGTCGAGGGAGATAGCAGGGTTTTCAATGAACAGCAGGTAGAATTCCTGGATGCGGGAGGGGCCCAGGAGGGAGAGAGACTTGTAGCCTAGGAGGTCGACCAGCCAGCCGGTGGGAGGAAAACACTGTTAGTGGGTGGGCCAGAGTCAGTTTGAGTGTTTGGTCAGTTCGGCGGCTGCTAGGGCCCGAAGGCATGGTTGCCATCCCCGAATGGTTGGGTCTAGCTGTTTGCAGAGGTAAGCCACAGGGCGGTAGGAAGGCCCTACAGGCTGGGCAAGGAGTCCAGTGGCTATTCCGGCCCGCTCATCCACAAAAAGGTGAAAAGGTCGGTTTGGGCTGGGCAGAGAAAGGCGAGGAGAAGATATCAGAGCATTACGGAGGGTGAGAAAGGCCTGTCGAACGGCGGAAGGAGAGGTGAGGGGTCCTTGAGGGGTTTCTTTAGCGGCTAGATATAAGGGTTTAGTGAGGAGAGCAAAGTTACGGATCCAGACTACTGGCTGGAGAGGAATTATGGCCTCATTGATTATTCGGAGGTCCTGGACCAGGCGATAATCCCCAGAGGCCTTGCGGACAGGCAGGATGGGGGTGTTGCAGGGAGAGTCCGTGGGAATGAGGAGTCCCTGGTTTAGGAGTCTGGTGATAATAGGTAGTAGGCCCCTAAGGTGAGTCTCAGAGATGGGAAATTGGGGCCTTGATGGAAATTTGGAGGAGTCCTTTAGGCAGATGAGGACGGGGGAATGGTGTGTTGCTATTATGAGCTTAGAAGTATCCCAGACTTGGGGATTGATTGGGTTTGGTGTGATTGGAAGAGGGGAATAGGAGGGGGAGGGTTCTAGAGACAGGCTGAGAAGAGGAAGCAGGAGTTGGGAGGAGGGGACTTAGGGTCAAGTCTAACCAGCTGGAGGGAGGCCCCTAAGTGGAAAAGGACATCTCGGCCTAGCAAAATAACTGGGCAGGATGGTATGACTAAGAAGAAATGAGTAAAAGGGAGTCCTTTGATATGACATGGGAATGGACCGGTCTGGAGTGGGAAGGATGGTTTGCCATCAATACCCATGACGGAGATCTGGGAAGGAGAAACTGGCCGGGAATAGGTAGGCAGGACCGAATAGGTAGCCCCCGTGTCCACCAGAAATGAGATGGACTTACCCGCTACCTGTAGCCTTACCCTGGGCTCGGCGAGGGTGATGGGGGTCTTCGAGTCCAGGCGCCGTCAGTCGTCAGCCAATCCCAGCAGCTCGAGTGGTAATGCCGTCGGGTCGGCCTGCCCCCCGCGTGGAGACGCTGAGGGAGGGCCAGTCGTAGGGCAATCACTCTTCCAGTGGCCCGTTAGCCCGCAGCTGGGACAGGGCTTAAAAGGAGGTCGGGGATTGGGACATTGGCGAGCCCAGTGGCCTTCTTTTCCGCATTTGAAGCAGGCCCCAGGCGGGGTTGCCCTTTGCGGACCCCGTGGATACTGTGATCCATGGGAGATGGCCGGCCTTAGGGCGGCTACAAGAGCTTGGGTTTGGAGGGCCACCTTCTGGTGCATCCGAGCCTGTCGGCTGGATTCTGCCAAATCCTCACGGCCGTTATAGACTTTAAAGGCCATCTTTACCAGATCTCGAATAGGGGTTTGAGGGCCGTCTTCTGCCTGTTTTAATTTCTTTCGGATGTCCGGGGCTGATTGGGTAATAAAATGGGTGGCTAGGACCGTTGCCCCTGCCGGGGTGTCGGGATCCAGCCGGGTGTAGAGAGTTAAGGCCTCTGTAAGGCGATTGAGAAACACAGCTGGATTTTCGTTAGGTTCTTGGGTTATCTCTTTTAGTTTTTCAAAATTGACTACCTTATGAGCGGCCGCCTGCATGCCAGCCAGGAGGCATTGGATCATGAGGTCGCGTTTACGACGGCCATCTTGGCCATCCTGATAAGTCCAGCCTGGATCGGTGCCAGGTACGGCAGTCGCTCCGACAGGCATGGAGTTGTCGGTAAGGTGAACCTGATCTGCATGGTTTCGGGCAGCAGTTTGAATTCTTTCCCTCTCGTCAGGGGTCAGAGTAGAAGATAGGATCACAAAGATATCGTGCCAGGTTAGATCATAAGCTTGAGAAAGGTAGCGAAATTCTTTGATGTAGCGGGAAGAGTCGGCAGAAAAGGAGCCTAATCGCTTTTGTATTTGAACATGAACTCTAACTAATCCTTCCGCTCCTGCTTCCTCCCTCAGAGGGCAGAGGAGATTTACATCTTGGGAGTCGTGAGAGCGTGTATGTGCACTAATTGGCGAAGCAAGGGGCGTGGGAGGAGAAACCGTTGAGGGGGGCGGGGGAGCGGTTGGAGGGGCCGGAGCGGGTTTGGGAGGAGGAGGGACCGCTTCAGGGTAGGGTGGAGGTTGGAGAGGAGCTCTGGAGGGGGGAGAGGCGAGAGATTCGGGTGGGTCAGCTAGTGGAGAGGAATCATCGTCAAAGGAAATTTGGGTCTTGGATGTAGGAGATGTCTGTTTGGCAAGAAGGATCTGGGAAGTGGAACAATCGACGCAGAGGGAAGGGCGGGAGCGTAAATACCAGAAGGCCTGGACATAGGGGACCTCGAACCATTTGCCCGTCCTGCGGCAGTAATTATCTAAATCACGGAGGATGTTAAAATCGAAAGTCCCTTCAGGAGGCCATTTGGATTGATTGTCTAGAGGATATTGGGGCCAGGCCACAGTGGAATAGAAAATAAGCCGTCGGCGACGGAGATCTTGGGAGAAACCGAGGGCTGTAAAATTGGCTAGGAGACACCCCAGGGGCGTCTTAGAATCTGGTTTCGATTGTGAGGTTCCCATGACCCCCAGTCTGTCCCTGAGTGAATGGAGAGGGAGAGAGGCGTCCCTGGTCTCAGTCTCCAATTCACGGCAGATCGGAGGGCGGTCAGGCAATTGGGACGTCTCCACAGTTGCCCGAGAGGACGGAGGAGTCCCTGACGCGGCCGCGATTAAGGACAGGGAGTCCGGTGGGCAGGGACTCTGAAGGTCGGAGGGAACAAGGGAGGGGGACTTACCCCGTTTTCTGCCGGATCGGGTGGATGAGTAGAGGTTCCCTGGTTGTCTCCTGGGGGAGGGGAGGAGCGGCCCACGCGGTAACCCGCGGGGCTTGGTACCCCTCCTGGGTTTCGGCACCAAATGTAAGGAACGGCACCCAGAAACGGAGGAGAGCTTAAACAAGCTTTATTTGGGAATGCTCCCGGGCGAGGTTCACTGGTCCGAGAGAAAGGGGCCAGAGAAGTCGCGCCCGGGGGAGGGTTTGGGCAGAATTTATAGGCGAAGAAGGGAAAGGGGTGTGGTGAATCTGGGAGGGCGCAGGGTATTCCTTATTTGGTGGTCTTTTCGGGTATCGTGGGGGACCGTTAGTCCCGCCCCTCGAAAGGCGGGAAGGCTGGGCTGGGTTCAAAGTCCCCAGGTCAGTTCCTGGAACTGGGTGGTCCGGAAAGTCTCCAGGTCAGTTTCCGGAACTGGGTGGTCCGGAAAGTCTCCAGGTCAGTTTCAACCTGTGAGTCTGATTGCGTTCCCCTGCCTCAGGCCAGCCACTAGTCTTGCTAGTAATGTTTTCTTCTGAGAGAAGCAGGAAAACAAAAGGCAGACCACGGTGGAAACATGGCTGGCCTGGTGAGTCATCTTCAGGCCTGCCCACTGCTCAGCTGTACTAAGGGTTTTATACTTTTACATAAAATGCCCTGAATCAAGACAAAAGTGTACCTGGAAGCTTATCACAATTTTTCCCAGGTTTAATCCTTCCCAGCATTAGGCAAACCAAAGACAGTATGGAGATTTGAGTGTTTCAACAATTAGCTGCCTGTATTTTATATGGAAACAAAGAAGAATTCACAGGCTTGGCTCAGCCATTCTGTGAGTTGATTGAGTTTTACGAGTTGACTGAATTTTGTATACATTAGAAAAAGCAGAGTTCACCTGTGGCAGAGTTGGGAAAATAGAGACTTGGTCCAGTACCATATGGTTTCCTGAGTTCTCTGATGACATTATGCTAACCTCCTCAGTGAAGTTAAGCAGATACATTGGAGGGGGAATTTGATAACTTGGTTGCAATTGAAATCCTTTCTGGTTAGGATAAAAAAAAGATAGTGATGGGACGCTGAATAGTTGGGAGCAGAGCCCTGCCCCTGTTTTTTTGTTCCTGAAAGACAAGATAAAATCATGAGTATATGAGGTTGACATGAAGATTTGAGTTGCCAGCAAAGCTTTGTTTCAGCTATCAATTGCTGTGAAATACAAACTACCCAAACATAAAATAATGTATGATTTACACATTCTGTGGGTCAAGGATTGGGGCAGGGCTCAGCTGGGTGGTTCTTCTGTTCTACATGGTGTTGGCTGAGTCACTCATGCAGCTGCATTCAGGTGGGAGCTTGGCTGGGGGTGAACATCCATGATGTTTTCTCATCCTCTAGGGCTTTTCTCATGTGGCTTCTAACATGTCAGCAGTCTAGTCTGGACTTCCTTATGACACTACAGCTGGCTCTAAGAGCGTACAAGTGGCTGATTTAAGCCTATAGCCAGAAGTAGCACAGCACTGGCACTCATTCTATTGGCCAAAACAAGTCTCAAAACCAACCCAGATTCAAAGGGATGGGATGTAGCCTTTTCACCTATTGATGGGTGGAGAGGCAACTTGTCTCTTGGAGAATCCCAAGCATTGATATGATTGTAATTTTCTTCAAAGAAATCAACTTAAATAATCACTAAATAATTAAAATTTATGTTATTTTAACAAAGGAAATGATAGCTATAAAATAATTTTACGAATAGCAGAATACTATAAGAAATTGAGTTTTAGTTTGATGGGAAAGCATAATTGAGGGTTCTAGGAAGTGTAAATCTTAGGGGTCCTTATTTAACTTATGAGGAAACCAAGTCTATGTAAATACTTAACTTGTTTAAGTTCATTGATTTAGAAATTTAAGTCATTAAGTCTTTGTTTACTACCTCGATAGAGCAAGGACTAGAAATACCTCATGACTCCCAGTTCAGTGCTTTCCTTTCTCTGCACCTCCTGGTCATATGGATAAATGCTCTGAAGCTCAACAGTTGTGCCTGAAGAAATGTTTATCCAGTTGGTTTTCTTTGCCATAATTCAGAGTTTCTTGCTTTTGGCACTATTGATATTTTGGGTTGGATAATTTTTTGTCCTGGTGGGCTGTCCCATGGGTTGTAGGATGTTTAACAGCTGCCTGGCTTCTACCCACTAGATGCCTGTTGCACTCTCAATCCCCACCCAGTTGTGGCAACCAAAATATCTCCAGACATTGCCAGATGTTCTGATTTAGACCTAATGCCATAATCCAAGCTACTGACATTCACCAGGTTGCAACTTCTTGAACTGTCTACATCGTGCTTAAGAAAGAACTATTTTCAAACCAAAAACTAGGGCATTGGTCTGATAAAGGACTCCCCCCACCCCCAAATCTGTATATTCATATTTATAAAACATTTTTAAGTTATAAATTAAATGCATAAAACTACAATTGCATTTGGTTACATACAATATACAGATCACTTTTAACAAAAAGAATGATTGTTTTTGAGATTGTTAATGATTATATTTATTCAGGAGAGTAATTGGTTTGTACCTATTGTCTCCTATTTTAATTATTTGCTGCTATTGAGTTTTTGTTTTTATTTATTTATTTATTGGAGTATAGTTGCTTTACAATGTTGTGTTAGTTTCTGCTGTACAACTAAGTGAATCAGCTATATGTATACATATATCCTCTTCCTCTTGGACCTCCCTCCCACTTCCCCACCCCCATCCCACCCATCTAGGTCATCACAGAGCACCAAGTTGAGCTCCCTGTGCTATACAGCAGGTTCCCACTAGCTATCTGTTTTACACATGGTAGTGTATATATGTCAATCCTAATCTCCCAATTCGTCCACCCTCCCCTTCTCCCCCTGTGTCCATATGTCTGTTCTTTATGTCTGTATCTCTATTCCTGCTCTGCAAATAGGTTCATCTGTAACATTTTTCTAGATTCCACATATATGCGTTAGTATATGATATTTGTTTTTCTCTTTCTGACTTACTTCACTCTGTATGACAGACTCTAGGTCCAACCACATCTCTACAAATGACCCAATTTTGTACCTCTTTATGGCTGAGTAATATTCCATTGTATATATGTACCACATCTTTATCCATTCATCTATCGATGGACATTTAGGTTGTTTCCATGTCCTGGTTATTGTAAATAGTGCTGCAATGAACAAAAATCCAGTTGTTTTGGGAAATCTAGGGTGTATAGTTTGTAGGATTTCTTGAACACCTATAATATGCCAAACTCATAATTGTGGACAAGTGTTAGTTGTTACCTTTTCACCTGACTTCACCTTGGGTGGACCCAACTGGAGAGGTGATATTAAGTAACTGTGTTCATAAAACACAAAGAGAAGCAGGGATGTGGCAAAATGTCTAGTTGATTTAAAACAAGTAGACCAGAAAATATTCATTTAAAAAACACTTCCTGATTCAAGTATTATTCAGACTCACTTTCTACACTAATCAAATTGTTCGAAGTATTCATTTCACTAGGTAGTGTGTCAAAACAGCGGAGTGTCTGACAAAGTATTCTCTTCTAGTTGTTTATGACTCTAAGCATATGTATTACAAAACTGGATTTGATCTGACAGTTTCTGTCTCTCTTTACCATGTGAATGATAATGTTGATGGAACCAGAGAAGCAACACCAGCAATGAAGTTAAATAATTTCAAGGTTTCTTGCTTAGGAAATCTAAGGCATTACCAGAAAGTGCCTGGGGAAGGCAAGGTAGAGCACACCTGCATGCTTCATACAAGTCTTGATTGCTCAAAAGTGGTTAAAAGCCAGTCAAATCACATTTCTTTCTCTTTATATATCATAAATGGACCTGCAGAAAATCTGCAAATTAATCCTTATGGCTTCCCCATACTTTATAAATGTGTGCTTAAATTTGTTCCTTCGTTTGCATTTTTGAGATTTCCCATGTATACAAATACCAACAACATCCCGATGTGCTGTTCTGCTCATTTGGAAAAGCTGCCTGATGGTTTCCTCTCTGGCATTTTGTATAACTACTGCTAGAGATGCTAAATGACTCTCAAGTCTGTGCAAATCAATATTTCTGCCCAGTTCCTAATAAAATACAGCTAAAATCTCAACCAAAAGATGTTATCTATCATCTGATGTGCATTTGTCTGTGATAATGACATGCTGCCTGCCTCTTGCCTAAATGCTGAAGTTGAGATCTATGTGTATTAATTTTGGCTGTCTGGTTTCACCCAATGTTTGTATCACACATGAATTAAAATTGGTTTTGCCCAATGACGTGAAATAGACTTGATATGGTTAAAGTGAATTTGGTGACATAATACACTTAAGTGTTTATCATCTTAATAACTTGCTTTCCCTGCAGTTTCCTCTCTTCCCTTCCTTTCCACCCCCATCATGAAATTAAGTGCTGAGCCTCTGTCTTGATCTTCCTGTCTCACATCTGGATTTGAATTACCTTTAATTATATCCTCAAGGAGCTCAATTTTCTCCACAGAAGAATTCTCCTGCAGAGTTCTATAGTTACATAAGAATCTTGGCCCATTAATTTCTCTGTTGATTTTAATTTTTCCTGAGTATCAGATCTTCGGCAGAAGTATAAAAATGCACTGAGAGAGTAAGACAGAAAGACAAAGCAACAATATTTCGGATCAGAAATAATTTATATAAAGAGACAAATCATCGTAAGCAGTGAGGACGTTTGGTCCTTCAAACCAGAATGTTATTCGCCCAGCTCCACAAAATAGTCTATGCCCAGGCTCCTAGAGAAATTTAATAAGATCTGCTGCACCTTCTGATTCACTTCCTGTTAGACTTTTCTAGAATGTAGATGAGCCTGGTGAAGGATCTCCCTACCATTGTTTCCCTGAGGACTTTCATCAGTTCAGGCTTGCAAAATAAGATATTTTGGAGAAATGATTTGCTGGATCCATCTTGAATGGCTGCGTATAAAGATGGAAAATCTTCCCTTGTGAAGATCGCCGAGGTCTCTGCCTACTTCCAGCTTCAGTCTGGTGCAACTTCCTAACGTTTTAGCTCCAAATAGCCAACAAAAGCCTGGCATTGTTAAGATTCAACAAATCCAGTTGAATGTCTTATCCCAGGGTGTTGGACAGAATAGTTGTAAAATAAATATTAACGAATCGATCTGGCATTTAAACTTAAATTGCTTTCTGAAAGCTCTTTATGTGTGCTGACTTTACTGCTGTTTTCTTCTTTTCATAGTTTGATTTCATATCAGGGAGTATTTGAGGCAGAGACTTACAGACATGGGCATCCCAGTGACCATTTGCGTCCTGATGGTCCCTGGCACCAATAGGGCCATTTCCTCAGTTCCACATGCTCTGGGGTATATTGTGTCACCAGGACGCCAGGTACCATGGGACCTGGGAAAATTGACTGGGAGGATCCTGTGGGCTATTATTCAATCTGTTGAAGAATTCTCCCTGCTCTTCTAGAGTATGCCTTTTCAACAGAGGTGATACTATCCTTGAAGTGGTGAAAATTGGTTCTCAGGGGATAAAAAAATCCTTAGATATTACAATAGTTTGTGGCCCTCCAAAGTTCAATCCAAACTGACAAAATCCTAGCCCTTAGTACTCAATATCGCTCAATAGGGAGAAATTTAATTTAAAGTTAAAATGTATTCATTAATTTAAATTAATTTTAAATTTATTTTTTCTCCTTAGGGGGGAAAATAACGAAAAAACAAAAACAGCTATGGAATACTGCTCTCAGTACATACACCTTCTCTGTGGCTTTGGAAATGGCCCATGATAAGCAAACGTGTATTCTTTTGTCATTTCCTTCAGTTAAAACCAACACTTTAAAAATATTCCCTTCCATGGCTCTTAAGACGAACACCTAGGAAAAGAATTGAAAAGGACCTTCCAGAGATGCTGGGGACAGAGAACCAAATACTGCACCAGCTCTGAATCTCCCCATACCCTCTAGTCCTAGTTCCCCATCACCTTCCTTAAATCTTTCATCTCTCCCACGTGGCAGGTTTCTCCAATTGGCCAGTAAAGACAAGGCTTTGTTAAAGTCAACAAATCCTAACTTGGGCCAAGTGTAAATTTCTTCGTTTTTTTCTCCTTTGGAAATGTTCATACGATTCCTTCCAGGCAACACACAGTTTTTGGAGGCAGCTGCCTTTCTCCCTGGCATGGCCAGCAGGGAGTTACCTGCCCTTGACATTGGAAAAAGATGTGCCAGTAACTCCAGTAGCCCCTAGGGGCCCATCCTGACCTCCATTCCTGTACTCATTCCCTGCCAGGGCATCCACATCCAATGATGTCTAAGTCTAGACTCACCTGGACAGTCTCCTTTGAGTCCCTCAGCAAGAAGCTGAGGCTGCTGGATGTTATCTCTTCTTTATAAACAACAATAAAAAAGCTGGCTGAGATACATCTAATAACTTACCGAAGATCACACAGCTAATGACTAGTAAGGTCAAGACAGCTCTGTACCCAACAACACACACACTGGACTGTCAGGTCTTTGAGGTCAAGAACCGAGCTTTTTGCTTACCATAGTGTCCTCAGGGCCCACCATGGGGCCTGGCACTTAGCAGGGGTTTAGTCACCATTTCCATTTCTCTGAATCTGGGGCCATCAGACTATCAGCACAATACAGGAAGTCTCCTAAGACCGTGGGCCATCTGTCTGCCCCGTGGTTGATATTACACTTCTCCCTTTTACAAGGTGTAGCACAATAGCGTGGTAACTTCTTCAAGCACAAAGGTTCCTCAAACTTCTGAGAAGTTTGCCATGGGACTCAAGGGGAGCTTATTGTCTTCAAGGTTATATTGCTTTTCACATTCCTTCAGGATGTTCTCATTCTGGAGTCTTGCTGAGATTGTTTAAAGTTGGTGTTAGAAGGGCAAGATTTTCTTGTTACTGAAGTCTCTTGTATTAGGAGACACAGATTGTATACAGATGTGAAGACACTCTCATTTCTGTTTTCAATAAAGTTTACACACAATGCAAATGCACTGAATAAGAATATGCATGTATTCTGGGAGACAGTAAATACCCAATCAAATTATGTTTACTTCTTCAAATCAATCATTTATTATCAGAGAGGAGGAAATTATAGTGAATTGTCACAGATCTGATACCCAAACATAAACCAATTTTCTTCTGATATAGCCTTTGACAGGGAAACGTGTTCCAGTTAGTCCAGTGGGTGTGGGGTAAAAAATACGTTTCTAACTGAAGAAAACCAGGCATTCCCAGTCCTGTACGGGCCAACAGCCTTTATTATGTTCTAGTGCTGTGTTAGGCAATGGGAGAGAGAAAGATGGATTGAGAAAACCATTTTTTTGTCATTGAGGAGATTATACTAGATTAAGGCGGGGAAGACATAATAACTATTTATATCACAAAGTAGGAAGTGAGAAGTGTAAAAGGCTTCTACGTTTAGAGGAGGGAAAGATTATTTCCCGTTCCAGGAGGTAGGGATATGTGTGGGCAGGATCAGACAAAACAGTATAGAAGCAATATTTAGTTTGTTTTTTGGTTTTGGGGTGTGTTTTTTTTGGCCGCCCTATGCGGTTTATGGGATTTTAAGTTTTTGGCCACACTGCGGGGCAGGCAGGATCTTAGTTCCCAGACCAGGGATCGAACTTGGGCCCCCTGCCGTGGAAGTGTGGAGTCCTAACCACTGGACCACCAGGGAAGTCCCGCAGTATTTAGTCTGGGTCTTAAATGAAGGAGTAATCTGGACTACAGATATTAGAAATGTGATAGAAAGAGTAATCCAGGCAGAGAACATGACAGATGTCCTGGAGACAGAAAAGTGACAGCATGTCAAGGGGACAAAGCATAGTTCATTGTGACTGGAGCATGTGGTGCGTGAATGTCCAGAACTAAGCTTAGGAAGACCCTGAAGTGTGGAAGTCAGTAGAGCTGCTCTCATCCTGGTGTCTTGTTGAGATTGGTTTCCCCCGTTGTCTTGAAATTGTATATCTTAATTGAATTTCCGTAAAAGTGGACCCTGAGACAGAGCTTGGGTGCAGTGTAGAATATTTGGGAAGTGACCTCAGGAAACAAAAGTGAGGAAGTGGGCAAGGGAGACAGGAATGGGGGCAAAGCTATGGGTGATTGTTTGGGACCCCAAAGAAACCACGTGGATTGTGCCTCATCATTGTGCTGTCAGAGGAAAGGGATACTGGGGCATTTATCACCAACTCTCATCCTCCAATGTTTGAAGGTTGCCCCTGTGGCATTAACATCCTTGTACTTCCGGATCACACTCGTGTGTGGAAAGCTCTGGAAATCCCTTGGGAATAGAAGAGAGAAACAGGCATTCGAGGTGGGAAGCTGTCAGCTTGCTGGGACTGGCACTGTGGCTCCAGGGAAACTCAGGTGATGGAAGAGATATGGGGGCAGGCCTCTGTTACAGCCCATCTCTTATTTTGGTCAATAGCACGTGGGCAGAAGCGATGGATGTGACTTCTGGGTGGAAACTTTAAGAGACAGTTCACGATTTCTGTATTTCTTCCCCTGCCTGGGTAACAGTGATGGTTTGAATGGTGGTTTGAGTGACAGAGCCTCCTTCAGCTTGCGTCCTGGAGTGAGAAGATGCAGGGCGGACTAGCAGCTCACTCATTGTGGATGGACATATAGCATGAATGAGAAATAAACATATCTTATAAGCACCTAAGGGTGCTTAAGGGTTATTATTAGTGCAACGTAACCTAGCCTAACCTCACTAATATATATCCATTATCAAACTGATTTGTTACCTGATGGTTAATTATGGTGCATTGTAGTTAATTCTGATACCATGAAAATCTAGGGGGCGCAGGCGAGATAGAAGTGTGTTTCCTTCTGATGTCCAGTTGAAGATGAGCCATGCTGGCTGGCTGGGCTGTCTCTACTCTCTCTACCAGCTCATCTGGGGATCCAGGTTCCTTTCATCTTATTGCTCTGCCACCTTCTAAGTAGGGGAGCAGCAAACTTATTTTGTAAAGCGCCAGATAAGAAGTGTTTTAAGTTTTGCAGGCCATATGGTCTTTTTGTTACAATGACTCACTCTGCTGTTGTGGAGTAAAAGCCACCATAGACAATATGTAAATGAATGATCATGGCCATGTTTCAACAAAACTTCATTTTTAAACACAGGCAATGGACTGGATTTGGCCCATTTGCCCACTGGCCCTTGATTTAGACTTTAAATATAACCTATGTGCTCGCTTTGGTAATACAAATACTAAAACTTAAATAATTTGGAGAAGGTTAGTACTTTCCCTATGCAAGGACGACACAAATGATTCATGAAGCTCATTGGTCTTGGAAGCAATCAAGCATTGAGCTGTATAGCGAGACCACCTGGGCAAGATGGGGATTTCCAGGCAAGTCCAATGGATGACACTTGGGTGTCATCACTGTGTTCAAGGTTCTGAGCCGGCTTCTGGCTCTAAAATTCAACCTGAGCATAAGCGAAGTACTCGGGTTCCTGGGAACTGACTTTTTCTAAACACACAAAGAGAGTGGTATATAAACTAGAATGTCACTTCACTCTTGTGACACAGGCAGACTAGATATTTGTGTTCTTTAGTTAGTGTAATTTTTCCCTGTAGGCAAGCAGCGTGGGAAGACAAGTCATAATCAGTAGTGAACATTGAGAACTTAGAATCAGAACTGGAAAGAAAGTTGGAGGTGAAGTGGCTGGTGATAGCCAGATGTGTCTCTTTCCACCAAAGTGATGTATCTGCCACACAGATCTGATCATGACATCCCTCCTTGGTCTGCATCTCTTTGGTATTCCCTCTTCTAGCCTCTACCATCCCCCCAAATGTTAAAATAAAGCTTCAGCTTGGTAGCCAATGTATCTAAGGTAATGATGCATATCTGTGTTCTGACCCATTATGTGATCCATTATTTTAAGTTTATTGGGGAGTACCTCATTGTTTTTTTCAGGTGCTAGCAATAAAGTATTTTGTATTTTTTTTATTGAAGAGTTAAATGTAAAAAGTCAAACCATAAAAATAAGAAGATATAGGCAAATGTGTGGTATTTAGGTAGGAAAGGGCTTTTCATGTTTAAAAGCAACAGAAACATTTAAAAAGGAAAATAATAGATTTGATTGTTAGTTAAATGTAATGAATAGAAAATAAATTATTATTTTAAAATAAAACATTTTCCACAGCTGCAAAATGCATAAAGTTAAAATGAGGGTCAAACACAGAAAAAATATTTGGAAGAAGTGACAAATAGAATCATTGAGAAAGTCTAAAATAGCCTTAATATTTAAATAGCTCAAATGAGCAAATAAGAAAATAGCGAGAATTTTTATAGATAATCGGGGAAAGGAGATGCCCAAGCAATTCATGAAAATGTGATACTGATAGCTATATAAAAAATATAAAAGAATATTCAACTTGCAGAGAAATGAGAGAAAGGCTAAGGCAAATGGGAGGCCATCATGGCAGAGACAAGACAGTGCTCGCCCAGTGTTCCATGTCTTGCTTGGCTCTTTCAAGCCTTCCTTGCTGTGAAGATGGGTCATATGACTAATTTCGATCAGTGGATTGTGAGCAGATGTGACATACGTGGCTTCTTGGCCAATGTAATTAAGAACAAGTTTGCCTCCTCCAGCCCCCTCTCCTCTCTGATGGAGTCTTGGAGACCCTGTGTTCCAGAAGCTGCAGCTGCAAGATGGATGGTTTACGTGAATATAAGATAAGATTTGGTTGTGTTAGGTAATAAGTTTGGTGTGTTTTAGAAACAAAGGGAAAGGGACTTCTCTGGTGGCACAGTGGTTAAGAATCCGCCTGCCAATGCAGGGGACGTGGGTTCGATCCCTGGTCCAGGAAGATCCCACATGCCGTGGGGCAACTAAGCCTGTGTGCCACAACTACTGAGCCTGTGCTCTAGAACCTGCGAGCCACAGCTACTGAAGCCTGCGCACCTAGAGCCTGTGCTCCACAACAAGAGAAGCCACTGCAGTGAGAAGGCCGCGCACCGCAACAAAGAGTAGCCCCCGCTTGCCGCAACTAGAGAAAGCCCACACACAGCAACGATAACTCAATGCATCCAAAAAATAAATAAAAATTTAAAAAAAAAAGAAGAAACAAAGGGAAGGCCAGTAGAGCGGGGCTAAAGTGGACGAAGCAGAAAGTGGCAGGAGATGAGGTTGGAGAGGGGCAGAAGCCACTTCAGGGAGGACTGTGTAGACAGTGGTGAAGAGTTTGAAATTTTTAGTGCAATGGGAAGCAGTGTATCAAGAATATGCACTCAAGAACCTCAGAACTGTCCCTACTCTCTGATCCAGAAATATGCAGAATCTATTCTAAAGATTATAAGAAAAAATAATATTTTTTCCTAAATCATACTAGCAAAAGGTTAAAAAGCTTAAATGTCTAAAAATACAAGAATGATTAAAGCATAATATTGTTCTTCCTAAATAGATCTTTTCCTAGAGGATTTTAAAGACAGAAATACTTATGTTGCATTTATAATAGCAACAAAACAGAAAAAGATTAAAGAGAATGTAGGTCTTTAGTGAAGGATGGAAAGGATGACCTGAATAAGTGGAGGAAAATACCAAGTTTCTGTATTCAAGGGTTGAATATTATAAAAATGTCATTTCTTCTATTCAACTATCAATCGATAAAATTTCAGTTAAAATCCCTGGAAAATTTTAATTCAACCTCACGAATTTGAGTCTAAAGTTCATCTAGAGGGAAAAAAATCTGTGAGAAGAACTAAGAATGGTTTAAAAAAAGAACAATGTAGGCTCCCACACAGCTGTGGAGATTGGCTCAATGGAAAGAGCAGAAATCTAGAAAGAGATCCACGTTTACATGAAAATTTAGTATATGATAAAGCTAGAGTTTCAAAGAAGCAGGGGAAAAACTATACAAGAAATGGGCCTGAGACAACCGAATATCCATTCACATAAAATATAGTTAGCTCTGTCCCATACATAATACCCAGAGAAATATTCCATGTGGATTGAAGAACTTCACCTTTCAAAACTAACCCACTATAAAAGCAGTAGAAGAGTATGTAGGTATGAAAAGCAACCAGGAGTTCCTCAAAAAGTTCAACATAGAATTACCAAATGATCTGGAAATTCCACACCTAGGTATGTACTCCAAAAATTAAAAACAGAGAGGGCTTCCCTGGTGGTGCAGTGGTTGAGAGTCCGCCTGTCGATGCAGGGGACGCGGGTTCGTGCCCCAGTCCGGGAAGATCCCACATGCCACGGAGCGGCTGGGCCCGTGAACCATGGCCGCTGAGCCTTTGCGTCCAGAGCCGGTGCTCCGCAACGGGAGAGGCCACAACAGTGAGAGGCCCGCATACCGCAAAAAAACCCACAAAAAACAGAGATGTAAACAGATACTTGCACATCAATATTCATAACAGCATTATTCACGATAACCAAAAGGGGGAAACAACCCACATGCCCATCAACAGATGACTGGATAAACAAAACGTTGTATAGACATATATATACACCACCATATTAGTCAGCCTTTAAAAAGGAAGGAAATTCTGATGCATGTTACAACATAGATGAACCTTGAAGGCATTATGCTAAGTGAAATATGGCTGTCATACACACACCCAAAACAAATATTATATGATTCCACTTATATTAGGTATCTAGAATTGTTAAATTTATAGAGACAGAAAGCAGAATTTTGGTTGCCAGGGACTGGAGGCGGAAAGAGGAATGGGAAGTTATTGTTTGACAGGTACCGAGTTTCAGGTTGTGATGATGAGAAAGTTCTGGAAATGGATAGTGGTGATCGTTGCATAGCACCATGCATCTACTTAATGCCACTGAATTGCAGCACTTAAAATGGTTAAAATGGTAAATTTTATGAACATTTTACAGTAAAATTGCAAAAAAAAAAAAGGTAGTACACTAGGAAAAAAGGCAACCACAAAGGTTTGGGGCTATGTGTCAGAGACAAACACAATTTCATAGTACAGGGAATATTTGAGAGGCAGAAGTTCCTAGATAATTGAGAATGAATACCAGCTGAGATTGTATAGAAATTAAAATTGACAATATAGAAGTATAGCTCAGAAAAAAGCAAAAAGCTGAAAAAAGAGAAAATTTTCAAAGAAACAGTGTGCCTAAGTTTTTATAGATTGAAAACAACAAAAGGAAGCAGAGCTGCATTGAACTTCACTCACATGAAACAGGCATTACAAATTTTTTATTTAATGAGGATTTAATTATTAATACAAAATGAAAGAAAATGAGTCAGAAAATTGTTCTAATTAAATTCATAACTTGAACAGATCAGAAGAAATCCCTGCAACTCCACATTCTTCCCTGAGTGAAGATTTAATTACGATCATGAAATGTCACTTGCACACAAAGAGGCTCACATGCAATTACTGGATGGGAACAAAAAGGCTGAATAAATAGCAAACGGTTGATAGTATTCCACAAAGACAAGTAAATGCAGAGCATTGACAGAGCTAGAGAACATGGGTGTGATGCTCTTAAAAAGAAAGCATAATGAGGACTTCTGTGGTGCAGTATTTACTGAAAAATAATTTCTAGGTTCAGCAAAAATAATTTCAAAATTGAATGCTTAGAATGGCCAAGCATGTGAGATGGAAAATAAATTATGAAGCAAATTATCACTACCTAGGATGGAGAATTCAATGTATCATTATTGATTTAATAGGTAATTAAGTGGCACAAAATATCATACAAGAAATTTTAAAACCATGTAACCTTCGAAGTCAATTTGATCAGATTGTGGCAGGGATAAAATTTGTGTTAAACAACTAAAATTTATTGTACATATCATTGAACCAGAAGACAAAAACAAGGAGGTTGTTGAAATGAGTATTTCATTGATTTTACACATGTTGCAAAAACTATTTTTTAAAAAAATTATTGAAGAACTGAAAAATCTTTTTCAGACATTCAGCATTAATTTAAAAGACAAAGGAGGGCAGCCTAGGGCAATGGCACTGACATAGTTGGTAAAGAAAAAGATGCACAAGCTAGACTTCTGTCTGAAATATCCAGAACCATTCTTTGTGCCCAACTAAATTCTAACTGTGAATTTGTTACTAGGAGATGTGGCCTCAGCTGTGCCAATTGCAATCACATTTTTGGGGAACAATTCAGAGATTAGGTATAATAATCTCTGGACCAGTGTAAAAATGGCATATTTTGAAGAAATGCATATCAAATTTGATTGGCAACCACCCTCCAATAACATGGTTGGGAAATGTTGTGAAATCAATTAGATTTAATTTAGATATGACACAAGATGCATTGGAAGAGTTAGGCAGAACAGCAGAAGATTCTCAAATAGAGGGAATCACAGGCTGGCAGAAAAAGAAGTAAATATTGAACTTGTACACTGATTGCTATTTAGTATGAACTGATGTATGCAAAAGGTTATAAGAAACCTAAAGGGATCTAAATTTAGCTATTGACTTTAAAAAGGATTAAGAATATTTTAAAAACTACTAGAGAAAAATTTTCTATGTCAAAATGGTATGAGAAATATGCAATAAAATGACATTGCAATAAATATAAGGAAATGAAAACAAAGAAAAACATTTTAATGATTGAGAGGGACAGGATGTATCAAAACTAGTATGAAACTAACTTCTGGAGAGACTATTTCCTGAGCATTATAGATAAACATAGTCACATATAGATAAGCATGAAGATAGAGGTGAAAAAATTGAGTAATATATCTTATAATATAATAATATTTTTGTTTTTTTAATAAAATCTGAGCATTGATAAATTTAAGCAGAACTTAAGAAATTTAGTACGGATGTAGCCTATTGCTTTAAAAAATAGTGGAAATTTCAATATTAATATAAATGAATTTGGTACCTTTCTTTCTTGTTGATGAAATATGAACATCATATCAGAATATGCTGCCCTGAAATACACCACTTTGGCATAAGGATTATTTTCAGCTGAAGGCAATTAAGAAGCTGCAAATGTAGAAACAGCTCTTTGCTCCCACCCGCTACCTGCCTAAAAGCAGGACATAAACTTCCCTTTGTGAAGGTGATCCGTCTCTCCTATCCTGTACCAGGAGGAGAGCAACGCTTATCACTGGAGACGGTTAGTGCTGAGACGGGGCTGCACAAACAAACTTTACCAAAATAACCCCTGGCTTCCATTAGTTCCCCCATGTATTTACTTTCCCACAATTTCTCACCCCAAGAAAACGGCCCAAGACCGTTTTCCTCTGTCTTGTCACTTTTCCATAATTTATCGCCCTTTGTTAAAATGGAATATAAACACCCCTCCCACCCGCCCCCACCCTGAGTTTAACTGCTTCCTTGTGTCCTCACTTATTTTCTGTGACGGCCTCTGTGCGTGTAAAAATGAAAATATTAATGTCAAAGAAGTTGTATGCTTTTCTCCTGTTAATGTCTTCTTTCAGTTGAATTCAAAGGTCCCAGGCACAGAACCTAAGAGGGTAGATGTATGGTTTCCCTCCCCTACACTGTGGTTATTCTTTAATGTTTCCATCAGCTCTTAAGCTCTTGTCTCTCAGCTTCAAATTAATCTACTCTTTGCTATTTGGCTTTGTGATGCTGGAGCTGGCACTCTTCAAACCACGTCTCTGCTTTTCCAGCTGGCTCCGGGTTGGGCTGTGCCATCGGGGGTTGTCAGAGGGAGATGGGGAGGCTGGAGGGAGAAAAAAAGGACTTGCTCCTGCCTGTTGCTTCCTCGATGTGCGAGAGTTGCTCCAGGTTTCTTCACCCCACCTGGCAGCAGTGCCTCCCAGCTAAAGCCACTTGGCAGTTTTCCACCACTTACAAAAGCAGCCTCATGATGCCGCATTTCTGATGCGCCAGCAACCAGCCATCTGGTGATCCATCCTCTGGGATCTGGGTCCCAGGCCCTCGGAGCCCTCCTTTAAGTTCCTGAATGTTAATAATCACAACCTCTTCCTTTTGTTCCCTCAAGCCCTAGGGGTAATAGCTGTTTCCTGTACTAGCTACTTCCATGATACCTTAGAGTTCTCTGAAAACATTGAAACATTTTTTTAAATTAAAAATTGGGGTAAAACATATATACATAAAATTCACCATCTTAACCATTTAAAAATGTACAGTTCAGTAATGTTAAGTACATCCACGTTGTCCCGTGCAACCAATCTCCAGAACTCTTTTCATTTTGTAAGACTGAAACTTTGTACCCATTAAAAATAACTCCCTACTCCTTCCCTGCCTCCCACCCACCCCCGCAGCCCCAGCCCTTGGCAACCACCATTCTACTTTCCATCTGTGAGAATTTGGCTACTTTAGGTACTTCATATAAGAGGAATCATACAGTGTTTCTCCTTTTGTTATTGCCTATTTTAGCATAATGTCCTGAAGTTTCATCCAAGTTGTGGTAAGTGCCAGAATTTCCTTCCTTTTTAAGGACAAATACTATTCCATTGTTTGTCCATAGCAAATTTTGTTTGTCCATTCTTCCACGGATGGACGTTTGGGTCAGCATTTCTTTTTACCCTTGCAGTTACCTTTACCAATTGTTTCTATTTATTTAGCAATTCTTCATATCGGATTCTCTGTTCAAAGAAGTGGTATGATTTCTGCTTCCTAACTGGATGCTGACTGATACGATGGTCAATCTTTCATATTTGAGTGGGCGTGGTCTGTGACTAGCCTGTCTTCTGGGTGGAGGAGCTGTTGTCCCTGGGAAGAGGACTCGTTGAATTGCTGGAGGCGCCACCCTGCTTCACTAGCTGCAGGATACTGTGGGCATCTTTCAGAGTCGGAAGAGCCAATTCACAGAGCTGTTTGCATGGATTTAGCAAGAAAACCGCTACTGGAATATGCCGCTCTCTGCTTCTTGTTCTTCCTACTGCATTTCTTGCGGTCTTCCAGGGATATTTGCAGATCTGTTTCTCTCCCTTTACCTGCAACGCTGGCTCCAAGAGTCCCTCCCAGACTCACTGGCCACGGCTCAGCCTTGTTGTCCTAAAAACAGTTTGAGAATTCATCCCCATGTCTCTTCTTGCTCTTGGAATTCGTGGACGTTGAGCGGGTTTGGCCTCTGGAATTTTCTGATTTCTACAGCATCCTTCTCCTGACCTGCACGTTTGGATGTGGACTTCTTTGCCAGTCTGATCTTTATGCTTTCTACTTTGCAGGATTTCTTATCTAATCTCTTAATGCCATGCCTTTTGGTTTTCTAGCACTGTATGTGTTTATTCCTTTGAAATAGTATATTTCTCCTGTTTCAAGGGATTTTGAATTAGAGTGGAGATATTCTTTGTTCAGTATTTTAATCCAGTTTTCTGTGTACTTCGTTATGATGGTTTTCCCCAAGATTTTCTATAAATGGGTTTTACTTTTATAATCAGAAAAAAAAAGCTAGATGCCACCAAAGCTTGTGTTACTTTCCTTGTAAACTATCAGTCCCTCAGGGACATAAACTTTTAGTTATTTCAGAAGGAAACATGGCCATCATAATTCATGAAATCTCCAGAGGCAAGACGTTGCAACTTAATTTCTTAACTGGTGTTTTATTCATTTCATAACTGCGTGGATAAATAACGTATGAAAGTGAAATGGCAGTTATGATCATCATATCAATGGAAATATTCTTAAAGTCATTTGAATCAATTCAAGGCTGACAAGAATTTATTGTATATTTAAAAATTTACTTATCTAGGTATCTTTTATTATCTGGGCTAGGAATCTCCAAGGATTTTCAGGAACTGAAGTGAAATAAAATCTCTATGGGGCTTCCCTGGTGGCGCAGTGGTTGATAGTCCGCCTGCCGATGCAGGGGATGTGGGTTCGTGCCCCGGTCCGGGAGGATCCCACGTGCTGCCGGGCAGCTGAGCCCGTGAGCCATGGCCACTGAGCCTGTGCGTCCGGAGCCTGTGCTCTGCGGTGGGAGGGGCCGCGGCAGTGAGAGGCCCGCGTACCGCCAAAAAAAAAAAACAACAACAAAAAAAACTCTATGAAATAAACTGAAAGTGAATGAGATGTTTGTAAATGCAACATGTACATATTGCAAATATTTGTTTGTATATGCAACATATAGATATTATATAGATATTCATGATTCCTCAAGCACCAGGGCTCATAGATAAATGATGCTCATTACTTTGGCATACTGACTGAACCTACCACCTGTCAGGTATTGTTCTAGTGCTGGGCTTATGATGGATAACCAAAATAGACATGTCCAACTTGAGCCATAGGAACCAAAGTTAAAGTATATTTTTGGAGCTTTAAGAATAATATTCTTATCTTTATTATTACCCTTATAAAAATTTTCTTTATCAAGTATATAGGACTATGAATTAAAATGATGTTAAATATAACCATATTATTCAGTATCATAAGTAGCAACAATGCATTAGTTCCTCCCACCAAATGGTCAATATAAGTACTGATGCATTTAAAACAGACATTTTCATTCCAATGTGGTATAGACCAAAGGTTTGTTAGGTAATCTAAAATTAAGTTCAAATAATTTTAATTTAATCTGGGGCCATAATATATGCTTTTAAAATGGGACTTGAAGGGAAGAGTTACCATCTTATTTGTGATATCTATAGTGAAACTGTGTTGTAGATGTCCATTTCAGAGTTTAATAAAGCATTTATTGAAAGGTGACATAGCAGATTGTAACAGTTCATTATTGCCAAAATCTGCTGCATAACAAAGCATCCCCAAACTCAGTGGTTAACAGTAATTATTCTCATGGACCTGAGGGTTGGCTAAGGGTGAGTTTGATCTGGGTTGGGCTAAACCAGAGTGACTTGGCTCCACTCCACCTCTCTCATCCTTTTTCTGGGACTAGCAGGTGAGCCTAGGTAGGCTCTTTTCATGGTGTTGATAGAGGTAAAAGGAGCAAATGAACACATATAAGGCTTCTTGAGGCTAAGGTTCAGAATGGGCACACTGTCACTTCTGCCTCATTCTACTGACCAAAGCAAGTCTTACGACCATATCCAAAGGCAAGAGAAAGGGAAATATGCCAGCACACAGTTTGAGGACACTGCAAGGTTTCATGGAAAAGGCCATGGATACAAGGAGGGATGAATAAGAAGGGTCAATGATATAATCTATACACAGAAACTACCTGGTTATTATTCACCCAAACTGTTTCCTTTTCTTCCTGGTGCCTACAGCGAGGCCATATTTCCTTGCATCTCATGTAGTAATGTTCTGCCTGTATGACCAAGTTCTTGCCAATGGAATGTGAGCAGAAATGACTTGACCCATAAAAATGTCTAATGAGAACTCCTCTGTGTTATTTCCCATTTCTTTGGTTTGATGTAGACAAGCTAGGAAAATTTGAAAGCCATGTATTCAAGATAGTCAGAAGTACAAGATGAAGGAGGCTGTGTCCAATCAGTAACTCCCATTTGGACTTTATGTGAGAGAGAAATAAACTTTTATTGTGCTGGAGCCATTACTCATTTCGGAGTTTGTTAACGCAGCTGGAATGACCTTCAATAATACATGTGATATATAGAGAGAAAGGCCCTAATAGTGCCCCCAGTGCTTCTTGAGAGCACTTTGAGACACACCGCCTTAAAGCTTGTTAGATTTAACTTCCATTCCATCAGGGGAGCTTCTCCATATTTGCGTAAATCCGGGAGGAAATACCTGGGTTATCCTGAGTTTGGAGAGAGATTTTTCCTGGTCACCAGGGCAGGACTGAGCAGGACTGAGCACTTTAGTGATCAAAACAAGTCCCTGCAAACAGTCAGGGATGGAAATATCTTTCAACATCAGTTAGGCCTTTTTTTTTTTTTTTTCTTGCATTATCTCTTCTTGGTTCCATTAGATTCCTTTAGCAAGAACAAAAGAGGGAAAGTACTATAAGAGGAAGAGTTGGGTGTGTGGTTTTCATCTGGTCCCATGAGCTGAGCCCTGCCAGACTGTGTCTGTGGCCAAGGCCTAACTCACGTCAAGAATCCTCCTCTCCTAGTAAACACTAGGTATGCTCTCGTTTAGAATTTAGAATGTCTGTTTTACTTTAGAGTTTTGTTTTTGGCATGTAATCCAACATACGTTTTAAAACATTATCCATTGGGCATATCATCTTCAACAGTCTTAAAAAGGCTTTTTCGTTTATTCATTTGGAACAGTTTTGCCTCATAAAAAAGCATCCATGCATTTGTAAGGGATGATAGCATCCAACCACATCCATCACATAATCCTCCTACCTTGCTTCTAACGTCAAAAATGCTACTTGCCTCTAAGCTCTTCTTTAGGAACTTTTCTCTATTTAGTAACAAGTAGAACATATCCATTACGTCAACAAAGCTGAGAGTAAATTTTGGAAATCACCTCATCTTATGAGTTAGAGAAAATGCCTAATCATCTGGTTTCCTGGATATTCACCAATTCCTCTGTGGCCCTCAGGAGATATAGAAGAGGTATAGAAGAAAAAGAGATCAGTATTAGAGATGAAAATAACTTCATTTCAGGCAGAGGAGTAATTAGAATTTTTATCTCCAGATCATCTGGGTTATTATCATCATTCCCTTTTTTCCCCTCTCTGTCTAGAAATCCCTCAGTTCTGGTGGATTTTCCCTTGTAGTTAATAATAATAGCTCATGTTTATTGAGCACCTACTGGGTCTTAGGCATTTAACATGCACTTGCTCATTTAATTCTCAGAAAAATCCTTTGAGATGGATGGTAAGATCCCCATTTTATAGATGAGGAAAGTGAAGCACAGCTGATAACAGATTGGGCCATGGTTTGAACCCAGACAATCTAACTCCAGAGGCTGAGCTCTTCTCTGCTATTCTATGTGTCAAAAGTCATATGATTCTCAAGATTGATTAGCCATTTGCTGTATAAGAGTGATTAACTCGGTCAAGAATCTCCAATAACTTTGTCTTGGCTGATTTGATGGTGTCAGGTAGATGTGGATGGCCACTTTTATTATTTATTTATTTAGTCATTTATTTATTTTAACTTTTAAAATTATAGTTGATTTACAATATTATATTAGTTTCAGGTCTACAACATAGTGATTCAATATTTTTACAGCTTCATTTAAAGTTGTTATAGAATATTGACTATATTCCCTATGCTATATATTACATCCTCATATCTTATTTGTTTTATAGATAGTAGTTTGTATCTCTTAATCCCTTCCCCTATCTTGCCCCTCCCCCTACTTATTAAAGCCTTTTCCCTTCTCCATACAATAAATGCTGCTGATTAGTAGTAATAGTGGACACAAACATTTCTTAACACCTTTATACATTTCAGGCTCCTGGAAAGGTAGGTTCTTCTATTTTCCAACTGTACATAGCCTCAGAAGCTCTTAACATTTACTGTTGCTCTTAGGTGTTTTCAGTCTATATTCCATGGAAATGGGGCTGGTATTCAACAGGAACCCACCATAATGCTGGCTATACTGGTTGTTAAAATCATGACATACAATAGGTAGTCATTGGCTCAACCTCCCAACCCCTCCACCTTGGACCTTCCCCAGAAATTTCCATCTCTTCATACTATCTAGCAACTGAAGAGTTAACGCCCTCTTCCTGGACCCTGCTCCTTCTCTGCAGCAGTGCCCCTTGCTCAACCTTCTTTAATTCATCTCTACAGTGGAACAAACTATATCTGCTCTGCCTTTGTCAGTTGGCTGAGGGAAGGATCATGGGAAAGGAAATGGCTGAAAACTTGCTTTACAAACTGAGAAATACAAACACCAGGGAATTTCACCAAGTGGAGGAGTTTCATTCTCAGCTTGGCAGGGGGCAACGAATGACCTCTGGGTCCTGCTAGTGCTCCTTAAAGAATGACTAAGAGGGGCTTCCCTGGTGGCGCAGTGGTTGAGAGTCCGCCTGTCGATGCAGGAGACACGGGTTTGTGCCCCGGTCCGGGAAGATCCCACATGCTGCGGAGCACTTGGCCCCTGAGCCATGGCCGCTGAGCCTGCGCGTCTGGAGCCTGTGCTCCGCAACGGGAGAGGCCACAACAGTGAGAGGCCCGCGTACCACAAAAGAAAAGAAAAAAAAAAGAATGACTAAGAGTCTGCAATTTTTTCACAAGTGGAATTAGGTGTTCGATGGTTTTGTGAAGTTACTAATGCTTTTATATTTTAAGTTCTTGTAGAGTGTATGATTTTTTAAAAATCTTGGTTCCTTTCTCTTCCCTTTTCTCCAAATTACACTCTCATTTTCACTCATTCAGAAGCGTAATCAGAGTGTGTGCCAGAAAGTTAACTGCATGTGGGTAGGAAACTGAAGGTTAAAAACCTATGCTGTTTGCTAATTGTTACTTTGAGCAACATGTAAAAATGAAAGGTCAGATTTAAAATTTATTTCAAATTTAGTTTTCATCTTCAGACTTACCACCCTAACATTTACTCATTTTAAAATGAATATTTTAGTTACCTTCTTTCCTACAGCATAGATCTTTATTTTGTTTATGAATATATTTTAGTTTTTAAATTATTTTCTTTGTTAACATTATTAACACCTTACCATTTTGCTTAAAGTTTCACATTTTTAAAACAAAGATTTTACTATTTTAAGGTTGAACATTTTCTTTTTGTGTTATCTTTTTTTCTTATTTAAACAGCTTAAAGAGATAAATTCACGTACCGTACCATTTACCCATTTAAAGTGTACAATTCAGCGGCTTTTAGTATGTTCACAGAGTTGTGCAATCATCACTGAAAATCATTTTAGAACATTTTCATCATCCCCCAAAGAACCCTGTACCTTTTAACAATGACTCCTCATTTTCCCCAGCCTTGTCTCCTGCATCCCAGCCCAGCTCCAGACAACCACTAATCCACATCCTGTCTCTGTAGAGTTCCCAGTTCTGGACAGTTCATACAGTTCATTCATACTGGAATGATACACTATCTACTCTTTTGTGAATGTCTCCTTTCACTTGGCATAATGTTTTCAAGGTTCCTATGACAGCTTTTTGATAAGAGATCGTGTATTGTCCTTGGATAGCTCCTGTATTTCTTGTTTTTTGTATTTCATTATTCTATGTGTGTTTCTACATATTGTCTCACCAAATAGACCATAAACATTTAGGGACTGTTTTGACATCTGTGGCCAAGAACAGGACTACCTGGGAGACGCTTCTTCCATTCCTGGTTCTGGGGGAGCTCCTGGAGGGGTCTTTATACAGGCCTTTTCCCCTAGTGTTTAGTCTGGGGATAAATACCTGACTCAGCTGATCTTCCCTGGGATTTTAGAGCTGAGAATTGAGACATGGGGTCCCATGCTCTCTCTAGAGATGGGGATGGAGGAGGTCATGCCTGCTGCTATGTGGAAGAAGATGGTATATGGTAGAAGAGAATGAAACCCACACAAGGAGATAAGCCATTTGGGACACCTGGCAGCATTCACATTTCTGACTCCATTTATATCTGAGGCCCAGCTGCATCCCTGGCCCTCCTATGCTGTCTGTGGTCACTATTATACGTTTTGACATATTCTGAGGCCATTATTTAGATATCGGAATGATTGCTGCATCTAAAGTGTCTTAGGAGAGTTCAAAAGTATGGTTCAGCTGTTTCTGGGGCACTATTTTATTTTATTTTTATTTATTTATTTATTTATTTTTTGGGGGTACGCGGGCCTCTCACTGTTGTGGCCTCTCCCGTTGCGGAGCACAGGCTCCAGACACGCAGGCTCAGCGGCCATGGCTCACGGGCCTAGCTGCTCCGTGGCATGTGGGATCTTCCCGGGCCGGGGCACGAACCCGTGTCCCCTGCATCGGCAGGCGGACTCTCAACCACTGCGCCACCAGGGAAGCCCTGGGGGCACTATTTTAAAGGATAATCATGAACTAGATTCACTGACATCAATATTTAGCATCCTAGATATTTTATATTAGTTGAAGATGTCTTCTATTAGCAAATTTAGGTTCTCAATTCACACTGATGATATATCACCAAATTCTGTGGGTATTTTTAAAAAATGTATTACCTAGCACATGCCTATGTGGAACACACAGATTTTTTTCTTCCACGTTTCACTGGTTTGAATAAATAGATGTTCTTTCTTATTTGGACTTGCTTAGTATCATGAAATAAGTAATTGGAAATTGAAGATGGAGGAATCTCAGGCATGCAGAACCTTTTTTTACTTTAAGTATACATTTTAGTATTTTGTGCGTGCACCAAGTACTTCAAAAAACCCTAAGATGAGAGTTACTCTATTATTACTTCGTAACATTACATCTGTTTGCTGTTTAAAGAAAAGGCTTGGGTCTTTACACTTTAAAATTTATGAAATTATAAATACTCTTGTTTATTCAGGTGCATATCAAAGACAAACTCTAAGAAAAAAATCCTGACCCCTTTTACTACTCTCTTTCTGCTTGGGTGTATGTCATAGGAAGGAAATCTTGGCATTTATAATAATTCTGCATGTTTGGTGGAGATTCCTGGCCTTTTTTTAATGCAGCTTTGTTTTTTTCTCCCCAGTGTCCTATTTTACCACTATTTGCAGACAAACTTTAGCATCAATTCCTTTTACTAACTTATGAAATGGCTGCTTGGGCAAAGCTCTGAAGTACCAAGATAAGGAAAAGAAAAATATAAGTCTAAGAAATGAAGATGGGGAAGAGGAGAATACAGTGGGTCAAGATGAAGGGGTGGATCATCAGAAAGACAAGTGATAACAAATACTGGTGAAGGTGTGGGGAAAAGGGAGCCCTTGTGCACTGTTGATGGAATTGTAACTTGGCACAGTCACTATGAGAATCAGTATGGAGGTTTCTCAAAAAATTAAAAAGAGATCTACCATATGATCCAGCCATTCCATTTCTGGGAATATATCCAAAGGAAATGAAAACACAACACGAGCTCAAAAAGCTATCTGCACCCCATGTTCAAAGCAACATTATTTGTGATAGCCAAGACATGGAAATGACCTAAATGTCCATCAATGGACAAACGAATAAAGAAGTTGCAATACACACACACACACACACACACACACAGAATGGAATGTTATTTAGCCATAAAAAACCCAGGAAATCCTACCTACCATTTGTAACAACATGGATGGACCTTGAAGGAATTATGCCAAGTGAAATAAGTCAGACAGAAAGACACATAATATGTGATCTCACTTATACGTGGAATCTTAAAAAAAAAATTTAAACTCTTAGAAAAAGAAGTCAGACTTGTAGTTACCAGAGGCGAGGGGTGGTGGGAATTGGAGGAAGATGGTCTAAAGGTATACCCTTCCAGTTATAAGATAAATGAGTACTGTGGATGTAACGTACACATGACGACTATAGGTCACACTGCTGTGTGATCTACGGGAGAGTTGTTAGGAGAGTAGATCCTATGAGTTCTCATCACAAGGAGAAATTCTTTTTCCTTTCTTTTCTTTTTACTGTATCTGTATGAGAAGATGATGTTAGTTGAACCTATTGTGGTAATCATTTCACAATATATGTAAATCAAACTGTGTGCTATACACCTTAGACTTATACAGTGATGTGTATCAATTATTTCTCAATAAAACAGGAAAAAAATCTTTCCTAAAAAACACAAAAACGAAGAGGGGGTGGGATCTGAGTCAGATTTCTGACAAGCCAGAGAGCACAATCCTTGGGGCAGGTGCAAGAGAGAGGTGGTGTGGGTCCCAGGAAGAAGATGTCCCAGATCTAGGAGGTGAGCTGTGGGCCCTGTCGTTGAGCACTGAGTCTACATCAGGGGTTGGGTCCAATCTTAGGAGTTTGCAGTCAACTGGAAGGTGCGGGGCTTCACAGATGTGTAAGGTTTCTCATCCAGGTAGAACATGGGGACCCAGGTGGATTCATTGTGCTAAGATAATACAGGAGGCTGGGAAAATTCAGTTTGTGAGCCTGCATAGGTCCTCTGAGCTGCACCTATCGCGTGGGATGGGACTTCTCAACCCTTTACACTTGGAGCACCGCCCAGGGCTGGTGAAGGCAGAGCCGGCTGGGCTCTGAGCACCAAAAACTGCTTCGACCATAAAAATTCCTTTTATCTGGTTATTGTTCAAGTGTATGGGGGTTTTTTTGGTAGATTTGAGAGAGAAAAGCATTCTGCTGCTACAAAATTAAAAAAGGTAGAAATCTTCCCTAAGAAAATACTTCTTCAGCCCGACGTTACAAGGAGGCCAAAAGCTGCTTTGGCAGGAGCTGAGGTTGTCCTTGTGTCTGAGGATGGATGGGCTTCCCCATCTTTCAAAGAAGTCACGTTGCTTCACTGTCAGTGGTCACTGATGTAATGGAGAAGCCATGGAAGAGGTACAAGGAGGAAATGCTTCCTGGGAGGAGGAAGGTGAGGTTATAGGAAGTGGTATTAGGGGATCATTGGTAGGTAAATGTTCTTCAAGGAGAGGCCACAATGATGCCATTTGACCACTAACACAATAGCAGTGAGAGGCCAAATAACCAAGTTTGAGTCCTGCATATCATCTAACTGATGTTTGGGTCCGGGAGGGCATTATTTTATTTCACCTTGTGGTCGGTAGGGCTTACCAAATGACTGACCTACAAAACTGAGTCAGCCCTGGAGACAGGGAAATGAATTTATTTTGACCTCAGCTGAAAAACCAGATCCAGTAGCTTGATCAAGCTTCATCAGTAGCTTGATTCAAGTTACATTTCCATTCTGTGTGCATGAACATATGGTCTCTGGGTGGGGAGGGAAGAGGTGCCTCTGTGGACCACACCCCCAGCCCTTTCCCTTTCATCTCTTGTATGGGGTCCTGCAGGACCAACCAGCTTGAATGGGGTGTCACCCAGAATGAAGAAACTTAGCACCACAGATTACACAATGAACTTTTGAAGACTGCAGACCCCTAACTGGGGAAGTCAGAAGACCACTTGTATAAGAGTTGCTTGAGTGTATTTAAAAAAACAAAAACAAAAAAACAGGTTCCTAGGCCTCACCTAAAATCCACTGAATGAGAATTTCTGGGGCTGGGGCTCAGGAATACGCATTGACGCCAAGTCCCAGGATAACCCTTAGGCATTCTAACCTTTGAGAACTATTGCTTTAAAGCCTGGAATGGCTCAGCTATGAAGCTATAAATCTGGAGCAATGTGACTACACATTGCCCTCCATGGTGTTATTCTTGACTAAATGACAAAGACTCTACAAGTTGTATTGCAGGGAATTACCGTGTCTCAAAAATTGCTGTACTGGTGGTGCGGAATAATCTTAGGGTAAGACCAACCTGTGACTGCTTGCTGGCAGAAGGAGGGGAAATCTTGAGATGGGGAAGAAAGATTAGAAATTGAGGTGTACACATGAGGGGATCCCTTATGGAGATTTTAATTTTTAATTGCTTTTCCCTTTGGACGCTGGGGATAGTTGTGTTTGATGTCCAGGCTTAATTATTCCCTGGTTAACTCACACACTTCAGTGAAGTCTGTTACACACATACAGTGGACTTTACATAGCGTCATAGGGCAAGTTAGGGGCAGACTAGCAAAAGGAAGCGTGGCTTCCCTAGAACCACCCACTGCAGAGGCCAGCATGTATAGACAGCATTCATTACAGGCTGAAGGTTACAGAAGTCCAGGCAGGGGCCGTTGGTGGGGCCACAGCACGGTGGGGAGGAGAACGTGACAAGGACAACAGCCGTCAATTGCCACTGTCCCTACTCCTGTTTTTATTTTGTCTTTAACCAACTCCAAACAGATTTTTATGTCTACTACCCCTAAAACTGCTCTTGCCGAGGTCTCCAGTGACATCTAATTGCCAAATTCATTGATAGAT
The DNA here is from genome assembly GCF_011762595.2 of Tursiops truncatus. Classification (NCBI taxonomy): domain Eukaryota; kingdom Metazoa; phylum Chordata; class Mammalia; order Artiodactyla; family Delphinidae; genus Tursiops; species Tursiops truncatus. The sequence continues at coordinate 66,306,511 of NC_047046.1, forward strand.
TCAAAGATCTCCTCTTTGACCTACCCATAGGCATTTGACACAGTTGACCATTTGCTTGTTGGAAACCTCTTACCTTGACTTCTAGCTCAGCATTCGATCTTGGTTTCCCTGCTGCCTCATTGGGGGCTCCTTTGAAATCTCTGTTACTCATTCTTTCTCAACATTGATGGGACCCAGGACCCAGTACTTGGATATTTTCTCTTCATTCCCTTTACTCAGCCCATGGATGGATGACTCCCTATATATTTATCTCCAGCTCCAACTTCTCACCTGTAAGTCCAACTGTTAACTGGCCATCTCCACTGGGATGTGAAATGATGCTAACTTAACATGTCCAAGTCAAACTTGTCTTTCCCCTTGCTGCTGCTCGAAACCTGCTTCTTCTAGGCCTTTCCCATGTCTCTAACTGCTTGGGTCCAAAGACCTGGAGTTATCCCTTACTCTCTTTCCTCACAGTCCATACCCAGTCCAGTAAGAAACCCTGATGGCTCTACACCAGCAAACTATAGCCGAGATCTGTCTGCCTCTCACCATTACCACCCTGGCTCAAACCACTATTATCTTTCATCTGGATTTTTGCAATAGATCTAGACAAAATCTAACTTTCCCTGTGCTTCCAACTGTACCCTCTGTGCAGTAAAGGATTAACTCAGCAGGTCTGGGTTGTCCAAACCTTGTGCATTTCAAAGAAAGTTTGGCCCTTGTCTGGCTCCTGGGAAATAACTTCTATGATTTTGGAATATCCAGCCCCAAAGAGGTTATTTCCCAGGAGACAGACAAGGGACAAAATTGTTTATTGTAGCAAAATATACATAACATAAAATTTACCATTTAAATCATTTTTAAGTGTAAAATTCAATGGCATTGAGTACATTTACAATGTTATGCAACCATCACCACTATCCATCTCCAGAGCTTTTTCATCTTCCCAAACTGAAACTCTGCACCTATTACACAACACCCCTTTCCCCTTCCCTTCAGCCCCTAGTAACTTCTATTTTCCTTTCTGTCTCTATGAATCTGCCTATTCTAGGTCGCTTATATAAGTGGAACCATACAATATTTGTCCTTTTGTGTCTGCCTTATTTAACTTAGCATAATGTTTTTAAGCTTCGTCTATGGTATAGCATTTATCAAAATTTTATTTCTTTATGGCTTAATTCCATTGTATGCATAGACTAGATTTTTAAAAATCCATTTATCTACTCGTGGACGTTTAGTTTGTTTTCACCATTCGGTTATTGTGAGTAATGCTGCTGTGAACATTGGTGTACAAGTATCTGAGTCCTTGTTTTCAATTCTTTTCATGTATACCTAGGAGTGGAATTGCTGGGTCATGTGGAAATTCTGTGTTTAACTTTTTGAAGAACTGCCCGACTATTTTCCACTGTGGCTGCAATATTTTATATTCTCATCAGCAATGCACTAGGGTTATAATTCTCTACATCCTCACCATTGCTTGTTATTTTCAATATTTTTTTTTTATAATAGCCTTCTTAATGGGTGTGAAGTGGTATTTCATTGTGGGTCACGAAGTCTTTTACCTCATTACCTTGCACCTGAATTGACAAAGTAGTCTTTGGGTCTATACCTGCCCTCCCCATTTGCCTTCCTTACTGCATTTGACTATTGTTGTTTATGAATCTTTGTAAAACGCCTCTTGTAATAGATCGTCTTGGTATCTCCCTTCTCTCTGCACTATCATGTCAACACTCTCCTGCTTGGAACACAATTTTCTGTCTACCCAAAGTTCCTTCCCCACATAAGTATTCCTTAAATATTTTCTGAGGAAATGAATTCATGGACTTGTTAACAAAGACTCTTTCCCGAGGAGACTTAGAGTCTAGTATACACTTTTAAAAGGAATAAGAGTCATAAGAGAGACCCAGATAAAGGGGAATCAGAACAGAAGGGATTCATGGAGGAGAATGGGAATTTGAAGAATGAGTAGGGCTTCAGGGGGAAGAGAGAAAGGACCTTTCAACAAAAGAGAACATAGTGTGTGTCTTTTTTGGCTGAATCCTAAGGTGTGCAAGAAAGGAACATGCTCTAACTTTTAAAAAGGAGAGGCACCGGGTTCTGCAAGACTTGAATGTCATGGTTAGGAGTTTGGAATTCATTTAGTAATTAATCAGGACTTAAAGTTTTTAAGAGAGTCCTTGAATTGTGATTTTTTTTTAACTGGGGTATAGTTGTTTTACAATGTTGTGTTAGTTTCTACTGTACAGTGAAGTGGAGTTCCCTGTGCTATACAGCAGGTTCTTATTAGTTATCTTTTTTATTAGTTATCTATTCTATTTTATCTTATTAGTTATCTAGTTCTGAAGTAGCAAAGAGGTGTTTAAAGGATGATTTGGATTTTAGCAATCACTATTAAGCAATTTATAACCTTTGAGAATATAGTTTATATTCACTGGAGGAGGTAAGGAGGAATAACATATCAGAGAATTGAGCAGGGAATGGGAGGCTCCACTTTCAAGACAATTAGCAATAAAGGACAGGGGGATAGTAGAAGAGCTGGAGAGAGAAGGGTTTTTTAAAAATGGGAAAACAAGAGTAGCAGCCCAGCCGACAGCCCTGGTCTCTGTAATGTGCACATGGGAGACTTAGCATTTTCTATGGTTTTGTTGTTGTTGTTCTTTTTTTTTAATGACAGCTAAAGGTGTACAGATAATGTTAAATTAATGTTTTTATTTTTTTAAGGTGTACATTTTCAGTTCATTTAGAGCATGCAAATCTTTTTTATTTAACATCTTTATTGGAGTATAATTGCTTTACAATGGTGTATTAGTTTCTGCTTTATAACAAAGTGAATCCGTTATACATATACATATGTTCCCATATCTCTTCTCTCTTGCGTCTCCCTCCTTCCCACCCTCCCTATCCCACCCCTCTAGCTGGTCACAAAGCACCGAGCTGATCTCCCTGTGCTATGTAGCTGCTTCCCACTAGCTATCTATTTACGTTTGGTAGTGTATATATGTCCATGCCACTCTCTCGCTTTGTCACAGCTTACCCTTTCCCCTCCCCATATCCTCAAGTCCATGCTCTAGTAGGTCTGTGTCTTTATTCACGTTTCACCCCTAGGTTCTTCATGACCTTTTTTTTTCTTAGATTCCATATATATGTGTTAGCATACGGTATTTGTCTTTCTCTTTCTGACTTACTTCACTCTGTATGACAGACTCTAGGTCCATCCACCTCTTTACAAATAACTCAATTTCGTTTCTTTTTATGTCTGTAATATTCCATTGTATATATGTGCCACATCTTCTTTATCCATTCATCTGTTGATGGACACTTAGGTTGCTGCCATGTCCTGGCTATTATAAATAGAGCTGCAATGAACATTGTGGTACATGACTCTTTTTGAATTATGGTTTTCTCAGGGTATATGCCCAGTAGTGGAATTGCTGGGTCATATGGTAGTTCTATTTGTAGTTTTTTAAGGAACTTCCATACTGTTTTCCATAGTGGTCGTATCAATTTACATTCCCACCAGCAGTGCAAGAGGGTTCCCTTTTCTCCACACCCTCTCCAGCATTTATTGTTTCTAGATTGTTTTTTTTTTTTTTTTTTTTTTTTTTTGTTTCTAGATTGTTTGATGATGGCCATTCTGACCGGTGTGAGATGATATCTCATTGTAGTTTTGATTTGCATTTCTCTGATGATTAACAGTGTTGAGCATTCTTTCATGTGTTTGTTGGCAATCTGTATATCTTCTTTGGAGAAATGTCTATTTAGGTCTTCTGCCCATTTTTGGATTGGGTTTTTTGTTTCTTTGATATTGAGCTGCATGAGCTGCTTGTAAATTTTTTAGATGAATCCTTTGTCAATTGCTTCATTTGCAAATATTTTCTCCCATTCTGGGGGTGGTCTTTTCGTCTTGTTTATGGTTTCCTTTGCTGTGCAAAAGCTTTTAAGTTTCATTACGTCCCATTTGTTTATTTTTGTTTTTATTTCCATTTCTCTAGGAGGTGGGTCAAAAAGGGTCTTGCTGTGATTTATGTCATAGAGTGTTCTGCCTATGTTTTCCTCTAAGAGTTTGATGGTGTCTGGCCTTACATTTAGATCTTTAATCCATTTTGAGCTTATTTTTGTGTATGGTGTTAGGGAGTGTTCTAATCTCATACTTTTACATGTAGCTGTCCAGTTTTCCCAGCACCACTTATTGAAGAGGCTGTCTTTTCTGCACTGTATATTCTTGCCTCCTTTATCAAAGATAAGGTGACCATATGTGCATGGGTTTATCTCTGGGCTTTCTATCCTGTTCCATTGATCTATATTTCTGTTTTTGTGCCAGTACCATACTGTCTTGATTACTGTAGCTTTGTAGTATATTCTGAAGTCAGGGAGCCTGATTCATCCATCTCCATTTTTCGTTCTCAAGATTTGATTAAAAAAAAAAAATTTTAGCCTGCACCGTGCAGCATGCGGGACCTTAGTTCCCGACCAGGGATCGAACCCAAGCCCCCTGCAGTGGAAGCGCAGAGTCTTAACCGCTAGACCACCAGGGAAGTCCCAAATCTGGTATTTTTAATCAAATAAAACATTTATGAAATGGGTTTTCTCCTAATTCTGGATTCATCATGACTTTACAATACCAACTAATTCTGATATTTACAATATTTGCCCAAACTTAGAATTTTGCAAATACTGGGTTATTATCAGTGTTTTTAAAATAGACTTAGCATGCAAAATTTGAACTTTTTAACATTGGCACCTAAATTATACATGGAATATATGTTTGTAGTATTTCAAAATTCATATAACTTATTTAGAAGATATAACTTCTAGACTGAAACTTAATAGATTTTCCATTTTATCAACTGGAGTACTTTATCTTAGTTTGTTTTTCAGTGCACATTTCTAATTTTTTGTTCATTTAACCTGCCAATTGTTATTTTTCATGGTAAAGTAGATTTTAGTATTTGCTTTTTTTTTTTAATTTTGGCACCTTTTCAAATTGGCACATTCTTAAAGTATTTTTCTTCCTTGATTAAAAGCTTGTGTGTGTTTAATCACATCAACTTTACCAAATGAAACTAAGCCATACTGTTCTTGAGCCAATTAAGAAAATTGCAGTTTTTAAATGTAACATTTTGGAGAGATGAATGCATGACATGACTTATTCGATCTAGACTGAAAGAAACTGCCTTAAGGAATTAATTGAGAGTTTTAGTACTGTCTGAAAGGCAAGAGGGAAGGCAAATTGGTAATAAGTTAAAAAAGAGGGAAAAAGAGAGCAGTTTTGTTTAAAGTAGAAAAGTCTGGTTGTTCTAGAATGTGAAAGAAGACAGTAAAAGCAAATTTGGGGTGCACAGTAAGAAGTAGAAAGTGAAGTTTATTTCCCTGCAAATAATAAGTTTGTAAAGAAGCAATGAAAATGTACTGAAAATTTGAAAGTATTTGATCAGTTTTGATGGATTTATTCATAAGATGGAGAAGATGCTGGTGAATACTGTAAAATATTACATGGGTGAAATGTAGAAAGAGTGAAATTACAGTATAATTTTTTTAAATTAAAATAACAGTGACATCATAGTCTTTAAAATGATCTTTTAAATGGGGGTGAAGTGGACCAAAAACCCCTGACCCTGGCTGATTTGTAATTAGTGATATACTCAAGTACATGTTGAATATTCATGTGAAATATATTTGGCCAGTGGAAATGAAAATTGGAAAAGACTGTAAGTAGATCAACCCAAATGAATTCTCTGACTAAATGAATCATACAGTTAAACAAACAAAAAGCAGGTGCAGAAAGAAAAATGGAAAAACCTGATCTGGGGGTGTTAGAATGTGGGGGGAGGAACAATGGGAAGGGGAGGGAAAGTAAGAATGAGGAAGTGGGGGGAGGGAGGATATATCCTGAGGCTCCTTCCTCAGAGAATGGCGAGATGAAAATGTGACTGAACCAAACTTGGGTCCCCTTTCCCAAGCACAGTAAAGCCAATCTACTGACCCCAGATTGTGGGTCGTGGTGAAGGAAAGTGCAGCCTTTATTGCAGGTGCCAAGCAAGGAGTCCAGGCAGCTAGTGCTGAAAAGGCCTGAAGTCCCTGAAGGCTTTCAGGGAAAGGTGTTTGTTTGTTTGTTTGCCACATTGCCTGGCTTGTGAGATTTAGTTCCCTGACCAGCGATTGAACCCAGGCCCTCGGCAGTGAGAGTATGGGCAGAGTCCTAACCACTGGACCACCAGGGAATTCCCAGGGAGACGTTTTTAAAGACAGGGTGAGGGAGGGGGATTGTGGGGTGTGTGATCTGCTCCTGGACATTCTTCTGATTGGTTGGTGGCGAGGTAATTGGGAGTCAGCATCATCAACCTTCTGGTTCCAACACATCTGGGGTCTATGTGCTTGTGGTCAGCATGCAGCTAACTTCTTCCACCTGGTGGGGTTTCAGTATCTGCAAATCAGCTCAAAGGACTTGGCTCAGAATATTATCTATAGCCCTTGAGGAGGAACTAAACGTCCTTGACTTTGTTTAATGGCTAAACCATTATTATTTTGTCTTGCTTGGCTGTTTTCCTTTCTTTCTGTATATTCTCACTTCTCTGATTACATTTACTCCTTGGAACTTGGGGAAGGCCTAGGAGGCTGAAGTTTTCCTACAGTTAGGAGGCAGGTGGAGGACGTGGGGGGTAGGAGGTGGTCTGTTCTGGGAAGGCCCCCCAGGGTCCTGCTTGGTTATAGACATGATAACTAGATAGATCCTGGGAGTCCTGGAGGAGAGAATTCAGGGAGTTCTGTTCGATGGCCTTGATCTTAGGGATGTAGGAAGAGGCAAGGCCATTGTCTTCCTGAGATGTGGGAGGAGGTTAGGCTAGTGGTTTGAGCAGGGGAAACAAGGTTCATATGAATGCAGTGGATGAGTGGCAGGGAACCAGGGGGAAGCAACGTGAATGCACTGCAGGTGTTTCTTGAAAAGTGCTGGGGGGGGGGCAGGAGGTCAGTGGTGTGGGTAGAAGAGTACACATTGGAACCTTCCTTTACCTTTAGAAAGTGCAGGGCTCAGGTCGGGGGAGCCTATTTGGAGCCCTTCCCCGCCCCATACTCAGCGTGCTCAGGTGTTGCCTCCGTCACCTCCAGGCACATGCACAGGTGAGGGTGGTCACACTGCCCCAGGCAGGGTGTGCCGTCAGCATGCTGGGCCCTGAGAGCCACTTCATCCCATTAAAAGCACCTGCTTGAGACACAGCTCACACAATTTTGGCTTTATATCCCCTCTCCTCTGAATTTACTCTGTGATCTCAGAAACAAAGCATAGAAGAAAAAAGGAAAAGAAAAGAAGAAAGAAAAAGAAATCACCATCCACATAGTCCTTATCAGAAAATTTCAGAGTTATCACCACGCCTGCTCCAGGCAGACTTCTGTTATCTGGCTTAGAAGCAGGGCTGGGACTTGGCAGGGAGAGCACGCCAGGGGAAGCAGATCTAAGAGGGAAGGTGGCTTGTCTAACTCCAGTGCCCTTTCCTGATGAAGCGATGACTTCTATGAAGTCATTTTCTCACAAAGTCACTGTGTCCTTAGGCTGCGGTCCCATATTTTGTCTCCATTGCCTTCATCCTATCTCTCCTTTTTCTTAACCAATCAAAATTCTCCAGGCTCCGTGATGCAACGTTCACCTCAATTAAGAAGATAGTTATGCTGTTTGGTCCTTGGTTTGATTTCAGAAAATTAGGCAGACATTTATGGAGATGCTCCCGTGGGCAGGCACGGGGTCTAGTGCTGTGAGCAAGACAGGGCTGAGCAAGAAGACACAATGTAGGGAAAGAGGCCGAGCCTGGCGAATGTGGGGGCCCAGCAGGAGCGGGACAGCGGCGTGGGGACAGGGTCTGGGAGATTGCTTCCAACTGGGAGGGCTTGGGAATGAGTGAGTGGAGGTTGACTTTAGAACTCGGCCTGCAGGGTTTAAGGGACGAGGCAGATTTGGACCAGATTCTAGAGAGAAGGGGGTGGAATCTCCGTGGTGGAAGAAACCAGGTGAGCAGACGCGTGGGTTGGGGATGGGAAAGGGAGCAAGCCAGGAACAGCCTGGGTTGCAGTAAAAGCGGTGTGAGCAGGGGTACGTGTACCCTCGACTTGCTTGCTCTGCTCAGGAGTTTGGAATTTCTTCTGTGGGCAGTTGAAAGCCTTTGAAGGCTGCCTGTTCATTGCAAAAGCTTTCTCATTTATCTGTTTGCAATTCAATCTGTGTTTCCCAGTTTCATCTGTTAAGAAGGAAAATCTGGACCTTCTGGGCCGCTCTGAGGTCATTTTTGAATCCTGTGCTTTCCGCTCTCCCCTCTTTATCTACGTCCCGCTGCCTTGCTTGGCCCCTCGTGATTGCCTGTCAGCACTATCTACGCACAGCAGTTTCGTGTGCTTTGCTGCTTTTGAGAGTCCAGGATCACATTTTGCCAATTTTCAGTTTTAATAAGTTTTCTTACGTTTTCAAGGCTGTCCTTAGGAACAAAAATATATACATGTAACGAGCCACAGATGGCATCCTAAATGTTGTTACATTACAGCTGAGATGCAAACATTCAGAAACACAGCAAACGTCTCATTTCCTCAGACTTTTGGCCCTAAAACCACTTTATTTTTATATGTTTATTTATTTAAAAAAATTGAAGTATAGTTGATTTACAATATTGTGTTAATTACTGCTGTACAGCAAAGTGATTCAGTTATACATATATATGCACATTCTTTTCAAAATTTCTTTTCCATTATGGTTTATCATAGGATATTGAATATAGTTTTATGTGCTATACAGTAGGATCTTGTTGTTTATCCATTCTATATATGAAAGCTTACATCTGCTAACCCCAATCTCCCACTCCATCCCTCCTCCAGCCCCCTCCCCCTTGGCAATCACCAGTCTGTTCTCTATGTCTGTGATTCTATTTCTGTTTCATAGATAGGTTCATTTGTGTCATATTTTAGATTCCACATGTGATCTCATATGGTATTTATCTTTCTGTTTCTGACTTACCACTTTAAATAAAAGTTGACAGGTAAGAAAATGAGAAGGACGATCTTGATCCTTAGAATTTTTGCTTAGTAAGCTCAGTGATGGAAGTTCTGGAGAATTCTTGTGGCACTTAGTAGGTGCTCAGTTAAACACTGTTAGTTCTGAGAGAAGATTTCATGGTTAGATGGAAGGCACCAGGAGGTTTCCCTCCCATGCTGGGATCCCTCATTTAGTCCCAGTATTTCACAGTTCGGTGCGTTGTTTTTCATGAAAAAGGGCAAAGCCATCTAATTGATTAATCAAAGGGAATGGTTTGGTAAATATAGCACATCCCCTTGAGAACGCTTATGTCATTTTAAAAATGGTGATTACTAAAACAGTTATGAAATATTATAATGTAATATTAAGAGGAGAAAAGCAGAAGGTAAAGTTGCATATTACTGGGGGTTTAAACATTTTAAAAATGAGATGTGTCGGGCTTCCCTGGTTGCGCAGTGGTTGAGAGTCTGCCTGCCGATGCAGGGGACATGGGTTCGTGCCCCAGTCCGGGAAGATCCCACATGCCGGGGAGCGGCTGGGCCCGTGAGCCATGGCCGCTGAGCCTGAGCGTCCGGAGCCTGTGCTCCGCAACGGGAGAGGCCACAACAGTGAGAGGCCCGCGTACCGCAAAAAAAAAAAAAAAAAAAAAAAATGAGATGTGTCTATTGCACAGACAGCCTCTTGGAGACAGAAAGCTGGATCCAATGACTGGTCAAAGGTGGTCCTCCGACCAGATGCAGGATTGCAGGCTAAATCTGAAACTAAGTGAGCAATAAACATACCTGAGTATAAATATCTTTTCAAAAGAGACCCATGTTACGTAAACAGTGTCGTTTACCTGCATCCAGGTATCAAGTAAACTGAATTTGCTTGCTAGCTACTTCCTTCTCCATTCCTTTATCTTTCCAAATACTTTCCATTTGGGTTGTTTCCTCTAAAATTGGTGCAGATGATCTTTCCCATCAAATTAATGTTGTTTACGTATCTCCTAAAAAATACAGATGCCCCTGGTTAGGTCCACTGCTGCCCATGGCCTAGAGCTTTCTCAGAATAGTGAATTATATGTCTGTGACTGGTATTAATAGATGAACTCATCTACATGGGACTTGTGGCTGCCTCTTTCCCCGTATCTGGGGATGGAAGGAACTGGCAGTAATGAGTGATCACCTGGCTTTCACAGATGCACAGAATCTGAAAGGTAACTTAGGTAGATGAGTGGGTGCTGGGTTTATGGTGGAGGACCCTACCATACTGTCATGAAGTCGCTTGCACATTGTGTGAAGATCTAGAAATCCCGCTGTTTAAAAAAGAGAGAGAAGGAAGTGGACACCAATTTCTGGGGCTTTGAGTGTCCTGCATGGGGGGCATTACTGGATATTTTTACTTTCTTCAAAGAAAAGTAATTATTTCAGCGCTTCCTCTTCTCTGGTGCTCAGCCCTTATTTTCTTCTCCCCCCTTATCACCCTCCGGCACTTTCCTGCCATCATAGTTGTGGACTGTGCTCTCTTGATGACGCCTCTAACCTAGAGCTCTTGGGGTGCAGCTATGGCTTGCTTGGCCGCCCTCCTTTACTGCGCTCACTCAGCAATGTCAGTTCAGGGCAAGCAGAACAACGAAGCAAACACCCTCTCAACTCTCCTTTGCTCCTGCCCTGCCCTGGTGGAGTTGAAATCTCACCCTTTCCAGAGAGGTCCAGCCTGAGAAATTATTTAAAAATCTGCTTAAATAAGCTGATCTTTTTCCCGCCTTCTCCACCCATATACACCTTTCCTTATCTGAAGGGCACACCTCCGTGTGTGGGCGTCGACACACGTAACCTCTGAAATGTTGATGTTAAATGGTGAAATGCATGCAGTTGAGACTTGGCTAACTATTTGCCTTCCTTTCTTCCTGACCCATCACCTCGTACTCTGGGACCCCAAGGGATCATGCAAGAAGGCAAACTGGATGGTTCTAGAGATGGTCTGGTACCATTTTCTAGATGAGGAAACTGATTCCCACAGATCATAGATCTGCTCCAGATCACAGATCTATAATGCAAGTGACAGCTATGGGACGACACCCCAGATCACTTCCGTCCCAATACGGCAGCCTTTTCATTACATTGTTATGCTTACATGAGTTACTTCCTTAATCCCATGAACTTCTAAGATGCTCTGCAGGAAAAGCCACGTTTCCTTCATAGCTTGTCCAAATACCATCTTTTTCACAACGCTTTTATAGATGGACCCAGTCATAGGAGAACTCTGCATCCTCCAATCTCCCTTGGCATTTTTTAAACCATGTGAAGCATTTGTAGCCTACAGTACTGCCATCAATTAGGGTTAATTAGGTGCATGTCTTACCCTCTGCACTGGGCTACAGGAGCTACTTGAAGGCAGCAATTGTGTCTTTTTAATTATTGTTTGTCTCATAATGCTGGCACAGTGTTTGATACTCAATAAAGGTATGCTGCCCAAATGAAGGTGGGAATGAATGAATGAACAATGAACCCATTGGACTAACACCTTTGTTCCCTCTTGGATCGGGTGCTGTAAATCACAGTATGGTGAATCTCCGGGGACTGAGGGCTTTGTGAGTTATGGGGAAGTCTTTCTGTCTCTCTGGCTGAGCGGGCAGTGATAACATTAAAACTGCAAATTTGGAGTAGCTAGCAGTTAGTAAATCACTGCTTTCGGAAGTACATTCATATGGGCTCTTCATAAATAAATCAATGAAATTGCTGGCAGTCGCCGGTCAGGCAGGTCTGCCCCTCAACAGAGCAGGTTTCTCGTGTTCACCTGGCTAGGATGTTGACTGCTGCTGAAAACGGTTCCAGCATCAGTGTCCCTGAAGAGCTTGGGGCTTCTTGTCATCAGTTCCGCCTCTTGGAGAACCTTCCCCCCCAACTAGGAGAGGGCAGAAATAGCTCATTGTTTGGTCACGGTGGTGATGGCAATCTGGGGCAGCTGCCCCAACTTCAGGCCTTCCCTACACAAGGCTGAACTTTTTATTTGACCTGGATTTCTTCCCTTGATAAGTTTTCTTATGGGGGATTCAATGGCTTAGGGAGCTCGAAGACATGTCTCAGTAAAGGAACTGCAGGAAGTTCTCCTGATAAGAAAAACCCTGAATTCTGGTCCATCTCAAAGAATAAGTGAATTTTGGAAACAATTAATTGGCTCCCTATACCCTCCTCCCCATTAAAATATTTTTGCTTCTTTATCTTAGTCCTAAAGGCCAGGATCTCTGGATGTACAAGGTAGCAATTAATTGAGCAGGAAGGCTGATTTAGATTCCTGAGCTAATAGGAGATGAAGAGTGAAGATTCTCCGAGTTCCTTCTTTTTCCTTCACAATGTATTTTCCACAACAAATATTTATTGATTACCTAACATGTGTCAGGAGCCCTGACAGGCTTTGGGGACACAAACATGAAGTAGCTTTTGCTTTCAAGGATTTTATAGTTTGAGAGGGTTGCAGATATGTACATTTGATGGGGGTATGGAGGGAATAGGCCTGTGATGGAGACAGGGTAAAGGGCCCTGGGAAATGAGAGAGAAGCGTGCTGGCTTGGGGAAAAGTCACTCAACTGGGGCGTAAGGAGTGAGTAGGGTTTCATCAGAAGAGGGGGAAGTTTATTCCAGACAGCAGGAGCAACATGGAGAAAGGACGTGATGGCGAATTTAGGGCATCAGGACCGGCAGCCATTCACCCGCAGATCATTATCGATCAATCCACATGGCAGGTTCTGTGCCGACCACTGTGTCAGTCAGGTACATATGGAGCTGTCTCAGGCAGAGTCTCTGTCTTCCAGAAGCTCAGCATTCAGATAGAGGGTGAAAATGCTATGGAGAGAGTTGGGGGATAAGGCTGGAAGTTGGGCTGTTAGACTGTGAGAGGCTCTGGCTCTGGACTAAGGAGTGCAAACTTTCATTGGCAATGTCTCAGCTTATGATCTAAACCAAAAAAGTCCATTAATGAGGGACATATAGGTGTTCCCTTTTTTTTTTTTTTTTTGCTTTTGCAAACATTATTGTAATGAATAATTGTGTTCTTACATTATTTCATGCATGTGAGTGCCCACCCGTAGGATCAGGTCCTAAATCAGAATCACTGGATCAAAGAGTGTGTGCATTTGTAATTTTATCAATGTTCACAGTACATGAGATGCATTTCCATCCCTACTCATCAAACACACACACACACACACACACACACACACACTTCACTCACTCACACTGTAATGAAGACAGTCTTTCATTTTATTCTCCAATAATTGTCACAGATGGCCAAGCTCCAGCTCTCTCTAAAGATACAAAGGCATGCGTTTGGAATGGATGAAATTCTGTCCTGGATAGATCCAAGAATACTCTCTGTGTTCTACCTCCATTCAGATTTCTGTCCCATGGGGACCTGGATGAAGCATTGTGGGAAGAAGTGGTTGGCCTTCAGGCTGTTAGACTCAAAGATTAGGAGTGTCTCCATACACAACTGCTAGATGGGACTCTAAATAACTCACAGTGGGTGGATCATTGTTGAAGTCTTAAACTTTTGTGGATTTTTTTCCATATTTTCAGCTTATGCTACTTCTGGGGGAAATGATTGCTCTAAGTCTCATTGATCCTAAACTTTTAATCTTGGATCGTGTGGGCCTATTTAATCATCTACCACATCAATAATAGTTTATATATATTTGTCATTTTCATGGGATAATAAAAAGTTAGTAGCATATGATTACTTGGACATGTCACAGGAACTTCAAACTTAAATCTGTGTTTTTCAGGCCTCTGGCACCCACCCCCCGCCACACACATGCAAGTGGAAGACAAGGCAGAAAGCTGTGGTTTCCAGGCATAAAGCCCATGCATACAAAATAAAAGATAACTGAAGTTTGGCCCAATTATCTCAATTGTCATCTCCATCCTCCTCCTGACTACACGGGGATGAGCTCTGACAAGAGACTGCCCATGTTAAGGGTGAAAGTACTTGATAAAGGCTTATAAGGAAGACTCTTACAGCTTTTAACAAAAATATCAAGGGCAACTTGTACAGTTAAGTGGCAGGAAACTGAATTTGGCAGTAGTTTGTAGCCTCTGTATTAAAAAGATACACATTATATATGGGATTTAAAAAAATCAATCAAGCAAGAAACTTGCCTTTATTAAGGACCTGCCCTGCTGAGGCTCTCTATTAGGCAGAATAGAAGGTAATAAATAAGTAAGAAAATAAGCAAATAAATAAATAAGTGAATAGTCAGGGTCCAAGCTCTTTAAAAAATTAGGAAGGAGATGACAAGATAAGGCAAACATACATGACCAGTTTAATGACCACTTGAGAGTTAACGGTATGAAGTTACCATTATATGAAACTCTCTTCAGTGCCAAGCAATTGGGCCTGAATGACTTCTACAGCTCTGAACTGATAGGAGAGTTCCCAGCTTGGAAGAGCTCATCACAGCTCAAGGAAAGTTTGTTAGAGAGCTAGGGTATACCTTGCCCCTACTTCCTATTCATCGACCTCCCATTCATTCATGTTCTCGTTGAACATTTCCTATATGCTTTGCATGCACATTTTGCATTGGTTCTCTCCTTAGCAGCCTTCAGGATACCCGCCTCCTTTTTCCACACCTTGGGACTCCACTCAGGACAGCCCCACCTTCTATCTATCCAGGGCTTCATGGCTTGTCACTTCTCATTCATCCCAGCAACCCAATCCTGTGCTCTCAGTCCCCTTTGCTAGAGGATCAGTAAACTCCTTCAGGTCCTCAAAAAGTTATGGAGTTACCATATGGCCCAGCAATCCCACTCACAGGTGTATACCCAAAACAACCGAAAACAAGAACTCAAACAGATACCTGTACATGAATATTCATAGCTGCACTATTTACAGTAGCTAATAGAAAGAAACAATCCAAATATTCACCATGGATGCATGGTTAAACAAATTGTGGTATATCTATATGATGGAATGTTATTCAGCCATAAAAAGGAATGAAATTCTGATACCTGCTATAACATAGATGAACTTTGAAATACTATGCTAAATGAAAGAAGCCAGACACCAAAGGTCACATATTATATGATTCCATCTATATGAAATATTCAGAATAGGTAAATCTGTAGAGACAGAAAGCAAATTGGTGGATGCCGCCATCTGCGGGGAGTGGTAAATGGACATAACTTCTTAACAAGCTTTGGGTTTTATTTTGAAGAGATAAAAATATTTTGGAACTAGTTAGAGGTGGTGGTTGCAGAACATTGTGGGTATACTAAATGCCACTGGATTGTCCACTTTAAAAGGTCAGTTTTATGTTATGTGAAATTTATTTCAATTTAATATTCAAAAAACAAAGCAAAACAAATGCCTTGTTCGGGAAACATGCTGTAGGTTAAGTGCTCTTCCTCCTGATATAATTGCTTTCGGGAGGAGTGGGTCACTGAAGAAACAAAATATTAATTCAGAAGGGTGAGTTTCAGGGTGTAGTTTAAGCAAATGAAAGTATAATTCCTCAGATTAGTACAGAGCTTTATAGTTTACAGAAGTACCTTATGTCCAACACCCTATACACCTTTTAGAAAATTTCCCTCATACTTCTTCATCTTATCACCCCACGTTCTCACTTTCTGTCATCTGGAATAATGTCACCCCACCTCTGTGTTTAAATCTGATCCATTCACTGAGGCCCACATCAAATGCCGTTTGTGAACCTCACTTGGAAATACAAGCACATTCTCGTTGCTCAGAGCACCTTAGCTGCCCTTTCTGATGTGCTTAAAAGGCCCTTTGGGGGCTTCCCTCATGGTGCAGTGGTTAAGAATCCGCCTGCCAATGCAGGGGACACGGGTTCAAGCCCTGGTCTGGGAAGATCCCACATGCCGTGGAGTAACTAAGCCCATGCGCCACAACTACTGAGCCTGTGCTCTAGAGCCTACGAGCCACAAATAATGAGCCCATGTGCCACAACTACTGAAGCCTGTGAGCCTAGAGCCTGTGCTCCACAATAAAAGAAGCCACTGCAATGAGAAGCCCCCGCATTGCTCCGAAGAGTAGCCCCCGCTCGCCGCAACTAGAGAAAGCCCACGCACAGCAACGAAGACCCAGTGCAGCCAAAAATAAATAAATAAAATAAATAAATTAATTAAAAGAAAATAAGGGGAGAGATCCCCTTCCCTTTAAAAAAAAAAAAAAAGGCCCTTTGGGAAGCAGGTGGGTAATGAAAAGAAGGCTTAGCCCCAGACAGACAATGTGGTACGAGAGGGATTTTCTCAGTCCTTGGGGTCTGACTCTTCTCCTTAGGGTTTAAGACAGTCCCTGGTTATAAGCCAAGATCACTGATGCTGTCTTGGGCAGAGACGACACATATGCTCAGTAGGTAACTGATGTTTAGATGCTTTTTGTGAACCACATAATATTGAACAATGCTGGCGTTATTTATAATTTCAAGGTGTGATTTGAAGTTATACTTTGAAGGGGGAGAGTTAGAAATCAAGTGATTAGTCAGAAATGGGTAGGTCAGGGGGAACTTATTAAGCAGTTGGCTGGTAGAGCCTCTCGAGGGCAGGAACTCCCTGGTATAGTCACCATATCTGGTGCCTTCCATGGCACTTGGCATATAGTAGGCCATTTAAACCTGTTGACTTAGATGTTACTGGCATGAAAACAGACACGTAGATCAATGGAACAGAATAGAGAGCCCAGAAATAAATGCACGTACTCGTGGTCAATTAATCTACAACAAAGTAGGCAAGAATATACAATGGATGAAAGATGGTCTCTTTAATAAATGGTGCTGGAAAATCTGGACAGCTACATGTAAAAGAATGAAATTAGAATATTTTCTAACACCATATACAAAAATAAACTCAAAATGGATTAAAGACCTACCTAAATGTAGGACCAGAAACCATAAAACTCCTAGAAGAAAACATAGGCAGAATACTCTTTGATGTAAATCATAGCAATATTTTTTTTGAATTTTTCTCCTAAAGCAAAGGAAACAAAAGCAAAAATAAACAAATGGGGCCTAATTAAACATAAAAGCTTTTGTATAACAAAGGAAACCATCCACAAAACGAAAAGAAAACCTATGGAATGGGAGAAAATATTTGCAAATGATATGACCAATAAAAGGTTAATATCCAAAATATATGAACAGCTCATACAACTCAACATCAAAAAACACAAACCAATTAAAAAGTGGACAGAAGACCTTAGTAGACATTTTTCCAAAGAAGATATACAGATGGGTAACATGCACATGAAAAGATGCTCAACATCTCTAATCATCAAAACCATAATGAGATATCCCCTCACACCTGTCAGAATGGGTAACATCAAAAGGACCACAAATAACAAACGTCAGCAAGGATGTGGAGAAAAGTGAACCCTCGTGCACTGTTGGTGGGAATGTAAATTGGTGCAGCCTCTGTGGAAAACGGTATGGAGGTCCCTTAAAAAACTAAAACTAAATATAGAGCTACCATATCATCCAGCAATTCCACTCCTGGGTATATATCTGAAGAAAATGAAAATACTAATTCAGAAAGACACATGGACCTCAATGTTCACAGCAGCACAATTTACAATAGCCAAGATATGGAAGCAACCTAAGTATCCATCAACAGATGAATGCATAGAGAAGATGTGGTATATATATGTATATATATACCACACATACACACAGCAGAATGCTACTCAGCCGTAAAAAGAATGAAACTTCGTCATTTGCAGCAACATGGATGGTCCTAGAGATTGATTATAATACCAAGTGAAGTAAGTCAGACAAAGACAAATATCATATGATATGACTTGTGGAATCTACAAAAATGATACAAATGAACTTATTTACAAAACAGAAATAGACTCACAGACATAGAAAATAAACTTATGGTTACCAAAGGGGAAAGGTTGGGGGAGGGGAAAATTGGGAATTTGGAATTAACAGATATACACTACTATATATAAAATAAACACCAAGGACCTGCTGTATAGCACAGGGAACTAAATTCAATATCTTGTAATAACCTATAATGGAAAAGAATCTAAAAAAGAATATGTATATATATATATTTGGCTGAATCACTGTGGTGCACACCTGAAACATTGTAAATCAACTCTACGTCAATACAAAATATTAATAAAAAATAAGCAAATCCATCTCTGGCACTCATTAGCTGTGTTTTCATGTAAATAAGGGAGATGGATAAACCCAACTTTATAGCTTAGTATTAGACACACTTAATAAGTTAGACACACTTAATAAGTGGCAACTGTTATTTATCCATCAAACAATGATCATACCTGAACAATGTGCAAAGCACAACACAAGCAACTCCCCTGACAACTTAAAATCATACATTCTTGTGCTTTGGTCACATGAACCTGGCTGAGCATTCATTTAGTCATTCACCCAACAGCTATTTATTGAACTCTTACTGTGTGTCAGGTACTGTTCTAGGAGCAGTGGGAAGCCACTGGAGGGTTGTTACAAGAGGAGTACTCAGATGAGTGTGTTACGAGGGTCCCTCTGCTTTGCTGTGTGAAGAATGGCCTAGAGGCTGGCAAGATAGAATGATGGAGAACAAGAGAATGTTCCTTGCAGTTGTCTTTTTTTTTTTTTTAGAACTTTTTAAATCATTATTAGTATTTATTTTTATTTATTTCTTTTGTCTGTGTTGGGTCTTCGTCACTTCATGCGAGGTCTCTCTAGTTGCGGTGAGAGGGGGTTTCTCTTCGTTGTGGTGTGCGGGCTTCTCATTGCGGTGGCTTCTCTTGTCGTGGAGCACGGGCTCTAGGTGTGCAGGCTTCAGTAGTTGTGGCTCATGGGCTCTAGAGCGCAGGCTCAGTAGTTGTGGTGCATGGGCTTAGTTGCTCCGTAGCATATGGGATCTTTCTGGACCAGGGCTCAAACCCATGTCCCCTGCATTGGCAGGCATGGGTGGGGGTGAAGGAAAGGAAGGCATAGGTTTGTACCTCATGTAACGGGATGAGTGGAGCTGCAGTTTCCTGATGGGGTGGACGTTGTGGGAGGAGGAGACTTAGAAAGGAGTTCTGACAATCACAATTTAGATGTGATATTTTTGAGATGCCTATTGGCTATGGACAAGATTGGAGCTGTACACATCTATTTAAAAGTTGGTATAAAAGCTACTTAAAAACATGAGACTAGATGAGATCCCCTTAAAGGAGAAAGAGAAGAAAATAAGGGACTGAATTGTGAGAGGCTCCTATATTTAGCAACGGGGTAGAGAAGGAGCCCAGCATGTGTGCTCATGGAATTTAAGGGAGAGTTTTTAGTAGGAGGAGTGAACGTGTGTATCAGTTGCTGCTGAGAGAACTGAGTAAGATGAGAACAGAGAAAGGACCACTGAAACTGGCATCGTGGAGATCACTTGTGACTTGGTAAAGGATGTTGCAAGTCAGTAAAGCGTGTGGGAATCCCAAGGGAATGGGTGGATGGACCAATGGGAGGTGTGGAAACGGAGCCAGTGTGGACCGCTCTCTCGAGTTTTCTGTGATGTTTAGTGATGTGGGCTGGAAGCTCAAGGGAGATGTGGAGCCTGGGGTGTTTTGCTTTGTTCAATGAAGAAAAAAACCCTGAAGCATGTTTGTCAGTTGGCAAGTAGGATCAAGAAGAGGGAGAAGGCTTCCCTGGTGGCGCAGTGGTTGAGAGTCCGCCTGCCGATGCAGGGGACGCGGGTTCGTGCCCCGGTCCGGGAAGATCCCACACGCCGCGGAGCGGCTGGACCCGTGAGCCATGGCCGCTGAGCCTGCGCGTCCGGAGCCTGTGCTCCACAACGGGAGAGGCCACAACAGTGAGAGTCCCGCGTACCAAAAAAAAAAAAAAAAAGAAGAAGAGGGAGAGATTGATGCTTCAGAAGGGAGAGGCAATAACTGCATGAGCAAAGACCCTGAGAAGGTGAGCGAGCGACAGATGCAGCCCACAGGCACAGTGTTGTGTTTTGAGAAGCTGTTTTGGAAAGATGGAGAAAATAGGTAGTGTCCATTTTGAGAGATTCTGGACATTAGAGTAAAAATTACTTGAGGGAAGTGAAATTTATGGACCATACCCCGCTAGCAGAATTTGGGGATAACCACACGTGCGTGCGCGCACACACACACACACACACACACACACACACACACACCCTGTATAGACGTGTACAGTGCCTGGCACACACTAGGTGCATAATCCCTTTCTTTAAACAAAACGTGATCCTGCAAGTAGAGGTCAGCTGCCTCCCATTGTAAAATATTACAAGGAGATCTGATGCTTCTAGGCCTGAGGTGTAGGGAAGGGAGATGGAAACTTCTAGCAGGGGAAGAGTGGAAAAGGAGAAGGAGTATGGGGCCAGGGAAAGAAAGCAGAAGGGGAGAAAGAGAAAAGACGGAGGAGGCAGGGAGAAAGGGGTGAGCAGCTGTGTCAGAGGCAGCCTGGGGCACCGGTGGCTTTGCCCTTGAACCAACTCAACTCCACGAGTCACAGGAAACAGCTGTAACCAGCACAGGTGCAACGACGCAGCCCAGCCCGGCTCCTGCCCTGTGAGAAAGGAAGCGCAGTGACGGGCCTCGCTATAATTAGCAGCCGGTGGTAGCCTAGAAAGCTGCTTGCTCTGAGGTTGGTGAGTTTCAGAGCCAGCACATGAGAGCAGGGGCGTGCAAATCGCCTGCGGGAACTCCGCGGGAGGCTGGCCTCTGAGTCAGTGTCTCTGCTGCCTTGGCTCTGAAAGCGCCGCGCTGCAGGCTGGTCGCGCTGGGCATGGCCCTGAAGCCGGCAAGGCTAATTGAGGGTGGAGGCGTGCAGAATTCCTGGACTATCACTTCTCTGTCTGGGCAGATGTCCTTCACGTCTGGCATTCTCCGGCTCCTGGGGCAGCCCCAGCCAGTGGGAGTGGCACTGCCTTGGCAGACACGGGAGACTGGCCTTGGCAGACACAGAGGGCGATGCTTTCCCAAGGCCCCGTCTCTTTGGAGAGTCTTTCTAGTGCTTTGGCACATCCATGCTGTTCTCTCCTGTGCCGGCCCATCTTTGGCTCTGCTGCTCGTCTACTGTCCCACGTGGGGGCATCTTTTTAAAATCACTACAGTGAAATAGGGAGGGATCCCTTCCCAGAGCTTTTCTTTGCGTGCGTGTGTGTGTGTGTGCACGTGTGTGAGTTTGGAATTTTGGAGGGAAAAGGTAGAAGGCACAATTTGTTTTTGCTTCACTCTTCAGCAGTGAACCCAAATGTCCTCCTGCTGCTCCTCTGTATCATATTAATTAAATCCAGCATGGGGCAGCCTCTATTTTGTCCTCCCAGCCCTGATGAGTGGTGTTCAAGGCAGAGCCCTGCCCTCTTTCTAAGGTAGGAGCTCCTTCCTCCCTCCCTGCCACCTGTGGAATCTTAAGAAAATTGTTTTGTATTGGGATATCATGTTAATTTCCTTGTAACTTTCCATCTCCAACCTTAGTTTTTTCCTCCGGGACACCCCAGATCTAGTTGACTTTCTCCTCCAAACAGGAGCCTTTCCTTTCTAATTGTGAAACAAATCATTATTTCCTGCCTGTTTTATCTTTTCTAGACTGATCATCCCAATTACTTTGACCACACATTAATTCACCAAATATTTGTTTCTGACCAGCTGAGTGCCTTTACTAGGCTAGGGACTGGGATGTATCCATTAGCAAAATGCAGCCCTGGGAACTGGAGGAACTAACATTTTTGTTTGTGGGCAAAATAGAAACATGTTGTAAAATTAGAATATGAGGTTATAAGAACCGTAATGGAGATTAAAAATTTCTATTGCCTCTTGAGGGCTCATCACACCCCAGTGCTAAGTGCACTGTGTACATTATCTTACTTAGAACTCAGGACAACATCATCTACTTATAGACAGGTCAAGTGCTCTGCCCAGATTCACAAGGCTGTTTAAGATGCCTGCCAACCTTAAATAGAAGGGCAGATTCAGGGTTTCAAACCACAGAGACAAATGCAAAGTTTCACCCTCAAGTTCATATAACACAAACAAGGATTTGGACTCAGGTCATCTGGTTGCAGAGCGCATGTGCTTGACCACGATGCCATCTTGCTTTCCTGGAGGGCTGTGGGGTTACCGAGGAAGCATAGATGTAAGAGTGTCCTTAGCGGGGCTACTGCCTCTGACCTGGGCTGCAGAGATGTTTTTATTTTTTAAAATTTTATTTATTTATTTATTTAAACATCTTTATTGGAGTATAATTGCTTTACAATGGTGTGTTAATTTCTGCTGTATAACGAAGTGAATCAGCTATACATATACATATGTTCCCATATGTCTTCCCTCTTGCGTCTCCCTCCCTCCCACCCTCCCTATCCCACCCCTCTAGGTGGTCACAAAGCACCGAGCTGATCTCCCTGTGCTATGCGGCTGCTTCCCACTGGCTATGCAGAGATGTTTTTAGATACTCCCCAGGCAGGAAGCCTGATGTGCTAGCTCTGACCTTGCTGTGGTTCTTGGCACTGGACAGTCAGTTTCACGTTACTGACACCTCTGCTGCTCTGAATACATGCTTTCTTCCAGCTTTCTCTTCACACTGTAATAGGAGCTAGCATGCAAACTCGAGGCCACCCCATGCACCTCCAACAACGATTCATTCTTAGAGGAATCATCTTGCAAAGCCATCCTGGGAGCTATTGAATTCAATGCTGTCGCTTGGAAGGCAGCCTTTGTCCTGGAGAGGATGGGTGGAGCTTTATGCCATCCTCTGGCAGACTTGTTCAAACCGTGTGGGGAGACTGGATTGTCCTGGGCGCTTCTGTGACATGACTGCCTGACACCTGTTCACGGTGCCCACTGTGAGCCGCACAGCAGGGGAACCTGACAGCTGTCTCCCTTCACCCCGCCCTTCCCTGACAGGCCCTGAGCAGTCAGTTCTTGGCAGGGCTTGTCAGGGCTCTGCACGTTTGAGCATACCAACGAGTCCACATTCTCTTCCATTCTCCTGGCTCCAAGCAGCTTCTCTGATGATTGCATATTTCAGTATGGGGTTGTGTGTCTGCTTATTATTTCATTCTGGTTGGTGGTGTGACCCGTACTGAGCATGACATGCAGGAATAATTACTATTATCATCATTATTTTTAACATCAATTGTTCACCATTGAGACCAGCGGGCATCGTCAGGGAACAGAATTAGACCTGTTTCCTCCCCCCCTCCCCCAGTCGGCTCTTCATTTAAATTAAACAGAGATTGCTCACCAGGAGGGGGTTAGGATGGTGGTGCTGGCGGGTGTTTGGTGCAGGAAGATATAATTCAATTTTTTTTCTCTGTTTTTTGGGGGGCAAATATTAACCCTTGTATTTCTCCATTCTGATTTCGATGATTTTTCTCTTTTAATAAAAACCCACAATAATAATTATATTATGTAGAATTTGGACCTCTCAGGTGACATTTTTGTAATTATTTCATAACTCTGGGCAAACCAAAATTCATTAAATTTGAATTCACACCTGCAAGAGATAGGGGGAAAATGCCTGAATGGTCTTGGGAGAGCCTGGGCTGATGGGGGTCTTTGCTGCTCTGAATCTTGTTTGCTTTTCTCCTGAGCAAGTATCTCTCATGATTTCTTTGTTGATAAAGACGTTTATGTCTCCCTCTGTTCCTTGCCTCCTTTCTGTGAACTGCTGTCCCCACTCCAAGCAACAGTTCTAGAGGAATCTTCCCAAATTAGCAGTTTCAACCACACCACGCCCTTTCTCAAAATTCTTCGCCCTTTCCCCACTGGGCTGCCCCCTCAGAGCTCAGGGTTTCTAAGTTTTTATGGCTCTGCTTCCCTCCCATCTCTTTAGCCTCACACTGTACTCTTTGGTCTCAAAAGCTCCATTTCTTCAACAGCCCACAGGCTCATCCTGCTTCCCTCTGCCTGGGGCCCCGGTCATGTCACTTCTCCTGCCTACAATCACCTCCCTTCCCCTCCACTCATCCACCGCCACCCAGTGGCCGGGCCTGCCCTTCTGGAGGCCTTTCCTGGTGCCTCAGTGTTCTCAGCCTCCTCTGAACACCTCTGGTACTTATGGCGGGTGATGGGTGCGTTATGCCCACATTCCTCTGTTGAAGCTCTAACTCCCAGCAGAATGTGACTGCATATGAAGATAAGGTCTTTAAAGAGGCTATAAAGTTAAAACAAAGCCCTTAGGGTGGGCCGTAATCCAATCTGACTGGTGTCCTTACAAGAAGAGGAATTTTGGACACAAAGAGAGAACTCAGGGTGCGTGGGCACAGAAAGAAGATCACGTGAGGACACGGTGAGGAGGTGGCATGGGCAAGTCACGGAGACAGAGGCCACAGGAGACACCAACCCTGCCTCCAGCTCAGACTTCTAGCTTCCAGAACGATGAGACAGTAAAGCTCTGCTGTTCAGGCCACCCAGGCCGAGGTATTTGGTTGTGGCAACCCGAGCGGACTAACACATGGTGGGAGCTTGTATTACAGTCGTCGTTATTCTCTCTTCCCTTCCTTTTATGAGGATGTGCGTCCTTGCTCTTGCCCATGACTGTGGCACCCTCCCTACGCTCCTGGGAGAAGTGGACAGGCTGGCTGTTGGACTTGGCCGTGTGACTCACTTGACCCATGTGTTTAGAGGGGACGCAGTGTGTGCTGTGTCCAGCAAGAGCTCTAAGGTCCACCGTGTGGTTGCCTCTTGCCCTTTTTCCTCACTGAAGGAACAGCATGTCCTGGATGGTTGCTGCTCCTTCGGCCTGGGCCCTGGAATGTGAAGACACATGGAGTAGAGCCAGAGACACTCCCAGCAGTAGCTGGCATGGGACAGGAGTGAAATGAACTCTTGTTGTAAGACTTGGGGCTTGTTATTGTAGCAAAGCTAACACATAGTTTATACCACAATTTGTTCTTTAATAATAGGGAGTTGTTATTACATGTGCCATCTCATCTTTTCTGGGAAGGCTTCCTGAACCCCCAAGCCCCTCATACATGCTCCGTTATATCTCTATGCAATCACCCATCGTCACTGCACTCATGAATACAGTAAATATTTAATGAGCATCTACTTTGCACCAGGCATTTACCTGGTGTATTTCTCTCTTAACTCTCTTGTCTTCTCCACTAGACCACGAGCTGCTTTAGGTCAAGAACTTGTCCTTATTCACCACTGTATCCCAGTGCCTAGCAGGGTAACTGGCACATGGTATTACTCAATAAATATCTGTTAAATAAATAAATGACTCTGCATGAGTCTGGACAATTGGATTATAAGTTCTTTCAAGGCTGGTGCTTGTTTTCACCATCTTCTGTTCTCTTCCCCAAATCTGCCACAGAGCTAAGCATGGAGTAGTAGGTCATTAGAACCTAACTCACCTATTGGGACTGAGTCAGACTTGTCACTTCTTTGGGAATATTTTGATACCCACAGAGATGGGTAATAATGTTTGTGAAGGCACATCGTAAGGGGTAATGCATTAGCCACACCTCCTCTGTTTTTGCAGTTATGATCTGTCAGTGCTCTCCTGGAAATGGACAGTTATAGCCCTCGGGAGAACATAAATGTGTACTCTTGGAATGAAACTTTTCGTGATTCCAGGTAGGGAGGTACCATGTGGCCCTAGAGGCTCAGAATCCCAAACCTGCAGATTCCAGAGTGTGTATTTCTCTAGTCATCAATCTCAACGGGCTAGCAGCAGCCTCCCGTTGAACTCCAAGGAATCCTGGGAGCAGAAACCAGATTTTCCAAACAGGAAATATGTTTGAAGGGAAGAGGAAGGCTAGTGGCCACTTCCATTGAGGAAAGCGTATGTTTAGTTTGAAGCCCAGCCATAGGTTGGTTTCTTTCCCCTCTTCACTGCCCCCACCCCCTACCAGCCTCTCCCCACCTTCTCTCCATCACCTGACAAAAAGACACAGGACAGCTTCTATGGGACAGGACAGTGCAGAGGAAAGGAGCCTGAACCCAGTCGGGACACTTGGGTTTGAGTTTAACTCGTTATTGCTTTATTAAACGAGCTGGACCTGGTGGGGTGCAAGCAGGAAGCTGCTTTATTCCAGGCAAAGCCTTTTCCCTCTACCAGTCTTCCCTTGATGGGGTCATGGGGAGGTCCAAGAGCTTTTCCCGTCACTGTACAGAGTTCCAGGCAATGTAATATCAAAACTCTAAACTCTCATCCAATTTAAACATTTTTCTCCCTCAGCCAGGGCCTATCTCAGCTTATAAAACCTGAGTATGGAAGCAGGTTGTGGTCAGCCTCTTCTCTCTTCTTCTTCCCCCTCCTCCCTCACTTGGTTGTCACTTTTGGCCCCTCCAGGTTCGCAGGGAGGAGAGATTGTACAGTGGTCATTAGATGCTGGTGACCTCCGATCATGCTGGGTTCCAAATGCAGGTTTTTTCTCTCATAAGGGTTGTGTAACCAGCCTCCAAGATGGTCTCCAATGACCCCTACCTCCTGACATTACATTCTTGTGTGGTACCACCTCCTTTCCTCCATTGTACGCCAGTTGGTCTGTGTGACCAATAGAATATGGCAGGAGTGATGGTGTCACTTTTGAGATTAGGTTATAAAAAACACTGTGGCTTCTCTTTTGCCATCTTATTAGCTCTGAAAGAAATGCGCTGTCTTGTGAGGAGCCCTGTCAGAGACCCATATGCTGAGGAACTTGGGCTTTCAGTCAACAGCCAGTGAGGAACTGAGGCCTCTTTCCAACAGCCTCATGAGTGCATTTGGAAGTGGATCTTCCAGCCTAGTCAAACCACCAGATGAGATTGCAGCCCAGCTGGCATCTTAACCCCAACCTTGTGAGAGACTCTGAGGCACAACCATCCACTTAAGCTTCTCCCAGTTTCCTGACCCTCAGAAACAGCATCAGATAATAGAGTTTGCTGTTTAGAGCCACTACATTTTGTCTCTTCTTTCTCTGTTTGACTCCTGTCTCCCTCAGGTGCCATCCCCAGGGGTTCTGGTGATGTGCTGCTCTGTTGGGATCTTTTAGCCCATCCATAGAGGAATCTCTCTCCTGAGGACCTGAGGGTCTCACTTTTCTCTTCAGGATCCCACTCCTGTCCATGAGAGCATGCATGCCTCCCTGCCCAGACAAACCCTAAAAGAGCAGGTTTTCCCGTGTGGCCCTGTTTGTACATCTCCACAACTTCACTCCTGCAGACTTTGTAGGATTCAAATTGTATTCTGGTCCCTGTGTCTCCCAAGCCATGGGAAACACATGTCAACCTCTTGGATTATTCTTTAAAGGTCTTCCCTTTCCCAGGTGGAAAGCCCCACACTCTTCCCATAAGTGTGTGTGTGTGTGTGTGTGTGTGTGTGTGTGAATACACAGTACATCAACTGCAACGCTCTCTATATAAGAAATTCACACCTCCAGTGAATTCTCCAGTGCTGGGTTGTGGCAGAACTTGTTTTTGCTCATTTCCTTTGTATGTCCTGCATGGATGGTCCAGCACCTTGTTCTGGAATATGGGAGCACATGGCCTATGTTAAAATGCCAATTTGTTTCAGTCAGGAAATGTATGGTTTTCAGATCTGGCACTATCAAACTGTGTGATTTTAGGAACGTCATTTAACCTCTCTGAGCTACAGTTGAGGGTATATGTATGTGTATGTGGGGAATCCTGATGATCTCTTCCAGCTAGAACATTCTCCTCTGTTTTATCCTTGCTCTGAGTCTTTACCCTTCTTACAAGGGGACACATATCTTCTGAGTCATAGCATCTCACTCTGGGGCCTGTGGCAGACTAAACAGCGGCCCTCCAAGATGTCCATATCCTAATCCTTGGCCCTGTGAATATGCTAATTTAGGTGGCAAAAACAAAGACTTTATAGATGTGATTAATTTAACAATTGTGAGATAGAGTCACCTGGATTATCCAGGTGAGCCCAGTGTCATTGGAAAGGTCCTTACAAGAGGGAGGCAGGGGCTTCCCTGGTGGCACAGTGGTTGAGAGTCTGCCTGCCGATGCAGGGGACACGGGTTCGTGCCCCAGTCCGGGAGGATCCCACGTGCTGCGGAGCGGCTGGGCCCGTGAGCCATGGCCGCTGAGCCTGCGCATCTGGAGCCTGTGCTCCGCAACGGGAGAGGCCACAACAGTGAGAGGCCCGCGTACCGCAAAAAAAAAAAGAAAAGAGGGAGGCAGGAGGGTCAAAGGAGAGAAGGAGATGGGATGAGGGAAGCGGGGGTCAGAGTGATGTGAGGAGGATGTCAGGAGCCAGGAAACACGGGAGGCCTCTAGATACTGGAAAAGGCAAGGAAACCAATTTCCCCTGAAGCTTCTAGAAGAAATGCAGTCCAGTTGACACCCTGATTTTAGACAAAGTCTGACTTCCAGAACTATTAAGATAATAAATGCATGTTTTAAGCCTCTAAGTTTGTAGTAATTTACTACTGGAGCGGTAGGCAACTAACTAATGCCGACCTGGATGAAGAAAGAGCCTATGGGTCTGTGTGTCTCTAGACTGACAGACCTCACAGGCTCGGGTTGCTCTGTTGATGTCACAGGTCCTGCTCCACTCATTCTTCTACTGAGTGACACTTTTCTCATCCAACTTCTTCTTTTAAATGTATGAGAGTCTGGTTTTGTTTTGAGGTGTTGTTTGAAGTATTTTACAGATGGACCCATGTGGGCACCAGAGGATATGGTGATGCCTTCCTAAAGTAGGTGATAAAACCATCACAGGGACACACAGGCATAATGGGGAATTCGTGTTGGTCAGGCCGTTCCCCCAAATTCTCCATGATCAGTTCTTCATGGGGCCTCATTAAGGACAAGTGTCATGTCCAAGAAGAGAGAGAAGGCAATGAAGGGATTGCTGGACTGACCTAGTTCTCACTAAAGACGGGGTTGCTGGTTAGGGAAATAGCTGGAAACCCGGGAGAAAAATGCCATTGTGAAGCCTGCAACTGCCAAGTTAGCTGTTGCTAACTGGACTGTTGGGTTAGCTCTGCGTATACTCCAGAATTTTAAAACACAGTGTTCGAGGGGCAAATAAAAATAAGCCCAAGGCTTGAGACTCTAAAACGGCAGCGGTTCAAGGTAAACAAATTATTCTGGTGAAGATAAAAAAGGCTACCCAGGCAGCTCTCTGGTGAGTTTTGATGGAAAAATATACCCTCTTCACCCCCAAATGTATAAAATAGGGGGACAAATGACCACCAAAGGTAAATATAAAAAAATGGTGTGTGAGAAAAGTATCAGGAGGACTAATGAGGAAAATAAGTGGAGCCTGTGAAAAATGCTGAGAATAAGGAAAACAGCTTATCGTTTGTGGAGCCTGATGAAGAATCAAGGATGAACAGGTGCTGGGCCAGGTAACGTTATAATATCCAGTGTTGCCCTGATGTGGAGACTAGTGGCCAAATCAGAAAGGGATGGACAAATAGGATTATAAGAAAAGTGACAGCCTAGTGAATTGAGAAAGTAGTAAGGACATCTTCCAGTAATTTTCAATTATATTCAAACCTCCAGGGCCAGGTGGATTATATCCTCAAGTAGTGGTTCCCAAAGTGTGGTCCCCAGACCAGCAGCAGCAGAATTTCCTGGGAATTTCTCAGAATTGGAAATTCTTGGGTCTATCCTAGACCTACTGACTCAGGCACTCTGGGCCTGTGTTTTAATAAGCCTTCCAGGTGATTCTGACATGAGGGAATTCATAACCTGGACTCCATGGGTGGACTTCATTGGGTCCCTTAACCCTCTGGTATAAGACACAAATATTTTTTTCAATGTGCATTGGCCAGACGGTGGGAGGAAAATGGCTTTTATCAGATTTTCAAAAGGATTTGAGACCCCAAAAGTTTCAGGATCATTCTTCTAGCATATTGAAAGAATTTATCGTTATCATTACAGACTACTGTTGGTGCTCCAAGAAACCGTAGAGAATCATATTTTGGCAAATAAAATCTTTCTAGTTTTTTTTTTTTTTTTGCGGTACGTGGGCTTCTCACTGCTGTGGCCTCTCCCGTTGTGGAGCACAGGCTCCGGGCGCGCAGGCTCAGCGGCCATGGCTCACGGGCCCAGCCGCTCCGCGGCATGTGGGATCCTCCCGGACCGGGGCACGAACCCGCGTCCCCTGCATCGGCAGGCGGGCCCCCAACCACTGCGCCACCAGGGAAGCCCATCTTTCTAGTTTTTTAAAAATCAGAATTAGATGGCTCCTGACAGCTACAGTTTGGTTAACTTTACATTGATTTCTGGCAAAAATCTAGAATGCTTTATTAGGTGGGTGGGGTGTGAACACTTAACAAGGAAAACAGCTGAGCTGTAAAGAGCTGGATTATACCAAATCATCTTTGTGCTGTTTCATTTCTGCTTTTAAAGAAAGTTCCTTATGTTTAAATACAGAAAAGTGTAAAAGAGAAAGCAAAGATGGCCCGTAATCCCACTGTAAGATAACTGAACTCCCCTCCCTCACCCATTGGCTTTCTTAAAGGTTTTGTGTATTCTTATGGAAAAGAAAATTTATTTTAATTTTTTTGCTTCTTAAAAAAAATTAACTTTTAATTGAAGTATAGTTGATTTACAGTGTTGCATTAGTTCAGGTATACAGCCCAGTGATTCAGATATGTATATATATGTGTGTGTATGTGTATGTGTGTGTGTGTGTGTATATATATATATATATATATATATATAGTTTTCCAGATTCCTTTCCCATATAGGTTATTACAATATATTGAATATAGTTCCCTGTGCTATACAGTAGGACCTTGTTGTTTATCTATTTTATACATAGTAGTTTGTATGCGTTAATCCCAAACTCCTAATTTGTCCCTCTCCACCCTTTCCCCTTTGGTAACCATAAATCTGTTTTCTATGTTT
This sequence comes from Tursiops truncatus, assembly GCF_011762595.2. Taxonomy (NCBI): domain Eukaryota; kingdom Metazoa; phylum Chordata; class Mammalia; order Artiodactyla; family Delphinidae; genus Tursiops; species Tursiops truncatus. The sequence goes on from NC_047046.1 coordinate 66,337,280, forward strand.
GTGAGTCTATTTCTGTTTTGTGAATAAGTTCATTTGTGTCATATTTTAGATTCCACATATAAGTGATATCATATAATATTTGTCTTCCTCTGTCTGACTTACTTCACTTAGTATGATAATCTATAGGTCTATCCATGTTGCTGCAAATGGTATTATTTCATTCTTTTTTATGGCTGAGTAATATTCCATTGTATATATGTACCACATCTTCTTTATCCATTCCTTTGTTGATGCACATTTAGGTTGCTTCCATGCCTTGACTATTGTAAATAGTGCTACAGTGAACATTGGCGTGCATGTGTCTTTTCAAATTATGGTTTTCTTCGAATATATGCCTGGGAGTAGGATTTCAGGATCATATGTAGCTCCATTTTTAGTTTTCTAAGGAACCTCCATACTGTTCTCCACAGTGGCTGTACCAGTTTACATTCCCCTCAACAGTGTAGGAGGTTCAATTTTTCTCACATCCATTTATTATTTGTAGACTTTTTTGATGATAACCATTCTGACTGGTGCAAGGTGATACTTCACTGTAGTTTTGATTTGCATTTCTCTCATAATTAGCGATGTTGAGCATCTTTGGAAAAGGAAATTTACATGTAAATGGATTGCTCTCTTTCTGCAGGTACACGATTCTGTACTTTGCCTTAGAAAATTAATTGTATATCTTAGAGACCTTTCCATGGTAACACTCATAGCGTTACCTCATTATCTTTAATGGTTGTATAGCCTTCCTTCATATCTTTTACTGTTTAGAGATATTTTTTAAAAATTGATATTATTTATGTTTGTTTTTTAATGTATTGCTAGCAATGGTGCAATAAATAATGTTGTACATATATTTTATATGTACTTCCAAGTATATCCATAAGATAAATTCCTATAAGGAGAGTTAATCAAAATGTACATGCATTTTACTATTTCAAAATGCCCTCCAATATGATTCTGTCACTTTATTCTCACTTGAACAGGACATGAGAATGCTTGTTTTTTCCCACATCATTGCCACTACTAGGTTTTAGCATTAAAAAAATTGACAATCTAATAGGGGAAAAAACCCATCATATTCTTGTGTTTTATTTGTATTTATTCATTAATAAGCTTAAGCATTGTTCCAAAATTCTGTTCACCATTCATACTTTTCTTTTAATGAACTCCTCTTCATAGCCTTTGTTCATTTTTAATATGTTGCTTAACCTTTTATTATTGATTTGAATGATATTTATAAGTTAAATTGTCCTTTGTTCATTGTATGTTGCAAATATTTTTCCAGTTTTTGATTTGTCCTCTAAATTTGCTTAATGGCTTTTTCTTTTGCCACATTGATTTAAAAAAAATACGTAGTCAAGTTTATTGTCCTTTTCTTTTATAGTCTCTGAGCTCATGGTTTTTAAAATGCAAATGGCGCTTCTATACCAGTAGGCTAGGGAAACTCTACAAAACCCCTTAAATAAGTACTTCATCCATGTTTTATAAAATTTGCCATGATATTCTTGTGGACAGAATGGAAAAACGAGAGTTGGAAGTTGTATACATCAAAGTGCCTTTATAGTTTACTGAATGAAGAGTGCTGATTAATGGACCCATGTCAGCTTTGATGCTCTTGGCCTTGATGAAGACATAATTCTCATATTTCACACAGAAGAAAGGTCAAGATGGGATATTTAATTTCCTGGAAAACAAAGTCAAGATTCAAGAAGATCTTGACAGGCCAGAACAATGAGTTTAAAACTAACACAACAAATGTAAAAGAGATAAATCAAAGATTTGTATTTTTCAAAAGTTCCACTATACAAGGACAGATGGGAAAGGCCGAGATAGCAGATACGTAAATAATATCACAACAGTGACACAGCTCAGTGTGAGTTAATGGTATACTAGGAATACCAAGAAGGTCAGGGAGGTCTTAGGTTCTTTCTGGACTATTCAACATTATTTTGCTGTTGTTGTTGCAGCTTCCTTTATTTTGGGTTATATATATATATAACATCTTTATTGGAGTTCAATCGATTTACAATGGTGTGTTAGTTTCTGCTTTATAACAAAGTGAATCAGGCATACATATACATATATTCCTATATTTCTTCCCTCTTGTGTCTCCCTTCCTCCCACCCTCCCTATCCCACCCCTCTAGGTGGTCACAAAGCACCGAGCTGATCTCCCTGTGCTATGTGGCTGCTTCCCATTAGCTAGCTATTTTACATTTGGTAGTGTATATATGTCCATGCCACTCTCTCACTTTGTCCCAGCTTACCCTTCCCCCTCCCCGTGTCCTCAAGTCCATTCTCTTGTAGGTCTGCATCTTTATTCCCGTCTTGCCCTTAGGCTCTTCATGATCACTTTTTAGTTTATTTATTTATGTTTAGATTCCATATATATGTAGTAGTATATGGTATTTGTTTTTCTCTTTCTGACTTACTTCACTCTATATGACACTCTAGGTCCATACAGCTCACTACAAATAACTCAATTTCGTTTCTTTTTATGGCTGAGTAATATTCCATTGTATATATGTGCCACATCTTCTTTATCCATTCATCTGTTGATGGACACTTAGGTTGCTTCCATGTCCTGGCTACTGTAAATAGAGCTGCAGTGAACATTGTGGTACATGACTCTTTTTGAATTAAGGTTTTCTCAGGGTATATGCCCAGTAGTGGGATTGCTGGGTCGTATGGTAGTTCTATTTTTAGTTTTTTAAGGAACCTGCATACTGTTCTCCATAGTGGCTGTATCCATTTACATTCCCACCAACAGTACAAGAGGGTTCCCTTTTCTCCACACCCTCTCCAGCATTTATTGTTTGTCGATTTTTTGATGATGGCCATTGTGACTGGTGTGAGATGATATCTCATTCTAGTTTTGATTTGCATTTCTCTAATGATTAATGATGTTGAGCATTCTTTCATGTGTTTGTTGGAAATCGTATATCTTCTTTGGAGAAATGTCTATTTAGGTCTTCTGCCCATTTTTGGATTGGGTTTTTTGTATTTTTGATATTGAGCTGCATGAGCTGCTTGTAAATGTTGTAGATTAAGCCTTTGTCAGTTGCTTCATTTGCAAATATTTTCTCCCATGCTGAGGGCTGTATTTTCGTCTTATTTATGGTTTCCTTTGCTGTGCAAAAGCTTTTAAGGTTCATTACGTCCCATTTGTTTATTTTTGTTTTTATTGCCACTTCTCTAGTAGGTGGATTAGAAAGGATCTTGCTATGATTTATGTCATAGAGTGTTCTGCCTATGTTTTCCCCTAAGAGTTTCATAGTTTCTGGCCTTACATTTAGGTCTTGAATCCATTTTGAGTTAATTTTTGTGTATGCTGTTAGGGAGTGTTCTAATTTCATTCTTTTACATGTACCTGTTCAGTGTTCCCAGCACCACTTATTGAAGAGGCTGTCTTTTCTCCATTGTATATTCTTGCCTCCTTTATCAAAGATAAAGTGACCATAGGTGCGTGGGTTTATCTCTGGGCTTTCTATCCTGTTCCATTGATCTATATTTCTGTTTTTGTGCCAGTACCATACTGTCTTGATTACTGTAGCTTTGTAGTATAGTCTGAAGTCAGGGAGCCTGATTCCTCCAGCTCTGTTTTTCATTCTCAAGATTGCTTTGGCTATTCAGGGTCTTTTGCGTTTCCATTCAAATTGTGAAATTTTTTATTCTAGTTCTGTGAAAAATGCCGTTGGTAGTTTGATAGGGATTGCATGGAATCTGTAGATTGCTTTGGGTAGTGTAGTCATTTTCACAATGTTGATTTTTCCAGTCCAAGAACATGGTATATCTCTCCGTTTGTATCATCTTTAATTTCTTTCATCAGTGTCTTATAATTTTCTGCATACAGGTATTTTGTCTCCTTAAGTGTTTATTCCTAGATATTTTATTCTTTTTGTTGCAATGGTAAATGGGAGTGTTTTCTTAATATCACTTTCAGATTTTTCATCATTAATGTATAGGAATGCAAGATATTTCTTTGCATTAATTTTTGTATCCTGCTGCTTTACCAGATTCATTGATTAGCTCTAGTAGTTTTCTGGTAGCATCTTTAGGGTTCTCTATGTATAGTATCATGTCATCTGCACACAGTGACAGCTTTACTTCTTCTTTTCCAATTTGGATTCCTTTTATTTATTTTTCTTTTCTGATTGCTGTGGCTACAACTTCCAAAACTGTGTTGAATAATAGCGGTGAGAATGGGCAACCTTGTCTTGTTCCTGATCTTAGTGGAAATGGTTTTTGCTTTTCAGCATTGAAGACAATGTTGGCTGTGGGTTTGTCATATATGGCCTTTATTATGTTAAGTTCCCTCTATGCCTACTTTCTGGAGGGTTTTTATCATAAATGGGTGTTGAATTTTGTCGAAAGCTTTCTCTGCATCTATTGAAATGATCATATGGTTTTTCTCCGTCAGTTTGTTAATATGGTGTATCACACTGATTGATTTGCATATACTGAAGAATCCTTGCATTCCTGGGATAAACCCCAGTTGATCATGGTGTATGATCCTTTTAATGTGCTGTTGGATTCAGTTTGCTAGTATTTTGTTGAGGATTTTGCATCTATGTTCATCAGTGATATTGGCCTGTAGTTTTCTTTCTTTGTGACATCTTTTTCTGCTTTTGGTGGCCTCATAGAATATGTTTGGGTGTTTTCCTCCCTCTGCTATATTTTGGAAGAGTTTGAGAAGGATAGGTATTAATTCTTCTCTAAATGTTTGATAGAATTCACCTGTGAAGCCATCTGGTCCTGGGCTTTTGTTTATTGGAAGATTTTTAATCACAGCTTCAATTTCAGTGCTTCTGATTGGTCTGTTCATATTTTCTATTTTTTCCTGGTTCAGTCTTGGAAGGTTGTGCATTTCTAAGAATGTGTCCTTTTCTTCCAGGTTGTCCATTTTATTTTCGTATAGTTGCTTGTAGTAATCTCTCATGATCCTTTGTATTTCTGCAGTGTCAGTTGTTACTTCTCCTTTTTCATTTCTAATTCTATTGATTTGAGTCTTCTCCCTTTTTTTCTTGATAAGTCTGGCTAATGGTTTATCAATTTTGTTTATCTTCTCAAAGAACCAGCTTTTAGTTTTATTGATCTTTGCTGTCATATCCTTCATTTGTTTTTCATTTATTTCTGATCTGATCTTTATGATTTCTTTCTTTCTGCCAATCTTGGGGTTTTTTTGCTTTTCTTTCTCTAATTGTTTTAGGTGTAAGGTTAGGTTGTTTATTTGAGATTTTTCTAGTTTCTTGATGTAAGATTGTATTGCTATAAACTTCTCTTTTAGAAGTGCTTTTACTGCATCCCATATGTTTTGGGTTGTCGTGTTTTCATTGTAATTTATTTCTAGGTATTTTTTGATTTCCTCTTTGATTTTTTCAGTGATCTCTTGGTTATTAAGTATTGTATTGTTTAGCCTTCATTTGTTTGTATTTTTTACAGATTTTTTCCCATAACTGATATCTGGTCTCATAGCATTGTGTTTGGAAAATATACTTGATAAGATTTCAATTTTCTTAAATTTACCAAGGCTTGATTTGTGACCCAAGATGTGGTCTATCCTGGAGAATGTTCCATGAGTACTTGAGAAGAAAGTGTATTGTTGTTTTTGGATGGAATGTCCTAAAAATATCAATTAAGTCCATCCAGTTTAATGTATCATTTAAAGCTTGTGTTTCCTTATTTATTTTCATTTTGGATGATCTGTCCATTGGTGAAAGTAGGGTGTTAAAGTCCCCTACTATGATTGTGTTACTCTTGATTTCCCCTTTTATGGCTGTTAGTATTTGCCTTATGTATTGAGGTGCTCCTATGTTGGGTGCATAAATATTTACAATTGTTATATCTTCTTCTTGGATTGTTCCCTTGATCAGTATAGAGTCCCTCTTTGTCTCTTGTAATAGTCTTTGTTTTAAAGTCTATTTTGTCTGATATGTGAATTGCTACTTCAGCTTTCTTTTGGTTTCCATTTGCATGGAATATCTTTTTCTATCCCCTCACTTTCAGTCTGTATGTGTCCCTAGGTCTGAAGTGGGTTTTTTATAGACAGCGTATATATGGGTCTTGTTTTTATGTCCATTCAGCCAGTCTATGTCTTTTGGTTGGAGCATTTAATCCATTTACATTTAAGGTAATTATCGTTATGTATGTTCCTATTACCATTTTCTTAATTTTTTGCGGTTTGTTATTGTAGGTCTTTTCCTTCTCTTGTGTTTCCTGCCTCAAGAAGTTCCTTTTGCATTTGTTGTAAAGCTGGTTTGCTGGTGCTGAATTCTCTTAGCTTTTGCTTGTCTGTAAAGATTTAATTTCTGCATCAAATCTGAATGAGATCCTTGCTGGGTAGAGTAGTATTGGTTGTAGGTTTTTCCCCTTCATCACTTTTAATATGTCCTGCCACTTCCTTCTGGGTTGCAGAGTTTCTGTTGAAAGATCAGCTCTTAACCTTATGGGGATTCCCTTGTATGTTATTTGTTGTTTTTCCCTTGCTGCTTTTAATATTTTTTCTTTGTATTTAATTTTTGATAGTGTGATTAATATATGTCTTGGCATGTTTCTCCTCTGATTTATCCTGTATGGGACTCTCTGTACTTCCTGGACTTGATTATTTCCTTTACTATACTAGTGAAGTTTTCAACTATAATTTCTTCAAATATTTTCTCAGTCTCTTTTCCTCTTCTTCTTCTGGGACCCCTATAATTCAAATGTTGAAGCATTTAATGTTGTCCCAGAGGTCCCTAAGACTGTCCTCAATTCTTTTCATTCTTTTTTCTTTATTCTGCTCTGCAGTAGTTATTTCCACTATTTTATCTTCAAGGTCACTTATCCGTTCTTCTGCCTCAGTTATTCTGCTATTGATCCCTTCTAGAGAATTTTAAATTTGATTTATTGTGTTGTTCATCATTGTTTGTTTGCTCTTTAGTTCTTCTAGGTCCTTGTTAAACGTTTTTTGTATTTTCTCCATTCTTTTTCCACGATTTTGGATCATCTTTACTACCATTGTTCTCAATTCTTTTTCAGGTAGACTGCCTATTTTGTCTTCATTTGTTAGGTCTGGTGGGTTTTTTATCTTGCTCCTTCATCTGCTGTGTGTTCCTCTGTCTTCTCATTTTGCTTAGCTTACTGTGTTTGGGGTCTCCTTTTCGCAGGCTGCAGGTTCATAGTTCCCGTTGTTTTTGGTGTCTGTTCCCACTGGCTAAGGTTGGTTCCACGTGTTGTGTAGGCTTCCTGGTGGAGGGGACTAGTGCCTGTGTTCTGGTGGATGAGGCTGGATCTTGTTTTTCTAGTGGGCAGGTCCACGTCTGGTGTTGTGTTTTCGGGTGTCTGTGACCTTATTATGATTTAAGGCAGCCTCTCTGCTAATGGGTGGGGTTGTGTTTCTGTCTTGCTAGTTGTTTGGCATAGGGTGTCCAGCACTGTAGCTTGCTGGTCGTTAAGTGGAGCTGGGTCTTAGCGTTGAGATGGAGATCTCTGGGAGATTTTCACTGTTTGATATTACCTGGAGCTGGGAGGTCTCTTGCGGACCAGTGTCCTGAACTTGGCTCTCCCACCTCAGAGGCACAGCCCTGACGCCTGGCCGGAGTACCAAGAGCCTGTTATCCACACGGCTCAGAATAACAGGGAGAAAAAAGGAAAGAAAGAAAAAAAAGATAAAATAAAAGTTATTAAAATAGAAAATAATTATTAAAAAAATTAAAAAGTAATAGAAAGAAAGAAGAGAGCAACCAAACCAAAAAACAAGTCCACCAATGATAACAAGCTCTAAAAATTATGCTAAAAAAACCCCCAAAACGGACAGACAGAACCCGAGGACAAATGGTAACAGCAAAGCTATATAGACAAAATCACACAGAGAAGCATACACATACACACTCACTAAAGGGGAAAATGGGGGAAAAAAAAAAAAAATATCGTTGCTCCCAAAGTCCACCTCCTCAATTTGGGATGACTTGTCGCTTCAGGTATTCCACAGATGCAGGTACATCAAGTTGATTGTGGAGCTTTAAGCCGCTGCTCCTGAGGCTGCTGGGAGAGATTTCCCTTTCTCTTCTTTTTTCTCACAGCTCCCAGGGGCTCAGCTTTGGATTTGGCCCCGCCTCTGCGTGTAGGTCGCTGGAGGGCGTCTGTTCTTCACTCAGACGGGCCGGGGTTAAAGGAGCCGCTGCTTCGGGGGCTCTGGCTCACTCAGGCCGGGGGGAGGGAGGGGCGCGGAGGGCGGGGCGAGCCTGCGGCGGCAGAGGCCGGCGTGACGTTGCACCAGCCTGAGGCGCGCCATGCGTTCTTCCGGGGAAGTTTTCCCTGGGTCACGGGACCCTGGCAGTGGCGGGCTGCACAGGCTCCCCGGAAGGGGGTTGTGGAGAGTGACCTGTGCTCGCACACAGGCTTCTTGGTGGTGGCAGCAGCAGCCCTAGCGTCTCATACCCGTTTCGGGGGTCCGCAGTGATAGCTGCGGCTCGCGCCCGTCTCTGGAGCTCCTTTAATCACCGCTCTTAATCCCGTCTCCTCGCGCACCAGGAAACAAAGAGGTAAGAAAAAGTCTTGTCTCTTCAGCAGCTCCAGACTTTCTCCTGGACTCCCTCCCAGCTAGCTGTGGCGCACTAGGCCCTTCAGGCTGTGTTCACGCCGCCAACCCCAGTCCTCTCCCTGCGCTCCGACCGAAGCCCGAGCCTCAGCTCGCAGCCCCGCCCGCCCCGGCGGGTGAGCAGACAAGCCTCTCGGACTGGTGAGTGCTGTGAGTGCTGGTCGGCACCGAACCTCTGTGTGGGAATCTCTCTGCTTTGCCCTCCGCACCCCTGTGGCTGCGCTCTCCGAAGCTTCCCCCTCCACCACCTGCAGTCTCTGCCCGCGAAGGGGCTTCCTAGTGTGTGGAAACATTTCCTCCTTCACGGCTCCCTCCCACTGGTGCAGGTCCCGTCCCTATTCTTTTGTCTCGGTTTTTCCTTTTTTCTTTTGTCCTATCCAGGTACTTGGGGAGTTTCTTGCCTTTTGGGAGGTCTGAGGTCTTCTGCCAGCGTTCAGTAGGTGTTCTGTAGGAGTTGTTGCACGTGTAGATGTATTTCTGATGTATCTGTGGGGAGGAAGGTGATCTCCGTGTCTTACTCTTCTGCCATCTTGAATCCTCTCTCTATCAACATTTTTTTTTAACTCTAAATTCTGAAATAATTATAGACTTACAGAAATTTTCAAAAAGATTACAGGGAGGTCCCATCTACATTTTCAACTAGGTTTTTCCAATGGTAACATCCTACATAACTACAGTACATACTGAAAGCAGAAAATTGACATTTGTATACTTTATATGCCTTATGTTTCACCAGTTTTAATATTCACTCATTTGTGTGTGTGTGTAATTCCATGAAATTTTATCAAGTGTATAGACTCATGTATTCCTAATGATTTTTAATTAGTATGTTAAGTACGAGTAGATTTATCTGTAGAAAAAATTTGTTCCTCTGTTTCAAACAAATCAAGTCCGTGATTTTGCAAAGGTGATGTACCTCAGACAGAAGCGTGCATGGGGTGAACTTGCACAAGGTACTCTAGTTGTGCCTTGATCATACTATATGGTACATTCCTAAAGCTATATTTCAGCTGTATATTGACGCATTATAGAATTAAAGGGAAAAGGGACATCAAGCAATGATTTTCAAAGCTCCTGTGAAGACCTGTCACACAATAAAGGGGTTAGGTTTATTCCATGTCAGTAGAGTGGCTGTTAAGAGAGGTTGGAGACAGTTACAAGAAACAGCCTCCTTGAGACTTTGACTCAAGGAAATTTTTTCCAGGAAGGAAAGCTGTGAAACAGTGGAATTTGGCTGCCATGAGAGCAACAGGCAGGAGTTTTCAAACAAAGGCAGAGTGACCACATGTCAAGAGGGGCTTATAGGGGATTCTTAAAAGTCTGGATTAAAAGACCACTAAAGTTCTTCCCAACTCAGGCTCTGGGATTTTATATTATATTCTAGAGTATATTATATTCTAGACTATTCTGGAGCATTCTAGGATTCTAGAGTATATTCTATATACTCTTCCTGGAGGAGGCAAGGGAGAGAGAAGAGGTGGAAGGAAGTGCTAGTGGTCCTAGGGGCACTCATGTAGTAAAGAAATAACCAAAAGCAGTTATGAAGGTGTATCTTCAAATGCTGTCTCTGTTGAACTCTTCCCATCAAGTTTGTAAAGAGCATGATTGTATTCAGCTACCTATTTTCATAGTTATTTGATAGTTATTTAGAGGTTTCATAGTTATTTCTGTTACTCTTTATCATTCTCTCTTCTTTGCCTTTGTCTCTTTTCTATTGATAAATTGATGATACTTGTTTTACTGTAAAGAATGCTTATCTAGTAGGCTCCTGATACTGTTTTGACTGCTTTGTTTCTAATCTAACTTGAATAGACCTACATTATCGGCTGGTGAGTTTACAGTTCTTTAAGTCACAAATGTTTGTAGATGGTGAGATTCCAAGGAGCCTGGGAGGTACTGAGAAGTAGCTGCTGTCATGCTCTGAGACCTGGTGTAATTAGGAGCCTGTGTCAGAGTGGAAGCCGGTCCCATGGAGCTGTAAAGGAGAACATCTGCTCCAAAACCATTTACAGGGAAAGAAACGTCATGTATATCTGTTTGGGTTCCATCCAGTTTAATAAAATGGGACACCCAAACACAGGGACTTAAGCAAATGGAGATCTATTTATTTTTCACATAACAAGAATTTGAGAGGTAGTGAGTGCCAGCTTTAGTTCAGTGGCTCTATTATGTTAGGGCTGTGTGTCTGCAGGTTTCTTGCCTTTTTCCTCATGGTTACATGAGGGCTGCTGCAGCTCCAGTCAGCACATCCGTATTCAAGGAAGGAAGAAGGGAGAAGAGACAAGGGGAAAGGAGGAGAGGGAAATTGGAAGGGTTGACATAAATTTTGCAGGAAATTCAAATGCCCTCACAATGTCTTCCCTCGTATCTTACAGACCAGAATTTTCTCTTCTACCCACAGTTTTGGGTTACACAATTTGACTGAGCCATTTGTACGATGCTTTAACAATAACATGAGAGGAACCAAGAGAGGGGGAACGGAGAGTTTTCTACAGTGTGCAGATGGTTCAAGGATATTAACCTGGGAAATGGACTATGGATCTCCATTATACTCCAAATGGACTATAGCTCGCCGTTTATTTGTAGCATCCACCTTATATACTCATTTATGTCTGGGATTAAGAGAAAGGATGTAGGGGGATACGGATTCTGATAACTCTCCACTGAACTGAAATGATCTGCAGTATAGGATAGGAAATTGGTCCTAAAAACTCTTCTTGTGATTTTGCTGCAGCCATTCTCTGGAAAATGATCAGTTTAGAGCAATTTCTTCATCCTCTCTCTGTTTTTTTTTTTTTTTTTTTTGTAAACATGGTGAGATGACATTCTGGGCTGTTGCATTCTGGAGCCCAACTATGTTTCAGGAGATTGTTCTTCTCCATTTGAGAGTTGTATTTCAGTAATTGAGACCAGAGCTTGACTCTTTGGGTCCACAGTGTGACTAAATTAAATCAGGGATTTCATGGAAAGAACAATAAAAGCCCAAATTCTGTTACTACGCTATTTTCTTAATATGTCTGAGCATGCAGATCTTTTAAGTGGTGATATAAAACAGGCACTATATTCTTGGGCTCTAATATTTTAGAAAATGTGTTTGGCAACATAACTCTGATTGTTTAAGGGGACTTCGAGCATCTGATGAGGGAGGTTTGAATTAGCCCCTTTTTATAAATGAGGCAAACCAAGGGTCAGGAGAGTTGACAAACTTGCCTGAAGTTTCTCGATTAGAGCTGAGATTCATGGACCTTCCTCTTCCTTAGGAGGATGCCCTATGCTACTGATAAACTCCACAAAGTGAGTAAAATAGGGTGTATGTAGGTAAAGAAATGAGGCCCAGATTGAAAAATTATTCTGGAGGCCCGAGGTCACTGTGGTTTGGTGTTGATGCTCTGCCCTTGTGACTTAGTGTATGTGTGTGATGGAGTGATTTAGACGAGAATCCTTGAGCTCAGTCTTCCAGTGGATGTGGGTGCTGCCTGTCTGCTACTGCATCCCAATGCAAAGGGGACACTGGCCTCACATGTTTGTCCTCCTGGATGTCCACCAGGTCTTGACAAGCCCTTGCCCTGTGACCACCATTGCACATCTGGCTACTAGGGGCACACAGACCCCGCTGACCTGGCCTTGCAGAGGGAAGACACAGCCATGTTCTCTCTTAGCTCCCCAACCCCGAGAAGAGAGTGAACATTTCCAAACAAGCTTTCACTAAGGCGGTGGGGGGTGGGGTGAGGGTTTAAAAAGATGGAGAAGCTTAGAACGAGAGTTGCCTTTAGCAGTAGCACTTCGGACCACAGATGGGCTTGGCTGGCCCAGCCTCATTTTTCTTTATTTCCATCCTGTCTAAGGGACTCTGTCCAAGGCTTCTACTCCAAAGCCTGTCCTTGGAAGTTTCTCCTTTCCCTTTTCCCTTGTGGGTGCCTGTCCTGTCCATTGTGGAGGTTCTGCAGATGGGATGGAGGAACATGGGCCAAGGCAAGTAAGTATGTGTTCACTTCACAATCAGAGGCTTTTCTTCATGGATGGCAAAAGCTGGATTTCCCATATTTTTAAAATGCCATGATTTTTTTTTTTTTTTTTTTTTTTTTGCGGTACGCGGGCCTCTCACTGTTGTGGCCTCTCCTGTTGCGGAGCACAGGCTCCGGACGCGCAGGCTCAGCGGCCATGACTCACGGGCCCAGCTGCTCTGCAGCATGTGGGATCTTCCTGGACCGGGGCACGAATCCGTGTCCCCTGCATCGGCAGGCAGACTCTCAACCACTGCGCCACCAGGGAAGCCCTAAAATGCCATGATTTTGAGTGGATATTGATAAAATAAGAATAAAGGGCACAGAAATGTTTTTATTTACATTCTTGTTTTCATCTCCAACTCTCTAGTATCAAACTTGACACTGCTCAAAACATACTATTATATATTATGTATATGCATACACATGCGTATATATCCACACACATGCACACATGTATTTTATGCATATACACACATATCTCTGTGTTTGGGATGTAGTTGTTTAGAATACTGGAGTAATGGATTGAGCATACTTTTATCCATTTGCTTTCAATTTAAGCAATTTAGCTTATAATAATAGGTTTTACCATGAGTCATAAAAACAGAAAAACTCTTGGATACCATCCTCCTTGGGAAATGATACCAAGGAAATCATTTAAAAAGAAAAAGAAAGTTATAAAACATATTGCTGTGTTGTTTTGTTTAACATACAGGTTTTTTTTTTTCACCTACAGTGTATAAGTCCTTTTCACACGTATTGTCTTATTTCATCTTCACAACAACCCTCCAGGACAGGTAGTTTTATTTTTCCTCATTAGTTTAGAAATGAGGGAACAGGCTTAGGGAGATGGTGTGGTTTCTTTAAGGTTGCACAGTGAGAATGAGAGGGAGAGTTGGGAAAGTTTTGCTTAGTTTGGAAAGCAGGGAAAGCTAACCCCGAAAGATAGGACGCTGGTCAAAAAGATCCACAACAAAGCACTTGGGTGTGTGTGTGCTTTGGAAGAGGGAATGGGAAATCCAGGTCTTTAGCTCCAAGTTCAGTGTTTTCTTTACCACACCATCACCATTCCCCAGTGGAAGGACTTTTTAGTAACCTGTGGTTTGCCAATTTGATGAACATCGTGGAGGCTTTACACACTCTAACTACAGAAACTATGGAACAGGATAGAAAGTGTTTATGGCATAAGTTAAGTTACAAAATAAAACAAAAAGTTATATCCATAGTATAATATAGATGTGTAATATATACACAAGGATAAAACATGGGAAGGGAATATGGAGAACTAAAAGCAGATGTCACTAAGGGGATTGTAAAACATTTTCATAGTATTTTGTCCTTAATATAGATAGAATTAATAATAAAATTTAAAAATCCAATTACTAATAAAAATAAGCATTTATTGAGTGCAAGGATTGGGCCTAAGTACTTTTTCATGCCAAATTCTATGTAATCACAACTCCATGAGGTAAATATTATTCTAATTTCTACTTTGTAGATGAGAACCTTATGTTTTTCGGATGATTGAATAACTTCTCCAAGGTTAAAAAGCTAGAAGTCATGACGGGGGCACTTGCATTTAAGCCCTGTTGCCTCCAACCCCAAATACCAACAGTCCTTCAGTGTGTGTCCCGCAAAGTGGACAGTCAGTCGTTAAATCATCCAATTCACCTTACTTGTTGATGTGTCTCCACAGACTCTTTTTTGTCTCATCATGGCTGAACTTTAGTTGATTGACAGGCACTAGCCATTCGCAGAGTGTCTAATTAGGAACTCTCTGTGGACCATCCACACATACTAGATGTAATGCATTGAGGAAGTAGAGATTTACAGCCTCCTTAGCAAAACAAGGGTTCAGAATGGCGGAGGCTGCTGTGAAGAGTGATTCTCAGCATCTGAGCGTGGTGCCAGCTCTGGGTCCTCTATAGGTTTATCTGCAGCCTTGAGCAGAATTTTAGCTTAGGTGGTAAAAATTTAGCTTAGGTGTTTGAAAATCCATGGGATGTGGAGGCATGGGGAGCTGCATCTCCCATCCCAAGGAACAGCGCTAGCCCCAGGCTTTTTCCTAAATCTCCAGGAACAAAGCCAGTATTTTATTGCTTTTGGTCTGAATTGTAGGATAAATACCTCAGTTCTCGGCTGTACTTTGGTCAGGCTTTAACTCTTTGCTGTGCAGAAAAGTCCTCTCTCGGCAGGAGGGGCCAACCTGAGTTTCTTGGTTCTAATTGGGCTAGGATTTTCTTCCCGAGACTTGAGTAATGAGTGCATTGTAGAAATATCCTTTTTAGTTGCAGTTTACAGTGTTGCTGGTCTATGTTAGCAGATTGCTCCTTGAAGGAGAGATTTCCAGAAGGCTTTAGAGGATAGAACACAGAGCTGTTCTTTCCCATAGCCTGCATAAAAGAGCTGCCAGGTCTCTCTCCTTCGTATGATGGAGTTTTTAATCTGTAGGCTTCAGACACCTTACTCCTTACTTTTCCCATTTTCTCTTTCAAAGCACATGTACTTTCAAGTGCTTTGTTTTGGATCTTTGTGTCCTGTCTTTCCTGGTTGGGTTTCCCTGCTTTCCAAACTAAGCGAAATAGAATCGCCCGTCTCTGTCACGCCCCCCTTTCTTTTACTGCCCTCAGTTATTTTAAATCTTGTGATGTGTTCT
This sequence comes from Tursiops truncatus, assembly GCF_011762595.2. Classification (NCBI taxonomy): domain Eukaryota; kingdom Metazoa; phylum Chordata; class Mammalia; order Artiodactyla; family Delphinidae; genus Tursiops; species Tursiops truncatus. The sequence continues at coordinate 66,352,505 of NC_047046.1, forward strand.
TATTCTGGGACTTCTATTCTTTGGTGTGAAATTGGGCCAATATTAATGTTCCTTAACACTATGCATAGCATTTCTCATCTGCAAAGCACTTCACAAAGATTAACTATTGAATCCTCTCAACATCTCTTATCCTGTGGGGACAGTTAATAGTTGGCTAACAATAGGAAAGAGAAAGAAAATGATTCTTCCTCTTTCCATAAGTGTCTATGAGCTTCAAAGCCTATTTCCCACCATTGGCTAGGATACAGAACAGGGGAGAGAGAGGAGAGGAGAGATTTTGAGAGGAAATCCCTTTGTCATCTCATGAAATTCTCTATCAAGGACTTTGGTGCAGGTTTGTTACGGGATAAACTGTGACGAGCCAAATTTGTTTAAGGACTTAAGTATGAGCTTAATTCTAATCCTGGTTTTCCTTCTGAGGGAGAACTGTAGAACGTTAGAGGATCTTGTAGATACAGTAATTCTATGAATTGACTTGACAGATGCAACAACTAAGGCAGAGAAATGTCAGATTATCTCAAGGTCACACAGGGCAAGACTGGTTTGTTCCCTGGACTGCCCTTGGCATCTCTATTAGGTAAGATGCCCAGTCACCCTGAAGGTCTTATGAGAGTGTATTAATTGATTGTGTTACTGGGTAGTGGTGGGCTTAGATTTGGGGCCGTGCTCAGCGTCTGTCTATTGTTCCTGAGTGAGGTGAAGTTACTTGCCGCAGCCGCAGCACAGCTGATGTGTGGAAGAAAGATGGAAGAACCACTCTTGTGCAGAAAGGCTGTCTTAGTACATTTGGAGAAAATGGGATATAGAATACATCATTTATCTTTGAAGAGAGTCAACAGATATTTGATTTAAACAAACACTCCATTATGGTGTTCAGTGTAGCAATTCTATAATTATAAGTTTTATGGTAACTCCCATTACTAAGCCATTTTCATCCCTCTCCGAGCTGTCTGAAAAACTGTAAATTGGGTGGAAATTTTCACGGCTGGACCCTGCCTGATAGAGAATGGATGGCTTCTGGGAGCACAGGGAAGGAAGGAAAATCTCACCAGCTGCCTCTAAGTTTGTTGAATGGGGAAAAACGTAAGTGTATTCTTTTTCCACTTTGCAAAGGAGTTGAATGTTTCTCTTCTCCGTATTGTGAAAAACAAGGCAGAAAGACCTCATTTTCAAAGCTGTATAGTCACTAAGAAATGGGGGGAAAATGCTTTCCTGAGTCACCTCTAAGCATGCCGTGGATGGGGCTGCTCGTGATTTCAGCATCTATCTGCCTTGCCATGTTTGCATTTTACATCCTCCTCTGCTCTGGCTTGATCATTGTGTTCTTGAAATCCTAGGCTTCTGGAGTTAGATAAAGGATTTGAAACCCTCACTTGGAGGAGAGAGGCTTGGCATGCATCCTAGTGTGTGGACCTAGCCTCAAAGGTTAAGTGGATCAAACTGGTTTTGTACAAGGTTGATACAGTGCCACATGCCAACAGGTGACAAACACATTTTTAGGACACATAGTTCTAGAACGCTATTCTAGACATTTAAAAATCTGCCCTTACTGTGTCTTGAAATGTAACTTTTATTAATCATGAGCAAACTTCTTCCTCTCAACTCAGTCACATGACTGTCTTCTCCACATGTCGTGTTTTTGACTCTGAACCCCCTCACTCCATCCTCCCATGGCTCTTGATTCCAAGTCATCTTTCAAGGCTTACCTCAGTTTCTTGGTTTCCTCTATTCCCTCGAGCCTCTCCTGATTATCTTAGGCTATAAGTAAGTCTCCATTCTCCAAATTACTTGCCATACTGCCAGATTAAAATAACTACTTAAAAATGTTTTATATGGTTTGCAAATTGTTTCATATGCATTGCCTGTCTCCCTACCTAGATTATATGTGCTTTGGGAGCAGCGATCATCTTCTGTTATGTAGCCAGCCTTAATATTCAGGAGAATTTTAAGACATAGTACTGCTTAATCAAGAGGTGTTGAGCTGTAACATAGTATGTATGGTAATGTTTTCTTTCCCTTATAGGCTGTGAGGTCTTTAAGGATAAATCTTTTTTTTTTTTTTTTTTTTGCGGTACGCGGGCCTCTCACTGTTGTGGCCTCTCCCGTCGCAGAGCACAGGCTCCAGACGCGCAGGCTCAGCGGCCATGGCTCACGGGCCCAGCTGCTCCGCGGCACGTGGGATCTTCCCGGACCAGGGCACGAACCCGTGTCCCCTGCATCGGCTCTCAACCACTGTGCCACCAGGGAAGCCCAAGGATAAATCTTTTAGTATTTCATCTTTCTGTGCCTTACACTCATTTGATGCTTAATAAATATTTGTTAAATGAATAATTTGTCATTACCTGAGAGGCCATTTGTCTTTAGTTTCCCTCCAAATCTCCAGGTGCTCAACACTCTTAGAGACATTGATGACTTAAGTTCTTTTTTTTTGTTTTTTTTTTTTAATACTTATCTATTTGGCTGCCCCGGGTCTTTGTGGTGTGTGCAGGATCTTTAGTTGTGGCATGCAGGATCTTCTTTTTTCAGTTGTAGCATACAGGATCTTTAGTTGTGGCTTGTGGGATCTAGTTCCCTGACCAGGGATCGAACCTGGGCTCCCTGCATTGGCAGCGTGGAGTCTTAACCGCTGGACCACCAGGGAAGTCTCGATGACTTTACTTCTGATGGATCATCTTCATTGCGCCTGCTAATTATTTGTAGTGATCATAGGTGCTTGGGATTATTTTTGGATGCCATTCTTTTCCTCTGATACCCGTGTCTTGGCAAAAGTTGTTTCTGTGGAAGGTGCCCATTGCGCTATTTTTTCTTCATCCTTCATACACAAAGACACAAATTTGAAAAATAGTATTATTGCCCTACTATGCACCCTACTTCCTTGTGATATTACTTTTAGTGTCCTTAAACTTTATTGGGAAGGAAGTGGAGATAAAAACATTGAAGAAAATATTCTCAAAACACTGACCTGTATAACCTGAAGTTAAAATTCCCACAGTCATCCCCCGCCTCCATTCCTTCTCTGATGCTGTGGACCCCTGACTGTACAGCTGTGCGGTGCTGTCAGGGTGGCCTTCCTGCATTATGTTTCTTTATCATGAGGGATCATGGATCACTTTGCCAGAGAACCTCAAATCCCAGCTGCTCTGTTGGCCTAGTTAACCTTTCTTAAAAATTTATTTCCTTACTTAAACTCATTAGTATTATTTCCTAAAGTAATAATAAATTTATTTTTGAGCTGGATTCTGTTATCACCCTATAACTACCCTTCAGTAATGAAATTATTAAAATATGATAATTTACATAGTTCCTCAGACATACTAAGTATTCTGAAATATGCAAATTGGAAGAGATATTTCATTTATCTCTTCATTGAACAGACGTGTACTCAACATTTCCTCTGTGATATTTTGTGAAACACTGAAAAAGGATGCATCTTATCTCTGCTTCCTGGAGACTTGAAATCTAGAGGGTGATCAGAATGATATCTAAGTTGAGGATCTAAGACCTGAAATAGAGGCAGAGGCTGCACTTCTGTGGTCTGGGGTCTCAGAGACAAGAACCATTTGTTATGATTTTGAGTAATCTGAGAAGCCTTTCATAAGAGGAAGCTTTTAAATGACATCTTGTTGGTTGAGTAGATGAAGAGGGGGATGGGGTGAGAGTTGGGGAAGATTACTGTAGGCCAAGGAAAGAGCTGGAACAAAAACCAATGGATATAAGTGCACGTGTAGTTGAAGGAGAGGAAGGCTGCAGCCTGGGGAGGGATGTTGGGGGCTGCTCTCTGGGTGTATGAGGGATAACAAAACAAAACAAAAGATTAAGACACTCTTTTCCAAAGTAAGAAGTGATACTCATTCCTCTATTTTATTTCTTTCTGCTGAAATGATTAATATGGCAATATAATTAACATTGTTCCTATAGATGGACCAAAAGTGCTGATGCCAATGCTAAGAGAAAGAAGGTGTTTGGATATACAGCAGTGAATCACCAGTGATCCACTCTGATGGATTGGATGAGCCTGGGAGGCAGATACTCAGTTAATCACTGGAGTTTTTCTTGACAGACAGAAAAGTCTTCATGGAATAGTAAATATTGCAAAAACTCGAAGTCAGGGGTCCTGAGGTCTGAACTTGCTGTGTGACTCTGGGGAAATCGTTTCATCTTTCTAGATCTTAACATCTTCATCTGAAAAATGAAAGAGTCGGACAAGAAAGCCTTTAAGTTTTTTTTGGCTCATCCTATGATGCTCTTGGCCAGTGTTTGTCAAGCTTCCTCTCACATCTGCTTCATTCAGGAGCCTCACCCCTGAGAGTCAGTATTAGGAGGTAATTGTACTTTCTACTAAGACTCTTATGCTGCCCCATTTCCTCCAAGGATTCTTCTGCAGGTAGTCCATGCTGAGGAAATTTGCAAAGTCTTTCCAGACTGATCCAGCCTGCACTGATCTCACTTTCCAACTCTAGAGTATTGATTCCTGGAGGACAAAGACCTATTTTTAAGGTTTTCTTATTTTTTCAGTACTGAACCCCATGGAATGTTGGACTTAACTCATTTCAAGAAATCTTTATTGAGACTTCCTGGGTGTCACATACTGGGGACATAGAGACCAAAATTTTCCCTTAAGGAGCACTGCCCATTTGGTAGGACGTCCATGCAAATGAAACAAATACCTGGCAATTTATCAATTGATGGAATGGACATTTCATAGTTTTTCAAACTTGATGCCCTAAATATTTACCAATTTTCCCTACTATCCCATTAAATAACAGTTCTCCAATCAATATCTTTGAAGGAATATAAGGTGAGGGATGAGCAAAGATCATACAAGTCATTATCAATTTATTGAGCACCCACAAAGCAAAGGATAACTTGTGAAATCTTGGTATGAGCACCCTCCTGATGAATTGGCCATAGATCATATTCAGTTGGTTTCTGTAACTTTAGGGTGGAGTGCCTTGTGTTACCTTTTTCCCCTCCCCTGGCTTCTATAATTTTTGTCTGTTTTCTCTCCTTCCCTCCATTTCCCTACTCTTTGACCAGTTACTTCCCTCATCCTCTTAAATGTACCTTTATTGAGGGTTAACTATGTGTCAGGCACAGGTCATTATTTTACCTAGATCATTATATAATCCCAACAATAATATTTTTATGGAGAAGGAAACTGAGGCTCAGTGATACTAAGTCATTAGGCCAAGGTCACATAATAAAGAGCAGTCTCTAAGAGGAATCTACATCAGTGCGATATATCAAAATCCAGCCTATACAACTTCCTCGCCGAGCAGCTTTCTTTCATCAGTTAAGTGTGCCTGAAACTTTTCAGACAACCTCTAGAAAGTTAAGATGACTGTGTCTTCTTTTATAACAGATACAGTTATTTGAGAAACCAGTGACTAAAACTTGCAAAGTCTGCAGGAAAGACCTTCTGGGCCCTTTGGAGAGTTTTGCCAAGTACCAAACATCTCTTCAAAGAAAAGAAACAACAATTATGATAAAAGAGACTGGAAAATAAGAGGAATAAACAATGTAGTGATTGAACTGGAAAAACCATAGCCCATCTTATATTTCCATTTTATAATGATCCCTAATCTTCTCAGGCTTTTGGAGCCTGTATGTTATCTTAAAACACTTTTTAAACTTTGGCATTTTCATCGCCTTTACAAGAACAGCCATAATGAAGGGAAGACTCTTAGCTGCCGTGAGTGGAACAATTAATTGTGTTAACCTGCTGATGTTCCAGACCACTTCCTGCTTAGAAACAGAGGGGTGAACCACCTTTGTCGTAAGGATTTTTTTAAAATATTATTTTCCTGGAAGCTGCTTAGAACATTGTACTTTTGATTTTTTTCTCAGTTGAGCTGAGCTTGAAAATAATAATGTCAATTCAGAGTGAAATATAATTCTTATTGTCACTTTAGTTTTATATTATCTACTTACCCAGTTGTGGTTTGGAATTAATCTTGGAATCATACCCAAGTTAAACTAGTTATCGGACCCCACTGAATTCGATATTAATGATTTGATTGGGAGACCTAGGGACCTAATTCATTGTCTTTTTCCTTATTTCATGAGCCTCTCACATCTGGCAGTAAAATTTCCCTTAAATCAGAGGAAAGAATGACTTGTCAGCTAGCTCCCTTTGAGACTTGATCTAGAACCCTTCTGATTTTAGAATTATATTGCTTAGTGTTTTCGTCATTTATCGCTGCACAATCTTAGTCCAGGGCAATAAAAAGAGGAACAGCTGTCTTCACAATCCTGATCCCAGACCTCTGCAGAGTGGTAACATCAACCACTATGGAAGATGCTGAGAGGTTCCAATAGAGTCCCCAGAAAAGGATGAAGGGGAAACACATCTGTTATAAATTGTGCTAACGTTGTGATTTAAAGTAATATCATGTCCCTTGAAGGACCTAAAATTGTGCTGAATTATATCATGACCAACAAATATTTGTTTAGTATTTACTATGTGCCAGGCGTAAACTAGGTACTAAGGATCCAAAACTAAATAAGGCACAGACCCTTGTCTTCTAAGAGTTTCCTTATCCAACCAGAAACTGGGGAGCATAGAAGTTTTCTTTTTTTTTTAAATAAATTTATTTATTTATTTTTGGCTGTGTTGGGTCTTTGTTGCTGCGCGTGGGCTTTCTCTAGTTGCGGTGAGCGGGGGCTACTCTTCGTTGTGGTGCACGGGCTTCTCATTGTGGTGGCTTCTCTTGTTGCGGAGCACGGGCTCTAGGTTCACGGGATTCAGTAGTTGTGGTGTGCAGGCTCAGTAGTTGTGGCGCGCAGGCTCAGTAGTTGTGGCACACGGGCTTAGTTGCTCCGCGGCATGTGGGATCTTCCCAGACCAGGGCTCGAACCCATGTCCCCTGCATTGGCAGGCGGATTCTCAATCACTGCACCACCAGGGAAGCCCTAGAAGTTTTCTAATGAATTAGAATTGTAAGGGAAAAGTGTTGATTGCATTTCTTTGTTAGTGGAAATAATAAATTCAGATTTGAAATAGTCAATTGTCCACTATTAGTAGTTTTTTGGCTATTATGTAATACCTTGGAATGGAGTTGATTGTTCACATAATATGTATATTTTAAATTTATAAGGAACTGCCAAACTTCCCCCAAGTGGTTGTCTCGTTTCACACTCCCACCTGCAATGTGTGGGAATTCTAGTTGCTCCAAGTGGTTGCCAACACTTGGTATTATTAATATTTTTAATTTTACCCATTCTAGTGCCAGTAGGTGTGCAGAGGTATTTCATTGTGGTTTTAGTTTACATTTCTAGATGACTTGATATTGAGCACCGTCTCACGTGGTCACTGACTATTTAAATCACTTATTTTGTAAAGTGTCATTTACCCATTGTAAATTCTATTGTTTGATTTATTACTTATCAAATTGAGAGTTTTGAAATGTATTCTGGATACACGTCCTTTGGCATATATATGAATTGTGAACATTTTCTCCCAGTCTGTGGCTTACTTTTTCATTTTATCAGTGGTGTCGCTCATCAAATGAAAGTGTTTAAATTTGATAAAGTTCATTTTATCTTTTTTTTCCTTTTATGCTTTATGCTTTTCATAACCTATCTGAGATGGCTTCAAGGTCACAGAGATTTCTACTATGTTTTCTTCTAGAAGTTTTACCTTTTATGTTTAGATGTATGGTACATTTTGAATTAACTTTTGTGTGTGGTGTGACATAAGGGTTAAGGTTAATTTTTATCCATATAAATATCCCATTTTTTCAGCACCAGTTGTTGAAAAGACTATCCTTTCCTTCACTGAATTTCCTTGGTGCCTTTGTGAAAATCAAGTGACCATATATGCATGCTTCTATTTTTTGGATTCTTTGTTCTGGTCTATATATCTGACTTTATGACAATACACACTATCTTGAGTACTGTGGATTTATAGTAAGTCTTGGTATCAGGTAATACAAAGTCACTAATATTTAAAAAATTTTCCTTTAAAAAGATTGTTTTGATATTTATGGTTCTTTGCATTTTAGAATCAGCTTGGTCAATTTCTATAAAATGTCTGCTAGCATTTTGATTGGGATAACATTAAATCTGTATATTAATTTGTGGAGAATTTGCATCTTAACAGTATTGAATCTTACAATCCCTAAGTATGGCATCCCTCTCCACTTATTTAAATCTTTTTAGTTTCTTTCAGCAATGATTTATCAGTTTTAGCTATAGATCTTATACATATTTTGTTAAATTTATTCATAAATATTTTGTGTTTGGGGATGATACTATATATTATATTGTTTTTAAATTTCAATTTTCAATTGCTCATTGCTAGTGTATAGAATACATTGAATTTTGTATAGTGACCATATGTCCTGAGACCTTGCTAAATTCACCTTTTAGCACTTGTCACAGCTCATTTTACTAGGTTCCCTAAGAATTTCTATGTACATGATCATGCTGCTTGCAAATAGATACTTTTAATTCCTCCTTTCCAATATGCTTATGTCTTTTTTTCTTTTCTTATTGCTGTGTCTAAGGTCTCCAGTACAGTGTTGGATAGAAGTGGTGAGAGTGGACATCCTTGCCTTTCTTGCTATTAGAGGGGAAAGCACTGAGTTTTCGACACTAAGTAAAATATTAGCTGTACATTTTTTTCAGATGTCATTTGTCAGGTTACTAATTTGCTGAGACAGATCTTTCTTTTCTTTTCTTTTCTTCCTTCCTTCCTTCCTTCCTTCCTTCCTTCCTTCCTTCCTTCCTTCCTTCCTTCCCTCCCTCCCTCCCTCCCTCCCTCCTTCCTTCCTTCCTGCCTTCTTATGAGTGAGTGTTGAATTTTGCCAAATGCTTTAATTTCTTGATATGGTGATTTCACTGATTTTTGAACGTCATATGCCATTTGTGACATTACACACACACACACACACACACACACACACACACATCAGTCCTCTGCCCTTGATTCTTAACACATAACTCCTAAAATGCTTGTAATTTCCTGAGTGATAGGGATGCTAGGAGCATCTTTTTCTCTAATATTTAGTCTTTGATCCTAGTTCCTGACACAGAGCTCCAAAAACTCTTGTAATTTCCTGAGTGATAGGAGTATCTTACACGGAGCTCGTAAATCCCTTGGAATTTCCTAGGTGATAGGAGCGTCTTTGGTTCCAGTGAGGTAACTCTTGGTGGGCTTCTGGATAGCTTTAGGATAGAGGCTGATCACAGAAATGACCAAGCCATGATTAGAAGCTTGGAACTTTTAGCTTCAAACCCCATCCTCCAGGGAGGGAAGAAGGGCTGGAGATTGAGTTGATAATTGATCATGCCTACATGTTGAAGCCTCCATTAAAAAAACTCTTAACTACAGGTTTGGAGAGCTTCTGGGTTGGTGAACACATCCACAGAACAAGAGGGTGGCACACCCCAGCTCCACAGGGACAGAAGCTCCTCTGCTCAGGACTCTTCTGGACCTCACCCTGTATACATCTTCATCTGGCTGTTTATTTGTATCCTTTATATTAAATACTGGTAAACATATGTTAAGTGTTTCTCTGAGTTCTGTGAGCCGTTATAGCAAGTTATCAAACCTGAGGAAGGGGTCATGGGAACCTCCAGTTTGTAGCCAAGTAGAACAGAAGTGTGGGTAATCTGGGAATCTACTGCTTGCAATGGGCATGTGAAGTGGGGGACAGTCTTATGGGACTGAGCCCTAAACCTGTGAGGTCTGTACTAACTCTGAGTAGTTAGTATCAGAATTGAATGAAATTGTAGGACACCCAATTGATGTCTGCAAGAAACTGGAGAATAGCTTGGTGTGGGAAATCCACACATTTGGTATCAGTAATGCTATGAGTAGAGAGATAGTTTTCCTTTACAGTTTTTTCTTTGATAAATCCTACTTGGTATATTTGGTATATTATGCTTTAAAAATAATATATATTGTTTTTGATTGCTTGTTATATTTTGTTAAAAATTTTTGTCTCTGTTTATGAGTGATATTGCTCTATAGTTTCATTTTCACTGTAATGTCTTTCTTTGGTTTTAGTATCAGATCAATGCTTGTTTACACCCTGTTTTGTTAGTCTCCTCATCCCAGTCTATCTGCTTGGACACCTGCTCTAAGCTTTCTCTTCTTGACCCTTTTTTCATCTTACCCCTGATCCCTACCTTCCCATTTTGTCTTATACCTGGTACTTATTTGCTACTAGTGACCTTCTGGTTGAACTTCTCAAGGTCTTTGGAACCATTACATCTTTATGAAGAGAGTCCAGGTCCTGGTTTATCCTCTTTTTCTCCCTTCTAGATACCGATCAATTATAGCCTCCCAAGACCCAAAGGGGCAAATGTGTTGGCAGGTATTCTAATCAAACCAAACCAAACGAAACCCAGATGCAAACTAAATGTCCTTAGCAAGACAGCTCCATTAGTAAATTATAAACTTTCACTGTCAGCTCTAAGAACTTTGAGTCAAAGTCTCTCCAATTAGCTCTCAAATCTTTTTTTTTTTTTTTTTAGTTTTTGGCCACACCCTGCGGCTTGTGGGATCTTAGTTCCCCAAGCAGGGACTGAACCCGAGCCTCTTACATTGGAAGGTAGAATCTTAACCACTGGACGGTCAAGGAAGTCCCAGCTCTCAAATCTTGATTCTCCATAGGGTTCTTCCCTTCGTGTTTGATGTGCTTCTTTCAGCAATATCATTTAGTGTCATAGCTTTAACTGCCAACTATATCCTCCAACTGCCAGATGTACTTCTTCAGCCCAGGCTCCTCTCTGGAGTTCTGAACCCATATATTTCTATTGTCTATCAGATATCTCATCCTTGAAGTTCTATAAGGCTTCCACGCTTCTGTGTACAATCTTCTTTTTTCAGATATACTCCTCTGGTTGTATCCCATTTCAGTAAATGTTACCACTATTTAATCCCTTGTCCAAGCCAGAGAACCTGGCTTCAACTTTAAATCTTCCCTTGCCTTCATCTGATTCTACCTATTTATTTGATCTATTTAAAGTTTTTCAAATCCACTTCCTTTTAAAAAATTGTGCTTTATTATGAAGTATACCATACATAGAGATATAGTATAAAAATGTATAATGAGTATGTATATATATATCTATATATCTATATCTAGTTTAAGGAATAATCCAACACTCAGGTTAAGAAGTACAGCATTACCACTGTCTTAGAGACTCCCCTTTATTATTGCATTCACCTTCCTTTCCCCCACTAGAGGTAACCACTGTCTTAATTTTTGTGTTAATCATTCCCTTGCTTTTCTTTATAATTCTATCACCTAGTTAAGTATTATTAAACAACACATTATTTAGTTTGGACACACTGAGTAGCAAGAACAACCACAACTGTGCAAGGAAAAAGCAGCAGATGAAGGCTCTCAGTAGAAGACAGACTGAACAGTCTCAGATTCCCTAAGAAATCTGAGAGCTGATAGGTGCTCCTTTTGGGAGAGTGAATGAGCAAAGTCGTGAGAGATTCCTTGAAACCCAAGGCTCACCCTAGTTGGGCTCTTGTGTGGTCAGGTACTAAATATCCAGCAGGAGTATAGGCATGGGAAGTGGACCGCTGTGTATTTTTGCTTCAAAGATCTCTAGAGTTTATCTTAAGCTCTCAGGCCTAGGTCAAAGCAGAACATTTCTGTGGAACAAAATGAGTGTCCTAAGATGGCCAGGCAGCAAGTATGGTGGGGAGAGCAAGGATTTCATCAGCTCGTTCGTGTTCAAGACAAGACAGGTACAGATTAGAATCTGGGCCAGACTCATTCAGGCATTCTGTTCTTAAGGGCATAGCACAATGGCAGTGGGCATCCTTCTGCTGTCAATCTCCTGAGTCACCCTTCTCTGATCTGCTCTTGTTGCCTTCTCTGTCTGATGCACAACAGTCATTCTGGGCTCTCTCTTCATTGTCTTCTTGGGAATTCCCTTCACTTCTTTCTTTCTTGCATTTACTGCTCTCTTGATTTATTCTATGGTACTCTATTGGTACCATCTAGTCACATCTTGAGAAAGAGAACATGGGAGGTAAAGTTTTTAAGCCATTTCTTGTATTCAAACATCTTTATTTTCCATCTTCATATGTGATTGATAATTTATTTCTGATTGATAGTTTAGCTGGGTAGACAATTCTAAGTTGGAGATAATTTTCCTTCATAATTTTGAAGGCTTTGCTACAGCATCTTCTTGTTGCTAGTGTTGCTGTTGAAAAGTCTGAAGCCATGCTCATCTCTTAGACATTGTATGTAACTTGCCTTTCTCTCTGGAGACTTGTAGAATCTTTCCCTCAATCACTGTGCCCTGGTCTAGTTTCACTATTGTGTTAGAAATTCAGTGGGCCTTTTGGATCAGGTAATTCAACGTATTTTCAGTTCTGGAAAGTTTTCTTGAATTATTCTATTGATAAGTTTCTCCTCTGTATTTTCTCTCGTATTTTCCTTCATTTCATCTTTTCACTCTAATGTCTGGCACATGCTTGGAACATGATAGATATTCCGTAACTGTTTGTTACAGAATTAGCCATTAGTGTTATTGCTAACATTTTTGAAATATTCATTTTTGCTGGCTTTATATTGCTACCAAGAGATGAGACTCGAGTACATTTACTGAACCTTAACTGTACACTTGGAGATCTATGTATCTGTCTATCTGTCTATCTCACAGATTACAGTCCCTGACCTCTCAGAGTTCATCATTTAACAGCAGAAACAGATTTTAACAGATAATTATTCCTTATTTACAACAAAAGTTTAAACAAAAATTGGACATATGAATTGGCTAATGGATCTGTAGGCAGTAGACATTAGAATCTCTTGTTCTTTTTAGATTGATCATACCTGTAAGCCAGCTTTATATAAGGAAATGCTTCTTAAAATTTAAAGTACATTCAAACTGCCTGGACATATTTTCAGTATTCAAATTCTGAATCAGTAGATCTAGAGTGGGACCTGAGATCCTGCATTTCTAAGAGTCTTGTAGGTGTTGCCAATGCTGTTGGTCAAAGCCCACACTGAGAATAACAAGGCTCTAAGACACATTTTTTTACCTTTAAAGTCATCTATGTTTAGTAGATAAGTTTTTTGTCTACCTTCTTGTTGATTTTTCCTGGGAGCACTTTCTTAATAAATCTTCATCTCAGAGTCAGCTTCTAGGTACTGAACCTAAGACATCAGCACCCCTCTTTCTTGTCACCCAGATACTAATTGGTTAAAGTAACTGGTGGCATTAGCCTTTGTCCCTCTCATACCATAAACAACTCTAATTCTCAATTTCTTCCAATAAAACTTTTAGTGAATTTATATCTTTAATCAATGAATATTATATTCACCATTTAATGTTCAGTGTTCTATAAATGAATTTAGTAATAATGAAATAAATCTATTGTTTCTTCCTTCTCCCTTATACACACTGCATGAATTTGTTTTAATTATTATAAGAATTTGTTAGTTATACAGTTATTGTCTATTCAGATACTAAACTTTTTCTGTCAGGATTTTGACTGTGACTGTGGTTTTTATGTCTAGGTCGCTATCAATGAAAGATCAATCTGACAGTGACGAAGCTCTTAGGGAGGGAAACAAGGATTATTGTTCATAGAGGTGGACGTGTTCTGATGTAGAGTCAGTATTAGTGATGGGCATCTAGCCTTGAGAAGAGTGTTGACTCTTCCCAAGCACCTTGGAGGAGGAGGATGCAAAACTATTGATTTCAGCCCTTACTGAGATTGCTTTCTCTCCTTGGTATGAAAAATGACCAAATGTGAGATACTCTAGTTTAGAATTGGGAAAAGCTACCAGTGAATTTATCTCCAGAAAAATTGTTTGCTCTGATTCCTAGTCCTTGAAGAACACCACCCAATCTAGGGTCAACTAAGTATTAGATGATTAAGGATATTATTTTTCTGAAATTGATTTTAATCCACCCTGTAGCAGAAAACCTATTTACTTAGATGACCTTTGATTTGGAGGGCACAGCTACTTGGCTGAAGTCTTGGGAGTGAGAGGTAAGTGAGAAATGATGTGCAATCACTTTCAACAAGGCCAATGTCAGCATCATAGAGTATCTCAGCTGGTACAGGTATACATGTGGTGCAGAGCTAGGAGACATTTCCTAGTTCCGATGATCTGTTTACATTCACTGAGTAGCCCCTCGGATAAACAAAGACAGTAGAAACTCTGTCCACAATTTGGGCTGAAGAGACACACAGACCCTTCTGTTGGATGTGGGAGAGGAATGGGGGTATAGAGGCTGAGGGGCATTGGGCAAACAAGATCAGAGAGGAAGAGCTGTTGGTTATGGTGGGTGGTTATTAAAGCTCTCCCTACCCAGGTACCCTCATGGTACCTGTGGGCGCAGGGACTCTCACTGTGTACAAGTTGAATGGAAAAAGTTGATAGCATTGTGGGGTTCCAGAAAGACAGGCTGTGCCTGTACCCCCACCTCCCATTTTAAGTACACATAAGTCAGAGCAAAGAGCATCATGGACTACATCTGGGTTTGAGGAGATCAGACTGGTGGGAACATCATGGCTCCATGGCAGAGATGTGTCTGAAAGCCAGGAGAACCTTTTGCCTGCAGATTCCTGGCCCAGCTTATTTACACTCACAGGTGGAGGAAGCAGAGTACAAGGAGGAACAGTGACCTGGGATCGGAAAGCCTAGATGGTGACTCTGGGGAGTCTCATTGTGAGCGAACCTGGACTTTCCAAGAATCCATGGGCTGAGAAGAGGGAAGGAGAGAGAAGGAGTGACAGGGGAATTCAGGAAATAGCTGGGTGAGACCGTCTGCTCAGGGGAGCTGGGAGGGGGCTGCTGTGAGCCATGAACAGCAGGAAGCCCAAGCAGGACATTTCTTTGATCAGAGTTCAAGTGCTTTTTGAAATGGAAGATGGAAGTGGGGTGACCTTGAAAGAAGAAAAATAACTCAAGTGTACAGGCTAGAGGAAAAAAAAAAGCAGAGGGATAACTGAAGGGAGTATGAGAACAGCATAAGCTTTGGAAAACTAGCTATGCTTTAAACTCATGCCAAACTGACTTCATTAATATGAACATGGATGTGTGTAATTTATAAAATCCATATTGTACAACTCAAGATTCTGTCACACTGTCATAAAATATATGTGTACTGGAATGGCCTCAGCCAGCATGCAATGGATCTGTTTAGGGAGAAGAGAGAGGGGAAAAGCTGTGGTTCTAAGAGGTTCTAAAGACCTCAATTTAATGAACAAAAAATTCAATAAATAGCACTTACCAGATGTCCGTCCCTGTGCAATATGTTGGAAATTCAAAGGTCTCTGCTCTCAAAAGATGTTGTCTGGTAGAGATTCATAGTTACCATGTGCCAGGATGATCAAAGGAGAGGGAGAAGGAATCCATGTCACAGGCTGGTGATACCTTGGAGATTAGGGACTATTGACAAGACATTTTCTTGAGCATATTCATCGGATATCTGGAAACATTTTTTTAAATTAATTTTTTTTTTGCGGTACGCGGGCCTCTCACTGTTGTGGCCTCTCCCGTTGTGGAGCACAGGCTCCAGATGCACAGGCTCAGCGGCCATGGCTCACGGGCCCAGCTCCTCCGCGGCATGTGGGATCTTCCCAGACCGGGGCACGAACCCGTGTCCCCTGCATCGGCAGGCGGACTCTCAACCACTGCACCACCAAGGAAGCCCTAAATTAATTTTTATTAGAGTATAATTGCTTTACAGTGTTGTATTAGTTTCTGCTGTACAGCAAAGTGAATCAGTTATATATATACATATATCCCCTCTTTTTTTAGATTTCCTTCCCATTTAGGTCACCACAGAGCATTGAGTAGAGTTCCCTGTGCTATACAGTAGCTTCTCATTAGTTATCTATTTTATATATAGTAGTGTATATATGTCAATCCCAATCTCCCAATTCATCCCACCCCGCCGCTTCCCCCCTTGGTGTCCATATGTTTGTTCTGTACATCTGTGTCTCTATTGCTGCTTTGCAAATAAGTTCATCTGTACCATTTTTCTAGATTCCACATATAAGTGATAGAATATGATATTTGGGAAGCATTAGTTTTAATGAAATATTTCAGACATATAGGATAAAATAATGGATATCCATGTGCCCACCACCCAAATTAAGAAACAAAAATCAAAAACACAGATGAAGTCCCTTATGTTTGAAATTCCTGAGATATTTCAAGAAGTCTTTAAAATCCTAGCTAGGCAGACTTCTTACAGGACCTGTCTTGGTTTGGGCTGCTATCACAAAATACCATAGACTGTGTGGCTTACAAACAACAGAAATTTATTTCTCACAGTTCTGGAGGAGGGGAAGGTGCCTGTAGGTTCAGGGTCTAGTGAGGGCCTTCTTCCAGGTTCAAGGTGCCTGTCCCCTCTTCTCACTGTGTCCCCACATGGTGGAAGGGGTGAGGGAGCTCTTTGAGGTTTCTTTTAGAAGGGCAGTAATCCCATTCTTGAGGGCTCCACCTTCATGACCTAATCACCCCTAAAGGCCCCACTTCCCAATACCATCTCATTAAAGATTCTTTTAACATATGACTTTTGGGGGGACACAGACATTCAGTCTGTATCAGGACTTTAACACTCGCAGGACCCTGGGATGAATTAGGACGGTGATGGGTGAGGCTGTGAAGTAAGGATTAGTCCCAAGAATACCCACCTGGAGAAACCTCCCTTTTAAAATGAAGTCTTGCTCTTTCGGCTCAGAACTTGGTGATCAGGAGACCTCCTGCTGAACGCCCAGGCTTGGGACTTGATTTCTGTCTGAATCTGAGGGCTTAGAATAATCCAGGGTAGAAATAAGAGCGTAAAGGAGCACTTAGTCACCCTATAAGCAGGTCTAAGCTGCTCATCTATGTTAGAACACAGGAAATACTGAAAGGAACAATGTCTCTCTTTGAAGAAACTGTCAGTGGAAAGCTTTTAAAAATAATTTCCTTGCAAAATGCATAATGCTCTTATGCAGAACTCTCTGACACTGCTGTTTAGCAGCCTCTTCCATTTGTATGAGCTCTAGGATATTAAACATCCCTTGTGCAGACTCAGAAAATAGCTTTCTTATCACACCGTGCCTGTCAGTTGCGTTTTAGGCACCTGTCCTGGCACAGTGGAGCTGCAGGCAAGGCCAGTTCAGTGTGATGGGTGTGTTGCTGAGATCAGGGCCTTTAGAAGTCCTGGGGCTTGAGAGTTTATAAAGGAGTGGATGGATTTGCAGGATGTTTCTCCCCAGCAATCTGTCTGCCTTTCCTTCTGGGAGTTCTGGTAGCTTGAAAGTTCTGTTAGGTCCTCAGGGCCTCAGAGATTCCAGTGGAGGGGAGCAATGATCCTGGATCATGTTCTCCCAGTTTTGGCTATTGTAATCTGCAGCAGGAATGCAGCTAGAAGCTTCCAGAAAGATCCAGGCACTCCGAGGACCAGCAGTTGGTTTGATCATTTGTCTAAATTCGACAAAACTATGGAGACAGTAACAGCAGCCTACCATCCTTGAGCACATACGATGGACTGAGCCATTTCTACACATGATTGTATTGATTCTCATAACAAAGCCAATGAAGAAGACTTTATTTTCCCCGTTTTAGAAGTGAAGAAGAGGCTAAATAACTAGCTTAAAGTCATACAGTCCAGAACGAGCAGGGTTGGGTTTGAACCTAGGTCAGTCTGGTCTCAGCGTCTGTGCTCTTTTTACGTTCCAACGATTCCCAAATCGGTGTGGGTAAGAATCACCTACTGTGTGATTGAAATAATCGGATAATTGGTCCTTACCACCTTGGGATTGATTTATTTAGACCAGGGTGGGCTGCTTTTTTAACACATTATTTTTTTAATATTTATTTTTTTATTTATTCATTTGGCTGCGTAAGTTCTTAGTTGTGGCACGTGGGATCTTCGTTGTGGCATGCGGGATCTTTCATTGCGGTGCACGGGCTTTTTGTTGCAGTGCACGGGCTTCTCTCTAGTTGCAGCCACAGGCTCAGTAGTTGCAGCATGCGGACTTAGTTGCCCTGCAGCATGTGGGATCTTAGTCCCCCGACCAGGGATTGAACCTGTGTCCCCTGCATCGGAAGGCGGATTCTTAACCACTGAACCACCAGGGAAGTCCCTTTTAACACACATTTTAAACACACTCCATGAGTGGCTTCGACGCAGGTGGTTAGGATGCCACATTGAGAAACACTGGAATGTAGGTCTTCCAGTGGCCAAGCCAATTTCTGGACATCTGTAGCCATGCAGGAAGGGGAGAGACACAGAGAGTGGAATGTTAATTCAAATGAGTTAATTTCCTTGTTGTGGAGAACTGCGAGGAATGGACTTCAGCTCGCCCAGTGGTTTGGGCTCCAGGGTGAGGTCCACACAATTACATGACATCAGCCTGGGCCTCTGGGTCAGCTGAAATAAACCTTGAAGACCCAGGTATTTCCTAGAATGTCTCTGTTGTCCACTTAGGGTCAGAAATTCTTCAGGGCAGTCAGTGGGGTCAGGGTCTCTTTGGCCTTCCTGTCTATTATAATTGGTTAGAACTGAACTGATTTGGGGCAGGATATGTGACCCCATTTCTTGGCAAGACACTCCCAATGGCACATGATCCAGTCCTTACTGGGGAGCCATTGGGTCCAGTGCTGCTTTAGCACGAGTCCTGCAAAGGAGGTTGGTTCCAATCAATCCTACTGGGTCTGGCACAAAGTAAATTGTCGATCAATACTTACTGAATGATTGCTCCTTGAGAAACCATTCTAGCAGGTCACAGTCCCTGCCAGCCTTCGTCACAAGCAGGTAGCAAGTCAAATTGGCAAGTGTCTCCCGCTTCCCTTCCTCTTTCCTCCTCTCTTTGCTGCCCCAGTTCTGGGGTTCACTGAGTTAGGATGAAAAAGCTCTCTTCAAATTGACACACTTAAATTCAGCCAATTTCATCCTGGCATGTAGAAGATATGGCTGCAAAGCCATTTATTGAGAAGATCCTGGAGACACAGAAAACTTCCCATCAAAGCCGGCTGACTGTCAAATTACCCCAGGGCCTAAGGACAAAGGATTTGTTAGTTACTTCAAGATAAAAGGTTAGTGATTTACTGTGCTCTCCTGGGGAGGTTCACATTTTATAGGTAAGCATGTGAGAAAAAGAGAAGATACTCTAACAAAAGCATTTCAGGAAGTGATGGCGACCAGGTAGCTGGCAGGAAATGATGGGGAAAAAAGCCCATGATTGAGCCATTCAGATTTGAGACCTCAGGGAGGATTAACCTGTAACTTATCCTGTCGTGGGCCTTGCTACAAACGCCCTGCAACTCTGGGCACACTTCGATGGCTCAGCATTCCTGAGTCTCCAGGTGAGCTGAGCTTGGATGTGTTTGAGCTGAGCTGAGTGTCTGGATGCTGGCTACATCCATCACCTCTGCGGTCATCTTCCGAGGGAGATTCCTCGCTGCACTGGGCTCTCCTCCTCAGAGTGGCTTCTCCGTGGCACTCAGGTCATGTGGGTCCCCACTTGATACCTTGGAGGTCATCTGCGTAATTGTTTTTTTTTTTTTTTTTAATTTTGAAGTTTTATTACTGTTTAGGACCATAGAAAGGGCAATTATAATAATATGTGACAATACGAACCAAAACATAGGCACCAATCCTCATCGTATTTTTTAATCATCTTTTTTTCTTCTTCTTCTTTCTTACCTTATTTTTAATTGAAATATAGTTGATTTATAATGTTGTGTTAGTTACTGCTGTGACTAACAGCAGTAACTGTTAGTGTTAGTTACTGTTGTGTTAGTTACAGCAAAGTGATTCAGTTATACATATATATGCACATTCTTTTTTAAATTTCTTTTCCATTATGGTTTATCATAGGATATTGAATATAGTTCTCTGTGCTACACAGTAGGACCTTGTTGTTTATCCTTTCTATATATAAAGGCTTACACCTGCTAACCCCAGCCTCCCACTCCATCCCTCTCCAACCCTCTCATGCTTGGCAACTGCCGGTCTGCTCTCTATGTCTGTGATTCTGTTTCTGTTTCATAGATAGGTTCATTTGTGTCGTATTTTGGATTCCACATATAAGTGGTATCCCATGGTATTTGTCTTTCTCTGCCTGACTTACTTCACTTAGTATGATAATCTCTAGGTCCATTCATGTTGCTGCAAATGGCATTATTTCATTCTTTTTATGGCTGAGTAGTATTCCATTGTATATATGTACCACATCTTCCTTATCCATTCATCTGTTGATGGACACTTAGGTTGTTTCCATGTCTTGGCTATTGTGAATACTGCTGCTGTGAACATAGGGGTGCATGTATCTTTCTGAATTATAGTTTTGTCCATCTGAGCAATTTTTAATGTACTAGAACAGGGGCCAATTTTGCCCCCCCAACCCTGAGGGAATATTTAGCAATGTCTGAAAGACATTTTTGGTGGTCATAAGTGGGATGGTGGCATTGTTGCTATTGGGATGCCAAGGGTAGAAGCCATAGATACTGCTAAATTTCCAACAGTGTACAGGGCAGCCCCACCCAGCAAAGAATTATCCAATCCAAACACCAATAGCTAAGGCTGAGAAGCCTTGTACCAGTGGAAGCCTATCGGGAGATAAGTACACATTTCATAAGGGCAGCGGGGACAGGTGAGTGGCTGCAATTAGGGCTGGTGTGGGATTCTGCCTCCTCAGCTAGGGATTTCAGGAGTGGTTCCAAACCCTAGCTGTGATCCATAAATTCACTGATGGGAAGTGGCCTTGCTCAAGGAGAGGGAGGACAAACTAGAGTCCAACCCACCCTTTTCTCATTTTCCCCAGGCTCCCCGTCTCCTTCCCCCAATGCCCCACAAGGAAGAGATGTATGCCTGCCATGGGGCCCAAATTTTCCCAAACTAAGTGGAAGGGCTGTGGATAGGCTGTGCATGGGGCTGGGGACAGCCCCCTTCTGGTAGACGGAGCCTTTCCTGGAGCAGGTCCTTAGCCTGCAAGGTCCTTGGAGAGTAAAGAGGGAGGGGTTCAGGGCCCAGCTCTGTTTTGTGTCCACAGCTTCTAGCACAGGTTGACACACATGGGGCACTCATTAAACCTCTCTTGAATGTATGAATGAAAGGGTGCCCTATTGAGCTTGAATAATTCTTAGACATTTCTTACCCCAGACTTGAGGGTGGTTCCTGGTTAGAGAGGATGCAGGTGGCTGATGGAACCAACAGGAAGCAGCCCTCATTTTCTCTCCTGTCTGGGCCTCCATTAGCACCGAGCCCCTCCCCTTGTTCAGTGTGATGTGGTGG
Source organism: Tursiops truncatus (assembly GCF_011762595.2). Lineage (NCBI taxonomy): Eukaryota > Metazoa > Chordata > Mammalia > Artiodactyla > Delphinidae > Tursiops > Tursiops truncatus. The sequence continues at coordinate 66,373,730 of NC_047046.1, forward strand.
TGACACACGGGCTTTGGGACTGGGTGGACTCGTGCCCGCATCCTGGCTCTGCTGTTTCCCGGTGGTATAAGGTTGGCCAAGTGGTGTAACCTTGGTGAGCTTGTTTCCTCATATGTAACATAGAGATAATAGCAGTTCGCCACTTAGTTCATAAAGTTTTAGAGGATTACATGAAATAATGCATGAGGAGTAGAGGTGGCCAAGAGATTTTCCCAAGAAGCTTGTAGTTGGAAGGTCAGATAGAAAAGTAAACAAGCAAAAATAGAATCATGTAAGTGTCATAGTAGAAATATACATGAGATAATATGTGAAAACACTTAGCATAATTTCTGGCCCTTGGGAGATATTCAATAACAAGAATTCCGTTCTCCTTATGAAAAATGCGGTGGGACTTCAGAAGAGGGGCCACATGAGAGTAAAGCTGGGTGTACACTTTGAGTTCTAGAAGGAGGAGGTTAAACAAGTTTATATTTGATGACCTCTATTTACTCCACATAACAGAGATATATGTTATTTCCAGAGGGAGGAAAGGAAATGGGGACAAGGTTTGGACTGGAGAGGGTGGGAAGGGTTTGGGAAGCTGATGTGGGAAACAGGAAAATGTATCGAGTGGGAATGAGAATGCACAAGATAAGACACAGCTAAGACTGAATTTATTTACTAAAAGTAAATAGGCTAAGACTTTTTTTTTTGGTTTTCTCCTGCAGTATGGAGGAGTCAGACCTCCTTCAAGTGTGGGCTCATGGGCTGTCAGGAAGGCAGGGACGTTGATGGTATTGATGAGACCACAGGTGAATCACTGGGGTCCAAGGTGGTGAAAAGGGATGTGTATCCAGGAGGTGGGTGCGGACTAGGAAGACGAACTGAGGGACTGGTGTTATGAGGAAAAAGGGAGAGAGAAGGCACAGCAGAAGGGCAAGAAACTGGGCTCGGACAAGAGCATCTGAGTTTGCTATTTTGCAGGAGCAGGGGTTCTGGGTGATGAGAAATTCTACAGTGAGCATGTGTTGATGGGTTAGTAGGAGGGGTAGAGGTCCTTGGAGAAGAAGGGGCTGAATTCAGTGCACACTGACTTTGGGTGGTGGGGGGAGGTGAGGTGCGCTGGAAATGGAGTCACGCGGAAAATTCTTGGCATTTGTTATGGTTTGAATTGTGTCCCCCTGTGAAAGATATGTTGAAGTCCTGACCCCCAAGAACCTCAGCATGTGACCTTATTTGGAAATAGGGTCCCTGCAGATGTTCAGGTGAGATCACACTGGAGTAGGGTAGCCCCTTCATCCGTATGACTCATGTCCTTCTAAGAGAGGGAAAACGACGTGTAAAAACAGAGACGCACAGGGAGAAAGAAGATGATGCCACGTGATCACAGAGGCAGAGACTGGAGTGACGCATTTACAAACCAATGAACACCAAGATCGCCGGCCACCACCAGGAACGGGGAGAGGGGAGGAAGGATCCTCCCCTGCAGGTTTCAGAGGGAGCTCGGGCCTGCCGACACCTTGATTTCCGATGTTGGCCTCCAGCACTGTGAGAGGGTAAATTTCTGTTGTTTTAAGCCACCTGGTTTGTGGTGCTTTGTTGTGACAGTCCTAGGGCGGTAATGTACACGCCTCTCTCCTGGTCCAAGGTTACCCGTCCTTTAAAGGTCCACTCAATTTCCAGGGCCTCCAGCAAGGCTTTCCGCTCCTCTGGTCATACTGACCTCCCCTGCCTTCCTTCTCTGATTTCCACCTACACTGGAAGTCTGGTACAATTATGCATGAAATCAGCATGTAATTCTGATATGTTTTATGATTTCCTTCACCTTGATTGAAGATTTATCTTTACCTAGTCTGTAAGCTCCTCACCTTTCTGAATTTCTGACGCAGCCTCAGGCAGTGCCGGGTTTCTGGTAGGCGCTCATCCATTACTCATGAATCTCTTGCCGGCAGAATAGTGTCTAAACTTGATCCTCATCTAGGTCACTTGCAGTGTGCTTTTCTGGGGCACCACTATCCTGCTGGAGTTTGGGTACTGATGGGCTCTCTCGACTCATTATGGAAAACTATAAAATGCACATCCTCCAAAAAGGCATAAGGCATTTTTTAAATCATGAGAACAGCTCAAACACAGGAATGCTCAACTGAAGGAAACCCCCAAGACCAAAGTACATACACAACTGATTAAATGATGGGAAGGGGAGGAAGAATATTTTATTAACCCAAAGTTTTTTTTTTTTTAATTACAGTTTTAAATTGCGTAATAAGGCTTGGAACATTTTTTCTTTTTAAATAACTTTTATAACTATTTTCCTGTTCACACCTGTCACAATAGAATTTAATTTATACAGCTTTCTGGGGACATGTACACTGATTAAATTAGTTACACTGAGGCTGAACAAAACTTAGAAAAACAAAGAGGCAGCACCTTTCTATGAAAGGGGTGCTATGAATACGTAAGTGCCCGTCTGTGCAGAAAACACCTTTTGAATTTTATTTAAGAGGTGAGAGAGTAGCATTGACATATATACACTACCAAATGTAAAATAGATAGCTAGTGGGAAGCAGCCGCATAGCACAGGGAGATCAGCTCAGTGCTTTGTGTCCACCTAGAGGGGTGGGATAGGGAGGGTGGAAGGGAGATGCAAGAGGGAGGGGATGTGGGGATATATGTATATGTATAGCTGATTCACTTTGCTATACAGCAGAAACTAACACACCATTGTAAAGCAATTACACCCCAGTAAAGATGTTAAAAAAAAAAAAAGATGGTAATAGTGACTGTTTCTGGGGAAGGGATCTCCAGAAGCAGGAGGCAGGGGGAGGGAAGAAAGGGAGACTTTTCACTTTGTACTATTTTATTCTGAGTTTTTTTTTTAAAAAAATCATGTGTGCTTATCAAAGAGAGAGAAAGGGAGGGAGGAAGGAACAGAGGAAGAGAAGAGGAAGGAAGGAAACGGGAAGAAGACATAAAGGTAGCTCAGACTAGGGGACAATTAGAAAGCAAAGACAGGGTCCTTGGAAGGATGATCTGGGCTTGGATACGGGGTAGTAGCCTTCACTCAGATGTAGTCAGGGAGAAGGAAGCCCCCCCCCCCCCCCCCCCCACAGATACACACCTTTAATGATCAAGTCTGCTATCTTCAGAAGCCATATTCTCATAAAGCTTTTCCTGGGGTGAGATGATGCTGTCATTCTTGATGTCAGTCCAAGTACCCAGGCAGGGTTTCTCTGCTGGCTTAATTGCTCTTGTCTGCATCCCAATGCCTCTCCCTGGGGAGCCTCAGTTACCTTGGTTCCTCTGAGTACCACAGACCTCTCTTTGGCCCTCTTCCCCTATGAGAGTCGTTTCCTCAGTCATTCCCTCTGCTTGGAGATTTCAGACTCTGCTTTTCTTTCTTTTTGTAATAAATTGCATGCAGCAGATATTGGGGACACTGGAAGCAGTGGGCTCCAGGCTCCCCAGGTCACATAGCCACACATAGCTATACCCAGGTCACAAAGGTGGCACTGCTGCGGCTAGATTGTAGGGCTCCTCACCCCTACCCAGTGCTCTTTCCACAATCCCACAGCCTGACACTCAGATTACACACCTCCTGCTACATCAGAGTGATGGGCAGAACGGGGGACCTTGGCAGAAATGCCGTGGAGAGCGTGTTTGCGAGTCACACAGCAGCAGAACTGACAAGAGTCCCTGGAGAAGATCATTACCTTGAATGTATTGGTTAACTCTGTTAAAGGAACAGTTTCTGAATGACTCACTCATCAGCGGTTTGGTCCTTAACACTCTCTAGACTGTGATTCATCGCTGCATTCATCCCAGCCAGCCCAGTGCCTGACACATGGTAGGCTTATCACCAGTTTGTGTCAAGTGAGTGCACTGACTTACCATTTATATAGAAGGGAGACATCCAGTCCCTTACTGTAGTTTTACAACTAAACTGAATTCATTTGGAAGAAGAATCTCGATAAAAAGAAGTGTGTCAAGGGAAGAGGGAAGGCTGAAATAGAGGCTGTGTGAACCCGTCTCCTGGTGCCTGTGTGTGTGCGTGCGTGCAGTGGAAGTGAGAGTAAGGGAACTAGGATGGGCTGCATGCTCTTTGGTCCTCAGGGACAGTGAGCTCACAGCCGCCTCCCCCCTGCCCCCAACCCCGGCCTGGGTGGCATGGCACTGCTGGCGGAAAGAATTCAGCTTTGGGGGAAGTGGGTGGACAGACAGCAGGGCTGTGTGTTCTGAGCCAGCTTGTGGGAGAAAAGAACACCAGCTGGGACGTGAAACAGTCCAGGAACTGAGAACCTGTGCTAAAAGGCATGGAAATTGGCAGACAGGGAGCGGGCACATGTTGGAGATACGCAGGGACACAGATGCACTGAGCTGCAAGACTGTGTGTGGGGTTAGCCACTTCCCTCCCTCCCGACTCCTCTCCGCCCCATGCCCTTTCACATACAGCTCAGAGCAGCTGAAGCAAAGATCTCCTTCTACTGCTGAAGAGTCTAGTACAGAACAGAGTCTCTGGACCAAATTCATAGCCTGAGTTCCTTGGCCGTCAAGACTCTTAGGTACGTAATCGTTTTCTTGACTCAGTGAGAATTTTAGAGAAAACCATTGTCCCCTCCCCCAGAGAAATAGAAACAAAGGACACCCAGCCTCCACGTGGGAGGGAAGCTGTTCTCTCTAGTCATATGCCCTCTCCAGGGACCCTTATAACCTGAGCCTGAAGAAAGCTTTGCGTCCACCTGGTCTAACCTTCATTTTTACAAACAAAGACATTGAGGGGCAAAGAAAGGACCATGACTTACTCAGGGTCACAAAACCAGCAAGAAGTGGAAACAGTACTCAAACTGGGTCTTCCTGTTTGAAATTGCATAAGCTTTCCAGTCCAGCAGTGATCTCACTATGGCTTCTGCAGGGATCTAGGGGTTCACTGTCAATCTAAACCCTCACTGACACCAATGCTGGGCTACAAAGGATGATCACCAGGGCCCTCAGCAGAGGAACAGATGGGGCTAAGGTTTCCTTTGGGCTCTTTCCCTTGCTTTTTTCCAATCCCTCTTTCATTCCTTGTTATCTGGCTTCCTCTCTCTCTCTTGCTGTCCCTGGTGTCTGAATACCCAGAGGCTGTGTCCACCTGGCCAGCCTTCCTTCTTTGAAGTGTTCAGAGGCCAAAGCACCATTTCTTCCTCTGCAACTTGGATCTTGGATCAGAACTTTTATTTCTCCCCAGCTGAGCAGCTCTCAGCTATGTGGTTGGGTGGATTCTGTGACTAGAGGAATTCACTGGGTGGCATGAGTGATGTGTACTTAACCCTATCAGAGTCAAGCCCATTAACCCAGCTGACTCACTCACGGGAACACAGTCTGCCTTGCTGATGTGTCCTTTCTAAGCAGCTCCACTCTTATGTCAGAAGAGCCGAGAGGGAGAAGACAGCTGCTTGGCAAAGTGATCCACTCCTGATGTGGTTGACGTTGACTCAGGAGTAGGGGAGCAAGCAGCTCTAGGTCCTTTAGCACCCACTGAGCCTCTAGTGTTCCCTAGTTATGCCCACCTACTTCATATGTATACACAGCTAACAGTCCTTCACTGAGCAGAGTAATGAGTGCTGCAGACACATTGCCTCATTCGGTTCTCAGCCTGGGGTACAGGCATTATCCCCCATCTTGCGGATAAGGGCAGAGACTTAGAAGAAGGATCAAGTTACTGTTAGTGAGGGGAGCCATGATTTATTTATTTGAAGTATAGTTAATTTACAATGTTGTGTTAATTTCTGCTGTACAGAAAGGGATTCAGTTATACATGTACATACATTCTTTTTTATATTATTTTCCATTATGGTTTATCCCAGGATATTGAATATAGTTGCCCATGCTATACAGTAAGATCTTGTTGTGTATCCATTCTATATGTAATAGTTTGCACCTGCTAACCCCAAACTCCCAGTCCATCCCTCTCCCATCCCCCCCTCCCTTGGCAACCACAAGTCTGTTCTCTGTATCTGTGAGTCTATTTCTGTTTCATAGATAAGTTCATTCGTGTCATATTTTAGATTCCACATGTGATATCATATGGTATTTGTCTTTCTCTTTCTGTCTTACTTCACTTAGTGTGATAATCTCTAGGTCTATCCCTGTTGCTGCAAATGGCATTATCTCATTCTTTTTTTAAGAACTGAGTAGTATTCCATTGTATATATGTACCACATCTTTATCCGTTCCCGAATGTCGATGGACATCCAGGTTGTTTCCATGTCTCGGCCATTGTAAATAGTGCTGAGGAGCCAGGATTTCACCTGAGGTCTCTCTGCTCTGAAGTCTTCCATGCTTCCTAAGGCTCTGCCTTCCTATGTCTAGTGCTTTTTTGCCCTGCCTCTTCCTGGATTCCCATAAGAAATTCTACTTTTTAAAATCACCAGCTGTGACATTCACTCTCTGGGGATGAAATGACATAACCTTTCTTATTCTAACAGAAACATGAGCAAGGGAGAGGCCATCTGATCTCAGTGTGTGGGCAGCATTGATGCTTCATACTAAGTTATGGGATCATCATCATCTTGCCTGACCTCCCTGAAGTGCTGGAGGGGGAATTTGTGGGTTCATTAGGAAAATTGTTCTGGAAGTGTTCAGCATTATTCTCGTCTGTGGTGAAGAGAATGGCTGAGGGCAAATACCTACCCAGACTGGCCCTGGAAGGCAAGTTGCTGGGTCACCCTGACATGGATGTATGGGACTGATGGAATTCAGACAAGAGGGTAGCTCTGCCTCACTCTCCATGGACAAGGCCCTGGGACACGCTCAGAAGCTCAACAGGACAAATTCCTGTGGAGCTTGTGGCACTGTGTGAAGAGCACAGGCTGAGAATCCAGAGACCTGCATTCCTCCAGATCACTGGAAATGCCCCCTCTTGGGCCCCAGTTAGACTGTATGGTCTTTCCATCTCTCACATGTCCAGGTTTCTGTGAGAAAGATAGCTCTGGTCTTTCTTATCTGTGATATCACAGAAAAGAAAGATTAGATTAGATTCCACATATAAGACTGGTCTACCTTTCTTATCACAGATTTAAAAAGATATTGGAGTCAGCGTCTACCTCTCCTTGTAGGGTTCTCCTCAGTAGGTTAAACATTCTCACGTGCTATTCTTTCTAGACCCAGACCCTTTGCTCTCAAGTACCAGAATTGATCAAACCCTTCAGATAGGGGTTGGCTTGATGGAGAGATTAGAGTGGGACTTTCTTTGACCTGGGTGCTATTCTTCAGTAACACCATCTTCTCTGCAGTGTCCCCCAGGAGACCTTCTGAATCATGGCCAAATTATTCTACTTAGGCCAGTTATAACACAAGATGATCCGTGATGCAGAGCACGTAGTTTTCATGGTGATATTTATTAAGGGGCCAGCTAAACTGGGCATGACTACTGTTCTGCTTGGGGACTGTTGGATAATTTGACAAATCCTCTACTCTCTTCAAAGGCTTTAAAAAACAAATCGTTTCTTTCAGTTACTGACAAGGAGCTAGTCCCCGTTCTAGCTTTGAGAGAAATGGAAAGAAAGTCTGAGAAACTGGAAAAGGGAAAGAAAGTCTGAGAAACAGTAGAAAGTGAAGCCATGTTTAGACAATCCAACCTCATGGAAACCCAGGGAATATCTATTAGGATCCACCTGGTAGGTCATCCTATTGCAGCCTGCCTCATATCAGTCCTAACTCTACCATCTGACAGATACCAGAGGCCCCTGCACAGATAAAGGTAAACCTGTTTTTCAGTAGGGCAGTATTCTTAATTGTAGGGTTAGTGCCTTGAACACTCAGAAGGTGCCCTGGCTGACCAGCCACAGCTCCAGGACAAAAAGCCATCAGTTCAGGAAAACTTTGTTATGTCAGAATGGCATTCAGAGCCTCCATTTAATAAAACTTCATTTATGGGCACAGAAATTTGAATTCTATGTAATTTTGATACGTTATAAAATATTCATCTTTTGCTTTAAAAAGCTATTTAAAAATCTAAAAACTATACTTAGCTTTTGGGACATAGATGGTGGGTCGAATTTGGCCTGTGGTTCGCCAGTCCCTGATTTAACTAACAGTAATGGACACCTGGCTGATATCTCCAGGCACCACCACAGACTGTTAGCTTCTACCTTTCTGGAACTTCTCTCCTTCTTGAGCCAATTTAGATCAGGTCCAGGAGGCCCCACCAATGATAGGAGCTGGAGTTACTATTGTGGCTGTAGGCCTAGTTGTACCGTAGTTTCTCCCAGTTCCTCAGAGAACTTGTAGATTTTGTGGAATTACCTTTTTCCCCTCCAGAGCTGGCTGGGTGCATGGATTAATTTCCTATTGTTGCCATAATAAATGACCGAAGATTTAGCAGCTTAAAATAACACAAATTTATTATCTCATAGTTCTGTGTGTCAGAAGTCCAGATTTAGGCCATGTTGAGTTGGGTTTCTACCACTTGCAATGGAAAGAATTCTGGCTGATGTGGTGACGTATAACATAACTACCCTATATTCTGTTTGTAAGGCCTCTACCACTAGACTGTAAGTTCTTTAAGAGCAGGAATTGGGTCCCTTACATTTATCTCCCACAGTGATGGGCACTTCATAAGGGTATGAATTATGAGGCATTGTGGTACAGTGGCAAGAGAGCCTGCTGTGGGGGGAGGGAAGAGAGACCATCTGAGTACAAGAAGGAGATGGAGAAGCACAATGGGTGCCAAAGAACCAGTATAGGAATACATGTGCTCACAGATGGAGTCTGAGAAACAGAAAACTCAGGAGGAAGAGGAGGCAAATGTGGCTCTTGCTCCACTATTGCTCCCATTCCCATCCTTGTCTGTCTGTCTGACTGTCTCATCAACAGTAATGGACACTTGGCTATAATATCTAGGCACCCTTAGTTTTTTAGCTCCTACGTTCCTGGATCCTCTCTACTTACTGAGCCAATTCAGACCAGATTAGAGAGGCCCCACCAGCAATAGGAACTGTTCTAGGCCTAGTCAGTGTGCGCGCCCCACCCCCATGTCTACCTCATACACGGCAAGTCCCTGACTTCCCAAGACAGTCATCCTCACCCAGATCACTTCTTGCCCACCATTTTCCTCCCCCATCCCCGCTGGCGGCGGGGGCAGGAAGGTTTATGAAATAGTTTCTGTGGCTGAGGTGGGGAGGGTGGGAGGTAGGGGAGGAAATGTCTTCTTGGTTTGATACATTTGAGCAGATAAGGCTTCTCCGTTCATGCTCTGACATTGGCTCTGGTGCCCAGTGGTTAATAGCTGGACTCCGGGGTCAAGTCCTATTTTTGCCCTTAATCTCTGTGAGAACTGGGTCTCAACATCATTATTTGCATAATGAGTAAAATAATATTACTGATATCATAGGGTCACTTATGAAGATTAACTACTGTAAAGCACCATTAAATAATGTAAAACATGAAATAATATAAAATATGTAAAGTTCTTATAACATACCTGGGACCCAGTGAGCACTCAATAAGTATAACCCATTCTTATTTTTTTTTACTGTTATATATTTTTATTATTCTTTTCCAAAATCAACCAAACTCTCCGGTGGGCCCAGCTCCCAAAATGTTTTGTTGTTGATCAGCTCTAAGGATATATTTGATAACAAGGTGAAGAATAAATCTAAAATTTCGGTTAATTGTCACAGACAGTTCTGGTCTATGGGGGCAACTTTGGCACAGAGCCTGTGACTGTAAAGGGACAAGGCTGTCTTGTAGATGTGGCTCACATGGAGAAGTCTGACAAGTCACAGTGGATTCTGAAAGATGGACTTCGAACTTCCAAAAGAAGGATAATTAAATCAGGGGTTTTATGGGAAATTATTACTGTCTTAGTTTCTGGGTGCCAAGAAAGAAGATCAAAAATAATTTTCCATGTGAATAGGAATTTTTGTCGTCCATTTGAGAAAAAGGTTTTATCTTCTCTTGCATATAGTAGTCATTTTAAGATGAATTGTTAGCTTTTACACTTTAATGTGATGTCACATATTCCATCTTTATTGCTTTGATTTAATATTCTATCTTAAGCATGTTTCCAGTGAGAAATAACAGAAGAAATACTGCTGGGGAGGAGATTTCAAGATTTCCAAAGGGTGAATATGAACAATTATAAAAAATGAATTTCTGATGGTTTTTTTTTTTGAAGAATTTAGAATTTTTAGAGTTTTAGTCTCTTCTCTAGAGCAGGATAGATGCAGTGTTGGAAAGTTAGATCACTGGGCACAGCTCTTTGATCACATTAGTTGAAAGAAATTCCCATATCCTTGAATTCCTTCAAATACCTTGCCAGTCTGACACATCCTGTGACTTCTCGCTATATTCTTTTTATATCTGTGTTTTATTTTTCTTTTTAGACTCTGAATTCTTTAAGAGAAGGAAATATATAAATATATATATATACATACACACACACACACACGTGCCCATCTTTCCCAATAGCTAACAGGATTTTGTATGTAACAAAAGCACTTGATAAATGGGTGGGTTTGTGGAAGTTAAGCATAGTGGAAAGAGTGATTCCAGAATTCTATACAAGATCATGGTCACCGTCCATGGTTTAGATCTCATGTCATCTGCTTACTAAGTGAATGACCTTGGGTCTCCGTTTTCTGATCATCCTGAAGCTGGGTGATATCACTGACTTTCTAGGAAAACTTAAAATTCCATACATGATAGAGCCTGTTACCTGGCATGAAATAAGCCCCAAGTTACACAAGACTTTAAAATAATGACCATTTACAGTAATATGGATTTTTAAAGAATTTATGAAGTATTTTCATTTTCTCCCCATTGCCCACCAACTGGGGAAATCATCTGTTTTTTTGAGAGTTTAAGGCTTCAATTGATCATACCTTCAAAGCAAAATTTATGTGTTCTTTGCACCATGGAATGTTAGAGTTGGAGAGGCTGTTTAAGGCTATTTTGCCTAAGCCCTGCTCCTAATGTGGAAACTGAATCTGATTTCATGGAAGGAGGCCAGTGGGCCTGGACCTTACAGGGAGAGTGGAATTGGCTAAGTGGAGAATGGGGAGGCGGAGATGGTGTTGGTTCTAGCAGGAGCATGGAGGCGATGGTGGGGAGGGGTATAGGGATGAGCTAAAGGGAAGAAGGAACTTACTAGGTGGGTTTTAGAAATAATGAGAAGACAAGGCTGACTTGTGAGCAAGGGGACCTGCATTTCATAAGCCAGGTACTATGCCGAGTGTTTTACTGAATGTTCACAATAATTCCATTATGTCCTTGATGCTGTTCATCCATTTTACAGATGAGGCAGCTGTTCATAAAAGTTAACTTGTCATTGCTATGTAGCCAGTGTGTTTCCCCATTTATTATTCTGTGAAGGCTCACAAAGGAGGACAAGTCAGTGACATTAGACAGGAAGGGATGTTGGGGCCATTTTATAAAGGCTTTGATGTCAGGCTAGGGAGGAGAGGCTCATCTTAGAGACAGTGGAAAGACATTCAAAGTTTTCAGTTTCAGACTTGGGGAAATGAGGTTTATGATACAATAAAAGAGGTGAGTTAGGAAGCTTTAACCCAACAGCTGTAAATTCCTTAGTTCATCTTTGAAATATGAGCTTTTCACTTCAGTTCCTGTCAATCCTAATTTGTTTATTAGGTGTACCCTTTCTCCAAGGGGAATGGAGAAAGGCAGAGTGTCTAAGACTCCACCCATCCACACTGGCACTTATTAAAGGAATTGTAATGAAGAGCAGGAAGTTTTCCCACTTTGCTGCTGGCAGAGTCCAGAGCAGAGGAGGGCATGCTAATGCTTTCTTAGCAACATGGAACAATTGTGCCCAAGATAGCATTAGAAGCACTCATTCTGAATTTTTCATATCTTCTCCATTCCAGTTTTATCCCCTCAAGTCATGGATTAGCCCTAGGACTGGAAAGTTTTTAGCTCACCATCAATTTCTTGGCTGTTGGGGAATAGGGGTGTCATTGATATTATTACATTATTGCCCATAATAAGTTTAATATGAAATGGAATTATGGGACAGGACTTGACAGCTGTCCGTTGCCTTGAAAATTAATACCTCACCTTCACCCTGGTGTTTTTATTTAATAAGTGCTTTACCTCATCATTTGTCTTTTCAGCAGCACTGTTATCCATCCCACCGTGCAATTAGAGCAGCTGACTGCTTCATTAGCCACGAATCCATCTTGGCACGGTCTCCCTTCCCCTTTCATACTGTGGGCCTGTTGAGTTCCAGATCTCCTGGCACTGCCCCCGAACAGCCAGGGTGACCCTCTGTCAAAGTCATTGGCAGTGGGCTTCTCTTTCTAATTCAATCATGCTGACCCTGGGCTGCCCAGAGATGCCCAACACAAAGACCCTGGAAGCATGGGTGTTGATAAATCGTTGGGACTTTCTTGGCTGCTTGCTGCTCTATTAAAACCCACGTTCCTTTTTTTATTTCTTTTGCTGTAGAGTGTTATGCTCATCCAGGTGACCAGAAGAGGGAAGAAATGACTCCAAAAAATTTTAATCTCCACTCATGAGTAGGTGAGTTAATGTATTAAACTTTCAAGGTAACACAATGCAAGCCCCCTTTTTTCATCTCTTCTTCCCATAGAGAATTTAGAGCCACGAGGAATGTCACAGACCATTGTGGTCCAAGCACGAGCATTTCTGATTCAGTAACTCTGGAGAGGGGTTAAGTACACGTGTCTTGAAAAAGATTCAGTTGATTCTCAGAGGTCACAAATACTACTCTTGTGAGAGAATGATTGAGGTTCTAAAGCCGCACTGTGGAATACCGTAGCCATTTGTCACATGGGGCAATTTAAACGTAAATGAATTAAAGTTGAATAAAATTGAAAATATAGTTCCTCAGCCATACTAGCCACATTTCAAAGCTCAAGCCACATGTGGTCAGTGGCTACCATATTCAACAACTTTTCATTATGGAAAGTTCTGTAGGACAGTGTTGCTATAAAACATGAATTCAGTATTGTTTGTTGTTTATTCTAAGTGGAGAAACAGTGCCTTGGGAAGCAGAGCAGGATGAAAAGTCAGACAGAGGATTTAGGACCTACTGTCCCTGAGTGGGAAAGCATCAGTCAGTGGGTATTTCCCTGATGCCCAGAATATCAGTCCACTCAGGTTAGATTGTAACTTCTAGGCTGGCTGTGTTTTCATCAGGTTTTTAGCAATTAGAACACATGCCATCTTTTTTTAAAAACATCTTTTTTGGAGTAAAATTGCTTTACAGTGTTGTGTTAGTTTCTCCTGTATAACAAAGTGAATCAGCTATATGCATACGTATATCCCCATATGCCCTCCCTCTTGAGTCTCCCTCCCACCCTCCCTATCCCATCCCTCTAAGTGGTCGCAAAGCACCAAGCTGATCTCCCTGTGCCATGCAGCTGCTTCCCACTAGCTATCTATTTTACATTTGATAGTGTATATATGTCAATGTTACTCTCTCACTTTGTCCCAGTTTACCCTTCCCCCTCCCTGTGTTCTCAAGTCCATTCTCTATATCTGTGTCTTTATTCCTGTTCTGCCCCAGGTTCATCAGAACCTTTTTTTTTTAGATTTCATATATATGTGCTAGCATACAGTATTTGTTTTTCCCTTTCTGACTTACTTCACTCTGTATGACAGACTCTAGGTCCATCCAGCTCACTACAAATAACTCAATTTCATTTATTTTTATGGCTGAGTAATATTCCATTGTATAAATGTGCCACATATTCTTTATCCATTCATCTGTTGATGGACACTTAGGTTGCTTCCATGTCCTGGCTATTGTAAATAATGCTGCAATGAACATTGTGGTACATGACTCTTTTTGAATTATGGTTTTCTCAGGGTATATGCCCAGTAGTGGAACTGCTAGGTCATATGGTAGTTCTATTTTTAGTTTTTAAGGAACCTCCATACTGTTCTCCATAATGGCTGTATCAATTTTACATGTAGGTTTCCCCCTCAGCCCAGTCCTGCCTTCCCCACTGCCTTACAGATGTCTCTCCTGAATACATTTGCAATAAACTTTCTGCATGAAACTCTGTCTCAAAGTTTATTTACAAGTACCGAATCTAAGATAGCTATGCTCACATGCAAAATCACATGACCTAAACAGACTACACTGGAACAAATAACGGGAGATGTTTCTTATCTTGGGTCCATCTCTTTAAGAAAGTTCTCCATTTAATCAAATCTACCTGCCCTCTTAAAATCTGGAGGAGTAATTCTCCCTCCATGTCTCATTCTGAATCTATGAGGCTGCACAGATTATTGAAAAAATCCACTGCATAATATCCTGCTTTATGTGATTTATGTATGTGGGTTTACCTCTGGGCTTCCTGTCCTGTTCCATTGATCTATATTTCGGTTTTTGTGCCAGTACCATATTGTCTTGATTACTGCAGCTTTGTAGTATAGTCTGAAGTCAGGGAGCCTGATTCCTCCAGCTCTGTTTTTTTCCCTCAAGATTGTTTCCCTCAAGATTGGCTATTTGGGGTCTTTTGCGTCTCCATACAAATTTTAAGATTTTTTGTTCTAGTTCTGTAAAAAAATACCATTGGTAATTTGATAGGGATTGCATTGAATCTGTAGATTGCTTTGGGTAGTAGAGTCATTTTCACAATATTGATTCTTCAATCCAAGAACGTGGTATATCTCTCCATCTGTTTGTGTCATCTTTGATTTCTTTCATCAGTGTCTTATAGTTTTCTGAGTACAGGTATTTTACCTCCTTAGGTAGGTCTATTCCTAGGTATTTTATTTTTTGTTGCAGTGGTGAATGGGATTGTTTCCTTAATTTCTATTTCTGATCTTTCATTTTTAGTGGATAGGAATGCAAGAGATTTCTGTGCATTAATTTTGTATCCTGCTACTTTACCAAATTCATTGATGAGCTCTAGTAGTTTTCTGGTGGCGTCTTTAGGATTATCTATGTATAGTATCATGTCACCTGCAAACAGTGACAGTTTTACTTCCTCTTTTCCAATTTGTATTCCTGTTATTTCTTTTTCTTCTCAGAATGCCATGGCTAGTACTTCCAAAACTATGTTGAATAATAGTGGCGTGAGTGGAAGTCCTTGTCTTGTTCCTGATCTTAGAGGAAATGCTTTCAGTATTTCATCATTGAGAATGATGTTTGCTGTGGGTTTGTCAGATATGGCATTTATTGTGTTGAGGTAGGTTCCCTCTATGCCCACTTTCTGGAGAGGTTTTATCATGAATGGGTGTTGAATTTTGTCAAAAGCTTTTTCTGCCTCTATTGAAATGATCTTATGGTTTTTATTCTTCAATTTGTTAATATGGTGTATCACATTGACTGATTTGCATATATTGAAGAATCCTTGCATCCCTGGGATAATCTCCACTTGATCATGGTATATGATCCTTTTAATGTGCTGTTGGATTCTGTTCACTAGTATTTTGTTGAGGATTTTTGCATCTATATTCATCAGTGATATTGGTCTGTAATTTTCTTTTTTTGTAGTATCATTGTCTGGTTTTGGTATCAGGATGATGGTGGCCTCATAGAATAAGTTTGGGAGTGTTCCTTCCTCTGCAATTTTTTGGAAGAGTTTGAGAAAGCTGGGTGTTAGCTCTTCTCTAAATGTTTGATAGAATTCACCTGTGAAGCCATCTGGTCCTGGACTTTTGTTTGTTGGAAAATTTTTAATCAGAGTTTCAATTTCATTACTTGTGATTGGTCTGTTCATATTTTCTATTTCTTCTTGGTTCAGTCTCAGAAGGTTGTGCTTTTCTAAGAATTTGTCCATTTGTTCCAGGTTGTCCATTTTATTGGCATATAGTTGCTTGTAGTAATCTCTCATGATCCTTTGTATTTCTGCAGTGTCAGTTGTTACTTCTCCTTTTTCATTTCTAATTCTATTGATTTGAGTCTTCTCCCTTTTTTTCTTGATGAATCTGGCTAAAGGTTTATCGATTCTGTTTACCTTCTCAAAGAACCGGCTTTTAGTTTTATTGATCTTTGCTATTGTTTCCTTCCTTTCTTTTTCATTTATTTCTGATCTGATCTTTATGATTTCTTTCCTTCTACCTTTGGGGGTTTTTCTGTTCTTCTTTCTCTAATTGCTTTAGGTGTAAGGTTAGGTTGTTTATTTGAGATTTTTCTTGTTTCTTGATGTAGGATTGTATTGCTATAAACTTCTGTCTTAGAACTGCTCTTGCTGCATACCGTAGGTTTTGGGTCATCGTGTTTTCATTGTCATTTGTTTCTAGGTAGTTTTTGATTTCTTCTTTGATTTCTTCAGTGATCTCTTGGTTATTTAGTAGTGTATTGTTTAGCTTCCATGTGTTTGTATTTTTTTTACAGCTTTTTTTCCTGTAATTGATACCTAGTCTCATACCCTTGTGGCTGGAAAAGATACTTGATACGATTTCAATTTTCTTAAATTTACCAAGGCTTGATTTGGACCCAAGTTTGGTCTGTCCTGAAGAATGTTCCATGAGCACTTGAGAACAAAGTGTATTCTGTTGTTTTTGGATGGAATGTCCTATAAATATCAATTAAGTCCATCTTGTTTAATGTGTCATTTAAAGCTCGTGTTTCGTTATTTATTTCATTTTGTTATTGATTCCTTCTAGAGTATTTTTAATTTCAGTAATTGTGTTGTTCATCACTATTTGTTTGCTCTTTAATTCTTCTAGATCCTTGTTAAATGTTTCTTGTATTTTCTCCATTCTGTTTCTGAGGTTTTGGATCATCTTTACTATCATTACTCTGAATTCTTTTTCAGGTAGGTTGCCTATTTCATCTTCATTTATTTGGTCTTGTGGGTTTTTACCTTGCTCCTTCATCTGTAACAGTTTTTTTTTTGTCATTTCTTTTTTTTATTTTGATGGGTGGTGCTGTATTCCTGTCTTACTGGTTGTTTGGCCTGAGATGTCCAACAGTGGAGTTTGCAGGCAGTTAGATAGAGCTGGGTCTTGTTGCTGAGATGACGACCTCTGGGAGGCCTCACTCTGATTGATAACCACAGGAGCTCAGGCCTGACCTCCAGCCTGGGAACCAAGATCCCGCAAGCCGGTCACTGGGGGTTCCTCCCATCCCCTTAGGTGTCCGTGGTCCCCCACTGGTGCCTGGTAGGTGCCCTAGTTGTGAGGAGACACGAATTCCGTGTCCTCCTAGTACTGCTTTGGATAGTTTTAAGGATAATTCTCAGAAGGTAAGGGTGGAGTATGGAGCTGAAAACAGGAATGGTGGGAAGTCTGTGTATCAGTCTCCTGTGTGTCCTCCTTCACCCTAAGCAGCCTGGAAACGATTGTTCCTTTACCTGCTGGTCTTGGAGAGTCTCCTGGAGGGGTGGAGGGTGGCACATACAGGGGAGCTCCTTCTACCACGTGAAGCCTGTGCTGGCGGCTGCCATCGTGGGGCTCCTCCCTCTTGCCTCATACCGGTTTTTAAAACAGGTCACCTCTGCAAGGAAGTCTCTGGCTCCTTTCTCAGGAGAGCATTTACAGCGCCCACGGCAGTCTTGGCCCCCGCATGGATTTCCATAGGGCTTCTTCTCTCCCTTCTCTGTTTTATGATGATGATTATTACAAGCTGAATTTCTCCAAGGCCCCCTGCGTGACCTGACATGTGCTGACCCTCCCCAACCTCTTCTGCTCTCTCTCTCCCTGGCTCACTGTCAACTACATGCCATCTCATAGTGACATACTATTTCCAATAAAGCTTACATTCTACTACTCAGTTTTCTGGTTTACAAAGTAGCTTCATGTCCATTCACTTAAATGAATGGAGGAATGCCACCTCACTATGGTGACAACGGTGTCTCCCCTCCGTGGCTCTGGTCTCACTGGACAGCTTCGCCCTGGTGCCAGCTTCCACCAGGTGACCATAGCTGCTGGGATGGGGTAACACTGCCTCTTTCCTTTGCACCTACAGCCCAGAGCTGGTAGTGGTTCCCTGCTCTTGCCAACCTCTAGGCTGCCTCACCATTCCCTGCCTGGCTTCTTAGCTCTCCCATGACCAGTGTGACCAGTATCCTGCATTAAATTCTCTCTGTCTGAACTATCTTAGAGTAGTAGTTTCTGTTTTCTTGATTGGGTCCTGAGTGAAACAAATATGATCTGTGTAAACAATGATAATCCGTGCAAAATAAGTGTGTGTGCAGTATATGTGTGTGCGTGATTATGTGAGTATGGAGAATACCATGAAAGGTACGTACTAGGTTGTTAACATGGACTATAAGTGTAGGGGTGAGTGCCTGTGAGGGTAGAGGGGATGGAGAGGGGAAGAATGAAATTAAGCTAAAAAGGAAAAAAGACTGCATTAAGAATGCATGATCTGGGACTTCCCTGGTGGCACAGTGGTTAAGAATCCGCCTGCTAATGCAGGGGACATGGGTTCTAGCCCTGGTCCGGGAAGATCCCACATGCTGCGGAGCAACGAAGCCTGTGCGCGACAACTACTGAGCCTGTGCTCTGCACCCCGCAAGCCACAACTACTGAGCCCACATGCCACAACTACTGAAGCCCACACACCTAGAGCCCGTGCTGTGTAACAAGAGAAGCCACCGCAATGAGAAGCCCGCACACCGCAACGAAGAGTAGCCCCCGCTCGCCGCAACTAGAGAAAGCTCGCACACAGCAACGAAGACCCAATGCAGCCAAATATAAATAAATGAATAAATAAATAAATTTATATTAAAAAAAGGAATGCATGATCTGGTAACACATATGCATTCATGTAAAGTCATGTGTGCATATGTTTGAAAAAGGGATAATATAACTAGTAGGAGTGATTTACTGACCTGTCCATAGGTCAGTGAGTGGTGGAGCTGGAACCCCAACCTAGATCTTCTGACTCCAAATTTGGGTTCAGCATACTGGTTGAGAATCCAGATTCTGGAGCCAGACCACCAGTGTCCATGACTGTGGCCCCCTCACTTACCACCTGTGTGCCCTTGGCAAGCTGTCCTCGTTGGCAAAACAGGGATGATGATAGTGACTACTTCTTAGAGCTATTGAAAGAATTAAATGAGTTACTATTTCCAAAACAGTTAGTTCTGTGTTTGGCACATGGTAGGTCCAACGTCAATGTCAAAGGGATGTTTTTCCTCTGTGGCACTTAGTTGTATTAAATGTATAAAGAAAGTGTGAATATTGCTTCCACTGTTTTGAGTTTTGCCTTTGCACGTTTGAGAAACAAGCAGTTGTAAAATCTGATCAAAGGACTCAACCCAACATAAGAAAAGTAATGTGTCTTTGCCAAGGGACTAAAAAAAAATGAAAGACATTAGAATAGAAATTTCACTTTGGGGAATCTATCTCAGTGAAATAAAGCTAAGTATGGAAACAGCTTTATGCATAAATGTGTTTATTGCTGCATTTTCATAACAGCAGAAGCTGGAGCCACTTAAATGTCTTACCGTGAGGGATTAGTTAAGATGACTGTTAAATAGCTTTTTGATGGAACATTGCTTAAGAAGGTAGGTAAACACATGTTAAGTACTTGTACTATGATGTTACACATGTTAAATTATACACATAATGATTATATTAAAATAAATTTTTGCATGGAAAAAGCCTAGAACGACATGTACTTTGGTAATGAAGGGAAAAGATCATATACAATTTTATGTCAAGCCATCAGAGACTGATTTGAGATGAAACCTTTCCGGTTACTGGCTGTTTGATATCAGTCTCCAGGCTTCCCCTGATGTCTATGCCAGTCTTCACTTTGGGATAAAAATCCCAAAGTGCAGGGGGGCGTCTGTCTATTTAAGGGAAAGCTGTTTCTAGATTTGTGGAGTGACGAGGGGAAGAATGGAGGAGGGAGTGAAAAGAAAATTCTTCATTATCTTGCATCCCTTTTTCTTTCTCCCAAAATAAAGGTTTATCTCTGAGTCAGGCCTAGAGGGCCAATTAAATCAAGTCAGAAATCCCTCCTGGCATCAGCAGTCCAGATGACCCTGATTAAGCTGTGGGTCAGAGCATCCTGGAAAGACTTGGTGGTGCCTACTCTCGAAGCACTTACCATATTTTGCTTTGCATTGATGTAATATCTTTACTGCAGCTTTTGAGGGCAAGGCAAGGGCAGTTGTTTTTATTTTGTTAAGAACCTTTATTGGGATATAATTTATATACCATACAGTTCACTCGTTTAACATGTACATTTCAGTGGTATTTACTATATTCATAGAGTTGGGCAACCATCACCGCTAGTTAATTTCAGAACACTTTCATCACCCCAAAAGAAACCCGATTAGCAGTCATTCCCGTTACCCTTTCTCCAGACCCTTACAACCACTCATCTGCTTTCTGTCTCTAGGGATTTTCCTATTCTGGAAATTTCAAGTAAATGGAAACATACAGTCTGTGGGTTTTTGCATGCTGTAGCATTCATCCCTGTTTTCTTGAAGCTTACGGTCATTCAGCAAGTAATCACATGAATGAATAAATAATGGTAAAGTATGGAACTTATATGAAGGAAAAATTAAGATCATGTTTAACTTGGGGGAGGAACGAAGTCTTCTTTTGGTGAGGGAGCAGTTAGGACTCGTCCTGAAGGATTCACAGACACTAGCCAGGGGAAGGATAGAGGGATATAGGATTAGCATGTTAAGACATGCCACTGGCAGGATTAGAAATGTGCATGGTAATTTTCAGGAAAGGAAAGAAGGCCACTGTGGCTGGGACATCGTGACAAGAGATGTGGATGACGTGTTTTGGCTGCTGAGTGAGGCAAGGGCCAGGTCATATAACATCTGATGGGGATTGTTAAGGGTTTTTAAGTTTTATCTCAAGCACAATAGAAAGTGATTAAACTGTTTTAAGTGGAGAAATGTTAAGATTCAATGTTTGTTGGTTAAAGAAACTTTCTGGAGACTGCAGAGAAGGAAGACCAGATAGGAGAGTTTCTAGGAATCCAGGCCCAGGGGAGAGCTGACGGCCATCAGACTAGGGCAGCGGCAGTGCAGATCGATGCGCTGGAATTTATATTGGAAGTAGAACCTGCAGGATTTGGTCATTGGTTGGATTTAAGCACTGAGGGAAAGGAAGGGGCCAAGATGACTCCCACTTTTCTGGCACGAGCCACTGCCTGGATGAAAGAGCCATTTACTGAGATGGAAAAAGCCAGAGGAGGGACTGCTTGAGGGCTCGGGGCTGGGAGGACCAAGACTTCAGTTTTGGACATGATAAGTTTGAGATGCTTGTGAGACAGAGCATCTCATAACAGATAGCAGATAGGCAGTTGATGGTCCTATCTGAAGCCCAGAAGAGAGGCCTTGGCTGGAGATACATATTTGAGTCTCTGGCACATAAAGGGCTGTGGGACGTTTGAGATTGCCAAGGGAGAAAATGATGAGTGAGGAGTGAAGAGGGCCCAGGTCCCAGCCCTGATTAACTCCACTCACGTTCACATAAAGAGAGGAGCCAGCAAAGCAGGTGGGGGAGGAAGAGCCAGAAAGGCAGAAGGGAAACTGGGAAGGTGGGGTGTGGAGTCACCGAAGCCCCGGGAAGACAGTTTTTCGGAAAGGAGGACACGGCTGCTGTGGGGGCTGGGCTGTCAAGGGAAGTAGAGAAGTGGTGTAATCTCTGGGTCAAGGCAAGTTTTTCAGTTCTGTTGTTGGCTTCTTTGTTTTCATTTTAAGATTGGAGAGAATAGAGCCAGTTTGAATGCCCATGGAAAGCAGGTTGAAGATACTTGAAGGAGTGAGAGGCAATTCAGATGCGATCAGTTCCCAACAAGGTGAGAAGGAGAGGGATCCGGAATACACGGTGCCGCCGCCAGCTGGGATTTTTTTTTTTTTTTCTTTATAAGAACAGGGTTTTTTTTTTAACATCTTTATTGGAGTATAATTGCTTTACAATGGTGTGTTAGTTTCTGCTGTATAACAAAGTGAATTTTGAGGCTGGAGTGATTGTAACAGGAGGAAGCCAGGAGATGGTGGGTGGAGATGCAGACAGGTGAGGAGGTCCAGCAGTGATGGGGCAGGCGTTTCCTTCTGGTTGGTTTGCTTATGAAGGGAGAGGTGAGAGTCTCTGGAAGAGAAGAGCTGGATAAATCTGTCAGGATTATGAGAGGTGTGAAGAAGGGGTAAAACAATCACTGCGGGGGATGGGAGAGCAGACTCACTACAGAGACAGTACAGAAAAAATCCTAAGTCTTTTGCTTGTCATTCACTGGTACAAAGACTTCCTATTATAGGCCAAGATGAGTAAGACATGTTTCCTGTCCTCAAGTTGCTCACTGGGAACACAGCCACAGACACTGCACATAATTTATTATTATTATTATTTGGCTATGCCATGTAACATGTGAGATCTTAGTTCCCCCACCAGGGGCAGAACCCATGCCCCCTGCATCAGGAGCATGGACCCTTAACCACTGTACCACCAGGGAAGTCCTACATACTTTAAATGTGATTAATGCCGAAACAGAAGAATGCAGAGTGGACTATGGAAGAAAGGAGAGGCATCTAGAGGCTGGGCAGGCTGGGCACAGGGAGGCACTGACGATGGTTATGGGACGTTTCCTGGAGGAGCAGCTCTGAGTGAGCTGAGAATAGAACAGTAAGAGTTAGTCAGACAAAAGCCTGGGAAGGTGAGCAGGATGGCTTGAGAAACCCCAGAGGGTTCAGCAAGGGTGGGGCCTAACGTGAAGGTGGGCTGGGTGGTGGTAAGAGATGGGTCTGGGGGCTTGGACAGGGACCGGGTCATGGAGGCGGAGTACATATTAAGGAGCCTGGATCGCATTCTGTATGTGCAGGTGAGCCGTGCAGGGCTCTAGGGAGGGCAGCACCTGGATTTGCCTTCTCCCTACATCACTGGCTATTTGTGACAAGAGAGTTGAGGGAGTAGGGGTGTGACCAGAAGGGGAGATCTGTCAGCAACCTGTGGGAACAGTTCAATGAGAGGTGGACCAGATGACCTCCACCCTCCCTCCTCCATTCCATTGCTCCCTTGAGATGAAACGGAAGCAAGCGGGAACTTCCTGTCGGTCAGACATGAATCATTTCCTAGTGCTGGGGTTGGAGAGAAGGGGAACCTGCCCCTTTCAGTTTCGCAGTGGAAGGAGGAGCCTTGCCTCCCAAGTATCCCCCTAACGTAGAAAAGTCCACCCAGATAGGAAGTGTTTGTTGTTGTTACTGTTGAGCAGACAGAATGATGGCAGATGCCCCTACGTTATTCATGCTAGAGCTCCTTTTTACTCAACCAAGTGCGTGCTTTGGAGATCTCTTCATATTAGTAGGTATAGATTTACCTCCTTCTTTTTGGCTGCTGCGTGGTTAAAGTCTTAATCAGTGTACCTCAAAATACAATTTGTCTGGATCATCTGGAGCTACCCAGGCGTGCTTAACTGTGACTCTGACTCATTTATTTCCCAGATTTAGCCCAAAGTAAGGCAAATTCTAGTGTAAACAGTCTGGCTACAGAGTGAATTGTAGTTCACCAGACTACATTTTTCTGAGTTTGTCTTCCAGATGTACGTAGAAAAATTTGAGCCCGGGCTCAACAATCCTGGGACTTCATAGGATCGTATCAAAAGTGCATTTCATTTTAGACATAGAATAGAAATATCACCATATTCTAAATAATTGTTTTAAAAGGTTAAACACCAACAGATAAGGGGAAAAGGAACCATTATCTATTTTGCACTTGTTACATACCGGTAACTACTTAAGGAACTTTTCCATTTGTTATTTCGCTTCATTGAGAGAATCTGTTTTCAGAGTAGGAGAGTCTTCTCTGGCTTAACCCATGTTGCCCCCATTGGGTGGGTGGCATTGACTACAATGAATGTGTCACTTTGGCCACTTCCTGCAGGCTTTAGGAGTAATGAAGAACTTGCCAGTCAAGCAGGTGTGTCTGGAGGACCAGGTAGTAGTTTGGAGATGTTCAGTCACCACAGTTAAAGAAGAGGAGTTGGGAATCCAGGTGTTTAAGATAAAATATGCTGAGTAATACATAGTGACCAGAGGTGACAGGAAACTAGAAGTGCAGATGGGAAAGGTAGGCAGCAGTTCAGACCAATGAGCTGGGCCCAGTGTACATATGTCTTGGGGAGGCGAAATCAGTTAGGGCCCCGTCTTAAGAAAATGAAGCAAGGGCCCCAATCCAGTTCCCTGGCTTGAAGGTTCCAACACAGCGAGGTTGTACCAAGTTGGAGCAGGTTTGCAAGTGAATCACTGATCTTTCTTCCCACCCATGGATGAAGGACAGGCTTGCCATTTCTGTCTGGTTTGTGTTTTCTGGGGTTTATGGCAAAGTTGGGTTCCTTAGTTCCCTGGTCTCCCTTTCTTTAGCACATCCACCCCAAATACTCCATAGCTGACTTGTGAGAGCCACAACTTCCACACCTTCCAAAGCTTCCGTAGTTCAGGTTCACCATGCTGTTCCTTTAGAGAAGTTACCCAAGAGGAGTGGGTGGGGGATGGGCAGAGTTGATACTGAATTCCTGGGAGAAACTCATCTGCTTTCCTGGGAGCTATGCTTTTTTTTTTTTTTTTTTTTTTTGCGGTACGTGGGCTTCTCACTGCTGTGGCCTCTCCCGTTGCGGAGCACAGGCTCCGGACGCGCAGGCTCAGCGGCCATGGCTCACGGGCCCAGCCGCTCCGTGGCATGTGGGATCTTCCCGGACCGGGGCACGAACCCGTGTCCCCTGCATTGGCAGGCAGACTCTCGACCACTGCGCCACCAGGAAAGCCCGGGAGCTATGCTTTTAATTCAGGCTTGTCCTCAAAACCAAGGCTGACCCAGGCAAAATCCTGGCAGAGGAACTCACCAGTGGGTTCCCCACGTTCTTCAAGCAACGTTGTTACCTTGAAAACATCCTGGTCTTCACCTACAACCCCCAATGGAGCAAAACAGCAGCTGAAAAAATTTCTCTGGAGCACTGATCACCTCTCTATGAGATAGATATCTATTTGGTTGCTTGTTTGTTTTCCCAGAGAGCTCTTGAATCAGAAATAGTATGTCTTATTCCTTAAGACCTTGGATTCTGGAGTCAGACACATCTGCATTGAATCTGATTGATCTTGGACAAGTTATTTAACTTCTAAGCATAAATTTGCTCATCTGTGTAGTGAGAAAGGCATATGTACACTCACTGTACAGGAAAAGCTCAGGTTTAATGCCCACCATTTATTCCAGGAGTAGCTTCTACTTTGAATCTCTACTCTCTTATCCACTCTGTTGAGCCATGTTTTAAACCCTAGAAGGATTCTGACTGTTCTTTTGATCTTTCCTCCTTAACTCTAGAGTACTCTTCTGTCTTAAGCAGAGACCAGTTTCTTTACTTTCCTCTGGTCCCTACCTTGACTTTTCAAAGCCAAAGCCACCTCCCAAAGTAGTCAACTACAACCCAAAATAAGAGAGAAAGCAAAAATTTCCCAGACCCTGGAAGACCGCCAGCTTCCAATTCAGTGGAACAATTTGCTGTGTCCCAGGGTGGCAACATTTTCCCCGTGGGGGCTGTTACTACTAAGCCAGCATCGATCAGAGCTATGGGAGAATACAGAGAGGTGCCACTGCCAAGTTCACGTTTTGGTTTCTAAACCTAGGTCTGCCTAGGTTTAGAGAAAAATGAGAGAAAGATCACCATTTATGGACTGCTAGCCACATGCTTTAGGACAGTACCTCATTCTTGCAAGGAATTGTCTCCAAGATGCTGTTCTAACTGTATT
The DNA here is from genome assembly GCF_011762595.2 of Tursiops truncatus. Classification (NCBI taxonomy): domain Eukaryota; kingdom Metazoa; phylum Chordata; class Mammalia; order Artiodactyla; family Delphinidae; genus Tursiops; species Tursiops truncatus. Next base: position 66,399,343 of record NC_047046.1, read on the forward strand.
TTCAAAGGGCTAATCTTCTGTTTGATAAGATTGGTTGCTTCTGGAGATGAGATATATGATAAGACCAGTACATTCTTATGTCTACTATAAATTAGTTCCTTGGTCAGAAGCAGTGTTGAAGGATATATCGATGGTGATAGGCATTCAGTGAGTTCAGGGATGATGGTGTTGGCAGAAGCATGGTGAGCGGCACAGGATATATAAATCCAGAATAAATGTCTATTCCAGGGAGAATTCCCCTTCTTGATGGCAGAGGGTCAATGTGCCAAAACCGCCACTAGGTGGCAGTCTTGACCACTGGAGACATGGTACCATATTGGGGTCACAGGGTTGGGGACAGCTGCTGGCAAATTGGGCACTCAGGAACTGAACCACTAAAGAGCATTTATACTGGTATTTCTGTAACTTCTAAAAAAAAGTTTGATAAAAATCTCATTATCACCCTGTACTGCTTTTTGGATTTATTCACCCTGACAGGGCATACTTTCAGTTGAGAATCATTGCATTTTTTATTATTCTCTATCTTCACTAGTCAGAATATTTTGGTGAAACTGTAGTTTCAAAACAAGTTTATTTTTTAATAGAAAATAGTATATTAGTAAAAACATTTATTTATTTATTTATTTATGGAAGATTTTCCCCACTTACTGTCTCCTCCCTCCCCTACCCCACCCCCCTGATTTTTTAATGCTGCCAAAGGAGAGTATCTGTCCTCCTACGGTGTTTAATTTTGTTGGTTTTAGCTACTATTTAAGGCCTAATCTATGGAGTTTTTTTTAATAGAACTGGTGACCATGTGTTCTGATTTTCAGTCCTTTGGGTTATAATTGGTAATCTAGGAGTTATCGTAAAGATATTTCAGTGATTTGTAGGGACAATGAGGAATACTGTCCTGAAAAATCCACTATATATGATCACTGTGAGTATGAATCTAGTTGTGTGACTTTGGATAAGTCATTTTTCTCCCCAGGCCTCAGGTGCCTTCACTGTGATTTATGGACGTTGGTCTATGCCAGTGGTTTCCAGTTCTAATAGATGGAACAACTCCTTTAAGTGTTGTTAATATTTTGAAGTTTTCCTTGATATGGTTGAGCTTCAATGTTATATTTGTTGTCCTGAAATCAAATTCCTATATAATGTAAGGCACCAATGTATATAATCTTAAAACCTCTATATAAAATCCTAAGTGTGATATAAAGGAGAAATAAAAAAGAAGTAATCATAGAATGATGCGTTTTCAATATGTAAATGACTGGTCATTGGCTATAACAAAAAAGAAATAATCAGATTTTTGCACCTATTTGGAGAATTACTGTGACTATAGCAGCTACAAATGCAGACGGATTAGGTATGTGAAAATGTGACTCAAAAACGCTGTGAGAGTGTTGCTATTGATAATGTTATTTTGCAAAATGTCAACCATCTCATGATAAAGTTCTGAACTAATGTCCAAGTACAGTCTTCCTTTGATTTACATGGTCATTGCATTCCTGACAACAAAGCATAAGTACTTTGTTTTTGTGTATATTAGAGTCTAGCTTCAGATAATTGTAGGCAAGTTTTAACTACATGACGTGAGTCTTAATTTTTTATCCAATCTGACAATCTGTCATTTCATTAGAGTTTTTAGATCATTTACACTGAATGTTATTATTAGTATGGTTGGGCTTAAACCTACCATTTTGCTATTTATGGTCTGTTTTTCCCATTTGTTATTTGTTCCCTCTTTCCTTTGTCTTTATTTGAGCTAACTGAGCATAATTTATGGTTCCATTTTGCCTCCTGTATTGTCTTGTTAGCTGTACCTCTTTTTTTGTTGTTTTTTTAATGGCAGTGTTTGGGTTTATGGCTTACATGAACCCTGTGAATGACTTCAGGGAATATTGTACAATGGCACATGTGACACAACAACCTTATTACAGCATATTTTCATTTCTCCCTCTTGACCATGCATTGTGTGTGTGTGTGTCTGTATACATATAAATACATATATAACACAAATTTATTTTGCTTTGCTTCTTAGGTATATGGGTTTATTTTCTTCATCAAATTTTGAAAAATTTCAGCCATAATTTCTTCAAATATTTCCCTCTCCTTTAAGGACTTCAATTATATATATATTAGGCTGCTTACTGGTGCTCTGGTCATTTTCTTCTCAATCTTTGTTCTCCAGATGTTTTATTTTGGACAGTTTCTATTGCTGTGTCTTCAGGTTCACTAATCTTTTCTTCTTTAGTGTCTAAAATAGCATTCATTTCTTCCAGGGTATTTTTTCATCACAGTCATTATATTTTTCATCTCTAAAATTTCAAGTTGGGTCTTTTTTTAAAAAATCTTCTCTGTCTCTGCATACCATGCTTAATCTTTCCTCTATATTCGTGAGCATATAGAATATAGTTACATGTTTCAATATTTTTGTTTACTAATTCTATAGTTCTGTGTAATTTATGAACCAGTTTCCATTGATAGATATTACGCCATATTATGGCCCATATTTACCCATATCTTTGCATGCTTAGTAACTTTTTATTTGATGTCATATATTCAGAATTTTACCTTTACAGGGTACTGGAAGTTTTTGTATTATTATAAGAATATTTAAACTTTGTTCTAGGATGCAAATGAGTTACTTGGAAACAGCTTCTTCCTTTTGAGGCTTTGCTTTTAACTTTTGTTAGGCAGGGCTAGAAAAGCTTTTCGTCTAGGGCTGATTTTAGCCCAGCACTGAAACAATACAAGTTCTTAGTACTATGTACTGTACTGAAATGTCCAGTGCCTTACAAAGACTTTCACTCTGGCTGGTGGGAATAAGTGCTATTTCTGGACTTGTGTGAGCTTCGAGAATTGATCCTTCTGCTTCTTTGGATAGTTCTTTCCCCAGCAGTAGGTAATTTCCTCATACACATGAGGAAAATTATACATGAGTACTACATACTCAACTGAAGTCTTCACAGGAACCCTCTGCCAATCTCTTGAGTTCTCTGTCTGTGTACCTTTATCTTATCTGGTACTTTTCCATGTGAAGTCTAGTCTCTCAGACTACCAGCTCTGTCTCCTCAACTTAAGGAGATCACTAGACTCCAACAGGGTTCTTCCTTTTTACACAGCAGTCTAGAAATTACCTCCAGGTAATAATCTGGGGCAATCACAGGGTTTATGTTGTTTGTTTCCTCTCTCTCGTGGATCACTGTCCTTTGTTGCCTGGTGCCCAATGTGTAAAAGCTATTGTCTTTATTCTTTTTAAAAAATTGTTTCAGGTGGGTAGGTTAAATCCAGTCCCTTTCACTTCATCTTGGTTGGAAGCAGAAGTCTCTTGTGCTTTCTGGGTTTTGTATCAACTCTTTGGAAAATCTGGGCAACTTTGTTGTCTTTTTCCATTGTCCACGTAAATTATATATTTATAATGTATAAAATATCTATTCCTTGAAAATATGGTAAACACCTTTAAAACCATCCAGGCATGGGTCTTTTAATTTTTGTTGTTTTATTTCCTCTTTTCTGCTTTTTGTATTATGGGAGAGAAATAATTTTATTTATCATTCTATTTTTAAATTATTTTCCTTTTCAAATATTCTATTTCTTATTGTGCTGATTTGTGCATTTTACATTTTTCTAGTAATTCAGTCTTTCCATCTAGGTTTTCAAAAAGATGGGCATGTAGTTATTCATATATGCTTTTATGGCCTTTATTACTTCTGTATCTGCAGTGTATCCCCTGTATCCCCATATTCCCTACAGTTTGTTCATTTGTATCTTTTATTAGTCCTTCCAGAAAATTATCTGTGTTATTAGACTTTTCACAGGAAAAAAAATCTTTTTTAATCAGTATTATTATTTTTTGGTGTTCTTTCAATTTTTCCCCATTTTTCTTTCAATGTTGTCTTAGATTGATTTCATTACTCTTTATCAAATATAGCTTTCATTGTTTTTCATTTCTAGTATTTCACAACTCCTTTACAGTATCCATTTTATCTAATGGCTGATCTAAAAATAATTATTTCAGTTTCCATACATATGAAATAATCCATCTATATTTTTATTAGTTGTCTGTAATTTTTTACAAAAGTCTGAGAACATAGTCTGTCTTATAGTGATGATTTGGAATTAATTTATATTTCCTTTGTCACTTAATACATGTTTTAAAAAAATATTTCATACCTACTCTAGAAGGATCATATACTGTATTTTTGTGAGGTGACTGTTCCAATATCTATTCATGTTTTGTTTTTGTCTGCCCAATCTATAATTTTTGGATATGAATGTGTTAAAATCTTCAACTATAACGTACTATAGACTTAGCCACTTTCTTCTGTAATTCTATCCATTGTTGCATTGATATGTTATACAATTATAATAGAAAAAGAAGAAAAGAGAATATATCTGTTTATGATTGCATACCTTCTTATAATATTTTTCCTTTTACCATTTGAAAACTTACTTTGAGTTATTTTAGAATTTTTACTTCAAATACTGCCACTCAGTTTTTTTAGGTTATTGTTTGTTTCATATTTGTCTTGTGTATCTTTTAAAAACTCTTTTCATTTTCAACTTCTCTCTGCCACCTCCCCCTCTTTGTCTTCTGTAGACAACAGTGATGCATCTTTTTGAAAGATAAAATCTGATAATCTTATTTTAGTTACTGAGTTTAATTATTCTACTTATTATAGTTATTAACGTATTAAAACTTATTTCTGACATTTATGAACATGAGAGTGCATTTTCTATTTTCTGTGCTTACTTATTTTTCTTTTCCTGTGCTGACTTTTCTATTTTGCTGTCACCTATTTGAAAGAACAAGAATTTCTGTTAGTTTTTTCTCTTTTTTCTACTGGTTAGAAGCATACATTCTATTTTTATTTTTTCTGCTACTCTTTCCTACTCACTAAGAGCCATTCATACACTCGTTTTCCTCTGTCAGTGTCTTAGGCTTATCACTAACAATGTCTTCACCTCAGACAGAATAAGAACCTTCCTAGACTTTCAGCTCTTTTGGTGTCTTCTCCTACTCTAGATCTCTTGTAGGTATTATTTAAGATTTTATTTCCAGGTAATCAATATATATATTTGTATTTATTTATTTAGATACTTCTTTTAATATACTTATTTATATATCCCATTGCTTCCCTTTGGGTTAATTTTTATTTTTGCTTGAATACTTTTAAGTCCTGCTTTGACTGAAAATATCTTTATTCCCCTACAGGTAAAGTGAAAATGTAAGTTATCCTTTATTTTCCACTGAAAGTAATCTGTTGAGAAGATAGATGTTTATCCGATACTTGTTTTGCTTTTTCCCCTTCTGTAAACTTTTAGACTTTTCTGGTTTTGGTGTAAATTCTGATATACCTAGGTGTGGGTTTGTATATTTATTTATTTATATTTATTAAAAACATTATTGTATATCTTTGCTAGGAATTCTATGATCCCTTTCAATCTGTATTATAATTATTTTTAATTACTAGGGAATTTCTCAGTTATTAGTCTTCAATTATTTCCTCTCCTACAGCCTCTTTTTCCTGTCCTTTTGGGATTTTTATTAAGTTGCTATTGGCACCACTTCTGACCTTGTAACTCTTTTTTTTTTTTTTTTTTTTTTTTTTTGTGGTATGCGGGCCTCTCACTGTCGTGGCCTCTCCCGTTGAAGAGCACAGGCTCCGGACGCGCAGGCTCAGCGGCCATGGCTCACGGGCCTAGTCGCTCCGCGGCATGTGGGATCTTCCCAGGCCGGGACATGAACCCGTGTCCCCTGCATCGGCAGGCGGACTCTCAACCACTGCGCCACTGGGGAAGCCCGACCTTGTAACTCTTAACACTGTTTGTATACCTTTCACCTCTTCATTTGTTCCATTTTGTTTGTTTCTTTGTCTGTCTCTTGGCTTATAAATTTAATCTTTGGCTTTTGTAAGTCTGTCTTTCATTATGTACATCGAGTTGTTTACTTTGACAAATACATTTCATGGCCACTGTATGAGTTTTCTATTATTATTATAGCAACTTACCACAATTTAGTGACACAAGTTTATTATCTTGCAATTATGTAGGTTAGAAGTCTGACTCAGGTCTCAATGGGTTAGAACCAAGGTGTGGGCAGAGCTGTGTTCCTTACTGGAGTCTCTGGGGGAGACTCTGTCCCCAGGTTCATATAGGCTTCCTGGCAGAATTCAGGTTCACGTGGTTGTTGGACTGAGGTTTCTGTTACCTTGCTAGTTGTCATCTGGGTAGAGTTCTCAGGTTCTAGCAGCTGCTCACATGCCTTGTCTCATGAGTACGTTTGTCTATAAAGCTAGCAATATATATTGAGTCCTTGTCATGCCTCATCTCTCTCTCTCACAGACTTTTTAAGGGCTGATTTTTAAGAGCTAATGTGGTTAGATTGGACCCACTTACATAATCCAGGATTACCTCGCAATCTCAAAATCTGTAATCTTAATCATATCCACAAAGTCCCTTCTGCCAGGTAACATAACATAGTCAGTGATCAGAGCGACAGAAACCAGACAGAAAAGCAGTTGACTCTGGACCTGGGAGCCTAGCCTGAGGGCGCTGCTGAGGTTTTAGGGAGTTCTCCACCTTACTTTATACATTGCTTGGCCTTTTTCAAGGTCCTGTTCCTCTAGTAGCTTTCGGAGGCTGGTTGGCTGGTTGTGAGTGCCCTGAGGTCTGTGTCCAGAGCCAGTTCCTCCAGTATTACTGCTCCTTCATCTGAGATATAATAACACCACTAGCACCAATACCTTGCTTTTACATTCAGAGCTCTTCATACATGTAAGGAGCTCCTAGTTTGCACAGTACTGAATCTTTGTTGTTAATAATAGTGCACACATTGCATTGCATTTCAAATTAAGTTACATGCTGTTCCTCATAAGGCAGGCCGGCAGTTTTCTCTGGATTTTCTTTTTCACGTAATTATTCATTCAGTCAGTAAATCTTGTCACTTCCTTCCCATCATCCCATCCCATTCCATTCCATTTAATTCCATCCCATCTTACAAACATTTATTGGGTACCTCTTAAGTGCCAGGCCCTGTATGGGCTGCTGAGGCTACAAGAGAAAACTCCTATGTCTAGTGTTTTTTGGTATCTTTGTGTTGAGACATCATAAAGTTGCTGAGAGCAGGGACAAAGGACTGGTTTCAAGGGTAGCAGGAGGGACGTCTGGGGCATTCCTCCATTCTCAGCTCGTTAAACTCATCAGCCAGGCCCAAACCTTCCTTGCTTGGTCTTTTGTGGGCCTGATTGTCTACTCCTCTCTGCTTCCACTGCCCTGTACTCCATTTACCCTACAGGTGCCAGACTAACATTTCCAAGACAACATTTATGTCACAGCTCCCTGCTGTCTTCTTTGCTGATGTCCTGCTGCTTCAAAAAAGCCATTTCAAACATTTCTGCCCAAGTGCTTCTCTCTGAAGAAAAGAATAAACGCAAAATCCCATGGCCTGAGGATAGAGCTCAAGTAGACGAATTTTGCAAAGTTGCAAAACAAACAGACATTTAAAAAATGAATCCTTGTGTTGTGCCTTTAAAAGACATAAGGCTTTTGCATTTCATAATGTACTTTTGAATGTTTTAGTGTAATCATCCTAAAATAATTTTTGGTGAAAATGTTCAATCTCTGCACATACGCCACCATGACTAAAAAATTTGACCCATTAGAAATAAGCATCTAGTTTATTCTGTGGCTTCTCATATCCTCTGGCCCCTCAGTATGTATTCCCAGGGACCTGGGAACTCTGAGAAGCTGAACTTAAAGAATTAAAACCAAAATTCTTAGCCTAGCTGTCAGGGCCTCCAGAAGGCTGCCCTCCTGGCTATTCAACTGTCTTCTCCGAACCCATCTGCTTCTCAGAAATGCCCAGTCATGGTGGTCAAGTCACACGCCCTGTGAGGGCAGTTCCTTGACCTTCAAGGGTGTGGTTTGCTACCCCCAAAGACCCATCAGTTTGGGCAAATAAAGCTGTTTCCCCACAGTTTAATCCCATTATAGATGTAGGTTAGGGCACCAGTGCTTTTTCTTCCTTTCTTTTTTCCCCTCCCCTTCCCTTCCCTTCCCTTTTCGTCCTTCCTTTCCCAGCTTCCTCATTTTTGCTCTGTCTTCTCTTCCTCCCTCTCTCCCTCTTCCTTCTCCTCCTCCTCTTTACAAAAAACTAGGTATAAATATTTATTTCTTGATCAATTATGAAATTATTCGTACTCTTTCTTCCTATCCTCTATTTGTACACAAGTGTAGGGGGACCATGTCTCCCAGGTTCCCAGGTACACCCGTTATCCTTGCATTATTATTACTACTATTCCTTTCACTCTATGTCTGGGTTTGGAAGATGAATTATATCACAACCCTACTGTCATGTGAATCTGTTGTTCCTACTAAATACGTTGGTGGAGTTGGGAAATGTAGATGAATTTGGGTGGGTGTGCAGGACACTTTATGGGTAATGACCTTCTACCCCCTCCAAGCACCCAGGACTACATCCCACAGGGTTACAAAGACTGTATGAATCAGTTCAAAATGATCCTTTTTCCATATGGCCTACTGCTGAGGTTTTAAAATTGTGAATATAGATACATGCAATCCCAATGTTAATAGTTTAAAATATAGTAACATTGTGGATCTGCTATTGTGGATGAACTAATAAAACCTTTCCTGTGGACAAATTGTGCATAGTCCTCATCATATTTTTCAGTTCTTGATGGTAGGAAGGGGGTTTTGCTAGCCTGAACAATCATCTAACAAACCACCACATTTTATAATAATTTATAATTTTTTAAACAGTTTTTCTCCCACTATCTCACTCTCACCACTTATTGCTACCCATTCTGTGTATGAAGAAACTGAGGTTTAAAGAGTTTTGCTGAATTGCCTCTGGTCTCAAGGTAGGCTAGAAGCAAATAGGGCTGCTGACATTGTGCTTCTTTTCAACGAGGCTAGGCTATGCTGAGATAAAAGATAAACTCCCCAGTTTTAGTAGCTTGAGAAGGTAAAGACTTCTCACATAAAATCTGCTGTAAAGCGGCAGCCTCCTTCCATCCTGTATCGATGTCACTTGGAACATCAGAATTCCAAGGTCACTGAGACAGGAGGATAGAGCCATGGAGGAGGCCCCTAGCTCTTAATGCCTCAAGCTGGAAGGATGCCAGTTACTGCTACCCTTAGCTATTGGCCAGGACAAGTCCCATGGCCCTGACCCAGGTATAAAGACTGGGAATCATAGAGGAGCCCGTGGTGGATACTGTGACCCCCAACTGTTTCTGTCTCATCCACCTGCATATCAATCATCTGGGAAATCTTTAATAAATACACATATCAAGAAAAAAATCATATTTTCTGAAACTTACTTTAATACACTATAAAGAGAAAGAAGTGGGGAGGACTGAAAGATGAAAGAAAATTGGCAAAATGTTAAATGTTGAAGGTGAGGGATGAATACATGAGAATTCATGGTATTATTCTACTTTGGGGTATCTTTGAAATTTTTCTTGGCAAAATTTTTTTAAAAAAATAAAAGAAGAAGGATTTCCCCGGTGGCACAGTGGTTAAGAATCCGCCTGCCAATACAGGGGACATGGGTTTGAGCCCTGGTCCAGGAAGATCCCACATGCCACGGAGCAACTAAGCCCATGCACCACAACTACTGAGCCTGCACTCTAGAGCCCACAAGCTGTAACTACTGAAGCCCACACACCTAGAGACCGTGCTCCACAACAAGAGAAGCCACTGCAGTGAGAAGCCTGTGCACCGCAACAAAGAGTAACCCCTGCTCACCACAATTAGAGAAAGCCTATGTGCAGCAACGAAGACACAACGCAGCCAAAAATTAATTAATTAATTAATTTAAAAAGTAAGTAAATAAAAGAAGAAGCACTGATCCAGCGAGCCCTTGTTCTATATATCTGAGGTGAGACTTGACATGAATATTTAGCAAAATTTTTCCAGGTTCTTCTGATGGTCAAGATATAAATATATCCTCTAACGTGCATATATATGTGTATATATACACATATATATACACACATATATATGTATTTATAGCTGTTGGACTTTTAGTTCATGAATAATTGATTTTCATTATTTTCTGATTCCATGTTGAGTATTTCTTAACCTTGAGTCTTTTAAAAACTGATAATCCTGACGTTGTCAGAAAGTAAATGTTCCTTTCCTGTGAAGAAATGAAGAAAAGTAAATAAAACTCTGCCTGAGGTCAGAATATTCGGTTCCCTCCATCTCTGTGCTGTGGAAATCAGATGGTGTGGTTGATTTAAAAGGGCCGCAGATCCTTTGCAGTTTCTGATATCGAGAATGGGCTCTATTTCCCTACCCTTGGATTTGGATGGGCCTTGTGGCTGCTTTGACCAATAGAATGTAGCAGGAGGGATGCTGTGAGAGTTCTAAGCTTAGGCACAGGCTTTTGTTCTCATCCCCTAGTAATCAGCTGCCCTGTGAAGAGGCCCACACTAGCTTGCTGGAGGCCTGTAACTCAGCCCACAGCACACCAACCACAGGACATGTGAGTGAGATCACATAGACCCAACAGCTGCAGTTAAGCCTCCAGACACCTACAGGTATGTGAGTGACCCTAAGTGAGATCAACACAAGAACCATCCTGCTGAGCCCAGCTCAAATTGTTTACACACAGAATCATGAGCAAGTAAAATGGCTGTTATTTTAAGCCACTAAGTTTTGGAATGGTTTGTTATGCAGCAAAAGACAACAGATCAGATAAGATAGTGTTCTACCCACAGGCCCTCAAGGCAATGGTTAAGATTTTAAAATGTGTTTTCTATTTTTGGGAAGCATTTTTCTGTTCTTTTTCCCCCCAAATTCTTGTAAATCTCTAGGCTGCACATCTTAAGAGATGATAAGAACTGAGTCTCAGAAGTCTCCGAGCTAAAAAAAAATTATCAAACTGTATTTCCCTCCAAGGGGAACTGGTGTCCTTTATTCACTCAGCTTTCGTTTTATCTGCTTTTATGACATCTGAATTGCACAAGGATGTGATTTAATTTTGGGCTTGGAACAGAGTTTAAATTGGCATTGGGGGAGTTTTCCTGAGAGAGAAACTTTCAAGGAAATACATATTGTAATTCAAGGGAAAGTGTGAGTTTCAAACCAGTGTAATTTCAGAAGCAACAGAGTTTAGGCCCTGAAGCATTAATTTATTCCCCAGATGCTGTGGATGATATTTACCTCTTCTGGGATTAACCCAAGAGCTCCATGTGTCAGGGATAATATTAGACATTAGCTACAGAGGTGATGAAAGTAAGATTGAATTAAAAAAACTATTTGACTTGTGCTAGTTTCTTGCTATCACAGTTGGGAGAGGTATAATGTTCTGCAAGATTACACAGAGGACCTAGATGTTTAGGAAGCAAACCTTCCCTTTCCTCGTATCAATCCTCAGTGGATTAGATAGAGAGAACCACTGTTTCCCAACCACTCTGTTCTGAGTCTCTTTGCATTAAGAGAAGTTTGAGTGAGAAAATTGCATTCCAGATAAAGCTCTGTATATGTCCTGAAGCAGAGTTAGGCTGTCATGAATTCCTGAACTATACCAGTGAGTTTGAGCATCTTTGGGAATGATTTGCTATACTGCTGTTTTTAAAGTTAAAGTGCCTTTGCTACAGATTCAATCTTGTCTATGAGCGTCAGTCTAAAAAGGATCATGAATTAAAATGTATCACTTTGGGGAATGCCTTTCGTCTTCAGAATACTCACTGTATCCATCAGAGTTTACAATCCAGAATCTTTGACCTTTGGTAATCATTTTCAAAATCTATTGGAGCCAAGAATAACTGTTTTTTTTTCCTGTCCCCAAGTGGCTATATTAGATTTATTTTTAAGTGATGTAGTTCACATCTTTTCTACTAAAAAAAGTCATGAATGGGAAGAAAGAAATTTACCAGGAGAGAAGGCTGAGCAGTGTATGAGGGGTTGAACGGTTAAGACAGGCGATTTATTCAAGCCTGGAAGCTTACTGACAATGAGAATGCTTGAAGCAGCAGAGAAATGCAACAAGAGGATTTTGACAGGCTGCTTCTTTGTCCAGGGCCCTGAACCCAGGGCTGTGATGACTCCACAAATAATGAGACATAGCTTGTCCATCCTCAGGAACTTACAGCCTATGTAGGCATGGAAAATATAATGCATCTTAAAAGATAAGAGCAATGCAACAGGGAAATAAAAACAGAGCAGACTGAGACATCACAGTAGTGCATGATAAACAGGAAATGAGTATGTAGTGCGTGCTACAAGAACTCAGACGGAGCAGAGATTGTTGAAGGCTGGGCCTGGGGGAAGATCATACATGCTATGCAGCTGGGACATTTCTTGGATCCTGAAAAATGGACAAGATTTGGAAAAGCTGAAAGGGATGGGGGAGGTAATTCTGTTTGGAACAGGATAGAGAAATTGGTACATGGGATGACAAAGGAAAGAGACAAGACAGCATATGACATGAAGCCCATTTTGTGGACTGTGAGTAGAAGAGTTTAATTAGAATTGAGTGAAGGTTGGGACTTCCCTGGCGGTCCAGTGGTTAAGACTTCACCTTCCAATGCAGGGGGTACGGATTCGATCTCTGGTCGGGGAGCTAAGATCCCACATGCCTCATGGCCAAAAAAACTAAGACATAAAACAGAAGCAGTATTGTAACAAATTCAATAAAGACTTTAAAAAAATGGTCCACATCAAAAAAAAATCTTTAAAAAAAAAGAATAGAATAAAGATGTATGTTGCTGGATTGCTAGATTGCTGGGTGATGAACTGTATTTGAACCTGACTGTGGAGGCTCTTAGTGGTTAAGGAGTTTGATCTATATTCTCTTGGTAATTGGGATCTTATATAAATCTTTGGATGTCTTCAAACATTTGTTAAGTTGCCCCAAAGACTAAGGACTATTTGGGGTCATGATGAACGGATGGATTCTTTCTGAAGAGGTTATAAACTGAAATAGGATACACCACTCTTCCCATCTTTGGATTAAAGAAGTGATCAGACCCCCAGCCAATCTATTAATTAGGATCTGGTTGAGAACCTCTCTATACCAAAATATAAACTTGGTTCTATAATCTAGTCAGGTTTCTCTTACATAAAACGGGGCAAAAAGAAATTGAACACTAATCTTCACCATGCTTCTCCACCTAAACACACTTGTATGTGCACAAGCACACAGGTGTGCACTCAAAGCTGATATTCAAAATATTTAGCATTCAGTAATAGAATACATGTATGTTACATATAATATATGTATAAAGCTTATGTGTTATAGCACTGCTTATTGAGTGATTTACAGTGAGGTGCAAATTGTTCATCCAGTCATTCGAATAATTTCCAAATAATTTGTTGATAATCAGGGATGGTGATTGTAATATTTGTTTGAAGTGACTGTCATCCAAAAAATAATGACCTGTTCTGAACCTTGGTTTGATGAAGGAAACCGCATCAAACCGCATCAGACTGTTTCAAACGACTTCATTGAATTGTGAGGCTGTAGGTCCTTGGTGACCAGATGCTTTGTGGTGACCAGAGGAGACAGGATGCCCAGCCTGTGCTTTGTGGCACACACTCAGGTGCCAGTGCTTTTCATGGAGCCTGGGCCTGGAGATCCTGCTGTGCCTCCGCCTTCCCCCACCACCCTCCAAAGGTGGCCCTCGGAGCAGGAAGCAGAGATGTGTACATCCCTTGTTTCCTCACATGTGCCAGCCATTATGAGCCTCGTTACCATGAGGGTTGTGTTTAATGATGTTGCACAAAAAGTGACCGTAGCAGGGCTTTCATTTTCTGAGCAATGAGGGCTCCCACTTCTGCCTTGATTTCAGTAGGAAGGATCTGTGCCTGTAACAGTGAGTTAAAAAGCTTTTCCAGTTGCAGTAAGAGAGGACTTGGGCATAGGCAGATCTCTACTTTCTTAGGTCAAGTGTTGGCAAAAGTGTGCCCAAAGGTGAATGTAGGCAATTCCCGAAGTAGAGAGAACATCTGTGTCCCAAGAGAAAAGAATGCAGACTCAATGAGCTCTGGCCTCTTTCAGAGGCACTCACCATTTTTTCAATTAGGAGACTATGTTCAAAACTCACTTACCTGCAAGTGTGTATAGAAAATGGAATATGGTTTTCTGTATAGAATAGCTTGAACTGATCTGTCATCTTTATAAAATCCCGAGTGAAATAACAGTATCTTTGGATATCGTCTAATATAAATATTTGGACTAGGTAGAGCCTTCTTGCTATAAATGTCAAGATCAGATAAAACAGGTAAGCAGCTCCTATTTCAGCATTCTATAACCATGAAGTCTACTACAATCTGGGCACACTACCTATGCTAATTTCTGAATAGGATAGCCAAGGATTATCTTGGTTCAAGGTATAGAGGTTCAATTCTTATAGTGCATCGTGACCACCAAAGGAGGTTGTAAAAGTACAGATCTTGGGTCCCACACCAGAGATTCTGATTCAGCTGGGAATGGCTCTGGAATCTTCAGTTTTAGCAAATGCCTAAGACATTCAGCTGCCAGTGTGGCGCTGTGTACTATACCTTAAGAAACACTGAACTAAAGCTTTTTGTTTCAGGAGATTGTAATTGCAGATCTTTTGCATGAAGGAGGGAGTGATTAATGGTGTAGATAGAGGGAAGATAAAGATAGTATGCTTGATATCTACACCAATCTTGAATCTTTGCCATGTTATACATATGACTCTCAAGTTTTCCTGGGGGTCTTTTCCATTCCAGCCAGCTAGAAGGGGAAAAGAGGATGGAAGACCATGTTTGGAGAGTTTTGATGGACCCAGATTGGAGGAAGCATTACTGAAGTGAAAACATCAGTAAGTAGCGTCTATCTTCCCAAGAACTGCTCTAACAGCCACAGTTTTCTAGAAGCCGTACAAAACAGGAAGGTTCTTCTGTTCATTTCTCAGAAATTTACAATCTGATTATAACAGAGGTCATTATGACAGAGACAGCAGGCAGGGAGAGGGGGTGTCATTCTGCCGTTCTCTTTACTTCCAAAACTATTACCATTTATGAATGAAATGAACACACTGACAATTCTGATTCTAGATCATTAACCAAGTATTTAAATTTAATAAAATCCCAGACTAATCCAAACAATTGGTGGCCAACTAGAAACTTTCTCATCAAATTCTTACATTATATTTACTTTTATAACATGCTGATGGATTCCAAGTCAATTATCATGCTAGAGAATACCACGCATGAATCAGAAGAAATAAGCTTGATTTACATGTAACAACATGGATGGATCTCAAAAACAAAAGACCGAATTTAAAAAGTAAGGTACAGACAGAGATTGATAGTGAAATGCCACTTATGTATATAACATGCACACACAAAAGCAGTGCTGCCTATTTTTCTAGCCTGAGTACATCTAAATGAAAATACGAATGATGGAATGGAAATATGTGCATTAAACAGACTAAAATGATTGCCTATGTTGGGAAAAGGGAAATTGAAATTGGAGATAGAGGATAAAGAGGAAAAACAATAAACCAAACCAAACCAGACCAAACCAGTACCTTGTCACAGGTCAATGATGATTGTGAATCATGAGTTGAGGAGTATGATGGACTCAATTTTGAGCCTCTGAGAGACAAAAGGAAAAATGTTAAAGACTTTGTCCCTGCACTTAATGGAATTGCAATTTAAAGTTAGATACATGGAGTAAACATACGATCACATGTTAGATAGGTAGTACTAATGAATACTATAATAGCTCAGAGAATAGGAAAAAAAAGAAAAATTACAGAAAATTACAGGCAGAAGGAAAGGAAAGGAAAAAGCATACATTCTTTGATGTCTGATAGTGGTCCTCAGATGCATTTCACTGTGTGACAATCTTTGAAGTCTCTTATTTTTACCATTTTCTCAATGGTCTGCAGGAATTAACACCAGTGTAGATCCTCCAGGCCTATCCCAGTTCAAAAAACTATTTTGTTTGCTTTGTTCTTTTCCATGTGCATAGGAGATATGATTGAACTTTGCTTGCATGAGGAAAATGTTATTTTAACCTAATTTCACTTACTTCTTCTTATTCCTTTTTCACATTGATTTTTTTCAGTGCTCAGGTTCTGTGAGGTTAAGTAATATATTCACAAATTTTCCAATATTAAAGTGTGCTCTTCTGCCTCACATTACTTAAGGTAATGCTAACTGCTATAGTAGATACACCTCCAATATCAGAGGCTGAAAACTCGTATCGCAGTACAATGATGGTTCTTCTGGACTGCCAGCTCTCCTCCACACAGTGATTCAGGAATCCAGTTTCCTTCAATCTTGAATCTTTGCCGTGTTATACATATGACTCTCAAGTTTCCCTGGAGACCTTTTCCATTCCAGCCAGCTGGAAGGGGAAAAGAGGATGGGAGACCATGTTTGGAGAGTTTTGATGGACCCAGATTGGAAGAAGCATCCCATTACTTCTTATTTCCGTCCCATTGGCTAGAGCTCAGACAGAGGGCTGACTGGAAGGCTGTGAAAGATAATTTATCTGTATGCTCAGGTACTTGGGGAGGTAGGTCTGCCATGTAATTCCTATTATTTATTTACATTACTCTCTTATTCATAAGAGGTGTAGAAATGGAGAATGAGAAAGGTAATAGGAAATATACCTTTGACTTAACTTGATATATTTAATCCGAAGTTGGATAAAAGAACCTGGTTGTGCCTTTTTAAAGTCTTCTTCATTAAGATTCATTGATCATAAAATAAAGAAAGCCACATGACTAGAACAACTGTATGAATTGGAAAGGCTAGCAAGCCTTCACCTGAAAAATATTCTGGTATGTGGCCAACAGGGCCACTCATCAGCTTTGCACCTCTCCTCCATCAGCTGCCTTTTCTAACTTCTCTGAGCCAATAAATATCTAGATGTCTAAATCTTCCAGTCTTGATTAAATTTTATAGATTTTACCCGTGACCTGCCCCCAGGGAATTGCCTGGCCCTTTATGCCTTAGCTGATTTCCTTGGACTCCATTTCTTGACAGCCTGAATTTAGCTGCCTAATTGCTTCAGCCCTGGCTGTGCCTGTATAGACTTTCCTTCCGACTCCTTTGAGTTGAGGATCAGCTGCCTCCTAAGTAGCTAAATTCTGGGTAGTAGTCTATCCTGGTTAGTATTATTTTGCTGCTGTCTTCATCTCATTGTGACTATGGCATATTAATAGTTGGGATTTCTATGTGAAATCCCCACAAAAGAGCTTACTGTTTTATCCCATATATATTTGTCCTTGATGAGAAGACTGCTGAGTCATCCGAATATTTCAAATAGAAATTTAAATTTGAATCATGTAAGGAAGTTCTCCTGGGGACATCTGCTCCAGTGTCTCTGCCATGTGTTTGGGAATTTGCTCATCCTCTTTGGTAACTGTTCAAAATGTTGTGGAGGGAATGGAGGCAAGTTTCAGCTCAGGCCTAGGAAGGTCAATGTGAGTGAATTTAAACTTTGTTCCTTAGGGTAACATGGGGTCTAAAATGTGTGCAGTTAGGTGATCAATTCATGATGCAAATATTGATAATATGTCTTTGTCTCACATTTTTACATAAACCGATTAATAACACATAGTGCAATAATTTCTTTGCCTTTGACTTATAAAGGCCAGGCATTGGCAAATTATAGCCTGCGGGTCAAATTTGGCTTGCTGCCTGCTTTGGCAAATAAAATTTTATTGGAACTTTACTCATTCCTTCATATATAGTCTCTGGCTGCTTTCATGCTGCAACAGCAGAGACTGTATGGCCCTCAATGCCTATAATATTTATTATCTGGCCCAGAAAAAGTGTGCCTCCCCTGCTTCAGGAGGATACCCTGAAAGCACTTATGTGATTCCTAACACAGAATATGGCCAGTAAATGTGAGTTTTCGATCCCAGTCTTCCTTGGCTTAGCTTGTTCCTTCTTAGAATGCTTTGACTCTCCCGTCCCTTATTCATTTATACGCCAAGCTCTGCTCTTGGTGCTGGGTCAGTGAGTATCACTCACAGACTAGGTCCTCATGGGACTCCTGTTCTTCTGGGGTGGGGAGATGAGAGCCAGGTAAACTAGTAGTTGTGTGATATCATGTCTTCTTGTGATTAGCATCCTGAAGGCAAATGAAGCAGGGCACAGGGCTTCTGCCTGTTTAATTTCTACTCATTCTCCAAAGTCCCATTTGATCTTTGCCTCTTTCCCTCCCTGTTAACTCACAGCTCCTTTTATTTTGTGCTTTTAAGGCATTTGTGTCATTCCACTTTGAACTGGAGTCTTTGTGGATGGTTTTCTTCTCCACCACAGATTGTGAGCCATAATAACAAGAGCAATGTGACAACTTTTTGTTTCTCAACAGCAACTAACACAGTGCCTGAAAGTAGATAGGAAATTGGTAAATAGCCCCAGTTAAGCCAGTTCTTGGTTCTAATAATGGAGGTTTTCAGTATACCACGACTTAATGCATCCCCCTCACAGTCTGTGTTCTTCCTGAGTTTGTGACCATCACCGTGGCCCATCAATCACTTACACAGAGAGAAGGAGAAAATTTCCCACATTTTTAGGAGCTGGGATCCTTTCAGGAATTAACTACACCCATAGGCCCATCAGGACCATAAGTTTTATCTTCTCTTTTGATATAGAAATCAGATAAAATCTGAATTGATTATACCCTGAATTTCCCCCAGTCAGGGGAAACAAGTTCAACCAATCAACCAAATAAAAGGGAGAAAGGGAAGAAGTTGGATAAGCAGTTACAAATAGGTGATATAAATGAGAAATTCTTGGCTTTTTGTTGCTGTATTAAATCACACGCAAACCCCTCTGAGTTCATGGGCTAGTCTGTTGAGAGGAAAACAGGTTACTTTGTTGGAAAGAAACTACAGTTGGAGGTTGCATTAATCAGTGCTTATGGACCAGCCAATTTCTCCCGTGCGTGGGATGAATGGGGTTATTCATGAGAGGGCATCTGGGCAGGAAGTGGGGGAGTTGTGGCTAGCTGAGCTGGCTAGTCCCTGAGAGTAGAAGGGAAATCTGTCATCAGAACCTATGAGCTTCAGCAAGGTGAGGGCAAAGGCCAAAGGTGCTTGTAGAAGGTGAGTGAGAAGGTGATGAAGAGCTGTGAACTGTTTCCAATTAACACAGTTCTTCAGGCAAAGCTATAGACAGAGCTGGGCTGCAGGTTATGCCCATCCTGTATTACAATCATCACTGAGGACTCCGTGGAAAAGACCCGACTCTGTGACCCTTGGCCTGGAAGAGATTAATTCTGTTATTGCCTCATTCTCTTCAGCATGATCACCAATGTTTCCCACTCTTTCTCAGCACTGGGAGGAAAGAGGCAGTAGGGAAGTCCTATAATGCCTAATAAAATCATAAAACACCTAGATGCTTGTAACTTCTATCTCAGGACACCCTAGTGCTACTGAACTGGAAAGTCTGGAAATTTCTGTTGAGTCTGAGAGTGTTTATAAGTTGGTGGCACGGCAGCAGTCCACCTGCTGTGGGACCTTGGGTAAGATCCTTTCCTCAGTCCACAGTGTAAGCCTTCCCTTTGAACTTGACCCAAACTTGTTCCCACTCTGTTACAACCACACATCCTTGAAAAAAGCAATCAAGGGCTCGGGTCTCTTGGAATTCAGGCTGTGTTCTTGAGGAACAACCTGCTTTCTGGGACAACCTGCAGGCACCTGGGCTAGGAGCAGACCCGTGGGACAGATAATGTAGCAGGTGGTCAGGCAGTGGGTTTGCTTGCCCTGTAGTTTTCTACCACTGTGGATTTAAAGTCTTTCTCATGAGGGCTGTACCTTCTAGATCCTCATGTTTTGCATATTTATAAATTGAGAGTAATTTCATTCCTAGGATCCTGTGTCCATGTTTCTAGTAAAGTCTATAAATTGCCAAGCTGAGCCAGTAGAGAAAAAAGTGTGATCTTTGGAAGGTGGAGACAATCTATCCATCACTGTGAACTTGTGCTATCTATTATGACAATCACAGTATTTTCCCTGTAGTAAATATAAGTACATTTATATAATGATATCGATACTACTATTATAATAATAGCTATCATTAATCGAGCACTTACTATACACCTGACACCCTGCTAAACACTTAAAAAATTATTTGATACACTAATATATCGCAAAATGATTACCACCATAGAGTTAGCTAACACCACCATCATCTTACATACTTACCATTTTTTTATGATGAGAACATCAAAAATCTACTCTCTTAGCAACTTTCAAGTATATAATATGATATTATTATCTATAACCACCACTATACTGTACATTAGATTC
This sequence comes from Tursiops truncatus, assembly GCF_011762595.2. Lineage (NCBI taxonomy): Eukaryota > Metazoa > Chordata > Mammalia > Artiodactyla > Delphinidae > Tursiops > Tursiops truncatus. Next base: position 66,419,607 of record NC_047046.1, read on the forward strand.
CCAGAATTTATTTGTCTTATTACTTTGACCAACTTTTCACATCTCCCTCATTTCTCCAACCTCCCAACTCCTGGCAAGTACCATTCTATTCTGTCTCTGTCTTCAGCTTTTTTACATTCCATGTATAGAAAATGATATACAGTATTAGTCTTTCTCTGCCTGACTCATTTTACTTATTATTATTTACTAACTTATTAACTTAGCATAATGCCCTCAAGGCCCGTCCTTGTTGTTGCAAATGGCAGAATTTCCTTCTTTCTCATTTTATATATAAAAAATACAAATATATATAATATGTATCATATTTTCTTTGTCCATTTATCTGTGGATGGACACAGACACTTGGGTTGTTTCTATATACTGATTACTGTGAATAATGCTGCAATAAATGTAACATCTGCAATAACACTATGCGGTAAGTACTAATATTATTCCCATTTTATAGTTGGGGAAAGTGAGGCTTAGGTTAAATATCTTTCCCAAAGACTCATAGCCAGCAGGAGACAGAATCTGCAAAACTAATTCCAAAACCAAAGCTCTTAGCTTCTATATTATATTGCTCCAGTTCACACAGCTAAAAAGTGAGAGAATAGGGCTTCCCTGGTGGCGCAGTGGTTGAGAGTCCGCCTGCCGATGCAGGGGACATGGGTTCGTGCCCCGGTCTGGGAAGATCCCACATGCCGCGGAGCGGCTGGGCCCGTGAGCCATGGCCGCTGAGCCTGCGCGTCCGGAGCCTGTGCTCCGCAATCGCAGAGGCCACAACAGTGAGAGGCCCGCATACTGCAAAAAAAAAAAAAAAAAGTGAGAGAATAATGGAGGTTCAAACCCAGGCAGCCTGACTCAGAGGCAACACTCTTTTTCAGTGCACTATGTTTATATTTGTGTCTGTGTTTGTACATGTTTTCACCAGATGTGCTGAATTGAGTGGTAGCTCCTTTTCTTCTTGGGGACAGGTGGAAGTCAGGAGAACTCATAGCCTGTTGCTTAGCAACTGTGGACTTTACAGTGTAGATTAGTTCTATGCATTTATGGGAGAATGAGACACTGTATTGAGATGTAGAAATAGTCATAGGCACTTTTTAAAATTTGCACTTATTGTAAACTGTGGTAGGGAGATTGCAGTTATATCTATTTCAAACACTGTCAAGTTGCACTGGCCATTTTTAGACCTCGTGTAGCAATGGACTCAGATCTAGGTGGAAAAAGAAAAATGCAGTCAGTGGAGTGAGATCATTGTCAATTCTGTTTCACCTGAAGTGATGAACTTATTACCGTTAGGTATAATTTATGAACCAGTTCAGGTTACCTTCTATGACTTTCCAGTTATCTGAAATGTTTCATATTTCAGGCTGGTTCAGCCAGATCTGTGCTAAAAGAATTTAACAGTAAGAGAAATAATGAATTGGTAATAATGAATGAATTAGCCAGCAGATAGGTTTTCTGTTTAGCTAACAAAGAAAAAGGGGTTTATAATACAGTATCATAGTATCTGGAATTTGAGATCCAAGTGACCTGCTTCATGATTTTCCTTTAATATAAGCACAATAAACCCATTCTCTGATTTAATAGTTTCGACTTTCAAAGAGGTGACTTATTCTATTTCCACAGCATTTGCCAGAGGTTTATTTAACCCATGTTTTAATTTGAACCTAAAATTGCACAATGTAAATGACCAACTAGACCCTGAGCAACATGATGGAGTGGAATTCTTTAGATTCTGAATTCAGGCTCTTGACCCTCGGCCCCCTGTTTCTATCTGTACCATCTATAAACCTGTGGGAAGATGGCTGAGGCCTTTGAGGTAATGTTGCAGGTGGTAGTGATTAGTTCAACAAATGTTTTTGGCTGCCTTCCAGAGACATGGTCGATAGCGCTTCCTGGCTTCCTTGGAGTTTGGTGGGGCCCCCATGACCAATTCTGGCCACTGAGTTATGTTTGGAAGTGTGTGTATCATTTCTTATTAGGGCATTCCATTGGCAGGGCACCAGCCTCCAGAGCTCTTTTTCCATCTGCCGTGGACCAGCAATGAGCCTTCTATAGCTGTTCTGTTAGCCTGATTCCTAGAATGGGGGCCTTCATGGAAAACTGCTGACACAAAGGATATATAACATAAGCAAGAAATCAACTTTTTTTTTTAACTACTGAAATATGGGGGTTGTTTGTTACTAGAACATAAGCCAGCCCATTGTGAGGCCAATGTTATCTGTTATAATATTGCATGGAATAGCTAAGCCTGAGAATCACCAAGATAGTCCTGAAGAACCAGGTGGGAGGATGGGGAGACTCTCCTTTCATATTAAGATAAAGCATATTACTATAAAGCTGTAGTAATTAAACCAGTACAGTATTGTTAATATGATAAATAAAATGGCCAGTGAAAGAAAACTGAGAGTTCAGAGCAGCCTCAAGCATGTTGGGGAATTGTATATTTGGCATAGCAGTGTTGCAGATTGTTAAGGAAAAATAGAAGAGTCAAGAAATGGTGCTGGGAAAGTTGGCGTTCCATATGGAAAAAGATACGAATTTAGCTTTTTATCTTGTACACAAAAATCAATTCCCAAGTAGATTAATTAGCTAGATGTGAAAGTAAAATTTTTAAACTTCTTATGAAGATTTGAGTAGAGAAGGAGTTTTTAAAAGAGAAGAAAAGATCGATAAATTAGATTACATTAAAATTTAAAAATCAAAAGCCTTTATCAAAAAAAAAAAAAGAAAAGAGAAGCCTCCACAGCAAATGAACGTAATTTTCAAAGGATTACATATCAGAGAGAAAAGGATAACTGTATAATAATTCAGTTCATAGGAAAAAGCTTAAAGCCATTTCACAGAAAAGGAAACACAAATGGCTAATAGATACAAGAAAAGACATTTACATCATTAGTTATCAGGAGGATGCAAATTAGGTACATATAAACACTCAAAAATTTAGAAGTCTGCTAATACCAAGTGTAGGTGAGGATGTGGATCTATAGGAATTCTCACGTGCTCCTTATAGGAGTGTAAGTAGTTAATACAACTATTTTGGAAAACAAGTTTTCATCTCCGTAAAGCTGAACATTTCCTTTCTCTACAAAGAGCAATTTTACTCATAGATGTCATGAAGAAATACTCTAAATATGTATACTAAAACACATTCAATGGTATAGCCATTAGCGAAAACAGTTTGGAAGTGCCTCCCAGAATTAAAAGCGGAATTACCATATGATTCAGCAATTCCACTTGTGGGTATATATCCAAAAGAAATGAAGTCAGTATCTCAAAGACGCATCTGCATTCCCATGTTCATTTCAGTGTTATTCACAATAGCCAATACATGGAATCACCCTGTGTCCATTGACAAATGAATGGATTAAGAAATGGAACTCTCCCTCTCTCTCCATATATATTATAATTCAGCCTGTCATTTGTGACAACATGGATGAAACTGGTGGACAGTATGCCAAGTGAAATAAGCCAGGCACAGGAAGACAAATAATGCATGATCTCACTTATATATGGAATCTGAAAAAAATGAACTCATAGAAGCAGAGAGTAGAATTGTGGTTGTCAGGGGCTAGGGGATGGAACAAATGGGGAGATGCTGGTAAAAGAGTACAAGCTTTCAGTTATGCAGGATGAATACGTTCTGGAGAGCTAATGTATAGCATGTCAATTGTACTTAATACTGTATTTTATACCTGAAATTTTCTTAGAGAGTAAATCTTTAGTGTTCTTACAACCTACACACGTAAAATGGTAGCTGGGTGAGGTGGTGGGTACGTTAATTAGCTTTATTGTGGTCATCATTTTACAATGTATAGGAACATCAAAATGTCACAGTGTATACCATAAATACATACAGTTTTTATTTGTCAATTATACTTCAGTAAACCTTGGGGGAGTGGAAAGATAGATGCAAGCCTATTCACAGCAACATTGCTTGGAAGAGCAAAAATACTAAAACAATCAAAATGCCCACTGACAGGAATATGATTAATTGTGGAATGTCTTTTAAATGGAATATTATACATCAGTGAATAATAAATGTATCATCCATGTATCATATATGTTTGATTCATGTATAATTTTGAATGAATATTTGAATGAGGAAAATAAGTCATAGAGTAATACATACCGAATGAAACCATTTTTAAAATGCTTAAAAACAAGAACAACTAAACAGTATATTGAGAAGGAAGCTGGGGAATGAAGGAGCGAGGGTAAGAGCACATGTAGATACAATAATTCTGATAATACTCCAACCATTAAGTGGGTGATAGATCCATATGTGTTTATTTTATTATAATATTTTCTCCTTTATGTATGTGCCCCAGATGTAACAGATCTTATTATATATTTTTCCCAAAGATCTTATATGTGTCCAGTAAAGTGTTTAAATAAGGGTCCAGTGAATTGTGAACAAAAGATACGTCTTTATTGGAAACCTCTTTCCAGCAACATGGAACTTATTCATTCTCTAAGCACCTCTGAAGAGTGTTCACAGTTAGAGTTGTTTTTCCCAACATTTTTCATTTCTGATTTTGACATTCATGAAATCCTCAGGTAGTGAATAACAGAAGACCCTTTCTCTAGCAACATATTATTTTCCTCCTTTTCTTTCTTTCTCTTCCTCCTGTCTCTTTTTCTTTCTGTTTTTTAAAAAAGTTCAACTAAATTATTGATAATTTTTTGCCTTATAGTTATTGATTTTTCTTCCTTAGATGTGCATCATTTCTAAGACATTTGCCTCTAAAGTACTTCTTTTTTTGTCAACATGAAACACCTTTCTCAAATGATAGCATGACTTTTCAATGTTTTCATTTAACTCTTCAGGTAATTATTCTGTGCCTCTGTGTCAGTGCTTGCGATTTCTCTGGAACTCCAATAACTGCAATAGCTCACATTCAAATAGCACATACTATGCTCTAGCTTCTACTCTTAGTGTTACCTCATTCAATCCTCACCAAATCCCTCTAGTATTATCCCCATTGCAGATGAGAAAGCTGAGGCATGGAGAGGTTAAAAAGCACCAGTGGCAAAGCTGGAATTCAAACCAAGCAGTCTAGTTACGGTTTCCATGTTCCTAGCTAACAACCACATCATCACAATACCCTTTCTCTTTTATATCAACCAGTTTTCTGTCTGAAGCAATAAAATTATCTATTGCTTTCAATAAAAAAATTTTCCACTGGGCATCTTCCAACACACCTGTATTGAATTTATCTCTGGATGAGATGCACGCCTTTACCAAGAGTGTTGCCTGGTGTGCAAGTATTGGATTGGCTCTGTCTGATCCTGAAACATGCAAGGATAGCTAGTGTAGACTGCCAGACTAGTTTCGGTACAAAGTTCTGGTTCTTTTTCGAACACTCATCAAACTCAATTTTCATTGCATTTGTAATAAACTTACCTGATTCAAAATTCTGAAAATACAAAAAAGACTGTGCAGCTTGAAATATTTCCCTCCTGCACCCTTTACCCAGCCACCCTTTCATGCAATAAACTTTTATCAGTTTCTTGGACCCTGCAGAGAGAATATTTTATACACCAGTAAATATGCATTTATTTTATATACAAGTAAATATGTATATTTTAAAAATCCTTTTGAATAGTAAACATTCATTTTGCACTTAGCTTCACATCAGGTGCTATGCTAAGCCCTTTTATTTAATCCTTCCAGTAGCTCAACAAGGTAGATTTTACTGTGTCCCATTTTGCAGGTGAGGAAACTGAGGCACAGAATCATACAACTGTACAAAACACAGCTAATATTTGAACCCAGACAGTCTGACTCCAGAGCCCATGCTGTTAATTGCTACAATATATTGCCCATCCCTACTGAATCTTTTTATGAGAAAAAATGAGATAAGCAGATTCTTTAAAGTTTATATAGTTCACATTGGAGACAATATCTCCATTCCTTCAGAGAGAAGAAAATACTGTACTTGTACATTTCTCTTTTACAACATCTCTCAGTGAGAGAGAATTTGTATACCATAAAATTTACCCACCCATAAAATTTACCCATTTCAAATGTACAATTTAATGATTTATAGTATATTCACAGAGCTGCATAACCATCACCACAGTATAAGTATAGAACATTTTTATCATCTGTAAGAGAAACCCTGTGCCCATTACCAGTCACTCTACCCCCGCTCCACAGCACTAGGCAACCACTAATATACTTCCTGTCTCCATGGATTTATCTGTTCTGGACTTGCACATAAATGGAATCATACAGTGTGTAACCTTTTGTACTGAGTTCTTTCACTTAGTATAATGCTCTCTAATTAATTGTTCGCTCCCTGACATGACCTTTTAGCAGGGAGTTAATATTTCTATTCTGTGGACTTTTCCCTGTCTCCAACTTCCCAATCAGTTCAAAATTCTGGTGCAATACCTGGAGAAACAGGTCAGCCCTGCTGGTGCTTCTGTGGCTCTGCTATATGATATCTCATCTGAAGACTACTCTTGCATGTTTCAGTGGACCCTTCTAGACCATGGAATGATGCATTTACTCACCCAGATTCTGCTTGGAGTGCCACATGCGTGATCTCTGGGGGCCTTTTGTTGTTGTTGATCACATTTACAAGCGTACCCATTTCTTTTTCAAAGTAGGAATCATGGTGTCAGCTGGCCAAGTTTAGAAGTGCTTCTAGTTCCAGCCTGAACCAGAACATTTACATTCTTCTGTTAGAATGGGACACCAGCACAGTCCTGTTGGTGAGTTTACCTTTAGGGTCCTTGGAGGCTCCTCTGGCTAGTAGAACTTGGATCAGGCAGCCCTAGTATACTCTAAATAGTCTTCCTTAACTTTGAATTTTACGGAGCAGGTGTTGGGCATCTTTGTCCCCATCTTCCCAAAAAGCCTTGAGGAAAATCATTCAACTTGGTATTCCCTCTGCTGGCACCAGTTCTACACTTCAAAAGTGTGTCTTGTTAGAGCATAAAAATATCTGTTACACCTACTTCTAGACCAGTGACTGCCTATCAGATAAGGGAGCCCCCCTTAAAATTCTTCCTTGACTAAGGAAGATCCTTTCTAAGGTTACTTGCTCTATCCAACTAAGCAAAGAAGTGTGGAGCATGGCTTCAGCAAGCCATTACAAAATGCAAGCGTTTTCCATCTGATAAGTAATTCCTTTTCATTTTTTTTAAAGACCATCTATTGCATCCGCTCAGCGCTCTTCATAGTCTCCAGATACGTTTCCTTGAACTTCAGAATTGTGTTTGTGCCTGAGTGTGACAGTCTGGGCTTGACAGTTTGCTCATTTGCTTTCATTTCTCCTACCATTAAGTTAAATTCTCTTGTGTCGCTTTCAAAGAGATGGACTGTCTTGCCTTTTTGGGGAAGTAGATTTGAAATTCTGTGTATTCCCTCAAATTTTCTTTTTCTTTGACACAGTAAAGAGCAAGGAATTTAAAAGTTTAAAGAAAATTTGCAAAGATAAAGTAGAGAGCAGTTTGCAACAGACTCACTTACTTTAAATGCACCTGCAGATGATGTCAGCCGAGTTACTGCCAACTGTGGTGAGCACCTCAGGCTGCTGATGGGAATGCTGAAGCATTGCTTGCAGAAATTAGAAATCATCAGTATGGGGTTTGGTCCTGACTGTGATGTAAAAGTAGGGAGTATGACAAGTTCAGCAGATTTAAATCCAGGGTCACCTGTTTTAGAATTCTGTGATGTGTATTTTCAATTGGAGAAGGTTTCTGGTACTAATTTGTTGAGTTTTTTCCCTTCTAGTTGCCTGAAAGGCATTGCTTTTATTATAATGAATCCTAGCTAGTTTATGAGAGCAAAGAGAAGCCAGGTGAGTGGAAAGGCAAGAAGTTACTTATTTTTTTCTTTAGGAGGCAAGGAGATATTCCACATGTATGATTTATGATGGCTTATCATGAAAGATTACTGACTATGTTGACCCCAAACAAGCCTCCATTTTCTGGTTCAGATTTAGGAAGAGCCATACAGCGTACAGAGAGTCACTAGGGAGGACTTAGATGGTCTGGCTTCCTCTGCCAGCTTTCGCAGGGTGAGGGAGCACAGAGACCAGACAGGAAGCAGAGCCATCCCTCCATTGCCTGTGCCTGAGCCCCTTCTCCAGGCCACATGCTATGCTAGTACTTTCCATATGTGGAAAAAGAAAATTACAAGCCGTATTTTTCTTTCTTTCTACTTTATTTATTTGTTTATTTAACTAGAAGTATAGTTAGATTCACAATGTTGTATTAGTTTCAGGTGTACAGCTAAGTGATTCAGTTGTGTATGTGTGTGTGTGTGTGTGTGTATATATTTTTTAAGATTCCTTTCCTTTATAGGTTATTACAAAATATTGAATATAGTTCCCTGTGCTATACAGTAGGTCCATGTTAGTTATCTATTTTATATATAGTAGTGTGTTTCTTTTAATCCCAAACTTGTAATTTATCCCTCCCCACCTTTTCCCTTTGGTAACCATAAGTTTGTTTTCTTTTTTTTCTTTTTAACATCTTTATTGGAATATAATTGCTTTACAATGTGTGTTAGTTTCTGCTTTATAACAAAGTGAATCAGTTATACATATACATATGTTCCCATATCTCTTCCCTCTTGCGTCTCCCTCCCTCCCACCCTCCATATCCCACCCCTCCAGGTGGTCACAAAGCACCAAGCTGATCTCCCTGTGCTATGCGGCTGCTTCCCACTAGCTATCTACCTTACCTTTGGTAGTGTATATATGTCCATGCCTCTCTCTCACTTTGTCACAGCTTACCCTTCCCCCTCCCCATATCCTCAAGTCCATTCTTTAGTAGGTCTGTGTCTTTATTCCTGTCTTACCCCTAGGTTCTTCATGACATTTTTTTTTTTGGATTCCATATATATGTGTTAGCATATGGTATTTGTCTTTCTCTTTCTGACTTACTTCACTCGGTATGACAGACTCTAGGTCCATTCACCTCATTACAAATAGCTCAATTTCGATTCTTTTTATGGCTGAGTAATATTCCATTGTATATATGTGCCACATCTTCTTTATCCATTCATCCGATGATGGACACTTAGGTTGCTTCCATCTCTGGACTATTGTAAATAGAGCTGCAATGAACATTTTGGTACATGACTCTTTTTGAATTATGGTTTTCTCAGGGTATATGCCCAGTAGTGGGATTGCTGGGTCATATGGTAGTTCTATTTGTAGTTTTTTAAAGAACCTCCATACTGTTTTCTATGTCTGTGGGTCTATTTCTGTTTTGTATATAAGTTCATTTGTATCATTTTTTTAAAAAATTCGGTATATAAACAATATTATATGATATTTGTCCTTCTCTGTCTGACTTACTTCACTTGGTATGATAATCTCTAGGTCCATCCATGTTACTGCAGTTGTCATTATTTCATTCTTTTCTTATGGCTGAGTAATATTCCATTGCATAAGTATACCACATCTTAAAAGCCATATTTTTCTATTCACAATTTTTCTTAGTCACAATTGTGGCTGAACTATTGCTATAAATCTCAACAGATTTAAAGCAAATAGGAGCTAAATAGAAGACTTAACCCAAGTGACCATGGGAATAGAAAGCCTTGGGCTAGTTCATTATCCTTTGTCTTAAAGATAAGAGGTTAAAGACTATATACAAGTCAATTACCCTAAAATGACAAGCAAGAAAGAACTTTAGCCACGGGGGACAGATGTTCTTTTGAAATCATATCTGTAGGTATTCTGAATTATTAAATTAAATTTCTCACTATGTTATTTGCTGAAAAAAATAAGCTCTCCTTTGATGATCTGCCATTTAAGTACAAATATTTATTGCTATCTCCTATGGAATGTAACGCTTAACCACATGACTGTGACTATTGCAAAAATTTATTTATTTTTTGGTAAGAAATTCTATTTGTTCATTATAAGTTCAAGAAGAAAATGTGTTTTGTTAGAAAATGTTATAGAAATTGAGTGAATTCACCTCAATTTTAATGTACACACTGATTATGGACTTGTTAATGACATTTTAACTTCATTCTGTAACCTCAGTATGTAAATGGCAAGAACTCACTTGTTAGTAAAAAGCATGAATATCCCATACTTCGGCTTTTGTTCCTATGTCCCCTTTAGCAAAACAAATGAGTGATTCAAACAGATTCATTTCTAACCACATTTGAAATTTTTTTTGTTGTCCCATGTGTTATTATTTTTAGTCCTCACAAAGCCCCTGAGAGAGAAATGACATTATTGCCAAGGAAATATCTCCTGGGAAAACTGGGGCTTAGAGGCTTAGAGATCTCCTGGTCCAAGGAAACATAGGAGGTGTCAGAAACAGGAATCAAACCCAGCTCTGTCTGCCCTCATGGCTCAGTTCTCACGTGCCATGCTCTGTCCTGAGAGTGCTAGGTGTTAGATTCTATTGGTTGGTTAAAAGACTTACAGGAAAAGTTTTTGTACTCATAATTCCATTTCCAAGGCCCTGGGCTTAAAGTGTCCTTTATAGATCACAAAACTAGCAGCTTCAACTTAAGGCTTGTAGGTGGTAGGGATCCAGTTACTATTGCTTCTGCTACTCTGGGAGACTAGCAGGATTTGGGTCCCATTTCCATGGACACTTTTGCTTCATTGCTGTGTTGGTGGTCCCATTGGGGCAGCCATGAAAGTTGTTGAGCATCAGTGAACAGCTTGGACAATCTAATCCCCAGTAAGGATTCAGACTTTCTTTTATGAATCCTGCCTCCTTAGCATCAGTCCTCTACATTGCTTCATCACCAATCCAACTGCCACTGCCTTTTTCTCTTGCCTGAGCAATTGTCAGTTTCCATACTGATTTTTCTCCTTCTAACCTTTCTTGCATATCTACCCTAAGACTGTGTCTTCTCAAAATTAGAACTCATCATATTACCTCCCTGCTTAAAATCCTTCCACGACTCACCATTGCTTTCAGGATAAAGTACCAGCTCCTTAGGTTGTCACACAAAGTTCTCCAGGACCTTCAATGTCAGATCTCAACCTGCTTGCCGTACACATCCTGTTCCCCAGACATATCTAAAATACTTGCAGATTTCTGGATGCATTGTGTTATTTAACATCTTCATGCCTCTCTTCATGTTTCATCTTCTTGGAACAGCTCTTTACTCTCTACTTGATGGTCTACCTCTGTCACAACAGGTGAATGTATGGGTATCATTTTATCTGCCAAGCATCCATCCACTTCCTTTCCTGCTACGATAATGGTGTTCTGCTGATGCTGCCAACCATAGCATCTGTTTTATTGAGCACAGGAGTGGGTATGTGGTATGGGCACAGGTATGGGCAATCATAGAACCTCTTCAACATAACGACTGGTCCAGGGGTGGGCATGGGAACCAAGTTAGGCCAATCAGAATCTTCCCTGGAATTTTTCATATGCAAACTAGAGACTTTTTCTCTTGGATTCCACTGCTATTGCTTTTGTTATAATATTGTTAAGGATATTAAAATATTTAAGATAGTATAAATTAACTGTATGACTGTGGCCCCAGAACCACTTTTGCCCATGTTTCCTGACACAGAGGGGAGGCTGAAGAATAAAGTTGATGTTCAGAATGAAACAGAAATGAGAGGTGCAGAGAAAGGCCCGGAGCATTGGATGTCTGAGATTTATCTTTTGTTAGCCAGTAGACCCGGTTAAGTTAATTAATTTCCCTAAGCTCTGTATTTTTTAATCTACAAAATAGGGAAAATAAAAGTAATACTGTCTACCACATCGTGTTCTTATGAAGCTCATGTAAAACAGAGCATATAAACTCCTTAACAGTGCCTAGCTAAAGTAAATGCTCAATAAACATTAGTAGTGACTCTTGTTATAGCTAAAGGTAGGTGAGAGCTGCTTCTTCTTTCTCATCCATAGTGATTGGGGTTTCTCTGTTAGTATTTAGGCCTATTTATCACTGGCTGTGGGCTAATTGTGGGACCATTTCCCTTTCCCTAGTATCCTCTTGGCCCATCTATCAGGCTAATTACTATACTTCAATGTCTCACCTTTACTTCTTTGAGACATTTAAATAAATTAAATCTTAATAAACATGCTTTAAGAACATTTTCATTTACTTGCAATACTATTAAAATATTTAAGGTACTAAAATGCATAAGGAGATAGGACCAGTGAAGATGTTTTCTTCCATAACTGGAAATATAATACATTGTACCACAAAATAATTTTGATTGTTTCAAGCACCACATTACCAAGTGGGTACATTATAGGGAGGATGTATGTGACAAGGGCATTCTGTAGGCAATTCAGCCGGCTCAGCACAATTGCTCTTCTTGAGGCTGCAATATTTTTCTCTTATTAACAGACTGACCTCATGTTTTCTTGTTTTGTTTTGTTTTGTATTTTATTTATTTATTTTTGGCTGCATTGGGTCTTCATTGCTGTGCATGGGCTTTCTCTAGTTGCAATGAGAGGGGGCTACTCTTTGCTGCAGTGGGCGGGCTTCTCATTGCGGTGGCCTCTCTTGTTGCAGAGCACAGGCTCTAGGCACATGGGCTTCAGTAGTTGTGGCTCGCGGGCTCTAGAGCTTAGGCTTAGTAGTTGTGGTGCACGGGTTTAGTTGCTCCATGGCATGTGGGATCCTCCCGGACCAGGGCTCAAACCCGTGTCCCCTGCATTGGCAGGTGGATTCCTAACCACTGAGCCACCAGGGAAGCCCTGACCTCATGTTTTTATGGGAAAATTGATAAACTTTCCTTCATAGTTTTCTCTTAAGATGCATATGAATTGTATTTTAAAGTGGGCAGCCAGTAACCTCATTGCATGTCTCTCTTCTGTGTCTCTGACCCAGCTCTTTTAAGAAATGCAGCATCAGCACCACTCTCATCTTTTCCTTTAGCTGCCTGACATATAAGCAAAATTCCCACCAAATCCATTGGTGAGATTGGAGGAGAGACACTAATGATCTCTGCTATTTCTCTTTAACATTGACCTATTTGCCTGCCCCAGCAGACATAGTCATTGGAAAGAGCAGAGTCAATGACGGCAAAGTACTAGAAGAACCCTGGACAATATGAGGGCACCTTGGGGATGATAGAGACGGATACAGTATCACTGTGGAACGTTTGTAGCCCTGTGTATCAGTTATCCATTGCTGTGTAACAGATTACCCTAAAACTTCGCAGCTTAACACAATGAACATTTATTATGGCCCAGTTACTGAGAGTAAAGAATCCAGGAATGGCTTAGCTGAGTGGTTTTGGTTCAGGGTCTGTAATGAGGTTGCAGTTAAACTATTGGCCAGGACTACAGTTATCTGAAGGCTTGACTGGGGCTGAAGGATCCACTTCCAAGCTCATTCACATGGTTTTTCACAGGTCTCAGTTCCTTGCTGGCTTTTGGCTGGAGACTTCAGTTCCTAACCATGTGGGCCTCTCAGAGGTGGCCTGAGAATCCTCCTGATACAACTTGAGTGGTGAGAGAGGGAGATGGAGAGAGAGGATCCTGAAGACTGAAGCCATAGACTTTTTATCATCTAGTCTTACAAATGACATACCATTATTTCTGCTGACTTCTATTGCTCACACAGCCTAATCCTGATACAATATGATTGGTCCGGGGACCAATCGGGTCAGCTTGGAGGCTGGCTGTCACACCCTGAACCTTTGGGAAGACAGCTAACTTCTCTAAGTCTCATCTTCCCCTCAAACAGGAATAAAAATGCTAGCTGGAGGTGCCGACTTCATTTGGTTTTACTGAGGATCTGGTGTGGTAATGGATGAGAAAGCCCTTTGTAACTGTGAAATCTATTGGATGAAAAAGTTGATGTCACTGATCTGGAGGTGAGAACTAAAAGTCAAAGACAGTGGAGAATTCCAATCCAGTAAAGGGAGAGCCATGGGCTATCTTAGGCTACAACACCCTGCCCCTTCCCACAGACACCTAGGCCCCTCTAGGGCTTGGCAGTTTTTTTTGTTTTGTTTTGTTTTTTGCGGTACGCGGGGCTCTCACTGTTGTGGCCTCTCCCATTGTGGAGCACAGGCTCTGGACGCGCAGGCTCAGCAGCCATGGCTCAGGGGCCCAACCGCTCCGTGGCATGTGGGATCTTCCCAGACCGGGGCACGAACCCGCGTCCCCTGCATCGGCAGGTGGACTCTCAACCACTGCGCCACCAGGGAAGCCCGGGCTTGGCAGTTTGAAACCACGTAGGGTTTGCGGTTATCGTGCGTGATTTTTTTCTTGGCATAATAAACTTCATGTTTCTAAGGAAAATAACTGGAGAAACAAGCCTTCCTGCAAGGTTTGAAAGGTTCAAGGCCATCAGCTGGTTCTCACCATAAAATTTGTTAACACGTCAGTTGTCTGTGAATTAAAAGCATGTGGCTTCAATTTTACTGAAATGATTCATTGCTTGGAAAAATATATTTGGAGGTTGCACTGAATGTAAGGACATTGATAAGTGTGATCTAATAAAAATGCCCATGTCCTGAGCTCACATGCCCTTCTCCAGGCCAGCATCATGAGCAAAATGTTCTTGCCCACAAACTGGCTGGGATTATTTCTCATTTGCTTGTGGGGGGTCTGTCTCTTGACATGATCAGAGCTGAGTTTAGGTAGATTATTTTGACAGAAATGTGAAAGATCAATTCGAAAGTGGACGAGGTGGGTAATGGTAAATTGGATAATTTCACCGAAATAACCATTCTGTTCAAGCAACTACGATAGCTGGGACAAATCTAAAAATCATTTTCTTTGAAGTGTCAAAGAATGAAAAAGATAGTAGGAGCTACCAACTAAAATCTTGGTAGAAATGGGAAACTAGAAAGATGAGATCGTTTTTCAAGAACGCTTTTTTTCTTGAGGGCATTTGCCGAACTTGAAGAAACATGTTCTGGGGATTGATGTTCCTTTTGGTTCTCAAGTTCATTTCAAGGGGCACAAAGCCTGTAAATGACACATCCTAGACTTCCCTGCCAGCTGCCTTCCAGTTAGGTTCTGGCAATGTGAAACACTAGTTGAAAACTGAAAGTAGAAGAAAGGAATAAGAATCTAAAAATTAATGCCTACTGAGAAAGTAAAATCTGTCCTGCCATTCATCAGGTGGACATGACAACCACAGATAAAGCCAACTGCAAAGTTAGCAGGAAACGATATTTCTCCAAGGACATGCTGCCCTTGTAAAGTGTTATAATGACTTTTTTCTTTTTTTTTTAACATCTTTATTGGAGTATAATTGCTTTACAATGGTGTGTTAGTTTCTGCTGTATAACAAAGTGAATCAGCTATACATATGTATATATCCCCATATCCCCTCCCTCTTGCATCTCCCTCCCACCCTCCCTATCCCACCCCTCTAGGTGGTCATAAAGCACTGAGCTGATCTCCCTGTGCTATGCTTCTGCTTCCCACTAGCTATCTGTTTTACATTTGGTAGTGTATATATGTCCATGCCACTCTCTCACTTCATCCCAGCTTCCCATTCCCCCTCCCGTGTTCTCAACTCCATTCTCTACATCTGCATCTTTATTCCTGTCCTGACCATAGGTTCTTCAGAACCATTGTTTTTTCTTTTGTAGATTCCATATATACGTGTTAGCATACGGTATTGGTTTTTCTCTTTATGACTTACTTCACTCTGTATGACAGACTCTAGATGACTTTTTTCTTTAAGTGACTCCTGCTTTCTTACCTGTGAAAAATCTTTTGTTATTTGAAATTATATCAGTAAGAATGAAACATCTCACTTTTACCCAAAGGATCTGAGCCACTGTGATACAGAGAAGGAACCTCGAGTTTCAATCCATTTGTGGAGTGTCAGATAATTCGTTGCTAGACACAACATTCCATATCTATCTAAGCTTTTTTAGTTTCTAAGGAAGCAGAACCCTGAATCCACTTTGCAGTCTAGACCTGAAGATTATCCCTTACTTGCAGCCCTATTTTGCTTTGAGGCTGTCTAAGTACCGCTTCTTTTAAAGTTCACCTAAACTCCACCATTCCCCCAAATTCTGTAACTCTGTCATTTCTGTTGTTTGGTGAGATGTCCCGTGGTTCCTCTGGTGTTTCTCTTGTTGCAATGGCAAATAAATCTGACTTTATAGAACTATGGGTGTGCCCCTGGTGGTCTTAAGCTGATGGGCTTGTAGAGGAAGAAGCTATTTCCCACTTCTGACAGTGACTGCAGGCCCCGGCTTTGGTGTTGGTTTCTGCAACATCAATGGGGTTAACTCCTTAGCTTCTGATTAGATGCAGTGAGTGAGTTTCACAGCAATGGCAGGAGCAGCGGCAATCACGTGGGTTAGTGGGTTCCAAACTGGGGCATGAAGCAGATTCCTGATCTCTGGGTGACTTACTCTTTTCCTTTTGTTCCTCTGATTCTTCTGACATTTTACAACCAATTCTCTGGTGATAAACAACTAAATTTCTCCCTGCTAGAAAGATGTAGAGTGGTTCCTGTTTTCCTATTGGTTACTAGTTTATACATTTTCTGAGTTTCTGAGCTGTACTTTCATAGCCTTTTGGGACTAGAGAGAAAAACAGTAGGAATCTAGCATCTGTGAAGGATTTCACCCTGGGAAGGAGAGCTAATCAGAAATAAAAGAGCTCTCCCAGCTTGACTTCCAGTCCTCTGGGTAGACCAAAAACCTCAAGTCTTGAAATTGGATTAAGATGGGCCTGGACTATTTAAGCCCCCCTACGCTTCTTAAATTAATCAGTTCTGGAAATACCTCAAATACTGCTTTTGTTTCTCTTTGAGACATAGCAATTAATTATGTGTTACATATTCTCACTACATCTTCTATGTCTCTTACTTACTCTTGTGCTTTTTCCATCCTTTTGTCTGTCCATTTTTAATCTTGATAGATTCTTTTAACCTAATTTTCAGTTCAGTAATTCTTTAGTTGTGTCTAATTTGGGATTAAAGCCATCCATTAAAGGAATTTTTGTTGTTGCTTTATTTTTCAATACTAGAATTTCTAGGTTTTTTTTTCTCTTTTCAAATCTATTGTTCCATTTTTAGTCTCCATTTCCTTGCTGAATTTTTGGCCTTATCTTTACTTTTAATTTGTATGCTCTTAATAACACACCTCCACCTCCTTTCTCTCTCTCTCTCTATCTGATAGAACTACTAAGAGAAACAAACAAATCTGCAGTCATAATGGAAAATGATAAAATCTCTCTCTCAGTAACTGATAGAAGAAACAGACAAAACTCATTAATAATATAAATGATTTGAACTGCACAACTAACAAAACTACTTAATTCCCATGTATAGAACACCGCACCCAACAACAGTAGAATGTATAGTATTTTAAAATTCCACATAGAATATTTACAGAAATTCACTACAGATCTATAGATCTATACATTCATTAGGGGAGATATATATATCAAAGATGTCAGTTCTTCTAAATGGATATATAGATTCAATGCAATCTGAATGACAATATCAGCAAAGTATTTTCCAGAACCTGACAAGCTTATTCTAAAATTTGTTCTAAAATTAAAAGACTGAGAAGAGACACTCTTGAAGAAAAAAAAAAAATTGGCCTACTCACTGTTAAGATTTGTAAATTTATAGGAATCAAGGTTAGTGTAGTATTGGCAAAAGGATTAAAGAATCAACCAATGCAACAGAAGAGATGACCCAGATATTCATTGACATATGTATGGACTTGAGTTGTGACAAAGGAAACCATAGACTACCAGGAAAAGAACATTTTTTAAAATAAGTCATGGTAAGTGGAGGGTCATATAGACAAAAATGAAATAGGACCTTTTCTCAAACTACATATAAAAAACAATTCCAGGCGTATATAAACCTATGTGTGAATGGCAAAACATAAAAGCTTTTAGAAGGTAACATAGGTGAACAATCTTTAAGACCTCAGGATAAATAAAGAATTGATATATCTGGTGACATTAAAATTAAGACATTTTGCTCACCAAAAGACAAATAATGAGAGACAAAAGGCTAACCACGGGGGGGGGGGGGGGAGAATAGTTTCATAACATATCTAACAAATGAAAGTTTATATCTAGAATCTATTTTAAAACTCCTTTGGATTAATAATAAAAATACACATTATCTAATAGAAAAAGTGGGGAAACACTTGAACAATGGTTTATTGTCTAGCTTCTATCACTAGATTGTAATCTCAGCAAGGACTTTGGGTATTACCAGAGCAGAGTCATGGACCCACCTAGATAGTTAGCTGTCAAACAATGTGACCAGCATCCAAAGTAGAATAGCTTAAAGCTTGATCTTCCTGGCATTGCCATCTGCACGTACCGATCTGTTTGGTGGGGTCATGGCCAGTCATCTCTGAACTGTGGTGGTTCTTCTAGAGAGGTGGCTGCCACTGTCTTAGTTTCCAGGGTCCATCCAAGTTGAATATACAGGCATAAAGCACTGCATGAGAGCTTTCAAGAACTAGTGGTTATGTCAAAGTACCAAATGTTGTGGGTTGAATGGTGGATCCAAAAGATATGTCTGTGTCTATGTTCTAAGCCACAGACCCTAGGAAAGTAAAAAAAAAAAAAAAAAAAAAAAAAGCCTTATTTGGAAAAAGGTCCTTTGTAGATGTAATTAGTTAAGGATCTTGAGATAAGGTCACCCTGGATTATCCAGGTAGGCCCTAAATCCAATGAGAAGTGTCCTTACAAGAGACACAGAGAGGAAAAGACACAGAGAGGAGGAAGCTGTGTGAAGACAGGCAGAGATTGGACGGATGAAGCCACAGGCCCAGTGATGCATGCCTACAGCTACCAGAAGCTGGAGGAGCCAACAGAATCTCTCCCAGAGCCTCTGAAGGAAGTGTGGCCTTGCTGACACCTTGATTTCAGATTTCTGGCTTCCGGAACTGTGAGAGAATGAATTTATGTTGTTTTCCGTCACCCAGTTTGTGGTAATTTGTTACAGAAACCCTAGGAAACTGATCCACCAAGCCACGGGGCTCAGACTCAGGCCAGGTTACAGGCCCATTAGGGACTAGGTAAAACTGGTAACCAGGACTGAAAGGGGCCCAGTTGTAAGGATGAGACCTTCAAAAGGGGACCAGTTGTAAAGGAGAGGCTGCAGATCAATGAATGCCTGGTTGGCCAGGGGCTCATCTAGGCCATAAGACTAATTCCAAACATCCCACTGATGGGAATATGGTTTATGTGACAACCACAAGTTCAGTTATTTTTGATGAAAACAAGTTTTATTCCCCAAACTATAGGTCACTACCCACTAGTTGATTGTGAAATCAATTAAGTGAGAGACAGTAGTTTTTTTGTGTGTGTGTTTTTTAACATCTTTATTGGAGTATAATTGTCTTACAATGGTGTGTTAGTTTTTGCTGTATAACAAAGTGAATCAGCTATACATATACATATATCTGTTTGTTTTTAACAATAGAATCAAGGACACCAGATTGCATCACACCTGGTCAGGGTAAGGATCTGTATCAGTGAGATACCTTCAGGAAACAGATGACACTCAAACTGAATAACTGGAGTTAGTTTAAACTTGAGGAGAGTTTAATAAGTAGCAGCAAGAGGTGGTACAGCATCTGGGCCTCATGTTAGCAGGGAGACCTTACCATTCTGAGGCCTGAAGAGGTAAAGAGAAAGAGAGCTTCCAGAACACCATAAGCAGAGGGCTGCCTGACAGGAGCCGTGATCTTCCAAGGAGGCAGGCAGGCATCCCACAGCAAGCTGGCGAGAGAGAGCCAGTATAAAAAATGCCCAGTCTACTCCCCTCCTGCCATCCTCATCTCCTGCTGGTGCCTCTCATTGGCCAACCCCACCTTTGGGCAGAGAGCAAAGGAGTCGTCTATGGATCCAGTCCATATGCATCAGCTGGAGAACGGTGGATTGTGGTCCAGAAGAACAGAAGGAACAAATCCAGAGTAGCACTGTTTCTTGATGTTTTTATGAGTACTGAGTATTTTCCTTACTGTGTGTTGTGGTTAAAACGTTGAGGAAAAACTGGAATAACGGTTGGAATTGTTCTGGAGCTGCAAGTTGAAGGTTTCGGAAACGGTAGTCAGGCCGAGTCAGGGTGGACAGGACTGACTCCATGGAGGGTCTTCCCTGTAGCCCCACACAATATCCATCCCTCCTTGTGTGGACTGCCTGTGGCTTCTGCTGCACATTGTAGGCCTTGATTATATTTTATTTAGCACTGCATGTTATGCTATCATTTAAAATTCTTTGTTTCAGATATAAGTAAGGTCTTGCCATGATAGTCTAAAGTCCTTGAGGGAAGAAGCAGGGACATGAGCTTCTTATGTAACCTCCACAGTGCTTAGGGGAGAGTGATGCTAGCCACCCCATAAATATTTAATTACACATGAACTGAAAGAGACCAAACAGCCTCCTCATCTTTCAGTCAGACCCGGTGCTTCAGACATTGGTTCACGCTGAGGAAACTATAATGAGTTGAACTCAAAACATGATTCGTCCTAAGAAAAGTTTCATTTAATGGTCAGTAAGGATATAAGTGAAAGCCAGAACTCGTTGAGGGTCACTAGACTCGTTGCAAACCTCACAGGATCCATCTTTGAATTTTTTCTCCTTAGACTTTGACATTCTTACTTCAACTCCAAACCTAGAGACCATCTAGACTCTACCTTTCCAATTATATTTCTGAGAATCTCAGTTCTCTAGAGCTGAAGCATGTCAAAGAAAGCTCTGAATCTGAAAAATGAAAGTTCTACACCCTACCGAGCCCTGGTGGTTGCCAGTCACTATTTGGGTAATCCTGAGCAGGTGCGGTGGCCCCTGCATCCCAGCCGTCTCATCATCAAAGCCATGAGGAGTCACTGTGAGGCTGAAGAGAAGTGGCAAATGAGGCAGTTGAGGATCAGAAAGGAAAGTTTCAAGGATACAGATGTAAGACTTCTCCTATCTTTTAAATTCCTTAAAAGAAGCTAAGTTTGTTTCCAATCTCCTTCCTCTCCAATCCTTCATAATAGACACACACACACACACACACACACACACACACACACACACGCCCAAGAGGATCTCACTGTCACTAAAGATGGCCATCCACTGGTGGGGTGGACATCAGTTGTCTTTATTGAAAGCTTGGGTGAATGTGAAATCAAACTTGCCTAAGGAATGCTGCTCCCTAGTCATTACTAGTCATTACATACACACAGATTGGGTTTCTGAAGAAGCAACGGGATTATACTCATAATGCATTGGGAGGAAGTGACATGGGGCTCAGGATATATGTTTTACATCCCTATGTTTAAGCGAAATAGATGTGAAAGGGTTTTGAGAAACACACAGTTTGCTTTCAAAGTTTAAACGTGTGTATACAAACTGTATGCTTTCCAATGCCCTTTACCATCTATTGTCCTCAAGAGTGAGAAGATGGGAAAGATATCACTGCTTGTTAGGGGTAGAATTGTGTCCTCCAAAGATATGTTGAAGTCCTAGGTCTTGACACCCATGTACGTGACCTTATTTTGAAATAGGGTCTTTGCAGATGTGATCAAGTTAAGATGAGGTCATATTTGATTAGGGAGGACCCTAAATCGATATGACTGGGATCCTTAGAGGAGAGAAGAAGAGATGTGCACAGGGGAGATGATGTGAAGAGACGCAGGGGAAGCCATGTGACATGGAGGCAGAGATTTGAATGATGCTTCTATAGATCAAGGAACGCCAGGGGTGGCCCCCATCACCAGAAGCTGGGAGAGAGGCATGGAACTAATTCTCCCTCAGAGCCCTCGGAAGGAGCTAACCCTGCTGACACCTTGACTTCCAACTTCTAGCCTCCAGAACTGAGAGAGAATACGTTTCCATCCGTTTAAGCCACCCTGATTATAATACTTTGTTATGGGGCCCTAGCAAACTCGCACATCACCTTTTTTTTTTTACAGCTAAGAGTTGTAAGGTGGCTTTAGCCACTACCAACTTCTATAGAACTTTTATGATTTCTACTCTTAAAGTTTCAAATGTTATCGTTTTTAATAGTTTACTATACAGCATCATATATCTGGTCGATGTGATATATTTAAGACTTTATTGTAATGCCCTAGTTTTCTCTTCTGAAAAATGGTAAGCCTGGACTCAGTACTCTTTTTTTTTTTAAATAAATAGATTTATTTATTTATATTTTTGGCTGCGTTGGGTCTTCGTTGCTGCATGCGGGCTTTCTCTAGTTGCAGCAAGCGGTGGCTTCTCTTGTTGCAGAGCATGGGCTCTAGGTGCATGGGCTTCAGTAGATGTGGCACGCAGGTTCAGTAGTTGTGCCTCACGGGCTCTAGAGCACAGGCTCAGTAGTTGTGGCAGACAGGCTTAGTTGCTCCACGGCACGTGGGATCTTCTGGGACCAGGGCTGGAACCCGTGTCCCCTGCATTGGCAGGCAGATTCTTAACCACTGCACCACCAGGGAAGTCCCTGGACTCAGTGCTCTTGAAGATCCCTTTTAGTCCATCCTCAGGTCGGAGCGTGCTGCTTGACAAAACCTCCTGAAATGAAGCTCATTAAAAATGAAGTCAGCCTGGTGCAGAGCTGGAGAGTGACCCATGTAAAACGGTGCCTCCTAGAAACTGAAGATCATCAAACACAAACGCCCTCAGTGATGCTGAGGTTGTGGGGAAGTCGCAGCTAAGGGAGAGGATCTGGCAGCGGGGAGCATCCAGCCCCTCCAGGGAGGACAGAATGCAAGATTCAGGGAGACTGAAGCAGGACACACGGAGGCAGAGAGAAGCCCTTCTTCAGATGTGCTACCTGCTCCACCCCACAAGGCCAAACATGCTCGAATGTCACACCTCTTTAAAGAGCAGAGGACAGGCTGCCTTAGGGACCTTCTGAGCCAGCCTTGGCCCAGCTCCACGTCGTTGTCCCTGTGAAAAGCTACCCTCAGTCCCACGGGGGCCACCTCCCATCACACAGATACAGCTTGTCGGATTTTGATTTCTTTTGCTCCTTGTTTCTTTTTCAGAAGCCCTTTGCAGGGACGGTTTGGCAGGCAGCTGGGGGCCCTGCTGCGATGGCCAGTCTAACAAGCTTGTTGTGTTGATTGATTAAACACCACAGGCAACACCAGCGTGAACATTTCTCACTCTGATTGTCCTAAGGGTTGGGCTCACTAATGAACAGGGTCTGATTACAGCCCGGCCTCTGAGAGCCTCCTGTTGCCCCAGTCTGGGTGATGCTTCTGCTTTAAGTACATCTTGAAAAGCATGACAGAGTTCTCAGTGGGATCTGCTGCGATGGGGGCTGAGATTGGTTTAGCTCAGGTGTTGCTCTCAATGCTGTTGGGCGATGGGAGGTGAATCCACCCAAACCAGGTGCTGCCAACCAAAGGCACCTGCCAGTGAGTGATGGGGAAGAGTCAGCCTTCTACATCCTGAAGTTAGGCCTGGGTGTTCCAAACTGGGACCAAGCTAGGAATCTCTCAGAGTCCTGGGAAACCTTGAGGGTGTAATGGCTCCTGTAGCAAGGTCAGCTCTTCCCATTCAGAGCCTGCAGCTTAAAGCTTTGGAAGACAATAGGGTTGACCAGTAATTCCACCTGCCTCTGGTTCCTGGTCAGCGACCTGGCCAGAAAGTGACTGCAGGGATTTCATTATTTCATTCTTTGTCTCTGTCTCTCTCTAACTCACTGGGTTATAATAGGCAAATGGAATTCGATCCTTCATTTATAAGATAAAAGGAATTGAAGATGATCTCTAAAGGACGTCCGTGCTTTAAAAAAGTCTTGGCCTCCCATCAGGAAGCTTGCACAAGCCTCTTAGATAGCCTCATCCACCAGAGGGCAGACAGCAGAAGCAAGAAGAGCTACAATCCTGCAGCCTGTGGAAAGAAAACCACATTTACAGACAAAATGACAGACAAAATGAAAAGGCAGAGGGCTACATACCAGATGAAGGAACAAGATGAAACCCCAGAAAAATAATTCATTAAATGAAGTGGAGCTAGGCAACCTTCCAGAAAAAGAATTCAGAATAATGATAGTAAAGATGATCCAGGACCTCACAAAAAGAATGGAGGCAAAGATCGAGAAGATGCAAGAAATGTTTAACAAAGACCTAGAAGAATTAAAGAACAAACATCTAGAAGAATTAAAGAACAAACAAACGAGATAAACAATACAATAACTGAAATGAGACATACACTAGAAGGAATCAGAAGCAGAATAACTGAAGCAGAAGAATGGATAAGTGACATGGAAGACAGAACGGTGGAATTCACAGCCACAGAACAGAATAAAGAAAAAAGAATGAAAAGAAATAAAGACAGCCTAAGAGAACTCTGGGACAACATTAAATGCACCAACATTCGCACTATAGGGGTCCCAGAAGGAGAAGAGAACGCATTATAGGGGTCCCAGAAGGAGAAGAGAAAAAAAAACAGTCTGAGAAAATATTTGAAGAGATTATAGTCACATGCTTCCTCACTAAGGAACACCAAGGAATGCCGGCAAGCCCCAGAAGCTAGGGGAGAGACATGGAACAAATTCTCCCTTATAGTCCTCAGGGGGCACCAACACACTTTGATTTCAGACTTCTAGCCTCCAGAACAGTAGAAGAGAATAATGTTTTAAGCCATCCAGTTTGTGGTAATTTGTTATGATATCCCTAGGAAACACAGTAACCAAGTTAATCTAATGTGGAACGGCTGAAGTGTTGGTCTGGTCCTTTTTATATATCCTCTGCATGAGGGTCAGATGGGTTTCAAAGATGGATAGAGGGTTGAACCAGAAGGGGTGATGTTAGGGTAGTGACTCTCAACTGATAACTGTGGCTGGGGTGTTATGAAGGTGGGTGCAATGTGTGTGTCGGTACATATCCTAATCACCAAGCCTTTATTACTAAATGTATGTGTCTGTCACAATTACCAAGATGGGATTGTTTGTGAATGGGATGGGGCACTGTGATTGACCCTTTCTGTAACCCCCTTCCCTGTCCTTTAAGGCATGAATTTGTAACTTCCCATCCTCCTACCCTAACTCCTTCACTTCTTCCCAGCATACAGGTTGGTTAGAGGAACATAGGGGCAAAAAGATAAGGAGATCCCTGCAGAGTCCATCTGATACTCGTCTTAGTTAGGGAAGCACTAGATGATGTAACAAACAAACCCTATAATGTTAGTGTTTCACATTAAAAAAGTTCTTTTTCTCACTAATGTAATAATTCAGTAGTCCTGGACGGCAAGCGGATCCATTCCACACTGATTGAGGGCTCCAGGCTCCTTCCATCTTGCATTTTACATCCTTTGTTGTTTGTTTGTTTTTTCTGTTTTTTTTTTAACATCTTTATTGGAGTATAATTGCTTTACAATGGTGTGTTAGTTTCTGCTTTATAACAAAGTGAATCAGTTATACATATACATATATCCCCATATCTCTTCCCTCTTGTGTCTCCCTCCCTCCCACCCTCCCTATCCCACCTCTCTAGGTGGTCACAAAGCTGATCTCCCTGTGCTATGTGGCTGCTTCCCACTAGCTATCTATTTTACATTTGGTAGTGTATATATGTCAATGCTACTCTCTCATTTCGTCCCAGCTTACCCTTCCCCCTCCCCATATCCTCAAGCCCATTCCCTAGTAGGTCTGCATCTTTATTCCCGTCTTGCCCCTAGGTTCTTCTGACCATTTTTCTTTGTTTGTTTTAGATTCCATATATATGTGTTAGCATACGGTATTTGTTTTTCTCTTTCTGACTTACTTCACTCTGTATGACAGATTCTAGGTCCATCCACCTCACTACAAGTAACTCAATTTAGTTTGTTTTTATGGCTGAGTAATATTCCATTGTATATATGTGCCACATCTTCTTTATCCATTCATCTGTTGATGGACACTTAGGTTGCTTCCATGTCCTGGCTATTGTAAATAGAGCTGCAATGAACATTGTGTTACATGACTCTTTTTGAATTATGGCTTTCTCAGGGTATATGCCCAGTAGTGGGATTGCTGGGTCGTATAGTAGTTCTATTTTCAGGTTTTTAAGGAATCTCCATGCTGTTTTCCATAGTGGCTGTATCCATTTACATTCCCACCAACAGTGCAAGAGGGTTCCCTTTTCCCACACCCTCTTCAGCATTTATTGTTTCTAGAGTTTTTGATGATGGCCATTCTGCCAGGTGTGAGATGATATCACATTGTACTTTTGACTTGCATTTCTCTAATGATTAATGATGTTGAGCGTTCTTTCATGTGTTTGTTGGCAATCTGTATATCTTCTTTGGAGAAATGTTTACTTAGGTCTTCTGCCCATTTTTGGATTGGGTTGTTTGTTTTTTTGATATTGAGATGCATGAGCTGCTTGTAAATTTTGGAGATTAATCCTTTGTCAGTTGCTTCATTTGCAAATATTTTCTCCCATTCGACTGTTGTCTTTTCGTCTTGTTTATGGTTTCCTTTGCTGTGCAAAAGCTTTAAGTTTCATTAGGTCCCATTTGTTTATTTTTGTTTTTATTTCCATTTCTCTAGGAGGTGGGTGAGAAAGGATCTTGCTGTGATTTATGTCATAGAGTGTTCTGCTTGTGTTTTCCTCTAAGAGTTTGATGGTGTCTGGCCTTACATTTAGGTCTTTAATCCATTTTGCGTTTATTTTTGTGTATGGTGTTATGAAGTGTTCTAATTTCATTCTGTTCCATAGCTGTCCAGTTTTCCCAGCACTACTTATTGAAGAGGCTGTCTTTTCTCCATTGTATATTCTTGCCTCCTTTATCAAAGATAAGGTGACCATATGTGCATGGGTTTATCTCTGGGCTTTCTATCCTGTTCCATTGATCTACATTTCTGTTTTTGTGCCAGTACCATACTGTCTTGATTACTGTAGCTTTGTAGTATAGTCTGAAGTCAGGGAGCCTGATTCCTCCAGCTCCGTTTTTCGTTCCCAAGATTGCTTTGGCTATTCGGGGTCTTTTGTGTTTCCATACAAATTGTGAAATTTTTTGTCCTAGTTCTGTGAAAAATGCCAGTGGTAGTTTGATAGGGATTGCATTGAACCTGTAGATTGCTTTGGGTAGTAGAATCATTATCACAATGTTGATTCTTCCAATCCAAGAATGTGGTATATCTCTCCATCTGTTTGTGTCATCTTTGATTTCTTTCATCAGAGTCTTACAGTTTTCTGAGTACAGGTCTTTTACCTCCTTAGGTAGGTTTATTTCTAGGTATTTTATTCTATTTGTTGCAATGGTAAATGGGAATGTTTTCTTAATTTCACTTTCAGATTTTCCATCATTAGTGTATAGGAATGCAAGAGATTTCTGTGCATTAATTTTGTATCCTGCTACTTTACCAAATTCATTGATTAGCTCTAGTAGTTTTCTGGTAGCATCTTTAGGATTCTCTATGCATAATATCATGTCATCTGCAAACAGTGACAGCTTCACTTCTTTTCCAATTTGGATTCCTTTTATTTCTTTTTCTTCTCTGATTGCTGTGGCTAAAACTTCCAAAACTATGTTGAATAATAGTGGTGAGAGTGGGCAACCTTGTCTTTTTCCTGATCTTAATGGAAATGGTTTCAGTTTTTCAACATTGAGGATGATGTTGGCTGTAGGTTTGTCATATATGGCCTTTATTATGTTGAGGAAAGTTCCCTCTATGCCTGCTTTCTGCAGGGTTTTTTATCATAAATGGGTGTTGAATTTTGTCAAAAGGTTTCTCTGCATTTATTGAGATGATCATATGGTTTTTCTCCTTCAATTTGTTGATGTGGTGTATCACATTGATTGACTTGCGGATATTGAAGAATCCTTGCATTCCTGGCATAAACCCCACCTGATCATGGTGTATGATCCTTTTAATGTGCTGTGGTATTCTGTTTGCTAGTATTTTGTTGAGGATTTTTGCATCTATGTTCATCAGTAATATTGGCCTGTAGTTTTCTTTCTTTGTCACATCTTTGTCTGGTTTTGGTATCACGGTGATGATGACCTTGTAGAATGAGTTTGGGAGTGTTCCTCCCTCTGCTATATTATGGAAGAGTTTGAGAAGGACAGGTGTTAGCTCTTCTCTAAATGTTTGATAGAATTCACCTGTGAAGCCATCTGGTCCTGGGGTTTTGTTTGTTTGAAGTTCTTTTTTTTTTTTTTTTGCGGTACGTGGGCCTCTCACTGTTGTGGCCTCTCCCGTTGCGGAGCACAGGCTCCGGACGCGCAGGCTCAGCAGCCATGGCTCATGGGCCTAGCCGCTCCGCGGCATGTGGGATCTTCCTGAACCGGGGCACGAACCCGTGTCCCCTGCATTGGCAGGCAGACTCTCAACCAGTGCGCCACCAGGGAAGCCCTGTTAGAAGATTTTCAATCACAGTTTCAATTACAGTGCTTGTGATTGGTCTGTTCATATATTCTGTTTTTTCCTGGTTCAGTCTCAGAAGGTTGTGCATTTCAAAGAATTTGTCCATTTCTTCCAAGTTGTCCATTTTATTTGCATATAGTTGCCTGTAGTAATCTCTCATGATCCTTTGTATTTCAGCATTGTCAGTTGTTTCTTCTCCTTTTTCATTTCTAATTCTATTGATTTGAGTCTTCTCCTCTTTTTTTCTTCTGGAGTCTGGCTAATGGTTTCTCAATTTTGTTTATCTTCTCAAAGAACCAGCTTTTAGTTTTATTGATCTTTGCTATCGTTTCCTTCATTTCTTTTTTATTTATTTCCGATGTGATCTTTATGATTTCTTTCTTTCTACTAAGTTTGGGGGTTTTTTTTGTTTGTTTTTTGGGTTTTTTTTTTTTTTTTTTTTTTTGCCGTACGCGGGCCTCTCACTGTTGTGGCCTCTCCCATTGCGGAGCACAGGCTCCGGACACGCAGGCTCAGCGGCCATGGCTCATGGGCCTAGCTGCTCCGCGGCATGTGGGATCTTCGCGGACGAACCCGTGTCCCCTGCATCAGCAGGAGGACTCTCAACCACTGCGCCACCAGGGAAGCCCCATGGGTTTTTGTTTTGTTCTTCTTTCTCTAATTGCTTTAGGTGTAAGGTTAGGTTGTTTATTTGAGATGTTTCTTGTTTCTGAACGTAGGATTGTATAGCTGTAAACTTCCCTCTTAGAACTGCTCTTGCTGCAACCCATAGGTTTTGGGTCCCCGTGTTTTCATTGTCATTTGTTCCTAGGTATTTTTTGATTTCTTCAGTGATCTCTTGGTTATTACATAGTGTATTGTTTAGCCTCCATCTGTTTGTATTTTTCACAGATTTTTCCTGTAATGATATCTAATGTCATAGCATTGTGGTCAGAAAGATACTTGATACGATTTCAATTTTCTTAAATTTACCAAGGCTTGATTTTTGACTCAAGATATGATCCATCCTGGAGAATGTTCCATGAGCACTTGAGAAGAAAGTGTATTCTGTTGTTTTTGGATGGAATGCCCTATAAATATCAATTAAGTCCATCTTGTTTAATGTATCATTTAAAGCTTGTGTTTCCTTATTTATTTTCCTTTTGGATGATCTGTCCATTGGTGAAAGTGGGGTGTTAAAGTCCCCTACCATGATTGTGTTAGTGTCGATTTCCCCTTTTATGGCTGTTAGTATTTGCCTTATGTATTGAGTTGCTCCTATATTGGGTGTATAAATATTTACAATTGTTATATCTTCTTCTTGGACTGATCCCTTGAATATTATGTAGTGTCCTTCTTGTCTCTTGTAATAATCTTTGTTTTAAAGCCTATTTTGTCTGATATGCGTATTGCTACTCCAGCTTTCTTTTGATTTCCATTTGCATGGAATATCTTTTTCCATCCCCTCACTTTCAGTCTGTATGTGTCCCTGAAGTGGGTCTCTTGTAGGCAGCATATATACGGGTCTTGTTTTTATATCCATTCAGCCAGTCTATGGCTTTTGGTTGGAGCATTTAATCCATTTACATTTAAGGTAATTATCGATATGTATGTTCCTATTCCCATTCTTAATTGTTTTGGGTTTGTTATTGTAGGTCTCTTCCTTCTCTTGTGTTTCCTACCTAGAGAAGTTCCTTTAGCATTTTTTGTAAAGCTGGTTTGGTGGTGCTGAGTTCTCTTAGCTTTCGCTTGTCTGTAAAGGTTTTAATTTCTCCATCATATCTGAATGAGATCCTTGCTGGGTAGAGTAACCTTGGTTGTAGGTTTTTCCCCTTCATCTCTTTTACTATGTTCTGCCACTCCCTTCTGGGTTGCAGAGTTTCTGCTGAAAGATCAGCTATTAACCTTATGGAGATTCCCTTGTATGTTATTTGTTGTTTTTCCCGTGCTGCTTTTAATGTTTTTTCTTTGTATTTAATTTTTGACAGTTTGATTAATATGTGTCTTGGCATGTTTCTCCTCTGATTTATCCTGTATGGGACTCTCTGTGCTTCCTGGACTTGATTAACTATTTCCTTTCCCATATTAGGGAAGTTTTCAACTATAATTTCTTCAAATATTTTCTCAGTCCTTTTCTTTTTCTCTTCTTCTTCTGGAACCCCTATAATTCGAACGTTGGTGCATTTAATCTTGCCCAGAGGTCTCTGAGACTGTCCTCAATTCTTTTCATCTTTTTTTCTTTATTCTGCTCTGCAGTATTTATTTCCAGTATTTGATCTTCCAGGTCACTTATCCGTTCTTCTGCCTCAGTTATTCTGCTATTGATCCCTTCTAGAGAATTTTAAATTTGATTTATTGTGTTGGTCATCACTGTTTGTTTCCTCTTTAGTTCTTCTAGGTCTTTGTTAAATGTTTCTTGCATTTTCTCTATTCTATTTCCAAGATTTTGCATCATCTTTACTATCATTATTCTGAATTCTTTTTCAGGTCGACTGCCTGTTTCCTCTCCATTTGTTAGGTCTGGTGGGTTTTTACCTTGCTCCTTCATCTGCTGTGTGTTTTTCTGTCTTCTCATTTTGCTTAACTTACTGTGTTTGGGGTCTCCTTTTCGCAGGCTGCAGGTTCGTAGTTCCCATTGTTTTTGGTGTCTGTCCCCAGTGGCTAAGGTTGGTTCAGTGGGTTGTGTAGGCTTCCTGGTGGAGGGGACTAGTGCCTGTGTTCTGGTGGATGAGGCTGGATCTTGTCTTCTGGTGAGCAGGTCCACATCTGGTGTTGTGTTTTGGGGTTTCTGTGGCCTTATTATGATTTTAGGCAGCCTCTCTGCTAATGGGTGGGGTTGTGTTCCTGTCTTGCTAGTTGTTTGGCATAGGGTGTCCAGCACTGTAGCTTGCTGTTTGTTGAGTGGAACTGGGAGGTCCCTTGTGGACCAGTGTTCTGGACTTGGCCCTCCCACCTCAGAGGCACAGCCCTGACTCCTGGCTAGAGCACCAAAAGCCTGTCATCCACACGGCTCAGAATAAAAGGGAGGAAAAAGAAGAACAAAAGGAAAAAGATAAAATAAAATATAATAAAATTATTAAAATAAATAATAAGTATTAAAAATATTTTTCAGTAATAAAAAAAATAAATAAAGAAAGAAGAGAGCAACCAAACCAAAACTCAAATCCACCAGTGATAACAAGTTTTAAAAATATACTAAAAAAAAGAAAAGAAAAACGGACAGGCAGAACCGTAGGACAACTGGTAAAAGCAAAGTTATACAGACAAAATCACACATAGAAGCATACACATACACACTCACAAAAAGAGGAAAAGGGGGAAAAAATATATATCATTGCTTCCAAAGTCCACCTCCTCAATTTGGGATGATTCGTTGTCTATTCAGGTATTCCAGAGATGCAGCTACATCAAGTTGATTGTGGAGATTTAATCCGCTGCTCCTGAGGCTGCTTTGTTCGTACAGCTCCCGGGGATCAGCTTTGGATCTGGCCCCGCCTCTGCGTGTAGGTCACCTGAGGGCGTCTGTTCTTCGCTCAGACAGGACGGGGTTAAAGGAGCAGCTGCTTCGGGGGCTCTGGCTCACTCAGGCCGAGGGGAGGGAGGGGTACGGTTGCGGGGCGAGCCTGCGGCGGCAGAGGCCGGCAGGACATTGCAGCAGCCCGAGGCGCCCGTGCGTTTTCCTGGGGAAGTTGTCCCTGGATCCCGGGACCCTGGCAGTGGCGGGCTGCACAGGCTCCCCGGAAAGGAGGTGTGGATAGTGACCTGTGCTCGCACACAGACTTCTTGGTGGCGGCAGCAGCAGCCTTAGCGTCTCATGCCCATCTCTGGGGTCCGCACTGATAACCGCGGCTCGTGCCCATCTATGGAGCTCCTTTAAGCGGCGCTCTGAATCCCTTCTCCTTGCGCACCAGGAAACAAAGAGGCAAGAAAAAGTCTCTTGTCTCTTCGGCAATTCCAGGCTTTTTCCCAGACTCCCTCTCGGCTAGCCGTGCCGCACTAACCCCCTTCAGGCTGTGTTCACGCAGCCAACCCGAGTCCTCTCCCTGTGATCCGACGGAAGCTGGAGCCTCAGCTCCCAGCCCCCGTCCGTCCCTGCGGGTGAGTAGACAAGCCTCTTGGGCTGGTGAGTGCCGGTCGGCACCGATCCTCTGTGCGGGAGTCTGTCCACTTTGCCTTCTGCACCCCTGTTGCTGCGCTCTCCTCCGCGGCTCCGAAGCTTCCCCGCTTCGCCACCCGCAGTCTCCACCCGCGAAGGGGCTTCTAGTGTGTGGAAACCTTTCCTACTTCACGGCTCCCTCCCACTGGTGCAGGTCCCGTCCCTATTCTTTTGTCTCGGTTTTTCCTTTTTTCCTACCCAGGTAGGTGGGGAGTTTCTTGCCTTTTGGGAGGTCTGAGGTCTTCTGCCAGCATTCACTATGTGTTCTGTAGGAGATGTTCCACGTGTGGATGTATTTCTGATGTATTTGTGGGGAGGAAGGTGATCTCCACGTTTTGCTCTTCCGCCATCTTGAAGCTCCTCCACAGTTTACATCCTTAATGGCCTTGGAGTTCCCTGCTCCAGGCTACTGAGAAAGGGAGGTTTGAAAAAGTCCCATGTATGTCTCAAAAGTAACAGTCTGTAAGTGAAAGATTTTGGTTCCATCATATTTTGTTGGAAAGACAGCCACATGGCCCTACCGGAGCAAGTTGGGAAGTGTAGTACCTGGCTATGTGTCTCCCAGTCACACTCCCATGACAGATGGACACACTTTTTTGGAAGTCAGCTTTCCATCTCTGTCATGGTCCCTAATATAATTCCCAGAAGTTTTGCATCATAGAACTGAGAAACTTTCTTCTACTCTTTGAATTTTTTTATAACAGATAATAGAATTGGCAGCTGACTACAATAAAAATGGCTAAAAAAATTTTTTTTAAAGACCCCTGTTTGAATCCTGGTTCCAACATTTAATAATTGTGTAAATCTTGGGCAACTTACCTAAATTCTCTGAGTCTCAATTTCCAGTTTTGTAAAATAGAAATAATAATATTTCTCTGCAAGTATAATGATTAGGAATGACATATATAAAGGACTTGCATTTGATCAGTGCTTATTAAATGCTAGCTTTTCTTTTAATTTCAGTAAAATTATCACCAGTGGATTTTTATCCGTTAACATGTTACTGTCAAACTCAACATTTCCTTAAGTTTGAGATTTCTTTTTCTGTAATCTGACTGCATTTCCACTTATAGAGGTTAGAGTTAGAAGGCTCTTGGTGATCACTGTGTTTCATTTCTGGGGACTTTGAATGACTTATTCAGGGTCATGGAGGTAATTAGTGGTAGAGACAAGACTAAACCTTAAGTCTCTTAAAGTGTAGTTCACTGTGCCATCCAAGTCCTCCAGTTCAATTTACTGAAAATTGAGCATACCGGAACTGTAGCTTCCAAGTTGGAACTTTTGAATGACCCATTTGTCTGGTTTCGTTGGGTATGATTTCTGGGCCATCTGTCATTTTCCTGAATTCCCTGTCATTTTTAGTATTGTTATGCCAGCATTATCTTCAAATAATGAATTTTGTTGTTTTCAGAGAGGTTACTCCTACCTAGTCATTAAAATGTGACTTTTGGTACATTTTCTCTTGAAAAAAAGTAGTGCTTTAAAAGGATATGAAAAATGGTTTCTCTATGTGCCATATTTTATACCAACATTTTTCTTTTTATTCCTCCCTTTCCAAACCACTGGGCCTCCATACTTTCAATGATTTTCTGACTATTAAGAACATGTCATCTCTGTATGTTTGTGTGTCTGTGTGTTTTCTCATTTAGTTAATACGTTATAATGTTGTATAATGAAAATACCAAGCAATTCAGTGACATTATTTTGAAAGAATTGAAATTCTGATGAACATTACTAAGAAGTATATAGGCCTCCAGGTCTGACTGCACAGTCATGTGTTGAACATTAATAGGAAGAATGAGTAGTCATAGCCGGGCATGTTGACATATGAACTGGATCCAGCACTGTCCTTGTTTTTTCTCTAAGGGACGTTCTTTGCCAATCTCAGTAGAGAGGACTTAATAACCAGGAACTAGAATTGTACTGGCTTGTATGCCTGGAAGAGGTCTCCTACAGTGCTTCTATAACCCCTTAGACTAAGTGAGGGTCACCTTACCAGGCTTCCCCAGATCAAACACTCTAGGCTATGGGAAGATAACAAAGGATTCTTAGCATTAGAGGCCTAGAGGTTCGACATGTCAAAGACTGGAAGCTGCAGGGTTAATTCCTCTATACATGCTTGCAAAGGTGGTTCAGGCTCAGGCCTTTGAATGGAGGATCCTTGTGAATGTTCCCTCGCCTGTCTTTGTGTCTTCCCTGTTTTCATGCATCTCCTCCTTAGAGATTCACTAGTTTGGATCTGCCCATCCTCAGCTTCGTGAAAGGCCTTCTCCCATCCCACCCTCAGAAGCAAAGCTTGTCTGTGATGGTTTACTCCTCTGTGTTCGCTTGGCTTCCCCCAACCGAGTCAGAGCACTGTTCTCATTTGGGGGATCTGAGACCTATTAAATAGTGGAGGTTTGGGGGACTGGAGAAGGGAATGGAGAGACTTCAGGACTAACCTTCTTCAATGGGAAAGCAGGGACCACCTAGGAGGAAAGGAGACCCCTTCCTCCTCAAACCCCTTCCTTCCCTGCTCACAGGTGCGTGAAATTGCATCCAGAAGATTATGCTCATGAAATGGCTGATGTGCCCGTTCCTGGAGAGAGGGGCTCTGTGACAGAGTCTTTCCTGTGATGATGCTTATGAATGAGACCAGATTCTTGGAAGGTCAGATTGATAAGGTGGGTAAAGGACTGGAATGAGATAAATACCGGAAATGAAAGGTGGGTGTCTGAGCAAGTGGAAGAATGAGATCAGAAAGAGGAGGGTGCCTCAGTCAGGGACAAACCACCTACTTCACAGGCCAGGGAGCTGGTGCTGGTGGCGTGGGTGGGAGGCTGGGTACCTGAAAAATCCATGTTCTTCTGTGTAGTTATATGGTAGAAACTCCCTTTATGACAATGTAAAGCAGTGTAAATATTTATTTGTAGGCACATCACGTTTATATGCTGAGAGTGTGTGTGTCTTTGTGTAAGTGCGTTGTGTCATGTTATCTTAAGAACTGTCTGACCTTTTGCTCTTAGAGTCATATTATGCTGGGGAGTAGTGTTACAGTCTGATGCGTGTGTCCTCGCTCTCATCCACAGCACACGGCTTAGTTTAGCGAGTGAACGGAATAAACAGGCAGATCTCTGGCCTGCCTTGCGCCGGTATGATCATGACAAAGCTTTTGCTCCTGGGGGGCCTTTGCGGCTTGCTCTAGGCTGCACTCATGTGTTTATTTTGGGAGCAGCAGAGACTCAGAACCCAGCATGACACTTGCATGACAATTTATTTATTTATTTATTTATTTATTTTGACAATTTATTTTTAAAGGGGTTATAAATATGTAACTCCTTGAGCAAGAAATCAAAGCTCTTCAGGTATATTTTATAATCAGTTACCAGCACCCTCCCTCTCTCTGAAATAAACTAGATTACATTTTAATGCAATTTGAATTAATGATTTCATTTTCATTAAATTATCGGCATTTTATTTGCTGGTATGTGAGGCGCACTCCCAACAGTTGTCTGTTGCAAAGCCGTGCTAAGAGGCCCGTCGCAGGTGCCTTGGAGTCGCACCTCCCACTGCGGCTCCTGCAGGGTTAATATCCCCTTTCTCACTTTTGGAGACATTCACTCCCAGTTGTTCTTGTTATGAGCCTTCCTT
Source organism: Tursiops truncatus (assembly GCF_011762595.2). Classification (NCBI taxonomy): domain Eukaryota; kingdom Metazoa; phylum Chordata; class Mammalia; order Artiodactyla; family Delphinidae; genus Tursiops; species Tursiops truncatus. The sequence goes on from NC_047046.1 coordinate 66,455,561, forward strand.
TCTGATATCATGAACAGAAACCCTGCTAGAGCAGAAGAAAAAAATAAAAGGCAAAAGGATGGAAGTAGGTATAATCTGCATGACTTTCTAGGATGGAGAGTATGGACTTGAGAGTCAGACATAGGTGGTTGGGTTCAATTCCAAGATCAACCATTTACTACTAATCTTGGGACAATTACTTAACTTTTCTGAGTCAGAGCTTCCTTATTTGCAAAATAAGCATAATACTTTCTTCCTCACGGGGCTGTTAAAACACTGAAAAGACACCATATGTAAAGCACCAAGCAGGTAGTAGTCACTTAATAAGCATTTGTTTCCTCCAATAAGTGTTAGTTTTCCTCCTTTACTTAAAGCAGAGGCAGGAGTCTTCTAACTTGTGAAAGAGATACAATATTGACTTCATTTGGGGAAGTAGTCAGGATAGGCTAGATTGTGCTGCAGTAAGAAACAATCCCCAAATCTCAGTGACTTACAAAACAAAGGTTTATTTTCTGTTCATGCTACATGTTTGTTGTGGGTCAGTTTCGTTTCTCTTCTTCTTTACTTAGAAGTTGGGGGCACACCAGTTGCAGGACCTTGATCTAGCATTACTTTGTTCTTGCACCCTTCACCATTGACTCTCTTTGTGTGTTCAGATGCCTGGGGAGTGCCTGACAGGGCTGACCCTGTGTCTTGGCAGAAGCTCTTTGCACTGAGGTATCAGAGCAACAGAGAGGGCCCTCAGCTCCCCATGCATGCTGTCAGGTGAATGGCTGACAGCTGGAATTACACTGACTGGAATATTTTTTGGCTTGAGATTTTGTTAAAATGGAAATGCCTCTGGGAGGAGTCAAATCTCATTTTATGCGGGTGTGTGCGTGTAAGTGCTTTTTGAGAAAAGAAAATGCAGTGCTGGGCAAATTATAATAATGCTCTACAAATGGTTGCTGATTTTTTTTTTTTTGAGAGCATGACATAGATGGCTAGCTCCTCTTCCATAATGTAGATTCATTACTGGGAAGTAACTGCCCAAGGTCTACCCTCTACCATCCTCTCTTATATCTAAGTGTGGCTATGTGACTGAGTTCTAGCCAATGAAATATGATTGGAAATTGTCAAGCAGAGTACCATGCAGTGGTTTCCAATGCCGGGGAGGACTCCAGCTACACGGAGGATAGCAAAGATCATCACAATGCCAGCCACCAGGACTGGAAGTTCACACCTTCTGCCTGCTGTCTCTTGGTATTGGAGTTGCCAGGGAAAGCACAATGGAGTCGAGCACTGGATGGAACAATGCTGTGCTCACATAGAAAAGAGGCAGAGCAAGATCAACTCCGATAGCGGGTGTCAGTCTCCCAAGGTCAGAAAGTCTCTCCTGGCAGCCCATGCTGAGCAACTGGCCTACGTACACCCCTGCAGTGAAAGGAATCCATGTGAGGTCAAATAAATGGGGCTGGAGGACTTCTTAAATGTGCATGAAAAGGTCAGGGGTTGACTGAAGCCACTTTTTTCCCATAGGTTCTCAGCAGGTCTGAATGAGCCATGGCTCTAAAACAAATATTCATTGATGCCCTGGGGACAGAGGCAAAAGAGGTATAATAGGAATTGGGCACATAAACTGGCAACTTCTGCACAGTGAATACCAGAACTATGGGAATTCAAGAGAGAGACATCAATTGTGGACCTGAGAATTAAGTTCTGAAAAGTGAATCAGAGGTAGGCAGATAAAAGAAGGGATGGCTAGGGTGGGTGAATGCACTGAGCTATGGAGAGAGAAGTTTCTCTCAAGCCACCTGCATCTTCTCTGCTGGCCCTGGGGAGGAAGGTACGATGAGGGAGCGACTCTCTGGACTGAGGTCAGCCAACACCAGAGACTGGACCCATCCCTTTCTCATGATACTAACTAGAGGCTGACACTGTATTCGAGTCCTTGCACAGTGACCCTCACAGACATCCTTCCCTATGCACCTGTGCCTCCATAGAGGCTGAGCTGGTGGCCCAGAGGTGAGAAGTCTGATTGATCCAGCTCCCGTGGTGTGTGGAACTCAGTGGACAGCCCTCGTTTAGCCCACATGGGACCCTAATTCATTAGGAGCGGTGACCACACCCACAGACTCAGGTGTGGGGTGATGATTGGATAACACTAGGGGCCTGAGCCTCAAAATTGGACACGATTTGTCCATTTGCTCTGAGTCTTTCCCCAGCTTGTAGTCAGCCAGCCCCCCATCTCTGCTGAGATACCTGCATATTTGGGTCACAGTTATAGCTTCAGTTCTGCCAGTAGGAGTGTCTAGTTCTAACAGCTGGCTGCCTGCCTGTACATCCCAAGTCCAAGTTAGACACCAGGCTTTTTTTTTTTTTTTTTTTTTTTTTTACTGTCTCCTGGCCTGGATTTTACCCAAGACAGAAGCAAGCCCTTCTCTTTCCCCTGGTCCTCCCTTCCTCGTCTCTCAGTCTAACCCCAGGTGAGCCCATGCAAATCACTAGTCTTTTTCCCAGCCTGATCTACCATCAGACAGGCTTAGGAAGTATACGCCCCAAAGACCCCAGCATTAGCAAAGGTCAAGTTTTTTGGTTTGTTGCAGTATTTCTCATGCATTTTCTCTTCTCGCTCACATGAGCATGGTCATTGGATACTTCATTTTCTCAGAGGGCTAAATGACAGAAAATTTGAAAAAGGATCTGATAGTGTATTTTTAGCATGAACAAAAGCCTTAATGCAAAGGTCTCAGAGTGGAATTTCTGGGTTTTGCACATTGATGGGGAGAATTTAGGGGCTCTAGTGTTAAGAATTCCCCATTCCTAAACTCATACTTCAGAGTTTGCATGCCAGAAGAAGGTCTAGTATATAGTGTGTGGTTGTGATTTGAAATTCAGCAGAGAAATGGAATGGATATTTGGAGTGGGTAGAACCTGGAGAGAAGTGCTCATTTGCTTTTTTTTTTTTTTTTTTTAATGGACTAAACTAGAACTTACATGTGTATCATTGGGATGAACCAAGCAGGAGGGAAAAGTGATGATGCAGAGGAGGGGGCAATTGCAGGGACAAAGGCCTTGAGTATCAAGGAGATTATGTCATGAGTACAAGTGTAGGAGCTAGTCTTTGATGGGACGAGGAACCATGAAAGAAGGAAGAGAATGAGGGGACGTGTTCAGGTAGCTTTACATGTTCAGGTGGATCACATGGTGGGAAGATGCAGGTGCCTCTCTCTTAGTGTTTTCAGTCTCTCAGTGCCTTTGGGGGGATATCAAGTGCTGAGTGTGGGGCTAGTGACTGGGGAGCATGCCCTGGAGATGCAAAGATAGAGAAAAGATGTGAAATAACTCCAGAGAATGTAAAAGGGAAATTACTAGAAACATTTAGTAGGATCACTGGACAGTGTCTAGTGTTTATTTGGCATTTACGCCATTAGATTAACATGACTTGACATCATAATACATGTGGTTCCCCCCCTGCCCCGGAAACATTCAGCTGTTAGAAGTTTCAGGATGTGTAGTTATTTCAGTTTGACAAGGATCGGGGTTTTTCTAGCTGTGTGCAAAAGGGAGAGGGGGCAATGGAGCTAAAGATGTTTTCAATGGAAGGTTCAAAGAGGTTACCTGATTCATCTTAGATCACACAGCAAGTCAATGGCAAAAGCCCAGAATGTAAACCCAGGTCTGCCCCTCCCTCATTGTCACCCCCTATCAGGGCCCTGACACTTTAGGCTGGATAAAGAGGGAAGGGAGACAACGAGGGGGTGATATTTATCCAGCCTAAAGTATCTGGTCCAGTATTATTATTGTTATTTTGTTATTACTGTGAAAGGAATTCTGCATTGCAATATTGTGCCAAATAAACCTTGACATGTAGCTTTTAAGTTAACAGGTACCTGTTTGTATTTAAGAAAATCATCCCCATGTATGTTCATGGGCAAAGAGAATGCCTGATACCTTCTCTGGGAACGCCGATCAGAAGACGCGCCCAGAGCTCTGAGAAGCCTTAAGCACACTCTTCATAGACAGACAGGGAGGCACGAAGTCATAACATGTTTTATGGGAAAAGCCATGAAAACTTCAAGCCTTCTGCAACACCGATTAAGAATAATTTAAATCATTCATCTTGTATTAGAAAATGTCAGTGGCTATTAGCTAATCCATTTCAAATGGATTTTATTTGTATAAAATAGGCATTTTAGAAAGTGAATTTATTGCTCACAATTACCTCTTCCAATGTGAAATTATTGCGGTATTAGTAGTAAATGCGCTCTGATTGAATTTATATCATTAATCAAATATTCCTAAATTGAACTCCTAATCGAGTCTTATAAGTTAAATAAAAAGCCCCAGAGGATGCTTTGCAAGGCCTCAACCAAGGAGGAGGAACTGGTGACTTAATAGGACATTTGCTATTTTTTTTGACTGCCTAGTCTGAAAACACCTATGTTTGAGGAATCCCCCATCTCACGAGTCATGGCAGGAGGCAGAATCCTCCTTCTGCTTGAGAATGTGACGGGGTAGCAAACTGAAAAGGCCAGATACTTTCCCATTCTCCTTTGCGGCCAGTGTGGGATTGTGATCTAGGCTCAGCCAATCAGATACCCCTCCCCAGACTCAAATCGTTGCTAAGAAAGCGCAGAGGAGGCAGTGGAGAAGCCATTGTGGCAGCACAGGTGATGGTGGAAGCAGCTCCAGGTCTAAGGCCAGTGGCCGGGAGAATGCATGGTGGCATCAGTGTTCTGCGGTTGGAGCAGAGGTGTCACTGTAAGTCAGTTATAAGTAGGAGGAAGGTACATCCTACTTTTCTTGGGACAGTCCCAGTTTATGCGTGTTATTTCGTGACAACAGAATTCCCCTTCATTTTCAAAATTGTTCCAGTTTGTAAAGTTAACAATCTGGCCACCTCGGTCATAATCAAAATCCCTTAGATCTTCAACCTTCTCTCAGATTGTTCCCTTTACTTCCTTGCTTTGAAATCGGGCTCTTTCCTGAGAACACGTCTTTATTTTCACCCCTCTCTGATGGTGGCTTTCTTAAGTCCTACACTCATTCTTTTGTGCCTGGAAGGAGAGTAGATGTCTTCTTTGTCATCCTTGCTTCTTATTTTTACTTCCAAATCATTCCTTTCCAGTGTAATAACCCTATTAATTTCTCACCATCTATCACCCTTCTAATGTCTCATTTATTGTCGCTTATTGTCTTTATGGACTTGAATCCGTTGGTTCATTATTATCATCATTCCTTTGTGTACACCATCATCTCTCTTGATCTTTGTCCCTCTTACTTGCCTAATTCTATCCAATAACAAGCTTGAGATCAGGTGAGGTGAAACCACCCAGTCATGCTGTGACAGAGGGTTTTAATTGTCTACCCTAGTAACACTTCCTCCCTTTTTTCCTTAGTAGAAATGTACCTGGATTCATGGCTGCATGGAAAAATTTCAGCCCGTTGAGATGTAAGCAGAGCTGTTTTATAAAATTTTAGGGAAATATTCCCAAAGAAGGGGTATATATGTGTGAGAACTTCTTTAACTTTTTTTTCCTTCCATTTGGCTGGAACATGGATGTGAAGGCTGGAACCTGAGCAGCTGTCTTGGGCAATGTGGTCACATGTTAAGGATGTAGAGTTTGGGTCCTAATGATCATGATGCTCATAATGTGATGTAGGCCTAGACCCCCTATCTCTGAACTCCATGTGAGAGAGAAATGAACTTCTATCTTGGTGTGTTAGGCAGAATAATGACCCCTAAAGATGTCTATTCCCTTATCTCAAAAGCCTATGAATATGTTCCCTTACCTTGGCAAAAGGGGCTTTGCAGATGTGATTAAATTAAGGGTCTTGCTGAGAGGATCTTGGATTATTCAGGTGGGTCCAATCTAATCCCATGAGTCCTTAAAACGTAGAACTTTTCCCAGATGTAATCAGTCAGAGAGAAAGGTTTGATGATGGAAGCAGCGTCAGAGAGATATAATGTTTCAGGCTTTGAAGATAGAGGGAAAGGGCGTGAGAGCAGCTGGAAAGGGCAAGAAAATGGATTCTCCTTTAGAGTCTCCAGAATTGAATGTGACCCATCAACACCTGATTTTAACCCTTAAGACCCATTTTGGACTTTGGACCTATAGAGTGGTAAGATACTATATTTGTGTTATTTTAAGTTTATGGTCATTTGTAATGTCAGTAATAGAAAATGAACACACTTGGTTCATACATTGTTATTTTGTGTTTACATGTTACTCACAACTATATTCAATCTCAAATAATATACACACTGAAAGGTTTTAACTAAATAATATACACATTGAAGAATCCAAGACTGCCAGCCTTCAGGAGGTTTTTGGAACTACCCAGACATTGTACTATATTTCCCCAATTAACTCAGACTTCCCCTCTTTCAAGTGTCATCTTCTCTATTCTTCGAACCTTAGACATTTCCTCCCCATAACTTATATTCAGTCAGTGCCTTTGCTTCTTATTTTATTTAGAAAATAGAAGCAATGAAAGGGGAACCTCCTTGTGCTCCCACCACCATATATACTAACCAGCTCACATTTTATCCATTTGCTTAATCATCTTTCTCCGTATAATGGACGATGTACTTAGTTCAGACCCTTCACATGTGCACTGTATTCTATGCCCAAACTCCTACTCAGAGATGTTGTTCCTTCAATTATACCCTTTTGCTCTGGCATCATAAGTATTTTCTCTCTATTGGATCACTTCTGCCCTTTTTTCCTATGCTTTCTGCTTTGACATGGAAAGGTAGAAATGAGAGGTGTATGTGTGGTGGTGTATGAGTGGGGTGTGTGTGTGTGTGTGTGTATGTGTGTGTGTGTGTGTATGTGTGTGTATGTGCGCATGCAGAGGAGAGCTATCGATAAATCTTAGTATTCTCTGAAGCCTTAACTGTAAAATCAATTCATATCAACAGATGTTTATAATCTATAAAATGCATATTTATTTAGTAAGGAGTTATGAGGTTAAGAAGTAATGTGTTTATCACAAGTCCTAGCTTATTTACAGAAGTTCTAAAATAAAATACTTTTACTTCCCATCTCCATAACTACATCTGTCACTGTCGGCCTAAGTATCTAATTTTGGGTTCCAAAATAGTTAAATCTGTCTATTAGATAAGAACCCTGTCTTTGTATTCATTAGGGGATATCACACATGACACGCTAAAGGATAAAAGATACGACATGAGGAGGCAACACGAATGGGTGAGATTTGAGGGTAGGGGAGTCTGGTTCTGCTGCAGTGGCAGAGCTTGTCCTGTCCAGGCCTGGGTGTCACCAATGCTAAGCCATGGGTTGTTTTGGTCGAAATCCTGTGGTTTGGTTAAAATTGTCCTGCAGTGTAGGCGGGCATCCAGTTTTGTGGCTGCACCATTTTACACTCCCACCAGCCACGGAAGAGAGTTCCACTTGTTCTACATCCTTGTCAAGACTTGTATTGTCAGTCTTTATAATTTTCAGGCATTTACTGGCCGTTCATATATCTTCTTTTGTGAAGTGCCTGTTAAAATCTTTTGCCTATTTGTATTGGGCTGGTTGTCTCACTATTACCGATTTGTAGCAGTTCTTTATATATTCTGGATGCAAATCCTTTGTCACATATCAGCCAGGAATACTTCTGAATGCAAATAAAGAAATTAACTAGTGGTGACTTAAGCAGTTACAATGTCAATTATCTGATAAAACAAAAAAGTCCAGCGCCAGGCAGTCCACGGATTACTAAGCGGATCTGCAGTCCATGGCAGCTTGGCTTTTCACGTTTGTGCTTGTGACCTTATGACTACAAGGTGGCTGCCATTGCTTCAGGTGCTAGGCTGCGTTCAAAGGCCAGAAGCAGGGAGGCAACATGAAAAGGGCTTTGTATGATTTCTCCTTCTTTCAAGGGAGATAAACATTATTTCTCAGAAGTGCTCCAAAACTTCCTTTGATTTCTGATTGTCCACACACATCAGCAGAGGAAGGCTGGGACGTGAGCTTTAGGCAATGTTCTATATACTAGTTGTGACTAGTGGTATATATAGTCATGACTGCATTAGGCAATCATGATTCATGCCCAGGGGCTGGGCCCTTGGCATGAGCACAGGTGCTATTACTTAGAAGAGACGAATGACTGCTGGGTAGGCACCTAACGTGGCAACATTAAAACCCCCAAAGCTATATGTTACTCCCTGATGCAATGAGGGATCCTTTGGAAAGTTTTGAGAAGTCTTGGTAAGCTTATGGACATAACAGAGGTATCATAAAAAAAAGTTAGAAAGCCAAATCATTTTACTTCGATGCGTAGAACAGCAACAGCAGCACAAACTTTCCTTGAATGTCTGATCTCAGAGAAGCCCTACTGGCTTGAAGAGCTGAATCAGGTTGTTAGTTCTGATCACATATTATTGCTGCAATAGGAAGGCAGGATTTGTACCTACATTTTGCAGGGGAACAAGGCCAGATAAGGTCCCATAGGAGTGTTGAAGGCAAGTGGGGTTAAAGGTCCATGCCTTTGTCTGGGCTCTGAAAGTCGATCCTGAGGCAAGAACATTTTAGAAAAGGTATTTGGGAAGTGATCCCAGGAAACAGGAGTGAAGGACTGGGGAAGGGCATTGCAAAAGCACATGGAGTGTTGGTCATTCCTGTGGATTGGTTGGCCCTCGATTGTGCTGGGAGTCTCTGAGGAGCTGTACGGACTACAGGGCAGACTTGTTCTCCAAGTGTGGCCCTCGAATGAGCTGCACTGGCATCACCTTGACTGTATGATACGTGCAAATTCATGGGCCCCACCCTGATCTCCTAAATCAGAATATCTGGTCGGGATGGGGGGGGGAACCAGGGTATAGTATTTTAATAAACTCTTCAGGTGATACTTATGCATGTTCATATTTGAGAATCAGTGGTTTGCCCCACACAGAGAGCATTCATGAATCAGCTCACATCCCCCAGTAGCCAGACCATATGGGCTTAACTGCTTCTGCTTTAAGGTCGCTCATGCACTAGGGTGTCCCTCACCGCCTGTCAGAGGAGCCCATGGTGGAAAGCAAGAGGTCTTCAGTGCAGCTGAGGCAAGACCCGTCCATGAACACTCCCAGGATGCTGGTTTCCGGCAATGGCTAGGGTAAAAGGAAGGCCAAAAGAATGTGACAAGAGATGTCTGATCCAGGAGAGGAGAACAAGAATAGGCCTGTTTAGATCTGACAGCGCCTTCAATACCCAAACTTCAGGGAGGAAGCCAGGAGACAGCTTTTTAAAGCATTAAGCACTTCATCAAGGGCCTTAAGCTCCCAGAAGGAAATACACTGTATAATTGCATAGGACTTTAGTGTACAGAAAACGTCAACAAGACACACGAGAAACAGTAGTATTTAGGCTGTAGTATATCCTTGAGGCAAGTGGAGTGTTTCCATCTGTTGAAAGTGGCCTCAGTGCTGTTTCCCTTCTGCGATCAAGTTAAAGAGAATGGATTTTTCACTGTATTGGGAAAGAGCTTCTAAAAAGATATTCATCAGCTCTCCCTCGGTTTCTTTGGGAATTTAAACCTATGCAGATTTCCATCTCTATTTTCTTTCATATCGTCCTGGGGAAACTTTCACTTCTTTGCCACACATTGCTTCCCATTCACTTTTTTCCTTTCTCCTTTGGCCCTAAAAATGTCACGGATCTGACTCGAATTATTTGAAGAAAGGAGAAAAAATGACCTATTGACACTAGTTAATATGGGTTGCTGGGGCAGGGATAATTAACTTAGGTGTGGAGTCGAGGGGTACATCCCACAAATCCTTTGTGTGTGAGTGACTTTTGATTCAACACAAGAAATTTCTGATTTTTATTCAGAAATATCACTAAGCTGGGAGGCAATAACAGGAGCTGTGAAGACAGAGATAACGTATTTGCAGGCTTTTTCTGCTGTGGGTGGGAGGTGCTTTAAAACTCAGTTTAAAAAGTTACAGCCCCTGAAATTTGGAATTTACGAGTCTGTGTGTTGTAGAGCTTTCTCTAGGGAGAACTGGTCAATCTCTGGGCTACCCCCCACCTCACCCCCTTTTAGGTCTTCCATTCTAGGGCACATCTCCTAAACACCAGTTGCATCTGGTGATGACACTTAGTGTATCTTCATTGTTGGAGACTGAAAGTGTCCACTACACAGGTCATGGCATGGGCTTAGTGTCTGAAAAAGCACAGTAGTGCTTTTCTAGCTTCTTTGAAAGAAAAGATGGTAGGAATCCAGGAAGAAACAATTCTCCCTTGGAGTAAAACTCTTAGATTCACCTTCTTAAAATGTACCTTTTCTCATGTTCATTCTCAGTTCAAGGCTCTACAATGCATCTCTAATAAAATAGCCCAGGTGCTAACCTAGGCCTCTGCCCTCCAGATCTAGGCAAAATTAATCCCAAACTTTGTACATTATAGGACCCCCATGGATGCCCATGGCCTGTGAGCTGACACACAGGATGGAATTATCAAATCAGACTCACGTCAGTTGGAGATCTTGCCAAGTATCTGGTTTACTAATTCATTTCCAGGATACGGGCAATCAATAGGCAAGAGAGCTCTGGGACCTCAAGAGTGGCTCCCTAGAGCCTTCCTTTCCTGGTTGGAGAAACCCCTCTGGTCCAGAGTAGATGAGGTCTCTTAAGTGAGATTGACAGGAACCCTCCCACAGAAATATGTCCATTTTATACCCAGAGAGTGGTACATTCCCACGGCCATTCTCCAGGGGCTAGGCCTCATACCTCTGGGTTCTACTTACTATTGGTGATCCTTAGCTAAGCCATCTTGCTAAAGGCTTTATGGAGATGAAGTCTTTCTCCTAGCTCTTTTTGTCCTGAGTTTCAACTTCCTTTTGGAATACTCTTCCATCATTACTGTTTCCCTTTTCTCATTGGCCTCTGGAAAGTGGGCAGCATCTCTTTAGAGTTGTAGTCAGAAAAGAGAAGAATCTCATTCTTCCTGTTTCTTTTAGCACAACTGAGGTAAGTCAGTTTTCAAAATGGACCATTCATTTACAAGTGAAACAGGGACATACAGGTAAGATGTTTCTGAGATTACATTTTCTAGCTCACTTTAAGGCTCATAGATTTTTTCACCTCCTCAGTCCTGTCCTAGGAAACAGAGTTCATTATGGTCTAGCCTCCAAGGCTGTCTTCCTCCACGTTCATGGCTCCATAAAATGGTGTACAGGTCTGATAGTGCATCCTGTGCCCTTAGCCTCACAATCAAGGAAGCAGAGAGTACCCCCATCACTGTTGTTTTTCTAGGGCTACGTGACCCACTAGGAATTTGTCTCACTAAGGAGCAGTCCCCTTTCCCTATTTACTGGCTAATTTGTTGAGATTAAAGAAGTGAATGGCCTCCACATTTTGATGTTACACTTCTTATATACAAGGAATCCTTTGGAACCTAAAAGTTCCCAACAATTTAGTGCTAAAATTTTAAAAATTACCCAAATACCCAGAGCTATGGTGGAAGAAAATTTAATTGGGAATCCAAACGTTACCATCTCTGAGCAACAAAATTATTCTAAAAGAAGTTAATAATTTTTTCTATTTTAAATCAAACCCTTGTCATAATTCCAGATTCACTTTATAGTCTAGTTCCCCCAGGCTGTGACTGATCAGTCTATGATTCCACAGTTGTTCACTCTGACAGATGTTTTGGCAGGCAGATACTCTTTTCGAATAATAATTGTGAAAATATAAATTATCCTTCTTATTCCTTAATTCTATACAGAAAGTAAATTACCAAACGGGACTAGATCTCAGCTCTGTTGGGTTCCAAGTTTGGTTTAAACTTTAGTTAAATCAAAAAGAGTGCTACCAAAAGAGACCACCACTTCTCGCAGTAGTAATTAACAAATATCCCAGATACTTTTGAGAGGGTTAGTAAATCATAATGATCACATACTCTCCAGTGTGAATTAATATAGTTTATCCTTTATTTACAGTGGGTTTGAGGAAGAGGGAGGGGACGGTGACACATAAAGGACTAAGGGGCATTAAATCTGATGGCTACCTTCTTGATAGTGTCTTCCCAGGTGATCATGATGTCTTTAATCTGCTAGTGTATCAGGAATGTACAATTGCATGGACTCCCCGGATATTATTAACATAGCTCTGGTACTTCTTTCTCTCCCTTAGTGGGCTCAGAAAGCTTTTCCCCTTGCTAATTCATGACAGTGCGTGATGAAGAAGTGAATTTCTCTCTAGCATCTCAGCCTGGGAATAAGATTTCTAGTAAGGCATTGCTTTTACTTAGATTCCTGCAGCTCAAACTATTTTGCAGGTCTAGTGGATTTTGATAGATCATGGTTTTTATGTTGAAAATTTCCAGTGAATATTTGAGCCTGGCTCTGCTCTAGGAGACCCACAGCCTTGCCTCCCAGGGGGATGTGCAGGGAGAGATGCCAGTAGTGAGAGGCACAGACTAACCAGAACACAGGCTCTAAGCTGCCCAGCCCATGAAGATATCAGGAGTCCTAAATCCTGTGGGCAACACCCCATCACTCTCTGTACCCAGTTCCCTTTGGGAAAGCCTTAGCCTTCTGGAAATAGGAAGAAAACTCTGTTTTGGAGAACACCTATGGGATAACGTGTTTCCACCCAGGCCCTAGATGGCATTGGTGATGCTAGGCTTATTCAGAATTTGCAGTCATATTCCTGTCCCACTCATTTCCTGATCAACCACGACCAGGACTTATTCCATAAGGAAAGTCAGAGAGTCCATAGATTATAGACGGGGGGGTGGGTTGGATTGGGACATGTGAGAGGAACAGGACTAAGCTTCCTGTTGGCTGATATCTATGATGAGTGCTTGGGGCTTAAGAGTGAACTGGAGAGGTGGAGATGATGATGGGAAGGGATATTGGTACTTTTCTGGCCCTGGACCAGGAAGCTTCTCTCTTGTGCTGCCAGAGAGAAAACCACCACAGCCTTGGTTAATACTTGAATTCTATAATAAGTATTATGGAAGCAGAAAAATTACTCGTATGCCATTTTTTGTTTAACTTCTTGGCAGACATCACATTCTATTTTTAAACATCATTTGTACCAATTTTATGAGTCTCCAAAATTTTTTGCTTTCAAACTCAGAGATTCTCTTAAAAATATTCACTAACAGAAATAATCCATACCTATTTTTTCAGTATAATGTCTTAAGCTTTTTTTTTTTTTTCAGACAAAATTTGAACCTCTGAAAGCTTAGTTTCAAGGAAAAAGTAAGCACACTAGGGATCAAAAGAAAAAAAAGAAGGAACAAAAAGGGACAGCAACATGATAAATACAAGATCACTAATATGGATTCTGATGCTAGGGTGTATTTCAACTCTAAGTGACTCTTAGGAGGTGATACTTATAGAGAAAAAAACTGTGAACTGTAAGTCCGTTAGTTGTCATCTTCATAATCAGTTGTGTGACCATTTTATCTGAGTCTTTACTGCTTTGCGAAATGATGTAGCTGGACTATGAGATCATAGGAACCCCTTCTCTTCTCACTTACTAGAAATCTGGACAATTCCTTTTACTCTGGATTTAAAATGACATAAATTTTGAAAAGACTTTACATTTAATTTAATTTAAAATTGAGAAATACTTAGTTGTATTTAATCCATTAATTTAATTTCAGTTGAACAAAACCTCTTAGCTAGGGTATGTCCTTTTGATTTCCCATGACCTTTGACCCGAATAGTACATGATCAGGTATGATGCTTTGCCATGTGAATGGAGGTGGAACAATGGAGTCATTAGCTGCTTAGGGCTTTCTTCAAGCAGTCGGATGGCCCAGGGCTCATTCTCTCATCCAAACCACTATATACCCCAACTGGCTCTTGTGATACTGAGGGTCGGAATAGCCAAGACACCTGCCATTCTTTCCCATTCACTGATTTAACCCGTGATGACACTGGAATGGGACCAGAGTGATTCTTTCCAGAGGAGGTGTACCATGTTGGAAGATAAATCAGCAGATTAGCTTAGTGACATGTATCCCTCCCAGAGGACAAAACATTGCCCTATACGCTTCCATATTACCATTTACCAATGACAAAAAGCCAGGTAAGAGCTCTTGATGAGTGTGGTCCTCGGGATCGTTTGGAGGAGAGAGAATGTGGGTAGAAATTAAATCAAGTGCCGGGTCCTAATTGATAGAACAACTTGAAAAACTCCCTTCCCATGCCTGGGCCCAAGGTGGTAGTTTTTTAAAATATTTTTGGTCATCAGATTTACTTTTTTTTTAAATTGAGGTATAGTTGATGTACAATATTATATAAGTTTCAGGTATACAACAGAGTGATTCACAATTTTTAAAGGTTATACTCCATTTATAGTTATTACATTCCCTGTGATATACAATATATCCTTGTAGCTGATTTATTTTATAGATGGTAGTTTGTACCTCTTAATCCCCTACCTCTATCTTGCCCCTCCCCCCTTCCTTCCACTGGTAACCACTAGTTTGTTCTCTATATATGTGAGTCTGTTTCTTTCTTTTTTTATTATTCACTACTTTGTTTTATTTTTTGGATTCCACATCTAAGTGATATCGTATAGTATTTGTCTTTATCTGTCTGAATTATTTCACTTTGCATAATATCCTCCAGTTCCATCCATGTTGTTTCAAATGGCAAAATTTATTTCTTTTATGGCTGAATAATATTCCATATCTTCTTTATCCATTCATCAGTCGACAGATACTTAGGTTGCTTCCATATCTTTGTAATTGTAAATAATGCTGCTATGAACATTGGGTGCATGTCTCTTTTCAAATTAGTGTTTTAATTTTTTTTCAGATATATCCCCAGGAGTGGAATTGCTAGGTCATATGATAGTTTTATTTTAAGTTTTTTGGGAAACCTCCATACTGTTTTCCACATTGACTACACCGATTTACATTCCCACGAACAGTATACAAGTGTTCCCTTTTTTCCACATCCTCGCCAACATTTGTTATTTGTGTTCTTTTTAATGATAGCCATTCTGACAGGTGTGAGGTGATACTTCGTTGTGGTTTAATTTGCATTTCTCTGATGATTAACGATGTTGAACATCTTTTCGTGTGCCTGTTGACCATCTGTATGTCTTCTTTGGAAAAATGTCTATTCAAGTTTTCTGCCATTTTTTCACTGGATTGTTTGTTTTTTGATATTGAGTTGTATGACCTGCTTATATATTTTGGATATTAACCCCTTATTTATCATATGATTTGCAAATATTTTCTCCCATTCAGTTGGTTGTCTTTTCATTTTGTCGATGATTTTCTTTGCTGTGCAGAACCTTTTAAGTTTAATTAGGTCACATTTGTTTATTTTTGCTTATATTTCCCTTGCTTTAGGAGACAGATTCAAAAAATATTATTATGACTTATGTCAAAGAGTGTTCTGCTTATGTTTTCTTCTAGGAGCTTTATGGTTTCAGGTCTTACATTTTGGTCTTTAGTCAATTTTGAGTTTATTTTTGTATATGGTGTTAGAGAATGTTTTAATTTCATTCTTTTACATGTAGCTGTTGAGTTTTCCCAGCACCACTTACTGAAAAGAGTGTCTTTTCTCCACTGTGGTTGTTTTTTTTCCCACCCACCAAGTATCACTAAATGAGGAAGTTGGACTATTTCAACATTTTCCTAACTAGAACCACATTTTCAAAGAGTGTTACCCTTGAGGAGTTGTTAGGTATTGTAAGAAAAGTGAGTTCCATGGATAAATGTTTGGGAAATGGTGCATGAAATGATGTTAACAGGTTTCTTTACTACAGAATTTCTCCTAGTCTCTACTATGCAGATATGTTTTGACTCTCTAACAGGGAGTTACAATTAAGCTTTCACCAAATTTATTTTGAAAATAATTTTTTGAGGAGAATCCTGTGATATTAGTGTTCACAAAAGTTCTTTCAGTTTTATAAATCCTGTCGTAGAAGATTGCGCTAAGCATTTTAGAAGAAGGGTTGAATGTCCGTTAAACCCAATGAAGATCCACGTTCTCTGGGAAGCCATTCTGTATTTCACTGTTTTCCAATAGGAACCTTCTACTCCTCTCAATGGAGAGAATATTGTCTCTGATCAACCATCAAAAAGGGAATTATCAAAGAGAGTGCTTCTGAATAATTTGATGCGCGTTTCCTTGACTTTTATTGACTCTCCCACCTCCACATAATGTAAAAAGTCAATATATAAAAATAATCAATATATGAAAATCCAAACATAAAGAGCATCACAGATGAGAGGAGAGAGCTATTCATATAACAGGAGAATTCTGTACAAAATGATTCCTCCCAGAGTCTTTTTCTAAAAAAAGAAAGTTGGAGACACTGAAGGAAATTCAGTGGTCTCACAATTTCTCTCAAAATTGTCTCTAAGTTCACCATCTATTACCTGTAAGTATTCTTAACCTTTAAAAATACTTTCTTAGATGCCTCTGTTTACCCCACCAATAGGGTTGATTTAGCCTATCTAGCCTTAGAAATGGCACATTCCTCTCTCACAGGGCAGTGGCCTACCCCCAAGATGCCCTGCTGGTCAAGGAGGGCTTTCCCACCAACTGGGGACCACTGTTTAATGGCAGGCAGGCTCCAGCCAGAACCTCATTTATTTTCCCAGTGTTGCTTGTGGTTTAGAGACTCATTTATTTATTTGTAGAGATTACCATCACCCATTGGAAACAAATCTTTGGATATCATTTTAAAATCATGAATCTGAAATATATACTCTATTTTGCCAGCTGTCCAAGTTGCTGGGACTTTCCCCCCTTGGTTGAAAAAATGTTTTCAACTTCAGACAGCTACTATGAATCAAGATGTACACAAACTTCATTTTAAAGGTGTTTCCTGCCTTCTCATCCCAATCTTTATGAAGACAAAGGAACAGTTGGATCGTTGATACATTGGCAAAAAGCATTAGCTTTTTTGTAAAGGTGATTTGCCACGTCAGGCATAATTAGGCTACTTAAACACTTATCTTTGTTAGTCAATGGACTGGGAAGTCTTTATCCTTATCATGAGTGACGTAGTCCAAAGAGACTCTCAGCTCTAAATGGAGATGCCCTTTCAGTGCAAGGTAGTTCCTACCGGGTTGCTAGATATTTTAATCTCTAGACCTAACCAACATGTTGGTTTATGTACCCCTAGAAGACTATCACTTCTAAAATACTTCTTCAGTCCCTCATTCAGTAGAATTTGATATCCTTGGTGACTCTTTAGGGGAGAAGGAACCAATTAAAACACCAAATCCTGAGAGTGAATGTTCTCTTCCAAGTCATTTGATGCTAGCTGTTTGAGAAAAAGAAAATGCAGTATGTAGTAGGGGGTGGAGATGAGACCAAGAAATCCTTGCATCTCCCACCCACACTTTGTAGCTCAGGCATGAGGGGAGACAGATGATGGAAGATAGGCGTGCTTGGCTAATTTCTCCTATGACAGTGAAGCATAGTGATCTGTCCTGGGAAGCAGGGGGTTCTGATCTTGTCCCTGGCTCTGCTTCTCAAACCAGTTCTGTAACCACAGGGACCCATCAGCCTCTCAGTTTTCTCACAGTAAAGTGGGGATTTATCTCTGCCTTGCTTGGATACACAGAATGTTGGGCTGGGGGGCGTTCTACTAAGATAATGGGTTTGAAAATTACAGATTATGACGACTAATATGGGCAAGGGTCATGGCTTTTTTCTTTGCTTCTTTTATATCTACTTTACTTATATGGAAAGAGTGACCTACCTGAGTATGAATTCTCGTTTTGCTAATTACTCAGTTTCCTCATCTATAAAATAGGGATAGTGATATCTATTTCATGTGGTTACCATGAAGACTTGGCAAATCCTACTGTTTTTAGTTGCATCATCTGGAGTTTTGCCTAGCAATCTTTCCCTAATATCTTTCCCCCTTGTGTGTTTCAATGCCAAATGCAGCTTCATGGACTCTTTTATAGGTCATTTATGGCACTCAGTTGTTGGGTTGTTGCTTTATAAGAAGAACACTGAATTGTGACATTTCCACATTTCCTGCTACTCTGTTTCTTTGCTTTCTAACATATAAAATTACTTTATCATGTAATATTTTTGAAGACATTAAAGCAATAATTAATGATCCAAGTTTAAGTTAACATTGAACTGCAGGTTAAAACCATAATAAGATACCAACAGAATGTTAAAAAAAAAACCCACCAACCAAACAACCAGCACTGCTTCCCCTCCCCACGCCCTTGCCCTGCCCTTCAACACACAATGAAAACCAAACAACCAACCAACAAAAAATCAAACACAAATCTGACAATATCAAACTTTGGCAAGGATGTAGAACAACAGGCATTCTTATACACTGCTGGTGAAATGCAAATTGGCACCACCATTTTGGAAAACTATTAGATAGTACCTAGGAAAGCTGAATATATTCCTACCTTATGACCCATAAATAAATGCATATGTGCACCAAAAATGTACAAGGATGTTCCTGGCAGCTTTATTTAAAACCACCGGAAGCTGGTATCAGAATCAACTGTGGTGTATTCATACATTGGAACACTATACAGCAATGAGGGGGAGGTGGGAAGCTTCCATGGTGCTGGTGATGTTTGATACTTTGATTTCAGAGGTAGTTATACAGGGGTATTTATTTTATAAAAAATTATCAAGCTATACACTTAAAATCTCTGCATATATTTTATACTTCAGTAAAAAGTTTGCTAAATAAATAGATATCGATATTAGTTTTTAAAAATCCACTGCCAGATGGCTGGAAAGTTTCTTTAGGCCATAATTAAAAGACATATCACAATTTTAGAGATCCTAAAATAGAGACAAAATAAAAATGCAACTTATAATTCAGTACTCATGTATTCATGCATTTGTACATTGTTTTTTTTTATTGAGGAATACTTTACCAAAAAAAGAAAAAAAACACGCACACTTATTAAGTGTACAATTCAGTGAGTTTTGATACATGTATATATTCAAGTAATTACAACCCTAGTGAAGATATAGAACATCTCCATCAACACTTGTGCTTCTTCCCAGTCAATAGCCCACCTCCTCTCCCCAGAGAAAACCAACTAGTCTTTTTTTCTTAATTATTGAAATACAGTTGATTTATAGTGTTTCAGTTGTACAGCAAACTGATTCAGTTATACACACATATATATATATTCTTTTTCAGATTCTCTTTCATTATAGGTTATTACAGCATGTCCTTGTTGTTTTTCTGTTTTATATGCAGTAGTAGTGTGTACAAACTGTTCTTAATTGTAGCACATTGGGTTAGCTATGCTTGTCCTTCAATAATAGAATTATTATAGAATAGAATAGTAGAATAATGCAGCATATATACTCTTGTGTCTGGCTTCTTCACTTAGCATTATGTTTTTGATATTCATCCAAATTGTTGAGTGCACTGGTGGATAATTTTTTATTTTATTAATATACTATAAATTATTTTTTCATTTCCCTGTTGTTGGATATTTGTCTTATTTCCAGTTTGGAGTCACTGATGAATAAAACTGCTATCAACATTTTTGTTCAAGTTTTTCTTGAAATGTGTGTCCTAAGAAATCTTTTCTTCTTCCCAGGTCATAAAGTAATTTCCTAGGTTTTCTTTTAGATGCTTTATTTTTTTTTCCTTGATGTTTGTGTCTATGATCTATCTCAAGTTAATTTTTATGTATAGTGTGAGGTGAGGATCAAGGTTCATTTTTATCCAGTTGTTCAAGCCCCTTTTGCTGACAAGAAACCTTTTCTTTCTCCTTTTGATTACTTTGCATTGTCTGCTGAAAATCAACGAGCCATATATGTATAGATCTATTCAGGACGTTCTGTTCAGTTCCATTGATCTCTCTACTTACCCTAATGCTCATAACACACAGTTTTAATTACTGTAGCTGTAGAATAAGTATTGAAATCATAGAATGAGTATTTATGTATTGATTTTTATCATTAGGTAATACCAGTGCATTTATGGACCTCTTTACAATGGAGATAGGCTGCATCCAGTGTCCTATATGGTAACTTGATTTTATGTCAGATGACAAATAATCACTCTGATTTCAAAAACCTTTCAGGCAGTGTACCTTAAAACATAGAGGTGTCTATGCTGCTCAATAAAAATTATACTACTCTTTACCCTGTTTTATCAAGGGTAGTAAGTGAATTTCTTATGGCTCTGTTGATATTTCTGCCCTTACTGTGAGGTTGACTCTTAGTATATCTGACCATATTAAATAGTGGCTTTGGGGATATATTAATTGATAAATGTACTTTTATTTACATTTTGGACCCCAAAATCAATTTTAAAAGACTTAGTTGCCCCCAATATTCCCCTTTTCTCTTTTCTTCTTTGCTGTTGTTGTTTAATGCTTCACTTTCTTCTGTTTTTTGTTTGTTTTTGCTTTTCTTTTTAAAGGAGAGTATGCTATAATCTCAGCCCAGTAAAAATAAAGGTTGATCTTAAAATAACTAGGAGGTCTCATTTCTCTTTTGTTAGTGATTGATTGAGATGTGGGAAGGTGGTACAATTCTAGGCAATGAAAGGGGTTTGGGGATGAGCCCTGAAGCTCCTGTGAAAGATTTTCTGGCTGTTAAAAATGAACTGGGGACTGTGAAAAAGGTAACAGTTTCTCTTCTGCTGCTGTTGTTGCTGGATGTTGTGATGTCAGGTGGTGATACCTGGAACTGTTGCAGCCATCTTGTTACCATGAGGAGAGCTACAAGCTGACTTGCTGAATTAAGCAGAGTGGAAAGAAGGAAGAAACCTGAGTCCCCAAAGAAATGAGGGAGCTAAAAATAATGTCTTAATCTATCCCCATTCTTATAGTTATGGGATTTAAATTTTTTTGTTCATTGTCCAAATCATTTGAGTTAGGTTTTCTTTCACTTGCTCCCTAAAGCATGCTACCTGTTAAAACCCCATGGGATTTTAGCAGCTCTTTGATGTGCTAAAATCTACTGGGAAAATTAAATGAATGAGGCATTAGATTAAGAACCAAAGTATGAGCAAAGACATAATTTATTAATGAATTTTAGTCATCAGAATGTATGATTCTAAAAGGGGGGGAACACTTACCTTTATAAAGTATGAAAATAATTGGATGAACTTGATATTGCTATGTTTTGGGATATGGCTACTCATGACTCAGGTAACTGTAGATGAGTTGAGTAGAATGTTGGGAGCAGGAGAAGCAAAACCGACTGTAGGTTCTGAGATGAAGTTCACAGTCACATATGTCCCCTGCCTAAAGAACCACTGGACTGCAGAGACTTGAGTAAGGCCCCTAGTTCAGCTAAGAAGCCTGAGAGCAAGGCAAGACCAGACATAGAGCTCCTGAGTTTTTGTGTAGGAGGGGCTTGAGGGCTGCAGCAGGTTGGGACACGGAGTTGCCATTGCAAAGAACTTTTCCTATTAGTTATCTATATAACGAATTGGGTGGGATCGTGGCTATGACCTTGGTTACCTCCTTTGATTCAGTGATTAATGCCAGACTAGTTTTCCAGCCTTGGGTTGAGAAAACCCACAGTTATTAAAAAAGCAAGCCAACCTCAAGATCTATAGCTGCTTTATTTTGAAATAAACTCATTATTTCAAGTCAAAAGTGCATAAAGAATTCCTGAAGAGTTTTCAAGGCAGAGAATTTCAATTCTGGTTGGTGTGAAATCAGCCTTTCAGTTTTCAATTTCATTGGAGGGGATGCTCCATAATTTGAATTTCTGATGCTGAAAATTGAACTGAAAAGGAGACTCTTATGTATTTCAACCACTGCTACCTTATTGGCGTGATTATTATTAGTAAGTTAACTCTTACATGTTGGAGGAGAACGAGAGACTCACTCCGTGCCCTCAAGGTATACAACCACAATCCCAGGAAACACCTTTTACAAAATAGCCTGTGCATGGTGGGGAATGGGGTCTTCCACTGGCTCGAGTTGTGGTTCCTTCCATTTCAAGCAGTGTCTTTTTTTTTTTTTGCTGAACTTCTACATTTTAAAAATTCTTCCAATGAGAAGGGGTTAACATCCCTGTTACAGAGGAGATGGCAGCATAAAGTCCACAGACTGAATTACCTGGGTTCCTTCTAACCACTGTACACAGGCAGGGTTGGGAGCTTATTGGGAGACCTGTCTTTCTTGTTAACATGTTAATATGATACTTTTCTTGGTTAATACATTTATATATTTGCAGGGGTCTCTGCAAAAATAATGCGAAAAACTATTCGTTTGCAACTCATGTTTACCCTACTATGGGATGAATTGAGCTTTGTTTTTTTTTTTTTAATAATGTGTCTTTAGTTCATCTAAAAACTATAGACTAAAGAAAAAAACCTCACACCAAATATTTTCCATTTTAAATTTAACACTGGATATTACTATCTTTGTGTCATCAGGCTTACTCTGTGTGTGTGTGTGTGTGTGTGTGTGTGTGTGTGTGTGTGTGTGTGTATAGAGTATGGCCCTCAGGATAAAGCTTTTTCTCCCATCTATGTGCATGTCTTTTACCTTGAAAAAAATTACTATCATCTTTACAAAAAATTCAGGCCTGCATCTAATGAATGACAGAATATTGTACAAAAGTGTTCCGCCCTAAATTTTATGAAGGTCATACTGAAGTAGATGCTCAGAGCCTGTTCATATCATGTTGCTGAGTCATTAATAGAATGATAAATTATCTTATGCTGCATATTGATAATGTTGAATGATAAGTAGCTTTTTGGCCCTTATTGTAAATTTGGGGCACTTCTGATCTGACTTCAATATCTGTGAAAGGAGATGGGGACTGTTGTTCAATATGATCATGTGACAAAGGTAAACATACTGAAGCAGGGGTACTATGGCCTTTTCCCTTCTTTACTTTCAGGGAGGTAAGTTTGTCTGAATGACTTTTTGCACTCATTAGGGTAATGTCAGGGTAGTGCAAATGTGGAAATCAGGAGATTGGGCCAGTGATTACAGGGAGAGGGGATGAAGAAAGATGGGAAGGGAGGAGTTTAGAGAGGATGAAATTCTTAAAGAGGGTTTGCGGGAAAGAGAAAGATTCTGGGAAAGCAGCAGCTGAATGGAACTCCGAAGAGATAAATAGGAAAGCATAATTTTTAGCATTTTTTTTTCTGTGTGTCAATTTACTTCCACTTTCTGAAATCTTCAGAAAAGATCCAATCGAAGTTATCTTTGGCCACTGAGAACAGCAGGAAGTGGCCCAGTTCTGTATATGTACGATCACTTATGTCATTATACAAACTGTTTCTGCCACTAGTCTTTCAAGCTTCCAAGTTAATTATTGAAAAGTTTCTTGAAATTATTCCTTGGTCTTGCTCAGCTGTTAGGCAGAAAGTTCTGTAGCTTAGTGAAGGTCCACGAGTGAGCATGTGGTCTGGCAAATTAGACACAAAAGAACTCTGTTGGAGGATTCTGGAAAAGATGTTTCCCTGGCATAGGGAGAGGGTAGTCACGAAGAAAGGTCTCTTTCTGTCCTGACCATTCTTTGATCTAGTTTTCTGATGGTTTTTTGATGGCCCATGACCATAAAGTGACTTCCCAGGGCTGAAATGACAGCCTAGGAATGGCAGGATGGATGGAAGGATGGAAAGACCAGGGCCCTTATGACACTGTTAAACTATTGAATTAGTTCTGTAGCGCCTACCTTTGGATTACTTGTTCAAGTCTTTTAAGCCACTATTTCTAACTGTACTCTTCTTTATATTACTGACTTTTGTTACTCAAAAGTAAACTTCCTTATGGTTAAGCGTCTGACATTTAACTCTTTTCTTACATGTAGCCAAAGGCGTTACTAACTGGCACACAACACATTTCAAACTTATGCTGTTTGCAACTACCTCTTCATAAGGTGCAACCAGACAAAACAGAAACAAATGGAAGTTAGAACATGTAGAAGATTGCAGTTAACATCCATATCATCTGATTTCAAGTATCTGTATGCATCAGAACTGTCTGGCCTCATTGACTGACTTTATCATAAGCAAATGTCATAATTGAACTCAAATATAAATGTTCATGAATGAACGTTTGCAATGTGTGTGTTTTATATATTGGTATTTCAATTAAGATTTCTTTTGGAAAAAACTAAAATAATTGAAAAACTATAGTAAAAGACAAAGGGAAGCAGGGCAGTTAAATATTTGTGTTTGTGTGTATGGACATGTAGTAACCGTTGCATTTATCTGATCATTTAAGTTTATTAAGCTCCAATGTGGGATCCACTGTTCTGGGGGCTAGAGATACAAAACTTAATTTCATCCAGATTCTGACATCTACAGGATTCCAGCTTGTACAATGGTGCCACAGTTCGATCACATGCTCAGGATGAAAACCAAGTAGTATTCCTTGAAAGCCATCACACATACATATGTAACACATCAGCAAATCACTTTTGCTTCACCCCCTGGGTCCAACCCCTTCTGATGCACCTTATTTCTTTCCTTCGAGCTCATCTAGAAGGAAAGCCATCATCATCTCCACTTTTCCTTCTCTGCGTGTTCTTTTCTACATGGTAGCAAGAGTGATTTTTAAAAACCTGAAGGAGATCATGATGTTCTCCTGTTTTCAGCTCTTCCATGGCTTTGCATCACTATTAAAAAAAATAATCCAAAGTCCTGTTCCTCGCATACAGCTTTATGATCTAACACCAGTTACCTCTCAATGTAAGTTCTACCCTCATTCAATCCGATCAGAATATTCTGGTCTCCTTGCTGTTGTCCCACACAGCAAGTTATTCCCTTCTCAGTAACCTTGCCCTTATTTTCTCACTTCAATCGGGTGAGAAATCGGTCTCTGTTCCAAGTCACCCCAGGGAGGACTTCCCCTACACTCCTTTATATTGTTCTTTACGCTGTATTGTGTATCTATCCATTTATCATCTGTCTTCCTCACTTGAACATCAGCTCCATGAGGACAGAGACTTGGCCGTTTTAATGAATCCAAATGAATGAACGAATGAATGAACTGTGGGTGAATAGCTCATTTCTTTCCGGTCCTGATTCTGCCCTGACTGGCAACGCCTTCTGGGCCAGGTTTGCCCACTCTCTGTTTCTCTGTGTTTGCATTTGTGAAATGAGGGGAAATTTCAGGCTGGAAGCGGGTGGGAGAATTTCAAGGGCTGGGCTGATGGCTCCCTTCCCGCACTGCTGGGGCAGCTCCCTCCTTTGTTTATGCATCAGCCTAGCCTGTTGCTAGGCAGAGTAGGAAGCTGGGCTGTGCGAAGGTGCTGACTAATGTAGGCGTCTCTCTCCTTATCCTACAAAGAAGAAAAGCCGCCCCAGGCAAAGAAACATAGGAAGTCAGCAGTGCTCTCTTCTGGGTTGGCATCTTTTCTGCACCTTCCTCCCCCATTTCCGCTCCTCCTACCAGTAACTGAATGGGGTCCTGATGACCAGTTTCTCATTCCAAGAGAGTGAGGTAGAAAACTTAACCAGTCTGCAGGTGTTCAGCATATAGTTCAGTCCGCAGGTGTTCACATTCCTCTTCTATGTGTCTTTGCACTGAGTGGCAAGAAGATTCTAGAACCATGCACACTTGTGTCCAATTCTGGCTCTTTTCTAGCTGTGTGAGCTTGGGCAGGTGTCTCTACCTTTCTGAGCCTCAGTTATTTTGTCCACGGCACAGGAACACTGAGACCCACCTCATATTGTTTCCACGACAGTTAAATAATGTCTAGAAGGTACTTAACATCAGAGTAGAAAAGACTGTAGTGAGCAGGCGATGGATGACTCAGCAGTATTTTGGCCCCCTTTGCTTTTCTATCAGCTTTTAAATTCACTCTTGATGTCATTTCTGTTCAAATAAGTGGCCAGTCTTGTTGATGAGCATGGAACTGGGAGCTGTGGGAAATGAAGCTGAGACAAATGAAAAACAGTGAAAACATGAATACATTCATAAACTGGGACCCATTTCAGCAGAAACTGTGGTCTGGACACTGTTCACAGGACCAGCACTCTGAGGCTGGAGAGGCTGCAGAACCCCAGGGCGAGGTTCCTCTCTCCCTGCTTCCCACTGTGACTTCCCTCCAGGGTGAGTGAGCCCACAGAAGCCGGGTCTGGCCTGGACTGCGGTCCCTAATCTGCAATCCCAGCCTGGCTCAGGGGGAGGTGGTTTCCCTCCTCTTCCTCACTGCTCACCCCACCCATGCACGCCCCATCCCCTCCCTGGAGGGTGACGGCAGGGGTGGGGAGTCCAGCTCGCTCGTCAGGCCTATGAGAAGGGGGCCCAATGAGCACCCCACCAGCCTGTCCTCCCCGCAGCTCAGCTCTCCCTTACCCTTCATATTTCGAGCTCCTTTGTGGGAGGGTGGGGTGTGGGGTGGGAGGGGTTCTGCTAAGGAACGGGAGAAGTTTTGCTAACACCTCCCCTCGATTATGGAGTTTGTCAGCAATGGAAAGCCCATGTTAAAAGGCCAGGAGTCTGCAGGACAAAGGGAGTTTGTTTGCCTGGAAGAACTAGTCTTAGAGCCCCGGCAACGAAAGTTTTGGGGGCAGGGCTACTCTGCGGTGTCTAGTTCAGACTGAGGGCTGGGAAGGCCCTGGACCTACCAGAGAGGAGGAAGCTGGCTTCTGGGATGGGATGAGGATTTGGGATTCTAGCCAAGGAGAGAAAGGAGATAAGTCAAAGGAGCCTCTTGTGTCCTGACATGTCAAGCTCATTTCCACCTCAGGGCCTTTACACCTGATCTCCCTGGAATGCTCTCCCTCCTAAATCTGCATGGCTTCTTCCTCACCTCATTCGGGGCTTGTCCAAAGGATATATAATGCCTGAGGCCTTCCTGGCACCCCTCTCTCCCAGTGTCAAGTAAGGCCCCTTTCTCCTTACTGTCCACATAGTGTCTGCAAGTGTTTTGCTTGGTAAACACTTGGTGAGGTTCTAAGTCAATGTTTGACAAATAAAAGAATGAATTTTATATCAGAAATTCCCCAGTTGATGCATGCATCTACTTTGTAATCAATTTCCAGACAAAAGACAGCTGTCTGAATTCAGAATAACCTATAATAACTAAGCAACTCATTGGCTGAAGCTTTCATTGGCCGAAAGGAATAATACTCAGATGGGCCCAGCAAGTGTGGCTGGCCTCCTCTTGTGAATGGACGCTCTTTATCCTCAGGTGTTTTAGGGTCCCCCTCAAGGCGCATCTGTGGAGCTAAACATGGGCTGTTTTTCTAAAGTTATTATTAGTCTAGTGTAAAAGGGGTCACAATCATAACTGTCCTTTTCCTTGAAACCTCCTCCTCTAAGCAAAATGATGAAGGACATTATTAGTGGGACAAGATTCACTTTTTAAACCACAGACATATGGCAAGCTTAGGTAGAGTGAAAACATTTTGCTTTAACCATCCATGTATAGTTTTAATTAAAGAACTTAAAAAAGAAATGCCGTAGAAATGTTGATTGCAGTGCCTGTGTGTCTTATCAGACTTGGGCAATTCCTTACTGATTGGATTGATTGCTGTGAGATTGTTCCACTTTGGTAGAGAGGAAAGGCGGGCAAACTGGCTGCCTCTGGCTCTTAGCGGATCCCATTTATTAAGCTGTGATTGGCTCAACCACAGAGCCAATCACATAGTAGTTTAATGCATTTACTCACAAAATATTCACTGATCCCCTTCCACATGCCGAGCATTTTTCTAGGGGTTGGGGATTCAGCAGTGACAAAAGTGACAAGCATGTCTGCCCATAGGGAGCTGCCATTCTAGTGCGGGAGACAGACAATGTCAAAATAAATGAAGTATACAGTAAGTCAGAAGGTGACCCGTAATGGAAAAAGGGCAGAGGAGCGGGGTGGAGGATGCAGTGTGAAAGGAGGTTGTCAGGGAAGCTGCGGGTGACATTTGGAAAGATCAAAGACAGTCAGGGGCAGAGCTGGTGGAGGGGTGCACTAAGCAGGGGGAATGGCCGGGGGAAGTTCTATGCATGTTTGAAGAGACGCAAGAAAGCCAGCGCATCTGGACCACAGTGAGCAAGGGAGTGGAATAGGGGATGAGCCGGAGAGGAAGGGGGGCCGATCACTTAGCGCCTGGGCCCCGTGGAAGGATCCTGGGGCTCTATTCTGAGTGAAACACCAGGCCAACCCAGGGTTCCACGGTGGAGCCACATGCTAAGCAGACAGTGTAAAAGGACTCCTGAAATGAATTCTTGGACAGCCTGTGTTATTTTGTTTAAAACATCCAAATGCAAGTAGAGGGCTTGCAGGCGGGCATCATCCCTGGGTGTAGTGGGGAACCCCATGCAAAACCCTATCCATGTGGCCAATACCTACCATCCTATAAAGCTTCTGTGTTTCCTCTCAGCAATGCTAAAGGCCAAAGCCAAGGGCGAAAGGGTATGAGCCCTCGAGCCATCTTGGCCTCACAAGGTCAAGATTTGTCTCCCCTCCACCCTCCTTTCTGTGTCCCTGATTGAAAGGTGGAGCTGGGAGTGGGACAGGGAAGCCCAGCCTGGAACATTCATGCTGATGGCCTGCTCGCAGATTCCTGGTCACAGCCAGCCTCATCCTGGAGAATCTTAGGCTAACATTGCCTGAATCATTCTTCTCTTCTAAACTTTTGGTATTGATGCAATTCTTCATTTCATAGCTCGTGATCAGCGATTTCTTTAAAACCTGGGGCACTCTGTTTAATGGGATTTTGGAGCTCTTTTGAAGTTTGGGAAGCAGCCTGGGAGATGTGGTTTGGTTGCATAATGCCGAAGTTAGAATCTCTGGGGTTTT
The DNA here is from genome assembly GCF_011762595.2 of Tursiops truncatus. Classification (NCBI taxonomy): domain Eukaryota; kingdom Metazoa; phylum Chordata; class Mammalia; order Artiodactyla; family Delphinidae; genus Tursiops; species Tursiops truncatus. The sequence goes on from NC_047046.1 coordinate 66,484,175, forward strand.
GAATTGTCATGAAGACAGTAAGGTAATGGGTCCTGGGCCAGACCTTCCTGACAAGAGATATGGGGCAGGATGGGGCAGTGAGACAGAGGAATGTAAACAGAGCTTTGGGGGATGGGGAAGCTGGAGCAGATGTATTATATGAGATCAGCTCACCTACCTCCTAACTGCATCCCCTCAGAGGATCCAGAGGGCACTCCCTTTACCAAGGCTGGGGGAGATGCATTTGTGAGGGAGCCCCCGTGTTCTCTGTGCTGGCTCTTCTCTGTGGGCCAGAAGTGATGGTGTGGACAGCTGCCATTGAACAGGACCCCTGACTTCAGTGGAGATGATGAAACCCAGCACCAAGAGGTGGTATTTAATTGCTAAAGACAAGATGGGTGTGTTTACTGTAAGGGTTAGCAGAACCCAAGTAGTAATCAGAATAGAATGGCCTGTAGAGACATTGAATTGGCTATTAAAGCCTTACTTGATTTGCATAATGGGAAAGCTCTAGACCTGGTGAATAGAATCACAATAGAAAGTAAAAAATCCGGCTTCCCTGGTGGCGCAGTGGTTGAGAGTCTGCCTGCCAATGCAGGGGACACGGGTTCGTGCCCCAGTCCGGGAAGATCCCACATGCCACAGAGCGGCTGGGCCCATGAGCCATGGCCGCTGAGCCTGCGCGTCTGGAGCCTGTGCTCCGCAACGGGAGAGGCCACAGCGGTGAGAGGCCCGCATACCGGGAAAAAAAAAAAAAGTAAAAAATCCCTCAACTAATTCTCAGACTTGAGTCATTTCATAGACACAGAGCCTCTTGAATGAAGAGGAGAACAAGTCTCCTTGGAAATCCTGCTGCACAGCCGACAGTTTACACTGTGAATCTTCCTCTGACCTTCACTAAAGGGACCTGTGGCTGCGTACTAGGGTGATTGTGCATGGGGGCAAGGGGTGTAATCAGACTGTCGGGGACGAGTGTACGCTGGAGACCCAAAGTACTACCAGTCAGGTGATCAATGGAGTCTGTCTCTGGTCCATCTCACCATGGGCCCAGGGGGGACCCTAGACCCATTCTGTGGTTATTTCTCCAGTTCCAAAAATCATAGTTGGAAAGAAATGTGACCAAGTGCCCTCACATTGGTTAGAATCCTTCAACATCTCTTCTTTCAAGGTTCCTAAATGCTGAGTTTGCCCAGTGCTCAGAGCACTTCCTCTTCACAGACGACCACTCACAGACGGCTGTCTCGGGGCTGTGTCTACAGGCTGTGACCACTCTGGCTATCTGGCTAGTTGAAGCCAAGCATGATGTAACGGACTGTAGCAAGCTGCTAAGGACAAGGAAGAAAAAACTGGTCCCAGTTCTGCTATTAGCTCCCTGTGTGTTGCTGGACAGACCACTCTGCCTTTCTGCACCTCAGTTTTCTCATCTTTAAGAGGAAAGCTTGGGCTACAAGCCAGCGATTCTTAACCTTGGTAGCATATTGGAATCCCTCATACATACTAATACAATAGTGCCTCATTATCTGTGCAGTGTATGTTCTAAGACCCTCAGTGGGTGCCTAAAACCAGGGCTAGTCCTAAATCCTAGATATACTATGCTTTTTCCTATACATATTGGGTGGGCCAAAAGTTTCGTTTGTTTTTTTCTGTAAGATGGCTCTAATAGCACTTAGTTGTCTTTAACTTCATTTGAAACAATTTTGTTAGATTGTATGTGACAGCTGTCATACCAGCGTGCATTTAAAAGAAGAGTTGTCGAAATCGGTGAATTTTTGTGTGGCCATTTTAATATTGAAGATGGAAGAAAAACAAACAACGTTTTCGGCCCATTATGCTTTATTATTTCAAGAAAGGTAAAAACACAGCTGAAATGCAAAAAAAAAAAAGATTTGTGCAGTGTATGGAGAAGGTGCTGTGACTGATCAAACGTGTCAAAAGTGGTTTGCGAAGTTTTGTGCTGGAGATTTCTCGCTGGACGTTGCTCCACGGTCGGGTAGACCAGTTGAAGGTGATAGCGATCAAATCGAGACATTAATTGAGAACAATCAACGTTATACCACGCGGGAGATAGCCGACATACTCAAAATATCCAAATCAAGCATTGAAAATCACTTGCACCGCCTTGGTTATGTGATTCGCTTTGATGTTTGGGTTCACCTTAAGTTAAGCGAAAAAAACCTTCTTGACCATATTTCCACATGTTATTCTCTACTGAAGCGTAATGAAAATGTTCCTTTTTTAAAACAAATTGTGATGGGTGATGAAAAGTGGACACTGTACAACAATGCAGAATGGAAGAGATCGTGGGGCAAGCGAAATGAACCACCGCCAACCACACCAAAGGCCAGTAAAGAAGGTGATGTTGTGTATATGGTGGGATTGGAAGGGAGTCCTCTAGTATGAGCTCCTTCCGGAAAACCAAACGATTAGTTCCAACAACTACTGCTCCCAATTAGAGCAACTGAAAGTGGCACTCGAAGAAAAGCATCCAGAATGAGTCAACAGAAAATGCATAATCTTCCATCAGGATAATGCGAGACTGTATGTTTCTTTGATGACCAGGCAAAAACTGTTACAGCTTGACTGGGAAGTTCTGATTCATCCGCTGTCACCAGACATTGTACCTTCGGATTTCCGTTTATTTTGGTCTTTACAAAATTTTCTTAATGGAAAAAATTTCAATTCCCTGGAAGACTGTAAAAGGCACCTGGAACTGTTCTTTGCTCAAAAAGGTAAAAAGTTTTGGGAAGATGGAATTATGAAGTTGCCTGAAAACTGGTGGAAGGTAGTGGAACAAAAGGCTGAATATGTTGTTCAATAAAGTTCTTGGTCAAAATGAAAAATGTATTTTATTTTTGCTTAAAAAACCGAAGGCACTTTTGGGCCCACCCATACATACCTATGATAAAGTTTAATTTATAAATTAGGCACAGTCAGAGATTCACAATAACTAACAATAAAATAGATCAATTATAATAATATACTATAATGCAAGTTTGGGAGTGTAGTCTTTCTATCTGTCTCTCAAAATATCTTACTGTACTACTGAACTCAACCTTCTTCTTGTGATGATGTGAGATGATAAAATATCTCCGTAATGAGATGAAGTGAGGTGAATGACGTAGGCATTGTGACATAACATTAGGCTGTGGACCTTCAGACCACATGTCAGAAGCAGGTCACCTGGAGCAGGTGATCCTGGATTGAGCCATGATGATGTCGATGGTTGGGGACCCTGTGCTGTATGGTACGAGACTTCATCACACTACTGAGAACAGCATACAATTTAAAGCCCATGAGTAGTTTGTTTCTGGAATTTTCCATTTAATATTTTTGAACTGTAGTTAACTGTGGGTAACTGAAACCGCAGAAAGCAAAATCGCAGATAAGGGGGGACTACCATACCTAGGTCCCACACTAGAGAATTTTATTTAATTGGTCTGGGGTGGGACCCTAGCACTGACGTTTTTAACATCTTCTCTGGCAATTCCATTGTGCACTCAGGATGAGCCCCATGGGATGAGTCACCCCCAAGGTCCCTTCCCGCTCTGAGAGGTTGAGTCTCCACCATGTTCCTCCCTGAGAGAGAGAAAGATCATCTGACATATTTGGAGTCAAAGCTCCAAAGGGCCTTTAGAGGAGGAGAGTCTGAAAACCCCTATTTCCCAAATTAAAATCTGCAATATTTTTCCTCTTAGGGAGACATGTGACTGACCAGACCACAGAGAGGTTGGGCTGGAGAATAGCCCAAATGTTTGTTTCAGCCATTTCAATGACATTTTGCAGGGCGGCTCAAAGATTTGTCCATGGTGTTTGCCTGTGTCCTAGACACGGGCCAAAATCTGTCCTTGTGTTTACTGTGCACCTTGCCTTATCCCTGTTATCAATATCTAGATTCAGAGAGAGACCCAGACCTTGGCTTACTGATGGATACTCTCACTTCTGTGTCTTGTTTCTACCTTCATCTCTGCACAGCCTATAAAAAGGGCTCCCATTCTATGAATAGCAGGATTGGTTCTAGTTTTTGAGCCAGGCTCAACCATAAAATAGCCGTGTGACCTTGAAGAAGCACCTTGTTCTCCTTGGGCGTCCATCTTTTAAATGTGTACCTCCAAAGTGTCTTACAGGTGAAATGACCTATGGTGATGAAATTTTACGAAACCTTGCTTATCAAACCAGAATGTTAAGCTGAGCTGCTTTTCCGAAGCAAAATGGACTCCAAGCTGTCGCCAGCTCATTGTGCTAATTGGTAGTGGAGGTGGATTTGAAGAGACCATCTTTCCAATTTGGTCAACCTCAAAAGAACGGTCAGCCTTTTCCACCGGCCCAGTCAACTACAAACACAGCTTTGAAGCACTTAGCGCTAGGGCTGCTAGGTGGCGCTGTTTCCCCAGATTTCCAGGGAGTCTACGCTTTAGCAGATGGCTGTTGGTGAATTAACAATTAATGTCCACTGTGTCAGCCTGAGCCCGCAGAAAATATGTTATACTCCAGAAACTGCAGAGAGCTGAGATTGCTCAGAGACGTGCTGCTGCCAACCTGGTTCTCTGCTGGCCAAGAATGTAATCATACACAGCCTGTCCCATCCACAAATTTGTCCCACAAACAAGGGACATTAATAACAAGGGTAAATAAGGAATATTATAATAAATGATTTGTATGCTTGTCTTCTTAGCCTTATTACATTTTATTTTGGAAATTTTCCCTGCATATAATAGCTAGAAAACAGTTGCCACTGGGCAGGAGAATTCACTTTCCAGCAGCTTAAAAAAGAAAACCACCAAATGAGATACATGGGTTTTTCCTCTGAATCCATATGGACGCTTACAGGGTATTCCAAATGGGGGTGCGAGGGCTGTGATGGCAGGCAGAAAAGATTTCTTGTATTTTCCTGACTTTTCCTTTTCTATAAAAAGGCCATCTGAGTCAAGGACTTAAGCTCTGCTGCTATCACTTCTTCATCAGAGGCAAAGATGTTCTTCGTCACACAAGGAGCTAGGGAAGGCAGGAAGAGAGAAGGGCAAAGAAGTTGTTTGGCCCATTTTTAGCTCCGTTTCCTGCATTTTTTCCCTTTAATGTTTGTAAACTTCATTATTTCCATTGATGCCTTTCCACCGAAAGGCGAACTCCACCTGAATAGCAGAATTTGGGGTGAGGAGGGTGTCAAAGGTTCTGCTTCCCTGCCTGTCCCCCATGACATGTTTTTCTTGTAGAAATGGCCATGCTGAGGGGCAGTGAGAGGCGCAGTGGCCGGGTAGGTTAGGAGAACCACAGGGCAGTTCTCTTTTGCAGGCCAGGGACATGCCTTGAAATATAAAATATCTTCACCTCCAGAGCGGACCCCTACACCCCGCCTCCCTCACTGGCTCCCGACTTCTCCCTTGCCCAGAAACAGCAATTTGTCAAAATTAAGTCCTCAGCTGCCTCACCCTTCCTCTGCCACACCCTTTGTAGCTCACATTTGTAGGCTGGGGAGACAGAAAGAATGAAACCCATGCATTTTCTTCATGTTTCCCTTCTAGTTTAATTCTACCTTTCATGAATTCATAGTGTGCATTGTTTAGGTTTAGAAAAATGTTCCCAGCGCCAACTCTTCTGGTGTGAATCCAAAAAAAAAAAAAATCAGTTTCAATCAACAGCAAGAGCAACTCAGGCTGGTGGAGAGGATCCTTGGGGCGGGGGAGTGGCAGGGCTTGCATCACTGAGAAGCAGAGCATCTCCCCTCCTGGCAGGGAAACACGAGGCCCCTTGACCCCAGGCGCCAATTACTATTTTAACCATCCTTCCGCACAGCCCCAGAGGCAGCTGGAAAGGAAACCGTGCGCTGGGACTTCCCACAGTGTCTTGTTGGCTCCCTGAGGCTGCCAGGCATTTGCCCATCTGGTGAGGCCTCCAGAGCAGGGGGCCTAATTAGGCATCATCTGGCCACCTGAGAAGGTTCGGTGGGCCTTCCCCGGCTCCCCTCCTGCACGCAGGACTCCATTCTCCCAGCTGCAGGTCTCTGGAGCTTGCTTGGTAGAGCAGCTGCCCTGGCTAATGACTGGATAGCAGGGTCCCCAGGTGGCTGCCTCAGACTGGAGGGGATGGGCAGAGAGAGGGCCAAGGAACATAAAGGGACAGGGAGGGGGACAATATGAGGGGTGGTCAGAGAGGGGTCGGAGGGAGAAGAGACAGAGAGCATTAGATGAGCATCGCAATTCAGATCTCTTGAGATAGAGGACAAGCTGACCTGACTTGCAGCAAGAGAGCTGGTCCCATAGGGGGGCCCATCCATGAGAGAAGCCCCTGTCCCCCCATTCTCTATCCCACCTCCCACCACACCATGATATTCTCTCTTCCTGTCCTCTACTGCCCTCCGCACCAGGCTCTAACCAACAGTTTTTCACTAGGAGAACATGGCTTTACGGCCCTACTTTTGGGGACAGGCTGTGGGAAGAGGATATTGTTAAACTCAAAATTATTCTTTGCTCGTGTTGGACTTTTAGGCATGCAGGGGTGTCTGCGTTTTAAGATATTTTGCATCCTGGGCTCCATAAACCATGGCAGGAGTCCAGAGAGTTGGACAGTTGCTGACATGCAAGCCAGGCTCTGCTGATCACTTCTTAGGCATTTTCCCTTTGTTTCCTGGGCAATCACACCCTTAGAGTAGGATGTATGACAGATGTTAAAATGACAAAAATATTGGGACAAATTTAGGGGAAGCAGATGGAAAGTAAAATGATCCATGAAGGGTTGTGTTGGCAAAAGGGGCAACCTCCTGGTCACGGATGGCCTGCTGTCAGTTGAACCCGTGCTCGCTAGAAAGCTGGGCTGAGCCACCAAAACTCTTAATTCTATGGATTTCTCTCTCATAATGTAGGATCGTTTGAAGCAATAAGATTGTGTGAGTGAGGGGAGCATCCCTGGACTAGGGCAAAATGAAGTTTAATTTCTGGTCCTGTTATATCTGGGGTTTTGACCCATTGTGTTTCCTCTCTCCTCCAGTGTTCCCATTGGAAAATGTAAGAGAACACTTCTTTTAGTGTGCTTAGAAGTTACCATTTTCTGAGCGTATTAGAGGTTAGAATGTTACGTTTCTACATTTGGTTTAGCAGGGTTCAAAGGGGAATAGCTTTCCCCCCACCTACCTCCCAAACTGCCACAATGCGAATGAAGGGTGTTTTGCTCCAGGAAAGGAAAACTGGTGTATGGAGAAGAGCTGTTTTGAGACTCGTGTGCCCCAAACAGCAGAAGGGCGGGCTGTACAGATGTGCACAAGTTATTGACAGCTGTAGCAAGAATTGGAAAGGTGGTGGGATTGTCAAGCTGGCAGGAAGATAATCTCATAAAGGTTTTGAAGACTTGTCTGGTTCCCTCCTAACTGTCTGCCCATCCTTGTGAATCCAGGACTGATACGGGAAGCCTCAGCCTCAGGGATTTGGATCCATCAGAGGAGATTCACAAGGGTGAGCAAGTCTTTCCAGAACACTCGAATCCTTTGATTCCATTAGTTGTGGACTGTAGTCACCTTTGTCTCCTCCAAAGGACCTCTGGGCATAAATCACAGGGACACAGAGTGAACCCAACTAGAAGCAGAGAGGGGAGCAAATGAAGGGAATCTTCCTACTAATGGGTGTCCGCTTTCAGCTGCGTGTACAATGGTGGGAAGTTGCATTTTTCAGTCTTAGAGTAAGAGTGATTGTTTTAAAGTACGCTGGAGCCAAGATAAATCTTAGAGGATAATTGATACTGTTTTCTGCAGGTCACCAAGCACCCCAGCTTTGTTCTCGAGTTCCAATAGAAAATGACTGAATCTTTAATTAAAGCCTACAGATTCTGCAGAAGGATTTTGGGGCCTCAAGAGTTGTCACTCTGGTGGGCACCTCTCCAGTGTCTCAGAGGGATGAAAACCAATCCTCTGCTTGACTAACCTCCAGTAAAATTTGCCCAGTGCATTCCATTGGGGGCAGTTCAAGGGCTTAGAAGATAGTTCCTTATTTTGAGCTGAAACCTGCTTCCTAGAAATTTCTGCTCACTAATCCTAGTTCTGCCCTCCGGAACTACAGGGGATAAATATAATCCCTTTTTCAGATGAAAGCTCTTCAGATAGTTGAAGCTGGTGATCACATTCCCTAAGTCTTCCTTTGAACAAGACATGCATTCCAAGTACCGCATGGTATCAGCCTCCCTCACCAAACATCCTACTGTGGACATCACCTGGGTTTTCAGCATTTGCATCAGTCAGACTCCGGAAAGGAAGATAGAAATACTCTCAACATTTCCAGTAGAGGGAAATTAACATAGGAGCTTTTTAACATAGCTACAGAAGGACGAAGTGGGCAAAAAGGCACATGTGAGATAACCCAGACATTCGTAATTACAGGAAGCAGCTACCATTCCTAGAGGTGGAGAATGAATGAGAGGATGTTTCCCAGAGACCAGAATCACAGAGGAGGGCTACCCAGGGGGCCATGGTGAAGGTCCCATGGCTGTGCTGGAACCTCTGAAGGGGTGCCGTCTTACTGATGCTGGGACCACCAAGGCTGTGTCAGCACTCTTACTGTGCTTGCAGCCAACTAAACCCCTTATTTACATAAAGCAGGTGAGGCCAAACCTGTAGTTGAAAATGAGTGTTTGACTGAAGTTCAGGTCTTTAGTGGGTCTATTTTTTTCTTTCTTTTCCTGCACACTGCCCCTTTCTTCTGATAACTGTGCCCTTCCTTTTCCCTTGGGGAAATTGCTCTCCTCCATCCACATGACCCCAATAGTCCTGGTCACAGGACAGGGGGCAATGAGACAAGATTTGAAACTTGGGCAGAGACACAGAGGGACAGATGACCAGTGGAACTGAAGCTGTTGATGGTACTTCCTGCAGGAGCTGTGTCTGGGTTCTCTACTGAGCTCCCTGGAGCTACTCTGACCGTGGGCCTCTCCAAGACCTGGTTGTTTGACTTTTCTGCTATGAAAGCCCTACCCAGTAGCCTTCCTATAAAGTCCTTTCTGGCTTTGTCAGCCAGGGTCTATTTCTATTACTTACAAAGAACCTGGAATGATATGCCATCTTTACCTGTATTCCCAAAGGCAAGAAGATGACATCTGACTTGGTGGAGATCTAGCAAATATTGACTCTAAAACCAGCCTCCATCTTTCTGTCCTCAAATATATTAGAAGCACAATGAGTTATTGCCAACCTGGACGGAAATGTCTTACGGGGTATTGAAGAGATAGATCCTTAGTGCTGTAGAGTTCCAAAATCTGTGATGCAGATAAATGTATGGAAATCTGATCTGGAAAAGGACTTTGATGTGACTACTTTGATTTGGTCATATCGAAATGGGTGCATCAAAATATAAACACATCTTTTGTCATGCCCTAGCAGCGTGAATAATGAATGTCGCAAAGCCTCATCTCACCCCTGAATCTGACCTTATTGCCCCTCTAAAATTCACTCAGAAGTGGGATGAAGATCAGGAAGTGAGTGTGTATGTAATTATGTTAATTGGCACTTGAGGAAAATTCTTTAAATTGTTTCACAGGGCTGTCAAAATATCTTCAAAACAGTTGCATCAAAATATGTAGCTGATTTCTGTCTATATGAGTCATTAAAAATGTGCCAAATATATGGTTTATGCAAGAAAAGCATACCCCAGCCCCCCTTACCACACAGTATGTTTCTTCAGACAGAATTGAGTTCATCAACAGCGTATACATTGAGTCAGTCAGCTAGTTAGGAAACTTCCTTACTTAACCGGCATTCAGTCCAAGTTTATATTGTCCATAGGGATAGTTGGACAATGGCGTCTTGAAATCTTGACCCAGTAAAGTGTTGACTTAACCTTAGGGTTATATTGTCCTTAGGGATAGTTGGACAATGGCGTCTTGAAATCTTGACCCAGTAAAGTGTTGACTTAACCTTCATAGCCTCTCAACACAGAAACAAGATTCCTTTGGTAAAGCTTGCCTTATAAGAATGATATTGGCACACGCAATTATGTTTAATTATGATCTTTTAAGTATTAAAAGATATTTACTCTTTTAAAAATTGGCCTGGTCTTGATTTCCATTAGGAAAGCCGTAAAAGGAGGACCACTGACTGGCTGCCCTTCTCAGCACCCAAAGCCCTGCCACGCTTGTCCTCCAAGGCGGCCATAGGGCTCTGGCCACGTGGTCACCTGCCCCTCAGATCCATTCATCTTCTGCTATGGGGGCCCCCCGACAATATGATGGAACATTCTATGAATTTCATAGTTATTGCCTTAAACCCTCAAAGATAAATGAGTTTCTGGAAAATATTAGTAAAACCATTCATCTTTAGACAGCTCACTCTGATCTGGTTGGATTCTGGAGTGCAGAATTTGGAGGCATGATGGATAAAGTGTTTCATGTTTGGAAGTATGATAGTTTTGCTCCTTGAGCTGAAGTTCAGAAAGGCTCGGCCAAGAATAAAGAATGCCCAGAACAATTTCTTATTCCAAATTTGGCTCTCATTGACAAGCAAGAGTTTGAGATTATTTATGGGGTACCATAGTGCAAACTAGAAAAAAAAAATCCCAAAGGAGTCTATGAGCCAGTTATTTTCCAGATGAAGCCTGCTGGGCCAGCTCTGTGGGGTGATGAGTTTAAAACGGTGGTGGATGCCCATGTTGATTTAGGCTACACAGAATTGGTTGGCGTTCTCCACCCAGAATACAGAGCACCCAGCAGAGTTCATGTTCTTTGGTGAAATGAGAGTGCAGATATTCATGCAGCTGGGGGACATCAGTCTCATGAGGATCTCACACTTGTGGTCACTGGGAAAATGTCAACTACCAAGTGTCACAGCAAAGTTTGCTTCTGATTCCTATGTCATTTTTACCGTTGAAATCTCTTTCTGCTGAAATACGAAGCATTTCATTAACTGCTCTAAGATGTGTCTGCTAATGGGCTTAGATTCTCCCAAGAGAGTCTCACTTTTATTTGAAGGAGGTGGTAGGTTAATTAGCTATGTCCCTTGAACTTCTGAAAACCACCTCTGTCCTTTGTCACTACCACTTCAGGAGATACTTCTGTTCATTTCCCCCACGGCATTTCAATATCTGTTATACATTAGAAATAGTTGCCACTACTTCATGATCTTGGTTTTGCATGTGTTTCGAAATAACTCTCCTATATTTTGACAACCTTTTGCTTTATAACATTTTTTATATTCAAATGATACATTCCCATACCTGTGACAATATTTTATTTTATTTATTTATTTTTTGTATCTTTTTTTTTAACATCTTTATTGGGGTATAATTGCTTTACAGTGGTGTGTTAGTTTCTGCTCTATAACAAAGTGAATCAGTTATACATATACATATGTTCCCATATCTCTTCCTTCTTGCGTCTCCCTCCCTCCCACCCTCCCTATCCCACCCCTCCAGGCTGTCACAAAGCACTGAGCCAATATCCCTGTGCCATGCGGCTGCTTCCCACTAGCTATCTACCTTACGTTTGTTAGTGTGTATATGTCCATGACTCTCTCTCGTCCTGTGTGACAATATGTTAACATTATCTGTACACTATGTCTATCTTTTCATTATGTCTTTTATTTTCTGAGATTTTTTAACAATTTTTTTTGTCCAGTAAAGTTTATTTTGTGATATCAAATGTGATTCATAAAAATATTACGTCAAATATATTTCTTTACTTTGGAAAAGCACAGTATCATATGTGTCATATTATTAATTATGGTTTCAACATTAATTGTTAGACACTCTAACTTGGAAAACAATGTGATTAGGTCTCGGTGTTAAAAAACTTCAAAAGACTTGGTTTATATGCTGAATGTCTTTATTTAGAATTAATTTTGCTAAATTTTACTTCATTTTTGATCACTACTTAACAGATACTTGGGCCATCTATTTGTCTTAAAGAGATCTTTATGCTTGTGGAAATGCTTGCCCTAATAAAAGTCTATATATCCGTAAAAAATATTTCCAGGTCTTGATACTTTTCATCTTACTGTAATCCATCTGTTGCTTGTTTTTAAAAATTGGAGCATGTATCTGTTCTCTAAATTCTCCCAAACTCTCCAGCACTCACTGCAGCGGGGCCTGTGAACTCGAACTCATTTGAGGGGCTTGGTGTTTTCTTATTGTCTCCTTGCCTACCTTAGGTTTCAGTTTCCTACAAACCATATTTGTTCAAGCCTTCCCAGTTTGAAGATCACTTTCCTCGACAGAGAAAGCAAGAAAGAAGCCGAATTGTCCTGTTTTTCTCTGTTAGCTTTCAATGTGACACCATCTGCCCCTGAGCATGGGGCCCTTCCATTCCTCATTCTTCTTCCTGCTCTGAACTCAGCTCAAAGCCCCCTTTCAGTGCCCTGACACTGTCTTTTTAAGACTCAGGGCAATTTCAACTCTGTTTATCCTGGTTATCACTAAGACTGGCTAGTATTCCTTGGTTATAAGTGCTTCTTTTCATATTTCAGGCATTTCTTCTAAAATCTGAGACCAAGAGCTCTCTGCATAGTTTTTGTTTGTTTGCTTTTTTAAAAGACACTTTTCCTTTTTCTTCTTGATCAATGTCATTTTTTGTTATGGACTGAATATTTATGTCCCCTAAAACTCATATACTGAAATCTAATTCTTAATGTGATGGTATTAGGAGATGGAGCCCTTAAGGGGTGACTAAGTCCCGAGGGTGAAGCCCTCATGAATGGGATTTGTGCCCTTATAGGAAGAGGTCAGGGAGCTAGATGACCTTTTTTGTGCATTTCACTATACTAGGCTGGTTGTGCCTAGCGGTTAGTAAGAAGGTTGTATGTCATAGTTGAAAGGGCAGGGGCCTCTGCATTTGGTAGATCTGAGTTCAGAAGTCCAGAGACCTGCTGGTGATCTTGAACAATCTACCTGACTTGTCTGATTCAGAGGGTTAAAAAACTGGGTCAATTATACAGCTTTGCAAGGATGCTTTTAAAATCATAAAGAATGTACAATGCCATTTGCCATTGTTATTACTGCCTGAATAATGTTTTTGATCTTCTGGTAATCCTTCTTGCTCCAGCATATTTGCTAATATATGCGTGTGAGTTCGTAGCGTGGTGTGAATAAGTTAAAATTATAATAGGTAACATTAGGGTTGAGGTATGGACATATTGGTGACAAATAACATACTGGTTGAGCACTCAGGTTCTGAAGCCAAACTGACTCAGAGTCCTGCTGTGCCACATATTAGCTTTGTGATCTTGAGCAAATGGCTGGAACATTCTGTGTTCTCATTTCTTTATCTACAAAACAGCTCTAATTCATGAACTTACTAAAAAAGATTTAAATGAGTAAATAGATGTAATTGCTTAGAACACCACCTGGCACATAGCCAGCACTTAATAACGTTAGCTCTCATTATTATCATGCTGAGGACGGCATTGGATGAACACAGAGCCAGAAGCACCAGCATTCCTGCGTCAACCAGAGTATCTGAAGCAAAACTGAGAAACCCTTAGAGATCAACAAGTTTACAGAAACGAACACAAGGAAGTTACTGAAAAATGTGGACAAAAAGCTGAGATTGATGTCATTCCATTGGCAAACATATGGACACTTTTGCAGGAAATGTTTTCTGAGTCATGAGGCTGTAAGAGATTAGCTTGTGAGGGCAGCTGAACCTTGACCGTTAATTTTGGGGTGTATCTTGCTGAATCACTAGAGCCCTCACCTTAGTGGGCTCTACAGGTGCCCCCTGCCCTCTTAGGAAACTGGAGGTGTGCGTCATTCTCCATGATGGACTGTCAGTGGACACAAGGGTGGGCAGTTATGCATCTCTATAAACGCTTCTCTTTTTGTTTTTTGGCAGTCAGTCCATCCAGCTTTTAAATTATGGGTCCTCATATTGTGAGATTAAAATCAGGGAGAGTTGCAAAGAGGAGAGGCACTTAAAACAATGTCAGTGACCTTCAGGACTATTCCCTAGACTCTAAGGGAACAAAACATTGCTCAGAGTTGGAATCAACATGTTTTCAAGTTTGAGAAACTCTCCTCAGGGAATGGGGTTGTTTGCCAGACAGAGGGAGACAGATAAACCGTTGTCCCTCTTCCCTCAATCTCATAGTTACTCAGGAGGTTGACTCAAAAACTGATAACCTAATGCCCTTTACTTTCAAAACATGGTCATGTATGCACCTAAATGAATACCAAGTCTTTTGTCACATATGGTCTTTCTAACTTTTCTCTTCTACTGTAATGGACTCAACAATTTCCCTAAATCTCTACCTAGGCTAGCTGATCGGTGTAGCTGATGGTTAGAGAGAGCTTGCTGTCACTGGACTGTCAGGGTCTAAGTCCTGTCTCTACTATTTCCTACTTGTTACATCTTGGCCCAGCTTATGTCATTTTAAAACTGGGCACAGTAATAATAATACCTCGCCTAAAATATTTGGATAAGGATTAAATGAGTTAATACCATGACGGGCACACAGTAAGCACTCAGCAAAGTTCACTTTATCCTTTGAGGTCTATCGAGGAATTGGGGATTACGAACCGAGAAACTTATCTTTGTTCAGGAATTCCTCTCTCTGTCTCCCATAAGTATTCTTGTTTATCTAAAGTAATATGTGAGGTGGATTTTTGGGAGATTCTGGTCTGTTTAAACTCAGACTCTACATAAGGTGGAATGAGTTCAAAATTATATGGACTCTTTAGAGCTGATTCAAAACACTATTTCTCTAGCAGCCCCTCCAGTGACTCTGAATTGTAGGGTGAGTCCCATTTCTTGTTGCCCACTGCATGTGTGGCTCAAACTTCATCTGCTGCCAATGGATTGACATCAGATTTTGTATTTCTCTCTCCTGTTTTATCTGAATAAATCTTTTGTTCTGAAGTGTATTGCCTGATCACTGGAGACACTGTATGCTCAGTATTTTTCTCTTGTGTCCTCCAAATTTGGCATATAAAAGGCAGACTGTTTGGTGTAATTTTTTAAAATGCACAAGCATTGTGCTGTCAGGTTGCCTGTGTTAAGGCCTGGCTCCTCTCTTTATTCTGCTCCATGATGCAATGTAATTTTTTTCAACTCTCTGAACCTTGATTTCATCTATAATATGAGAATGATTGAGAGGAATTAAATGGCATAAACCACATGCTCAAGTGCCTGGACTAAAGCAGATGCTAGACAGATGTTGGCTCATAATCAGTATCGGTGGACCCCCTCCTCTATCAGTCAGACGACCTGAGCTCCACCCACCCTCTTGGTCCTTAATCAATTGACAGTCAATTAGTGATCAGTTTCTGATATCTTACTGTATCAGCCTTGGGTTTTGGTTGGACCCCGAAGACCTTTTTTCGGGTCATTCTTAACTCTCAGGAGTTCTTAATCTATATAATGTATAAATAACACCTGAGTGCTTAAAAAAATGCAAACTCCAAAGCCCTATTGTGAACAATCCTGATTATTTAATTCTGAGAAAGGGCTCAGGAATCTGCATTTTCAGCAGGAACTGGGTGATGGTGCCAGGTGACTGTGATATAAGTGCTGCAGGAAACATACTTTGAGAAATTGCCAGTGAGGTTATTACATCTTATAAATAATCTCCTCACCTGTTCTGTTCAAAAACGCCTCCTAAGCAGGGGTTCTTAACCTTGGGTGCATACTTGGGCTTCAGTGACCCTGTGGGCTCCCTGAATTTGAAGGCAAGTCATGTGCATATGCATTTCTTTGGGGGAGAAGTTTGACCTATAGCTTTCATTTTACACGTGTTCTTGAACCCTTTCTCCCACTGACCCCTCTCACCAAAACCAAACCAAACCAAAACAAAACAAAGCAGAAAACTTAAGAACTATATCTCCAGGCTCCGGGCTATTTTCCACTCCAGTCTTCAGAGTCTTTCTCCAATAACCAACCTGATAGAGCTGTGTCAACAACTAGTTATCCCCTCAGGGACTGATCTCACCCCAGAATCTAATTGGTTTTTATTGCCAACAGGTGGTCCTTCCTCTTCAGGCACAGCTGCATGCCATGGATAGGAGCAGAGCATGCAGGTGTGGCTTATCTGGCTTCTCTTCAGCTGTTCTCCAATCAGTTTGTGTCCCTGCTGAGCTCAGGTCTCGGAGAAACCCTGCTATGGTTTCTGTATGGGCCCTACAAGGTGCCCAAAGATGGCGGTCTATCAGGTCTTCTCTGGAGAGAAAGTTGCCAAGGTCCACTGTCAGGAGTTCTCTTTTTCACAAGAAGTGCATAAAGTATCTCCAAAAGAGTCTAAACCATCTACCCTGGGGAAGGGCTGAGCCCCTCAGTTGGCATGGTTATTCTCTCTCTGGGGAATCTGGCCACACTGCAGCTCCCTCGGGCACTGGGCTTAAATCAAGGTAAGGTTTCCCTTTCTCTTTACCAGGGAACACAGTGCAAACAAATCAGATCCCTGGGGGATGGTTGGAGAGCTTGCTTGCTGCTTGTACTCACAGTCCCCTAAATTCTCCTTTCTCTGCTGTAAGCTTGTGAGGTGGGACCAACCTGGACCCATGATTATTTAAATACCTTGTTCTCCTAAGCTCTTCTCTTGAGAGAGAAATATCAAAATCACCCCTCCAACACCACCACCACCACCACTACCAATGCCTGATTCTCCATTTATGAGAGTGCTGTTTCCCTTCTACTGACCTTCTACACTGTCCCAGGCTTTGGGACATCTATAAATGGCTCCAGGGTGTTTGCTGACAATGCCTGCAGGCATGTGTTCTTCCTCTGGGCAGATCTTCTTTGTTGCAGTCTTTAGACCTGATTACATCTGGATTTCATGTTGCAGGGTACTGGGGAGGAGGGACATGGAGGGGGGCAATGGGATACTGGTGTGGCCAAGCAGCTCTACCTGATGGTGCAGCCCTGGTGATCTCTGAGCCCACCCAAGTCACCACTTCTTTAGTCCCTTTTTGTCCTTCATTGTGAAAACTTTCCTGGAGAAGTCCAGCATTGATTCCTGGTAAAAATAGCATGCTGAGACTGGAGATGGTGAAGGGCCTTTTGTATTCACTCCCATCCCTTCAGTCACTCTGTTCTCCTGCCTAGTAACTTATTCTGTACAAAGAGCTTAGCAGCACTGGGCTCTGGAAGAGAGCAGGTAAATATGGTGATAGAAAATGCTAGCAACAGCAGATGGCAGGAAGAGTTTCTTTGAAATTCACATGAGCAGTTGCTTCTCCTGGTGGGTTTTTATTATTAAATTCATTTCCATCATTTGACTAGATAGGGTCTATCTTCATGCTCACTTAGCATGTGCTAAATCATCTTGCTTTTAATATCTGAAACAAGGAGCTGTTCATTATACCAATTATAAATATAGCCAGATGGTCCCATGTGTAATTGTCAACTCAGTTACGTGGATGTAGCCTTTGTATTTGGGGGAAGTGAATGCTCACCTTCTCCTACAGAAAATGGTATGTTTCTGAGCTTTTAGGCTCCTGCAAATCATTTTCTTAAGGATAAGGTGAACCTTTGGGGGGGAGGTGAAAATTATCAATCCTTTAATTGATTTCAAATACATTATCCTTATCTTAGGCCTAGAGGTCCTGGGTCTAATCCTTATTTTACAACTACTGAAACCCAACACCTTTATGTTAAGCCATCTCTGCTCCCTCCCTCTGTGAATCTGTGAGTTTCATTTCCAACTTCCAATAAGAGGAAAGTTCATCAAATTCTTTGGAAATTGAACTGAAATGATTCTTATACCCTCTACCCACCCCCAACCAAAGTAGAAGTCTTCACAATCACTGTTAGCAGCAACTGAGTCCTCATTATCACCATCACCATCCTGCTATATGGTTATTTTTTAAATTAATTAATTAATTTTTGGCTGCATTGGGTCTTGGTTGCTGCACGCGGGCTTTCTCTAGTTGCAGCGAGTGGGGGCTATTCTTCACTGCAGTGCGTGGGCTTCTCATTGCAGTGGCTTCTCTTGTTGCGGAGCACGAGCTCTAGGTGTGTGAGCTTCAGTAGTTGTGGCACAGGCTCAGTAGTTGTGGCTCACGGGCTCTAGAGCACAGACTCAGTAATTGTGGCACATGGGCTTAGTTGCTCCGTGGCATGTGGGATCTTCCTGGACCAGGGCTCAAACCCATGTCTCCTGCATTGGCAGGCGGATTCTTAACCACTGCACCACCAGGGAAGTCCTGCTGTATGGTTATTAATCATCGATATTGATTAATTTCCTATATGGCAGAAATTGTATCACATTATATATTTTTCACTATGTCGAGCCCAGGAATCATAGAATTCCAATGACGCCAGGGGACACAGGGATGTCATTTACTCCATCCTCTGCTTTTCATAAAAGAAATGTTCAAACCATACAGAAGGACTTTATTTTCAAGCAAAATATTTTTTGTGTGTGATGAGATAGCTAGTGAAAGGAAAATGGACATCAACAGGAAGTTAAAATGAAATGCCTCCTCTTTTTTCATAGGATCTTTAGTTAGTAATAAAGGACCTTCAGTGCTGGGGGGAAAGACCATCATAGTTAGTCTTGTGCGCTCAGTGATAACCTTTCCGTTGAAGACAGATGTGCAGTGAACCTGATTATTTCTCAGAGAACTGTCATTTTCCCAAGAGCTGGCATTTTCAGCCTCTTGAAGCACACCAACCACTGTTATCACAGCTCTAACTTGAGCAATCAGTCAGGGGTTTGAAACATTAAACTCGAATATATAATTTCAAAGGAGATAATTTTAGCAACATTCACCCCAAACTGAAACAACTTCAGTCAGACCTTCTTCAACAAGAGGGTCACTGCTCTTCTTGGCACTGATAATTGCCTTCTCACACTCACTCTGTTCTTCTGAGCCAGAGGAAATGTGGCTCCAGGCAATGGATTTATGCGATTCCCTGAAAAGAATACCCAGACACCTCCCCAAAGAGGCAAATACAGGCTACTTGGGAGAATTCCCAAGAGGAAGAATTGACAGCCTCTTCTTACATAGCTACGAGAGCTGCAATCAGAGTAGGGATAATACAGGTGGAAAGGTGGTCTGAAACTTATCTCTGACCCTCTCAGATATCATAAATAATACAAATTCTGCTCTGGAAACCCAACAAACCAGTTTAAATTCATTAGCTACATTGTGTTGGCTAATCACATCGCCCTTAATTTCTTCTTAGCTGGCCAAATTTGTGTTGCAGCCAACACTTTCTGTTGCACCTAAATAGAAATCTGTAATTAGGCTCCATTTGGATCTCAAGAGAACACTGTTTGGAACTTGGGACACGTTTTCATTGCCTGGGTTTGGTAATCTAGGTCCCTGTCTTCGGGGTCTATTGTGTGAACTAAGTACCATGTTTGTTTCTGTTTCTGGTAATTGTCTGTGTTGCAGTTGGCTGATGTATCCTGTCCAGAGTTATAAATGCTACTGTGCGGCCATTGTCTTGTCAGATGTTAAGCGACTTGTCCTGCCACAAAGGGAAATGCAGTGACAAACCCTAGTCCCACTACAGACTACATCCTCTTCAACCTCCTAATCAGCAAAAGCTCAGTGGTGGTAACAATGGGAATATCCTAGATGAATGTCCTGCAGCCCGACTTTATCTGTCCTTGACCAAAAGGGGTGACTGAGAAAAGAAAGCAGCTTGGACAGCGGGAACTCGCCTGGCACCATCAGGGAGGCTGTGGCGTTGCTGGGAGCATCCTGTCCTTTATAGCTAAGCTGTGGTGTTCTCCTGCTTGACATAAACAAGTCCAAAGAACACCAGCATCAGGCAAGGCCACTCAGACAAGACACAGGCAAGATCATTCCATAATCATGTCTGAACACAGACAAAAAGATAAACAATGTCCCTACCACAAAAATGACCAAATATCATTTACCCCGGATAATATAAGCCTGAACTGTCTTTATCAATCACAGCTTTATCAATCACTCCATCCTGATGGCCTTCTAGGGAAGAATGATGAAGTTCCACAACCATAAAATCACCCCCGCTTCCCAACAGCACCCAAAGCAGAGCAAAGCCCCCTTTCCTTGTATAATCCCCAAATGACCTAAGAGAAGCCCAAATTCTATAATATGTCCCTTCTAACACCCTCTCACTGAGATGCTCTGCAATTCCCTGTCGTGCATTCTCCCTTGTTAGTTAGCACACCCAACTTTGTTCAATTGCAGGTATGTTTCTGGGGGCTGGAGAGCATCGACATCCTCTTGTAGTATTTCACCTCTCAGTCAATGTCATCCTCCTCTCCTTCATTCTATTAAATATACAGGAATCATGAAGACGTACTTGACATCCCCTTCTCAACCTCATACTGCATCAATCACAAAGCCTGATGATTTTACCTCATCAACAGCTCTCTTAACCAGTTCCTTCTCTACGTTTTCAAAGCAACCTCTGTGGGCATAGGAACAAGCCGCTCTCATTTTGTCTTCTGCAACAGTCTCTCAGCTAGGCTTCCTGCAGCTCCCTTGACTTCCTCCAGTGTTTAGCACCCTGCAGCCAGAGTAATCCTTTCTAATTAGAAACCTTTAAAAGTCATTCTCATGTTGAAAGCATGTTAATGCTCTTAAATTCTCTTAATAAAGGCACACTTACTTAAAATGGCTGACAAGGTCATGAGAAATCTGACCAGTTCTTGCCTCTGCAGCCTCCTCTCACGTTACACCCCCTGTCTTTCTGGTCCAGACAGATTGGCCTTCTCTGATTTCCTTGATCATCACATGCTTCCTGTTACCACAGGGCCTTTGTACATGCCGTCTCTCTGGATGTTCCCTCTCCTCCTTCACTTTTCCTTTGCCTTTTAGCTGTCAGTCCAATTGTGTCTCCAGGTAGCCTCCTTTGACCACCTTGAGTAAGTTAGCTCATCTTATTTATATCTCATAGTACATAATCTGTCTGTGGTAGCACTTATTATAGTCATAGCTTTATTTGTTTTGGTGTGACTTTTGGCCTAAAACCTGTCTCCTCCATAAGACTCCTTACACTTAGTAGGTGTTTAAAAAATAAATATTTGCACAATGAGTGGTGGGTCCCTGCTCTGACCCTGGTGAGCTGCCTCATTTTGACCATGTCATTTAACCATATTAACTGGTCTCCTTGGGCTGCCATAACAAAGTACTACTGGCTGGGGGGCTTAAACAACAGACATTTATTTTCTCACAGTTCTGGAGGCTGGATGTCTAAGATCAAGGTGCAATCAGGGTTGGTTTCTGATGAGGGCTCTCTTCCTGGCATGCAGATGGCCACCTTCTTGCTGTGTCCTCATATGGCCTTTTCTTTGTGTGAATATATATAGAGAGAGATCACTGGTCTCTTTTTCTCCTCTTATAAGGATACCAGTTCTTTTGGGTTAGGACCCCACCCTTATGACCTCATTTAACCTTCATTACCCCCCTAAAGGCCCTGTCTCCAAAAACAATCACACTGAGGGTTAGGGCTTCAACATATGCTTTTGGCGGGGAGTGGGGGGTGGCACAATGCAGTCCGTAACCTTAACCCTTGGATTCCTCGCCTGTAACAGGAATAATCGTGAGGGCCTATTCCCTGCGAGATGTAATGAAGGCAAAATGGGACATTGTATGCAAAAGCCCCTTAATACGCACAAAGTGCTAACCCATGGAAGGTGGTAGGAGTCCCCTCTTTGATCAAAAAGGATTTTTGTTAATGCTCTCCCAATGTGGAAATAGTTTATAGATAAGAAAGCTTATAACTTATCTATATAAGATGGGTGGGGGCGAGGATGGCTTTAGGTCAATATCAGAATCATAGTAGGTAGAGTTGAAGTGTTTGATGAAGGGTTAGGCTTTTTGGAAGTTGTGAGTCCTCACTCCTGGGTAGCTTCTGCAGGACTTTCTACAGAGTGGGAAGCTGGACCAGGAGTCTTCCAAATTCTCTTTGAACTTCAAGCTTGTGCCTTGTACTGTGTGTTACATGTTGCCTTTACTGCATAAGGGATGGACCCTGAACTAATCTTCTCTGACCGTGTATATTAGAGGTTGACAAATTTCTGGAAAGCGATAGATAGCAAATAAATATTTTGGGCTTTGCAGGCTGTGTGGTCTCTTTTGCAACTACTCAGTTCTGTCACTGTAGCAAGAAAGCAGCCATAGACACTATGTCAATGAATACTTGTGGCTATGTTCCAATAAAACTTTACTTTACTAATTCACATTTCATATGATTTTCACGTGTCATGATATAGTCTTCTTTTGATGATTTTTCTCCCCATCCATTTAAAAATGTAAAGCCCATTCTTCTCTGGTGAGCCTAAAAAACAGGCAATGGGCTGGATTGGGGCCGTGGGCCATAGTTTGCTGACCTCTGATGTACATCATTGACTCAAAACTTGAAATACCATTAACTTCCTGGCTATCCTTAGACCACCAAACTGCACTGATTTTCAGGCCTGGTTGGAAACATCTCCTCTTCTCTCATTTAACTCACTGGCTAGGCAGAACATTTACATTATTGTTTCCATAAGTTTCATTTTACTGCTGGCTGTGAAAAAATTACTTCTCCATTTGCCAGGTTCCAGCAGCTGATGCTAAGGCTCTTAAGCCAAACCTGGCCTTTTCCACACTCCCTCTGCTTCTGGGCAGCCTTCCTCCTGCCTCCCGTCTCCAAGCCCCTCCGCTGCTGCCAGTGCCAAGCCCCCAACCCCTAAACCAGCCTCTTCCAATAAGTATTTCCAATCTCTAGATTTTAAAAATACCCCAATGCCATATTGAGATTCAATTACAAAAGATAGACATGCATGTAGAAGAAGAGGAGGGTAAAGAAAAAGTGACATGTTCCACCAGCAGCTCTCAGGCTACTTGGCAAGAACGTTCCAGCTATTTAAGAACTGCAGGTAAATGACATGGTCACATTTCCCCCAGTATCCTCAAGTGAGAGGCACAAAGTCTTCTTCAAATGCCCAACCAGACATCATTCTTCCATGGATAGTTTTAGTGCTGATGTATTATTTGGTGATCAAGAGATGTGTGGAATCTTAGGCTTCAAATTTCCTCTTGGCTGCTAAATGCATTAGCTGTGCACCCAAGCCTTCCTCTGCTTAATAGATATGAGACCCCGTTAGGGGGATGTCATAGGTGCCTAGCGGTGACCACTATGGCTCATGATGTATGCTTCGTTATGGAAAAAAGAGTAGAATTGCTTCTGGCTGGCCAAGGGTACATGGATTATTCTGACTACGGAGCTTACTCTTTACAGTTTTAGTCCTGGGGCTCTTCTGTGAAAAACTATCAAGCTCATTTATTGATCAATATTTGTTGATAATTTCCCATGTTCAGTGTCCTGCAAAACTCCCAATCAGTCAGATGACTTCATGTCCACATCCTTATGTTAAAGGTGCCAATTTGTATTACGAATGTGTATGTGTGCCATCTAGGGTGTGACACTTAACTCTTTTCCACTTACGTGTTCATGATTCCTTCATTCCTGTGCTCATCCTATCCAGCTTTAATTCTGTCTTACACATTGTATTCAATCTTGCATGATTTTGATCATGCACTAAGTACACGAGAAGTATTAGATAATGAAGATAAAAAAGACGAACAGACACAGGCCCTTTTTAAAAATAGCATGGATATTTAATTGTGGGGAGTCACACATTTTAAAAAATATGTCAGTTCAGTGTGAAAAATGGCATTGTAGGGGTGTGGACCAAGTGTCTTAGGAGTAGTGAGAAAAGAGATTAAAGTTTAGAGGTGAGGCAGGTTATGGAAAACTTCAAAGGTGGCTTATGCATGGGCTATGAAGGATGAGTGGTCTATCAGGGAGAAAATAGGAAAGAACATTCTAGTAGAGTAGACAGCACAAGCCCCTTACTATCCAAGACACGCTTCTTTTCTACACCCAATCTCAATCATATCACTCACTCCACCCTTAACTCACTTGCCTCCTTCTCCCGCTCCCCTTCCTTTGTAAGCCTCTCCTAGCTAGGCTGGTATACAATGAACTTGAGTAACTGGTGGAAGGCAGGTGTTATAATATAGGGAGGGGCTTGAAAGCCAAGCCAACCGCTTTCAGCTTGTGGTCATAGGAAGGTTTCTGAGCAGAGAGGTAAGTTGAGGTGTATTGTAGACCACTTTGCATTGCCGTGGTATGTAACGTGAACTGGAGGGAAGAGGCTGGGTGTTGAAATGTCACCTGGGAGACTTTGTTGGGGAGGTACTTTCTGCCCTGCGGCAGAGTACAGGCCACCCACTGAGTGAGCAATGGGCCCAGTGTTGTGCCGTCCAGGCCCTGGTGGAGAGAGTGCATCTGAAGACTCCACTGCAGATCCTACAGCGTCTGCGAACAAGGCAGAGCCTTGGAGGGGAGGCTTAACTTGCAGCTCACTCAGCCCTGCTGGGAAGAGCCCGGAATCACTTAGCAATCAAGGAAATTCGGCCAATGTGGCAGATGGGCTGGAGCAACACTGTGCTTGGCCTGAGGTTGAAAACGAGGTAGGCTGCCTTTGTGCTGAGCAGGGACAGGAAAGCAGAGGCCCACGGGAAGGATGTAGTGAAAGTTGCCAAGCTGCGTGTCAAGCAGGACTCACAGAGTTCCAGAAGCCTGAGCCAAGAGAAGGAAGTGATAAGTAGATACAAGGTTCCCTGCAGAACCCTGGCAGGTAGAAGACTGTTATCAGGAAATACCCTTTTCTCATCATAGAAGGGAATTTGTTACTTGCCAGGTCCAGATATTTATTTCAAAAGCTGCTTCCCTTGAAGGCATAATCAAAATTAAGATGTCAAGTGATGGCAACTGTGCAACGCTGCCGTTGAACAGATAAATAGATTGTAAAATTGTTTTTAGATCCCTGGGAGACATTGTGGGGAAGTGGAGGTCAGGGGACCTGGCTCTAGCCCAGCTCATTCCCCCAAATGGCTGTGACTTCGGGCAGGCCATTGGAACTGGCCAGACCTCAGTTTCCTAACGTATAAGAGGGGGAAGGGGGCCTCCCATCTCTAACATTGTTTTCCTATTACAATTCAAAACATGATGGTTGTATGTGCATATTTTCAAGAAACTGTCAAATTTAAAAGGATGGTAAAATCCAAATCACTGTTAGTGGGAAAAAAAAATTAGCACAACTCATTTGGAAAGCAGTTTGCAATCTATGTCAAGAGCCTTGAAAATGCTCATACCCACGGACTCGATAATCTGTCTCCTAGAAAATTACTCTAGAAAGTGTTCTGAAATTCAGAAAGAATAAAAAAAAGATGTTCGCTGTACTCTTATTTTTAATAGTGAAAAATTATCTAGGATTGGGCAGAATGTTTAATTGATAGTCTGTACTCCATACAATGGATTTTTTTTAGTCATTAAAAATGATTATTGAGCATATTAAATGATAATTTTAAGTCACTTAAATGGTAAATAGGGAAATTATTGAAATTACTGAAGTAAGCAGGGAAATGTTTATATTACAATATTAAGCTAAAAAAATTAGAATCCCAAGTTATGTAAAGACTGTAATCTAAATTATGTAAAAAGGCATAAGCATATTGGAAGAAAATATTCATTTTAAATGTTTTGGGATTATTGATTTAATTTCTTTTCTCTGTTTTCTTCTAATTTTCCATAATAAGTTTGCTTTACTCTCATTATAATAAAAACTGAAATAACTCAAGTTTAGGATTATTAGTTGGTGGTATATATTAAGATGCTGTCAGACAAAATGGAAATAACCACAATTATAGAACATCAGTTGTTGTATAATATGAAATGATGTCCATGGAGCTCAGTGGTACATGAATTAGTGGAAAGGTCCCTGAACTCACAGTAGAGCTCTAATTCAAATTGCGGTTCTTATATTTCCTGGCTATATAGCCTCTAGTGAGAGAGTTCCATCTCTGAATCTCAGGATTGTTCTTTGTAAAATAGAAATTCAACAGATATTTATTGACTATCTACCTTGTGCTAGGTATTTGTGAAATTCAGTAGTGATACAGAGTTAAAGAAAATATGATTCACGCTAATAAAAGATTCACAAATTAATGGGCATTGTCACTGAGTCTTTAAGCTCAAGAATGAGTGAGAGTCAAATAAGACATTATAAACAGAAAGAACAAGAAACTCACTTTCAGGGACCTACTAAAGTGTTTCATGCAGGGAAGTGACCCGGCAACATGGCAAAACAGAAGGACCACAGTTTTGGTGTCATAGATCTGTATTCAAATCCCGACTTTGTATCTTACTTGCTGTGTGGCATTAGGCAAGTTGCTCAACCTCTCTGTGCCTCAATTTTATTCCCCTTAAAATAGAGATGATTGTATTTACATCTCATGAGTGCTGTGATATTTGGAGACAACTTTTGTAAAGTATGTGACAAAGCAGTGATCTGTCTCTTCAAAAAATATATATTGTCTGCCTGGTAGGTGCAACACATGGGAACAGATTCTGAGAATAAATAAGCCAGATGAACACCTTCCCTTGTTCTTTCATCTAGAATAAATGATAATATTATTGCTATTATTAATATTAATATTATTGGTATAATCGTTGGAGAGACGTTCTCAACCTTTTCTGTGTGCCACGTAGCCTCATCAGTTTTCATTACTGCAGTGATTTTCAACCCATGGGCACATCACATCATGCCATTAGACATGATATAGATTGTTGATCTGTCGGTGGAAAATGTCCCTTCAGGTGCCTGTGATGCTCCTCCATTCTTGATGCCGCAGTGAGTCTCCTGGCGGGAGAACAGATGTTGTGTGGATGAACCCCAGTGGGGAGGATGGGATACTACAGTGGCCCCTGGAAATGGGGTGCCCGCAACCCCCAGCTAGCCAGGGACAGCTGTCCCCCAGGCCAGAATGGAAGTGATGGAGGAAGCAAACGAGCCAGGGGCACACTCCTTCCTAGAGACGTGGGGAATAATTATGGCAAATGTCTCAGCAACCACAGGGGAAGGAGGAGGCATAGAGGGGAGAGCCTAGCGTTAATTATGGAGCAGATGCCCGCCAGCACCTTGGGGTGAATGCATTAAGGTCGGGGAGCTGTCATCTCACTCACCCCCTAACACTTATTCATGGACCCCTGGGCACCCAACTGGGGCTGCTTTAGTGTGGATTTTTGCTCAGCTGGAGAGATCTGCAAGTTCAAAGCCTTCTCCTTCTCTCCACATGGGGTCTCCCTCCTGCCCTCTCTCCCTTCCTTCCCACCCTGCCTGCCTCCCCATCAGGACTCTCAGCTCCCCACAGCGCCTCCTTGCCTGCAGGCAACTTGAATTGTTTTGCCTGAACTGGCTTAGAAAGGAGAGTTTCAGACCTCCAGGAACATGGGAAGAGGGGGCTTCCAGGCCTCCTCTGGCCTCCCAGCCTCCTCCCCCTCCTCTCCTGGACCTGCCTACGGCCAAGGCCGCCCAGCAGCCTGGCTTGCAGACAGTGCCCTGAGCGCGAGTCTTCAAAAGCCCTTCTCTCGACCTGCTGTTCCTTGAGAAATGGGATCCGGCGGAAACCAACACAAGGAGCAGAGGCCCTTAGTGCTGTGTGCCGAACACTGCCATGTGCCAGCCTGGTACTGTGCGGTTGGCACGCTGGCCACGGTGGTTTGGGCCGGAGGCAACATGTGCCAGGGCCACGAGGGGACAGAAGACAAGGCAGAGACCCGGGTTGTCCTGGTTACCGTCCCAGCCCCCTCGTGGTCTTCCCCACACACGTCCCAGGCTGCCAAATGGAGGTAAAACCTGGAAACCCGAAGACGGGAATTGAACTTTCACCCTCTGTCCTCCTGCCCTCATTTTCTAATATGACTCACCTCCCCAGGGGCCCGACTCCATCCATCTCTGCTTCGAAAAAGAGTCAAACTCCCTGGCACCTCTCATCTCTTTTCCTGTGAATTTGTCCCTAAATTAGCTCTTTCTTTACCGCTAATGTGCAAAGATCCTTTCTCTCTCTGGCTAGAGAAACCATGCTCACTTCAGAGCCATCCTGAGTTAATCTGGTGAAACAGAGTAGAAATGGTGATCTTTTCATACAGCCTGTCTCATTCTGCACCTGCTCGCCCTGAAGGTAACATTCATGGCCAGTAAAGCAAAATGCCACTAGTTATTAGGCATGTCTATAATCTCCAGCACAAGCATCCAAAAAAATGGATGGAAAGATAAGCAGGTCAGGCTTATATATTACCCATAGTGTGTAATTCAGTGATAGCTTTTCCTACCTAAATGAGATGATTGAATACTTTGAGTAATTTAAACCAGATAACACAGATGAACTCACGGGAAATGAAGTATTTAATGCACCATTGCCTTCATCATTGTCATGCTGTTATTAGTGTCATAGTTTCAAGATGGGGGCTGTCAATTAGATTCAGAAGCGACCTTTGAAGTCACTTAGTCCAATGTCCTTCTCAAAAGGTAGCTCTTCAGCTTAGCAAAAAACGGAGGTAAAACTGTGATGTCAGTTTATAAGGCAGAAACATATAAGGAATGTGAAATCGCTGTGAGGATTTGCCATGCTGTAGAAGAAGCCCAGGGTCTGGTATAATGGGATCTGTCTGGCCCTGCGCTCTGCGATCTGTAACCTTCCATGATACCATTTAAGGCCGAGGTTGCAAACTGGCTTCTCAAGAGTTGAATCCCAACTGCCAGAGTGTTTGGTTTGGCCTGTTTGGAACTTATTAGCTTTTTATATGAGTCAACATTTAAAAATCAGGACAGTTCACCTAAAAAAAAAATCAGAATTGTTGCTTTACTTTAAAAAGTGGAAGCTTTGGAAACAATGGCCGTGCAATTACACTTGGGAGCAGTTAGCTGGAGATCTGGGCAATCGCCCGTAGACCTGGGTGAGCTCTAGTTTATTGCAGTCCTCACCACTCCCTATTGCCTCCCTGTTCCTAAGGCCAGGTCCCAGCTGCCACTTACCCTCATGCTTATTTCTATTTTCTCCTTCTTTCCTTTCTTCCTTCCTTTCTTTTTTCTTTCTTTCCTTCTTCCTTTCTTCCTTCCTCCCTCCCTGCTTCCCTCCTTCCCTTCCTTTCAACTCCCTTCCTTTATTCTTTTTCTTCTGGTAAAAAAGTGACAAAAGATAGATTAATATTATTTATCATCCAAAATGCTACCTATACGTCTTGTGCTTTCCTTCCATAGCACTTGTACTCATATGACTTGTTTCATGCTTGCCTTGCCCTCTGGACTGTGAATTCCAAGCAGTCAGCGATTACCTGTCTTGCTCATGACTGACTATACCTAGCGCTGTGCCCAACGGTGTCCACCTTTAATATATGTTATTGGAATGTTATTAAATTTCTTTTATTCTTGTCTTACTTACGAGTAGCAGGATACCTCCTCAGGCAGAATTGACTAAAACCTCAGCCATAACAAGATAAGTGAGCTGTAAAAATTCAGTGACGTAAAATGCGGGTGACATCATTGGGAGGTAGTGAAAACAATATTTTTCAGTTGGTCAGCACCATCACAAGGAGCTGAACAGGGGAAGAATAATGGTCACGAATCAGTCACTTCCTCAGTCTCTCTCCCAACCAGAACATAAGAAGCCACCCCACTCGCATTTGTGAATAAGGGCTGGCACAGTGTGGGAGCCAGCCATCATTCGAGATGTCCAGATACCCGTTATCGCGGCAACGCTTTCTCAGGACCCACGTTCGGGGGGGTTTAGTGAGTACTGCAGCTCTTGCTGGTAGATGTGCAATAGAACTCTTGTGTCTTGACCGGCTGACCGAGGTGCTCATACAAGTAGCCCAGCTAAGACAATGCCGCCCTCGGGGTCATTTTTTGGTGTCTCCTTCACTTATTTTTAAGCCTTAGGGGACAGTGCTTCGTCCCTAGCCCTGAGCAGAGTGCTGGCCCACAGCACGTGGCAGAAACCCTTGCTACCTGATTCAGCGTGAGCTCTGCAGAGGATGGCTTCTCTGCTTGGCCCTGGGCGCCAGCTCTGAGCCCTGGTGGGTCTGCCTTTGTCCGGGAGTCCCAAAACACCTCAAGCAGGGAGCTCAAGTAGGGAGGAGAGCCGTCAGCCTTCTCCTGGGGTCTGTGTCAAAACTCTGATATATGGCAGGGAGTCCCACTGCTTCGTTAGGGGTTTGGGGGAATGTGACTCCTAGGAGGCTTACGTTAGCATCTACTACCATCTGCTATTCCTTGCTTGAAATAAACACCTGACCCTTGTACTTGCTCATGTTCTCCTCCCTTTCAGTTTTGCTGGACTCCTGGGAAGGAGACCTGGCTGGATCATGTGAGGATCATCCCCAGATCCTCGTCTATCCTACACCTGGCTGAGGCTGCTCGTTACATGTAGACCCTTAGTGTCTACTCGACACCCAGCCCTGTCTCCTTTGTCTGATCACATGTGACTGTTTAACACTAGGCCCTCCAATATAGAAAACCAAAGGGCAAGTGACGTCATCTACTTGGGTCTCTGCTTTACTATTTTTTAAATTACTTTTTTCTTTTGCCTATTCTTTTTGCTCTTCTTACACAGCATCTGGGGGGCATTTAAGAAAGTCAGTGCTGAGGCAGAGGTAGCTGAACCCTCGTGGGGGCTGCAGGTGGGCTTGCGGGAAGCCATGGCAATGACTGACAGGGCAAATGCCTGTACTTAAGGAACGGTACTTGCCATTAGTGATTCTGATGATTTGACATATTTTTCTTGCACCAGAAGCAGGGATGTGCATCCAGAAAGAGCAAATGGACCAATTTTGATAATCCAAGCTACCCAGCAGGCTTCATTTCTTCTACAAGCAGTCGGTAGAAATCCCATGGTGCTAGGCTGTTGGCAGATTTTTCATAGGATTCAAAAGTCACCTGGGGGTCATCTCTTACTTTTTCTGATATAGCAGATGCCTTCCACTCTCCCCCTGTCTCCCCTCTCTCCCGGATCCTGCCTTGTCTAGAACTGCCTGTTTCAAATGTGGGCTTTATCAATCCTCACACTGATGCATTTCGTACCTTATTCTTGTCAAAACCTTTCACAAAACCACTGCCTCAGCAACCTTGAGTCTGTTCCCACTGAGCACATCCCTTTATTAAAGCCCTGTTTCTTTGATGGGATCCCCCCGCCCTGCTTTCTTCATCTGTTTAATTTGTTTTCTGTGTACTTTGAGCCCTTCCCTTGGAAGACATGACATAACGCCATCTCTTTCTATTTAAATTGTTCTTCAGGACATGTTTGAAATGTGCGTTATTCATGGGCACTACTGGAGATCCGTGTGAAAATCAGCTTTATTGGGAACCCCAGAGACTGCAGCAGAATCCTGGTTACTTATACATTGCACAGTATCATTTCCTGAGAAGCAGGCTTGCTCTGCCTTGTGGGGGAAAAAATTTCATGAAACGCCAAGAACAATCATGCTTTTGAAAGAGATCTTGGGGCTGTTTTATTTGCCATTTGATGCATGTATTTCAGCCAGGCTGGTGAAGTTCTCAGCCGGGTTTGACTCATGGTTTTGAAAACTTACTCAGACCCAGACTTTGGCCAGGACCTTTCAGAAGTTACAGGAGAGTTGTGGCTATCAAAAAAAAAATCTTCCGTCATTTTGCTTAGCAGGACATGGAAAGGCTGTTGTAGAGAATGTCCCCGATGTGAGGACACCCATGAATAGCAACAGGGACAGGCATGGTTGCGAAGGGAAGACAAGTGTAACTTTGGTGCCCTGCTTCCCTTTCTGAGTCTGTCCTCTCTGCTGAAAGCTCCCTTCATGCTCCAAGGTCCTCTTGTCTTGGAGAAAGTGATCCATGCCATGGGTTGTAGAAGTTGACCATACTGCCTGTCCTAAGAATCCTTGGCTAATGTATCCAATTGGGATATTTGTGTTGATGGAGATCAAGGGTTTTGGCTCTCAGATGGGAAGACATTTGGGGGGTAAATGGCTTTCCTAGAGTCTCTCCAAATCCTACTGCATATATGATTTAGATCCCTTCTAAGCTTTGAGAAGGCAACCCTTGCTCCGGGTAGAACAGGCTCCGTGCCAAAGTGAACTAGACCCTGTGGTTCCATTTTCTCTGCACTAGGAGCCCATGTACATCGCTAGTCCCCAGGGGTAAATTAGGGTTTTTGGAAAACACTTACTCTGTGAGGCTTCCATACAGGTATATACTAGACAAACTTCTTTACTTGTGAGCAGATTGGATTCTAAAGACTACTGAGGTTGATTTATTCCTAGAGACCAAAGTGACATCATAAAAGCAGCTGCTTATGCCATTGATTGGTGATGGGCAGAGTTCGACCACCTTTGCCATGGGTTCTGGCTTTATTCTTATGTGGAAAGGTTTAACTGAAGGGCTTTAGTAGGGGGGGAAAATGAATGATTCCTTTAAAGATTTAAAGACGAAATATATTTTTGTATGCATTTAGCTCCTCAAGGTAACATCTCAAAATTGTCAGAGCCCACTAAACCTAAAACTTTTGGTTCATTCATTCATGGAATGAAACATTGTGAATGTTTACTCGGTGCCAACACTGTTCTAGGTGCAGGGATGAAGCAAACTGTGTGTAAGTGTTTGTATACTCCTCCCCCACCACACACAAATGCTCACACGTGTTAACAGGGCATTAGTCCAACAGTTATGGCTCAGTGGGAGGGCGACTAGGATGCAAGGAAGGTGAGAGTGTTATGGGGTGAGGAGAATAAAAGCACCCAGCTCCATGCTGGAGGGGCACGGCTGGGGAGACAGCCAAAGGAACTGATGCTTGAGTTGGATCTTGAAGGATGATGAAGATCTCTGTAGGGAGTTGAAAGAGAGTGGTCAAAGCAGAAGAAGCATTTGTAAAAAGGCACAGAAGCAAGAGGGAATGAGCCTGCTTAGGGAAACTGGGATGGGTTCTGCGGCTGGGAGGTCTGAAGCATACAGGGATTCTGGCAGGAGAAAAGGTTAGAGAAGAAAACTGGATGACACCAGGAGGGTCCAGGCATGCCATATTGAGGAGTGGGGACCTTGTCCTTAAAGTGATGGGAAATTGCTGCAGATTTGAAGCAACACCGTATGGGTTTGTAAGACCACTGTGACGGTAGTGGAGGCTCGGTTAGGGGACTGGTTTTGATGCGGTGACAGCCGTCCAAGTGGGAAAGGCTCAGCAAAAGTGGTGACAAAGGGGGGTGGAAAGGAAGGGATGAACCAGAGGGTCACTGAGGAGGGAAAACTGGGGGATGATTGAGATATTGGGGGGAGACAGAGGATGGTTCTCAGGCTTCAAATGTGGTGACTGGATGGTTAGTGGACCATCCCTGAGATGAGGAACTTGAGGAGGGTCTTCCTTTAGGAGAAAGAATATACTTTCCTCAGGGAACTATTAAAAAACAGAATTAGCTTGTATTAAGAAAAGGAAATTTTTAAAGATATGAACAGTCAGCCCACAACGCTGAGTACAAATTCTAGGCTCAGTGGGGTAGCGCATTTCAGACATTGTCTCTCTCCCCAGGAGACAAAGACCAGTGATATTTAGGGTGATGACCTTAAAGCTTGTGAGTCATTATCAAAGCTGAAAGATTCAATTATTTTCCTTAAAGCAGGAGAGTGAACTCAGGTATTTGAATCTATTCCAACTCTGCATGCTGCCCACTTTGAGACTGTTTACAGATTTGGACTGTTCAAGATAGATGTTTCCAAGGAAAGCAGGAGGAATTGGAACTTTTTAAGCACTGGAGTTGAGTGGACACCACTATTTGCTGATAAGATGTCACAAAACAAAAGTTTGGAGTTCTTTCTACTGAGGCCAAAAAAATTGAACTCGTTCCTTTTTGATGATATAAAGCGTGTGCCTTCATTAGTTGTAAAAAATGTTTCTGCCATAAAACGTAAACAAGGTCCATTAAGCATTATTTCTAGTAAGGTAATACCAGTCTTGAAGTCATCCAAGATTTTAACAGGGAATATTTGTCTTCATCCCCAAGATGAGACAGTCATCCTTTAAACAGTCTCTCTAAGGGTCTCTTTTCCTTCAATTCCACTCCCAGATCTCCATCATTGTTTGCCTGGATCACGGTGGAGCTTCCTCGAAGCCTTGCCCCCATCACTCCCTGTCCACTTAGACCCATCTTATATGTACCCCTGTTTGCTCACCTATGCATGAAAGACACCCTGACCTTCCCAGCCCCCAACCTCCCCATTGATTCATACATTTAGTGCTCTGGCGTTAGATCAACATCACCACAAGGGCCATCTAAGAGGCATCGTCACCCTAACACATCCAAAACCAAACTACTGCTCTTTGTACCCCAAACTTGCTCTTCCTGCAATCTTCCCATCTCAGGGAATGACAATTCCATCCTTCTGGTGGCTATTTCAGCAAATCTGTTAGCTCTACCTTCAAAATATGTCCAGCTCTGGACTACCTGTCACCACCTCTACCCTACCATTCTGGCAGAAGTCATTATCATTTATCACCTGGATTGTTAATAAAAGCCTCCTGCTTGGTCCTCTGCTTCCACGCCTGACTCGACTGAACGTTCACTGCCGAGGAGCCAGGATAATCCTATTAATATCTAAGTGTGACTGAGTCCCTCTTCCTTTTTTTTTTTTTTTAAGGGCTTCAAATGCTTGGCTTTTTATTTATTTATTTTTGGCTGTGTTGGGTCTTCGTTTCTGTGCGAGGGCTTTCTCTAGTTGTGGCAAGCGGCGCCCACTCTTCATTGTGGTGTGCGGGCCTCTCACTATCGCGGCCTCTCTTGTTGCGGGGCACAGGCTCCAGACGCGCAGGCTCAGTAGTCGTGGCTCATGGGCCTAGTTGCTCCGCGGCATGTGGGATCTTCCCGGACCGGGGCACGAACCCGTGTCCCCTGCATCGGCAGGCAGACTCTCAACCACTGAGCCACCAGGGAAGCCCTGAGTCCCTCTTCTGATCCTCTCCTGCAGTTTCCACCACACTCACAGTAAATCTAATGTCCTTGCAGTGGCCTGGTGTCCCTCTTAATCTGGTCTCTGGTCACTTTCCTCATTTCATTTAGTACCAGTCTCCCCTTACTAATTGTGTTTTAGCCACACTAACTACCTTCTTTCCTTAGATTCCAAATCCCATATTGCCCCAAGCATGAGTTCCTGCCCTGTTCACTCCTGAGTCCTTTTCACTTGCCTAACTCTTCCTTACGTCAAAGCTCACTCCAAGCTCACTTCTTCCATGAACAAGCCCTTGACACTCCAGTGATCTTCCTGTTTTTCCAAACCCCAATGTTACTTTTTGACTATTGTGTCCATTGCTTCACTCATGACAAACAGCCTGGCATTCTCATTTGAGTGACATAGCTGGTTTGATGCTAGCCAATCAATGGGATGATAACTTCCGTGGGGACCGTTTTCTTTTGTTTCTATCTCCTGAAGACCCTCAGCATGGTATGCCTGTAAATAAATGTCTTTAGGATTCTGTTAGACAGTTTGCATTACTCTACGAAGCTAGGAAAGAAGGTGCAGGAGAACTGACAGGTATGTCCCTTAAAATAGTTCTTATGACTACTTGGCAGTGAAGAGGAATGAAGTATTAATGCATGTAATAGCATGGATGGAGCACAGCGGTTAAGTGAAAGAAGCCACCCCCCAAAGGATTCATAATATATGATTCTATTAATACGATATTCTGGAAAAGGCACAACTAAAGGGGTGGAGAATAGACCAGTGGTTGCCAAAGAGTGAGAGTGACGAAGGCATTATAACAAAGGGACAGCAGGAAGGAATTATGGGGGTTGATGGATCTGTTCCATATTGACTGTGACGGTGGATCCGTAAGCAGTGAATTCTGCTCATATGTGGAAACTAAATTTAGAAAATACATGAGAAACAGACCACTAAAATACATTTAACTGCTTAATAAATGTTTCTATTACTAAGGGGGGACAAAAGCCTGCTTTGTAGAAAATGAGGACTATTCCAATGGCAAAATATATATACCTGTACTAGACACTGACATTCGTGAGTTCTTATAATAATCCCATGAGGAAAGCAGTATTATCCCCATGTGATAGATGAAAACGATGAGACCCAGAGGGGTTAAGTGAACAAAGAAAATAGGGCTGGTTAGTGGCTGAGCCAGGATCCCACCTGGGTCTGTCTGACTTGGATGCTGCACTTGATGTAAACACCTGCTCGTCTAGCTGTACAGATGGAGGGCAGCTGAGGGCAGCAGCTCACAGAAGCAGCTTTGTCAAGTCTGGCCTCTGCTGAGACCTCTGTCCGGCCCTGGGACCTGGAACCCCAATGCTCCTGACCCATCAGTAGCCTCAGTTTGGTCAGTATGGTGAGAAAACTGTCCCTTTGCAAAGTCACTGAGGCAGGGCCAGGCTCTAAGTCCTATCTTGCTCAGCTCAAAAACAGACAACCTTTCAGGGGGCCGTTCTGTCAGGAAGAGCAATGCTGCCTTCCTGATTCCCTCCCCAAGGAGCTTGTCCGAAACGGCAGCTGCTAGATGGAAACACTTTGAAGATTGAACCCAGGAGTCCAGTGCCAGCCTTTCTGGCAGTCTTGCCGAACAAGGCAAACTCGCACGGCAAATTTAAGTCCCTGTCACAGGCTAGGGTAGAAAGTAAAATGCATGACTAATACAACTTTTCCAGGGAGATCCTTAGAAAGTTGCCAGGACTGAGTGCACTGGATTCCCCCTGCCTTAGTATTACAGGCACCCACCCCAGGATTTACAAAGTTCATTTACAGTGAACTGCAAGGACAAGGGGAAATCCTGAAGGCAATGAAGTCATAAGAAGGGAGAGTGTAAAGTCTCCCCCTTTGCAGGCGATGGTGAAAGGTGTCATTCAGGATCGTATGTGCATGTGTACGGATGTTTATACTGTGCCAGCTAATGGCATCACCCCATCCCTCTCAAGAACCCTTTCCCTTGTGTCACTGCCTTACTCATAACAAGAATCCTCAGAGAGTGGGGCCTGGGGCGACTTTCCCCAGTTCCCCATGTGCTAGGGAAGTGGCATGAGATCTCCATGAGATGGGGGTGGGGACAGGAGCAGATGGTCACATCCAGTCTGCATTCCACCTGGCCTCTCACTTTGGAGGATCCTAGTGCGGTGGTAGATCTCTCCACCAGGTGGCACTCAGTGTTTAGCTTTATTTTTGTTTCTATCCCTGGAAAACGTTGCCCTAATGTGGAGGGACACATGACTTAACGCTTCACAATTCTTGTACTGATTTCATGTATTGTCATGTTTTGTTTTCTGTACAATTATCATTTATGCTTTCCCTCTGGGACCTTGGCAAAGGTCACTGTAAGGGGGTAGCTATTATAACCTGAGTGGGAAGGGTCATCTCATCATCATCATCATCATCATCATCTCTCACACACACACACACACACACACACACACACCACAACTGCTCTAGGGATAAATCCTGCCATGTTTTATTCTTTTCCAGTTTTCCTTATCTCCTGCCCCTCTGCCCCTCTCTGTTCCTCTCCACGGTCAGGATGGTGTGACCAGCTGGCACTCTTTGGTTTACAGAACGCCACACAAGATTACCTTTTCAATATTCGTGTCCATTTCGTGGTGGTTAAGGCTTGGATACAAAGCCTCCAATAAATGCTCACCCCTGAGTCTTAAAGATCAAAAGCCAGAGAGAAAAAGATGATGGTAGACTTGTCTTTGAGAAAGGACATAGAATTGTATGTGTCTGAATGATGTGACTGGATTTCATCCGGCCATTCTCTCTGGTGAAGCAGTCTCTAGGACTGTGCTGACTAAGTTTCTTGGAAGCCTCTATTAATATTATTGGGCAAGATTCAGTTATTAGAGTTTAGGACAAAAGATGTAAGATATTGTCCCTGTCCTCAAAGAATCCAGTCTACCTAGGGAGATAAGAAATGTAGCCATTTCAGTAGTATTATTGGAGTAAGATAATCTCTGCTAAGAGCTTCCTGTCAACAAATTTGCTGTAAGAATTCATAAAGCCCATCCCTGAGTTCTGGGAGGTTGGGGAAGTTTCAGGGAAGGATCAGCCTAGGTGGGCCTTGATAGGATTAAGGTGATAGAGGAGGCGTGAGAGGGCATTACCTGGGAAACAGGAAGAATCTTGCAGAGATGCTCCGATGCAGACCTGTAAAGCCACAGAGAGCTAGATCTCAATTAGTTGCCGCCTTCGATGGTAAATAGTTCCTTTAAAAATTCTATTTTATGGGGCTTCTCTGGTGGCGCAGTGGTTGAGAGTCCACCTGCCGATGCAGGGGACACAGGTTCGTGCCCTGGTCTGGGAAGATCCCACATGCCGCGGAGCGGCTGGGCCCGTGAGCCATGGTCGCTGAGCCTGCGCGTCCGGAGCCTGTGCTGCGCAACGGGAGAGACCACAACAGTGAGATGCCCGCGTACCGCAAAAAAAAAAAAAAAAAAAAAAAAAAAATTCTATTTTATGAAAGGACTAAAACACAGTAAATTCCCAATTCCTTACCACATGGAATGATGGCGTCCCCAAAGTAGCAAAATTATTCGTCTTTAAAGCAGCATTTATTCCTATTCTTATTAAGTATTGAGGGTGATCTCATTCATTCAACACATATTTGTGGAGTATTTTTATTGTGCGGGATGTTTTGTGGGAAACCAAGTTATAACAGGCAGGATTGTTCTCTCTGGAGCCTTCCTGCTAGGAGGTAAGACAAGAAATGTGTATATAATAACTATAATGTCAGAAAGACAAAGTCTCAAAGGTAAGTATAGAAAAATGGTGTAGGAGTTAAGAATAAAATCAAAATGATTTTCAGCTGTGGGTTCAGTGGTGGGAGAAGCTCATGTAAAGATGAGAGAAGGGGAAGGGTAATTTTCTTGAAGGAAATGACATGCACAAAATAAAGAGGTTGGAAAGAAAGAATAAATGGAGACACACATAGAGGATAGGGCCCTGCACCAGCCAGCCTTGCATGGCAGGTTAAAGAATATGAACTCAGCAGGGAGTTACTGTATAGTTTTGAGCAGATGGATAAATTGATCTTTAAAAAGGCCTGTGTTTCAAAAGATTAGCACCTGACACCAACATATAAGATGAACTAGCCAGGGGAGAGGAGAGAAATGAAGGGCTTCTCAGCTATGGAAGGAATATGACTTCATAAGTTGGCATTTACTCTTATCGTTCTGGAAATTTTCAGTATGACAAAAGCAAAATTAAAGAAACAAAGCCCTGGAGATTATTTTTGGTAAAATTTGGAGACATGTATAATTTACAGATCCCAAAATATGTGTTAAGGGTCACCAAAGTAGCTGAGAACAGAGAGAAATGATGCATGAAATGAAGAGACAAGGCATGGGGAAGGGTGAGATGACAGCTATGTCAGAAAGCGCCAACACTTCAGGGGGACGGATACATCCTGAGCACAGAAATTATATCCTTTGTTTACTACAGTGGCTGTGGGAACTGGGTAAATCAGAGATGTGAGCAGAGGCGCTCACAAAAAGGATTTGGTAGAGAGAATCAGAGGATGGGAGCTTCATAAAGAACTGAACCGGGAATTCCCTGGTGGTCCAGTGCTTAGGACTCTGTGCTTCCACTGCAGGGGAACTGGGATCCCGCATGTCACATGGCACGGCCGTAAAAAAACAAAAACAAAAAGGACTGAACCAACAGTCATATTTGCAGGATGTGTCTTCTCTGTGGTGTTATAGATTGCATTGTGAATATCCACTAGCCCTCCCCTTTACCATAAAGGGCATTCCCCCCTCCAATAAAGGCACTTCCTACATATAACTGGCCCAGGGATTCAGTGATGACTAAGGAAAAGATGTGCAAGTACTAGATCAATACAAAGATACTGTAAGAATAAAAAAAACAAAAGAGCATCAAAATTTACTAACAAATGACAAACATTTACCAGAAAAATGTTTCCACAAAGTAGAAGAAAATGGTGACCAAATATTTTACTACAACTGAAAAAATGAAAAAGAAGCCACGCAAAGCAATCACCTCTACAAACAAAAATTCAACAGAAGTGTGAGAACTTGGGAGAGAGATGACCAGATAGTAAGAGAAGACAAAACATGAGGGGTCAGATCCCAGGAGAGAAGTAGGAAACAGACAAACAGCCATCACAGAAATGAAGACAACATTGTAAGAAGCATGATGAAGAACATGCCCCATGGAGAACGTGATAATGGACACAGAGGAAGAAAGGAGAAAAATCACAAAAATGAATGCAACCTGAAAAAAGAGATGCGGGTTTAGGCACAGCATTATAAGTAGAGAGGAATGGCAAAAGGGAGCCAACATTTGCATAATTGGAGTCTCTGAGATGAAAGTAAAAAATGGAAAAATTATTTAAAGCACGGAGTTTAATAAAATTTTATTTAAATAATAAAAGACAAACACCTAAGTCAAAAGTTTACAGCATGCAATAAGAAACATTGACCTAGAATGGTCAATATTGAGACAGGGTCAAGTACATTTGTTAGATGTAAAGATTTCAAAACATTCTCTGAGCATCCAGGCAAAAAGATCAAAGCAACAAAAGGGAATAAAATTTAGGCAGGCCTCAAATTCGACTATAGCAAAATGCCATGTCAAAGTATAATGATGCAACACTTAAAAAAACCTCAAAGGAAGAAAGTGTAAGTCAAGAATTTTCTATGCAGCCAAACTGTCCTTGAAGTATAAAGGTTGTGTACAAAATTAGAAATACGCAAAAACTAAGGGAGCATAATAATTA
Organism: Tursiops truncatus; assembly: GCF_011762595.2. Classification (NCBI taxonomy): domain Eukaryota; kingdom Metazoa; phylum Chordata; class Mammalia; order Artiodactyla; family Delphinidae; genus Tursiops; species Tursiops truncatus. Next base: position 66,524,629 of record NC_047046.1, read on the forward strand.
TGAGCCCTTTTTGAAGAGACTTCTATAAGATAAACTTACCTTAGTTGAGAGATAACTAGGAAAATTACAACAAAAGGCAGGACACATCGAATATATTTCACTGTAGAATTAACACTAGTACACGTTTGGAGACTAGCACAATGAATCATAACGTGAGTCTCGTGTTCTGGCAACACAGAAGTGTTACAACTAACAGATATTTAGAGGAAATTTGAAAGAAGGTGGGCAGTGGAATAGTTTTGCTGATTGTCTTACTAAATAATAGTCAACAATTATTATTAAAGCTGCCTATTAGAAAACTGGCATAATTAAGTGTACAAAGGTAAACAAAGGTAAGAAAGATAACATTATTAACTAAAATTACATGGTCAGGGAAGAGGGAATGTGCTAATTTTATCATTTCTCAGAATAAGGAATTGACATGTACTGTAAAGAAACAAAGGACTATGGGAATTATATACAATTATAAATAAAATTTTTATATATCAGAATAAATAAGACCAAAAATCCAAGCAAAGAAAATATATCACATAGTTAAAGAGACAGAGGGAGAGAGAGAGAGAAAGAACACAAAATAAAATGGCAGATCTAAGGTAAAACATAGTTCTCATATTAACGTAAGTGGGCTTAAATCACTTACCAGAAGAATTTTAGACTGGATCAGAAAAAAACAAACTGTATGGTGTATAGGAAACATACAAAAACAAAGTAATTCAGTAAAGTTGAAAATAAGAGGTGAGACGAGGTATAGTAAAGAAATGCAAAAAAACCCAAAAAGCAACCCTCCCACCCCATAACAAAAAACAAACCATCCAAAACCAAAAAACAGGAAGTAGGGATTCCCTGGTGTCAGTATTTATTCCTGTCCTGCCCCTAGGTTCTTGAGAACCATTTTTTTTTTCTTAGATTCCATATATATGTGTTAGCATACGGTATTTGTTTTTCTCTTTCTGACTTACTCCACTCTGTATGACAGTGGTTAAGAATCTGCCTGCCAATGCAGGGGACATGGGTTTGATCCCTGGCCCAGGAAGATACCACATGCTGCGGAGCAACTAAGCCCGTGCAGCACAACTACTGAGCTTGCGCTCTAGAGCCTGCAAGCCACAACTACAGAAGCCCGCTCACCTACAGCTGGTGCTCTGCAACAAGAGAAGCCACGACAATGAGAAGCCTGTGCACTGCAACGAAGAGTAGCCCCCACTCGCTGCAACTAGAGAAAGCCCGCACATAGCAACAAAGACCCAACACAGCCAAAAATAAAAACAAATAAATAAATTTATTTTAAAAATAAGAAAGCAAGAGTCATGATCTTAATATTAGAAGCTACAATTAAGGCAAAAACAAAGAATTAAATAAGATAAAGCCAGATTTATACTATAGTGTTCAACTCATAAGTATTTTTTCTTTTAACATCTTTATTGGAGTAAATTTGTTTTACAATGGTGTGTTAGTTTCTGCTTTATAACGAAGTCAATCAGCTATACATATACATATATCCCCATGTGTCCTCCCTCTTGCATCTCGCTCCCATCCTACCTTTCCCACCCCTCTAGGTGGTCACAAAGCACAGAGTTGATCTCCCTGTTCTATGTGGCTGCTTCCCACTAGCTATCTATTTTACATTTGGTAGTGTATATATGTCCATGCCACTATCTCACTTTGTCCCAACTTACCGTTCCCCCTCCCTGTGTCCTGAAGTCCTTTCTCTACATCTGTGTCTTTATTCCTATCTTGCCCCTAGGTTCTTCAGAACCATTTTTTCCCCCTTAGATTACATATATGTGTTAGCATACAGTATTTATTTTTCTCTTTCTGACTTACTTCACTCTGTATGGCAGACTCTAGGTCCATCCACCTCACTACAAGTAACTCAATTTAGTTTCTTTTTATGGCTGAGTAATATTCCATTGTATATATGTGCCGCATCTTCTTTATCCATTCATCTGTTGATGGACACTTAGGTTGCTTCCATGTCCTGGCTATTGTAAATAGAGCTGCAATGAACATTGTGGTGCATGACTCTTTTTGAATTATGGTTTTCTCAGGGTATGTGCCCAGTGGTGAGATTTCTGGGTCCTATGGTATTACTACTTTTAGTTGTTTTTTTTTTTTTTTTTTTTTTTTTTTTTTGTGGTACATGGGCCTCTCACTGCTGTGGCCTCTCCCGTTGCAGAGCACAGGCTCCAGACGCGCAGGCTCAGCAGCTATGGCTCACAGGCCCAGCCGCTCCGCAGCATGTGGGATCTTCCCGGACTGGGGCACGAACCTGAGTCCCCTGCATCGGCAGGTGGACTCTCAACCACTGCGCCACCAGGGAAGCCCTACTTTTAGTTTTTTAAGGAACCTTCATACTGTTCTCCATAGTGGCTGTATCCATTTACATTCCCATCAACAGTGCAAAAGGGTTCCCTTTTCTCCAACCCTCCCCAGCATTTATTGTTTGTAGATTTGTTGATGATGGCCATTCTGACTGATGTGAGGTGATACCTCACTGTAGTTTTGATTTGCATTTCTCTAATGATTAATGATGTTGAGCATTCTTTCATGTGTTTGTTGGCAATCTGTATATCTTCTTTGGAGAAATGTCTATTTAGGTCTTCTGCCCATTTTTGGATTGCGTTGTTTGTTTTTTTGATATTGAGCTGCATGAGCTTCTTGTAAATTTTGGAGATTAATCCTTTGTCAGTTGCTTCATTTGCAAATATTTTCTCCCATTCTGAGGGTTGTCTTTTTGTCTTCTTTGTGGTTTCCTTTGCTGTGCAAAAGCTTTTGTATTTCATTAGGTCCCATTTGTTTATTTTTGTTTTTATTTCCATTACTCTAGGAAGTGGGTCAAAAAGGATCTTGCTGTGATTTATGTCATAGACTGTTCTGCCTATGTTTTTCTCTAAGAGTTTGATACTGTCTGGCCTTACATTTTGGTCTTTAATCCATTTTGGGTTTATTTTTGCGTATGGTGTTAGGGAGTGTTCTAATTTCATTCTTTTACATGTAGCTGTCCAGTTTTCCCAGCACCACTTACTGAAGAGGCTGTCATTTTTCCATTTTATATTCTTGCCTCCTTTATTAAAAATAAGTTGACTGTATGTGCGTGGGTTTATCTCTGGGCTTTCTATCCTGTTCCATTGATCTACATTTCTATTTTTGTGCCATTACTGTACTGCCTTGATTACTGTAGCTTTGTAGTATAGTCTGAAGTCAGGGAGTCTGATTACTCTAGCTCCTTTTTTCTTTCTCAAGATTGCTTTGGCTATTTGGGGTCTTTTGTGTTTCCATACAAATTGTGAAATTTTTTGTTCTAGTTCTGTGAAAAATGCCATTGGTAGTTTGATAGGGATTGCATTGAATCTGTACATTGCTTTGGGTAGTAGAGTCATTTTCACAATGTTAATTCTTCCAATCCAAGAACATGGTATATTTCTCCATCTGTTTGTATCATCTTTAATTACTTTCAGCATGTCTTATAGTTTTCTGCATACAGGACTTTTGTCTCCATAGGTAAGTTTATTCCTAGATATTTTATTCTTTTTGTTGCAATGGTAAATGGGCATGTTTTCTTAATTTCACTTTCAGATTTTTCATCATTAGTGTATAGGTATGCAAGAGATTTCTGTGCATTAATTTTGTATCCTGCTACTTTATCAGATTCATTGATTAGCTCTAGTAGTTTTCTGGTAGCATCTTTAGGATTCTCTATGTATAGTGTCATGTCATCTGCAAACAGTGACAGCTTTACTTCTTCTTTTACGATTTGTATTCTTTTTATTTCTTTATCTTCTCTGATTGCTGTGGCTACAACTTCCAAAACTATGTTGAATAATAGTGGTGAGAGTGGACAACATTGTCTTGTTCCTGATCTTAGAAGAAATGGTTTCAGTTTTTCACCACTGAGAACACCCATTGGCTGTGGTTTTGTCATATATGGCCTTTATTATGTTGAGGTAAGTTCACTCTATGCCTGCTTTCTAGAGAGCTTTTATCATAAATTGGTGTTGAATTTTGTTGAAAGCTTTCTCTGCATCTGTTGAGATGATCATATGGTTTTTCTCCTTCAGTTTGTTAATATGGTGTATTACATTGATTGATTTGCATATATTCAAGAATCCTTGCATCCCTGAGATAATCTCCACTTGATCATGGTATATGATCCTTTTAATGTTCTGTTGGATTCTGTTTGCTAGTATTTTGTTGAGGATTTTAGCATCTGTGTTCATCAGGGATATTCGCCTGTAGTTTTCTTTCTTTGTGACATTATTCGTCTGGTTTTGGTATCAGGGTGATGGTGGCCTCATAGAATGAGTTTGGGAGTGTTCCTCCCTCTGCTATATTTTGGAAGAGTTTGAGAAGGATAGGTGTTAGCTCTTCTCTAAATGTTTGATAGAATTCACCTGTGAAGCCATCTGGTCCTGGGCTTTTGTTTATTGGAAGATTTTTAATCACAGCTTCAATTTCAGTGCTTCCGATTGGTCGGTTCACATTTTCTATTTTTTCCTGGTTCAGTCTGGGAAGGTTGTGCATTTCTAAGAATGTGTCCATTTCTTCCAGGTTGTCCATTTTATTTTCATATAGTTGCTTGTAGTAATCTCTCATGATCCTTTGTATTTCTGCAGTGCCAGTTGTTACTTCTCCTTTTTTATTTCTAATTCTGGTGATTTGAGTCTTCTCCCTTTTTTTCTTGATGAATCTGGCTAATGGTTTATCAATTTTGTTTATCTTCTCAAAGAACCAACTTTTAGTTTTATTGATCTTTGCTATCGTTTCCTTCATTTCTTTTTCATTTATTTCTGATCTGATCTTTATGATTTCTTTCCTTCTGCTAACTTTGAGGGTTTTTTTTTTTCTAATGTCCTTCTAAATTGTTCTTTCAGTTGAGCTCTGTTTAGTATTTACCAAAATGGTACCTTTCAAAATGCTGATATTTATTCCATTTCTAATTTACCCTTGTGAGATTTTAGAAAGAGTTCTGGTACTTTCAGTTTCTCCTCCATTTCTCAGCTTGGCATCATCTCTTGCCTTACTCAGCTGGGGTTGGGCTGTGCAATAGTCTTAAACCAGGTGTACAAGTTGGTTTCTGATGCATTTTTTTAGCTGCTAATCTTTCTCAGGGTCCTACTAATTTTATTATGAAATTTATCCCCCCGAATTCCTGAGTCTTCTTTACAGCAGATTCAGCTCCACTTTCTGGCTGGGGAATTTGCTCAACATGGATTTTTCAGGTCTTACTGCCAGTCCACATCATATCTTTCAGCTGAGGTAGAACACGGTCCACCACCAGATAGAATTCTGTGCATCTGTTGTAGAATCCGCAAGATTCTTGCCTGGCAGGATTGTCCCCTCCAATTGCTGGGTGTGTGTCTTTAAAATGCTCATATCAATAAGGCTTTTGTCATTGTCTGTCTCCTCTTCCAAAATTTCTTCATCCACTTTTTAAAAAATTAACTAAAGTCTGTACTTGATTAAGATTTGCCTAGCTTTTTACCAATGTTCTTTTTCTGATCCAGGATCTTGTTCAGGATACCATGTTACATTTAAGTGTCATGTCTCAGGTGCCTATAGACTATGACAGCTTCTCAGGCTTTCCTTGGTTTTGATGACCTTGACGGTTTTGAGGAGTACTGGTTAGATATTTTGTATAACATCCCTGAATTTGGATTTGTCCGTGATGTTTCTCTCATGATTAGAATGGGGTTATGGGTTTTCCAGAGGAAGACCACAGAGGTAACAGACATTCTCATCACATCGTATCAGGCTCATACTATCAATTTGACTTATTATTGTTTGTTGACCTTGATCATGTGGCTGAGATAGTATCTGTCAGGTTTTTCCACTATGAAGTTATTCTCTCTCTTCTCTTCATTCCATACAGTACTCTTTGGAAGGAAGTCCCTAAGCTTAATTCCTTTATACCTCACGATCTATTTGCTTCATCTTTCAGATAAGGAAACTGATGCATAAAGCAGTTAGACAACTTGCTTGAAGTCACACAGTAAGTGGTAGAGCTGGGATTGGAGCCCAGGCTGCTTTCTCTAACTCCTAGTCATTGCAAGGGCTAGAGGGACAACTCTAGGCTGATTCCCAGAGTAATTCTTGGAAACACCCTGCAGAAGTGGCCTGGTAAATGAGCTGCTGCTGCCACTGATCCCAGCACCACACTGCCCCACCACGATGGGAAAGCAGCCTCTTTCAATTGCAGAAACATGTGCCTTCTGCCACCACTCCAGGCTGCAAGATGGAAGTTCCATTCCTGCCTGTTTCCTTGCTTCCAACTCAAAGGTTCTGCAGGCAGGTCTGGTTGGAGGAACTTACATCACCTTTCTGAACTTTAGTATACCAGCAAGTATATGAGATTTGTATTTATTGTGTTAGGGCCATCTTATTGTTAGTGCTGTTCAAAGGGGGTAATTATCTTTGCAATCAACCAAGCAACAAGAATATAAAACATAATGTGGTTTTAAAAATTAAGCCTTTTTTTCTTTAGAATGGTTTAATGTTCACAGCAAAATTGAGGGGAAGGTACAGAGATTTCCCATATACTCCCAGGACTCACACATGTGTAGCCTCCCCCATTATTAACATCCCCACCAGAGTGGTACATTTGTTACAGGTGATGAACCTACCTTGACACATCATAATCACCCAAAGTCTATAGTTTACATTGTAGTTAACTCTTGTGTATTTTATGAGTTTGCATAAATATTTAATGACATGTTTCTATCATTATGGCGTCATACAGAGCATTTTAACTGCCCTAAAAATGTTCTGTGTTCTACCTATTTACCCTCTCCCACCCAAACCCCTAGCAACCACTGATCTTTTTACTACCTCCATAGTTTTGCCTTTTCTAGAATGTCATATAGATGGAATCATACAGTATGTAGCCTGTTGAGATTGGCTTCATTCACTTAATAATATGCATTTAGAGTTCCTCCATGTCTTTTCGTGGTTTGATAGCTCATTTCTTTTTAGTTCTGAATAATATTCCACTTTCTAGATGTACCATAGTTTTTCATCCATTCACCTACTGAAAGACATCTCCATTGCTTCCAAGTTTTGGCACTTATGAATAAAACTGCTATAAATGTCTGTGCAATTTTTTGTGAACCTAAGTTTTCAACTCGTTTGGGTAAATACCAAGGAGCATAATTGCTGGATTGTGTGGTAAGAAGATGTTTAGTTTTGTAAGAAATCACCAAATTGTCTTCCAAAGTGGCTGTACCAATTTTTATCGCAATTTAAGAAAGTTCCTGTTGTTCCACATCTTTGTCAGATTTGATGTTGTCGGTTTTCTGGATTTTGGCCTTTTGAAAAGGTGCACAGCAGTTTCTCACTGCTGTTTTAATTTGAATTTCCTTGATGGCATGTCATATGAAGCATCTTTTCATATGTTTATTTGCCATCTGTATTTCTTCTTTGGTGAGGAATCTGTAGGTCTCTGACCATTTTTTTTTTTTTTTTTTTTTTTTTTTTTTTTTTTGCGGTACGCGGGCCTCTCACTGCCGCGACCTCTCCTGTTGCGGAGCACAGGCTCCGGACGCGCAGGTTCAGTGGCCATGGCTCACAGGGCCAGCCGCTCCGCGGCATGTGGGATCTTCCCGGACCGGGGCATGAACCCGTGTCCCCTGCATTGGCAGGCAGACTCTCAACCACTGCGCCACCAGGGAAGCCCTCTGACCATTTTTTAATTGGATTCTTTGTTTTCATATTGTTGAGTTTTAAGAATTCTTTTAACATTTTGAGTAACAGTCCTTTATCATATGTGTCTTTTGCAAATATTTTTTCCCAGTCTGTGCTTGTCCTCTCATTCCCTTGACATGTCTTTTGCAGAACAGAAGTTTTTAATTTTAACGAAGTCCATCTTATCAATTATTTCTTTCACCGATTGTGCCTTTGGTGTATCTAAAGAGGCCTCACTGTATAAGGCTTTTCCATCTAGGTTTTCTCTTATGTTATCTTCTAGGAGTTTTTTTTACTATTATTATTGGAGTATAATTGCTTTACAATGTTGTGTTAGTTTCTACTGTACAACAAAGTGAATCATCTATATGTATGCATATATACTCTCCCTTTTGGACTAGGAGTTTTAAGGTTTTGCATTTTACATTTATATCTATGATGTGTTTTGAGCTAATTTTTGTGAAGTGTGTAAAGTTGGTGTCTAGATTAATTTTTTGGCAGGTGGATGTCCAGTTGTTCAAGCACCACATGTCAAAAGACTATCTTTGCTCCACTGTATTGCCTTTGTATCTTTACCAAAGATTAGTTGACTCTATGTGTGTCTATTTCTGGGGTCTCTATTCCGTTCCATTGATCTATCTGTCCATTCTTTCACCAATACTACTGTATCTTGATAACTGTAGCTTTATAGTAACTCTTGAAGTTGGGTAGTTGGCCAAACCTGTTGGGTAGTTGAAGTTGGGTAGTCTTGAAGTTGGGAAGTTGGCCAATCCGCCAACTTTGTTCTTCTCCTTCAATATTGTGTTGATCATTCTGGGTCTTTTGCCTTTCCACATAAACTTTAGAATCAGTTTGTCAATATTCACAAAATAACTTGTTGGGATTTTAACTGGGATTGCATTGAATCTATAGATCAAGTGGGGAAAAACTGACATCTTGACAACATCTAGTCTTCCTATCCATGTACATGGAATATTGCTCCATTTATTTTGTTCTTCTTTGATTTCATTCATCAGTTCTGTAGCTTTCATCATATTGAACTCGTACATATTTTTTTAAATTTATATCTAAATATTACATTTTGGGTGTGTGCTAATATAAATTGTACTTTTTTTTTTTTTTAAAAAACTTTTTAATTCTAGTAAAAACAATTCTAGATGAGGTTCTAGATGAGCTAGTTCTAAATGAGGAAACTGAGTCACAGAAGGAGGTAAGATAACTTTTCCAGTGTCACACAGCTACTAAGTGGAGAAGCCAGGTTTTAAACCTACATGGTCTGTTGTAAGAATTTAAGCTCTTAACCCCCAGCAATCCTGCCTCTGAAACTATATGCTTCTGTGTTTTCTAGGTAGTGGGTAATGCAAAATAATGTCTGGAGAGAAGAATCAGTGTTTTTCTGTTAGATTTATTCCTAATAGCTTAGCTATTTCAGCTAAGTCCTGTCTCCCAAACTTGTAAGACAGCACCAGCTCCCAGACTCAGCCCTGCCTCTGGCTTGGATGCTGTACCTTCTAAGCTCAAAAGAATGACCAAGATCCCTGAGGACAGACAGAGATCATGGAGGGGCACCTTTTTGGCCACAGTGACTTCTGCTTCTACAGTTCTGACTACCTTCTATGAAGCATTTTAAAACTTTCAAAGTGCTTTAAAATTGTAAAATGTTCATCACTAGCGATAATTTGGGTGGAGGGCAGAGATGGTGTCTCCTTATTACTTTTAGCTCCCCCTGGTAGTATCTGCACATTTGCAACCAGTAGGTCCTCAATCACTCCTTAATACATGAGTGAATAAAACAAGTTGAATTCATGAAGTGGGGCTGTAATTTGCCTGAGTCCTCTCCTGGTCAATCTTGAGTTTGATTCCTGGGAGGCATAGATAAAGCTACTACAGAATCATATGTGGAGAAGGAGGTGGATGGTCTCATGAGATTTGCTGGCCTTAGTCCCTGTGCAAGACTTAGAAGTCAGCTGGGAGTAAGAAGTTACTCAATTGTCTATTGGTCCACAAATTCACTAATTTAGCTGGCTTCTACCTAGTGGTCCTTTGACTGCCTTCTTCCCATCAGCTGCTGTGTGTCTAGGGAATACTAACAGTTCTTCATATTGATCTCAGGGAAGTGCAATCAGGAAGGAACTTTGCTGGCTGCAAAACTTATAAAAGGCATAAAGCAGCCGAATAGAAATGAATTTTGGATTATCCTGATTTGGATTATCTGCGGTACTGCACACCTCAGTCCCCTCCTCTGCATGAATAACCTGCGAGATAGCTAAAACACTGTGCGGGGCTGTCCTCTTTAGTGGACCCTGATGCAAAGCACATTTTATAGGGCTGCCCTCCTCCATCTGACCCTACTCTCTCCTCCCTGTGCACTTCTCAACTCCCTTCCAACTCCAGGGGAGGATTCTTCCGAGTGTGGCAAAGGTGATGATATACTCTCACTTCAAGGACAGAGCCAGATTAAAACTTTTATAGACCATGGACATTAAAACATACTCCATGGTTGATTGTATTATTGTCCCCAAGTACTTGCTCCCTCCTTCCCTATAAAAAAATGTACCTACCCACCCATGGCCACATGACTTGTAGTTTTCCTGAGGGAGCAGTTTACTCCCCTCCCCTGCTTGGTCATGTGACCATGCTTTGGCCAATGGGATGTGGGCAGGGTGCCATATGCCTGGGTGAACAGAAGTTCTATAAGAGGCACTATAGATCCTACTAGTTTTCTTGATCTTTTCCTTCTTCCATAAGTATGGCATGTCCCAAGTAGGGACTACTTCTTCAGCCTGGGTCCCAGAAAGAGAAGACATGGGGAGCGGGGCTGGGTAGAACCAGAGCAAGTGACCTATAGCTGCCAACAATTAGTATGAGCAAAAACTAAATGCTTGTTATTGTAACCCATTGGAATTTTATGGTTCTTACTGCAGTAAAACTGAATTGATACTTCCATGTGTAACTCGAAATAAGAACTATACAAAGGGTTAGGGAGAGCCAACAAATTGTGATTTCCCTCCCCCAGGATGATTACTTGGATGGTTTATTGGGAATCATCTAAGATCAGTTTATTTCCAAAATTTGTTTCTTCATTTTTTTATGGTCCTTCTGTGTGGGATACTGCAAGCATAAGCTCTTGAAGTAATCATGAAAAATCTGGAAGAAATCATGTTTAAGTGGACACCTTCACCTCCCTGGGAAGTGAGGCTACTCATGGGTTATGTGTTAAACAGCTCTGTGTGATTCGGGGAAACTAATAAAACCTGTTACTCAGATGCTTTCTCTTCAATAGAAGTAGCTTATACCAAGTAACTTAAGATTTGATTCAGCTATAAAATGTATAAGGTTTGGGGGTAACCAATAAATAATGCCCCATTTCCCTACCCGTGCCTGTTGTAACAAAGCTACACTCTGAAATTCTAGATGATGGAGGTTTTATTGTGATCAAACTCTGCTGGAGGACACCACTCAGTGTGCAGCTAAGAGACCTGCTAACCCTCCTCTGAATTAAATTTCCCTACCCCCTCCCCAAACTATGGGTCTCCTCTTGCCACGTGGCCAGAGGAGAGAATAATGGGCTCCCTGGAGACTCAGCAGATGCCCACCACAAGGAGCACGGAAGGGACTAAGCCCAGGGCAGGCATCCACTGCTCCTAAACTTTCCAATCAGTTCAATCACCTTCCCACCTTCTGTCGGGGACGGCGAGTTACTGATGACAGAGGCAGGGGTGCTACTGTGGTGGTGGTATCTCTTCACATGGCAACATGCATCCCTGGGAAAGGAGGTTCCTCCCAAGAGAAGTCTGTGAGTTTGTGATTCTAAAGCAGGTACAGAGCAGTGGAAAGAACACATGTGCTTTCAACCTAGATCCATCACTGCCTTCTGTCATCCCAGGCAGATCTGTTCACCTCTCTCGGCCTCAGTTTCCCCCCTTTGAAAAATGTGCATAACCAAACCTGCACAGCTCACCAGACAGGGTTGTTCTGTGAATCCAATGAGACAATGTATGTGAAAATGTTTTGAAAATCATAAAGCACTATTGTTATAAAGTAAGATAAGGTTGAAGTGGAAAGCATATACTATTGAATCATGGAAATTACAGATTGTATAGTACTTCTAGCCCCAGTTTTATTTTTACTAATAAGAAAACTCAATCCGAGAGTCAAGGCAGTTTTCAGAATGTCACACTCGGGTTTCTGGACGCTCAATCCAGGGCTCTGTCTACTTCACCATCATGTAAATGGTTCCCAAGTCATAACCATTCCTGGAAACCAAGAACTCAAGTTTCAAGAAAAATTGTACCTTGTTTAGATCAGCCTGAGACTGAGTCTGCTACCATCCACTGAGCCGTATAGTCTTTTCCCCCTTGGACAGGGACATGAGTGTCCCTTTTGGGTGCTCTCTTGTTTCTCAGTGATGTGAGTGGGGGTACCTTTGGCTGGAGTCTCTGCCAGGGAAACGTCAGCATCAGGACAGGCATCAAGCCCTCCCCGGCTCTGTCTTTACCCGGCTCCCCACGCTGTTCCTGGTATTGCCATCAGTTTAGTGTTTTTAAAAGTGAATCCCTGGGGGCTTCCCTGGTGGCGCAGTGGTTGAGAGTCCGCCTGCCAATGCAGGGGACACGGGTTCGTGCCCCGGTCCGGGAAGATCCCACATGCCGCGGAGCGGCTGGGCCCGTGAGCCATGGCCGCTGAGCCTGCGCGTCCGGAGCCTGTGCTCCACAATGGGAGAGGCCACAACAGTGAGAGGGCCGCGTACCGCAAAAAAAAAAAAGTGCATCCCTCAGATTGTCAGTTTTTATTTTATTTTTCAAAATTTTTATTGGAGTATAGTTGATTTACAATGTGGTGTTAGTTTCTGCTGTACAGCAAAGTGAATCAGTTATACATATATCCACTCTGTTTTAGATTCTTTTCCCATTGAGTAGTGTTCCCTGTGCTATACAGGAGGTCCTTATTAGTTACGTATTTTATATATTGTCAGGTTTTCAAGATAGTCCACATTCAGAAAGTGTCTGTGCTTATATTAGTTTGGAAAACACTGATGTGCAATGTCCATTCACATAGCCAAGGCCTTAAAACCCCATAGCAAACAGCGGCTGTTTATTACTTACTGTTATTTAACCCAGGATCCCCAAAACCTATTTAACATTGGAATGCTTTTTTTTTTTTTTTCAAGGAACAGCCACCAGTCCCAGTTACTTGTGTTGAATGAATCTCACCTTCAAACCTTACCCCCATACTGGAGGTCTGAGGAGTTTTCTCAATCTTGGCTCTGCATGGAAAGCTTTTACTCCAGATACCTAAGCTGCCCCCAAACCAATCAAATCCACGTCTCTGGGAGTGGGTACCAGGCATCAGTACTTTGTAAAGCTTCCCACCCAAGTGGCTCCAATGCAGGGCCAAGGCTGAGACCCGCTGGGTCAGAGGAAATCACTTTGGCAATGACATTCATTGCCACAGCCTGCCAAGGTCAGACGAGTTAGCCTTTTACATAATAAGGCCAGGCTTATGATTTCACAAGAAATAGAAAGCATGTAAAATGTTCATGTTGACTAAGTGGAAATGTCCACAGAAGGAAACTGTTAGATGCAGAACTTCTGTGGCACATCGCGCACATTCCAGACACCTTTAACATTGAATTCTTATAAACACTTATCACATTTAATTCTCTAGACAACTTTACGGTTAAACTTTTTTTTTTTTTTTTTTTCCGGTACGCGGGCCTCTCACTGTTGTGGCCTCTCCCGTTGCAGAGCACAGGCTCCGGACGCGCAGGCTCAGCCGCCATGGCTCACGGGCCCAGCCGCTCTGCGACATGTGGGATCTTCCCGGACTGGGGCACGAACCTGCGTCCCCTGCATCGGCAGGCGGACTCTCAACCAGTGCGCCACCAGGGAATCCCCGGTTAAACATTTTTAATCACCATTTTAGATGAGGAAACTCAAGCATGGGGGTGGGGTTTAAGCTATTTTATGAAGAACCCACCCACCAATTAAGTGGGAAAGCTGGGATTGGAATTGGGATGGTATCGCTCTCAAATCCCTAACTAAAGCTATGCTGTCCTCCATGACCCTCTGGGTAGCAAGATGAGACTGGTCACAGAAACTTTAGGAAAAATCAGTAGCAGCTCAGATGGGGAGCCCCAACTTACGTCCCCCCACCCAGCTGCTTGTCTTCATCTCTGTCCACTGGGCAGAACTCAGGCTCAGTCCTCACACGTGAAGCCAGCAAGCACAGAGACCAGAGCTCAGCCTTCTTGTCCTGGGGGATAAACAGAGCACTGGCAGGACAGCAAAGCCCCTGACATTTAGCACCTGCCTGGGGCTGAAGTATCTGTAAGATACCTGGAATCAGGGGGTGTGGGAGGACTTGATTAATTTGAGAAGCTGGGAAGGGAGTGTGCAGCATATTTAATCTGTAAGGACAGAGAGAGGACTCCAGGAGGAAGAGGGAGTGGGAAGAATCGCAAGCGACACAGGGGGATGTGTCAGAACAATTTGGCACAGTTACTGAACCTTTCTTCATTAAAGGGTTCAACTGTGCCCTGGGGGAGAGGCAGATGAAGTATTTTCTAGAACAGTGAGGGCATCAGTGGGTGCCACAGTCTAATGACTTCAAAGAACCAAGTCTTGGGCTGTGAGGTGGAGCTCCCTGCCGACAACTACCTATCAGAGAAACGGTAAAGTCAACCCCCCAGCTCCCCTCTGCCTAGAGAGATAACAAGAGCATCAAAATCACCTGGAAGGCTCGTTACACAGCAAATCACAGCATCCCACCCCCAGAGTTTCTGATTCCACCCGTCTGGGTAGAGCCAGAGATTTTGCATTTCCAGTAAGCTCCCTGGTGATGCCCAGACTGGCAAAGGAGCCATCAAGCTGGAGATGTCCCTGTGGGGTGGGGTGGGGTGGGGTGGAGATGAGCCATCTACCATGAGATAAACTTCGGAAAAAGCCTCTCTAGTTCAATCCTGCTTCTACTCCTCTTCTGACTTTGCTAGGGGGGTTGTCTGTCTCTTACTCTCTGTCATCAGCCAGCCCCCCTGCTTGTTACCCCAGCCCTAAACTCACAGGTCTCCAAGTCACCCTGTGCATTAGGAGTCTTGCCAGTAAAAATGCTGCTGTATTTTACCGAAACTCTTTCCATTCTCTAAAACGTACAGGATGACTCTGCATCACAGGCTCTTCGTCCCTCCTGAGAGCCACTGGATTGCTGGCTATCACCAGCTCAGAGAGTCACAGCCCAGGAACCAGCACCTCTTTCCTAGGGGAATTTCATCCTGAATGTAGGGACTGGGGTTTAGTCACAGTCCCGCCCCCTGAAATTCAGAGGGATTATGCAAATGAGGCCCCGCAGCCTGCCGGGAGCATCTCAGAGTTCCCCCAGGCAAGTATGTGAATGAGACCAAAATAGTGACCCGGCTTACAAAAATAAAGTCAGAAGCAACTTTATTTATTCTGTGCTGCTTTTCTCCTCCTGCCTTCTTACCTCAGTCTCCCCGCCTGGAAAAGACACGTGCTTGGATTTCAGCACCAAGCATCTATAGTGACACTCACTCAGGCAGCTGCTAGTTAAGAATCATACTGTTTTTGTTCCCTACACTGTACTATACACAAAAAAACATATGTCAGTGGACTTTGAAAGCAGGCAGGAGGCCCGAAGCATCTAGCTTCAAATGGGAGAGGCAGAATGGAAAATCTGCACCCTCACTCATCATAGAATTCCTAATTGTGGTTTATCACCAAGGATGCTCTGCCTTTCAGGTGCGATTCAAAGCAGACAACCTGAAATTAAAACGAGATAAATGACTGAAGGGCGTATCCTTTGCCTTTCCCGTGTGGAATTGGAGAGTTGGACCAGTGTCCCATAAAATTCCAAGATGAAAGAGAGGTAAAGAGCTGGGTGATGCTGGGCTGATTTACATATCTGCAGCCATCACTACAATTCAAGTACTATACACGGAGGAGCAGGCGTCTGCTTCCATAAGTATTCTTGGTCCTTTGTACATGCAGGGACACGAATCAGTGCATAAGGGCCCAACTATTACACAGGCACTCTGTGAGGCTCTGTGCATACAAAACTTATTCAATCTTTGAAACAACATCAAGGAAAGTTTTATTAGCTCCACTTTCCAGCAGAAGAAGCAGAAGCTTAGAGAGCTTGAGTAATTTACTCAGGATCACAGCTACTGAGCTGCAGAACCTGGACTTGAGGTCCTATAAGACCACAGGCCATTTGCTGCTGCCCCTGTGCTAAGCTGCCTTGGGTTGTTGCCTGGTTCCCTGATGTCTTTTCACCTTCCCAGTTGCCTTCTAGTTCCTTAAGCTGTCCTGGCCTCTCCCAGAATTCCTCAAATCTGCTTTCCTGCCCACTGCCTATTCTTCTTCCTCTCTTGGGGCTCTCCTTAGGAAATTGCAATTTGGGGTGCTTGTGCCTGCCCCATGGGGGTTTTCAGTACTGGGGACCAGTAGTAGAATAAAGAATGACCTGTGGAATAAGGTTTTAGCAGGGTCAAGACAGGAAGGAATGCAGAGCCTAGAATCCCCTTGGGCCAAGAATCTTGTCCTCCTCTGAGAGGAGGGAGGAGAAAAGTTGGAACAAAAGGAGAAAACATTGCTGGGAAAGGTGAGGAAAGAAGTTGGGGGCGTTCAGCCCCTCATGGCCTCTCTGTTTTCTTCCGGTACTTAGAGGCGCTCTATCGTGTGGTATCTCTTTTTAGGTCTCGTTTCATTTGAATGTCTGCTTTTAGTCTGGACCAGTGCTTTGAGCAAGACAGGCTTTTGAGGACTCATTGCCACACTTCATGGAACCCTGGCTGCAAGTTCTGAGTTCTCAAGCTACGCTGTCTGAGAGGAGGAGGCCAGTCAGCTTCCCTCAGGGAATTTATAAAGAGACTTAGAGAAGCTGTATTTTAAAAGATCACACTACACTCCAACAAGTATACCTCACACTACCAGGAAGGGAGACAGCGTGTCCCGAGGATTAATGATCGTCTGTTAAGAACCAACTTTAAAAAAAATCAACCATTTTGCATAAAATATTTCTATATTAGAAATATTTCTAAACTAGGGCAGACAAAGAGAAATATTGTATGATATAATTTATATGTGGGATCTAAAAAAACAAACAAAAAACCCCTTGAACTCATGGATATAGAGGACAGATTGATGGTTGCCAGAGGTGGGAGAGTGGGAAAAATGGGGAAGGGGGTCAAAAGATACAAATTTCCAGTTATAAAATAAATAAGTCATGGGAATGTAAGGTACAGCATGGTGACTGTAGTTAATAATACTGTATTTTGTATTTGAAAGCTGCTAAGAGAGTAGATCTTAAAAGTTCTCATCACAAAAAGAAGTTTTTGTACCTATACATGGTGACGAATGTTAACTAGACTTATTGTGGTGATTACTTCACAATATATACAAATATCTAATCATTACATTGTATACCTGAAACTAACATAATGCTATATTTAATTATACTTCAATAAAAATAACATACTGAAAGAATATATATGAATACTGGGTAACGTGAAGTGGAAAAAGCAGACAAATCTGTATGTATAATTGGATGCCAATCTGGTTTTTTAATAACTATAAAGGGAAAAAAGTGAAGGTAATCTAACTGTATATCAGTAGAATGAGTAAATAAATGAGGGCTTAGTGATGCAATGGAAAAAATATTTCTAAGCTGCATTGAACACTTCACTTTCTCTTGAAAGGAGCACAGTAAACATAAATGAACATTTTTCTTGTCCATTTATAGGCCCAAATTTTCCTTATATGCATTAAAATCCCACTTTGCTGTGAGGTTGGAAGGATCTCTGGGGTATTAAACTTTCAGGGCTGCTGGGTCTTCCATTAAATGGCTCAGGGATATACAGTGGATATCCCTGCATATCAGTGGATATGCAGTGTCAGCTTTTTGTAGTTTTTCTATCTTTTCCCCATGGTCATGCTCTGTGTTGTGTGTAAATATGTGTATATGTGTGCGCAGATAGAGAAATCTATATAATGCATGTCGCTATGAATTTTAATGGCAAATTATTATACTTATTGTTTTTCTCAAAATTGTACATGCGCTTCATGGCCTCCTTTTCTTACCATTCTTTAAGCATATACAGTCATAGATACAAAAATTTGAAAGATTGTTTATAGACTACTTGGTGGATGTGCAACTTTTTTATTGCTTTTCTTTTGGTACCAACATGTGGAGGCTGCCAGTTTTCTTTGAATAATACCAGGGCTTCATGTCAGTAATTGATTTTGTAATCAGTCCTTCTGGTAGCACTTTAAATTAATGTTCTCACATATGGATTTAACTGGAATTTAATAAGACAGCACAAAGTAAGTAAAAATCACATGATGATAAAAACATATTTACAGAAGATTAACCACCATGGAGATACAAATCTATTATGTGGAAGCCCCCATAAGTATTTTTAGAATGTTAAATCATATGTACACATTGTGTATTGCTTCAAGTAAGTCTAGATCTTTAGCTTTGTTTGTTATTCTCTCTTTTAAGTAAATGTAGCTGTTTACTACAGTTTAACTCATTTTCATCTTCTACAATTGGTTCAGCAAAATTCAGAGTCAGGGAAAAAATATCCTCAACCTTAATGTAAAGCAGACTTTTTCATTCAGTAAGTCTGAAGTGGCACCTGAGAATTTGCATTTCTAACAAGTTTTGGGGTGATGCTACTGGTCTGGGGACCACACACTGAGAAGCACTGATGTCAAGCTTTGTCTTGTTTTAAGATTAAAGGAAGATATTGGTTTCCTCTGCCCTAATTTAATGTCTGGTCTTAGCCCAAATCTGCAGTAACATTTTAAAGATGGCCACACATTCTTTGTTGCTGTCCCCATTGAGAGGTGGGTTGTTTCTCCTTCCCTTCAATCAGGACTAGTCTTTGATTGCTTAATCAACAGAATGCAGAGGAAGTGATGCTTTAACACGACAAGCAACTTCCATTTCCTCCCTCTTGGGCCCTGCTACATCATCTGCGAGTTAGCCCAAGCAGTGACCTCCACATGGGCAAGAGTCAACGCCACTAGCCAACAGCTTTGGCTGAGCTCCCAGGCTACAATGAGAACCAACTAGCCAGCCACGTTAGGGAGTCATCCTGGAAGTGGAGCTGCCTCCGTTTACCCATCATGGAGCAGAGGCAAGCCATCGCTTCTGAGCCCTGCCCAAATTGCAAAACCAGAGTAAATAGATTGTTGTCGGTGATGGCTTATTTTACAGCAGTAGATAACCAAAATCTACCTGCCTATAAGTTGATAGGGGTCCATCAGGCTTTCAAAGTAAGTTAGGCATCGATTTTGACTTTCCCCTTCAGAGTATGTGTCGTAACATCTGAAGAACAATGTCAACCAAATGAATCGTGAATGGGCAAATGTCCACTTCAGAATTTTACTTTTCCATTTTGCCAGTCCTCTTAGACAGAGTTTGACTTTCTGCGGGGGCAAAATAAGTAACTGTCAATGAGGACATCATTTCAAGGTGTGGGGAAAGTCCTTCCATCCCTTAGCATATGACCCAGGGGGTCATTGACGCCTGTATTTCCGTAATTATGACTCAATTCCTTTGCCTTAAACAAATGAGGCTTTACTATTAAAATGCAAGAAACAATGGATGATTTAACTCCGTAGGGCTTAGTGGCCATTTACAGCTTCAAATCAGTGATCTATTCCTCATGCCTAAGAGTGGGCATATCCAGTTTCTTCACAGTGGACAGGTGTGGTTTCCATTACCACAGTCAGCAGCCTTGTGCGTATTTGTGTAAGTTTCCTTTTTAAGTATAGAAGCAAAGTCACCATTCTCATACCTGTAGCAGATTCCATTCTTAGAAGAAGCAATGAAGTTGAAAACAGATTTACTCGTGGAATAAAGGTCATACTTGGAAGATTTACGTTATTGCTCAAGAAACTTATATCTAACTTTTAAAATGTATGTCCATACACACTATTCTTAGCAATGATTACTTTTGTAGGTACAGTCTATAGTTTATTCAATGTCAATAATTTGTTCAAATAGACAATGGAGTATCAGTTGCAGTGTGATCTTTCCATCAGGAAAATAATAAATTGTGCTTTGGAATATGTTCCTACTATACTTTTATTTTAACCACCAGAAAGCAAAGCAGTATTCTTATAATAAGGGATTCAACTCAGTTCAACAAATTATTGCCCAGAATACCCATTGTGTGTTAGACACTCTGCTGTGCACTGCAGGGGATTGAGTGATCTCAGTGATTTCAATGAAGTCTATTTGGAGTAATAAAAACAGAATAAAAATGGCTTCAATCCTAGGCAGACTACTGGCAGATCAGAAAAGAAGTGCAAAGTTTTCAAAGGAATAACTACTAAAACCTAGCTGGGGAGACAGAGAACACTTCTTAAAGGCTCAGGGTAAGTGAAACAATAAAAACAAGACTCCCTTCTACTAATATAGCAATTTATACCTTATAAAACAGTTTTACAGGTAATTATCTTATTTGATTCTTGCAATATGTAGGGCAGTAATTCTCAAAGTATGTTCCCCTGACTAACAAACCATGAATATCTCCTGGGAGCTTGTTAGAAATGCAAATTCTCAGGTCCCACTTAAGACCTACTCAATCAGAAATTTGGGGGATGGGACCCACCCAGCAATCTGTGTTTTCACAGGCCCTCCTCCTGATTCTAATGCCTGCTAAAGTTTGAGAACAAGTGATGTAGGGCTCTTTTAACTTCACTAGGTCCTTTTGATTTCACATGTGATAGGATTAAGAATTACCGAAATTGGATTTTGCCAAGTTTCTAGAACTATACCAGGAGATGCAATTCCAAAGTTATTTCAGGTTGAATCTTTGTTTTTCTTTTGAATTGTATCTTGAAGAATGGGTAGGATTTTCACAGGTGAATATGGTTGAATATTAGGGGTATGGAGGAAGCTGGGGTTATTTTGACTGGATGGAAAATTATCTTTGAGATCTTGAAAGACGTAGTTTAGGAAACTTTGACTTTTAGGTTGTTTTCCCCAAGAAATACGTCTGTGGGTGTTTATTTTGTTCTGAATTTCTTATATAAATACAGAGTTTAAAAAATCATATCCTAATTCTTTCTGTTGCTTTTGGGTTGGAATTCATTTCCTCCACATGTGTTTGAGTGTTCGCAGGCCTTATGCTTCTTCTTCTTTTTCTTTAAGAACCTGGGACTAATCCTATTTCTTCCTTTACTTCAAAGGAGGACACATTTTTTTATTTGTAAATTACTCATAATAAGGAATCAGAAGCTCTTGATAAGCTCCATCACAAGCAAGGATTTTATGCCCTTGGTCTTCAATTAGTAGAAATTAGACTGGGCCAATTATAAGCTGATGGCAGCAGGCATCACTGATACCCAGGGGAGATATTCCACTGTTCCTCACTGCATCTCAAACACTGAGACTCTTCTGGGATGTCCTGAGGACTGACCCACCTCCTCAACTTGAGGTTTTGATAACTCAGACAAAGATTCTTTAAGGTAGAGACTTAAAAAAGGAAATTAACCTTTGGTCACTTTACTGGAGCACTATTAATACGGGATAAAATGTGTCCTGATTTAAATTTTCAACTTGACAGTTGCACGTTGATTTTGGCTTTTATCAATTATTTTAATACATTTTTAATTTTGCTTTATTTTATTCATGTTTTTTAAACATATAGTAAAATTAACTCCTTGTGGTATACAGTTATACAAATTTTGACAGATGTGTATAGTTGTGTAACCACCTCCACAATCATAATATAGAACAGCTCCATCACCTCAAATGTTC
The DNA here is from genome assembly GCF_011762595.2 of Tursiops truncatus. Classification (NCBI taxonomy): domain Eukaryota; kingdom Metazoa; phylum Chordata; class Mammalia; order Artiodactyla; family Delphinidae; genus Tursiops; species Tursiops truncatus. Next base: position 66,546,097 of record NC_047046.1, read on the forward strand.
CCTCACTCTATCCCTTTGTAATCAACCCCTTGCACCATTCCCAACCCCTGGGAACCAGGATTTTTTTCTTTTTTCTCAGAGGACTCTCTTTTTTTATATAAATGGATGCTACACTGCCTTTGCATAGTACTTTTACTTTGTGTAAGTATAATTCAACGCATGTAATTGTCATGTTACAAAGCTCTGGCCACTGTAGTAGCCCTGACTCAGTGTTGCAATAAAAAGAATACAGAGCAACAATCAAAAATGCTTTTAATATAACCCAAATTCTTAACTTGCAACTCTTGAACACTTGAAAGGAGACTAGATCCTAGAAAAACTTCTCTACAGTCTTTCTACTCCTCCCTCCCACACTAGAGCTCTTCCAGCTGTTTATAAACTGTTTCTGACTCAACGTTGCATATGGATCTGGAACTACTCATTCATCATGTCCCCTTCTGAAACGGCATTTATAGAGCGAACACTGAGTGGCGAGGTACCACATGCCTTAGGATTTGGGGACTTTTTATGTCTTTTTTAAAAATAAAATTATTTATGTATTATTATTATTTTTTTGCCTAAGTGGGTTTTTTTTTTAAATTGAAGTATAGTTAATTTACAATATTGTGTTAGTTTCAGGTATACAGCAAAGCGATTCGGTTACATTTTTTGATTCTGTTACATTATAGTTTATTACAGTATATGTACCACATCTTCTTTATCCATTTGTCTGTTGATGGACACTTTTTGTTCCTATAATTTTTCCTATTCCAGATGGTCTTATAAGTGGAATCACGTAGAATGTAGCCTTTTGATTTTGGCTTCTTTCACTAACATAATGCATTTGAAATTCATCTGTGTTGCTATATGATCAATAGTTTATTTCTTTTTTGTTGCCAAGTAATAGTCCATTGTATGGATGTAGCACAGTTTGTTTATCTGTTCATGAACTTTTGGATGTTTGGTCATTTCAGTTTTTGACAATCATACGGTTTTTTTTTTGTGTGTGTACAGTTTTTATGTGAACATAAATTTTCGTTATTCTTAGGTAAGTACCTGAGAGTGAGATTACTGGGTCATATGGTAAGCGTATACTTAACTCTATAAAAATTGCCAGTCTTCCAAAGAGATGTACCATTTTGCATTCCCACTAGCGATGTATGAGAGTTCCTAATGCCCTACGTCCTTGTCAGCATTTGGTGTTGTCATTAATGTTAAAAAAATAGATATTCTAAAAAAGGCATGGTGGTATTTTATTGTGTTTTTTAAAAATTGAAGTATAGTTGATTTACAATATTGTGTTAGTTTCAGGTGTACATTATAGTGATTCAATATTTTTGCACATCATACTTCAATATAGGTTATCACAAGATAATGGGTATAATTCCCTGTGCTATACAGTAAATATTTGTTGCTTACCTATCTTATATGTAGTGGTTTATATCTGTTACTCTCATGCTCCTTATTTGTCCCTCTCCCCTTTGGTAACCACAAGTTTGTTTTCTTTACCTGTAAGTCTGTTTCTCTTTTGTATATAAATCCACATATAAATGATATCATATAAGCATAATAAGCATAATATTCTAAGCATAATATTCTCTAGGTCCATACACATTGCTGTAAATGGCAGTATTTCATTCTTTTTTATGGCCAAGTAACATTCCATTATATATACACACACACACACACACACACACACACACACACACACACACACATATATAGATATGTATATATATGCATATCTTCTTAATCCAATTGACGGTTGATGGGCACTTGGGTTCCTTCCATATCTTGGCTCTGGTAAATAGTGCTGCTATGAACATTGCGGTGCATGTATCTTTTCAAATTGGTGTTTTCGTTTTTGCTGGATATATACCCAGGAATGGAATTGCTGGGTCATATAGTAGTTCCATGTTTAGTTTTTTAAGGAATCTCCATACTGTTTTTCATAGTGGCTACAGCAACGTACATTCCCACTAACAGTGTACGAGGTTGCCCTTTTCTCCACATCCTCTCAACACTTGCTATTTGTAGACTTTTTGATGATATAGCCATTCTGACGGGTATGATGTAACTTGCATTTCTCTAATAATTTGGGATGTTGAGCATCTTTTCCTGTGCCTGTTGGCCATCTGTATGCCTTCTTTGGAAAAATGTTTATTCAAGTCTTCTGCCCAGCTTTTGATTGGATTGTTTGTTTTTTTGACATTGACTTGTATATTTTGGATATTAACTCCTTGTAGGTCACACCATTTGCAAATATTTTCTCTCATTCCATAGGTGGTCTTTTCATTTTGTTGATGGTTTCCTTTGCTGTACAAAAGCTTTTAAGTTCAATTAGGTCCCATTTTTAAAAATTTATTTATTTTATGTATTTATTTTTGGCTGCATTGGGTCTTCGTTGCTGCGTGTAGGCTTTCTCTAGTTGCGGCAAGTGGGGGCTACTCTTCGTTGCAGTGCATGGGCTTCTCACTACGGTGGCTTCTCTTGTTGCGGAGCACGGGCTCTAGGTGTGTGGGCTTCAGTAGTTGTAGCACACGGGCTCAGTAGCTGTGGCTCATGGGCTCTAGAGCGCAGGCTCAGTAGTTGTGGTGCACGGGCTTAGTTGCTCTGCGGCATGTGGGATCTTCCCGGACCAGGGCTTGCACCTGTGTCCTCTGCATTGGCAGGCGGATTCTTAACCATTGTGCCACCAGGGAAGCCCTAGTTAGGTCCCATTTTTAAGTTTTTGCTTTTATTTCTTTTGCCTTGGGAGACTGATCCAATAAAATATTGCTACAATTTATGTCAAAGAGTGTTTTGCCTAAGTTCTCTTCTAGGAGTTTTATGGTTTCTGGTCTTACATTTAGGTCTTTAAACCATTTTAAGTTTGTTCATTATGGTTTTGATTTGCATTTCTCTAATTACTAATGATGTTGAGTATCTTTTTATGTACTTATTTGCCATTTGTATTTCTTCTTTGGTGATCTAACTGTTCAAATCCTTTGCCCAATTTTGTTTTTGTATTATTGAGTTTTGAGAGGTCTTTATATATTCTGGACACATGCATGCCCTTTTCAGAGATGTGTTTTGCAAATAGTTTTGGCAGATATTTGAAGACTTAATACTTTACTTTCTCTTTGCTCTGTGATATGATGCAAACCTCATTGTCTAGTCCTGAGTTGCAGTACTGTTGTGTCACCTGGTGTCTGCATCATGAGATGGTCTCCAAGAAGCCAATTCTCTCCCTGTGGTCCTGTAGGGAGGAATTTGCATTCAGGTTGAAGCCAGGAATACAAGCTTCCAGAAATGTTATGCAAAGTGGTTGCAGTTAGACTGGGGAAATAGAAAGGCTGGAACTAAGGGGAAACTCCTGAGCATATTAAGAAGTTGTTTGACATCATCCATTTGTGGGCCAGTTCTTATATGTTATCAATTGGTAGAATTTCTAGAATTTCTCATTTGGGGTTATATATAATGATACAACAATAATTATATTTGTATATATACCAGTGACTATATTAACCTCCCCAAACTGTCATTGCATAGACAGTATTGGTCTATTGTCTTATCTTCAATCACTGTAATTTAGAATTTTAGATTTTAATAATCTTATGGCCTGAATCTCACAATATTTATTCATATGTAAAGATACTGATGGTGATGTGGAATAAGACTGAACAGTGAACAGTGGCTTCCTTGTGAACAGTAAACTTCATTTTTTTTATAGGACAATTTATATAACTGTCTCCCTTGGCCATACCTCTGCTTGAATAGTGTTTAATCAGATCTGGCTTGGATATAACTGGAGTAAGGCTGCAAAGTGTTGCTATCAATAGCTGCAGTAAACAACAAGCCTCAATGCTCGAAAGGTCTTATTGGTTCTTCCCCAGCTAATCTCAGTTGTACTGATGCTTTCAACCCAGTCCAATAGCCAACTCTCACTGAGGCTGGCACTAAAAGAGCAATGGGTATGGCGCCACCTGCTGGTCATTTCTGCCCTATGCCTGGGTGTGCTCCCTGGGCATCTTCAGGTTCCTTCAACTCAGTCTTTAACCCAGTCTTTGTCATGTTTATATGACTGGACTTTTTGGTGTGTGTGTTTCTTGGACTAGCGTCTTGCCCTCAAATGAAGGTAGGTGGAGACTGAACATGCTGTGTAGCTCTTATCAGCCCCCTCTCCCATGGCTAGTTCTTGCACCGCATGCCTTCTGTTACTGGTTTGGATTTTGCCATTCTATCTCCACTCTGGGGGCTGCAGAAGGGTCTTTATTCAGAGCGTAGAGCCCTCCCTTCATCTGAGGTCTGCCACACTTGGAAGTTAGTATCTATACGTTAGTGTTTGACCAATGTCTTTCTCCTCCATGGATCAAAGTGTTGATGTTTTCCTCTCTGAAGCACTGCCAAGAGCAAATCACTTACCACTGAAACAAGAGGATATTTATTACATTTAACCAAAGGATAAAATGTTTCCACAGGGATATTTTATACATCAGCAAAAGTGCCGTCCCAGCTGTGGCTGAGTCAGCAGCTATCATTACCTCCCAGGCCATCCCTTCTTCTATCACGGCTCTACAGTGACGGGGGGTCCAGAACATGACCACGAAAGGGCAGTCAGACGCCACATGCTTCTGCTGAGCTGACCTCTTGAAAGTCCAGACAATTTCCTCATGCAGGTAAGTTTTATGGCTTCTGCTGCCACTCAAACTGACTCTCGGTCATTTAGTTATTGGTCATTCTTAGCATATGACCCACATATTGCTTAAATCATTAGAAAGCAAAGAGGGAGTAATAAGGTCAGATATTGGTTGTATTTCAGACACCAAGTAAAATCTGGGATTATTGCAGGCATGGAGTTCCAAAACAAGTATGATTATTGGTGTCATCCAAAGATCCGGGCATTTTATTCCATTTTTAAAAAACCTTTGATTGACACTCTTCCACAATTTCTGCCTCTTTGAGAGCCAGATTCATTTTTCTGTTTTCAAAATCCTACTTAGTACCCTAAAGGATATAGTGGATATATCCAGTTAGGTATGCAGAATGGAAGAACGTATGTATGTGCCTGTGCATGTGTGTGTTACATGTGAGAAAGAACCCTTGCAATCTGTTACAGGATCTTAAGGCATAGTCTTGTTACTGTCTAGGGAATCATGTTACCCTGCAGTCTTCCTCCGGGTCCTCATTGGATACAGCTATTGGCTGAGTTTGAGCTCAGATGGCCAGACTGGTGTGCATACCCTGATATGGACCACTCACTGACCACGCCCATGACAGTAAGCTGGAACTGGGCTGGTGGTCCCAGTGCTGCTCTTCCTGCATTCTCTTCTTTCTCTATAAGCCTGTGTTGCAAAGGTACTGGCAGGCCTCACAACTGGAGATAGAACCAATCAAATAATTGTTTAGCATCACGAAGGCGTCACGCCTATAATCGACTTAACTGTCATCCATTTGATTGTCTATTATGACATTCCTGAGATCACGGGTAACAAAGGTTATTTTGAAGCCTGTTTTGAGTTCCATTTCCTTTCCTTCATACCTTCCTCCTTATCCCTTTCTTCTGGAGATAGATAGATAGATAGATAGATGATAGATAGATGATAGATACATAGATAGATGATAGATAGATAGATGATTGATAGATGATAGATAGATAGATAGATAGACGATAGATAGATGATAGATAGACAAAGTAGCACTAGAGCCAAAAAAACTGAAAATGCTTGCAAAGCACATTTTTTTTCTCATTTAAAATGAGAGTAGATTTAATGAAGCCCCTGGACAAATTTAGAGATTCACTACTTTATTCAATAGAAGAATAACAATGAGCAAAATGGCTCTGCTCTTTAGGTGCTAAAATATCTGGGCATATTTGTGAAATAGGAAGACGGACAGAGTCTTTCTACTTTTCATTCTGAAATTAGATGAAAGCCAAGTAAGACAGGGGACTTAGGGTGGCTTGTTACTTATCATGGTTCTACATCAGTGTCACCAGAGTTTCTAGTTAAACATTCAATTTCTCTGGCTTCTCCCCTAAAGATTTGGGGCTGAAAATCAAAAATATGTTTGTTTGTTTTTTTCTTTTAAACCAGTGCCCCAAGATGATTCTTAGGGTCTGTCAAATTAGGGAAACACTGTCCTAAAGGAATCAGGCCTGAATCTTCCAGAGTCATGGTTTGTCAAGTTGGAAGGATGATGGGTGTCATCACTTCCTTCATTTTTCAGACACAGATGCTGGGATACAGGGAACACCTGGGCCTAACTCAGATCATCCTGCTTATCGGCTGGATGAATCCGGATTATCAGACTCCTGGCGAGGTGTTGGGTATTGTTTCTGCCTGACCACTTTTCCTACCTGAAGACCACCTGGATAGGCCCACATGCTCTGTACCTTCATGGAAACTGGAGGAGGACCAACAGTGATGTTTTACTCTGAGATAACTTTCCTTGGCAGTAATATCCAACAGGCAGATTGGGAATGTTCTGCACCTAACCAGTACAATCCCACCTTGAGGGCTGTGTATGCCTGCACCCAGAGAGAGGTGGTGCTGGTAATGTTCAGTCCTGTCCACATCTTTCTATCAAGGGCCTCTCTCCTTTATGTTTGCATTGAGACTATTAGTTCAATTTAGATTGTGAGTCTATTGGGAAAAAACTATAGCTGATTTTGTGCTCTGTACACAGCCAAGGATGGGGTTCTCAGGATATGGAGAAAATGATACAAATTAGCTTTTTCTATTCTTTTGACATCTTAACAGTGGCTTTAACAGAGTTAAAACAAAAAGTTAAGAGTTAACAGAATTAAGTTAAAAAAGTGTTTTTTGACAGAGTTTCTGGTATCTGCAAATTATTGCAGGGATATCCAGTATCTTTAATGAAGTAGCTCATGTACCTTAAGTGTGTGTATAAAAATAAGGGAAAAGATAATTTACTGTTGTGGAAAAATCTATTTATGTTTTTTGAATACACATATGTATTGCATACATGGTATAAGCATCAAGTAATGAGGCTATTCATTCATTTATTTTTAACAAATGAACCTAAGTTTCCATCCCCTTCAAAGATGTATTCTTGGAAGGTAACTTGTAGGTCATACTTAAAAAAACAAAAAACAACAACAACAAAAAACCTACCCCATTTTTAATTCCAAACTCTGTAATCCTACATGACCATTTTGCTACTCAAAATCGAGGTGACTTTTGAAAGGGTTCCAAGAATCAGATTTGTCTCAGAACATACGGGTTTAAAACACTAAAATACATGTTACATATATTGGGGAAGTAATATTCTGTCAGTCAGCTCAGGCTTTCATAAAAAGACAGGGTGGCTTACACAACAGAAGTTTATTTCTGACAGTTCTGAAGGCTGAGAAGTTCAAGATGAAGACACTTACAAATCTGGCGTCTGGTGAGGGCACTCTTCCTGGTTTGCAGATGGCTGTCTTCTCATATCCTCATGCGGTGAAGAGAAAGAGCATCTCTCTCATGTCTTTTCTTGTAAGAGCACTAAGCCCATTCATAAGGACCCTACCCTCATGACCTAATCACCTCCCAAAGGCCTTACCTCCTAATACCATCACACTGGGCATTAGAGGGGGGACATAAACATTCAGTCCTCAGCAAATACCATCCTGCCAACAGAAGACCCCTCTGTAAGAATGTAAGAGAGAAACTTCCCAAGGAAGCGTTATCGGATATGCATGCATGTAAGGCAGCACAGAAGTGACTATGAAGCCTGGACAGAAATGCTCACACATTTATACAGTAATTAGAAGAAAGAATAATTAAAACATCTCAACTCTATGAGAGGCAAACAAATGCACCTTGTGATCATCTCCTATGTACCTCATGAGAGACCTTGTTAATTCTGGAGGTATGAGCTTACAGTTTTGAGAGTCAGAAGACCTGTAACCTTGCTTTGTAAAATCAAAAGTTCTGTGCCCTCTTAGGTTTTAAGGAGAGACCCTAAAGAGGTGAGGGCAGGAAGATAGCCACACCCCTCCTCAAAAGAAATTCCACTGTACACTCACACACACCTGCCCTAGCCAATCCCCTAAGTAATGTTCTAGCTGTAATTTGAGCAATGATTAGAAAATTGGGAGAAGTATGTTAACTGCTAGGGTGATTATTTTCAAAAACACTAATTTGATGAAAAAGTATTGGCATGTTTACTTAAAAAAAATAAGCCCCAGTCACAGTTTGCATGGGGGTTGAATCGCCAACTATGAAAGCTCATTTAGAAAGTCATTTTGCTGGGACTCCCCTGGTGGCGCAGCAGTTAAGACTTCATGCTCCCAATGCAGGGGGCCTGGGTTCGATCCCTGGCCAGGGAACTAGATCCCACATGCATGCTGCAACTAAGAGCTCGCATGCCACACCTAAGGAGCCCGCCTGCCACAACTAAGGAGCCAGTGAGCCTCAACGAAGGCGCCTGCCTGCTGCAAACAAGACCCAGCACAACTAACTAACTAACTAAATAAAAACATCTTCCCAGCAATCAATAAAAAAAAAAAAGTCATTTTGCTGAGTCACTTGTCCTGTGAAAACCTGAAGGAGGAGGTAATTAAGAAGTAGGGGTTGGAGACGCTGAGAGCAGACGACTTGATTTGCTCACAGAAAGGAGACCCAAGTGAGGAGGGGCCATGGAGGCCCTGAGCTGCAGAGCTGCCTGAGTGCCCTCTGGGTTGTCTTAGAGACAGGGAGGAGGGGGACACATCTCCAACACTGAGGAAGTGGTCCTCCAGTTTTGCAATGCTGTGACTTTGATTACTGAACAACTGAATGTAAGCTGTAAGGTAAAGTACCAAAGCCAGAGAAAACAGAGGCAGTAGAGAATTAGCCAACGGATAGTGAAGACTAAATTTCTGTCCTAGGTAAAAAGTGATTTAGGAGGCAGACTTGTTGCATGAATTATTGTTCTTGAATCTATCCAGCTTTTTAGACCAGCTCTATCCAGTAGAATTTTCTGCAAAGCTGGAGATGTTTTATATCTGTGCTGTCCAATATGGTGACCATTAGCCACATGTGGTTCTTGAGTTCCCAAAATGTGTTACTGAGACTAAGGAATTGAAGTTTTAATTTTAATTAATTTTAATTTAAACAGCCGCACAGGCTCAGGGACTACCATACTGAATAGTACTTTAGTAAAGAACTCATTACTTCTATAGCACTTGGAAAGGGCACATGTTTTTTTTCTTAAAAGTGAACTTTGCTACTTTGTTTTCTTCTCTTACACAGCAAAGTTGTGTAATTGACATATAGCACTGTGTTAGTTCCAGGTACACAACATAGTGATTCAGTATTTCTATACATTACAAAATGATCACCATGATAAATCTTGTTACCATCTGTCACCAAAGCTATTACAATATTATTGATTATATTCCCCATGCTGTACATTTTATCCCCGTGACTTATTATATAACTGGAAGTTTGTACCTCTTAATCTCCCTCACCTACTTCGTTTATCCTCCCTCTTCCCTCCCCTCTGGCAACCCCTTGTTTGTCCCCTGTATCTATGAGTCTGTTTTTGTTTGTTTTGTTTTTTAGATTCCACATATAAGTGAAATCATACGGTATTTGTCTTTCCCTGTATGAGTTTTCATTTAGGGTAATACCCTCTAGGTCCATCCATGTTGTTGCACGTGGCAAGTGTTCATTTGTTTTATGGCTGAGTAATATTCCATTGTGTGTATGTGTGTGTGTATATATATATTACATACATATATATATAATATATATATATCTCACATCTTCTTTATCCATTTGTAACAGGGAAGAGCCAAATCTGACTACATGTTGGATCTGTGTTTCTTTTCCTTTAACCTTTGCTTCCCATTGCTTTGGTTCACTGAAAGGATACTGTATATGCTTAACTGCCTGCCTCGGGGAACCCTGCCCCTCTGCCTGAATGTTAAACCAAAGTGCCTTTGTTCAGGGAAACATCGATCCCCGCATATGGATGGCTTCAAGAAAGAAGAAATTAACACATCCCCTCCCTGAGGCCGGTCATTTCAGGGGATATTTGCAAAACTTAGGGCTTGTTTACTTTACTTCCTCATCTCCTCCCCCTCTGTGCTATAAAAGAAACTGGCATCCAAACCAATGAGATGGTTACTTTGAGACTGTAGTCTGCCATCTTCCCGGTCTGCCAGCCTTCTGAATAAAGTCATGTTCTTTGCCTCAACACCTCGTCTAGGATTTATTGGCCTGTCTTGTGGCGAGCAGAGCAAGCTTGGACTCGGTTACACATTCATCTATTGATGGACATTTAGCTTCTTTCTGTATCTTGGCTTTTGTAAGTAGTGCTGCAGTGAACATAGGGGTACATATATCTTTTTGACTGTTTTTTCTTCATTACAACGCCCAGAAGTGGAGTTGCTGGATCGTATGGTAGTTCTATTTTTAATTTTTCAAGGAACCTCCATACTGTTTTCCATAGTAGCTGTACCAGTTTACATTCCCAGCAACAGTACACACAGCCATATTTCTTACTGAGAACATAGAAAGTATGAGTGTTTTACCTTTTTCTTTTCTTTTTGTTTGCTCCTTGTGTTTGCAGCATTAATTACAGGCTGTAAAGTAAGTCTTATCCTCCAGGAGGGTGTTTAGCCCAACTGCCCAGTGGTCCCAGGTAGTGCCACTTCAGGACTCGATGGTCCCCACCCTGACCAAGAGCTGTGAGAGCAGACACATCATACCTGGCAAAGAAATCAACAGGGCTCCTTTGTGCCGGTCACTGCCTCCTGTGTTCTCTCTCCCGTTTCTGGGAAGACACTGGGTGAGGGAGAAATCGCACTGTTCCCTGTGGCGTCTGGCACAGAATTTTCATTGTTGAAACCAGCGTGTGTGCTGTGGGAGCTGCCTTTCGAGGAACTGCACCTGGGCCAAGGCTGGAGGAAGACTTAACCTTTTCTGATACAATTCTTTACCCCTCCACAAAAATGCTGGCTCTTTTCTCCTAATTTGTTTGTGAGAGTTAACATCTCTATCAAATCAGGGCTATGTGTTTAGCCTACACAGGTGAAATGCAGGAGCAAAATATAATTGCTTTCATTTCAAATCTTGCTGGCTTTTTACTTATATTCCTTAAACCGACTGGAAGGACAATCAAGGATGCTGTAACACAACGCCTTCATTTTCCAAATAACTGTGCCCGAGACCTGGGGGGAAAGAGTGCCTTGTTCAGGGTCAGGGTTGGATGGCTGGCCCCTGCAAAGCCTGGACTGACTTAATTCTCGAGATGGATTTGTATTTGATTATATTTGCTTAATCATTAAAAATGTGATCTGTTCGACTGGGGGATAGAATATCAATAATAACCATTCTAACCTCCTCCAGAAATTGGAAACTCTTCTCAGGTTGCCACCTGTAGTGAGCCCCTGCAGTAGGAACAGTTTGCTGGGGCTGTAACGCCACTTTGTGCCGTTCCTTTTATTTTTTAAATTTATTTATTTTATTTTATTTTTATTTTTGGCTGTGTTGGCTCTTCGTTGCTGCATGCGGGCTTTCTCTAGTTGCGGCGAGCGGGGGCTACTCTTCCTTGCGATGCGTGGGCTTCCCATTGCAGTGGCTTCTCTTGTTGCAGAGCACGGGCTCTAGGTGTATGGGCTTCAGTAGTTGCGGCTCGCAGGCTCTAGAGCACAGGCTCAGTAGTTGTGATGCATGGGCTTAGTTGCTCCACGGCATGTGGGATTTTCCCGGACCAGGGCTCGAACCCGTGTCCCCTGCATTGGCAGGCGGATTCTTAACCACTGCGCCATCAGGGAAGCCCTGAGCCGTTACTTTAATTTGCATCAGAGTCTTGGTCAGAATCCCCTGTGCTAGGACTCCAGTCCCAGCGTTAGGAAATAAATTCAGTCACCCAGAGAGTGCACGCACTTCAAAGGTGACTTTTGCACTCGGTGAAACTCCTGAACCAGAGGGCGAGCCTCTGGCCGGCTGAAAATTGGCCCGCTCGGATGACTGTTGCTTGTTAGGACTGAGAGGAGCTTCTCGGGGATTGCACAGCGTTCTGCTAAAAAGAGGCGTGAGCAGGGAGACCTACTTTGGGGGGAATGAGGCTTCTGAACACTGCTCTGATCTCAGCAGAGCTGTACTCTGCCCACCGCTTCTTTGAGTTTATGATCAACCTGGAGCCTGACTTCTGCTAGTGTGTTTATCCTCTACATCTATTCTACCTTAATTCCTATTTCCTTTTACTTTCCTGCCTTGTTCTTGGCCGTGTCTCTTGGTTCACGCCCCAGCCTAGCCCTGTGCTCCTGACAAATCCATCTTACATCCTGACCCATATAGGGTCACCTTGTTTCCAGGTCTTTCTCTGGCCTCCAGCCTGCCTCTCTACGGCCACCCTAGCCACTTTATCTCTGCCACAGAAAGCAGATTCTGCTAGCCTGTCCTCAATTCCAGTCCCCATAAATAGTTTTCTAATACTTTCCTGGCTGAAGAGGAGAGATGACTGCCCTGTGATTTGGCCCCTCTGTTTTCCCTGTCCCACTGCTGGTCTGGAAGAGAGGCCAGACTTGGGGTGGGGGGCATGGGAGAACTTCCGCACAGGCTCCTAGGGTCCTGGGATCATGACATAATACACTTTTTTTGAGTAAATGGTGATGAGGGTTCTTATTTGCATCCGTTCCCATACGTTTTTCCCCCCGAGCACTTTCATATGCACACTTCTATTTGCCCCTCTCAACCTGAAACAAAGAAGTCACTAGATCACAATGCAAGATAGGAGACAAACAGAAACGATCCAGGTTTTTGCGCTCACTGAGTTTAGCGGTTTCACACTGGGCTTTTTCATACTGTATTTCTGAAAACTCATACTTCTACTGCTTCCCTTGTTTCAGGTAACGTCGTCACAATCTACCACGTTTCCCTACTTAGAAACCCCTGATTCCTCGTCCTCCCTCTCTCTGCCCACTCACCATCAGTCCCCGAGTCTTATTGATTTTATCCTCTAAATATTTTTCCAGTCCTCTCTAACTCTACTTCTCTGAAGTGGGTAATTCTGGTCTTTTCTGCATATTTCCCGGACAATTCAAATTGTCTTTGAACTGGGTCTTCCGCCACCATCCTTAGCAAACAAATTTAATACTTGCATTTTTTTAAATTAATTCATATTGGAGTATAGCTGCTTTACAATGTTGTGTTAGTTTCTACTGTACAGCAAAATGAATCAGCTATACGTATACATATATCCCCTCTTTTTTGGATCTCCTTCCCAGTTAGGACACCGCAGTGCATTAAGTTCCCAGTGCTACACAGTATGTTCTCGTTAGTTATCTATTTTATACATAGTATCAGTAGTGTATATATGTCAATCCCAATCTCCTAATTCCTGCTACCCCCCCTCCTTCCCCCTTGGTATCCATACATTTGTTCTCTACGTCTTTGTCTCTAGTTCTGCTTGCATTTGCTGCACTACTTTCAGAGTAGCCAAGATTGTCTTCTAAAACATATATTTCAGAATTTCCCTTCCCTTGATAATGCCAACATAGCCAGCAAGATAGTGTCCCAACTCCTTGGCAAGCTTCTCTCAGATCTTCTTTACAAGTCCTCTCTATCACGCAGCCTAGACTCCATCAAAGGATCTTTTTAGAGACGTTCCAGGCCTTCCTGAGCTTTTGTATAACCTTTTTTTTTTAAATAAACCAAAAGGTCCACCTTTTTGCCCAAGGGACTCCTCTTAAGTCTTCAAGATGAAATGATTTCCCTTCTGTGTGTCTGTCCTTATTCCCTCTACCAGACACTGGTGGTTTACCCCTGTGTTCAACAGTCCTTTGCCTATTCCATGCCTTTTTCTCTTATCACCAGGTGCTACGTATACTTACTGTTCTGTTTGTCTAACTCCCAGCCAATGGATGGGGTGAGGACTAATTCTTCATCTTGTAACTCTTATACTTCATTTGCCATTTTTCTTGCTATCACATCAGCCTTTCAGAAGTTGTTGGCACAGTATCTAACAAATATACAATGTGCATTAAATATTAATTTTCTTGTCTATTCCAAAAGAAGTAAAAGTGACTGTCATCTGTGTAGGGATTACTATGTTTTAGTCACTGTGTTTTATGTACCTTATTGAGTTTTGGTGTTATTACCTCCATATTCTTTACGAGAATACTGAAGCTTCTTCTCTATTTGCCTTTTCTTCCGTGATATTACAAAACAATTCAACAGTCAGTCTAACAAATTAACCTGCCATAAATTATTTATGGATTCTTTTGGGTGATTGTGTTGCACTTTTTCAGGCATGCTATTTTCTCTTCATTAGGGACCTTCCAATCTTTTCCCTCCAACAGTGACACTAATGATTAGGGTGGGTCGGTGGTATGCCGAAGTCAGATTGTACTGGTTCCTGAGAGTCAATTGTTAGATTTTCATGACTTTTATTAGCTGGCTGTTAAACTCAGTCTTTATTAAAAATTAAATTATATAAACTTATAAAACAAATTTTATCTTATTTTATTTTTTAATTTTTATTTTATATTGGAGTATAGTTGATTTACAATGTTGTGTTAGTTTTAGGTGTATAGCAAAGTGAATCAGTTATACATATACATGTAACTATTCTTTTTCAGATTCTTTTCCCATATAGGTTATTACAGAGTATTGAGTCAAGTTCCCTGTGCTATACAGTAGGTCCTTGTTGATTAACTATTTTATATATAGTAGTGTGTATATGTTAATCCCAAACTCCTGATTTATAAAACAAATTGTATTTTAAAAAGTTGGTAAAAACTCATGTCCTAATTATTTTACTACATTTTACTAGTATTCATACTCTTGAGGTTATACACTTAGTGTATCTGTATGATATAAATACTATAAAACCATGTGTTACTGTACATCTCTTCCCAACTCCATATTTAGTGACATCACATTGGTAGATTAAAATTGTCCATAGTGAGAGTATTTACACCATAGGAATTGGCAAACACTACAACTCGGGGTTTCTACTCCTGCCTCTCCCCTGGTTATTAAACATTGAGATGAGAGCATATTCAAAGATGGAATACCACCTTTGCTAGTGCACACAAATGTGGCCATAATGACTGATAAATTATAAGAACACCTCTATACTGGTTGGCAATAAAACCTGCTGCTCCAAGATCCTCAAGGACCCCCAGCTGCCTAGGCCATCCAGTCTCTTCAGTGGCACATCTGGGACCTGCCCATGAGCTAGCCATTGAAGGATCATTGCCTGGCCCATTAGGGGCCTCCCAGACTCTGATCGTGCACCAGCCCTGCAGTTCTCTACTATTTCAGGCACAGTGAAGGGACAGAGGAGGGCCCATTTTAGATGGCGGTATCCTTCATTGGTTGTCAAATTATACCAAGTAGGCAATCACTTATGCAACCAACATATAGCACCAGCCTGAAAGCATTGATCTGCATCCTCCTCTGATGTGAAGGGTCCATAGTGTCATGGAACAGCCTATTCTGCACATTACACATCATAGTGGGTCATCATTTTCATCTAACAGTTTGATTCCCTGTCTTGGCTGCATATTTGAGTCTACTGAGGAACGCTTAGGAAAAATATTAAATCTCAGGCCCCAGTTAAACCAGAATCTACTGGGGGATGGTGGTGAGAGATGGGTGCCCTGACATCATTATATTTTAAAAAATCACTGAGTAATTCCAATAATCAGCCACTGGATCCAACATACAGGATGAGGCCAGAGATGAACAGTCCATACATCTTTGTTGGACCTCTGCCATTCAATAGCTATGTAATAATGGGCAAGTCAGTTAAACTCTGAGCCTTGACTTCCATATCTGTGCAATGGGAAGATTAATAACCTTCCTCACAGAATGCTCTGGAAATTACATGAAAGTATAAGGGAGAGAAATTTCTGAATGGCAAAATGCTAAACAATGCAAGTGACTTTGGCTGCTACCATATCCTTGCTTTGTCCAACACATAATCTTATAGCCAAGTTGCATACATCAGTGTTAGAGTGCTTTCTCTCTCTTTTTTTGTTTCATTTATTTATTTTTTTGAGTGCTTTCTTAACACTAGCCAGAAATCCTCTGCCCATGTCTGGGGAGACGGATAGTGCTAATATTTAATAATATTATAAGCACACCTGGTATAATTGTGGGATCTGGTTTAAATGCACATCACCTTCCAACACTATTTTTGAAAGCCAGCTAAGATACTGGCCTTGGTAGCATTCCAGGGCAGAGAACTCCAAAGGTTAATTACAATTGGATGCTCCTATACCATTTCTAATGCTGTGCTGTTACATGTCACCCAGTGTCACCTTGTTCTTTTCATGGGGCAGGAAATCCAACCACCCCATGACCTTTGATTCTCTTCCCTTTATTTTAGAAGCAAATGCACTTTGGCTTCCATGATTAGACAAGTAGAAAATTGTGAAAATAATGTTCCAATTCCTTTGTTTGCAGAAGTATGCAAGATCCTGTCTAGATGCTTATATGCCTGAGAGTAACAGATGAGAAGGCTCATTATTTAACTTCAAGACCAGCCTGGCTAGAAACTGGGCCCTAAGCTGCTTCTCTCAGGTTCTAAAGCTTTAGGAGGGTAGAAGAAACACAGTGGCCTGACTCAAAAGCCCAAGAATGCCACAGCTGATATTCAAGAACAAGCTGTTGTGTGTAGGAGCACAGATGTCCTGACATCAGAAAGTGGATGTCACAGATTTGAGAGGAACTGTGCAGGAAAGAGCCAACTGACAAGATTTTTTTTTCTTTTTTCTAATTAATTCTGATTAATGAATGCCTTTAGTAAAAAAAAAAATCAACACGGAAAAGGATAATACATCTAAAGTATCCATAATTATACCTAACAGATCATCATTTTACACTTTGGAGAATATTCTTTGAATTTTATTTTTTTTTTGCAGAATTTCTGCCTATCACATGATTTTCATGTGTTTTTTTTCAAAAAATAAAATCTTATGAATAGCTTTATAATGTAAGACCAAACATGTTAATATCATCCTCTTTCTCTTTGTACGTGCACGCACACACACATGTACAGTTTGCTAGGCACTGTGCTATGTGCTAATTTTTAATTAGAACCATTGTGAAAATGGGCCTTTGTTCTCCGTGTTGTCACAGACTTCCTGGGCTGGCGGGGATAGCCAGAGTTCATCTAAAAGCTCTTCTGTGCCAGGCAGGTTTCAAGTTTGCATCCGCAATAATCACATAACACATACCTTGCAGTGTTTGCATCACCGTCTGCTTCTTATCTTGGAAAACCAAACAGGGTTCAAAGTATCTCCACTCCAAATGATATTAGCTAGAAAGCAGATCTACCAGGAGCTCTGCCCGCCCTGCTTGGTCCTAGCCAGCTGTGAAAGGGGTTAGAGAGCAGGAGTGGGGAGAGGACTGCTGGGATGTGTGGTCAGAGCCACCGATGTCCATCGTTAGTAGATTTGCATCTACTGGTTGGAGGAAGGTCAACTGCCCTTGCAGCTACTTTTAGCAGCCACAGGAAAGGGCCTACATTATCAGCCAGGCTGGCCAGAACTAGAATAAACACACTGGAAGAGTCAAGGCAGCGATCAGCTAGGTCAGCTTCTGCCTGTCCATATGGGATAGAGGAGACTCTTCAATTTGAGAAATTGTTAGGGTTACAAAGTCCAATGGTCCTTCCCACAAGTCTGTATCAGCCTGCCCACATTCTCCAGTGTGGAATCCCACCTCTATCCCAATGCCAGTCCTCACTAATTTCTCCCTATATGGCAACCTTTAGGATACCTGATGCTCCTGCCTTCCCAGATTGCTCTCTTGGTTCCCATGCTGTCAAAATGTGTCCCCAGTAACCAATGGACATTTCTTAGGAGGACTGAAGGTTATTGATTTTCTTTTAGGCTTGATGTCTTATCCACATATAGTCACTAGCCCATGGATATTTGTTTATTTATCATGTATTTAATCACCCATTTAAAGAGAGTTACAGAGCATCCATTAAATACTTTGAGGGATACAGAGAACCATAGGACCTGGTCTTTACCCTAAAGAAGCTTCTATTCTATAGGCACAAAACTGACACCTAGGAAACAGTTCAGAGTTGCTGAGGCAGAATATGATTCGAGATAGGTTTACATCGTATGTATGAAAACAGACCAGAACAGAGGAGAACTGATGAAAACCAAAGGGATATATAGGGCTTCCTCCCAGAAGTGGGGCTCTATCTCAGCCATGATGAATGTAGGAAAAAGGTTTGGAGGACTGGGGTAGAGGGACAGGAGAGATGTATATTCCTCACGCAGCAATGAGTAATGAACAGGCTGAATTCACAAGACAATGAAGAAACTGGACAAATCCGTAGCCGAAAGTTATGTTGGTTGCCCTCTATACATGGAATAGACTGGATTCAAATTCTGAAGGAGGGGAAGGACACTCAGGGGAAATGGGAAGCTGCATTGAAAGGGGTTCAAAAGTGAGTAAGGCTGAATGCTTCCAGTTTCCCTTGGGTGTCGTTATGTTATCAGACGCTACTCCGAAGTTAAGTAGTTCTCTTCTGCACGGCTTGACCTTATTCCTCCTGAAATCTTTTTTCATTATAGTTCAGTGACTCCAAATCAGTAATGGCAGTGGTGACGTCTGATGAAACCTCGTATAGCTATTTGGTACTGTTTGGGATAATTTGTAGGGTGATGAAGACACTGACTGTTAATTTAATTTTACAGTAATAGTCCTGGTTTGCATGGAATCAGCCCACTTCCTCTCCCTTTGAACAACTGTATGTATTTTAAACATGGCTGGCCATGGGCTTGAATAGGCTCACCTGGATTTTTACCTAGAGCCTTTGCCCCTTCAGCACGGTGTGCCCACCGTCAGATCAGTGGACTAGCCCAGAGACAGGTAAGCTTAAGAGAATGTTAGTGATTTAGTCCTCATGCAGATTGATCATTTAAAACACACCATAGTCCCTTTGCTTCCCCACTCCTCCTCAAATCCCCTCTTCAGGCCATTGAGAGACAGAGAAACTAAACTCTAACGATGTTTCTGTTATGAATCTTAAGACGTTTTTGCTGGTGGTTACAATTCAAGGGTTGAGTCTCTCTTGGTATTCAAATATCATGGTACCATTCTAAGTGTCCTGGGCCTGAAATGGACTAGAATAGGCTTTGAGAATATCTAGTTAATCCCTTTCATGCTTCATATGAGGGAACTGAGGACCTGAGAAAGAAAGTGACTTTTTACGTTTCATTAAGGAATGGTGGAGTTGGCCCAAGCCCTAATTGCCTGTTTCTGATTTATTGCATGATTTCTGCCTTTAGTCACTGTGCCCCCGCCGGCTGCTCAACTGAATCATGACCACTTATCACAGAAGTGTATAAAATAAAAATATTTAAATTATAAAATCAAAGCGCTAATAATCCCCCCGTAATAATATAACTAAGGTTAAGATTTTGATTTATATCTCTTCAGAATGTGTCTTTGTGTATCTTTATTGGGTACATAACATACGTATTTTATTCAAATGGAACCACAGTTATATTTGTTCTGTAGCCTATTTTTCTTACCTACATTTATCATGAGCATCTTTTCATGTCACCAAATATAGACTAGCATCTGTATTTTTAAAGACTGCATTGCAGTCTATTTTATGGATGAACTATAATATTAGGATACAATATCCTACTGCTATATATTTAAATAATTATGGAATAATTTTAGCAGATGTCTGTTTATTTCCTTAGGACAAATTCCAACAAGTCACTAGGTCAACTTGTGCATTTTTTTAGACTTTTGTTACATATTACCAAATGCCCTCTGGTTGGGACAATTCACAATTTCACCAGCTGTACAGGAGAACATTCTTTCTCCCGCCTTCATAAACAGCAGACACTAACATTTTCACTCTTCTTTTACAATCTGATAGGTAAACCATTTTATGCTCTTTTTTAAAATTTGTATTCTTTGATAACTGGTGAAGTTTAACATTTTTTTTCATAAGTTCATTGACCGTTTGTAGATAGAAATATTTTCTTGAGGCTAATAGGCTCAAAACACACTGACTTTCATGGATCCAATTAAAAGGGCACTGAAAAGATGAACTGGTTTACTAGACCCAATACAGACAAGCTGGAGATTATGTACTGCATTGCCCTTCAAGATTTTCCAGGACTAAAAACGAAGCAGAAACAAATGAACCCACATAGACAGCAAAGTGCCTTTATATTCTTAAAGCTGTACAGACATTGATTTACACCCAGAAGTTAGCATACTAGACTGATTACTGTTTTGGTGGTTGTTTTACTATTGATTGATAATTAACAGCTTTGTCTTAAAACTTGACCAAATCCTATGGAAGCCCCTCTGATACAGTGTTTTGGTTTTGTTTAGTTTTTTTCTTTAACACCTGGGTTGGTGACTTTTTCTGGTTACCCTACATCTACAATCACTTGAATGTTACCCACTTTGCCAACTATAGCCAATAGCAGCAGATCAGCAGTTCCCTAAACACTCTAAATTATGTGCATGCGAAATAATAGCAACCCAACTTTGTCCAAGTAGGTTTTTCTGACTTAGCCTGGATATCATTCTCTGTCACATAGTCACTTTGGAGATGTATATGTGTAAATATGCCTATGTATCTATCTATGCCTGCAGGCTTATTCCAATGGTACAAATTCTCTCAAAAGCTTTTGTAACTTTTTGTTGGAACATGATTCCTTTTCTCTCCAGAAACCAGGCCCTTCCTCTTTGGGTTTCTAGCACCTTTATCTCTAGCCTGGAAACAATTTGTCTAGTACAGTTCTAAGATTGTCTTATGCTTTATTTCATAGGGACCTGTCTCTCTCATTAAGTTATGGGCATCTTGAGAAAAAGGGATTTTATTTCTTTTTATAACACCTGGCACTCAGTAGCTGATTAATAAATATTACTTGAGAAATTCAATTGGATTCTCAATGGCAGTTGCATAAGAGGTAAGGGCAGGTCTTCAGAGGAACTAGAGGCAAGTCCAAAGTAGCCTGAAAGAGTAAGGTTTCTGGAAAGAGAGTGATATGGTCAAACTTTATCTACTCTGCAGTTTTGTCTTAAATTAGTACTATGGGCTATTGGTCCCTAAGCTCTTGGATCTCACATATTACTAAAATTTCAAAAAGTGATACTTGACCAAATAACAAAAAGCAACAAATTTTATCATCATTTTCTATAAGGAATTTTGATACCCCAAAAGGAAGAGAAAAAAAAAAAAAGGAAGAGAAATTGAGAATAAAGGATTTTTAAAAAATCGAACACATTTAGCTCATGAAGAACTCTCTGCATTGTCTTTATTGTTCCATTTTCCTGTTGAATTTGTGAGGACTTCATTACAGGGTAGCACCAGTGTGGAATCTAAAAAAAAAAAAAAAAAAATGTTACAAAGGAAATTATTTTCAGAAAAGAGAGTCACAGACATATAAAACAAACTATGGTTACCAAAGGGGAAAGGGGGGGAGGAGGGATAAAGTAGGAGTTTGGGATTAAAATATATACACTACTATATATAAAATAGATAACCAACAAGGACCTACTGTATAGCACAGGGAACTCTACTCAATATCTTGTAATAACCTATAATGGAAAAGAATCTAAAAAAGAATGTATATATTATTTTCTCAGATTTGGACTCTCAGATTCCAAATCTGAGAGTCAAATGCAGGCAAGTGTCCAATGCTAAGCCCAGGGCTTCCTTCACTATGACATGAATCTGATTGCTTTAACCAGGTGAATGTCTTGATTTTATTTCCGACTCTTCATTAATTAGATATGTAGCCTGAAATGAGTAATTGCTAACCTCTCAGTCGCATTTTGCTAATTTGTGAATGGGAATAATAGTATTTGTAATTTATGTTTCACATATGTGGAAGGGACTTATTTCCTGCCGTGCATTTTTTTCTCCTGGAGCTCAACACAAATCAAGCTAAGTTAAATACACACAAACAAATAAATAAATACCCCCTCTCCCCAAAACGGACACCGTTCAATCATGACATGGTATGAAATGCCCGTAAGATTGTCCTTCTGGCTTCTGTGCAGGCCCCTTACTTGTGGATTCCTCCCCCTGTGGCAGAGCCCAGGAAATGCCACTCCCCTTGCCTCCCACAACCCAGCCCATGAGCCTCCACCCAGCAGGGTCCAGCAGCCACTGACATGCCTACTGGTAGCTTAGGGAAAGACACCTTGGCAGTGGGGAGTAAAGGGCAGTAAGAAGATCCAGACACTCTTGGGGAGGGGGGGAAATACATAATCCTGAGAGAACAGTGTTCTCACTCTGAAAACCAAGCAGGACTCTGTGGGGCTCCTGGGCGCAAAAGCCTTTCTCTGTCCCCCATTTCTTGTTTGCAGGAAATAGGCTTCATTCAGCCTCCATGACCTTCCCTGACTTTCCAAGGGCAAGTTCAAACAGTTGCTAATCAGGGAAGGGAGGGGATGCAGAGACAAGGGAGGAGCAGTCAGGAAACAATAGTGCAGCCTTGGGGCGGGGTCCTGGTTCCCCCTCAAGGGATACACATAACAATATCTTTCAGCTGTTTTGCAGAGACTGAAACCCCCCACCAGGTAGGAGAAGTTAGCCATTGAGACCCTGGACCGGTTGGAACCAGAAGGTTGATGATACTGACTCCCAGTTGCCTCACCACCAACAATTCAGGAGAATGTCCACGGGCTGATCACGCCCTCTTTGTACCATTGCTATAAAACTCCTCACTGACCCCTCCGGGTCGGGGGACGCAGAGCTTTGAGGGCATTAGCCTGCTGTGGCCCCCTTTGCCTGGCAAAGCAACATAGCTATTCTTTTCTACTTCACCCAAAACTCTGTCTCTGAGGTTCAGTTTTGTACTGGGGTACAGAGGCTGAATTTTGGCTACAACTGTGACATGATAGCTAAAGGAGGCTTCACCAGGAGGGATAACTCAGGACACAGAGACAAGGAGCTCAACAGGGCATCAGCCCCTCTCCTGACGTTGCAGTGATTCCAGACTCCGAGGAGGCCTTGCCCTGTTAACGGTGAGGCTGCCTGGGGGCACGCATGGCTTATGCTGTCTACCCCCTTCCATGGCAGCAGGCCTATGGACCGTGAGTTAGCCTTTTCCTTTCTTTTGGCAAGAGGAGAGAAGTTTGACTCTGAAATGTAATGAAAAGTCCTCGAGTCCCAGATTGCAAGGCTTTGGAGGATTTTGCCTCTAATTACTGCACCTACCACTTACCTCTTTTTGGTTAGGTTTGTTGATGTATAACTTACAAATAATAAAATTCATCCACATTATCACTGTTTTATGAATTCTGATGAATGCATACAGTCATGTCTACATGTGTACCCATGGCCACAATCAAGACAGAGTTCCGTCACCCCAGAAGTTTCCTTGTGACCCTTCTGTAGCTGACCCCTCTTCCTGCCCTTAGCCCATGGCAAACATGAACTGCTTTCTGTTCCTGTAGTTTTACATTTTCCAGAATGTCATCATCTGGTATGTAGCCATGGTTGTTTATTGTTGTATGGATGTACTGCAGTTTGTTCATACATTTCGGGGAGGAAGAAATTTTCCTCTTCTGGGTTTCTCTGGCTGGTCTAAGAATTAAATCGATATGAGACAGATTCACAGGAGAAAACTGAACAAAATTTTAATAACACGAGTACATGGAGAGACCCAGGAAAACCAAGTAACTCACCAAAATGGCTGAAACCCTCACCTTAAATACCATCTTCAGCTAAAGACAGAAGAGGATGTTGGGGGTCGTGGTTTGGGACTTCAAAGGGGAGGAAGGCAGTTCGCATGGAGCTGGAAAAGCAAATGTTTTGTAAACAAATGTTTGCTGGGCACTGCAGAGGCAATGGGATACAGAATGGACTGTGATCTCTAAGAGTTCCCCCCACCATATCTAGCCCATATTCTTTGCACCTCTCTCTGGTGAAAGCTTTATTTCTGAAACAGGAATATTCCTCTATCTAAATTATTCTTCAGGCGGTTGGGGGAAGGTCAAAGTTTCCTCCTAAGTCTTCTGTTTCTTGATTGTTTTTCACTTGAAATAATCTGCATGCCAAAGAGGCATTTTGGGGTGACAAATTTTGCTCCCCTTAGGGCTATACTCTTAAAAAAATGAAATGATAGAGGTCAAGGCTATGGAACTATTAAGTCTATACAAACAAGCTTATCTGCTTGTTTTGAGGGGCTGCTCCAGGGAAAGTACCAACCTTTCATAAGAAACATTGTTTTTCTAGAAGACTCATTCTTGGACAGTTAGGAAAAGAAGAGGCCAGTGGCACCATTTGCAGTACGTGGCCTCTCACTGTTGTGGCCTCTCACTGTTGTGGCCTCTCCCGTTGCAGAGCACAGGCTCCGGACGCGTAGGCTCAGCGGCCATGGCTCACGGGCCCAGCCGCTCCGCGGCATGTGGGATCTTCCCGGACCGGGGCATGAACCCGTGTCCCCTGCATCGGCAGGCGGACTCCCAACCACTGCGCCACCAGGGAAGCCCATAGGGGAATGTTTGACTTAAGTTTGACCCGAAATCCTAAAGGCAACAATCCCATGAGGAGCGCACATTGAGGATGGTTATGTCAACTCCCAAGTGTTTTTGATCTTCGTGTTGTCTACCTGGGTTAGTGTTTTCATACCCCCATTCTGCCTAGATTATGGGGGTATGATCAAAGGTTCCTCTTCACTGAGTCACTTGCTTCAGGGCATCACTTATGGCTCTGTCCCCCCAAACCTGGCCTCCCCATCTTGTCATCACCCACTGACAACTGTCACGTACACTTTACTTTAGATTCAGTTTTGCTTTGGTCCCACGTCCATGGGATGGTTGATGGTTTAGACTCTCTCTAGGTCCCAAAATGGCCAGGTTGTATTAACCATTTACTTCTGTGTCCCCTGCTACAAGTTAGCTCTGCCCACTCTTCTTACTGGGCTAGAACACAATGCCTCCAGCACTTATTAAACAAATATTTATTAATAGAAATTATGGGCCAGATACAAGAGTAGTTTCTGAAGTCACAGTGGTGAAACAGCCCAGTGACAATGCAGTGTGATAAGGGCTACATCGGAGGAGGTTAGTGTGTGATAAGAACAGACCAGAGGAGGCCCTATTTTGGTCTTAAAGGGGTGGGAAGGGAAGGATTTCTAAGGGGAAGCAACAACGGAGCAGAGACCTGTAAGATAGGGCCCATAAACAGGCTTTTACCAGGTGAAAGGGATGGGGAAGACAGAGGAGCAATCTAATTGAGGGGCTAGTCAACTAAAGGTCCTTAGTGTGAGCCAACATGGGGAGCTCCGAGAGCTGAATGGAGGGAGGTGACGCCACAAAGGTAAGCAGAGAACATATCACCACACGTCTTATGTCAGGTTCGTGACTCGTCCTCTGGCCTGAGATGCCTGGAACCTGTTGAATTATTTTGTGGAGATGGTGGATGAGCAGTGACATGAATAGACTTACATGTTTGGAAGATTACTCTGGCTACTGTGTAGAGACTGGGGTGGAGTGAGCAGGGAATGGAGACAGAAGACTGTTTCTTTGCTCGGAGGTTTTCATTTTTGTTTTCCAAGCAGATGATGGTGGCCTACAATAAAGTAATAGGAGGGAGACTAGAAAGACATGCTCAGAATTCAAGATATATTTAGAAGAGAGAGAAATATGATCAGTAAATTTCCATATTGGTTACAGGAATGAAACTGACACACACAGGGCTTTTGCTTCACTGAAGGAATCAGGAAACTGAGAAAGAAACACCTGTGAAGTTTTGGTACTGCTAGAGTGGCCCTAGGACCAGGGAAGGGCCTGCTCTGTTGTCCTTCTGAGATAATTTGCTCCTCCCTGATTTTGGGTGTTTCCTTATCAAAGGCTGTGATTGTTTAACAAGAGACACTTGTGACTTTGTGAAATGCCATATATTAGAAGCAATAAGTCGTGGTCTAAAAACCTGGATATTTATCTGTGTTTAAGTCTTTGGTAGACAACTGTGTTTGACGTAATTTGTGATTGAAAGCAAGCTGTAAAAAGATGGATCGACCAGGGTCAACAGAGGAATAACTCTCTGCACATTTCATGTATGTTTCCATAATTAGAAAACAAAAATAATGAAGGGAGCAGATGTTTGATGCCTTAGGGGTCAAAGATGATTGATACATGGAAATATTTTTAGAATTTTGAAAATTTCTCTTTTTTGGAAAAAAATCCCACCTTCCTCATATTGGAGTATAATCTGAGTAGAGGCAAAATGCCATGTTGATAGTTCTGGGTTATCTCTCAGTCATGAATTTAGGGATTCTCACACAGCGAGTGTATAACAGATATTTTGCAAGTGAATGAAATGATAGCTCATTTGTTCTATAATTGTGCTTCACATTTTATGGTATTCTCTAGTTCTAGTATTCTACTCTTTCTTGAACCTGTTGGATCATATAAGCCCAAGCTATAATTTCTATGTTTTTGTCCTTGCTATTAATCCTTTTTAGTCTTAATTTTCCCCCCAAACTAAAAAATTCTAGCATGTTAGTTGCCTATCTCTGCCCTGATTGTATGTTTCTTGATGCAATGTGATATATACCATCTTATTTGCAAGTTCTACTCTGTTTCTACTTCTCCACCTGAGGTTACAGTGTGCTAGATTGAGTTACTGTTCCCAGTTATTCTCTGCCCTCCTTATAACTTGTCATCTAATGTTCATTGCTTTCTAGTGGGGAGAGAATATTTCCTCACCCCATTGCCATCAAAAGTGGCCCTGTGACCTGATTTGGCCAGCAGCATGTGAGCAGACATGACATAGCCATGTCCAATCAGAACCTCTAAAAGCCATCCCAGGGTTTACCCATCGATGTTTTCCCTGAGCACAGGATGGGGGCTACTTCTTCAGTTTAGATCATTCACTCTTAATGGGGGTGATAGCACCCCGAAGTGGGGTAAAATTGACTTTGGGGAGGCAAAAAAATCTTACTCTTTTTACATATGAGGCACAGATATACATACAGTACACAGATTTAGGAAAGGTCAAGAAATACTGGACTTGATCCTCAGGATGGGGAAGATGAATGGAGCAAAACCATGCAGCCATTGTCAACCCACAGCTGAGGTGTAACCTGAGTGAGAAATAAACCCTTGCAGTTGTAATGCACTCGGGGTTTCGGATGGTTACTGTGGCATAGCCTAGAGAAAGCACTGCCACAACAAGCAATCAGTTGGCTTTTATGGCCCTAACAGCACTCTGAGCAATTTTTATGGGCTCTAACTCTTGGAAGTTTGGCTCAGGTCTTGGTGCAGGGTCTGGTAATACCTATTTTTGGAAAGGTCTCCTGGTCATTCTGGTGAACATTTATGTGTAGGGCCAGCGTTGTTGGAAAGGTCCAAGTTCTATGATTCACTGGTGGAATTCAACCATCTAAGTAAATCTGTCTCAGATGTAACACTTGGTGCTCTGAGCTATTTCAAAATTATCATCTGAGAGATACAGCAGACACTAAGTGACAAAAAGTTATCACCAGCCAAGAAGTGCTATGGGAAACCCACCTGATGCTGCTGTACCATTTTTCCAGCCAATATACCTCAAGCCTGTAGTTTTCTTGTTGCTTTTTTTTTTTTTTTTTTGATGGGGGGAGGTGTGGAGCTGGTTTGGGAACCTAACTGCAGAGTTTTTGGCGCTTGATTTCTACCCCAGCCTCAGCCTTCCACCCTCTAGTTTGCATGCTCCTACGAAGACCATGACCTGGGAACGAATGGGAGCTTTGCCTCAGTTCTTGGTTCCCTACTCAACATCTTGCTCTTTTTTTTTTTTTTTTTTTTTTACTAATTAGGAGCCTGATTTGGTTCTATTGCCTCTGGACCCATAACACTAGTTGCTCCAGGTGCAACTCAATAAGCCATGGCTGGCCTAACCCTTTCACAGCAATCATGACTGCTGTTCCCCTTTGCGCTGGTTCAAGAGCTGAACATAGCAGTAGTTCTGGCTAATGAGATGTGAAGGGACATCTCCTCCTTTCTTAGAAGGAGAAGTTTCTTTTTTTCCCGTTAACTTTTAGATGCCCATGGATGAGAATGTGATGGTCAGAGCAGCAGCAGCCACCTGGTGATCCTATATTTTATAATACTGACATTTTGAAGAAGGAAGAGAGGAAAAGACAAAGTATTTCGGGTCCTTGATGACACCCTTAAGCTGCTGTTTCAGTGCTGGAATTTCCTAACTTCAAACTTAATATGTGAAAGATTTAAATGTTTTCACTGTTGAAGCCCCTATTAGTTAGGCATTCTAAGATTTCAGGCCAAAAAAAAAAAAAATCTCTAACTGATAGAAACTTCCTTCTTCATAAAAACTTTTCCAGTGTCTCCGCCCCACATTTTCTTTCTTGCAGGTTCCATATTGTCTCTACTACATGTTTGGTTCTTGTGTCTTGCCAACCATTTCACATATATACATCTTGTCTCTCTAAAGTTTTGTAAGCTTCTTGTAGACAGGAATCAGATTGTCTATTTGTTACTTTAAATGTTCCACACACTGACTTTGTCGGGATGGAATGATAGAATTCCTGTTGACTGCCTGGATGGTGTTTATCCTACCAAGTTAAGGATCTCAAGCCCAAAGTATTAAAGTCTATCACTTGCCCATGTTGATGGTGTCCAAAACCAGGTGAAATCAGCCTTCTTTTTTTTTTAATTTATTTTATATTGGAATAGAGTTGATTTACAATGTTGTGTTAGTTTCAAGTGTACAGCAAAGTGATTCAGTTATACATATACATATATCTATTCCTTTTCAGATTCTTTTCCCATATAGATTATTACAGAATATGGAATAGAGTTCCCTGTGCTATACAGGTCCTTGTTGATTATTTCATATATAGTAGTGTATATATGTTAATCCCAAACTCATAATTTATCCCCTCCCCCACCTTTCCCCTTTAGTAACCATAAATTTGTCTAGGTCTGTGAGGCTGTTTCTGTTTTGTAAATAAGTTCATTTATAACTTTTTTTTTAGATTCCACATACAAGTGATATCATATGATATGATATCACTTTCTCTGACTTAATTCACTTAGTGTGATCTCTACGTCCATCCATGTTGCTGCAAATGGCGTTATTTCATTCTTTTTTGTGGCTGAGTAATATTCCATTGCATGTATGTACCATATCTTTATCCATTCATCTGTTGATGGACATTTAGGTCACTTCCGTGTCTTGGCTATTGTAAATAGTGCTGCAATGAACACTGGGGTGCATGTATCTTTTCGAATTATGATTTTCTGTGGAGATATGCCCAGGAGTGGGACTGCAGGATCATATGGTAGCTCTATTTTTTGTTTTTTAAGGAACCTCCATACTGTTCTCCATAGTGGCTGCACCAATTTACATTCCCACTAACAGGAGGATTACTTCTTCTCCACACCCTCTCCAGCATTTATTGTTTGTAGATAAAATCAGCCTCTTGTCTCTGGTGGTATGTCTCTGGTGAGATATGGAGATGCTCTGTGAATGAACAGAACTGGGCACTGAGTTACAGAACAAAGTTTCTATGAAGGGGAGACATGCATCTTTGGGTAAAAGTCCATTTCATGTGTGTGTCCCTTTTAACCTCTTAGTTGTATGTTTTTAGTGACTTCCTTGGTCTGTGGATATTTGCAACATTAACATAATTATCTGTGTTAACATATTGTATTTACCACCTGCTGGGGGTGAAACATTGAAACTATCACTAGTAACTCATTAACAATAACACTAGTCACTCATTAACAGTGTTAACCCAATTACATGTTGTGTATCTCAGAGACAAATAACTAATTGCAACTCAAAAGTGATTTCATAAACACAAAGATTCTTTTTTCTTGAAATGCAAAGTGGCATGCATCTGAATTTCCCACATAAATACAGGTTTCAATGAAAGAGAATCATTCAACCAAATAAAATAAAAATTCAATCTAAAGAGAGGCCATTTGGAATCAATTGGTACAGCGCACATTCTGCTTTGAAAGATCAAAACACTTTCGTTGCTGGGTGCAGAAATTAAACAAGTTAGTGACAATGAAAGCCAGACATCTGGTAAGTGACATCTACCCTGGCTATCAGCAGGTAGTGATTTTCTTTTGGAACCATTCAGGGTATTGTCTGTTGCCTGGACAATGGAAGTGTGATGAAGCATTGATATAATCTGCCTGAAGGTTTTAAAGAAGAGATAGAAAGCCAGGGAGATTTGTGTGGGGGAAAAAAAAATCCATTATATATACATACATATGTAGATGTAAATAACTGTGCCTCTACCCCTTATGTGAAAGAGGTCTGTGTAAACAGAAGCAAATGTAGTGTGATACATTTGAAGAGCAAAGGAATGATCTTTTACCGTGACAATTACTAGGATACAAAATCAGGCAAAGATAGCCCAAAGAAACCTGCAAGAGACAGCTCCTGGAAAGAAAATCTGTGCTAAAGTCAAGATGTTAAAAGCTGAGACATTTAATACAAGCAGTCTCCTCTATAGCCTTTTTCCTATTAAGGGAAAAATACTGCCAGAGGAATGGGGCTGAGGGCTGGAGAGGAAGAAAAACAGGCGGAGGGGAGGGTGCGTTTGAAACTTACTGCCCAGATAACCAACTTCCAAGATTTCTTAGAAAGTCTCAGTTCAAAAAATGTTTAGGGCAGTGGTGGTGGTGCCTCCTTTTGTTCTTTAACAAGGCAGTGTGGTTGATAAAATGCTGTCTTTACCACTTAAAGCATTAAACTAACCAACCACTCAATACTGAGTGTCGGAAACCTCCCAGGCGCTGTTACGAATGCTGGAGGAGATTTCCAGAGGTGAACATGACCGTCTCTCAGGAAACCATCTTTCTCATGCATTAATATGAAACACCAATTAGAAGCTAGGCTTTCACAATTTTATTTGCCAGTTATGCCTCAATAAAGCTGAAAATAAAAAAAAAATAAGATAACTTTGGTAAATACTATAACCAAGGAACGAATAAAGTCCTACGACCTCCCTTCTGGGCTAAAAAGAACATGAGAAATACACTTAGAGAATCTAAGTTCTGACTGGGACACTTACAAGCTGAACGATGTCTGGTAAAATACTCACTCTGAGTCGCCTTTTCCTTGTTTTAAGTCCTGTTACCCTCCCTACAAGCATCATATGGTGCAAGATTGGTAACCAGTGCCTGTAGGATGGTAGTACACACAAGGGAAGTGTTAACACCATCTTGGGAAGAATGGGCAAAGTGGAAATCGATTCTGGTGGAAGGCAACGCCCTGGGAGCCCCATGAAACTGTGCGGCAAGGCTGGGGTGTTTGACTGCCTAGAATGTGTTGAGTTTGGGAGTTAATCGGATCCAGTGAATCAATTGTAATTGACTTACGTCACATGGATTTTGCCAATTCTGTGGGAGTCTTTGACGGAAAGTCATTGGGACGTCATGTAGTTTCTTAACACGTACAACCTTAAGGAAAATATTTCTTTGCTGGCTTTCTAAAATGAGCCCCCTTCAGCCTCTTTTCTTCCACACTGCAGATGTATCTTTAATATATTTGTGGAAAAGCACATCAATTGACCTGCCTCACGTCTTAGCCTACTGCAGTCTTGAACATGTGTCATTTATTAGCTTATTTCAGTTTTACAACAAACCTCAGGTACAGTGTTTTGTCCTTTTAACCGAGGAAGCCAAGGAAGCCCAGACATAGTTGCCAGGCAACTCAGTGCTTAACCAGGTAAAGAGTAAACAGAGAAGTGGAAGTTTTTCTACTTTGCACTATTTTCACAGCACTGTTCTTTCTTCCATGAACTCAGCGTAAGTCTGGACATTTTCATACCCAGAAAGAAGTGCAGAGTCAAATAGAAAGGTGTCATCTAACTCATCCCCTCTGTCATACACACCATCACTATGTTGCATTACGCCTCCCACTGCCCTGAAAGGAGGTTTATTTTCATTCTGGCTTCTGATAAAAGAAATTTTCACATGTTGAGATATGGAGAAGTCATTCTGGCTTACATAGGAGTTAACTTTAAGTTTGTGCTAACTGAAACAGCCTGTTTGTGGCTATCAAACAGACATTGCACTTCTGCTTTAATTATTAAAGAAAAGGGCACACTGTCCAGAAGTAACGAATGTCCATGCTAAAAATAGAGATTAAATGCCTCCCTTCCTGGGACATCAGTGCTGGTACTCCTTTGATCATAAGATTCTCTCCCCAGGTGCCAAGGCCATACTGACTCACTGTGTATGTGCTGATCTGTTTTTTTTTGTTTTTTGAAACTCTGAAGGAATGCATCCCTGATTTGTTTGATGTTCTTTGTTCTGACAAGATATAAAACTGCTGAAAACCATGCTTCTCTGGAGAAGTTCCTCAGAGTTATCTAAGAGGCTGTCTTCAGGGTTGTAGACCTCACTTTGGCTCAAATAAAACTCCTTTCTATTCCTATTATAGATTGTTTATTGATTATTTTCACTGACACTGCCCAGAGTTGAAAATTTGGTTAGATAGGTATCTATGCTTTCTATAAAATCAAAGACATTATCTGTAAGGTTATTTACATACTCTTCTAATAGCATGACGATGGCAAGCATGTATTTCTTGATTTTCAGACTTCGGTTAACTCTCTCTCTCTCTCTCTCTCTCTCTCTCTCTCTCTCTCTCGCTCTTACATACACACGCCACCCCTAAATGGGACACTCACCTGCTGAGTGTGAAGTGATTCCTGCCTTCTTGATTTGACTATGAAGGTTTTTTTTTTCCCAGGGGTGAGGAGACCACAGCACCAACCTTGGGATTTTCACGGCTCCCTAGGTGTGGGATAAAAGGAGGCTTCTTGAATTCAGGGTCAGGATCTCTTGACTTCATGCCTTGCAATTTTTTCAAAACAATACTGTATAGCAGGGGCTCTTCACTACAGGGACAAGCAGTTTCACCTTTTCTGAATATATTGGAAGAGCAGTTAAAAGAAAATTTGGAAAACAGAGTAATGTCAGTGTAGAGTTCTAATCATTGCTTTCGCCCCCTCCCTTCTCCTCCTCACTCCTCCCCCAGCCCCAACTCCACTCAAATCAATCTCAAGTTCAATCCACAGGGTCTTGTTTCCACCATGGAAAAAGTCTGACTTAACAGTTTGAATGGGCTTCCCTGGTGGCACAGTGGTTGAGAGTCCGCCTGCCGATGCAGGGGACACGGGTTCGTGCCCCGGTCCGGGAAGATCCCGCATGCCGCGGAGCGGCTGGGCCCGTGAGCCATGGCCACTGAGCCTGTGCGTCCGGAGCCTGTGCCCAGCAACGGGAGAGGCCACAACAGTGAGAGGCCCGCAAAACGGTTTGAAGCACAAGAACAAGTTTTGCAGGATAAACAAACAAAAACTCCCACCAATTTTAATTCACCGAATGAAGTTCTCTTGGCAGAGTTCTCATCATCTTCAGTAGAAGGAGAAGCTGGCCACACCATCCCTCTGTACAGCAAGAAACATTATACCAAACCAAAATGCCAGAATGAAACATCTTTTTACACCTGGCAAGGGTGAGAATCAAGATAATATGTGTATGCTGTATATGGGGTGTATGTATATATGAAGTTTGAGGTGTCAACAGTCTTTTGTATCTGTTTACAGCTCTGTGACCACACACTATTTTGCAGGATCTATCATTTGATCTTCCCATTAACGCTGTGAGGAAAACCCAGTTAGTAAGGTGGCATGCAAATACCAAGTCAGATGATAATGGTCTTGATGATTATGAGAAGTAGCTGCAAGGTTTGTTTTACCCACCATCCCTAACCTCATCTTTGGAAACAGCATCCTAAGTTTTCACTGTCTCCTTTTTCCAGCTCTGAGTCTATGTGTTTAAAGAGTTGCCAACCAGGTAACCTGACTCGGGTTTTGTCAATGAGAACGTATCAAGGGATTTTAAAAATACAATTATCTGGAAAAGGGGTACATTCACCTTTTTGAATTTCAGGCACCAGGAAGAGAGCAAGCTTAGGGCTGTCCACCATCATTTTGATCAGTGTCACTACACGGACAGACTTTCTGTACATGAAGCCATCAGAGAGGCAGACTGCATCCCACACTGTGGCCTTTGCCTGCCTAAATGGAGATGTTTGATAATTAGAGAAAACTGTCTTCTTTAGATAAGAGCCGAGCTTGGCAAATAAACACCGCTGGAGGAGGTTGTGGGGAGAATGTGACTGCCGGTTGACCCGTGAGCTGGACTCGGGCAATAGGCAGCTCCCTACCTCCTCCCATCCTTGGAATGTATGTTCTGCCTATGGCTCCCCACAGTGTGAGCCAGTTCCAAGGATGCAACCTTGAGAGAGCACTGTTGCTGAGACCATCTGGACTGAATATGTGACTGAACCCTGTTAAGGCCTCTATATAAACTTTTAAGATTCTGGTGGGCCCACAGATCTACTCGTTTTGCAGCCACCCAAGACAAGCCTCATATGTAAGTTCCCTTGCTTGTTAAAACTGCCACTTATCAATCGGGAGTGATGTGCCTCTTTCTTCTGCTTTCCTTGCCCCCCGTGTTTGGAGGGCAGTTTCAGATTTCACCTAGGGAATTCCACCTTTGTGCGAAGGAAAACAGGCCTCTCTCTCTGGGTAGACGTAGCTCATTCCAGAGGGCATGATTTTCAGAGTAGAGGCTGGGCTGGTTACAGATGTGTAGTGCACACACTGAATAATCGCATGTAGTGGCCCACCCTTCTGCCATTTCTTGCATCCTTGGATCCAGCCATTCCTGCCGCCATCATATCCCTGGACTGGGCCATTACACGAGTCAATAATTTCCCTTTCTGCTCAACGAAGTGAGAAGTCACTTGTAGTCAAATGAGTCTTGCGTTTGGCAAATGGACATGGAGAGCTGCAAGTGTCACATCTCAGAATGTGAAATTGGTTGAGTCAGATAAGGTATGGGCTGGAAATTTGTCTCTGTTAAGTTGTAGCTAAGTAAATGGTTAAAATATGGCTTATTGAATCTCAGGACTCAGAGAATAGTTTCTATTGAGGCTTGAGTTTTAGGGTTTAGGTAAAATTAGTCTGGTTTTAATTTTGCTTTGCTTTCTAACATTTTTATGCAAAGGTTATGTCTTGTTTGCAAAATGAATTGGGAAGAATTTCATTTGAAATGGAATCATCTCACCTTTAAATATATGATCAAACTTACTGAGGCAACTATCTGGGACTAATCTTTATTGAAATAATTCATTGGAAACAATTTATTTCTTCCATAGTTCTTCCTTTACTCAAGAGCTCTACCTGTTATTAAGTAAATTTTGCTTGCTTATATGTTTCTAGAGAATTTTCACCATTCCTGATGTTATGTATTTAGACTTTCACTTCTTGATTAATCTCTGGCAGAAGGTGTATGTGTGTGTGTATATATATATATATATATATATATATATATATATATATTTCACATACAAAGGCACAGAAAAAAAGAAGTGATTTTATTCATTGCCAGACAGGTACTTGTGAAACATTTAAATAACCTTTTAGACTTTTATGGTTTGGTGTTTTTCTGTGTGTGCTTGTGCACTTCATAAGTGAACACACATAATACCGCTTGGTAGAAGATGAATAAAAACTATATATGATGTATGCCTCATTAGGCTGCTTCATACTGCCACTTTCTGATAGCTTGAAATATCACTAGAGGTTGAAAACAGGAAAACCTGTTACATTTCTGGTGTTTAAAAAAAAACTTGAGGTGAAACTGATATAGAACACTGTGTAAATTTCAGGTGTACAACATTATAATTTGAGATCTGTATACACTACAAAGTGATCACCACCAAAGGTCTAGTTACCATCCATCACTGTTATATATTTTAAAGACCCAATATCTTGTATTTTCAAAAAGAATTTATGGGGCTTCCCTGGTGGCGCAGTGGTTGAGAGTCTGCCTGCTGATGCAGGGCACACGGGTTCGTGCCTCGGTCCGGGAGGATCCCACATGCCGCGGAGCGGCTGGGCCCGTGAGCCATGGCCGCTGAGCCTGCGCATCCGGAGCCTGTGCTCCGCAACGGGAGAGGCCACAGCAGTGAGAGCCCCACGTACTAAAAAAAAAAAAAAACCCAAGAATTTATGCTATTTATCCCATTAATATTCTATTGTTTTGTTCTTTTATCATTATAATTTTCTCATTTCTATTTTTCTTAGCTAACTTTTGTTGAAATTTTTCTAGTTTCTCAAGTTGATTTTATTCCTTCGTTATAATAAATGCAAGCGTTTAGGCTGTGGATTTTTTTTTTCCTCAGTACAGCTTTTGCCATATCACTGAAGTTTAGGTAAGTTGCATTCTCAATATCATTACTTTTTAAATACTCTGCGGTTTTAGTTTATATTCTTTCTTTGAACCAGAAGTAATTTAGGAGTTTGCATTTGCTGTGTGTGTGTGTTTATTTCCATGTCACTGAATTTGTTTTTGTTAATCTTTTCTTATTATATAATTTAACTACATTGTACTCATGACACATAAGAGTCCCAATATGTAAAAAGAAATTAGAGAAGAGTTTGGTCACATAATATTAGGGGGTTTTATTGGCTTCAAAATGTTCTGAGAAAGTATGGGACTGACTCTACCAGATTTCAAGACCTATTAAAAAAGACAATTTCACCAGGTTTTATAGATGAATCCCAATATTTCCACTTTTTTTCTATTCTCCTCCTAATCTCCATCCCTGACACTCATCATCATAAATCCCTAAAATGCACACGTGCGCACACACACACACACACACACACACACACACACACACACACACACTGGAATCACTAATAAATAAAGACCCAGGGGAGACTTCTGAGGTTTGCTTTTGGAGGGTTTGCTCTCTTATTTTGATTGCCCATGCTCTATACCACCACTAATTAGATGATTTCAATCATTTCAAACATTTTTGAGCCCCCAAATAATTCAGTTCCCTGTGGATCTTTCCCTAAATCCATCACCTAAACGTAAAACTATCGAAAGTTATGGGTATTTATATCTCAAGTAAAGAATGAGTTGCTTAAGATGATTTTGTCTGGAAGTTTAAAAAAAAAGTGATTGATAACAAAAATGTGTTATCTTTTAAATCCAAAAATATGGCTGTTTTAGGGGTTGTTAAGTTTATGGTTCAAAATCATCAAGGACCCAGATTTTCCATATCTTTCTGCTCTACCTAATCTTCACATCATCACCTACACACTTCTCCCGCATCATGTTTGCAAGGGTGCTCTGAATAATTATTCCCCTTGAATAATACACAATATTATTCAAGGGGAAGAAAACCTTCTTTTACAAAGAAAAACTTTCCCAGAATGTCCCTAGCAGATTTCCCCTTGTGTCTCTTTGTTCAGAATTGTGTCACTTGTCCTTTCCTAAAGCAGTCACTGGTAAAGGGACAAGGTTATATTTATTGGCTTAGAATAATCAGGGTTCCTTCCTTAGGTGAGGGGGCGAGGCTAAGCTGGCCTTCCCTGAGGTTGATATTTTAACAAAATCAGGGTGGATTATCAAGGAAAAAGGAAGAATGGTTGTTGCTTAAGGAGCCAAGTGTGTCTGCCATGAGGAACATTCATTTCCCACCAGGAGGACTAGAGTGAACAATGGATAAAGAATAGACTGTTCTTAAACTGGGATGACTCTGGGAATGAAGGTTTCTATATATGAAAATAAAAAAGAGGAAAATGAAAGAGATTTTAAAATACCTTACTCTTCAGTAAAGTTTGTTCCATTTCTACTTGAATTGGGCCTCTATAATGGTAAACAACAGCTAGGTTTTCACATGGCCCAGTTTGAGAATTTTTGTCTTTAGTGGGAGAATTGAACCAATTTTGATATAATGGGATCACTGGTATATTTGTCTTACTCTTTTTTTTAAATTTAATTTTTGCTCTGCTTTTGGTACAAATTTTCTCTACTGTCCTTTTTTTTCTTTTATCTTCTTATTGTCTTTATGTTTTACCAAAGCTTTCTTTATTCCTCGAAATGTTAAAATCATAAGGGAAATACGAATATGTGAGAAGTTTAACACAATTTTACTTCATCTCTCCCCACCAAATATGTTAGCACTGGGGGGAATTTTTTTTGATTAAAATTTTCTTTTTATAACTCTGTCATCTTTTTTTTCCCAATAACGCTTTATTGAAACATAATTCACATAGTTCACTCTTTTCAAGCATATATTTCCATGGTTTTTAACATATCCACAACACTGTGTATTGATCCCTGCTAATTCCCCAAAGAAACCCCACGTCCATTAGAGTCACACCCTCTGTCCCTTTTTCTCCTGCCTGTGACAACCACTAACCTACTTTGTCTATAGATTAGCCTATTCTGGACACTTCATGTAAATGCAGTCATACAACATGTGGTCTTTCGTGGCTTCTTTTACTAGCATAATATTACCAAGAGTTATCTGTGTTGTAACACATATCAGAGCATCATTCCTTTTTGTAATTGAGTAATATTCCATTGTATGGGTATACATCCTGTTTATCCATTCATTAGTTTACAGAGATTTGTTTTTTTCCCACTTTTTGTTTATTGTGAATAATGCTGTCATGAACATTGGAATCCAAGTTTTTGTGTGGACATATGTGTTCATTTCTCTTGGCTGTATACCTAGGAGTGAAATAGCTAGATCTCATGGTAACTTGATGCTTAACATTTTGAATAAACGCCAAACCATTTTCCAAAGCAGCTGCTCCCTTTAAAATTTCCACCAGCAATGGTGAGGGCTCCAATTTCTCCACATTCTCACTAAAACTTGTCTCTTTTTGATTATAGCCATGCTAGTGGACATCTCACTGCGGTTTTGATTAGCATTTCTAATGACTAACGATGTTGAGCATCTTTTCATGTGTTTATTGCCATTTGAAGAAATGTCTGTTCAAACCCTTTGCCCATTTAAAAACTGGGCTACTATCATTTTATTGTTTAATTGTAATAGTTCTTTATATATTCTTCATACTAGGTTTTTACCAGCTAGATGATAAGCCAATGTTTTTTTCCACTCTGTGGGTTTCTTTTCACTTTCTTGATCGAGTCCTTTGAAGCCCAATGTTTTTAACGTTGAATAAGTCCAATTTATTTTTTCTTGGATTGCCTGTATATTTGGTGTCATATCTAAGAAATCATTGCCAAATTAAAAGGTATAAAGATGAACACATATTTTCATCTAAAAGTTTTATAGTTTGGGACTTCCCTGGTGGTCCAGTGGTTAAGACTCTGTGCCTCCAATGCAGGGGTCATGGGTTCGATCCCTGGCTGGAGAAATAAGTTCCCACATGCCGAGTGTTGTGGCCAAAAAATAACATGCTGGAAAAAGAGTTTTACAGTTCTAGTTATCACATTTAGACAGGGATACGTATGCATGTGAGGTGCACTCAGCAATCTGGATGTAAATATTCCCTGAATTCATCTGTTCTCATTAGCGTCCTCCTACCCTTAACTGTGCCAGACTCTCCCTGGTCTGAAAAATGGCTGTTTTACAATTTTAGAAAACAAAGCTTCCCTCTTCTGCCAGCATTGGAGAGGGAAAGGCATCTAGCTGCTAGATTAGGGGATGGCATTGAGGCACTAACAGCTTCTGGAACAAACTTTTAACGAACGCTCCTCTATGGAGCCCCGCCTTCACCACTACATCAGAAGCATCAGGTGCCACCATGCTTAAATGAGATTATCAGGTGTTAACAACTGCGATATAAACCGGGCTGTTTCTGAGCTTTCCCCACAGCTGCTTGGGGATCCAGCGCGCTAAGGTCTGGTGAGTTGGCTCTTTTTAATTTACATTTCAGTTAAAAAAATGTGCTGATGTTTCATACTTTTATGTTCTTTTCTTACTCTTGGTCTTACATCTGAAATAAAACGCCTCCTGTAGTCCCAGTAAAAATTCAGAAGGGAGCAGGAGTAAATGCCTGTTTTCTCTCTGCCATGTTAATCCGGAAGTCACCAGTGTCTTTGATCAATTCTCTCTTTGCTGAAGCAAAGTTGAGCTGTGCTGGCTGAGTTTTTCCTGCTCTAGTTCTATCTACTTAATAATTAGTGTCAATTCCTCTCACATCCTGTTTTTATGTTTCCTGACAGTCTTGGTTTCCAAGTTGTGAATCTTTTTTAAAAATTATCTTTATGTATATCCTGATGATAAGTTTAGAGAGCGTGTACTAGAGTCTTCTATCAGAGACCTCTTTGAACCATGAACCACTGATTTTGTTTAGAAGACTGAGTGACTTGATTGAATGAAAAACTAAAATGGAGGATGCTGGGTTTGGATATTATATTCCCCCAAACAAAAAGCCTTTTACCACATTAAAAAAAGACTTGTCCCACCACCTGAGGCCTATTTCAGTATATCTGGGTCATCATGCATCACAGGTGTTGAAAGAGTGTGCTCAGGCAGCTACTTTATTTTGTTTCCTTTTTTAATTAATTAATTTTTTAACATCTTTACTGGAGTATAATTGCTTTACAATGGTGTGTTAGTTTCTGCTTTATAACAAAGTGAATTAGCTATACATATACATATATCCCCATATCTCCTCCCTCTTGCGTCTCCCTCCCACCCTCCCTATCCCACCCCTCTAGGTGGTCACAAAGCACCGAGCTGATCTCCCTGTGCTATGCAGCTGCTTCCCACTAGCTATCTATTTTACATTTGGTAGTGTATATATGTCAATGCTACTCTCTCACTTCGTCCCAGCTTACCCTTCCCCGTCCCCACGTCCTCAAGTCCATTCTCTACGTCTGCGTCTTTATTCTTGTCCTGCCCCTAGGTTCTTTATAACCTTTTTTTTTTTTTAGATTCCATATATATGTGTTAGCACACGGTATTTGTTTTTTTCTCTTTCTGACTTACTTCACTCTGTATGACAGTCTCTAGGTCCATCCAGCTCACTACAAATAACTCAATTTCATTTCTTTTTATGGCTGAGTAATATTCCATTGTATATATGTGCCACATCTTCTTTATCCATTCATCTGTTGATGGGCATTTAGGTAGCTTCCATGTCCTGGCTACTGTAAATAGAGCTGCAGTGAATATTGTGGTACATGACTCTTTTTGAATTATGGTTTTCTCAGGGTATATGCCCGGTAGTGGAATTGCTGGGTCATATGGTAGTTCTATTTGTAGTTTTTTTAAGGAACTTCCATACTGCTTTCCATAGTGGCTGTATCAATTTACATTCCCACCAACAGTGCAATAGGGTTCTCTTTTCTTCACACCCTCCCCGGCATTTATTGTTTGTAGATTTTTTGATGATGGCTATTCTGACTGATGTGAGGTGATACCTCATTGTAGTTTTGATTTCCATTTCTCTAATGATTAGTGATGTTGAGCATCCTCTCATGTGTTTGTTGGCAATCTGTATATCTTCTTTGGAGAAATGTCTGTTTAGGTCTTCTGCCCATTTTGGATTGGATTATTTGTTTTTTTGATATTGAGCTGCCTGAGGTGCTTGTAATTTTGGAGATTAATCCTTTGTCATTTGCTTCATTTGCAAATATTTTCTCATTCTCAGGGCTGTCTTTTCATCTTGTTTATGGTTTCCTTTGCTGTGAAAAAGCTTTTAAGTTTCATTAAGACCCATTTGTTTATTTTTGCTTGTACTTCCATTTCTCTAGGAGGTGGGTGAAAAAGGATCTTGCTGTGATTGATGTCATAGAGTGTTCTGCCTATGTTTTCCTCTAAGAGTTTTATAGTGTCTGGCCTTACATTTAGGTCTTTAATCCATTTTGAGTTTAATTTTGCATCATTAATGTATAGGAATTCAAGAGATTTCTGTGCATTAATTTTGTATCCTGCTACTTTACCAAATTCATTGATTAGCTCTAGTTTTCTGGTAGCATCTTTAGGATTCTCTATCTATAGTATCATGTCATCTGCAAACAGTGACAGCTTTACTTCTTCTTTTCCAATTTGGATTCCTTTTATTTCTTTTTCTTCTCTGATTGCTGTGGCTAAAACTTCCAAAAGTATGTTGAGTAATAATGGTGAGAGTGGACAACCTTGTTTTGTTCCTGATCTTAGAGGAAATGGTTTCAGTTTTTCACAGTTGAGAGCAATGTTGGCTGTGGGTTTGTCATATATGACCTTTATTATGTTGAGGTTAGTTCCCAATCTGCCTAGTTTCTGGAGGATTTTTATCATAAATGGGTGTTGAATTTTATGGAAAGCTTTCTCTGCATCTATTGAGATGATCATATGGTTTTTCTCCTTCACTTTCTTAATATGGTTTATCACATTGATTGACTTGCGTATATTGAAGAATCCTTGCTTCCCTGGGATAAACCCCACTTGATCATGGTGTATGATCCTTTTAATATGCTGTTGGATTCTGTTTGTTAGTATTTTTCAAAATTAATTAATTTATTTATCTATGGCTGTGTTGGGTCTTTGTTTCTGTGCGAGTACTTTCTCCAGTTGTGGCAAGTGGGGGCCTCTCACTGTCGCGGCCTCTCTTGTTGCAGAGCACAGGCTCCAGACGTGCAGCCTCAGTAATTGTGGCTCACGGGCCCAGTTGCTCCACAGCATGTGGGATCCTCCCAGACCAGGGCTCGAACCCGCGTCCCCTGCATTGGCAGGCAGATTCTCAACCACTGCGCCACCAGGGAAGCCCAGTTTGTTAGTATTTTGTTGAGGATTTTTGCATCTGTGTTCATCAGTGATATTGGCCTGTGGTTTTCTTTCTTTGTGACATCATTTTCTGGTTTTGGTATCAGAGTGATGGTGGCCTCATAGAATGAGTTTGGGAGATTTCCTCCCTCTGCTATGTTTAGGAAGAGTTTGAGAAGGATAGGTGTTAGCTCTTCTCTAAATGTTTGATAGAATTCACCTGTGAAGCCATCTGGTCCTGAGCTTTTGTTTGTTGGAAGATTGTTAATCACAGTTTCAATTTCAGTGCTTGTGATTGGTCTGTTTATATTTTCCATTTCTTCCTGGTTCAGTCTCAGACGGTTGTGCTTTTCAAAGAATTTGTCCATTTCTTCCAGGTTGTCCATTTTATTGGCATATAGTTGCTTGTAGTAATCTCTCATGATCCTTTGTATTTCTACAGTGTCAGTTGTTACTTCTTTTTCATTTCTAATTTTATTGATTTGAGTCTTCTCCCTTTTTTCCCTTATGACTCTGGCTAATGGTTTATCAATTTTGTTTGTCTTCTCAAAGAACCAACTTTTAGTTTTATTGATCTTTGCTATTGTTTCCTTCATTTATTTTTCATTTATTTCTGATCTGATCTTTATGATTTTTTTCCTTCTGCTAACTTTGGGTTTTTTTTGGTTCTTCTTTCTCTAATTGCTTTAGGTGTAAGGTTAGGTTTTTTATTTCAGATGTTTCTTGTTTCTTGAGGTAGGATTGTATTGCTATAAATTTCCTCTTAGAACTGCTTTTGCTGCATCCCATAGGTTTTGGGTCATTGTGTTTTGATTGTCATTTGTTTTTAGGTATTTTCTGATTTCCTCTTTGATTTCTTCAGGCATCTCTTGGTTATTTAGTAGTGCATTGTTTGACCTCCATGTGTTTGTATCTTTTAAAGATTTTTTCCTGTAATTGATATCTAATCTCATAGCATTGTGGTTGGAAAAGATACTTGATACAATTTCAATTTTATTAAATTTACCAAGGCTTGATTTGTGACCTAAGATGTGGTCTATCCTGGAGAATGTTCCATGAGCGCTTGGGAAGAAACTCTATTCTGTTGTTTTGGGATGGAATGTCCTATAAATATCAATTAAGTCCGTCTTGTTTAATGTGTCATATAAAGTTTGTGTTTCCTTATTTATTTCATTTTTGATGATCTTTCCATTGGTGAAAGTGGAATGTTAAAGTCCCCTACTATGATTGTCTTACTGTCGATTTCCTCTTCTATGGCTGTTAGTGTTTACCTTATGTATTGAGGTGCTCCTGTGTTGGGTCCGTAAATATTTACAATTGTTATATCTTCTTCTTGGGTGGATCCCTTGGTCATTATGTAGTATCCTTCTCTGTCTCTTGTAATAGTCTTTATTTTAACGTCTATTTTGTGTGATAAGAGTATTGCTACTCCAGCTTTCTTTTGATTTCCATTTGCATGGAATATCTTTTTCCGTCCCCTCACTTTCCTTCTGTATGTGTCCCCAGGTCTGAAATGGTTCTCTTGTAGACAGCATATATATGGGTCTTGTTCTTGTATACGTTCAACCAGTCTGTGTCTATTGGTTGGAGCATTTAATCCATTTACATTTAAGGTAATTATTGATATATATGTTTGTATTACCATTTTCTTAATTGTTTTGGGTTTGTTATTGTAGGTCTTTTCCTTCTCTTGTGTTTCCTGCCTAGAGAAGTTCCTTTCGCATTTGTTGTAAAGCTGGTTTGGTGGTACTGAATTCTCTTAGCTTTTGCTTGACTGTAAAGGTTTTAATTTCTCCGTCAAATCTGAGTGAGAACCTTGCTGGGTAGAGTAATCTTGGTTGTATGTTTTTCCCTTTCATCACTTTAAATACATCCTGCCAC
Source organism: Tursiops truncatus (assembly GCF_011762595.2). NCBI lineage: Eukaryota > Metazoa > Chordata > Mammalia > Artiodactyla > Delphinidae > Tursiops > Tursiops truncatus. Next base: position 66,590,452 of record NC_047046.1, read on the forward strand.
TCCCTTCTGGCTTGTAGAATTTCTTCTGAAAGATTAGCTGTTAACCTTATGGGGGTTCCCTTGTATGTTATTTGTTGTATTTCCCTTCCTGCTTTTAATATTTTTTCTTTGTATTTAATTTTTGGTAGTTTGATTAATATGCATCTTGGCATGTTTCTCCTTGGATTTATCCTGCATGGGACTCTCTGCGCTTCCTGGACTTGATTGACTATTTCCTCTCTCATATTAGGAAAGTTTTCAACTATAATCTCTTCAAATATTTTCTCAGTCCCTTTCTTTTTCTCTTCTTCTGGCACCCCTATAATTTGAATGTTTGTGCATTTAATGTTGTCCCAGAGGTCTCTGAGACTGTCCTCAATTCTTTTCATTCTTTTTTCTTTATTCTGCTCTTCAGTAGTTATTTTCACTGTTTTATCTTCCAGGTCACTTATCCCTTCTTCTGCATCAGTTATTCTGCTATTGATTCCTTCTAGAAAATTTTTAATTTCATTTATTGTGTTGTTCATCATTGTTTGTTTTCTGTTTAGTTCTTCTATGTCCTTGTTAAACATTTTCTGTATTTTCTCTATTCTATTTCCAAGATTTTGGATCATCTTTACTATAATTACTCTGAATCCTTTTTCAGGTAGACTTCCTATTTCCTCTTCATTTGTTTGGTCTGGTGGGTTTTTATCTTGCTCCTTCATCTGCTGTGTGTTTCTCTGTCTTCTCATTTTGCTTAACTTACTGTGTTTGGGGTCTCCTTTTCGCAGGCTGCAGGTTCGTAGTTCTAGTTGTTTTTGGTGTCTGTCCCCAGTGGGTAAGGTGGGTTCAGTGGGTTGTGTAGGCTTCCTGGTGGAGGGGACTGGTGCCTGTATTCTGGTGGATGAAGATGGATCTTGTCTTTCTGGTGAGCTGGGCCACATCTGATGATGTGTTTTGGGGTGTCTGTGACCTTATTATTATGTTAGTCAGCCTCTCTGCTAATGGGTGAGGTTGTGTTCCTGGCTTGCTAGTTGTTTGGCATCAGGTGTCCAGCACTGTAGCTTGCTGGTCGTTGAGTGGAGCTGGGTCTTAGCATTGAGATGGAGATCTCTGGGAGATTTTTCACCATTTCATATTACATGGGGCCAGGAGGTCTCTGGTGGACAAATGTCCTGAACTTGACTCTCCCACCTCAGAGGCACAGGGCCTGGCACCTGTGTGGAGCACCAACATGTTGTCAGCCACATGGCTCATAAGAAAAGGGAGAAAGAAAAAGAAAGAGAGAAAGAAAGGAGGGAAGGAAGAAAGAGTGGAAGGAAGGACGGAAGGAGGGATGAAGAAAGAAAAGAAAAAGTTATTAAAAAGTAAAAAAATTAAATAGTAATAAAAAAAAGTGCAACCAAACCACAAACCAAATCCACTAATGATAACAAGGGCTAAAAACTGTACTAAAAAGAAAACAACAACAGAAAAACAAAAAGAAACAAAAACAAAAATGGACAGACAGTACCTTAGGACACATATGAAAAGGAAAGCTATACAGACAAAATCACAAGCATACACATACAAAAAGGGAAAAAGGAAAAAAAAATATATATCTATATATTAAAAAAAAAAAACGGGGCTTCCCTGGTGGCGCAGTGGTTGAGAATCTGCCTGCCAATGCAGGGGACACGGGTTCGAGCCCTGGTCTGGGAGGATCCCATGTGCCGCGGAGCAACTAGGCCCGTGAACCACAACTACTGAGCCTGCACATCTGGAGCTTGTGCTCCACAACAAGAGAGGCCGCGATAGTGAGAGGCCCGCACACTGCAATGAAGAGTGACCCCCGCTCGCTGCAACTAGAGAAAGCCCATGCACAGAAACAAAGACCCAACACAGCCAAAAATAAATAAATAAATAAAAAATTAAAAAAAAAACGCAAGAGAGCAACCAAATCAATGAACAAATCTACCAATGATGATAACCTCTAAATACTAAATTAAGATAAACAAAACCCGGAAACAAATTACGTGCAGAAGCAAACCCCTAGTCTACAGTTGCTTCCAAAATCTACCGCTTCAATTTTGGGATGATTTGTTGTTTATTCAGGTATTCCACAGATGCAGCGTACGTCAGGTTGATTGTGGAGATTTAACCTGCTGCTCTCAAATTTCTCTCGGGAGAGAGTTCCCTTTCTCTCCTTTGTTTGCACAGTTCCTGGGGTTCAGCTTTGGATTTGGCTCTGCCTCTGTGTGTAGGTCGCTTGAGGGCATCTGTTCTTCACTCGGGACAGGGCGGGGTTAAAGTAGCAGCTGATTAGGGGGCTGTGGCTCACTCAGGCCGGGGTGGGGGGGGCGGGTGAGGGAAGGGTACGGAATGTGGATGGAGCCTGCGGTGGCAGAGGCCAGCCTGACCTTACAACAGCCTGAGGCGTGCTGTGCAGCTACTTTTTTGAAGAGCTTCTTTTATGGTGAAAATCCTCAAGAGACGCCTGTAGGTACTTTTATCATTTTCACTCCTTGGGTAATAGCAGTAAATTCCAAGACTATAAAATGTTATCAATAAGACGATGGGTCCAAAACTTAGAACTCAGTCTCTGGCCTCTTCTTTAAGTATGGACTCATTTAACCAACTACCACTTGGATGCCTGCTTTGTATCTCAAAAAAGAAGTCTTAATTATATCCTCCTGCTGTTCATTCCCAGGTTTTGTTTCTGTCGTGGTAAATGACTCTACCATTTACCCTGTTGCTCAAGCCCAAATCCTAAGAATAATTTTTATTGGATGACCAACCATCTTGGTTTGACTGGGAGTTTTCCCAAGACATGGGCCTTTTGGTTCTAAAACCAGGACAGTCTCAGGCAAACTGGGATGAATTGAATCCAAGGAATTACATAGGTGTTGAACAAATGAATGTTAGTTTCTTGACAATCTGGTATTCTAGAGAATCACAGTATGATAGAGGTGGCCAATTTACAGTAGTGGTGAACCACGAGCTGTCTCCCTGTCCCTTCTTTAATTATACAGCCCAAATTGGAAATGTTGAAAAAACTGGAACCTCATGTTGAGAAATAGCAATCACTTATATTGTTCAGTTCCTTCAAAATTACTTGACATTTTGTTCTCTCTATGCATATGTTTCCAATTTAATAGAACACTGTCTCTTTGGAAGAGATTCCCTAGCATGTCCCTGTGTGTTGTTGGAGTTATAATTGGGTTAGGATTATTCCTTTTTCATGTGGTTAAGTAACAGCAATAACAACCATAAACAAACATTTCTTTTTTAAGTCAAATCTTTTGGTTTTTGGTGACAGAAATTCAATTCCCACTGGCTTAAACCAAAAAGGGAAATTACTGATTAAAAACTCATTTATTACAAAATTCTGGGTGCCAGCTTCTTTTTTTAGACACTGAGAATAAAACAATGAATAAGAATAGCTTACAATCCATTGGCAGAATCAATATAAATCATAACAAATGTATAGGTAGTACAGTATTAGGAAACAAAAATCAAGATAACATAATAGTGATGGAATAAAGTAAGTACAATTCTCCCTCAGTATCTATAGGGGTGGGGATTGGTTCCAGGAGCGCCCCACCATACCAAAATCCATGATACTCAAGTCCCATATATACAATGGCTTAGTACAATGAACACAGTCCGCCCTCTGTATCTGTGAAATTTCCATCCTCAGTAGATTGAATCCATAGATGTGAAACCTGCGGATACAGAGGACCACTGTAGTATGAAGAGCTGGAAGAGGGTAAAGGGAGCTGCTGTCTTAGGTAACATCAAAAAAACCCTCTAAGGAAGTAACAGTTGAGCAGAGGCCTTAAGAAATGAAGGAGTGAACCACGCAAAGGTTTCAGGAAGGAACGTTCCACGCAGAGGAAAGAATGTGAGCAAAGACCTGCTTGGGGAAGAGCAGGGTGGTCAAAGGGATTTGGGGGAATGAAGTAGCGGATGAGGCCAGGGAGATGATGGAGGTAAAATCACTGTAGGCCTTAAGCTGTAGAAAGAGCTTTGGATGTATTTTATGTACGATGAGAAGCCAGTGGAGGGCTTTGACGTCTCTGGCTGCTATGTGGAGAATAGACATTAGGGAGGCGAGAGTGGAAGGAAAGTCTGTTGGAAAGCTCTTCCATGAACCCAGAAGAGAGATGATACTGCCGTAGACTAGGATGGCAGAGGTGAAGACAAGTGGTCAGCTTCTGACCACAGGTAGATCCAAAAGGATCTGATGATGAATCAGTTGGGGGTTAAATAGAGAGAAGGGAATCACATATGACTGCATAGTTTGGGCCTGAGCATCTTGGAATGAATGGATTTGCCGTTTGCCTTGCAGGATACGAGGCAGTGGTGGGAGTGGCATATCTGAGCAGGGGAAGGGTTTGATTTTAAACGAGTTGGAGATTCTTATTAGATGTGCCAATGGAAATGTTGAGCAGGCAGTTGGGGAAGCAGATCTGGAATCCCAGGGGAACACTGGGGCCAGAGACATACATTGGGAGATGTTAGGGAGGAGATGGTATTTAAGGCCATGAGGTTGTGTGAGATAACCTAGGAAGTTGAAAATAGGGATGATGTCTGAAAATGGAAACGTGGGGCACTAATGAGGTGATACGTGCAAGGCATTTATGACAAATATTATCTAGCAAGTATTAATGATACATCTTATCTAAGTGTTTATTAAAGTAAACCAATAGTAATCCCAACATTTAGAGACTGGGCAGTGGAGGCTGAGAGTAGCCAGCAAGGTAGAGGGAACACTTGGAGAGTGTGGCATCATGAACGCTGAAGTGGGAAAGAGACTCAAGCAAGAGGTTGTGGCTGGCTTTTGCGAAAAGCTGCTGAGAAGCCAAGTCACACGAGGCCAAAAAGTGAAACGGCTTCTGATGCAGTGAAGCTGGATAGTCTAAGGGAGCGGGGAATGGAGGCTGAAGAAAAGAGCAGAACCACGTATTGCGGACTGTGAGATGATAGCTGGGGACAAGGGGAGGACACCTTCCTGAGCCCTTGGAAGGCTACGCCTCAGAGGTGGGGCTGGCCAGCAGTGTGGGTGCCTGGCTGAGCCATACCTGAGGACAGATGCCTTGAGAGCCTAAGCAAGGGACTGCCCCCATGAGGAAAGTCAGGCCACAAGCAAGGCTGCTCAGTATCCAAGGGACAGCAGTGGCTTGGACAGCAAGCTAGGCTAATGAGATTCTGCTTTAGACAGAACAATACTGTTGGACAGATGGTCAAACCTGGTGCCAGCGGTACATCGTGGGGCTGCAGCAACAATAGCCGCCACTGCAACTGTGGGTTGGAAGACCGCTTTCGGAGAATTGTGTGAATAATGCTGGGGATTCTTGTTTGCTATCAGGCAGGCTGAGGGTTGAGCAGGATTTAATTTGACTTTATCAAATGGAGGCATGTGCACTGCTGATGCCTTAAATATATGGTGGAGCAATTTGCACCTGGTTCACTGACATCCCTGCCCTGTGATTGTGTCCTGTTGTGAGAGCGCCAACATTGCTTCCATCTGTCTGGAAATGAGCAATACAGTTAATGCTGTTCATGTTGTGGAGACCTTGGTTTCAGGGGCTGCTTTTCCTTTAAGATGACCGAGAATGATCGGGGGTGAGCATGTAATTGGCAGAGCTCTTGGTTACAGGTGTGCGTGATGCAGATCTACCTTTATCAGTTCTCTTTTTCTGCCAAAGAACCTTTCTGTAACATCGTGGAAGTAATGTTTGCAAGCTGTATCCTATGGTCTGTTTGCCCTGGTACTGGGGAAGGCCTCATGCACAATTGAATGTGTCAGTCCCCCAGGAAACTACCCATCACTAGGGGTAACCATGTATCAAAGGATTGCATAGTTACATTACCAGGATTTAATCACAAAATTCCCCTAGAATCTGGCAGCATAGAATTTTTGACCTTCAAATTGCTGGGAATGGCAGCAAAACGTTTGACATCACCATAGTAATTCGGCTGAGGAACTCCAATGCAGTTATAAAATATGGTGCGGAAATAATCACATTTTAAGCTTTTGGTTAATTTATACTATGTTTATATATGTGTGTGTGATTTAGACGCACATATATACTATCAGTGTAATTACTTCATATTAGTTCTAGGTGTTCTGGTGCTTGCTTCTTATTTTGGTACACACCCCCCAGTGGGGAAGTTCTTAACAGCAGCCTTGATCACATCTGTTGGCGACCAGCCTGCCAGGTGGAGGTACTGGTGGTGGCTGGGTTAGAATGGACACAGCTGGATCGGAGATGTGGCCCCCCAAACCAGTGGCTGAGCTGCCGCTGCACTGGATGGACATCTGGTACCTGAAGCAGGGGACTGTCTAGATCAGAGTAAGTCAGCAGGTGCACATCTGTCCGGCAAGGGCACATCAGGGGCAAATGGAGGTCTAGAGAAATCCATAGGAGCAGAGCCCAGAGCTGCAAACAAGCTTGGCATGGTCTGCTGAGGTTAAAGGGCAGAGATCAACACAGGTAACTAAGGTAGCAGAGTTAAGAATTCAGGCAAAGAGATCAGGCATTTGTTCAGAGTACCAGCGGCGGGCAAGGTCTTCTTCTTGAACCATTTAGCCTCAACCAGGGGGTCTTCCTATCTTCCTTATTAGTGCAGGGGACAATCTGCCCATGTGTCCAACAAGATGGAGAGTCACTCACTTATTCAACTGATGTTCGAGATTCAACACTTGACACAGTAGACATTGGCCTAGCTCTCAAAAGCTTACAGCCTGCTGGGTAAGGGTGACTCTATTTTAACATGGAGTAGTAAGGGTTACTGTAAGAGAAAATTCCAGGTGGGAAAGGGAAGTGAGAGGGAGAAGAAAGAAGGCTGCTGTAGTTTGGGCCATAGATGTCCCTCAAACATGGCTTTAAGTTGAGTTGCTGGGTGGTTCAATAGTTGTTCTGTCCCTGGAGTCCCTGAATACTCCTAGCTGAGGTCACTTCAGCCAGTAAGTCAGTCCCACCCCAGTCCCGTCTGCAAATGACTGAGGTTGAAGGGGCCAGGAACTGTCTTGGCCCTGCCTTGCCACTCATCATGCTGCGCTAGTGACCTTGTTGTTCCATGGGAACGGGGCTCTGGCCTCTCTCCTCTGTGACAGCCTCCTATCTTTCCCTAGTTCTTTAGGACCAGGGTCATACTTTATTCCCAGCAAAGGCTTCCCTGCCTAAGGTGTCTGTTCCCCCAGGGTAGCACCTCCTGCCTCTGGATCAGACTCTAGGAACAGGTCACCAGTATCTGCTGTTGACTCTTCCTCATGCTACCCTCAGACCTGCCTGCAGCTTGGCCTTCTGGGTGCATGTCCTTTCCTTCCTTTCCTGTGTGGGTGGACACATCCATCATGGGCTTTGTAGAGTCATTCTGCAAATCCGTTATTCCTGCTGCTTTTTTCAGATGGATTTCCAGGCCTTGGAGTAAATCTGTCTTTTTTGTTCATGTATCTCAAATTTTCATCTTTAGCACAAAATCTACTTTTTGTCAGTCTTTACCAGATCTAAACATTTCTTTGAATGTACCCTCTTCTGGTAGGAACTGTCTACTTCCCTGGGCCCTAGTTCTGGAAGTGACACTTTGACCTCAAATCATTTATGAAAGAATTGCATATGGATGAGGAGATTTCCAGCTTGTTATGTTCAATTGTACAGTTCCTCAGGGCAGGACTTAGCTCTTCTACTTTGGACAGGATGACTAGCATTTGTTTATTTTGTTTCATTTTGAGCGTCTCCAGAGGCAATGTGCTTTAGAAAATGCACCACAACAGCAAAATCTTCTGAAATAAAAGAATTAGTGTTTCTCCCTGACCGAATATTATTCTTAATAATGTAATTTTTACATTTTAGCTTTTCTAGTTTATGTGTACATACTGGAAAAACAAGGCAAAAACCCTAGAAATTGTATGAGAAGGATGGAGGCTCTTTGTTTATTTCCATGTGATTTTTTTTTTTTTTTGCCTTGGACTTAAATGCCAGATTTCTCAAATTTTACTTGATGAGGACATTGATTGCTTTCCACATCCATATTGATGATCGTCATCACTACCATAAATAAATACTCAGTACTTGTTTATTAGAATAGATCTTCTTAGCACATCTGTACATTAAGGATAATAAATGGGTTCTTGCCTAGAAAATAATCTATTTTTTTAGCTGCCAGATTTTTAGCTGCTCTCCTTAATATTTAGTATTAAGGAGAAATTACTGCAGTGTCCCTCAATGATATATATTTGAAATCAAATCAGGACTTTCAAATATTAAAAGTAAACATAACAGCATGAACTATCCCTTTGGGGACATGCTTTGTACACAAACACACACACACATACATATATATATATATTTAACATTATAAAAACAACTTTACAAATAATATGTGTGCTTTGAATAGGCTTGTCAGACTGCTGATGGGTAGAAAGCCATGATCTAGAGGGCGAAGGCGGGGGGAAACTGAGGAGCTATATCAGGGCAATAGCCCGCAGGCAATAAGGACTCATTGACCAAAGATGGATGTGAAGGTCTGAACTGAAGGTTGTTTTCTAGAAGTAATCTGAGAAATATTTATCTAGGTTCAGGACCCTCATTGGAGGAAACTGGGACCCAGTTGGGGGGATGAGATTTATGTATGTAGTGGTATGTATCATCTATCATGGTAAATAACAATGTAAGATAATAGACCATTAAATGAGTGGTGGTCAGTTCAGCTAAACAAATATCTGTTGAGACCTACTTGGTGTCACGTAGTATGCTAAGAGTTAAGGATACAAAGGTAAATGGCACAAGTATCTGCACTGCTATACAGAAGAGACTATTTAAAGAAACAAGGTATTATGGTGGCAGAAAGTGTTGGCTCCAGAGCAGAGCTGCCTCTGTTCAGCTTCTGTTTCTAGTACTTACTAGGTCATGAATCAGAGTAAGTTACTTCATATCTCTGTGCCTCAGTTTTCCCATTGGAGTCATACTGTTACCTCCCTCACAGAAGTGTCATTTAAGGAATTATATGTAAATCATTTGGAACGGTGCCCAACACTTTGTGAGCAATTTGAATTCTATATAATTATTACTGTATGATTTTAGAGTAGTTGGGAATAAAGTAGATTTTGTGTTGAGCTTGTATGAAACAATATTGGGGTATAGGAAGAAAATATCGACTTCTACTTAGATTTTAACTTAAAATAAGAAATTGAGTTTCATGGATGTTAGCACAGAGGTTGAAACTGGGATCCTCATTCAACAGGGTGGCAGATGTGTGTCACAAGAGTGTAAGGGAGGAACTCAGAGGGATGTCCTTACTCATTTTTTTGCTTTTAGTATATTGAAATATATCACATTTGACATACACTTGGAAAAATGTATTAAGAGATTATTTAGTTTTTGAGTCCTTTTTTCGGTAAATTTATATTTTGATCTTCAAACTGAAAGAAAATTTACAGGAACGGCACAAGGACTTCCTGTATACCCTTTACCCAGATTCACAAATTGTTTACATTTTTCTCAATTTGTTTTAATGTTCTATGTGTGTGTGTGTGTGTGTGTATGTGTGTGTTCTGTGTGTGCATTTTTTTCTGACCCATTTGAAAAAAGTTGGAGACATTGTGTCCTATTATCCCTAAACATGTTACTATGTATCATGGAAGAGCAAGGAGATTCTCTTAGATAACCACATTACAATGATCAAAATTGTGAACACTGAACATTGATGTAATTGATAATCATTGCTCCAGGATCCAATCCAGGATCATACATTACATTTAATTGCCATGTCTCTTTGCTTTCCTGTAATCTGAAACAGTTTTTCAGGCTTACTTGGTTTTTCTTGACCTTAACATTTTTCATGAGTACAGACCAGCTACTTAGTAGAATGTACCTCAATTTGGATTTGTCTGTTTCCTCCTGATTAGATTCAGGTATGCATTTTGGGCAGGAGTACCGTGGAAATGATAATATGACCATTTCTGTACACCATATCCAGAGGCATTTGATGTTGGTTTGTCCTGTTACTGGTGATGTTAAATTTGACCCTTGGTTAAGATGGTGTCTGTCTAGTTTATCCACTATAGAGTTACTATTTGCCCTTTGTATCTAAGTAGTAATTTTTGGAGAGATACTTTGAGACTAAGTAAATACACTGGTCCTCAAAATTTTACCAACTTGATTTAGCATTGATTGATGATTTTCTAACTGAATAATTCCTCTTATGCTTATTAATTGACATTCTATAAGAAAAAATTACTTCTCGTATTACAACGATATGAACTCATGGGTTTCTATTTTTTGGATTATAGCCAATTAGTATCATTTTGAAGCTCAAATGGTCCCCTATTGGGCCAGTATGAGGCCCTTAAAACTGGCTCTTATATCTTTTTTTATATATCCCCATTATTTTTTGAGCACTTTCTTTCTTGTACAGTAAGATATTCCAGGCTCATCTTACACCTACCTTGCCCCGGCCCTGGAACTGGCCTTTTCTCCAAGGAGTACTGGTTGCTTTTATTACAAAATGGTAGCAGACTAGGAAAAATTCTCTGCCCAAGGAAGATGTCAAGTAATTTTGCCTGTATTTCTAGGATTTTGGTAAAAGTATATGTCCCTTAAGAGTTTTTGGATATAGAAATGCTATCATTCAGGTTTGAGGTTCAAATTTATATATCCTATGTGATCTAGGAAATCTCAAATGTATGTTTTAACAAAGATATTAATATTAAAAAGTCCCTTGCTGGAAAGCCGCCTGAGTAACTGGCAGAGAAAGTACAAAACCTCTTTAGAGGGAGGAGACCTCAATCTAGGCTTCATAATATTCCCACAGACAAATCCTCACTGAATATGAGCTCACAATTCAGAATTAGGAGCCACATAAGGAAATGGTCTTTCATGAGCTACAGTCAGTAAAAGCAACAGTTAGATGTGACTCTGCTTCATCCCCTCCCCCAATAAAATACTTCATTTATCAGAGAGACTATTAAACTTGCTGAAAGTTAATAGACATAAAATAGGGCATCAAAAACATGAAGGACAGGATGCTACATTGTTGAAAAAAATGATTTAAAAAAGAACCAGATTAGATTTTAGAAATGAAAAAAATTATCATTGAAATTTATCTGTTTTTAAATTCATCCATTGACTTAAAATACAGATAAGAGGGATTGGTGAACTGAAAGATATACCTGAAGAATTTACATGTTATATCTCATAGGAAGGTAAGAAGATAACAGTATGAAAGATTAAGAGGCATGGATAAAAGAAGGTCTAACATTTATTAATAAGAGCTCCAAAAGGAGAGAATGAGGGGGAGGCAGTATGCCAGTGATGTTCCAGAATAAATGAAAGACATTAATCTGAACATACCACAGGGAAAGTGCAGAATGTCAAAAACAATGAAGATCTTAGAAGCAACCAGAGAAAGGAGATGTTGGTTAATTAGAGTATGTAGCTGTAACAGCTAACATGTTCTTTGAAAGTTAAATACGCAGAAAACAAAAGGCACACTTCTGTAATTTTGTTCAGCAAACTTTAAAGTCATATATGCTACTCGGTATGTTACAAAATTTTACCAACCTGAAGCACACACATGGGGAACCCCATTTGAAACTACTTACCGAATTAAAAAGGAAAAAAGCCACATGCCAATGGGGAAATACTCATTCTTTTTGTTATGGCAAGAATGTCTGATTGAATTTTTTAAAAATCACAAACTAAACTCACTTATCACTGAATACTTGGATGGTACATTAGAAAACATTGCTGATGGTTTGAAGAGACAATTTTAAATATAGACTACGGGAGGTTTGCTGTATAGTTGAAGAGAAGTGCCTATGCTTTCAGCAAGTTTGTGTTCATGGTATTTGCTAAATTAGATTTAAATATTGAAATAAATGAAGGACTAATATGTGATTCAAAAAAGAAAGGTTATGCTAGAGGAGACATATTCTCCACATTAAGAATATGTTTAATGTTAAGTAGTATTTTATCAGAAAACCAAGTGTGTCCAGTGATAGAATACCTGCTTTGAGTGGAATAAAAATGGGTTAAGTTCTAGGTCCAGAGGACCCCCCCCCACATGTGAAATCTATTAACTGCACAACTTATAGGCAGAACATTTCAGTAAAACGATTGAAGCCTGAGGTGCACAAAGTTGTAGGAAGTCATCAATATAGTTAGTTTTAAATAGCAAGTCCTTTAAAAATTTTGTAATCCTATGTTAATATGTGTGCTTACCATGAAAATCGTTTGTATCACACAGTGATTCATGAACTACCTTACGGCAAAGTACTTAGGCTTACCCCACTGATAAACACTATGTATGTGTATATATTCTTGGACATGTTCTAGATCAGTTGGCACTTTCTGTGGTGACAAATGGCTGTTTTCACAGTATTGAATGGTGTGTTACTAAGCAGATAAAATTAAAGTGAAAAACTTTACTGTGGGTAAAGTGATTTTTTTTAAACAATGAATAAGAAAGTAACCCCCAAAAGATATAGAAAGACCAAAAAAATCATCACCACTAACATCACCAATTCGTGGATGAAGGAGTTTTTTTAAAAAAAAGCTGTTTCAAAGTGTTTATTGTTATGATTTTTTCCTATAAATTATGTCATAATTAAACATAAACATAAACATTCCTAAGCATAGAAACAATTTTCTAATACACGACCCAGTTGAGTGTTTCAGGGTATCTTGAATACATTTATCTAAATATAGAAAAAAAGTAGTACTTAACAATTGGGTTGTAAGAGCCAACTCTTACAACTCGACTTTGTCTTCTGACATCGGACCATAGAAAGCCTTGCCCCTAAGGAACTAGAATCTTCCACTCAATTATTTGTTGAGTACATTTTGGAGCTTTTATTGCTGGTGAGTATTAGGATACAGGCTCTCACGGAACTTCTGTGTAAGGAAGGAGATAAGATTAAAAACAAATGATAATTGTAGACAGTTTATGCTAAAGAATTTGATGGTACAGATGGTAAGAGAAATTCAGATGAAAGGTAGACTTTTGCCGACTGGAAAGCTTGTGAGATTTCCTACCTCACTTCCTGCCACTCTTATCCTGGTTCCAGGTCCTTCACAATCCAAAGTTTTGCACACCCTGTTATCCTGACCAGGATGCTCTTGGGACACCTGGTTCTTTCTCATATCTTAAGTCTCATCTCAAATGGCTACTCTTCAGAGAGGTCTCTGACCACCACTGTAGGGAACAGCCACTCCACTGAAAGCAATTGTTTTGTATTGTAAGTTATTCCCTTCATAGCAATTTTCATATCTGGATATTGCATATTAACTTTTCTTGTTTCTTGCTTTTCCTTCCTCAACCCTCAACTAGGATGTGGGCTTAAAGCACCACTGTATACCTAGCTACACTTGCTGCATAATATAGGGCTTGACACAAAAGTAGCAACTATTTATCAAATAAATGAAAGAAATAAGAAATAGAATTGGATCTTGGAGGGTAGACTCTGGATAAATGATGAGAAAGAGAGACATGTGAGGATGTGGAAAAATGGTCTCAGCAAAAATGTGGATGTGGAGTAGTGTAAGATATGCTTGGAAGACAGATTAAGGCCAATTTAGCTTGAGTAGAAGGCTTGGAAAATGTAATGGCTGGGCAGAACATGGAACAGGAAATTCAAGCCAGGATGTGGGAGATTTTGAATGTCAGCCTAAGCATATCACAAGGCAATTTGGAATTTATCCTGTCTATGGTCAGCAGGGAGTCACTAAACTTTGATTGAAATTATAAATTAGAAAGTTCAATCTGACATGTCCCTTGCCACCTATTAACTGAACATATTACAACTCCTGGTTGTTTAAGAGTTACTGCAGAGCTTTCTGCCCAGACAGTGCTGAGGAGAGTGCTGGCCGAATGCATGCAGTAGCAGGGAAGAAATATGACCACTTGCAGACAGAACTCCATGTTCAGTGAACCCCTGGAGAGAGAGGAGGTGGGTGGTATATTTTGAAATTCAGGACGTAGGTCTCTGTTTCCTTTTCTCCCAAGTGTATCCTACTTTAAAAGCTTCATAAGAGGCTGGACTCTAGCCCACCAAGTTAGAGACTAACTACTAATCTCTGCGAACATGCAGGCTCTGCCACTTCTTTGGGATTTAGGGCAAGTTGGAGTAACTTTCTCAGCCTCAGCTTCTAAAACTGGAGAATGGACAGAATAATAGCCTTGTGAGGATGCGAGATAATGTATCTTTACCATGGACATGTTCTTACATTTTATCCCTGATACTTAGCTCTACCCCACCACAAAGGCTAGGAATGTTCCCTATTTGGCACTTATACGGCCTGACTGGGAAACCTGGTCACAGTTTTGTCTACAATTAAGATAGTGCTGTTAATACTCACCAGGGCTTCAGTTAGACTCTTCCTATCATTTGCATGTGTCTGAACCTGTCAAAAAACAGAAATGTTTTCCTAGGAGCCGGACATTTGTTTACCAAAGTGTTTGAATGCGTTTTAAAGATGGAATTCCATATTTTTTTCTTACAACCTCCTACGCCCAAACAGCATTTTCCTAATAATAAAAGAATCATCTGTAAATAAATTTTTTGGTTTGTTTTTTACCTTATATTTTAAGATCTTAAATTGAGGCAGTATAGTTGGAATCCAAATGGTCTGCTTTCTGGGTCTACCTCTGGAGATAAGTGGTCGATGGCCCTGAATGTATCACCTGGACACTTTGGGCTTTACATTTCTTACCTGTAAATTGCGGGGCTGGATTAGATGATTTCTAGGATGCCTTCCCCTTGTGAGACTGTAGGGTTTTTGGAAAAACTGTATCCTCCTAAACTCTCTGACAATTACTGCAAAAAGAAACTTCTGTGTGGTATGGGGTATAAAACCACATGACCGCCAAGGTCCTTTTAATTGCCAAATTCTGTGACTAAATGTATTCTGTAGATTTTCACAGATAACAGCTACTTAAAGACATTGACATCATCCACTTATCCATGTTAGTAAAATTCTTCATTTCGAAGCTTATAAATATTTCAGAAAACATGCCAGAATTCCATCTCTCCATCCCTGCTTAGATCATCCTTAGGTAATTGTCCTTTTAAGGTTCCCATGACCTCTGTGTAAAGAAAGTTACCCAGGGTACTCTGAAGACTGTCCTGCAACCTCAAGTTATACAGTCTTTATTCAAATCTTGAGTGGCTTTGTGTCCTTGGACAAATTGACTTAACCTTTGGAACTTTAATATCTCCATCTGTATTACCAAGTAGAACATAAAACATGAAATGATACTGACCTGTTAAGTGGTAGGAAGACATACCTGGCCTGGGGCGGATTAGACTCTGAACACAAGCACTCTCTCCACAAGGATGACAGTACCCAAAGGACCAGACTTGCTCCCCAAATTGCATGCAAGTTGGAAAAAGTGGGGTTATGTTGGAGGCTTTACAGAAATACTGTCCGTGGTTAAGCTGGGATGTAGGTACTAATTAGTACCTGGTGGGGTATTTGTTGTTGTCATTTTATTGGTCCATTAAGAAGCTTGTCCTTCATTGTTTGTCCTGTTTCCCCCCTTAGTTTCCACCAAACAGTGACCACCTTCAATAGAAGATGAGTGAGCTCCTTGAAGAGTATTTCTGTAAATTTATCTTTCATCACCATTCCATTGCCTGACTCAGTACCAGCACATAGCATCTTGATATATGTATATTTGTTGACTTAAACTTTAATTTTAATGACCTGTGGATAAGTATAAAAATAATAACATGAGCTATCATTTAAAGAACATTTACTATGTGGCAGTTATAGTGCCAAGTATTAACATACCACACCTCATTCCATACCATGAGGTAGGAACTCTTGTCATCCACCTCCTAAAAATGAGTAAACTGGAACAGAAAGGTTAAGTAGGTTTTTCAAAGACCAAAGCTGCTAAGTCTGAATGGGTCTGGGTAACTTACGAGAGCCCTGTCCTCTTTACCACCACAATACAGCCATATCCACTCCTTCAATCCCAAGTAGTCTACATTATTTCTTCTCTTAATAGACTACTATTCTCCTCTGAAGACCCAAATCAAAAGGCTGTTTCTGTAAATCTGTCTTTGACCACATTTATTTGTGAATCTCATTTTGCAATCCCATCTTAATTTCTTATTGACTTACTAATCCATCCAACAATTATCTTAATGCTTACTATACATCAAGCACTATGCTAGTCTGGTCAGAGAGAAAGCTGTTAAACAATCCCATAAATGAATGTAAAATTTTACCCATTGTGAGGCAGAGGTTAAAAAAAAAAAAGGAATGTAATATTTGATTAGCCTCTGAAGGATGAGTAAGAGTTAGCAAGATGAAGAGAAATGGGTGAGGTCAGAAGGACCGGCATCTTTATTTTAAAGTCCTATTGCAGGGAGCATGGCCCTTCAAGGGCTTGCGTGATGAAGGGGAGGGGAGATTCTCCACCTGTGGTGAGACTTGTGGAAGGGTGACATCATCAGATTGGTATCTTGGACAATTGCTCTGGCTCCAGTCTGTAGGGCAGATTAGAGGGGTGCCAGAGTGCATGTGGGCAGAGCAGTTTGAAGCTATTCTGGTCACCCAGACAATGATCTAGATTAGAGAGCTGGGGTGGTGGTGATGGTGGCTACTCCAGACAGACAGACAGGCTTAAAAATACTGTGAGGAGGTCACATCCACAGACACGGTGAGAGACTAGATCTAGGGGGTGAGGGGTTGATGACCATTAGGGCTCTGGTTTGTGTAACTAGGTGGATGGTGAGATGAAGAATACTAGAAGAGGACCCTCTTATTTTTAATTCTCTTTTGGAGGTGGTGGTAATATGCAAAGTGAAAGAATTCATTAGTTTCCCTACTGCATTCATTAGGGCAGGTGATATAACTAATCCTGCAATTAGCTTGTAAGCATTTAGGGTCCAGGAAACACTTTTTATTTTTACTTAGAACCCCAGAGCTTAGCTCATAGGTTGATTTGTTTGTCTAAAAGCATGGATTTCCTTTAAAAAAAACACAACTTTTAAATAAAGTTAAGCACAGAAATATTTAAAAAAATAAAACTTTCAATATCAGTAAGAGCACCAGTTTCAAAGAGATATACACAGAGGTATTATCTTTTCTTGCTAATTTGAACCATGAAAGTTTAATCCAGCCTTGATCTTACTTTTCAACTTGATAATAAACTGTTTTTTAAAACATTCAGAATCCTTATTCTGGAGTCAGAACTAATTCCTGGGGTTAGAGGTTGTCCTCAGCTATCTTCCTCCACCCCTTTTCAGCTTTTAGCTTCTGGGCTTTTGGTTGAGGTCCTCTGGGCATGAAGACAATGAAAGACTGCATTTTCCAGTTCTGTAACTCCCATGAGTAAAGCTCATTTCTTGATTCTTTTAGACTCTGTGGCAGGGAAAGGGTTCTATCTGCTGTTGCATTCTTTCTCCACTGGCTATGAATGCACTGCAGACTGCATTCCTTTCTAACTCCCTTCTGTGAGTTGTCCTTTCCATCCTTCCCTGGGGAAGAAAGGAGCAAGAAAGCTACAGTGACAGGTTAGAGCACAAACCTCTGACTTTTTTCCAGTCAGAATGTCTTTCAGTTACTTTACTTCCTTTTCTGAAGATAGTACTTCTGCTGCCTCCCATCAGAAATTACACTGGTCTCCCCATCCTAGATCTTCTCTTTCTAATGTGTGCATCTTCTCATGAAGTGCTGAATAAATATGATCAGTATACCATTCTAACCTTTATAGTCTATTTACTAATTCATCCTGGCCAGGGGAGGACAGTCACATACAGTCCTTCCTCCTGGGTATGGGTTCATTCAAAGCGCCCTTTAATATTGATGGGGAGGGAGGTTCTTTGAGAAGAATGGAACCAATTTTGAAAATCATTGAGGGTAATCAGTGGGACAGCACGGTAGTTAGAAATGGCTTTTTATGCCTGAAGGAGATGAGAGAATCTTCCCGAGAGCTGTCAGATGATGGATAATTTGAAACCCCTTGAAATTATTTATTGGAAACAGCGACAAAAAACTCAGCCACAGTTTTCAGCTTGACAAGACAGGATTGTTTCATATTTTAAACATTCAAAGGAAACAGCAGGAAAGCTGTCATTAAGAGATCAGTGAATCAAGCCAATGAGTGAGATAATTGTTCACTGAGAAGAGGCAGCTGAATTTTTAATGCCTCCTCAGTGATGGAGGGATGAGAAGGGGATGTATTGTTGGCTCATTCCTAAGTAAGCTACCTGATGAAAGCCAGGCTTGGGCGATAGAAAGCAGAAGACAAATATCTTTGGGAATCTGGAAAAACGAAAGCAATCCTGGATCGCTCTTCTGATGGTGGTGCCAGATACAGCTGTGATAATCTGTTGGTGTTTATTTTCCTGTTCCAATCAAAATGAAGAGCCATTTGGGAAAGATTTCATTTAAGTGACGGCCTTGGAGAGGCAGCCCATTTTTGAGCACTGCCAATTGAAGGAGCTATGGCTTTTTGAGTGGAACCAGAGGGAACTCAGAGTGGCAAAATAATGCAACAAAGCATCAGCAGCAAAAACCAGGAGGAGGAATAATAGCAGGAGGAGATTCAGGCACAGTTGATCCCATGGTAGTAAAATTACTAGAGAAAAATCTCCTGTCCTTGTACCTGGGGAAGCTTTTATGGTAGTGGAGTAGCACTGGGGCTTGAAAGGGTTCTCAGAGCAACAATCTTACTTTCTCCCATTGAGGTTCACAACTAACTAAGAAAGGAGTCAGGAGATACATTTTATCTTTTTTATTTGAAGAATAGTTGATGTACACCTGTAACATATAACACTGTACAATATGGTGATTCACGATTTTTAAAGGTTATACTCCACTTATAGTTATGATGAAATATTGGCTGTATCCCATGTGTTTGTACAACATATCCTTGTAGCTTATTTTATACATAATAGTTTGTACCGATTGATCCCCTGCTGCTACCTTGTTCCTCCCTTCTTCCCTCTCCTTGCTGGGAACCACTAGTTTGTTCTCTATATCTGTGAGTCTGTTTTTTTTGTTGTTGTTATAGCCACTAGTTGTATTTTTTAGATTCTACGTATATGTGGTAACATACGGTATTTGTCTTTCTGTCTGATTTATTTCACTTAAACCTTTCAAGTCCATCCATGTTGTTGCAAACGGCAAAACTTCACTCTTTTTCATGGCTGGGTAGTATTTCATTGTGTGTGTGTGTGTGTGTGTGTGTGTGTGTGTGTGTGTATACACACACCACATCTTCTTTATTCATCTGTTGATGGACACAAATTGCTTCCATATCTTGGCAATTTTAAGGAGTGCTGTTATGAACACTGGGGTGCATGTACCTTTTCAAATTAGTACTTTAGCTTTTGTTGTTTGGATTTATACCCAGGAGTCATATTTTATCTTTAATTGAGGTAAATCTCTTTGGGACATGTGCCTCACCCAGATGACAGAGGGCTGGCTTATACTGTATCCCAGAAGGAAACATACGTATCTGGTCTCAGGAAGAGTTGGAAAATTGCTGACCTGGCTCCAGGAGCTGAATCTTTAATGCTCAGTTTACTGCAGGCCAATGTAGACCAAGATCCCCAAAGAGAAGGCAGATTTCAGTAAGAGATAGCAGAGGTTTAGCTGAGTCCTGACAGTTCTGCAGTAAAATGAGCTTAGTCACACCATAAAGAATCACTGAGAGGCCAGAAGTGTTCCTCTAAAGGAGGTCACTATATCCAGAAATACAAGGAGAGGGGGAGATAGTGTTCCCCCAACAAAGTAATTCCGGCCATTAGATCATAACATACAGTATGCCATTTAGTAAAATTACACGTTCTCCGTTTTTATTCCGTAAGTTTTCTAAAGAGCATGCATCACACGGTGCTCAGGAAATCATTGCGGACTGACTTCGTATGTACTCACTAGTTGGTGGTTTTGCCCTCAGGGATTTATCTATCTCACAGCTTTGGTGCTCAGCAAAGTACATCACAGTTTGGGGGCATGGTGGCCCCTCTGGAAACACTAATTTGGGCATGGGTCAGGGGTTTGGACGGTGCAGGCGGGCAGCTTCCTATTGCCAGTTCCATTGGCATCTAAAAATGTTGACATTGCTGCCTATGTAAGTGCCCTTCTCTCCATTTCTATTTGGAGTCACAAATTTAACCAGGCATCCCAGGAGAGGCTTCTGAGAGAAAAGGGACTGGGTCTAAAGTCTCCTTTTGATGTTCAAAATTATTGTGTTTGATTGGGACAGCAGTACCTGGAGAGAAACTTAATGTAGGGAAAGGGAAATTCTAGATGGTGCCCTGGTTTCAACAGCAGAATTTTGGTTATGCATAGAGTGTGTAGGGGAGCAAACTTTGCCACCCCTAAAATGTTTCTTTGGCATGTCAGTTATTTTGAGCTGAAAGCAATCAAGGCCCAAAAGACTCAGGTAGAAACTTTGACCTTCCCCGGCACTGCCTAAAGAATGTAGACAGAGAACCTGTTCCAGGAAGGGAACTATCACCCTAGTAAGAACTAGGCGTGTAGACCTGGGAACCTAGCAAAGTCTGTTTGTTAGAATTCCTCTCTGCGTTCCATTATCTCTGTCTTGTCCAGCAAACATTTATTTACCAGTCCTCTGCTTTTCCATCTCCATGTGAATTTCCTTCCACCCTTTTGGAGTCCCAAACCACTACTGGCAACATCCTCTTTTATCTTTAGCTGAAGATGCTATTTAAGGTGACAGTTTCAGCCCTTTTGGCAAGTTACTCAATTTTCCTGGGTCTTTCCCATGTATACATGTTATTAAACTTTGATGTGATTTTTTTTTTCCTGTTAATCTTTTGGATGTCAATTTAGTTCTCAGACCAGCCAGAAGAACCTAGCAGGGTAGAGAATTTCTTCCTCCCCAACAAGGGTAAGAGGTGCACCTAGAGTTAAGCCCCAGTGTCCAGCTTTGGCTGTGTTTTGAGAAAAATGTCTGTGTAAAGTGTCCTGGAAATGAGTGTTAATCTTGAGATGCAAGCACATTTGGTCCCTAGCTGAGCATAGAGATGGAGGGCATCCCTTCTGCTTTGGAAAGCTATGGGCCCCAAGTCAGGAGGGTCCTTCAGGGCCGGACTGGTGATGAGTGGGTAAGTGGGGGCACATCTCTGAGGGCTGCCTGGGCACCAGCAAGTGCCAAAGTGAGAAGAATCAAAGGTGTACACTGCTCCTCTCCCCTTTTGGAGACTGCGTGATGCGACAGTTAAAAGTACAGAATCTGAAGTCAGACTGCCCTGTGCTGTTAATTCCTTTCACTTGCTCTCTGTGGCCAGGTCTGTGACCTCTCCTTGCAGTTTCTGCATATGCAAAAGATGATGATGGTAATAATAATAATACCTATCTCGTGGGATTCATCAGGAGTATTAAGCAAGGCTGTCTGCTTGTCTGCCTGTCTCAACATTTCCTGGCGTATAGGCAGCACTATATTAGCGTTGGGTATTGTTGTATCTACCCATATTGGCACTTGTCAGGGCATAACGAACTCTTTCCATGAGGTGATGTTTCCTGTCACTGGAGGTACCTGCAAAGGCTGAGATACATTTATACGTTTATTTGGGAGAGGCTGGTGCACTGGGTAGGTGTGCATCGTTTCAGTGTCTGGAGCATGTGTTCTGCTGCAGAGGGTGAAGGGTCCCTATGTCCATCAAGGATGACACTTGATCCCATTCAACCAACTGTTTACCCTCATCACTCAGGATAGGAAGTTATGACCTGACCCTCACTTTTTTCTAGACTAGAGGGATCAAAAAAGGGGAGTGCATACAGGAGAACAAGTTTCTGTCCCCAGATTGCTGGCAGGTTAAAGTTGGGTTAGGAGTCGTGTGTTAGGGGCATTCCAAAGAGATCTGAGTGTCCGGAGGGCTCAGGAGGGCTGAGTTCAGGAGGCCCACCTGTTTCCTAGAGCAATGGGGGGGTCAAGTATCAGACATGTGAATGGGGAAGACTGAGGATCTAGGGTTTGCTGGGAACTTGGGGAAAATCCCAAATGGGAAGTTTTCCATCAGCTACTGCCTATGGTCTATTTGGTTCTGCACGGTTCCCAGGTATTATTGGGTAGCCACTCATGAATGGCCCCACTTGAATAGGTACAGAAGTTTTTACTGGCGCTTCTCTTCTTCTTTTTAAGAAATACTGAATAAAATGATAAACATAAAATACAACCAGGAAAAGGTACAAGCCACATCTGTGCAGTGTGAACTTATACACAGTGAATCACTCATGAAACCACGGTAAGAATGAAGAAATAGAGCACGGAGCACGGACCAGCACTTCGGGAAGACGCCCATGGCCTCTCCCACCCCAACAAAGTAACCACTATTCTATCATCATAGAGTAGTCTTGTCTGCTTTTGAACTTGTTATAAACGGAATCATATAGTTTGTTTACTCTGATGTCTGGCCTCTTGGGTTCATAATCACATTCATCTGTGTTGTCACATGTAGCAGTACTTGGCTTACTTCATTGCTGTCTTGTCGCACATTGTATGACTACCTCACAATTTATCAATTCTGCTGATTCCAACTTGGAGCTGCTATGAAGCATGTTGCTCTGATCATCCTTATGCATACATTTTGATGAACATATATTTACGTTCCTGTTGCTATATGT
The DNA here is from genome assembly GCF_011762595.2 of Tursiops truncatus. Lineage (NCBI taxonomy): Eukaryota > Metazoa > Chordata > Mammalia > Artiodactyla > Delphinidae > Tursiops > Tursiops truncatus. The sequence continues at coordinate 66,613,008 of NC_047046.1, forward strand.
TAACAGTGTGACTCATGGGGCAGGCATGTAGAACCTGCCAGTTTCCTGAAGTGGCTGTAACAATATATACTCCTCCAAGTGGTATATGAGAGTCTCAGATGCTCCACATGCTGGCCGCCTCTTGATCCTGGTAGTGTCTCTTCTGTTTTGTTTAAAACTTTAGCCATTCTAGCCACAGTGGTTCTTACCCCAGTCCTAGGTCTCTAGATGACTGGCTATTCGTATGTGTAAAATCAGTGAGATAGTATAGCTGCGGTTACTCTTGTCAGAAGAGAGCTCTAGACATCTTGGTCAAGTATTTCAAGTGAAGTTGCCTAAGCAGAACCGAGGAAATATTCTCATCTCGCAGAGCTCTTAACCCTCACTCACTTTTTAACGTGCAGTATAAATTAGGGTTGTAAACCAGAAGCCTCAATCAGATGGCTTGGAGGGCTTTTGTAAAAAGAACTGTGCTCTGGTATTGCACTAAAGTCACTGCGCCAGAATCTCTAGTTGTGCTTTTAAAATTCTAATGTTTGAATTCAATGTATTGTCATTATTGAATTTGAAAATAATATCATACCTATTTCTTTGAGAAATTGGGTCTTTATAAGAATTTGCGGGGTTGGACTTCCCTGGTGGCGCAGTGGTTGAGAGTCCACCTGCCGATGCAGGGGACGCGGGTTCGTGCCCTGGTCCGGGAAGATCCCACATGCCGCGGAGTGGCTGGGCCCGTGAGCCATGGCCGCTGAGCCTGCGCGTCCGAAGCCTGTGCTCCGCAACGGGAGAGGCCACAGCAGTGAGAGGCCCGCGTACTGCAAAAAAAAAAAAAAAAAACAGAATTTGCGGGGTAAAACACCTGTTAAAAAGAGGAGTAGTACTCAAGCATTGGGAGAGCCTCCAGTGAGGAGGGGGAGCCCTGATGTAGGCGGGGAAATTGAGTCCTCTAAGGGTGGTGGTTGAATAAGCTGTAGCTGTGTGATTTGGGGGGTCTGATAAGGCTTACTACTTTTCCTCATAGGATAGTACCCTATCTCTCCTTCCTCCATCCCAGTAGTGCAGTGAGTAGCCAAAGGGAGGAGAGGGAGCCTCTTGGACTTGTAACCCAGGGGAGGAAATTTGTTTCCTGCAAAAGCTCCTGATGTCTTTACTATTTTGGTGTTTGAGTATGACACTTCTGCCAAGGCAGCATGTCTTAAATACTTCTTTAGCTGTGAAAGGAAGAATTATTCTGTGAGTGTCATTGTATGGTTAGGCCATTCAAGATGGCTGTTCTCTTGCTCTCTGTACATGCCCTCCTCGACCAGGCCTTGCTTCACTCACATGACTATCCAATTCTCATAATTGTAAGGCTTAATTAGCCCCTGGTAACCAATGAGCCCACCTGACATAATTCCCCCTATAAATGGTAGCCTCCTTCTCCCCTGAGTAGTGAAGACTGCTGGTATGTCCTGCCTGCTGTCTGCCTCACATGGTGGGGTGTTGCTCCAGGACCCTGTGTGTTAGATCCCCTGTCTAATAAGCCATTGATATCCCCATCACTGTCTCTGGGCTCTTTCTGTGGTCTCAAGGCTGGGCAACTACAAGGCTTATAGGCCTGTAGGGTGCAGCCCAACAGTCATATTTGGGTTGGAATCAGCTATTCCAGGTTCTCTCTAATCTTTTGTCATCCCAGCATCCTTGGGATTGAAACCAGGAAGAGGGACTTCCCTGGTGGCGCAGTTGTTAAGAATACGCCTGCCAATGCAGGGGACACGGGTTCGATCCCTGGTCTGGGAAGATCCCACGTGCCGCAGAGCAACTAAGCCCATGTGCCACAACTACTGAGCCTGCCCTCTAGAGCCCGTGAGCCACAACTACTGAAGCCTGCTCACCTAGAGCCCCAGCTCCACAACAAGAGAAGCCACTACAATGAGAAGCCCGCACACCGCAATGAAGAGTAACTTCCACTCGCTGCAACTAGAGAAAGCCCACACACACAAATGAAGACCCAACACAGGCATAAATAAATAAGTAAGTAAGTAAGTAAGTAAGTTTGTTTATTTGAAAAAAAGAAGAAACCACAGAGAACATTTTAGATTCACTAAGGAAGAAACCAAATGGCCACTTTGGAGGAGATGGTGCGTTATTTCACATTTGCATCTTCTAACCAGAAGGTGCAGCTCAGGATGCTCACACTCACATGCTTCCCCTTCCATTCTAAATAGTTGAATCTGAGTTGTGAAAGTGCTTGCTTCTGTGAAGAACTTTTCCCTCTATATTTTCCAGTTACGCAGTTACCATTTGTGTAGTGAAGGATTTAACCTCACCCAGACCTTTGCCTTGGGCTTCTGGAAGATAATCTCTAAACCTTTGGAAAGTCTTTTTCTGAAGGCCTTGGGTCACACTAGATAATCTAAAAGTGTGATACAAGTTGGGGACTAGCCTCATCTTAGAGTCTAACAATGTGATTTAGAGTGTGTACTTTGGGTCATACGATATTAGCTTGACTTCCAGAGGGGCTAGAGACTGAGATCAGGCGCTTGGGCAGTCAACTATGCCCATGTGATGGAGTCCCAATAATAACTCTGGATACTGAGGCTCAGGTGACCTTCTCTGACTGGTAATACTCCAGGAATATTATCACTCATAATTGCTGGAAAAAGTAGTGCTGTCCATGACTCCACTGGAAGATGACAATTGGTAGCTTTGTGCTTGGAACTTTCCTGGACTTTGCTCCATGTGTCTTTTCCTCTGGCTGATGTAATCTGTACCCTTACATTGTACTAAACCGTAACTGCAAGTATAAATCTTTCAGTGAATTTATGAGTCTTTGTGGCAAATTGTTGAATCCCAATGTGGTCTTGGGGACCCCTGAGCTTGTAATTGGTGTCAGAAGTGAAGGTGGTTTTGCGGACTCTAACTTTGCATCATTATGATTTTGGTCAAAGGAAGTCTCATTTTTATTTAGGGGCCATCTGCTTCTGCTGGAGTCACCTTATAGTCATTTAATTTAAATGTTTTCCAAATTGTGGAGAAAGGTGAGCTCTCCTTGATCTCTGATGCATTATGGGATACAGCCAAAGGTTATATTCTATCCAGTTCAGTTAAATAAATCAATTACTAGTTTGAAGGTCCTTTTCTACCAGATAAATTAGTAGAGTTCCTGGCTTCAAAAAACTTTTCAGTTTGTCCTGAGATAGAAGGTGAAAACTGTCATGAGATTAATAAATTCTAACTAGTCTGCAGAGTTCAATGAGGAGAGATTACATCACCTTAGAAGGTTCAGCACTATGGACATTGTATTCAAGTATATTATATGCATTGTAAGTATAGGAATTACAGATTCTTGTATATTAGAGATTATATGCGTTAATCATAAAATGTGAAACCAGAATAAAATCATAAAATTAAAAAAAAAGTGTTTTTCAAAATACAGTTCTTAGACATGACTCAGGTTTTCCCTAAAGCATTTGTGGAGAGGTGGAGGCCCCCAGTGGAAGTCCAGTTGGGAAATGCTTGTTATGTTATTCCTTTTGGCTTCATTAGGAGCCCTCTGATACTTTTATAATCTATTTTATGTGTAACTTTACTTTTATAAAAAAAATTACTGTTAAAACACACATATATATCCAGATACATAGATCTAGCAATCCCTTTCTTACAGACTTTGTAAGGAACATGGAACCAGCGAAAAGCTTTGAAAGAAGAATGACATTTTCAAGACTGTACAAGAAGGTCTATCAGTGATGAATACAGTCAGTTATAAAGGGAAAGAGGTGGCAGCATAGTTGACATTGCCGAAGACTGAGTTAGGACAGTGAATGGAGAGGCAGGGGTAGATGTCTTTTACATCTTGGAAGCAAGATGGATTTGTTGGACATGGGCAGCTAGAAAACAGAAAGCAGAGCCAAAGATGACTTTGAATACAGCTATCTAAGAACCTCAGACATTGAGAGGGCAAGAGGCTGCTCTCCATGAGAAATGACAAGGTTAGTTTTATACGTGACAAGGGTAAGATGCCAAGAGCACCAAAAGGCAACTGAAAATGTAGGATCAGAAGTTATCTACTCAGGTATACTCCAGAATCCATTAGGAAGACCAATGTCATTAAAGAAATGAGAAATTCCACCCAGGAGATGGATCCTTTAAATTACCTCAATAAATGCTTGAAAGATGTGTTTTAAATGCATTTGAGTTGTAGTACCCATGAAAGATGACTTACACAGATACAGTTTAAAATCTCATGTTTTAATAGGAATGTTAACACTTTTGGCATCTTCTTACCTAGGAGAAATGAATCTTCATAAAATACTGTTCTGATCCTGCCAATTCCCTGATCTAAATGTTTAGTAGCTATCTGTTTTCAGATCTGCCAAAATTAGGGAAGCTTCCTCTCCTGGGTGAGGTTTTATTTCAAGTCTTTGAACTGCAGTGAATGTAAATCACAGGAAAATAAGATAAAAACGTGTCCAAATGATTCCAGATTCCCCTACTTTGTATCAGAAGGAATATGAAACAATGTCAAGATGTTACCTACTCTGCTTCCAGCTTTCCAGTGGAGGTATACATCTTTAATTGGAATGGTCTTAAGCCCTCCCCATCTTTCCCACTCTTCCCCCCTCCCAGCCAAAAACACTTATTTCCTTATTGGGGACCAGGGGCTAATAGAGGTGTACTAATAGAGGTGGTTCCCCACAGCTTGTGTGAGAATATTGGAAAACTACACCAGAAAGTGTCGTTAGTTTCTCTGAGGCAAATGAAAAAAAAAAAAAAATTTACTGCAGCCTGTACCAAGGTAAAAACCTGTTTACTCCCCGCCTTTTTTTGGGGGGGGGGGATCCAAAATCTACAAAACACAGACCAAAAGAAGGTGTTACTCATCCTCTATTGGCATAATTATGCTAGTATTGCATGGGAAAGGAATGGTGAGCTAGGATTTAAACACAGTGTGTTCTAGTCTGTTCTCACAAAGTTCTCTGTTAACTTTAAGAAACTCTAGACTCCCTATTTTGTTGTGAGAGACAAATAGTATGTTCAGATCTTAGCCAATGTGTTCCGTCATCACAACCCCTTTTAGTGCACTTGCAGTTCTGGAGCCCTCTCGTGGCTTTAGAGCAAGGATGTCTGAGAAAGGAACAAAGGTGTCAGTGCTCAGCTTCAGTGCATCAAAACGGGTTCCTTAAAAGTGCTATAAATACAACAGATATGGAGACAGGAGTTTTGATTAAAAGAGCCAGACTTCTGAGTATGAAAAGCTACACTGTGATCTCAGACCATAAAGTATTATTAACACACATCTGGGAAGTGTTGGTGAATTGACAATCGGCCTTAATCAGTTCTAGATACAAATGGAAGGGCACAGATTTAAGATAAAGAGGCATTGCAAGGAAATCTGAAAAGAGAAGTCATAGGAGGGCTAGAACACCTGGATTCATTTCTGGGAGTTAGTTGTGTATGAAGGAGAGCTCTACGGCTCACAGTGGCAGAAGTTCATGGACTTCCTTCTCATGTCTTCTTGTTGTTAGTATAGAGGCTTCATGAACAGTTAAAAAAAGAAGGAAGTCACATTATTGATCAACAACACGCATCAAGAACTATCACATAATATCATATCTTGTTGGAAAAATCTCATGTCATAGTAGGCATACGGCAACTTGGAATAAAGCCTAGATTACCAAGCTCCCTTGGGAGCTGGGTGTCAGCCAGGTAACTAAGTTGTGGTCAGTGAAATTAAGTGACAGGTGTGAATGCACTTCTGGGAGGAGTGCTTTAAGGAAGAAGATAATTCCACTTTTTCCTTCTTACTATATTCTATGTGGAGACCACATTGATAAGTATGGTGGGGTAATGAGAAGGCATCCTGTCCCCAGTGCTCAGCCCTGGACTGCCAACATTTACACGAGAGGAAAAGAAATTTCTACCTGTTTAAGCTACTGTTATTTTGGATTTTCTGTTGGAGTTAAGCTTAGTGAATAAAATGTGGTCTACTACATGATAAAGTCAGTTTTTTTAAGCTCTAGCTTTTAGCCCTGTAATAAAGTACCATTTAAAAGAAAATTCCCATCCAGTACTGCTAAGAAGTACTGGTAAGTTTGGTTAACTCCTGAAACAGTAGACAAAAAAATGCTTATGTAAAGAATGTATGAATGAAACAATGGAGCCAACTGACAATTTATTTATTTATTTATTAAGTAAATAAATTTACTTATTTATTTGAAGCCGAGTTTAGAGATGAATTGCCTAAAAAGGACATTTTAAATCCAAATTCACTGATGGTACCATTTATCACCTTTCCAGGTCACTGGGCTAGTCATTTCTCCACTTTGTACCTGCAATTCTAGGAATTTTCATAACAAAAGACAACAATAGATTGATGAGATCAGAGCAGACTGGGATTACGTTTTAACTCTCCTACCATGAAGTCCTTGTCCAATCACTTATCCTCTTCAAAACTGCTTCCTCCTCTGGAAAAAAGTCATTGGGTTAAAAGTTTAAAAGTTGTCTAAGGTAGTGCTTCTCAAATTTTAATGTGCATTTGAATCACCTGTGAATCTTATGAAAATATAGAGTCTGATTTAGAAAACTTTCACAATGAGGCCTGAAGTTCTGCATTTCTAACAAACCCCCAGGAGTTGTTTGATACTGCTGGCCCACAGAACACACCTTGAGTAGCAGGGTTCCAAGAAGGCACAATTCCCCAGCTGTGTGACTGAGATCTCTTAGACTATCTCTGTGAGTGTTTTGCCTTGAGCTGCCTAAATTTACCTGCCTAAATTTCTGATTTTTAGCACATTCCTCTCTCTTGGGACACCAAGATTGTCAATAAAGAGACAACTGCAATCAGAGGACCTGGGCCTTTCAGTGGTCAAGAGAGGGCCCTGCCTTTTCATTTTTGTGATTGCTAGTCTATTTTAATATGAAGAAATGCCAAAGAAGAGTTATTAAAAAACAAAACAAACCTGTGGTAAGCTTTAACATTCACCCCATTGAAACTTTTATCACTTAAAAAATAGTAGAAAATCTTGTTCTACTTTCAAGATGATCAAAAGATTAACATTTCATTGTACACTCTAGGTGGTATGACTGAACATTAATGTAAAGAAAAATAAATCTCTTTTCAACTCTAAACATGTCTATGTTGAAATAACTTCAATGGAAAATAAGTCATTTTTGAATCTGAGGCCAACACCACATGCCTCTTCCTTTTCTACCCTGACAGGCTCTGCTCACTCAAACTTTGAGACTTCATAAGTAGCCTCACCTCTCATCTTATACCTCTGTCATATAGGGATGTTTTTGATGACAAATAATAGAGCCAGTAGCCTCATTGCCTTCATTAAGGAGGGAGTTTGTAGAGGTCCTTACTCTCCCATTCTAGAAGTTCCATCCTCTGACAATGTGATCTTGGAGGGAAGGCCCTTCCCACCACAAGTATTAGTGGACATACAACTAAGTTATGGCAAGTAGCACAAAAAGAAGTTTTCTGGAAGGTCCTGAAAAAGTTTCCTTCCCTAGAAAAAGATATAAGGAAAAAAGAAGTCACCCCCGTGTCACATTCTACTTTCTGATTTTTTAATGCAATTATGTATGGATACAATGCTTAGTTCAAGAGGGTTTGTAACAGTTCTGAGATCAACACAGACCCTACTCAGTTTTCTGATCTCCCTGAGCCCCAGATCCAACAGTAGAAATTACCCAACTCTACTGGGAGTTTTTGTGGTATCATTCAGAGGTGTCAATAAGTTGGCCTTATTTGATGGAAAGATGACTTGACAGAGCTAGGAAATTTCCCTTCTTATAAATGCTGTCAAGGGTCTCTTTAAGAGAGGTGGGGAGAAACTACCAAAAATCAGACCTTCCCTTGTGTACTCTGAGATGATCCTTAGAGATTGCTATGAGACAGTGTTGTATAGTATGAGAAACAAGAAGAACGAGAGCCAATTCTTGTTCTACCAAGACTGAATTCCATACTTCAAATAAATCAATTTTTCTGATATTTATTTTTTCTTGAAAGTTTAGAAGCTTAGAATAGATGCTCTGTATGTTGCTTTTAACTCCAGGAGTCAATTAATCTGATCCTAGTCTGCTTGATTGTCTGTCATCCTTTAAAGGATCAAGTAAAATGTAAGATACAATTTTAAGACACAATTACCCAGAATTATTGAAACATCTGCTTAGTCTTCATTAATCCATTCAACCATTCATTCATTTTTTTAAATGGAGATGTAATTGGTATAACATTCTACTCGTTGTAGGTGTAAAACACAATGATTTGGCAGATGTATATATTGCAAAATAGTTACTGCAATAATTCTGTGAAAAATACTGTAAGAATTTTGATAGGGATTGCATTGAATCTGTAGATTGCTTCGGGTGGTATGGCTATTTTAACAATATTCCTCCAATCCATGAGCATGGATTATCTTTCATCAGTGTCTTAAAATTTTCAGTGTACAAGTGCATGTATGTGCAAATAGTGACAATTTTACTTCCTTTCTGATTTGGGTGTCTTTTATTTCTTCCTACGTGCTCTGGCTAGGTCTTCCTGTACCATATTGAATAAAAGTGGTGAGAACGGGCATCCTTGTCTTGTTCCTGAACTTAAAAAGCTTTCGTTTTTTCATCATTGAGTATTATGTTAGTTATGAGCTTGTCATATATCTTTATTATGTTGAGGTACGTTTCTTCTATACACACTTTGAGAGTTTTTATCGTGAATGGATGTAAAATTTTGTCTTTTTTCTGCAGCTATTGAGATGATCATGGTATTTATATGTTCTTTTTTAATGTGATGTATCCCATTGATTTGAAGATACTAAACCATTCTTGCATCCCTGGAATAAACCTCACTTGATCATGGTGTATGACCCTCTTAATGTATTGTTGAAATTCAGTTTAGGATCTTTATATCTGTATTCATCAGAGATATTGGCATATAATTTTCTTGTACTGTCTTTGTCTGGTTTCGGTATCAAGGAAATGCTGGCCTCATAAAATGAGTTAGAGCATTTTTCCCTCTCTTGTATTTTTTTGGGAGAGTTTGAGAATGATTGATGTGAATTCTATCAGACATTTAAAGAATTAGTCACTAGAGTCACCTGGTCCTGGAATTTTGTTTGTTTGGGTGGTTTTTGATTACTGATTCAGTCTTCTTATCAGGAATTGGTCAATTCAGATGTTCTATTTCTTTATGATTTACTCTTGGTAGGTCGTATGTTTCTAGGAATTTATCTATTTCTTCTAGCTTGTCCAACTTACTGGCATATAATTGGTCACAGTATTCTCTTGTGACCCTTTGTATTTCTGTGGTATCAGTTATAATGTCTCTTCTTTCTTGTCTAATTTTAAGTCCTCTTTTTTTTTCTTTTCCTTTGTGACTCTAGCTAGAGACTTGTCAATTTTATCTCTTTAAAAACACAACTCTTAATTTTATTGATCTCTTCTATTGTCTTTTTAGTCTCTATTTCAGTTATTTCTGCCTTTGCTCTTTATTTCCTTTCTTCTAATAAATTTGGGCTTAGTCTGCTCTTTTCTTGTCCCTTGAATCGAAAAATTAGATTAATTATTTGTTATCTTTTTTGTTTCTTAATGTAGACATGTATCACTGTGAACTTGCCTCTTAGAACTGCTTTTGCTGCATCCCACAAGTTTTAGTGTCTTATATTTCCATTTTCATTTGTCTCAAGGTACTCATTCATTTTTTAATCTGTGTGAGCCCTAAAAAAAGGTGGTTACTTTTTAGATTTTTGTTGTGATTCTTTAATTACTTAGTGCTATTCCATATAGGTATTCTTGTGCTTGGCTTTCAGAGTAACTAAACATTGTTTTGCCCCAATATTTTATATGAAATGTCTGATAATAGAATTATTTTTAAGTATATGGTATGGAATAGAGTCAGGAAAATTACTTGAGAAATGCAATGGAAATGTAGGGAAATACTGGATGAGGCATGATAGTGAAAGAGAAGATTAACTTTCTTGGCATTGGTCTGAGCAATGCTATTTTGGGGATATGACACCAAAACTATAGGCAACAAAAGCAAAAAGTAGACAAGTGGGATTGCATTAAACTAAAAATCTTCTGCACAGCAAAGATAACCATCAATAGAGTGGAAAGACAACCTATGGAATGGAAGAAAATATTTGCAAATCATATATCTGGTAAGCAGTTAATATCCAAAATACATGAGGAACTCATGCAACTCAACAGCAAAAAAACCAAATAATTAAATTTAAAAAATGGGTAAAGGAGCTAATAGACATTTCTCAAAAGAAGACATGCAAATGGCTCACAGGTATATTAAAAGGTGCTGAACTTCAATAATCAGGGAAATACAAATCAAAACCAAAATGAGATATCACCTTACACTTGTTAGAATACTATTATCAGAATAGTATACTATGTAGAATACTATACACACACACACACACACACACACACACACACACACACACACACACACACACACAGTGGAATACTATTCAGTCTTACAAAGAAGGAAATCTGGTCTTTTTGATGATATGGATGAACTTGGAAGACTTTATTCTAAGTGGAATAAGTCAGACACAGAAAGACAAATTTAGTATGATCTCACTTATATGTGGAACCTAAAATAGTCAAACTCACGGAAGTAGAGAGTAGAATGGTGGATGCCAGGAGCTGAGGGGAGGGGGAAATTGGGATACAAAAGGTACAAAGTTTTAGTTATGCAAAATGAATAAGTTCTGTAGATCTAAAGGAAAACACTGTGACTATAGTTAACAATATTGTATTTTATACTTGAAATTTGCTAAGAGGGTGCATCTTAAGTGTTCTCACCACACTCAGGAAGAGATGATGACTATTGGAGCTGATAGATACGTAAATCAGCTTGATTGTGGTGATTACACAATGGATACATATATCCAACTATCAAGTTGTCCACCTTAAATATATTTAATTTTTAGTTGTCGACTATACCTCAATAAAGCTAAAAGAGAAAATGGTAGCTATAGATATATTTGAGTATCATTGCTCTGTACACCAGAAATAATCAATCATGTTAAAAAATAAGAATTTGTAGTATTCACTATTTTCATAAACATCGCTGCTAATGTTACAATGTGTGTGTGAGAGAGATGGGAAGTGGGGGGATTTTGAGTAGCCTTGTGAGCAGGTAACAGCCATTTCTGAGCTCTTTACCTGTTAAGCAATTCTTCCATTGAGAGAGAATGTTGACTTTTGGAGGAGTCTGTTTAAGATGTTGCCTCTTACACATGACTTCCTCCATAAGGAGAAACAAGATAAAAATTTTCATTCTAATAATGATTTTTTACCTATCTATTCTAGGACACATTCAGCAGTTCTTCAACTTAGCTGTCATAGTAAAAATATTTTACTTTGGGGACAATTAGTACCATCATGTCAAAACAGATTTCTCCTCACAACTTCCTCATGTGGATGTTGAGTGATCACAGAACAAGAGCATGAAGAGTATTTCATAGCGCAATGTTCTGGAGCCTGACAGGATGAGGCCCTGCTCTTTCCAGCCTTGGTGATGGGTAGCCAGAGGCTGTGGGGGCCCTTTAAGAGCTACTTTGGTTGACAGGTGTTGTTTATTGGAGTTCTGGATGCAGTGCTGGAGGAGGTGGCATCCTTTATGTTGTAACATGCTGTGTGGGAGCTGAAAGACAGATTGTGTGTGGACATCATTTGGTGGGAGCTATTCTTAGGTCTGTGGATAGCCACAGGATTTAGGGCCTGAATCCTTGGCCAAATGAACAATACTCTTGCAATTTAATAAGATCAGAGGCTCTCTGTATACACCATGTTTTCTCATCTCTTATTAATGTAGAAGGTGTATGCCAACCTTTTGATAGGGAAAAGCTAGGGAGAAATCAACAACAAACTAATAATTCCCCCGTGTCTGTCAAGGCTGTTTAATATTGTTTACTTAAATTTCATTTCCTGAAGTCAGTGGTTTTAACTTAATTCTTGGAATTATCCCCAAGGACCCAGAGAGCACCATATTGGATGGGGTGTTTCATAAGTGTGGGGTCGCCTATGAGAGTGGCTTTTTTTGTACACCCTTATGTTTCTGATATTTCAATCTCAGTATGAATAAGAAAGTTCAGCTCCTCCACAAAAATGAAACGTTCCAGCGCTACCTGTTTGTTGTTAAATGTGGGAAGGTAAAATCGTGAAAGACCCATTTTCAAATAACTGACTGCATTTTAAAATTTTCATTGTCCCTTAATTTAAAACCCAAAGACTGTTCAAAGCACACTGTCCAACGATTAGGGAGAAATTGTTTATATCTTGATGTAATTTTTTATGGCATTTTGAACTTAGTCATTTTAATAGTACCTTTAAATGTTTATTGGTTCAGAGGCACTATTTTCTTTAACTTCGTCTCAGAGTATCTGGAAAACTCAACAAGCCATTATTTATGACCTTCATTTGAATATGATCTCCTTTAAGATTCTGGTACTTTAAACCTAGAATTTGGCTGTGTTGCATGGGCATGTTAAAATAGATAACTGGGCAGCATATTGAGGTATTTAAAAGAGAAAGTGACTGCTTAATGAGTGTCCTATAAGCTGTTTAGATTTCATGAATCACTGGAGCCTTGCTCTTCCCCTCACCCTTTTAGTGTCCTCAAAACCTCTCTTCCAGTTCTAGTTAAATACGCTCAAACATAAATATGATCAAGCACAAAGATATATCTTTATGCCGTCTTTGAATCTTACTAAAAAAACAAGAAGGATAAAAAATAAAAACAACTGCAACCCTAAAGGACAAAGAGATGAAGAAAGACAAAAGCATCAAAGTATCAGAAGGAGAGTAATCTATGGACAGGAGGTAAATGACTTAGCAGTCTTGGCAGGATGTAAGACAGCCATGGGGGAAACTGAGCAGAGTTTGATTTGTATTGGAAACCCTAAAAGATACAGCAATTAGCACCATCTGGTACCCCCGAAAGTGAGATTGAAAATAGGATAGGTCTGAAGTCTGAAAGTCTGAAGAAGCATTTTAGATCCCACATCATTACTCTTTCCATCTGGAAGACTTCCCTCCTCAACCCCAGGTACAAGGGTGGAGGAGTATCCTCAGGAGAGTGGATACCTAGACTCTGCTGGGAACTCATCACATCAAGGGTAGGGGTAGCAAGTTGATAACTACCAGATAATGTAGAATATCGTTAGGAACCTTGAAATTCCCAAATCCCTTCCTTCACTAGGCTCCCTCCCTGCAGCTAGCTTAATTGCCTTCATGCAGAGGTTGAAATGTTCTTGGATCTGATTAATACAAGAGAAAATAATCTAATTATTTAGTTTCTGAGTGACCCACTCTTTCATATGAAAGGCTAGCCAAGAGTCATCAGTCATGTTTCTAGCAAAGCCAACATCACATGGCAGATGGCAGACACACACATAAGCAGGCGCATAGAGAAACACAATTTTATTAGCATTCTCAAAGAGCTAGAAGATCCAGCATATATGACCCCAAATAAGATTCCATTAAAACAATTCTTTCAGAGGGTAAAAAGGTTTTGAAAATTAAAAGTAGTAGGAAAATAAAAAAACACATAAGATAAAGTTGAGAATCTCTTAGGAAGCAGGGCATTAACAATGACACTAACAAAGGTTCTTAAAAGGAGAGAAATGATGAGAAAAGTAGGATCATTCAAACGGGCCCACCATCTGGCTAATGGGACTCAGGCAGGGAGAAGAGGGAAACTGATGGGAGCAAATTATCAGAAATAATTAAATTTTCCAGGTCTAAGGAACATGAGTTTCCATATTTAAAGAGCTCACCAAGTACCCAGCAACATTATATGAAAACAGATAACAAGGCACATCATAGTATAATTTCAGAGCATGAAAGATTATGCTAAAATCCTAAAGTTTTCAAGAGATGAAAAACAAGTACAAATACAGAAACTCAACAAAAGCAATTGTCTGCAAAAGGTCAGAAATTAGAATCAAATTGAGCTTACCCATCACAGCAATTCAGGTCGGAAGACCTAGATTTCTATATTCCCAGATCCTCAAGTGAGTAGAAATAGACATTTCTCAAACATGCAAGGTCTTAAAACATTGTCTACCATACTGTCTTAATTAGGAAGCTACTAGGATGATCAATCTCAGTGATATACAAAGTAAGCACAGTAAGCACAAAATAAAATATATGAAATAGAATAAATGCACAATAAATGAATGAAACCCAAGGTAGATCTTGAATTCTAGGCCAGTGAATTTAGGCTGTTGCCTCAGGTGCAACCAGAGATTTGTGGAAGTTGCTGTTGAGTTCATTGCAATAAGATTTTTGACTCTAACCCTCAAATTCACTTCTGGGCCTTCAGTAGAGTCTGTGTTGTATGTCGGGGAGCATCACTGCACACCCTTCTTGGACACCAACCCCTGAGGACTGAAGACCATAAGCTGTTCAAGTCTGGGAAGCTGCATGGCCAGCCAGCCAGCTGAGAGCGCCCAGGGTTGATCTGCAACATCAGAGCCTTTACTGGGCTCACAGCCTGCTTCCTTTGGGGTATTACCCTCAGCACCATAGGCAAGCAGTCTTCCCTTGGTTTGTATGTTCTGTGTATCCACTTTTTATGAAAACACTTACAATGCATCTCTCTGTGCCATTTAAATGAGGTTGTTCAGTAAAAGCAACACATAACCAGAAAAGAAAGCTAACCAATGACAGTACAGTTGACTCTTGAGCAACACGGGTTTGAACTGCTCGGGTCCACTTATATGTGGACTTTTTCAATAAATATGTGCTACAATACTACACCATCTGCAGCTGGTTGAATCCGCAGATACAAAGGAACCCAGGATATGGAGAGCAGACTGTAAGTTATATGTGAATTTTCAACTGCATGGCAGGGCAGTGTCCCTAATCCCTACCCCTTTGTTCAAGGGTCAACTGTATCTTATATTGGAGCAATCCTTGGATTTCGTAAAGCACTTGAACAAACTATTTTTTTAATTAATTAATTTATTTATTTTTGGCTGCATTGGGACTTCGTTGCGGTGTGCAGGCTTCTCATTGCAGTGGCTTCTCTTGTTGCAGAGCACAGGCTCTAGGCATGTGGGCTTCAGTAGTTGTGGCATACAGGCTCAGTAGTCGTGGCTCACGTGCTCTAGAGCGCAGGCTCAGTAGTTGTGGTGCATGGGCTTAGTTGCTCCGCCGCATGTGGGATCTTCCCAGGCCAGGGATCAAACCTGTGTCCCCTGCATTGGCAGGCAGATTTTTATCTACTGCACCACCAGGGAAGTCCCTTGAACAAACTATTTTTATCTGACACTCAAAAACAGGACTGTGAAATAGAAATGTCGGCTCTTTTTCCAGTTAAGTAACTAAGAAAACTCCAAAGCTAATCGGGAGTTGAGAAAGAGCTGGGCCCGTGGACTCTGGATTCTTATTCCAGTGCCCTTTGCCCTTTATCATATGGATTCTAAAGAAAAAAACCAGAAGTGGCGATGCCTGGCAGGCCATCATCTTTATTCCCACTCTATAGTGAGCACTTCCTTTGGGCTCCTGAGGTTGGTTTCTTCTTACGTGGTGACAATTATCATTTCAGAACTAATGCATGGTACTTGTAGGAGATATGCATTTCTTTTCATTTGTCCCTGCTTCCATAAATAAGTCTTCTCTGTTTTCCAGAAGATTCTTAAAAACTCTTAAACATTCCTCCCAAACACTAACAGGATATTTCGTCAGTGCATGTTCTGGTTCTACCCAGCCTTCAAAGGCTGAGTCCTTCAAGTCACTTCCCCTCCCTGGGAATTGTGTTAACCATCTTATTTATCTATCTTTCAATAGGACAAAAGAGTTGAAACAAACATTCTCTAAGATTCCTCTAGTGCTAGTATGCTCTATTCTGTAATTCTGTTCATTTCCCAGATTTAATGGAGTTACATTGCTTAGACAAGAGAAATGAGGATATTTTATGGTTTTGCTAAATGGTCACCTAAGAAGGATGGTAGTAAAGAAGGCAGAGTCGGGGAAAAGAGCTGGAATGTTTCTTGTTCACAAAATTATATATTAATGAAAGCCATCTTTTTTTTGAACATTTACTATGTGCCCAGAAATGTTCGGGGCACAGTACATACTATCAGTAATGTTCACAACATCTCTTTAGAGTAGGTGCTATTGTCTTCATTAACCACTTTAAAAAATATCAGAAGAGTCACATTTTGTACATAAGAAACACACACAAATAATCAAATGATACAGAGAATTCTAAGTTTGCAAAGGAGATTGAAGAGTAAACGGAAAAGTCCCAACTGCTATCCATCCCCAAACCAACTCAGAAGAGCTACAGTGGTTTCCTAAGTGTCCTTTCCAGTACTGAGAGAGTAAATGGCTAGAAGCAGAATTGCTGGGATGTAGAACATCCATATTTTGATGTTGATAAATAGGGCCTATTTGTCGGGGCCCAGCAGGAAGGGCAGGTTAAGAATCATGGGATTGGAGAAATATGAAACAGTAGCTCACGCTCAATTCACAAATCATTTGGTATATTGCACACAATTGACAACACAACACAGGTTAGTCAAAGTAGGGAAAGGGGGGTAATGAACCAGTCCAAGGAGAAGTTCAGGAAGGAGGCCTCTCAGCGGGAGCTGTGGTCTCTGGTCTGGTCTGGAGTGTTATCTAAAATAACAGTTTATCCCTCTAAGACACTTGCAGTCCTACAGCTGACGTTTCAAAACAATGAATATGAAAGTTAATGTTGGCCAGTGTGACTCCATTTTGAACTACTTACCATGTCTTAACATAGCTTAAATCTTAAGTTTCACACAAGATGAGTAGGAATCGTAACGAGAAAGAAATCACGTCATAACAAGGCCAGATTATTCGCCTAAAATGTACTAATTTACATTCGCCTAAAATGTACTAATTTTCTACCAACGTGGGAAAAATATTTTTTGTCAATTTTATCTCCTTCTGTGGTTTATGACTGAATATCATTAAACCTTTAAAATCTACAGCAAGTGAATAGAAAAATGGACCTCAGTTTTTAAAATTTTTGATGGTGAACAAGTTTCTTATTCATTGGCCAATTTCATTTCCTTTTGTGAAATACCTCCTTGTATACTTGTTTTGTTTTTTTCTTCCTACTGAGTTATTCTTCTTTATTTTCTTGATTTATGAAATCTCTTTATACATTAAAACCTTAGGCCCTTTTCTGTCATATGCCTTAGAAATGTTGCTCAAACTTGTTATATATACTTTTCATTCATTTCTTCCCCAGTAGTTTAAACACATTTCATGGCATCTGTTTAAATGCTAAAAGGTTTTCCCCTTACCAAAACGACAAAAAATTTCAATCAAGCTTTTGTATATTTGTTTTTATGTTTGCATCTCTGATTTATTTGAAAAAGCTTTCAGATGTTTCTATATAAGAAATGAGGTTGAGATCCAACTGAAATTCTAATTCTCCCATTGATAGCTGGACAAGTGTTGGAACATAATTTCTTGAGTCGTTTTCTCACTGCCTTATTTAAAAATCATCTTTACAATATTATAAGTTCCTCTCTACATTTTGGATAATTTCTGGACTATTCATTACAATTCGGTTCAATTTATCTGGTTTCCTGAGGCAGCACTACAATTTTTTAAATTATTTTAACTTTAAAAACATTTTATTTTTGGATAAAAGAGTCCAACTTTTTTTTTCTTATCATTTTTCTGGCTTGTATCACATTTACTTTACCAAATGAATATGGTCATTGTGTTTTATGCTTCTGATGTACTATAGGTTTAATATTTTTAATTTCTTGTTCATTTGAATCTATATTCATATGTAAAAATGGTAAGAGGGGTTTTTGTTTGTTTGTTTGTTTTTACTGAAAGTGTGGGCAGTTGTATTTATCCAGTTTTGGTATCAATCTTACTCTACCTTTACAAGAAGAATTTGAACCTTTTTCCCATGGTAGGAATAACTAATTCCCATTGTAAAGATGGCAAAAGTGAAGCTACAAGAAGTAACTTGCCCAAGGTTATACATCTGTTAAAGAACAGAGCTATGATTTTTGTCCACTGAATTAGGAAATACTTATCGAGACTGGAGCATTCGCTCCAAAATAAGACACTAGATATTAATAACATCCCTTAAATTTATAAAATTGCCTCATGTATAACTTGTATATAAATGAGTACAATCAATTTATAAGATCACACCATGTTTTTCAAATAATGCTTGTGCCCATTACACTGCTTTTTTCCCCCAGTACCCCTTCTAAATACAAGGAGGAGACTAAAGGTTACATGGCACCTGGGTTGATAATGACCCAGGTGCATCCTTTCTGTGACTTGAATAGTCTCTCCCTAAGAATTAGCTGTAGTCTTTCCTCACTCAGAAGAATATGACAAGTTTTTCCACAAAGAGAGTCAACATATTTTGGTTAAAACTTCACCCTGTCAGGGAGGCTGCTCTGCTACCATTAGAGCTTTTAAGCAAGGATGAGATAATCACAATAATTATCTTCCATTAGCAAAATGATCTGGCACCAGATTCTTCTTCCAGTTCTCACAGCCTCCCTTCTGGAGCAAAGAGCATCTCAAATGGGCTTCAAGAACACTTGCAGTGGAGAATAATCAGAAGTATAAAAATGAGCTGGAGGTGGGTGAATTAATCAAAGGATCAGGAGGGATGAAAGGCTCCAAATCAGAAAAATCTGCTAATTTAGGCTAATATAATTTAGTTTTTGTCTTTCCAGAAGATTCATTTAGAGCAGCCTTCCAATTAGTATACTTGCATCACAGCATCAGTAAGGCACAAAACATTTGGATGTATCAATTCAGCATTGACCCATCTAATTCATTTCCTCTTAAGGGTAGTAAATAAGGCTTATAAAATTATACTCATTACTTTAATTCGAGGTTTAATGTAAAGAAAGAATCTCCTTCTATGGGGAATTCAAAAGGAATTCATAACCTTTGGCTAGGTCTTTTCTCTCTTTTACACAGATATAATTAGACCCCGAAATTTCAAGAATTTTTCTATTTAGTGGCTCTTATGTTTTTAAATCACCACTTCTATCAACACCACAACCATCATCATCATCATCATCATCATCATCATCATCATCATCATCATCATCTCCTTTATGATCACCATTTTCTGCTGTGTGAGTAATGCCGTTCTGTGTTCTTTGAAGGAAGTTGCAAAGAAAACTGAAGCCCATGCTTGCCCAGAGAGTGTTTATAACAAAAGGGGAAAGTATATTATCATTCTGATAAAACTGTCAGTACAGGCAAATGACACACATCCTAACATAGGTCATCTATGACATTGACACACTAAAGGAGTGCTAGTGAAAGCAGGGCTCCAGAGTTATTAGACTCAGCGATTGTCTGTTCCACGAATGCAGAGGCCATGTCTGCTTTGTCTACCGCTATATACCCACCACCAAATGCAATGTCTAGCCCCTGGCTGGGGCTCTGTAACTCTTCATTGAAATGGGGACACAGTTAAATGGAGGGCTAGCTCCAGTCATTGAGGTTAACATACTTGTTTCTAGACGTTACTGTGCATTGAAATCACCTAGGATCTTTAAAAAATACTTATGTCTGGCTCCCACTCTCAGACTTTCAGATTTAATCGGCGTTGGGTGCAACCTTCTCAGCCTAATTTTTTAAAGTTCCTAGGTGATTTTAATGTTCAATAACTTTTGGAAATCACTGTTACTATAATTAAAAGTCTGACATTGCACACAAGGCAGTCCCAGCTTATGATCATATTAAGCAATAAGTCAACTTTGCAAACATTTACTTAGCACCTGTTAGGTATGAGGCATTCTGCATGGCTGTAGGGAATATGGAAGACATACAGCATGACTTTTGGGGTTTCCCATTGATCCCATCAAGACAAACATGAAACAAAAAGATGCATGTTAAATAATATAAGGTGATGACGTAAAAAATATTGCAGAATATGGTAATTGGTATATGATTTACAAGTGAACCAACAAATAATTAAGAAGCTCATAGGAATAAGAGAGCTTTCCTTCTGAAGTTGTCAGGGAAGGCTCCACAGACGAAGGGACTTTTAAGCTGTATCTTGAAATAAGTGTATGAGAATAAAACACATTCTGGAATAGAGAACAACTCAATGTAAGGGCACCCAGAGTATCCAAGAAGTAGTAGTCTCAGGAGTGATAGTTTCAAAACACTGCTAGGTAGGTAATTCCAGGGTCTCATTCTTCATAAGTTGCTGTGGGTCATTGGAAGGCTTCCAGAGCAATGCCAGTGTTGTCAACCAATATGGTGGGTGTCTCATAGAATTAAAGTCCTTAATTGGGACCTATCACTCAGATCCAGGCTGGAAAGTTTTAGCTGAGTATTAATAAGGCAGTGAAGAAAGGAAACCTTCAACAGAGTGAAAGAAATAGGCCATTTTTAGCAGCGGTAAAGGTGTGAATGAGGAGAGGATGGCTGGGATGAGGTCAGGGGTCATGGAAACAGATTTTCTTGGTGGGAAAGAAATGGAGATAGGGAGGCTCTGACTGAGCCTCTATCTTAATAACTTAGGCTTTGTCTTGTACCCTGTGCCTCTCCAGATGGCTATTAGCTGTCAGGCAAAATTTAACCCAGCGGTCAATAGGGCTTAATTATAGCCTTTGTTAATAACAAGCCCCTTATCACCAGGCTGTCTTTCAGCCCCTGACTCCCCCCAACCTCATCTCTGGACACACCCACAAGTTAGCATTCACTCCAGCCAGATCAAAACACTTGGAGTTTCCTGAACCAACGGACTATTTCCTGCTGCAGCTCCTCTGTACCCAATGATCTTTGCCTCAAGTGTCCTTTCTCCATGTCTCCAGTTCCTATCAGACCTTCAAGACTCAGCCCAAGAAAGAATACCTCCCTGGTTTAAGGCCCTCTCTATGCTCCTGAAACACCCACTTACAACCTGTACTGTAGTATTTGGTATATTTGTGTTTCCCTCCGTTACCTGCTAAGATAGCTTCTGTGTTCTCCTTAAGAGCAGAAGAGGCACACTCAGATTTCCTTAGGGTTATGAGAATAACAGAAGACAAAGAAAATACTCCGTGGTTGTGGATGCAGTCCTACTGGAGGACTCGAACGTTGTTTATCATGTAGGTTACAATAACTTTGGATGTTCAGTAGCAGCTCTTGTGAATTAATAATACTTTTCTAGACCATTGTTTTTGTGACTCAGCAGCGGCCCCATCTTTGCTTCTCTTTCTCACCTGCCTCTTTTTCTTGTCTCTGCTAGAAACTCGATGTCATGGCTTCTGCTTAGTCAAGGCTTCTGTTAGATTGTGACTTCTAATGTCTTGTGGCTTCTGATGACTATCTTCTCTTGACGTGTCTCCCCAATTTCATTTCTATCTTTTGCATACATACCTGTGTCTCTAACATTAAAAGCCCCTTTTATTGAGTTTGCACATTACTCTCCAATACTGAATATTCCTGGCTCTTACCAGACTGTCCTAGAGATCTCTGTTTCCATCAGCTGTAGGCAGGGTGGTGGGTGAGGTCCTATGGTATTAACCACAATCATGTGTACATAATAGATCCTTCAGCAGGAGGCTGTGGGCATGACAAAGACCCTAAGACACATCAGAAGGGGGTGTTTTGAGCTAAGTAAGAGTACCGTGTCCCAGCTGATGAGAAATATGCCTGGTACATGATGTATGTTCAATATCAGATGAATGAATGAATTAATGCTGAAGAACAATAGGACTTGGGTGAAGGGGAGGAAGAGGGGAAGACATTGCTAACTGGTGGGGAGAGAGAGAAAACATAAGCCAAACTCCTCGTCTAAGGCCATTATTCAGAAGGATTTCAAAGTTACTGATTTTACTAGCCCTGTGCTAGTAGGCATCTTTGAAAAGATTTTGATTCGTTGATAGAGCTTTTTGATAGCTTCTGGACAGAAGACTGTATAATTTCTGTCCTCTCTGATGCCATTAATTTAGAAAACTTTTCTCAATACCTGTGTGGCTTACAATGTATATACGCTCTGTTTTAGATAGGCTCTCTATCTGAGGATTATAGTGTTAGCAATAACAATGTTACTCTGACCATTTCACTGTCATTACCCAGGTCTTCCAGTTCTTGGTTGAGCAGCCTGAACCCCTTGGTCGTTCGATACAGAGCATTAATCTGAGGAAAGAAAAGGGCAGCGCTAGGGGCTGGGGGCTGCAGATGTGAAAAGGCTGTATGACCCAGTCATTGCTAATGGGCGGCCTATTGGGGGTTGCTGCGGACTCTGTCTTTTAAAAGAGATTGCTATAATTGGACAATTGAGGCAATTATCTCAAGCTTGAGGTTAAACATAACTTCCTGGCCTCAAATTTCTAGACATTTCACATTAAAGCAATATCTTTTGTGTGTGACTGGATACAGCTAATTGATAGGCAAAGGTTGTTGCCTACATGAGGATGGGTTAGCTGGGTTCTGATTGGAAACCTGAGCCACTGTTGTTTTTCTCAGGGATGTAAGCCACAGTTCTTATCTATATCATCCAGGTACCTGGAACCTATGGGTGCGTGGTTAGGGGCTCCTTTCATTTCCCTGAAACCCTGGCCTCTTTGAGGCATCTTGTGGGAGGGTGATGTTTATGGAAGGCCTCCTCAGAAACAGCACACCCTGAATTCTCCCTGAGAGGGCCCCCTGAGGGCTGCAAGGAGAGCAGAGGGGACCCTGGTGTTCTTCCATGAGCAAGTGCTCCCAGCATCTTCTAGAAAGAAACTATGTGTGGTGGGGAAAAAGCAGAGTGTTAGGAATTGGGACAGTCGTATTTATCACTGTTTAGCGGTGTGATCTTGAGAAAGTCACCTAATCAATCTGGGCTTTCCCTTGTCCATAAGAGAAGGGGTCGGGTTTAGATAGTCTGGCAGGGAGACTTCATCTTCAAAGGCTGATATCTAGACTTGAGTCAACATAACACTACATTCTTGGATGATACAGACAATATCCCTCTCTTCAGCACTCACCTCCACCAAAATCCATTTTTCTACATTCACTTTTATGGGAATTTCACTTTATAGTAGGGTGAGAGTTGTGTTTTGATGGAAAAAGGGAAGAGAAAGGCATAAGGACTTTGCCCCTCAGACCAGGTCCCTCACATGGGCTTTGGACTCCTATGGAATGAAGCATTAAAGAAGGAAGCTGATACTATTTGTTGTAGGCTGAATTGCGTCCCCAGCCCCTGTCCCCCAATTCATATGTTAATGTTCTAATCCCCAGTATCTCAGAATGTAACTGTATTTGGAGATAAGGCCCTTAAAGGAATAATTAGGTTAAAATGAGGCCATTAGTGTGAGGCCCTAATCCAGTATGACTGGTGTCCTTATTAGAAGAGGAAGAGATAGCAGAGGTACATGTACATGGAGAAAAGACCTATGAGCACCAGCTGGAGGCCAAGTAGAGACGCCTCAGAAGAAAACAAATCTGTCGGCACCTTGATCTTGGACTTGTAGCCTCCAGAACTGCTAGGGAACAAAAAAAATGTCTGTTGTTTAAGCCCCCCAGTCTCTGGCATCTTGTTAAGGCAGCTGGAGCAAACTAATAAATTAGCTCTTGTTCAAGAGCTGCTATGCTCAGCAGATGCTCTTGGCTCAGCAAAGTAGGTGCAGAGTCGGGCACAGAGTAGAGAAAGGAGAAAGCCCTTATTCCTGATGTCCACAGCACTTGGAGCCCCAAAGTCTGGGATTTGGGGACTTCCAGAGGCAACAGTACTTATCTGGACAATGGAATTCTTTTTATTATCGCCAGTGACCGTTGCTCTTCATCTAAGAGGAGCTTTGCAGGAAGCAGCCGAGATGGAGTGGGAAAATGGGACAAAAGACTAGTAAAGAGGTCCACACCTCGGGGGGGCTCTGGAAATATCTGGCAGCCCTTTATGTCGAGTGATGTTCTACTCTTAATAAGTTCTTAAAATAATGGACATTTTGGGTCACACAAATATTACAAAGAATCCATGTTGCATCATTTCTTTAATATACTTCTTGAACCTGCAGCCCATTTTTGGAAACGCGTGCATAATCCCTTAGAATGTGTCACCTCTTCTTTGGTTACTAAAGTTTCCCCAAGCTCAAATAAAAAATTTCCAGATGATTGATTTGCAAGCTATCATATCATATAGCATAATTGTTCTGCACTTAAACCCAACCTCATATGCTTTAATGATTAGATCTTTTCAGCCCCTTTAATTTATAAGCAAAATTGAATCTTTGGATCAGTATTCCCGGGGGCACAAGAATCTGGGCTGCTGGTGGAGTCTGAGTGGGCCTGTCTGAATGTTAACTGTGGCTTCGGATGGCTCCTGGAGTAGAGATGTCACTCTCATTTTCAGAGCCAAACTCTGGCTACGTGTCAAAATCTATAGCAAAACACAGGAGTCATTTTTCTCCAGATTCCCCAAATTAAGAGATGAATCCTATTTGTCTCCCTCACTATCTCTTCAAAAAAGCTGTTTGTTGACTTAACGTTTGAAGGCCATAGAGCCTGGTAACTGACCAAGGAAAGGTTTGAAGAAGCTTGTGAGAATGCTGTACTTAGGACTGTCTCTACTCAGGACCAGTTCTCCCTATTCAGACCTTCATCAGCAAAGCAAACTGGGAAACTGAGGCAAATAAGCCAGAGCAGTGGTCCTCGAAATGTGGTTTCCAGACCAGTTGCATCCGCAGCACCTGAGAACTTGTTAGAAATTTGAGTCCATGGGATCCATTTCAGATCTACTGACTTGGAATCTTGGAGAAGGGCCAGGTGATCTGAGCTTTAATGAGCCACCTAGGTGATTCTGATTTAGTTTGAGAACCACTGCTGTGGACAACTCAGCTGTGAAAATTATTTTCTTAATTCCTGAGGAGAAAGTTTCCATGGTTCTTTCTTTTTCTAAACCTGACACACACATAAAAGATTCAGATGACCACAGGACAGCTGCTTCTTATAGGATCTCTCCAAGAAACTGAGATTCTCACCCATGGATTTGTAACACACGTATATATCACTCCAGTTCATCCATCTACCTCCTTGCCTTCTAATGTTCAAAACAAAGCAAAACGGGCTTCCCTGGTGGCGCAGTGGTTGAGAGTCCGCCTGCCAATGCAGCAGACACGGGTTCGTGCCTCAGTCCGGGAAGATCTCACGTGCCACGGAGCGGCTGGGCCCGTGAGCCATGGCCGCTGAGCCTGCGCGTCCGGAGCCTGTGCTCCGCAACGGGAGAGGCCACAACAGTGAGAGGCCCACATACCGCAAAAAAACAAAACAAAAACAAAAAACACCTCAGAATACACACCACATAATGTTAAGTTCAGCAATTGTCTCTGTTTCCAGGTGTGTGTGTAATACTTATCTTTATTTTTATTTGAACAATGCTTACCAATAGGGTTGAACATACAACATAAAGACTTTTCATATAAATGAAAATAGTTATATTAATAAGTGCTTGAATTGCTAAGACCGATGTCAAAGAGCATACTGCTTATGTTTCCTTCCAGCAGTTTTATGGTTTCAAGTCTTACATTCAAGTCTTTCATCCATTTTGGGTTGATTTTTATGTATGGCATAAGATAGAGGTCTCATTCCACTTTTTTACATGTGGCTGCCCAGTTTTCCCAACACCATTTGTTGAAGAGACTCTCTATTGTATTGAATATGTTCATTGCTCCTTTGTGATAAATTTCTTGTCTACAGATGTGTGGGTTTATTTCTGGGCTCTCACTTCTGGATATGTCTCCTCAGACAAGGGAAACAAAAGCAGAAATAAACAAATGGCATTACATCAAACTAAAAAGCTTCTGGACATAAAAGAAAATAATCAAAACAAAATGACAACCTACTAAATGGGAGGAGATATTTGCAAATTATATATTCAATAAAGGGCTAATACCCAAAACATATAAAGAACTCATACAACTCAACAACAAAAAAACCAAACAACCTGATTGAAAAATGGGCAGAGGATCTGACATTTTTCCAAAGATGACATGCAGATGGCCAACAGGCACATGAAAATATGTTTAACATCACTAATTATTAGGGGAATGCAAACCAAACCCACAATTAGATCACCTCACACTTGTTAGAATGTGAATTGGTGCAGTCACTATGGAAAACAAGATGGAGATTAGAAATTGAGAATAGAATTATCAGATAATCCAGCTATTCTACTTTGGTATTTAGCCAAAGAAAACAAAAACATTAATTCAAAAAGATACATGCACCTCCATGTTCATTGCAGCATTATTTATAATAGCCAAGGTATGGAAACAACCTAAGTGCCCATCAGTGGATGAATGGATAAAGATGTGGTGCATACACACACACACACACACACACACACACACACACACTCACTCACACACAAGAATACTACTCAGTCATAAAAAAGATGGACTCTTGTCATTTGCTGCAACATGGTTGGAGCTTGAGGGTGTTATACTAAGTAAAATAAGTCAGAGAAAGACAAATACTGTATGATTTCACGCAAATGTAGAATTTAAAAAAGAAACCAAAAATTCTCAAAATAAATGGATAAACCAAACAAAAACAAAGATAGAGATACAGAAAACAGCTTAGTGGTTAGCAGAGGGGAAGGAATTGGGGGAACAAAGATGGGTAAAGGGGGTCAACTGAATGGTGACAAATGGAAACTAAATTTTTGTTGGTGAACACACTCTAGTTTATACAGAAGTAGAAATATAATGTTGTATACATGAAACATGTAATATTATAAACCAGTGTTACCTCAGTAATAAAGTGCTTGCATATGCCAGATAGTAGGCTCACCACTTTAGGAACTATGTTCTATTGGAGCCAAAAACAACCTATTTTATGATGAGGAAGATGAGGAAAAAAGTCACAAAGGAGTTAAATAACTTTTAAGATTTGTAGTCTTCACGTAGACCCTATCCAGTACCACTACTTGGAATAACGAGTTGATCATTGTTGATGGAGTTATCGGGGAACTGTTCAGCTTGGATGACATGTGTGTTAGCCTCCCATCTCTACTATGTAACTCATAATGGAAACATGTCATCTTTGGCATGCAATAGTTACACTTTCCACCCACTTCGTTTCTCTGGGAGATATACTGTATTGGCAACAAGAGACCCATAGTCTCTTTCCTGATAGTTTTGCTAAAGAAGGCACATAGATAACCAAGTTTGAAATTTTAGTCTCTTGCAGGAAAACTTACAGGCCTTGAGTCTGTGACCTGTATTCATTATGTAAACCAACTAACTCATGTCAACTGGGTCTGTTTCTTTATGAAGGAATGAGAGTAACTTTACATGTACTTAAAAAAATTTTTATTTTCTATTGGTGTATAGTTGATTTGCAATGTTATGTTAGTTTCAGGTGTACAGCAAAGGGATTCAGTGATACATATCTCTATTCTTTTTCAGATTCTTTTCCCATATAGGAATTTTACATATTTTGACTTGAGCATTTCATTACTCATGTAGAAATAGTAGACAATTGTTGGATGTGTGAAAAGTATCGACTCTGAGTTAAAGAAGTAAATGGGCTTTGGGATTGGGGCCTGAGAATTTGAGCAAAAGTAAGGATTAACTGGTAGGTGTGTAAAGGTTTGGTAGGGACATGACTTGCACATGTCAATGGGCAGAGCTCCTGGAGACCCTGTGATCCACTGTGTCTGGTGCAAGAATTCTTAATAAGATGACACAGTTCTCTCTTACGAAGAAAATGCCTCCATCTACGAGGGCAAGGTCTTTGCATTCGCTTGATTTCCACTTCTTTCCTTCATGCTGGTCCCACCCTGAAAGAACTCTCCCAAACCCTGGGTGGCAGGAACCTCGTAGAATGATAGGGGACAGGGCTGAGTGTTGGAGGAAACCCTGGAGAAGGGAGTAGCTTCTAGGTCCATTTCTGCTCTGTTAAGTTCTGTCACTAGGAAATATTACTTAAAACCTCCTTGGACCTTAATTTCCTCAACTGTCAAATGAGAAGACTGCACCAGATACTGTCTAGGACTAGGTTATGTGTTACAAGGGATAGACCCCATTCTTGAAATTGTCACGATGGATCTCGATAGTGACAGAGTCTTTGATTTGCTTTTTCTTTTTTTTAACTCAAACTCGTTTTCTTGTTTAGAAATAAATTTATAAATAAACAAACAAACAAATAAATAAAAGGGTGCAATTGCTTGCTTTCTAACAAGCTAGTTTTTGTGTGCTCTGGCAGGTGCTAACAGAGATTTCATACCCCTTAAGAATAAACCAGGTCTGAAAGCGAGGAAAATCGGTATAAATTTTGAGAGAAGGAGCAAGTGAGAACTTAACAAAAGACTGAAAAATCTGATGAAAGAGTCAAAGATGTGGGATATTCTTTTTTCTGTCTGAATTAATAATATTGAACATACGTTCAGCTAGATAAAAAGGACCTTCCCTTTGTCTCTACTTGGTTAAAATATAAGAAACATGTTACATTCTGTGTAAGACTTTCAGATTCAGTGTGACAATCATTTGAAATTCCAGTCAGGCTGCTTAGATTCTGTTACTAAAAAAAAAAAAAAGATTAAATCAGGAACTAAAATAAAGTGTCTAATAATTGCTTTGGGAAAAATATATTTGCTTCTATAGAGGAATGTGTCAGATACAGCTTAGCAAAATTTCGTAGTCGGGGCAGCCCTGGCCAGTTAATGGGATCAAATGCTTGGCTGACTGATTGATTATTTATGTGGAAATCACCATTATGATAAGAAAAAAGAAGTGGATTCAAGGGTTTCAAGTAAAAGGGCATCTGGAGGTGGCTAAGGGGCTAGATCTGGACAAGAGTGAGGCGAGGAGGGGGCCATACATCCCAGGTTAGAATAAACTGGGAAGACTAGTCAGTTTCTACAAGGAGGAGCTGGTTTGGGAGCCTGATGTTCCCAAACACTGTCCACGTTCTATGTTGCCTGTAATCCCAGGTGGATTACAAATCACTCTCTTCATCTGCAAAACAAAATAGCCATTTCACCCAGATACTGCAACTCAGCTTCAGACAGACCCCAAAATTCTTAAAAATGCCAGTGCTGTTATATGAAGGTTGAAAAAATGTTAGATAGAAGATGAAGCAGTTGCTGAGATACGAGAAACACAAGTCAAGGGACATTCCCTATATGTTCTTACGTTTGTTTTTTTTTTAACGTCTTTATTGGAGTATAATTGCTTTACAATGGTGTGTTAGTTTCTGCTTAACAAAGTGAACCATGTGAATGATTCACAACAAAGTGAGTAACAAAGTGAATCATGATTTGATTTTTCTGTCAAAGTGGATTTTTGTCTGATCTAAGGTAAACTTCCTCATTTACTAAGTAGAGCCATTCTCTCTTTCTGTGATTACTGTGTCACCTTACTGGGGAAAGGTAGCAGGACTAATAGTAGAAGTTTATTTTTTTTCACTTTGCCATTTAACCTTAGATTTCATGTTATTTTTATTCACATAAAATTAAACTTATAAATTTATTCATCATATCGTGTTTTTCAAATTGTTACATTTTTAAACTTTGTTCCTTTGATTTTGTCCCTCCAGTCTGCACATCAATATCAATATCTCCTTCCTCTTCCGATAACTCACAACACAATCTGCTGTGTCCTCTCATGTTTTCCCTCTACTCATCTAAGGAGCCTATACTCACATATGTACATACTGGGTTTTTCCTTGAGTCTTTGTTTGGAATTAAATGATATAAGGAATGTTTTCCTACAGCTTTTTGTACTCTACTTCATCGACATCTCTCATCTGGTGGCTTTAATTTTCTAAAATGACTACCTAATATTCACTAGTGTGACAGTGCGAAACATTGTTCAGCCTCTTCTCTAGTAGTAGGCAAAAAATTTATTTCCAGTTTCTGTCCATTCCTAACAATTCTGCAGTAGGTTTCCAGGAAGAATTCGAAAGTGTTGGAGTAAAGACTTTATTACAATTTAACAGCTATTATTGGATTGTTTTCCAAAAGAACCACAGCAATTTGAGTTCTACTACTAATTTAAGAACCCTCTTTCCCCATAACCCTACCAACATTAGGTACTATAGTCCCTTTTAGTATGTATCAGTCTGATGTCAATAAAATGACAATCTATTATTTATTTTGCACTTACCTCAATTTTCATCAATATGAGAATCTTTTCACATATTTTTCCAATTTAGTTTTTTGTTCATAAATTTTCCTTTATGTCATCCATAATTTTTTTCCTCCTGAATAGCCTTTCTTGGTAATTTATAAGAGTTCTGGATAAATTAAGGAAAATTTTCTTCTTACATCTGTTAATTTTACCTCCACATAGATGATATTGAGTTTATTTGTGGTATCTTTCTACGTGCACCCTTCTTTAACTTTTAATTTTCCAAAAAAGTTTTAAATTCTTAGCTTCTGAATTTTTAGTCCAAAGTTTCTCTGAACCCCCACATTGTACAATAACAGACTTCCTGATTTATTTCCTTCATGATGTTTATTAAATACTTAGTTTTAAAATTTAAGCCTTGGGGCTTCCCTGGTGGTGCAGTGGTTGAGAGTCCGCCTGCCGATGCAGGGGACACGGGTTCGTGCCCCGGTCTGGGAAGATCCCACATGCCGCGGAGCGGCTGGGCCCGTGAGCCATGGCCGCTGAGCCTGCGCGTCCGGAGCCTGTGCTCCGCAACGGGAGAGGCCACAACAGTGAGAGACCCACGTACCGCAAAAAAAGATAAATAAATAAAATAAAATTTAAGCCTTAAATCCATATAAAAATTTTAATGTAAAATGGGGGCTCATTTTTGTTTTCTGGATAACCAGCTGTGCCAGCTTATTTATGAAATAGTTGATCCTTTTCTTACTAACTTTTGAAGAACTTTCATACTGTTTTCCGTAGTGGCTGCACCAGTTTACATTCCCACCAACAGGGCACAATGGTCCTTTATTCTCTACATCTTTGCCAGCATTTGTTATTTCTTGTCATTTTGATAATAACTATGCTAACAGGTATGAGGTGATATCTCATTGTACTTTTTTTTTTTTTTTTTTTGCGGTGCGTGGGCCTCTCACTGTTGTGGCCTCTCCCGTTGCGGAGCACAGGCTCCGGACGCGCAGGCTCCGGACGCGCAGGCTCAGCGGCCATGGCTCACGGGCCCAGCCGCTCCGCGGCATGTGGGATCTTCCCGGACCGGGGCACAAACACGCGTCCCCTGCATCGGCAGGCCGACTCTCAACCACTGCGCCACGAGGGAAGCCCCTCATTGTACTTTTGATTTGCATTTCCCTGATGATTAGTGAGGCGGAACCTCTTTTCATGTACCTGTTCGCCACCTGATTGTCATCTTTGGAAAAATGTCAATTCAGATCTTCCACCCATTTCTTAATTAGATAGTTCCGTTTGGTTTGTTTGTTTGCTATTGAGTTGTTGGACTTTTTTTTATATTTGGGATATTAACCCCTTATCTGATACGGTTTTCAAATATTTTCCCCCACTCAGTAGATTACGTTTTCATTTTGTTGATGGTTTCCTTTGCTGTGCAGAACATTTTAATTTGATGTAGTTCCACTTGTCCGCTTGTTTGTTTTCGTTGCCTTTGATTTTGGTGACAAATTCTACCCCCTCCACCCCCCCCCGCCCCCCCGCCAAAAAAAAATCATCATTAACACTCGTGTCAAGGAGCTTAACTCTTACGTTTTCTTCCAGGAGTGTTCTGGTTTCAGGTCTCTCACTCAAGTCTTTAATCCATTTTGCGTTAACTTTTGTGTATGGTGTAAGATAGGTGTCCAGTTTGATTATTTTGCCTGTGGCTGTCCAGTTTTCTTAGCAGTTTTTGAAGAAAAGTTTTTTCCCTGTTGTATATTCTTGTCTCTTTTGTCATAAATTTATTGACCACATATGTGTGAGTTTATTTCTGGGTGCTCGATTCTGTTCCATTGCTCTATTTTCTGTTTATATATTTGTCCTGCATCTCTTCATCTTACAAAACTCTCCTTAGCATGATAAGGTTTTAATTTTTTTTTTTTACCAGCATCTCATGAATTTCTCTCTATAAAATTATACAGATTTTCTTTTAATATTTATGTTATTTAATTTTCTCACTTTATTGAATTTACTGAAACTGCCAAGTCAATTTTAAATAGTAGTAGTGATCATGGATTTCTGCTTTAGTCTTGATTTTTTTTTTTTAGTCTTGATTTTTAATTGAAATATTTTTGTTACATATGCTTCTTGTGGTTTTTGATAAACAAACTTAATTAAATATGTCATTTATTTATAATCTTTTGTTTGGCATATCTGATGAATTTTGTGAAATGCTTTTTCAGAACCCGAAGGTATAATTATTTCTCTATTTTTATGTTTTGGATTCTGCTAATATGTTTTCTGGTATTAAAGCACTATTGCTTCCCTGAAGTAAATTCAGCTTCTTCATAGTGTACTGTGTTTCATGTATTGTCAGACTCTGTTTCATAAATTTATACTTAGAATTTTCACTATATTCATGAATGAAATTGGTCCATAGTTTTCTTTTTTATACTATCTTTTTGACTTTTGGTAATAAAGTCATGCTGATTTCAAAACTGAATTAGAGACTCCCATCTTTTGCTTAGAACAGTTTTTTTTCTTAATTTTCTAAAGGTTAGACAGATACCGAATGACTTTCCTAATTCTTTCTATAATTATTGATATAATCTCACTTTTGATGGTTCTTAATAAATGTTGGTAGTTTATGTTTGACCAAGAAGCAATCCATTTTCTCCAGGACCCCAAAATTTGCTGCCCCACAGTTGCAAATAGAATTCCTCTCCTATCTCCGCTTTTAAAATTTTTAAAAATATTTATTTATTTATTTATTTGGCTGCATCAGGTCTTAGCTGCGGCCCTAGGGATCTTTGCCGCTGAGTGCGGAATCTTTCTAGTTGTGGCATGTGAACTTTTAGTTGTGGCATGTGGGATCTAGTTCCCTGACCAGGGATCAAACCCAGGCCCCCTGCATTGGGAGTCTTAGGGACTTCCCTGGTGGTTCAGTGGCTATCTCTGCTTTTAACTGCAGTCTCAGGTCCAGACATTTTTATTTTTGCTCTTTTTACACAATCAGGATTACAAATGGCTTTTTATAATGTATTAATCCTTCAAAGATCTAGGTTTGGATATCTCTATTTTTTCTATTACTTTTTTATTTCACATTTCAGAAATTTCAGCTTTTCCTCTATTTCCCTCTTTCTGGAATCAGTCGATGTTCCCCTTTCTCTCCAAATTTCTTAAAATAAGTTCTTAGTTCTAGTTTTTTTTCCTGCTTTAATTATGAAGGTTTTTTTAAGGCTATCCATTTTCTCCTAAATGCTCTTTTCCTTGTGTACTGTAAGTTTTGGTATAATGTATTTTCTTTTTAGTTAATTGCCTTATTGATAAATTATAATTTCCATTTTAATTTTAGTCAGAACTATGTGAGTAGTTTAATAAACAATTTTTTGAAGCAGCTAACATATTTTTGTCACAATTTTTTTCCTCTAATTTTATCGCCTTATCAAAGAATATGGCCTACAAATGTCTGCTGTAAGTTTTAAGGTTTTCTTTGTGTTCAAATATTTAATTTTTTTATATATTATAAGAATATATAAAAAAGTATGTTCTCTGAAAGATTTAAGGCTCTTTTCTAGCACTTAATTCCACTGTATTTTTACTTTCATTTATATTTTTTAGCTTTGATCTAGTGGAATTGACTAATCTGGAGAGAGTTTTGTTTCCCAGTAGAATTTTACAGTTATCCAATTATTCCTGCTCTTAATACTTTTTGGTTTACATATTTAACTAATACATTATTTGGTTTACACAGCTTAAGTTTAGGACCATTTGTATCTTTTTTTAAAAGTTGTTTGTTTACTATTTAAATTGACGGTTTTTACCTTGTTCATTGTTTTTAATCTTTAGAAACAAGTTGTTTGCTATTAATTTTGCCTCCTTTGCCTTCATATTGTTTGCACTGGACTGGTATCCCTTTGTTCGTTTCTTCATATCACACTTCTTTATCAGTTTATTGTATAGCTCTTTCCTCCAAATAGCCTATAGTCAGGATCTGCTTTTAATCCAGTCTGACAGTTTGTCTTTCAATAGGGCAATTGAGTATATTTTCGTTTAATGTTAGAACTTTTATGCTTGATTTTGCTTTTTATATCAAAGTTTTTCAACTTGGGCACTACTGATATTTGGGGCCAGATAATTCTTTGTTGTGAAGACTATCCTATGCATTGTAGACTGTTTACCAGTATCACATGGCTTCTACCCACTAGATGGCTTTCACATCCCCCTCCAGTTGTGACAGCCAAAAATAACTCCAGATGTTGCCAAATGTCCTTTGGTGGGGAAAAATCCCCACGCTTCCCCAACCCCAATTAACATCTGCTTTATACATTTTAAAACCTACAGTTGTCTTATTCCAGGCCTAGAAGCTCCACGCATAGGTTGTTTGTGAGGGCAACTTCATCTGGGTTACATGTACCTAGGGTGACCAGCCATCTCCTTTGTCTGGACTGAGCAGATTCCTCAGACATGGTACTTTCAGTGCTAAAATCAGGAAAGTCTTGGGGAAAACCAGAATGAGTTGGTCACCTTGGATGTACCTCTTCAGTCCTGTTCTTATACAGTATAGACTTGACCAAAGAGAACAGCACAGTAAGGTCCATTCAGCCACTAACCCAGTTCTCATTTTTCACTGTTTCCCCAATTGACGCATCCTGGTCTAAGTACATTCTGAGCTCAGAGTTGTGAAATTGTATTAAAAATCCTTAGACATTTGTCTCTGAGAGTCATACTAATATGCTTCTACACAGATACAAGGCCTATCCTGTACCCTTTTAGATATAATCATATCTGTATATTATATTATTTATTTTCTACTGTAGTTTTCTCTACTCTTAAGTTTTCCTCATTTTGAAAGCCCTTCTGGATCATTTGTTGTTTCATTAATATTCCTCCCACCATCCCCCAAGTATTTTCCTCAGGATACTTAGGTAAAATACTTTCTGAGTTCTTGTTTATCCTTGCATAACTTAATTTTACTCTGTTAGGTGAATGGTAACTCTGCTAGGTATAGAATTCTTGAGTTCTTGTTCTTTTCTCTCTCGAGTTCTTTTTTTTCACGTGGTCTTCAAGCTTCTAGGATTGCATATGAACAGAATGATGCCAGTTTGATTCCTTTAGATTTGTGCTTTTTTCCCCTCTTTTTCTGACCATACCACACAGCTTGCGGGATCTTAGTTCCCCGACCCGGGATTGAACCCCGGGGCCATGACGTGAAAGTGCTGAGTCCTAACCACTGGACCGCCAGGGAATTCCCTAAATTTGTGCTTATATGATTTTTCTCTTCTCCTTGGTTTATTTTTTAAAGATAATAAGCACACATTACTCTTTTGTATCTATCTCCTCACTGCTACTAACAGTTTGGATCTTGTGATGATGGAGAGAGTGTCAGCGGAGGAAAAGAACTGCTTCTCACCTTCTTTATTTATTTTTAAATTAATTAATTATTTTTTGGCTGCGTTGGGTCTTCGTTACTGCGTGCAAGCTTTCACTAGTTGTGGCAAGGGGGGGCTGCTCTTCATTGCGGTGCCCGGACTTCTCATCGCAGTGACCTCTCTTGTTGCGAAGCATGGGCTCTAGGTGCACGGGCTTCAGTAGTTGTGAAGCACGGGCTCAGTAGTTGTGGCTCACAGGCTCTAGAGTGCAGGCTCAGTAGTTGTGGCGCATGGGCTTAGTTGCTCCACGGCATGTGGGATCTTCCCGTACCAGGGCTCAAACCCATGTTCCCTGCATTGGCAGGTGGATTCTTAACCACTGCATCACCAAGGAAGTCCCTCACCTCCTTTAACTTAAGGGCAAGTATCTATTTTTCAATAAATATTTTGTTTGATTTTAAGGAATTCTCTATTTGTTCGTGAAAAAAAATCCATTTGGCATTTATCTGGGAGCTCTCATCCTCTGCTCTGCATTTCTACTGCCCTAGAGGCCCTCCCAGAGGAAATAGGCATGAGTGGGATGTAGGAGAGGAGGAGGGCGTCTTCCTGTTGCCCAGATTCTGATGGTTATGAAGAACGTGAGGAGCTCTGCTTGTGGTCTAGAACCTCTTGTGGGTCAGAATGCCATCTGGATCATGTTTTCAAGAGAACATGACAACTCAAAGAATTATTCAGGAAATTCACATTCTGGGTCTGGTGTCTGAGACTTGATGTATACACACGAAATGCAGGAAAGATCCCTCCTCTCTGACCTGAGCTCTCTTGCTTTCTATCAAAGCAATTTTTCGAAAAGCACAATTTATAACAATCCCATCTTCTGAAGAAACCAGAGGGAGTGGTAAGTAGATGAAACATCCGTGACCTCACAGCTGGAAATGGAAGGGAAACAAGTCAATTATAATGCTCTCAAAATATTAGGAGCCGTCAAGAATGCACAGAGGGATTCTACTCCATGCTCTGGGGGCCCCTATTTTTGGATCAGTGACTGTGAAAGTGAACTCATCCTGTAAGGTTCCATTCCAATGCTACCTTCACCGTGAAGTTCTTAGCAGGAAATGGATTCTTGCTGCCCAAAATCCTGAGAACACTTTAGGTCACTCATGACACTCACGCTGTCTTAGGTCTTGAGCTATTTTTGTTCACATCTTCTTTTTCCTTCTCGGGGGTGGTTGTTACAGGCAGGGGTTGTCTGATCCATGGCTGTATTCTCCTTAGTCTTTAGCCCAGTGTCTGAAGCACAGTAGGTGTTTAATACTGGCAGAGAGGTGGATGGATGGATGACTAAAAGAAAGAAACTTGAATCTTCCTATTTGATATTTTTCCCCCTGGGATAAATTTCCTTCATCTATCTTGTTAATGTTAGTTTTAGGTCTGTATTCCATTCTGTTGCTATATGCCTTCCAGCCATCCATGGTTTTCCTTCTAATTTAGTTTGGTGTATATTTAAACCCAGATCAGAAAGATCTTGCATTAAATAAGCCTCCAGGGTGTCAGTAAACATCAGGTAGCTATAAGGTATCTTTTAACCATTAATTTGCTTTCCAAAAGTTTTCCGATTTTTCTTTCTCTTCACTTCCTCTTACCCTTCCTATCCTTGCATTGTCTTTACTACCCTTGGCCATCCCCTCTTACCTACCCCCATATACAAATGTACCATATACCAAAACACTTTGTTTATGGACTAATACTGATATTGTGTTCCATTTCTGTGGTGAATTTCTTTAGGTTTTTTGTTGTTGTTAAGATTAAAGATACTCTTCCCCCAGTAAGGAAAACATCTTAATAGGATATGGATTTTTAACATGGGCACAGAGCCTAGGAGAGAATTGGGATTTTATAAGATTCCACTATATCACAGGGCTTTGAATATGCGTCTCTGAGTTACAGCAGAAAACATTGACTGGAGTATTAATCTTTAACCCCTTCTTATTTTCAAACTATTTCTAAAAATCCTTTATTTTGATCTACATTTAAAAACAAATAAAAAGCGTTTTGCAAGTTCTAATGATTTCCAAGAATATTCCCTTAGCTACAGGTCTTAGTTACTGAGCTAACATTATGACTGAATCTACGTATTGACAGGGTTTTCTCCATCAGTCTTCAGAAAAGATGACCAAATGCATAAGACTTGAGGGAATTATGGGTCTGTGTACAACAGGACTTCAGTTACTAGAAATTCTATATTCTCTGTTGGTTAGTAAAACTCTTCTTGGTTGAAAGGAAGAACAATCAGCTCAAACTAGGATGCAGAAAGGAACCTGCTAGATTTTCTGTACCTAACCACAGTGTTAGAAGGACAAATGTATAGTCATGCTTCAGTGCAACTGAATAAAGGGTGGGTACCAACAGCTCCTCTTTCTTCTCTGCTTCTTCTGTATGTTGGCTTCATTGATGCAAATTACATTCTGCCACAGAGCTGGAATCCTGGCCACCAGCAGCTCTGAAGCCCTGTATCTCTCACCTTGCTTCTACAGAGAGCCTGAAAGTCAATCTCTATCCAAATGTGAAAAGCATTGAGCAATACTGTAAATTGACTCATCTTGGATGAGGAATAAGGCCCAGAGCTATCAGTGGTCACCCCAGGACACTGTCAGTAAGTCTATGGTGATACCCAAATATTCAAACCCCACATTTAACATAGGAGTGGGACTGTTCCCAGAAAATTGGAGCTGCTATTCTGTGTAGACTAAATATTAGTCTTTTTTTTTTTTTTTAATGAAGGATAAGGGGCAGAATTTTGAGAAAAGAAACTTTATGAGGAAGCATTTGCAAGGGATGAAAATTACTTCCTGCTTCTTGGTGAGGAGGTCTCCTGAGGGTGAAAATTCTAGGAATGAGTAGCAAGTAATCTCATTTTCTTCCTGAAGTTTGATTCAACTATCTTTCTTCCTTTAAACTCTCAAATTATAA
Source organism: Tursiops truncatus (assembly GCF_011762595.2). Classification (NCBI taxonomy): domain Eukaryota; kingdom Metazoa; phylum Chordata; class Mammalia; order Artiodactyla; family Delphinidae; genus Tursiops; species Tursiops truncatus. Next base: position 66,651,325 of record NC_047046.1, read on the forward strand.
TCCCAGGTATAAAGTGTGTTCTCAGGAAACCCTTGTAAACTTGACTTAGAGCACTTAGCATCTGAGCTCCACTGTCCCACACATCATTACCCAAGGGGGGGCGTCAGTATTCACAGGACATGATTGTGGTTTCTCATGTCTGTCAAGTCATTCTGTATGTAAGATTTGTGATGGGAGGAAATGGGAGGTAAGGATGAAGGGGATGTCCGGCTCAGAGTCTCCAAGACCTTAAATGTCCTGACTGAAAAGACCCCATGACGTGGTTAGGATGGGCCTGATCCTCCCTGTGTATTCAACCAGGTGCTTCTCTAAAGGTCTATAAAATTTGGTATTTCCCAGTTTTAAACTTGTATTTGAAGGTCCAAGAAGGCAAATTAGCGTTTGCCAATACTCGATGATACTCGAGTATTTTGTGATACTCAATGTTTTTTGTTTTGGAACGAGGCCAAGAATGTGTCCATGTAAGATGTCCCAGTTTGTCACAATCCCTGGAAATCGTGTCAAGGGAACTGGCATTGAAGAAAAGTGGACTGTTCCATGGACAGAAGCAACTCCTTCATTACTTGTTCGACTGTCATGCCCCCAAAGCTTGCAGATGTCTATTCACACAAAATATCTTTATTGCCCTGAATTGAATTAATCCTCATGGGGAAACTGAGAATCCTATCCTACTGTTCTTTTTCCTAGCCTCTTGGCATCAGAAAAACCTTTATGTTCATCTAGTTCAGTGTTTCTCAAACTCTAATGTGCATCAGAATAATTTGAGGAGTTCGCTGAAAATGTTGATTCCTGGCACCATCCCAGACGTTCTCGTGCAAGAGATTGGTAATGGAGGGCAGCAAGGAATGTATGTTTTTTGACAATCAGTTCAAATAATCTGAGACAGGCAGCCTGCAACCACGCTGTGACAAATCTAAGTCTGGCTCCATCTTCCTCCCAAAGGGTTGCCTTTTCTGTCAGTGGACATGTATCCTCATCAGCTGAGTAACCACCTGGCAGGAGAGGATTCCAGCATAAGAAGTAAAGCTGAACCACAATGAACATTTTTGAGTTCTAAAACCTACGTTTTGATCTTTTTTATAACATCAGTAATTGATCGTTACCCACACTCTCGTAATATTTCTGGTGAGATGATGCCCGCTACATTACAAAATTGTCTTATTTTATTACTAGATGAATCTAGTTAATCATACTTGATTAAATGAAAGTCATCGTCACACTGACCCCCGTTCTACTCTCTATGCTAACAGAGCACATCTCCTGCTTTGTCTGCAATGCAGCTTTTCAGGTATTTAAAGACATTCATCACACCCCACTAAGGGTTTTCTATTTCAAGATGAACTCTGCTAATTGTTTTCGTCATTCTACGACATGGTTTCCAGGTTTTGTTCCCCCAGGTTAATCTTCCAGACTTGTTCTAATCATTCAAACATGCATGTAGCTCAACACAGTGATCTAGATAGAGCTTAACTACTGGGAAAAACTAGGGTCTGGGTTTTGAGGAATGGGATGGTGGAGGAGGGAATGCGGACAGATTTCGGCCATTGCCACCTCAAACTGGGAGACCATACTTCTTTTTTTTTTTTAAAACATCTTTATTGGAGTATAATTGCTTTACAATGTTGTGTTAGTTTCTGCTGTATAACAAAGTGAATCAGCTATATGCATATGTACATCCCCATATCCCCTCCCTCTTGCGTCTCCCTCCCACACCCCCATCCCACACCTCCAGGTGGTCACAAAGCACCAAGCTGATCTCCCTGTGTGATGCAGCTGCTTCCCACTATCTATCTATTTACGTTTGGTAGTGTATATATGTCCATGCCACTCTCTCACTTCATCCCAACTTCCCCTTCCCCCTCCCCGTGTCCTCAAGTCCATTCTCTACGTCTGCGTCTTTATTCCTGTTGGGAGGCCATACTTCTGACTCTCTAAAAAAGGGCATTTGCCTTAAGGAAAAAAGTCAAAAAAATTTTTTTTTGGCCCACATAGAGTCCCTGATAAACAAAACTCAGATTGATTTTCTTTCTAGGAACTTCTGACAAGCAGGTTTTCCTCCATCTGACTTGAGTACTTGTTTTTTCTGAACTTACATGAAGTCATGTAAATGAAAGAATGGATTTATTTTGGTCAGTAAGTCATTCTTTAGACCATTCATTCCACCCCCAATCCCCATTCCATCCCCAACAATTTTCTCAGTGTGACCTAGACATAGAATAACTGTGAGTCCATATAATATTTTGAAAATTTCTAACATGTAATATAGGGCTCCTTTAAAGTTTATCTTTTGCCCCCCACCTCCACTAATGGTAACTATGTGAGATGATGGATGTATTAACTTGATTGTGATAATTATTTCACAACATTATATATATGTGTGTGTGTGTATATATATATATATATATATATACATATATATATAAAATCACATTGTACACCTCAAATTTATAGAATTTATTTGTCAATTTTACCTCATTAAAGCTGGAAAAAAATCCAAAATTCTGAGGGCTGAGAGCTAGCTTGCTTTGAATGTGGTTTCAGATAAGCAGCCACACAGACCAGCTGAATCATGCCGGCTACGTAAAGGTCTTTCTCCCCATGACAGAGTACACCTGTTCAGAAGTGGGACTGGGAGTACCAGTCATTCTGCAGAAACAGACATCAGACAAGACGATTAAATCCACACCAGCATGCAGAGGGCCCGACTTTTGACTGCTAAGGTACAACACATCTCATAGGCACCTCATCGAAGAAAAAAAAAAAAAAAGAATTATTTTTATTTTCAGAAAGATAAAATGGAATTGATCTTTAGGTACATGGAAATTCTTTTTCCTAATTCTCTAAATTTTTTGAATCCTGACAAGCTAGGGAACACCTTAGGTCCTTCTTCCTCCAATCCCCAACTTTCCTAAGACTGATCATCACAGAGCTTTTTATATTTTTATTTTATGGCAGCTCAAACAGAACTTGTGTTTTCCTCCGCATACCTAAGTCCCAAGGCCTTGCTGTGTATACAGTGTGGGGTGCAAATGCCATTTGATTAATGCGATTATTCCACACAGTTGCAGATAAGTTGCAGTTAAATACGAGAATACAATTAATGTAAAAATTTATATGCATTTTCCTGTTTACCCTACTCAATATACTTGTTTCAAATTACGTCACGATTATTTTAATGTCTATGTAACATATCTGGAGGTTATACCATGTTCCCCTATTTGTATCTCTATATACATTGTATATCATATATGTAGCTTATATATGTAACATAAAGCTTATATGTGTATATCTCTTTTTGTCTCTCTATCCTTCTCTCTCTCTCTCTCTCTCTCTCTCTCTCTCTCTCTCGTATAGGTATGTATGCATAAAAATTTGGCTTATGTCAGTTTTCCCGGCTTTAGTTTAGTGAGATCATTGTTGTTAATTTCAGCTGTGCTTAGAGCGAGGTAATTCAGGTGTAAATTAAACATCTAAAAGTTGTGTAACAGATGGAGCCTCCTCTAAAACATGAGACAGAGTGACCAAATGTCTTTTCCTCAAACTTGCCATCCGGGTCCCTGAACATCTTTATCTAAGAGACTCACTCTCAAACCCCTATTTAGAATGCCATGTACCTCAAATATATATTTTTCCATTCTAAGAATACAACCATTAGGGTGTCAAGAATTCATTTTCAGTTTGGGGTTAATATTCATCTAAGTCTTCGGCAGGGACAAGGCATTTTGATAATACGAATGCCTTTCTTAATTCCTCACAGCACCATTCTGAACTTTTTCTGATCAAAAAAGGAGAAAATAATTTCTCTTTTCCATTAAATATTCAGTGGGCAAATACTAATCTGAAAGAAAATTGAAATTCTCTCCGTGGCACACTCAACAAATGACAGTTTAGATTATATTAGAAATACTGTAATTCTTTTCAGGTCAGTTAACTGAGTAAAAAATGGAAATCTAAAATGAAGCTAAAACATCGTATTAAGTATTACAATGTGTGCCTCCATCCCTCGGCAGCATGGGATGGTGGAAGGGCTGAAGGCTTTGGAGGCAGAACAGACTCAAGGGAAAATCTGGCCTCTGACACACGCAGCTGAGTGGCCTTAGATGACATTCTTTGTGAGTCAGTGTTTTTCACCTGAATCCATCAGGTCTCTGGACCTTCCCCCAAGTGAAGGCTCTGATGAGACATTTGCAAGTCCAGAACTAAATCTAATGGGCCCTGGACCAGCATGATTTCCTCAGGGGTGGTAAACCTCCCCCATTGATGGAGAACCTCTGGATAGGATGCTCGCTGGTGATGCTGGAGGCTTAGCCCCTCTGTGGTCCTTAACGGGCTCCATTGCTCTGGACCGTGTTGGGGGCTGGAATACTTTCTCCAAAAAAGGCTGAAGTGATTCTCTGAGCAGCTGTCTGTTCTCAAATAATTCTTTTGTTTGTTTATCTATCCCAGTAAGACATCCTTTAGGGCTCTTTAGTATTTGAAAGAGGTATTTATTGTGCTTTTTTCTTATCTGTTGTTTGCTTGTAAGTGCCCATGTTAGAGTGAAGTGCTACCAGAGCACTGCTAATTGTTCTGCTTCAGGTTCATCTTTTTCCTGCTGCCCTGGTGGCCACATGATTGAGTCCTCCTATCCACAGTGACCCCTCCTTCCCATCACCTGGTGCTGCATACTGTGCTTGGGTTCATGGTGGCTTCTGCCTTTTGACTTGTACCTGCATGGACCTGAAGCAGAACTGCAGCTTCACAGCTTCCTAGCCTCCTATTGTAGGTCACTGGAATTAAAGTCAGTGAGGGAAGAATTCTTTCTTTTAGACCCTCCCATCCTTCTCTACAACCTCCCTGAGGGACTCTGTTCTCATCCTTAGAAGCTTATTGGTGGTCCAAGGATCACTTCCCTTTTTAGGCTCCCATTTAAGTCTCTCCTATCTAAAAAAGGATTCAGGCCCTTCTGTATCTTCCTTAAGGCCCCTAAGTGTGAAGTTAATCTAGGGCTTGGCAAACTGTGGCCTGGCAGCCTAAAGCCTTATTGGAATACAGCTGAATCCATTCCTTTGCCCAATGTCTATGGCTGTTTTTGTTCTGCAAAGGCAGACTGCAGTAGTTGCAACAGAGACTGTATATGTCTCATGGAGCCAAAAATATTTACTCTCTGGCCCTTTAAGAAAGGTTCCTGATCCCCGAGCTAATGTAAAGGAAAAACACCTGAGATAAAATGGCAGTGGTGATGATGACTAGTGGAACTGTTCACCACAGATAGCCCATTGCCATTTTAGTGGGACTCTTGCTGTTTAAACCCAAAGGAGTGATTCAGCCAAAGAACACAAATAAGTGGGGTGGTGCTATTCATGGCCTCTTGTAATTGCTGGTAGGGAGTTGGCCACTTCTCTGTGATATATGTCAGGGTTCTCAAAGTGTGGTCTCCAGATCATCAGCATCTCCTGGAATCCTGTTGGAAATGCAGAATCTCAGGCCCCACCCCAGACCAATAAATCAAACTCTGGGGGTGAGGCCAATGATGTGTGCTTTAATAAGTCCTCTAGGTGGTTCTGATGGATGTTAACATCTGAGAACCACAGATGGACGTAAAAGGGTTTTGCAAACTTTAAGGAGTTAGATAAGTAAAACATTGCACATTCTGTTCCATGTTGAACCAGACTTGATGATATAGAAAGAATTCTTTCTATTGAGGTAGAATTCTTGTTCTTTTCTGGTATTGAAGTAGCTAAATAGTGATGTCCAACATGCCATAGCGATGAACACATAGAACAAGGTTCCTGGGGCCTACATTGCATCTGGAGAGAGAAATAAAAAGGTGAAGTTTATCACTGGGTAAATGGTTCAAGCAAAGAAGATTCCTCTGCATAAACTGTCCTTCACGATCTTTCAGGCTTTCTACTTGAGATTAATAGTAATCTGCAAATGTTCTTTGAGCAGTGGGTTCAGCTGTAGATATGATGATGATTCCCATTTTATAAAGAAATCATAAGATGGAAATGAAGCTTAGACACTAATTTATCCAAGCAAACCCAGCCAGTCAAATGACAGAACCAGGATATGCCCCCAGACTCTCTGTTGACAGAGGTAGTGCTCTTCTATAACACAAGCTTTTCCAGGATGGAACAAATGGAAGGTTCTTCAAGACCTTAGCAATGACACCTGTTAAAACTGCTTCTGCTGAACTGTCCTGCATTTGTCTAGCCGAGTTTGGCCTTAAGTGGATCTCTGACTGAATATGAAGTGATCAGAAAGCCAAGTGTCTAGCAATAAGGATGTGGGTCCTCCGGAGTACAGTGCGTTCTAATAACCTCAGGCAGGGTGGGAAATGGAGGCGGTGCCCTACTAGATTCTCTGTGCTGCGGTGACCCCCAAGCATGTGGTAACCTGGGGAAAATTACTTCATTGCATCATAGCTTGAATGAACTCATGTAGACCACAGATGCTCCCAGAACAAACCCATTTCACCCAGGGAGACTTCTGCGGAGGATGAAGCTTGGCAAAACACTTTATAAAAATTCAGTATTCCTATTGTTTTTCCTAAAATAAATTGCTGAAATTATCCCTCGATATAATGTTCTTGAGGATATACAAATAGTCTACAATGATAGCACATAGCAAGTATGAATTTCAGAATAAAAATCGAAGAAGCATCTCAGTGAATAGTGAACTCCTAGAGGATTCTTCACATCCCAGTGCATGCCGCAGTGCCTTGAACACAGAAGGTGCTCAGCATATGTTCAGAGAACGATAAATCTGGCAAGAGACATTAATTATTACAGTGATGCTAGAAAGAGATTCCTAAGCATAGGAGTCTATTTTCAAGACTACTTTTAACACACAAAAGGTCCTATACTATTATGATGGATGTTAATAAATGGGTATGCTACAGATGTTGACAGCGTCTTAGTCTCTTGCCTATAAACCATCGCCTTGTAAACAAGTCTTTTTTTCCCCTCTACTGCTTCACTGTGGCCAGGTCACAGTAACCTTCGAAATGCAGGTTGCTTTTGCCATTTGATGGGTATCTTCCCTTTGACAGTACTGTCTTCTGCCCATGCCCTCCAGCCCAGACGCCCTTATAGTGCAGCAGGGGGAAAACAGGGGCAGGGGTAGGGGGAGAGTTACATTGCACCATCCTCTAGCCTAGACCTGGCCTCCCCTAGTCTAGGACCAAAGCCAAGATGTAAGAACACACTATATTAGGCTTTTCTTGATGCTGTGCTGCTGCTGTGGGTGAGAATGTGAAGGAGAATGATGAAGAGGCTTAAAGGGGAAAGAGAGATGCAATCTTAAGCTCTGCCAGACACAGAGAACTTTGGAAAGAGTCCAAGTCAGCTTGGTGTAGATTGGGTCACCACTGCTGCTAAAATAATTTCAGTGAAAATCCAGATCTATAGAAAAGATATAAGTAAAAGTGAATCCAAATAAGGTATTGATCTTACTTCCCACTCACCTCTCTTCTGGTGATAAATCACCCTCATCTCAAATTGCAGCTCCCCTATGAAGAGGAGAACTTTATTTCTTGACCACGAAGATTTAACACAGTGGTCTCATCCCTTGTATGAAAGGGGCAGGCATTTCAGTGATGGAAATGGAGGAGCTGAGGACACGGTAGTGACGTCTTGCAGAGCCCCATGTGGTGGCAGTGGTGGGGGCCTCTGTGAGAACAGCTGCACTTCCATGAGCAGTCATGGTCCCACAATAGACGTGACCACATGTGGCATGGTTAAGGGGCTGGGGCAGGTGCTTGGGCCCCAAGGGGAAGACACTGTTGGTTGCCTACCAACCACTGTCTGACCTGTCTCCCTTGTCTCAAAGTCTTGTCTGGACCAGGTAACAATGCACTCAGCAAACAGTGGCCCGCCTGGGCTATAATTGGTGCACTACGATTGATTTAAGCTAGTTGTGGTTACCTTGTTTTCCTCTTCCTGTGACTGATTCAGCTGCAGGCGCATGACATTATTCTGGCCCTAGAGACCTAAGGAGAAATTCACTGGAGGCTCCTGGGAAAGATTTTCCTACCTAGTTTTATCTTTTTAAGGAAGGGGATTATCAATGCAGGAGAAGAGCTTTTCTGTCTCAGAATCTGTTGTATGAGAAGGTGATACCTGGGCCTGAGACTGTCATTTTGTGACTGTATTAGTTTCCTAAAGCTGCTGTAACAAATTACTACAAACTTGGAGGCTTAAAGCAAAAGAACTTGATTCTCTCACCATTAAGAAGACCAGAAGTCCAAAATCAGTATCACTGGACTAAAGTCAAGCCCCTGGAGGCTCCAGGGGAGAATTCTTGCCTCTTCCAGGTTCTGGTGGCCGTCAGCATTCCTGAGCTGATGGCTGTATCACTCCAAGTTCCACGGTCATTATCTGAAAATCTTTCTCTGCTCGTGTTCGCATCTTCTTCTCTTCTATGTGTTGTCGAATCTCCCTTTGCCTCCCTCTTATAAGGATACATGTGAGTCCATTTAGAGTCCACCTGGGTAGTCCAGGATAATCTCCCCATGTCAAGATAGTTAACTGAGTCATATCTATAAAGACCATCTTGTACTATATAGAGCCATAGTCCCAGGTTTCAAGGATTAGGATGTGAATTTGGGGGGGAGGAGGGGACGTTTTTCCGTTTGCTGCAGTGACTATGAGGATAGAGCCAAAAAAAAAAAAAAATGACTTAGAAGCCTCTCTGGAAACCTAATGCCACTGAGTTTTTGAGTTAAGCAGCCTTGGATACAGCTGCCACTGGACTTCAGGGGTCACATGGTTGAGGAACCGTCCAACATCAAAGATGACCCCGAGGGTCTTGGGGACATCCAGGTTATCGGTACAGGCCTGGGCGTCATCCAGGGGCAGGTGCACACCTCAGTGAGCTCAGCCTCCTCTGCCAGGCACCCCACCCTATCCCCCTATGCTGCCATCCTGAGCGTGTGTCACCCCTGCGGAGAACGTATTCTGGCTGGAGCAGTCAGTCCCACGCCAGACTTGGATGTGGCTACCGGTTGCTGATCAGATCAAAGGGGGCCAGGTGGTAGCCGCGCTCCTCCCAAGCCTCCCTGATGGCCCTTTTCTCCAGTGAGAGCCCGGGCTGGTCCATGAGCCTCACAGCTTGGATGCCACCTGGGCAGGGCAATGCCGTCTGCAGCTCCGGAGGCTGTCAGCGTCCTCGCCTGCTTAACAGCTGGCCAGACCCACTTTACCAATACCACGCTCCTCTGAGGAGAGTTGGACACGAGAGTGGTCATACTGTCATGTTTTGATGAGGTTCCATGGCCTCAGGATGTCACTTGGGCCGCAATGCCATGTGAGCAGCCACAGGTAGGGACTGCACGGTACGGGGTGCAGCACGGCCTGGGGCGGACATGGGCAGGGTCTGCCCTGGACTCCAGCCCCTTGCAGCCTTCTTTTTATATACGATAATTTACTCTCATTTGTAAAACCATGGTTTATGAGATATCTTGCTACTTGAACTTGAAAATACTTGGCTTGGGGAAAAAAAAAAACATTTGAGATAACTTCGTGGCAATTTCTTAAAATATCCAGGGGAGAGCAAGGGGAGGAAGTTACATTTTTGAGGCTGGTTGATTTTTTTTAGCATATAAACTGTTAGGAGTTGAGCAGAGTTTCTCAAAGCTGGCACTGTTGATATTTTTAACCAGATGATTCTTTGTTGTGAGGGGCCATCCTGTGTGTTGTAAGATGTTTAACAGCATCCCTGGCCAGTAGCATCTCTTTCCCCAGTTGGGACAACCAAAAATATCTCCAGACCTTCCCAAATGTCTTGTGGAAGGAGCAGAGAGGGGCAGGATTCTTCCCGGTTGAGAACCACGAGGCTAATGAGATAATATTGGAGATTCTTAACTGAAATATGTATATATTTTGTAATAAGAGATGCCTGACATCAAAACATTGAGATAACATTTGGAGAATACAACTTCTTGTTGAGGGACTAAAGTTGACTTACGTGGAAAACGTGCCTGAGGTATGAATGCCACAAGATTACTTGTGGTAATATGGGTATAAGTTAGTTGATTGTGTTTAGGTATACACAACTAAAAGTAATTACATTTGGTTGTATAGAATATATTCATTCAGTGTGTTTTCACTCGAGCTGTTGTTACGCCTCACGCATCCCTGGAAGATGGGAAAACTAACTGAGGACTATTGTGGGTTTTTTTTAACATCTTTATTGGAGTATAATTGCTTTACAATGGTGTGTTAGTTTCTGCTTTATAACAAAGTGAATCAGTTATACATACACATATATCCCCATATCTCTTCCCTCTTGCATCTCCCTCCCTCCCACCCTCCATATCCCACCTCTATAGGTGGTCACAAAACACTAAGCTGATCTCCCTTTGATATGCGGCTGCTTTCCACTAGCTATCTATTTTACATTTGGTACTGTATATATGTCCATGCCACTCTCTCACTTTGTCCCAGCTTACCCCTACCCCTCCCCATATCCTCAAGTCCATTCTCTAGTAGGTCTGCATATTTATTCACGTCTTGCCCCTAGGTTCTTCATATCCATTTTTTGAAATTTATTTATTTATTTAGATTCCATATATATGTGTTAGCATATGGTATTTGTTTTTCTCTTTCTGACTTACTTCACTCTGTATGACAGACTCAAGGTCCATCCACCTCACTACAAATAACTCAATTTCGTTTCTTTTTATGGCTGAGTAATATTCCATTGTATATATGTGCCAATCTTATTTATCCATTTATCTGTTGATGGACACTTAGGTTGTTTCCATCTCCGGGCTATTGTAAATAGAGCTGCAATGAAAATTGTGGTACATGACTCTTTTTGAATTATGGTTTTCTCAGGGTATTTGCATGGTAGTGGGATTGCTGGGTTGCATGGTAGTTCTACTTTTAGTTTTTTTTTTGGGTTTTTTTTTGCGGTACGCGGGCCTCTCACTGCTGTGGCCTCTCCCGTTGCAGAGCACAGGCTCCAGACGCGCAAGCTTAGTGGCCATGGCTCACGGACCCAGCCGCTCCGTGGCATGTGGGATCTTCCCGGACCAGGGCACGAACCAGTGTCCCCTGCATCAGCAGGCTGACTGTCAACCACTGCGCCACGAGGGAACCCTACTTTTAGTTTTTTAAGGAACCTGCATACTATTCTCTATAGTGGCTGTATCAATTTAAATTCCCACCAACAGTGCAAGAGGGTTCGCTTTTCTCCACAACCTCTCCAGCATTTATTGTTTGTAGATTTTTTGGTGATGGCCATTCTGACTGGTGTGAGATGATATCTCATTGTAGTTTTGCTTTGCATTTCTCTAATGATTAGTGATGGTGAACATTCTTTCATGTGTTTGTTGGCAATCTGTATATCTTGTTTGCAGAAATGTCTATTTAGGTCTTCTGCCCATTTTTGGAATGGGTTATTTGTTTTTTTGATACTGAGCTGCATGAGCTGCTTGTTTGTTTTGGAGATCAATCCTTTGTCAGTTTCTTCATTTGCAAATATTTTCTCCCACTCTGAGGGTTGTCTTTTCATATTGCTTATGGTTTCCTTAGCTGTGCAAAGGCTTTTAAATTTCATTAGGTCCCATTTGTTTATTTTTATTTCCATTTCTCTAGGAGGTGGGTAAAAAGGATCTTGCTGTGATTTATGTCATAGAGTGTTCTGCCTATGTTTCCCTCTAAGAGTTTGATAGTTTCTGGCCTTACATTTAGGTCTTTAATCCATTTTGAGTTTATTTTTGTGTATGGTGTTAGGGAGTGTTCTAATTTCATTCTTTTATATGTAGCTGTCCAGTTTCCCCAGCACCACTTATTGAAGAGGCTGTCTTTTCTCCATTGTATATTCTTGCCTCCTTCATCAAAGATAAGGTGACCATATGTGCGTGGGTTTATCTCTGGGCTTTCTATCCTGTTCCATTGATCTATATTTCTGTTTTTGTGCCAGTACCATACTGTCTTGATTACTGTAGCTTTGTAGTATAGTCTGAAGTCAGGGAGCCTGATTCCTACAGCTCCATTTTTCTTTCTCAAGATTGCTTTGGCTATTCGGGGTCTTTTGTGTTTCCATACAAATTGTGAATTTTTTTGTTCTAGTTCTGTGAAAAATGCCATTGGTAGTTTGATAGGGATTACATTGAATCTGTAGATTGCTTTGGGTAGTTTAGTCATTTTCACAATGTTGATTCTTCCAATCCAAGAACATGGTATATCTCTCCATCTATTTGTATCCTCTTTAATTTATTTCATCAGTGTCCTATAATTTTCTGCATACAGGTCTTTTGTCTCCTTAGGTAAGTTTTTTTTCTAGATATTTTATTCTTTTTGTTGCAATGGTACATGGGAGTGTTTTCTTAATTTCACTTTCAGATTTTTCATCATTAGTGTATAGGAATGCAAGAGATTTCTGTGCATTAATTTTATATCCTGCTACTCTACCAAATTCATTGATTAGCTCTAGTAGTTTTCTGGTAACATCTTTAGGATTCTCTATGTAGAGTATCATGTCATCTGAAACAGAGACAGCTTTACTTCTTCTTTTCCAATTTGGATTCCTTTTATTTCTTTTTCTTCTCTGATTTCTGTGGCTAAAACTTCCAAAACTATGTTGAATAATAGTGGTGAGAGTGGGCAACCTTGTGTTGTTCCTGATCTTAGTGGAAATGGTTTTAGTTTTTCACCATTGAGGACAATGTTGGCTGTGGGTTTGTCATATACGGCCTTTATTATGTTGAGGAAAGTTCCCTCTATGCCTACTTTCTGGAGGATTTTTATCATAAATGGGTGTTGAATTCTGTCAAAAGCTTTCTCTGCATCTATTGAGATGATCATATGGTTTTTCTCCTTCAATTTGTTGATATGGTGTATCACATTGATTGATTTGCGTATACTGAAGAATCCTTGCATTCCTGGGATAAACCCCACTTGGTCATGGTGTGTGATCCTTTTAATGTGCTGCTGGATTCTGTTTGCTAATATTTTGTTGAGGATTTTTGCATCTATGTTCATCAGTGATATTGGCCTGTAGTTTTCTTTCTTTGTGACATCTTTGTCTGGTTTTGGTGTCAGGGTGATGGTGGCCTCGTAGAACGAGTTTGGGAGTGTTCTTCCTTCTACTATATTTTAGAAGAGTTTGAGAAGGATAGGTGTTGGCTCTTCTCTAAATGTTTGATAGAATTCACCTGTGAAGCCATCTTGTCCTGGGCTTTTGTTTGTTGGAAGATTTTTAATCACAGTTTCAATTTCAATGCTTGTGATTGGTCTGTTCATATTTTCTATTTCTTCCTGCTTCAGTCTGGGAAGGTTGTGCATTTCTAAGAATTTGTCCATTTCTTCCAGATTGTCCATTTTATTGGCATATAGTTGCTTGTAGTAATCTCTCATGATCCTTTGTATTTCTGCAGTGCCAGTTGTTACTTCTCCTTTTTTTTCCTAATTCTGTTGATTTGAGTCTTCTTCCTTTTTTTCTTGATGAGTCTGGCTAATGGTTTATCAATTTTGTTTATCTTCTCAAAGAACCAGCTTTTAGTTTTATTGATCTTTGCTTTCATTTCCTTTATTTCTGTTTCATTTATTTCTGATCTGATCTTTATGATTTCTTTCCTTCTGCTAACTTCGGGGTTTTTTTTTTTGTTGTTGTTCTTCTTTCTCTAACTGCTTTAGGTGTAAGGTTAGGTTGTTTATTTGAGATGTTTCTTTTTCTAAAGGTAGGATTTTATTGCTATAAACTTCCCTCTTACAACTGCTTTTGCTGCATCCCGTAGGTTTTGGGTCGTGGTGATTTCATTTTCATTTGTTTCTAGGTATTTTTTGATTTCCTCAGTGATCTCTTGGTTATTTAGTGTGTATTGTTTAGCCTCCATGTGTTTTTATTTTTTACAGGTTTTTTCCTGTAATTGATATCTAGTCTCACAGCGTGGTGGTCGGAAAAGATATGTGATAGGATTTCAATTTTCTTAAATTTACTAAGGCTTGCTTTGTGACCCAAGATGTGATGTATCCTGGAGAATGTTCCATGAGCACTTGAGAAGAAAGTGTATTCTGTTGTTTTTGGATGGAATGTCCTGTAAATATCAATTAAGTCCATCTTGTTTAATGTATCATTTAAAGTTTGTGTTTCCTTATTTATTTTCATTTTGGATGATCTGTCCTTTGGTGAAAGTGGGCTATTAAAGCCTCCTACTCTGACTGTGTTCCTGTCGTTTTCCCCTTTTATGGCTGTTAGTATTTGCCTTATGTATCAAGGTGCTCCTATGTTGGGTGCACAGATATTTACAATTGTTATATCTTCTTCTTGGATTGATCCCTGGATCATTATGTAGTGTCCTTCTTTGTCTCTTATAATAGTCTTTGTTTGAAAGTCTATTTTGTCTGATGTGAGAATTGCTACTCCAGATTTCTTTTGATTTCCGAAGTGGGTCTCTTGTAGACAGCATATATACAGGTCTTGTTTTTGTATCCATTCAGCCAGTCTATTTCTTTAGTTGGAGTATTTAATCTATTTACATTTAAGGTAATTATTGGCATGTATGTTCTTATTACCATTTTCTTAATTGTTTTGGGTTTGTTATTGTAGGTCTTTTCCTTCTGTTGTGTTTCCTGCTTAGGGAAGTTCCTTTAGCATTTGTTGTAAAGCTGTTTTGGTGGTGCTAAATTCTCTTAGCTTTTGCTTGTCCGTAAAGGTTTTAATTTCTCCATCAAATCTGAATGAAATCCTTTTGGGGAAGAGTAATCTTGGTTGTAGATTTTCCTCCTTCATCACTTTAAATATGTCCTGCCACTCCCTTCTGGCTAGCAGAGTTTCTGCTGAAAGATCAGCTGTTAATCTTATGGGGATTCCCTTGTATGTTATTTGTTATTTTTCCCTCGCTGCTTTTAATATTTTTTCTTTGTATTTAATTTTTGATAGTTTGATTAATATGTGTCTTGGCGTGTTTCTCCTTGGATTTATCCTGTATGGGACTCTGTATGCTTCCTGGACTTGGTTAACTCTTTCCTTTCCTATATTAGGGAAGTTTTCAACTATAATGTCTTCAACTATTTTCTCAGTCCTTTTCTTTTTCTCTTCTTCTGGGACCCCTATAATTCGAATATTGGTGCATTTAATGTTGTCCCAGAGATCTCTAAGACTGTCCTCAATTCTTTTCATTGTTTTTTCTTTTTTCTGCTCTGCAGTAGTTATTTCCACTATTTTATCTTCCAGGTCACTTATCCATTCTTCTGCCTCAGTTATTCTGCTATTGATACCTTCCAGAGAATTTTTAATTTCATTTATTGTGTTTTTCATCACTGTTTGTTTGCTCTTTAGTTCTTCTAGGTCTCGTTAAATGTTTCTTGTATTTTCTCCATTCTATGTCCAAGATTTTGGATCATCTTTACTATCATTATTCTGAATTCTTTTTCAGTTAGACTGCCTATTTCCTCTTCATTTGTAGGTCTGGTAGTTTTTTCCCTTGCTCCTTCATCATCTGTGTGTTTCTCTGTCTTCTCATTTTGCTTTACTTACTGTGTTTGGCATCTCCTTTTCAGAGGCTGCAGGTTCGTATTTACCTTTTTTTTTTGGTGTCTGCCCCCAGTGGCTAAGTTTGGTTCAGTGCGTTGTGTAGGCTTCCTGGTGGAGGGGAATAATGCCTGTGTTCTGGTGGATGAGGCTGGATCTTATCTTTATGGTGGGCAGGTCCACGTCTGATGGTGTGTTTTGGGGTGTCTATGACCTTATTATGAATTTAGACAGCCACTCTGCTAATGGGTGGGATTGTGTTCGTGTCTTGCTAGTTGTTTGTCATAGGGTGTCCACCACTGTGGCTTGCTGGTCGTTGAGTGGAGCTGGGTCTTGGTGTTGAGGTGGAGATCTCTGGGAGATTTTTGCCGTTTGATCTTGCGTGGAGCTGGGAGGTCTCTTGTGGCCCAATGTAGTGAACCTGACTCTTCCACCTCAGAGGCGCAGCCCTGACACCTGCCTGGAGCACCAAGAGCCTATCATCCACACGGCTCAGGATAAAAGGGAGAGAAAAAAGAAAGAAAGAAAGAAGATAAAATAAAAAGTTATTAAAATAAAAAATAATTATTAAAAAGTTTTAAAGTAATAATAAAGAAAAAAGAAAGAAGGAGGAGAGCAACCAAACCAAAAAACAAATCCATGAATGATAACAAGCACTAAAACTATACTAAAAAAAAAACAAAAACGGACAGACAGAACCCTAAGACAAATGGTAAAAGCAAAGCTATACAGACAAAATCACACTCAGAGCATACACGTACACACTCACAAAAAGAGAAAAAGGGAAAAAAATATGTATATAGTTGTTCCCAAAGTCCACCTTCTCAATTTGAGATGATTCCTTGTCTATTCAGGTATTCTGCAGATGCGGGGTACATCAAGTTGATTGTGGAGATTTAATCCGCTGCTCCTGAGGTGCTGGGAGAAACTTCCCTTTCTCTACTTTGTTTGCACAGCTCCTGGGGTTCACCTTTGGATCTGGACCCACCTCTGTGTGTAGATCACCTGAGGGCGTCTGTTCTTCGCTCAGACAGGATGGGGTTAAAGTAGCAGCTGATTCGGGGGCTCTGGCTCACTCAGGCCGGTAGGAGGGAGGGGCACGTATGTGGGGCGAGCCTGCGGCGGCAGAGGCCGGCGTGACGTGGCAGCAGCCTGAGTCCCGCCATGTGTTCTTCTGGGAAGTTGTCCCTGGATCACAGGACCCTGGCAGTGACGGGCTGCACAGGCTCCCCGGAAAGGAGGTGTGGAGAGTGACCTGTGCTCGCACACAGGCTTCTTGGTGGCGGCAGTAGCAGCCTTAGCATCTCATGCCTGTCTCTGGGGTCCGCACTGATTGCCGCGGCTCGCGCCCGTCTCCAGAGCTCGTTTAAGCAGCACTCGTAATCCCCTCTCCTCGTGCCCCAGGAAACAAAGAGGCAAAAAAATGTCTCTTGCCTCTTCGGCAGTTCCAGAATTTTCCCCAGACTCCCTCCCAGCTAGCTGTGGCACACTAGGACCTTCAGGCTGTGTTCATGCAGCCGACCCCAGTCCTCTCCCTGGGATCCAACCGAAGCCTGAGCCTCAGCTCCCAGCCCCGGCTGCCCCGGCGGGTGAGCAGACAAGCCTCTCAGGCTGGTGAGTGCCGGTCGGCGCCGATCCTCTGTGCGGGAATCTCTCCGCTTTGCCCTCCTCACCCTTGTGGCTATGCTCTCCTCCGCAGCTGCGAAGCTTCCCACCTCCGCCACCCGCAGTCTCCGCCCGCGAAGGGGCTTCCACGTGTGTCAAACATTTCCTCCTTCCCAGCTCCCTCCCACTGGTGCAGGTCCCATCCCTATTCATTTGTCTCTGTTTTTCCTTTTTCCCTACCCAGGTACATGGGGAGTTTCTTGCCTTTTGGGAGGTCTGAGGTCTTCTGCCAGCATTCAGGAGGTGTTCTGTAGGAGTTGTTCCACATGTAGATGTATTTCTGATGTATTTGTGGAGAGGAAGGTGATCTCTACATCTTACTCTTCCGCCATCTTGTAGCTCCTCTATTGTGTTTTTATGACACTTGTGTTTTAGACTTTATTCCATAGCCTTGCCAACCCTTCTGGCCAGGATGATAAAGATTCCTCTGTCTGTGGAATAATCTCCATGTTAATTTTTTACACTTCCATACTTGTTTTGCTTAGGATAACACATGTGCAAACTGGATTTTCTGCATATATCTACCAAACTCCATTTGTAAATGTCTGTCCAGTGTCCCCATCTCTGAAATTTGTTTCCTTTGAGCTGTCCTTCTGTGTAACTGAATTCTGTGCATCCTTCAGGAGCTGGCTCTGCCCATGCTCACTGCAGAATGTTTCCTGATAACTCCAGTCAGTACTGCACTCCCACTATTTACTGCTTGGCATCTGTACAACTTCTTCACGTTTGATTGGAGATTTGAGATGGATATAAATCTTAGATTTTTCCTTATTTCCTGTGTCCAAGCCTTGTTTTCTCTGTCAAAGCATCAGCTCCTTGATGGAAGAACTCCCTGTCTTTACTATAATAATCTGTAACCCTCACTCCTCAGCAGCTCTGATTTAAAAAGGGTGCTGATTGGGGGCTTCCCTGGTGGCGTGGTGGTTGAGAGTCCGCCTGCCGATGCAGGGGACACGGGTTCGTGCCCCGGTCCGGGAGGATCCCGCATGCCGCGGAGCGGCTGGGCCCGTGAGCCATGCCTGCTGAGCCTGCGCGTCCGCAACGGGAGAGGCCACAACAGTGAGAGGCCCGCGTAACGCAAAAAATAAATAAATAAATAAAATAAAAATAAAAATAAAAAGGGTGCTGAGCACATGGAAGATACTCCCCAGGCAAGGTACTTGTTGAATAAAGACTATCTTAGTAGGGTAGCAGCCTGGATTTTTATTTCACTCCAAAAAGACTGCTTCCCATGGTGACTGTCTAGCATGGCTCTCAGTCAGGAGTCCTGTTGGAAGTAAGCTGAGGTGGAAGCGTTTTATTCCAACCTGGGATAGGCTCAGGTGAAAAAGTTTGACACATAAATATTACACTGCATATCAAAAAATAAGTCTCATACCTTCAGAAGGCTGAGTTTGCTGAGCCTTGTGTGCTCCCAAAGCAGTTGACTAGAATCATGTATGGCAGGATTTTTCCTGAGGCAGCATCAATATGAGCAGCTCAGGATTTCGAGGTGTGGTTTCCTTCCCTCTCAAAAGGAGAGGTTCCTTCAAAAGTACACTCCAAAAATTTTTTAATAAAACAAGGTTTTCAGTCTCATAAAAGGGCTCTGTTACATTGAGAAAGGGTACCCTTCTGTAAACAAAAGTGTGTTTGTCCTTAAACTCAGGGGCATTGCTTTCCTGTGAACTCTCAGCAATAGTAAATGAAATTTCCATATTTCATCAACTCCGAGACACATTTAAGAAATATTTTTACATGTATGAATTAGGGTACATCTTGCAATCATAATAGGCCAGTGATATTGGGCTATAGTGGTCATTTTGCGGCATGCATGGACATCAGAACTTGCAGAATGAAGGAATGTTAGGGACCTGGCAGAATATCCTAGAGATAACAGTTCATCAATGTAAAAATGAATTTTGATGAACTGAGTCATGGCACAGAGTAGAAATGAACACATATAATGGAGGAGGCATGAAGTGACTGTTAAGAGTCAGATGCAGAATGTGAAGCAGTGATAGAATTGGCTTATTTTTCCTCTTGCTGGATGCCCAGAGTGATGTATGGAAACTGGCTAAGTTTAAGTGAGCTTAAAAGAGCTCCTTCTATAAAATTCTGCTTTTAGATGATACAAAAGCATTGGACCATGTTTTTTTATTGGCAGAAGTATTTCTTAGTGATACATCCTGTAATGGTACATCTAACATGCAGTGCTTTCTTAGATTCAGTGAAATCAGCATCAAGGGGGTTTTAATGACATGAAAAAATGAGTCAAAATTCTCATACAGTAAAAAAGACACAGTACCTTAAGATTTGGGCACAGAGTTTAAGAACTGGGAAGGAGTCCCAATTTCTAATATCCTTAGTTACTATTTAGCAAAGATGTTCATCCTCTGAATGACTCTTTCTTTACTCCTTGCTTAAGATTCTTGTATTTTAATTACTTCTGATAATTGGGATTCCATTGCTATCATTAATAAGAAGGGAACTAGTAATATTGGTGGGTCTTCTATGTTCAAAATGTGTAATCTTAGTACTGAAGCCTCAGCTGTCCTGCTTGCTGTGATTATATAACAGAGCTTCCCAACCATGTGCCATGAATCAGTTCAGGTAGAAAAAAATATTCATCCCTTTAGCCATAGAGTCTGGGGTGTCCAGAACACATTGGCAGGCTGTTTCTGGCCACGTAGAGCCTATATTTTCACTGCAGTGCTGTACAAACATTAACCTTTTTTAAGGTACATCCTAACATGGAAAAGGTTGAGAAGCACTGCGCAGATGGACAGGTTGTTAGTAGCTGTTCTGAAAGAATATGGAATAGACAAAATGAAGAACCCCTTGGTCACCGAGGCCCTGTCACTGATGGCACAGGTTATGTCCAAAAGTTTCCCAGTAAGAGTCCATACCATTACTACACTGGTCCAGGAGTATTTGTTTCCACATTTGCAATCCCAAGGAAGTCAGATAAGAATTTATACTCCTTTTGCCACCAGAGTGGAAGGAGGAACTTTGGTACTAAACATGAAAGTATTGAAACCAGCATCAGTTCTACAAAGGGGGTCCTCAGAATGGGGTCTTTGGACCAGCAGAATCGGCATCACTGGAAATTTGTTAGAAAGGCAGAAACTTGGGCCCAATTCAGACCTCTGAATCAGCCACTCTGGGATGTGATCCCTTCTTCTATCCTTTAAGAAGCTATCCAGATGGGTTTTTTTTGTTGTTGTTGTTTTTGTTTGCGGTCCGCGGGCCTCTCACTGTTGTGGCCTCTCCCGTTGCGGAGCACAGGCTCCGGACGCGCAGGCTCAGTGGCCATGGCTCACGGGCCCAGCCGCTCTGCGGCATGTGGGATCTTCCCGGACCGGGGCATGAACCCGTATCCCCTGCATCGGCAGGTGGACTCTCAACCACTGCGCCACCAGGGAAGCCTATCCAGATGGTTTTGATGTTTGCTTAGGTTTGAGAACCACTGACCTATAGTTTCCAAAACATAAAAGATAACGGAAAAAATAGAACTCTTGGTCTCTTGCCTGAAATACCCTGGAATGTGGGCCCTAGAATAGGAGTCATATTTCTCCTGTCTTTTTTTGTGACTTTGGGCTAATTACTTAGTTTTATTGGGTCTCAATTTTTTTCCAGTGTAAAATGAAAGCATGCAACTAGATCTTTTTGTTCCTTGTCATTTTTTTCATCGCCCTGTATTTTTAAATTTCATCAAGTGTTCTGTAGCACCTTCTGCAGAACCATGGAGGTGGGGGCATGAGTGGGAGATGGCAGGTTTTCAGGACCCTTTCATGATGCTGATGAAGGGAGGAACCATCTTCTTTCCCCATGGTCTGGCAGGAGTTCGCCCAAACAGGACTTTTCCTGCTTGATGAGTAAGAAATGACTGTGAAGACGATGTGGGCCCAAGACTTCATTACCAGCTTCTGGTTTCTAATCCTGGCCCTGATAGTAACTCTCACTGTGATATCAGGCAAGTCTTAATAACTCTTTGGATCTCAGTTCTTTTACCTGTGATACAAGAAATCAACTAAGGAAAGAGAGCCTTATGTATCTAGAACAATGATCAGAGAGCAGATAGCCAATAAATCCTCCATTTTCTTTCCTTCTCAATTCAGAAATTCCATTCTCTGGAATTCTTTAGGGTTAAAGATTGCTCTGCAGACATTGAGTCTTGATTGCCACATGATTATTCAGGTTCCTAAGCTTTTCCCCCGAAGGAAACACTTGTTGACAGTAGTCAGTGTTCTTGCTGGCTTGTGTAGTTGGTAGGCATATCCAGTGAAGTCTGCCTACCCACCTTCAATCCGCTATTTATTGCGAGCTGTAGGCACTTTTTTTTTTTTTTTGTAGGCACTTTTGACATGGATGTGTGGATATCAGTAATATGTCTTACTTTAATTAAAATTGTTTTACCCATGAGAGATTAGAAGCAATTTCTTTTTGGTATTTACATATTATTTATTTATGATATTTTTCATAGACTCTCACAATTTTTAACATCAGTGATGTACCAGACACTTTCCAATAGGTTATTCTATTTAATCCTTACAACAATTGGTGAAATAGGTGTTATTGCCTCCATTTAAGATGAAGAAACTAAGACTCAGTTTGAGTAACTTTGCAAAGGTCACTCAGTATGTGACAAAACCAGAATGTCAACCCAAGTGTTTTCCTTTCCAGAGTCTACGCTCTTTGTACAGAAGCAAAGTTTTCCTAAAAACTCATGTTTGCTGGGTAAATGGCTTTAGTGTTTACTTAAGGGTTTCTCTAGTTGAGGAAGGTGCTGAGAAGGTGTTAAAATTCAAGTTTAATCAATCAGCCAATTACTATTTATTGAATGCCTGCTGGGTGCAAGGATTGCACTTGGCGCTATGGGAAGTGAACAACAACAAGGAAGCTCAAACTGATCATAATGTAGTGGAAGAAGAGAAACACACACACATAAAGTGACGCTCGACCTGTGAGGCCCCAGAGAGAGTTCCAAAGGAGAGGGAGAGGGGAAGAGTGGCAGGAGACCAGGGCTACGCAGCTCCCTTGCAACTGGGCTGGTCAGGAAATGTTTTTTCTGACTTGGCATGTGTATCAGGTTTTACTCTGCTTCTGGCATTATCTTAATTTCTACAGCAGCCCTGTCCCCATTTTAGAGCTAGGTAAACCAAGTACCAGAGAGATGAATTGAGCCTCATCCATACGTACAACTGGCAAGAAGTAGGAATGGGAATCGCACCTGGGTCTTTCAGAGTCCAAGTCTGATCCTCCTTCTATGACACCATTTATTAGAACTAACTCTAGAAAAGACTTGTTAACATTTATGCTTTCCCCAAAGTAGACTTGTAATCATGTAAATGCCAAGAAATGGGGGTTTAAAGACCAGAAGATTTTATTTACTCATTCAGAGTTTCAAATAGTTGCATAAGGAATGAGCAATGTTCTGGTGAAGGAGAGGTCTTTGGTTTTTGTGGGTTTTTTAAAGCTGTTATGCCAGTGTTTATTCAGGTATGTGCTAAGGATTCAGACATTAAAAAGAGCAGTTTAGAATCTTGTACAGCTCTTTAGAGAAAGTCCTACTCCCCAAATATTTATCCATGCACGAAATTGCCTTCTTGTTTGGAAGGGGAGGTTGCAGCCTTGGTTGGTGGAGGCTGCTGAGAGCCCTGGGCAGCCTTGGACAGTGAGGCTGGGCTGACAAGGGGTTAAACCTGATTGGGGATGGGGAGTAGGCCTTCGAGGGATAAGGGTCACCGCAGAGCTCAGAGCAATACCTTCTACTTGGGGAGTCACCAGTGAGGCCAGGCCGAGGAGCAATTTTCAAACATTTCAGAAAGTTCAGGCAGTTGCTAAGAAGCCTGTCGCTGGGGTGATGCCAGGAGCCTGGGCAGTGGCATCCGTCTAATTACTTAACTGCAGTTATAACTTTCATGGGCGTCAGCCTGCAGGGCTTTGATGGGAGGCAGCAAAACCAGACAGTTAGCAAGTGAGACTTGCCCACTGCACGAAAAGCAAATGTCACCACAGCCCTGAAGAGTGAAGCCACCCCAAAAGGAAGCACAGGCACAAACTGTTGGCTCAAGGAGAAAGTATTCAAGGGGAAATTCGAAGTGCTTGTTTTTATTTTGTTTTGCTGATAAAGAGCATTTTTAAAGATGAAGTCCTTTTGGAAAGAATGCAGGTTTTTTCTATATTTTTATTACAGTCATCTAAAACTTATATATGCTTATAGAAAAAAAAGGAAACAGGAATAAATAGAAATTGAATGGCTGAGTTTAAAAAAAAAACCAGTATTTTGAATAAGAATGTCTAACATTATCAAAGAGTCATCTAAGTGTAAGGGGGTCCTTCCTGCTCATGGTACTTCTTGATAATGGAACAGAATTACCTTCCATGGTAAGCATGGGAATGGTCCCAATTTGAAAAGTCAAAATGTATTAAAATGTCCTTTCGAGATCAAACAAACTAAAAACTTGAAACCCTGTAATACCTACCACAAAGATATATGTGTATTTAACACTCAATAAATATTTATCGCTAAATCAATCTTTTTTTCAGAAGGCTTGCGTCAGAATCCTGATCTTCTGCATTCTCATAGTATCTCTGTGTTTAGTCTGGTGTTAATTTTATTCTAATACACAGGGAACTGTTATATACAACTATTCAGTTACTAGAAATACTCCATCACAGTGTCCCGTGCCTGCAACATTATTGTTAAGTGGACATGATATAATATGTATAATTAACAGATATGAATACCGCAAAATGGGCCAGCTAAGAACCAGTTTTTCCTAATGAATCACTGATAATGCAAAGTTCTCTTGGCTGTTCTCATTGTAAAATATGCGTGGGTCACTACTTCCTACTTTTTGATTCCACCCTGGTTTATTAGCTTAGATACATGAAAGTTTCCCAAATGACACCGTTAAGCTATTTTGGCATATAGATAGAGAGAGAGAGAGAGAGAGAGAGAGAGAGAGAGAGAGAGGCTGGGAATTTAGATCTCCTCTGCTTCAGTCATCTTAAGGGTGGAGATATTAAAACCCATAAGGCAAGCAACTAAAAATAATTCAAGTAATTAAATTTTAGATCCAGAAAAAAACTAGTTATTATCAAAACCAGCCAAGCCTCTTCCTAGTGGATGTGGAATCTGAGGCCAGAGAAGGTCAGTGACCTGTTCAAGCTCGCCCAGCCAGTGGCAGACTTGTGCTGACCACCCAGGACCTCCTCAAGGTTATCAGATTAGTGCTTTACCCACCACGCAACATTTCACAGCAGTTTTTCTGACCATTGACTTGTGTTGCACGTGCCTTGGTAGCCATGCTGTTTTCCCTTGGAGACAAAGGGATGAACTGGATGGTTGATCAAGTCCCCTTCTGGCACAGGGGGCTGAGGCCAGCTGGAAGATTTCTGCAAAGCCTGTCATTTTCCTCACCAGTAAATGAGCAGTGCCCTCACTTACAAGCAAGTACCACAAGGTTATAAAAGAAAGAGAACCAACAGCAAACTTTAGTCACCTTAGAGACATTTAGATGACTTCCAGGTTTTAGTTAACTTGAGCGTTACGTTAGCATTCTTACAGCCACCAGGCAAAGGTGTGACTCTGACCTGTTAACGGAGGTCCTCTTGGCCCTGTGCTGTGGCTCTCTGAATGAGGACCTTTGATCTCTTCTTATTGGATCGTTCTTCTACCTTCTCCCAGTTGGAGTAATTTCTGTCTCCACTTGGATATGAACAGCACTTTCTTATCATATGTTCTCCTCTTTTCCTCAGTGCTTCTGTGTTTTCTTGAATCAAAAAAATCAAGAGGGAAAAAAAATCTGCCAATTTTCAGTGAAATGATGAAGAAGGCTTTTAGCAGAGCCCTTTTCCTTTGTTCACAATTACTTCCACTTCCTTATTCTACATTCACTACCTAATCTATTCAGTATAGCTTTTGCCCTTTATGATAGGTGGTCTCCCATAGTCTCCACTTGCCCTTGTACATTAGCACCAAGCCTTTCTTTAACCCAGTCTTTTTACCTGGACTCCAGACCATATCCGCCTGCCTACCAGAAACTTTCATCGAATGCACCTCACACTCAGAGCCTCCAACATGAATTTCTCACTCCCTCATTCCCTTTTATTCCTCTAGAATCTATGCAGTTACTCAAGCCATGTGCATAAGCTTTCATCATCTCTCTTTCACTATCGTCTCTTAACTCTACTTCCCAAGTAATGCTGCAAAAATCCCTTCCTTTCTCTTCCTATTGCAACAACCTTTGTTTATCTTTTCTGGAGTCATGTAACTGCCCTCCTTGCTTCTAGTGCTGCCCCCTGAAGGCCAGCATCCATCCTGTTTGAAGTGTCATCTTTCCTAAAACACAAATCTTTTTTCTGCCATCCCCATGTTTATACGCCTTTGACGGCCATCATTGCTTTTTCGGAGTAAGTCAAAATTCCTCTCTCTGATGTGTCTCAGTTTGTTTTGTAGCTGATAGAATAGGTAAATTCTCAACATTCCTTCCAAATTCAGGGCGTTATTAACAGACATTTGATCAGAGGGATGATGTGAGTCCAGGAACATAACGCCTCCACCCCAGTTTTTTCCTGTCCCTCCTGGTAGAGAAATGTACCAGGCAGAGTTAGGGTTTTCAACCCTGCATACAGGGATAGGATGCCATGCGGACTTGAGTTGAGGCTCTTTTGTGTCTGCCTCTGTTGTAACTTGTGTGATGAAGTTAATTCTCAATAAATACTTTTGTTTCTTGGTAGACTAATTGCCTTTCATTTTAATAGTTGGGCTCATCAGAGCATTCAACCCTTGCATTTTAGGCAACGTCATACTGTCCATATATAATATGCTTTTAATAATGAAAGCATTTGACTCTTACCTAAAATAAGCAGTTCTCCTATTAGTAAACTTTTTAGAATAGTACTAATACATAATTTATATTATTGGCCTTCCGGAAATTTCTCCCAGGGCAGTGTGCACTGGGAACCAGATCAAAGGGACGTCTTCTATCTGTTGCCAGCTTCTCTATCACTCTGTCCCTTTATTTTTTTAAAGTCAGGTTTATTGTGGTATAATTTATATGCAGTAAAATTCACCCTTTAGTTGCATAGTTCCATGTGTTTTGAAAGATGTGTACATCTGTTTAACTACCCACCATAATCAAGGTAGAGAACATTCCCATTACTCAGAAAAGTTCCCCCATGCCTCTTTGTAGTCAATCCCCTCCCCACACCTCGAGCCCCTGATCTTTTCGTCTGCTCTTATACTGCCTTTTCTATAACATCACATAAATGGGATAATTCGGTGGGTAGTCTTTTGACTTCAGCTACTGTCATTTGGTGTGACGCATTTTAGAGCTGCCCACGTCACGCACGCGTTACTTTATTCCTTTTTCTTGCTGAGTAGTATATTTCACTATTTGCGTTTCACACTTCATGAGTACATGCGTGCACATGCCACAGTGTGCTGATCCGTTCTCTAGCTGATGGACACATGGTGTGTTGGGTAGACTCTGAGGTGGTCCCCACGGTCCCTGCCTCCTGTGTTCGTGCCTTTGGTTAATCTCCTCCCCATAAGTGCAGGTGGGACCCGTGACTTCTTTTTAACCAATAGACTATGGCAAAGGTAGTGCAATGTCACTGTACTGATTATGTTACCTTACATAAGATTATCTTAGAAAACCCACTTTAGAAAGTCCCTTTGCTGGCTTGAGAAAGTAAGCAGTCATACTAAGGAAGTCCACATGACAAAGAGCTGAGGGTGGCCTCTAGGAGCTACAGACAGCCTCCAGCTAACAGGCAGCAAAAAGCTGGGGTGCCACAGTGTAAGTGAGCTTGGAAGCAAATTTTTCCCCAGTCAAGCATTGAAGTGAGATTGCAGCCTTGCAAGAACCTAAGCAGCTAAGCCATGCATGGACTCCAGACCCGCAGAAACTGAGATAACAGATGTGCATTTTTAAAAGCCATTAAATTTGTGTCAACTTGTCATATTTGTTGTAACAGCAATAGAAAACTAATATGGGCTGTTTGTTTCCAGTTTTGGGTGATTACAAATAAAGTGTGGGTATTGACCTGTATTTTTATTTCTTCTGGATAAATATCTAAGAGTGGGGTTGCTGAGTCATATGGGTAGTTTAACTTTCCAAGTAACTGACAAACTGTTCCAAAGTGGCTGTGCTATTTTACATCCCCACCAGCAGTGTATGAAGTTCTAGTTGCTCCGTATCGACATCAGCAGTTGGAATTATCTGATATTTAAATGTTTAGCCATTCTAGTAGGTAAATAATGGTATCTCATTGTGGTTTTAATTTGCATTTCTCTAATGAGTAGTGACATTGAGCATTTTTATGTGGTTAGTTTTCTATCCATCATCTCTTCTTTGAAGTATCTATTCAAATTGTTCACCCATTTTAAAAAATAATAAGTTTTGTCATTGAGTTGTGCGAGTTCTTCATGGATATTGGATATAATCTTTTAACAGATATGTGTTCTACAAATATTGTCTCCCAGTCTGTAGGTTGAATTTTCATTTTCCTAACAGCATCTCTCAAATATCAGTAATTTTTAGCTTTGATGAAATCAAAGTTAATATTTTTGTTTTATGGATAATGCTTTTGATGTTATATCTAGGAAGTCTTTGCCCAATCCAAGGGTACAAATACTTTCTCCTATATTTTAGTCTAGCAGTTTTATAGTTTTACGTTTTACTTTTAGATCTCTGATCCATTTTGAGTTAACAATTGTACAAGGTACAATGCATGTGTTGTTTTCCTTTTTGTCTACAAATTTCAATTATTTCAGCAAAATTCATTGAAGAGACTACGCCATTGCAAAAATCAGTTTCACACACACACACACACACACACACACACACACACACACACACACACACACACACAGAGTTCTATTTCTAGACTCCCTATCCTGTTCCATGCATTCGGGTATTTGTCCTTTCACCAATAATGCACTCTCTTGATTATGGTAGTTTGAAAGAAGTCTTCATAATCAGCAGTTGATGTTTTTCAACTTTCGTTTTTTTTTTCTTTTTGGAAATAGTTTTGGCTATTCTAGTTCTCCTTCATATAAATTTTGGAATCTGTCAATTTCTACAACTCTGCCTACTAGAATTTTGATTGGTATTTCTTTTAATGTAGAGACCAATTTTAATGTAGAGACCAATAGAGAAGAATTCTCATGTTAACAATAGTAGGTATTCTAATCTATGAACATGGTATTTAGATCTTCTTTGATTTCGCTCAACAATGTTTTGGAGTTTTCAGAATACAAACATTACACATATTTCTGTTACATTTATCCCTAAGAATTGTGTATTTTTTATGCTTTAGTAAATGGTATTGTATTCTTAAATTTTCAATTTCTAATTAGTTATTGCCAACAGATAGAAATACAATTGAATTTTATGTACTGAAATCCTGCAACTTTGCAAATTCAGTTTTATAGTTTTTAGCAGATTTCTTGAGATTTTTTCGTATTGATAATTGTGTTGTCTATTATTAGAGATGGTTTTCTTTTCTAATATGTATGTTTTTAATTTCTTTTTCTCACCTCTTATTGCACTGACTGCAACCTCCAATGTGATGCTGAATAGGAGTGGAAGGAAGGCATCCTTGCTTTGTTTCCCGTTTCAGGGGAAAAGCATTCAGGCTTTCACTATTAAATATGATGTTAGCTGTAGATTTTTTTGTATATTACTTGTATAAAGTTGATTGTTTCCTTTAATCCCTAGTTAGAGATTATTTTTTTTAAATCGTGAATGTTTATTGAATTTTGTCAGAAGATTTGTCTCCATCTACTGAAATGATCACATGGTTTTCTTCTTTAGTGTGATAATATGATGAATTACATTTACTGATTTTTTTAAAAAGAATTTTGGATCAGTCTTACATTACCAGGATAAAACCCACTTGGTCATGATGTGTTATCCTTGATGTTCCCAGCTTTAATTTAGCAATACTTGGTTGCGGTCAACTCCTCTTTAATTTTGTCTTCCACTGTGCAATCCATCCTCTGGTCTTTCTGCAGTGCTTTTAGTTTCCTAACCTGGACTTACTGCCTCACATCTTGTCAGACAAATTTTGGGGTGTTTCCTTAGCCCACCAAATGCCCAACTCATTAAGAATTGTATCCTCATTTCTCCCAAGAGGGTTGAGGCCTTGACAGCCATGTTTGTACTATATGACCCTCGCTATAGCTGATTGGACCAACAGCAGGCCCCTGACCTAAGTTGGACCAGTCATTTCCTCTTTCCCAGGAACTTGGACCTGAGATTCAAAGATACCAGCTGGTTTGAGCTGATTGCTAGAAGTGAGAACATGTCAAGTCAGGAGCAAACTACCATTTTGGGATAGCCAAGTTAAGCCAATGCAAGAATAATAGAGAAAATACTTTGGTTTGGACAAACAGAGACAGGAGACGATTGAAGTTCTTCTTTTCTTTGGGTTTCATGATTCAATCCTATATTCCTCCTTCCCCATATATTTCCTTTCTTTCTCAAGCTACTTTTGAATCAGGTTTTCTACTTGGAAATAAAACTGTCTTGGCCAAGTTATACTTCAGTGACTTTGCACGCTCTGTTCCTCCAGCTTAGAGTGCCATACTCTAACTGCTTTGCTCCTGATTCTTCTAGAGATTTAAGCATCTTATGCTTGGGTTAAACTTATCCTGACTCTCCTCTCAGGTAGAGGCAGTGTTTCATTATGATACCTATCATTTACCCCTTCTATCACACTTATTAAACATTATTATAATACTTGAGCTAGATTCTGAGCTCCAGGAATTTGGTTTTTAAAGTATTTTGTATCTCCTGGGACTAGTGTTTGGCCCATACTTATATCCTGGTAAATGCTTGGAATTAAAAAATTTATCCAACGAGTTAATTCAAACACTCTGCTTTTGTAACCACTTCAAGGGCCTTTTATCCCTCACCTTCAGAAGCAAGGGTTAGAGAGGTAACACTTTCAACTTTTCTTTGTCTCTGTCTTCCATAGCAGTGGTTCTCAAAAATGGTTGTATATTAGAATCATCTGGTGGAGCTTTTAGAAAATCTTGATACTTAGGCTGCTCCCTACACTGATTAAAGCAAAACCTCTAGGGAAAAGACCCAGAACTAGATTTTTAAAACCTTAATCACTTGGAAGGTGAGGCTTATATAATATAAGCAATGCAATACTGATGCCTGGATCACACTCCCATAAATGCTGAAGTAATTGACCTTGGGTGTGACTGGAAGGCAGGGGTTTTAAAAGCTCCCCAGATAATTCTAATATGGAGCCAACTTTGAGACCCACAGTCCTAGCAGTGTCCTTATTCTCTGGTTCATAAAACAGTTCTTTAGGAACAGAAAATGCATGGCAGTAATGGAAAGTTACACCTTCAGTGTTGCATGGGAAGCAGGTGGGGAAATCTAAAATTTAGATCATATGGCCTCATTTTGCAGGCCGGGGAACTTGGTACTAATTTCATGTGTCTGATGCAGGAATATCACTTACACATCTGCCCCAAGTGTTTCCCTCTCACAAACTGAATCATAACCCTGGTTATAGTTCACAAGGATCCATAGCTTGGTAAATACAAAGTAGGCCACAGATGCTGAAGGGTGGTGACTTGGAAGCTGCTGACAGAAGCAGCCCATAGCCTTCATTGCACTGTCCTTGGTGCTGACTTTGGTAAGGAAAGCAGTGCCTCTACATCTTGTTGATTTCTCTGTTTTGACTCTAGGAATTAATGGTGTTTCTTTGCTTAACTTAGAAATGAATGATGTTTACACTGATGAGGGAAAATTAATACTATTGCATTGTTATGAAACACAGAGTAAGGATAAGAAATATTTAGGTTAGTAATCAAGAACATATCTTCTGATGAGTTTGACTTGCCCCCTTTTAGCTAGTTTTATGCATGACTGCTTCCTAAGAATGCCCAGTGGGTTACAGATGACAGAAAGGAACCAAAAATTATGATCACTTTACTGAGGCATGGCAAAGCTGCACACGGGTGGAATGGAACAGAGAAACAAACCCACGGTGGGATTTCTTTGTTCTCAGCATTCATTCTGGGCCTCCCTTTGTAATTTGCCTTTTGAGCATCTTAGAATCAGTTTTTTTTGTACCTAAATTTTTTCTTGTTACTCAGCTACTATGGTTTTACTGTTTGATGTCTCCCTAATTGTCATCCTTTCTGGACTCAATCCTGATCGCTCTCAGGTACTTGATTTTGCAAAACCCAAAGCCTTCATCCTTGTTGCTGTTGGGCAAACACTTACAAAGCAATATCATAACATAATCCCTTAATAACACAGTACTCTGTTTCAGATAATTAGAATATACATTTCTTGCCTAGTCCTTTACTCCTTCTAACCAGCCCGCCGTAATGATAGTCTTTATCATAGTGGAGTTCTGTTAGTCACGTCTCAGTGGTTTAACCAGCCAAATGTTTACTTCATACTCATGGACTATGTTGATTGTTGGTTGACTAGGTTCAGTTCTGATTTGTCTACTCCCAAACTCAAGGTATTAGAGCAGCCACTGTCAACAATATTGTCAGTATCTGTGGCAGAGGGGAAAATAATGTAGGAAGTTATAGACTAGCTCTGTCATCACTGGTCACATTTCACTGGCTAAAACATGTTTTAAGATCATGCCTATTTCAAGGAGACAGAGAGGGACCTTCAAGGTAACAGAGGAGTGAGACGTTGAGATCACCTTCCTCTCCACAAATACATCAGAAATACATCTACATGTGGAACAACTCCTACAGAACACCTACTGAATGCTGGCAGAAGACCTCAGACTTCCCCAAAGACAAGAAACTCCCCATGTACCTGGGTAGGGCAAAAGGAAAAACAGAGACAAAAGAATAGGGATGGGACCTGCACCAGTGGCAGGGAGCTGTGAAGGAGGAAAGGTTTCCACACACTAGAAGCCCCTTCACTGGCGGAGACAGGGGTGATGGGAGGGGGGAGCTTCAGAGCCATGGAGGAGAGTGCAGCAACAGGGGTGCGGGGGGCAAAGCAGAGAGATTCCTGCACAGAGGATCGGTGCCAACCAGCACTCACCAGCCCGAGAGGCTTGTCTGCTCACCCTCTGGGGCAGGTGGGGGCTGGGAGCTGAGGCTTGGGCTTTGGAGGTCAGATCCCAGGGAAAGGACTGGGGTTGGCTGTGTGAACACAGCCTGAAGGTCCTAGTGCACCACAGCTAGCCGGGAGGGAGTCCAGGAAAAAGTCTGGAACTGCCTAAGAGGCAAGGGACCATTGTTTCGGGGTGCGTGAGGAGAAGGGATTCAGAGCACCGCCTACACGAGCTCCAGAGATGGGCACGAGCCACAGCTATCAGCGCAGACACTAGAGATGGGCATAAAATGCTAAGGCTGCTGCTGCAGCCACCAAGAAGCCTGTGTGCGAGCACAGGTCACTATCCACACCTCCCCTCCCAGGAGCCTGTAAAGCCCGCCACTGCCAGGGTCCTGTGATCCAGGGACAACTTCCCCGGGAGAACACACGGCATGCCTCAGGCTGGTGCAACGTCACCCTGGCCTCTGCCGCCGCAGGCTCACCCCGCACTCCGTACCCCTCCCTCCCCCAGGCCTGAGTGAGCCAAAGCCCCCGAAGCAGCTGCTCCTTTAACCCCGTCCTGTCTGAGCGAAGAACAGACGCCCTCAAGGTGACCTGCACGCAGAGGCGGGGCCAAATACAAAACTGAACACCAGGAGCTGTGCGAACAAAGAAGAGAAAGGGAAATCTCTCCCAACAGCCTCAGGAGCAGCTGATTAAATCTCCACAATCAACTTGATGTACCTGCATCTGTGGAATACCTGAATAGACAACGAATAATCCCAATATTGAGACAGTGCACTTTGGGAGCAACTGTAGACTTGGGGTTTGCTTTCTGCATCTAATTTGTTTCTGGTTTTATGTTTATTTTAGTTTAGTACTTAGACCTTATTATCATTGGTAGATTTGTTTATTGATTTGGTTGCTCTCTTCTGTTTTTTTTTAATATATATATTTTTTCCTTTTTCTCTTGTGTGAGTGTGTATGTGTATGCTTCTTTGTGTGATTTTGTCTGTACAGCTTTGCTTTTACCATTTGACCTAGGGTTCTGTCTGTCCCTTTTTTTTTTTTTTTTATTATAGCTTTTAGCGCTTGTTACCATTGGTGGATTTGTTTTTTGGTTTGGTTGCTCCCCTCTTTCTTTTCTTTTTAATACTTTATAATTTTTTAATTTTTAATACTTTATATCTTTTATTTTAATTATTTTAGTTTAGTTTAGTTTCTTTCTTCCTTCCTTCCTTCCTTCCTATCCCTATTCTTCTGAGCTGAGTGGTTGACAGGGTCTTGGTGCTCCAACCGGGTGTCAGGCCTAAGCCTCTGAGGTACAAGAACTGAGTTCAGGACATTGGTCCACCGGAGACCTCCCGGCCCCATGTAATACCAAACAGCGAAAGCTCGCTCAGAGATCTCCATTTCCACGCTAAGACCTAGCTCCACTCAATGACCAGCAAGCTACAGCGCTGGACCACCCTATGCCGAACAACTAGCAAGGCAGGACACAACACCATCCATTAGCAGAGAGGCTGCCTAAAATCATAATAAGTTCACAGGCACCCAAAAACACACCACCGGATGCAGTCCTGCCCACCAGAAAGGCAAGAGCCAGCCTCATCCACCAGAACACAGGCACCAGTCATCTGCACCAGGAAGCCTGCACAACCCACTGAACCCACCTTACCCACTGGAGGTAGACACCAAAAACAATGGAAACTACACACCTGCAACCTGTGAAAAGATCCCAAACATAGTAAGTTAAGCAAAGTGAGAAGACAGAGAAATACACAGAAGATGAAGGATCAAAGTTAAAAACTCACCAGACTAAACAAATGAAGGTGAAATAGGCTGCCTATCTGAAAAAGAATTCAGAGTAATGATAGGAAAGATGATCCAAAATCTTGGAAATAGAATGGCAAAAATGCAAGAAACGTTTAACAAGGACCTAGAAGAACTAAAGAGGAAACAAATAATGATGAACAACATAATAAATAAATTAAAAATTCTCTAGAAGGAATCAATAACAGAATAACAGAGGCAGAAGAACGGATAAGTGACCTGGAAGATAAAATAGTGGAAATAACTACCACAAAGCAGATTAAAGAAAAAAGAATGAAAAGAACTGAGGACAGTCTCAGAGACCTCTGGGACAGCATTAAATGCACCAACATTCGAATTATAGGGGTCCCAGAAGAAAAAGAGAAAAAAAAAAAGGGACTGAGAAAATATTTAAAGAGATTATAGTTGCAAACTTCCCTAATATGGGAAAGGAAATAGTCAATCAAGTCCAGTAAGCACAGAGAGTCCCATACAGGATAAATCCAAGGAGAAACATGCCAAGACACATATTAATCAAACTATCAAAAATTAAATATAAAGAAAAAATATTAAAAGCAGCAAGGGAAAAGAAACAAATAACATACAAGGGAATCCCCATAATGTTAATGGCTGATCTTTCAGCAGAAACTCTGTAAGCCAGAAGGGAGTGGCAGGACATATTTAAAGTGATGAAAGGGAAAAACCTACAACCAAGATTACTCTACACAGCAAGAAGCTCATTCAGATTTGACAGAGATATTAAAACCGTTACAGACAAGCAAAAGCTAAGAGAATTCAGCATCACCAAACCAGCTTTACAACAAATGCTAAAGGAACTTCTCTAGGCAGGACACACAAGAGAAGGAAAAGACCTACAATAAAAACCCCAAACAATTAAGAAATTGGTAACAGGGACATACACATCCATAACTACCTTAAAGGTAAATGGATTAAATGCTCCAACCAAAAGACATAGACTGGCTGAGGGATACAAAAACAAGACCCATATATATGCTGTCTAAAAGGGACCCATTTCAGACCTAGGGACACATACAGACTGAAAGTGAGGGGATGGATAAAGATATTCCATGCAAATGGAAATCAAAAGAAAGCTGGAGTAGCAATTCACATATCAGACAAAATAGACTTTAAAATAAAGACTATTTCAAGAGACATAGAAGGACACTACATAATGATCAAGGGATCAATCCAAGAAGAAGATATAGCAATTGTAAGTATTTATGCACCCAACATAGGAGCACCTCAATAGATAATACAAATACTAACAACCATAAAAAGGGGAATTGACAGTAACACAATCATAGCAGGGGACTTTAACACCCCATTTCACCAATGGACAGATCATCAAAAATGAAAATAAATAAGGAAACACAAGCTTTAAATGATACATTAAACAAGATGGACTTAATTGATATTTGTATGGCATTCCATCCAACAACAACAGAATAAACTTTCTTCACAAGTGCTCATGTAACATTCTCCAGGATAGACTATATCTTGGCTCACAAATCAAGCCTTGGTAAATTTAAGAAAATTGAAATTGTATCAAGTATCTTTTCCAACCACAATGCTATGAGACTAGATATCAATTATAGGAAAATATCTGTAAAAACTACAAACACATGGAGGTTAAACAATACACTACTAAATAACCAAAGATGACTGAAGAAATCAAAGAGGAAATCAAAAAGTTCCTAGAAACAAATGACAATGAAAACACGATGACCCAAAACCTGTGGGATGAAGCAAAAGCAGTTGTAAGAGGGAAGTTTATAGCAATACAATCCTACCTCAAGAAACAAGAAACGTCTCAAATAAACAACCTAATCTTACACCTAAAGCAATTAGAGAAACATGAACAAGAAAACCCAAAGTTAGCAGAGGAAAGAAATCATAAAGATCAGATCAGAAATAAATTAAAAAGAAATGAAGGAAATTTTAGCAAAGATAAATAAAACTAAAAGCTGGTTCTTTGAGAAGATAAACAGAATTGATAAACCGTTAGCCAGAATCATCAAGAAAAAAAGGAAGAGGACTCAAATCAATAGAATTCGAAATGAAAAAAGGGAGTAATAACTCACACTGCAGAAATACAAAGGATCATGAGAGATTACTACAAGCAACTCTATGCCAATAAAATGGACAACCTGGAAGAAATGGACAGATTCTTAGAAAAGCAGAATCTTCTGAGACTGGACCAGGAAGAAATAGAAAATATAAACAGAGCAATCACAAGCACTGAAATTTGAAAGCACTGAAATTGAAACTGTTATTAAAAATCTTCCAACAAACAAAACTCCAGGACCAGATGGCCTCACAGGTGAATTCTATCAAACATTTAGAGAAGAGCTAACACCTATCCTCAAACTTCCAAAATATAGCAGAGTGAGGAACACTCCCAGACTCATTCTATGAGGTCACCATCACCCTGATACCAAAACCAGACAAAGATGTCACAAAGAAAGAAAACTACAGGCTAATATTACTGATGAACATAGATGCAAAAATCCTCAAAAAAATACTAGCAAACAGAATCCAACAGCACATTAAAAGGATCATACACCATGATCAAGTGGGGTTTATCCCAGGAATGCAAGGATTCTTCAATATATTCAAATCAATCTATGTGATACATCATATTAACAAACTGATGGATAAAAAACTATATGATCATCTCAGTAGATGCAGAAAAATCTTTTCATAAAATTCAACACCCATTTATGATAAAAACCATCCAGAAAGTAGGCCTAGAGGGAACTTACCTCAACATAATAAAGGCCATATATGAAAAGCCCACAGCGAGCATCATTCTCAATGGTGAAAAACTGAAACCATTTCCACTAAGATCTGAAACAAGACAAGGTTGCCCACTCTCACCACTGTTATTCAACATAGTTTTGGAAGTTTTAGCCACAGCAATCAGAGAAGAAAAAGAAATAAAGGAATCCAAATCAGTAAAGAAGAATTAAAACTGTCACTGTTTGCAGATGACATGATACTTTACAGAGAAAATCCTAAAGATGCTACCAGAAAACTACTAGAACTAATCAATGAATTTGGTAGAGTAGCAGGATACAAAATTAATGCACAGAAATCTCTTGCATTCCTATACACTAATGATGAAAAATCTGAAAGTGAAATTAAGAAAACACTCCCATTTACAACTGCAGCAAAGAGAATATCTAGGAAAAAACCTACCTAAGAAGACAAAAGACCTGGATGCAGAAAATTATAAGACAGTGATGAAAGAAATTAAAGGTGATCCAAAAGATAGAGAGATATACCATGTTCTTGGATTGGAAGAATCAACATTGTGAAAATGACTAAACTACCCAAAGCAATCTACAGATTCCATGCAATCCCTATCAAACTACCAATGGCATTTTTCACAGAACTAGAACAAAAAATTTCACAATTTGTATGGAAACACAAAAGAACCAGAATAGCCAAAGCAATCTTGAGAAAGAAAAACGGAGCTGGAGGAATCAGGCTCCTGGATTTCAGACTATATTACAAACCTAAAGTAATCAAGACAGTATGGTACTGGCACAAAGACAGACATATAGATCAATGGAACAGGATAGAAAGCCCAGAGATAAACCCACACACGTATGGTCACCTTATCTTTGATAAAGGAGGCAAGAATATGCAATGGAGAAAAGACAGTCTCTTCAATAAGTTGTGCTGGGAAAACTGGACAGGTCCATGTAAAAGAATGAAATTAGAACACTCCCTAATACTGTACAGAAAAATAAACTCAAAATGGATTAAAGACCTAAATATAAGGCCAGACACTATCAAACTTTTAGAGGAAAACATAGGCAGAACACTCTATGACATAAATTACAGCAAGATCCTATATGACCCATTTCCTAGAGAAATGGAAATAAGAACAAAAATAAACAAATGGGACCTAATGAAACTTAAAAGTTTTGCACAGCAAAGGAAACCATAAAGAAGATGAAGGAGAACCCTCAGAATGGGAGAAAATATTTGCAAATGAAGCAGCTGACAAAGGATTAATCTCCAAAACATACAAGCAGCTCATGAAGCTCAATATCAAAAAAACAAGCAACCCAATCCAAAAATGGGCAGAAAACCTAAATAGACATTTCTCCAAACAAGATATACAGATTGCCACCAAACACATGAAAGAATGCTTAACATCACTAATCATTAGAGAAATGCAAATCAAAACTACAATGAGATATCACCTCATGACAGTCAGAATGGCCATCATCAAAATATGTACAAACAATAAATGCTGGAGAGGGTGTGGAGAAAAAGGACCCCTCTTGCACTGTTAGTGGGAATGTAAATTGATACAGCCACTATGGAGAGCAGTATGAGGTCCTTAAAATTCTAAAAATAGAACTACCATACGACCTAGCAATCCCACTACTGGACATATACCCTGAGAAAACCATAATTCAAAAAGAGTCATGTACCACAATATTCATTTCAGCTCTATTTACAATATCCAGGACATGGAAGCAACCCAAGTGTCCAACAAGAGATGAATGGATAAAGAAGATGTGGCACATATATACAATGGAATGTTACTCAGCCATAAAAAGAAACGAAATTGAGTTATTTGCAGTAAGGTGGATGGACCTAGAGTCTGTCATATAGAGTGAAGTAAGTCAGAAAGAGAAAAACAAATACCATATGCTAACACATATATATGGAATCTAAAAGAAAAAAAAATTGGTTATGATGAACCTAGGGGCAGGTCAGGAATAATGACGCAGATATAGAGAATGGACTTCAGGACACAGGGAGGGGGGAATGTAAGCTGGGACAAAGTGAGAGAGTGGCATGGACATATATACACTACCAAATGTAAAACAGATAGCTAGTGGGAAGCAGCCACATAGCACAGGGAGATCAGCTCGGTGCTTTGTGACCACCTAGAGGGGTGGGATAGGGAGTGTGGGAAGGAGACGCAAGAGGGAGGAGAAATGGTGATATATGTATATATATAGCTGATTCACACTGTTATATAGCAGAAACTAACACACCATTGTAAAACAATTATACTCCAATAAAAATGTTTAAAAAAAAAAAAAAAAGTGGCAGAGACATGTAATCTTAGCTCTGCCCAGAAAGAAAAATGGGGACATTTGGAGAACACATGGGAAATCGTGTTTTGGGTATTAGGATAACAGTTTACCCAGAAAAAACACTAAGAATTACACATAAAAATAGCTAAAAAGACACATTAGCTAAAGACACATTTCTGAAAGCAGCACTCTAAAATGAGAGACCGTATCAGGCATTTCTAAAGATGAAGT
The DNA here is from genome assembly GCF_011762595.2 of Tursiops truncatus. Classification (NCBI taxonomy): domain Eukaryota; kingdom Metazoa; phylum Chordata; class Mammalia; order Artiodactyla; family Delphinidae; genus Tursiops; species Tursiops truncatus. Next base: position 66,690,611 of record NC_047046.1, read on the forward strand.
GAGGGTTAACAAAGTGAGTGTGGATTTGACCTTGGAAAAGAGGCCTAAATATTTAGGGCCCACATTAGAAGTTTGTCTCTGTAATTAACACTTAAATTCAGAGCCAAAGAACAAAACTGCTGGATGCAATAAAAAGACAAGTTTGAAACCTACACTAATAGATGAAGTAATTGGGGTCCAGACAGGGGAAGTGTTTTTCCCCCTAGTATTCCAAAATGAGTAAGAGGCAGAACTAAACATAGAACCCAGTTCTGATTCTGGGTCCAGTGGTCTTTATGTCATATAGTAGTATTTGTCTTAATTTACTGATTCTAAGGAAAGTTTGAAAAAGTAGGTTCTCATGTTTTCCAACTATAACAGCTATGGACTCAGACTATGTAAACTTGAAAAAGGTTTTCTTCCAAGTGTTCTTTCTGACTCTGCTCTTTGGCTGCGGACACCATCCAGTTTCTAATAGGACTTAGAATTCCTTGCTTGTGGCTTCTAAGTATTAATTTGCAGTGTAGATTTTTTCCCTGCATTTTGTTTAATGGATGAATTAGGTTTGATCCACATTCTAGTAATGTCTTATAAAAGTATAAGTTTAGAGTACATAATCTGTCAGCTTGTGAGGAAATCATTTTCAGGCGAAATAAATTCACCCGTCAGAAGATAGGATTAGTCAGGCTTGACCTGCCAAGTTGAATCAGACAGTTCTATAGCATCAGATGTTCCCGGCATTGACTTTTTAATGAGAAACGAGTCTGTAAGATCTGTTTTACTCCTCTGTAAAATATTTTATGAATTTGAACAAAGCTTTCCATCATTTAGATACTGTCAGGAGCTAAAGATGGGTTAGGCTGAGTCCAAGTAAAAATTAGCTTTCGATGGCCTGGCCAGGGGGAACATGTCTAATTTGTTAACGTGCTGACCCTCTTTCTTCCCTAAGCCAAAAGGCTTAAAAGACCATACACGAATAAATACCTTTTATAAAGAAAAGAAAAAGACCAAAGCAACCCAGCAGAAGCTCTTTGGAAAAAATCTCATAAAGTATGCAGTCCCTCCTGCTGGCAGGGGAGGGTTGGGAACAAAGCATCTGGGCCTCTTGGCTTTCATGTCACATCCACAGCTCCAGTCCTTAAATGCAGCTTCGGGGCTTGACAACTAGAGTTGACTAGTTAAGTGGGTCGTAAGTTCCATCTTTAAATCACCCAGCTGTTCTCTTTTCTCAAGAATAAAACCAACGCAGCTGGTAGGTGGGAGTTTCCCACTGTGACCCAGGAAGCCAAGGTCTGGAGACAGGTGTGTAGGGGGAAAGTGCGGCGGGGGGGAAGAGGGAGCAGCGAGGGAGAGGCAGGGGCCTAAATCTTCTCCTGGTCTACCGGAGCACCGTGCTGGGGCTGCCCGCGGACAGGGGTAGAGGTGCCCCAAGTCGTTATTTGGAAGGAAGCTTATTTCTTGCTGTGCTCTGCAGTTGGGGAGGAACAGGGCATAATAGGATCATTGAATGTTAGAGCTGGAAGAGGTCCCATGAACTGAGTCTAATCATTTTGGAGATGATGAAGTGAAGGTCCACAGGAGGACCTGCTTGGCCCATGGACACAATTGGAGCCTAGTTATTCTAACTCCACTGAGATCTCTTCTTTGTCTAATAACTCGCAAGGCAGTATGGGACAGATGCGTACGATCCAGACCCTGGCATTAAAGACCCTGCAAGATCCCTGGGGAGACAGTATAATAATATAAACAACTTATAATAAATAATGTTGCTAGGCACAGAAGTCCTTATTGCTATACCACTGAATATGCTGAATGCACCTGAACAAGGTACTTAACCTCTCTGTTTCTTGGGTGCTACCTCTGTAAGAAGATATTAAATATTTACATACACACAAATATAGGTAGTAACTAATAGAATTAAATATAAAAATTTAATATTTAGAGAACTTATGTTCATGGCCCTGGGGATGGGGAGAGAAGGTCTATAATTTACTTTGGAACTTTCCCCAACAGGGCTGTTCACAGATCAGAGAGAACACTGAGGTTCTACTGTGGCATTTACCTTCTCCTGGCCCTCCCTCAAAACAGGGTCCTTCTCTGACCATCTGTCTTTGGGGTCTTACTTACCTCTGATGTATTCCTTTGTGATAGACCCCCATACTGCCTTTACCCAAGACCTTGGTGAAGGAGTGTGTTTCTCTCACTCTTTGAAGCACACAAGGTGACAACATAACTAGTCTAACAGAGTGATCGGTGTTAGAAGGTGAGGGTCAGAGAGGAAGTGGCTACTCTTCCTTGTCTTCCCCTTTGCAAGGTGACAGGTGATTTAGTGGGTACCTTTGTGATCTAAGCCAAAAAAATGAGACAAATTATAGTAACTGAGGACTATGTCTTGAGAACTCTGACAATCCTTTAAGGATTCCTGCATTGATTCAGTGAGTCCCCTTGTCTATATATAAACATTATGCAAACAGGTGTAGAATGGAGCCGGGAAACCTGGATTTTATTCTTCTCTCTGCCACAGCTGTGTGATCTTGGTGAGAACTTATATCTCTGATTCCCAGTTTCTTCATCTTTAAAAGGAGACAATTTTTCTTCTCTGTGTGACCTATAAGGTTCTTAAGGGAGTGTAATGAAATAATGTATGTGAAGGCACTGACTATAAAGAATATCACACCTGGGAGGAAAGGAACCCTCCTGCACTCACGGTGGAAATGTAGATTAGTGCAGCCACTATGGAAAACAGTATGGAGGTTTCTAAGAAACTAAAAGAACTACCATATGACCGCCAATTCCACTCCTGGGTGTATATCTGAAAAGAGAGAAAAACACTAATTTGAAAAGATACATGGACGCCAGTGTTCATAGCAGCATTATTTACAATAGCCAGTACATGGAAGCAACCTACATGTCCAGTGACAGATGAATGGATAAAGAAGATGTGGCACATATGTACAATGGAGTATTACTCAGCCATAAAAAGAAACAAAGTTGAGTTATTTGTAGTGAGGTGGATGGACCTAGAGTCTGTCATACAGAGTGAAGTCAGAAAGAGAAAAACAAATACTGTATGCTAATGCGTATATATGGAATCTAAAAAAAAAAAAAATGGTACTGATGAACCTAGTTGCAGGGCAGGAATAAAGACGTAGACATTGAGAATGTACTTGAGGACATGGAGTGGGAGGGGGAAGCTGGGGCGAAGTGAGAGTAGCATCGGCATATATACACTACCGAATGTAAAATAGTTGGCTGGTGGGAAGCAGCCGCATAGCACAGGGAGATCAGTTTGGTGTTTTGTGATGATCTAAAAGGATGGGATAGGGAGGGTGGGAGGGAGATGCAAGAGGGAGAGCATATGGGGACATATGTATGTATGTGGCTGATTAACTTTGTTGTACAACAGAAACTAACACAGTACTGTGAAGCAATTATACTCCAATAAAGATCCATTAAAGAAAAAAAAAGAATACATTTCTATAATAATGTTTCACTCCAAATAAGGTGAATGCAGAAAGGAAACTAGTAGTTGAAATATTACTGCCTAGTTTCTGTTTTTTTCTTTTTAAATTACAATGACATTTTATTTTAAATAGTCACAACATCTGACACTTCAAAAAAAGATACCACTAATAAATAACAAAAGTGGAAATATCAAAGTTACAACAGACAATGTTTAGCTGAGAATCACTTCAACAGAGTAAGACTCGAAAGATATCAGACAAACCAATACTTGTTTGGAATAAGGTGTGCAACTTTCTTACTGTATAGGCTTACAGACAAGGCCCTGGTTCCACGTGACCAAGGTTACAGTCATAAAACCTAAAGTTTTAGCACAGTTGTGCTTCAGACTAAATTTTCAACAGTTGTGCTTGTCTACACAGGATGTCATGGACTGCCCCCTGCCAAAAATTACAACTTGAAAGACTTCTTTCAAGCATTACCGGTATCCAATATGTATACATTCTTAACATTTCTGAAAAGAGAGCAAAATTAATAGGTGCTGGTATTCACATCTGACATCTCAGGTTTTATGACTGACAAGTCTTAATGCTCCTAGACTTTGAGGTGTACAAGGTAGCAGTATTTTAAATTTAAGTAGAATGTGGGGAAAATTAGGATCAAATGGGCATTCATTTCTTGACTGTAGCGCCATTAGCCCTCAATTAGCTCTTTATAGGGAATGGTTAAGCCATCAAAAACTAAGCCAATAGTTTTTATATGAAAATGCTTCTCCATACTAGTAACACTTTGAAGTCACTAAAAACTAAGTATTTACCTTGAAATGAACTGACAAACAGAACAAAAACAAATTATGAAAAATGCTAATCACCTAAATGGATCCACATCCATACATTCTACCCACCCACACCACTCCAAAAAAGGTTCAGGTTATTATGTCCCAAAGTAATCTATTCCTGAATTACTTTTAAAGAGAAAACTGCTCTGTAGTATATAAGCTACTCAGGTCTACACATTCTAGAATGATGCACTTCCATTGTCCTAGCTCTCAGGTTCAGTCTCCTTTTAAAATCTTTCCAAATAAACATAATTAGAATTTGTGATCCCTAGATTCAAAGACAGTACAGGTTATATGACACCTCCTTTTTTTTTTGGATTAAATAAAAGCCACAGGATTCTGAGTGGCTAAAAACTAAATCTGAATTATGTGTGTCTGCATTGAGTAAACATTTTTAAGTTCTTTCTGCTGGACTTCATTAACTACTTCAGGTTCTGCAGGGCTCTTCTGAACCCTTGCCATGGCAAAGCTTATCCCCTGGGTTAATCCAGCTTAGGTGATATTAGCGGCCTGGACAATGGAACTTCGAATCTTTGCAAAGGGAGAGACTGCTCTGCTGCTACAGCTCTCTAAAGGAGAAGGAGTTACGTGAAGCCCTCTCTCAAGTTCAAGTGTGCCAGATTCGGAGCCGGGGGTCTTTTGAGATACAACTGAATGCACTGGTTCAACTGACAAAAGCTGTGGGCCTGTTGCAGACAAAGACACATCTAATTGAGATGGTAGAGAAGGTATCTGTTCCATTGATTCAAATTGAGCGTCTTCGTTAGAAACTTGATTGGTCATGTGATTTCCTCCCTCACTAGCCTGAGAAACAGACCTGGTTTCTGACAGCTGGCTCATTTTGTTTTGTGCATCTTGAACAAATCTGTGGCAATAAATATCCGTGGGCTTGGCAAAGCCAGTCAGTGTTGTTTATGTTGTCAGACGAAGAACTTTTCTTCAGAGAAGACTCATAGCCTTTTCCAGGCCCACTTTCATGAGCAATAATAACCTCTGAAGGAACATGAATGCTAATATCAGTGTCGCTCATAGACTGGGATCGACTGCCTAATCGAGGTATTGAAGCAATACTACCACAGCTAGGAAGCACATAGTCTACTGGCCCTGCATTCTCTAGAGAGTTAGCTAGCTGCCTGTCTTCATCAGACTTGGAATTCATCAGAGTAAGGAATTCATCAGAGTGGTGTGAGTCATTCTCTGAAGACATTTCCCCATCTGACTGCCTGGGCTTTCTTATCCATCATACTAGTGTTTTCCATGATTTCAAGACTCCCAAAGATTTACTTTAAGTTTGGTTTTAGAGAGTTAACTTTCATTTCAGGTTTTGTAAAGTTCCCTAGCTTTCGTAGATTGCCAATATTTATATTGGATTTGGTCTGTTTCACTTTTTGATTTAGAGATGAAAATTTGCTCATTACATTTTTTTTTCCCTGGGCCAAAGAGCCTTGGTTTTGAGATCTGATGCCAGTGATGTTTTCATGAGGTTTACTGCTCCTCCTCTCAAGCTTCCTCTCTGTTATAGGTACATCTAATCCCATGACTTGCTTGGTGATCTGCAGCATCTCTGCAGTATCTGCAGAAAAGATATCAAAGGGTATCTTTTCCATCCTCTACTGGATTGCGCACTACAGCTCTCAGGATGTGGAAATAGCCACTTGCTTCTTTATATCTGTAGTGCAGTTGCATGCAGGAGGACTTTGCCTTACCAAAAAGAGTGGGTTCAGGACCTATTTCAGTTTTTTCCAGGTCTTCTGGACCTAGTCGTTGATACTGGTTTACTTCGTCAACTTCATCATCATAATAGGCTACAGAGTAGGCAGAGGTAGAAAGCAGCGACAGCACGTCCACATCTCTGTGAACAGCATCAGTGAAGGTGCACTCTTAAAACTGTTGCTTGAGCCAAGCCATAAAAATTACCTCAGGACACGTATTTTAATGTGAAATAAATTCTAAACCTACTAATAAGTGTTACTTTATCCTAGCTTCTATTTTGACACTAATATTTGCATGGGTCAAACATGATCTCAGTCAAAAGCATTTTGTCCAGAACGAAAAGCACTTGGCACGTAACAGGCAGTCGAGAAAAATGTCAGCCCTCCACCCCGCCCCACATTTTTACCAAAGTATAAGCTACAGTAAATAGTTAATTTCCCTCCCCGCCACCGTCCACCCCACTTAAACAGAAAAAATCCCCCAAAACAAAAAACCCACACTTTTTTTTTTTTTTAAACACGGACAAGAAAAAAAAGAAAACCTCTTTCAGGGCTTCCCGGCCACGCCTGTAGCTTGGAAGCAAGGGCTGCCACCCTCGTTTTTCTCTTCCCGCCAGTCAGGCATCCCCTCCTTCCACGCGATGAACACGAACACCGCCAGCACCGCACGCAGCCTCGCCCCCGCGACAATGGTCGCGTAAAAGCCACCGTCATCAGGGGACATTAACAGGAGGCTTTGGAAAAGCAGTAATTTACAGGACAAATACAACCTCACAGGAACTTTAACCATAAGTCCTGCAACAGGGAGAAAAATCTTGAAAGTCTTCGCCAGGCTGCCTGCCTTCGGGCTGGGACTCGGCAGCGTTGCCCGTGGTGTTTGCCGGCCGCTGGGCGGTCGGAGGAGGCCGGTGGGAGCGCGGCCTCGCGTCAGTCCGTCGGTCCGTCCGTCAGTACACCAGGCGAAGCTCAGTCAGAGGCGCCTGCAACAGAGCTGACGCCTAAAGCGACTGTGGAGACTGGGGCAACTGCCTCTCTCTCTCTTTTTTTTTAATTGAAGTGTAGTTGATTTACAACGTTGTGTTTCAGGTGTACAACGTAGTGATTTAGTTACACACACACACAAATATATATATTCATTCACATATATATATATATATATATATATATATATATATACACATTCTTTTTCAGATTCTTTTCCATTGTAGGTTATTAAAAGATATTGAATATAGTTCTCTGTGCTATATATTTATTTTATACATACATTTAGTTTATTTATTTTATTTGTGGTGGTGTGTATCCGTTAATCCCAAACTCCTAATTTATCCTTCCCCCATTTCCCTGTTGGTAACCACAAATTTGTTTTCTATGTCTGTGAGTCTGTTTCTGTTTTGTAAATAAGTTCACTTGTATCATTTTGTTTAGATTCCACATATAATCAATATCATATGAAATTTGTCTTTTTCTGTCTGACTTACTTCACTTAATATGATAGTCTCTAGATCCATCCATGTTGCTGCAAATGGCATTATTTCATTCTTTTTATGGCTGAGTAATATTCCATTGTATATATGTACCACGTCTTTTTATCCATTTATCTGTCGATGGACATTTAGGTTGTTTCCATGTCTTGGCTATTGTAAATAGTGCTGCTGTATACATTAGCGTGCATGTATCTTTTTGATTTAGAGTTTTCTCTGGGTATATGCCCAGGGGTAGGCTTGCTGGATCATATGGTAACTCTATTTTTAGTTCTTTTAAGGAACCTCCATACTGTTCTCCATAGTGGCTCGTACCTAGCCTCTTTTAATAAAAATTAGCTGATATTTTTGAGCCCTTAGTATGTGCTAGTCACTGTTCTGAGAGTTTATCTCACTTCATCTTCACAAGGGCTTTTTGAGGAGGGTATAGTCTTAAGCTCCATTTTACAGATGGAAAACTAAGGAGTACAGATGTTATTTGCCCAGAGCCTCACATTTAGGGAGTGATGGGCTGGGGTTCAATCCAGGCAGTCTCTATTAACTAGAGATTTCTGGGAGTCCCTGAATGTAGGCATATGGGTAGTGCTGTATACCATGATGTGACTTGATGGGCTGAGTGAAGGCCACCTGCCCATAACTTTCTCCCTGTGCAAGTGTCATGATGGTTCAAATCCACCATATTGGTTTCCTAGGGCTCCCATAACAAATTACCACAATCTTCGTAGCTTAAAACACATTTGTTCTTTCCTAGTTCTGGAGGATAGAATTTGGAAATCAGATGTCATTCGGGGCATACTTCCTCTGGAGGCTCCAGGGGACTTTCTTGTCTTTTTTACCTTCTGATGGCCTTTGGTGTTCTGTGACTTACAACAGCCTCACTCAATCTCTGCCTCCATCTTCACATGACCTTCTTCTCTGTCTTCTTCTCTTCCTCTAAGGCACCAGTCACTGGATTCAGGGCCCACCCTAAATCTAGGATGGTTTTGTCTCAAAATCCTTAACTATTTACATGTGCAAAGACCTTATTTCCAAATAAGGTCACAGGACATTACACGCACCACTTAAGATATATTCTTTTAGATTTAGAATCACTCTGTCCAGAGTCCAATTTTAACAATCAAAAAGTAGGAAAGACTTTTTGTGAATGGATGTGTTTTGGGGTCATTTATTCTGGGGCTACAGCAAACCAGGAGTCTTGAAAGAAGACAGGAAGTGAAGATGAGACACAAAAAAGGGCAGATGAGAGGGAAGGAATTGAACACAAATTTCAGTTTATTTTGTAGTTTGGATAAAGGTTTTGCTGAGAGTATATTCTCCTGAGTGGCCTTCATAGAAGGGGATAGAAGAGGCAGTCAACCACCCAGTGAAAACCTCCGTCTACCAGTTTTCTAACATGAGCTCTAACTTGCACTGGGGCCTGCATACTTTTTTGAAACTATGTTCAGAAGTACAGACTGTAAATCTCACTTGCAGCAACAAAAACAATTTCTAACTGCATAGAAAGCAAATTGCCGCCAGCAAGGCGAGTCCACTGCCCCCTCATTTTATGGAACATGTAAATTGTCTCTCTTACTCTTAAACCTCCAAAACGTCACTTTGCATCTGGCTCTCTCCATGAATATTTTTTGGAGCATTTTAGGAAAAGCACTGCTCAATGACTAAGAAAGGATTGTACTGAACATGAGACCAAAACCATATCCCACTGAGATCTCAGTGACTGAAGGCCAGCCTTTTACGTCTCATTGCCTCGGTCTCTCCATGAGCCAGTTTACCTCCCAGGGATCCTGTGAGTATTACAGATACACATTTAGACAAAAGCAGGCAACCTCAATGCCAAGGACGTGTAGGGAGCTCTGTGTAGTTGTGTGACTAACTGCATATATGTGCCACGGTGGGAGGTGTTACCATCTTTCTAAACAGGCAGGGGTTTGTACACGTCTAGGAAGCAGGTCTTGTGTAGTAAGATATCGCCAGTGCCCTCATCCTTGTACTGTACAAGAAGAGGCTCCAGAGCTAGCACTTAAACGTGTTAAACTGGAAGGAGTACTGTACTGAGTTTGCAAGCGTTAAGAGCGTCTGGATTTTAAACTGATGAAGATGATGCTGAGTTAAATGACTTGCCCAAGGTCAATGATTGCATTATGCCATGTAGATTAAAATGGAAAGGCTTGTATTATAATGTTCATTCATCCAGCATTCATTCCATTATTCTACCTTCAAAATAAATCCTAAATCCAATCACTTCCTACCATCTGTACCACTACTGGCCTTTTCCAAAACATCATTCTTCTTGCCAGAGTTTTTGCAATAGCCTTTAGCAGTTCACACTCTTCCTATCCGTGTTCATCCCCCAGCCTCTAATCTGCATAGAAATCTGAGTTATCCCTTTAAGCTGTTAGGTTATGTGCTTCTATGCTCAGAACATTCAATGGCTTTTCGCCTTAGCGAGAGCAAAAGCCAAAGTTTATTAAATGATCTGCAGTGCCTTGCACGACCTGATCTAGTCTCCTACCTTTCCCTGCTTTGTTCACTTCAGTCCAGCCATACTCACTTCTTTTCTATTCTTTGAAAATGCCCCAAATGCCCTTATTTCAGGACCTATAATGTCTTTTTTTTAAAGGCAGCCTCAAGTCTTGCTCCATCGTCTCCTAAAAGTCTCGGGTCTTCCCTCACAGCACTTTATAAAGTAGCACCTCTCATACCCTTAATCTTCACCTACACTTACCCTAAATCATTGCTATCTGTAGCATTTGTCACTTCAGAATATAATGTATATTGATTTACTTTTCATTGCCTGTATCTCTCTTAAAAATGTGAGCTTCATGAGATAGAGTCTAGGACTGTTTTTCCACCTCTGTATCCCCAGTGCCTAGAAAGGTGCCTACCATGTAGTGGAAATTTAATAACCCATTAGGTAATTGAATGACCCCCATTTCCTTGGACCTAATGGGAAATGACAGTACTGCCTTTGCTTTACTTTCCTTAGGGTTCTCTCTGTGGGTATGTGTGGGGTCATATAAAGTCCTAGAAATGAAAGAGCTTCATAAACTGTTAAAGTGCTATACACAAATGTGAGATAAGTTATTATTTCTAGGCTATGGTCTCAGGTGATTCTAGAGCAGAACTTTGCCTTGAATTCAAGACAGTGGGGTGGCGTTCCCCTGGATAACTTTGGGATACACTGTGAATTATAAGCTAATTTAAAATATTAGAATCTGTGGATTTGTAAATAATATAAAAGGTAAAATAAGCCTAAATTTAAATTTGGTATTTAAATTTGTTTCAGCCCATCCCCGACATCTAGCCTCTGCTTGAATGCTGCAAGTGGCTGGGGGTTACTCCGCTCTTCTTTAAGGCAATCCTTTCTGGTGATGGATATTGCAGTTGCCAGAACATTCTTATCTGTGATAAGTTGGTATCTGTTCATCTGTGACATCAACACAGTAGTTCCCTTCCCCCTAGTTCCTGCTGCTGAATCCATGTGGAAATCTTCTAGTCTGACCCTCCAAGGTTTCTCTCTCAGCCATCTGTATCAGTTCAACTTAGGACATACCTCTTCCCCCACTAGAAATCTGAGGACTGCTGCTTTCTGAATACACTAGACCATTCTGACAAGAACGGCAATGATCATTGAAGCTACAGTTCAGGAAAAACGTGTGCCAGCTGCCTCCCACCAGGGCTCCTTGTGCTACTTTACTGCTTCCATGACAGGGACGTACCAACTATCAGACATGCCCTCCGGGTCCCCATTTCGTCTCTCCTCAATTGCTCCCAGTTGTAACCACTTATTTTCTTGCTTACTTCTTTGCCCCGATGCTCTCCCAACCCTCCTCTCACTATCTGCAGGGGGAGAAATTGTTCATCTCCTACCAAAGTGGCCTGATTCCCCCACTGATTTTCCTAGCTCTGACAGTAACTGGCTCTGTGACCTTGAACAAGTCATGTCTTCTTTCTGTAACTGGCTATTCTCTCAGGTCTTCCCCAGATCTGAAATGTTAAATTTAAAATTCCGAGTGAATCCTTGTTCTAAAAATTAGAATGAAAAAATGCTTAGACACAAACCTGGTTAAGAATTTAATTGGATCAATATTTGAGCACGCCTCAGGGGCCATATGTGTATGGTTCTAGACACTAATGTGGGTACAGAACAATCCTGACCTGCTTTCAAACCAATTAGTGTTCCTAGAGAAATAGATCAGATGTGTGAAACAAGAACCATTAATTTTGGAATTAAATTCTACTTGGATAAATCAAAAAGGAAAAAGTGACAGAAAACTGTTGGCTGTCTGTCCTGGAAATTTGAATTTCATATTGATTCATTATGGCAAGGCTTACTGGTGAAAGGCACAGAATTTAGAATCAGAGTGCCTGGTTGTAAAACTTATTCCCCTTTTCACTAGATAAGTGGAAAAGGGCCGCATTATTTGATTTCTCTATTGCTCAGTTTCTTTATTTGTAGATAGGTATGATAAGATTACTTTGTAGATCTGTTCTGAGGATACATGTAGTAATGTATACAGACTTCTGGGCAAAAGCCTGCACATAGTGTGTGTTCATTGAGTGGTTGCTTTTTCTATTCTTGTTGGTGTCCTCAATCCCTTTATTTCTTAGAGTCTGTGTTGTTTTTCCTTTGATATCAGTTCTCCTCCTTTACCAGTGTTTCTAGTGTTTCATACAGTCCTTACGATCTCAGTGCTTGAAGTTCTAAGATACTTTCAGAGTATGAAAAAACTCAGCACATAATTTTCAACTTTGGAAGACTTGTGGTAAAGTGGGTGGAGTCATAAGCTTGGGAATGGAGGTGTAAGTCCTAGGATATGATTGTAGCTTAGGGTGATTTAAATTATATAAGTAAAAAAATCAGGTCCCCATAAAAGATATGTTATTATTTCTTTTTTCCTTGAATTATTTTGTATTAAACAAGAACAGCAGGAACTTTTTTATATTTCAGGCAGAAGAATTGTGTTGGCTAAATATGGTCACGACTCTTTTGTGAGCGATCAGAGATTTTTCTCTTTTTATGATTGAAGACATATTACCAAAGAATATAAGGAAAATACCTTAATGCTAGATGCATGTTATTCAAGGTCCTGAGTATGGCATCATAGTACTTTTGTTGAAGAAAGGAAAGGGTAACCATAACATTCAAATTTAGGCACACATAATGGTCTTCTAGTCAATGGTGTGCACACTAGAAACGAAATATTCTGTTTCTGGATGTTGGTCTTTCTTGCTTGAAGATTATACTGCTTTTACCCAGTTTCTAGCCTCTCTTTGTCTCTGGGTGAGGAGAAAGGTCTCATTGTTTAGTCAGTCTCCCTCCCTTACGCATCCACAGTTGCATTAGGTGGTTGGATTGACAACGGCGCAAAACCTCCCTACAATAAGAATTCTACACTTCCACTTGTGTTTGGAGGCAGGGATCTCTTCCATGTACCCCTAAGCCCCTACTGATAATGATAATTATCAGTACTGCCGGCAAGATGTAGTTTTCAGCACCAAGGAGAGCTCCTACAAAGTGAGTTATAATGAAAAAAAGCATTATTCTTATCTTGGGCAGTGTAGGTTTATACTATTGGAATCTACTTCCTGGGTCTATGTTGTTCTCACTTGTTTATTCACCAAAAATATTTCCTAAGTGCTTACTAAGTGCCAGGAATAATGCTAAACCCGAGGGATATGATGGTTAACATGGCATGTGCCATCTTGTCCCATGATGCTCTAGACCTCAAAGGACAAGCACTCTCAAACTAGCCTGTAATCTTTTAGGGTCAGGTGGCAAACAGTCCCTTAAAAGTGGAGTCATTTCAATACTTAACAGCTACTTACTTGAAGTCTCATAGAAAGGATTTTTATATCTTTTGGCTACTTATCAGTGTAACCATTAAGTCTCTTTTATGGTCAAAAAGCTATGATGATGAATATGAAGAAAAGTGAAGTAATAAAAACCCAACCAGAGGCTACTGTACAGTGTCACTTCCACTATATTCTGTTGGCTTATGCAGCTCTCAGCTCTGCTCAGAAACAAGAGGAGGGGACAAAGGCTTTACATATTGATGATGTGATCTTGAGTGGAATGATCACACTATAGAACAGCATGTGGCATGGGGTATACTGTGGCCATATTTTGAAGATATGTACTCTTCTAGTTCATTTTATCTTTCTGTAATTAGTCCTAATATATTTAATTTTACATATGGTAAAACTGAGTCTGAGGCTACTTAAGTATTTAACTTTCACATATGGAACTTCTCAGGGAAAAGTAAAAAAAAAATCCTGTATCTATCACAGATTTTCTTATGCTACACAGAGATCCTGTTTTGGTTACTAATGCTAATTATATTGGGATCCAAAGACTCAGTAAATATTTGTTAAGTGACAGAATGAACAAAGGATTGAATTAATATAGATTGAGGTGCTTGAGTCTTCCTGGGTGTTGTAGACATATATAAAATATGGTTTTGATATTTAATGACAACATTCTAAATTTTATGGTTTGATTGTGTATTGATGAAAATCATATGAGCAATAAGGTCAGGATTAGTTGGTTACTAGACCTATCTTGTGTCACCTTGGGAAAGGCAATTGTTAAATATTCAGGAATTTTGCCTTCTGGTGATTAAACAGTTGGTAATGGAAAGTATGTGCACCACAAAATTGACAAATACTATCTATAAATATAAGCTTACTTTTTGTTTTCTTTTGAGTGGTACTAGTTTACCAGAATACCACTGGACCATGGTGCTTAAGAGTCTTTGCCTCATTGGGGTGACATGATTCCCACTCTACAGAAGTATAGACAGTGTAGTATAAATATACATGATAAAGTATAACTGTATATATAGAAAATTACAACTGTAATATAGAAAATATATAGAAAATATACAACTGTATATATAGAAAATTACAATTAAATTGTAATTTAAGGCATTTAAGGTGTTTGAAGACCTTATTCTTTAGATCAATGATGTGCTTGGTTTTAAACAAGTTAGTTACAATTGTGGTGAAGTTGGAAAAATATACAGTAAAGCAATAGTTATGTCCTGAAAAATCTCAGGAAGGATTGAATGTCCCTAAGAGGGGAAGAGAGGGATGTCAACTGAAGATGGTGTTGACATTTTGTGAATTCATCTAGAAATCTTGAAAGAAGATGAAGTGTCTCAGTATTCTATCTGCATTAGATCAAATACACATCTCTCAAGCTAGCTGTAGAGTCGTCATTCTTGGGGACAGGCCAGTACCAAGCAAAGATGAGCAATAGTTAGTTCAGGGTCTCAGGATACATCAAAATATCTTCTAGATATGCAATTATGAAGTAGTCTAAAAGGTCAAAGAATGCATTATTCATGAAATGCTGAAATACCTATATTGTATTATTGAAACTGAACATATTGTGATATATCTAAGGGGGGTATACTGTATACAAATCCCTGTCATCCTCTAAGTTCCCTCCATTTTCTGAAACAGATTATACATTTTAAAGGAATCTATTTAGGTATAAATTATAGCTATTAAAATTTTTTTAATAAGTTGTGTATTAGGCTATATTGAATAGACTGAACATCCAGAAGTTGTTAGAAAAGAAGAAGTTCTGCACTATTTTAACAAATAAATTTAGATCTCTATAAGGAGATCAAGTCCACATATAACATTTTTGCCTCTGAAGTCTCAGCATGCCCTGGTCTGGACTCGTAGCAGTAAATACATATCTTTCTATAGGTTACACATTGGGAGTACAAAGTCAGTAGTGTGTGGTGTGCAGAATGTGGGTGGTAGGTTTCCTAGCCTATGGCGTAGAACATAATCTTGAAGACATGATACTTCTTGGGAAGGATTAGTGCAGTTTTCATAATTGTTACCTTGTGTACCCCACTAGAGTAGTTTTAACAATTGTTAACATCAATAATTAACATTTTGTTTTTCTCTCTCTCTTCTCCTCCATTTCCTCCATCTCTCCCTCTTCCCCACCCACCTACCATTTATTCTTTTGCTGAATCATTTAAAAATATATTATAGACATTATGATACTTTATCCCTAAATATGTCTGATACATGTCCTAAATATAGGGACATTACCCCAACTAGTTACATTGCCATTATCGTACCTTAAGGAAATTAACAATAATGTCTCAGCACCATCTAACATCCAGTCCATATTCAAATTCTCCGATTGTCCCCTTCCAAAAAAGTTTCAGATTTTGTTTTAGAAAACAAAATCTAATCAAGGCTCATAGTGGTGCCCCTGTTGAATATTACAGTTGAGAAAATAGGCTAAAAAAATTAAGGTCATGCAATCAATCATATGCTGTGAGTTGGATTTAAACTGACTGACTCCAAGGCCCTTATTCACTTCATGCTGTTGGAGGAGACTCCCAGGGACTATGTGGGAGACAGAGACACAGAGAGAGACAGGCTGACTATACCTCGAGGTCACATCTTATTGGGTTATACTTTTACGTAAGCTTTCGGTGAGAGAAAATTAGGTGGCCGTGATCCTCTGTTGGTTCAGACAGAATATAGGCTAGAGGTTTAGCCATGTAGAAAGAAGACAAGAAGAGAGTTTTGTTTCTGTTTATGTTTTTTAAAAACAGCATGCGTGAGAATACCCAGTTAGCTGAAGTCTTTTGGAGACCTGAAGAAAATGCAAATGTTTGCTTTGGGCACTTCAGGACTTTTTCAGTTCTCTCTGCTCCTTCTTAGACCTTAAATGGCCAGTGTAAATCATTTCTGTGTAATCCTGAAGAAGAAATGTCAGTGTTTTCTATCTGAGGGGGGCCCCTGTTTATGTCTGACTCACCAGTGAGGTCCCACTGGATAATTTGGAGCTTTCACCAGCTTTGTGATGATGAATTTTTCTAATATTACAGAGTCCTAGTTGTTGATGTTTCTTTCTCCATAATTTGAGAGCCCTTAGTAGTACTTTCCAAATTTCCAATAATTAAGCTACTTTTCAGAGTTCTCTCATCTCTTAGGATACTTCTATTGTGCTTCTTTTGTTTAAATAGGTGATATGTGATCTTCGCAGTGATGTAGACTTGGCCCATCATTTGTGCCAAGGCAGTTACTTGGTTATATACAACAAGTTAGGGTGCCTTAGGGTCTGAGATCCATTTTAGAGCAGCTTAAACTCCCTTGGTGAAGCCATACTTCTATCCACAGCTTTTCAAAGCATATGAGTTAGTTTCTTGTGGAATTAAGCCTGCTACTAAGTCCCAAAGTCATGTTGTCTCAATATTCATCTCATAGTATATAATCTCAAATTTTCTCTAAAAGATAATCTTCATTCCTGAAACTGTCCATGAGGAATTATGGTATTTCACAAATATTTTTACTTAAAGAATGTGAAGTTGTTAACAAGGACTACGTAAGAGACAATGCCTCCAGCACAGGTCTGTGCTATTTAACGTTCTGATTTCTAAGCCCTAGCACCTCCCCTATGATTGGATGAAGACTCGGAAATCCCTTGTCCTGGAGAGATATTTGGGGCTAGCAGAACTTTGGGTCCTGTTTCTCCTTTGTGAAGTGAGAATTTACTCTCTTCATCGTGATGGTGACACTGGTAGTCTTCTATACTTAATATCAGAGACACAAGCGAGAGAAATTTTTATTAGTAGTTCTCTTGCAGAGATGAATAGTATTTCCCTTAAACCTGCTTCAACTAATATGTCAACCTCCCGAGATAATGCAGAAGTAAAATCATGTCATAATTACTAAATAACAGGTATCTAATTTAGCATCTTCTTATACTAGATGCAGAAATATTAAGCTTTCTATTACTTGGTATTATGGAGCTCCATGATAATGTTGACCCCTCTGAGGGCATATATGTCCCTAACTATTTGACATTTGCATTGGTTTGTGTTGAAAAGAGGTGTCAGTACTCAGATAACTGCAGTGATGAAGGAGTTAACAGAACCAGAAGCCAACAAAGTGAGATGCTGGCAGCAGATGGTGTTGTCAAATAGAGGTATAATTGCATTTTTTAAAATCCCTTCAAAATAGTCTCTCAAGCCTACTTAGATGACATTTAGCAGGCTCTGGAAATCACTTAAATGGGTACAGAAATAAAAGAATTACAGAGGAAAATGTCACCATCTGAATTTGTCTTGAGTCTTATTGAGTCAAGACATCTGAGGCTCTTGTTAATACTTCGGAACTATTTACAGCCCATTCAGTAGAATGTGTCATTGTTGCATTAAGTTTAGCTCATTTTGTGGGGAAGGTCTTTTGTGGCAGTCTAGAGAATGGAATGGATTTAGTGCACTAAAATATGAAGTCTGTGGGAAAAGAAGTATAAATTGTCTTAAATTCAAATACAGAAAAATCTCACTGGAGCTTTTAGAGAAAGGTAATTAATGCAATTGAAAACTACAGGAAAAATAGCCTCCTTTTGTTTTTTCATTTTATAGTTTGTCACTCTTACTGAATATGACTCAGCAAGAATGAAATGTAAAGTGCTTTTATAGCATTTAGAAATATTGGCAATATTGATAGGGAATATAAGATTTTTTTGATTGGGTGAGGGTATAGCATATATGAAAGACCTGAGAAGTATACTCACAAAAATTTAGAGCTAGGACATGTGCAATTATTAAATTTGACTTTTTTATTTTACAGGTAAGGAAAGTAAAGCCCAAACATGAGCCTGAGCTAAAACTCTTATCTGGCTTCAAGGATATAAACCCTTTGCAATTATTCAAAGTTTAAAAGATTTTACGGGCAAATATATCTATATGAACCAGTTGTCTTACTACAACCATGAGTATAAGCCAACCCCAGCATTTTGCCCTAGCAAAATCCTAGCGGGGGCAGGGGATGGTACTGATGAGGGCATAGGCTTGGTATCAAGCCCTGACTCTATTCCTTATTAACTTAAATGAAGTTACTTAACTTGTCTGGCCTTGTTTATTTTGGTCAAGTACACAGTTATTACCATGGTCCAAGAGCTGTCTTTCAATGGCAGAACTATGGTAAATGCTGAAGAAGACATGGTTTTACCTCCAAACTCTAGGAACCACCTTTTTGATTCTCCAGTTGTGGCTTGCAACAGGTTATATACAGAATTATAACTTGTCACAGTTTTTTTTTAATATCACTGGATCTGTTAGATCAGCAGTCCCTAACCTTTCTGGCACCAGGGACCAGTTTCATGGAAGACAATTTCTCCACGGACAGGGTGGGGGATGATTTCGGGATGACTCAAGTGCATTGCATTTATTGTGCACTTTATTTCTATTATTATTACATTGTAATATATAATGAAATAATTATACAACTCACCATAATGCAGAATCAGTGGGAGCCCTGAGCTTGTTTTCACTAGCCACTCACTGACAGGGTTCTGATATGAGTTGGCAAGCAACTGATGTATTATGGTCTCTGTGCAGCCAGATCTCTCTGCTAATGATAATCTGTATTTGCAGCCGCTCCCCAGCGCTAGCCTCACTGCCTCAGCTCCATCTCAGATCATCAGGCATTAGATTCTCATAGGGCGTGCGCAACCTAGATCTCTCGCATATGCAGTTCACAGTAGGGTTCGCGCTCTTATGACAATCTACTGCCCTGCTGATCTAACAGGAGGTGGAGCTCAGGTGGTAATGTGAGCCATGAGGAGTGGCTGTAAATACAGGTGAAGCTTTGCTCGCTCGCCTGCCACTCACCTCCTGCTGTGTGGCCTGGTTTCTAACAGGCCATGGACCAGTACATATCCGTGACCCAGGGGTTGGGGACCCCTGTGTTAGATCAGAAGTAGCAAAGATACTTACATTAGAGACTGAACAAACTGAAGAACTTTCTGTTGTTTTATGACATTGGTTCCCAAACTCTGATCCCTGGACCAGCAGTGTCAATATCACATGAAAACTTTCAGACGTGCACAT
The DNA here is from genome assembly GCF_011762595.2 of Tursiops truncatus. NCBI lineage: Eukaryota > Metazoa > Chordata > Mammalia > Artiodactyla > Delphinidae > Tursiops > Tursiops truncatus. The sequence goes on from NC_047046.1 coordinate 66,709,962, forward strand.
TTTTGAGCCACACTCCAGACCTACTGAAACAGAAACCCTATGAGCAGGGAGCATCAGAAAATTTTAAACCAGAAATCTGTTTAAGCAAACTCTCCAGGTGATTCTGATGTGCGCTAAGGTTTGAAAATCACTGTTCCAGAGCACAAAGTTGTCAACTTTTTTATCATCTGGTACATGGGTCAGAAAAACATGTCCAGATGTGCTAAATTTTGCCATCATAATACAAATAGACATATTACAATGGTAGAGTGGGCAGGGAGTTACTTGTCTTTCTCTTTAGGGTGTATTTCTTGACATCAACCAGATCATTCCCCCAGAGTCTGCTGAAATGTCAGGCCACTGTATTTTTATTGAATCCTCTCCTACCTGCTGGCATGTAGGTATTGTACCAAGTCACTTAGGAACTGTTAACTCCAGTTTACTTAGCATGTCTCAGCATGAACTTATCATTTTATTGGACAAAACTGATATCCTGTAGGGATGGAAAGATGACCAGGACCCCCATAAACTAAAGTGTGGCCAGAACCAGATAGCTGACATAACCCTGAAAAATAGTGAAGCGTGGTACACCTTCTGTCTTTTCCGTGGGAAATCACCTATGGAACCTATGGTTACTTCTCAGGTCTGCCACCCATTACATTATCCAACCTATCTTGCCTTTAGAAGAAAAGTGATGGTACTTGGCCATCGCCACACAGGGATCCTAGCATTTCTTCTGTGTTTTCTTAGGTTTTTTTTTCCCCGTAATTGATTTCTAATCTCATAATGTTGTAGTTGGAAAAGATACTTGATATGATTTCAATTTTCTTAAATCTACCGAGGCTTAATTTGTAACCCAAGATGTCATCTATCCCGGAGAATGTTCCATGTGCACTTGAGAAGAAAGTGTATTCTGCTGCTTTCGGATGGAATGTCCTAAAAATGTCAATTAAGTCTATTTGGTCTGCTGCCTCCTTTAAAGCTCGTGTTTCCTTATTAATTTTCTGTCTGGATGACCTGCCTATTGGTGTAAGTGGGGTGTTAAAGTCCCCCATTATTATTGTGTTACTGTCAATTTCCCCTTTTATGGCTGTTAGCATTTGCCTTATATATTGAGGTGCTCCTCTGTTGGGTACTAGCATCTCCTCTGAAATAAAGACACCAACATTAATTGTGATGACTTTTCCCAGCATCTCTGGCATATAGGAAATAATTTCCAAGATTCTTGTGATCTTCACAATAAAGTAATTTTCAATGCATTGTTGGAAAAAAAATGGCTTCTGAGTCCTCTTAGGGAATCTAAGAGATGAGTGGCTTACACAGAATAAACTCACTCCAACATTTCTATCTCTCTGATTCTGCATTCCTTTTGTATATTGTACGTTAAGGAACTTATGGCATCTCAACTTCATTTACCCTGGGCTACTACTGAATCCAGGTTTTGGTCAACCAACTGAGCAAATAGAGGCACTACTGTTTGTTTATGCCAACACATTGAATCCAGTGTCTGATAACTGCACCAATATTGATGCATTCACCCTATTTCAAATCAACTTTCTACTCCTTTGTCTAGTGTCCTCAGAACCTATTCCTACACATGTTCTCTGGATTTTAAATTATCAATATTCTAGAAGTTTCTTTGACTAAACCTTTCCTCCAGGGTCTGATTTTTGTCATATCTCTGAGTCACCCTAGTTGTTTGGAGCTCTTATGGGGCATTTGAGTAGAGCCTGATGAGAATTGCATCACTTCTGTAAGACAGATGCTACAACCTGGGTCATTACAGGGTCTTCAAGCAAGGAAGAAACCACTGAAATGGCAGGGGAAAAGGTCTCCTGCCAGGGGAGTCATGGTAGGTGTGGAGTGTCAGGGTATTTTTCCATCTATATCTTCCCATATTCCCCCATCCCAAATTCTCTATATTTGCTTCTTTCTTACTATTTTAACTTCCCTAAAGAGACCTGATGAATTCATCTGACATTTTTCACTGACCTGCACGATCAAACACTGAGTGATTTTTCAGCTATCTTAACCCTGCAGCTATAAGAGATAAGAAATTATTTTAGTACATCCATAGAGAGTTCCTGACTTTTTTGGCCTGTGCCTTAAGCCAAGAACTTAGTATTTTGCACTTGTCATGCTATTTCTTTAAGTTGTCCAATACTGTTAGGAGCATACCCCCCAATTCTACAATCCCTGAATTTCTGAAGTTCTTCATTAAAAAAAAAAATAGAGGCCAGAGAGTTCTCCCTAAGCCTTGCCTTCAATGGGCACATCATTCCAAGTGACCACAGGAGATAACTTCAATTTCTGCACTGCGTATCATGAGCTGCCTGATTCACAAATCATCATTTCCCTGAAGCCGTATTTTCCCTTTTCCCTGAGGCCTTATTTCCTGTATCGATCAGGTTTCTTAACTGCAAGCACCATAAATCAATATATGCTAACTTAAGCGCCCCCCGCAAAATTAACTAAAACATACTAAATGTTTTAGTACTAAAACTAAAACATACTAAATCCATAGCATCTCTAGAAGATTCGGGGAACCAGGCCACAGTTATGAACAGTGTAAAAATTATTTTACTGCTCTTGACGTGCCACCTGCCCCATTGTATATAATATGAGTGACAGCTGTACTATGACAATCAGGTAACGGACAAGGATGCTAAATGTCTTTATAAAAGCTTTCAACATGGCTGCTTTGTGTCTTGGGAGTTTAATTAAGACTGTCCTTTTGGGTTCACAGAGGCTAAGTTTGCTGCATTTCATGGCACTGTGCTATTTATTGCTTCAACAAATATGCTTTTGCTGTTATTTATCAGTTTCTTCTTTAGACTGTCATAAGGAACTGAGGGAAAACACACCAGAGAGTACTCACTGCTTGCTGTCAGACTCTGTATAATCCAAAGAGCAGAGAAAGAGAGACATAGGCTTTTATTGAGCATGCATTATGAACTTGGGGGGCATTACACACATTCTCTTATTTACTCCTCTCAGTAGCCCTGTTGGATCTCCACTTCATAGGAAATGGAGTCTCAAAGGGTATGTAATTAACTTGTCCAAGGTCATACAGTTAGGAAAGGGTAAAACCCAAATCATGCCAAACCTGGCTCACGATTTGAGGGTCAGATCTCAAGAGTCTGAAGATCTAGTGTAGAGGAAATAGTGTGGGATATGAGAATTTGGCCCCAAATCAAAAGATTCTGACCTTAGCTTCAGAGGAGACTAAAAGAGGAAACTTATAGTGGAAGGAAACTTGTGGAAACTTCGAAGAGGATATTGGCAGAAAAGCTGAGTAGATTCTTTAAATTGTCAAGACTAGAGTGAGTCTGTGCCTGAAATACTGGCTGCCCCTCTTATCACTGAACTTCCTAAAAGATGAAGAGAACCCATTGCTCAGGAAAAAGACCAGGTAGGCAGTTTGGACACATCGTCTCGTGAAATGAGCCAGCCACAGGATCGTGTCCTCACCGGTACCCACGGGACCTGTCCAGCACAGAATGGCTCATAATAACTAACCACCTCCTTGACTATTTCCAGATCCAACTTACTAGTGGGTTGATTGATCTGGCTTATGTTGATTCGTTCAAGGACTGAGACTGCATGTGACTGAAAGCCCAGTAGTCCACTGGGATTTATCCTGAAAAATCCAGGGACTGGTAGAGGGCAGCAAGAACCACTTCTCATCAAAGAAACACAGGTGCTCTGGTCAGAAGTAGACAGTGGCACTAGATGGATTGGAGTAGTTTGTGGGGTAAGCGCTGTGGAGTGGTTGTGACAATGGTGGTGAGTGGTCACCATGGTATTGGTGGTCATGGCAGGCGCAGGGCTGGCATATGAGAGGTCTTACCAGTGTGATACCTGTGATGCTCTTAGAAAATCCCTAGAGAAAATTTCCTTAGGTAAGGCACCAGAGTGACTCAGCATTTACTAGGCAGAAATACCTCTTTTGAACTTCATAGCTACAGTTATGAGGCCACGTTTCTTTCCAGTACAATTACGGGTGAAAAAATCCTGCTGGCTGTCCATAATAAATCAACTGAAGAGCTTTAAAATTCTTACATTTTGCCAGCCTTTTGTATCTTCCAAACAACCTTTTGTACTTTATAGGAAATAAAGTAAAACTCTTTATTGCCTTATATTCCCGAATTTTAGCTATACATGCCTATAAATATATATTACATACATACATGCATAGGTTTACATTCATATTTACACTTGCATATTTAATCATAGGACTTCAACTTTATTTTTTTAATTTATTGAAATATAGTTGATTTACAATGTTGTGTTAGTTTCAGGTGTAAAGTCATTCAGTCATACACATACATATACATATATAGGTTTTTTTTCAGATTATTTTCCCTTATAGGTTATTACAAAATATTGAATATAGTTCCCTGTGCTATACAGTAGGTCCTTGTTGGCTATCTATTTTATATACAATAGTGTGTATATTTTAATCCCAAACTCCTAATTTATCCCTCCCCACCCCTTCCCCTTGGGTAACCATAAGTTTGTTTTCTAAGTAAGTCTGTGAGTCTTTTTCTATTTTGTAAATAAGTTAATTTGTATCATTTTTAAAAATTAATTTATTTTATTTTATTTATTTTTGGCTGTGTTATGTCTCTGCTGCTGTGCGCGGGCTTTCTCTAGTTGTGGCAAGTGGGGGCTACTCTTCGTTGCGGAGCAGGGATTCTCATTGCGGTGGCTTCTGTTGTTGCAGAGCACGGGCTCTAGGTGCATGGGCTTTGGTAGTTGTGGCTTGTGGGCTCAGTAAATGTGGCTCATGGGCTCTAGAGCGCAGGCTCAGTAGTTGTGGTACACGGGCTTAGTTGCTCTGCGGCATGTGGGATCTTCCCAGACCAGAGCTCGAACCTGTGTCCCCTACATTTGCAGGCGGATTCCTCACCACTGCACTACCAGGGAAGCTCCATATTATTTTCTTTTTAGATTCCACATATAAGCAATACCATATGAAATTTGTCTTTTTCTGTCTGACTTACTGCACTTAGTATGTTCATCTCTAGGTCCATCCGTGTTGCTGGAAATGGCACTATTTCACTCCTTTTTATGGCTGAGCAATATTCCATTGTATATATGTACGACATCTTCTTTATCCATTCATCTGTTGATGGACACTTAGGTTGCTTCCATGTCCTGGCTATTGTAAATAGTGCTGCTATGAACATTGGGGTGCATGTATCTTTTCAAATTAGAGCTTTCTCTGGATATATGCCCAGGAGTGGGATCGCTGGATCATAGGGTAACTCTATTTTTAGTTTTTTAAGGACCCTCCATAGTTGTCGCACCAATTTACATTCCCACCAACGGTGTAGGAGGGTTCATTTTTCTCCACACCCTCTCCAGCATTTATTATTTATAGACTTTCTGATGATGGCCATTCTGACTGGTGTGAGGTGATAACTCATTTTAGTAGGACTTCAACTTTACAGCTAGATTCTGGATTCTTGGTCTAGGGTGCTGTTGCACTTGCATTCTAATTTGCCTATGAAACATTGTATAGTATTTAGTGCAGTGTGTGTATCTTCTCAGAGGCATTATTTGTATTTTTTGCCTATGTGACAGGCATATGAAATTTTAAAGAGAGCATTCTTAGTCTCCCCTACTCTGGGGAATCTAATGATATAGTGTCATTTTCTGTTTTGAGATTGGAAGGGAATTGGGAAGCATTGTGGTTTAGAGCTTGAATCTTGGCTTTGCCATTTAGTAGTTGTGAAATCTTGGGTAAGAAATGCAACCACGTGGCTCAGTCTCTTCATCAGCAAGATGGGATTAATAATTCTTCCTCCTTCAGGTTGTTGAGAAGAATAAATGAGCATAGATGTTACCTAGCATGGTGTCTGGCATGTAGTGAATATTATAATACAGTGTCTGAACTGGAAGGAATCTTAGAATTAACAATATAGACCAACCTCCTCCTACAGATGAACAGTATGAGGTCCAGAGGGATAAAATAACTTATCCAGAGTTTTTACCTAACTAGTGATAGAGTTTGAACTACAAACAACTACAAAGATTCCCATGCAATTCCAAGGAAAAGTCAATGTCTTATTGTCAGGGAGCAGATGAATCATGCAGTGGGGTAAAATGGAAAACACTTCTTTTTCCATTTCCAGAGTTGGAAGAAAATTCTGTTATATTAGCATGGCTTCCCAAATCAGAAACCCCCTTTTGGATATTGGAATATATATTTATTGCTTGATATCTGAGCTCTTTTTCTAGAATTTCCAGTTAGCAAGCAACTTAGGAATTTTAGAAAGCCTGAGTTGACTTTTTTAAAAGACACATTTATTGAGACATAATTTGCATACCATAAAATTTACTTCTTTTAAGTGTATGATTCAAAGATTTTTAGTAAATATATTAAGTTGTGCTACTATCAGCATAATCCAGTTTTAGGACATTTTCATTAACCCATTAAGATCCCTTGTACCTGTTTGTGGTTTACATTTTTCACCCCCAGCCCCAGACAACCACTAATATACTTTCTGTCTCTATAGATTTGCTTTTCTGAGCATTTCATATAAATGGATTTATGTAATACATGGCCTTTTTTGTCTGGTTTCTTTCATTTGGCATAATGTTTTTGAGGTCGTCCATGTTATAATGTGTACCGTGTTTTGCTTCTCTTTATTGCTGAATCTGTGTCGACTTTAAATATAGGTTCTATTGATAAAATAGGGAAGTCGGGCGGGGGGCAAGAAATCATTTCAGCCTCTCCAAATTTGTCACCGGATAAGCCCAATTCTACAGTTACCCAAGGAGCAGCTTCCCACAGGGAATTCACCAAGGTTGAGTCCTCTGGCCCTCTTCCCAGGCTGCGGGGAGGAAATGTTTACATCCTTGTCTCTGATGATTATGCCACTAAATGGTTGGAAAATTGCCCAAGTAGGAGGTGGCAGCTCAGATTCCAGCGGGTTAATAACAGCCTTGAAGTACACATTAGTGAGCGGACAGTGATGCACCTGCCATTGAACTTGGGAGTTTGGGGAAGGGCATGAATCCTCACAGGGAGACCATAAAATGGGTTGTATAAGTGTCACAGCTGGGAGTGATCCTGGCAGGGGGCAGGTGTATTTCCTGGCTTTTCTGGTTGTGAGACCAAAGTAGGATTGGGTTGGGGTTCAGCACACAGGTTCAGAAGTCAGACAGAATGGGTTGACTGTGTGAGTTTGGGCAGATGGTGAAGCCTCTTGGAGCCTTTGTTTTCCTCATTTGTAATGGAATATATGGTCCATACATTATAGAGCTGTGAGAGTTAAATGAGATGGTGCAGGCAAAATGCTGAGTAAGATTTTAGCGCCTAGAAATTACTCACTAGACATTGGCTCTTAATTTTTATCTCTTTGACACTAAAAAGTCAAATCTATTCCAGTGTTTGGTTGGCTCCCTTTCTAAATGTCTTGAAACTAAAATTAATTATCTGGAATTAAGAAAGTCATAAACTTCTAAAATAATAAAAAGATTCAAGGGATTAACAGAAACAGTTGTACCTTAGAATTAATAAATTAGTTGGCTTCTTTATTCCCCTCCATCTTCTTGCTTTCACTCAACTTCCCTCCTTCCTTCCCTCCTCCTTTCCTGATAATATAACTGGAATCATAAGTATAATTCCAACCGTTAATACTTATGGTATCCATTTTAGATTATAAAGCATTTTTAAAAATAACTTCACCACATTTGGTGCTCACAGAAGTTCTGGAGAGAGCCATCATTCTCATCCCTGTTTTAGCGTTGGGGATAATGTGATCTGTCCAAAGTCACACTGCTCATAAATGGTGGATCCCACCAGCATTATTAGATACTAGGAATTAGATATTGTATTCATTTCCTAGGGCTACTGTAACAAGTTACTACAAACTAGGTGTCTTAAAACAACAAAAATGTATTCTCTCATATTTCTTGGAGGCCGGAGGTCTACAATCAAGGCATTGACAGGGTTGATTCCTCCTAGAGGCTGTGAGGGAGAATCTGTTTGATGTCTTTCTCCCAGCTTCTGGCAGTTGCTGGCCATCCTTGGTGGTCCTGGGCTCTAGCTCTGTCATTCCAGTCTCTGCCTCTGTCTTTATGAGGCATTCTTCCCTGTGTGTGTGTGTCTTCTGTGTTACTGTGTCTGAGTGACTCTCTTCTTCCCCTTAATAAAAACACCAGTCTTTAGATTTAGGGTCTACCTAATCCAGATGCCTCATCTTAACTAATTATATCTGCACAGTCTTTATTTCCAAAGAAGGATATATTCTGAGATTCCATGTGGAAGGAATTTTTTGTCGGGGGTAGAGGGGAGACACTATTCAATTCCCTACAGACCTGGAAACACAATTCTTAGTCTAACATGAGAGATGGGCATTTAAATAATTATCATTGATGTAAAAATTCATCAGTAGGTTAGAGACTGAGAACAGCAAGGAGGAGATTCTGGGTAGAGGTCACGCTGGAGCAATGGGTTTGTTGAGTAGCTGCCTCCTTCAGGCCCCACAGAGAAACTGACAGGGAAGGTGCAAACACCAGATGTGTTTCAAGAAATAAAGGACCTTACATGTTTCCCAGAGGAGTAGAAAATAGTGGAGTCTTTTGGAAGCTCTCAGTAACTTGGCTTATAAACCGTTGAGAGATGACCTACTTTGATTTTTGTTCATTTACTCGAGCTGGGTGGAGTCTGGAAGAAAGGAGCTCAGCTGGTCTACCCAGCAGAGAGAAGAGAGGGGAGGGAGTAATGGACAGGGTGGGAAGGGGAGGACACACTACCCCCTGAGACACCAGGGTTTGTACTTGGACTCCTTGAAGGAGAACAAAATTTGACCTTCCAAAACTTCCAACGGAGAAGGTGGAGCTGTCTGAAGGAGTGAAGGGCATATGATGAAGTCCCAAACAGGCATCTAATATAGAGGTAAAACTCCAATAAAATATCATCTAAAGAAGGGTGTATGAAACTGATAAGCCAAGAATAATAACTGTTGCATTTTACAGGATTGGTTGGCAGGAAAACCTTAAAGAGTGAAGGGGCTGAGTTCATGGAGGGGGAACCGGGGAGTCAGATTCCGGCTCCAATGTTGGATGGGAAACTCTGGGAATAAAATGTGTACAGACAGCTTTATGGAGTGATGTCATGCTGGGTCAATGCTTTAGGCCTGTGAGAAGAGCACAAAGTGTTCATGGATCCCATGGAATCTGAGAGATCAGAGACTGCATCTGCCATGGTCATTGCTGTGTTCCCAGTGCAAGAGAGTATCAGAATTTAGCAAGTGCTCAGTGAACATTTTAAGCACAGGAGTTGAAGGGGCAATTCGGAGGTTCCAGCATAGTCTGGGAGCAGGGCAGAAAAGAGCAGAGTGAGTGAGTGTCAGCTAGGCCTCTACCACAGGCAGATTTAAAGATGCTACTCATCTGGGTCTAAATTCCTAATCAGCATCCTCAAATCTGCTAGGTGTGCTCTGAACAGAGGCTAGCCTGGTTCATCCTCGCTGACCATGACAAAATTCTAGAACTGCTCTGTTTGACTTGTTCTTAGCGTACAGCTCGATCTGCAGTTGACTCTATCAGATGCCAACTCTCTCCTCTTTTTTCTAGGTCTACATGTTGCCTTTGAATTAGACTCAACATTTTGTTCCCAGCTGGAACTTTGTCTCCCTGTAATTTGTTCCAGTCATGGATACCTGGAGTCTTGAACCCATTTACCGTGAGTACCACACTGGGTACTGTCTTTACCTGGCTACCCCTGGACTCAGGAGTGGGACCTGGGCAGATAAGGCCTGGAGAATAATGAGATGCACATGCAGTCCCATATAATAGAGGACTAGACAAAGGAGCCTGTTCTGAAAGGAAGAGGGGGGAGGAAGCTATTGAGTTTTGGGGAAATTCGTCTTTATGTTCGAGCACAGCATTGATAGCAGGGTTTTTATCCACTGTTTTTTTCATATTGAAATAATGAGGTGTCAACAGTCCCCACAATGTAACCCTTGAAAGTACCACAAGACTTGAGTTTTATGAAAAATAGGATGGCTACATTGCAGTTCATTCATTCATTCAGTAATCGATTCTTCAATGTCTACCATGTGCCACGTGCTAGGCTTCACACAGGGAAATAGAGAAGAGGACACAGAATTTGTACTTCTTCTCCCCCGCAGATTCAATAGATAGTAGGGGCTCCTGAACTGCGTACACTTAACTAAAATACAGGACAGAAATATGGAAGGAGGGGCAGAAAGATGACACTGAGCACGGGATTCCAAAGCTGAGGCCGAAGCCAGCTGCAATGTGGCTTCCCTAGCCAGCTGACCCAAAGGGTGGCTGGACAAGGAAGCCGGTTCTGTTGTCTAGAATTCTAGATCAAAGGCTGCATTCTGCCTGGCCTGGGAGTGCGGCTCACAGTGGGATTGCCTGCCTGTACCTCCAGACAACTGCTCTCCAAACTTGCCCAGGTGATTGACAGAAGCACACAGTTGACTGTTCTGTAATTAACCCTGCCCATGGCTCCCCAGGTCACCCTCCTGGCAATCAGCGTCATCAACAGTTGCTCAGCAGGATAACCCCCCTGCTCTATGCTCTTTCAGTACGGGAGGTCTTATTTATAAACTGACGTGTCCCTGAAGAGATTTCTTCCATCCAAAAGCAAGGAGGGGTATAAGGGCCTTTTGCAGATTTTCCACCACTGAAACCACAGAACGAGAGTGGAGAGAGACATTAACCTACATAGTCTGTCTCCTGGGGCCCAGCTGGGGTATTTTCTTCTGTATGTTCGTCCATTCTCTGTTTGCTGAACCCCAAGATGTCGAGCCCCAGAGCTCTTTCTGTCTCCAGTGTTTCTTCCTGCCCATTTACTTTTTCTTTTGGCCCTTTGGCATTGAATTCATTTCTACATCACACGTGAAATAACGATTTGCTCCCCACTTAAGAAGATGAACTAAGACCCAGTGCTTGGTCCCAGATTGTTCCCGTTACTTGCCGTGAGGCAGACATGCCTTTTTCTTTCCTAAACCCCGCAACACTCACAGGTAGATTTTTATTACAGTATTTGCATATGTGTGCTTTTTTTTATCTTTTAATAAACGATAAACATGATGTAATAAAAATAACCTTTGAGTCAGAAATCTCAAGTCCAGCCATAAGACTTAGTATTTATTAGCCATGTTGACCTCTCTGATTCTCATTTCCCTTACGTAGAGATGACAGGGCTGCTCTGAGGCTTCAACTAAAACAGCACAATGCAGCAGCAAAATATATGCTCAGGAAATGTCTGTTCCCCATTCCTTCCTCTTCGTCCTCCCTAGAGAGAGAAATGACATTTGTCCATGTCCTTTCCCTTTCAATACCTTCATCTAAGCCTTCCACACGAAAGGCACAGAGTAAAAAAGTCCTTGTGGTCTAAAACAAGTAAATTGAATGAGTGAATGAATGAATGAATGAATGAAACTATGTCTTCCCTTTTCAGAAGCAGGGCGAAAGGAGGAGCAGAGTCAGACTTAGGAACAAGGGCAGAAGGCAGAGCCAGAGGGCTTTCCATTGTGCAGTCTTTTTTTTAATTGAATTACAGTTGATTTGCAATGCTGTACACTTGAAACTAACACAGCAAAATGATTCATATATATATATTATATACTTTTTCAGATTCTTTGCCATTATAGGTTATGACAAGATGTCAAATATAGTTCCCTGTGCTATACAGCAGGACCTTGTTGTTTATCTATTTTATATATAGTAGTGTGTATCTGTTAATCCCAAACTTCTAATTTATCCCTCTTCCCCTTTCCCCTTTGGTTTGTTTTTTATGTCTATGAGTCAGTTTCTGTTTTGTAACTAAGTTAATTTTTATCATTTTTTTAGATTCCACATATAAGTAATGTCATGATATTTGTCTTTGACTTACTTCACTTCGTATGATGATCTCTAGGTCTGTCCATGTTGCTGCAAATGGCATTATTTCATTTCATTTTTTTAATGACTGAGTAATATCCCAGTGTGTGTGTGTGTGTGTGTGTGTGTGTGTGTATACATACCACATCATCTTTATCCATTCATCTGTCAGTGGATACTTATGTTGTTTCCATGTCTTGGCTGTTATAAATAGTGCTACTATGAACATTGGGGTGCATGTATCTTTGTGAATTAGTTTTCATCTTTACCAGATATATGCCTAGGAGTGGGATTGCTGGATCATATGGTAGCTCTATTTTTAGTTTCTTAAAGAACCTGCATACTGTTCTCTATAGTGGCTGCACCAATTTACATTCCACTGTGGAGTCTTGAAGGACACCACTGCACGTGAGCACATGAACCCAGGAGAGAGCTAGGTCTGGAATGGTGAGTGAGGCTGTCCATCTGGTTACACGAGGGCCACTATCAGACCCTTCTGAGACAAGATCTATTGAACAGTGAAATAGGCCTTTTGTCTGACTTTGGGTCCTTGTCTAGGGGTCCAGCTCCTTCTGGCTACTTGGTGGGTGCCCAGCCTTTCCTACTGGTGAGCCTCAGTGTTCTGGGCTCACACCACACCCTTCTTCCAGTACATCCTTAAACTCAGGCAAAAGGGGCACATGCCCAGGCCCCTGTACTTAAGAGAGCTCCACAAATAACCACGAAATAAAAAATTTTAAAAATACTTTGTTACTGCTATCATTCAAGATCTAGCAACACCCATAATTCTAAACAGCTATTCATTGACTATCACTGTTCAAGCCCAGCGGAAAATTTTCTCCTCGTCTCTTGCACAGTATCTTCAAAACAAAAGGTTACTACGAAGGAATAGTTGAAGGTTTATTGGTTGTGATGTGGCTGGTGTCATAGATTCTGTTTTGGCATGCAGGAAGGATTTTGAGCAGAGGTGGTAAGTAAAAGACATTAGTTTGTCAAATCTTTCAGCATGAATGCAATAAATTCTTGAATAATGAACCATCATTTTCCAGGAGTCCCAAGTGTCCATTTTCTTACTTCTCTTCATGTTCTAATCTGTAGTTTTAGAAGTAGTCAAGGATTAACACAATATCCTTGACAGTTAAACATGATGGGAAAAGGAACACTTTACAGTTTTGGATAATTTCTATTTTAAAGTTGTTTTAAGGTAGTTTAGATATAATGTGCATGAAGCGTAATGCTGATTTTTACATTACTCTGTGGGCTTAGCTATTGCATTAATTCATAGTGAAAATCCTGGTATAAGTCATAGTGAATTGTCTATTGAAATTAAAATATAATATTTTTGCCATATGATTTGTTCTTATGTATACAAAATTTAAACATGGTATGTACAATTCATTATTCATTTCTGAATCTAAATATTGCTTTGAAATTGACAATTCCATTTACCAAGTACAAGAGCAGAGTTAGTACTTGCATGACCCTGATAGTGAGCGCCTCCGTAAATTTTGCACCCTACGTGCCTCACCCTAATCCTTGCTCTGCTGTAAAGCTAGTAAATATTGCCTGTTTTGCAGGCCATACAACCCCGTCAAAACTATTCAACTCTGCCCATGTAGCATGAAAGCACTCATACACAACATATAAATGGACATGGCCGTGTTCCAACAAAATTTTATTTACAAAAGCATGCAACTGACCTGACTTGGCCCATGGGTTATAGTTTGCTGATTTTTGGTTTAAACAACAAGACATTTCTTTTTCATGCCACTTACCCATTTTGGGTCACTGGTTTCTTCCCCACATTGCTTTCTGAAATCCAGGTGGATGGAGCTGTGATCATCTTGAATATTGGTTATTGCTGTGCCAGGGGAAAGGAAAGGGCTTTTCACTTGCCTTAGCAATTGAGTGCTCAGAGCCAGAAGGGGCACATGCCTTATTTCAGCTCACAATTCATTGGCTAGACTTAGTTCTGGACTCTCATCCTCCCACAAAGCAGTCGTGAGAGCTATAACAAAGTTTCAAATTGGGTATTGTGAGAGGACAGACAAGGGAGAGAGAAAATCTAATTAGTGAGTATAGGGAAGGAGTCACAGAAGTTACATTTGTTCTGGGCTTCCAAGCATAGGTATGTTTCACAAATCCACTTTGAAATTAATACAGACAATAGAATTTACTTGTTGTATGTGTTTCACATAGAGTTAATATGGTGTATACTCTGATGTATGTGCATACATATGTGTATGTATTTCTATGTTTTTATTTACAAACTATACATGTATTTATATCTTATATCTTTATGTTATTTGTAGACAGTCTATAGTTGGGGCCAGCGTTTTTATTGATTCTGAAAAAAATCTGTCTTTTAACTATATTTCAGCATTTATTGATATAGATTATAGATCATCTTGCAGTTTGTTTTCTATTTGTTCCACCTGACTTTGCTGTTCCTTTTTCTCTTTTTCTGCCTGCTTATGGATTAACTGATTATTTTTTTTAATTCTCTTATCTTTGATACTATCCCATTAATTAAACCTGTTGGAAAACTTTTAGTGATTTTCCTGGAGTATACTGCATATGTTTTTTTTAATTTAATTTATTTTTTTATAGAGCAGGTTCTTATTAGTTATCCATTTTATACATATTAGTGTATATATGTCAATCCCAATCTCCCAACTCATCCCACCACCACGCTCCCCCTGCCACTTTTCCCCGTTGGTGTCCATACGTTTGTTCTCTACATCAGTGTCTCTATTTATGCCCTGCAAACTGGTTCATCTGTACCATTTTTCTAGGTTCCACATATATGTGTTAATATATGATATTTGTTTTTCTCTTTCTGACTTACTTCACTCTGTATGACAGTCTCTAGATCCATCCATGTCTCTACAAATGACCCAATTTCGTTCCTTTTTATGGCTGAGTAATATTCCATTGTATATATGTACCACATCTTCTTTACCCATTCGTCTGTCAATGGGCATTTAGGTTGCTTCCATGACCTGGCTATTGTAAGTAGTGCTGCAATGAACACTGGGGTGCATATGTCTTTTTGAATTACGGTTTTCTCTGGGTATATTTCCAGTAGTGGGATTGCTGGGTCATATGGTAATTCTATTTTTAGTTTTCTAAGGAACTATACCACATATGTTTTTATTATTTACAGCCTATCTTCAAATAATATTATAAGTTATTTTACTTCCAATTGCTCACTTTCTTAATTTTTGCTTTTTTTGTCATACATTTCATTTTTATATACTCCATATACCCAAAATACATTGCTATTATTTTTTGCCATAGTTAATTATCTTTAGAATGATTAAAAATGAGAAAAACGGGTCCTTTATATTTACCTGCTTTTGAGATATTTACAATAATTTTATTATTTTTTAACAGATCCCTGTCTCTGTAATGCAGATCTCCAGGTAATAAACTCTCTCAAAAAATTTTCTGTCTAAAATGAGTTTATTCATTTTTTAAAGATATTTTCACTGAGTTTGGAATTCTTTCCTCACCATAAAGAAGTTATGCCATTGTCTTGTAAAGTGTGTAATTTTTGACAAGTCTGCTATAATTTTTATATTTCTTTCATGCTTGAAATTCTGGCTGCCTCCAAAAATGTTACCTTTGACTTTTAGTACTTGGAATAGGAAGCATTTTAAGCTTTTTCCTGTTTGATATTTATCTCATTTGTGGTTCTCTGAGATTCTAGAAAATGTTTAGCTATGATTCCTTCAAGTATTTCTTCATTTTCTTTCTCTTCTCTTGGAATTACACTTGTGTTTGGTATTGCCCCTCAGCACTTAGACACTGTGTTCTGGATTTTTCCCCTACTCTGTTTTCTCTTTTGTAGTTTCTATTCACCTATCGTCAAGTTCACTGATTCTCTCCTTGGTTTTGAGTTCAGTGATGAGCCTGTGGCAATCTTCTTAATATTTATTACCATGTTTTTTTATGCCTAGCATTCTCATTTTACTCTTTTTTTTTTTTACATCTTTATTGGAGTATAATTGCAATACAATGGTGTGTTAGTTTCTGCTTCATAACAAAGTGAATCAGTTATACATATACATATGTTCCCACATCTCTTCCCTCTTGTGTCTCCCTCCCTCTCACCCTCACTATCCCACCCCTCCAGGTGGTCACAAAGCACCGAGCTGATCTCCCTGTGCTATGCGGCTGCTTCCCACTAGCTATCTACCTTACGCTTGGTAGTGTATATATGTCCATGCCTCTCTCTCGCTTTGTCAGAGCTTACCCTTCCTGCTCCCCATATCCTCAAGTCCATTCTCTAGTAGGTCTGTGTCTTTATTCCTGTCTTACCCCTAGGTTCTTCATGACATTTTTTTTCTTAAATTCCATATATATGTGTTAGCATACAGTATTTGTCTTTCTCTTTCTGACTTACTTCACTCTGTATGACAGACTCTAGGTCTATCCACCTCATTACAAATAGCTCAGTTTTGTTTCTTTTCATGGCTGAGTAATATTCCATTGTGTGTATGTGCCACATCCTCTTTATCCATTCATCCGATGATGGACACTTAGGTTGTTTCCATCTCCGGGCTATTGTAAATAGAGCTGCAATGAACATTTTGGTACACCACTCTTTTTGATTTATGGTTTTCTCAGGGTGGGTCATAGGGTAGCTCTATTTATAGTTTTTTAAGGAAACTCCATACTGTTCTCCATAGTGGCTGTACCAATTCACATTTCCACCAGCAGTGCAAGAGTGTTCCCTTTTCTCCACACCCTCTCCAGCATTTATTGTTTCTAGATTTTTGGTGATGGCCATTCTGACTGGTGTGAGATGATATCTCATTGTAGTTTTGATTTGCATTTCTCTAATGATTAATGATGTTGAGCATTCTTTCATGTGTTTCTTGGCAGTCTGTATATTTTCTTTGGAGAAATGTCTATTTAGGTCTTCTGCCCATTTTTGGATTGCGTTGTTTGTTTTTTTCTTATTGAGCTGAATGAACTGCTTATAAATTTTGGAGATTAATCCTCTGTCAGTTGCTTCATTTGCAAATATTTTCTGCCATTCTGAGGGTTGTCTTTTGGTCTTGTTTATGGTTTCCTTTGCTGTGCAAAAGCTTTGAAGTTTCATTACGTCCCATTTGTTTATTTTTGTTTTTATTTCCATTTCTCTAGGAAGTGGGTCAAAAAGGACCTTGCTGTGCTTTATGTATAGAGTGTTTTGCCTATGTTTTCCTCTAAGAGTTTGATAGTTTCTGGCCTTACATTTAGGTATTTAATCTATTTTGAGCTTATTTTTGTGTATGGTGTTAGGGAGTGATCTAATCTCATAGTTTTACATGTACCTGTCCAGTTTCCCCAGCACCACTTATTGAAGAGGCTGTCCTTTCTCCACTGTACATCCCTGCCTCCTTTATCAAAGACAAGATGACCATATGTGCGTGGGTTTATCTCTGGGCTTTCTATCCTGTTCCATTGATCTATCTTTCTGTTTTTGTGCCAGTACCATACTGTCTTGATTACTGTAGCTTTGTAGTATAGTCTGAAGTCAGGGAGCCTGATTCCTCCGGCTCCGTTTTTCGTTCTCAAGATTGCTTTGGCTATTCGGGGTCTTTTGCGTTTCCATACAAATTATGAAATTTTTTGTTCTAGTTCTGTGAAAAATGCCAGTGGTAGTTTGATAGGGGTTACATTGAATCTGTAGATTGCTTTGGGTAGTAGAGTCATTTTCACAATGTTGATTCTTCCAATCGAAGAACATGGTATATCTCTCCATCTATTTGTATCCTCTTTAATTTCTTTCATCAGTGTCTTATAATTTTCTGCATACAGGTCTTTTGTCTCCTTAGGTAGGTTTATTCCTAGATATTTTATTCTTTTTGTTGCAGTGGTACATGGGAGTGTTTTCTTGATTTCACTTTCAGATTTTTCATCATTAGTGTATAGGAATGCCAGAGATTTCTATGCATTATTTTTGTATCCTGCTACTTTACCAAATTCATTGATTAGCTCTAGTAGTTTTCTGGTAGCATCTTTAGGATTCTCTATCTATAGTATCATGTCATCTGCAAACAGTGACAGCTTTACTTCTTCTTTTCTGATTTGGATTCCTTTTATTTCGTTTTCTTCTCTGATTGCTGTGGCTAAAACTTCCAAAACTATGTTGAATAAGAGTAGTGAGAGTGTGCAACCTTGTCTTATTCCTGATCTTAGTGGAAATGCTTTCAGTTTTTCACCATTGAGGACAATGTTGGCTGTGGGTTTGTCATATATGGCCTTTATTATGTTGAGGAAAGTTCCCTCTATGCCTACTTTCTGCAGGGCTTTTTATCATAAATGGGTGTTGAATTTTGTTGAGAGCTTTCTCTGCATCTATTGAGATGATCATATGGTTTTTCTCCTTCAATTTGTTAATATGGTGTATCACGTTGATTGATTTGCGTATATTGAAGAATCCTTGCATTCCTGGGATAAACCCCACTTGATCATCATGTATGACCCGTTTAATGTGCTGTTGGATTCTGTTTGCTAGTATTTTGTTGAGGATTTTTGCATCTATGTTCATCAGTGATACTGGCCTGTAGTTTTCTTTCTTTGTGACGTCCTTGTCTGGTTTTGGTATCAAGGTGATGGTGGCCTCGTAGAATGAGTTTGGGAGTGCTCCTCCCTCTGCTATATTTTGGAAGAGTTTGAGAAGGATAGGTGTTAGCTCTTCTCTAAATGTTTGATAGAATTCGCCTGTGAAGCCATCTGGTCCTCGGCTTTTGTTTGTTGGAAGATTTTTAATCACAGTTTCAATTTCAGTGCTTGTGATTGGTCTGTTCATATTTTCCATTTCTTCCTGATTCAGTCTTGGCAGGTTGTGCATTTCTAAGAATTTTTCCATTTCTTCCAGGTTGTCCATTTTATTGGCATAGAGTTGCTTGTAGTAATCTCTCATGATCTTTTGTATTTCTGCAGTGTCACTTGTTACTTCTCCTTTGTCATTTCTATTTCTATTGATTTGAGTCTTCTTCCTTTTTTTCTTGATGAGTCTGGCTAATGGTTTATCAGTTTTGTTTATCTTCTCAAAGAACCAGCTTTTAGTTTTATTGATCTTTGCTGTCGTTTCCTTCATTTCTTTTTCATTTATTTCTGATCTGATTTTTATGATTTCTTTCCTTCTGCTAGCTTTGGGGGTTTTTTGTTCTTCTTTCTCTAATTGCTTTAGGTGCAAGGTTAGGTTGTTTATTCGAGATGTTTCCTGTTTCTTAAGGTAGGATTGTATTGCTATAAACTTCCCTCTTAGAAGTGCTTTTGCTGCACCCCATAGGTTTTGGGTCATCGTGTCTCCATTGTCATTTGTTTCCAGGCATTTTTTAATTTCCTCTTTGATTTCTTCAGTGATCACTTTGTTATTAAGTAGTGAATTGTTTAGCCTCCATGTGTTTGTATTTTTTACAGATGTTTTCCTGTAATTGATATCTAGTCTCATAGCGTTGTGGTCGGAAAAGATACTTGATACAATTTCAATTTTCTTAAATTTACCAAGGCTTGATTTGTGACCCAAGATATGATCTATTCTGAAGAATGTTCCATGAGCACTTGAGAAAAATGTGTATTCTGTTGTTTATGAATGGAATGTCCTATAAATATCAATAAGCCCATCTTGTTTAATGTATCATTTAAAGCTTGTGTTTCCTTATTTATTTTCATTTTGGATGATCTGTCCATTGGTGAAAGTTGGGTGTTAAAGTCCCCTACTATGAACGTGTTACTGTTGTTTTCCCCTTTTATGGCTGTTAGTATTTGCCTTATGTATTGAGGTGCTCCTATGTTGGGTGCATAAATATTTACAATTGTTATATCTTCTTCTTGGGTCGATCCCTTGATCATTATGTAGTGTCCTTCTTTGTCTCTTCTAACAGTCTTTATTTTAAAGTCTATTTTGTCTGATATGAGATTGCTACTCCAGCTTTCTTTTGGTTTCCATTTGCATGGAATATCTTTTTCCATCTCCTTACTTTCAGTCTCTATGTGTCTCTAGGTCTGAAGTGGGTCCCTTGTAGACAGCATATATATGGGTATTGTTTTTGTATCCATTCAGCCAATCTGTGTCTTTTGGTGGGAGCATTTAGTCCATTTACATTTAAGGTAATTATCGATATGTATATTCCTATTCTCATTTTCTTAATTGTTTTGGGTTCGTTATTGTAGGTCTTTTCCTTCTCTTGTGTTTCTTGCCTGAAGAAGTTCCTTTAGCAGTTGTTGTAAAGCTGGTTTGGTGGTGCTGAACTCTCTCAGCTTTTGCTTGTCTCTAAAGGTTTTAATTTCTCCATCAAATCTGAATGAGATCCTTGCTGGGTAGAGTAATCTTGGTTGCAGGTTTTTCTCCTTCATCACTTTAAATGTGTCCTGCCAGTCCCTTCTGGGTTGCAGAGTTTCTGCTGAAAGATCAGCTGTTAACCTTATGGGGATTCCCTTGTGTGTTATTTGTTGTTTTTCCCTTGCTGCTTTTAATATGTTTTCTTTTTATTTAATTTTTGACAGTTTGATTAATATGTGTCTTGGTGTATTTCTCCTTGGATTTATTGTATGGGACTCTCTTTGCTTCCTGGACTTGATTAACTGTATCCTTTCCCATATTAGGGAAGTTTTCAACTATAATCTCTTCAAATATTTTCTCAGTCCCTTTCTTTTTCTCTTCTTCTTCTGAACCCCTATAATTCGAATGTTGGTGTGTTTAATGTTGTCCCAGAGGTCTCTGAGACTTTCCTCAGTTCTTTTCATTCTTTTTTCTTTATTCTGCTCTGCAGTAGTTATTTTCACTATTTTATCTTACAGGTCACTTATCTGTTCTTCTGCCTCAGTTATTCTGCTATTGATCCCATCTAGAGTATTTTTAATTTCATTTATTGTGTTGTTCATCTTTGCTTGTTTCCTCTTTAGTTCTTCTAGGTCCTTGTTAAATGTTTCTTGCATTTTGTCTATTCTATTTCCAAGATTTTGGATCATCTTTACTATCATTACTCTGAATTCTTTTTCAGGTACACCGCCTATTTCCTCTTCATTTGTTTGGTCTGGTGGGTTTTTACCTTGCTCCTTCATCTGCTGTGTGTTTCTCTGTCTTCTCATTTTGCTTAACTTACTGTGTTTGGGGTCTCCTTTTCGCAGGCTGCAGGTTCGTAGTTCCTGTTGTTTTTGGTGTCTGTCCCCAGTGGCTAAGGTTGGTTCAGTGGGTTGTGTAGGCTTCCTGGTGGAGGGGACTAGTGCCTATGTTCTGGTGGATGAGGCTGGATCTTGTCTTTCTGGTGGGCAAGTCCACGTCTGTTGGTGTGTTTTGGGGTGTCTGTGGACTTATGATTTTAGGCAGCCTCTCTGCTAATAGGTGGGGTTGTGTTCCTGTCTTGCTAGTTGTTTGGCATAGGGTGTCCAGCACTGTAGCTTGCTGGTCGTTGAGTGAAGCTGGCTGCTGGTGTTGAGATGGAGATATCTGGGATATTTTCGCCGTTTGATATTATGTGGAGCTGGGAGGTCTCTTGTGGACCAGTGTCCTGAAGTTGGCTCCCCCACCTCAGAGGCTCAGCACTGACTCCTGGCTGCAGCACCAAGAGCCTTTCATCCACACGGCTCCTCAATTTGGGATGATTCGTTGTCTATTCAGGTATTCCACAGATGCAGGTACGTCAAGTTGATTGTGGAGCTTTAAGCCGCTGCTCCTGAGGCTGCTGGGAGAGATTTCCCTTTCTCTTCTTTGTTCTCACAGCTCCCAGGGCCTCAGCTTTGGATTGGGCCCCGCCTCTGCGTGTAGGTCGCTGAAGGCGTCTGTTCTTTGCTCAGACAGGACGGGGTTAAAGGCGCAGCTGCTTCGGGGGCTCTGGCTCACTCAGGCAATGGGAAGGGAGGGGCACGTAGTGCGGGGCGGGCCTGCGGCGGCAGAGGCCGGCGTGAAGTTGCACCAGCCTGAGGCGCGCTGTGCGTTCTCCTGGGGGAGTTGTCCCTGGATCCCGGGACCCTGGCAGTGGCGGGCTGCACAGGCTCCCTGGAAGGGAGGTGTGGATAGTGACCTGGGCTCGCACACAGGCTTCTTGGTGGCGGCAGCAGCAGCCTTAGCGTCTCATGCCCGTCTCTGGGGTCCGCGCTTTTAGCCGCGGCTCGCGCCCGTCTCTGGAGCTCCTTTAAGCAGCGCGCTTAATCCCGTCTCCTCGCGCACCAGGAAACAAAGAGGGAAGAAAAAGTCTCCTGCCTCTTCGGCAGCTCCAGACTTTTCCCCAGACTCCCTCCCAGCTAGCTGTGGTGCACTAACCCCTTCAGGCCGTGTTCATGCCGCCAACCCCAGTCCTCTCCCTGCGCTCTGACTGAAGCCGAGCCTCAGCTCCCAGCCCCGCCCGCCCTGGCGTGTGAGCAGATGAACCTCTCGGGATGGTGAGTGCCTGTCGGCGCCAATCCTCTGTGCGGGAATCTCTCCGCTTTGCCCTCCGCACCCCTGTTGCTGCGCTCTCCTCCACGGCTTCGAAGCTTCCCTCCTCCGCCACCCGCAGTCTCTGCCCGCGAAGGGGCTTCCTAGTGTGTGGAAACATTTCCTCCTTCACGGCTCTCTCCCACTGGTGCAGGTCCCGTCCCTATCCTTTTGTCTCTGTTTATTCTTTTTTCTTTTTCCCTACCCAGGTACGTAGGGACCTTCTTGCTTTTTGGGAGGTCTGAGGTCTTCTGCCAGCGTTCTGTAGGAGTTCCGTAGGTGTTCTGTAGGAGTTGTTCCACGTGTAGATGTATTTCTGGTGTATCTGTGGGGAGGAAGGTGATCTCCGTGTGTTACTCTTCCGCCATCTTCCTCATTTTACTCTTTATTATAGTTTCTGTTTCCGTTAGTTTCCCATTTCCTCATGCATGATATCCACTTTTCCCCCTAACGTATTAATTATATTTAACTATGGTAATAATTGTTTTTTACTTCCATGTTTAATAGTTCAACATATGATCATCTGTGATTCTGATTCTTTTTATTTTATTTCCTTTTGATAGTGGGCTGTTTGCACTTGCTTTTTGTATGTCTTGTTTTTTTTGAGCAAATGTTAGATATTGTGTATTAGAATAGAGATGGAGGTAAGAATATACATGCCCTCTATTGGGCATATCTCTTTTTCTGCTACGCTACTATTGTAGGATGTTGACTCAATTTAGTCAGTAGTTGAGCTGGATTTGGCTTTTGTTGTTGTTATTCTTACCCTCCATGCACATTGACTTCAAGTTTCTTAATACTTTTTACTTAGGATAGAGTTTGGTTTGCTGGAGGTTTTTCCTCAGCATTCCTCATGATCATCAAATTTGGCCTCCCCTATACTCTTTTTTCCTCAAAAAAAGCTCTCTGTCTATGCTCCTGACCTTCCTCTGCCAGTAGAGTGCTGTTGGTTGTTACTTTGTACTTGATAGCCTGGTAGTTAGGGCAAGGAATCCTCCTGGTAATCTTGGTCCAGCCTCAGACTCAATCAGGCCCAGTGTGCGAGTCTTAGGAGTATATTCGTCTCAGTGATCCTGCCTCTCCCCAAGAAGTAGGCCACCCATGATCTGAACCCAGGATGGTGTCTCACTTGCCTCCAATACATTCTCCTATTCTTCACAGGCAGCTGCAAGGGATCTTCAACTGTGTCCTGGGGCCATAGTCTTTGGTGCCTTTCCCCAGCAGCTTAAAACTTTTTTTTCTGAAGGGAAAAGTATACAAGCAGGGCTTTTCTGACTTTCCCCTCCCTGAGGCTCACAGTGAGGCTAAGATTTTCCAAATTGCCTTCAGTCTTTTGCATGAGCCTTCATGGAGGCCTGGGAAGAAAAGCCTGAGACGGACCGTTCATGTTGTGTTTGTGGCTCCCTGCAACCGGGGTTTCTATACCCTCATGCTATTTCACATTCAGCATCTAGCAAGTCATTAAAAGTTTTCGCCAAATTCTTTGTGTCCACTTGTATGGTGGCCCCATCTTCCTCTTATGCTCTGCCACAGATAAACCAGTGCTTGACTTTATAATATTTCGGCTAACTGCCTGCGCTACAACCCAAGCTCCCTGACGTACTCAAAAAATTTTTGTAACTTTACAGATTAAATGGCTTTTTCTATTTGTTGTGGTGGGAATAATGTTCTTCCTGACTTTCTGTATCTTAGTCAGAAATCTGTTTTGGAATGACGTCTACTTTCTACAATGGTTGTGTTCTGCTTTGCACACTTTGGACAATATTGGTTGAGAATGAGAATCTCATAGAATCATTCTCATAGAATCATCTTCTAAGGCTTGACCACAGTATCTAGTTTATAACAAACTGAGTCATGATTATGCTGTGAATTTATATGAAATTACTTTGTCAAATTATTTCTAAGCACATTTGATTGAGTATTCTTATGTGGTTAAAACCAAAACCTCTTCCTTAGATATCTAATGACTTAGGTCATGATCCTGTCTGTCATTTTCTAGCTTAGTGATCTGTGAGCAAGTAACTGGACCTCTTTGTTCCTCAACTTCTCTGTAAAATGAGGATGCTGAGCTAGTGATTTCTGTGGTCCACAATCTACTCTAAGGTCAATGATGCTATTTTAATCTCCCTTTATCCACATAATTGTTGTACAGGTATTCTGATTTAACAAAGAAACAATTCAAGAAGAAGCCAATGTTATATACTTTGGTGCTGAATTCTGAGTACAGCAAAGTACTGAATTGTGGAGCTTGAATTTGTTCTTGAAAGAGAGTGATGGTAGACCAAAACAAGGAATAGATGGTATATTTTCAGCATGTAGAATTCTAATCCAAAATTGCATTGTCTCTGTCTCTTGCAGAGGGCCTAATTTAGCCACTCTTTAATAGGCTGGATAAGTCACATGCTATTCAGTATATAACTCAAATTATTTTAATAATCATCGTGTGTATGTGTATGAGAAAGGGGAGAGGAAGAGAGAGGGAGAAGCAGACAGACAGAGACACACACACACACAGGTACGGGCTATTAAAGAGCTGTGGATTTGGTATGTCTGAGCATCTAAAGAGTTGAAATAAGATCTGAGGTCTCTCACCTTTAACATCAGTGTCTGTTACTGGGTCATGTTCCCTATGCAGGAGTTGCTACTCCCATCACAGACTTGCTTTAAAGAGTGAGTCCCCTTTGGCTCAAGAACTTTTTAAATGTTAGAGTACGTGTTCTCTAAAGCTATCTTTACTGGAGGGCAGGAAATTCAGCACAAAGTTTGGAATCACATTTCATAGAATATAGACCTTAGAAGTATAGTCGCCTTTTTTTTTTAATCCAATGGTTCTGAATAAGAGAGGGCATCTCACTAGCTACATAGAAAGTACAAGAAAGGATTCTTGACCAATGTTAATCCCATTTCGGAACACCTGTAATACTTATATATTACTCAAGTGGTTTAATTGATAAATTAGTATAAATTGACTCAAGGTACAAATAAATTTTTCATATTTCTACCTCTTAAATGCTCAGCAAATGAATGTTAGGAACATAAACACTCAGCAAATATGTTTTAAAGCTTAACTTTGTTGAGATTTTTAACCTTCTTGACAATTAGAGCAGTATCTTCTTTATTTTAAAATAAATGTCTGTTGACCAACGATTGTTCCAAGCATTTTTCTAGACACTGGAGAACTAAATGAAACGGACAAATTCCCTGTCTGCAAGGAGCTGAAGACATGTGATAAATAAACAAAAACATTCAAATGGTGAGAGATTCTATGAAAAAAAAAGAAACAGGATGAGGGAGTCTAGACAGTCACTGGAGAGGGGTGTGCCTTATTTTTATACAAGGAAGTCTTCTCTGAATAAGTAACATTTGAACAGAGAGCTGATGAAAATAAAGGAGCGAGCCATGAAGATCTCTGCAAGATAGTTCCCATGGTAATATTGTACAATTGCACATATAATATGATAAAATATTGCATTGGATTGAATTCATGAATATTAATAGGCTAGAAAAGGTTGAGGTTATTGTGCTATCTCTGTTTGCTCTTGATTAGGAATTTGAGATAATTTGTGAAGAAACCCGCTTTTCCTGTTTCCAGGATTCAGAGACAATAGACATTGAGAATTTGTTTCTTAGGAGGCTGATCTTACTAATACGACTCCCAGTGAGCAAGCCTTTTCTTTCAGAAGGTTGAGATTATCTGAGAGGTGAAAATATAGCTCCTGATACACTGAATTCAAATGGAAAAAGTAGTAGAATGAAAGAAAAGGGCACAGTCCCGGATAGTGTATGAGGTGGGTAGTATCAAGTGGAAAGCAGAGTAAGCAGAAGACTTGCTTTAAAGATCCCAAACAAGAAAACAAATTCAAACAGAGACAGTGGGCTCCAAGGTGCGACAGCTAATTTACCAGGAAAACAAGGATTCAGGAACGTGGGAGTTACATTGTAAAGCCGTTGAAGAGAACCCATCAGTGGGAAGGGGGTAACAAAATCAAAGGTGTAGACAGACCTGCGTCTCCTTGGCCCATAGAAGGTCAAGCGCTGATGCCAGTCCCCTGAGTGAGGAGGGATTTTTTCTAGTTTGATTGCACACACAGTAATACAAGCTCTTTTAGTTATGAATGTTTTATTTACGTTCATACTACATTAACTGTCATTTCATTAAGGAAGTAGAGAGTAATCAGTAGGAGCACTGACTTTGGAGTCAGACTTCTTGGTTTTGAAGCCTGGCTCTGCCCCATCTAGTTATGTGACCTCAGCTCAAGCTTCCCCATCTCTCTATGACTCCCTTTCCCCATCTGTAAAGTAGGATCATAATAGCACACATCTCCTTGGGTTATCGTGAGGATTAAATTAATTAAAATATCCAATGCATGTAGATAATATTGGTGTTGTTTATATTTATCCCTTTTGATTATGCTTCAATTTAGGAAGCTAAGCATAATATTGTTTAGCACGATACCTGGGTGTGCAAGGACCTTGCTATCCTTGTTCACTACTTTGACATCTAGGCTGAGAATGACAATTTGCTTGAATCTACCTGTATGTAATGACTGGATGCAAAAGGGGCTGAGGTATAACCATTTTTTTGAAACTTAAAGAGGGATGACAACAATTGCACAATTACAGTTTCACCGTTAATCACTAAAATATGTCAGCAGTCTCAGGCTACCTGAAGATTAGAATGATAAAGGTGTTACTTAAAATAACAGAAGCTCTATCAGGAGAGGTACTGTGTCTATCCTGATTGCTCTTGTAGCTCAGCATCAAATTCAGTGTAGAAGCTCAGCAAAGATTTGTTAAAAGAATAAATACATGTGTATTTTCACCAGCGTACCCAAACTTAGAAACCCAAGGGTCACCATTAACAGTTAGGCCTGGCCCAACTGATGTCAGAATGACCTTCAGATCCAGATTTCAAAATATAAGACAGAACCAGTCACATTTAGAACAAGAAAATCTCTAATGCTGGAGTGCTGTCACCTGGCTTTCATCATTAACCTTATTCAACATGCTTGGACTATTATAATCAAATGGTCATTTTTTTAAAAAGTAAATTGCCCCTCAAATATAAGAACTGGTCCACTGGTCCATTCATTTAAACACATTTAAGCTAATGTGCTTGGGGTGGTGAAGGGCCTCTTCTAAACCAGGTCTCAGACAGCTGGAATTTTAACACTGGGGACGTGGGAACAGACTTCCAAAGCAGCCATTTGAAAGGGTGAAGGTGCAGACACTCCTTTGGATGTGCAATTTCTACAATGTTTGTTAGGAGGTCATTCGTGCTATCGTTATGCCTAACATTGCATCTGTGAAAGAATTTTAGTCTAAAATAGAACCAGAGGATATGAAATAGAAAATTTCATGCACGTGCCCTCAGGAGAACAAAACTCAAGGACTGAGAGACTGACTTACAGAAAACTGATAATATTGGAATTTTCTTAGACAATAGGAAGCTGGTCAGGGGCTGCCTCATTTCAACCTTGGGAAATTTCGCTTATGGTTTCCAGAGCCATGCACAAGGAATGACCCAGGTTGGGTTGGTCCGACAAAATAAGCTGAATTGAACTTCGTATGTAGCAGACTGTTTTTGTCTGCGCAGGGAATTTTCAAAGCTGGTCTCTATTTGTTTTGATGTTAACAGACTAAACTCTCTACTCTCTACCTGCCCTGCGCATAAATACAGCCTACTCCAAACCCTCAACGGACCTGCCTGTAGCTTGCTACAGTTGGCATGTCCTGAATTGCAATTCCATTGCTATTCCCAGATAAACTCATCTTTCTGACAATTTTGAGCTTACCTCATTTTACCTTTTCATTGAGTTGATACATCTCTGAGAAGAACAAATGAAAAAATGTGTGAATTTACAGTGAATGAGTGAATCACTGCAAAGCTCTGAAAATCTCTGGAACTCTTGAGAAAGTATGTGTGAATATTGGTAAATTGAACTTTTTTTCAGTGGGTACATTATCCAGCTGGAATTATCTTTTAAAATCCATCCTATGCATTATGTGAGAGAACAATTTTACTTCCGGTTGAGTTTCCTGTTTCATGATTTAAATGATTTATGAATGAAGGCTTTATGTTCAGACATATTGGCCCTTGGCAGGTTGGTGGTCCGATCCATTCTCAGGAATTAGATGATGAATTCAATTTTCAGGCCAAAAAGAAATTACCATTTAGCATCAACTAATATGACAATTTAAAAACGGAATTGACCTCAAAATGTTTAGTATAGTGTTCAGTATGGACAAAGATACAATAGTTATTCTCTAGAGCCAATGGTCCTTAAACTTTGAGTGCAGCAGACTCACCTGGACATCTGACTCAGTAGGTATGGGTAGGGCTGGAGAATTTGCATTTCTAACAGGTTCCCAGGTGCTGCTCGTTCAGAGATCACGCTGTGAGCAGCACTGCTCTTTAAAACAAGAAAAAGAAAAAAAGAAAAAGCTATATTTTAGTTGAGCTTAACATTATCAAACAGATATAAATTATATCAACATTTTTCAGGCAGGAAATTTGAACTGGGGTTACATTTACATATAGACTAAGGGGTATGGAATATGTAATATTCACACCCCAAATCTTGAATATCAGGTAGCAAAATTAACAATTATACCCCCAAACTCTTGCTTAATAACCAGAAATTCCTGTTGATTGAACATAAAGATAGAGTACATTTCAAATGAGGCCTTCTGGACATTTCCAGTTATTGGTAAAGAAGAGTTCACTTTTTTTTTTTTTTTTTTTTTTTTCCTGTACGCGGGCCTCTCACTGTTGTGGCCTCTCCCGTTGCGGAGCACAGGCTCCGGATGCGCAGGCTCAGCGGCCATGGCTCACGGGCCCAGCCGCTCCACGGCATGTGGGATCTTCCCGGACCGGGGCACGAACCCATGTCCTGTGCATCGGCAGGCGGACTCCCAACCACTGCGCCACCAGGGAAGCCCGAGTTCACTTTTAATAAAATAAATGAGCTGTAGTAAATATAAGCAATGAAATCATGCTTAAATCATGATAATTTGCCTGTACACTGAGAGAATTTAAAAGACTTGTAGGCTAGTCCTTGTGTCTAGAAATCCACAAACTAATGAAAGGAACATGTTCCAAACACATAGAACAAACAGCAACAGTAAGAAGCAATGCATTATTGGGTCCATAATGGGTGGTACTGAGAGTCTGCTTTACAGAATTATACAGAGGGAGGCAGATACTGGGGACTCAAGTGGCCAGGCTTCACAGAGGACCTGACATGGGCTTTCACCCAGTACTACTCACCAGTGATGCCAAGTAAAACCAAATATTGAGAAGACTCTGCCAATGCAATTTCTTCTGCCTCAACATTTCTTGTGAGGAGTGTTCCCAAAGCAATGAAGCAAGTTAATTAAGATGCCAACTGCTGCCCCAGTTTCTGAGCAGACTAGCACCGCACAAGATTTTGGTGTAACTAACTGGTGTTTGTTCCTGCCTGCAAAAGCTGTGTTTGTACAACTGGAGCAGAGTCCAAAAGGACTGTAAGAAATTAATTAGATCAGTTTGCCAAGCCCTTGTCGTCTGGGCCCAGGACCAGGGAACAGGATAAACCCAATGAATACAAATCTGTACCCATATGTAAAAAGATGGTGGTTATGATTATGACTAATATAATGATCCATTTTCACTTTATCAAAGCTTTGATGAATAAATTATTAGCTACAAATAGAACACGGGTCAGGAATTTTATGATGGAATGCGAGAGATGGGAAATGTTTATCCAGGTATCAGTGGTTCTCTAGCCATAGCCCAGTGTCTCAGTAATCACTTGTGATGTTTACAAACAATAGAGATTCCAGGCTCTCATCCCTGAGTCTGATTCAGAGTATATGGAATGTGTCCTGGAAAACTGTATCTTTTAACCAGTTCACCTAGTGATTTGGTTTCACAGCCATGTTTGGAAAATATTGGTCAAAATACGCGCACAAGATGCATATGCAACACTATGCCATGCACTGAAAGTGCTGAAAAGACTTGTAGGCTAGTTTTTGTCTAGAAGCCCACAATCTGGTGAAATGAACATGATCCAGACATATCGGTGATCAGCAACAGTCTTAAGAAATACGTTACTGGGGCTATATTGGGTGCTACTGAGTCTGTTTCAGGGCAGGGAGAGAGGAACAGACCATTAAGCTGGAGGTGACCAATTCATTTCCTAGATATCACAGTCAAAGTTGATTGGGGGTCTTTAACTTTTGCTGCAGCATGGCATAGTGGAAGAGTTACCAGGCTTAGTCTTTTTGGTAGGAATTTTTAATACTCAGAGTGCCTAGGGGAGTGTCTGACACAGAGAGGGAGCTCAGTACAGATGTAAACAATCATTTGCAAAGCCAGCCTAGTCAGTCATCCAGCATTGCCAGAAGACCCGATGACGTCAGCTCATACAAGTGATGTGCACAGTTCAAATGCTTTATCAAAACACAGACGGGGTTGTCACTGATATTATCATCATTTATATTTTACTTTTTAGCTAATTATTTCTCTCTGGCCACCACAAATGGCATACTCAATTGGCATCATTGTGCTATAAGCTGGTATACAGAGAGACTAATACACTGTTATCAGTTTAACATAAAATTCTATATCCTGTGTGACCAGACAGCGAGAAGTTCCCCACTGAAATGTAATGAATCAGATGCCTCTTACCTGCACCTTAGCCGCTGCTGTGGACCCAGAGCCAAAGAGGTGAGAGCACATCATCATGAGGTCACTCTGTCCTCTCTGCTCACACCTCTTTACTGCGTCTACCTCACCAGATACTTGTAATGAAGTTACAGCTGTAATCTGTACCTTCCTTCATGTAATCTGTGGCTCAGTGTTGGAGGCATACATACTCTGAGTGTGCGGGTGGGAGGCACCCTGAGGGCACAGCACATCTATTACCCTGGCGCATGCGAAACAGGGAAACAAATGATAACAGCAAAATGTTAATGCCGCAAATGAGCTGCAAATGATGATGTAGCACTTGGAGCATTCTAGCTCATCTTGTGATGAGGCCCGGCCTATTGTTAGCTTGATATATAAGTGTGCCTTAGAGAAGTCTTGCAGGGATGTTTGTCTCTCAGTGATAGAAAGAACTCATTAGCATATGGAGCGTTCTCTGGTGACAATTACCTGAGGATGCGTGTGGACCACCTCTGTGCAGACATTGCAGTGTAACTGTGCTTACGGGGGTATTTTGACAAACAAGGCGAACCTATTATTTTTATCCATGTACCATATAGCAAATCAATTGGACAATTAGTAGTAATAGCTTGAATGTACGTAACGAGGCATCTTGCGTCCCAAAGTACTATACCAACAAAATAAGAGCACTAATGATCCACTAGTGAGAGATGGAGCCATTCTCTTCACTATTTCCAGGTGGCAGAAAGAGAATGGCATCACCAGATGCAAGGGAAGAATTCACCAATGGAGAATGAGCTGGAAGCCATAACTGGCTCCATATGTGGCTGCTTGATGGCTACCAAGAAAGGAAACCCCCTGTTCCATTTGTTGATCACAGAAAGCAATTGACATCACTAGATAGATTAGATATAACTTTAATTATAGCAAGATAATGGAGTTGAAGCTAATACCAGACTCAATTTCTGTGCCTCTGTATTTAAAATGGAATATTTATGGATTTGGGGGGCTGGATAGGAAGGAGGAGACAGCGAGGATCAGAGAGAGAGGGTCTTCATTTTCATACTAAAACGTCTTTCTCCTCAAAAGGAAGCCTAATCAGACATCTTGGTTGCAAGTCACCCTATGATTGTCAGCACTCCCATGCTGTGATTGGAATAGCTCTTCCGGTCCCCGTATTCTTTAGTAGGCCCTGTCTCATGCCTCCTTCCATCCTGCTGCAGCACATAAACACAGAACTGTTAACAAAGGCAATTAGTATACATCCCCATTCTGGACAGATGCTCCTAAGTGTTAGCGTTGAAATATATAACTCATAGTGCTCTGGACTTTGATAAGTTTCAAAAAGATAATTTTCAAATGATTGAATAACATGGTAATATCTTCTTTCACTATAGATTTATTCATATAAAATACCTGAGTATTATAAATAGTCGGCTAGTTTCCCCTAAGCAGGGGAGGAATAAAAAACCATCATTAGCACCCTCTTGATAGCACAGGAATAAATTCCTTTATACTCATACTGTGCCAGAGCATATGGGGGAAAGAGAGCTGGACTTCTGAAGATCCTTATCTTAGGCAAAGACTCTTCTTTGATAGACTCTTTTCTAGAGAACCTCTAGGAAATAATTACCATCCTCAACTTTAGGCATAAATTTCTTTATTTGTGTTCTATGACTTCCTTATTCTATATAAATGTTACCTAACTCTGGTTGATGTTACATTTTCTAAACTATCCATTTGACACTTTTTTGAATTTTATTTATTTTTTCATACAGCAGGTTCTTATTAGTTATCTATTTTATACATATTAGTGTGTATATGTCAATCCCAATCTCCCAATTCATCCCCTCCATTTGGCACTTTTTTTTGCCCATCTAAAAATTATAAATTTTCTCCCTGCTTTAAAAAAAATCTGCTCAACGTATATTAACTTTTGCAGTTTTATTGAAATAATCTTTCTAAAATATTGCTTCTACAATGTCATCTACCCATTATAAAGATTCTCAGGATTTTCTGTTGCCTCCCAAATAGAATCCAGATATGCCTTTCTGGATTCCAAAATCTTTTCCAGACTGATGCCAATTCATCTTCCTAGAATTTTATTGCCAGTATCTCTGAGGACACACACATCATTCTAATTAGACTGCTTCATTATCATCCCCAGAAACCTCCACTTGCATTCTGGTCTCTGTCTCTTTAGCTCCTATTGCTGTCCACCATTTAGAATATCCACCTCCTTCTAATCCAGTTATCATATATAAATCTCATGTAGCTTTTAAGATGCCACTAAGCACATATCCTCTGAGCTGCAGGAGGTAGGGTACACTTGGTCAGGGCATGAGGCCGAGTAGCCAGGGAGCAAAAGGCCCCAACTGATGTGGAGGTTTTTAGCATTCTCATGGTGCTTGGGAGATAAAAAGTAGAGTTCGGAACCCATCATAAATGGAAACTCTAGGAAACCATCAAGATTCTCATATGAGTATGTGCTCATATGAGTATGTGCTCATATGAGTATGTAGGGACAATCCAGAAGTAGGCTGAGCTTTGCAGGGTGCAGATTGGCCTTGAGTTAAGTCAATATAGATTCAACTGAGGTAATACTGCCAGAAGAGAGAATGAGTCCTATTTGAAGGAAAACAAACTTATTCAGAGCTTCTATAAATTTTCATACATAAACAAGATTCAATCAATAATTACGAGGCATAAAAAAATGACTGCAAGAGAAGACATAGACAATCAGACCGACAAGTGACCTAGCTGTTGGAGTTATCAGACACAGTCTTTAAAATTACTATAAGTAATGTATTCAATAAAATAGATGGAAAGATCTTGATTTTACCCAACGTTATAAAAAAAGGATCAAAACTGAAATGCTAGAAGAGAAAAGCTTAATAATGGACATTAGGATTCCAATAGCTTGGTTTAACAGCAGGTTGGGTACAGTTAAGAGATTAGTAAATAGGAAGATAGGTCAGTAAAATATGCCCAGAGAGAAAAAAAAGAATGCGGAATATAGACAAAGAAGTAAAAGACATAGGGATCTGTTGAAAAGATACAGAGAATTAGGTTTTCAGAGGGAAAAACAATGGGAAAAAGTAATATTTGAGGGAATACTATTTGAGAAAATCCACACCTAAGGAAAAATACCAAGCCACATATTCCAGAATCTCATTGAACACCAAGCAAGATAGATTTTAAAAGGACACATAGATACATTGCTATCTAGTTGCTAATAACCAAAATAAAATATAAAATCCTAAAAACAGCCAGAAGGGGAAAAAGAACCTAAATTTTAAATGAAAAGTAACAAGTTTGACAACTAAATTCCCAATAGAAATGAAGACTATATAATGACACATTTAAAGTAATTTTTGTTTTGGGGGGCACTGCACGGCTTGCAGGATCTTAGTTCCCCAACCAGAAATTGAACCCCGGTCATGGCAGCGAAAGCACCGAGTCCTAACCACTGGACTGCCAGAGAACTCCCTAAAAGAATTTTTAAAGTGTTGAAGGAAAATGACCAATAATAATTATTATTCTTAAGGATTACAGTGTATGTAGAATTAAAATACAGGACAATAAAAACACAAGGCTAGAATGTGGTTAATGGGGTTAAATTGTTTTTAAAGGATTTTGCATTGTCTGTTTAGTGACAACTCAGACAATGTGACCTATGTACCATTATTATAACTTCTTAGTAGAATTTCCTACAAGATAGTAGGCTCTAATAAGTCAAGGAGATATGTTGTCATCTTCAGTGTAGCCACCAAAAGAATAGTTAAGAAATGTTTGACTAAGAAGAAAATAGAGGAAAAATTATAATAATGAAAATACTTGTTAAAGAAAACAAAAAAGGAAAACCTAACAAAGAACAGATGAGACAAATTTTTAAAAATAGATATATAGATTTAAACCCAAATATATCAGTAATTTCATTAAATGTAAATAGACTATTTAAGAAAAAACAGACTAGATTAAAAATAAAAGCAAAACCCGCCCCTCTAAGCTGCTTAAAAGAGACACATGTTGAATAAAAGAACCCAAAAATAGTAGTTAAAAGATGATAAAAAAGATATACCATGTAAACATCATCTGAGTGAAAGCTGAGTATAGCTATGTTTATATGAGGAAAAGTAAATTTTGAGCATTATTAGATATAAAGAGCGACATTTCATAATAAAATGCTTAATCCAACAGGAAAACTTAACAATCCTGAATTTGTGTGCTCCTAATAACTCAAAAGACATAAAGCAAAAAAATGAAATTGAACCACACTGTCAATTGTCAAGGTATAATAAAAACATTTTAAACCATAAGAATTCAGAACATTTATCTCTTACAGACCCTTGCCCTGAAAGATAGTATGTACTAAACAAACGAGGAACTTATCCAAGCAAACAGATGGCCTCAGATTTAGAAAAAAGCATCCAATGATAACAGCAGTGAACAGGCCTAGAGATGAACCACCCAGATTGGAGTAGAAGGACAACGGCCTCAGTTGAATCTGTATTGACTTAACTCAAGGCCAATCTGCACCCTGCAAAGCTCAGCCTACTTCTGGATTGTCCCTATTTCAAGCACATACTCATATGGGAATCCTGATGGTTTCCTAGAGTTTCCATTTATGATGGGCTCTGAACTCTACTTTTTATCTCCCAAGCACCATGAGAATGCTAAAAACCTCCACACCAGTTGGGACCTTTTGCTCCCTGGCTACTTGGCCTCATGCCCTGAACAAGTGCACCCTACCTCCTGCAGATCAGAGGATATGCGCTTAGTGGCATCTTAAAAGCCACACGAGATTTATATATGATAACTGGATTAGAAGGAGGTGGATATTCTAAATGGTGGACAGCAATAGGAGCTAAAGAGACAGAGACCAGAATGCAAGTGGAGGTTTCTGGGGATGGTAATGAGTCAGTCTAATTAGACTGACAAATGGGGACACTGATAGAATACCTTGATACAATATCTGTCAGGGAGCTCAAAACATTATTATTTCAAAGACATTGGAGAAAGATAAAAAGACAACAAGGAACTTGCTGTTACAAAAGAAAACATCAAATAAGAAAGGAAATGTAATATATTCATGGTCATCTCATTTCACTCTGCAGTAAATAAAAATGACATAGTTATGCTAATAAAAACCCTTTTATGATGTCAACTGAAAATGACATA
The DNA here is from genome assembly GCF_011762595.2 of Tursiops truncatus. Taxonomy (NCBI): domain Eukaryota; kingdom Metazoa; phylum Chordata; class Mammalia; order Artiodactyla; family Delphinidae; genus Tursiops; species Tursiops truncatus. The sequence goes on from NC_047046.1 coordinate 66,746,063, forward strand.
TCTCCATTACGAGGATGGGGCAAGATGAGGTATATTGCATAAGAGATGTAAATTAGACATCTATTTTAATAAGACAAAGAGAATATGTGCAATTTAGTAAGCAATAAATAGTATGACATGAGTATTATTTGGCATTACAGAGGTAACTGTGGGAAGGAAAAAACCTGAACAAGGCATAGTGTTTGCCTCTGGGGAGCAGGACTGAGTGAGCATGGGTTAATTCAGGAGACAGTCATTTTCATTTATTCGTTATTATGTTTAATTATTACTTTGAGATAAAAATTAAATTAAAATATTTTAAGCAGAAAAAGTAACATGCTATTAGAGGAAATCCAAGGAAAAAAATGATAAAATAAAAATTACCCTAATTCTACCTCCCAGATTGTCCAGTTTTTGGTATATTCCCTCAAGTCATTTATAAAACACACACACAACTAGTTTAAACAAAATTGAAATGATACTGCATTGCAACTTTTTATGCCCCCAATCTTATTATGGACATTTCCCTTTTCTATCTTATAAATCAAAAACATACAGTTTAACATCTTCCCAGTTTTCTAGCATCTAACTGTTGAGATTTTATTTAACCATTAGCCATTGGTTGAGTATCTAAGGTGTTTCTAAATTCAGGAGGATTATGAATAATGTTGCAATAAATATTCTTTTACACAAACATTACATATTCCTTTTCCACAATCAGAGGTTATATATATAATGTAGCAATAAGTGTCCTTTCCTCGTAAAAAATACTCATTATTTCCTTATGATAAATACTTAAAAATAGAACTCCTTAGTCAAGTTCATAAATCATTTTAAACTTCTTGTTACATATCCTTGCAAAATTGCTTTCTATGAAGGTTGAATGAATAATGATACTTTTAGAGGACAAAGTTGAGTGGCACAGAGAATATGTGATAGAAAGGAAGGAGTAGGTCGGGGTGGGCTGGAGTGGGCAGGAAAGGTCTTGTGCATGAGCTTTGACCCTGCCTCTTTGGGGATGATACACTGTACCACTTACCAGTGATGCAAAGTAGAACCAAGAAATGAGGAAGAAGTACATTTCCCTGCCATTCCTGCTTCACATGTCTTATGAAGAATGCTTCCTAAGAACTGAAGCAGGTTAATTAAGATGCTAAGAAGGCTGGCACAGTCTGTGTGCCAATCACCATCACTCAAGACATCGGTGTGACAACGGGCCTGCCTGCAAAGGGCCGTCTTCGCAACTGGCACCGAGTCCAGCAGGACAGAAGGGGAAAGACAGGGATCGGTTCAGTTTGCTGTAGCTTTGTCACCTGGTGCAGCCCAAAGGCTGTATGAGTATGATTATTATTAATCTAACTCTTCATTGCTTTATCATAGCTTTGATTTTTAGAAGTCTATTAACCGCAAATAGGATACAAATCGTAAGATTTATGATGGAGCATAAAAGATGGATCGTAAACAATGGTCCATACGCTAGTGGCCTCAGAATTACCTGGGGAGTTTTTAAAACTCTTGCATCCCAGGCCCATTCAAAGAGATTCTGATACTCTTGGTGTGGAGCAGGGCCTGGAAGTGTGTGGTTTTAACAAGCTCTCCAGGGCATTCATTTAGATGCACAACCAGGTTTGAAATGACAGATCTTGATCAGGGAGAGAGTATACCAGAGTGCCTGTTTTACTTTACTTTTACTGATGCTGGCATATATTGGGTTGGCCAAAAAGTTTGTTCAGGTTTTTCTGTAAGATGTTTTATATATATATATATATATATATATATATATATATATAAACTGGTTAATTCAGAATCCCAAGTGACTCTATGTCAAAGAACAAGATTAAATTTTACAGTTGAGACAGAATCCAGCCCTTATTTATTAAGGGTCTACTTCTGCTTCCTACAGCTCCATTCATCTGCATGGTCTATGCTTTCACCACCTCCCCCCCCCCCCCCGCAGCTCTGTCCCACCAAGTTCCTTTGCCAGTTTTGATCAGATCATATGCGAGATCGGAGGGGACTTCACTGAGGTCTTATGCCCATAAGTCTGGCTTCCCTGTAGTGAGCAGCGGTCTGTCCATCCAGTCTTAGCCTGCTGTGTGGGACAGTCTCTCTGATTGGTTTCATCTCTTTATTTCTGCTTGATTCTTTGGTTCCCGTGTGCCAGATTTGGAGACCTGCCTTGAACACCAGCCCAGTTGACTGGGATCTTGTCAACATGCCTAACACTTGACATTCCCTGTAATTTGGCAGCTGGATGCTATCTCCCTTAGTGCCAGCCACTGACAGAGGTCTTGTTCCAAATTAAATGGACCACCCAAAACTCAGAGGCTGCCACCCACCTGACTTTGTATATCAACTTTGCCTGGTGACTCCTGGTGTCCAGCAGATGGGATCCTCAGTAACATCAGGGAAGCCTGGATCTAACACCACTCTTTGAACCATGATGTAAATTGGCTTTTATTCCTGGGGACGAGGCAACTCTAAAGCCAGCCAGTGTTCTTCGCTGTCCCCACCCCTGTTCTACGCATCTCAAGGCTTACGTGCCTTGCTACCCACAATATGAAACTAATACATTAAGTCTCTGGTTTGTCTAAACTAGCTTTACTGACACCAAATTTAATGGTGTCAGTAAAGCTCAGTATGATTTAATATTTCTGCAGGGTCTATATTATTTTCAGAAAACCATGTAAACTTATCAAATAAAGAGTTGGGGGTTTATAATTCAGTGCAATATATCTGGAAGGCAGCGGGTGACAAACCCAGATTATACTGAACTCCCTTCTTAAAGTTCATGTTAAAAATGCAGCGAAGATTGATGAAACTTGAAAAGATAAGTTGAAGGAGAGGATACATATCTGCTCTTGGTATGGGGGTAAAAATGAAGAAAAGAGATGCTCAATGTTTGATTTTTTTTTTTTTTCAGGCTTCTAAGGGAAAAACCTCTTAGGGAACTTTTCTTGTGGAGTCATTTTTGTGAAAAATAATGGTACATGGAAACGTGTTGAAAAGAGTGGAGGGAAAGGAGAGGAAATAATTTGCTACCGTAAAGCCCACTGTTGATCAGAGAAAGCATCCCTGCAGATTTAACCCAGAACCGTCCGTTAGCACGGGCCCTCAGGAGTCACAGCACCTAGTTAACCCAATGTTATGCTGAATTGAGAACTACATTATTTTCCACACCTGAATTTCTAATTTGAGACAAAAAGATTCACTTGATGCAAAAAAAATAAAAAGTATCTAATCTCTCCTTAATCATTTTTGTGTTTCCTTAAGGTGAGTCAACAATTGACTACAGAATTTGCCAAGTTTATCTTCAAGCCAGGTTCTTCCTATTTAGGTTTTTAATTAGGTCCACTCCTCCCCCGACTCATCCACTCTCGCCACCTTCTCCTGCCCCCGTCTCATATCCCAGTGTCCACGAGCTTTACCTCCTTTATCCCCATTTACTTATTCATTTGATTAATACTTACCAAACGTTCTTGTCTACTTTCTCTCACCATCTAAGAACCGGGCACTACCCTCTCTTGGGTGATGCCTCTCCTGCCTGGGGCCCTGCTGCAAAGAACTACCTAAATCTCAAACAAAAGCCACAAACTCAAGAGAGGGATATCATTGAGATAAAGGAATTAAACTCTAATGCTTCCGTTGGAAGTGTTAAACAGCAAATCAGGCTTCGGTAGTCACAAAAGCTCTACTGATCCCATCAATTCACTTCACGTAGCAGGTAGCTAGCTCCTCTTGCCGTGAAGGTCTACAGAGCTGTGGACTAAGCTCTCTGGTAAATGGGATACCAGCCAATCAGCTCTCACTATCCTGCATAACTGTAGTAGACTGTGCTAGACCTGGACCCAGGCTACCACTTTGACATGATACAGTCAGTCCAAAGTGTTGGAGTAATAGATTTAGGCAGTGAATGTTGTACAAGTCAGTTGGATAGTATCTTGATTATGGAGTAACCGATGACTGATGTGGATGTCTGATGGTGAATTGGCTGTCTGATGGTGAAATCCTTGACCCATCAGGCTGAGTTCTACAACATTAGGTTTTCTAACCACAGTATTTGTTTCCACCTCTGCATAACAGCTCAGAGAAAGAAGTTCTTAATTATTTTAAAAATTCTGAGGCGTAAACTGTATAAAAAGAGGTTTAAAGAAAAGTTGGGCAATGAGGTTTAAACAGGCTTTCATCAATGTTGGGAAAAAGTATCTGGAGTCCAAACTCTAATGCTTAGGCTTTTTAAAATGATTAAAAGAATAATTTGCTAAAAAATAACAATAAAGATAATATCTACACATACTTTGATATTTTTTTCTCTTTGTGGCATATGTTTTGCTGTCACTCACACTGTTTAATCTCTTTTCAAATGTTAGTCTGTCAGATGGGAGGAAAGTAAACTTCTCAGTTAGGCAGCATCCAAAGTTAATACTTTGCAAAATTTGCTGAGTCTGAATAAGATGAGATAGTGATTTGAGGAAAACACAGATAATAGTGGTGAGGAAAAATATCTTCAGAGAAAAATTACATTTGGCTAAAATGCAAGCTTTGAAGATTCAGAAGGAAAAAGAATAGCTGTGAAGAAAAAAGGTCAAACATCAATGATACCTTTTTTTAAATTTGTATACACTTATTTGAAAAATTCACTCTTTTTGGTATGGAGTTCTAGGAATTTTGATAAATACATAGGGTTGTGTAACTGCCTCAAAGTCAAGATACAACAATACCCCTCATCCGCCCCAAATTCCGTCCTAGCTTCTCTTTTGTAGTTAAAAAAAAAAAAAGTCCCACAGTCTGACCCTTGGTAACTACTTCTGTTTTCCACCACTATCAATTATGTATTGATAGTATCATAATACATAAAACAACCATTAAAACTTAGTCTTACGCTTAAATAAAATATTTTAAAAATTGAATTTTACTTTAGACGAATATATTTTTGCAGAGACATGTTGTAGGGTGAGAAATGAAGAGAACTTTCAAGCATAAAACACCTAATATTCTAAGGAAGAAGTTGAATAAGAAAAATGTAAATCTGTGGAAAAAAAGAAAATCATTTGAGTGTTAAAGCTTGCTCATGTCAACTTACAATGTAAAACTTCAGATGCCAACTTAAAGATGGGACTGAGTGTACAGCAATGCAAAATTATTTTTGAGAGAAAGTGAACAAAATGTTGAAAACCAGTCAACCAAAATATTGGTTCTTCTATGGAGAATTATTTTCTCCTAACAATCATTTCTGTCCACTACCCTTTGCTCCCCCAATCTCCCCTCCAAACTAAGATAAATCCTTCTGTTTTCCTCCTATATCCCCCAGTTCTCCTTCTCATTACTTTAAATCACTTGTAATTATATATTTAATAATTAATGTCTCTCTTCCACAGGTGTTCAAATATATTCCTTTACTGATCCAATCTCTGTATTCTATTTAGGACCAACTCTGAGGTCCTTGGGGACAAGGACCACATTTTTATATTCCCAGGGCTTGGTACTGTTTCTAGCATATAATAATTTCCAAAAAGCGTTTCATTAAATGATGAATGACGTCATGGGAGGAGAATGTTATGAATCAGTTAAGAAGTTGAGGAGATCCTTTTGGGTATCATGGTAGAGTTAGCTAATTGTCCACCAAAATCTCATGCTTACCCTTCCATAATCTGGAATTTTTATGAGGAGGCAGTGACCCCTCCTGGACTACATTTCCCAGTTCCATTGCCGAAGGGATGTGGACAGGAGGATGCTGTAGTTTCTGGGTCTGCTTTTGGTTTTAATGAAGACATTGTGCCTTCTCTAGTCTCTTTACCCTTCCACTGACTGGATGCAGAGAGGTCTCCGAGGCCCCAGGGGACTGTATATTCCCAGGACAGAAACAGCTTGGGTCTCTGAATTACTACCTGGAGGAAAGCTGCTTACTGACCTGTCACTCCCACATACAACACACACTGACATATGCATCAGATAAACTTTGGATGTGTTAAGCCATTGAAAATTGGGGGCTGGTTGTTATAGCAGCCAGCCTGACCACAAAAGCCTAGTGTTTTTACTGCGTAAGGGAAGACTAGATCCACGTCTGTTTAAAAAAAAAACAAAAACAAAAAAAACCCAGCAACAACAATAAAAGCAATAAAGGAGGATTGGTGTTGCCAGGTCCCCAGTCACCGTCACCTCTTTCCATTGCCACTTTCTCTTCTTTTGAATTTGAACTCTGCAGTTATGGTTCTGCAGCATGGGGGAGGGGGTTAGGGGTTTTCTTTTCTGTTTCTTTTTCTTTTTCTCCGCTTTGTGTTAGGATACTCTGTTCTGACTTTTGACATGAACGCAAAGTGCTAGATGGTCTTGTTGACTTTTGCAAATGGGATGGGGGACATACAGCAAGTCTTGTTAAATTCCTTTACAACAATGGCTTGATTTTTTTTATTTTGAAAGAATCTTTTCCAATGTATGCTTTTTTCCTTTTTGCCCAGTTTCCTTATCACTTGCTGTAGATGGTTTATTTTGCATTCATGTAGACTATGCTGCAAGTCTGTTTCATCTAGTAAACTGGAAATTATTGCTTTAAAAAAACATTAACTTTATTAAATTTATAAGATTTAGTCGCTTAGGAACTTGACACTTCAACCAGCAGGTTCTATCAAAAGAGTAGATTAAAGTTCAACGAAAATCAAAACCAAAAACAAGAATACAACAAAACAGCCAGCCTAGTCTAAAAAGTGGGACTCCAAACCATAGTGTTTCTGAGTGAAAATAAGAGAGGAAACACCGAGATAGCCTTTAAATCTGTTAAAAAGATGTAGACAGTAAAAGAGAGGACTTTGTGGTACAAAAGTAGGGAGCAAGGGGCACAAGACAATATTGTTAAAAGCCTGAATGGGCATTTCTTATGTATTGATTAAATAATCTGAAGGTCACATCTTGGGCAATGAAAACATGCTTCCAGGCTTGGGGGAGCATGGCTAAAAGCAACTTTGAAAGTCTCCTTCCTTCCTTCCTTCCTTCCTTCCTTCCTTCCTTCCTTCCTTCCTTCCTTCCTTCCTTCCTCCCTCCCTTCCTCCCTCCCTCCCTCCCTCCCTCCCTTTCTTCCTTCCTTCCTTCCATCCTTCCTTCCTTCTTCTTGGAATTGAGTAAAGGAAAAAGTGCAATTGGGACATTTAAAATCTGAGAGCATCTTTCTGGCTCAAAAGAATGACCCATTCCACATACTCTGCTTCACTTCATGCCCATGGAAAACTTGAGTTAAGGACTGAATGTCACTGCTGAGCTCTGGGAGACGGCTAAGCTTGTTTTCATGAACCATGTCCCGGGAAACATTTTGAAGGCACAACCTTGGATCAGTAGTAACATGCTGCATTTGATAAGTGGCTTTGCTCATTGCTTTCTAATATCTGGAAACATACACCATATTGCACCCTGTTCCACCCCCCAAACAAAACAAAACAAAAAATGCCATTGCATAGTTGGATGAAGGGCAAGTGGGAGGGAGAGGAATTTGCCTTCAGCGGAAGGAGCTAGTCAGGATGATTGTTTATGTGCCATTGTTAAGCTGAAGGGTCAACCAAAACCTAAATTTGAACTAAGTCATTATATTGTTCAATTTTCACAACTGGTTTGCTTCATTTTAAAAGCATCTTTCAAGCACCTAGATAACTGTGTCTGATGCACATTTCCTGAGTTGTTTTACAGATGCTAAAACCCCCACCAAATGGAAGAAGTTAACTACTTAATGACCGTAAGCACGTAGCCCCCAGACCTATTGAACCTGAAGATTGATAATGTTAAGCCCTGTGACACTGGCCTGTTATCTTGCCATCAACCAATCAGAGAATTGTGCACAGGCTCATCACACACCAGGCAACTCCCCTCCATCACTTTGCCTTCAAAATCACTTCGAGGATTTTGGGTCTTTTGAGCATGAACCACCCCATTCTTCTTGCTTGGCCCTGCAATAAATCTTTCTCAGCTCCAAAAATAAAATAAAATTAAAGCATCTTTCTTTTTAGTTACCTAACCCATGTCATGTGTAGTCATCATGCCTAAAATTCAAGGCATGTTAATCAAATGCCTTGAGAGAAAAATCAGGCCCGTAGGGAACTCAAAGAAGAGAGGAACACCAGTTTTGAACGGGAGAGATCAGCTGAGACATTATGGAAAAGATAGTAATTGATCTTGACTTTGAAAAATAAATAGGAACAAAAGCTTTTCACGATACGTATCATACAGAGACATGCACAAACCTTAAGCATACAGGTGGATGAGTTATTTTGAAGTAGAACTCAAACATTTCAAGCATCCGGCAGCCATCTATGCCTCCTCTCAATCACTATTCCTCCTTCCTCCCCAGAAGTAACCACTGTCCTGACATTTAGCACCACAGACCAGTTTTACATAAACAGAACCACACACTATGTACTCTTTCATGTTAGGTTCTTTTGCTTGACATTTTGTTTCTCAGTGCGGTGAGTGTTGTTGCATGTTGTAGCTTTTCATTAATTTTCCTTGCTCTGTGGTATTTCACTTGATGATATATATATACCACAATTTATCCACTCTACTCTTAACGAAAACTGATTGTTTCTGCCAGCATTTGGTGCTTACAAATAATGATGCCATGAATATTTTTTACATACTTTTTGGTTTACAAGCGTGTGCATTTTTTTGAGTACATATCTGAGCATGAAGTTGTTGGGTCGTAGGGTATGCATAGGATTAACTTTACCTGGTGATGTCAAACTGTTCTCCAAAGTGGTGGTTGAATAGGATTCAACAAAAGAAACTGTGGATAAGAGAGGTGGAGACAGAAAAGAATTCGTGGTGAAGGGACAGAGATAGGAAAGTGTATCCTAGGAGTGGCTAGAGTTTTGAGTGTATGAAGGATGCACTAAGTAGATGAGTGTAGGTAGGGACAAGAATATGAAAGACCTTTATGCCTTTCTTGGAAATTGGAACTGTATAGGCCATGGGAAATCGTCAAAGAAGCTAGAGGGGAGCAAGATGATCAGCTCTGGGTTTTAGGAAGAGGAGTCGATAGGGAGTGTCTGCAGGGTAAGGTAGAGGATGAGATTCTGAATCAGGGTATCGAGAATGGAAATCAAGAGCCATGTAGGAGACAGCATAGCTGAGGTTCCTGTGGGAAAGTGCTGTCTCTTTGGCAACTTAGGGCTCTTTTTCTGCTGAGTTCTGTAACTCTAAAATTGCTTGGTTTCATCCTACCTTTCCCTTTCTTCTCTCCTTAACAACCGTGACTGTTGACTTCTTTTAGAATTCCTTAATTATTTTCTTCTTGGTGAGATTTTTATTCTAATAATAAGAGCTTCTGTGTGGTTTTTTGGTTTTTTTGAATAGATCTTTATTGGAGTATAATTGCTTCACAGTACTGTGTGAGTTTCTGTTGCACAGCAAAGCGAATCAGCCATATGTGGTTTTAAGTAGAGACCGGGTGGAAAAAAACAGCTCAGAATGGACAATTTTATATTCGTAATGAATGTTAGATAAAAGCAACGCGTCACCCAGGAGGCTTTAAGTTTAAACAGTGCTCTGTAAAAAAATGTTGTCTGTCAAAAAGATGCCAAAATACTTTACGATTTCTAGTCTACACACCCAAATATTGGGAAAAGCCCTGTCAATATCTAGTGCTCTCTTTATAGTTTTAATAGGGAAGGCTTCACAGTCTGTGAAAAATTTGTATGAAACCGTTGATCAACAGACAACCAGTTTAATCTGATTGTTTTATGATGGTATTAGCACATGGTTAAGGGGACCAGATGGGTCAACAAAGAAGTAGATAATTATGTGGCAAAGAATGAATTCTGTCAATCAGGTTTTTCTTGCAGCACAGAAAATACATTAACAATCCTTCCACCCCCCAGTGTCAAAGGCTTGACATTACTCCTGTTTTTCAACACAAATCTGCCATCGTTTAATAGCTTTGGGGTTTGGGCTCAATTAGTTTCAATCTTTGTGGTATGAGCCTGAAACCTCAGCTGAGGCAATCACAATAAATATTTGGTAGACTCCAGAAGAATAATTGTATTCCCCAGCCACAAGCAATTAAGCACTAGATGTATTCCTTATAAACCTTTGCAAATGCAATGGAAAAACATGTTCTGAGAAACAAATAATTAAATGGCTTTTTTCCTTCAGTGGCACTTATGTAAAGGAAGTGAAAGCTTGTTGTTTTACCTAGGAGGGAAAGGTATTTTCTGCTCTAAAAATTATAATGGTTTGTATATAACCTACTGATAATCTTTTACAAATCATGGAGAATGGGGTAGATGCCAAGAAACAGATGGGTAACGTTCCCAAAATTCAGAAGGAGAAAAAGAATGGTTTTACAAACTGCCTGGGGAAAAGCTTAGTTTCAATTTCCTCTTGTCTTCTGAATGCATTAATAAGAATGTTAGGTTTAGAAGTATTGTTCAATCTTCTCCCAACATAATAATCTCTTCCACACCATCCAAAAAATACCCATTATCCACATAGGAAAAAATGGCAACAAATATACTTTAAGTTGTGTGAAGTCATCAGGGCCTTATAAAATGGGAAGGCTTGGGCATCTATCTAATGAAAGAGAAGTTTTGTCACACTGTTGAAATTTTTGTATATGGATTAAAAGTAGAAGAGGAAAAGAACATTTAAAGAACTCCTTTCACACCCTTTTAATCTTTACGATAGTCCTGTGTAATGGATACCTTATAGCATAAAGTGAAAAACCTGAGACCTCAAGAGATTATGTAATTCATCCAAGGTCACTGAAATAGTAAGTGGTGAAAAATGGATCCTTTTGATTTCATTGTTTTCTCCTAGAGCTCTATACTGATATTTTCCCCACCACACTGTACTCTGCCCTGTGCCTAATGCAACAAAGGTACAAATATGACATGTCTTCTGCATGAATAATTCCTATAATACGGAGCCCATTATGTATGATTTTATAACTTTGCATTCATTTTTCTTTTGCTTTTCTGTGTACTCTTTCCAGTCTCCTTTCGTGGCCTTTTGCCTTCAACCTGTTCCACAGGTGTCTTCCTTCCTTAGTGCTCTTTCAATCAACATACACTTCCTGGAGTATCTTGGTACACGTGTGGCTTCACCTAACACCTGTATACATTTAAACCTGGGGCCCAGATCGCTCTCCTTAGACTCATGTATCAAATGATACAGAATCACTTGGGTATCATATTGGATCATGAAACTCAATCGTTCAGCCTATATCCTTCCTACAAACAACTTCCCCAACTCCAAATTAGTTACTCTTTTGTATTCCCCTCTGCATCTCTGCCCACCCATGCACTCAAGTCAGAAGTACTGTGGTTATTTGTCACTCCTGCCTGCCTTTGCTCCCCACATCCCCTTAATCATTCAATCCTGTCTCTCGTTGCTGAAGATGTTCACATCTCTTCCCTTCTCTCCACTTTCACTGCTCCTTAATTCAAACCCACCACACAGTTTGCAATAATCACTGCTCAGCCTCAGAAATGATCTCTGATTCTGGAAGGGCACCATCCCTATGTTAGTCAGAATGGTTTATGTAAAATATTTATCTTACCATGTCACTTCCCTTCCTCAACATTCTCAGCCCTTCTGTGTCTTCGGAACAAAAGAAAACATCTCAGCATGGCATAAAAGAACACTCATTCTTTCTTCTGACGGAGCACTTCTTTCCCCTCCCCTCTGTACTAGCCATTGGGTGTAGATCAGGGAGAGGATGTCCTACTGGCTGAGTATCAGAGGTTCCTCAAAATGAATGTGTAGGGCTTCCCTGGCGGCGCAGTGGTTAAGAATCCGCCTGCCAGTGCAGGGGACACGGGTTCGAGCCCTGGTCCCGGAAGATCCCACATGCCGCAGAGCAACTAAGTCTGTGCGCCACAACTACTAAGCCCGTGCGCCACAACTACTGAAGCCCGCGCGCCTAGAGCCCGTGCCCCGCAACAAGAGCAGCCACCACGATGAGAAGCCCGCGCACTGCAACAAAGACCCAACGCAGCCAAAAATAAATAAATTAATAAATTAATTAAAAAAAAATGAATGTGTAGCTGAACCCATTGGAAAATTAAATAAACAAAATTAGACCTCTGAGTCTTATCCTAGACTGACAGAATTAAAGCACCTGGTCTTTGAGTCTGTGATTTCAACAAGTGTCCCGGGTGTTTCTGGTACAGATTTGCGTTTGGGAGCCATAACTGCAATGGATTAGGAAGTAGGAGCATGTGTCCCTCTGTTAATGACCTTAGGCTGTGTTAGGGAGGTTAACATGAGCATACTTGCAATGACGAGGACATAAGATGAGGCAGATACTAAGAGACCTGAGGTTATAAAGAGTAGATAAAAATTTTGCTGTTGGAAATCAAAGGTGTTTAGAGAGTACCAGGAGCCGCTCTTTGTCACAGAAGTCTTTCTGAAAATTAGGTCTTGGTTCAGCTGCTTTCTGCTGCATTCTCTGCTCTGACTTGAGTAGGAGAATATGTCTTCTATAGGATTGTCCTTTTAATATGGTACTTAACAGCTTGCAAAGTTGTACTCAGCTCCTCAAGCCACAGACCTATTAAGATATTCAAAAATAATTTGTTAACAGATAAGTGAGACTTAATGGCCACAAGGAACAGCTGGCAGGAGGATATCAGGGTGATATGTGTGTAGGAGGTGTCTATTTCTTGCAATGCTGGCTTTCAGAGGTGGCATGAGAGTGAGTAAGCCTTCCAGCTTCATCAGTTCTCCTGTGGTCCTCTGCACACACTACGTTGTTCTCAGCTCCACATTCTCAGTCAAGCATTCCCCTATACATGGCCCTAAATCTTACCTATCATTCAAGCTGTACCTTGAAACCCTCTATCTGTGCCAGCTTAGACTAATCTCTTTAGGATCTGAACAAGTGACCACTGCCATTCATAGTCCTTGCCATCATTCTCTCTTCCTCTTAACATTCACTAAGCACTTACTTTATAATGAGCATTGGGCTAATAAACAAAATATCTAATTTAATTCCACGAATTCAATAGTGTTTTTATCTTCTTTTTACAGATGAAGGCTTAAAGAAATATGCTAAGTTATCCACAATTACACAGCCAGTAACTGGCACAGTAAGGATTGGAATCCAAGTCTTGATGATTATTCCAGGACAGAATATTGCTACCTTTAGCTCCTTTGTGATTATTTCATATATGTTAGCTTGTTCTCCCTCCCCCAGATCACTGTAAGGTCCCTGGAGAAAATCCTTGAGTAGGAGTCAGCATGATGATGACTTCTCTTAGATTTGTTCTCTATATTTTTGTCTACCTCTGTATCCCAGGAGGCTGGCTTCTGTGAACTGCATCATGCAGAAATCCCTTGACCCTGGTTTTCCTTCTGGTTGGGTCTGGCCATTGGGAATTAGGAAAATGGAGATAAGAAAATGGAGGAGAGAGAGGCCAGGGTATTTATTTCATGGTTCATCTCTGCTTTGGGACAACTTTGTCATCACCAAGTCTTTCAACTACTGAAATTTTGAGCTGGTGTCCCTCCTCCATGGTTTCATTTCTCAGTGGTAACTAGTACTTAATTTTTTCCCCTTGCTCCCTTGGCCGTCCAAGCAGTAGCAGCTCCCCACTGTGACTATTTGCGGGGTGATTCATTTACCTGGTTTGTTTCTCCCAGACTCCTATTATTAATCCCTCTGCTTTTGAACCATCTGGGGTTTATTCTGATGCTTGCTGGGAAACTACCTGTTAGGGTAGCATACTTGAGTCTACACTCAGCTCTGCCACTAACAAGCCCAGCTTTTTCTTACAGCTCCAGGTATATAAATCCAATTCCATAACTAGATCGTTTTTGCCTAGATATCCTTCAGATGTCTTAAACATTTCCAAACTTGAGGGTATATGTTTCCACAAATTGTTTTTCACCCTATGTGTTCTATGCTGGTGACTGAGTCACTCCAGCTGGAAACCTGAAAGTCATTTTAATGTCCTCTTGCTCCTTGTATTTCGCCGCAGCCAACGTCACAACATTCCTTAGTCTAGATCCTTAAAATTGCTCAAATCCGCCTCCTCCTCTCGCTCCTCCTTGATGCCGCTGCTTCTGTTTAGACTCTCATTGTCTATCATTTGGACAATTAAATTTCAACAGCTTCTTAATTGGTTTCTTGAAGGCTGATCTTACACATCAACACTGCTGCCAGAGTGAACTTTCTTTTTAATTTAAAAAGTAAGGAGATGCTTGTTGGGAAAATTTAAATAATATGATACTTAATAAAGTTCAGTCCTCCCTCATCACCACAAAACCACTTCCTGGTGATAAATACTGAGTCCATTTTGAATATCCTCATCTTTCCATGCAAATAAACCATATACCAAAACACACATAGAGGTTTGTTTATATCAATGATATAATAGTATGCATGCAGTTTAGCAATTTAGAATACCATAGGTAAGTTATCTTTTAAAAACTAAAATCGGGCTTCCCTGGTGGCACAGTGGTTAAGAATCTTCCACATGCCGCGGAGCAACTAAGCCCATGCGCCACAACTACTGGGCCTGTGCTCTAGAGCCCATGAACCACAACTACTGAGCCTGCGTGCCACAACTACTGAAGCCTGCATGCCTAGAGCCTGTGCTCCGCAACAAGAGAAGCCACCACAGTGAGAAGCCCGCGCACCACAACAAAGAGTAGCCCCCACTTGCCGCAACTAGAGAAAGCCCGTGTGCAGCAACGGAGACCCAGTGCAGCCAAAAATAAATAAATAAAATAAATAAATTTATTAAAAAAAAAACTAAGATCTAATATCTCCTCTCCCCCTTAAAACTCTTCTATGGGTTCATTGTCATTTTTAATGCCAAGTCCAGGTGCTTTTATATGGCAGCCCAAGACCCTCTGTGATGAAACCCTTGTCCCATTCTCCATCCTCATCTCTTTCTATTCTCCTTTTCATCCTGTGGTCCAGCCAGATTAAAGTGCTAACTGCTCCCTAAAACACCTGAGTGTTTCATACTCTCATTCCTTTGTACATATGTCTCCATTTATACAAATTTCAGAATGTGTCTTTCTTTGCCTAGTAGATTTTAAGTCCCTCAAGGAAAGAGCCATGGCATGGAGGCCAGTTAACAATACCCGACCGTTGAAATAGCCAGAAAGTATAAAGACTCTCTGAATACCAAATTAATTTTTATTGGCATCATATATTTCTTATATTTCCCAGTTTTGAGCCATAAACTAGTTAGTGGCAGTAAGCTAAACAATCTTTAAATTTGGAAAGGTGTGTCTCTGAATGTCATGCCCCATTCGTTTCCACTGCTATAGATTTGTTTTAAAATATCGACTCATAACAGATCTTAGACAGTAATTTTCTATAACCTAGGTGCCAAAAAGTAAAACAAATGAGGATATTTAGTAATACTTCATGTATTACTTAAAATTCTGTGATATAAAATAGTTTTTAGACTTAGAAATCTTGATATTGAGCTCTGTTTTGTCTTGAAAATAATGTAGCTGGTCTGTTAAGTCTGAATCTTGCCCCTTATATTGGAAGTGCTGGAAAACTAGTTTGGTTAAACTCTGTAGCACTTACACCTTACTAATTGTGAGAATACCTGCTGGGGTGCTATGATGATGTTTTAAATTATTGTTATAAATTTAAATTTCTTATTTTACAAGGGGCTATGTCTGATTTCGTTTTTAGAGTACGAAACATGAGCGTCATTAATATTTGAACACAGGCTAATGGCAGGCCTAATTGATACCTACAGTTGAGTTCTCTAAGTGAAGACTGACCAGTAGATACTTTTAGAAACCCTCTAGGAATCTCTGGTTGAGAAAAGGAGTAGAATAAATATCACCTCCAAATACTAAAGATCATTAGGGAGAATTCAGAGTACATACAGTCCATTTTCTAGAATGTTTTATAGCAATAATACTCTAAAAGCCATCTTACCAAGTGAGACTTTCTTTAGTAAGATGCATTAATCAGATCTTGGTATACTCAGGATACATTTCTCTCATTTGTCTTGTTTGGCAGATGGACAGAGTTGATAAGACTACTGCTATCGCACTGTCCAGTCTTGAGAGCGTCAGAGACTTTCTCCAGGGCTCACATGGCTATCAAATTGGAGCTGAAAATAGCCCTGAAGAATTAGCTTGTGAGCTGTGGTGAAAATTGTATACTGTCTACTCAGACTCTTGCAGATTTTTTTCCCTTTTATTTTGCGCCGTCCTAAGTCCATATTGTGCTAAGGGATATAGGGGTAATAAAATGATGGATAACTTATGCTGACCAGGTAGCACTGAATCTTAAAGGGTGAGTGGACTCTCACCTCACAGAGAAAGGTGTAGGGGAATCCTTCTAGACAGCAGAAACAGCACGACTGAAGGCAGAATGGTAGAGGATCGCCTGGTGTGATCACCACCTTACCTGTTAAGAGCAAAGAACATGGCAACAAGGATGAGGAGACTTGGATGTTGTCCTATTGTGCCATTAACTAATTAGGTAATCCCAGTTCCCTGGGCCTTGGTATCTGGGTGAACTGTGTATGTGTGTGTATATGCGTATGTTTAGAGTTTGGATTTAAGGAGTTAAAACATTCCACCTCTAAGGCTCTTCTAGCTGTCACTTCTAGAAGTAATAAGAACGTCTTAGTTCATATTACATGAACTAAGATATGTTGAGGATCTCATAGAATTGTTGGTGACCATGTTAATGGTTCATATAAATCGTTAACAGTTAACAATTCTGCCTGAAGAGAGGAGGGGTCCCAGGGGCCCTATGGGAAAAAGTGCCTAGCGGGCCATCACACCTCCAATTTCAAAAGAACGTACTGTACTCAGTGTTTTCTGCTCAACAGGGCTAGTAACTTTTTTTGGTTACTTTTGGTGTCCATGTGCTGGTTGCTTCCCCCTGGAGACCCTATGAGCTTCTTCTGTGTGATACGATTCTGTATGGACTCTGAAGTTAGGGAGGATGAGGTAGAAGAAAGGGAAATTTGGAAGTCCTAGATGATTTTATCTAGGCCTGGCCTTGATTGCTTTGTATATTATCAACACAGAACACCCTTCGCCGAAAGAAGATAAATCAAATTAAAGAAGCCTCTGGGGTAGTGTTCTCAAATTCTATCCATGGCCCTCTCCTGTTCAAAACTTTTATCAATGTCTTATAAACCTCTGTAGAAGGTGTGTTTATTATACTTCAGGTTACTCAGATCCCTTACTCAGTAATTCCGGATGAGTAAGGGATGGCTTGATAGTAGTTCATTAAAAGGTTATAAGGGAAAGGGATGATTACAAAGATAAATTGCAACATACCTGTGGTCTTCAGATATTTGAGGAGTTGCCATAGAGGGGTCAACGTGTTCTGGTTTACTGCAGAAGGCAGAAACAAGACAAATACGAGAAAGTTTTAAGCGATATATAGACTCAATATAACAAAAAATAGTTCATCAGGTTGAGCTATTCATAGGTGGATAGAGATATCTTTGAAATTATAAAATTAGGAATACTTGAACTAGTCATATTGAAGCCAGATGCCCAAGAGTCAGGAATGCTATATGACAATTTTCTTCGCTACATAAAACTGTAGGGTATAAAATCTTCCCAGTGTGGAAATTCTGTCACTTTTTTTAACATCAATAAGGGTGAGACAATCAATACATGTGTTTTGCGTTAGGATATATTTTATAATTTACCCAGAAGGGGACTTGGCTTGTGATAACTGATCTACAGATTCCTGCATCCCTTTGTGGTGATGGTATGGATGCTGTCAGCTACTGTAAGAAAAAATTGCATCAGTTATGATGTGGCTAGATTAAGTTGGATAAGATCAAGAAACTGGAGCAGTGGTTCCCAAGTTTGGTCCCAAGATAGTGCTGGCTGACGCATTAGCATTATCTGAGGATTTAAATAAAAATACTGATTCATAGGCCTTATCTCTTGAAAATTTAATTTATAGGGT
This sequence comes from Tursiops truncatus, assembly GCF_011762595.2. Classification (NCBI taxonomy): domain Eukaryota; kingdom Metazoa; phylum Chordata; class Mammalia; order Artiodactyla; family Delphinidae; genus Tursiops; species Tursiops truncatus. The sequence goes on from NC_047046.1 coordinate 66,763,944, forward strand.
GGTGTAGGGGTCTGGGAATATGTATTTATGTTCCCTAGGTTATTCGGTGGACATATGGTTGGGACTTGAGTTCTATAGAATGAACTTGTTTCTCTGCTTCTAGGGGTATTTCATTCTTTCAGGTTTGTTTTCTTCTTCATTTCGTAGAAAATCTCCAGGCCCGTCTCAACTGAGCAAAGCAAAAGGTGATTTCTCCATGCAATGGTACACATGTGTATAGAGGGAAACGTAAGCTCACTGGAGTTATAAGCAATGGTGGCAGAAGCAACCATACCAGCTCCAGAATTTGAGTTGAGAAAATAGTCACAAAGGATGAGAATGAGAACCTGCTGTGGCCCCCAGACCCCTCATCTCATCACCATTTCCTCAGCATGTTGGGATAGGCAAAGGAACTCCCTTGCTTGCAGACATAGGGATATTGGAAGCCATCTGTCTAGTCTAGCATCTTCTTCCAGCAAAAGTTTCAAGGAATCAATTCAAAATGACCGCAGTCAGGCAGATGAGCCTAAGTTGCACTAGTGGTCCCTTAATCTTGGGGCTCTTGTAGCATCTGGCTGTGACTGACTTCCGAGCTGCCCAAGGCAGCATTGCGAGGATGAGCTTCTGAAGGAGGACCTGGCAAGATACCCTCTCAGAAGAGGTGATAATCAGACCCCCAGGTCCATGCAGAGAGTCCTTAGCAGAGTGAATACTGGCTCTTCATGGAGTCCTCTTCTCAAGCTTCCTTCCTCATCCTGCCCTCTCTGCAAACACTGGCCAGGTTCGCTGTGCACGCCGTCTTTCCATGACAGTGTCTTTTCTCCAAATGACAATTTTTTTTTTAACAGGTTGAGGTAACTACATAGCCATTTTTGTCTGGGGATAAGTGTCCTGGGCTATTTTCAGTTTAGTCCATTTCTCTCTCTTCCTATAATTGTCACACTCTTTAATGAGGCTTGAAACACTCAGTTACCTGACCTCTGTCTCAAAGACTTTGATGTTTGATGTGAACCCCCTAAGAATGAAAGGTAGAATTCTGCTGACCCCTCCCCACCCCCAAATAATATTTTGTCTCCTAGCTCTATCGCTGCTATTACATTTTCTTCAGCTGATAACCCTCTCCTTGAATCCTGGTTGTAGCCCATAGTCAATTCCAAAGTTTTACTTAACTGATCTGTTTGGGAGGGTGAATCAAAGCCCTTCAGTAGTTCTGGCAGCCTGAACTTCTATGATCTCTTTCCGTGTGTGTGTCTATGTGTGTGTGTGTGTGTGTGTGTATTTTCCATTTTACATACTTCTAGTGCCTAGAAGAAAGGTTTACACATAGAAAGGGCTTAGCTAATAAGCCTTTTACCTTAGAATGGATAAATAAACAAGCTATCTGGGATACTGTCAAGAGACAGACTAGAATTCAAAGAAGAAATTTTGGGGCACAAGTATACATGCATTGTCCATTTTTATGGTGTAACCCTGTTAGCCCGGAGATCTATTCATTGATCACTTTTAAACATGTTGGACATTAAATATATGGTCATCATATTCATATGTGATCTTTTCAGGTCTTTTATTAATAACAATTTACTCTTGTATTTAATTCATATAATCTTAGATATCAATTATTTTTTTCATTTTGCAATACAGTAGCATATTTTAAATGACCAAGAGGGAGTAGAGAGGCTTACCCTACCTACCAAGAAGCCTCTTCAAGGTATCACTATTTTATAGCATAAATGAAACTTGTTCTACAAGCCAGGGAATTAAAGGATGCATTTAAAACAATTTTTTGCAAAATCATCACAACTTAAAAAAGTGCTGGTGTTTCACTTATCTGAAAAAAATAAGTCATCTTCATATATATCAGATAAATGAAGTATTGCTATAATAAGTAATATTTATTCCCCGCTACTGTGCCATGTATTGTGGGTGGATACCTAGAAAATAAAATTAAGGTCTTGGCTTTTGACGAGATCGTCAAATATAGCAAAGCCTTGATTAACCACGCTCCAACTTCTAAAAATCATAGTTAGCTATTTTTTCTCTTTTGCTGCCTTTCAAGGGAAAGAGACAGGTCACAAGAAAATAAATTGGTACCATACATTTAAATTTAAAAAGAGGGAAAAGGAAAAGCAATAGTCCCTCTTGATTTCTTGAGATTGCCATGGACTCGGCTCTCAATCTGTCCAGTTTCCTGTCATTTCTCTTTCTCCATCTCCGGTGTGAGGCAATAAAACATGATGCTCAAACGAATGATAAACCTAAGGATCTCTGGCTTCCTAGACCACCAAGAAAGAATTCAGTGCCTGTCACTAGCCTGTCCGTTGAGATGGAAGGGTGGGCTTAATTATTACTTGAAAGATTTTCGGTGCCAAGCATTGAACTTGTTAACTCTGAGTTGAGTGGAAAATTCAGTTTATCAGAAACCCTGCTTCCTAAATACCGACACAGGCCCCCAGTCCCCTAAGTGTTTTAGTCCAGTGTGATTGGCTGCACGCAATCGTAGGATTTGCATACGCCGTCCTACGATCAGTTCCCAACAAACCAGGGAGAGTTTTAGCCCTACTACTCTCAATCCTAATCCTAATATTCACCCCAATACTCCACACATCTAAGCAACGAAGCATAATATTCCGACCCTTTAGCCAACTTCTATTCTGAGTATTAGTCGCAGACCTAACCCTACCGTGAATCAGAGGCCAACCCGTAGAGCACCCATACGTGATCGTAGGCCAACTTGCACCCATCCTATATTTTCTTCTAATCCTAGTATAGGGATGCAGGGTATGCAGATATTAGATATCCGTGTGGCCGGCAGTGCCCACGCCTTCCTCGAGCGGAGAGAGACACAGGGCAGCAGTGTGTGGGTTAGGGTGTGTGGATACCACTTGGTAAAGCTTTGAATACGTTTCACCTCTGCAAATGAGAAAAATCGTATTTCAACCTTTGTCCTCTGTAGCAAAAGAAATATTTTAACCTGGAAAAAAGGAATCCCAAGGAGCAACGTGTTTAGTCCACTTGCTGTGGCCCGAGCAGGATGTACCTTTTCCTCACTCAGCGCCAGTACAGATGCATCCTTGCTTCCCCGCAGCTCTCTGAATCTTACCCTTCCTTTAAGGTCAAGTTCAAGTTCTGAGTTCCCCCTGTCTTTAGCCTCCCTAGCCTGTACACAAGGCTGTATGTATTAGCGCTATCTTCATCATCTTTGATTCACATTTGGAGCAGAGTCTGTGGCTTTTCTTTCTCAGGACAGCTTTAAAAATGGCATAGAGCCTCCCGTCCATAAAATGGTTTAAATGGGACCCTACCCAGAGGCAGCTGACATTGCACACCCAGCCTCCTCTGGCCTAATGAGCCCTTGATTATTGTTTGGCGTTATTAACTGTCAACAATAAGATGGCTCTCCTCTGGGAACTCAGCGAGAATGGTGAGAAATATAAGATTAGAATTGAGGAACCTCACAAAATAGCTTTTATTTATTGGCAAAGGGGAGAAAAAGCTACTAAACACCATCCCGATGTTCCTCTTTTTCAGTGCTTGTCGACCTCTCCTTTTTCCTCCTTGAGGGCAGCAGTTCTGCCTCTGCACAATGTAACAGGATACTGCCACACATTTTATTTCAATCATGATATTAATAATGGAGTTAGAAAAACACATATTTGCCAATCATATAAAAGGCAATTGAAGCTGTGCGGTTTCCTGCCCACACTCCTCTGTCACAACTTCCTCTGACTTTGAGGCTGGAGATGGCGAATCCAGCCCTCCGGGGGCTTCTCTGGGGAGGTACTTGTGTTTACTGACTGCTTCCTGTGTGCCAGGCCCGGAGGCAAGTGATCACATTCTTCCCCTCACCGGTTCTCATCATCGCCTGTGGAGTAGGTATCCTTGACCACATTTTATAGGTGAGAGAACAGAATGACAGTAGCAAAGTGACTGACCCAAAGTCCCAGGGCTAGTGGTGAGGGGTGCAGCTGGAATTCAAGCCCAGGGCAACTGCTGGGCTCCAAGGCCTTCTGTTTGGCACAGGCTGTGGGACGTGATAGGAAGAGAGGACGGAGCCAAAGGGCATTAAGGGCAGGGACCGTCCATCAGCATCTTTGTACTGTTTTGGGATTCCTCCCTCTACTCTCAGGAGACTGAGAGGCCCTGGACATTTTTCATAAAGATGGAGAGACAATCCAGGTTACTGGCTCTTCTCTCTACATGGAGATCTGAGGTTTTAGAGAAGGACCAATCCTGCCTCAGGGTTCCAGCGACGTGTCCTCCCATCCACACACTACCACTGGCTGTCCAGAGGTCCTGCTTCTTCACATGTGAAATGGGGTCACCAGCCTGTGTCCTTCCCACCCCACGGGGTTACAGTGAATCACACACATGGAGTAAAACGGAACATGTGGGTTCCGTTGGGATGACTTTTGAGACAATTTCCAACCCTGCGATTCTATATTAGAGATGCATTTCAAAAATACGTTGAAAAGCATAAATCTCTTTATAAATGTAAGGGATTATTAAGAGCAGGGAGGTGTGATACCAGCAGGCATGTAGAGGCGCCAGATATAACTCCGCGATTTTCTGCTTCATCTGCCTCTTGCAAAAGATTTGGGAAATGCAGGAGAGGTTTTCTTCTTTGCATTTATTTCTACAGAGTGTGTTGTTTTTCTCTTATAAGAGCCTAGAACTGGTAGGGGAAGATTTGAGTAGCTCTTAGACATGAAACAGGGTACAATCTGGATCCACCATCCCTCAGTGAAGATAAATCCTGTGTCCTATTTTCATGCTCTCCATTTGCACTGTCCTGGCACATCACATTCAACAACTTCATTTATTAAACGAACATTTAAGAGTGCCTCACAGGGCTTCCCTGGTGGCGCAGTGGTTGAGAGTCCACCTGCCGATGCAGGGGACACGGGTTCGTGCCCTGGTCCGGAAAGATCCCACGTGCTGCGGAGTGGCTGGGCCCGTGAGCCATGGCCGCTGAGCCTGCACGTCCGGAGCCTATGCTCCGCAATGAGAGAGGCCACGACAGTGAGAGGCCCGCGTACTGCAAAATAAATAAATAAAATGTAAGTTTTATAAAAAAAAAAAAAAAGAATGTTCAACATTAACAACCATATAAAAAGCATCCATGTCCAAAACTCAGAACTGCCACAAACAGCATTCTTGTGGGTATCGCAGCCATTAGAATGGCTTCCTTCCTTGGAGACACAGTCTGAGATCACTGGTGGACTCTGCTCAAGACAGCTATAAACTCAGTCAATATTCTCAGTCATAATCCTCCATCAGTGTCAATTCACAAACCCCATTTTTGTATCAAAAACAAGACAATATCTACTATGCAGCGCTCATAGCATTGACCAGGGGGTAATATAAGCATCATTTCACTGAACACATTTAATCAATTTAGTTACCCAGAAATAAAACTCACTCAAAGTCTTTCTACAGAGGTGGATGCCCCTTGAATGCAAAAACCATCCATACATTATGTGCTATCATTGCGCTTGGCAAGCTTTCTCACCAAAGCCACGGGTGTGAGAGACACATCTGACCAAGGTTTGTTTGTTTGTTTGTTTTTTAGAGACTACATCTCTTTTTTTTCTTTTTTTAAAAATAAATTTGTTTATTTATTTTTGGCTGCATTGGGTCTTCATGTCTGCACACAGGCTTTCTCTAGTTGTGTCGAGAGGGGGCTATTCTTCGTTGCAGTGCATGGGCTTCTCATTGCGGTGGCTTCTCCTGTTGCGAAGCACGGGCTCTAGGTGCTCGGGCTTCAGTAGTTGTGGCACACAGGCTCAGTAGTTGTAGCTCGTGGGCTCTAGAGCGTAGATTCAATAGTTGTGGCGCACGGGCTCTAGGGGACACAGGCTCAGTAGTTGTGGCACGGGCTTAGCTGCTCAGTCATATGTGGGATCTTCCCAGACCAGGGATCAAACCTGTGTCCCCTGCATTGGCAGGCTGATTCTTAACCACTGTGCCACCAGGGAAGTCCCTGAACAAGTTTTTCAAAAACTTGTCTTTTGCCCTTAGTCTCTGCTTGTGCTCTCTGCTTTTTCTCACCCATACAGCCTTTTATTCCAGCACCACCATCAACCCCACCAAAGGTTTCATAAATTCAAACACCATGTGGTTCCATATCACAGACTTGCATTCAGTGTTGATATGACTCCACAGAGTAAAGAGTGCTGGGTAAAAATGGGACACCCACTGTCAGAGACACAGCAAGTATGGTTTGATATCATGCTCTTAACTGAGCAAGTGTATTGACAGAAGGAATTCTATGGCAGAATATTTACAACACCATGAAGTGCCTCTTCCATAGAATTTGAAATAGGACTAACTGCAGAGATTAAATGGAGGCTTTATAGTGTATTTTATGATATGAAGCCAGACAATGTTGAAAATAATATAAACAAAAATAAAATACTGTGTACTATCATTTCCAAGGAAGAGAATTTGCTAAGGAGAAAAACATCATATGCTAGAGTTTAGATTCAAAGAAGGAGGAAATACTGTAATTTTAACCAATTCCTATTTTGAAGATTAAAATAATTTACTTGATTGTTTGTTTTGTACCAGCAGATTCTTTCGGTATCAATTATACTGTATTGACTTGCCTATCTGCAAACATTTCAACTATTCAGTATTTCAACCCCTTTTGTAACAAAACTTTAACATTCCTTTACTTCTCTTCATCTAAAGAATAATGTCTAAAATAATAATAAGTGTAATTCACATTGAATACAATAATTCTGAAAATGTTAATAAAAAAGTATTCTTACAATAGACTTACTATTAGCCTAGAAAACTCTGAAATTTCACCAGTCTATTCCAACCAGAGCCCTGGTCTGCGTTCCCCAGCCAGAAGCATTGGAACCAGTGTTCCAACACCTGCTCTGAACCCCTGCCCAACCTTGCTCTCATGCCATCTTATCAGCAGACTCAAAAATGGGTAGTAGCCAAGGGAGGGGCACTCATAGAAGTGTCTAATAAGAGACAGCAGAGTACGGAGTGGAGGAGCCATGTCATACCTTCTCACCCTAGAGTAACCCTCCTGGGATGCTTTTCCCTGTTAAAGAAAAGCTCCTTCTGCTATCTTGCTCTGGTAAGGACTGCAGTTTCATCAAGACAGGCAACTTGTGTTCATTTTTTCCTGTAGGCACACCATAGCTTAAGTCATAACATATCACTTTCCCCTTTTAGACAGAGCAGCACTGAGTTATTTTCAGTCCATAAGCAGCTGAGGGCAAACCTTGATTCATCAGAATTCATTCATTCAACTTTTATTGAGTGCTGATCGTGTGCAAGGCCCAGGCAAGGATCCTTCACGGATACAGGGAAGAACAAAACATGATTCCTACCCTCAAGGAGTTTAACATCTAGCTCGGGAGATGAAATAGGTACCAAATAGGTAAGTGTTGAATAAATGTTGAATAATGTAGATCAAAAAGGGTAAAAAAAAACCCCAAAATTCCATAAAAGTGACATAAAATAAATGCTATTTAAGGTTACATGAGACAGAACTTAATTAGCTGTCAGAGCAGAGTTTGGGAAGGGCTCCTTGTCTAGGTGGCATTCCGTGCATTTGATTTTTTGAAAAGACACTGGGCAGGTACCAACCACATTCTAGGCACTGTGCTTGGCATTTAGGCTGGATCTTGAGAGAGGTTGTGAGTTTAGATCTACAGCAAACGGGATTGGGGGTTTGGGGTATGCTAGTTTGTGGTGTGCTGGAACGAGCTCTTACTGGCTCACGAGAGCCAATTGTTAAACGTTCAGAAATGTCACGAGAGATTGGCCAATCCTTGGTTGAAATCATAGTTGTAGGAGTTTGCCGTGGAAATCAACAAACGTTGCAATTCAGGGTCCCCGCCTCTACCCAGCTCAGAGCTATTTATTCAACTTTTGGGGGCATGAATATATTCCAGGCAGAGGGAGTAAAATGATAATCCACTTATTAGTTACATGATTTCCAGCAGTTACCTTGTTGGTTCATGGTTTTTCTCATCCGTGGGAAGTTTGATAACTTGAGGTTTTTCTGTGTCTAACATCCTATCACCTCTAGAGAAAGAAGTGGAATGAAACCCAATGATAAAGGGTTGGTGAGGATGAAGGTGTCTCTCCAGCCTGCCTGCTTCCTGTTGGGCAGGTGCTCGGGGAGAAGTGCTTATAAGCCTCGCATCCATCTCCTGGCTGTAACAAGGGGCTGCTGGAATTGAGCCTCTCCGTAGGAGCACTGTCTTCCCTGCTACGAGGTTGTCTGAAGGGGCAGAAGAGAGCTCTGAGCTGGAGGAATCAGGAGCCCTCCCTTTCTCTCCTCCTTGCCGGGTCTCAGTGGGACCCCCAGACAAGTCACTTAACCTCTCAGTGCCTGGTGGTCTTAACCTGCAAATTAGGCTTCTTTTCTTTTCCTCTTACTCCCCCATGGATAATGTTTGGAGGATCTACACACCAAGCTTAGGTTGTCTATAGGTGTCAGGAAGCAAAGTAACATGAGAGAGTAAAATGCTGTTGTCATTACTTGCCCAGGAGGGGAAGAAGTCCTTGGAGATCTAGCCGACCTGGGTAGCATCATCAGGTGGCCCAGTCTTAATGGTATCTGGATATAGAGACGATGGATGCTACTTTGGTCCCACTGACATTTCCAACTAGGCCCTGCCTGGGGCCTTGACTGACTCTTTTTTGAACCCATTTTACCTACGTTCTCCTTTTTCTGCTCAGTGAGCAAAAGAAGAGCAGTATGTGGAAGGACCTAGGGACCTATGGAAAGGAATGTGCTTCTTCTTCACTAGCGTTGACTAGGAGGTTTCAAGTATGTTTTCTTATTCGTCAAATCATAGCTTCTGTTCCTCCATGAAATTCCCAAGCAATACAGGTGAACTTCGATTCCTCGGAATGGCCTTTGATTCCTTCCCCAAAGCAACTCTATCAGACACAGATGAGTATTCTGGGCACGCATGGAATTGGCTACTGTGATATTCAGAAAACGTGAGACTTGGAGGCGGCATTGGGCCTCAATACCAGTTCTGCCATTTACTGAGTGATATGGGTCAGGTCACCTCCATCTATCTGCACTTGAATTTCTCATCGGTAAAGGGAATTTGCATCAGCTGTTGCCTCAGTTGCATTTCTGATGTTCTTCATATTGGAAGGGTCCACCCCGCAGGGGGCAGATTCCCAGGCGGTCAGGTCAGCTGGCTGCTGACTTGGGTTTGGCTACAGGGAGGAGCTGGTGGGAGACAGGAGGTAGGAAAGAGAACTTGAATGCACTCTTTCTCAGGTGCATTCTCTAGAGTGGCCGAGTCTCCTTTGTGATTCTAACTGCCTCAGAGAGTACAACCCTGGCCTCAGGCTCCTGTCAGCCCACCTTCCGTTCTGTGTCCCTCATTGCTTTCCTGCTTCGCCAATGTTTGTGCTGCCTCAGTGTCCTACTTTCCATGTACTTGGTTATAAATATTAGAAGCAGTTTGTTTCCCTGACTAGATCCTGACAGAGAGTTGATGATACACCTGTTTTACAAGGATGTTGAGATTTAAAGAAAATCCTATTCATTTCCTTATTAGGGTAAGTGCTCAGGAAATGTCCATAGGATCCAACGTGTTAACGCTTCTTTTGCTTCCCAGCATCGCCATGTTTTTTTTACCCTTTGAAATTCTAAGCATCCTTTAAAGCTCAATGCAGAGGCTACTTACTTCACAAAGTTTTCTCATCCCTAGTCATATAGGGTTTTTCTTGATTTTCTCTCATGGTCCTTTATGTATGCATCTCTAACAGAGTTTAGCATAATCTTCCAACTCGGTAATTATTTGTGAAATTGCCTTCTCCTACTAATCTGGAAAGTTGTTTTTGTCTCTTTCATCTTTGTATCTCTCCCAAACCCCTGAAATAGAAGAGCTGCTTAAAAATATTTGCTGAGGGCTTCCCTGGTGGCGCAGTGGTTGAGAGTCTGCCTGCCGATGCAGGGGACATGGGTTCGTGCCCTGGTCCGGGAAGATACCACATGCCGCAGAGCGGCTGGGCCCATGAGCCATGGCCACTGAGCCTACGCATCCAGAGCCTGTGCTCCGCAACGGGAGAGGCCACAACAGGGAGAGGCCCGTGTACTGCAAAAAAAAAAAAAAAAATATATATATATATATATATTTGCTGAACTGAACTAAATAGGAATGCCCTTCTTGTTACTTTTTCCTTCAGCTTGATTCCTGTAATCTGAGGGGCTACCGCAGGCACTGAGACTGACTCTCCAAATTAAGTATTAGATAAATTCTTCATCTAGTCCATAATAATAGAAGCTTTTTGAAGAGTGTGACTTTACCATACTTGGGCTTATTTTTAATACCCAAAACCCATCAGATATTTCATCTATCCTAAATTCAGTAGATATTCCATACTAAGGATGTTCATATCAAAATGCATGGGTTGTGAGAAAATGTTTGTTTTGGTAAATGAATAATACAAAATCAGATGTTTGATTTTTATTATGATGTGGGATCCATGAACATATATACAAAACCATATATGTAGGTCTAGAATTCTGCTGTCATATTATAGGTGCTCAATAAATATTTGTTGAATGCTTGACTACCTATGTGTTTGGGGTAAGATTTGAGAGAAAATTACATGTCTGTAGTTATCCTGCAGATGGCCCTCTCGTGAATTTCAAATTGATTTTTCCTCAGTTTTCATAGTCTCATTTGTTATTTTATTTTTTATTGAAGTACAGTTGATTTACAATATGTTAGTTTCTGCTGTACAGCAAAGTGATTCAGTTATACATATATATACATATTCTTTTTCACATTCTTTTAGTTTTAATTTTAAAGGAAACTTACCCTCAAGCTATCACTTCTATTTTTCTATTTTTTTCTTACTCAAATATGCTATCCATTATTTGACCTCTGAAAAGCTTCTTGAAAACATGACATGGGTCAAATTGTTTCTGAGATGTTAATGGTAGAAAGAGGGTAATAGAAACCCCCATGCTGTGGAATGAAGGCTATTCCTTTTCTTTTTCTTCACGCTTCCCTACCCAGCTTTCCTCTCGACCCCTTCTCTATTTCACTGTCCTTCCTCCCATGCTTCCGGTCCCGCTTTCCCTGGCACCTGCACCCCACACTACCGTGTGGTTGTAATCTACGGGCAGGGAGCCGAGGGCGGTTGATTATAGCACATTACAAATGAAAGGAGTCCTCGAGTTTCATCTAGTAGACATCACTTGGTTTACAGATCAGCAAACTGAGCCCAAGGGGGAAGTCAACCCCTCAAGCTCACAAAAGAAGGAGCCAGAATTTTGCATTTTCTGATTCCCTGTGGAAGAGCAGGCGGGGACAATAATTTAATTATTGCACCTGGGAAGGATCCAGCCTGCAGGAATCGCCTCTCCAATGCCATCTTGCCCCGGCACCCCAGCTAATGAAATACAAAGATTCTTTGTGACAGTCTAGATATAGTGGCCCTGCTTGTTTTCTCCACTCTGGCCCTTCCAACTTTCAAAACTTGTCTTACCCTTGAAGAGAAAATTCACCCTACGAATAAAGTGTTCTATTAGCATAGGCAGTACTTTTCTTAACCTCCCCAAGCCTCAGAGGGTTGAGGTAAATTTCCCCGGTGACAAGGGCCAGGTTTCTGTCGGCTGGTTTCATCTTCCCAAGGGTCTCTGAGCCAGAGTTCCTTCCGTGGACTGTTCCTTTCCATTGAGTGTCCTTGCCAAGATTTATGAGTCAGTAAAGAGAAAAAGAGCCACGTCAACTGTCCTGTGAAGGAAAATGAGATTCTGCTAAATTTAAGGGGACTTTAAATGAATAAAAAGATCACTAGGTTAAATACCATGAAGAAGGATAATAGATGAATGTTAGAAAATACAGAAGTCATCCTAATTATAGGTACGACAGAGGAGAAAGCTAGATAAGTCCCCTCTAATCCTTTTGTAGGCCATAACATAATTAAATGACTGTTCATTTTCTAGATAAGACTATGTCTTTGACATAGACACCGGGTACTGGGAAATCATCCACGCTGGGCCCTTACCTGACACAGACTCATTCTTTCTGAAAAAGAGCCAAGAATATTCAGGCCAGCACTAGCTCTCTGAGAAAAATCATGAGCTTTGGAAAGGAGAGAGATTTCTCCATTTAAATACAAAAGCTCTCGGGACTTCCCTGGCGGTCCAGTGGTTAAGACTTCGCCTTCCAATGGAGGGGGTGTGGGTTCGATCCCTGGTCGGGGAGTTAGGGTCCCGAGTGCCTCATGGCCAAAAAACCAAAACATGGAGCAGAAGCAGTGTTGTAACAGATTCAGTAAAGATTTTAAAAATGGTCCACATGAAAAAAAATCTTAAAAAAAATAAAATAAAATAACAAAAGCTCATGGATGCTGGAGTGTATCAGGAACAGTTCAAAGTACCTTCCCCCAGATGGAGTGCTGGTGGAGTCAGGCAACAAATAAGGATGGTTCAGCCCTGCTCTGGTAGTATCCATCTGTCCCATCCCACCCCCACCCCCATCCTGTGATATGGCCAATTGATGACATTTTCTCAACTTAGTGAAGTGTAGCTTCAGGACTCCCTAGTTTTCCCCTTCTCTCCATACTGCCAAGCCCCTGAAGAAATCCTGGTACTATTCCATGAGGTCTTTCCACAGTTTAAATCAGTGCACACGAAATAAAGCACTGCTCTTTGGGCATTTTAATACTTCCAGCTGGATATCTTCTACCTAGACATCTTTCCCTAGATGTTCCATAGACCTTTCTTAACAGCTGTTCTCATCCTGGTTCACCCTTCCTAGTCACTCAGCTCCTAACATTGGTGTCATCATTGATTTCTTGTTCCTCGATTTTCACATCCCATCAATTACCAAGTCCTGTGAGTTCTTCCTTGGCACCGTTTTTTACGTCTTTTTCCTCTCCATTTCCATCAGCACTACTTGGTATTTATCCTCGGTTTCTTGACAGCACCACGGACTTTTAAAGTAGGGATTCCTCTCCTCCAGCATTTCCCTCCCATGCCATCCTACATGTTTCTTCCCTATTTCACTTCCCAGATTTATTCAACCCACGTTTACTACACCTGTATTGTATGTTGGGTTGGGTGTTAAGTGAACAAAAATGGAAAACTCCTGGACGACACCTCAAGGAACTCGGGGTAGAGTGAGAGAGACACACACGGAGAGTAAAAGGCAATGGTGAAGAGTGAGTCAGAGGGACTCGATTCCAGTCCTGGCTCTGACCCTTCCCCACCACGGGGCTCTGGGTAATCTCAGTGCTCCGTGCCTGCAAACTGGGGATAATGATAGCACCAACCCCATAGGTTTGTGGTGAGGATGGAATGAGATAATCCAGGAAGCACTTACAATAGTTCTTGACACATAATAAACAAGAAATAATAGTAGCCATGACTAAGAAGCAATGCTCCTCAAACTTTCTGTGGTAAAGGACCATTTTTTTGTTTGTTCAATTTCTAATACATACATTTGTGGCCCTCCTGTATATGATACAACATGCAACTCAATACTGGAGTGTGACAACGTGCAAACTGTGTCTATAACCTGCTCAATGAGATGAGGCCATTGCTTGAATGTCTAGACATCAAGGCAGGGTCACACTGTGGACCCATAACATACAGTTCATAAGCCAGAACCAATATCTGGACCACTGGGGTTGAGTAGCACTGTGATAAAGTACAGCTTTGGTTATTTTCACCTTCTTGCTCCTAAGTGGCTCCCCATAAGATAAGAAAAACGCTTAACTTGGCATTTGGGAACCTTCACATTCAGACCACATCTTTCCTTCTAATCCTCAGGTCTCATGACTCCCTTTTGCAAATTTGAGGCTCCCGTCCAGGAATTTTCACACAGTTTCGGGGACAAGGTATAAGGATGAAGGTGGAGGACAATTCATTTTATTTCATCTTCTTTGAAGATGTCTGACTATTTGAAATTGTCTTGCCTTTTTATTATCTGTAGTTTCAGTATTTCCTCAGGAGCTTAATCTGGTCCTGTTGGTTACTATATTCCTGATGTCTAGAACAGTACCTGGCATATAATGTGTTCAATAAATATCCATTGGATGAATAAGTGAAGAACAAAAAGATTCTGCTGCTAAAGACATTTAAAATTCAACCTACTAGACACATTACTCACCTGTTAAAGCTTTAAAATTTGGAATTTCTCGCTTTTAGCAAGAAACAGTTCTCTTTTCACCTAGAATGACATTTTCTTCTCATCCATCTTTCATGTCATTACATTTTTGGTTACTGTTAATCCACCAAAACTCAACTGAATGACTTCCTCCAACACAGCCTCAAAGAAGCCTTTGTCTACAAAAAAAAAAAAAAACATGCACAATGTGAGAGTTGTGAGATAAGTTTTATTTGGGAAAAAAATGAGGACTATAGCCAGGAGACAGCCTCTCAGAAAGCTCTGACGAACTGCTCTGAAGAGGTAGGGGGAGGTCAGAATGTCTATGATTTTAGTGAAGGGGGATAACCAAGCACACATTTTGGCAGAAGGTTGCTACGAGTCACGAGAAGCAGATGTCTCTGCTAACAATTTTAGTGCTTTTCCAGATAGGAGAAGATGTAAGAAATAGGGCTCATAAAATCTTCTCTTGAAAATATCTAACTATCTGAAGGCCTGTTCTGCCAGTTTTCCCAAGAGCACAGAGTGCCTCATTCCTAATCTTCACCCTGAACTCCTTTCAGGGTGTGTTGAAGGTTGGCGACTGCAGTAGCTAGTGACTACATCCTTGTAGAAAGAGATGGCAAGTGACAATGTTTAGTGGGCACCCTCTTCTGACTCCCCACTATACTGTATGCTATCTCTATTATAGCACTTTCTGCCCTGTTTTATTACTGTACTCTCTTTACCAAGTTACAAGGTCACAGGGTCCAAGAGTCTGGCATCACTCATATTTTCCTTTTCAAATGTGTTCAACAGTGTCTGATAGGTAGCACGAACCTAATGCTGAATTTCTGTGGAGTATCGCTGAATTCCTCAGAATCTATTCATGTCTCAAGAATCAGCTCAAGTTCCATCTCCTTCATAGAGCCTTTCATGAATATTCCCACCCACAGCAGTATATCTGTTCTGTATATCCTTATAGGCTTTTTGAAGCTTATCCTTTAATTAGCATTTAAAAATTTTATTCATGATTTTATTTCCTTAACAAATGTTTATGTTTTGCCGTTGTGTTTAGGGAATTATTATAGCTATCAGGGCAGATAATGAAGAATTTTTTAAAAACTCCTGCCTTCAGTAACTGCAATAGAATTTTCACTATGCAGTACCTGGTAGTGTGTGTGTGTGTGTGTCTGTGTCTGTGTGTTACTGTTTTCCGTAACTTGAATGCATCCATACGTACATACACACATCCTGAGATCTTGAGGGCAGGAATTATTGTGAGCCTTCTA
Source organism: Tursiops truncatus (assembly GCF_011762595.2). Taxonomy (NCBI): domain Eukaryota; kingdom Metazoa; phylum Chordata; class Mammalia; order Artiodactyla; family Delphinidae; genus Tursiops; species Tursiops truncatus. The sequence continues at coordinate 66,779,314 of NC_047046.1, forward strand.
CACAACATCGCTTAGACTGCAGGGCCTAGCAGATACTCAATACAATGGGATTAGTTGGTGTTCCACACACATATACTGGTATATCCACATGGCACGAGCTTATTATCTCTTATTAGAAGGCAATTACCTGTCTTTGTAGTGAAATGGGAAAACCACGTGACACTGATACTATGGACCACAAATGCAGGTGAGCTCTGACAATGTTGATAACTTCACCTGTAGAGAAACCCCGTTAATAACCCATGTTCCATAGACCACTTAAATCTGGTGCCTGGAGAAATAATTAGATGCAAATACAATGTGTTAGGAAACATTTACCAGTCAGATAGAGGAAAAACTGTTAATTTGAAATGCAGGGGACCAGAAAAATGAGCTCTGAATTAATTGGGTTTGGATTATCTGATATTTTTATTAAGGGCATTTAGTCATTTAGACAATAACTGCTGCTGTTTGAATTTTTCAGTGTTGGCCCTCTGAGGTTTTACTGTCAAGGCGTGATTTCTTATGGTGGTAATTTTTTTTGCAATTTATTTATTTTATGTTATTTATTTTTTATTTTTGGCTGCATTGGGTCTTCGTTGCTGCATGCGGCCTTTTCTTTGGTTGTGGTGAGCGGGGGCTACTCTTTGTTGCGGTGCACGGGCTTCTCATTGCAGTGGCTTCTCTTGTGGAGCACCAGCTCTAGGCACGCGGGCTTCAGTAGCTGTGGTACATGGGGTCAGTAGTTGTCGCTCGTGGGCTCTAGAGTGCAGACTCAGTGGTTGTGGCGCACGGGCTTAGTTGCTCCATGGCATGTGGGATCTTCCTGGACCAGGGCTTGAACCTGTATCCTCTGCACTGGCAGGCGGACTCTTAACCACTGTGCCACCAGGGAAGCCCTCTTATGGTGGTAATTTAATGAATGTGTTTAACCTTTATCCTTTGCAGCTGGACATAACGTATCTAGCAATTGAACCAGATTTTCACCAGCCCACCCAAGTTTCCACCTATCAGGTTTTCAAAAAATATTTATTTCACTATCCCTAACTCTGTCCAACTTAGTTCTCCTCTGACAGCAGAGAGAACTGATGGGAACGTTTCAGGCAACCAGAGGAAAAGGCCATCTGATTGTCTGCTGCTCTACCTCAAGTATTCTTAATGTGTTTAATGGCACAGCTGATCTATCTCTTTATTTGCATGATAAATATGGTAGAAATCTATCCATTAGAAAGGGTGAAGGGATAATAAGTCCCTGACCAAGGCAGAAAATTCTTTGGGACTATTCTAAATCACTTTTGAAAGGTGATATTCATAATACAAAAGTCAAGGTTACCTGGGATGTTCTCTAAATAGACAAAACAAAAAACCCATTAGAATATATTCATGAGTCATTCTAAATTTGAAAACTTTCCTTTGATGATTCTGTTAGGCAAGGAGAAGTGACAGCTCACTGGCAGAATTTAAGGTTTGCTTATACCGCTTAGCTAAATCTATCAACAGCCTACGGTTTAGTAAAAAAGACAAGATAACTGCACATAAAAGCTAACAACATATAAATAGACCCAGAGCAAAATACTGTTAAGTATCAAATTAATGCTGGAGACAATACTTGTCAGAATTTAGGGAAGGGATCCTGATTCCATGGGAGGACAGCCCACATGTTATGGGAGTGAAGTTCAAATAATGTTGAAAGTGCTTCACAGGTAATGTGTGCCACATACATGCTTACGGTACAACTGATAGACTCTCCTAATACGGCAAAGCCGATTTCATTAACCGTGGCAGCTTTCCATTTTGCTTACTGATACACATCTACTGGTGATAGTGGCAGCATTTCTCCCATTCTTCATTTAAGTTACTGGAGAACCTCACAGCTTCAAAGCTGATGCCCTGGTGCAGTTCTGTCTTTGTCCAAATGTGGAGACGAGTGACTTGGCCTGCATGCCAGAGCCAAGTGCTCAGCCTATCAGATCAGAGTCTCTTGACATCCTCCCAATCATAAGTGCTGGGGTCTCCTTTATCTTCCTCCATCATCATTGCCCCATTCAACCTTACAGAAGAAAGACATCTGTACCTGTTCCAGGGAGATCCGAACTCAAAGTGTATTTCTTTCCCTTTTTAGGCAATGCTTCTTATTTTTGTCCTGGTATTTTTAAATGTTTTTCCATTTCTCTTAAATTTTTAAATTATTAATAGACCTTATTTTTTGGAGCAGTTTTAGGTTCTCAGTGAAATTGAGTGGAAGGTACAGAGATTTCCCATATGCCCCTGACCCCACGCATGTGCAACCTCCCTTCCTGTCAACATCCCTCACCAGAGTGGTGCATTTGATACAGCTGCCGAACCTGCGTTGATGCCCCATAATCACCCCCAGTCCGTAGTTTACGTTAGGGTTCGCTCTTGCTGTTGAACCATTCTACAAATGTATAATGTACATGTATCTATCACTACGGCACCATACAGAGTATTTTCACTGCCATAAGTATCATCTGTGCTCCATCTATGCATCCTTCCCTCCCTCCCAAACCCTGATATTTTAATTTTCTCCGTAGTTTTGCTTGATTTATTCTGCTTTTTTCCTCCTCACAGAGCTCTATTTGTTGAACTGAGGAACACGGACACTCAGTGTAATTTGTATTAGCCTTGTATTCAATGAGTAAATGAATAGATATATTTTCTTTTTTATTTTAACATCTTTATTGGGGTATAATTGCTTTACAATGCTATGTTAGTTGCTGCTGTATAACAAAGTGAATCAGCTATACGTATACATATATCCCCATATCCCTTCCCTCTCGAGTCTCCCTCCTACCCTCCCTAATCCCACCCCTCTAGGTGGTCACAAAGCACCTAGTTGATCTCCCTGTGCTATGTGGCTGCTTCCCACTAGCTATCTATTTTACATTTGGTAGTGTGCATATGTCAGTGTTACTCTCTCACTTCATCCCAGCTTCCCCTTCCCCCTCCCTGCGTCCTGAAGTCCATTCTCTACGTATGTGTCTTTAATCCTGTCCTGCCCCTAGGTTCATCAGAGCCATTTTTTTTTTTTTTTTTTAGATTCCATATATATGTGTTAGCATACGGTATTTATTTTTCTCTTTCTGACTTACTTCACTCTGTATGACAGACTCGAGGTCCATCTGCCTCACTACAAATAACTCAATTTCATTTCTTTTAATGGCTGAGTAACATTCCATTGTATATATGTGCCACATCTTTATCCATTCATCTGTCGATGGACACTTAGGTTGCTTCCATGTCCTGGCTATTGTAAATAGAGCTGCAATGAACATTGTGGTACATGACTCTTTTTGAATTATGGTTTTCTCAGGGTATATGACCAGTACTGGGATTGCTGGGTCATATGGTAGTTTTATTTTTAGTTTTTTAAGGAACCTCCATACTGTTCTCCATAGTGGCTGTATCAATTTACATTCCCACCAACAGTGCGAGAGGGTTCCCTTTTCTCCACACCCTCTCCAGCATTTGTTGTTTGGATATATTCTGAGGATGCCCATTCTAACCAGTGTGAGGTAATACCTCGTTGTAGTTTTGATTTGCATTTCTCTTATAATTAGTGATGTTGAGCAGCTTTTCATGTGCTTCTTGGCCATCTGTATGTCTTCTTTGGAGAAATGTCTATTTAGGTCTTCTGCCCATTTTTTGATTGGGTTGTTTGTTTTTTTAATGTTGAGCTGCCTGAGCTGTTTATATATTTTGGAGATTAAGCCTTTGTCTGTTGATTCGTTTGCAGATATTTCTTCCCATTCTGAGGGTTGTCTTTTTGTCTTGTTTATGGTTTCCTTTGCTTTGCAAAAGCTTTGACGTTTCATTAGGTCCCATTTGTTTATTTTTGTTTTTATTTCCATTACTCTAGGAGGTGGATCAAAAAAGATCTTGCTATGATTTATGTCAAAGAGTGTTCTTCCTATGTTTTCCTCTAAGAGTTTTGTAGTGTCCAGACTTACATTTAGGTCCCTAATCCATTTTGAGTTTATTTTTGTGTATGGTGTTAGGGAGTGTTCTAACTCCATTCCTTTACATGTAGCTGTCCAGTTTTCCCAGCACCATGTATTGAAAAGACTGTCTTTTCTCCATTGTATATCCTTGCCTCCTTTGTCATAGATTAGTTGAGCATAAGTGCGTGGGTTTATCTCTGGCCTTCTATCCTGTTCCATTGTTCTATATTTCTGTTTTTCTGCCAGTACTATATTCTCTTGATTACTGTAGCTTTGTAGTATAGTCTGAAGTCAGGGAATCTGATTCCTCCAGCTCCGTTTTTTTCCCTCAAGACTGCTTTGGCTATTCAGGGTCTTTTGTGTCTCCATACACATTTTAAGGTTTTTTGTTCTAGTTCTGTAAAAAATGCCATTGGTAATTTGATAGGGGTTACACTGAATCTGTAGATTGCTTTGGGTAGTATAGTCATTTTCATAATATTGATTCTTCCAATCCAAGAACATGGTATATCTCTCCATCTGTTGGCATCATCTTTAATTTCTTTCAACAGTGTCTTATAGTTTTCTGCATACAGGTCTTTTGTCTCCCTAGGTAGGTTTATTCCTAGGTATTTTATTCTTTTTGTTGCAATGGTTAACGGGAGTGTTTCCTTAATTTCTCTTTCAGATTTTTCATCATTAGTGTATAGGAATGCAAGAGATTTCTGTGCATTAATTTTGTATCCTGCAACTTTACCAAATTCATTGATTAGCTCTAGTAGTTTTCTGGTGGCATCTTTAGGATTCTCTATGTATAGTTTCATGCCATCTGCAAACAGTGACAGTTTTATTTTTTCTTTTCCAATTTGGATCCCTTTTATCTCTTTTTCTTTTCTGATTGTCATGGCTAGGACTTCCAAACCTATGTTAAATAATAGTGGTTAGAGTGGACATCCTTGTCTTGTTCCTGATCTTAGAGGAAATGCTTTCAGTTTTTCACCATTGAGAATGATGTTTGCTGTGGGTTTGTTATATATGGCCTTTATTATGTTGAGGTAGCTTCCCTCTATGCCCACTTTCTGGTGAGTTTTTATCATAAATCGGTGTTGAATTTTGTCAGAAGCTTTTTCTGCATCTATTGAGATGATCATATGGTTTTTATTCTTCAATTTGTTAATATGGTGTATCACATTGATTGATTTGCGTATATTGAAGAATCCTTGCATCCCTGGGATAAACCCCACTTGATCATAGTGTATGATCCTTTTAATGTGTTGTTCGATTCTGTTTGCTAGTATTTCGTTGAGGATTTTTGCATCTATATTCATCAGTGTTTTTGGCCTGTAATTTTCTTTTTTCATAGTATCTTTGTCTGGTTTTGATATCAGGGTGATGGTGGCCTCATGCAATGAGTTTGGGAGTGTTCCTTCCTCTGCAATTTTTGTGAAGACTTTGAGAAGGATGGGTGTTAGCTCTTCTCTAAATGTTTGATAGAATTCACCTGTGAAGCCATCTAGTCCTGGACTTTTGTTTGTTGGAAGATTTTTTTTTTTTTTTTTTTTTTTTTTGCGGTACACGGGCCTCTCACTGTTGTGGCCTCTCCCGTTGCGGAGCACAGGCTCTGGATGTGCAGGCTCAGCGGCCATGGCTCACGGGCCCAGCCACTCTGTGGCATGTGGGATCTTCCCGGACCAGGGCATGAACCCGTGTCCCCTGCATCGGCAGGCAGACTCTCAACCACTGCGCCACCAGGGAAGCCCTGTTGGAAGATTTTTAATCACAGTTTCAATTTCATTCCTTGTGATTGGTCTGTTCATATTTTCTATTTCTTCCTGGTTCAGTCTTGGAAGGTTATACGTTTCTAAGAATTTGTCCGTTTCTTCCAGGTTGTCCATTTTATTGGCATAGAGTTGGTTGTAGTAGTCTCTTAGGATGCTTTTTATTTCTGCGGTGTCTGTTGTAACTTCTCCTTTTTCATTTCTAATTTTATTGATTGGAGTCCTCTCCCTCTTTTTCTTGATGAGTCTGGCTAACGTTTTATCAATTTTGTTTATCTTCTCAAAGAACCAGCTTTTAGTTTTATTGATCTTTGCTATTGTTTTCTTTGTTTCTATTTAATTTATTTCTGCTCTGATTTTTATGATTTCTTTCCTTATGCTAACTTTGAGTTTTGTTTGTTCTTCTTTCTCTAGTTCATTTAGGTGTAAGATTAGATTGTTTATTTGAGATTTTTCTTGTTTCCTGAGGTAGGCTTTTAGAGCTATAAACTTCCCTCTTAGAACTGCTTTTGCTGCATCCCATAGGTTTTGGATCATCGTGTTTTCATTGTCATTTTTCTCTAGGTATCTTTTGATTTCCTCTTTGATTTCTTCAGTGATCTCTTGGTTATTTAGTAACATATTGTTTAGCCTCCATGTGTTTGTGTTTTTTACGTTTTTTTCCCTGTAATTCATTTCTAATCTATAGCATTGTGGTCAGAAAAGATGCTTGAGATGATTTCAATTTTCTTAAATTTACTGAGGCTTGATTTGTGACCCAAAATGTGATGTATCCTGGAAAATGTTCCATGAGTACTTGAGAAGAAAGTGTAATCTGCTGTTTTTGGATGGAATAGCCTATAAATATAAATTAAATCTATCTGGTCTATTGTGTCATTTAAAACTTCTGTTTCCTTATTTATTTTCATTTTGGATGAGCTGTCCATTGGTGTAAGTGGGGTGTTAAAATCCCCCACTATTATTGTGTTACTGTTGATCTCCTCTTTTATAGCTTTTAGCAATTGCCTTATGTATTGAGGTGCTCCTATGTTGGGTGCATATATATTTATAAGTGTTACATCATCTTTGGTTGATCCATTGATCATTATGTAGTGTCCTTCCTTGTCTCTTGTAACATTCTTTAAAGTCTATTTTATCTGATATGAGTATTGCTACTCCAGCTTTCTTTTGATTTCCATTTGCATGGAATATCTTTTTCCATCCCCCTCACTTTCAGTCTGTATGTGTCCCTAGGGCTGAAGTGGGTCTCGTGTAGACAGCATATAGATGGGTCTTGTTTTTGTATCCATTCAGCAAGCCTGTGTCTTTTGGTTGGAGCATTTAATCCATTCACATTTAAGGTAATTATCGATATGTATGTTCCTATGACCATTTTCTTAGTTGTTTTGGGTATGTTTTTGTAGGTCATTTTCTTCTATTGTGTTTCCCACTTAGAGAAGTTCCTTTAGCATTTGTTATAGAGCTGGTTTGGTGGTGCTGAATTCTCTTAGCTTTTGCTTGTCTGTAAAGCTTTTGATTTCTCCATCGAACCTGAATGAGATCCTTGTCCGGTAGAGTAATTTTGGTTGTAGGTTCTTCCCTTTCATCACTTTAAGTATATCATGCCACTCCCTTCTGGCTTGTAGAGTTTCTGCTGAGAAATCAGCTGTTAACCTTATGGGAGTTCCCTTGTATGTTATTTGTCATTTTTCTCTTGCTGCTTTCAATAATTTTTCTTTGTCTTTAATTTTTGCCAATTTGATTACTATGTGTCTTGGTGTGTTTCTCCTTGGGTTTATCCTGCATGGGACTCGCTGAGCTTCCTGTACTTGGGTGGCTGTTTCCTTTCCCATGTTAGGCAAGTTTTAGACTATAATGTCTTCAAATAGTTTCTCTGGTCCTTTCTCTCTCTTCTCCTTCTGGAACCCCTATAATGCGAATGTTGTCGTATTTAATGTTGTCCCAGAAGTCTCTTAGGCTGCCTTTATTTCTTTTCGTTCATTTTTCTTTATTCTGTTCTGCAGCAGTGAATCCCACCATTCTGCCTTCCAGGTCACTTATCCGTTCTTTTTTTTTTTTTTTTTTTTTTGCAGTATGCGGGCCTCTCACTGTTGTGGCCTCTCCCGTTGCGGAGCACAGGCTCCGGACACTCAGGCTCAGCGGCCATGGCTTACCGGCCCAGCTGCTCCGCGGTATGTGGGATCTTCCCAGACCGGGGCATGAACCCGTGTCCCCTGCATCGGCAGGCAGACTCTCACCACTGCGCCACCAAGGAAGCCCTCTTATCCGTTCTTCTGCCTCAGTTATTCTGCTATTGATTCCTTCTAGTGTATTTTCCATTTCAGTTATTGTATTGTTCATCTCTTTTTGTTTGTTCTTTAATTCTTCTAGGTCTTTGTTAAACATTTCTTGCATCTTCTCGATCTTTGCCTCCATTCTTTTTCCAAGGTCCTGGATCATCTTCACTATGATTATTCTGAATTCTTTTTCTGGAAGGTTTCCTATCTCCACTTCATTTAGTTGTTTTTCTGGAGTTTTATCTTGTTCCTTCATCTGGTACATAGCCCTCTGCCTTTTCATCTTGTCTGTCTTTCTGTGGATGTGGTTTTTGTTGCACAGGTTGCAGGATTGTAGTTCTTCTTGTTTCTGCTGTCTGCCCTCTGGTGGATGAGCCTATCTCAGAGGCTTGTGCAAGTTTCCTGATGGGAGGGACTGGTGGTGGGTAAAGCTGACTCTTGCTCTGGTGGGCAGAGCTCAGTAAAACTTTAATCTGCTCGATTGTTGGTGGGTGGGGCTGGGTTCCCTCCCTGTTGGTTGTTTGGCCTGAGGCAACCCAGCAGTGGAGCCTACCTGGGCTCTTTGATGGGGCTAATGAGAGACTCTGGGAGGGCTCACTCCAAGGAGTACTTCCCAGAACTTCTGCTGCCAGTGTCCTTGTCCCCACAGTGAGCCACAGCCACGCCCCACCTCTGCAGGAGACCCTCCAACACTAGCATGTAGATCTGGTTCAGTCTCCCCTGGGTCCTTCCCCTGGGTCCCGATGTGCACACTACTTTGTGTATGCCCTCCAAGAGTGGAGTCTCTGTTTCCCCCAGTCCTGTCAGTCCTGCAGTCAAATCCCACTAGCCTTCAAAGTCTGATTCTCTAGGAATTCCTCCTCCCGTTGCTGGACCCCCAGGTTGGGAAGCCTGACGTGGGGCTCAGAACCTTCACTCCAGTGGGTGGACTTCTGTGGTATAAGTGTTCTCCAGTCTGTGAGTCACCCACCCAGCAGTTATGGGATTTGATTTTACTGTGATTGCACCCCTCCTGCAGTCTCATTGTGGCTTCTCCTTTGTCCTTGGATGTGGGGTATCTTTTTTGGTGAGTTCCAGTGTCTTCCTGTCCATGACTGTCCAGCAGCTAGTTGTGATTCTGGTGTTCTCACAAGAGGGAGTGACAGCACGTCCTTTTACTCCGCCATCTTTGTTCCTCCTCCCTGCTTTTAACTTTTTTTGGCCGTATTTTTTTTTTAACTAACGCTTAGCACAATGTTTAGTTAGTTAATTACTAAATAATGCAGGAATGATTTATTGAATGCGTGATACATAATATCTTTAAAAGTTTTGTATTTTTTTCTATTTTTTCCAAATTCCCACTGCTTCTCACACTTCTCTTTTTCTTTTTCGTACCTCAAACCACCAAAAAAAAAACTAAACATTGAAACTTTACATTTATTTTTAATATAAATGTTATATTTTTCTGACCTAAAGTTTCCCCCAAATTTAATATTTTCTATTTGAGATGAGATGAAAGATTCCTTGGACCAAAAGCTCTTCTGGAAGATGATTGCCCCGAGTGACACAAAAATGAAGAGTCAGAGAATGGATGAAAGCTGCCTCCCAACCAGGGGTTCAAATTTCCAGAAGCCAAGTCAGTTGCCTAGGGCCACACAAATAAAGCCAAGAAGAGAGAGAGCCAGACATTTGTAACAAGAGGGTATTGAGCAGGAGGGTCCAAATCTACTGCCGTGAAAGGTGCCATGTAACTGGGTGTCATGTCAGCTCTGGCCAAGCACTGCCTTGTGGTATTCTAGTGAGTTCTGTCAAAGGCAATATGCTTGCTCCTTTGGTCACATCCTCCTATTGTGTAATCTGACCACCTGAAAGAAAGAGATAAGTGGGTAGAAGAGGTAAGGATTTGACGCCTTTTAAAGCAATGGTTCTCTCCCAGGGCCATTTCTTTCCTCCTTGTCCCTACGGGATTTGGGGCAATATCTGGAGACCTGGAGATATTTTTGGTTGTTATAACTGGATGGAGGATTGCTAATAGCATCTAGTTGATGGAGGCCAGGGGTGCTACTAAATACCCTCTAATGCATAGGGCAGTCGCCCACAACAGAGAATTATCCAGCCGCAAATGTGAATAATGCCAAGGTTGAGAAACCTGTTCTAGAACAATCCCCTCACTTTACAGGAAGATAAAGTGACTTAATGCATGGCACCATTGCCAGTTAGAGATACAGCTGGAATATCTTGATCCCCAATTCTGGTGCTTTTATTGCTAGTATTCCCAGTGTGGGTTTTGTAGCTTGATGATTATTTCCAAAGTGCCTGCATGAACTTGAATAAAATGTATTATTTTAAAAAAGAAAAGGAGGGAATTCCCTGGTGGTGTAGTGGTTAAGAATCTGCCTGCCAATGCAGGGGACACGGGTTCAGTCCCTTGTCTGGGAAGATCCCACATGCCGTGGAGCAACTAAGCCCATGTGTCACAACTACTGAGCCTGCATTCTAGAGCCTGCAAGCCACAACTACTGAGCCCACGTGTCTAGAGCCTGTGCTCTGCAACAAGAGAAGCCACCACAATGAGAAGCCTGTGCACCACAACAAAGAGTAGCCCCCACTCGACGCAACTAGAGGAAGGCAGTGCACAGCAATGAAGATCCAACAGAGCTAAAACAAAACAAAAGAAAAAGAAAAGGAACTCTGTATGTAACATTTTCTCTGCTGAATCTATAAACTATACAACCCAATAATTTCTTTCTTCTCTACTTCCACTGGAAGTGTTCTTAGGAATAATAAGTTGGTATTTGCTAAGTGCTTTGAGCTCCTTTTGAAAGAGGTGCTAAAAACCTCTCTAAATTATTTTTATCACCTCCATAAAATTTAAAAGCAAAGTATCATTCCTTGTCAAAAGCAGGTTTTACCCTGATTTTCTCAAATTATAACCTCTGATTAGCTATTGAAACTCCCTGATTACAGGCTGACATTGTGTTATCTTGGGAATCATACCAGTTAAATCTATGAAATAATTGATTGTAGCCTGACAAGACTGTGAACTATTATAGTTTGGAACAGAGCTTCAAAATACTGTAAAAGATTTCCTGCTTAATTTCTCCTGGGTTCAAATATGAGGTCAATGCTATGGCTTCATGTATTGATTAATACTATCAATTTGATGTATTAACTTCCTAATAACTAAGAGGGCTTTGTAAGGATTTATCACTCTTCATGGAAAACCATCACATTGGAAGGAACCTTGGTGAGTCTTCATAGTTTCTATGCTTGTCTTCCGGGGGGACCACAACCTGATGAAATCCACCTATGCCCACCATCAATCCCCCATGAAAATTCTCCCACTTCCTTTGGACGATCAAACTGAAGCCAATTTTTAAGTGACCTCCATCAAAAGAATTCATTATTCTCTCTAAATAGAGGAAGTGAGGAGTAACCAGAAGAACTGACTCACCTTGGAAGTTAGTAAAAATGGACCACAGATGACCTGTGTCCTAACCCCTGGTCCAAGAGACATTATATAACTAATAGGGGTTCAATTGAGAGACATGTGTGTGTCTGCTCAGGCAAGATGATCTTAGGGGTCTCTGGGGAAAAATGGTCAATAAGGCCACCTTACCTCTGTCAGCTCTCAAGTGCACAGATCATGACCAGAGAGGAATTGTTTCTCCTTCTTACAGTCCCTGGGACCTGCTTAGCTAAGGTTGCCCCTCAGTGCGTTCCAGCGGCAGCTACAGATTTTCCACTTATCGGACAAGCAGGAGCAGCAATTGGGTGGGAAGGTTGGCACCCAGGGGACACTTCTGGGGAAGCTGCACTTGTGCAGCGAGCATGAGGTTTTATTTAGATGGTATGCTTGTCAGGGGATGGCTTGGGAATGCCGATGGTGCTGATGGAGGGGCTAAGCCCCCCACATTGCCTCTTAGTTCAGCTACTGTCGTTCACATGTTTGAACATGCAGTTGAGATCTGCTAAGATGGGAGTGGGAGCGGGGTCAGTGGTGGGATATTAGAAGCTATTCTCATTCCAGGTTGTTATAAACTGTAGGTGATTGATGCAGTGCCTTGTTATAATTCTCCGAGTGTTTGAGCTCTGTTTCTTTTGTTGCCTTTTCCCCTTCCTCCCAACATCTCAGCATTCTCCATGAATCTGGCTTTCTATGGCCTTCTGCTCTGTTCCCCTTACACTCACCTTGGAGATGTCGTTTATTAGGCTACAGCGTCTCATCTCAGATCAGGTAAGCCCAAATCTACATCCCTAGTCTTGTCCACTTACACGGCCCCAGGCACTTACTAAGTACATCCGCCTGCATGTTCTCTTGGCATCTTAATTAAATTCAATGTCTCTGAAGTCCCCAAATCATCCCCTTTCCTGACTTTCCCCATTTTCCCCCCAGTGAGATCTCTATCTTCCCAAATTCTCCAATCTGAAGCTTGAGACATCTGGTATTCTTTCCTTTTCTTGGCTCCCCAAATCTAGTTTTATTGACTCATCTTCTTGAATCTATCAATCTAATCCTCTCCCACTTCCATTTTCTGATTAAGGCTCCCATCACTTGATATTATATAGGACTATAGCTTCTGTGCCTGCCTGGCCTCAGGCTCTGTCCTCTCATCCAATCTAACCTATAGCCATAAAAAAGTTCCTAAAATGCCACTTTGGAAGAATTTTTTGAGTAAATATTCAAGGAATATTAAGTGTCTCTGTGTGCTACCAGACACCATGCTACATTCTTGTTATGGAATGATAAACAGAAGAGACATTTTCTCTACTCTCATGGATTTTAGTGTAAGGAAGATGCAGACAATTAAAAGTTTAAAAAGTAAATTTATTAATAATAGTTTTAATGTCATGGGTGCTATTAAAAACAAAACAAAGCACAGCAGAATAAGAGAGAATAACTGGGACCAAAGGTGGTAACATCTAAGGAGAGACCGGAGTTGAGAATAGCCCAGCTATGATCTGTGACTCCATTTCTTTCTATTAAATTGAGTTGAAATTTAAATGAAGTCATTATTTTTCACATAGATTTTTCATTGCTCTCTTTACAAACCCTATATGCCAATCCAAATAGCCCATATGCTATTTTTTTTTATTGAATGAAAAATTCTTTAAATTCTATAGTGCTTTACAATTTTCAAAAGTTTCATGATTTCATATACTCCCATAATAACCCTTTTCTCCCCTACCCCTATATTGGTACTCCCTCCTCCCCTCTCCCTAATGGTAACCACTAGTTTGTTCTCTGTACCTGTGAATCTGCTTCTTTTTTGTTTTGTTCACTAGTTTGTTGTACTTTTTAGATTGCCTGTATAAGTGATACCATACAGTATTTGTCTTTCTCTACATGACTTATTTCACTTAGCATAATGCCCTCCAATTCCATCCATGTTGCTTCAAATGGCAAAATTTCATTCTTTTTTATGACTGAGAATTATTCCCTTGTGTGTGTGTATGTATGTGTGTGATATATATATATTTTATTTATATATATATATATATCTCACATCTTCTCTGTCCATTCATTTGTTGATGGACACTTAGGTTGCTTCTGTACCTTGACAATTGTAAATAATGCTGCTGTGAACATTGGGGTGCATGTATCTTTTCAAATTAGTACTTTTGTTTCTTTTGGATATATACCCAGGAGTGGAATTGCTGGGTCATATGGTTGTTCTATTTTTAGTTTTTTGAGAAAACTTCATACTGTTTTCCACAGTGGCTGCACCAATTTACATTCCCACCTACAGTGTAGGAAGGTTCACTTTTCTCCACATCCTCACCAATATTTGTTATTTGTGCTCTTTTGATAACAGCCGTTCTGACAGGTGTGAGGTGATATCTCATTGTGATTTTGATTTGCATTTCCCTGATAGTTAGCGATGTTGAGAATATTTTCATATGCCTGTTGCCAAGTAGCCTGTATGTTGTTATACAATTCTGCTTTGTGCGTTCCCATGTATATCTTTGCCATGCATTTCTCTTTGTGGATCCTTGCCCCCTTCCCATCTTTTTCTAGTAAGATCATGTCTATCTTTTAATGGAGAGCCAAAACATATCTACTTCATGAGGCATTCATTGGTCTTCTTAGCTGGAAACTGTCTATTCATTCTCTAGACTGCTGCTGAAACATCATCATCATCATTATTAATTATTACTATATTATTATTGTTATTATTGAATCTCCTGCCTAATACCTTATACTCTAGTACACAGCAATTATTTGAGTGCATGCTTTGCATTCAAACAAGCTCATACTTCTGTGTCCCCTGAGATTGTCCAACATAGTCCCTTGATTTAGGTAAGCATCTAAGGATCTGTTGTTGAATTAATAAATAAGCTATCTTTAAAAAGGAGACCAAACAGAATCACATCCAGTGATTGGTATAGAAAAGGAACACATCCTACTCTTCTCTAGATTCTTAGTGCTTTGCACATTGTCTAGTGTATAAGAGGTGTTCAATAAATGTTTGTTGAACTAAAAGTCCAAGAATAGACAGAAAGCATTAACAAGGGGACTGGAGCTCATATCTGCTAATCCTGAGTTCCCTCAAGCCCTGGACTAACAATTTGCCAACCACAGAAAATCTTGACTCCAATAATCCCATTTCTTTTTGGCCTGGTTTTTTTTTTAACAGAATGTTTTTTAATTTTATTTATTTATGGCTGTGTTGGGTCTCTGTTTCTGTGCGAGGGCTTTCTCTAGTTGCAGCAAGCGGGGGCCACTCTTCATCGTGGTGCGCGCGCCTCTCACTATCGCGGCCTCTCTTGTTGCGGAGCACAGGCTCCAGACACGCAGGCTCAGTAGTTGTGGCTCACGGGCCTAGTTGCTCTGCAGCATGTGGGATCTTCCCATACCAGGGCTTGAACCTGTGTCCCCTGCATTGGCAGGCAGATTCTCAACCACTGCGCCACCAGGGGAGCCCTTTGGCCTGTTTTTTTCCCATAATGCATCAATTTATCATTGCAAGGAAACAACCAGACGCAGAAATTTGTACTGACTTCTTCTTCATGTTGGCAATACTTTGTCTCCTGAATATTATAAAATATTTTAACCCTTTTCTGAAAATTGCACATATAAACATGGTATCATTTTCAGTACTTTAAAGTTACGGCTCTTTCAGTGGCACACCTAGCCCCTCTGGCTTCTATGGCTGCGTTCTTTCCTTTTCTTCAAATCCAAGTCAGATAAAAATATACTCCACAGATGCTGTTCTGAACGTATGTTCATCTAGATAGTATACAGAAGCAAGATGAGAAAAGAGACAGCATCATAACAGTGCATCGGAGGTACTAATGACCAACAGTGGGGCTGTCTCTATAGGGCTGTAGCGTGAGACCTTAAGACATAAGTAATGAAGTGGCTGGTTACAGGAGGCAAAACACTTTCCCCACGGAGGAAATACCTAATGACAAAAGCAGCAGCAGCAATGGAAGGAATGAAAGGAGGGAGGGAGACTTATTTGAATCTCACTTGTAGTGACTCAAGCATGAAAGACACTCCCCAGTTAAATTAGTCAAGACTGTAGTCTTCATTATTAAGAGAGAAAATTGAGCCATTAAGATAGTTATTCTGAAATGCATATGTTGATGATAATAAGATATGTTTCATTGCTTCTCTCTTTCAGGTTATTGAAATCCTTTAAGAACCATTATCTTATTAAGTCTTATTATATGATTATGAGGTTAGGGTTGGGAAAATCAGCCTAGGAGATAAGAGTAGAGATTTGTGGGAATTTTTGTGGGCCACCCTGCAACAGAAATTAACGCAGAAGTTATACTAGATTTCAAAGCTGTGCGTTCTTGAACTAATAAAATTCCCTTTGTGTCAAGAGGAATCTTCATCTTGACTTACGTGTAAGCTATTGGCTGACATGATTGAATGAACCTACAATGCCCCATTTAGAATTCTTACATCTCTGTTTATTTCTTTATTTCTCAGGATTAAAAAATGAAACTCTGCAACAACAGCAGAAATATTTTGCCTCAAATAAGCCAGAATCTGGCAAAGAAAACATAAGCCAGGTGGATTGTTTCCCTTGCAAATCTTTAGTTCATATTAAGAAGAATAATTATCTTCCCCCAAGGAGAATGTCTCCCTCAAATCTCATAAGATAGTATGTACCGACTCACAAGCATCTCCATTTTTTGTTTACCATGATCCCTTTATTTTTCCCTTTCGGGAGGGGAGATGCTGATAGTATTTGGTGACTTGGACTGTTGGCATGTTCTGTGCCTTAATTTCCATTTCCCTTTTCTTTATTATATTCTTGTAGAAATATACCACTATATTCTTTGTGGCCCCCTGCTTCTCCTTGCCTTATTAGAAAAGCTCTTCTGGGTATCTGCCCCTTGAAGTGGTTGAATTAATCAATTACATTCTGGTTCTACCTTTTCAGGGTTAAAGAGATGTTGATTTGATATCTAAAACTTGGAAAAACCTTTGAGTTCAGGTCAAAATCTTCTCCGTATCAAGTGGACTTGTTGCCCGTGAGATTCCTTGCTGCTTTTCTCTCTTGAGGCTATTAACATGGAGATAGTATCTTTTATAGATAAAAATCTCCCCTGGCTACTACCACTGCTTTTCTCCTACCTGAAATCCTAACCTTTCATTTTTGGTATCATAATCATTTTCAAAGTAACAACCTGACATATTGTAACCACCTGACATGCTTGAAAAAGATGGAATATATTTTTAGCTGCCTAATTTCATACAGCATTTGGAGAAATAGGCTTGCTGTGAAGACAGATTATTTCTGCTCTTAAGTGACTATAGCAGAGTAAGGAAAAGTAAGTCCTTTGCCAGACTTTATCTTTTTAAATGTCTATACAATTGTAAAACTTCAAATTACAACTTGTTTATGAAAATTCACAATAGAATATACCCTGCAAATGCCAATGTTCTCTGGAAATACAAGAAGGGATGCGAAAAGACATGTCAATGAGATAGACAATGCAAGATAAAGGATTTGAGGTTGTTGGATGAAGAAGGTAAAACATGGTGCTTTCAGAGAATTACAGCTCTTTTAAGGCCTTTTGTCCTCTTTACAATTCAACTCCATCTGCCTGCTGTCCATGACCTACTATGTGATATTGTGGTTTATAAGAAATACATATTTGGCCTTTGTCCCATTGCTGGCACAGAGCTCCTAAAACCCTTGGAATTTCCTAAGTGATGAGAGTGTTACAGGTGTCTTTTATTACATAAACAAATGACTTTTGGAAAGTACCTAAGGATGGGGGTGGGTTGCCAGTGAGCTAACCATGCAATTAGAGGGTTGGAACTTTCAGTCCCACCCCCAGTCTTTTTTTTTCTTTTAATTAATTTTTATTGGAGTATAGTTGCTTTACAATGTTTTGTTAGCTTCTACTGCACAGCAAAATGAATCAGCTATACATATACATATATCCCCTCCATTTAGGACACTACAGTGCATTAAGTAGAGTTCCCTGTGCTATATAGTATGTTCCCATCAGTTGTCTATTTTATAATAGTATCAATAGTGTATATGTGTCAATCCCAATCTCCCAATTCCTCCTACCCCACCCCTTTCCCCCTGGGTTTCCATACATTTGTTCTCTACATCTGTGTCTCTATTTCTGCTTGGTAGTTAAGGTCTTCTATAGAATTTTCTGGATTCCACATATATGTGTTATTATACAATATTTGTTTTTCTCTTTCTGACTTACTTCACTCTGTATGACACTCTCTAGGTCCATCCACATCTCTACAAATGACCCAATTTCATTCCTGTTTCTGGCTGAGTAATATTCCATGGTATATATATGTACCATGTCTTCTTTATCCATTCCTCTGTTGATGGACGTTTAGGTTGCTTCCATGTCCTGACTATTGTAAGTAGTGCTGCTATGAACACTGGGGTGCGTGTGTCTTTTGAATTATGGTTTTCTCTGGGTATAAGCCCGGTAGTAGGATTGCTGGGTCATATGGTAGTTCTATTTTTAGTTTTTTAAGGAACCTCCATACTGTTTTCCATAGTGGCTGTATCAGTTTACTTTCTCACGAACAGTGTAAGAGGATTCCTTTTCTCCACACCCTCTCCAGCATTTGTTGTTTGTAGAATTTTTGATGATGGCCATTCTGACCAGTGGGAGGTGATTCCTCATTGTAGTTTTGATTTGCATTTCTCTAATAATTAGTGATATTGAGCATCTTTTCATGTATTTGTTGGCCATCTGTGTATCTTCTTTGGAGAAATGTCTATTTAGGTCTTCTGCCCATTTTTGGATTAGGTTGTTTGTTTTTTTTATGTTGAGCTGCATGAGCTGCTTGTATATTTTGGAGATTAAGCCTTTGTCAGTTCCTTCATTTGCAAATATTTTCTCCCATTCTGAGGGTTGTCTTTCATCTTGTTTATGGTTCCCTTTGCTCTGCAAAAGCTTTTAAGTTTCATTAGGTCCCATTTGTTTATTTTTGCTTTTATTTCTATTACTCTAGGAGGTGGGTCAAAAGAGATCTTGCTGTGACTTATGTCAAAAAGTGTTCTGCCTATGTTTTCCTCTAAGAGTTTTATAGTGTCTGACATTACACTTAGGTTTTTAATCCTGTAGATTCTGATACTACTTCTGGGTACATAGTGTCAGAATTGAGTGGAATTCTCGGACCCCTGCTGGTGTCCAAGAATTGCTTGGTGGTGTTGAGAAGTCCCCTCACTGCCCCTCTACCTCTAAGTTGGAATTGAGTCCAGGAACCCCCAAAGGTACTGATACCATTTCTCCTCTGGTTTCCACAACCATCTTTCTAACCAAACTACTTTTTAACTCTATCTCACTCTTTTCTTGTCCTTTTGGTCTTCACTCTTTCCTCCTCTGTCGATGTCTTCGTAAAGTTTCACTCAACATCACTGCCATTGCCAAGGGAAAATTTGGAAGATATTTCCCTTGGCTCTCTGATGAATGTCATTGGGCTTATGAAGAAAAGGGTGTTTCTGATGCTGCCCAGTGTAGAAGAAGAGCAGATACCCACACTCAATCTCTGAATTACAGAAGAAAGACCTTGGGTCCCTGGAAGAAAAATATTCCTTAAATACATACCTGAGCGCTTTTGGTTGAGTTCTCTGATAGTCTGTGGATATTTTTAGACACAGATAGTTATTCTCTCCCGAAGTGCAGTACAGGCCAGGCAATATATTCCCATGAAAGAATAAGACACTGACCTTTGAGACTCAGTGGAGAGCCTCATGGTACCACCTTTAAGAGGCTTTCCAGTATGGAAAGGCCACCTACACAATATGGCTGGATGGCCCTGCATCTCTGAGTCTCTTGTTCCAGCTCCTGCCTCTCCCTGGTTGTCAGTACATCCCTCATCCTAAATGTCAGCAGAAGCAGGAGGGCTGTGAACCCTAAGCTTATATCCATTTCAGATGTTGTCTTTATTCTTAAAATATATTTTAGCCATGGGATTCTCTCTTTTCTTCTCATCTTATGATTTCATTGGTGACTTAAAGGAGTGTATTGATATATCACATAGGGTCACACACAGTCACTTTAGGGATCTGGGTCTCTGGATCCATAAGCTACTAATAAGTATTCAGCAAATGCTGACAGTATAGCTCTCCTGAGGTCAGATCATTATGTAAAGACAAGAGGGCCAAAGTGGAGCCAGAGTAACGTAGCTGAAGTGCAAGTGGTCCATGAGAGTAGCCTGAGAATTTACCAGATAGAGTAGGAAAAATAGGGCTTCATCAAATAGAACATGGGCTGTCATGAAAGAGAGACCCGTATTCAAATGCTCTCTTCATGACTTACTAACTGTGCAAGTAACCTAATTTAGTGTCTGTGAATCCTACCCATCTGAATTTTCTGGAAAACAAAATATTTTTTTTAAACATACAGATTTTGGGGCCAAAGCTCATAATCTCTAACATAGAGGCTAGTTGAGGCTGATCTTTGTAGTTAAGATGGTGTCAGCAATCCTTACTATGAGCTGGACACTGTATATTTTATATGCATCTTTTCATTAGTTATTTGTTACTTGAGCTCAGTTGTCTGAGTTCCAGTTTCAACATTAATCAGCTATAGAAGAAAGTCATTATTCATGGATCCTCACCCAGGAAATGTGGACAGCTGGAATTAGTTCTTGAAGTTGGAAAACAACTTTGTTTTAAGTTACTTGGCCTACAAATGTTTGTTTGTTTAAATTTTATAATATCACAGCATTTTCCTGAAGGATTGGTATCTTATTTTCCTTCCTTTTCAGCTGATAAAATATAAAACCAGTGGATGGATCAATTTGGTTATGCACAAATGAATTGGATTTAAAATTAGAATTGTGGGACTTCCCTGGCAGTCCAGTGGTTAAGACTTCACCTTCCAATGCAGGGGGTATGAGTTCAATCCCTGGTCAGGGAGCTAAGATCCCACATGTCTTGTGGCCAGAAAACCAAAACATAAAACAGAAGCAATATTGTAACAAATTCAATAAAGACTTTAAAAATGGTCCACATCAAAAAAATTAAAAAAAAAAGAAATTGTTAAAATTAGAATTGTATGTGGTGGTTTAGAGTTCCATAGTATGGTAAATATGGCTTACTTATTAAATATATCTTTCCTTGGATTAGGAAGAGTCATTCAAGATAGGGGAGGAACCTTAACATATAGAAAATGACGATAGATCATTTCAGTGTAATATAGATTCCAGTTACATTATTTTTCTAGATTGGGAGGTGGAAAAGAAAAAATATATTAGGACCAAACCATTTTACATAGCCTACCAACAAAACTGCCTAAAATGTTTTATTATCGTATCTCTGCATAAATTTCTGCAGTGGATTGAGTCCAAATTCTAAACCTAGGCCCAATCTTTCACTAAAGTTTCAAGTTCTATTGATGGACAGGATGAATCCTCCCTTTGAGCTAGACTTGGCCACTCACCATGCCCTGAATATACTACGCCCTGTCTCTCCTCTGGGACTTTGCTCATCTCCTTCTCCCCAGCCTGTGGGACTCTTTCTCAAGTTACCTCCAACCCATAGTGATTTCTCTCTCTGTTACGGGAAGTTTGAAAGCATAATTATCACTTTCTAACCCTTCTCTTACACTTGAACTTGGTACCTGGGACTGCCAAGTACATGTTGAGGACAAAAACTATCTCTTTTCATCTTCCTACCCGCCCCCCCTCATAACACCTAGTACCTAATATGATTCTCAACATATCCTTGCTTGATTACCAGAGCCCTCTGCTGCAGTAAAAGACTTCCTGTGCTTCTGCATATTACCCTCAGGTCACATTATTGTGGACCACATTACCCACTATTAGACATTGTAGCATGGTTTCCAACAGCATTTCTCCGTACTCCTGCAGTTGTTTGGCAAAGCTATATTATCTCGATAAGAGAGCTGATCCAGTGGTTCAGGCTGTAATTTAAACAGTCATTAATTGAACACTGAAGTGTTCTGCTCACTTATGATTGTATAGGGAACTATAAATATATGTGCAGTTGTGTAATTATCTCCACCAACGCTACCTTTCCAATGGCTAATTATCACAAACATATGAAATGCAAATGCTATCTGTAGATGCTATTCAAAAGGACCCATGCAGGTACTGTAATTCTATTAGAAATATCAACTGTGATTTCATTTGTTCACATTTACTTGTTACTTTCCCTGGAACTTGTGACTCTGGCTTGCCCTCCAAGATCCTAAGTATTGGGCCTGTAATTTTGATAACTAATTCCTGCTTTGAACATTAGTTTCAAATAGCTGACTTTCCTGATCGGGAACCCCAGTCTTCTCATGCCTGAGTTCACAAAACTATAATAATCATGGCTCTAGAGCCTTGTATCTGACCACTTGCCATGGGACCTAGGAAAAATGACTTCTATTTTCTATTCTGTAAAATGGAATAAATACCAAGTTTGCATGGATGTTGTGAGAATTAATGTAGCATGGATAATGTACATGTGCAATAGATGTTCTCTTTTTATCTTCTATTCTCATCCTGCCTATCCTTTAACCTATTTTCCTTGGTATGCTAGAACTCAACTTCATTCTTCCTTCCTGTCCCTTCACGCTGGCTCCTAGACCAAATAGCAAGCATAGCTGAGACCATCGACCAAGCACACCCGAAATGTGACAAATCATGTCAAATAGTGATTTTTTTTTTTTTCTACAATGCTTGTTATGCCATAAACCAACACAATCATTTTGGAAAAGCAAGGGTACCACGGTGGCTAGAGCATAGAAACCAAGGTGAGAGGAAGATATAAACTGAGACTGGAAAGCTAAACAAGAACCAGATCACTTGGAGCTTGGGTGCGGGGGGGTGGGGGGGTGGCCTGGTAAGAAGTTGTATTCCTCAAGGTTCTGTTGTTGATTTCTTTTCTCTGCTGCCTCCCTTCCTTGGAGCATTTATCCTCTCCCAACGCGTCAGATGCCATCTCTGTGATACACTAGTTGACCCAAACTGACTCTAGGATTCCAGAAACACATTTCTACTTGCTTTATGTATGTACCAAGAATTAGACTCCTTAGCATAGGCCCCTTCTCCACGCTCTGTTTCCCATCCTCCCAGTCACTGACCCCCTACCCTGAGTCTTCCTATAGTTCGATGTGTGTTTATCCAAAGTGTACTTACTTTTGAGTCTCTCCAGATACTGTGCTGGAAATTCACAAAGGGGGAGATAACACAGTTCCTGCCTCATAGAGCTTCCATTTTACTTGGGAAATAATTATAGAAAAATAACACTTCTTGGGCTTCCTCCTACAGTCTCTTCTTACAATTAATTCTTTTCTCCTTGAGCCTGCCTCATCTCTCTTTTCTCCAGGAGCCTGCCTCATCTCTCCATTTTTCAAGTTTGGAGTGTCTTGAGATATGGTGCATGGATCTCTTCTCTGGCTCTCCTATTTATATTACTATTTTGAGTTCCAGTCTGAACTCCAGACTGGAAAAATGAGCTTCTCCTTATCATCAGTATTTGGGAGTCTAATAGATATCTTGCTTGTCACGTTTGTGAGGGCTTGAAAATATGTCCACAAATGATCCGACATGCCTCCCCTCCAAAGTGGAGTCAAAAATCCCCTTTTCTTGAAAGTGGACTGAATTTGGTGACTCATTTCTAATGGATTTAATGCAGTAGAGGTGATGCCGTGTGACTTCAGAGACTAGTTTGGAAAAGCTAATAAGCTTAATAAGCTTCTGCCTGGTGCGTGCTCTCTTCAGATACACATCTTGGGAGTCCTGAGTTGACACATAAGAAGTCCGGCTACCCTGAAGCTGCAGTCCTAGAGGGACCACACAAAGATAGAGATGCATGAGGGACCCCAGACCCCAGCTCTTCTAAGCCCCAGCTGTTGGAGTCTTCCCAGCATCAACCCCCAGATGTGTTGAGAGAGCAAGACTTCAGGTGATTCTAGCCCTGCCCTCAAGCCATTTTAGCTGATGCCAAGTGGGGCAGAGATGAGCCTGCCCAAACCAGTGATTCGTGAGCAATATCAATGTGGTTTGTGTCATAAGCCATTAAAGTTTGAGGTGGCTTGTTTTGCAGCTGTCTTAGCTGGAAGAATGTCTAAAATGAAGGTTCTGATATTCTCCTTCTCACTTGTTTATTGTTCAATTTTGCTACCTCAATTAGTATCTACCTCAATTAGTATCAAGTCTACCCTTCCACGTACTCAAGAAAACTTTTGTCATTATCAGTTTTTTTCACTTTCTCTCATATCCTTCATCTGGTCAATCAGAATATTCTGTCATCTTGCCCTCCATAGAGAGCCAGAATCGGACTACTTCTCACCACTCCCACCACCACCAGGACATCATAATTTTTTGTATGGAATATGCTGATTGTCTCTTTGGTGGATTTACTGTGTTCATAGAATCAATTTTTTACCCCTCCTTGTATCCATGCCCTTCTCATGTGACTTTGTAGCTGCTCTCACCTAGAGTTGGAGAAGAGATCCCTTCTCTTTGATTTTGAGTTCAGCCATGTGATTTGCTTTGACAAATGTGAGGCAAACAGAGAGATCTTTCCCATGTCTACCTACTTTACTGCTTCTCTTTGATGGCCTTAAGTAACAGTCTGGTTATCTCACTGGGGAATGAAAGACATGTGGCCCCAGAGTCAAGTCACTCCAGTTACCCACACTGAGTCCATCCTAGATCAGCAAAGTTGCCTAGCCAACCTGCAGCTGACCACAGACATACATGAGCTCAGCTATGACCCGAAGACCTGCCCAGCTGACCCACAGCTTCATGTTTGCTTACTATTTTAAGCCAGTGTATTTGTGGTTGATGATGTGATATTTTAGTGTCAAAAGATAGCTTATACAGCGATTGATGCCAGGAGTGAGGTGTTAAAAACGAAAATATATGTCATTGGCTTTATCTGTGGAAATGGGCAAGAGGCTGGAAAAACGTCAAGGAAGTAGCTATAGGAAACTGTGAGAATGGGAGTCATTCTATATAATTGTGAAATAGCTTGGAAAGCCGTTTCCTGTGGTAATAAGAAAGATGAAAAAATATAATTAAAAATCTTTCAGATATGGGCAAAGAGATCTCCAAGTCAAATAGAGAGTGTCAGCTGACTTTTACCAGCTGTATAAGATACATTACTTTAAGGAAGAGACTAACTCTATAAAAAACTTTGAAATTTGAAAAATAGAATTTAAAGTGATTATATATACCCAGTGCCTGTGAGAGTGCTTGACACTCAGTAGATGCTCAATAAATATTTGTGGAAAGAATTAATTATTTACTATTATAGTAAATGTTACGAATAAGAAGTATAGAGCTCCATGAGAATCTATAATATAAAAACAATTATATCCTTCATCTACTCCCAGGGGTATTTGAATTAGGATTGAAGCTTAATTCATCACCATTAAAACATAGTGGTGCCCTGACGTGAACCTTGAGCTACTGTGTGGTTAAGATACCTTTCCCAAAGTCATTCACATGATGCTTCTTAGAAATCTCTGTACATATTTCCGGCTCATATAGTTCCTTTTAGGTCATAGTTCTCAGCTGTATCACCATGTCTGATTTTGAAATATACTTCCAAGCAGACATTAGAACCCAGAAATAAAAAGATACCTCAAAATGATGCCTGACTAGCTCTTAGTATAAAAGAATGGTTTTCTTCCATTGCCTGTGATTCACAGAATAGGTTGTCTGGTCAAATACTGACCAAAGGCTTTTTGCCTACTCTGACCCTTAGGTTGAATTGTAAGCAGTTCCTCACCTAGATTTTGGCCATTACCTTTTCCACATCTTAAGTGCTTCTCATATTTTCCCCCCTTCTGTTTGTTTTTCTTCTTCACCTTTCCAATTTACTGATATAATGTGAATTCCATTCTTGTTTCCAAAATGCTACTTCCTTCCTGACTGCTTGGTACCATCTGCACCCTCAACGACCCTGTCCTCTTGCAGCAGACAAAACATCATCAGCAGTATTGGGCCCAAGTCTGACCCCTACTAACGTCAGCAAATATGTCCCTCAGGCTGGTCCTCATTCAACAGGAGGCTCTCTGAGTCGTCCCTAGGACCAAAAGATAACTGTGAAATAAGTGTTTTCCCCAGTCCTTCAAACACATTTGTTTAGGGAAGAACAATTTTAACAAGCTTGGTCTCTAGGGATATAGTTTGAAAACTGCTTATTACATGGATTTTCCATTTGACAGAAAGCTTGTGCAAGTGAACCAAAAGGTAGTGGAATGCCACCTACTGAGCAGGCTTCCTGGTCTGCAAAGGAAACCCTCAGCTTCAAAGCATTGCTCCAATTTATAAACAATTGCAGCTCCAATTGCCCGGATCAACCCTGAAGCTTGCCTCACAATACCAAACTTCTCTATCCAGTAAAACCAAATACAGGCTAGACTCGTCACCCTCTCAACCAGTTTAGCGAATGTTCCCATGGGTATGGGTCAGAGGTCAGTAGAGAGACCCTTAATTTAAGGTGTGAGGATACATCATCTATCTAACTTTAATACACAGACAGAAAAGTCAAAACCACAAAGCACACGTCTCACTTCTACACAGCCACAGTGGGAGACTTAGATGCCTGTCCCAAAGGCTGAATTTATCTTAAACCTTACCACTTCTCTCTCTCTCTGTCTCCAGTATTTTCTTTTTAAATTTGAAAGGTAATACTTGTATATGGCAAAAAAAAAATCACTACATAATAAAAAGTAAAGATCTCTCCCACCTCAGACGTTCAGTTCCCTCTCTAGAGACAAATCCAGTTGAGTTTCTTATCGTTTTCAGAAACTTCACACGCATTTGAAAGCACATTGCCTTATTTAGCAATAGAAATGAGAGAAGAGCATTTCCACAATTGTGCACTCGACTTTATCCCTTAAAACGGTTGACATCTTGCCATAATCAGTACACTGTGATGGACTTCATACTCACTGATGGCTGTCAAGTGTTTCATTGTCTTCATGTAACATGCTTCATTTAACTAACAGCCAGTTGCATTGTTTTAGCCTTTCCTGACCGAACAACATGCTATCGTAGAAATCCTTGTACTTTCACGTTTGCATACATATTGAACTCTATGTTTCTGAGAAGTTCCTATCAGAAATTCTCATGGCTTAAAAGTGATATGAGCATTTAACAAGTTGTTAGAGGCTGTTAAGAGGTTACCACAATTAGTACTCTCTCCAAAATGTGTGAGGCTATCAGCGTCCTCATACTTTCAGCCACACTGTGTATTATTAGACTTAATAATATAAAATATATAAAATATATTTTATATATGATTATAATGATTCAATCATTATTGAATCACCAATCATATTAACAAATATAAAATATATTTGTTAATATGATTGGTGATTCAAAAATGATTAATCAGTTTGCCTATCTACACTCATTTATAATGATCTTATTTATAATCAATAGTTTTCTTATTGGTAGAATGGGCATGATAGTAATACCAATCTCAAAGTGTTTTGTGAGGTTTAAATAAATTGATACACATAAAGTACTTAGGACAGTGTCTCTTACAAGGTAAGAACTTTGAGATTTAATGCTATATATCATTATTATTTTTTATTATCATTGTTACCTTGTTATATGCTTTGGCACAGTTTATGTTTCTATATATGTGAATAATCTATTCATGAATTTTGCTTATATTTCTGTTGGGTTATTGGTATTTTCACACTGATATTTAGTAACTCTTTATGACAAAGTAAATTAGCACTTGGCTATTTCAGCTTGATATTTTACTGAGCTCATCATATATTTTCAACTATGTTTATAGTGTTTTCTCGTGCAGACATTTTAAATTTTTATAGAGATAAATACATTAATCTTTCACATTTCTTTATAGTTTCTGAGTTTCCAATTTCGCCCAGATTTGGACGTTTTTGTTTCGTTTCTCCATGGTGAATTTGACTTTTAGAAATAGGCAATAATCAGTTACAGGACATAAAGGAAAAGAAGCCTCTGCTAACAATAGTAATCTAAAGGTAAAATACTTAGGAATAAACTCAACAACATATATGTAAACCTCGTTTGAGTGAAACTTCACATATTCCTGAAAGGCACAGAAGTAGACTTGGACACCAGACAGTTCTTATTCTTGGATAGGACTTGCTAAAGATCATAAAAATATGAATTTGCCTTAAGCTAACATATAAATTTAGGATGAACTCAATAAAATACTATCTACTTTTTCTTTCTAGACAAGTTATTTCTAAAGTTCATATGAACAAAGTAAACTTGCCAAAATAGCTAGAGAAAAAAAACCTCAGAAAAAAATGTGTCCGTAAACGTTAGGACATACAATAAAGTATCTGTAGTGAAAATAGTGTGGTATTTGCCCATGATTAGAAAAATGAACCAATGGAATAGAATACAAGGTCCAGGAAGAGAAATAACTGCATATGGAAATTTGCTATATGATAAAGGTAGTATCAAATGTCACTGGAGAAAATATTGTCTCTTGAGTAAATGGTGGTAGGACAACTGGGTGGCCATTTAGAAAACATGTAAAGCTGGGTCTATACCTCACATCACTTATCAAACTCCTAATGGATTAAAGATCTCAAAGTAAAAAATAAAACTTAAAATGACTAATAGAAAACATTGGTAAATTAATAAACTCAGGGTGTTTGAACTATGATTCAAAATCCAGGAACTATAAGAAATCCAAGAACTATAAACTTTACTACATAAAATTTTAGGGTAGAAAATGCCACAAGCAAAGTCAAAAGAACATTTTTGCAACTTGTGTCACCAAGTGATACATAAAGAACTCTTAAAAATTAAGGGAAAAGGGCTTCCCTGGTGGCGCAGTGGTAGAGAGTCCGCCTGCCGATGCAGGGGACATGGGTTCGTGCCCCGGTCTGGGAGTGGCTGGGCCCGTGAGCCATGGCCGCTGAGCCTGCGCGTCCGGAGCCTGTGCTCCGCAGCGGGAGAGGCCACAACACTGAGAGGCCCGCGTACCCCAAAAAAAAAAAAAAAAAAAAAAAAAAAAAAAAAATTAAGGGAAAAAAAGACTAAATCTGATAGAAGAATGGATAAAGTACATGAATAGTTCACAAAAAAGAAACATAAATAACTTTTAAATATATAAAATTATATTTTACTAATAGTGAAAGAAAAACTATGACCATTCATTGCAATACCATCAAACTGGCAAAAGTCTAAAAGCTTGACAAAACACTCTGTTGGTAAAACTGTGGAGAAACAGGCACTCAAACACTGTGCCAACTGGATTTTGAAATAGTACAATTGCTAGGGGGAGAAATTTGGCACTATTTCACAAAATTGTGTGTGCACTTACTCTTCGATCTGTAAATACCACTTCTTGAAATTGACCAGGTAGATACATCTCCACAAAAACAACACAATACAACAACTACAGCCACAATAAAACATGCACAGAGTTGTTTTATTGTTGAATTTCTTGTTGTAGCAAAGGAATAGTAATAAAATGTCCACCAAAATGACTGGTTGAATCCACGACTGTAGATCAATATGACTGAACACAATACAGTCTTAAAAAGAATGAGAACTAGCTCTGTGAGCTGATTAAAATGAATTCTAAGTTATTTTACCAAGTGAAAAAAAGCAAGATAATTATTATTTTTCTATAAGAAAGAAGCGGAAATAAGAGTGCATTTTTATAGGAAGGACAAAGGAGAAACTAATGAACGTTTACTCTGCTTTAGAGGGTATGTGAGGATAGTGTAGAAGGGATGAGCTGAGTTTACCAATTAAGGTAGCTTTGAACCATGGAAATGCTTATATATTTAAAAATAAAGTTAAATAAGAAAGAATAAAGGCAAACCCTAAAACTGAGCCAAAGAGTAACTAATGAACCTAAAGTTACATCAAATTCATACTATATCAACTAAGAAAAAAGAGTGAGTTTAAGTGATTTTGAACCCTGTACTATGACTGTGTATCATTCATAGGCAATATTCTAGAAACAAAAAGAATTGCATAGAAATCTAAAATTCAGTGGGCTTTTTATTAATAGTCGTGTTTTAGTAATATTATTAGTAACACTTTTAGTAGTAGGCTATGTTACTGAAGAGTGAAGCAAATACGTTAAATATATTAATGTTATTATGAAGCAAGATTTTCAGGGTAAAAAAGATGTGATAATAAAATAAAATTTGTGAAAACTCCCTTTAATGGTAAATTTAATTAGAAATATAACTACAAACTCATAATTTTTCAAATAATTTTCCCCACTCTGTGCACTAAAAAGGTTTGGAAGCAAAAGTACCCAGGAGCAATGAGCAAATCAGCACCCAAATTTTATTTCTGATACCATTTCCTATTAAAAGAAAACAATGCTCCTTTAAAAATTGACTGATATTAGATTGTTCTTGTTAGCTACTTCTGTACAATAAACCACTTCAAAATTTAGTGGCTTCCAAAACAGCGGTATCAGTATTGCTCACAAATCTGCAATTTGGTCAAGACTCAGCAGGGTTAACTCATCTCTGCTCCACTCAGTGTCGGCTGGGGAAGCTTGTAGCCTGGGAGCTGGAATCTCTTGATTCTACATCTGGAAAATGATGCTAGAAAGACACAAAACAGCCCAAGGGCTGGAAAAGCTGGGGGCTAGAACAGCTAGGGTTCCTTGTACAGTTATTTCATCTCCACGTGGTTTCCACACCTCAGTAGCATCAGGAAAACTAGACTTACATGTTGCCTCAGGGCTCCCAAGGAATATGTCTCAAAAGAAAACAAGCTAGCAATAAGCTGCATCTCCTTCTATGAGCAAGTCTTTGAAGCACCATGTCTTGCCTTGTTTGCTAGAACTGAGTCATTAAGGCTAGCTCATGTTCAAGAGGAAAAGAGCTAGAATCTACCTTTTGATGGGAGTATGTCAAAGAATTTGTGAGTAGGTTGTAAAACCACTGCATAGATCTACAGGAAAATACAATGTGAATTGGGACCTCTGCTTACGGTGAAAATCAAGGAAGTGTTCAAAGACTAATGTGAATACGTCAGTAACACACAAAAGCTTGCTTAAGCATGCTCTTACTGACCAAATTTGGGACAATTTGAGCATTATAGTGAATAATAAGTGTAATTACTTATAACATTTGAAGAAATCAAAACCTCTGAGTCTATAGTGATATTCAAAAGATAGAGGAAGGGTGATAAAAGTTCTTTTAGATGGATGTTGCTAGTACACATAGAGAGAAATGGTAAGTGAATTCCCTGGCGGTCCAGTGGTTAGGACTCTGCACTTTCACTGCTGAGGACGCGGGTTTGATCCCTGGGTGGAGAACTAAGATCCTGCAAGCCACACGGTGCAGCCAAAAAACAAACAAAAAAACCCACAAAAAAAACAGAAAGAAATGGTAGAATTTGAATATTACTATTTTGGAAACTCTCAATGTAAAAACTGGTTCAGGCAAGGGACAAATGTGTATATTAAAAGCCATTAGGTAAAAGTTTGTTTGGAAACAATATTTTCACCATGTACCAAAGAATGAATCCACAGATTACTTAGTAATTGCAAAGGGTAATATATGTTAACATGGAACAATCTGGTCCTTGCTCTTTTAACCAAGTGACCAAATTTAGCATCAGCAATGGTGAGACACATTGACCTTCTATGAACTTTTAAGCCTTGTGTTGTTATCCCATGTAAGATAGCAAACACCTCTTGTGACAATTACTTGCTTCCAGTGATTAACCCAAATTCAATCAGGCCTCTAGTTCTAATGTTGGCTTTACAGAAAAGAAAAGTAGATAAACAAATTAAAAGCAATCAAGAAGAACAAGTCAGACAAATCCCAAATGTGAGACACCTATAACCTAACTGGCCTGGATTCTTCAAAAAGGTCAGTGGTAGGGCTTCCCTGGTGGCGCAGTGGTTGACAGTCCGCCTGCCAATGCAGGGGACATGGGTTCGTGCCCCGGTCCTGGAAGATCCCACATGCCGCGGAGCGGCTGGGCCCGTGAGCCATGGCCGCTGAGCCTGTGCGTCCGGAGCCTGTGCTTCGCAACGGGAGAGGCCACAACAGTGAGAGGCCCGCGTACCACACACACACAAAAAAGGTCAGTGTTAGAAAGAGAAAAAAAAAAGGTGGGAGAGGCTGTTGTTTAAAGTGATTAAACTCCATAAAAAAACAAGTGGAATTCATTAACCTTGATAGGATCTTGGATTAATAACAGAGATAGCAAGAAAGAGAGGGGACAGGGAGAGAAAGAGAGGAAGGAGGGGGGAAATAGCCATAAAAGACATTCTTGAGACAATTGGGGGTCTTTGCCTATGGACTGAATATTAAATTATACATGCCTAAAATCCTGTTTGAAAAGCAATAGATTGGACTGAATTAGATTTATAGGGCCAATTAATTGTGTGATTTTCAAGTAGACTCAAGTCAATCCTCAAATAAGAGTCAAAAAATGTATGGGCAATACCTGCATTATTGAAGTAACTGCAGTAGCCACCAGGGTGACTATTTTGGATAGAACTCTGTATAACTTTATAACTAAAACCACACACACACACACACACACACACACACACAAATCCATACAGACACACACACATAAAATAGAGTAATTTTAAAAAGTAATGTCATGATATTTATTAGTCACACTCTCTACTCATAGAGATTAATAAAAGGGAATGGAAATTGATTACTGTCAGCATGAGGGAAGGTTATGGGGCTCTGATGATCTGCGATCATCTGTCCCTCCATTTGCTCTACTTATTCCTTTATAGAAACCCTATCCCTGAGTTGGCTCCATCCCAATTAATAAAGAAAATAAATGCCAAAAGGCACAAGATTAAGAGTTAAAATTCAACCCAGGCGTCCATGTGACCATGCCAGGTCTCCAGACAATCGTATGAACTCTAGCATAAAGCAGGATGAAACCCACCGACTGCTACTTAATACCCTCAGATTTCAGAAGCTGTGTCTCCTTGAGAGGAAGTCAAATGTTGTCTTTGGAAGTAATTTATCTTTTAATATATATTTATCAATAGTTTCCTCCCTCACTGTCTTGCTGTCTTTTAAATTGCCATGTTCTATTGATTTTTTAAATGAAAAATGCAGGATTCATATCTGAATTCAAAATTAGCAGTATAGAAAAAGATAATGATAGCTAATATCATAAGAAAAGATAGATTTTATTTTTAGTACAACAGGAAGTCAGCCATATTGTCCAGAGAGGGGAAGGATAAAAAGTTTCATTGGGCCAATATTTGTGGGTAGAAGTCTCTACCTGGACTGTAGAGCATACTTGCTCAAAAAACTCTGATAATGGACATGAAGAAACACATTAGAAAATTAATTAATTCAACAATAGTTTGACTTTCTGCCCTTACCCAGTACTTTAATTTGGAGGGAAAAAATTGTCTACTTTGGCACAGAAATGTTTTGATCTTTGTTCAATATGGTCTATTTCCTCCCAGGACTACATCATCCCTATAGGCTTCTTATAAATGCTCCAAGGGACTCTTGAGGTTCTGAGAATGTCTCCAACCCCAGACCTCTTGGCAATCAGGCAGAATTTAATCACGGTCACCATCTATTCTGCTGTTCTAGGAGATGTCCCAGCTGAGGTTAGCATTAGCTAACATGGTTAGCTATCATGTATAGGGTGTGTCCAGCTTGTAAAGTATTTTCCTATACATCTTATCTAACACTTACATTAAACTACGGTCTTGCTATTATCTTTCCTACCTTATAGGAAAGAAGAGAGATGCCGTTGAAACAATATTCTCTACTTTTCTACTTCAGCAAATGTAAAACTTCTATCATCTAAGGGAAATTTCTTCTTGCAAAGTACATGGAACAATTCCTGACACATAGTACACTTCATAAGTTACTGTTTTCTGTTGTTTATTTTAATTGAAGTATAGTTGGGTTAAAATATTAGTTTTAGATGCACATCATAGTGTTTTGATATTTTTATTGATTATACACCATATAAAGTTATGAAATGTTGGCTATCTTCCCTGTGCTATTTGTTTTGTTACATTTGTTCATTTGTTTTATTGTTTAGATTCTACATATAAGTGAAAACATATTTGTCTTTCTCTGTTTGACTTATTTCACTATGCATAATACCCTCCTAGTGTATGCATGTTTTCGCATATGGCAAAATTTCATTTCTTGGCTATTGTAAATAATGTTGCCATGAACATGGGAGTGCACATATCTTTTTGAATTAGTGTTTTTGGCTTCTTTGGGTAGATACCCAGGAGTGGAATTGCTGGATCATATCGTAGTTATATTTAAAAATTTTGAGGAACCCTACTGTTTTTCATACTAGCTGTACCAATTTACATCCCCACTAACAATGTACTAGGGCACCCTTTTCTCCACATCTTCACTGATACTTGTTATTTGTTGTCTTTTTGAAACTAACCATTCTGACAGGTGTGAGGTGGTATCTCATTGTGGTTTTGATTTGCATTTCCCTGACCATTAGTGATGTTGCACATCTTTTCATGTGCTTGTGGCCATCTGTATGTCTTCTTGGGAAAAATGCCTATTTATGTCCTCCACCCATATTTTAATCTGACACATAGGACATGCCATTTGCAAATATCTTCTGCCATTCAGTAGGCTGCCTTGATGCTTTGTTGATGGTTTCATTAGCTGTGCAAGGGTTTTAAGTTTGCTTAGGTCCCATTTGTTTGTTTTTGCTTTTGTCTTCCTTGCCTGAGGAGATAGAACCCCCAAAATATTGCTAAGGCCAATGTCAAAGAGCAAACAACCTATGACTTAAGGTCTTACATTTAGGTTTTTAATCCATTTTGAGTTTATTTTTGTATATGGTTTGCCAAAGTAGTCCAGTTTGAATCCTTTGCAGGTAGCTGTCCAGTATTCCCAGAACCATTTGTTGAAGAGACAGTCTTTTCCCCATTGTAAATATATTCTTGCCTCCTTTATCATAGATTAATTGACCACATAAGTGTGGGATTACTTCTGGTTTCTATATTCTATTCCATTGATCTATGTGTCTGTTTTTGTGCCAGTATCATACTGTTTTGATGACTATAGCTTTGTAGTATAGTTTGAAGTCAGGGATTATGATACATCCAGTTTTGTTCTTTTTTTTTTTCAAGTTTACTTTGGCTACTGGGGGGTCTTGTGTGGTTCCATACAAATTTTAGAGTTATTTGTTCTAGTTCTATGAAAAAATGTCATTAGTATTTTGATGGAGATTGCATTGTATCTGTAGATTGTTTTGGGTAGTAAGGAGATTGTGAAAATATTCTTACAATCCATGAACATGGGATATATTTCCATTTATTTATATCACATTCATTTTCCTTCAACAGTGTCTTACAATTATCAGAGTGCAGGTCTTCCATCTCCTTGGTTAAATTTATTTCTAGGTATTATTATTATTTTTTGTCTGTGTGTGTGTGTGTGTGTGTGTGTGGTACGCGGGCCTCTCACTGTTGTGGCCTCTCCCGTTGCGGAGCACAGGCTCCGGACGCGCAGGCTCAGCGGCCATGGCTCACGGGCCCAGCCGCTCTGCGGCATGTGGGATCTTCCCGGACTGGGGCACGAACCCGTGTCCCCTGCATCGGCAGGTGGACTCTCAACCACTGCGCCACCAGGGAAGCCCTAGGTATTATTATTTTTGATGCAATTTTAAATGAGGTTGTTTTCTTACTTTTTCTGATAATTATTAATGTATAAAATGCAACATATTTCTGTATATTAATCTTTCATCCTGCAACGTTACTAAATTCATTTATTAGCTCTAATAGTTTTTTGGTGGATTCTTTAGGATTTTCTAAATACAATATCATAACATCTACAAACAGTGACAGTTTTACTTCTTCTCTTCCAACTTGGATACCTTTATTTCTTTTTGTCATCTTATTGCTGTGACTAGAACTTCCAATACAATGCTAAGCAAAAATGGTGAGGGTGGGCATCCTTGTCTTGTTACTGTTGTTGAAGGGGATGTTTTCAGCTTTTCACCATTGAGTATGATGTTAGTTGTGGGTTTGTCATAAATGGCCTTTATTATGTTGAGGTATGTTCCCTCTGTATCAACGTTGTCAAGGGTTTTTAATCATCAGTGAATGTTGAATTTTGTCAAATGCTTTTTCTGTATCTATTGAGATGATCATGTGATTTTTATTCTTTAATTTGCTAGTGTGGTATTGAATATGTCACATTGATTGATTTATGGATATTACATCATCCTTGCAGTCCTGGAATAAATACCACGTGATCATAATGTATGATCCTTTTTATGTTTGAGAATGATAGATATTATCTCTTCTTTTAAATGTTCAGTAGAGTTCTCCTGTGTAGCTATCTGGTCCTGGATTTTGCTTGTTGAGAATTTTTGATTATTGATTCAGTTTCAATAGTAACAATGGGTCTGAGATTTTTTTCCTTCAGATATTTTAATTCTTGTTATAGCCTTTTCTTTTTCACTTAAAAAAGACCCTTTAACATTCCTTGTAAGGTAGGTTTAGTAGTGATAAACTCTTAGTTTTTGCTTGTCTGGGAAACTCTTTATCTTCCCTTCAATTCTGAATGATTACCTTGCTGAGTATAGTATCCTAGGTTGTAGGTTTTTTCCTTTCAGCACTTAAAATATACTATGTCACTCCCTTCTGGCCTGCAAATTTCTGCTGAAAACTCAGCTGATAGCCTCATGGGAGTTCTGTTGTATGTGACTGTTTGTTTTTCTCTTGCTGTCCTTCAAATTCTCTTTTTATCTCTAACTTTTGCCATTTTAATTATACGTCATGATGTGGGTCTCCTTGGATTCATATTGTTTGGGCCTTTCTGTGCTTCCTGGACCTAAATATCTGTTTCCTTGTTCAAGTTAAGGAGGTTTGCAGTCATAATTTTATCAAATACATTTTCTGCCCTGCCCATCCTCTCTCTTCTCCTTTTGGGACCCCTATAATGTTGTCTCACAGGTCCCTTAAACTATCCTCATCTAAAAAATTTTATTTCTTTCTGCTGTTCTGATTGGGTGATTTCCACTATTTTACCTTCCAGGTTGCTTAAGTGTTCTTTCGTATCACCTGGTCTGCTATTAATGCCTTCTGGTGTATTTTCCATTTAAGTTATTGTATTCTTCAGCTTTG
Organism: Tursiops truncatus; assembly: GCF_011762595.2. Lineage (NCBI taxonomy): Eukaryota > Metazoa > Chordata > Mammalia > Artiodactyla > Delphinidae > Tursiops > Tursiops truncatus. The sequence continues at coordinate 66,815,790 of NC_047046.1, forward strand.
ATTGGCTCATTTTTACATTTTCTAGTTCTTTGTTGAAGTTCTCACCATGTTCTACTCTTCTTTTCCTGAGTTCAGTGAGCACTTTTATTACTATTGCTTTGGACCCTTTATCAAGCAAATTGCATTTTTCTGGGACTTTATCTTGTTCTTTTACTTGGAACATCTTCCTGTGTCTTTTCAATTTGTTTGACTTTCTCTGCCTCTATGAAATTAGGTATAGCTGTTACCTATTCCAGTCTTAAAGGAGTGTCCTTTTGTTGGAACATCCCTGTGCAGTCTCTGTGTCCCCAGTGACTTTGGTGGGAGAGGTGGATCTGAAGTGACCATGGGCCATGTCTTTTCCCAAGAGAGCCAGAGCCATATATAGCCAGGGTTTCTCTCCCAGGCTCTGTGGTGGTCACCACCCTATCAGAGTGTGGGGCCAGGACCAAGGGGCTGGAGCAGGAGCCCTGAGGGAGTTGGGCTTCTCCTTGGAGTGATGGCATTCTTCACCTTGGTTAGGGGCATGGCTGGGGTCTGAGGGCCCGGAAACTCTCTTATGAGCTGGCTCTGCTTTTCCCTGGCATGTGTGTGCATGATGGCACTGGTGGCCTCTGCCTTAGTGGAGTGCAGTGCTAGAGGAGGAGGGGCTGGAACAGGATCCCAGTGTGGGCTGGGGGGTGCACTGAGGCAGTCCTGGCAAGTAAAGTAACGCACCAAGCAGTTATCAAACTGATGCCTTTCCTCTGGGACTGGGAACAAGCAAGTCTGTGCATGCACTCTTCAAGAGCAGTACTGTTTCTTTCAGCCCTTTGGTAAGCCCCCACTGGTTTTCATACCAGCTAAGCAAGCTTGTCTTCCTGGTGCTAGACCCTAGGGCTAGGATGCCTAATAAGGGATTTGAACCCCTCGCTCCTTAGGGATAAGTGGTGATATCCCTTTTCACTTTTTTTTTTTTTGCGGTATGCGGGCCTCTCACTGTTGTGGCCTCTCCCGTTGCGGAGCACAGGCTCCGGACGCGCAGGCTCAGCGGCCATGGCTCACGGGCCCAGCCGCTCCGCGGCATGTGGGATTTTCCCGGACCGGCGCACTAACCCGTGTCCCCTGCATCGGCAGGCGGACTCTCAACCACTGCGCCACCAGGGAAGCCCCCTTTTCACTTTTGGGTCACCTGATAGGGACGTGGGTCTCAACTAAATCACTTCTCTTCCCCTCCTACTAGACTCTCTGTGGTTCTTTCTTTATAGCCTTGGTTTTAGAAGGGCTGTCCTGCTGGTTTTCATGTTGTTCTCAGGGAGAGCTCTTCTATATACAGTTGCAGTTCTGATGTGTTTGTGGGGGAAGGTAAGCTCAGGGTCTTCCTAGTCTGCCATCTTGATCCCACGTCCACTCCATAAATGATTATTGTTGATAAATCTGTGCTTCTCAAATTGGAGGACACATAGCCTAGGAGGGTGCCCAGGGCACCAAACTTAATGCGTATTCTTAAAGCATTAATTTCACTACATGTTCAATAATGTCAAGCATTATTTGTATTAAAACAAACAAAGATGGAGTAAAATTTGTATGAATTCAAAGATAAAATGAGACATGAAAAGACTTTCAGCCTTGCAATATGCTAATTAGATTTACATTCCAGACCCTCTGAAGTACACACCCTGTTGGGGTTACCTCAGTAGGAAAATTGGGAAAACCTTGCCATAGGTCTTCTTCCCACTTATCCCAGGGTCTGGGGGACCTGCTAAGGCTGTGACAGGAATGATCTGACTCAGCCAGCCTTACGAGGCACCTTTCTCTCTGACGTAAAGTCAAGATTTGTACATCAACCGGTTATTGAGAGATGCTGATGGGATGATGAAGAGATCTCAGGAAGTTCCCATGTCCCTGAACATTGACCTATCAAGCCTTCGAAGAGCCTTAAATTTTCAACATAATTATTAAATTTCAAAGCAGATTTCCAGAGAGAAATATTCCAATTTGCTAATTTCACAGATTAGGAATCCAAGGACCTAAGAAGTGGAGTGATTTGCTGAAAGTCACTTAGCAATATAAAAATAGAATCAAAATGGATTTTAGTTTCCTTGTCCCTGGTCCAAAGCTATTACCTCTTTGTTTATCTGAAAGTAAGCAATTGTGCTACTGAGGAAGGAGATGTCAAACACACACACGTGCACGCACACACACACACACACACACACACACACACACTAACAGCCAAAGCAGAGGAGCCAGGAACAAAGGCATAAACGAATGGGTTTATGTAAGGTCAATTTGTGGGAGGGGGATGTGCAACACGGAGAGCTGTTCAGAAGACAGACCCTGCCCCACCCCTACCAACCTCCCTCAGCAGCCTGGAAGTCTGGAATTGCCAGGGGGTGGGATTCCAAAGGGCTCTGGGTATCAGTAACTGTGATGATAAAGAATAGCAATGCTGAGAGGGAGAGGACCTTCCAGAAAGGGAGAGGGAGAGCGTGGCAAGCTGAACGTGTTCTCAAAGAAGAAATGAAGCCAACTCCCAGCCCCCGCCTCTGTCTATGAAGTTCCCCAGGGCCTCAAACTCAATTCCTCCCCAGCTTCTTTGCAAAACTAAAGTAAACACACTGAGCACCGTTTACCAGAAGCAGCCAATGGTGCCCCAAGGAGCAGTATCCCTGAACTTGTAACGCTGTCTGCAGAGAAAATGCTGACGCGGTGTTTGAAACCTAGAGTTCAGGGGAGAGAGAGCCACTGGGCCAGAAAACTAATGAACAGGTATAGCAGTGTTTCGGCGTGAGTCTCCAGCAAGGACAGCACGTTCTGGCACCAGCCTGAGATCGGTAATTAGAACTGACATCTAAGAATCACAGTCTCCAGATCTCACTAAAATGATAAAATAGCCCAAGGTGACCGTGTATTCTGATCCTGGTTTCCAGCTATTTGCATTGAGTTGATGGTCTTTTATGGAAAACTTACTACTGTTACTAATAATAGCAGCCATATGTACTTCACTCCGTACCAGGCACTGTTCTTAAGCTTTTACTTTCATTTAACAAATCCTCAGCACAATCTCATGAGATAGATGCTATTATTATTTTCATTATACAAATAAAAAATTGAAGCTCGGAGAATATAAATAACTTGCCCAAAGTTGGTGGCTGGTCAGTAGTAGGACTGAGATTCCATTTTTAAAGTTTGTGTTCTTAACCTGTACCTTCTAGGCAGGAGTCCAGGCAGCAGGGCATCGGTGGGAACTACACAGCGTGTAATGGGAACAAGAGGCAAAGCCCCAAACCTGGGCAAGGGAGTCAAGGAACAGTTCCTGTGCAGAGATGCCCACTTAATCATCTGAAAGAGGAGGAAAAATTAGGTTGACAGTGAGTGGGACCCTGCAGAGGGAGCAGCAGGTACCATGACCTGCAGGGGGTAAAGTCTGGAGCATTTTCAGGTAAATGAGTCCATTTCAATATGATTGGAATGTAGAATTTGAAACGAAAGAGGGAAAATGTGAGGCTGAACAAGTAAACAGGGACCAATCCCCAAGGGGCCTTTAGTTGCCTTAACGTGGGGTGTGGGTGCTCTCTTTCTAATCCTTCATTTAGAATAAATGGATAATTTTAGATGACTTTGCTTTCTTTCCTGCATAGCATATGGAGATAGAATCGTTGACAAATTTGTTCAGCATTGGTAAGCAGTTTATCAGCATGTTGGCATTCTAGACTCTTGTCTCATTCCAGTGTAGTCTTCAGAAAAACCTTGAAGGAGAAAAATGTTTTCTCTGGCCACCCTGTTTCTCTTAATGATTATTTCTGCATTGTCAAGATTACTTCTCTTTCAGATCCTGTTTCAGTCGTAAAAGCCCATGAAATAAGTCTAATAGTTGCACTGGATTGATTCTCAGATGTGTAGCCCAGAGAAGCAGTGCCAGCTTGACGTGGTTAAGAGCATAGAGTACAGAAACAAACAAGGACTGTCTTCAGACCTAGCCTTTATCACTTCCCAGCTGGAGAACATTAGGCAAATGCCTTACAAAAGGAAGTGATAATAGCACCTACTTCTTAGCCTTAGACAGATGATTAAATGGTTAGCTGTATGTGAACTCCTTGGGACAGAGTCTGGCACATAACAAGTAGGTAGTAAACATCAGCTGTTATTGACATTTGTCCTAGAGAGATGGAGAGTGTGGTATTGGCAAAGTGCTGTGGAAATATAGAGGAAGGAGCAATTTATTGGGATAGAGAAATTTTCAGGAAAGATGCCACAGAAGATTTGGCATTTTCTACTTTTTTTTTTTTGGAGAAAAGACAGTGGTAATACCACCTTTCTTTCCCCCTCAGCATCAGAACAAGTAACCCTTGCCTCTGGAGGAGGCATTTTTTTGCAACCTTCTTGAAAGACAGTTCTAACCTGTAGATCACCAGGTCAAGCCATCTCTGGTGCAAAGACTCAGGACATCATTTATCTGAATCATGTCCTAAAAAAGTTGATGTGTGCTCCTATTTTAAGAAAATCTCATTAATAAAAATCTAAACTTAATAAGCCACAAGCCATATTGTAGCATAATTATTTACTTTATAAAATTCGTAGCAAGTTTGTTTTTTTTTTTAAATAACAGACTCTCCTTGAATGTTAATTTCCAGCATCTTGATTTGTACTTTCCATTGAACTGAAAAGACATTAGCTGTGGAATTTGAATTGCTCAGCTGTGTGGCACTGAGCAACGGACTCACGTTATTTCTAATTTTTACAACAGCTGTGAAATGTGCGATGTAAGTATTATTATCCATGTCTTGGAGTTAAAGAAACCAAGACTCAGAGAAGTTTTCATTAGTTGTCTTAGGTTACAAAACCAGTACATCATAGATCTTGGCTTAAAAACTAGGTTCCAGGGCCCATGCTCGTCTCTATGTGATACAGCTTCCAAGGACATAGGTTTAAACATTCTCCAGTAGGAAACATCATTTACCTGTTATTATAATCTCTCCCCTGAGAAATCAGAAGAGGTCTTTGAATCAGGAGAGGCTTTCAGGTTCTCATTTGTTTGTGCAGAGCCGCCTTGCTGCTTTTGGTCCTCTCTTTAACTTTGGTAGCAACACAGCCGTTAGCTTAGCTTCCCTTTCCTACCTAACTCAGCTTTCCACCTCATTTAACAAGAAGCCAGCTTGATGATGGAATTCTCTACTTTCCAAAACGTAAGATGCTGAGTGGAAATTTTACTCAATAACCCAATCCTTTAAACTTTAATTAAGCCTATTTCAAGCCTCTGTCTAAATTTGGAACTGACAACTTAATTGGTTGTCCAAGTAGAGGAGGAGAGAGAATGCTGTCTCTGACTAGGTTAGGACTTAGGACTAGAATCCTTTTATCACTGGCAGCAAAGACAAATCTCCGAAGTATAAACTGCTCCAGATAGAGTAAAATTGTTCCGTGATGCTCTCAGTTTGGGGGGGTCACTTCTGGAGATCATATTTTAGGCATTCATGGGTTAATCCCAATCATTCTTTTCCTTTGTGGTTGATATTGCTGAACCTTTGCCTTGAATCCATTCAAAAATCATTACCTTAACTGCTACCCACAAGAGAATAAATTCCTAAGATTTTGTCCAGCCTTATCTCTTCTTCCAGATCATGCTGTTCTCAATCTGTCCAACTAAGATGGGGTTACTTCCACACTGCCTAACAGATTACCGAGAGTTGGACACTGTCTGGCAAAACTTCACTGTTAGATTCCATGTTTCCTTAAGGCAATAGACTACTGAAAAGCAGTGTTTGTGTGTGTGTGTGTGTGTGTGTGTGTGTGTGTGTGTGTTTGCATGTGTACATATATTTATTTGACTGCAGCCCAACAGGTCAGGAGGTCTACTTGGACTTCAACAACACAGGTCTCTAAGAAAGGATGAGGAAAACAATGGAAAGCAAAACTCAGAATCAATACAAGCTCTCAATCTTGGGAATGTGTAAAATAACCAAGAAATTTTTTGCCTCCTCTCCAAATTAGTCCTCCTAATGATGACGCTTATGTGGAAGGAACACCAGCAAAGATAAACAAAAATGGCAAACTGAAAGGGGCGTAAGGGATTACCTAACCCACTTACCTTCCTTATTGGTGATTTCACTGAGACTCAGATAGATGAATTGCCCAAGGTCATAGAGGTAGTCAGAAAACCAGTAGTCTCTGATATTTAGCCTATGGCTCTATCCACCAGGATCTAGGTCACGTGTTCATTTTCTGTGGTCTAAATCTGTCATAATTTACTATGATATTCCTTGTTTCTTATAGTCACAGAAGTTAGAAATTACACTCAAGCATAGAGTCCGTGAGAGGCATGGATGCATCAACACAGTAGAAAAATAAGAGGTTGTACAGAGTGGGAGGTCATATTCTGGAAATTAGAATGTTTTCTTGTCTTTTAAACTTCTACTATACTTAGATTGGGTGTTTAGGAGCTTTTAAAATGTAGTTTTATGAGCAGATTTTTGGTGAATGGATAACATGGTACCTAGAGATGAGAAAACTATTATGGTGGAGTTGAGATCGGTTCACTTCATCCAGTGACCTGCACATTCCTATGTTCGCAGGTAGACCAAGAAATTTCCTATTGCTTTCTGCTTGACTGTCTTGCCATCCATTTATCACATCTCACGTATGAGAAATCTGTAGATATTAAGTGGCTTCTAATTTCTAGGTTTTTTTCCTCATTCAGATCCGTGTTTCCTGCAGGGAAGATATCATAGATATTGGACATGCCAGACATAGAACTGAGGTCTAGGAGTCTGTGTTGAGGGTGGGTCTTTCTCAGCGGGCTGTGCTGAGTAGCTTGTTCCTGTCAGCTCTGGCATCTTTGTATATGTTTTGTGCCACCCCTGGTCAATTAAAAAATGGATCTAATATCCCAATTCCCCTTGGCTTTGCTTCAGCCTGTCCGAGCTGTTAACGTTTGTCTTTTTCTAACTCTCTATGAGCAGGGCTGGTTTTAACAAAATTTTAAGGTTGGAAAAGTTGGTCTTGACCTATATCTCCCCTTTCTGTGCTCTTTCATCATTCTTGGCTTTCCCCTGTCACATCTCTGCAGGAACAAGATCTTCAACGAGCTATGAGTTCATATCTAAAGCACTATTTCTTTATTCCATTCATCCAACAGTTTTTTTATCGAGCACCTACTATGTTCAAGGCATTAGATATTTGCCTACCATATTCATAATTTCTGTCGTAGGCTCGTATTCCTTGTACTACCTCTACATTTTTTGTCATATCGCCTCCAAAATAATTTAATATTTTTCTTTGTAATCAATTCACTCTTTACTTAAATTTATATCAAAAGTAGAGTTTGGAGTTTGTGTTACTCACCACAAAGGCAAACTTGCTGACTCTGTCTTCCACATCAAACCCAGCAGATGCTAGAGAAGTTATTGTTCATGTGAGGAATGTGGAGCTTCTCTTAGCAAGTGGCACAAAACTGTAAACATTCCTCAGGAGGCTTAAAGTCTGAGTTTCTTTTTAAGTGGAAGAAATGGCACCCTGGAACAACTTGGAAGGGTTAGGTGGAGGGTCCCAGGTACACTGTTATTTCTCTCTTTCAGGTTGCCTTGAGAAGCCCAGGCTGGAAGTCATGACCTGGTAGGGCACTCTCTTGGCTGTAGCTGAGGGCAGTTCCAACATAGTAATGCAAAATCTGGACGGCACCCACCATGTTCCCAGAGCCCTAAAAAGAAAGGGGTTGGAATAAATATCTACACACTGCCTCAACACCCTACCTTGGATCATTAGATCTGCCCCATGTGTAGCATGATCAAGAAGGCTATGATAAAATCTAGGCATGATTGAGTCACATAAAGTTGACCCAGAGCCCTGATGGGATAGGTGTTTATCCATCCAACGGTTATTTATGGAATGGCTGCTCTACGCCAGGCATTGTTCTAAGTGCTGCAGGTATTAGTAAACGGTACAAATTTCCCACCCCCAGGGATTTACATTCTAAAAGAAATAGATAATAAATGTGTGATAGTTGGATAATTGACCGTGAGCACTTTCTCCTGTGCTCTCTCTTCAGCATGGGCCAGACAAGTGCCACAAAAGGTGAGTATCTCTGGATAAAAGACAGCCTGGGCTGATGTGACAAATGATGTCAAGGGAGAGAATGTAGGTCCCAGAAAAGAGTAGAAATGGTTAAGCAGATTATATCAATAGACAATCTACCTAGGATATAGTTCCCTTCCTTTTAAATCACAGCTAGAAGAACAAGGCTAGGGTTAGACGTCACCCTTCCCAGAGGCAAAGATTATAATTTGAGGGAGCTGACCTTGTAAAAGAAATATCAATAAGACAATAATAAAATTAAAAAGTTTGCACAAAATATTTGATGACAATAATACAAGGCAGCAACAACAAATACATAGTAGAGAAAGCAGAGCTACTGGAGCAGAAAAAGCAGGAACTTTGAATAAGCACAATACATATCCTTAGGGAAATAAGGAAATTTATTGCAAGCATGAAAAAAGGGCAGATATTTTAAAAGAAGAACCATTTAGAGATATTGGATGTGAAACAATGTAATTATTTTAATAAAGGGTTTTATAAAAAATGTAAATAGCAAAATAGCTACAAAGAATTAATTAATGGGCTGGAAAATCATGTTGAGAAGATTATCCAGATCAAGGGGATGGCATAAATAGAATGTAGTTGAAAAAAAATTCAGAGAGATAGAAGATCAAATTACAGTGCAAACACTCTAGAAAGAAACATTTGAAAAGACAATGTAGGAAGGTAATCTTTGAAGAAAAAGTGAGTGTTTTCCAGAACTAAAGAAAGACACATGACCTTAGATTAAAAATGGTTTCAGAGGGTGAAGGAGCACACAATAAACAGATAAAGAAATAAAACCACACATCCAGACACAGCAGAGTGTTATTTAATGAATGGCTTCCACAGTGAAAAACAAATCCCCTCTGAAGCCACAGGCAAAACATAGTACCTCAGATTTCTCAGAATCAACAAGACAATGAGATCATGTATTGTTGGGGGGCTGGAGAAGGAACAGATTTTAGATTATCCAGAAAACAGATAGTTCAGATGATTGGGCAAAGTAAAAATCTTTCACCTTATCACTCACAGACCTCAACTAAAGTAATTTTTTTAAATAAATTTATTTATTATTTTATTTATTTATTTTTGGCTATGTTGGATCTTCGTTGCTGTGCACAGGCTTTCTCTAGTTGTGGCGAGCAGGGGCTACTCTTCGTTGCAGTGTGCGGGCTTCTCATTGTGGTGGCTTCTCTTGTTGCAGAGCACGGGCTCTAGGCATGTGGGCTTCAGTAGTTGTGGCACATGGGATCAGTAGTTGTGGCTCATGCGCTCTAGAGCACAGGCTCAGCAGCTGGGGCCCACAGGCTTAGCTGCTCTGCGGCATGTGGTATCTTCCCAGACCAGGGCTCGAACCTGTGTCCCCTGCATTGGCAGGCAGATTCTTAACTACTGCACCACCAGGGAAGCCCTAAAGTATCTTTTCTAGCGTATTCCCTACAAAATTATGTTAGTCCACAAGGAAGCAATGATTATAAAAAGCAGGAATAAATAAGGGCATTAATAAATATTATTTGTTTTAATAAACAGTGATTAAAGGAAATATATATCCACAACACCTAATCTACAACTTAATGTCATATCAAAACTGGTGAGGTGAATTGTAGTAGAGAACAAAGGGAGTTAAAAGTCGGCCAAGGTTCTTATCATATGAGAGAGGGACACATAGGTATTAAAGAAATTGAGGCATTGGCCAGGGAAAGAGAAATATATGCTTTAATAAGAGAATTGTAACCATCAGAAAATGCAATGAAATGCATAAGTTTAAACAAGCAATGGGGAATAAAAGGAGGGAAGGACAGAAGGAAAAAAATAAGAATTGATTAATCTAAGCAATAAAAATTGTTCCTAGGGCTTCCCTGGTGGCGCAGTGGTTGCGAGTCCGCCTGCCGATGCAGGCGACATGGGTTCGTGCCCTGGTCTGGGAAGATCCCACATGCCGCAGAGCGGCTGGACCCTTGAGCCATGGCTGCTGAGCCTGCGCGTCCGGAGCCTGTGCTCCTCAAAGGGAGGGGCCACAGCAGTGAGAGGCCCGCGTATCACAAGAAAAAAAAAAAATTGTTCCTAGATACAAACCAGAAAGATAGTGGAAATCATTCCAAATTCACACATAGGTATTATAGTCAATAAAATGGATTAAAGACAGATATTTAGAAACATAGACTCAGAAAAGTTTAAAAGTCCAGTATATCCTTTTCTTTTTTCTTTTACTTAAAACTAGACAGAAAGAGTGAAAATAAAGATAAGATATGGGAAAAGAGATAGTAGACAAACATGAAACATGAAAATAAAGCTGGAATAATTGCACTTTTGATATCAAATAAAATGGAATTAAAAAGTATACACACGCCTATATATTATGCATACATCTGAGTTAGAAAACAGCATAGAACACAGATTGGCACAGCTCAATAGAAAAGATAGTTGTAATTATCATTAATATTTTTATTATAAGACAAATTATAGACAAATCTCCTATTCAGAACAATTCCACATAATCTGTGTAAATATTCTGCCTTTAAGGAGAAGGAGTATAACTACCTTTAAGTGTGAGAACTTGTAATGACTTCCTTGCAAAGAGTACAGTATGGAGAAGGGGGGAAAGTGTAACTGGACAGTGGAGAAACTGACAAATATTAACTACCTCAGTCAGGTGATCAAGATTCATATCAGCAGATGAAAGTGGCACGTTGCCCTTGTGACCTTCCTCTCCCAAATCTAGAACCTCAGTTTAATCATGAGAAAAACACCAGACAACTCCAAACGGAGCAACATTCTATTGATAACAAAATACCTGGCTAGTGCCTTTCAAAAGCTGGTCAAGGTAACCGGAAATAATGAAAGTATGAGAAACTGTCAAGGCCAAGAGAAGCCTGAGGGAACTTGATGGTTAACTGTCATATGGAACTCTAGGCAGGATCCTAGAATAAAGAAAATAGTCATTGGGTAAAAACTAAGGACATCTGAATGGTGTCTGAACTTTATTTAATCATAATTTACCAACATTCATTCATTAATTGTAACAAATGTACCATGCCAATGTAAGTTGTTAATAATAGGGACACTGGTTGTCGGGTATATTGGATCACCCTGTCTTATCTTCACAATTTTTCTGTAAATCTAAAAGTGTTTTAAAATTGTTCATAAATGTTATCTAAAAGTGCTAGCTAACAGGTTTTTTGTTTTGTTTTTGTTTTGTTTTGTTTCGTTCTGTTTTTTTTTTTAAGGATCATAGTCCTAAATGTAAGAGCTAAGTCTATAAACCTTTAGAAGAAAACATGGGAGTAATTCTTGGTTAGACAATGGTTTCTAGATATGACACTGAAAATATTAGCCACAAAAGAAAAAAATACACCAAAATTAAAAACTTATGTATTACAAACTATACATCAAGAAACTGAAGAAACAACCCACCAGAAATTAGAAAGTGTTAACACATGATATATATCTGATAAGGGAATTCCATCCAGAATATATAAAAACTTGTACAACTCAATAATAAAAAGAAAACCCAATTGAAAAATGGGTCAGGGATCTAAATAGACATTTCTTTAAGGAAATAGACATTTCTTTAAAGAAAATATACAGCCAACATTTATATCATTAAATGTTAGAGAAATGCAGATGAAAACCACATTGAGTTCACTTCACATCCACCAGTTGTGGCTAAAATAAAATGTTGTCTAGGATAGGGAGAGATTGGAAACCTATATATTATTATTATTATTTTTTTAGTCTATAATCCATGATTTTACACTACTATGTATAAAATAAATAACTAATGAGAACCTGCTGTATAGCACAGGGAAATCTACTCAGTGCTCTGCAGTGACCTAAATGGGAAGGGAATCCAAAAAAGAGGGGATATATGTATACATATAGCTGATTCACTTCGCTGTACAGCAGAAAATAACACAACATTGTAAAGCAATTATACCCCAATAAAAAAAAAAAAGGAAACCTATATATCATTGATGGGATTGTAAAATGATGCCGCTGCTTTGGAAGTTCCTTAGTTTAGCCATTCATTAAAATGTCAAACATAGAGTTACCATATAATCCAGCTGGTCCACTCTTACGTATTATATACCTATGAGAAATGAAAACACATGTTCACACAAAAACTTGTAAATCAGTGTTCATAGTAGCATTATTCATAAGAGCTAAAATACAGAAACAACAGCAGCCAATGTCTACCAACTGATGAATGGGTGAACAATGTGGCATACCCATACAATGGAATATTATTTGGCAATAATAAGAAATACTGGTAATGCTACAACATGGATAAATCTTGAAAATATTATCCTAAGTGAAAGAAGCTAGACGTAAAAGACAACATACTGTATGGTTCCATTTATATGAAACGTCCAGTATAGGAAAACTCACAGACACTTAAAATAGATTAGTGGTTGCCAGAGGTTGGTGGTAGGAGAAAAAGAGGAGTAGCTTCCGATGGGTACAGGTTTTTGGGGGGTTAAGAAAAATGTTCCAACTTAGTCGTGCTGATTGTACAACTCGTGAATAAACTAAAAACCACAGAAGTGTGAACTTTAGAAGAGTGAATTTTATGATTTGTAATTACATTAGAAAATTTGAAGACCATAAATACTTGTTTGAGAAAACAGAACACATTTCTTCTTTGGCACACGTGAACCATTCTTCAGAACCAACAATGTATCAGACCACAGAGGACTTTCAATAGATTCAAAGACTCAGCACCTCACATTATAGTCTTTGACCACCATGCCGTAAAATTAGAAATTAATAACAAAAGAACACAGTGTTCCCATGTGAACGGGAACTATAATAATCGTGCCTCTAAATAACTCATGGGTTAAAAAGGAAATAAACAGGGAAATTGTAAACTATTACAGCCAAGTAAAATGAAAGCGGTGTATTTCAAAATGTATGATGTGCTCCTAGAGAGTAACAAGAAGGAAATGTATAGCTTTGAGTGTAATTATCCGAAAACAAATGAGGCTGGAGATACACGAGGATCAATTCAAGAAGCTAGAAAAATAGAAACAGAACACATTTCAAGCAACAAAAAGAAATGAAATAATAAAAATGAGGCCAGAAACTGTGGAGTACAGGACAACAGGATAATTCTTAAAGTTCTCTGAAAAATGAAATGTAGCAAATAAACACATGGCTAAACAGAAGAAACATAATAATAAGCAAATGAAAAAGAAAAAATGTGAAAATCTATAAAATATAGCAGATTGTACAAAAGCACAAAATGTAATGAACAATTATATGCTAACAGATTGGGTAACCTAGATTAAGCAATACATTTTTAGAAAAACACGGTGTCAAAATACAAGAAAATATAGTAAAACATGCATGAACAATAGCCATCAGAAAATTGAAGTGGCAGTAAAATCAAATGCATCCCTGCACTCATACTTCCTCCCCATCCGTCATATATTTTCTCGCTCGTTTCTTGAGCTACTGGCTCTTCTCCCTCCACTTGCCAGATTGCTCCTTGCCTGATCTTTTTTAATAGCAAGTAGGATTACAACCCACCTTGCTTATCACTATGAGCTAGCTTCCTAGAGGTTTAAGTGAAGTTCATAATCTTTGGCTTATTCTTTGCCTAATCATTTTAAACTATAGTTCTGGAATAGGTTGCCTCTCGAAGCCTTTGCCCATCTTTTTCCCTCTCCCTGGAATGGCTCTTTTAACTTTTCCACCGTCTTCTATTTCCTATCTTTTAGAACTCGGCTCCAGTATTATCTTTTCCTGGAAGAGAGAACTCACCCCCACTCTACCTGAATTTTACTCGCTTTGCACTCCTGATGCAATCTGCACATGAGTAAGTAGCATTTGCTCTCATAAATGTAAAACCAGCATCACTTGCTGTAAAGAGAAGGTAGGTGAAAAAAATAAATACTTTTTAACATTTTATTTTAAATGGGTGCTGCAGCCTGCTCTTGCCTCTCTGCCTGAGATCTATTCTCAGTTTATTAAAAGGATTTTACCACCTGTTGGACAAGGAGTAAAAAAACAAGCACTAAACCAAGATGTTTCTCTTTAATGTTACAGAAAGACTGAGAGAGAAAATTGTAAGTGGAATAATTGCCTTAATTTCACTGGACATCATATTATGTCTCATACATAGGCGAACAGAGATTTGCCTAAGATAGTATTTCTGCCCTCAGGGAGTTCCTGTAAGGCGCCAGCTTTGCTATGGTATTTGTATTCACTTGGGAGTCTTTTAAAGACAAAAGAAAAAATGAAGGAAAAACGACAATATGGACTGCCCAAAAAATCACGGGCGAATTTCAGTCAGGAGGGAGCCAGCTGAGGGCGAGTGGTGCCACTTAACGTGTACCTTGTAAACAGGTTGTTGGCTTCCTGCTCCTGCAGTGGATGCTGGCTGCTGATTCATGATTGTGGATAGTGCAGCACCTCTAAAGTCACCATGTGAGAGTGAACTTGCTCTGGCAAACTTAATACTGAAGAGAGATGAACTTGGTTGATCTGCCCAGGCAGGCATTGTTCTTATTTTTCTTCCGGACTCCATGCAGGTCTCTCATGAAGTTGAACACTAGCTGAAGAGAATTATCATTTCCAGTGAATGGTGTGTATATGTGTATGTGTGTGTGTAATTTATTTATGGATTTTTTTAAGCTATATAACATGTAAAGTTAAGCATGCATGACGTTTTGAGGTTCCTACATTTCTTTTGATGGTAAAAATTAGTTTTAAAGGAATTGTTGAAATACACTTGATTTTCAGATCAAAAGCACCTCCAAATGTTATCATCTTTCAGACATGATAGATTGGTTACTCCCATTTAAGTTAAGGTGATTTCTCATTACTATATGGAACATTGATTTTACAGAAGCTCTAAACCTTAATAAGATAAAAATTTTGGCAAAATATTGCCTTGCGCTCAAGTATTTCTTTAATCTGAAAAGAAGTTTAATTAAACCTCTAAGGCACTAAGAAGCTAAAGTAGTCAAACATTAAATCAGATGGCCTGTCTTGACAAATGATAAAATCTCAAAGTTAAAAACCCATAGAAGTCATCAACATGGTGTGATAGAAAGGAGAAGGTGAATCACAATTGTGGAATTATTTCCATGGACCCTACCCTTCATAAGCAGGATCAGGATATAGAAGCCCAGAATGCATATTTAATGTCCAAGGTCAAGGAGATATAAATGGTGGAACAGAAACCAGAATGTACATCTGTCTGTCTCTAATACGTTTTTGTAGTGCCACACCACTAATTTCATCCAGTGGTAACTTCAAAGTTGGAGCTGGAGATCTTGCTCTCCTTAACAAACTGCATGGGACATAAAACATAATTCACCCATTCTAAGTTCAGTGAACTCTGACCGTGTACTCAGTATTGTAACCACCACTATAAATCAGAATGTAGCTTTAAGCACCAACATTCCAGTAATTACCTTAAATAAAAGTATCAAAATACACCAGTCAGAAGACAGAGATAGGCAGAGTAGATTTTTAAAAATGACCCCACTATTAAGCGCTTATTTTTAAAAAACTCACTTTAAATTCAACAACATAGATGGGTTAAAAATAAAAGAATGGAAAAAAGGTGCACTGTACAAATATTAATTAAAAATTAAGGAATGGTGTTTAATGTTTAATTAAAAACTAAACAATGGTGAAATATCTGAAAAAGTAGGAAATACAAGGGAATAAAACAAATTTAGAGCAAAGACAATAGAGAAAAAGAGTTATTACATAATGATAAAAGGACAAATCATTAGAATGATAACTATCCTAAATGTGTACACATCAAACAACGGAGCCTCAAAATACATGAAACAAAGACAGAGGGACCTCCCTGGTGGTCCAGTGGTTAAGACACTGGGCTTCCAATGCAGGGGGTGCCGGTTCGATCCTTGGTCGGGGAGCTAAGATCCCGCAGGCTGCACGGCATGGCCAAAAATAAGTACATAAAATTTTTTTAAAAAGAGCTGACAGATAACCTTTCTGGCTTTATCTATAGCTAATTCACTTAACTATATCTATATCAGGTATCCTTCCTTTTTGCTAGTTTCTAAACTTCTCAAGCAATTACATAATTTTATGCAACAGTATTTTTTAAAATTTATGTTGTTCCCTCTATTTTTTATTGAGGCATAGTTGACGTATAATATTATATTACTTACTGTTGGATAATGTAGTGATCTGAAAATCACATTTTGAAATAATTGCCATGACAAGTCTACTAACTGTCACCATACAAATTTACTACGGTATTATTTACTATATTCCTTATGCTGTGTATTACATCACTGTGACTTACTTATTTTATAACTGAGATTTGTATCTCTTAATCCCCTTGACCTATTTCACCAAGTCCCCCAACTCATTTCCCCTCTGGCAAATATCAGTTTGCTTTCTGTACTTATAAGTATGTTTTTTGTTTGTTTTGTTTTATATATTCTCCATACAAGTGAAATCATACAATACTTGTCTTTCTCTGTCAAACTTATTTCACTTAGCATAATACCCTTTAGGTCCATCCATGTTGTTGCAAATGGCACAATTTCATTCTTTTTATGGCTGAGAGATGTTCCATTGTGTATACATACCACATCTTCTTTATCCATTTATCAATGGGCACATATGTTGCTTCCTTATCTTGGCTATTGTGAATAATGCTACAGTGAACATAGGAGTACATATATCTTTTTGAGTTAGTGTTTTTGCTTTCTTCTGGTAAATACCCAGAAGTGGAATTGCTGGATTTTAAAGTAGCTCTATTTTTAATTTTTTGAAGAATCCTCATACTGTTTTCCATAATGTCTGCACCAATGTACATTCCCACCAGCAGTGCCTGAGTTTTCCCTTTTCTCCACACCCTCAGCAACACTTGTTATTTGTTGTCTTTGTGATGATAGCCGTTCTGACAGGTGGGAGGCAATAAATCATTGTGGTTTTGATTTCCGTTTCCCTGGTGATTACTGATGTTGGGCGTCTTTTCCTGTGTCTGTTAGCCATCTGTATGTCTTCTTTGGAAAAATGTCTAGTCAGGTCTTCTGCCCATTTTTAAATTGGGTTGTTTGTTTTTTTGATATAGAGTTGTATGAGCTGTTTATATATGTTGGATATTAACCCTTTATCAGACATATTATTTGCAAACATCTTCTCCCATTCAGTAGATTATGTTTTCGTTTTGTTGATAGTTTCCTTTACTGTGCAAATAGCTTTTTAGTTTGATTTAGTTCCTTATTTATTTTGCTTTTGCTCCCCTTGCATGAGGTGACATTTCCAAAAAGATATTGCTAACACCAATGTCAAAGAGGTTGCTGCCTGTGTTTCTTCTAGGAGTTTTATGATTTCAGGCCTTAATCTTTCTTTAATCCTTTTTAAGTTCATTTTTGTATATAGTGTAAGAAAACGGTCTAGTTTCAGCCTTTTGCATGTAGCTATCCAGTTTTCCCAAAATTATTAAATGAAGAGACTGTCCTTTCCCCATTGTATACTTTTGCCTCCTTTGTTGAATATTAATTGACCACATATTTCTGGGCTCTTTATTCTGTTCCATTGATCTGTGTCTGTTTTTGTGCCACTACCATTACTGTTTTGATGACTGTAGCTTTGTAGTATAGTTTGAAATCAAGGAGCATGATACTTCCAGCTTTGTTCTTTCTCAAGATTGCTTTGTCTCTCTAGGGTCTTCTGTCATTCCATAGAAAATTTAGGATAATTTGTTCTAGTTCTATGAAAAATATCATTGGTATTATGGTAGGGATTGCATTAAATCTGTAGATTGTTTGGGTAGTATGAACTTTTTAACAATATTAATTCTTCCAATTCATGAGCATGTACATCTTTCCACTTATTTGTGTGATCTTAATCTCTTTCATTAATATCTTATGGTTTCCAGAGTATAGGTCTGTCATTTCTTTGGTTAAATCTATTCTTTGGTATTTTATTCTTTTCAATGCAATTACAAATGGTATCATTTTCTTGCTTTCTCTTTCTGATAGATCATTATTAGTGTATAAGAACACCACAGATTTCTGTATATTGATCTTGTATCTTGCAACTTTACTGACTTCATTTAATAGTTGTGATAGTTTATTGGTGGAATCCATAGGGTTTTTTAAATATGTAGTATCATGTCATCTGCAAACAGTGACAGTTTTACTTCTTCCTTTCCAATTTGTATGCCTTTTATTTCTTTTTCTTGTATGATCACTGTGTCTAGGACTTCCAATAGTATGTTGAATAAAAGTGGTGAGAGTTGGCATCCTTTTCTTGTTACTAATTTTAGAAGAAATGCTTTCAGTGTTTCATCATTGAGTATGATGTTAACTGTGGGTTTGTCATATGTGGCCTTTATTATGTTGAGGTATGTTCACACTAAGCCCACTTTGTTGAGAATTTTTATCATGAATGGATGTTGAATTTTGTCAAAAGTTTTTTCTGCCTCTATTGAGATGATCATATGATTTTTTATCCTTCATTTTGTTAATGTTGTATATCACATTGATTTGCAGATATTGAACCATGCTTGCATCTTTAGGATAAATCTCTTGATCATAAATCATACTTGATCATGATGTATGAGCCATTTAATGTATTGTTGAATGTGGTTTCCTAATATTTTGTTTAAGATTTTTGCATCTCTATGTTCATTAGGGATGTTGGCCTGTAATTTCCTGTCTTTGGTTTTGGTATCATGGTAATGCTGGCCTTGTAGAATGAGTTTGGAGCAATTTTTTCCTTTTCAACTTTTTTGGAATAGTTTGTGAAGGATACGTATTAACTCTTCTTTAAATGTTTGGTAAAATTCCCATGTGAAGCCGTCTGGTCCTTGACTTTTGTCTATTGGAAGTTTTTTGATTACTTATTCAATTTCATTACTAGTAACCTGTCTGTTCAGATTTTCTATTTCTTCCTGATTCCAGTCTTGGAAGATTGTATATTTCTAAGAATTTATCCATTTTACTCTATGTTGTCCAATTTTTTGGTGTATAATTTTTCATAGTAATCTCTTATCCATTATATTTCTCTGGTGTTGGTTTTCTCTCTCATTTATAATTTTATTTATTTGGACCCTCTCTCTTTTTTTTCTTGATGAATCTGGCTAAAGGTTTATTAATTTTGTTTATCTTTTAAATAACCAGCACTTAGTTTCATTGTTATTTTCTATATTTTTTAGTCACTATTTAATCTATTTCCACTCTGATCTTTTTTATTTCCTTCCTCCTACTAACTTTGATCTTTGTTTGTTCTTCTTTTTCTAGTTCCTTTAGGTGTATTTATTTGGGATTTTTCTTGTTTCCTGAGATAAGCCTGTATTGCTATAAGTTTCCCTCCTAGAACTGCTTTTGCTCTGTCCCATAGATATTGGAGCATTGTTTCCGTTTTTTATTTTTCACATAGGATTTTAAAATTTTATCTCTGATTTCTTCAGTGACCCAGTGGTTGTTTAATAACATGTTGTTTAGACTCCATAGGCTTATGATTTTTCCATTTTTTCTCTTCTAGTTCTTTTCCAGTCTCATACCCTTGTGGTCAGAGAAGATGCCTGATAAGAATTTAGTCTTGTTAAATGTATCGAGACTTGTTTTGTGGCCTAACATACAGTCTTTCCTGGGGAATGTTTCATGTGCACTTGAAAACAATGTGTATCCTGCTGTTTTGGGATGGAATGTCCTGTATATATCTATTAAGTGTATCTGGTCTAGTGTGGCATTTAATGATATTGTTTCCTTTTTGATATTCTGTCTGGATGATCTGTCCATTGATGTAAGTGGGGTGTTAAAGTCCCCTACTATTAATGTATTGTATTACATCAATTTCTCCATTTATGTCTGTCAATATTTACTTTATACGTTTAGGTTCTCCTATGTTGGGAACAAATATATTTACAAGTGTTATATCTTCTTGTTACCTTTATCATTATGTAATGTCTTTCTTTGTCTCTTTTTACAGTCTTTATTTTAAAGTCTATTTGTCTGATATAAGTATTGCTACCCCTGCTTTCTTTGTGTTTTTTATCCATTAAGCCACCCTCTGTCTTTTCATTGGAGTGTTTAGTCCATTTATATTTAAAGTAATTATTGATAGGTATGAACTTATTGCCCTCTCCTTAATTGTCATCTGGTTATTTATGTTGTTCTTTCCTTTTCCTTTCTTCTTATCTTGCTCTGTTCCCTTTTGATTTGATCACTTTATTGTTATGTTTGCACATCTTTTTCTTTATTTTTTTGTGTATCTATTATTGGTTTTTGGTTTGTGGTTACCATGAGGTTCTTATACAACAACCTATGTATATAGAAATCTATTTTCAGTTGATGGTCACATAAGTTTGAACACATTCTAAAGGCATTACTTCTTTATTACCACTCTGTCATGTTTAATATTTTTGACATCATCTTTTACATCTTTTTTATTTTGTGTATCTGTTAAGTAATTATATCTATCTATATATATAGATATAGATAGATAGAGAGATAGAGGGATAGATAGATCTATCTATCTATCTATAGACAGGATTTTACTAGTTCTTTCCTTTAACATTCATATTAGCTACACAGGTAGTTGATCCACTATTTTTATTATATTTTTACATTTACTGGTGACTCATTTCTTTCATAATTTTCATATTTATACCTATGTTTTTTTCTGTTTAAACAAGTCCTTTTGACATCTCTTGTAGGGTCAGTTTAGTAATGCTGAAATACCTTAGCTTTTGCTTGTTTGGGAAGCTCTTTATCTGTACTTCAATTCTGAATGATAACCTTCCCAGATAGAGTATTCCTGATTGTAAGGTTTTTTCCTTTCAGTACTTTGAATATGTCCTGCCACTCCCTCTGGCATCTTAAGTTTACACTGAAAAGTCAGCTGATAGTTTTATGAGGGCTCCCCTATATGTAATTAGTTGTTTTTTTCTTGCTGCTTTTAAGATCCTCTCTTTAACTTTTGACATTTTTAATTATAATATATTTTGGTATGAGTCTCTTTGGGTTTATCTTGTTTGGGACTGTCTGTGCTCCCTGGACTTGAATATGTTTCCTTTACCATGTTAGGAAAGTTTTCAACCACTTTTTGCTTCAAATAGGTTTTCTGTCTCTTTTTCTCTCTCTTCTTCTTCTGGGATGTGAGTGTTAGTACACTTGATATTGTACAAGAGGTCCCTTAAACTATCCTCATTTTTTGGTTTCTTTTTTCTTTTTGCTGTTCTGATTGGGTGATATACTCTAGCCTGTCTTCCAGAGTGCTGGTCCTTTCTTCTGCGCCATCTAATCTTCTGTTGGTTCCCTCTAGTGTATTTTTCTTTTCCATTATTGTATTCTTTACCTCTGATCAGTTCTCTTTTTTATTTGCTCTCTCTTTGTTGGAGTTCTCACTGTGTTCTTCCATTCTGCTCCTGAGTTCAGTGAGTATCCTTATGGCCATTATTTTGAACTCCTTATTTGACAGGTTGCTTATCTCTGTTTCATTTACTTCTTTTTCTAAAGTTTTGACAAGTTATTTTTTGGAACATATTCGTTTGTCTCCTCATTTTGCCTAACTCTCTGTGTTTGTTTCTGTGTATTAGGTAAATCAGCTATGTCTCCTGGTCTTGAAAGAGTAGCTTTGTGTAGAAGATGTCCTGTGGTCCTCAGAAGTGTAGTTCCCCCTGGTCACCAGAGCCAACTGCTCTAGGAATGCCCCTGTGTGTGTGCTCTTATGGGCAGGCCATGCTTGCTGTGGGTGTGCTAGTGTGTGAGTTTGGCACCCAGTGTGGCTGGCTGTAAGGCCCTGTTGCAACTATTGTGGGTGGTTGGGTGTAAGGAGCTAGCCCCTGGGGCAAGAGCTGCTTTGGGAGGATGCAGGTGCTGGCCATGGCCATCCACTGGGTTTGGCCATGTTGGGAAACTACTTTGGAGGGTCTCCAGGGCTGGCCTATATTTCCCACCATGACTTTCAAGGCAGGGGGCTCTTTAGAGGTGCTCTGGTGGTAGCTAAGCATTCCTGCTGGGACTGGTGGGACAGGGGGCTTCTTTGGAGAATTGTGCTAGCTGTGTCAGGTCCACAGGTGAATCTGGGGCAGAGTAAGTGGTGATAATAAGTTAGATGGGGAGAGTCAGAAATGGTGCTTGCCAGTGCAAGGCCAGCTAGAGGGTGAGCCTCAAACATACAAAAAAATCAAAGTTCCAACAGATCCCTGACTCTCAGGTATACGCTCTAAAATTATTTAACGAATCTCCTTCATGTAAGACAGGTAAAAAAAAAAAAAAAAATTCAGAGAAAACTTCTAACTCTCTCACCTGAGAATATGTCTGTGAAAGGAGCCAGATTTGAAAAACGCTGTCCCAAATGATTTTTCAGGCTGCTGCCTCTGCCCTGAGATTTGGGGGAGTGACTTTCTGCATGTGCCCTTTTAGAGTAGAGTCTTGGTTTCCTACAGTGCTCTGGCTCTCTCAGATGTTAAGTCCCTCTGGTTCATGTTATGGGGCCTCATCTTCCCAGTGCAGGTCTCCTAGGGTGAGAGGCCCAAGGTGGGATTCAGAATCTCAGCGGGGACTGCTTATGTTATGCCCTCCCTCCCACTTTTGTGTCACAGTGCTGGGGTATAGATCCCGGCCAGACTGTGTCTCTGGCCCTTCTACCTGTCTCAGTGTGGTTTTTCCTTTTTATCTTTGGTTGGTTGTGGAAAATCTTTTCTGCTAGTTTTCAGATCATTCTCAGAGATAGTTTCTCTACATGTAGTCAGAATTTTGGTGTGTTTGGGGGAGGAGACAAGCCCATGATCTTCCTATTCTGCCATCTTGTCCCAGCCTTTCTCTATTCCCTCTATTTTTTTTTTTTTTTTTTTTTTTTTTTGCGGTACGTGGGCCTCTCACTGTTGTGGCCTCTCCCACTGCGGAGCCCAGGCTCCAGACGCGCAGGCTCAGCGGCCATGGCTCACGAGCCTAGCCGCTCCGCGGCACGCGGGATCTTCCTGGACCGGGGCACGAACCCGTGTCCCCTGCATCGGCAGGCGGACTCTCTACCGCTGCGCCACCAGGGAAGCCCCCTATTCCCTCTATTTTGAACACCCATCATCTTTCAATATCCAAATGAAATACAATTTTAATATTTCTCTGTACAATTTACCAATGCCAGCAACAGGTTTATTTGTTCTTTGCTTTGTTGTGAATGTACTTTATGTGCGACCCTATTGAGTAACTGTAATTAGCCTGTTATTTTACAGGCATCTGCTTTGGGAGGGATGCTTTTCTGCTTGACTGTGAGCAGTTCCTGAAGAAATGGGAGCTGTGTCCTATTTTTTTTTGTACTCCCTAGGACATAACATCAATATTATTTGTTAAATTTAATAATCTTGATTTTGTTGTTTTGCAATATCTAGGAATGTTCTCTGAAATCTTAAATATAAAAGTTATTTTCAGTGCTGTTTATCAGTGTTGCAGGTTGTGTGTGTTGGAAGCAGATGCTTGAGGGGATCTTTGGCAGGTGTTTCTTACACTGTTCACCATGTGCTAGACTCCTTTACCTCTAAGCCAGTGTTTCTGAACCGAGTTTATCCCAAGCCTCCTAGGATGAATCTATAGTTGGTTTTCTGCTACAGCCCAAAAACCAAATTATTTTGTTGATGTTGACTTTATAGAGTTTATATTATGAAATCAGTAGATATTAATACTTTGAATGTGCTTTTTAAAACTACATGCATCCCCTGCTCACCATCCCCACCCCGCCTCATCCCGTCTTGAGAGTCACTGCTGTGGACCTGTGTTCTCAATCTTGACAACTCAGAGATCTCATAGGAAATGTTCAACAATTCTGTGAAAGTTTTGAAAACCTAACTTGAGAAATTTCACATGAAAGGTTAAGCATGTTGGTCTTCATTAGCCACAGGGATCAGAGGTACAAGTTCAGATGCTGTGATCATATGGTGACGCTGTTATATAAGATGGTCATCCTGGTAATCGTGAACAAGTGTGTACTAATTTGATTTAGATCATCAACAAAAGTAAAATGCAAAATTTAAAACATTCAGAGAAAACTTCCAACTCTCTCACCCGAGAATATGTCTGTGAAAGGAGCCAGATTTGAAAAATGCTGTCCCAAATGATTTTCTCTTCTTTTTTCCCCACTTTTTGAAGACTTAAGAATCTCTGACTATGAAGTTTGTTCTAGAATTGCAAGATTAAGTTAATTTCCTTCTGCAGTCTCTAGTGGGAATGGTTAATTTCTTTTCTAATAAAGAAGTGTAGGTAATGAAAGAAAACAATAAAAAGAAGGAGTTTGATGTGCAAAGTATTTATTAGGAATCAGTAACATTGGAAGGGAGAAGGATGTGGATCTGCAATGATGTGTTACAAGAGCCTTCACTAACTGGGCAGGGTTCGCTCCAGAACTGTCCCTTGTTGAGCTGAAATGGCCGGGTCTTCTGCTCAGTCAGTCATCTGGATGTGGGCTGATTCCAGAAGGGGATGACTTTGGGTGAGGCAACTCTGCAGGTGAAGCACATGCTACAGGAGTTGATAGCTGGAGGCTGTCTGCCCTCAGGTAGAGTGACAAGTCTTTCTTGGAAGGGGGATTTGGGTGGCACATCTCCAGGTCTGCCACAATTAGTAACAGTAGTTAATATTTATTGTTCACCATATGCAGGAATACTACAAAAAGCCTTTTATGCACATCATCTCATTAAGTCTCACCTTCTCCCCCTAAAGTAGGTATGATTATTCTTCCTATTGTACAGATGAGACAACAGACTAAGAGGGGGTAATTGGCTTGTTCCAAGTCACACCACGACTTTAAGTGGTAGAACCTAGATGATAATGTAGGCAGTCTGACTCCAAAGCTGAAGCATTTAACCACAGTGGTATCCTGTGAGATATACACGGTACTTAACTGCGACTCCTTGAATCTTAATAATCAACATATAATGGATACTTTTCTATTAAGGAAAAAAGGAATGTCCACTTGCCTCCCTTTCTAAATGCATGCGGTATATTTCATTTAGCAGAGCCTTTTTGTCTGTTTGTTTGAGCCAAGTGTGGTGTAGCCTGATATAAGAAGGATTTCCTTTCCTGTCTCCTGCAAATTCCATAAATGGATATGTCACTGGACCAACATTTGAGGTAAGTCATGAGTTAGCCCCACCTGCCTGCCATGTTTGTGTTAATGGAACACACTGCTAGAAGTGCTGAGAAGCTGTGGGAAGCCAGAGTGTGGCCATCAGCATTTCTAGGCTGTCCAATTTATAACCTTCCAGGGACTCAGATAAAAGTATAGCAGTCACAAAGTTGCTTTCAGCTGAAGAGCTTTTCAAGATAATAATTCACCTTTAGATTTCTGTGCAGCTATAGGTAACAGCATCAATTAGCACTGACAAATTCAGTGGTGGACCTCATTTTCCCTCATTTATCTTTTGATAGATCTTTATTAAATAACCAAATAACTTCGAACAGGTGTGATTTAAAAAAAAACTTTCCTTGTCCTTCTCAATCTTATATGTCTATTGACAAGGTAATAAAATATATGTGTATTTTTTAATTTTACAGATTTCCAGTGATTTGATATGTATTATCTTTTTTCTATGGATAACATAAATAAAATAAAGATAGACGGTCCCAGTTATTATTAGAGGTGATAATTTGCAGTCTAAGTGTGTTGCCATGGATACCTAAGAACCCCTCCCCCCCCCAAAGACTCAGGCCTGGGAGTCAGGCCCTAATCCTGAGGTGCTTTTCAATAGCACCAGCTGTCCAGAGCCTGAAAGGCGTGGCAAATTACACCATTATTAGAGTGAAATGGTATGGCTAAGCTAATTATTTGTGGGCTTTAGACACAGGTGTTCATGAAAGACTGAACGTGCACTCCTAATCAAGTCTGATTGGGCCAGAACAACAGCCCAGCATGGGACTATCAAACAATTGTTTATAGTGTCTTTCATTTAAATAATAAAAGAGACCACTGTAGGCCTTCTGTTCAGTACAGTTTTTAATGTTGCTCTGAGTTTGTCATTACAGGTAATCATATTTGGTGTTTCCCTTTGACTTAGTTCAGTCATGGAGATCTGTTTTCTAATAATAATTTACTTGATAGTCACACAATAATTTGATGTATTATACCCATTCCATGACAATTTCCAGTTAATGCTGCTTTTAGTGAGTGTACCTTAATTTTACAGAACTGAAGACTAGAACTTTATCGCAAACATTGTGTTTTGGCTATTTACTCATTCAGAGAGTCATTAATTCCCTGCGTATTTCCATTTTGTCATCTGTAACACTTCTCTGATAATTTTTGTGCTCATAGTATAGTAGCAAGATTCAAAAGTATACTTAAAATTTTCCGTCTCTTAATAGTGTTTGATTCATCTAAAATTTGAGTATCATCAGTTGGCAAAATGCATGTTTGGTGGCAAATGTTATATGGAGTCATTGTAGCTTGATATTATACTAAGTATGATAAATGACTCTGCTTAACAAAGCAGACCCAAATTTCCCTATCTTTGCTTTTTTAAAATAATGAAAAGTATACTTCTTTGATGTGCATAGACCATAAAGGAGTTTACATTCAATAGTTTAAAAACAACACTTACAGAAGTAACATAATGACGTAGTAGATTCATTACCCTGACACTATTTAAGGAGTCGGTTGGCCTACTTTAGTTACTATTGCTAATACAGCCCATGGGTATTTTATTTTATTTTTTTAATTATTATTATTTTTTTGCGGTACACGGGCCTCTCACTGTTGTGGCCTCTCCCGTTGCGGAGTACAGGCTCCGGACACGCAGGCTCAGCGGTCACAGCTCACGGGCCCAGCTGCTCCGCGGCATGTGGGATCTTCCCGGACTGGGGCACGAACCCATGTCCGCTGCGTCGGCCGGCGGAGTCTTAACCACTGCGCCACCAGGGAAGCCCCCATGGGTATTTTAGAAAGTGATACGATTAGCACTGCAACATAACAGTGCTGGAAGAGCAAGTTGGTATTTTGTTTTATTTTCATTCCACATTCTCACAAATGCTTGTAAATTCATGAAATGTGAAAACATACTTCTTTAGAGAAGTAGCCTCTGCTATCACAATTGGATGAAGATGTACTTACCCACTCTTTGGAGGCAGAGACTGAACTATTAAGAGAGACAGATGATCTCACAAATGTATCTATGTGCAGATCAATATGATGGAGCCTACCAAGAGTATAGATATATTTTCAGATGATTAACAGCACCAAGTTTTATCTCTGAATCCATTCAGTTAGGGTATTCTTCCTCCATACATGGGAGGAAAGCGGGAGTTGGTAGTTTCTGGAAATGATTATGTAGCATTTAAGGACAGTGAGTAGTAGCTTTTAAAATGTCTTATGCAAAGGCACAAGACTTCCTATATACAGGTAGAAAGCGAATATATCACTTGCCTACCCAGATCAGTAAGTATCACACACAAGGAAGAGTGTTCTCAGAGGCCATTAGAGGGAAACCTTGGCAGTGGCCACAATGAACGTGCAATGATTGTATGAATTATCACTCGGTTAAAATTTAACAATCATCTTCCAAACACCTACCATGCTTACAGCTCTTCAAGAGGAAGGACTGGCCTTAGACACAGTTAGGTGGCTACCAGCCATATTTGTTCTTATATTTTCATCGAATAAAATATATGTTTCTGCTTTCATCTCTCATAATACGGGGACAAAACTGTATCTCGACTTTTTGTAACCCTAGGGAGGGAGAAAAAGCCTACTCATTTTTTATGAGCGTAACATCCCTAGTGAAGGGTGATTCAAGATCGCTGACTATGAAAAGGAGTTTTGTGAACACATGTATCAATTAGGAGTAGCAAACTCCCAAACTCTTACGGGCAAAACACTTAAGATTATTTGTGTCCATATAACATGCTCGTATAAGGTGAGCAAGTGATTCTGCTCATTTTAGTCTTTAGGGGCCCAGGCTGATGGAGGCTGCATCTTGATTCCTGCTTCTTTAATCACCATAGTAGAAGGCAGGTAAATCATAACTGGCCCTTAAGGTTTATGTACTAGTGACACAAGATACTTCTGCTTACTTTATATTAGCCCAACAAATCACATGGCCAAGCTTAAATTCAAAGGGCAGTGTTCAGAAAGCAGACAGCAGAGAAACATTTAGTGATCACAAATAATTCCTGCTACAGCACCCTCTAAATCACTTGTTGCAAGTGAATTCTTGACAGACTAGAACAGCTCAAGAGCTACATACTTAACTAGTTCCTAATTAAAATGGGAATGCATCCAAAAGAAAGTAGGAAAAGAAATTGTATCAAGATATTAGACATGTATTATCTACCGTTTCTTCATCAAACAGCATGACAGAAATACAAAAAATATATCTATATTACATGTAGAACAGGGAGAAAGGTTCTTGGGAAAATTCTTAATTGCAAATATCTATATTAGAAACAAGAAAGTTTAAAATTAAATTATTTAAACCTTTAACTAAGGAAATGAGAAAGAATATTATAAAACAGTATCTGAAAGAAAGCAATTAAAATATATTTAGAATAGTAATAATGAAATTGAAAATATTTAACCAGTAAATTTAATCTGTTAAGAAATCTAGTTCATTTAACACATCAGTAAAATAGAAAAGCCACTGGTAACTGTGATCAAGTAAAAAAGGAAAAAAACTGTGATACGCAATAAACAATATTAGCTATGAGAATAAGTACATATATAGACATAAATACAGAGACAGAAAATTTAAAACTATTAGAGAATAATATGTACAAATCTATGCCTCTAAAAAATGTCAGTTACTTAAATTAACTCTTGAAAAGATAGAAAAACTGAAACTATGGGGAAAAAAATGAAAAGATAGTTGACACATAACATTTTATTAGTTCTAGGTGTACAGCATAATGATTTGATACATGTATATATTGTGAAATGATCAGCACAATAAGTTTAGTTAACGTCTATTACCATACCTAGTTACAATGTTTTATTCCTTATGATGAGAACTTTCAAGATTTCCTCTCTCAGCAACTTTCAAATATACAATACAGTATTTGTTAAGTATAGTCACCATGCTGTAGGTTACAACTCCAAGACTCATTTATCTGATAACTGGAAGTTTGAAACTTTTGACCATCTTTACCCATTTCACTCACCTCCTCTACCCCCAACTCTGGCAACCACCAATCTGTTCTCTGTATCCATGAGGGTTTTGTTTCTGTTTTTGGATTCCATATATAAATGCAATCATGTAGTATTTGTCTTTCCCTGTTTGACATATTTCACTTATCATAATGCCCTCAAGGACTATCCACATGGTTGCAAATAGCAAGATTTCATTGACTCTTATGGCTGAATAATATTCCATTGTTTATATATGCCACATTTTTTAAACCATTTCTCCACCTGTGAACACTTAGGTTGTTTCCATGTCTTGGCTGTTGTAAATAATGCTGCAATGTACGTGGGGGTGTATATATCTTTCTGAGATAGTGATTTTGGAATTTTGGGGGGTAAAACCCCAAATTGCTGGATCTTGTGGTGGCTCTCTTTTTAATTTTTTGAGGAACTTCCATACTGTTTTGCATAGTGGCTTCACCAATTTACATTCCTTCCAACAGTGCACAAGGAGTCCCTTTTCTCCACATCCTCATCAACACTTGTTATTTCTTGTCTTTTTGGTAATAGCCAGGGGTGAGGTGCTACCTCGTTGTGGTTCTGATTTAAATTTTCTTGATGATAAGTGATATTGAACCACTTTTCATGGACCTATTGGCCATCTGTATGTCTTCTTTGGAAAAGTGTCTATTCAGATTCTCTGCCCATCTTTTAATTGGATTTTTTTTCTATTGAGTTGTATGAATTCTTTATATATTTTAGATATTAACCCCTTATCAGATATATGATTTGCCAATATTTTCTTCCATTACATAGATTGTCTTTTCATTTCGTTGATGGTTTCCTTTGCTATGCTGAAGCTTATGTAACTCCACTTGTTTATCTTGCCTTTGTTGTGTTTGCCTTTGGTGTAAAATCCAAAATAGCATTGCCAATATCAGTGTCAAGGAGCCTACCCCTTATGTCTTTATCTAGGATTTTTATGGTTTCAGGTCTTACATTTAGGTCCTCCATCCATTTTGAGTTGATTATCGTGTATGGTATAAGAGAGTGATTCAATTTCATTCTTCTGCATGTGGCTGTCTGGTTTTCTCAGCACCATTTGTTGAAGAGACTGTCCTTTCCCTGTTGTACTACTTGATTCATTTATCGTAAATTAATTGACCATATATGTGTGGGTTTATTTCTGGCTTTCTCTCCTGTTCCATTGATCTATGTGTCTGTTTTTTGTGCCAATACCATAGAGTTTAGATTACTGTAGCTTTGTAATATAATTTGAAATCAGGAAGCATGATGCCTCCAGTTTTGTTCTCTTTTTCATGGTGATTATGCTGACTATTTGGGGGTCTTTTGTGATTCCATATGAATTTTAGGATTTTTGTTCTGTGAAACAGAATTTTAGGATTTTATTTCTGTGAAAAATGCCACTGGAATGTTGATAGGGGTTGCATTGAATCTGTAGAATGCTTTGGGTAGTATGGACAGTAGTCAATGTTTACAATGATTCGAGGTTACTGACATTTTAATTCACTGTTGGTGGGAATGGAAATAGAGAATACACTTTAGGAAGGCATTTTACAGTCTGTTATTGTGCATGTCTTCAAACCCAGCTATGTCAAATTCTAAGATTCATCTTTAGCACAGAAGAAACTCTTGTACATTTTCACAAGGACAATTAATGCTTCATCATTGGTAGTAATGAAAAATTAAAAGTGACCTACATGTCCACCAAATGAAAAAGGTATATATAAAGGCATATGTAATGAAAAAAGTAAATCACAAAACATTATATTTGGTATAGATGTAAAGCAAAAAACGGTAGATAGATAATAGATATACACTTAGATGATTGAGATCAAAGTACCCTTGGTAATAGTTAAAATTGCATGTTTTATCTAGAAGGAGAAGACTGTGACATCTACATGGTTGGTCTTTAATATCCTCTCTACCACAATAAGTCAAGCTTTGCCCAGGGTTTTAATTGTCTCATAATATCCCTCCCTAGGAAATTTTCATTTTAACAGGAAAGGTGAGGGAAGGGATAATACAGGTGATCTTGATAACCTTAAAAATATATTCCCAGGCAGTGAACACTCAAGCCCGTGGAAAGGTTAGTCCTGATTGGAGGTGATGAGCAGAACATCAGAACCCATGGGAGCAAGCAACAGTTAATAGAGGGCTTCAGCTGTTAAACAGAGGAGTGAAGATTTTTAACTGTCAGGTACGCACAGAGTCACTGGATGAAAAGTAGTTGAGGTGAGTAGTTGTAGGAATAATAATTTTTTCAGGTCTCCACGAGGGCATGAAGATAATAAGGAGCTGGACAAAAATAGCCAAAACCTATATAGCAATGATTTTGAGCCAGGCTTTAATCTAAGCACTTCACTTTTATTAACTCATTTAATCCTCACAAAAGTCCTTTGATGAAAATACTGTTTCTATAGCCCCACCACCCTTTGCAGATGAAGAAAGGAAAGCAAGATCACCGAAGCAAGTAGGTAACAAAGACTTGAACCCAAGCATACTGGCTCCAAAGTGTCTACTCCTAGCCACTGATGGAAGCGGGAAAGTTGGGAAAACCTAAGTAGGGAGTTGATTGAATCTTTCATTTAAGATCTTGCACAAAAGGTCAGAGGCTGAGACGTGTGGAGGTAAAAAAGCACACCTCTCAGGAGACAGGGAGTGGTCACTTGTGATTCCCTAAATATCATAATTTCATGCTTCAGTATTTCTGCTGATGTTGGTTCTATTTCCTTAAATATTAATATTTCCTTTTTTAAAAAAATTCAATTCTGTGTATTTTCTCCCTGTGAAGACTTTCCTAACTTTACCCCTTCTTCTACAGATAATCCCCCAGGCTCCATCATACTCCCAGCATACTTCTGGCCTGAAATGAACAAACATGAGTGTTTTCATTGATTGCCACATCTGTCTTCCCCCTGGACTCTGATATCTGATCTCCATTGAGGCAGTGGCTATACCATTGAGTTAATCAGACTCTTTCCAATGGTGAGAAGCAGAACCACACTGTGGCTGGCTCGTTTCATGGGGTTCGTTATACGGATAAACAGAGAAGTAAGAACAGAAACTACTCCCAGGGGCCACCTGATATACTAGACTATTCTTCAGGACATAGCTCCTCTGTTGCTTTTTTTGGCCCCTTTGCACTGGGTAAATGCTTCCTCCTTGATGACAGTGCTGGTCTTTCTGATGACTCAACTTCTGTCTCTCTTACTGCACCTGTTTTTCCTGCTGCTGGCTTAATTTTTTTCTATGCCTCTCATATGCAAATTTCCCAAGAGATTTAAATTAGCCACCCCCCATAATAGTGAACTATTATTGAACAGCATTCAGGTACAAGGACACCTCAGAGATTACTGGCCAGTATATAGCTAGTCATATTTGTACCAGGCACTGATGCCTATCATGACCAAAGTAGTAATGTACGGTATGTAATGCCATATCTTAGTGATTCATGAGTGATAGACTATTTCTGGTTAGTTCCATCAAAGGCTTATTTAGCCATGGGGACATTAAGATCACCATGTCCTATACAATCATATAGCTACTTGTGTGTTCAAAGACTCTAACACAGTGCTTTTCATTTATCAGATACTCAATACATGTTGAGTAAGTGTGAACAAACATGTCTTGAAATGACAAAAGAGACACCAAAGAAAGCAGGAAACCAGGGGATTTCCTGAGTTCTTCATTCGTTCCGTCAAACTTAGCAGTTATTTATGAAATGTGTATTAGGTCCAATAGAAATCAGACAGTGTGCTGGGTGTGAGGGATGCAATATTGCAAAGGATAAGGTCCCAGACTTGGAGAAGTGGTCTAATGGAAGACACTGGCAAGTAAACCAACTATCACAATATAGTAATATTGTAAGTGATGGAGAGGAAGTTTATCTCCAGCTTGAGAAGACAAGTCTGGAGTAGTTTGCTTCCTAAAATCCCAAAAGAGAGGTAATCAGGGTGAGGAATTGGGATGTGTGTAGATTTTGCAAATCCTCTATACAGGAGTTTACTACAAAATCACTGAGTCGTGGAGCTGAAAGAGATTTTTTTAAAGTTTGCATTAAATTACTGTTTTCTAATTACTCTCCCTTGAACAATGGCTTCACATTAGGAAAACTCTTAAGCGAGCTGAAGGCTACCAAAGCACAATTATTGGAAAATGATCAAATGGCAGTATGTGAAAGATTAAGTTGCCTTTTTCCTCTTCCTTTTTTTCAAGTTAGTTAGCAGAACTGTGGAACTAAGCTCCACCTCGGTAGTTAGTAAACCGTATGGACTTCAACATATGTGCTGTAGGGCATTTAACTGAATTATCAAGATGTCCCAGTTTTCTTTTATCATTTCCAGAAAGACGGGGCTTGGGAATGATATAGTCTATACACCAGAGAAGCTTCAAATGCTTAGAGCTATTTTTTAGTACTTCTAATAGGACAGGTAAGATAACATCATCTTCCTAGCTGTAAAGCATACTTGGAGAGGGGATAGTAAATGGAGTTGATATTACTATGGCTGGGGCAAGGTTCTCCCTGTGTAGAAAGTTACTAAGGATTAGGGCGGGGGGAAAGGAGTATGTGGAAACACCAAATCTCTTCTAAAACAGTGGGAAGAATGATGAGGTAACTGAAGGCCATTTCACATAACCAAAGAAGGTGCTAAGGATGTTTAACTAAGACAGAAGTTTAAGGGAGAAAGGGATGGAGGTATGTCCGAAGGACTAGCACATACAGCGGGGAGGAGATTGGTCCTGGAATGTTCAAGAAGGCGATATTAGGATCAGGGGCGAACAATTAGAACAATTAGCTT
Organism: Tursiops truncatus; assembly: GCF_011762595.2. NCBI lineage: Eukaryota > Metazoa > Chordata > Mammalia > Artiodactyla > Delphinidae > Tursiops > Tursiops truncatus. Next base: position 66,849,698 of record NC_047046.1, read on the forward strand.
TCCTATAGTTCATTGACCTGCTTTTAGAGTAGTGATCTTCCTGTTCTGAGACGCAAGGAGATGACAGAAAGTCATCAGAATGAATCAGAAATGCTATAGAAGAGATTCCTGCATTGGTGCATGTAATTGGGGGGAGGGGGTGAAGGTGAGGCTGTTGAGATGCTCTCTTAATAGCCCCCTCCGAATATATGACTTCTTTATTGGAGTTAAGTTCAAAGCTTTGTGTTCCATAAGCTTAGCTCTCAGTGACTGGTCAAACTGCTCGATATATCCACATGTATTCATTTGTTCATGTAGATTCTGACTTGTTTCAAAAATATTTCCATCAGAAACATCTACCCTTATTGAGTAGGGCATTACTATCACCTCCTGGAGGCCCGGTTAAAATGCAAACATGATTATAATAACTCTTTAATGATCTCATTTGACCCCTCACAACGACCTCAGTGAAGGAGGTAGATGAGATATTATCCCTATTTTACAGATGAGGAAACATTTCAGAGAGACTATGCTACCTGGAGAATGGAAACAGGGCTCATTAGGAGATCATGAGACATTAAAGTAGATGGATGACTTCTCTCATCAGAGAAGCTGTAGACATGTGTTAGAAATCCCTATCAAACTGCTGTGACTGGACATGGGAACCTTTTTATTGGTTTGATGGACAAGAAAAATCCTGAGGATCTAGAGTCCTATGGGCTGGGCCAGCACAAGACCACTAAGTATTTAACACTGGTCAAAACCAAATTTTACCTTCTTCCGAAATCTTTATGGGGAGTGTTGAGAAACGTACTCTATGAGAGTTTACTGTGCTAGTAAGTTACATGTGTTTTCTTTTTTAAAATTTGCAACAATGCTCTGAGCTCCATATTAAATGTAAAACTTCAGTTTATAAAAGGAAACCATTAAAAAAATTAAGAAGACAAGCTCCGAATTCAGAGATTTTTTGAATCACATCCCGCTGTCCGGAATATATAAGGAATCACAAATCAACTAGAGAAAGAGGAATAACCCAACAGAAACGTGGGCTTTAAAAATTCCTCCAGGAAAACCTGTTTATTGAGCAAATCTGAAGGTATTAAATTTCAAGCTGCCAGGGAGAAGGTCACCTTGACAGTCTTCACGGCACTGCAAAAGGAGGAAGTTAGGAAAGGGTGTTTGTAGGGCTTTGAAGTCTGGGCTTAATGGTTTAGGTGGGTCTTTCACAGCAAGAAAATGCTTGGGATTGGGCTAGGTTTGATCCATAGTAATTTAGAAGTAGTAGAGAGAGGGCAAGGGTCTGAAGACAAGTCCTTTTGAGTAAACCACTGTCCTTATAAAAGAGTCATCTTTCCAGATGAACGAACTGTTTGCTCAGATACCTTGGCAAGCAAAAAGCCCCGCAGGCTAACCCTGCAGTTACGCTGACCCAGGCCACCTTGTCTTTTTAGCGTGTTACCTTGGGCCATCTCAACGGTTTTATATTGGGAGGTCTCAGTTTCAGCTCCACCACTGTGGCCGTTCTCCAGTCTAAGCTGGGGGATAGCTCATTCCCCTTTCAGGACATGGTTAGTCCAGATCCATGCCATTGATTGAGGTACTGTGATCACATATCACATTTCTGGTAGTGGCCATTTCTACTTTTATAAGTATTAGGTTTTTCTGTTCTTTCTGTTGGACGATCATTGCGGGATCACTTGACAGGGTAGGGGCTGAGCATTTGAAACTGGAGATTTGAGCAACACAGGGGAAACACCAAGAGAAAGATTTTGGTCAGTTTGCAGTTCACTTCTAAGCCATTCATCAAGGCTGCTCAAATTAAACTGGATTCTATCTCCAGTCTGAAACCTCCCTTCCCGCCCTCCCTCCTCCTGTCTCTGTTTCACAAATCTTTTTAATAGTAGTATAAATATCAAAATGTAAACACAACATTCTTCCCCTTAGATGGCATCTCTTCTACCTTGAGAGGCCAAAACCATATCTAGGCCTGCTCTGTTTTGAATTATCATGTGTTCAATTTCATGTCCTCTTCAAGGAGGTGTCCTTTCGCCCTCAAGCGTTAGCTAGCTCACTGTTCACTATGTGAACCAAGTAAATGTAAGATGCTCCTCAATTTCAGTTTTCTTGTAAATTATGAAATGAAGAAACTCGAGAAGAAAGCGGCTCAGAAGTCAGTCTCAGAGGTTAAGGTTTTACATCTTAAATTGAGAACAAATTTTTCTCCTTGTTGAATTGTAACCTGGAAAGCTCATTTGCTGAGAGGGCAAGCAATTGAGCCAAATGGACCACAGATGCTATCAGGAACGAACTAATCTAAACGCAAGCGCCAGTTTACCAAGGTAACAAACCCCTGTCCCTATTGTAGGGAGTAGGAAATAGGCTGCTTGCTTAAACTACTATGTTAAAAATTCTATAAGCTGCAAGTATGCTTAATTGATAAATAGTTCTATGGTAAACCAACATCATGTGTCATACTTAAGAGTACAATATTTGATGCATTCCTATCATAGTCTAAGATAATTCAGGAATGTCCACTACTAATGTCCTCTACTAATAACACAAATTAGTACAAATAACTAATACATTTGTAATAATACAAATAACTAATTATTTGTAATAATACAAATAGTTATTAGTTATTTGTAATAATACAAATAACTAATATTTATTGAGTATTTACTATGTATTTATTTACTATGTATTTACTAGTATTTATTGAGTATTTACTATGTACTATGAACTGCCATGAACTGTACTAATCACTTATTTTACTCACTTAATCTTCACATCGGTCCTTTGAGAAACAGACTACAGTCAGCCGGTTCTGCAGCCACAGATTCACCCAGCCCCAGATATAAAACATTCCCTTCTCCCCCAAAATCCAGAAAATTCCAGAAAGCAATACTTGAATTCACAGAGCACAGACAACTATTTACATAGTATTTCCATTGCATTTACAACTATTTACATAGCATTTACATTGTATTACATAAGTAATTTAGAGATGATTTAAAGTGTATGGGAGGATGTGTGTAGGTTATATGCAAATATTTCGCCACTCTAAATAAGGGACTCAAGCATCTTCAGGTGGATTTTGGTTATAGGGGTCCTGGAACCAATCCCACCTGGCGCCCTGCCCCCGCCCCCCCCCCCCCCCCCCCCAGGGTTAAGGTAATTTACTCAAGCTAGTTATCAGTGAACCAGGGTTTGTACTCAGGCAATCTAGTTGCAGAGGTTTTCTCCCTGTCGTCTCGGCCCGTTTATTTGGTCTCCAGCACGCTCAGGCCTACATCACCGGCGGCGATTTGATTTCTCATCTTGCAAAGCCGGTAGTGTCCCTCTGCGGCCACCATATCTGGTTAGTGAGCTTCCTTCCGGTCATTGCGTCCGTCACGTCCTTCTGAATCAGCTTCTCCACTGCACTCAAATGTGACCGCGGCACCTGGAGGGCTGCAGGACTGCGCAGGCGTGGCGTTGTTGGGTTGTCCTGGTCATGGTGCGTGGCGAACCCCACGTGGTCCACACAGCCTCCCAGCGGCGTGAAGCACAGGGCCGTCAGGGCCGTTGTGCATAGCAGCTGCTACGATGTGGGTCAGGTCACTGTACACGACAGCTTCTCCAGCGTGGTGGCCTTGGCTTCCGGGGTCAGTGACTGGATCCAGAAGCTGGGTAGAACTTTGCCCTTGTCCTTGCTTGCAGGGCTGCGCTTGCCCCCCGGGGTCAGGCATCATTTGAGCGATTCCCCGAGGCAGCCCTGGGCGTGAAGGGGTTGAGGGGTCAGCTCACAATGGCCACCCCCTCCAGGAAGCCCCGCACCTGGTCTTTCACCCCGGCCACTGCCGCTCTTTGTGCTTCTGGCGCCGCAGGTGGCCCAGCAGCTTCTGGCCGGCCTTCATCTGCTGGGCGTTCTCCTTTTGGTGCAAAATGTACTCCAGGATTGCTTCACTTATCCAGGAAGCCGTCTGGTGTGATGGTGAGGTTGGGGCAGGGCTGCAGAGTGAGGCCGCAGCAGTCGAAGTCCTGGACGGCATCCCGGCCCAGTCGAACGTTCTGGGTTCCGTAGCCTGAGGCCTCTGTGTCCTCCTTGTCATGGTGAGTGTGCGGGCTCTGCAGTGCTGCTGTTGCAGAGCTGCGTCTTCCTTACAAACGACTCCTTTTTTCTTCCTGGCTTCTTCAGATGTGCCCTTAAACCAGAAGGGAACCAGAGAATTGCGTCTTAGGTTAATTTAGCCAGCTTTCTTTTGACTGGTGTTTTCATGCTATATCTTTTTCCATCCCTTTACTGTTAACTTATTTATTCTTTATATTAAAAGTTGGTATTTTGTGGATGATAATTAGTTCTTGATTTTTATCTTGTTTGACCGTCTCTGTTTTTTACGTTTAGACAATTTACATGTAATATTATTATCGACAGGGTTGGATTTAAATCTACCATCCTGCTAGTCGTTTTCTATTTGTCCCATCTTTGCTTGGATCATCCTCCCCTATTTTCTTGCCTTTGGGGTTAACAGAGTAATTTTTTAAATGCCTTTGTTCTGATAAGCTCACCCTGTGTCCAGATGACCAGACTCTTGCACTTTTAAAAGAGGTGTTTTTCCAAATATGCAGATTATTTGCCTGGATAAAGTGAACTGCAAGAATTTCCTGACGATACTAGTGAAGCTATTTCTCAGGTTGTAGTCTTACCTTTCTGCACGAGGCTCTTCTTGAGCAAACAACTAATGTTATGTTGTCTCAGGTCATCCTAGCTCTCGGCCCAAATAGCTAGGTTTCATTAATTCACAGAGTAGGAAGATGGATGAAGTATGGCATGGTTATACACTTGAATATTATACAGCAGTGAAAACTAATGTAGCAGTGTGAATTAGCATGAACACGATAAATCTCAAAAACAGTGAAAAAAGAAATTGTTAATACCTATAGTAGGAAATCACGCCTGTTAATTGGAGAACATGTAAGTGATAAAACTCCACATAAAAACAGAGGAATGATGAAAATAAAATTCAGAAGCGTTCCTTGCCCTTTCCTCCATAACACAAAATGAGAGAAGGGTGTCATCAGGGAGAGTCAGATTGAGAGCTTCCAAAGGTGAGTGGACTAGTCAAGGTTCTTCAGCTTATACTTGTTTAAACTCTGTATGCTATATATTTTTGATTTTTTTTTTTTTTTCCCTGCGGTACGCGGGCCTCTCACCGCTGCGGCCTCTCCCGTTGCGGAGCACAGGCTCCGGACGCGCAGGCTCAGCGGCCATGGCTCACGGGCCCAGCCGCTCTGCGGCATGTGGGATCTTCCCGGACCGGGGCATGAACCCGTGTCCCCTGCATCGGCAGGCGGACTCTCAACAACTGCGCCACCAGGGAAGCCCTATATTTTTGATTTTTAAAGCTATTAATTAAGAAGGCAAAAATGCTAAACTTGTATAGTACTCAAAACATACTCTGTCACCTTCTTCCCTTTTCTATTCAAGTATCACCTGGCATTCAGTCTCCAGCGAATCTGGGCATTTTCCAATTGCTTCCACATGTTAGCCCTCAGTTTTACCCTGCAAGATAAGGAGAAATTGTTTTTATAACCACTAAAGTTCCTTACAGAAATAGAAGTTTTGGTTTTATAACTCTGTTTGAATCTTCCAAATGCAGACTTCTTATTTTCAATTAATTGGAATGTGCTAATGATTTATTTGTGATCCTAAGACTTCAATTAGGTAGAGTCTTAAATAGATTGGGTGTGATTTTCAGGTAGGTGGTAGGAATAAAGGTCAAGAAACACCTCTTTGTTTTAGTGAGTGGGTGGAAATACAAGCCTGCTAACCTTTTTCTTCCTATAAAAAGCTTCCCCTGGAGCTGAAGATTTTTCATGTGTGTCATTTTTGGTGTTCTTCCTGGAAGATTTGCCTTCGTAGGGATTACAGGTTTCAGGATACTGGAAACTAGATTAACTCTCTTTCCTTTAGTGCAGGAATTAATTAGTCTTTGGTTTCTCTGTGTGTAGTCTGCATTTATATTTGACACAGGAAAGATTTTCACAAGTATCTTTTTGGCAGACTGTGATTTGCTATGATTTTCCACAAGCCAACATTTCCCATCACAGAGATACTGTTACACCCATTAATCAAAGGCAGCATGTGTCATATATGAAATCTTGTACACACAGCTGTGGGGAGCTGGAGATAATTGTTAATGAACTTCAGTCACTCTGCCAGAGCACACAGCCTCTGACCGGCAGGAGCCTTGCTCCCGTTTTCCCTCTCATTCCCCCTTACCCTAAAACCTCACCCAGACCCTTTTCTGAAGACAAGCCACAAGGCCCAGACTGCTCATTTCCTAAGGATTTGTATTTGCTGGCAAGACAACTTAGAGGCAAGGCTATTGCATCTGACTAGAGCATTATGTCCCCAAAGACACAAGGCCTCCAGAAACCCTCTTCAGATGCTAATATTCACACAAAGTGCCGCTGGCCCCAGCTGGCCTTCACCTGCAGCTCTGACAGGCAAGAGCCTCAGAATGAGGTCCTGGTTTCCATAAAAATAGGAAGGGCACACATGGTAAATGGCAGAGATCTCGCCCAAGCTATAAAATTATTTAAAGTCAGATTCCAGACAGTTAAATCTAATTGCTGTGAACACAAAGCCCAGGCAGCAGTCCCCTTTCTCCTTTTTTTTTTTTCCAGTAATTCGCTTGAGACAGGGTAGCTTGAATCCTCTACTAATGCGCACACCTAAAATTAAATGATGCCACTAAATTTAAGATGCAGCTGTTGTTGTTAATGTTCAAACATGTTTTAAGCACAGGAGAAATGTGCTGTGTGGTAGGGCGAGAATATTAATGGGTCATTTAGAATTGTCCCTCTGTTTCTGGTTTTATGGGGGTACCTTGCTTAAATGTAGCATTATTGTTATTATTGCCGGTCTTATGGCTGATTTTCTGTTCCTGCTGGGTATAGTTTGCAGCCTATTATTCTTTCTGTAAAACAGATTTGTAAAGGAAAAGACACTTAATCCACCAACATATTCCGGGCGTTGGTAAACTGAGTACAAACCAGGAGAACTCCTTGCCTTATGGCCTTTTTTGGAACTAGCATAGAGAAGAGCTGTAGAATCCTTTCCCTGTCTATCCTTTCTTTTCACTGGAGATAGTACATAGGATATCACTGGCAGCAGAATGTTGACTAGGTTTCCCTTACCAGATCTCAACATTCTGCTCCCGCTTCTCCAGGTGCTAATTTGTGAGCACCTTTATTTACAGAAAATTATTGGTTTACAGAAAATTATTGGAACATGGGTTCCCTTGCTTTTTAAGTTTAGAGACTCTCTTTGACACTAAAAAATGTATTCATTTAAGATTTCCAGTGCCTTTTAGTTCGTATTGCCTTTGTAGGGGAGCAGAATTTACGACCCTACAATGTGTCTCTTTGGCATATTATTTGAAACTGCTTGTTTTCTAAGATACAGCGGACATGGGAAAAACTGAACACCAAGTAGGAGTTACCCTTTTGTAAGAAACGTTTACATTTGTAAGGGAGATCTCCACTTGTAAGGGTGTCTCCCTCTTGGTACCTGGAAGAGGAGAATGACCAAATCTCTAGAAACTCTTATCAGTGGGGAAGACGCGGACTTAAATTTATGTAACAACCTTACCCTTGTTTACTGGGCTTTTCCTCCCATAACTGACTCATCCTCAGCATCCTCTTTTGTCTTCAGCTGAGGATGGTATTTAAGGTGAGGGCTTCAGCCAGGTTGGCCAGTTACTTGGTTTTCCTGGGTCTTTCTCATGTGTACATGTTGTTAAACTTTTGTTTGATTTTTTTCCTGTTAAGCTGTCTCATGTCAGTTTGATTCTTAGACCAGCCAGAAGAATCTAGAAGGGTAAAGGAAATTTTCTTCCTCCCCAACACCTTGGAATATACATAAGTAATAGGTATTCAGTAACATCTTAAAATGAACCTATATTTAGGTAATTGAAAATGCACGTGTGTGTGTGTGTGTATGAGAATTGCTGTACATACATGTGCGAGATGTTTATTAGGTCTTCAGATGGTGATTAGTACTTCTATGTGTGGATTCCAGAATGCCTCTCAGAATCCTTATGACGTTTCCAGGAGTCCCCTATCTCCTCTCTTGGTTAAAGAAATAAGAATCTAGATGGAGAAAACTCTAGGTGGGGAGTCAAGAGGCTAGAGTTTGGTCTGTATTCAGTTGTTTGTACTCCTTTTGGCATTTTAACCTCTCTCTGCTTCTGTCCGCATTGTAAATTACGATGGCTTACACCTGTCCTATTCATCTCATGGTTATAGTAAACGTGACATGCAGTTACCCAGTAGCCCCCTAAACCCACTATTCAGGGAGCTACTGTCTACTCAGTTAAGGCTTCCTACTTTGACAGAAGATAATGTACTTATAGGTATTCTCATGTTGAACCAGGTAAGGAAAGCTTTGGGATTCTTAAAAAAAGAGAGAAGAAAATATAATGTTAAAATCAAGAATTGGAGGAAATCTCAAAATACCTTAAAAGTGACAATGTTATTTTCCCTGAAATTCATCAGACCTCAGAAGAAAGATAATTCAGAGAAGAGGAACCAAAACTACTTTTTTTCTTCAACTTGCCGGTAGTCAGAAAACATATGTTGAGCACATGCTTCCTGCCAGGATAGTGCTTGGTTCCTGGCACTCAGAAACAGTTGCATTTAAATCTGCCTGTAGACTAGATAATTCCTACACCCAATATTTCCCCTTTGTTCTTGCTCTCTTTCCCTCCCTTCCTTTTTTTGCTCCCATATTTTTCTCGAGGAACAGCTTAACATTTATGAAATTAGAAGTATTAAATTTGACTACTTATTATTTGTAGATCCAGGTTTTGTAATTTCCAGGATTAATAATGCTCTTGTTAATGTAGTTTAGCCTTGAACATTTTATTCTTTGGGGTTTTATATCATCATCATACACTAGAAGGAGAATATGTTACTTTGCATGTTAAAATAAAGTTGTTTCCTATTAACACCAATTTTACTAAGTAAATAAATAGAGAAATAAATAGGAAAAATCCATATCTTCTAGCAGAGTCAGCTTAAATTGACTCTTAAATAGCACCTAAAAATAATTTTGGCATCAATTAATAGCTTTCTTAAGCCAAAAATGTTACCATTATATATTTGCTTTATGCTGATTAACTATTAGTCTTTAATCCAGTGTGCTGTTATTAATACGACCTCGCTTTTTGAGAAACTGAGGGATTCTGTAAAGTTGTAAGTAGATTTTCTCGTTGGTTGGTTGGTAAATTAAATGTTCTTTTCCCTTTGAGATTCCAAAGTTGTTTTACTTCACTTAAGATTGATCTTTAATCAGCTTCTTGTCCCCCAAGTGTTTGTAGTTCTGCAGTGGGCAGACTGCAAAACGAGGCAAGCCACTCTATTTCTTTGTAATAAAGTTTCCAGTGGTTTGGGGGAAAAATGGAAAAATATTAGAGGGGTAAGTCGGTGGTTACTTAGCACTGGCGCAAAGGAGTGAATTATACTATAAACAAGAGTTAAATATTTGGTAAATATGGACAACAATATCATTTGCTTAGAGGGAGAAAGCAGTTGGGCTATATATCACGGTGCTCTGTGGCATACTAGTGAAGAGGTTAAAACTTCTTTAGCAATTGTATGGTTAAGTTATAAAGACCACTTCCAGGAACATGGAGTAGATGTTTTTTTTTTTTCCCTATTCTCATATGAAATACAACTAAAAATCCTGGACATTATTGTGGTGTAAGTCCTGAAATTAAAATTCAGTATTATCTGCCTCAGCATCAGAAACCAGGAGGGCCTCAGGGTGATGAAAGAAAGCAAAGAGCTAAATAAATGGAGATTGGAAAACTCAACATAGTAAAGGTTCCAGTTCTTCCCAAATTGATATACAGATTTAATGTACTTTCTTTTAAAATCCTAACAAGATTCTGGGGGGGTATGTAGAAAAAAAACCATGAAATTTAAATGGAAAGGTAAGGAACTAGAATGGCTAAAACAGTTTAAGAAAGAAGAATAAAGGGGAAAGAATGTCTACTCAATTAATAATAGCTTAGTGATCAAAGCTACTTGGAGAAGGGATAGACAAGTAAATCAGTGAAACAGAAGAGTTCAAAAATAGACGGAGACAAATAAGCCCAGCTTTGACAAATTTGCAAAAGCCATTCAATAGGGGAAGGATAGCCTTTCCAACAAATGGTACTAGAGCAATTGGACATCCATAAGCAAGAAAACAATCATAAAGCTTCAACATCGTACCTTATAAAAATTGAAACCAAAGTGTATCATAAATGTATCATATAAAATGTAAAATTGTAAGAGTTCTTTTCAAAAATATAGGAGAAAATCCTTAGGATCTAGGGTGAAGCAAGGAGTCCTTAGATGTGACACCAGTGGAACTACCCATAAAAAGAAAAATTGGTGTATTGGACTTGATCAAATTAACAACTTTTGCTCTATGAAACGTGCTGTTAAAAGGCTGAAAAGAAGCTAAAAATATTTGCTAACCACTATCCAAGATGCGTATCTAAAATATATAAAGGACTCTTAAACCTCAATAGTAAAAACAAACAATTCAATTAGAAAATGGGCGATAGACTTGGAGAGACATTTCTCCAAAGAGGATGTACACATGACAGAAAAGCACAAGAAAATATATTTAACATTATTATCCATCAGGTAAATGCAACTTAAAGCCATAATAAGACATAACTACTTACTATTAGAGTTATTATAATAAAAATTAATGATGCTAACAGGGATGTAGAGAAACTGCGTCATTCATACATTACTGGGAGGAATGTAACAGTATAGCCACTCTGGAGGACAATTTGACGGTTTCTTAAAAAACTAAACATCCAACTACTGTATGATCCAGCAATTGCACTCCTGGATATTTATTCAAGAGAAATAGAAAACTTATGTTTACACAAAAAACTGATAAAAGTTTTCATAGCTTTTTTGGTAATAGCCAGAAACTGGAAACAACCTGTCTTTCAATTGATGAACAATTAAACAAACTGTGGTACATCCATACCATGAAATACTTCTCAACAGTAAAAAGCAACACCCTATTGATACACACAGCAACTTGGATGGATCTCCAGAGAATCATGCTTGGGCCAAAAATCAATCCCAAAGAATTGTACCAGGTATGATTCCATTTATGTAACTTTCTTGAAACGACGGAATTACTGAAACGGAGGGCAGATCAGTGGTTGCCAGAGATTAAAGACAGTGGAGGAAGGGGGAGTAGAGTGTAGAGGGGAATGTGAGGGAAGTGGGTGTGGCTATAAAAGGGCGAGATGAGGAAGCTTTCTTGTGATGGAAATGTTCTGTATCTTGACTGCATTAACGTCAGTATCCTGGTCGTGACATTGTACTACAGATTCGGAAGATGTCATCATTGGGAGCATCAGGGTAAAGGGGACATGGTATCTCTCTGTACTACTTTTGTAACCAAACCCAGGTTCGGCCACTCGAGGCTCATAAGCCAATCATTTGAGAGGCAAGTGTCAGTAGAAAGGAAAGGTGCTTTGATAAGAAAATCCGGCAATCTGGGGAGATGGTGGACTCGTGTCCAGAGACCAACTCCAAAAATTCTGCTCAGCCATGACAGTTTCTAAAGGGAAACATGAGGGGGAAGAATCTCAGTGAATCATCGAGGCGGAAGGTTGGCTTCTGCATCATTCTCCATTTAGTGCAGGCTGGCTGACTTCCTTCACTTGTTATCTTGCCTGCGTGATCTGCCCGCAGGACTACTGAGGGGGCTGTTGCAGGGTGGAGAGCAAGTCAGTTTTTAGCCCCTAATTCCTCATTCTTCCTTCTTTTTATCTAGGAAAAGAATCAATAGGTTAGACAAGGCATGGTGTGCCTTCAGGAGAGCATAAGTCCAAGTTAGTTTCAATTGTTTAGTGATCTCATTCCTATAATTAAGTTCTTTTAAGGTTAGAGGGGAACAGAAATGGGCAAAGGGGGAAGGGGCGTAAGAGCTGCTTTCACTTTTTCAAACTGCGTAGGAATATGCAATTGTCTCAAAATTAAAATTTTAAGTAACTATAAATATCTGGTTGTATTCTCCTATAATTTTTATATAAACGGCTTTATGATTCCACAAAGATGCCTGTGAAATTGGAGAATGGTTTTCACGATGTCATATTAATCCCAGGTGTACAGTTTCTTCATGATCCCAGTTTGTAATTGTCTTGGGTACCTTTTTAAAATTCATGTTTCTTCTGGTTTCTTAAGGTCAATGCTCTCTTTCTTACAAAGGATAGGCTCTTGTTGAGTCAACAATGCTTTCAGCGGACACTGCACATTAGAGAAAAGCCAGCAAAGTTCTCCCAGGCTGGGCAGCCTTTCACCTCCACACCCCTGGAATGAGTCTCAGTGGGAAGTAATGCGGCTCATTTGCAACCATCGTTTAATAGTCATAATAAAAAGAATGCTCAGAGGAATGGAGTTGAAAGCCCATTCGTCATATCAGTAAACAACATTCGCCTTTAAAAGGGACCTCCTGTTTTTGCCCGTTAAGTGCAGAGGTTCTGGTAGCTTTTGATTTATCACCTCACATTTTCGGCCTGCCCTTTTCTTTAAATATATAGCACGTTCAAATCCCAAATCAATATGCGTGGTGTTGTATTGAATTTAAGGCGAGCAGCGACAAGAAAAAACATAGTCATGAGACAATTTTTTAACCTTTTATTAAATGACAGTCTTACTAACAGGCTAGAGATAACAAGGTGCAAGTTTTCCTATTTTATTTCTCCTCCGAAGTTTAGCACCAGGAATTTCAAAGTCACACCCACAGATAAGACCACAAAAGTTTGGCTCAATGAACCCCTGCGATGCCATTTCATGCCTCTATGGCTTTGTTTATTCTGCTTCCCTGGCCTGGATGACTGTTAACCTTTCTCACCTGGCTAACTCAAACCTATCCTTACCTCAATTAAATTACCTCTAATAAATCATTAACCTCTTCCTCCAGGAAGTCTTCCTTGACTGCTTGAGGATGGGGTAGAGGCCTTCCCTGTCTCTTTGTACCCCAGGTAATATGTAATATCAGAGCATTTTTCCATATTGCGTGGAAAATCTCCATTAGGCTAAACACTTTGAAAAGAGGAGCTGTGATTTATCTGTTTATCTAGTTTTCCCCAGTACTTTACACAGTGTGCTCAGTAAATGTTGGAGGAATCTGGGCAGTGGTGAAACATTTACATAGTGGAATTGACAAAAAAGTGGGAGCAAATCACACAAGAAAACCAAATGAGTTTATTAGATTTTTTGTACAGGGAATCTAGTTTGGACCCAATGGATAACACAGATGTGGTTTAGTGGGTACTTTCCGTGCCTGAGCTTTTCTGAATGAGGAGAGTGACTTTGATATTTTCATTATTACTGCAGGATTGAAAGTGCCATAAGGACAGAACTCTGTTGCTCCTGCTTTCGGAATTGGCCCTCGAACAGTGTGTCTTTGCTCCCAACTATGATTATTTCCTTATATTTTAAGTGATCTATTTGATTACTACAAGTAGAATTGATGACTCAGAGTGTGCACAGGGAATATTTTTTTACAATTTAAATATTCTATGGAAAGATTTTAAGAATTTGTACCTACACTATCCATCAGATTTCATTCTTTTTTCAATGCTGGCATTGTAACTTTAAAAAATGGGTGAAAATTGTAATTTTCATTCATATTATAATTTTCACTCATATTTAAATATGGATTAGAGGTTAGTACCTATCATGGAGTCAGACACACCTGGATTTGAAGTGCAGCTCCATAATTGCAAGCTGCATGACCCCAGGAAGTTTATTGAATAGATCTAAGCCTCATCTCTAAAGTGGATTAATAAATGGTACTCACCTTGTAGCAAGGTTGGGGAAATATTCAGATAATGTGTATAAATTGTAAGTACAGTGCCTGACACAGTGCAGTTATTCAATAAGCATTAGCTTTTATTTTTACAAGTACTGTATCAGTCTTCCATTACCAGTAAGGTTGTGTATTTGGTGGTATCTGTTAAAATATTCTCTCTCTGCTTTTCAGTCCTTTCTTTCCAGGCCCTTTATTCAATCATATATTGGAATTAACGCTCTCTCTTTCTCTTTTTTTTTTAATTGAGTTCTAAAAGTTTTCCATACATAAAGGATAGCAAATCTTTGTGACGTGTGTATTTTGAGTAGTTTTACCTAATTAGTCCTCTGTCATTTAACGTTATCTGTAATATTTCGCTTTTTACCCAGAAAAGTAATGAACAGTTCTGCTCCCCAAACATTTTGAGCTCTCTGCACTTTCCTACCCTCTTTGAAGTTAAGCACAGTCATATGACTCACTTTAACGTGAGCAATAGCCATTATGTTATTTGTGGGCAAATAAATGCTTCAGCAGCCACTGTGCAACTCCCTCTTCCGCATTGATTGTGGCAGCATGTGATGATGGCAGAGATGGAGACAATGTCAGCCTGCGTCCCCAAGTGACAAAGATGAGTGGTACCTCCTACTTGCAAAATGTGTAAACAAAATAAACCTTTGTTGTATTGAACTCCTAAGATTTGGGGGTTGTGTATTACTGCAGCATAACCTAACCTATCCTTACAGATGCAAGGATATTTTTGCTAGATTTATTATTATTTTTAAAGGTAGTCACATTTAGCTATCTGTTCCTTAGAAGTACTGCCTTTGGTATTAAATGGATATTACGCTGAGAAAGTCCGGAAAGTCTGTTCTAACTATTGGAGTGCCCAAACATGGACTGAATGGCTTTTTGAGGTAGTAAGTTTCCTGTTTGTGAATAATTTTCAACAGTTATGGCTGTGTGTCAGGAGTGCTGTGTAGTTATTATATGTTATATGAGTGATCAGAATAGTTGACCTTTAAATTTCCTTCCAGCTGTTTGGATATTAAGAGTAACGCAGAGTTACTACTCAAGGAACTCGCCATGTACCTTAGTATTTGCAAAGATGAGGTAGAATCTGGGGAAAAGATTCTTCCATCTTTTTCCAAATAATCAATCATAAGTCTGCAGATAAAATAATCCCCAATTTTTAGGATAGATCTAAGTTTCCCTGTATATTAAAGCTCTGTGCTCTTCACAGTTTCTTCAGTGACTCAATTTCACCCAGACATACAAAATAAGAAACACTGCCTTCTTATACATCTTGAGCAGATTCCTTACTGAGACCATATTTTACTGTTGTTCTAGAGTTGTATAATATGTCAAGACACGTATACGGGATGTAGAATCCTACAGGCTCCATGAAAGGGGATTGTTTCAAAGAACCAAAATTAAAGTGAAGAGTATTTCTCCCCTACTCTGTCCAGGGCAGCACTTTAAGACATTGACATAGCGGGGTAGGGCAGCATCTGAACCACTAAAAGGTCTCACAGCAGCTTCCTTTCTTCTCCATGCCACCAAATGACCCTTGAGTAAAGAGCAAACTCTCCCATTCAGATGGGCTCCGGGAGCTTATTTTCCCCGTGTGATTGCCACCCCCTCCCTTTATTCCTCAGGTTCTTGAGTTTTGGTGGAAAAGATTCAGTAAGTTCAAGGCTAAACAAAGATAATTTGAAGAATTGTATAAAAACACTCTTCCAAACTAATACTTAGGTTCTTTGAAGAGAAGCACCAGAGGATGAGCTATTAAGAAAATGATACCCTCCACATCTTGGCTATTGTAAATAGTGCTGTAATGAACATAGGTGTGCATGTATCTTTTCAAATTAGTGTTTTCATTTTCCTCAGATAAATATTCAGAATTGGGATTGCTGGATTGTATGGTAGTTCTGTTTTTAGTTTTTTGAGGAACCTCAATGCTTTTTTTCCATAGTGGCTGCAGCAATTTACATTCCCACCAACAGTGCGCGAGAGTTTCCTTTTCTCCATATTTTCACCAAACCTTGGTGCTTCTTGTCTCTTTGACAATAATGATTCTGACAGGTGTGAGGCGATAACTCCTTCTGGTTTTGATTTTCATTCCCCTGAAGATTTGTGATATTGAGCACCTTTACATGTACCTGTTGGCTATCTGTATGTCGTTTTTGGAAAAGTGTCTATTTCAGGTCCTCTGTCCATTTTTAAGTTGGGTTATTTGCTTTTTTATATTGAGTTGTATGAATTCTTTATATATTTTGGATATCAATCCCTTGTCAGATATACCATTTGCAAATATTTTAACCCATTCAGTAGGCTACCGTTTCATTTTGTTGGTAACTTCCTTTGTTGTGCAAAAGCTTTTTAGCTTGATGTAGGCCCTTTTATATATTTTTGCTTTCTTTGCTTTGCCCGAGGTGACAGATCCAAAACTATATTGCTAAGGCTGATATCAGAGAGGTTACTGCCTATGTTGTTTTCCAAGATTTTTGTTGTTTCAGGTCTTACATTCATGTCTTAAATCTATTTTGAGTTTAATTTTATATGTGGTTTAAGAAAGTGGTACAGTTTCATTCTTCTGCATATAGCTGTCCCATTTTTCCCAAAACCATTTACTGAATTTCCCCATTGAATATTCTTTCCTCCTTTGTTGTAGATTAATTGACCATATGTGTGTGGGTTTATTTCTGGATTCTCTATTATGTTTTATTGATCTATGTTTCTGTTTTTGTGCCAGTGTCATACTGCTTTGATTACTGTAGCCTTGTAGTATAGTTTGAAGCCTGGGTACATGTCTATTGGTTGATGAATGGATGAAAATGATGTGGCATGTATATACAGTGGAATATTACCCAGCCATAAAAATAGTAAAATCTTGCCACTTACAGCAACATGGATGGATCTGGAGGGTAGTATGTTAAGTGAAATAATTCACAGAAAAACAAATGCTGTATGATTTCACTTGTATGTGGAATCTCAAAAACAAAACAAGTGAAGAAACAAAACAGGCTCATAGATACAGAGGACAAACTGATAGTTTGTAGAGGCGGGGAAGGTGGGATAGAGGGATGGACAAAATAGGTGAAGCAGATTAAGAGGTATAAACTTCCAGCTATTACAGTAGGTAAGTCACAGGAATGTTATGTATACATAGGGAACATAGTAATATTATAACAGCTTTGTATGGCGATGGGATGGTAACTGGGCTTATTGAGGTGATCATTATATAATGTCTAAAAATATCGAATCGCTCTGTTTTACACCTGAAACTAATAAAAATTAAAAATAAACTAAGCATAGGCATTTATAGCTATCAGTTTTCCTCCACACTTCTTAGCTGCATCCCATTATTGTTTGGGTTTGTTGAGTTTTGTTTTATTTGTCTCCAAGTGTTTTCTGATTTCCTTTGCGATGTCGTCCTTGGTCCCTTTAGGAGTATATTGCTTCATATGCATATGTTTGTGAATTTCTCTAATTTCCTTTTATTATTGATTTCTAATTCTGTTCCATTTGTTCATAGAATACATGGTGTGATTAAATTATTTGAAATATATATTTAAAAACCCTAGCCTCATTAAATCATTAAATTTTAGTTAGGATAGTTTCTGTTTTTGTTAATATCACATACTTTTTAAAATTATTTTTTCCTTCATTGTAGTATCTTTTCTTCTCCATCTCTCAGCTTTTTCATCTTTGGCACCCTGGTGTGGGTTGGTGTTTGTTGTGCCTGGAAGATGTGTTGGAGAAAGTGGGAGAGATGTGCAATTGAGTCCTTGGCTACTGTTGAGGTTACAAATATCTGAACTTGTAGCTTTTGTAAAAAATACCCTCTAACTTCTACCTTTTAACAGTGATGTTGGGTGGCTAATTTTATGCACTGGTATTAAAATCCTAGGAGGAAACGTTCTGAAATAGATAACATTTTCTTCAAAACCAACCTTGACTCCCATTCTAAATGCAGTTTTTGAAATTTAGGTGTGAAGAATTTCTTAATCTTTCCTCTCTGTCTCCTATCCCATTTTATTACAGTCTCTTGACTGGGCCTGACATGCCCTGTGAGAGCCCCTCTGTTTATCTTCTTCAGAAATTAAACATCTAGTGTTCTGTTGGTGTTGAGAGAGATAATTCCCCACTGATGAAGGGATCTAATGATGTAGCTGCTCTGTAAACACCCTTTAACTCCCTCCTAACCTTCAGAGGCAGTGGGTACCACTATTTCTGGAGGAAGTAAATCGGGTTGGTTATTGATTGGCTCTTTCCATTGCTGGCCTAGAATTTAACTTTTCTAGGGGGTTGTGTCTTAAGTATCTACCTCTTTACTACAGTTTTAAGCCGTGTTTTATGGGCAAGAAAAGTGACATATGTGGATTTAAATAGCCTCCTTCTCGTGGAAGTTCTGTAGAATCTATTTTAACTACAGTGAGACATGGTTATATAACCTTTAACTTTGAGACTGTGATGCGTGTTTTCCTGTTTATCGTAGGGAATATGTTAACTTGTCATATACGTGTTACAGGAAATCAAATTGAGTTTACATCAAACTTGTAATGTTGAATCAAATGATTATAAGTTCACTTCTTATTAACTCAAGAAGTATAAAAACAATCAGATGCTCCTGAACTAAGGAAACAGCACCTGTTCTCCCCTTTCTTCAAGCACAGGGAAAGCCGTTCTAAGTGTTGATTTTAGCAGTAACATTTAAAACCACTATGAAGAATCTTGACTTTATTCTCAGTGTAGTGATTTTTAAACTAACTTCTAATGCTGATTGACTAAGGTTTGTTCTTCTTTGGAAATGAAAGGGAGAATATCTATTTTTTTGTCCTTGATAAGTTTGTACTTTGATTCGAAAGATAAAAAATGATTATGGAATAGGTATGCAATTAGAAGTAAATTGGATAGCGCAGAAAATAAAATAGTAGCTTTTCATTTATCTGTAATATCCTTAGAACTACGACTGTGTATACTTTGACTCCTATTTTTATGTCCATATTTTTACAGCTTTATTGCTAACATTTAGATATATAAACTGTATTTTTAAATTATTTTCTTCAGATTGTAAGTCTCTCAAGAAAGGGAAATTATCTTTTGTGTTTTTAATCCTATGAGTATCCTAGCACAGTGCTAAGACGGTACCAATTTCTGGACACTGAATGAAGTTACGGCTAAATTTTATTACCTGGAAACTACCAGGTAAAATATTTAATTATCTAAAGAGATAAACGAAATTTAAGAGAAATAGACAAAAATCAACACACAACTTTTATTTAAATATTTCATTTAAAAAACAAAACACCTGCTTCATCTGGTTTCCTAGGAGTTAGTTCAAGGCTCAAAAATCTCTTTCACATCTACACCCGTTGTCCCAATCTGTAAGGAATTTATTCTCAAGATGGAGGCCCTGAGATGCAGTCCCACACAGGAAATAACGTTCTTGTTTTACTTGTGGGCTCTACTTAAAAAATGGCAAATTATTTTGAAAGATTATCTTAAAGTAAATCATCTTATTTACTGAGCTGTTACTCTTACAAGGCGTTGTTGGTGGGTTCTTAGAGAATACAAAAATAAGACATAGTCCCTGTTATTAAGACTAGAATTAAATTAAAAAACAAAATAGGGCTTCCCTGGTGGCGCAGTGGATGCAGGGGACACGGGTTCGTGCCCCGGTCTGGGAGATCCCACATGCCGCGGAGCAGCTAGGCCCATGAGCCATGGCTGCTGAGCCTGCGCGTTCCAGAGCCTGTGCTCCGCAACGGGAGAGGCCACGACAGGGAGAGGCCCGCGTACCGCAAAAAAAAAAAAAAAAAAAAAAAAAAGCCACAAATAAAGATTTAACGAACAATTGAAGTGCCACATGAGGATGCTATGTGAGTTCAGGTAAAGAGAGAGATCGTCGGTGGTTATTGCTACTGATGAAGTAAACATTTATTTAGCGTATGTTAGGTTTAGGGCGCTAATCTGAACACTTTACATGTATTAACCTCTCTTAATTTTCATAACAAATCCATGTTGTAGATAACTATTATGTCCACTTAAAAGATTAGGAAACTGATACACAGATAGGTTAAGTAACTTCCATAAGGTCTTGCAACTGGCAACAAAATAAAACCCAGGGTAGCAACATTACAGAACAGAATGAGGAGCTGTAATGTAAATTGGAACATTAAAGGTGTTAATCACCAGAAAGAAAAAGAAAATTAGGAAGAGAAATTCAAGTTCATGTAAGTCAAAATTTGAAAGTAAGATTAAACAAAACGAGTTCAGTCTTGTGGGAGCTGAGGTATTATCTAAGTGTAAAATGAACATATAATTTATTTTCCAAATGTAGCCACTTTTGAGAGTGGCAGGGCTACTACTGGATGTGAATGCTCCGTGCAAACTGAGACCCATGGTCATCCTGGTTGTGCCCCTTGCCCTCAGATCCTTAACTCCGTTCCAGCTGTGGTAATTGTGTGAGCTGGGCTGGCTCCCCCGCCATGAGGCTGTGGCAAGCGTAGAGGAGAAAAACTAGGCTTTAGCTCAGTGTCTGCACTTCAGTGCAATTATCTTTGACAATCTGACCTCCTGAACTTTGGACTTTGCCTTTTTAGAGCTGTTTTGCTTCCTTCACTCTTTGTATTAGTGAAATTCTATGGACACAAACTCTGACCTGCTTCAACTTATACAGTGTACTTGATCACTTGCAGTATGATCAACAGCTGCAAAATCTGACATATGCACTGTTTGACTTACGGAGCTAGTCAGACTCTTCCTGCAGAGCCAAAATTCTGTCTTTGTATAGTCCTTGCTACTCTTAGCTAGATCTGCTCTTTACCACCTATCAAAGCGATGATTTTTTTAATACAGCTTAGTTATGAACAAAAGTTGGAAAGGGTCCTACATGGAGTGGGGACATTTTCCTGGAGATGGGGAATGGGGATTGGAGAGTAGGTTATTAATGGATTTTGAGCAGAAAAATGACAAAATGAAAATAAAACAATCTGCTGAGATATGTCAGATGGATCACAGTGGGAGACTGAGGACAGCAAAGTGGTCAGGTGGACACATAACTGTCCATAAATAAAGTATTGATAATAGAAGTTAATTACAAGGGGGCAGCAATGGGAACCCAAGAAAAACCAGGTGGAAAAAATATTGCAAAAGGAGAATCTTCAGAAGACAACATTCCAAAGACAACATCCAAAACCTGGAAAGTAGCCTAGAGTTCTTTGGGTTCAGTGAATCAGTGAATACTCTCGTTGATTCATTTTGTGTTAGATTGGGTGAGGGAGAAAGTGCTAGTGTTTTTTCTTTTATGCTCCCACAGACTACATCGTATTAGAATGTATCTTCTATTTTTTTTTTTTTATGTCTGTCAACCACATTTTACACAGAATCATCTCCTCCAGAGCAAATGGGGCATTCAGCTTTTCATCTTCAAGATGTAGCTCACTGGGCTGGCATAGGAAGGGGCTTTAAAGTAGTGGTTTTGTCATCTTGGCGAAGGGGGGAACTGAATTTCCACGAAATTTCTTCTTCATATAGTTCCAGGTTAGGAACGGGAAGAAATTGACATGAGTTTGGGGAGGCAGAAGTGAAGCAGCAGCCGTGTCTGCTCTGAAGGTCAGTGGTGCGTGAGCTGGGGTAGCTTACACGTGTTATTGTTCCTCTGCTAATTCACTGTGTTCATCCGACAGCATGTGATAATCAGGTGCCTGTAGAAGCAAGCCTTTGAGTGACCAGGAATCTGGCATGGAATAACTTTAGTGAAAGTAAGGACTATAATGGGGTTAGCTGGTTGCTTTTAAGTGTGGTAGAGAACTTAGGGGAAGAAAATTATGAGCTCAGGGCTTTTAAATTTGCATTTCAATGTCTGGGAAGAAACCAGGAAGCTCTAAGACCACCCCGAAGAAAACCCTTATCTCCTGTAGCCTCATGGCTGAGATTTCTGAGTGTTAAATCCAAGGTCTAAACCTGTGTCAGGCTGAATTATAGCACAGTTGAATTACCAGTGAGTGTCACAGAGTCTCTTATGTTAAAGTTAAGGCATTTGTTTGGAAGGAATGGTATCCTGGAACCTGGATTCATATGTGCAGATTCCAATAAATCTGGGGATATTGGACCCCTAAGTTTTACTGAGCCTCTTTTACCAGCAGAAGCAGGCTTTCTGTCTTCTCTTCCTGGCAGAGGAGGTTAGCATCCCCTTGGCTGAAGAACCTGAAATGGGCCTCGAAGATATGTTCCTTGCCGGGGACTACTGTTCCTTCTCAATCCCAATACATAAACCTTCCATTGCTTCTAGACCTGTAACCAGATGCAAGTCCAGACAGTGCCTGAGAGGATAAGGCACACAGTATGACCTATGAGGATGTGCAATATAAAGAATTGCAAGGCTTTGCTGCTTTATACTGAAAGTAACCTGGGGGAAAATTAGGAATGGATCCTAAGTATATTGGGGGAGCATGGAAGGAATAAACTGTTTGGGTTTGGATGGCTTACTAAATGGTAATTCTGGATTCAGTATGTTACTTTGAGCCACTGGGAGTCTCTTAAACGTCAGCTTGGTTGTTTGAAAGCTGTACCCCCAAATTTCCTATGAAGTTGAAATGCCAAACTGAAAATGAAATCAAGTAGAAACGCCAAAACTTCCTGGTATATTGTAGAGGATGAAATCCAGAAGCTTAGGGAGAGCTGAATGCTGGAGTACATTTCTCCAGTAAGATCTGCTTATCCACACCCCAGCCATGTTCCCCGAGACGGCCCAGAGGACAATTCCTTCACCAAGGCTGCGATAAAAACAGTTGTGAGGAGAGGTTATTTTTAAAGAGTTCTTTGGTGGAGAGTCTCTGAATTCCTGCCAGTAATAGGAGCGAGCTTGGAAGAGGATCTTGAACTTAACACGAGAAATGCATGTCAACACATTGATTTCAGCCTGAGCAGAGAAGCCACCCATTCTTGTGCCAGACTTCTGACCTACAGAACTGCAAGCTAATAAATGAGTGGTGTTTTAAGCCAATAAATTTGTGGTCATTTGTTATGCAGCAGTGGAAAACTAATACAGGTAGCAAAGGGCAAGTGGAGGCCATTAAAATTCCCTCTCCCTACCAAAATAGTTTAATAATAGTAACAATACCACATTCCTAAGGGAATTGCAGAATATTGTCATCAACAAGGGCTTAAGAGATGCAGGAGTGGTGATTCCTAATACAACTTTTTGTTTTTAAATTGAAATATAGCTGATTTACCATGTTGCGTTAGTTTGAGGTGTACAGCACAGTGATTCAGTTATACATACATATATTCTTTTTCAGATTCTTTTCCCTTATAGGTTATTATAAAATGTTGAGTATAGTTCCCTGTGCTGTACAGTAGGTCCTTGTTGTAATACAACTGTCAATTAACCTTTCTGGCCTGTGATGAAAACAGGTGGATCTTGAAGAGTGACAGGAGACTATTGTAAATTTGATTGGATGATGAGCCCAATTGCACCTGTTGGTCCAGATGTGGTTTCATTGCTAGGCAAGTGGATACATCCCATGTCATCTGGTATGCAGCTCTTTATCTGGCAAATGCTGTTTCACCCATACCCATTAGTAAAGACCATTAGGAGTAGTCTTCTTTCAGCTGGAAGGGTCAGCAATACACCTTTACTGTTTTAACTCAGGGCTCTAATCAACTCTCAAATCCTGTCATAATCTAGGCGACCAGGACTTGCCTCAGTTCCAGTCCACCAGGCATCACACTCTTCCTTTACATTGATTATATCCTGATACGTGGATCTGATGAGCAGGAAGAAACAAAATCTCTAGTTATTTGATTAGACATTTAGGAGGTGGAAAATAACCCCCCCCACCACAAATTCATTGTCAACCTAATATTAGTTTCTCATTGCCATTGTAAGACATTGCCACAAACTTAGGGGGCTAAACCAAAACAGGTTTATTATCTCACTGTGCTGGAAGTCAGTGCACCTTGATTACAGGTGCTGTGAGGACTGGTGTTCCGTTTGAATACTCTGGTGGAGCATCTGTTTCTTGCCTTTTCCAGCTTCAGAAGATTGTGTGTAGTTACTGTCCCCTTTCTCCAGTGTCAACACCCACAGTACAGCATCTTTAAAGCTTTCTGCCTCCATCTCTCTCTGATCTTTGCTTTCATTGTCACATCATCTCTGACGTGAACCTCTGTCTCCTCTTATAAGAACCCTTGTGATTATATTGGATCCATGAGGATAATACTGTGTAATTATCTCAAGGTCCTTACTTTAATCACACTTGCAGTCCTTCTTTGTTTCTTTTTTTGCGGTACGCGGGCCTCTCACTGTTGTGGCCTCTCCCTTGCGGAGCACAGGCCCTGGACGCGCAGGCTCAGCGGCCATGGCTGACGGGCCCAGCCGCTCCGCGGCATGTGGGATCTTCCCGGACTGGGGCATGAACCCATGTCCCCTGCATCGGCAGGTGGACTCTCAACCACTGCGCCACCAGGGAAGCCCCTTGCAGTCCTTTTTGACATGTGAACATATTCACAGGTTTGGAGCATTAGGACGTGGACATCTTGGGGAAGACGTGTTTTGTCTACCACATACCTCAATGAAGTTTCTTTGATCTGAGGCTGTCGGGATATCCTTTTCAAAGTGAAGGGCAAGTTGCTGCATCTGGTGCTTCCTACCACTAAGAAATATCCGTAGCAATCGATGGGCCTCTTTGTATTCTGGAGGAAACATATGTCTCATTGCGGTATGCTACTACAACCATGTACAAAGTAAGCTGAAAAGCTACCAGTTTTCAATTGGGTTCAGACAAGAAAGAGAAAGAAAAGTCTGTAATAGGTCCAGCGGGCAATGTGAGCTGTCCTTCCTCCTGGATATATAATCCTTGAAGTGTCACATAGGGATGCCTTTGGAAGGCTTTCACAGGCAAATCACATTGCATACACTCAAGATTTTGGAACATCATTATACTTTTCTTTGCAGATAAAGATAATCATTTTGAGAGACTACTTCTGGCTTGCTACTGGGCCCTGGGAAAGACTGAACACTTGGTCATGGACCACTGAATTTTCATGTGACCTAAGATGCCCATTATTAAATGGATACTGTCTGATCACCATGTATAATCTGGGCATACAGATCAGCACTTTATCATAAAATGGAAGATATATTTATATATATGTATATGTATATATAATTGGGCTTAAGCAGATCCTGCAGGCACATATATGCTGCATGAGTCAAGTAGTCTAGATGTCCATGTCTCATACTTTTGCTCTATTCCCTCCTCCCTCCCTCACTTATTGTCTCCAGGGGATTTTCCTGTGATCAGTTGACTCAAGAAGAAAAAAAGGACAGGGGTGAAACAAAACTGTTTCATTGGACATAACTTCAAGCAGTGCCACCCGGCTTTTGCCTGGAAGGAGACATGGCCTCAGGGATGGACCTACAGTGATTCCTGTGAAGTATGATTTGGTCAGGTAGTCAGAGATTTAGAAGAAACACAATTGGAAATTGGTAACGAGGAAGACTGGATAAACTTTATGCTGATACATCTTTCCAAATTTGCAGCACTTGTGAAGATATTTGGTGTTATATAAATGCTCATGAAAGAGCAACTTCAGCAGAGGAGGATGTGATTGGGTGGAGAAGATAACCTCTGCTATGGACATCAGTCATTCAGGCTCCCCAGTTACCTCTGCTCTTACGTAATGGATTCATGAATGAAGTGGCCAGGATAGAAGGTTATACATGAACTCAGCAATGTAGACTTTCATTCATCAGAGGGGATCTGACTGTTGCCTTTCTGAGTGTTCAGCCTGCCAACAGCAGAGACTGGCACTGAGCCCATGATAAGGTACCATTTTCTCGTATCCTCTTATACAAGTCAATGAAAAATTACTACAAGCCAACATAGGCAAGACTGCTAATGGCCCAAACCCTTCAGGAACAAAGGTTTGGGTCAGCCTACCAAGCACAGAACCACAACGGGCTGAGGTGGTTGCTGAGGACAAAGGAAATATGGAATGAGTAGTCAAGAAGGTGATTCTAAAAACCATATTTAACCATGCGACAGGTTACAGAAATGAGTATATCTTTCTTGTTCTGATATGAACATATTTTCTATATTAACCAACTCAATTCTTTTTTCCTCCCCTCTCATATCTATACCACCTAACATAACACATGTTAGTAGTATCAACTTTATATCTCACTGTTTAGTTACAACATATCATAGGTGAGTAGGGGGTGTATCACACCCAGAGGAAGAATGAGCACTCTCAAAGATGAATAAAGAGCTTCGTATCCTCTTTGGGGGAAAGTAATAGTATGTTTTTAGTTTTATGAGGGATAGTTGGAAAAAGTTAGGGAAAGCATGATTTTTCTCTTTTGTTTATTTGGAAGTTAAGTATTATTAAAAGAGGATATGTGGATGCCTAGTTGATAAGGGGTAAATTCTAGCAGGTATGTACTCTGTGAAATTAGTTAAGCTGAAGTGACCTTTTCCACAATTCCCTTCCCTGTCCTCTCCTAGATTAAGGTTGGTCACAAGAAAAATTTTTTTCACTCTTTGGGAAGTGGAAATAAAGCAGCAGCCATGTTTTGTGCTCTGAAGGTTGGTGTAAGACACGAGGAACTATGGAAGCTCATGCACTTGTTACTGATCTGCTGGCCCACCTCTTGTTAGCATGGGGCATCACCCAAGCCTGCACCATGTCTGTTTGCTGCATATGTCTCTCTAACTTCTCAGTGTCCTGGTCCATGTGTGAGGATCTGTCATGAAGGGCATCAGGCTCTCCTGAAGATCGTCCGCATCACTGACGTGGGAGGCTCTGAAATATGGATGCAAATACCAGGTGGTCCTCATGGGATCTGGTGTTTGCCATTGTGAGCTGGTTAGCCTGACGTGACTTCAACCCCAAAAGCAGGCTCAGAGGGTGACAGCCTTGCATAGACATCTCCACCTGTTTCATAATAGCATAACATATAGTTTTTTAGAAGTCCCTTATTTTATATCACTCATAGTTTGAGTGTCTGATCAACCTCTGACTGCTGCACTTTGAATGAATTAATAAAGAACTCTCAGCCTAACTTTGGAGATAACACCTGTTGTATTCTATTCAAAAGATGAAAGCTTATGAAATGTGCTGGGGAGGAAGGGAATAATGTTTGACACTCAGGGACACAGTGGTTACCCAGGCGAAGGGGGTCAAATAGAGCATACGTACATGTGCACAAGGAATTGAACTTGAAGAATGTCGAGATTCTCATGGCCAGTTCCAGGTTTGGATAAGGAATATCTTATTGCAGGTTGGATCATAAGGACTCAGGAGCTAATATGAAGAGGATACCACTGGCCGGGTGGTAGGGCAATTGAGAAATGATGATGATAAACTCAAAGGATTAAAACATTTCAAGTATTTTAAAATCTACAAATTACATCAATAAAAATACTGTTCACTATTGGACAGTGCTTGGAAGCTAACTCATTACTTCGAAAACTGTTAAATAAAATAAATCAAGCATTTTATCCTGGCTTTCCTATATAAACTGTACCAGTGGGTAACTAAATAATGAGTTGGGGAATAGTACTTTTTTTATGACAGTTTTTCAGGTAATAAGTGAAGGAGAAATGATAGATTAGAATATTACCATTTTGCAACCACTAATGGATTAAATAGAGGCAGGCATTCATCAACCACTGCTGGCATCACAAGAGGATGCATGCGGATGAAATACGCATCACCCATCTATGAATATTGTAGCTAAAGGTACTACTTCATACCAATGATGCCAACTATCAATTTATGGTAAATAATGAATTTCTTAAAAACTATAAAAGTTATTTTAATAAAATTTATAAAACGAAATTTATAAAATATAAATGGTAAATTAAAAACTAACAATGAAAAACAGAGAAACAATATAAAACTAGCCAGGGAGATGAGCTCAATGAGATAAAATCTGGGAATCTGTGGAACAAATGACCCAGTTTCTACAACAAATAAAAGGAAACAGAGATGGAGGGGAAACCTATAGATTAAAAGAGACAATGTAAAGTCATCAACGTACATTTGCAATGAGTAAATGGTATGGTAGATTAAATCTCTATACAGTTGGTTTAAAATATGAAGAGATTGAAAAATCATATTAGTCAGTGACTAGATCATTTTTGGATCCTGTTTCAATCAAACATTAAGCAAGAATTGATATTTAACACAATTAGAAATTTAAATATTTTACAAGATATTTGATATTAACACATTTTTGTTAATTTTATTCTGTGTGATAATGATATTGTGGTCATGTTAAAAAAAAGGACAAAAAGAATCCTTATCTTTCAGAAATGTATACTGAAAAATGAAATGATTAAAAGTTTGATTTCTAAAATTTAAAATGTATGTGATATCACTGTCTTGTGCAGTTCCAGAACGTCATGGAGAATGAGTACAAAGTAGCATTGATTTTTAAGAGATTTCAGTAGGAAGCTTCCTTTTCTGAGGTTTAAAGACTTCACAGGCTCCTCACAGGCAATTTCACTATGACACCAGTAGGCAAGATTCAGTCCTTGCTGTGCTGGCTTAATTGTGATGTGTCTTGTGACCTGTGCCTCAAGGCACTGTCCCTACCTGTTAATGCAAAGATCCATGGCTAGTTCAGAAAAGTATCTTAAAAGTAACACACACGTATCACCTCAAATAGAGACCTAGATCAAATACACAGTACAGAAAATAAACATATCATTTATTTAGAGTCACCTTATTTCCTCTTTGAAGCATTTTCCTAATTTGGGTAATAGCTAGGCTGTTCAGTCATTTCCATTTCACAAGTGTTTTTTTTCTCTCTTCTTTTTTCAAAATTTGTCTTAAATGGAATGCAAATTTTGTTAAGGGATGTTTATTCCCTAGAAGCTGGGAAAATATATTTTAATTGTACTTGGTTGATGTGTGATTGGAACTGCATAACTGTGACCGAATTTATATCAGAGAAGTAGGTAATTTTATGATCATTAATAACAGTTGTAGCCATGCGGGCCAAGATAATCATATGGGTAACTGAATCGCATGCTTCAGAGCACAAGGTGATTGCCATGAAGGAATTGGAGAGGATGTCTCATCCCATGTAGAGCGCTATACATGTGAATACTTAGGTAAAAAGAGATGAAGAATGAGCATCTTCTCCTAAGGCATGAGGGATTTTGTGCTGAGGAACATCTCATTGGATAAAACAATGGCATTAGTTCTGCACTAAAATGCATCATAATTTTCTTTCAAGTCACATGGTATGTGGAACGATGGGGAGGGTCATGTCAAACCTATGGTTATGCAAATTATAGCCCATGTCTGGCACATTGAACAGGCAAAGAAAACAGTGGCCTGAGAGATATATAGAAATAAGGAAAGAAAGAAAGGAGAAGAGGAGGAAAGAAGGAAGAGGAGAAAAGAGATGGAGACAGTTATAAAGTTATAGCACCGAAGAAAATTGAGAGAGACACTTTGAGCCCCAAACTGCTGACACTGCCACATAGAAGCGAGACCAAGACAGCTGGTCATTTGAAGTAGGACCACTAATTAGTAGGCAGAAATGTAGTGCTTTTCTCTGACTGATGGCAGCTCCTGCAGAACAACATCTTGCCTTTGATTCCTCCCAGCAAGGAATGGCAACAATACCTGCACTACCAGAGCAGCTGTTCTCTAGAAAATACGGCCATCCTCGCTTCTCAGAAAGCTCAACAGACAAAATGTTTACACACATTCCATTCACTCCACAAACACTTTTGGAGCATGGACCGTGCCTTTATGTTCCAGCAGGGAGAATATGGAAGGATCACTCCCAGTTTCCCTTCACACCTTCATTCCTTTCTTCTGTAGGAAGTGAATAGGCTTTCCAGTAGGAAGCCAACTTCGGTCACAAATACAAGCCACCTTGTTTAATCAGCTTTATCGATAATATGGATGCCATTGTGATCTGCATCTGCCCATCTCCTGTGTCTTATTTTCTCCGGTGATTCCAAACTTGGGAGGACAGAAGGGTACACTAAATCCCCAAATCTGAGGACTGGAAGAAGTAACGATAATCAGTATAGTGTCCACCTCACAACACTGCCCACCTCACAGTTCAGTTTTATAATCATCCTCTCTTCCCATAGTTCAGGCACCATGTGCCCATGAAGTGTTTCCTGGACCTCAACCTTCAGCAGGTTGGGTTTAGGGGCTAAAAGGTAGATTGAGTCAAAAAGTTGAATTGGATCTGAGATGCTCTTTGGTTCTGGTGCTTTGCTCTATTGCAGCATTAAGTGCATTGTGTTAAAACCAACTGTTTACTTTTCTCATTTTCACTACTGCTAGGGAGCCACTTTCAAACAGAGATAAGTTTTTGTATTCTCAGCTCCTGACAAACCTTTGAGGTGCTTGGCCTTCAGAGAGTGTTTTCTCAATTGAAATCAATTTTCCTCTGAAACCTATCTAAAATCAGAGTAGTGATTATGTTTTGACACGATAGGTGTCTGGATTTCATATGGCAGCTGTTCCATGCTGCTCACCAGCAAGGGCTAGTAAACATGGTGGTGTCTTCACCATACCAGAGAATTGTAGGAGAGCCTCTCTCTTGTCTTTCTTTTGTTTTGGAGAAAAGGTTGAAGTGACGCTTCATGGCCCCAGACAACTCTGGTGAGAATCATAAGGTGTTTTTCTTGACCTTGGTCTCTAGAGCTAATCACTGGCCCAACAGAGTTCAGCTACAGCTTCCCTGTTTGTCCTGGCTCCTCTATGGCCACCTCCTAATCGAAGCACTGGATTATCGCAGTATCTTCTTAACTGTACGCCCCATCCTTGCTTTTTTTCTTCTCCAAGTGGGGAGTGGTTGAAGGAGGCCTGGATGATGAAGGGCATGCCTAACTGTTAGATACTGATCAAATCCTTTAACTCTTGAGGATTGGATCCTTCTTGAAGGAAGTGGGATGAATTCTTGGCTTCTTTATCTCTTGAAATGATGAAGTTGGAACTAGAGATGTCTTAGATTCCTATAGGGTTTAAAAAAATAAATTGAGGGCTTCCCTGGTGGCGCAGTGGTTGAGAGTCCGCCTGCCGATGCAGGGGACACAGGTTCGTGCCCCGGTCCGGGAAGATCCCACATGCCGTGGAGCGGCTGGGCTCGTGATCCATGGCCGCTGAGCCTGCGCGTCCGGAGCCTGTGCTCTGCAACGGGAGAGGCCGCAACAGTGAGAGGCCCGCATACCGCCAAAAAAATAAATAAATAAATTGAGTGTAATATTTCTAAGATGGCTTTCTTAATTTATTCAGCTCACATATGCCTCCCTTCTTTAAAGTCCTAAAGCGGTTAATATTCTGTACCACACAGTTTCTCAGTTGATTGTATATATCGTTTGGTAGTGTTCGCTAATTGTTTCTTATATAGAACTCTTATTTCTGTAAATAGATTGTATAATCCTTGGGTTTAGGAAACATGTCTTCTGCTTCTTCATATTCCCCACACATCAGCTCTTTCCAAATCTCTGTTCCAAGGTAACTCCCTAGCCTCTTTGTCCTCTCCTTCAGATCAAACGGAGAAATGTTTAGCTTACAGTGTTTCATAGCTTACCATGGTTTTCTTAATGCAGTAGGACATTTGGTTCATATCTAAATCCTAGCAATTAAATATTACTATTATTCTGATTTTTGTAGATGAGGACACACTGAGTCTCAAAAGTTGAGATTTTTTTCCCCAGTGTCTGCTCACCTAGTTAAGTGGTAGAACTGGAAGTGGAATTAGAGCCTTTCCCTTAGAAGTTGTGTTTTAACCGTTTATCTTGCCTTATGGTGAAAGCAGATAAAAACAAAGACAAGAAAAGGAAAGAAAAATAAGGTAGAGGGCATCCAGGAGTTTTCCCTGTATATTAAGTTGTTGTGACTGAGTGGAAGCAGTGCTGTAAAATGCTTGCAGACAAGGGTTTTTATTGAACTCTTCAAGAATGCAAAAAGAATGTATGAGATGCTGAAGAGTATGCACAGAAGTTTAGACAGCATTCCCGCCTTTGAGGTGACACTCCTAGACCAGGCCAGTAGCATCAGTCTTTAACCAGTACGCATGTGAGTGTGATAATGTGTCCTTTATCTCATGACCTCAGCCATCAAGAGCACAGATGAGCACCACACAAGCAGAAGGGCTTCCGAGACACAAGACTAACTTTTAAAAATCACACGCCCTGAAAATCATGTACTTTTTTCTTAGTGTTTGCAAAGTCCTTAGAGCCTATCTACTTGCACGTAGCTTTACTAACTTGATCATGATCTTGATTACCTGGGATTTCCCATCTCACAGCGGAATAGAAATAAACAGGATAGTGAAACAGTAGGAAGCACTGGTAGAAACAGGCAGGACAGTCAATGGTGAGAATTGATTGCATGACAGTAAAAGATGGGAGAAAAAAGCAATACTTCAAAACTCCAGTAATTCAGGGTCATTCACAAAAGGCCATCAATGTTAGAACCCTTATAAAAGCTAAAGTTGTTCATCCACTAATCCGTCCTTCCATTTAGTCACCAATTTAGCAAGTATTTATGTGCCAGGCACTGTTGCAAGTCTCGTATGAAGATGGGTAACCCATGGTCCCTGCTTCTACAGTGCTCAGAGTCTATTTGGGGCAAGAAATAGGTAAACCAAGAATTACAATAAAGTTAGGGAAAATGGTGAGTAAAAGAAGAATGTAGTGTGATAAACGCATTGGGAGCCTTGGGAGCACAGAGAAACTATATGTCACCCAGCTGGTGAAAAAGGGGGAAGGAACGTGGGTGAGGAAACTGGTAGGAGAGAGGGTTGTCAGGCAAGGAAATTAATCATGCACTACATCAGAATCAAGATGGCAAAGAGGATACTCAGATCAAGCCATAGTAGTGACAGCTTCTGATTGGTGTGAATAGCTAAATAGGAACGAAAGTGGAGAGTAACATAGGAGATACAACTCTTCTCAGTGTGTATCTGAATAATGTTTTCTGGAATTTGTCTTTGTGGAGTCTTTCAGCCACTAGGAAGTAACCTCGAGGAAGTTAATAAAGATTTGTTCCTTCTTTAAAGGCTCTGTCTGAACAGAATTGGCCGCCTGGGTAGAATGATTAGAAAATGTCTCTAACAGTAGTTCTGCCTCCATGTCTGAAATCCCGGTGGTAATGATTCCATAAAATATTGAAATCCTTTGTTCAGATTGTTTTCTAGTAGGTTTAACATATTAATCTATGAGTGGTAGTTAATACAACCACTAATTTATCAGAACCCCGAGGTAATGAAATGGCTAGCAGGTGTGTTTTGGGAGAGAGAGAGAGAGAGAGAGAGTGAGTGTGTGTGTGTAGGGAGGAATTAGGAAGAAAAAGTAATGATCATCAGGGATGCTGTTAGATTCTGCTAGGGCTTCTGAGCAGATATGAGGACTTAAGGGTGACTGGTAGTGAGGACTATAATAAAAAAGAGAAAGGAGAGAAGAGGTGAAGTGTCTATATGAGCCAGGACACCACGCATACATTAGGTGTATGCTTGTCCTTTCCAGGCAAGAATCCAGGTTAACTCAGTGCCCTGGAACTGAGACCTCAGTCCACACACTCTTCGTCTTTCACTGTCATCAACGAGAAGGAAGAGGGAGCAACAGAAACTCACGTCTGCAACCCTCACCAACACGTACATAATCTCATGTATATCAGTTAGCACACGAAACCCACACCTTCTGGCCATTCCTTGTCTCCAAACTCTAATTCCCGTAAGGATCTGCACGTGGCCTATTCTCTCTCTTTATTCCATTCTTCCCCAGCTCTTAAACCCCTCCCACTATGCCTTCAGTAATTCAGGTTGCAGGACTGGCCAGAATTCCCTGTCTCCTCAACCCCTTCTCTCAACTTCCTTTCACCTTATTTTTCCAATGAAGGGTTTCTCAACCTCAACGCTATTGACATTTGGCCCACATAACTCTTTGCTGTGGGGGGCTGTCCTGTGTGTTGTGGAATATTTCATAGCATACCTGGCTTTTATCCACTAGGTGCAGGTGGATCAAACTCCCAACTTCCAGACCTTGCCAAATGTCTCAGGGGACGGAGAAGCTGGGTGATATAAAATTGTCCCCCATTGAGAACCACTTGCTAAGGGAACTGGCTCCCTCCCAAAGATGCTGCTTCCCTTGAAACGCTCTCAAGGTGTAGCTGTTGCCTCCCCACCCTGTCACCTCCCTTAGCTCTACAATAATTAGGACTGAGATGGAGTCTTTGCGACTTATTGTCACATCAGCCTGTTCTCCTTCCTTTGCCCCCCACCTCCCCAACATTTTAGCTGGGAATATCATGTCGTTAGATTACATCACCCTCTATTCTTCATTGTAGTTTCATCTACTGATCCTGTATCACTTTCCCCTCATTTTGATTACTTTAGCTGCTGGCTTACGGTATTATTTGCAGTTTCAGAACACATAAACCTGATTCTTCCAATATCCTGGCCCTTAGTATCTTGGATTCTTTTCCAACAGTGGTTTTGTCCTTCACCCTAACTCACCTTCTCTCTCCATGGACACAACCTAGATGTTGCAATTACCAGTACCTGCAACTCTCCATGAACTCAATGCCTTCTGTTCTCTCCAGTCACCACCTTCTACCTTTCTAATTCACTCAGTCTAATACCCTGAGTTACTTCTGGTTTTCTGAGAAGCATAGAGCAAGATGGGATTAGAAGTGCAGGAAGCTTCTTGGGAAAAATACTAATGAAGGAAGAAAGAGGAAGCTGGAGGATGTTGGGAGAACCTTCAGATTGCAACTCAGGCCCCTGAGAAGGAGAGAGGGAACAAAGGAAGTTTGGGTAGCACAAGTCTTAGATTGCGATGCAGTTCTAAGAAAGTTTTAGAAGAACTGATTAGTCTTTGAGCCAATGTTGCCTTTTAGAAGGGTCCCCGCATCTTGCAGGATCTGGGCCTACTTTGGTAGCCCTGTTGTCCTCATTGGGTGGGAGCTGATCTTGGGAAGCTTGGCATCAGTTCACTGGGCAATTACACTCCCTGTACTTGGAGATCTGCAAGGTGCCTTCTCATCGCCATCAGAGATCCCTATTCCAACAAGCCCCACTCTCCCTTTCCCTTGGGAACTCATCTACCTCAATCAGTAAAATCCTATCCTTCCAAAAAATGTGAATCATCCTTTATTCCTTCCTTTCTCTCACTCCCTATATCCAGTGTGTCAGGAATTCCTGTTGGCCGTTTCTTCAAAACATCTGCAGTCTGACCGCTTCTCACCATCTTCACTGAGACCACTCAGGTTTCAACACCTCTGTATCTAATCTAGATGACTGCTCTAGCTTCCTAAATGGTCTACCTGTTTCTACACTTGTGGATAGTCTGTTCTCAACATGTGTGATCTTTCTAGAACAATTTTAAATTATATCATCCTCTATGCAAACCATTGCAGTGACTTCTTATTTCAGTTGGAAAATAAGCCAATGTCTTTACAGTGGCCAGTAAGCCCTGTCTGATCTGTCTACCTCAATCTCCAACCCCCCATGAGCTCCCTGATCTCAAATCTCCCCATTTTCCTCTGCTGCAGCCACCTTTGGCCCCTTTACTGTTCCCTGAACTTGGCAACAGCACTTCCTCCTTAGGCCTCTGCACTTTCCCCTACTGCCCAGGTCCCTCTCATACTCACTCCCTATAAGTCATTGCTTAAAATGTCACCTTTCAATGTAGCCTACTAGACCACTCTTCTTTACATTTCAGTTGCCCCTCCAAAGCAAATACTCCTTCTCTTACTATACTTATTCTTTTTCCATAGCACATATAACTGTCCCAGATGTTATATAATTTATTTATTTTGTTTATCATTTATTATCTATCTCCTCCTTGCTAAAAAATGCAAACTCCAGGCTAGCAGGTACTGCTGACTTTTATTCACTGATGTATTCCAAGCATCTAGAACGTTTCCTGGCAAACAGGGCTCAATAGATATTTGTTGAATAAATAATGAATGAATGAGTAATTGTGTGGTGGTCTAGTCACTGTAACTTATGTGTGTTTCATAGTTTCCCTTAAGGCTTCGTGAAGGCTTCATTCATCCATATCTTTATTGAGTATCAAGTAAATATGTTGAATTGTTCCTATGGATATCAATAATTGAAAATAGAATTTTGCTAAGAATAAGCAAAATGAGCACAGTTTCCCCCTCTATCAAGAGAAATAATGTCTAGTTGTATGCCTAGAGAAGATAGATTCATGTCTGGAAGAAAATTTCTCTTCTTCTGAATTTAAACCATTATTCAGGAGCTCTGCCATTCCCTTTGTTTTATCATTCATTTATTTCCTATTTATTGAAAGTCCACTGTGGGCTCAGCACTTTTTTGAATAATCCCCAGCCTCAGGGTGATGTTAGGACCAGGACCAGGGATTGGGAGGATTTCCTCCTGGATGTCCATTTATGCCCGTGTGATTTATTCGACAACAAACAAACAAAAACATGATAAAAGTGTACGTTCACGAGGCAAAAATACTTCTCTTCCAAAGGCAGGATTTTCTGGTGAATACAAGCCTAAAGATAAAAGGCAGAAACCATATTTTTTGTTTATATGCAATTTTGAGAACTGCTCCCTTACCTTTGGCCCCTAAAGGAAAACAATGTAATGCATCCTCTGGTGATGATTTGGGTATCCCAGACCACGTCCAAAAATTAGACATACTATTTTAAAGTATGATGTTTTAAATTTGGTATCTCTAGAAGTGGTTAGAAGAGTCAAGTGTATTGCAGTAAAATGATTACGATTTATATGTTATTTTTTAATCTTGCAAGAATTACATCTTACTCCTTACCGGCCTCCACCTCACCTTTCTATACAAACTTAATTCTGCTGTTTGAAGTGTGATTTAATTGTTGGAAGTATTTAAAGTATAAAAATACTCTCTGTAGTTTATAGAGGTAAAAGCACTGGTGCCCTCTGTTACCCCTGACTATAACTTCCCACTAAGGCTTTGGTTAACACAGGAGGGTCACATAAAAGGACGTTCCTTTGCTCCAAACAGAATGGGCCACTGCAACTCGGACAGATCTATCAACACAGGCTAACAAGCCTGATTAATCTCCTAAGAAAAAAATCCCTGCTGCTGTTGGTACTAAGGCAACTGGACATCAGATCTACCTGGACACTTCACTGCTGCAAAGGAGCCTTCCCTGTTTCTTGCCCAACCCACCAGGTGCTGTTCTTAGTTTTCGGGATGAATTTTCAATTCACACGAGAACAAGGAAGCATTGGCTAAAGTGCATTCCTGTGTTATGACTGATGGTTTCCTGCAGATGGTCTCTGGATTGTGGGCTAAGGGGAGCCACACAAGATCTGCTGCCAGCAGTCTGCACTGTGGCTTCCCAAAACTCCTCTCTGAAAGGCTGCAACACTGCTCAGTTGCAGCAACCAGGGTTGTGGTGTTTGTTGGATGTAAATGTTTGTTTCTTGTTTGGGAAAATGTTACGCATTCTTCTAAAGCTATGATCCTGAAAAAGGGTAATGTGAATGTATTCTATGTTAAGCAAAGGATGGTTACATTTGCAAATCTGAGTGAAGTGATGGGAGCTTTCCTTGTGGGTACGTGGTGGGAGGTCAAGGGGTAATTATCAATCTCTGTCTGAAGCTGCAAAGAAGTCATTTCCGTTAGGTGAAGTCAGCCTACTCTTCAAGTAGTAGGGAAAGGGAGGGAAGTAGGTGGAAAATGAGTTTTTCCCACCTCATTTATTTTACATCACAACAACCTGTTGTTGCTAATGACAACTTAGATAGGAAAGAGAAAGTGGAAGTGAAAGGTGTGAACTTGGTTTTGGCATTATAGTGTTTATCCTTGTTGCGCTAGGAAACATGAGCTTCACTGAATCTTTGGTGGATGGTTGGACTAATCCTTCGTTGTCTTAGAATGACCTAGTGAAGAGAGCAAGGGCCTTGGGGGTGGTTAGATGACCCCAGGTCAGTCCTCACTTTTGTCACGTATGGTTGTGACCAAGTTCTTCTTTGAGGCTCAATTCTTAGCTGTAGCATGGATAATATAATATTTATTTCATAAGTATTTGGGAGAATTGCCTTTTCAAAAAGCATTAAAAACATGGAAACAATGACCAGCACCAGTTAAGCTCTCCATAAAAATCATTTGTATTTCCACATGGAAATAGTAGTTTTACACAGATGGGCGTAAAAATACTCATTTCCCCATATGCTTGCCAGTACTTGATTGTATCAGATTTAAGTTTTGTTGTTTGTTAATCTTCAGGATTAACAAACCTTATTGCTACACGTCATGAAACTGCAATAACTGATGTGAAAGCAAAAGAATATAAGCCCTCATTCTGTTCAAGCGTTAAGTGAAGTAAGAAAAATATGTCTCTGTTTAAGCAGGGAATCAATTTTAATTAAAAGTGAACTCTGAAGTAAGTCACTTAGACCTAAAAATACTTTTCTGGGTAAAGGCTGTATGTTGTAAATTGTTTCTCTTTGTTAATAAGAAAAGCCAAGGTTACAGAATATTTATAACTTGGAGAGCTAAACAAAGAACATGCCTGGGTAAGTAATCATATTGAGACAAAGTAAGACTGAAAACTTGGCTTTGCACAGTTACAGTTGGCATATTTCTTATACAGAGATTTTCCCTTTCACCCGATGTAAAGAGATAAAGACTCTCTTACTGTTCTGTTATTTCATGACACATGTATACCATACTGTGAAACTCTGTTTGTCTGAGTCATGAAACATGCTTAAAATTATGAAAAGTCATAAACCATAACTGGTATAAGAGATAATAACATTCTGTGATTGCAACTTAAATAATACCTATCCACCTAAAATGACAAACTTCAACCACGTCTTCTTCCAAAACTGTGAAACAGAAAAACAGTGCCTGGATTTTGAGATAACTTTCTAAATAAGCTCTCTTTCTTTTACGAAAATTTAATTACAAAGAAGGGCTTTCAACAGCCTCAAAATTCAACCATAATGGAGAACTTTGCTTCAGTTTGAAACTATTGAAATTGAGCATCTTTTCCAATGTTTATTGAATAGCCTTCATGTGAAAATTTTAATTGCAGCTTAACGGAGATGTTGGCTTTTTCTATCGGAATTGCAGGAATTCTATATATATTACACATATGAATTCTTTGTTGGTTATGTAAATTTTAAATATCTTATTCCTGCCTGTGCCTTACTTTTACCTCTGCTTATGATAATTTTCCTTAAAAATATCCCAGAAAGATCATTTACAAAGACATTTTGCTGAATGAAACAATGTGGTCTCAGAAGGTTGTATATGATTTCATTTATATGACATCTTGAAAAGACAGAATTGCAGGGACAGTAAGCAGATCAATGGATGCCAGGGGTTAGAGTGAGGAAATACTTGCCCATAAAGGAACAAGTGAGATTTTGGGGGTAATGGAGCTATTCTGGATCCTTATTGTAAACTGGTTACATGGATATATCCATGTGGTAAACCTCTTGGAACTGTACATCCAAGGAATGAATTTTACTGTATGAAAATTTACAAATGCGTTTTATCCAGCATTTCCACGTGTTTGTAGTAGTGAGAAGCGACCAGAGCAGTCTATCATGTGGCATTAAGCCATGTCTCTATTGCTCTTCCAATAAGAAAATACAATACAGTAAAAGTTACTTTGTTAAGAAAAGATCATTACAGTGATAATTGGTCACTGTAAGGTAAGAACCAAGCATCCAGGTATGGAAATGAGTTCTTTTTTTTTTGAGGAATAAAATCCGCTGTATTCTAAACTCCAGATAGGAATGGACTTTATTTTGCCAACCTTATAGTGACTAGCATAGAGCCTAGCAGATAACAAGCTCTTAATAAATCCTTTTAATCACATCATTCAATAAATGATTGCATGAACACAGACCTGCTGACAGTGGGAGAAGTGGGCCACAGCCATGACACAGCACATGCAGAATTTGCCTAGATAACCTGTACCCATATAACAGAAAAAAAACCCCACAAACATCAAATCTTCCGACTTTCATTTTTCGTTTTTCTATTCTGTACTTCATTCTCTTCTCTTAGTCAAAATCCTACTCATTGTTAACGTTCAGATAAAATTTTATCTCTTGCAAAAAGTTTTCCATGGCCTCTCCACCTCCCTATTTTTAAAAATTACATTAACTGTCTGGCTTTTTCTGGGGATGTAGGGATGTTGTGGTATAGGTGATAAGAGTTCAGATGCTAGAACTAATTGCCTGATTTTTTTAAATTGAGATATAATTGGCATAGAACATTACATTAGTTTCAGGGGCACAAAATAAGGATTCAATACTTGTATATATTGTGCAATGATTACCACATTAAGCCTGCTTAGCATCTATCACCTCAGATAATTGAGGTGTTATTCTTACTCAGTTACTCAGTTATTCTTTTCTTAAGAACTTTTAAGATCTATTCTCTGAGCAACTTTCAAATGTACAATACAGTATTATTAACTACTAGTTACTAGTAGTAGTAACTACTAACTACTATTAACTAGTCTTCATGTATATTACATCCCCGTGACTTATTTATCTTGTAATGGAAGTTTGTACCTTTTGACCCTGCTTCACCCATTGTACTCACTCCTGATCCCTACTTCTGGCAACTACCAATCTGTTCTCTGAATCCATGAGTTTGGATTTCTTTTTTTTATTTTAAATTCCCCTTATAAATGAGATCATACAGCATTTGTCTTTTTTCTGTCTGACTTACTTCACTTAGTGTAATGTCCTCAAGTTCCATCCATATTGTCACAAATAACAAGATTTCTTTCTTTTTTATGGGTAAATAATATTCTGTGTGTGTATGACTTTTTTTTTTTACATCTTTATTGGAGTATAATTGCTTTACAATGGTGTGTTAGTTTCTGCTTTATAACAAAGTGAATCAGTTATACATATACACATGTTCCCATATCTCTTCCCTCTTGTGTCGCCCTCCCTCCCACCCTCCCTGTCCCACCCCTCTAGGTGGTCACAAAGCACCGAGCTGATCTCCCTGTGCTATGCGGCTGCTTCCCACTAGCTATCTACCTTACGTTTGGTAGTGTATATATGTCCATGCCTCTCTCTTGCTTTGTCACAGCTTACCCTTCCCCCTCCCCATATCCTCAAGTCCATACTCTAGTAGGTCTGTGTGTTTATTCCCATCTTACCCCTAGGTTCTTCATGACGTTTTTTTTTTTTTTCTTAGATTCCATATATATGTGTTAGCATATGGTATTTGTCTTTCTCCACGTTTTCTTAATCCATTTATCCATTGATGGACACTTAGATTGCATCTGTGTCTTGGCAATTATACATAATGCTGCAATGAACATGGGAGTGCATATATCTTTTCAAGTTAGTGTTTTTGTTTCCTTTGGCTAAATACCCAGAAGTGAAATTGCTGGATCATATGATAGTTCTATTTTTAATTTTTTGAGGAACCTTAATACTGTTTTCCATAGTGGCTTCACCAATATACATTCCCCCTAACAGTGCACAAGGCTTCCCTTTTCTCCACTTCCTTACCAACACTTGTTATCTCTTATATTTTTGATAGTTGCTGTTCTAACAATTGTGAGGTGATATCTCACTGTGGTTTTGATTCACATTTCCCTGATGATTAGTGATGTTGAGCACCTTTTTGTGTGCCTGTTGGCCATCTGTATGTCTTCTTGGGAAAAATGTCTATTCAGATCCTTTGCCCATTATGTAACTGGCTTTTTTTTTTTCTGTTGTGTTGTATGAGTTCTTTCTATATTTTAGAAATTGACCCCTTGTCAGATACGTGAGTTGCAAGTATTTTCTCCTATTCTGTACGTTGCCTTTTCATTTCGTTGATGATTTCCTTTGCTTTGTAGAGCTTTTGAATTCCGCCTCAGTTTGATTTTTTTTTTCTTATCTGGATGCTGATAACTTGCGTTCTGATGTTGAAAGGAACCGTATAAGACCTTGTATGATATACTCTGGAATGTAGATATGTTTTATCTTTATTCCTCTAAATTTCTTGAAAATCCATGAATGATAAAATCTAATTGAATACGTTGACATGTATTTTTTGAACCCTTCTCAGCATCTCCATTCTGCTGATGCACCTGGAGGGCATGATTGATGTCACATTGGAGCTGATGCTCTATGAGGGTCCTTGTGACCTCATTTCTAAGTTGGCAGGGAACTTGGTCTTGCTGAAGCTGAGGGGGTGGTGCTATGTAAGAGGACAAAGTTGAGGTGGCCTCATGTTGGCTCGGATTCTCACAGGATGGTATCAGAAACTTCCTGGGCAGCACTCAGGCCTCCGAAGTTACTCATCAATGCGGCTGAGGTATCTGGCATGGACTCCTGCACCACCAAAGAATAAATCCTTCCTCTTATCACCCAGACTTTGTACAGGAACCTCAGTCCATCCATAGACAAACCCACTACCCTGACTCTACAGAAGAAAATAGATTGTTTTACTCTAAATGAGAAACGGTTAGATTGCACTAGATCCCTTGCAAAGAAAAGTAGTTAAACCATTAATGGAATTCAAGTAGTTAATAGATTTCCTTTCCTGCAAGGAAAGAGTAGAAGTACAGTTTTTCCCCTAAATTTTGCTTTCTCCTTCAGACAGTGCTTCTAATAAAACAGGTTTACTATGATTAAATTGATTTAATCAGTGGATTTAAATGGTGCTTGACATTGAACCTAGTGATTATGACTTTGCTGCATTTATGTGTTTAGCACGTTTGCACCAGCATGCTTGTTAAACACAGCAAATAATTTGTGACAAAGTCTGCTGAGTCTTTGCAGCTGAAGGAAGTCGAGAGCATTGCATTTCCTCTCTTCTGCCCTCTTGAGCATCTTATTCTTTCTAAGGCTTAGCATATGCAGGTTTACATGTGTTTATGAGCTGGAGATGAGCTCGTTTCCATTAACTTGAAACAACAGTTTCTGGTTA
The DNA here is from genome assembly GCF_011762595.2 of Tursiops truncatus. Classification (NCBI taxonomy): domain Eukaryota; kingdom Metazoa; phylum Chordata; class Mammalia; order Artiodactyla; family Delphinidae; genus Tursiops; species Tursiops truncatus. Next base: position 66,892,454 of record NC_047046.1, read on the forward strand.
TTTTTTCCCCATCAAAAGAATACTTAATTTGGGGACTTTTAAGACATTCTGATTGGGAGAGAAGAAGGACACAAATTTATTTCCTGTTTCCTAAATGGACATAGCTCTGAGCTCACTAAGTATCCCATTAGATAAGGAGAAAGGGCAATAGTGGGGAGGAGAAGTGGTTAGAACATAAGGTGCTTCTGTGAATCTAACCATAGGCACTCTTTAAGCTTTTCCCTTTACACGAAGCCTTCCTGGTGACACCAGCTTATATTAGAATTACGCAGTACTAGTGGTCAGTACTATGCAACTGAATACTGTCTTACGCTGTTTTAAAGTAGCTATTTAAAAATGTCTTTAGGGGCTTCCCTGGTGGTGCAGTGGTTGAGAGTCCGCCTGCCGATGCAGGGGACACGGGTTTGTGCCCCGGTCTGGGAAGATCCCACATGCCGCGGAGCGGCTGGGCCCGTGAGCCATGGCCGCTGAGCCTGTGCGTCCGGAGCCTGTGCTCCGCAACGGGAGAGGCCACAACAGTGAGGGGCCCGCGTACCGCAAACAAAAAAAAAAGGTTTTAAAGACTTAAACTTGTTTTCCTTGGGACTGGAGGCATGATACTCACTTCTTTTGCATCTCCCACAGCCCGTGTTCCCTGTAAATACTTAGATTGCTTGTTCCCTGAAGAAGAATGCTTGTCTACCTCCCAACAGTGGCATAGGTACAGATAGTACTAGATACTCAAAATGTTCATTTCTTGCCATTCAGAAAAGAAATATACGTTCTCTAGCTTGGCCAGAGGTTCTGTCCTTTTGGCCAAAGACATTTTCCCAGTTGTTTTCAATAGAGTGTAACTGTCACTTTTGACTCCGTGAAATCTTGTGCTTCTGTCAACCTTATTGGCTTTGCCTAGTTTTAATGGGAATATAAGCAACTGTGAAAGATCCAATAATCTCAGCTTTTCCAAAGAATCAATATAGCCAACAGCTGCTTTCCTCAGCTGCCCAGCATCCACTTCCCCCAACACGATGAGGAGAGAAGAGAAGAGATGTCGGAGAGCCTTGCTAACAAGTAAGCCTCTGCAGAGCGCCTTTAACAGACCTCTGACAAGCTCGACCCTTTATGTACAGCCTCCCTCTTCCTCTCGCTCTGCCTCCTTGTCCAGCAGCTGGGCAGTTGTAGCTTCTGCAAGTTCGTTCTAATCAGCAGCCCACTGTCAGTGCTGTTTTCCCTGGAGGTGTCACTGTCCTTCCTGGTTCTAGTCTCATAAGGCTGACACAGCCCTGTAATTGGCTGGCGTTGCCCTCCTACAACAGGGGTATCTCACTCCTTTCTGAAGAAGTGCTACTTTTAAGTTCCCTGAAGTCTTCTGTTATTAATATGAGAGATGACAAAAGGATTTAGTCTTACTTGAGAATTCTGATGATGGCAGGTGACCTGCTTTGGGCTGTGTTATGTACTGAATATTTGCATCTTCTCAAAATTCATGTTGAAGCCCTAATTGCCATTTGGAGAGTAGAATGGCATTTAGAAATGAGACCTTTGGCAGATAATTGGGTTTAGATGAGGTCACGGAAATAGACCCTCTCTCCCCCATGATAGGTTTGGATGAAGTGACCAGAGCTCTTTCTTTCTGCCATGTGAGGATATAGTAAGAGGGTATCCCTCGGCAAACCCTGGAGAGAGCCCTCACCTTGCAAACCAAGAAACTAGACCAGGAACTGAATGGGCCAACACCTTGATGTTGGGCTTCCCAGCCTCCAGAACTGCAAGAAATACATTTCTATTAAACTACTCTGTGACATTTTTGTTATAGTTGCTTGAACTGACTAAGGCTGTATCCCTCTCTCGGGCACAATTAGGCATAGGAGCTGATTCATTAGCTTATGGCTTGATAATCAGTGATTTCCTATCTACTGATAAAGAAGCCCCTGATACTTTCTGCTCATCTTTGCCTGTCTCTCTGGAAAATCGTCTCCTAAACTATCCTGTTTAGATGTGACACCTGGAATTGGGGCAGCTGTTGTGGGACCCTGATTGGAGCCATCCCAGTGGCAAAGCTGACATACAGAGCATGACAGTGTGAGTGCTGTTCTAAAGACTGAGAGACCTTGATGATATCCTCATGCTGCAGAGTCAGCCATCCCTGGAGCTGACCATACCTTTGAACTGCTTCATATATGGGGAAAGTAATATTTGCATTATTTATGCTGTTTTGAATTGAGATTTTTCTATCACTCAAAGCTGGAAGCATCACTGATGCAGTCGGTTAGGTCGAGATTGCTTACTAGAGCTTCTGCTTTACCTACCTTCTGGTGCAAATTTGATGAAAAAACATATTTTTATAATAACTATTGATTGGGCACCTGTGTGCTAAGGAACAGCACTAGACAGTGGAGATATAATAGTAAATGAGAAATTGCCCTGCCCTCATAAAGCTTATCCCAGGGAAGAGATAATATTAAAAACATAATTTTTCACAAAATTATTTCTTCTCAATAATAAGTGCTTTGAAGGGAAAGTAGGAGTAATACAAGAGTGTTACGTGGTAGTAACTAACTGAGTGTATTTGTCTGGGAAGATTTCCCTGAAGATGTGATATTTCATCTAAGATGTGAAGAAGAGGAAAATGTTGGCTCTGAAAGCACTAGGCTGTTCCATGCAGAGACGAAGTGGACGCATGTAGTCCCTTAAAGACTGAAGGAGGAAGAGAGTCAGCCTGGCCGGCATTAAGCGAGTATGGGGGGGTGTGCAACCCATGATGTGTGCAACGGGCGTGCTGAGTGATTGGCACTTAGTGTGGGTTCAGTAATAGTAGCTAATACTAGTAATAGGATTGGAATTGTGGGTTTTGCTTTACTAAGAATTCCAGGATAAAACTGAAATTGCTTCTAAGAGGTTTAGATGATTAGTGAATATAACATTCATTGTAGATGATGAAGGGAGTGGAGACCGTCTGGGGGAGCATTGCTACTCTCTGAAACTTATGTCACCCTAAACTAGACATGTTCAGGGCCACTGCCAGAGCCAGGGTCCTGTGCCAGATGGACAGCGGGTCAGACAGAGGCCTGCGGACCCCCTGCTAGCTCCTTGTCCTGGGTTTCTTGCCTCGTTGTGCAGCATTGGCTCCAACCTCGCATCCCACGTCTATGGAGGGATGTGACTGCATATCAGGACAGGGCAGACCCATTGCTTTGTAAACTTGCAGTGTAGACTGTTTGTGATGATGACATTAATACTTTCCTCCCTCAAAAATAGATACTGCTTTCAAAGAGATTGTGAGTCCCATATGTGATATAAAAAAAAATTGCTGGGGATAAGCAGAAAGCAGCAGGAAACCCAGCAGGAGGGAGTGGGAGGGGAAGCTTTAAGGTGGAAGAGGAGGAGGGTCATGTTTATCTTGGAGATCTTTTCCTATCAGAGCATTTTTTAAAAAAGTTTTAGGCTAAAATCCATCCCTCTGTTTTTAAGGTGCTGGCAGGTACCAAAAATGTAAAGTGATGGAGTGTTAATTTTTAATAAATCCTCAGGAATAAATGCAAATAGCTCATCCATGAAGGATGACTGTGTTTCCTTCACTTATGCACAGACCTTGATAATATATTAATGAGAAGCATAATGCTTACCCTTCAAGGGTGACATGCTTCATATATATGCAAAAGCCTCATCACCCCACACTGAACTTTGGATACTGTCCAAATGTCCTCCCTCTATCCTGGTTGTGTGCCTCTCGTATCTGTTTGCTCGGTGCTTGCTCTGGTACTGCCTAGGCATTAATAATAATGTCTGGAGGTTAAGGAATCTAGCCATGTTCTACAGATTGATCAATTAATCAATTTCCATTGATTGCTAGAATGTTCTGTTAATTTCATTATGATGTCTAAAGGGGAATCCATAGCAATTAAACAAAAAGACATTTGATAGTTTTTGTGGTAATTGAATTTGTATATTTATTAGCTTTCAGTTGTTTACTTCTAATATAAGTAAAATTTCAGGTGAGGGCATTCTGTATTTTCTTCCTAAATCTGGTAGTCATTCTTCATGGATAGCCTCAGTTTCTGGTGTCATTGCCCCTCAGAGTGCAAGCCCCTTCTTCAGACTTTGCAGTGTTAATCTCACACCCTTCAGGAGCGCCCTTCTGTGCTTTAGATTTGGTCCTCTGCTCAGTCATTCCTTCCACTAGTCTGTGGATACAGTGGTTCACTGCAAAACATTTTCTAGAGTCTAATATAATCGCATAGTTGGGAGATCTTGACTGACACTTTCAGTGGGCTTGGAGTTTGAGATCTAGTCCCCTTTGGGGAAGTACCTGTCCCAGTGTGAGTTCAATATATGGCTGCTTCTTCCTGCCATCCTCTAGCCTCACCACGTCCTAGTCTTTTGAGAGAAGTCTTTGAACAACACACACACACAACACCGCAAATGATAATTCTGAGGAACTGTGCGGTCTAAATCCATGATAAGGAAGAAAAAAAATGACTTCCTAAATTCAATACAGTCTCAAAAGATTTCACTTTTGAAAAGAAGAAAGAAAGTTCCTGTTATTTTGTGGAATAGTTTAAATTCTACTTTCTTAGTCTCTAGCTCCCAGACTTTGCTCAGTGGTCAACTTGAACCTGAAAAAAAAGTCTGCCTGGTGGTCCACCTGGTCTGGGCCCACTATGGTACTTTCCTTCACAGCTGCAGCTTCCTCTCTCAGCACCTGCCACCCACCCATCCCACAGGTGCACACAGGCTGAGGAAGTGGAAACAGCTATGCTACAAAGTAGCCCCTTCTTCTTCCTTTGTGTCCTAGTACACAATGAGCTGTAGAGGTCCAAAGTCAGATTAGATTGCCTTAGGATGGGATCCAGGACTAATTCCAGGCAAAATTGAGGAGCGGGGAAGGCCCCCTCGTCTCTCCTCTTAAACTCTTCATTTCTCCACATTCTTTTTTTTTTGAATATTTGAATTTTATTTATTTTTTTTATACAGCAGGTTCTTATTAGTTATCTATTTTATACATATTAGTGTATATATGTCAATCCCAATCTCCCAATTCATCACACCTCCACATTCTTTCCACTACGTGCCTTCATGATTTCGGCCTCTGAACACCCTCGTTTTTTCTATTATGACTAGTCCCTGATAACATTATTTACATAGAGTCAAAGTGGGGAGTTTTCAAACTTTCATATCATGGGTATATCGTACATTCCTCTATTCATGCTTCTGTTTCTTCATCCTGATTCGAAAATCTCCTTGTGACCTGTTGAAACTCCTGAAAGAACTCGTTCCTAGTTAGTGAGAGTTGTATCTCCAGAACCCCATGATGGCCTGGTTTCCGCCATACCATGGATGACTCCTGTCTCAGGCTGGCACTATTCAGTACCTTGTCCATTTGGCTTTCCTGCATCTTCATCCAGATACTTGAGAGTATGATTTCCACCCAACTTCCTGAACTTCTATTTAGGTTTAGACATTCTTAAAATGCAGAGCTGCCCCTTCCCCTTCTATGAGATTTTTTTTCCCTTCAAATAGGACATGTTCTCCTCCAAATGATGATTTGCCAGTAGTTCTGCCAAGTCCCAGTGACATTCATGAACTTGTATGAATTTCACTGGGTTAAATGTCTCAAGTTCATTTTGTTTATTACCCATACTTCTTTCATTGCTACAGGGACTCTGAAGTTGTCAGATTTACCCTTTGATTCTCTTCTCTGTTATTGCCTTTTATGAATTACTTGGCATCTTCTCCACTGCTTCTTATTCTTTTTTTTTTTTTTTTTTTTTTGTGGTATGTGGGCCTCTCACTGTCGTGGCCTCTCCCGTTGCGGAGCATAGGCTCCGGACGTGCAGGCTCAGCGGCCATGGCTCGCGGGCCCAGCCGGTCCGTGGCATGTGGGGTCTTCCCGGACCGGGGCACGAACCCGTGTCCCCTGCATCGGCAGGTGGACTCTCAACCACTGCACCACCAGGGAAGCCCTGTTTCTTTTTTTCTTCCTCCTTTATACCTAATAACCTCTAAGGGCAGAATTTTATAGTGCAAGCTGGGCATTTCCCCCCCTTTTCTCAAGTTTCAATTGAAATCTCTTTTTTTCATGTTGGCAAGTCTCCTAGAAAACATATTCTTCTCAGACCCCATGAGATAAACTGTTCCTTGCCAAGAGCTTTACTTTTTGGTGTCAAAAGTCATGACCTGAAAGAAAAAAAGTGAAAACCCCACTATATCCTTTCATTTGACACCATCTCTGTTGCCAGCTGTTCACATCTTGAAACCTCTAGTTGATTCTAAAGTCATGAGTTTTAACTAGAAAAAGAGATGGAAAACTCACCTCTAGCCTTAAGCCCTTTTGTTTCTAGCCTAACAATCTGTAGAAATGACACTTTTCCCATTTTTAATAGAATAATTTAATTTCACATCATTAATATTAGTACAGATCTCTGTCATAATGATAATTTAGTCAAAGAAATTAGAACATGAACCTGTTAAAAGCATTGTACACAATGAATGATTATGATGTGCAAGTTGCGGAAGGGTAAGAGCCGAGGCTGGGATATGCTGATTTGTGGAGTGAGTCAGATCTAAACCCTAGTCACATCTAGTCTAGCTCACTTATTTGTAAAGTTCTAGGTTTCTCCTTGAAAGATAACTTAAACCTCATTGATGATTGGGCTTAGACATCAACATTTGGTGGACATGAGGGGGAAGTGGCCGTAAAAGCTAGATTGCAGGGGGATGAGAGGGACAAACGAAGCTCCATGGAGGAAAATGCCATCCAGGTAGAGAAGGTTGTTGGGCACGGGGCGTCAGACTAAGCAACCAGGCTTGAATGTCGGGAGAAAACAGTGGATTGTCCTAAAGCACTAAGCCGAAGAGAAATTGTTATTGGCTCATCTCTCTTGGAGGCACTTTTGTACCCAGGGAAGAAGGGGAATCTATGAAAATACTAAAATAACCCTGTGACTAGGGGCACAGAAATTCTGTGGGAGTTTATGAAGGGGAATTTTTTGCCTCTTGGTTGGATATGTCAGCACCTGAAATCCAGGGAAAGCAGTGATAGAGAGGAGCAATAAGTAGCAACAGAAAAAAAAAAAAACTACGTTAATGCCATAATGTGAACAGATAGTTCCACTACCGTTAAAGCTACAAGCAAAGCAGTGATGGACAATATGTGAGATGGATGGAAAGGAGAGCTCCCAGAGCAGAAGGAAAGCAGAGGTTTCAGTGTTTTAAAATGTACTCTGGATTTGTTTCAGTCAGGTGTGGTAAGATGACAGAAGCAAAGACCTGCCTGTGAAAGAAGAGTTTATTCTTCACAATTCCCAAGAGAAGGCAGCACACCATGCCACGTAGAGCCACATGGGGTAGCACCAGGGTTGGTTAGGAGGTAAAAGCAAGGGGAAAGCATGAGCACAGCGTTTTATTTATTTGTTCACTATAGTGCGGGGAAGGTTTTACGTGTGGACATCCCCAGTTGGGTGGGAAGTCAAACAGAAATGTTGTTGATGTTTGGAGGGATTTACGTGTACCTGTGAACACAACCCAGGATGAGTAAAGGGGTGAACAACTTGTTCCATTAACATGACCCTATGACACTGGATGTGAAACCATCAATTACAGAAGCTCAAGGATGACTATTATATGCAATTATGGTGCAAATTAAGTGTCTGATAAGACCTACTTTGGTTTCTTTGGAGAGAAAGCAGAAAAAGAAGGGAGAGGATATTGTTAAAGTGGTCTTGTTCAGAGAGAGAGAGAACATTTTGGTTACATTTGCAGACATATGAATTAACAGAACCTTGATGAGCTCTCTCATCTAATAAATATGTTTTACCAATTTGGGACTCCTGATGGATCAACACTTACTTTTTGAAAGCAGAGGTATTGTTACTAATGCCTAATGAAGGCATTTCTTCCCTGAAGACACAGGTAGAAGGAAAAAATGTTTTTTCTATAACTTGGTGAGCCTTTCAGAATATGCCAAAGGGGGAAGTTTTTTTTTCTTTCATAACAGGGTCAGCCATTCCTGCAGGTAATTGTATTATCTGAAGATTCACAGATAGAGTAAATTAGTGTAAGTTGGTACACAGTGAAGAATGAAATGAATGAAAATGTTTTCAGGGTAGAAGCCTAAACATAGTAATAATGTCAACTATATGTAAGGTAATGGGAAATGGTAATATAATACCATTAAAATATCGTTAGTTTTTTATGGATATAAACAAGTTATTTATGAACTTACAATAGAATAATAAACGTCCAAGAATAGCTATAGAAACTCTGGAAAAGAAAATCAGTACAGGGGTGTTGTAGACTGAATGCTTGTGTTCCCCCAAAATTCACACGTTGAAATCCTAACCTCGAATGTGATGGTATTAGGAAGCGGGATCTTTAGGTCATGAGGGTGAAGCACTTGTGAATGAGATTAATGCTAGTATGAGAAGAGATCCCAGAGAGCTCCCTTACCCCTTCCACCTTGTGAGGACGGCAAGAAGACAGCCATCTATGAACCAGGAAGTGGGCTCTCAGCAGACACTGAATCTGATGGTAGCTTGGTCTTAGACTTCCCAGCCTTCAGAACTGTGAGAAATAAATTGCTGCTGCTGCTTATAAGTTAACAGGGAATAGACTAAGCCAGGGAGTGCCAGCCCTATCAGATATTAAAATGCCTTTTAAAGCCTGTGTAATTAAACGGCATGGTTTTGGTTCATGAACAGACAAAAAGTGAAGGGAACAGAAACAAAATTCTTGAAATAGACAAAATGCATTTGAAACTTTTATAACATAATAATGTAGTATCGTGCATCAATTGGAACAATGTTAACTTTTTATACAAGGTGCTGGAACAGCTAGATAGTCGTTTGAAAAAGATAGATCTACATTGCGATAAGCTCCCAGTGACAGTTATCTAAATGTAAAAAGAAAATGTAAAAAGACAAAATGCATTTGAGACTTTTATAATATAATAATGTAGTATCGTGCATCAGTTGGGACAATGTTGTTAACTTTTTATACAAGGTACTGGAACAACTAGATAGTCATTTGAAAAAGATAGATCTACATTGCGATAAGCTCCCAGTGACAGTTATCTAAATGTAAAAAGAAAACATAAACAAACATAAGCAGATAACCTTTATCATTTGGGAGTGGGAAGATTTGAAAAAGCCTTTCTAAATGTGGTTGGTGGAGCTGCATTCTTTCTGCAGGATCTGGGAGGGGGAATATGTTTCTTCTGTTTTCCAGCTTTTAGAAGCTGGCTGCATTCTTTGGCTCACTGCTGAATTACGCTGATCTCCACTTTCCACTTTCCACCTTTTTCCTCTGACTTTGACTTTCCTGTCTCCCTCTCATAGGAACCCTTGTGATTAAAATGGATAATCTCCCCATCTCAAGATCTTTAAATTATCATATCTGAAAAGTTTTCTTACCATGCAAAGCGACATATTCACAGGTTCTGAGAATTAGGACATGGACATCTTTGGAAGGCCATTATTCTGCCTACCACAGTCTCTCCTCTGGTCCGCAGAGATTCACATCCACCCCGTAGGCCAAATACATTTATCCTATTCCAAGGTTACTGAAAGTCTCAACTTGTAATGGTATTAACCCAAATTCCGTATTTTCTTCTAAATCTTATGATCTCAAAGTCCCCAATCTCATCATTTAAGTCAGGAAAGGGTGAAACTCTGGGTATGATTCATACTGGGGAAAAATTTCTCTTTATCTGTGGACTTGTAAAACTAGCAAACAAGTTATATGCTTTTAAGATACAGTGATGGGGCAGACATAGGATAGCGGTTTTAGACTATCCCTTTGAAAAGGATGAAAATGGAGGGAAGAGGGAGCCATCAGTTCCAAGCAATTTTGAAATCCAACTAGGCAAACTCCATTAGGTTTGAAGGCCTAGGAATAATCCTCTCTGGTTTAAGGCTCTGGGCTCCGGGCTCCAGGTCCCACGCTTAAGAGTCCACCTTTTACATGAATGGTAGCACGTGTTTTCAGCTGCATAGCAGCCTGTTTTCCTGCATGCAGGAATTCCAACAGGAGATTTATCAGCTTTCTTTTATTTTGCCTTTTCTCCCTTTTGATCCAAGCTGGTAGTGTTTTTCTTGCTATAAAATTCTTAAGAACCTTGTAGGTCTCCCATGTATGTCATGGAGATTCACTCTGTTAGATGAGAGGCTCATCTATAGTGTAACCTGGATAATCTCATCTCTCTTCTGGTTTCTGCTGAGTTGACTGAGGGGATCTGTGAGTGACAAGTCTAACTACATATACATTCAGTACCACAGATGGATCTCACATGCACTGTGGTAAGTGAAAGAAACCAGATTCCGATTCATTGATATGACATTTTTAAAAAAGGAAGAATTACAGGGATGGAGAACAGATCAGTGGTTACCAAAGATTGCTGGGCAGGATAAGATTGACCGAAAAGGGTAACACAAGGGAATTGCAGAGAGATGCTGATGGAATGGTTTTGCATCTTGTTTTGGTACTAATACAACTCTATGCATTTGTCAAAACTCATAGAACTATCATAAAGAGTAAAATTTACAGTATATAAATGAAAAGTAAGTAACAAACAACAACAAAACAGGAGAAGTGGAAGGAGGAGCATTTAGAGTTCGTATTAGATGATTTCACTTTCTTATAAAAGTTCTATAAAGAGAGAAAGTGAATATGTGAGGAAAGTAAACTGTTTGTTTTAGGTTAACATAATTTGTAATAATCCCTTCTCTCTCTGCCTGGTTCATGCTTTCCAAGGATGGTAGATCCTGTAGAGAGAATTTGACATTCATATTCGCAGTTTCCTGCAATGAGCTCAGCTTAAAAGCTGAACCTTTATTTCTGCAGCTGAAAACAGAATTTCACAAAGCTAGGGTTATACTCTCCATTTGGAATGCAGAGCATTTGTTGACTTTTAATTCATTAATACTAGAATAATTTGTGTACTATAGTATAAGTTATTTGAGGGTAAGATCTGCTTCTGCCTCACTTTAATTTTCTCCAAGTCCCTATGACAATCCCCTGGTAATACTGTAAGCCCTCAGTAGATCTACCCTGTCTGCATACATCTGTCAACAAACACTCCCTCTTGGAAATGCAAATATCCTACAGGCTTTGAGAATTTTTGTTTTTTTCTTCATACTGTTTTATATTTCATATGTTTTCTACAATAACTGTGAATTACTTTTATAATTAGAAAAAAGCAATAAAAGTTATTTTGCAAATGCAAACACATCTGGGAGGGTTGTTTCAACCTTATTGCTTTTCTGAAACAATTGAGTTCAGTTGCACAGAGGGAAGGAGTTTCGATTTGAGGAGGATTCAGTAAGTCATTTGAGTGCAAGGATTACTTTTGAGATGGGGTTTATAGTAGTTGGAGAATACGAGACACTTTCTGAGAGGTAGGCCAGAGATGTAGCAAGAGAGGTAGAAGGCAAATGTAAAATAGATAGCTAGTGGGAAGCAGCCGCATCGCACAGGGAGATCAGCTCGGTGCTTTGTGACCACCTAGAGGGGTGGGATAGGGAGGGTGGGAGGGAGGGAGACGCAAGAGGAAAGAGATATGGGAACATATGTATATGTATAGCTGATTCACTTTGTTGTAAAGTAGAAACTAACACACCATTGTAAAGCAATTATACTCCAATAAAGGTGTTAAAAAAAAAAAAGGTAGAAGGAAGGGGTCCAAAATGAGCTCCCATATTTTCAAATCAGTTTTTCTGGCACCACTAACTTAATAATGATAGGAAGAAAAAGTTTGCCTCTTTCTCCTCTCTTCAGGCTGACTTGATTTTGTACCTTCAGCATAGGGATCAAGAAAACCTCATATTTGCTGGAGCACTGTTTCCCAACCCAAAGTCCAGAAGCTAAGGCTAGTTGGTAATAAAATTCTTCAGATTAGCAGGGAAATGAGAAAAATAACAGTGTAGGCATTTTTTCGTAGAGCTGCTTACTCATTTAAAAACTTTTTGATATGATCTCCTCTCTAATTTTTTTTAAAGGATTTGGTTTCCAATATATATATTTTTAAATAAATTTATTTATTTAATTTATTTATTTGGCTGAGTTGGGTCTTTGTTGCTGCACACAGGCTTTCTCTAGTTGCAGTGAGCAGGGGCTACTCTTTGTTGTGGTGCGCGGGCTTCTCACTGCGGTGGCTTCTCTTGTTGCGGAGCACGGGCTGTGGTGCGCAGGCTTCAGTAGTTGCAGCACACGGGCTCAGTAGTTGTGGCTCATGGGCTCTAGATTGCAGGCTCAGTATTTGTGGCGCACGGGCTTAGTTGCACCACGGCATGTGGGATCTTCCCAGACCAGGGCTTGAACCCATGTCCCCTGCATTGGCAGGCAGATTCTCAACCACTGCACCACCAGGGAAGTCCCTCCTCTCTAATTTTGTTGTGGAAGTATTATTTAGAATAGAATAATAATGAAATATCTCAGTTAATCTTTAAAGACTTTTCCAGTCCAAGAGATTCAAAATATGAACTCTGTTGCATTAGAGTGTAAGCTCCATGGTGGTAGGACGTGTACCTTTGTCTTCATGACCCCAGTCCCACAACCCTATGCCTGGCACTATATCCAGCACATAAAAGTTGCATGTAAATACCTGTTGAGTCTCTGACTGTGGTAACTCAGCCGTGGAATGGGTTGTTCATAGCCGTGAATTAGGTTGGGATTAATCCCTTTGAATGACTCTTCAAGTAGTAGATTCCAAGTTGACAGAAAGTTCCTAAGTAATATGTTCACATGTTGCAGATTTCAAATATAACTCTTTCATATTCCATTTGGTGTAACTCTGACACTATATTTTTCAGACATATATTTCTTTGTTGACTAACGTACAGTCTGATGCTTTCCGACAAGACGTAAGTTTCTTTGTGTCTAGTATTGTGAAATAAGGCACATGGGAAATGTCTGAACGTTCTTTTGGTGAATGAATGAATGTTCCACTTCTCTGCCATCTGCACAGTGGCAATGTCTTGGTTATAGTACATCCTGTGGTGGCAGGTACATCTGGCATTGAGTAATCTCATTTTAGCCTTCCCTCTTAGCATTATTCCCCCCACTTACCATGTACTGCTTTGACACAAAATTGTCAAAGATGATGTCTGAGCTGAGTGTTAAAAGGTAAGTCAAAATTAATTTTCCAGGTGTGAGTGTTGAAGGGTTGGAGGATGGAGGACAAAGGAGAATTCCAAACAGAGTGAACAGCATATCAAATAGAACAGCACGTAGTTCTGGGTTCTGTCTGCCAAATTCTTCTCTCTGTCTGGAAGTATTTTCACTTTAATTGAATAAAGTCTGTATGTAAGTTTCTCTAATAATCACAGTAAAATATTTCAGTTGTACTTTACAGTTTGAAAAATTCATTTTCAGATTCATAAAAACCGTGAAATAGAAGAGGTATTTATCCTTATTTTACTGGTAAAACAAGAGAAAACAAAACAAACAAACAAAAACCCTGTGCCTCATGGACTGAGTATTTGTGTCCTTTCAAAATTCATTTTGTGAAGCCCTAACATTCAATGTGATGGTGTTAGAAGGTGGGGCCTTTGGGAGGTGATTAGGCTTATATGAGGCCATGAGGATGCAGCCCACGTGATGGAATGGGGCCCTTATAAGAAGAGAAAGAGACACCAGAGCTTCCTCTCTCCACCATGAGGACACAGTGAGAAGGCAGATGTCTGCCAGCTGGGAAGAGGGCCCTCACCAAGAACTGAATCTGCCGGTGTGTTGATCCTAGACACCTCAGCCTCCAGAATGATGAGAAATAAGTGTTTCTTGTTTAAAATACCTGGTCTATTGGTATTTTGACATAGCAGCCACTGCGGGTCGAAGAATTAAGCGTAGTCCAAAATCACATGGCAAGAGTGTGGTTAAGTCAGGACTTGAATCTGGGTCTCCTGATCTCAAGCCCAGTGATATTCATTCTTCATTCTTGATATTCAGTCTTCGTTCATTCATTATTTTATTCATTATTTCAACAAGGGTTTATTAAATGTCACATTTCTCTGATTTCTTAAATTTCTACGCACCAGATAGAGTACGTCTAGAAAGGTTAAGGAATGTAGTTCTCAGAAGGCCCTACCACGGGGAAAGCAGCCATGGTGTTTGGGTGTACCTGGAGCTGGCCGTGGGGAAAGGGAACATTGTTAATTCAGAGTTCCCGTGGAGGGAAGATTTAGTCCCAGGGAAGTCATTTCAGGGAAAGCATGAAGTAAAAACCAGGAGAGAGAAATCCAGTGCACAGTCTGGGTACAGTTTCCAAGGAGCTTGCTGCGGCAGGGGCAGGGTTCCACATAAGAACCTGGAGCATCAGGGAACAGAGCTGATCTAGACCTGTGGGAGTAAGCCAGAAATACTTGCTCGGAGGGTCACAGATCTTTCGGATTCTGTTGCAGATGGAACTCTGAAGAAGCTTTCCCCTGGACATAGTCAGCTATGCCATTAATCTAGAATAACTTGTGTTTATTTTATTCTAAGTCTGAGCCGTAAATCAGTTTAGTTTGTGAAATTTCTTATGGTCCTGCTTCCCTGGAATCCGTACCAGTAATAACTGAGATAAGGTTTAGATTTAGTGAGTGAGGTCATGGACCAAAATGCAGATTGTTGAAAAGATTTGCTGTATTGGAAACTCAACATGGATTCAGAAATCCCACCCTGATGATCTTGTTCTAAAATGATTATTGTCATTTAAGACAATTATTCCCCTATTTTATAATATATTCTACTTTAAGAATGGTTGTAAATTCACTTTGTAGAACATATTAAGTAAAAACTCTACTCTTGCTCTTTCTTGAGTTTGAGAGAAGAAACTAATAACAAGACAAATGCCAGCATTGTGAGAACCAAATGAAGTTACCTATCACCAAGAGAGAAATCTCCTCTCTCTTTTCCTTTTTCTCTTCAGCTGAAATCTGCGCAGAGGTGGTTTTGTAGCTTGCATTCCATTTGTGTTTGTAATTCTGCCATAAACCATTTGTCTGCTCCCAAACTCTATACTCCATCTTCCTTTACTTGGGATGGAGGTCTCTTAATGACAGAATCGCTAACTGGGATCCCTAGATAATGTGTCATCAAGATGCATGCTTGCACTTCCACAATTTTTAATGTTCTGTAAAGACATGTAGTTCTTCTGATGAGTCCACATCATGATCCACTAATTGAAGCCTGAGAGCAGAATGTAATTAATGCCTCACTGGACCATGGTGTCAAGGCTGGACAGAGTGATGTTACATGGTATAAGAATCCCATGATGGGGGCTTCCCTGGTGGTGCAGTGGTTAAGAATCTGCCTGCCAATGCAGGGAACATGGGTTGAGCCCTGGTCGGGAAGACCCCACATGCCGCGGAGCAACTAAGCCTGTGTGCCACAACTACTGAGCCTGCGCTCAAAAGCCCATGAGCCACGACTACTGAAGCCCACACGCCTAGAGCCCATGCTCCACAGCAAGAGAAGCCACCACAATGAGAAGCCTGCGCACCGCAATGAAGAGTAGCCCCCCCTCGCCCCAACTAGAGAAAGCCCATATGCATTAGAGATGTTTTCCTTTGCAAAGAGTGCATAGAATCTGTGTTGGAAATGAACGTTTTTAGAAGTCCTTAAGACACAAGTTGCCAAGTTCCCATCTCATAGCTTTGTCATTTTCAGTCTCTTTATATTCCTCTTCGAAGAGGAATGCATTTCCTTATGGATGGAAAGTCTTCTGTACTTGCCTCTTACTATTTGGTTGTTGTGAGATTGAGGTTTCCATGACTGTTAACCTGATCCTAGATAGATCCTTCACCCTTCAGTAAGAGAAACTTTTAAAGCAGTGCCTTTCCAGGTTTACTCATCCTTTCGCTACCCCTGAGAATCCATTCTAGGGAATGTGCCGTAATTATTTGGCTTATTTAGATAGGAAGAAGCAGTGATAACCACCCTGCTTTGAATATGAAGAAGGGGGCAGAATTTTGATGGGTGAAATCTGTGGATGACTTCGTGTAATAGAAAAGGAAAAGCAACACTAATGAATGGAGACATTCAAGGTGTTGTGAAAGCCTGCTGAATAACTGTCCCCTTCGAGAGATTGCAAATCACCAGTAACAAGAAGTTTGGCAGACTGGTGCAGAATGACTGTAGAGCAAGATCAAGGTCTTTTTGACTTTTTAATAATTGTTCAGCAGTTGGAATGATGAGAGCAGAGAAGGGGCCAAGATTGTGGTGAACTGTGTGCCTCGAGCAGGTAGCTTACCCCTCTCCTTCTCAGTTTCTTCCTCAGTAAAATGAATACAACAGACAATATCTAAGGGAGGAGCCCTCTGGTGTTTTATTATCTGTTGTTCTATGAGCATGCTGGCTTTTCATATATGTGATTTTCTTTTTTTCCCTGCTCCATTTGCTAAGGAAAATGGAAGTTAACCTCCAGGGAAAACTGGAATGGCTGTTTTAGATCCTAAAGGACCATATGTTCAACTTGATTCAAAGGGATAAGCATTTTTGAGTGTCTACTATGCGTTTAGCTAATAATATATTAAGAATTCCAGTAGGATTCAGCAGAAAAATGTGGCCCAATCTTTTTTTGATAAAGAACGAACAGTCTAATTGTGGTAGAAGAAAATAGTTAAAGATGAGTATGAGGCTCTAATAAGATTCTGAGCTAAATATAATCAAGCTATAAGTTAGATTATCCAGTAGAATTTTTTTCGAGATTTATTAGGCATTCCTTAGATTTTTAGTAAAGGTGTTTCTGGACCACCATGTTGTTGGTCAAGAGGGCCAGTGTTTTAGGTCACAGATGATGGAAAATCAGGGGAGGGCAAGAACAGATTTGCCACTGTGCTTTGAAGGACTTGTGAAGACAGCAACTTGAGCTTACTTTATTGGTAAAATCCACTTTCACTTTCTCCTTTGATTCATCCTCAGTGGTGTGTCTGCCTCCCCCCGCCCCCAGCCCCCAGTGAGTACATCTGTTGGAAATTCTGCATTGAAGACATACAGTAGCAACTTGATAACATAAGTTCTGTCATTCGGCCTCAGATATATTCATCCAATTAAGGACTCAAATTGCTCACACTATGGCTTACACGTTACTTATAGGATTGACTTTATTTGCAATATGCAGAGAAGAGAGAATGAGGTTGAATATTTAGAGATTGGCTTATTTTTCTCAGAATTGCTATTAAATTAGTCCTTTAATTAATGTCAGATATGCATAAGCATTTCCATATAGAAAAAGAAATAAGTGGGGATCTCTTTCAAAATGTAACTGGGAAAATCCTCAAGTCTGATGCCTAGGCTAGAGCCTGGTTCTTTGAAAATAAACCAAAGAGAATATGGAATTCCAAGTTACAAAGAAGGTATCAGGTATGCTGGTAGTGTTGGGGGTGGGCTGGGGGAGTGAGTGGGGGACTAGAACACAGGATGACCTAGTTCTGGCACTGTCCAGTACCTGAAGATCGTCCCGTGTCATGCCAGTGGGTGTGTAGAACGCTCAATTTAGAAAGCCTTTGGGTACTAGTTATTCATGTATCCCTGAAGAAGTAGACTATTCTATGTTGAATCGAAGGAGCCACAGAGAAGAATTTTATAGATGAGTATTGTAGATAAAAGAGGCAGTAACTTAATAAAGAGCAATGTAACAGACACTGAGACTGTTAAAATAGAGACCAGGCTTGAAACTCCCCAAGCACACAAAACCATTTAAGCCACATAAGCAAAACTAAATCTAGCTTATTCCATGAACATAATAAGCAAAACTTAACTTGGGTTATCTGTGGTAAATGCCTCTGATAATCATAAAAGGAACTTAAGTCATCTTCCTAAAGTTGTATGAGAGTCACTTTTAACCAGTCCCCTGCCATCTGGAAACCTCATTGTAATAACCAATTATTGTGAATGTTAAACCACCTCCTCATTTTCACTTTATAAGCCATCATCCCATAATGTCATGCCTCTGAGCTTCTTATTGGTTTTGCATTTGAAGACTCCCAGTTCATAAACTGTGTTTTTGTGCAAGGTAAACTCTTACTAAATAATATTTTACTGGTCTGGTTTTAATTTTTACTATTTCTGAATTTTTGACAACACACACCTATATTCTTTTTGAATCTAGCTGCCCCTAATCGCCACCCTTGGCAGGGCAACCGTACATGAATTTCTTTTTCACAGGAGATTGTTTCAACTTGTAGACGTAGAGAGGAGTTAACCAGTAAGCTGGACTAAGCCACTGCAATTTGTTCTCTCCAAAATTTTAACGAAGAGACCAAAGGTGGTCAGTAATTCCTTGAGCTGAAAGGACTATTACAGTCAAGGCTGCAATCAGCACGCATTCACGTGAGGCATGTGTGAGCCTGAACTGTGAGGGAGTAGGAGACGTAGAAGTAGATGGCTCATTGCTGCATCGAGGGTAACCTAGCAGATTCTGAGGGGGGCAAGAGCTGGCAGTAACAAAGGGCAAGAGTAAGAGGTAGAAGGTAACACCCCTGACTCAGTTCCTAACTTTCTGGTTCCCAACTTCAAGTTCCATGACACCTGGCTGAAGTTCAGGGTAATCCTGTCAATCTTTTTAATAACTACCACCCATGACTGATTTTGCTAGTGTGAGTACTCCTAACAGTCTGACTGCATGCCTAGAAAAGGACAGTGAGTTAGGAGCAGTTTCAACTGAAAACTTAATTAAGGCATGCTCTCCTCCAGGCCAGTGTTTTACCCACTGAACCTCACTGCCAGCTGCCCAGCCACACTGCCCATAAACTAATTGCCTTTTAGCCAAGATTTTTTGATTTTTTATACCACTTAATAAGTTCACTTTTTCCATGAGAATTAAAAATCTCAAAAAGCATCAATAGCAAAATCTCATAGGGGACACAAATGGTATATTAGAGGATAGAGTTAAGACACCTATTTCCTCAATCAATAGGCTAAAGATGAGTAGTTTCAAGTCTTCTTAGGAGCTTTACTAGTTTCCCTTACTCCACTGGACCACTTTATAGATTTTTTTATCTACAAATAATTTCTCTAAACCTCTTACTTTATCACAATCATTTTTCTTTGGAAATACAGTACTAAGTGAACAAAGCCGGTTGCAAAGTGGTATAGAGTATGTTCCCAAATGTATTTTATAATTATCACATTGCCTGTACTGGTGCTCTTGTTTGTGTGTGTGTTCAGAGTACTACCTAGAGGCACTTACTTTCAGCCTGAAAAATCTTCCTTCAGTTATTTCTTACAAGGTGGATCTGCTAGCAAGATCTTCTCTCTGTTTTTCTGTCTCAGTTTTGTATTTTTTTAATTTTGCCTTTATTTTTAAAGATAGTTTTGCTGGATATAAGATTCTTGGATGAGAGGGTTTTCTTCTTCTTCTTCTTTTAGTACTTAAATCATTATCCCACTGCCTCTGCCTCTGCCTCTGCCTCTGGCTTCCATGGTTTCCAATGAGAAGTCAGTTACTAATCTTACTGGGGACCCTTTGTGTACGATGAGTTCTTTTCTCTTGCTGCTTTCAATATTTTCTCTTTGCCTTTCACTGTTTTAACTGTTGATGGATATCTTTGCATTTTACCCAGTTAGAGTTCATTGAGCTTTTGGATGTGTAGGTTAATGTCTTTCTCATGGGAGATTTTTAGCCATTATTTCTTTGAATATTTTTTCCGATCCTGTCTCTTTGTCCTCTTATGGTACTTCCTGTATGTGTGTGTTGTTGCACACAGTGGTGTTCCACATTTCTTTAAGGCTCTGTTTTTTCTTCATTCTTTTCTCTCTGTGTTCTTCAGATTGCATAATCTGTATCAATCTATCTTTAAGTTCTCTGATTTTTTTCTTCTTCCAGTTCAAATCTATTGTTTGCCCCTTTAGCAACTGTTTTCATTTAGTTACTGTACTTTCTAACTTAAGAATTTCTATTTAGTTCTTTTTTATAATTTTGATTTCTCCCGTGATTTTGTTCAATCAGAAATTGTCATCATACCTCCTTTATTTCTTTAAACATAGTTTTCATTAAACATAATTATTATAGCTGCTTTTCAGCCTTTGCTAAATCCACCATCTGAGGCCTCCTAAAGTCTGTTTCTATTGCTTGGTTTTTCTCTATGTATGGGTAACAGTTTCTTATTTCTCTTCATGTCTAGTAATTATTGTTGAAAACTGGACATTTTAGGCAGTATGTTATAGTAACCTTAGATGCTGATCCCCTTTGGGATCCACCTTGGCTTTTTTGTTTGTTTTTATTTGCTTGCTTATTTGTTTGATGAACTGACTGGAGCATTTTAGTGAAGTTTATTTCCTTCATCTGCAGCATGAAGCTTCTGATGTAGCTCTTCTTGATGACTAAGACTTGGGTATTCACACAGTCACTCTGGGGTAATGGTGTTAGCAAGCCTCTGTCTCCCTGATATCACTCTTAATCTGTCTGCCTCTGTTTGTATGACATCCAGCTATTAGGTTCCACTAATTTCCGACTGGTTGTTCTATTGTTTTCAGCAATGCTCGGGGGCATAAATTGCTCTACCGTCTTATCCAGCTAAATCCAGACACCTTTTCAGGAATGGTTTTTGAGACCAGTCTGAGATTTGTTCTGAACCCAGGAAATCCCTTTTTAGCTGATTTTTTTCCCCCTGATTCTCTCTGGTTACCTGGTCTATATTTTAGGTTCCTGCTCTCATGAAGCTCTCAACTCCTTCATAATTGCACACTACCCAAATCTACTTTCCTTTTTTTGAGAGCATCCTTAAACTTGAACTTCCTCACACTTTTCCAGATAATATCAGGTGTTCTGGGGGACATATTCAAACTTTTTTGTTCTTAGGAACATCCTCTCCCTTGATGAGAATCTCCCAGTTACTCTTCACATGGGGAGTGGGAGAGTGACCTGCTTCTTGAGACACCCCTGCTTTAAAAAAAGGAGGGTACTTGGTAGAGACAGTAGCTTGTAATCTTCTTGGCTTCTTTCTCCTGAGTGAAACTTCTACCCTGTGAATGAGCTGGGATGAAGAACATTGGGACTTCAGTATTCCCTGCTCTCTGTACCTGCAGTAAACCTCCTGCCCTGTGAGTAGTAGATAGGTGGGAGAAGGAGCCTCTGGCCTCTCAGCCCCCCTGTCAGGAACTTAGCCTCCGAAACTTGGAGCTGGAGGGAGGGTGGTGAGAAATCCTGATGGCCTGCCTCTCCGAGTCAAACACTGATCCCTTGACTGAGAGCTGAATGATGGTGAAGCCTTATCTTCTTGGCCACAGCCATCCAGAGTGGAGCTTCTGTCATGCTGAGGTGAATGGGAGGGGTGGCTCAGATGTCACAGACTCCAGCTGTTCTTAGCAAGATTTAGTAGATTTTTATGAATATATGTTTCTTTCTTTATTCTTTTAATTGACTCCTCAATTGTCCTAATTAAATTAGAACAATTTTAAATGTTTTTAAAAATAATTTCAAAAGTTATGGCTGTTTCACTAGAGAGTTGGGGCAATGGAACTCCTCACACTGCCGTTCTAGGAGTGGAATTCCAACGAGTACATTCTTAATACTCATGATTTTACACAATTTTTAATAATTTCTATAATGACTGTGTAGTACTTGCATTATCAGATACAATAAAGAAAAACAAGTCAAATATTTAAAGAAAAAGTTACTGTTTTTTTAAAAAATAGGCAAAAGTATTATTTAGTACATTTTCAGAGAATATTTCTTCAATGACTAAAAAATAATCATTTATATTTGGAATTTTAATTATTTTCATGTAAACAGATGCTTCCAGTCAGCCTGAAAGCACTTGAGAAGAGTTGACTCTCTTTAATATTATAACTCTCCTCTTGCAATCAATTCTGACACCAAGACTTTGCAGCTTTCAGTCACGATCCTGTCCAAAGTAGAATGATAATTGTTCCCTCCCTTTGCTGAAAATTCTTGAGGTCTCTGTAGTATTCCTGCTCATCTTTGGACTTCATGGCATTCATCACGATTATTTACTTAAAGTAAAATTGATTCAGAGTTGATGTGTGTCAAAAACTGTGAACAATCTGAGATTTCACCCTACGTACAAGCTAACAGGGTAGCATGCCACAGTGTGATGGATGCTGACAGAGGACACCAGATTCTTAGATGATAGAGAAAAGATGATTTGTTCTTACAGCAATAGCCAGGGCCACTTTATCAGCATTTTACTTTGGTTCCCAGAGCCCCAGTTCCCACAGGCCAACACTTGGAGGGTTGGGTGAGTTTTGCATACACAGTAAAGTGCATTATAGGAGAGGAATCCCAAGTTTAGAAAACCCAAGTATTTTATAACGGACAATTACCCTGCCTGAACTTTGCACCAGAGACATTATATTTATTATAATGGACAGTAAATAAACCTGCCCTTTGCTCCAAAGGGAGACACTGTTTTTGTCTTTCAAAGTTGTTTGCCATACAAATGTCCTTGAAAAAATAGTCCAGAATAAAGTCATACAGTAGTGCTTGTGCCTTCAACATGTACACAAATGTGAGACACCCATGGGGAATTGTTTCCCAACAGTGTGAATCACTTGGGTGCAACATTTTTGCAGTAACAAGTCAAAAATCAGTACCTGAAAATGTGAACTTCACTGGAAATGGAGTGTTTCATATAGGTGACATTTTCATATAACTGAAACTCATGCTTGCAGTTGCCAAAATTTGAAAGGATAAATACTTACGATGGCAACATTTCAAAAATATATAACAAATTATTGTGTCATCTTAAACAGCTGGTAGAAACACTACACACATTTCTAAGTGAGAAGGTATGAAATGATAGTTTTATCCTGTTCTATAAAATCTGTGTGTTTGGGGGAGATCTGACTGGTTCTCGCATGAAAGGCTCCCCCAAAGCAAATATGACAACACTTTAGAGTGGGAATTGGGCTAGCCATCTAGTCAATTTCAGTTGGTTAATCCCTCAGAACCAAGAGTTATTTAGGAATAGTTCTTTAGGAATTAAGCCCAGGACACTACTTCTAAGAGTGAAGAAATTCTAGGGTCTTATTCCTTGTCCATGGAGTGGTGAAAAATACATTTATAATATATTAGCTAATCTACATCTTAAACATCACTAGTTTTAATTAATGAAAACCCAGTACTAATACCCGTTAAGTCAAACCCAGTCATTTCACTAATGAAAACCCATTTCTAACATTTGGTATGCTAAATAACAAAACATCCAGTGTGGATCAGAATAGATACAAATGGTTACAGTGGCCGGGTCTTTTTATATTAAATGCTGCAAAGTGAATCGTAATTAGGGCAAAAGGCTGCCCTTAGAATGTAGAGTAAAACTTACCATCATAGACATGCATACTCACTGTCTCACGGGCACACGGTATAAGTTATAGCCCTCATCAGAAGGGGTTACTGTTCATTCCATTTTACAACTGAGGAAACAGAGGAATAGAGAGATTATGGAACTCAGAGTCACAAAGATGGGAAATGGCAGACCTAGCTCAGAGTCAGCATACACTTTTGTTCTGTGCTGTAACCTACTGCTGGGTTCTGCTGCATCTTTAATTTTTTCCCCCCTGTATTCTGTCTCTACCAAGTAGTCGATTTCCATTATTTCCTTCTTTTATGACTCTCCTTTTCCTGCTTCTACTAGTTAGCGAATTAAAATTCTCTGGGAGCTGAAAATCTAGTTTTGAGCTCTTGGAGCTTTTTGCCTTTAAGTAGCAGTCAGTAGGACTGAATGAAAGAGTATGGCCTGGATTTGGTACTGTGACCCTGTGAGAGCTGCTTCCAGGACTCCTAAGGGCTGAGGAAATCTGTCCTCTCCGTAAGTGGTCTGTGACTATGTTTAATTTTAAGTTTAACAAAGTGGGGAATGGGAGCAGGTGATGGCTGGGTTGCGCTTGATGACTCCGGCTCCATTCAGGATCACGTTTCTGTGGTGACTGCCTGGTATTGTGTAAGGATGATTATTAATTCCAACGATCAGCAGGGCCTGAGCCAGATTAATCTCCATATGGCAGGGGGACACGAGATCCGAGTGTAACCATCGATACACACAGGTCCCAACCTTATCTACATGCTGGCACAGACTGTGTCAATTTCTCATTCTTCTTTGGGAATATATCATTTGATTCATGTGTGAAAGGTCGGAGAGGGAGGAGAATAAATCCCACTTTTGTTCAGCCTTCGGGGCAGTTGGAGCCTGCTGATTTCTGCAGTATGCATGATGTATAACAGAACGGCCACCTCTCAGATTTACAGTCTTCCCTTGGAGTCAAAATTAAGCAGGCAACCGTTTATTAACATTTTAAAGAGAGAGACCTAAGTTCTGCTAGCACTACAAGTTTAGAGAATTTGGATGAGTGAAAAGCCCTTCTAAATCTGTTTACCCAGACTGTTCATCGATGAGCACGTGTAAGCATATGCAAGTGTTGGAGAGTGTGTGTTTACCGTGGTATCTACATAGCTTATTCTCTCACTTCAGTCAGGTCCCTGATCAAGTGTCCTTTATTGGATACCTCTTCCCTTATCACACTATATGAAACAGGACCCCTCCCCATCCCCTGCCTCTCTCTCCCACTTCCCTTTTACCTTCTTTATGTACCTTCATAGATTCTACCACCACCCAATATGTACCTGTATGCTGGCTGGCTGATTTCCTACTTGAGTTTAAGCTCAGTGAGAGCTAAGACTTTCTCTTACTCATGGTTACATCCGTCCCTTAGAGCCCAGAACAGTTGCCTGGCACACAGTAGGGTCTCAGTGAGTATTTGATGAAGGAAAATGAAATGAAATGTTTACAAAGTTTCTTCTCTTCTTTCCAGTGGCAATGGCAATGTGGAAAACGTAGTTCAGATCATTCAACGTTCAAAGTAAAGCACTTTAATTTGCACAGTGCTGTTGGCAAAGAATATTTCATTTAACTGCCATTAGCCCTTGTCCTGCAATAGCTCCATGCTGTTGAGTTGCAAATATTTTTGTTTTCACTTGGAAGAAGCAGTGAAATTGTGTGGCAGCAACTGAATTTTTTTCTTCTCTTTTTTTTAAATGTGCAATTTGTTATCTATAGAGGAACTAGATTATCCTTAATGGCAAGACACAATAAGCATTTTGATCAAGACGAGTTGGAGGAAGGCCAAAAGCTAATAGAAAAATAATGTGGCCTCCTCGAATTAAGGAAATTGACTATATAATGAGAAAAAAGTTTAAATTAGTTACCAGTGGCCCCAAAATGAAGCATTAGTGATGTTTATTACTGGAAATCTGCAGAACCTAAAATTAATTATTCTGTTATTTTTCCTTAAAGCTTAATTTAACCAGTAGCCATGATGATACAGAAAACCTTTCAGGGAAAATGGTTATTATGAAAAAGACTGGTGGGATTTGCCCAGTAACTCCTAGATACTGCTAGTGTTACCAAACCCTCATATTCCACAATATGCTGTTGTTGAGAGTGCCCAGACTTTATGAAGCAATTCCTTTGAAGTCTGTAATAGAAAAAGCACAATTTTCACTTTGCCAAAATTTGTAGTTGAATTCTAAAATTGAGTAGGACGGGGGCTCCCAGCATCTACACTTCTTCCTGTTTTGCATCCATGGTGCAGTGGAGTCCAAGGTGAGGCAAATATTTAGACCATCCACCAGCCACAGGAGAGTGTATACAACTTGGGCCACCCACACTTCAAGAGGCCATTGTCAAAGGCTGTTTCTGCATAGAATTCTCAGTTGGTCGTATGGATCCAAATTCATTTTGTTTTTCTCTCACTTGTAAAGGTCTTCCCTCACCCCACACCTCATCTTTATGGCCCAACTCCTTTCTGCCTGTCTTGGGAAGCTCTGCCAGGTTACTCCAGTGCATAAGTCTGAACACTTACTGGCATATAAAACTATGCTGTTGATGATGATGATAAATATTTATTGAGCTCATACAGTGTACTAGGACTGCAGTTTACTTATGTTATCTCATTTAATCCTCCCAACACCCTGTGAGGTAAATACTACCATTACCTACATTTTCACACATGAGGGTTAGAAACATTAGTTAATGCCTGAGACGATTCGCTCTATAGAAGTGAGGAGGTGAGGTCTGTAGTCAAGCCCAATTCCACTACACAGAACTTAATTGCATGCTGTCTTATAGTTATTGTTGTTTCATGTCTCATTTTTGCCTGCCACACTAGATTGGAAGGTCATTTAAGACAGGAGACTCACCCTGTGTGTCTTTGGTACCCGGCCTAAAGACTTTGATGATCACCAAGTGGACTGCAATAAATAGTTGCTGATGGTTTGACACTGTCGTCTAAGACTATTTCCTCTCTCAGAGTCCTAGAGGAGAGAGATGACTTTCATTTCTTGCTGATTGTTTCCTTGCTGTCCTGTACTTGAGAGGCTTTTGAGACCATTTCTTCACTAATAGAGATGAGTTGTTTGATTCACCCAAACCCAACCTAAGGCACTGCTTTTCTCTTAGTGACTTAATGTCTTGGTTAGATAATGCCCGCTCCTTTATCTCTTTCTCATAGAAATTACTGAAGATAACTTCAGTCTGCCACAAGACTGATCTGACAGTCCATTCATTGCTCTACAATCAGTCATAGAATACCTGAGCTCAAAATGACAGAGAGGAACATCCAATTCATTCTCTCTTTCTCACAGGCAAGGAAACTGAGACTAGTTGGCCAGTAAGTGGTCCCTGGCTCTTTCTTCCTCACCTCTATTGAGCCACTAAAAAAGGCACAAAGGATACTGAGTAAGGGTTTATCCCGAGCCCTGGATCTAGAGTCCTATGCAAATGAAATATGAACAAAGCATGGTAATAGGCTTTTTTTTTTTTTTTTTTTTTTGGCAGTACGCTGGCCTCACTGTTGTGGCCTCTCCCGTTGCGGAGCACAGGCTCCGGATGTGCAGGCTCAGCGGCCATGGCTCACGGGCCCACCTGCTCCGTGGCATGTGGGATCTTCTCAGACCGGGGCACGAACCCGTGTCCCCTGCATCGGCAGGTGGACTCTCAACCACTGTGCCACCAGTGAAGTCCTAGGTTATTTTTTTTTATTGGAGTATAGTTGCTTTACACTGCTGTGTCAGTTTCTGCTGTACAGCAAAGTGAATCAGCCATACATAATACACATATCCCCTGTTTTTTTGGATTTCCTTCCCACGCAGCTCATGCAGCTCAACATCAAAAAAACAAACGACCCAATCAAAAAAATGGGTGGAAGACCTAAATAGACATTTCTGCAAAGAAGATATTCAGATGGCCAACAAAAACATGAAAAGATGCTCAACATCACTAATTATTAGAGAAATGTAAATCAAAACTACATTAAGGTATCACCTTACAGTGGTCAGAATGGCCATCATCAAAAACTAGGCTATTTTTTAAGAGTTCATAGAAGGCAGAGAATACTCACTATGGACTTCGGGTGGTCAGGAAGGGCATCTCAGAGGAGGATACAGCTGAGTTGGGAATTAAGGGTTGTGAAAGATTTTGACAAGAGGAAAAGATGGAAAAGAGTTCTGGACTAGAGAAGTATAGACATAGTAAGGTCAAAACCAGTGGTTGGGGGCTTCCCTGGTGGCGCAGTGGTTGAGAGTCCGCCTGCCGATGCAGGGGACGCAGGTTTGTGTCCCGGTCCGGGAAGATCCCACATGCCACGGAGCAGCTGGGCCCGTGAGCCATGGCCGCTGAGGCTGCATGTCCGGAGCCTGTGCTCCACAACGGGAGAGGCCACAGCAGTGAGAGGCCCGCATACTGCAAAAAAAACAAAAACAAACAAACAAAAAAACCCAGTGGTTGGGAGCTCTGAGAGCGTTTGGAGGGGAGTACCTCTTTGCAGAGTGGGGAGAAAATCTCCTCTGCCAGAGATGCACGCATCCATAGGACAAGCCTAAGAAATTTGGCGAATGAAAGTTACGAAGGGTTTTGACCATGAAGGTGATGTGATAGAGGTGTTTCATGAAAATTTATCGCGTTGAGGTTTGCAGGTTGAACTTGAGTGGGAAGAAACTGGAAGCAGGCCAACCAATTTGGAGGTTACCTGAGATGCTTTACGGTATGATTACCTCAGAGTTCCCACACATTACAATGAAGTCAGTCAGAATCTGATGACTCAGAGAAATGAGATTTAATTTTTGGTCTGAACCTTTTTCTGGTAAATGGAAGGAGGGCTTTTTGTGAGGGAGGTGTGTTAGACATGGAGGGGCTCCACCTGGATCCCCATTCAAGGAAGGATTTGATGCTAAACTGTGTGTGGGGAGTTAGGTCATCAGGCAGCTTCCAGCTCTCAGCATGGTCAGGATCCGTCTCTGTGCTTGGGAGGTACCAAGTCGTGCCTCTGGCGCTGAAGCTGGCCATTTCTGCCCAGTGCTGGTCATTCTGATGGACGGTATTTGCTCCAGGGCTCCCAGATGGGTGAGCTGTAGCTTTGTGGGAACTGCACGGAAGTTCACCTTTTCCCTTTCTTCATTTCTGATTTCACTTCTTCCTTTTTTTTTTATAAGTGTTGATCCCTAACAAATATATTTCTACAAAACTCCATCAGGGTGTTCATTTCCAGAGAACCCAACTTGTGACAAGAGGGCAGGGAAGGACACGGATCAAGAGGAGGCAACAGAGTGATACTGATGCTTGAATCTGCTCTTGCATAGCCCTTATACAGAAGTACTAAAAGAAGAATTTCCACATCAGAGAAGTGGTAGTGAGTGACGAGTGGTGCTCAGCCTATGGAAGTGGGGTTGGTGGTGGTGTAGCCCTTCTCAGCCCCTAAGCCACTTCTTGGTATTGCTGAGAACCTCTTCTCCATTCCTTTAAATGACGGCAGCTACCTTTGTTATTATTCTCTGTAAAATGAAGATGGACTGGGTTATTATGCTCCATATCAAGCAACTCCCAATGCTCAGTGACTAAGAACAATGGAGGTTTAGTTCTTTCACGTAACACATGCTCACAGCAGGTGTCCTGGGGAGTCTTGCTTTGCCCATCATGTTCTGGGACCCAGGATTTTGTTGGGCAAACTTGCAGTGCTAAAGACCTCTTCTCCCAATTATTCTTTTTGCTATACACCCTGCTGGTGGCCATGGCAGAGGGAAAAAGAGAATTGTGGAAGGTCTCACATTCAGGTTAAATGCTTTATCTGGGAAATGGCATACATGACTTGCACTCACATATACCAGGCAGAAGTATTCACATGGACTCCACCTAGGAAGTACATTCCTATTATGAGCCTCGAAGAGGAGGCACCTGGAAATATTTGGTGAAGACCACAGATAACTAGAAGGTTTTCATTTTCTCCTTCCTGTCTCTGATATCCTACTTCTACCATTTTCCCCTTAGCTACCTGAACTTCAAAATGCCAGCACACCCATAGACTATGCGGAGGTTCTGGAAGAATTTCCAGGGACTGAGGATTGTGGAGACGAGACTCCCCTCTCTGCCTGATAGGCTTTTGTCTCTGTGTGTGTAACGTTCTTTACAATATAAAGTGGGGTTAAAGGAGACTACTTCCTTCTGGAATTAAGTTAGACATTTGCGTAGCAACACAAAAGGGATGGAGGGAGAGAATTGGGCAGAGAAGAAAAGATATAATGGAAATCCCACCTTGGTGTTCATTATAATGTGAGTCCTCCAGCAAAATTACCTTGTATCCCTGACAAAGTTGAACGGTGTTACTCCTGGTTATCAGCCACAGCTCCTCTCATTAGCCGTTCATCTCACCACTTACACAGTCATTTATCTAAATGTATATGTAAAATTACGAATAAATAAAAGAACTAATCCGTAAGGGCACATGAGCATAGGAAGGTAAGGGGATGGGATGGGAGAAATGCTAGGAAAAAATAAAAAGTAATATGAAACCCATAGTTTATGAAGCACAGGAAGAGATTTCTCATTAGCTCATCCACCTCATTATCTTTCTAGAAGATGTTTCAATATTCACTTTCACAAAGACAGTTTTTAAAGGTTCAATTTTTTCTTGCTTAAATATAGGTTCAGATATCTAGAGAAAAATGCATGTTTTCTAGAAATGTTCGCCTTTACCGATAATGTTGTCTCTAGCTAGGGATTAGGAAAGTTTATTTTTCAAAAGCCAGTTACTTAAATGCCTTCAACATCATTGAATGTAGAAGAATAGAGAAAATGCCTGAATTGCAATTAGAATAATTCAGGTTAGAGAAATGAAGGCATTTCTTTTTGCGATACGCAGACCTCTCACTGTTGTGGCCTCTCCCGTTGCGGAGCACAGGCTCCGGACGCACAGGCTCAGCGGCCATGGCTCACGGACCCAGCCGCTCCGCGGCATGTGGGATCTTCCCGGACCGGGGCACGAACCCATGTGCCCTGCATTGGCAGGCGGACTCTCAACCACTGCGCCACCAGGGAAGCCCGAAGGCATTTCTTGATTGAAAAGGATACTGCACACTGGAGTAATTTATGATAACAATAAAAACTACCATGTATTGTGAGCTTCTGCTTACTATATTTCAAACACCGGGTTGAGTTTTTGTGTATGTTATTTCTAATCTTCACAGTGACTCCATGATGTGGGCTTACATGAATATCCCAGTGTCCAATAAAAAGGCTCAGAAAGGTTAAATAACTTGCCCAAGGCTACACAGGAAAAAAGAAGCAGAAATGATATGCAAACCCAGGTTTGAGAAAACCTCAACTACGTGTTGAAATTCAGTAGTGATGATGCTATTGATGATGATGATGATGATGATGATGATGATGATAGCAGTAATGACAGTAGATTATAGTTATTGATACATGCCCCCCTCTCTTATAAGCACTATTGATGCATTAACTCATTTAATCCTCAAAAAATCCTTTGAGCTCTAGTATACCATTTTACAGATGAAGAAATTGATATGAAACTAAGAGAAGTTAAGGTAGTAGTGGTTATTTATTAAAAAAATAACCAAGGCCAACTTTTATTAATCTTCACTCCCTGTAACATAGCATGAGGCAAATGTACAGAACTGTAGTTCTCCCTCCCTGTTTGTTCTCTTTTCCTTCCAGTGTCAGTACCAGGAGCCAGAGGATGTTGTGAAGGATGATGGTTAAGCATGTGAACTCTGAAGCTAGACTGTCTGAATTATAATCATAGCTGAATGGATTTGGGGAGAAGTCCCTGTATTAGTTTTCTTGGGCTGCCATAACAAATTACCAAAAATTGGGTGGTTTAAAACAACAGAAATGTATTGTTTCATAGTTTGGGAGGCCAGAAGTCTAAAATCAAGGTGTAGGCAACTTTATTGCCTCCAGAGTTGCAGGGGAAGGATCTGTTCTAGGTCTGTCTCCTTGCTTCTTGCGGTTGCTGATAGCCCTTGGTCTTCTCTGGCTTGTGTAGACACATCGCTCCAATCCTTGCCTCTGTCTTCACATGGCATTCTCTATGTGCCTTTGTGCCTCCAAATTTTCTTCTTCTAATAAAGACGCCAGTCATATTGGATTTAGGGCCCACCCCAATCAAATATGACTTCATCTTAACTTGACTATATCTCTAAAGACCCTATTCCCAAAAATGGTCACGTTCACAGGTTCTCGCTGGACATGAATTTTGAGGGGTACACTGTTCAACTCAGTACTGTCCCTAAAATTCTCTAAGTTATTTTCATGAGAAAAATGGTGATAAAAATTACCCCTATGTTATAGGCATGTTGCAAGACTTAGTATACATGAAGAAAATTAAGAACAGAGCTCAGCACAAAACAAATATTATTCGAGTGTTAACCATTTTAATGACATGACTAACTTCTACTCAAAACCTGATAGGATCAAGAGTTATGTTTGGGGTTAGCAGATGCAAACTGTTATATATAGAATGGATAAAAAACAAGGTGCTGCTGTACAGCACAGGGAACTATATTCAGTATCCTGTGATAAACCATAATGGAAAATAGTATTTAAAAAAGAATGTGTATATATGTATAACTGAATCACTTTGTTGTACAGCAGAAATTAACACAACATTGTAAATCAACTGTACTTCAATAAAAAAAGAGTTAATGGGCTTCACCTCATGGCGCAGTGGTTGGGAGTCCACCTGCCGATGCAGGGGACGGGGGTTCGTGCCCCGGTCTGGGAGGATCCCACATGCCACGGAGCGGCTGGGCCCGTGAGCCATGGCCGCTGGGCCTGCACGTCTGGAGCCTGTGCTCCACAATGAGAGAGGCCACAACGGTGAGAGGCCCGCGTACCGCAAAAAAAAAAAAAAATTATGTTAGACCCGATTCTGTTAAAAATAGGTATGTGCATTTTCCCCTGGCCCTTGTATTTTTCTGTAAATTAATAGAGCTGATGGCTAAAACTGGTGCTTACAGAACTTGGTTTCACTGCAGCAAGGCAGGCTTTGATCCCAGTCAATGTGACAACAGGGGAAGATCAATATACAAATCATTCTTTATATAGTGCCATAAAAAATACTGAATTTTATTCTATACCTTTTTGGAGGGAGAGTGTTCCCCTTTCCTTCCGTGGCATGTGGGATCTTCCCGGTCCGGGGCACAAACCCGTGTCCCCTGCATCGGTAGGTGGACTCTCAACCATTGCGCCACCAGGCAAGCCCCTCCCCTTTCCTTTCCTTTAGCTTATTATCTTTCCTCTTTTCTCTGTCAAGATTTTGCATCTAGCAAGATACGTGCAGGTATCAAAGGGAACTTTCACTGTGGCCCAAGTATAAAAAATTATCCGATTCATACAGCAAATAAGTGAATTGAGACAACAATTGCAATCTGCTGCTCTGAGTGAAATGAGATTTCATTTGGGGCTTCCTAGACCCCTGGCCCTGAAAGAAATTAAAATAAGATTACCTGACAGTGCAGAGGTTACTATGTTTTAAAGCTAAATCCTATAGTCAGCTGCTGATTCTGCTTAGTATTTCTTAAGAAGCCCAATGAATGATTTATCACTAGATTGAGTCAGTGTTTATTTTCAGTCACAGATCTTGGAACTGGAGGGTGCCTTAGAGTATCCAGCGCTGCCCCCTTGTTTTACCATTGAGGAAATATTTACCTACTTGGGTTTGTAATGGGCTGTTACATATGACATGCTTCATTTCCCCTCGGTCAACCCTCCCTCCACAGTTCATTCCATTCTTAAAGCTCGCAATTTGTGGTACCTGAATATGCAGGAATGATTTTTGAAAGCAACAGTTTGGTTCAACAGAAAAAAGAAAAGTCACAGAAAATGAAACAAAATCCCTGCCTATTAGTTACTGTCAGTAGGAGCCAGAGTGTTAAAGGAAGTTAAACTCAATGGCACAGTGCAGTTTCGGAGTATTTAAGTCTAGTTGAAGCTTGCTGAGTTGCAGTGCTTTTGGGTTCACATCAATTAAATTTTTCAAGTTTAGAAAAGTGGTCGTGCAAGCTCTCATTTTGCTCAAGGAGACTTTCTTTTCAGTATTGGCAGCACTTCCGTATATAATTTTAAAAATTAATTTTGCTTTGCTGTAGTTGAATTTTTAATGAATGCATATTTTGTTAGGCTTCCCCTTAATCGTCGCCATGTGCCAGGAGAGAATTGATTTGCTCGTGAAGAACTTGTATCCACAATAGTCATTCCCAGGGTAAGTGAATGGGCGTTCCACTTAGGCTCTGGTTAAAAGAGTTCGTGATGTGGTCATAACAAGTTAAACTGACAGTAATAGAAAAAGTAATAGAGGATAATAAAGATATTACAATGAAATGCTCTATCTTATTTCTTTCCTGAGAGCATATGCTGTTTGCTTTGAGATTAAAAAACTATGCTGGGCTCTGGAAGGATTTGATTTGACTTGTCATTTGAGTCAACCTCTGAGATTAGGACAAGTTGTATTCTTGTCTGTCTTGGGCTCCATGGCCAGCATATCCTCACCTGTTAAATGAGGTACCCGAGCCCAGAGATCTTTGAGTTTCTTCTTGCTCTGAAATTGAGCGTCTTTATCGTTCCTTGATGAAGATGGCCATTGCCCAAAGAGTTTGAGGCACTTTGTGAGTCTGCTTTTTTAACTGATCTTAAAAAACATTTCAAACAAAACAAAATGACAAACAAGCAAGTTCATTCATTTAGATGGAAGTGGCTCAGGCTGGTGAGCCAGGTGCTGTATATCTCCCATCAGACGTATGATTATAAGAAAAAATTTACAATAATCTTGGAATCAAGAGCTCTGGATCCAACTGCTCACTTCGTTATTTCCTGGGAGAGTCTCCTATTTTCTTTAGATTTCACTTTCCTTAACTGTAAAATGAGAATAGCCATACCTTCCCTACTCACCATGTAGAATTTTTATGATGAGCCACTGAGAATTGTACTTGAAAGTCATTTGCAGGTCATATAGAGTGTTCTAAGCTGAACTGTCTGCCCTAGAGATTTCTAGATCATAAAGAACACATGTGTCCTTTTAGGAGAGAACATATCAAATTTCACTTTGTTCTCTCAAACAAATCCTAGACGCCCTAGCGCTCTACATAGCATTACACCCTACAAAACACTTGAAAAAAAACCCGAGAAACATCATGCACCTGTGTACCTGAAGTGCTTATATCATTGCTGGTTACCTTTACATGAGCACCGCTCCCAACCCTAGATAGTCCCTAGAAAGAGATTCTGGATCTTTCTCTTCCTGTTTTTGGCCATCAGGGCTTGGCACTTCTCTCTGCAAATGTCTTCAGATCTGAGATCTCCTCTGGCTTAGGAACTCTCTCTTAGCTCTTAACATGTCTTTAAGACGATCTCTAAAGATCGTTATTCAACTTTTACTCCTTCATTTAGTAAAAATATTGTTGAGTATTACTATGTACTTGGTGCTTTTAATCCCAAGAGTAGAGTTTTGAACTTGACAAAATCCTAGTCCTCATGGGCCTCATAAATGATAAAAGGCATCATCTGAAATATCTCAGCTCGTAGGACCTCTTGAACCAATTCTTAGGGTACATCAGGAAAACCCCTTCTTTCCCATTCCTTAAAAAGACTCCTTTTAAAATCTCCCTTTCTCCTGAGAAAACGGGGAAAATCTTCTGAACAAGGAATATTCCTCCTTGTCTTTCTTTTATTCTCTGAAAGGAACTTTCTTATAAATACTCAGGAAATAACTATTTGTTTTAGAGCTGTGCAATTAACATAGTGTGGAGACCTACTTTGTGTTTATTTTCTTTGTAAATTATACGTTTTGATGGTCCTAGACGTAGTTATAAAAATCATAAGGGAAGCTGAGAAACAGAATCCCCTACATTCACCACATCACATTGACTTACCTTGTTTCAATTTATGAGCATGACTTTCCTCTCTGTAGACTGACCTTGTCCAGGAATCCTTTCTGGTGACCTTGTCCTGTCATTGATGTTAGGTGGCATTGACAAACCTTCTCTCAAAGTCAAGAGCAATGCCTGTGGTAGAGCCCGACCTCACAGCTGCAAATGAGATTAGAGCGACCACAGCTTTGAAGAACAAAGTTGGGAGCCTAATGCAGTAAAATTGCTAATCATCATCAATGTTGATTAGTCTGTTGAAGGAGAGAGAATGAGTCAGCAGCTGTCACCCACTGCTGTCTAACAGGTGAGAAGACTGTGTGTTGGCAGGAACGCAGTGGATCTCATGTGCCTGGATGGAGTGGAAGTGACTCCAAGCCCAGATTAAGAAAGTGTAGCCATCCAACATAGCTGCCTTACCACAGCTGGTTGGATTCCTGAGCCAGCACCAGGATGCTCAGTGTCTACTGACATTTGGATGAACATCTATTGGCTATCTCTTTCTTGCTCTCTCTCTCTTGCTCTCTCTCTCACCCACTCTCACAAGTTTTATTGAAATATAATTACCATGCCATAAAATCTGCCTGCTTAAGTGTGCCATTCAATGATTCTTAATATATTTAGAGACTTGTACAACCGTCAACTCAAACCAGTTTAGAACATTTTCATTAATCCCCAAGAGATCCCTGGTGTTCCTTTGCAGTTAATACCCATTTCAACCCCTAGTCTCCAACAGCTGCTCATCTACTTTCTGTCTCTATAGGTTTGCCTTTTCTGGGCATTTCATATAAATGGAACCGTTCATGATTTAGTTTTCTGTGTTTGGCTTTCTTCACTTAGCATAATGTTTTTGAGGTCAACCCGTGAAATAGCATGCTCATGAAATGAGCATAGCTCATTCCTTTTTACACATGAATTGTATTCCATTGTATGAATATATCACATTTTGTTTTTCCATTCACCCACTGAATCATACAATATGTAGTCTTTCGTGACTGGCTTCTTTCATGGAGCATATGATTCCAAGGTTTGTTTGTGTTGTAACATGTATTAGTATTTCATTTCCTTTATTGCTGAATGTTATACCATTATATGAATATGGCATATTTTTCTGTTCATCAGTTTATGGATATTTGGGTTGTTATCACTTTTGGGTTATTATGAAAAATGCTGCCAGGAACATTCATTTACAAGGCTTTGTGTGGACATATATTTTCATTTATTTCAGCTATATCTGAGTAGAATTGCTGAGTCATGTAGTAATATGGTGTTTAAACTTTTGAGGAACTGTCAGAATGTTTTCCAAAGTAGTTGTACCATTTTACATTCCAAATTATAATATTTAGGGTTCCAACTTCTCCACATCCTCATCAAAATTTATTAATATATTTTTATTGCAGCCATTTTAGTGGGTATGAAGTAGTATCTCACTGTGCTTTTAAGTTGCAGTTACCTGCTGGCTGATGATATTTATGTGCTTGTTGACAATATGTGTATCTTCCCTTAAGAAATGTCTATTTGAATCCATTGTCTATTCTTTTTTTTTTTTTTTTTTTTTTTTTTTTGCGGTACACGGGCCTCTCACTGCTGTGGCCTCTCCTGCTGCGGAGCACAGGCTCCGGATGCACAGGCCCAGCAGCCATAGCTCACGGGCCCAGCCGCTCCGTGGCACGTGGGATCCTCCCGGACCAGGGCACGAACCCATGTCCCCTGCATCAGCAGGCGGACTCCCAACCACTGCGCCACCTGGGAAGCCCCATTGTCTATTCTTAATAGAGTTATTTGTCTTATTTATTGTGCCATAAGAATTCTTTGTGTGTTCTAGCAAGTCTTTTATGCAACATGTGAATTGTAAGCATTTTTTTCCATTCTGTAGATTGTCTTTTTATTTTCCAGTGGTATCTCTGGAAGTGCAAAGGTTTTACTGTTGATGTAGTTCAATTCATCTATTTTTTGATTTCATTAATTGTACTTTTGGTGTCCTAGCCAGCAAACCATTGTCTAAGCTACTGTCATGAAGATTTGCTTCTCTATTTTCTTCTAACTGTTTTAAAGCTGTAGGCTCTTATATTAATTATATGATCCATCTTGAGTAAATCTTTGCATATGGTGTAAGGTAGGGGGTACACATTTCCAATTTTTTTTTTTTTTGCATATGGATATCCAGTTATAGAAGCAACATTTGCTGAAGAGACTATTTTTACCCCATTGGATTGTCTTGGCATTCTGAAGGGTATGCCAAGAGAAATATCTGAAGGGTAGAAATATCTGTCTTACTCTTTGGAAGGAGAGCATTCGTTCTTTCACCATTCAGTATGATGCTTGTGGGTTTTTCATAGATGCTCTTTATTAGGTTGACAATGTGCTCTTAACTTGTTTTTATTATGAAAGGGTGTCATATTTTTTTCAAATGCTTTTTCTGCATCTATTGAGTTAATCATATGAGTTTTGTTTTTTATTCTATTGATATGATGTATTACATTAATTCATTTTCAGATATGAAACCAACCTTGCATTCCTGGGATAATCCCACTTTCTCATGCTGCATTTTTAAAAATATGTTGTTGGATTCAGTTTACTGGTATTTTGAGGATTTTCTGTATATATTTATAAGAAATATTGGTCTATAGTTTCTTCTTTTATCTTTGTCTGGTTTTGGTATCAGGATAATACTAGCCTCATAGAATGAATTGAGAAGTGCTCCCTTTTCTTCTGATTTTTAAGAGGATTTTGTCAGGTATTCTGAAAGAATTGGTATTAATTGTTGTTTAGATTTTTGGTTGAATTTACCAGTAACATAGTCTGATCTTGGGTTTTTCTTTGTAGATAGTGATTTTGATTGCTAATTCAATCAATTTACTTTTGTAAGTTTTTCTGTATTTTTCCTTGAGAAAGTTTTGGTACTTTCTGTCTTTTAGGAGTTTTTCTATTTTACCTAAGTTATCTAATATTTTGGCATATAGTTGTTTATAGTATTCTCTTATTATCTAGTTTATTTTTATAAAGTTGGTAGTACCTTTTATTTCTCTTTCTAATCGTTTGAGTCTAAGGGGTTTTGAGTTTTTAAATTTTTCAGTAAGTGTTTTCAGCTATAAATTTCTAAGCAACTGCTTTAACTGTGTCCTATAAGTTTTAATAATATTCACTGATCTCAAAATATTAAAAAAATTCCCTTGTGACTTTTTTCCTTGAACCATTGATTATTTAGGACTTATTTAATTTCTACATATTTGCAAATTCTCCGAATTTCATTCTTATATTTATATCTAACTTTATTCCTTTGTGGTCAGAGAATCTGTTTTTAAAGATAATTCCATTTCTTTTACATTTAAAATCTATTGGTGAGAGGAATTTGTATTCTTCTGTTGTTAGGTAGAGTATTTTATGGATATCTGCTAGTTTAGTTGGTTTATAGTGGTGTTCAGTTCTTCTGTTTCTTTTTTTAGTCCTCAACCTAGTTGTTCTATCAGTTAGTGAATGTGAGACATTGAAGTCTCTAGCTATTATTGTTGAGTTGTCTAATTCTCTCTTTAGCTGTGTCAGTTTTTGCTTCAAGTAATTTGGGTCTCTATGGTTAGGTCCATATGTTTATAATTGCTACATCTTTTTGATGAATTGACCCTTTCATTTTTATAACATGTCCCTCTTTATCTCTAATAATACATTTGATTTAAAGTCTATTTTGTCTCATATTGGTATAACTACTCCAGCTGTTTTCATGGTTTCTCTTTTCCTTTTTACTGTTTTTTACTGTTTTTAAAATTTTTCTATTTACATCTGAATTGAAAATGTGCCTTCTGCAGACAGCATTAGAGTTGGACGCTGTTTTTTCCCTCATTCTGACAATCTCTGCCTTTATATTAGATTAGCAAATTTATTCACATTTAATGTTATTATTAATACAGTTGGAGTTTCATTTGTCATTTTGTTTTTTGCCTTCCAAAGATCCTCCTTTACTATTTTCACTTA
Organism: Tursiops truncatus; assembly: GCF_011762595.2. Taxonomy (NCBI): domain Eukaryota; kingdom Metazoa; phylum Chordata; class Mammalia; order Artiodactyla; family Delphinidae; genus Tursiops; species Tursiops truncatus. The sequence goes on from NC_047046.1 coordinate 66,931,551, forward strand.
ACATTTAGTGAATATTTTCTATTGTAACATTTTAATTCCTTTAATTAATATTTCAGTATATATATATGTATATGTGTGTATTTATATATATGTGTGTGTGTGTGTGTGTTTTCTTAAGTGGTTGCCCTAGGGCTTACCATATATTTTAGTCTATCAGAATCTGCTTCAGATTTACATCATAATTCCAGAAGGTACAGAAACATTGTTTTTATATATCCATGCTATATCCATGTTGTCCCTTTTTTGGTGTTATTTTTGTCATACATATTCAGCTATATATGTTACTATCCCCAAAATACATTGTTATAATTACTGCTATATATAATTTAATGTCTTTTAAAAAAGATGATAGAAGAAAAGATTGCAAGTGTATATTTATAATGTTTGTTAAGTTAAACTTCTTATTTACTTTTTTCTGGTTTTCTTATTTGTTCCTGTGGATTCACATTACAGTGTGGTGGCATTTTTTATTCAAATGCAACTTTGCTTCCACCCACTTTCTTTATGAGGTTTTGCCAACTATATTACATTTCTGTATGTTGTTTTGGCCTAACAATACAATTATCTTCATATTATTTTATACAATAATTTTAAAATCAGTTATAAAGGGAGTCTTTATGATTACATAATTACCCTTATGGTTATTCTTTCTTTTTCCATGTAGATTTGAATTACTGTCTGGGGTCACTTGCTTTCTGCCTGACAAATTTCTTGTATCTTTTACAAGTGGATATGCTAGCATGAATTCTTTCATTTTTTGTTTATCTTTCTGGTACTACCTTTACATGTATGTTATATTGGTATGTTTAGTGGTGTTCCATGTTTGTCTAAGGCTGTTTATTTTTTTTTCATTCTTTTTATCTGTGTTTTTCAGACTGCATAATCTCCATCTCTCTTCAAGTTTGCTGATTTTTTTCTTCTGTCAGTTCAAATCTAGTATTGAATCCATCTAATGAATTGTTTATTTCAATTGTACTTTCAAATCAGAATTTCCATGTGTTTCTCTTTTGTACTTTCTGTCTTTTTATTGATACGCTTTATTTGGTGACACATTTTCTTCTTATCTTTTATTACTTCTTTAAGCGTGTTTCCTTTAGTTCTGTGAACACATTTATTACAGCTGCTTAGAAATCTTTGTCTGCTAAGCCCACAATTTGGACCCTCTTAAATCCCATCTCTGTGCCTGCTTTCATTCCTGTGTATAGGTCAGGTTTTCCTGTTTCTATCAGAAATGGTAACTACGTGGTATTTTTCCCCATTCTTTGTCCCCACTGAAGAAAAACGCTTGACTTTGTGATCATGATTTTTAGTGAAGTTATGTGACAGTACACAAAGCAAAAGGAGACAAGATATTTGGCTTTTGTGTTCCAAAAGTTTAAGTTCTGTTGGTTAATTTAGAGGATTTTGAATAAAATGGTTGGCAGAAGCAGAAGGAAAAAAAGGGGTGTTCCATGCCTACTCCCAACCATACTAGAAAAAGAATCACATGGGTGGAAAAGAAAAGGGGGGAGATGGTAAGAGAATGATTAAAGAGGGGAAATGTAGGATCTTTGAGAGAGTGGGACCTGGGACCTGATTCTATAACAGGATGCTCAGAGGGTAGAGAAAACCATCAGTGAGAATAAAGAATGTCTGTATACTGGGGCCATGTGGATAGAGACCTAGACAGATATGAAGAGTTTCACTGGAGTAGAAGTTGCAGAAAGATGTTTATGCCTCAGCCTACTCTGGTCATAGCAAAGGTGACAACAGACTTGAAAAGCCTTATGGACAGGGAGATGGATTATCTCAAAAGTGACCTGTGTGTATCTATGGCTGAGGATAAAAATAGGGAAATGTAGGTCTCACAGTGTTCTTATTTATATAAGTAACTCAAGGGCAGATGTACCATAATACCTTAGCCCTATGTAAGTCCCTAAAATTTAGAAGCAACCAGGCATTCATGCAGTAGGAGGCCTTTGAATACAAAATAATTTGCAATATTGAAAGATGAAGGACTTTTTTTACACACACACAAGAATAACCAGGAAAACTTAGCAAAGAAGAGTAATGAGATGGGGATAATTCTACCACAAATCAAAATATATAGCCCTTGTATTTAAAACAGTGTGGTGTTGGCACAGGAATAGACAGACACACCATGGGAGAGAAAAAAAACCCAAATAATAGAATCAATTGCATATAGAAATCTAGTATGTAATAAGAACAACCCCTGAATCAGTGAATCGATGAGTGAAATTATATTTCTAATAAGTGATTTTGAGATAAGTAAATACTCACGTTAAGGATATCAAGTTGGATCCATTCCTCACATTCCACACCAAGATAAATTCCAAATGGATTAGGTATTTAAATGTTAAAAAAAAAAGTACCAGGTAAAATGGCTAAATTCCTTTATACACAGAGAAAGGCAAAACTTTTTCCTAATCGTGAAAAAAAATATGTGCCAAATAAAAAGAAAAATGACAGGCTGGGATACAGTGTTTGCAACTTACAGTGCAGATTTTAAATTAACACAATATATAAAGAACTAAAAGTAAGAAATATGCCAACAATTCAGTATTTTTAAATGGGGAAAAATAGGCCACAAACAGATTACAGAAAATGAAATGAAAATTGCCCCTACACAGACAAAAATATAATCAGTCTTTCTCATATTTAAGAAGAATGCCAATTTAAAGTACAATAAATTTAAATATTTTTTCTGGTTAGTAATGGTGCTGCAGTTTCTCACCACATTGTAGTACATTTCTTTGATAGCACTTAACACAGGAGACTTGGGTAATGGTTATTTGAGATGGAGATTTTAAGGAAGTTACTCCCTGCTCCTACACTCTTCACCGTACTAAGGGCGAGATTATCTTTTTCTCTCTAGTTCTTAGAATAGTGTAATTACCTGATTTGTGCCCTTAACTGATTGAACCCTCTGTTCAAATGCTTAGCAGAATCATAAATACACACCCATAAAACCAGCATCATTTATACTATTCCAACTTTCTAGTGAGATGCAGCAAAGTGTAGTGGGCAGATACATAGCTTTGCAGCCAGATTATTTAGGTTCAGTTCCTGGCTCTGTAATTTACACTTGTGACTTTAGGCAAGATACTCATTCTGTGTTTGTATTTCCTTTAAATGGTGATGTAAGTAAAGATAGTTACCTACTTGTAGGGTTATTGTGAGGACTAAATGATTTTTTTATGTAAAACTCTCACAACAGTGCCACCTTGTAAGTTTAGGAGTCATATAAATATTTTCTACTACTATTTTAATCAAGGAAATAGCACTTCATTTCAACCCAAAGAGATTGGAGAAAATCTCGGGAAAAGATGATAAAAGGGAATATATTAGGTTCTTGGAGGGCAGGGAACTCTCTTTTCTATTTTTACCTCCTTGCCTCCCATGATAATTTTGTGACAACAATTATTGTTGCATATTGCGGCAGCCAGTCTTGTACTTACCATCCTACCCAAAGTGTAGAGAACGCTGATTTCCCCACCATATCCTTACTTATCTCTTGTGCTTAGAAGGACCAGTGAGTATCAAGACAGGGGTTATTTTGAAAGACAGGCTTCCAAGCTTTCCAAAATTGTACTGAATAAGTCAAAGAAATTGTTGAAGCAATTGGGATCATGTGCTATAGCTTGGTGTTTGTCACCTTGCAACAGAACAGTAAACACTGAATACCATTCCTTGGCTGCATTTTGGGCAAACCAAATGTTGGTCCTTAAGATCTACCAAAGAATGTGTGGGGAATGGGACATCAACTTCTCTAAAATTTCCATCCTTTCAAAAATGTGAATAATAGTAATGATAGTAACAGCAATAATATGAGCTGACATGAAAGACTCATATTTTCTTAATCATATGCAGAGTGTGATTAGAGGCACATTTAGAAAAAAATTGTTATTGTTGATCTCTGACATAAATATGAGCAAATTTAATCTGCTTACTATGAAAATACAGTTTCAGGATGAGTCTCCTGTCCCCCTTCCATCACTAAGACCCTTCAATATAAGAGCCTGGAGCTGCCTCCTGGCTGGGTCCATTGATGAATGATGACTCTGTAACAGTTGGTAAGAATAAGAAGTTAAGAGTCTGCTGTAACCCTCGGGGAACCAGAATCCATCTCAGCTCATATGTCTAATACTCCTGTTTTACAAATGACCTTTAGTTGAGAGTTATAAATATCTACTTGTTTTAAAGATACGGAGTTGGAATCACTAATTTTATTTCTAACAAACCCTAAGAGCAAACAAGAAACCATACAGTCTGGAGGAAATAGAATAGTCAGCATTGAGGTTTGGATTGACTTCTGAACAACTGGGCCATGAATGGACAGAGTGCCCTTAAAATGTTTGTTTTATTAAATTAGCTGATAGGGCAATCTGAATTAAATTCAGTGTTGTAGATTGCAGGGGCAGGGATCACAGCACACGTCAGGCAGAAGAGTCCGTTTGGATCAGGTTTGGGGAAATAGCTAAGCTTAGAAACCAATCTTTGGTGACAAAATATCTTGTCCTTAGGAAATGGGGCTCCAGGCAAGAACGTGTAGACTGATGATCGTCTACACGTAACCCACTAACCCAGTGACTGGGGAAATAAAAACCAATGTCACGGTGACACTGGCAATGGGGAAAGGAAATTGAATCAGCCCTTTTTCCTAAGACATCTCCTTGAGGAAAGGCTGATTCAGTACCCATTTGCTAAACTATTGGAGGGCTCTTTTTATTTCACTTTCTTGGGAAAGGGGGCCAGAACCTGGAATTGGGCCAAGCAGTTGGAGGAAGAGACTAAATGAAGATTGTTTCTAAATTTAGAGGCATTAGAAGAGCAGAAATCCAGGCAAGCTTTTAGAGAGAGTTACTTCCCTGAATGTCTGCTTTCCTCCCAGAGCTTCCCTGAGCAGCAGTCCCAGGTAGTGGGAAGTGGTTGGGCTCAGGAATGAGACACACCTGAGTCTGCATCCTGTTTCCACCACTCACTACTTGTCCCATCTTGTCCAATTTCCCGAACCACTCTGAGTCACAGCATCATCATCTAGCCAATGATAATGATAATGACTGCAGAGGATTATCATGAGGTTAAATCAGAAAATCGAACTAGAAAGTCTGGCACAGAGTGGGTGTTCAAAAATTAATGTCACTTATTTTGAACTCAGAGAGAGCTCAAAAATCTTTTAAAAATTTTGCTCCTTTTTTCATCCAAGCAACTCAACGAAGTAAAAATTTGTCCTCATAATTTGGCTATCAATACTTTATCAAAATTAAATATGAACATACGCATTTATCCAATAATTCAGGTTTTAAGTTTTTTTTTCCCTCAGTGATATGAGAAATGTATGTTACCTTTATTCACTTAATTGGAAAAAAACTAGAACCAACCTAACCATCAATTAATAGGGGTAGAGTTCAATAAATTATGCTATACTCACACAGTGAAATATCATGCAGTCTCTAAGATGAACAGAGTAGGTATCTATGAGTTGATTTTAAAATATGGTGAAGAAAAATGTATAATATGATTCCATTATGGTAAAAAAGGCATTTGCGTATGTGCTTGTATGTATAACTATTTTATGGAAGAAGACAAAATACTTTATATTTTAAATGTAGTACATTTAGGGAGTGGTATAAATATGTGAAGGGTTATTTTTCAATTTATACATTACTATAGTATTGAAATTGTAATCCCAACCAGATATTACTTTTGTGATTTAAAAATAGTAGTTAAAAGTGGTTAGCTTGCTTTTTTAATCCACAGATTTAAGAAAATAGAGAGAAATTTGAGATGATTAGGACACTAATACAATACTTTCTTCACTACATGTTTTACTTTTTATTCTTTCTTTAAATAATTCAGTTTCACAGAAAAGTGCAGGAAAAAATAATAAAACCCTAGACCTAGCATTTGCCATCTTAACATGTGCCCTCTTGATTTCAAATCCTTATTTATGAGTAAATAGATAAATAGACAATATATATACTAATATATGAGATACATCAGTTCTAGAATGTTAGAGGCTCTGTTTTTAACTTCTCTCTATGCTGTTTCTATTTCTCCTCTGGACTCACTACCTGAAGTGGTTTTCTTCCTTCCCATCCATGTGTTTTTGCCGTGGATTTTTATAGCAACCCTTTGTAGTAGGTATTGTTATCATCCTGAGCTTACATATAACGAAATTCAAGCTTAGAAAGGTACAGTAACTTACACTACCTGCATGGGTAGTAAATGGTGAAGCTTAAATTCAAACCAGGGCAATCTAAGTCTTCAGATGTATTCCACTAAGAAGTGATTATCTTTTTCTTGTGTGAGTGACTTTATCTTATCTGAATCTTACTGTTATGGGTTGAATTGTGTCCCCCACAAAAGATATGTTTGAGTCCTAACCCCAGTACATTTGAATGGGACCTTGTTTAGAAATAGAGTCTCTGTAGTTGTAGTCAAGTTAAGTTGAGGCCATGCTTGGTTATAGGCCCTCATTCCATGTAACTGGTGTCCTTATAAGAAGGGGAGAGACACAGACATGCATGGAGGGAAGAATGCCATGTGAAGATGAAGACAGAAATTGGAGTGATGCAGCTGTAAACCAAGGGACACCAAAGATTGTCACCCCAAGAAACTAAGAGAAAGACATATAACAGATTCTTCCTTAGATCTTTGAGAGAGAACAGAGCACTGATTTTTAGATTTCTAGCCTCTAGAAGTGTGAGATAAAATAAATTTCTGCTGTTTTCAAGCCATCCCAGTTTGTGGTACTTTGTTACAGCAGAACTAGGAGAACAATACACTTATTCATTTGACAAATATGTGTTGAGCAACACATTATTGGTATGAGCAACAACAAGTAAGAATCTGCATTCTTGAACCAAATTTCCTAGGTCCAGATCCTGGTTCTGTTACTAACTACAGTTAACTTGGGGGTTGATCCCTATATGACTTATAGTCAGCCCTCCTTATCCTCTGCAGCCATGGATTCAACCAATCATGAACTCTGTAGTACTGTAGTATTTACTGTTGAAAATATCTGCATATAAGCGGACCCACATAGTTCAAACCTACGTTGCTCAAGAGTCAACTCTTGTAATTGCAAGATTTGGGGCAAGTTATAAACCTCTCTGTGCTTCAGCTCTTCAGGATATTAAGAATGACATGTAGTCTTTACCTGTAACATAAAAGAGTGAAAGGAATAAAATAATAAAAATAAAAGCATATTTTAGCAATATATAAAACAAAGAGATTATGGAGATTATCAACAAAACTAAAAGGAGACACAAACAGTAGATAAACTTAGTAAGACTGGTCAATAAGAAAAGAGAAAATTGGTCGGTTTTATATTTTCTAGTTCTTCCTGGTTCAGTCTCGGAAGGTTGTGCTTTTCTAAGAATTTGTCCATTTCTTCCAGATGGTCCATTTTATTGGCATATAGTTGCTTGTAGTAATCTCTCATTATCCTTTGTATTTCTGCAGTGTCAGTTGTTATGTCTCCTTTTTCCTTTCTAATTCTGTTGATTTGAGTCTTCTCCCTTTTTTTCTTGATGAGTCTGGCTAAAGGTTTATCAATTTTGTTTATCTTATCAGAGAACCAGCTTTTAGTTTTGTTGGTCTTTGCTGTTGCTTCTTTAATTTCTTTTTCCTTTATTTCTGATCTGATCTTTATGATTTCTTTCCTTCTGCTAATTTTGGGGGTTTTTTTGTTCTTTTTTCTCTACTTGCATTAGGTGTAAGGTTAGGTTGTTTATTTGAGATGTTTCTTGTTTCTTGAGTTAGGATTGTGTTGCTATAAACTTCCCTCTTAGAACTGCTTTTGCTGCACCCCATAGGTTTTGGATCTTCGTATTTTCCTTGTCATTTGTTTCCAGGTATTTTTTGATTTCCTCTTTGCTTTCTTCAGTGATCTCTTGGTTATTTAGTAGCATATTGTTTAGCCTCCACGTGTTTGTATTTTTTAGTTTGTTTCCTGTAATTGATATCTAGTATCATAGCATTGTGGTCTGAAAAGATACTTGATACAATTTCAATTTTCTTAAATTTACCAAGTCTAGATTTGTGACCCAAGATATGGTCTATCCTGGAGAATGTTCCATGAGCACTTGAGAAGAAAGTGTATTCTGTTGTTTTGGGATGGAATGTCCTATAAATATCAATTAAGTCCATCTTGTTTAATGTATCATTTAAAGCTTGTGTTTCCTTATTTATTTTCATTTTGGATGATCTGTCCATTGGTGAAAGTGGGGTGTTAAAGTCCCCTACTATGGTTGTGTTACTGTCGATTTCCCCTTTTATGGCTCTTAGCATTTGCCTCATGTATTGAGGTACTCCTATGTTGGGTGCATAAATATTTACAATTGTTATATCTTCTTCTTGGATTGATCCCTTGATCATTTTGTAGTGTCCTTCTTTGTCTCTTGTAATAGTCTTTGTTTTAAAGTCTATTTTGTCTGATATGAGAATTGCTACTCCAGCTTTCTTTTGATTTCCATTTGCATAGAATATCTTTTTCCATCCCCTCCCTTTCAGTCTGTATGTGTCCCTACGTCTGAAGTGGGTCTCTTGTGGACAGCATATGTGTGGGTCTTGTTTTTGTATCCATTCAGCCAGTCTATGTATTTTGGTTGGAGCATTTAATCCATTTACATTTAAGGTAATTATTGGCATGTATGTTCTTATTACCATTTTCTTAATTGTTTTGGGTTTGTTATTGTAGGTCTTTTCCTTCTCTTGTGTTTCCTGCCTAGAGAAGTTCCTTTAGCATTTGTTGTAAAGCTGGTTCAGTGGTGCTGAATTCTCTTAGCTTTCACTTGTCTGTAAAGGTTTTAATTTCTCCATCAAATCTGAATGAGATCCTTGCTGGGTAGAGTAATCTTGGTTGTAGGTTTTTCCCTTTCATCACTTTAAATATGTCCTTCCACTCCCTTCTGGCTTGCAGAGCTTCTACTGAAAAATCAGCTGTTAGACTTATGGGGATTCCCTTGTATATTATTTGTTGCTTTTCCCTTGCTGCTTTTAATACTTTTTCTTTGTATTTAATTTTTGATAGTTTAATATGTGTCTCGTTGTGTTTCTCCTTGGGTTTATCCTGTATGGGGCTCTCTGTGATTCCTGGACTAGATTGACTATTTCCTTTCCCATGTTAGGGAAGTTTTGTAGTATAATCTCTTCAAATATTTTCTCAGACCCTTTCTTTTTCTCTTCTTCTTCTGGGACCCGTGTAATTGAATGTTTGTGCGTTTAATGTTGTCCCAGTGGTCTTGGAGACTGTCCTCAATTCTTTTCATTCTTTTTTCTTTATTCTGCTCCCTGGTGGTTATTTCCACCATTTTATCTTCCAGCTCACTTATCCGTTCTTCTGCCTCAGTTATTCTGCTATTGATTCCTTCTAGAGTATTCTTAATTTCAGTAATTGTGTTGTTCATCACTGTTTGTTTGCTTTTTACTTCTTTTAGATCCTTGTTAAATGTTTCTTGTATTTTCTCTTTTCTGTTTCTGAGATTTTGGATCATCTTTACAATCATTACTCTTAATTCTTTTTCAGGTAGTTTGCCTATTTCGTCTTCATTTATTTGGTCTTGTAGGTTTTTACCTTGCCCTTCATCTGTAACAAATTTTTTTGTCATTTCATTTTTGGTTTTTTTTGATAGATGGTCCCCGGGGGTTGCTTCCGTCCCCTTAGGTTTCCGTGGTCCCCCACCGGTGCCTGGTAGGTACCCTAGTTGCGAGGAGATGCGAATTCTGCGTCCTCATAGTTTGCCATCTTTGAAAAGAAGGAATCTTAGCCCATGGATTTGGATCATTCAGGTCCCATGGATAAAGCTGATCCAGCCTGAGAGGCTTGTCTACTCACCCTCTGGGCTGACCAAATTCTTAAAAATTGATCTTTGTTAATATATCTAATAAATCTGACTGAAAATACACTTAATGGTTAAACGTTATAATCTTTTCCATAAAGAATTTGCACATCTTTTATGAGCTTTATTGCCTTCTATTTATTGCTACTCTTTATGGAATCTTATATTTCTTTGCATTTCCTAATTATTTCATAGTGTATACAAACTCTGTTGATTTTTATATATAGATCTTTTCTTTAGTAACCTTGCTGATTTATCTTAGTTTGTTGATTCTTTGATTGTCTATATAGAGAAATAAAGAGTACTTTAGCTCCCTTTGTAATTATTATATCTTTTTCTTATGTTATTGCATGAACCAAGACCATCAGTGATGAAAAGGATACTCACTATACTCACTCCTAGTCAACAGTGTACTGCTAGTGGCAGTTCACAGGAGGTGTACTATGAATGACCAATGATCAAATAAAAGAATGCTCCATCTCATTAGTAATCAGAGTGGACCAAACTAAAACCACAGAGATGCCGTTTAACTCACATCTCATTGAAAAATATGACAGCTTCAAATGTTGTGAGGATGCAAAAGATCATAAAATCACTGACAGAGGGCTAAATATAAGCAATCATTTAGAACATTGGTCCTCCAAGTGTGGTCCCCAGACCAGCAGAATCAGCGACACCTGGGAAATCGTTAGGAAGGCAAATATTGAGACTTCATCACAGACCTCCTGAATTAGAAACTCTGGGTTTGGGGACCAGAAATCTGTGTTCTAACAAGTCTTCCTGGTGATTCCAAAGTATGCTAAAGGATCCTGTCTTAAAGAGACAAGATAGTAAGCTATTTGACAGTAGCTGGTAAAGATGAAGGTATAACAGTTCTAAGTATAAACCCTAGAGAAACTCATATGCATCTCTACATCGAAACATGAACGAAAAAGTTCATGGCTGTATTGTTTAGTATAAAATTGGAAATTTATTGTAACTGTTCTTCAGTAGGAGAATGGATAAACTACAATACAGTCAAATAATAGACTTAAAATGAATGAGCTAAAGTGAGTAAATCTGGAGAAATAATGTTGAGGGTTAAAGCTATGCTGTATAATGCTACTTGAGAAGGTGAAAACTTATTGAATGTTAATGTATGCTAGGTACTGTTTTAAGTGCTTTATGTGTATTTCCTCATTTAATTCTTCAAGCAACTCCATGAGGTAGGAAATGAGATTAGATCCATATATACATATGAGGAAATGTTAGTACAAAGAAGTTAAGCAACATATGTAAGGTCACATCGCTTGTAGGTGGAAACCTGAATCCAGAACCTGGGCTCTAAGCAGTACTGCCTGTTGGTAAGGAAATGCGTCATTGATACTAAGCTTATAAGAATGCAAAATAAGACCATCTATTATTAATAGATAAAAAACAAATACAGAAGAGTAGCTACCTCTGAGGACACACGGAAGAGAATAGGTCCTGGCATGGTTTCAGCTTGACTGAAAATGTTTCATTACTTTAAAAAATTTTAAAGTAAATAGAGCAAGATGTTAATATTTTAATTTTTTAAAAAACTAGCCATTCTATGCCCAAACTTTCTCTTTGTTTGTAATGTTAAAAATACTTAAGAATGTCCCGAATAAAACATACCTCATCCCTCATGCCACAAAATCATTCTGATTTATTCTTTCAGAATTGGACTTACAAATACCTTTTTAATTTGTTTAAGAACCCAGGAGAACTCACAGAATAACTTCAGAGTTTCCCAGATCTATGACCTGAGACAAAGTCAGTGAGAGAAACAAGTCCATGGAGAACCAGGAATAATTTTGCAAGTGATCTCCTGAGCAAGGTTAAATTATTATTAAGCATTCTGGGCATGGAGATAGCTAGAAGGTTTTACTTAAAAGAACATTCTAAATCTATTTCACTCTTTGAAATTTAATTTTGAAAATTAACATTTTATGTTTGTAGCATCCAGCATAAAGGCAGTGTCTGGTTTACTTCTTAGAGATATCAGCTGTCTTAGAAAATTGTTCAGAGCAAGAGATGACTCACTTTGTATAGTTCCTGGACAGACTGGAACAGATTTCAGGCCATCTACTATTATCACTAACTAATAGAGGTCAAGCTATTCCCACCTTCACATCACAACATTTTAAGCAGCGTGTGTCCTGCCATCAGTCACAGTCAGATGTAGATAGAGGAAGATGAACGTCATCCATTCTCCTTGTCGTGTCCATCCATCACTGCCTTGGGGAGTTCCGTAGAGCCTAAGGAGGAACTGTAAGTGGTATAGAAAATGAACCTAGGGTGAGAATTCAGGAGATACGTGTGCTTGTCCCAACTGTGTTATAAAAATAATAGGATTTTAGAATGTTACTGTTAAAGGGACCTCATAGATCATCTCGCCCAGTGCCATCATTTTGAAGATGAGATTAGATCAGAGTGAGGAAGTGACTTGGCCAATGCCTTGTACAACCCATCATCAATTATGTGTTGAGAAACGAATGAACTGAAGTGAGAGGTGTTCTCACATACAAGTCCTGGACTCACAGTCTCAGCCTTACTACAGAGCAGTGCGACAGTGTGGCAGATGATGAATAACCTCTCACGGGCCTCTTGATTTTCAGCGCATTAAAGGGGGATGCTGTGAGCCCCCTGCCTGCCCTCAGGTTTACTGTGAGAGTGGAATGAAATGGAGGCATTTCTGCACTTCTCTCTGTTTTGCTTTTGGTCATACCGAGGTATTCAGTCTAGATGTAGATGCCATCTAGTCCCCCCAAATTAAAATGTTCACAAACACAGAGGTAATTGGAGATCTGTTTACCCACTGTGTGATAAACTGTTGCTTCTCCTGCTCAGCCATTATAGCAGAAGTGTGTTTGTGTTGTGTGTGTGTGTGTATGTGTGTGTGTGTGTGTGTGTGTATTGGGGGAAGACAAAGTAGAGGCAGGTGAGGCAGGGGAAGATGCATGAAGCACCCAAAAGGTGGCAATAGCAATTTGGAAACAGCCTAAGAAGGGGACAGTGGTGGGAGGCTGGAATTGGAAAACAAACTTCCAGTTTTATAATTTGAGCAAAAGATAATTCTAACCAAATCAGTCTTACAGAGATTAAAACAAAATAGTATGTATATCTGGATGTTCCTGGCTACCTCTTCTACCCAAACCTAATGCCATGTAACATCTTCATATACGATCCAGAAACAACTCAGCATCTTTCCTGTGTCATAATGTATATTGTGCTTCTTGAAAGCATGGCTGATGCAAGCCTTGAAGGATGCGAAATAGCCATGTCACTTGTCACTAGTAGAACCGAGCTCCCAATTAACCTTTTCCACCTGCCCCAGTTACCGTGGGGCCTCAGCACAGGTCTGCACTTCTCAATATGGGGATCCTACTCTTGTTGTTTAGTTGGGACCATAAAGCCACAGAATGAATATTCATGGATGTTCATTTTAGTTGAAAATTTAAGGGAAATATTAAGTTACGTAACAAACAGTTTAAAATATTTTCACATAAAATGGACATATGTTAGTGTCAAATGCAAAACCTGCATGCTTATGGAAAAAACAATGACTACAAGAAATTTCCCATAAGCTCATGCTTCAGGTGATCTCATAGGCCCTGAGGGAACTGTGCGTTTGTTGTCTGTGCTGTAAAGGAGAAATGTCCCTCATCACTTCACCTATCATGTACCAGGCATCGGATGAGAGTTGTCCTCTGGGAGGAGCTGTGACCATGGGTGAGATGGATTTGCTGGGCTGAAGTCACATGCCATAGAGGAACCCAACTGAGAACTGTCAGCTAGCAACTGCAGCTGGAGCCATGAGCCTCAGTCCTGAATGGGGATCTGGGCAGTGCCCAATGGGACCCACCACATCCTGTGTCTGCTGGCTGCTCCCTATCTCACCACTAACTACTGGTGAGAATTATAGGACTCACCATGGGTCTGATATGCAAATAAACATAGCCTGAGAGATAGCAGCTGTTTCCGGTGAGAACCATCTATTGTCTTCAAGGACTGCCAGTGTGGATTAAATTCGGAAGCAAGTAAACACAGGGAAAGTCTTTTCACACACCGTCAAATAAGATCATTTTCCAAAATTACCATTCTTTTTGACTCCCTTCCGGTTCCCCTTCAAACAAATTATTTCCGTTTCAGGGTGCCAGAATTTGTACTTAATGATTGAGAGATTTGGGTGAGAAAAGCCTTTCCTCGCTTTATGTATGTATTCACCTGTGTAATGTAACAGTCATAAAATTGACCCTGCTAGTTAGGAGTCGTTGTAATATCCTTTAGGGCTAAAAACGTCCCAACCAAACAGTCTTCTTTCTTTCTTTTTTTTTTTTTTAAGGCTCTTTCATCACTTTTCTTCCAGGAAAGAGAAAGGAAGAAAATGTACTTGAAAATGTCTAAAATGTCTTATTTATGTAAAAGTTTAATGTTTCAAGGTTAAAAGAATTTGAGGATATGTCTTTTTTTTTTAATTTGGGAACTTCAAAAGTCATAAAATTAAAAAAATCATCAAAAGGCCCTCAGGTATGTGCTCAGGTGTAACTCACCCACCTGATGCTAAATGCTGGTGGGAGTGCTGTCTTCATACAATCTTTGCTTTTACTCAACCTCATCCCAATTCAGGGATTAATCCTTTCCCTTTTTTCTACCCGCTTAGGAGACTAGGGCAGGGTAAGGAGAGATAAGCTTGGAGATACGTGACAAAGCAAACCCAAATATTAAAATACTAAGAAAGATAAAAAGAGGGTCTGAGATAAAAAAAAAAATGGTAATATACCATGAACTAAGGGGCAGGGAAAATTAACTTACATGCACCTGCAGTCAGGAGAAAGGAAGGGGATGGGGGGAGAGAAAAAAGAATGAGCCTTATACGAACTCAAAGAAAGGAAAATCATCGCATTTATTTGGATTTGGTGTTATTTAGGGTTTCAGGCAGATGCAGAAAGTAAATCATTTTCAGAGAGACAACAGGAGAGAACAAATTTTGGAGAAAACACACATGAAAATAAAAAAGTTATTGAAAGTAAGCTATTACATGGATTTTGACTTACTAGTATCTAATTTCTTAATTTTTTACTCAGAATGATCATATTATTTTAAAATTTTAAAATCATCTTTAGGAACTAAAAAACATTGCCTTTCATTTAACAACCTCAGTCCTTTGTTTCCAGTTCCCAGAGAGAAATCATTCATGCTATTGCTGGAATCGCCTTATTTATTGCCCCTTGAGACCCAAGCAAGGACCAGTACTTTAAGACCCTGCCTCAGTTAGCAACTGCTGTGAGACAAATAAAACAGAAAAACAATAACAACAGGGTCTGTGGTGGTGAATTTGTAGTGTGTCCACTTAGGTAAGCTTGAACTGTGTTTCCCAGAGTTCCCTTTGTTGTGTCATTCTAGGTCAGTGTGGGCCACTAGAGATGTTTTGCTGCAGGGGGGCAGGTGGAGGTGACGGCTTCATGTTTGTGTGCTGGGCAGGTGGGTGTGGAGTGTGCAGTACAGTAACAGCACACCCACAGCTTATCTCCTGGGTCACCTTGCTGCCTGGGCTGCAGCTCCCTCAGCCACACTGGATCTCCTCCTCCAGTGAGATGCATGTCAGGTCTTCCTGCAGGGACACCCCTATCATCTAAGTTGGAGCCTTCCAGGGATGAGCAACTGATGGGAGTTCCAGTCAGTCCTCACTGCTCACCCTCACAGGTTCCAGTGTGTCTTTGCTTCCTCGGCTTTGTGGTCACTTTCTTTTCCCAGGTGCCTGCTCTTGAACAGTAATTACTATCAAGGTTGCAAAGAACAAAGAGCTTTCTTTGGGGTATTAGGAATTGCAGTTTGGGAGACACAGTTTTGGGTGAAACTGAAAGAGTGTTCCAGGGAAGAGAAAAAGTTACAGGCTTATAAAGGCAAAAGCCACAAGGTTGTTAAGGTTGTCTTGCAAGAATTACGATTGGCTCCATCACAAAAAGGAAATATTTGTCCTTAAGGGTTAGGCTGTCCCGAGTTATTTAGGGTTAGGATTCGATAAGGATCTTGAGTTTTTTGGAAGATTGTGCAGGTGTTCTGGATTGCCATTGTTAAGACAATAAGTGGTCAGAAGTTCAGACTACATCTAGGGTGAGACGTGCATTAAGTCCCAGTTCCTCGGTGGCCTCCTGGCTCCATTTGAGAGAGCTCTCTTAGCCATACTGACTCCATTTTGATATTCCTTTCACACTGCTCTTTGGACATCAGCACTAGGTATGCAAGCAGCAGCCTCTCACAGAGTGTATAACCAGCTTTCACAATTGCTCAAGGTAAAATCGCTGAAATTTCCCTTCCTTCTTCCATTCTCCTTTTCAACTACTACAGTTTTTGCTGGTCTGACTGAATCTTTACTGATACAGAATTTTGAACTAGAAGTGGTTCTAGAGGAAAATTGGTGACAAGAAAGTCTGGGGAAGAGGTATGTGGGTAGACCTCACTAAATGGGCAGAGAATGTATATAAACTTGTTTCCAATGCAAATGCTCACCAAAGAGCAAGGAGGAGCCTCATAATCAAGTGGGTAGCATGGCTTATCCTGTGGACATTAGTCTGCCTATTTGCCTGGTATCCCATTCTTCCCACAGGCTCATGAAAAAAGTGGCCATGATAGTAGGGATGGTCATGCATTGGATCAGCAGCATGGCTTTTCCACTTACAAAGGCGAATTGGCTGAATTCACTGGTAAGTATCCAGTCTTCCAATAACAAATACAACACTGGGCCCCAGTTAGAGTAGCATTCTCTGAGTGGATAAACCAGCCACCCAGTGGAAACTTGACTATGTAGGACTACTGCCATCATGGAAGGGGTGGCACTTTGCTGTTGTTGGAATAGATGCTCTGGATATGAATTTCCCTTCTTTGCTCATCATGCTTCTGCCAAAACCAACATCCCTGAACTTATGCAATACCTTTATTCACTGTCATGGTGTTTCCACACCATTGATTCTGACTAAGGCATTCATTTAAAAGCCAGTGAAGTATGGCAGTGTGCCCAAGCTCATAGAATTCGCTGGTCTTACTCTGTTCCCCATAACCCTGAAGCAGATGGTCTTATAAATTGGTGGAATGGCTTTTGAAGTCTCAGAAATGGTGTTAGCTGGGGCAGCAACACCTAGCACGGCTAAGAAGTGTCATGAAATATGTTACATACTCTAAATCATTGACCAGTATGTGGTGCTATTACTCCTATAGACAGGATTCATGGATTTGATTATAAAGGAATTTCCATGGAAGTGAATCATCTTCCTATGACCCCCAGGGCTAAAATAGCAACACTTTTGCTTCCCCTCTCTGAAACTTTGGGCTCTGCTGGCCTAGAAGGGACTTCCCAACTGAAGAATGCTTTTACCAAAAGATACAACAATAGCTTAATCAAATAATTAAGCTGAAAGTTGAGGCTGTCTTCTGGACACTTGGGGCTCTTCATACCAGTAATCAATAGGCAAAGAACAGAGTTACTTGTACTGGCTGGGATAATTGATTCTAATTATCCAGGGAAAATTGAGTTGCTACTTCACAGTTGGGGTAAGAAAGACTCTGTTTGGAATACAAATGGTTCCTCTGGGGTGTCTCTAAATGCTCTCATGACTTATGATTAAAGGCGATAGAAAACGAAACAACCTGATACAGTCAGGATTGCTAGTGGTGTAGACTCTTCAGGAGTAAATATTTGGGTCACTTTAACAGACAAGGAACCACAGCCAACTAAGGTGCTTGCTTAAAGCAATGGGAATAAAGAATGAGTAGTAGAAGAAGGTGGTAAAAAAATACCAGCTATGACTATGGGACCAATTCCAAAAGCATTAGAAGTTTGCGTAACTCTTGGCCAGGCTTGATTTTTCTTAGATAGGTTTTCTCATGCATCTGTGATCAGCTGGCATTTTGGCTGGGACATGAAGCTCTGCTCCATGTTGTCATTCATCCTCCAGCAAGCCTAGTGCACCATGTTCTCATAGAAGTAGCAGGATTCTAAGTTGTGCAAAAGAGAGACCAAAAGAGTGTAGGACCATATTATGATTTCAGCCAGTCCAAACTCAGAGAAGGTAAGGGCAACCAAGTTTCAAGACAAAAGGTGTGGATACAAGGAGGCCTTTCATTGTGGCTGTTAATGCAGTTAGTCTACCACGGAAGGTTTATAGCTCATGGAGGACACTAGGATGCTGATAAATGTGTCATTCCTAGCAGAAAGTCTGAAAAATTTCTTAAAGCCTCAGTTCCTGACACCACACTTCACCTACTTAGAACTTGCTTCATATTTCTTACTCTGTTACTAAGAATTCAAATGTTTCCAGTGTCGCCTTTGCATCTCCAGTTTTAATACTTCAGAGCATCTGATCTTTGCTTGCATTTTCTTGATTATCCCTGGTAGCGACAACAGGAAGTTTGGGAATATTCAGGGTATCGCATAAACTATATCAACCTTCTTAAAGCCGCCTCAAATAAACATATTATCTAGATAAATTTTATGTAGCTTCTGTGCAACCGTAGTTGTAAAGACAAATTCGCGAATCCTTTTCCATTTACCTAATTTGAACCATATGAACTTGCCAGCTTTGAACCCTTTTTGACCTGCAGAAATGGTGGTGTCAGATAGTTGAACTCAGAGATTACTGAAAATTTTGGTTTTCCCTCTTCAGCACAGTGTCCTCAAGATGTCTCCTGGTGTTTAACGCAGCCTGGGACCTCCCATCCTTATATACTCCTGTCAGATACAGTTCTCCTCATACCTGGCCTACTCAGTGGGCCAGCTCAGACTTTAGGAGACTGAAACACTTCCATTAACTGCAGAATCAAAAGGCAACAAGAGGAAGCTAATGAGCAAAGGAGGCAGTAAAGTCTTATCCTTTCTCCTGTGAAAATGTCAATGTCCCCTGGGGTATCCATTCATTTCATTCTTTTATTGTGTTTGAGCTATACTAGGATAATAACAGTCTGATATTTAAGTCAGTTTAAGATGTAAATCTTCCTATTGCATAGTTTCCATGTGTTAGCACCTTATAAAAATCTTTATTATTTTTAAATTAATTTTTAAATTGCGTTTGTAATTATAATTTGCCCAGCACTCGGAAAGCGAAATAGGTGAATGCGGATATGTGTGGAGGTAAATCCCGGGAATGGGGTGGGAATAATAGGAACAGGGAGTTTGTTTTTTCTCTTTTTGCCTCCCTCCGCGCCCCCCTTTAAATTTCTCTATTCTCTTCAGTAAAGAGAGACTAAGATCTGGGATGTTGTATTTCTGGTGATGTATACAAACTAGTAGTATATATTTATAGTTCATCACTATAGAAATACACATTGGATCATAAAGTGTTTCAGCTATAGAGGAAACAACCGTGCAGCGGTTGACCACCAAAGTCTACTGGTATGTCCTTCCAGTAACTTTTCCAAGGGGTACGATCATTTAGCTGATACTTGATTTCTCCCAGGGTGCTCTCCCACAATGTGAAGCAGTCCATTCTATTTGAAGCATTTCTGATAATGTGTAGTTTTCCTAAATGAGCCAATATCTGCTTCCCTGAAATTTTCATTCATTGATCCTATTTCTCCCATTAGAAGGCTATTTAGAAAAAAAATATTAATTTCCGTTGCATAACACAGTTAGGAATTGTGGATTTGTGTGAGTGCTATAAATTGGAAAGGACTATATGCAAATATGTGCTGTTACTACTGTTTCATATAAAAAAATCAAGTAATTGAAATCAACTGTCGAATCAATGAATGGAATAATTTATTTAAAAATGACCTAAGCTTCTCCCTATAATTAAATTCCTAAATTAGAGAACTATTATCCAAATGCTAGTCATTCATACTTAATTGAAAGTAGTATTTTTAGAAGCCTTTTCTAGAAGTATAAGTTGTATTTTACTTTTTCAAAGAGAAATCGAAGAATGAATGTTTTATAAGAACATCCTTAATATTCAATTAAATATTAATCTAAATTTTGTGATTTATCTTATAAAATATGATTTACATACAACTATTTATACATATTTTTGTTCGTAAAACTAGGTATATATGTAACTAAATACTTTTTTAAACACTTCATTCTTTGTTATAAGTGGCTTATCAAACACTGTACATATCTACTTGGCAACCCATAGATTTGTACTAGCTAATATGCTAATCAGGAAAAGATTCAGATGGAGAAAGAACTGATACTATGATTCTATTCTATTCTATATTCTTCTGGCAGTTCATCTGAATATCAGCTAATTTATTTTTAATGTTTTATCCCATTTGTCCTTATTTATCCTCATAATCACACTATAACGTTATTGGTCTCAGGTTACGAGACCAAAAACTGAGTGGCTGAGACAGAGAAAGACTTAAGTCAGCAGCCCAAGGCCACACAACCAGTGACTGGCTGAGCAAGGTCTGTTTGACCCCATTCCGCTCTGCCTTGAGTCTTACTCCAAGTCCGAATTGCCTACCTGACTCTGGTTTCCACGTCCTTCTGACAGGCTTGCTAGCAGTGCTGGTGTGTTTTTTGTTTCCTTAAAACCCTTGAGGACAAGGATTGCATTGACTTAGCTGACCCACAAGTGTAAGACACAATGTTTCCACTTTTGGTCTTTGCAGACAAGCCTCACTCCTTTGCTTGCATCAGGAAGGCAGTCTGCAGCTCCGACCCCTGGCATCACTGTGAAGTGGGCTGCTCTGTTTGTGGCATCCTTGGAGGTTCCAAGTGCCCTTGGCTGCTCATGGCTGCCTTGCATCCTAGCTTTATTTCTCTCTCTACCGTCTTCTTGAGGAAAATACCTTGTGTTAATTAAGTCCTTCTGGCACTTTTACTTAGGTTTTTATTTGTTCTCACCCAATCTGCTGCACTGACTTCCCTGAAGGACTTCCAGTCTGCCCTGTCCTGTCCATGCTCCAGAATGCCACCAGAGTGAGCTTTAAAATAATCAAATCAGGACACTTCCTCTGCTTAACTCCTCTTTTCCCACCCCTTGGAGCTAGCTGTCTATAACTGTGTAAACTTTATTTAGCACTACGAGGTGCTAATAGTCTGGCTTCAGACTGCCTGCTCAGAACCATTTTCTCTGTGAAAGTCCTCCCATGTGTCCTACACACCATCCACGCTGAACTTGTCAAGGCTCCCGTATTAGTAATTGCATTGGTTTCCTATGGCTGCTGTAACCAATTGCCACACATTTGGTGACTTAAAACAGCAGAAATGTATTTATTCACAGTTCTGGTGGCCAGAAGTCCAAAATCAGTATCACTGGGCAAAAATCAAGGTGTCAGAAGGGCCACACTCCCTCTGGAAGTGAGAATCTGTTAGTTGCCTTTTCTAGAATCTGGTGGCTGCCAGCGTTCCTTGACTTACAGCCACATCACTTCTCTCTCTGCCTCAGTGGTCACATTGTCTTCCCTTCTGTGTATGTCGAATGTCTCTCTGATTTCCTCTTGTAAAGACACTTGTGATTCCATTTAGGGCACACCTGGATGGTCCAAGAGAATCCCGCCCCCCACCAAGATCCATAACTTAATCCCATGCAGCAAAGTCTTTGCCATGTAACAGTCACAGGTTCTGGGGATTAGGATGCAGACATATCTTAGGGGGCCACTGTTTAGCCTACTACAGTTATCTATTACCGGGAAGCATAGTGCCCCCCAAATTTAGAAGCTCAAAACAATCCTACTATATATTATCTCCTAGTTCCTGTGAGCCAGGAATACGGGTGTGGCTTCGGCGGGGACGCTGGCTCAGAGTCTCTCACAAGGCCCCAGCCAGGACGAGACTTCATTTGGAAGGATCTACCTCCTGGTTGACCTATGTGGTTGTTTGAGTATTCGGTTCCTCGGGCTTGGTTGGACTGCGGCCTCAGTTGCTCACGAGCTGCTGGCTGGAAGCCTCTCTCACCTCCTTGCAACATGGACCACTTCATAGATCATGTCACATCGCGGCAGCTGACTTCACCAGAGTGAGCAAGTGAGGTAAGACAGTGCCAGCAAGACAGCAGTCAGTCTGTTTAACCTTAGCCATGGAATTTGAATCCTATCACTTTTTCCATGTTCTGTTTATGAGGAGAAAGTCACCAGGTCCACCCCAGACTCCATGGAAGGGGGATTACACAGGGGCAAGAATACTAGGGAGCGGACATCGTTGAGAGCCTTGTCAGAACCTGCCTACCTCAGCTCTCCAGACACGGTGGGTCCTTTCGCTACTACATTATGTTTTCCCCTCACGGTGGTTCAGAGCTGTCTGCTTGTAGAGTTCTTCCATATGCTTCCACTCCAATCTCAAGTAGCATCTCTACAGTGACGTGTATCCAAGCAATATTTGGAATCCCATAACACTTTATTTCCATCTCTCTATCGCCTATAGCTGTTGACACATTTGACTCTCCCATTAAGCTGGGCGTTCTTGGAGGTCAGGGGCTCTGCTCACTTCCTCTGGGACTCAGTGTCTTCCTGGCACAGTGAGTAGCACTTCATAAATGGTGTTCTGAATATTAGTTATTTTCACAAGTGCATAATTTGGTGCTCATTTGCTTAAAATGCAATCATTTGAAGTTTATTACTCATCATTTTCCTTGAAGAACTTTAGTCTATTGTGTTTTAGCAGTGTTTCTTTAGCTTTATTGTACAAATAAATCCCCTGAGAATTCTCTTAAAATGAAAATTCTTATTCTCTAAGCCTGGGGGTGGAGCTCAAGATTCTGAATTCCTAACACGTTCCAAGGCTGACGCTTGTGTTGCTTGTCCAAGGACCACGTCGTGCATAGTGAAACATAGAGAAATGAGGGAGAGAAGAAAGTAAAAGAGGTTATAGGGAGGGATATTTGAAGTAAGAGAATTTTTGAATAGTGAGATTGGTGTAAAAATAGGATGTGTCTGTGTGGTATGTGTGTGGAGTGCATCTGTGTGGAATGTGTGTGAACTAATGAGTTCATTTTCCTTGGAGTCAATCAGATGTGGGCTAGAAGTCCAGTTGTTGGGGACAACATACACTCAGGTAACAATTAAAATAAGTTGGGATTTTTCTCAAAGTGATCTGTGGAGTGCTGTGTTTCTTAGTTCCCTAAGGACATCCATGCAAGGAAAACCTGCTGAAACATCTCTAATTTTATACATTTACACAATTTACACATTTTACCTATGGAAGTTCTGCATAGGATTTAATTTTTTAAAACAAGTGCAGCTGGCATAGCACAGGGAGATCAGCTCATTGCTTTGTGAAGACCTAGAGGGGTGGGATAGGGAGGGTGGGAGGGAGGCTCAAGAGGGAGGGGATATGGGGATATATGTATACATATAGCTGATTCACTTTGTTGTACAGCAGAAACTAACACAACATTCTAAAGCAATTATACTCCAATAAAGATATTTAAAAAATGAAAATAAACATTAAGGAAGACAAAAAAAGAAAAGACAAGTGCAGCTGTGAAGCACACACCCTCACTCACATAGCACACGTGCTGCACCGGAAGAGTTTCTCTGATTCTGTGAGCCCTGATCACAGAACCACCGTCAAATGTTAAAGGAAAGACTCCCCAATGCACAACTTTTCAATTTGATATATAGAGGTTCTTCTCTAATCTTCAAACCTTTGATTAAATTGTAGTGAAAAACTCATGATCTACCAACTGTGTCCAACTGCAAA
Organism: Tursiops truncatus; assembly: GCF_011762595.2. NCBI lineage: Eukaryota > Metazoa > Chordata > Mammalia > Artiodactyla > Delphinidae > Tursiops > Tursiops truncatus. Next base: position 66,955,035 of record NC_047046.1, read on the forward strand.
ATAGCTCAAAACCCCACTGAGTAAGCAAACTGACTCACAAAATCCATGGATATGTTTATATGCTTTGTTCATAGTAGAGCCCCTCGAGCCTTTCTTCACTCTAAGACCTATTTGTTCTCATTTTGCAGACAACCTGACAACATGACATAATGGAAGGAACAATATGGTGGGAGTCCAGAGTTATGGTTGACATTTAGCTTTGCCAGGAGTAACTCCTATAGTCTTGGTTATGTCCCATGCCCTCTCTGGATCTCAGTTTCCTCACAAGACAGTTTTTTTATACCATATATTCAGTGGCCAAAGTCCAGATTCCACCCAGATGTCACCCTCTCTCCTGCCCTCCAGCATCATCCTTCTTGGGCAGTCCACTCCGTTTCTAATAAGTTTGGGGAAAGGGTTGGTGTTTCCTCACATCCTGAATTTTGGTTCCCATAGTAGCCTTATCAAACCATTCTGATACACCAGGCCATCTAATATAGAGAGGACTTAGACCATTCCCTTAGTAAGTGAGGGAGCTTGTGAGTTTGAGTAGCACTGCTTGCTTTCTCACTCTCTCATACTTAGAAAACAGGCAGAGAATTTAGACTAGACTCAAATTTCAAACTTCCTTCATTTTTAAGTCAATGTTTTGAACATTTTTAATAAACATAGGTATCAACTTTGGGAGAGAGAAGAAAAGAATCTTTCTCTTAGTTCCCCATAGTGAGAGTGTAGACTATGTTATATGATACGTACTCAAGCGTTCTTATGTTTTCTTCTCCTTAAGTGCTTCTCCAACATTTTTCTGACCAAAAACCAAGATAGGCACAGGACTCATGAATCAACTTAACTCATTTTCACTTGTTGTTGAAGCAGAATGCTCTCTCTGAGGAGCGCTCCTGTGGAGGGAGACTTAAGTTGGGAGTCTCCATTCTTGGACTGCAAATAACTCAGCGGTATGGCCTTAGTTAAATCACTTTACCTGTTTGGAATTCAATTTCCTAAAGGAAATACTTTGGCCGCAAGAAACAGAAAAATGGAGCCACAGTAGTTTTTATCAAATTGAAGGTTATTCTCTCCTGTAGCAAGGTATCTGACCGTGGGCAGCCTCTGCTGTCATTCTAGCAGCTTAATAGCATTAGGGCCCGCGACTCTGCAGTTCTTCTGGCCTCGCCTCATTGTCTCAATATACAAGTTGTAGCTCCAGGCACTAGGTCTGCATTTAGGGCAGGAAGGAGAAGGGGAGGGAAGCAGCCCTCCGCTTCTGTCCCTTAGGTCAGCCAAAGGAAAAGCCGTCTCAGAAGCTCCCAGCAGGCTTTCACTTTGATAGAATCACAGGAATACCCCAGCTGCAAGGGAGGCTGAGAAATTAAGTGCTTAGCTGTTCCAGTCTCTGTGGTGAGGCAGGCAGAAGAAAGGGATTGTGGTTATGCGTTGAGTTAGCCAACCCAACAGTGTCCACCACACCTTTCTCATATATAAAAGGCAAAGGTTGAGCTAGAAATGATCCCTATGACCTTTCTGAGCTCCAACTGTTTGTGAGTCTCTGAATAGGGAGGAAGAATTCAGTATGTAGCATCACTTCTGTGTGTATAGCAAGTCCTCCCCCAGAAAAGCATCCCCTAATAATCTATGTACAGGTTGGGGAAGGAGTTGGAGAGAAAGTTCGGAATAAAAATTGACAATGAACCTTTCCAGGTTTCTCTATACAGTAACACATTTCTCATGTGGTAACACAGTATCATCCCTAGAAAGAGGCAGAGGAGGCCAGTATTCACAAGATAATGCTGTTCTGACAGTTCGGAGAAAGGTAAACGAAACAAAACATCTATTCAGATGGAAATATTCCTCAGAGAGGTACTAGCACACATACTGGAATTACATCATGATTTTTCAAATAAATTTGTATTAATGATTATAGATTTTAGAAAATTTACAAAATTAACAGAAACGCATTTTAATTCAAAAAGTTCTTTCAATCATCACTCACATACCTGTTTGCATGATCACTGTCTTACATGCATACCATTTTGTGCCCTCATTTTTCCACTCAACGTAATCAGGTTATTATTATTTTACAGAAAGTGTTGTAAGAGGAAATAGAAGGAAGGGGAATGACGGAATGAAATAGTCATGGGAGAGTGGAGACAGAGGGACAGGAGAATCCTGCTGTCCTGATGAGAAACCTGGCTCCTTCGCTGATGTGTCCAAATTCTTTGTGTGATTACAAAGATGGAGACCTAAGCCAGCAGAGTGAGCTATGGCTCCTTGGACAGTGGGATGCACTCCAGGAATCCAAAATAGATGCTTAATATCCAACTACCTCTTGGCTCTTAACCACTTGGTGTGGGAAATAACTTTGACCCACTGAGCTCACTTCCCTTTGGAGTCAGCAAATGCTTTGGTGAAGAAAGCCGCTTCATATAGTATTTTGTAGAGAATCATGTTTGCTCCGTGTATGCTTTAAACACGTCCCAAGAAAGAAAAGTACTCTCTGACAAGCAGTGGTCCTCTGATACCAGGATCACACACACAAAGCCTACAGGAACCAGACAGAGAACACAATGTGTGCTTCCCTCAGTGAGAGATGACAGACAACAGTAGACCAGTGTTAACTGGAGTGTACCTAGACCTTCTCCTCAAATCTTCATGTGTTTAATATCGGATGAATTTCTGGGAGTTTGCGGCTCTCTTCTAGTGTATGAGAAGGTTTGAGAGCTTTCATATTGACTGTAGGGGTTGCTCACAAACCATTGTGGTTTGCACTGTTTGATATATGTTATTTTAACAACTCTGGTCTTCGCTTCTGGATCTAGAATTGAAAAAGTGTAGAAATAGAAAGTTAAATATTTCAGGAATCACTCATGCAGTGTGCCAATGATGTTCAGTTTTCCTCCCTTTTGAGCACATAGTAGGATTGCATTTTGGATTCTCTGTGGTTGACTGGGGCAGTGTAACCCATTTTTGTCAAATGGGTTATGAGCCTAAGTGATGAGTGTACTTCCATGCTAAAGCATTTAATTATATATTGTATATGTGGGAACCTTTAGAGCATTCTTTTCCTCTGGCACAAGCAACTAACAGTGTTCAAGGTTGTTGCTCCTATTCATCTATTCACAAGTAACTGCAAAGAGAAGCACCCTTGAGAAAAGTCTGATTGATAGTAGGAGTAAGAACTATACTTTGTTATTAAGCCATTCGAGTCTGGAGGATATTTACTGTCATCCAAAACTTAAGTCTATCCTGACTGCAAAGACTTCTGAACTGTAAAGAATTTGAGGTCTTTTAACTCAGGACATAAAGGAAAACTAAAACTGTCAGGGGTGTATTAGATATTTAAAATATAGCATATAAATATAGATTTACTAAATAGAAACTAGGAATCGGACCTAGTTCTGCCTTCTGCCACTGATTAGTTATGTAAATCATGGCTAATCACTTGATTATCCAATGGTACCATCCGTTAGTTCATTTAAGAAAAGCAGGATACTGTCATGTCTTTCCTTTTATTCATCCAGTTTTAAAGATAATCAGACAGTTCTCTGTCAGCTTCAGAAGGTAACCAATTACCTTGAGTTTGAATCCATTGTCATTCTTACCCGTATTAAAGCTCAAATTGTCCCACGTAGAAGTCTCTTTGAATTGGCTCCTGTACTTTTTGCATCACCCTGGTAGCCTTTGATACTTTTCATGTTCTCTGTTATGTCAAGATATTCTAGGCCCAAACCAGAAATCAACCATTTTTCCAAGAAGCTTTAGTTTCCTGTAATGGAAAAAGAATTTTAGGATCAGAGTCTGGACTTGCTATTGGTACTAGTTTGGTCATGTTTTTTCTAAACTTTCAATGAACAGAAGTAGGGAGAAGTATGTAAATATGACATGTTGTGAGGTTTATACTGATATTTCAAATTCAAATTCAGGACCATAAGGCTTTTACGTAATTTCTCTGTTGATGTTGGGAAATAAATCTTCATGGATCTCTTGTGTTTCTGAAAACCTTGAGAGCAGAGATGTTGATCATCTTTGTTCTAGACTATCTTCTGAAGGTTATTTGTATAGTGAATAGCCCTGAAAGATAAAGATAATGTCTCCCTCCAGGACAAAGGCTAATGTATCAACCAGGGTTCTCCAGAGAAGCAGAATCAATAGCATATGTGTGTGTGTGTATATATATATATATATATATATATATATACACACACACATATATCCTATTGATCTCTCTCTCTCTCTCTCTCTCTATATATATATATATACATATAAAATAAAATAATAATAATAAGGAATTGGCTCATGGCTCATGTGATGATAGGGGCTGGCAAGTCCAATACCCCTCTGGCAGGCCAGCAGCAAGCTGGAAATTCAGGCAAGCGTTGCTGTTGCAATCTTGAGGCAGAATTTCTTCTCCAGTTTTCACTCTTAAGGCCTTCAACTGATTGAGTGAGACCCACCCACATTATCAAGTGTAATCTCCTTTACTTAAGGTCATTTGGTTGTAGATGCTAATCATATCTACAAAATACCTTCACAGCAACACCAAGATTAGCATTTGAGTAAATCACAGTATATTATCTCCTTGTCAGGTTGCTACAGAAAACTAACCATCACAAGCAGACCTTCCTGCAGACTATTATAAAAGATTCAGTGTCCCTAAACTCCAGGTTACTCAGGTGTGATGCGGATTTGCTGAACGTGCAACACAGACCTAGGCTCCTCTGTGTCACCATCGTGAGCTTTGGGGGACAAAGAGAATTGATGTAAACATAATGCTCATGCTTCTTGCTCTGCCTAATAAAGCAATGAATAAGAAATTCTTTTGGCTCTGGACCAAAGTCTTGTGTGTTCCATCAGCATCCATGAAACTGTGATGAGCTCACTTGGTAGTTTTCAAGTAGGCCAAAATCACAGACCCTTCACAGTTCTTGGTGGTTACATCTGCATTTGTTTTCTTTCACCTGGAGAATTTTGGTTCTCAAGGACACAGTGGATAGTAGACCTAGAATGTTCCATAATTACTTATTTGCTTTATCCCACCTTACCTACACCACAGTCTCAGAATAACACTACTAATGATACCACCACTTATTATGATTAATGAAAATAGTTACCTTTTTTGCATATCTTATCCCTAGTCTCCTTTTACTTTTTTAAGGTCATACTGTGTCTACGTTGTCAGATTATATGGTCATTCCATTCTCCCTTTTAACCCTTATCTTGTCTTAGTTTCACAAGTGGCTACATATGTAATACTAGCAGTCCTTATGTTGATGTCTCCCTAGTAATTTCGATTGTCTGAAGTTTGTTCTCTGATAGATTCCTTAGGAAGGTCTTCTGGAGACATCGTGAAAATATTGTCTGAATTATTGAATGCTAGTAACGATCTGTGTCTTTTATACTTGAAGATCAGTTTTGCTTGTTATAAAATCCTTGTCTCACATTTTCTTTCCTTGTATGTCTAAAATACACTACTCAATATTCTTCTGGAATAAACCATCTGTGTAAATATCTGGTAATTTGGTTTTCTTTCCCTTTTAAGTCAAAAGAACTTTTTGCCTATGTGACCAAATATTTTCTTTTTCTTTTTCTTCAAAGTCCAGGAAAGTTATTAGGCTGTGTCTTGGTGACAGTTGATAGTCTTAGATATAGGATGTGCTCTTTGATTAGTTTGTCTTTTTTTCATAAAATTATTCATGAACTAAAGTTTTTAGTATTTGTTTGCTTTTATATTTGTTTTCTTCAGAAAATGCTATTATATACATGTTGGACCTTCTTTGCTTAACTTTAATAATTGTCCATTTCTCTCAGATGATTATTATCTCTTTTTGATTTCTGAAATTTCCTTTTACCTTCTGTTTCCCTTAAGACATAATTTATTGTGATCATTCTCTTGTTTTTCTTCTAGTTTAGTCATCCCTTCTATAATATATTTTCTTTTATTTTTAATTTTTGAATTTATACCTCATTTTTGAATTTGCTAATTCATGTTGTTCTTTATTGTTCCTTATAATTTCATATGTATTTTAGCTAATTTTTACAGTTTTTTTTAACACAGTTTTACACCTTCCTTCATTTGAGCATGCTTTGATGATACTCTTTTATTGTTTACAGGAATGTTATTCTGTTCCTTCTTTTTTCTGTCTCTTTGTTTTCACAGTAACTTCTTTCTTTTTTTGCGGTACGCAGGCCTCTCACTGTTGTGGCCTCTCCTGTTGCGGAGCACAGGCTCCGAACGTGCGGGCTCAGCGGCCATGGCTCACGGGCCCAGCCGCTCCGTGGCATGTGGGATCCTCCTGGACCGGGGCATGAACCCGTCCGCATCGGCAGGTGGACTCTTAACCACTGCGCCACCAGGGAAACCCCTTAAATTATTTTTGAAGTATAATACACAGATAGAAAAGTACACATTTCTTAACTGTGCAACTCTAAATTTTCAGAAATTGAACAAACGCGTGTAACCAACATCTACATTAAAGAACAGAATACTGTCAGTAGTTCATCAGCTTTCCTCTTGCCCCTTCCTTTCCATAACTTCTGACTTATAAAGCATAGGAGTAACCACTCTGCTGACTTCTAACAGTATAGGCTAGTTTTGCATGTCTTCGTTAATTATATGAATGAAATGATACTTTTTTGGCCTATCTTTTTTGCTCAACACTGTACTTGTTATGATAATCATTACTGCTGTGTATAAAGTTTGTTCTCATTTCTGTGTGACTATACCACAATTTATTTATCTGTTCTACTGATTATAAACATTTACATATCCTGGTTTGGGACAACTATGAATAGTGGTGTTATGAACATTCTAGTACGTATCCTTTGACAAATGAATGTATGCATCTTTGTTGGGTATAGACTTAACTAGGGATGGAGTTAAAAGTTAAACATCTATTCAGCTTCAATAGGTACTTCTAAACTTTTTCCAGAGATTGTACTTCCAATTGAACTTTCATTCAGCACTACGGGTATGATCTGGGTAGGGAAAAGCTATAACCAAAACTGTCTTTTAGGAAACTAGTTCTGGGAGTTCTTTGTAAGAGTAGATTGAAGGAAGGAGACAACAAAAATAAAGACTAGTTTAACTATTATAGAAGAAAATAAGAGATTAGAATATATTAAATGGAATAAAGGAAAAGGTATGGGTATGAGTCACATGCTGGCAGGATCTGCTAAACCTATGTGAGGGAGAAAAAATGATGATAGTTTGCATAGGAGTTTGGTGGAAAGAAGATGGTGAATTCAGACAGGCTGTGCCAATGCAGAAAGACCTCAGGGCCTACCTAAATGCAACTCTTTTTCCTTATTTCCCATTCCTATAAGTCCTGAACTGATTCCCTCAGATTTCCTGTTAGCATGTAAATTAAGAAATAAAAGGCCATATATTTTTTACACTTAACTAGTAATGCAGTGATTTCAGTAATACAGGGTCCCAGTAACATAAAACACCCATTGAGAAGAATCTGCAATTACTGCCTTCCAATTCACATGGCTGTATTATTTTTATTTTACGTCACACAAAGTTCTTTAAAGCAGCTAATCGAAATTGACAGCTCCTGGGCTGCCGCTCTTCCCTCTGAAGCAAACAAGCCAACCCCACTTCTGTATGTCTAGCCTGTGCTACATCCATCCAGATCCCTGTGCTAACAGCCAAAAAGCTCTAAATTGTCATGGCCTGGTTGCTGTGCTGTTCCCAAGCCTGCCCTCCCTTATGAATAGGAAGAAAAGTGTTCCCTGATGGGCTGAAGAAGGGCATAGGACACCAGCAGACTCTCCACATCATGTAGAAGTCTCATTTGGGGGCAGAGCCTTCCTGTGTTCTACAGTTTTCTTCAGTCTTCAGGTACTGATGAAATTTGCATGTGAACAGACTCTTTGCCTCTTATGGGCCCATCTGTTCCTGCTGTTAATTTTTCACCTGGGGCCCTAATTATAAACGACTCCGGGCAGAAATGCCTATGCCATCACTGACGGGAGATCAGAGCTTCAGGTGAGAAGTAAGTTGCTGGAGCAGATGGACATCATATGATCAAAGATCTTAATGTTTTGTCAATATCCACTGCATAAGAATGATAGTGAAAGGAAATATTGAAAATGGAAGCAAGGAAAATAACTCCTAACTATACTGCTCTTTTTTTTCTTCCTTTCCTAACTTACCACACGGCACCAGTAGTGTAGTGTCATGATCTGTAGTTATTAGAATCACACTTTTAGTAAGCCTGGCTTCCCTAGGGTCCATCATAATGAAATAGATACCCTCTTGGGATCCCATGACATCAGCATCCCAGGAATAGCCAATGAAACATCTGGAAGACCACTCAGAGGAAGAGGCCACCACAAAGTTTGTATAGTCCAAATCTTTCTCCCCAGTATAAGCAGATTAATAATTCCTCCAGATTCAGCACTACTCCCATCTTTTAACTCATGGGACCATTGTTACAGGAGACAGGAGGGGAAGATCTCTTCCTTCTCCTATAGTGATAGGGAGTTTCAGCCAATCAGCTGTCTAGGAAATTTCCTGAAGTATGTACTCCTCATATGTATGTGCTGAAGGTATACAAAGTTCTTCATCAGCTCATAAGCTGTTACTTAGAAGAGGTCAATTTAGGCCAGAAAGAGCTAACATGGGGCATCTAATGCATTGAAGGAGCCTTTCTTAGTCTGATTAAGGATCACATTTCCATTTCCAAGAATGAAGTCATAGGCAGTTTTTTACCCCCACTATCTGAATGGGACTTGACACAATCAACCAGCCTCACAGAAAATGTGTATGTACTAGCAAAATTTGTCACCTCTTGCCCTCCAGAGATCCAGTGAGGGGGTGGGGGGGAAGCAAGGATCCTTTGTCAAAGAGGAGTTACCTTTTTTCCCCACTCCAGGCAGGGTTTGGGCATACTCTGATGGCAAAATATGGGCACGCAGATATAGCCCAACAACCTACAAGTTCTTCAGGGAAGCTGGGTCTTCTATTGACCGTGAGAGAAGAAATAGACAGTCAGTCAAAGGATCTCCACAAGTGATAGAAAATCAGCTTTCAAATCAGGCCAAGTGAGCAACTGTTGCCTTTGGCTCTCTTGAAGGATGGCTCTCAGGTCCTCTGTCCTAGGGGACCAGTTGAGTGTCCATCTGCCTTTTACTAGGGATGGTCAAGGTCAGGGCAAGGTTGCCTGTCACGTCAAGAGTTAATAGTTATGTTTGGGCTTCTCCCTGTCCTCCTGAGCAGAAATATCCTTTTGAGACATTGGAAAAACCCAGGCACATGTTCCCATTTCAAATATAATGTTGGAGTCTAAATTCAAACTGCTGTAATATTATCAAGTTGTTTCAGATGGCTTTATAGTTAAGGACTACTGGCTTCCACTACTTATAGGGATAATCTCATTGTTACTGAACTCAGGTCCAGCTGCTCACCACTCAGAAAGTCAGTACTCAAGAGACAAGTTCTGGTAGGAATGGAATAGGTGCTTTAATCAGAAGGCTGGCAGTCTGGGGAGAAGGCATACTTCTGTCCCAGAGCCAACCCCAGAGATTCTGCTTGGCCATGAAAGTTTTTGAAGGGAAGAAGGGGAAGTAATCTCAGTTAATCATTGAGGTAGCAGATCAGATTCATCATCATCTCCCATCGTGTGCAGACTTGTCAGTTCCTTGTGATCTTTCTTTAGGTGCTGTCTTGTTCACAGAGTTTGTTCGTGAGATTACTGAAGGGGAAGCTGGGCAAAAGATCTGGTCATCTGTTAATCACTTATTCTTCATTTCTATTTCTTTTCTCTGAGGAAAGAACCAACAGTTAAGACGAAGTATTGTGCGATCAAAAGGTTTGAAAGCTGTGCTTGGGCTGGAGATGAGTAGAGTATAGGGGTTCGTGGTTTAATATTAGTTACAGTATAGCTTTGCTATGACAAGGCAAAAGGAGCCTCCTGCAGAAAGCTCTTTCCTAAAAAGAACTCTTTCCTGCAAAAAGCTGCTTACAAATCTCCACTGTCAGACCTCATTGCATTTCTGTGGGATCACGGGCAAAGGTCCATCTTCTGTAACTTCTTCATGCTGACATAGGGCACTGTATTCTTAGAGCGGAAGATGTTGACATGAGTCTGTAACATCTCTTTGCTGACAGTTTTAGTTGCCTGCTTGTATATATGGGCAGAGCAAGCTACAATTATTTTGATGCCCACAAAGGTACAGATTATTATGAGCAGTAGTGTTAATCCCATTCTCTTGAGGCCAGTTCTTAGAAGTGTGCTAGCCATACGTTCAGTACTGCTCAAGACGGAGCAGCTTATGTCATGGCTGCAGTCTGATCACGATGCAGTTAGCTTTTTCCTTCTGGTGGTGTATCTATAAAACAGCTCAGGACTGTGCATAAGACACTGAAAGGCTCTGTGACTTTATTGTCCTAATTATTAACTGTTTGAGCCTGCTCCTTTGTGACTCAGGGAGGCCTGGGAGACTTCAGCTTTTCTACAAACAAGAGGCAGGTGACCTGGAGGTGCCTTTGTATTTGGGGGGAGGGGGCCCACAGGGTTCTGCTTGGTTTCATCATGAGCAAAGATAGAACCTTTCATTGTAAATAAAATGGCATTTGTTTAGGTAGTGCCTAGACCCCAAGCAAGGAGGGGCTTATCTAAGGGATCTCTTGCTAAGACAGGTCTCGAAATAATGTGAATCTGCAGGTTCAGAAGATAGACATGTATCAGGAAACACAGGCAAGGGGTCTTGAACATAGAAATACAGAGGGTAAGACCATCTTTGGGAAAGAGGCGAGACCATTTTTTATCGTGGTGGCAATGCCATTCCTTCATAAAAGCTGGCAAACAACAACAAAACATCCTATTTATACAGCCCAGGATCATATCCACACAAAATGGGAGGAAGACAGAAAAGTAAATCTAGGTAAACTAGCTGATTTCAAGTTTTTAAAACAAAGCCTGAGGGTAAAAAATTTACAAAGTCCTAGTAAACGGATGTATACACAGATGAGATCGATATTCCACCGCCTGTCTGAACTGAATTTTCTTGCCAAATAGGTCCCCTTATATCAACCTAAAAGTAAGTCCATGCCAGTGAGCGATCATGTTATAATGCGACCTTCTTCCTCTCCTGCTTTTACCGCCCGCCCTTAAGGTGTTAGAATAAAATAGTTGCCACTTCAGGCCAAGAGTCAGAAAGAGTTGGTTAAACATAGACCAGCCCAAGCCTTTCTTTCTGCCGGGGCTGCTTCTCAGAAAATCAGTGCATTGGTTTCCCCATCTTGATTGGAAGCCTTGACTTAGAAGAAACATCTCCGATTTCTTTCATGTACATCCTCTTCATGTAAATCCTCTTACAAAGGATTGGCCCCCGTCACCACGTGCTACATACTGTCATGATTTTCAAAATAACGAATTTGTTCCTCTCCGACAGGAAAGAAAAAAACAAAAACATGGGGGTTCCTGGCCCCTAGCCTTTCCGCTGATTGAAAAGAAGTCTCAGCACCATTTTGACAAAGCTTTCTAACCAGATATTTTCATTACCTTTCGGGCAAGCATTTGAGTAGAAATCAAGATGGAGAGAAAAGTACTTCTCTTGGATATCTGCATAACGATCCCAACCTGATGAATCTGCCTCAGTAATTGTGTATGTTGAAAATAAGAGAGGATGTGCCAGAAGCAGCCACAAGGTTTTGTTCATTTTATCCTTTTTGGTGGCCTTTATACATGTCTGCAAATACTCAGGTTTCGTTTTGCAGAGTGGAAGTTTGGGCCAAAGCATTGTTTCACTAGCAAAGCTAACTTAACTTCATCCTGATGTGAGCATTCTTGACGGACTCCCTAGGTGATCTAAGACAACTTTCTTATTCTCACTGAATTTTATCTTCCATTTTCTATTAGATTCTCTAATTGGCTATTTATACCACTTCCAGACATTTATGTACTGTCACAGGATAAGTAAATTTAAACAATGTAACATGTGTAGCCAGCCCACAGTTAATGAAGGAGTCTCATTTATTTTGTCTTGAAGTTGGTGGTTAGGAATTCAAAATTTATTTTCCCCTAGAAAAATATTATAAAGCATAGACAGGTTATTAATTTAGGCTACCATATTTTATTTCTTTATAGAATATAGATGAATATTAAGATCTATTTTTAAAACCCAGTTTTCTCGTTCATAACACTACTTCTCTATAGAACACATTTTCATTTTCTAGTTTCACATACCACGAGCAATACCTGTTCCCCGCATAATTCCACCTCCTTGCACTGGGTTAAAGTTGGGGGGTAGGGGTCAGCTGAGGTCCAAGTGGTAGCAGTAGCCAAAGTGGGGAAGGAAAGAGAGGAAGTCTCCATGGCAACCAAAGCTCAGTTGGGAGGACTCAGTCCCCAAGCCTCAGGCATCTTCTGTTTCATGGGTGAAGGAATGAAGATTCTGAGTGTCCGTAGTAAGAGCAGGAAGAGGTAAGAAAACTCCAGCAGTCCCTTCATTGAGGTAAGGCTATAGGAAGGGAAGTATCTGTATGAAAGAAAGATTAATAATTGAGCATCATTCGTCCTCTGATGATGTCCAAGTTCTGTGTCTTATTAGTTGCTTATCTGCAGTTCCTGACACAATGCCAAGCACACAGTAGGCTTTAAGTAAATATTGAATTGTCCTGGGAGATTATCCTTGAAAGGGTAAAAATAAGACACTTTGGATAGGATCTAGCTGAAATAATCCTGCTCAAATTTATATTTCACTCTCTAGAGGGTTGTAAGCTTCCAGATATTTGTAAACGCTTACATACTGTGGTATACAAAGAGCCGGGGTGGACACTGTTATTGGAATAGAAATTCCTACCCCCCTCACTCTCATGATCCGAAATGGCCATCCAAGACACAACAGAGCAGAGGGGACAAGAACCCACGTTTCAGAATCAAATGGAACTTGATTTGAGCTATAGGTCTGTGCCACGTGGCTAAGTGTCTGTTTTCTCAAACTCTCCACGTATTTATGTTTAAAAATGAAAATGTTTTTAGAAAAATTTACTGCCACATTAGATCTTTGTGAAGGTTAAATGAGATACTGGATGTAAAGTTGCCTAGTGCATAGTAAGAACTTACTAATTGCTACCTTACAAGGTTTCTCCCTTTTGGGAAATGTTATAGAATGGGCACATGAAAGCCTTCCTAGAGAAGACCTGAGACCAGAGGCACACCTGGGCCAGGAATGAATTTCAGAGCTCTTCTGCCAGACCTGAACTCACCTGAATGCTGATCACAGCCATTTCAGCAGGTCAGGGTGAGGGCGGGCAAGGCATGAATGGTGATGGTCACATTTCCTCCTGTGGGTTTGTGTCACCCACCATGACTTCCACATCCATTGCGCTTATGCCCCAGGCTGCTTTATTATTAGTTTCGGTTTCTGGTTCTCCTCCAGCTGCGTGTCCATCAGGGTCCGTTGCAGAATATCAATCTGTCCTCACGTGGCACAGAAGCAGCGCGGCAGTCTATTAAAAATATCCCCAGAACTCTAGGCCTCTGATAGTCTCGACCCTCAGCGGTCTCACCGCTTGGAAGACATTGTTCCAAAAGTTTCCAAAGTCTCCTTTGTGATTTGCCTCTATCAGTCGTGTTTGGAGCTTGTCCCGGTGAATGAACTAACCCCATGGCTAGACCTTTGACAAAAACATTGTGTCTTTTGATGGTATTATCTGTTTCCTGAGCAGAGAGAAATCAAGGCTGGGTATCTTTGATTTTGAGAGATTATCATTTTCATTCTTCCTGGAAATACATACACGGGTTATTTTTTATCACCTGCCTTCAAGTCAAGGTCCCCGTGTCAGTATGTCATTATGTCACCTGTCACCTGTAATCACAGCCTTTTTATTAACTCTGTGGTCACAGTGTCATGACCTGAAACCGCCGCATGCTTGCTTCTGATTTCTCTTCCCACGTCTCTGAATTTCCCTTTTATGAGTCCATATTCATATGCTTTGTGTCTTACTGTCTTAGCCCCCCTCCACCCCCAGCCTTGGGAAACAGTATGGAAACTCATGTCTGCGCCCCGTGGAGCAGATGCGACCCTCTGAGGCTTCTTGCTTTCCTGGAGTAAGTCATGTCCACACAGCACCCTCCTGGGTTGGCCGCTGTTCAGTGTTTATTGTCTCCAGGGACGTTTACTCCTGTGGTTCCTGTTCCGTCATCAATTTGTGCTTGTGAATTTCTCTTCCTCCTCCTTCCTGTCTAGGAGTCAGTTGGACAGAGAGGGAACTAGAGTAGAAGAAAAAAAGAGAGAGGCGAACAGAATTGCGGGCACAGACGAAAGTCAGCTGCAGGAAAAATATTAAAAGCAAACGTGGGTACTGTTACGGACCAGGAACTGTTCCAAGCACTTTTTATACCTAAGCACACTTCATTCTCATATCAAGCATTTGAAGTAGATACATGAATGAGAGGACTCTAGCATGTTTATAACAAGTGTGGACTTTGGAGGCTGATTGCCTAGGTTCCAATCCTCACTCTATTAACTAATTATGAGGCCTTGAGAAGTTACTTAACACCTCCATGTCTCAAATTCCCCATTTAAAAAATGAACCTAATATACCTACTTTGTACAGTTTTCCTAATAATTAAATATGTTAATATATACAAGCTATGTAGAACAGATCCCATTATATAATAAGCGTTCATTAAGTATTAGTTATTTTTGTTACAATTTCTTATGTGTTAATAATTGTAATCTCATTTGCAGAGCCTGGCCAGGGCTATAGTATATGTCCACCAAGGACCATACAATCTGACTGTGGACAGTCATACCCCTTTGTCTACATGGAGACCCGTAAAGTCCACTGCCAGCTGCCCTTCTAGTGACTTCAGGAGAGCAGGGCACACTTCTCACACTCTCCCTATGCACCAGTAATGCCAATAGCTTCTCGCACTCTGTTCAGTGGCAGATTTTGGCGAATGTTTCAAGAGCATTTCAACCTTTAGCATATTATTACCATAAACTGTTAAATCCCTTCCGTTATGAGAAGCAAATTGGGAACTAATTAAACGTAATCTTTCTGGAAAAATCCTGTTTGGGCTTTTCAGAGTGGGACAGACTCTATTTTATAATTCCTTTCTGAGAAATCCCCACTCCCTATTTAGAACTCTTTCAATTATTTATTAGCTCAATGATGCCCATGAAACATCCCCTGGGCAGATGAACATACTGTGAAATAAAGTACCTTTTCTTATTAGAAGCTTATCTATTCTGGTGCTCACCAGGCTACAGGCTGCAGAGGAATGGGGAAGGATTCAGCCCATCTCTGAATTCCTTTGGCTCCTTAAATCATTAGCAAATTGTTCAGCCACTACTTGATATCTGATTGTTCGTGTGTCAAGATATCTAATTCTTGGTTGTAAGCTCATTGAAGTTACAGACCACGCCATCTGTATTCTCTCTTGGACACATCCTTTACCTGATAAGCACATGACTTCCCCTTCCCTCCATGTGATGGACTTCCCCTCCATCACATGCAGGTACCCCAGTTACCATGATTCTGAAGACCCATATACTTGGTGTGGCTCCACCAGGATGGCCACCTGCCACCTCTCTATTCTCCTTCACACATGTGCTCCATTTAGATGAACCTCCTCTCACCATCATGAAGGGAAAAGCCCTTCTACCACAGGGCCTTTGCACATACGGTTCCCTCTGGCTCATTGTTCTCCCTCTCTCCTTGCTCTTCTTCTTATCACCCTTTCTCCCACCTAGTAAATGTCTATTCATCCTTCAGATACTCTGACTCCCCTTAACACACCCCCACAACCTTCCTCACCTCTGCTCCCACCTAAGTACAGTTCTTTGATATTAGCAATCAGTGACTATCTTCATTTCATTGAAGATACTTCTTAATATTTGTAATTAAATTCTTATTAATGCAGTTATTTGATTAATGCCATTCTCCTGAATAAGCTAGAAACTCCATTAGAAGAGGAACTGTTTTTGCTCATCATTGCATCTTCAGCATCAAACACGGTATTTAGCACAAAGGAGGGCTGCAATAAATATCTGTTCGTTAATTAATGCTCAAAAAGTGTTGGCTTTTCAGTGATTAAAGCCTTAGTTGTTATTAGATTAGTAGATACAATGACGTCTTCTGGAACCAGGATTGAGCATAGGGTTTCATGTAGTGGTTTCAAGTAGTTCCAGTGAAAATGTGCTATGAACAGATGTGTCCGGTGTGCAGTAGGCAGGCTTGTGAAGGATAGGAGTCAGACTAGAGGTCATTGCCCGGTAGGTCATTCTGGGCTAGCATTCTCATGAGTATCAATATCAGGACAAGCTGGCATGAATCCGGATAACAAACTAGGAACAGGATAGTGGAGTACCCAGGTGTTGAACAGAGATAAAATCTATGTGATAGGCAAGAGATCTGGAGTCCTGTTTAGTGAGCTCATTTATTTATTGCAGAAGCATGATGTGCTAGACACTGTACTGAGAACAGGACATTGGCAGACAAATGATTCTGTTCCTTCTCTAGAGTCCTGGGTGGCGGGGTGGGGGTGGGGGTGGATAGTTAATTATAATGTGTTGTAGAAAATGCTTTGATGGAGATGCTGTAGGAAGACACAATTTCATAACATGTGCCCTTTACAGAAGGCTTCTTAGAGGAGATGACACTTGAGCTGATTCTTGAGGAATGACCAGAGTTAGGACATCAGTAGTAGTACGCACGGAGGGAGTCTAAGTAATGAGCAGCAAGTGGGAAGGTCAAGTGACGGAAGAGTGCTCAGAGTACTTGAGGAACCAGAAACCTCCCGTGGATGGCTAGATTGTGGAGGTAAAATGGGCGTGGAGGGTTTAGTAAGCAATAAGGCTGGGGTAAAGCTGTGAACTTGATTGGGAGGGGATTTCAGAAGCCACTGGAGAATGATCAGATACATCTGTGGTCCAAACTGTGTTTAGAAAGTGTCTTTGCCATTAGAGTGAGAAATGGATGAAAGAGGAGCTGGGCTGACACTGGGGAGATTATTTAAGAGATAGGAGTTTATAAAAGTGACACATGGCCGTGAAAGGATGTAGGGAAGTGGCTTTTGAATTTCAAGAAAGGAGATAGACGTTAGGTGTATTGAAAGATAGGGTCAGTAGAGGTTGGCCATGCCAAATGTAGGCAGTAAACTAGGAGGATGTTTCTGACTTTGGCAGTTTGGTAAATGATGCTGCCACTTACCAAGAGAGGTTCCATAAGAGGGAAAACAGCTTTAGTTGTTTGGAGGTGGATAAATTTGTTTTAAAATATATTGAAGGGTAGCGAGACTGCTTGCTGGTCACAAATATTCATTTTCTCCCTTAAAAAAATAAATGTCCATGTTTTAGGGAAGCTTTCCCAGCTTGCTTGAAGCTGGGTGATGACCACGTGATTAAGTTCTGGCTGGTGGAATGTAAGCACACCTTTGGGTACCTCTTCCAGCAGGTGTTCTCTCTCTTCCTCATTTCCTCAGTCCTACTGTTGGGAATGTGGACATGTTGGCTAGGATTCTAACAGCCATCTTAGACCACAAGATAGAAGTCTGCATATCAAGGGTGGTGAAGCAAGGAGATAAAGTGTCTCAAGACCCTGATGATTATAGCCTTTTCAGGCTCGGCTTCCAGTTTGGATATGCCAGTATCGATCAGTTAACCTCTTTCTCTAGGCACACCTGTCATCACCCAATGGGCTTATGAACAAGTGGCCATACTGGGAGAGATGGAGGCTATACATGAGCTTAGCAGATGGACTTCTGCTCATCAAGATCAACCTGGCTCCTGCCACTGCTGAATGCCAGGTCTGTCAGCAGCAGAGATCAGCAGTGAGTTCCCACTATGGGATCACCTGGAGTGATCATCCAGCTACCTGGTAAAGGGTTGTTACATTGTACCACGCCCATAACGGAAGGGGCAGTGTTTTGTTCCTCCTGGACTAGATAATTACTCTGGGCATGGATTTGCCTTCCTTGCAGACAGTGCTTCTATCAGAGGTAACACCCATGGATTTACAGAGTGACATCTACCTTCATAGTATTGCACACAGCATTGCTTCTCAACAGGCTGCTCACTTCACAGCAAAAGGGTGGCAATAGACCTTGCTCGTGGAATTCACTGGTCCTACCATGTTCCCTACCATCCTAAAGTAGGTCGTTTGCTAGAGTTCTGGAATGGCCTTTTGAAGACTTAGAATCAATAGGATATAGAATATACATCTCTCTCTCATTTCTCAATCTCTCTCTGTGCCTCTTTCAGTATATCTATACCCCTGTATATAGAGACTTTGGAGTTGTTGTTTTACTCTTTTTGGACTCCCTTCTTTGCTTTTCCTCACCTCATTGCTTGAGATGGACAGGCTACTCTCTGACTTCCTGGTGCCCATGGAGTAGAGGAGGCAGTATACCAGTTAATGACTCATCATCTAGAGCTGTGATTGCCCAAATTTGGTGGATTCCAGATTCCTATATGTCCTTAAGCGGTACAGGGCCCTTAAATACATAGGCTCAGCAAGGGTGGTTATGGTATGAAGACTTATTCATGTCATTACAACTGTTCTCCACAGAGAGGATTATGTTGTCATTGATATTATTCAAAGCCATTAAAAACACTTCTGCATGAACAGTAGGTATCATTATGTATTTTTTTCTCTGTATTAAGGGAAGCAGTAAAACATACTAGCTTTAGATTCCAAGATTTGAGATCTAAGAGATAAGAATGCGTCATGACCTGTGTGACCTTAGGGAAATTACTTAACCTCCCTGAACACTCAGTTTCTTAATTTGTAAAATGGGGATTAAAACACCTTCATCACAAGGCTGCTTAAAAGAGAAAATATACACTGTATATATAGTGCTTAGTAAACAGTAAGGATATAGTGAATAGTGACTATTATTCTAAAAGTCAAACTACTGCCATGTGAGGGTCCAAATCTTTTCGATATTAAAAAGTTCATACCCCAAGAGGAGGTGTCTCCATTGATCTTGGGAATTTTTCTCCAGGCCTTGCCATCAATCCTGTATATCCTTTGTTCAATACCTGTAGGGAGAAGCTAATGCATTTAATTCATCTGTGCTAATGATTTAATTTGTTTCCCCTCCCAAGTAACCTTTGCATTGTGACAGGGAGACTTTTCAGTGCCTTAATGAACATTAGTGACTAATGTGAGAATTGCAGGCACCTGGCAGGGCCAAAGAACAAGATGCCTTTTGGGGGGGGGGCTCGTTTCCAGGGGGCTTCCTCCTACCAGGGGAGAAGGCCGCTCAGCCTGCCTCTGGGCAAGGCTGGCCTTGTTCTGCAGAAGAATAAATCTGTGTGAAATCAATACCAGCTCCTGTTACTTTCAAGTTGTACTCCCCGCCTTTAGGGTGCAGATACACAATGGGCACTTGGTAAATATGTGTGGAATGCAGATTGAAGAGGAAGCGGGCGGGGTGGGGGGGGGGGTGGGGGGGATGCGGGCAGAGTGGGGGGGGGTGGGGGGGATGCGGGCAGAGTGGGGGAATTGAGAGACTCATCTCAAGAGGTCAAGAACACATTGGAGAAAAGATCAGTTGGAGCAGAAAGCTGATTCAGCATGATTTCATTTCATGTATTTTCTTTCACTTTTATCATCATCTCACTCCTTATTATTTGACTTTTTATTTTTCTTAGTCTGTGACAAAGAGCACAGTAACTGGAACGAACCTCACCAGTCCAGAGTAAAAACTAAGGCAGTTTATCAGTTAGCGTTGCTAATTAACATAGTGCCTGCTGCTTAGCTGGTAGAATACTTGGCCACAGTTGAAAATATGATGTTATAAAAATAATTCTAGGTATATAAGTTGAAACAGCCCTCAGATATCAGAGAAGGGAATTTCAGAAGGCTTCTTACATGTCCCATTTTAGAGTCCAACAACCCTCCAAATTAGGACGTTATCACTGCACTGTCGGGTATGTTTATGTCCTGTCGGAGTCTGACAGCCCAAAGTGCTATGCAGTTTGTACTTACATTGTTCTCAAGTTCATCTTGGGTGCTTAAAACTTAGAATATGGGTATTTTTTAAAGGTTTCTCAAGTTATAAGGACTGGGAAAGGTTACATATCATTTTATAGAGTTCTTAAATGATTTTAGTTACTACTTTATAGTCAGGTGTTTAGTTGCTTTTTATTCATTATATTTGCAACATCTGAAAAATGTAGCAAACGTTAAGGTTTTGCAATTCAGGGGTATTTGTTTCTTTTTATTAAAAAAAATACACCGTCAGAGAATCTGAAAATTTGACTTAACCAGGAAAATGCACAGCACATACGATTCTACAAACAGTCTTCAGGAGGTCGTGGATTCTCTGAAGCTTACTCATGAGCCTCTTAGAGGACCACAGATCCCAGGCTAAGAACTTCTGATGGAATCTAACCTCTTTATTTTATAGAGAAAGGCACTGAGATGCAGGGAAGTTAAAGTCCCAAGACCAAGGCCACAAAGGATTCCAAAGTCCTAGACCAGCACCCAGGGCTCATGACTTCTAGTGTATTATCCTAAGTTCTTGATAAATTCTAATGAAGCCTAACATCTTATTAAGCTAAAGACAATCTGTATTCCAGAAAGAATTCTGTGAGGGAAGATAACAGCATATTCCTAATCACTCAGGCAGAGATTATACCCCTGTCTTCAAAGAGTCCTGGACTTCTTCAACTCAACGCATGCATTTAAACTCAGTTTCCTAATCATCGTGTCCTCAAGTGGGGCTCCAGTTCTCTTCCCCATCAGTCTTGCTGACCAGTAGCTACTAAGGGGTTATGTTGGGAGGGGGGATAAACAGCAATATTCAACTCTGAGCGGGGGGTGGGCTGAGAGGAAAATGAAGTGTAGTTTGTAGTGTGTTTCCTACGCACCAGGTAGGAATGGATTCAGACTGTGTGATGCCTGCAGCTTATATGATTTGTGAGTTTCTAAGAAAATGAATACAAAATTGCAAACACAAAATCAAGTGCAAAAATGAACATTTATGTAGAATGAGAAAAGAAAGTACAATCAACTATAAATATCTAAAAGCAACAAGTATCATAAAGGTAGACATTTAGAAAGATAACATAATAATTTAGTATTTATTAATATATTAACTTCCAGACACAACTTTCCTTTTTAACCTTTTTTTTGGGGGGGGGGGAGGCTACATAATTTTCCATCACCTCTTCATTTGAAATGATTTTACAATATCATTTTCTGTAAATAGAATAGCAAGATAATTCAGTCTTTCCTCAAGTATTATTTTTTTCCTCTAAAATGTGTTTCTCATTGATAGTTTAGATATTTTTCAGTTTCACAACTTGTCACGAACTTAGCATTGTTGCTAAACTTGGGAAAATCTCTATCATATTTATTTTAGAAATGAACAATTATAGATGTATTCCGTATTTGTAATACTGGTATAGGTTTGTACAACCACAGGGGTTCTGATGAATTCTACTTAGCCCAATTTCCATCAAAAAGTAAAAGAAAAAAAAATGTGTGAGGTATTTATAATTATATGTACTTTGCATTTTCTATGAATTTTTGACAAGAGACAACTTCTGTTTTGACTTGTCCTAGAGAATTCAATCTTCCAGTCACAATGTTGTTACCGAGTCAAACTTGAATCCACTGGTCTGTGCACGGTAAAGCCAATCTGCTGACACTGGTTTGTGGTGAAGGATAGTGCATTGTTTATTGCAGGGTGTCAAGCAAGGAGGCCGGGGCAACTAGAGCTCAAAACACCCGAACTCCCCGTGGGTTTTAGGAAAGCATTTCTAAAGGCCAGGTGAGGGAAGCCTCCCGAAGGGCCTTTCTGCTACTTCTGTGCTCCCCTGGCAAGGTTCTCAGCACACCAGCCTTTAAAAAGTAAATCAGGTCTTGTCATTCCTCGGTTCACACCCATTCACTCCAAGAAGCCAAAGGCTATAAAATGGCCAAGAAGGCTCTAGTGATCTGGCCTCACACTGTCAGACCTCGCATACCTCTCCCTGTCCCAGTGCTATAACCACTGGCTTTCTGAGGCTTGTTGAACACACCAGGTGAGGGCCTCGGGGCCTTTATCTCAGGCATCTACTTGGATAACTCCTTTCCCTCCTTCAAGTATATTCTCAAGTCTACCTCCTCAGTAGACTGTCCTAGCCATCCTGCATTTGCCACACTGCCCACCCAGCTTCTCCCATCCCTCTTACCCCCTTACTTCTTCTGCATTACCATAGCACTCATCACTTGCAGGCGTACAATATATTTTCATATCATTCATGTTGATGTTTATGGTTGCTAATATATTGAATACTATATTTTTGGTAGTTTACTGTCTTGCCCCCTAACCTGTGAGATAAGTACTACCATTTTTATATATTTAAAAAAAAATTAAATAGATAAAAGTTACGTAGCTTGTCAAGGTCATAGGAGTAGTAGAGATGGGATTCAAACCCAGATAGGTCGCAGCACTTGCAGTGTGCAATATCGCCTCCTAGTGTACGGAGGGGAAAGGCAGCCAATGGAGTGGAGAACTAACAGCACCAGGAGACTGGTTGCCCCCTGCACCTGTGTGCTCATACCGGATTATTAGCCTCTGAGCTAAATGCGAATCCCATAGATAAATGTTCCAGGATTAAAACGTGTTTCAAAAACTAAGCCACTTACCTATATGAAGTACAGTTATGACTTAATCATTTTCCCAAGGAAATAGTCATATTCTCCCCCTTTTCTGAGTCATATTGTATACTCTGCTTGGCCCTTTGCATGGCTCAGTTACCTTCCCCAGAAGAAATGTGATGCACTCAGCTATGATTCTGTGCTAATGCGAGACGGAAAAACCACAGCAATATTTCCAAACACATTATTGTAACAACACATTGTTTTGGAGGTCAGAACATTTGCATAATGTAAGAATCGGCTGATCAGGTGGAAAAACTATTGCTGAGGGAAGTCAGTACAAGTAGAGAGCCGGCTTTCCCAATCTGGGTTATTGGAAGCTATTTATATAATGTGGCTTACTTGAGAAGTAAATTAAAATCTATAGAGATTATAGTGATTTTTACTATGCCTCTATCATTTCTGAGTATAGATCAATGCAGAAGAATTTTTCAGGCATACGGTGGGGCTGGGACGAGCCATTTTGGAGCCAATTTTTCTGATAACCTGTATACCACTACACATGAACACACACACACACACACACACACACGAGTGTGTTTCTGGACTCTTGCAAAGCCTTATATGTAGTCTCCCTGCTTCTAGCTTTCCTTTGCCCAGGCCCTCTGGCACACCTCCCCTAAAACTACCTTTTAAGAACCTAGACTTCTCTACTTAAAGTACTGCATGCATTCCTTACTGACTGTAGAAAGCACATACTTTTTCATGTGCCGACCGGTCATTCAGTCTGGGCTGCCTCACTCTTCCCCACCTCCCCCCATTACTTTCTGTTTCCTAATCATAGCGCATCCCCAGGCACCCGACACCTTGCCACATCCTTGTGCTTCCGCATCTGCTGAAACTCCTCCTCCTCTGGCTCTGTTCAGCCAGATTACACCCGACGTTTGAGAACGAGCTTAAATGTTACCATTTCTAGGAAGCCTTCCTGGCCACATCTCTGCTCCCACCAGCCCCTGCAAATATGGAAACACACACACACACACACACACAGTAGAAATAATAGTATTCTGTACTTCCACAGGCCTTCGTTCATACTTCAGGGGTACTGGTCTTTTATTTTGGTGATTTCCCTCTGTTTTGCCATGATTTGCAGAGTCTCCAAAAGTCTCTTAAGAACTGAAAAATCCCTTTGGGTGCTTGTGGAGGTGAGTTAGGGGGTCTCAGTGGATCTGCTCATAGCGGGGATTACTTTGTGAAAGGTGATTTAGAGAAGCACAGATTCGGTGACAGAAAATGTGAATGGAAAGCTCTCTTCAGTCCAGTCGTCCACTCACACACTCACTTAGTTCAGCAAGCCTTTATGGAGCCCAGTTTCTGTGGCGCATCCTGTGAGGCCCTGGAGCTTGCATGGGGCACACACAGGCTGGCACCTGCCCTCCTGCAGCTCAGAGCACAGGAAGCAGTGGTGCTACAGTGATGGGTGTGCTAATCGCAGCCATGCTGGGTCTACGTGGCTAGTATTTTAGCTAGAAGAAGAAAGGCTTGGTGTTTTATTTACTTTTGTATGTTCTACGTTAATTACTATAGGTGATACAGTAATTATATCATTAATTAGAATGTCATTATTTAGAGTGACAACTGTCATTAATTAGAATGGTAAAGACTTTTTTTGCACACGGAGGTGTTCCATAGATAGCTGATGATGGAAGGAAGGAGGGAGGGAGGGAGAAAGGGAAAATGGGAGAGTGGGGCGGGAGACAGGGATGTCTGTAGGTTACCAAACCAAGCTAAAGCTTCTGGTCTTAACTGTAGAAATAAATCACGATCTCTTCCACGTGTTCTCTTCAAACTGTTGCAACTGCAAACTCTTGCAACCTTGGCACCCAAACCAGTGTCAGAATAAAAGTAAGAACAAAACAAAATAAACTAAAACCCCTGGCAAAGAGCCTAAGCATGATTAGGCCATTAGAGGGGAGCGTTCCCTGATGATGTGACCCCTCAACCTGTCTCCTGCACACCGGCCTTTTTCTTAAGTGACTTCCAAAAACACATTCTCTTGGGGTTTGCATGCCTAGGAGGATTTGGAGATTAGATGGAGGGAAACAGAATACATTTAACAGGACCATAATTATCTCTCTTGCCTTTCTCCCGCATTCCTGTGGGGCTCTAGAAATGTCAGGGCCCTTATTTAATGCAATGCAGTGCAGCTGGGGTAAAGACTTACTTGCACCGTGGAAATCCCTCCGCGGTTGGCAGCGTTGAGGGCTGGAGGATGGAAAGGAAGATTAAAAGAAGCTTGCAGTGCTCATTGAGACAACAACTGCACAAACAAAACCCGTGAGTCTCTCCCAACAAGCACAGAGGGAACTGAGAGGTGGGGCTGTTTCAGAAGGATTAGAGCCATGCGGGAGTTTGTGCTTTGCTCTACTCATTACAAACTCAATCACCAGGCTTTCAGCTCAGGAAGCTCACCCCTCAGGCGCAGGCAGCCATCGCGCAGGACAAACCACAATTATCTTTGCCTTCAGTGTTTCTTTACCTGTCAGCTAAGAACGTGGGAAAGAGGAAGATTATTGAAGATTGGGGGAAATTTTTCCACGTATTTTATTATCCTGTTCTGTCTTAATCATCTCAATCTTCACACAGATTTAGAGGCAGGCAAGCATAAGGAAAAGAACAGCTAAGCTGCGAGGGCTGTTGAATTTTTAATCCCCTAACCTTTTTCTCTCCCTTCTCTATTTATTTTCAAAGTCCTGGAGGGAAGGGATCGTCTAAACCCCACTTTCTGGCAGCTGTTCAAAAAGCTTCAGCCTGTAGCCTAACTAGGGGAAAACCAGGAGTGAGTTCTTAGAAAAATTTTCTAGGAGTCAGGAATGAAATCAGCAACTAAATGTTTAGCATTGAAGGGAGAAATACAAGTATTAGAAATGATGGCTCAGTGATTTCAGCATACACAGCTCTCCAGCCGGAAATCCTGGGGGGCATTATTCCTGTCCCACCCCCACAAGGCAGGACATCCCTAAAGATCTAGACCCAGTATATACACCTGCACTCTTCCAGAGCGGCAGTTTTTATTTGTTTGCTTCCCCTGATTCAGTGAGTCTTCACCTGTGCCCTCAGGTGACGGGATTTGCTGCTCTTCCTCCAAAGGCTTAAGGCTTTTCTTCCGTGGGGAGAAGGGTCCAGGAGGGGCTCTGCACTTGCTCCCAGCGACGCTTCTCCCCACCTCTGGCTGCTCCACCAAGGAGCCTCCTCCTTTCTCACCCACAGCTCATGTTTCTCCCGAGCACCCTAAGGTAAGTGGAGGAGAAGCCTGCGAATACGCACAACTTCTCCTTGGGGCTGCGGCTACCAGGGTTTTATATGCTTGCGCTGGCCCACATTCAGCCTTTGGCAACTTATTCAGACTTTGAGCTGGTTTCTCCTTAGCAGTGTGTGTGGTATCCTGAAGCATCTATTCCCAGTCAGCAGGTGTGTGCATTCCTCTTCCCCTTAGAGGGTCCTGTCTTCCCTTATATTTTGGGTTTGCTAGTTGCTCTGTAACCTCAGCCCGCTGGTAGAATCAAGACAGTTGTCAGCTTGCAGATTGTCGGGTGTGTGTATGTTTTGTTGGTGGTGGTGGTAGATGGGTGTTGCTCTTTTCAGCTTTCTACATCCTAAGTGGAAGACAGAGTCAACTGATGTGTTTATTGAACTCAGTTTCAAGGGTTATATTTTAAAGAGATGCTTTCAAATTGCATTTCATCCAGAGGGGAGTGATTCAGGTGTGCCTTGGCCGGGAAGCCAGTGGTAAAGGAGCTAGAAACATCTAAACTAAAGATAAAAAGTCTAAGGGGAAAACGCTTCAGATATTCTCAGGGCAGCCATTTGGGAGCAAGGTAATGTTTAGTTGGTGTTACTCCAGAGGCCAGAAGTAATATGTGGAGATTACAGGGAAGCAGATTTCTGCTCAATACAAGGGGAACTTGTTCTACTGAATCAAGAGAGCCATTAAAGATGGATGGAGTGTTTTTTGAGGTAATGATCTCCCCCTGTGACTATGAAAATGGTAGAGGTGAGCTTGCATGAAAATTTGTCAGAACATTTTTAAAGGTGGTTTTAGCATTCAGTTAGCAGTTTGGAATAGATGAACTGTGGCATACTTTAAACACTTATAAGGAATCAGCTCCTTTCAGCCTCTTTTTTAAGTTCATTCTCAATTCCAGAGTAAGAAAATCCCTTGCATATGTGGTTAAATTTATGGCTTCTTAAGACAAAGTGTATATACACAGTTTTGAGCACCTAGCTATAAACAGGTTTCTTTTTTGCTGTGATCCAAAAGGAGTATCGCCAATTCTGGATAGTAATTATCGTTAGGGGTGTTTTCTACTTGGACTGGAATCTTTACCATAAAAGCTTAGAAGTGAATATTAAAATTGAAGACAAGATAATGACGATTTAGCCCAGCAAAAGTAACATAGGTTTGTGCAAGAGTAACTTGAGTGACTTTTTAGGGCCCAAATTAAGAGATCCAAAAGGTCAGTATCATCTGGTTTTGAGGAGAGAAAAAAGAAGCAATTATATTAGCTGATGTGGGTCACATGTGAATGCATACGTAATGTGGAACACAGTTGGAACATATATGGTTCTTTAAAGACGAAGGGAAGCAGGCTGTATTCTGTAGAGTCACAGGAAATCAGTGGCTCCCATTAAACCAATCAGAACCTGGGAAATCTAGCTGGGGAAGAGGAGGTCTTTTGGAGGTAGGCCTCCTGGGATCAGAGCTCCAGGTGGTGACAGAGCAGGGGTGAGGGCTATGTCTTTGGTTTTTGAAGTGGCAGTGTTGTGTACAAACTCGTGATTTCCTTGTAAAGAATGGAGCTGATTTGCTGATGTCTGTAGGTCTTCTATATAGAAATGATAGTGCCAGAGGCATAAATGGCTTCTGTGATAGTACGTCTAGTTTTTGCCTCATGTGTATTCTATATTGAAAGATGTAATAATAAAATACCTTTTTTTTAACATCTTTATTGGAGTATAATTGCTCTACAATGTGTTAGCTTCTGCTATATAACAAAGTGAATCAGCTATACATATACATATATCCCCATATCCCCTCCGCCTTGTGTCTCCCTTCCACCCTCCCTATCCCACCCCTCTAGGTGATCACAAAGCACCGAGCTGATCTCCCTGTGCTATACGGCTGCTTCCCACTAGCTATCTGCTTTGCATTTGGTTGTATATATATGTGAATGCCACTCTCTCACTTTGTCCCAGCTTACCCTTCCCCCTCCCCGTGTCCTCAAGTCCATTCTCTACGTCTGCATCTTTATTCCTGTCCTGCCCCTAGGTTCTTTAGAACCACTTTTTGTTTTTTTTTAGATTCCATATATATGTGTTAGCATACAGTATTGGTTTTTCTCTTTCTGACTTACCTCACTCTGTACTCTGTATGACAGACTATAGGTCCATCCACCTGACTACAAATAATTCAATTTCATTTCTTTTTATGGCTGAGTAATATTCCACTGTAAAATACCCTTTTTTTAAATGTCATGAAGAGGAGAGTTTGAAGCAAGTCAGTATATACACAAAAGCATTGGTGGCAATGCTGTGACATAAGCAACACTTAATCTGGCCTCTCTCAATTCCCATTTCTGTACTCTTTCCTCTTCTGCACATTCTCCCTTTGTTCTCTCCACCATAGTCCTGTCTCCTTCAGAAAGAGCCAACCCACATCCTTATGTGACTCCTGGCTGTTCCTTGTTTACCATTTGGGAGTAATGTTGGGTTTACAAAGACCAATTTGGCGGATATATTAGAGCTGAGAAGGGGGGTGAGTTATAGGTCTTTGGAGGAAATGATTGTACCTCTTCTAAGTATAAGGCAGCTTCTTCTCAAAACATGGACTTTATCTCTTACATTACACTTTGTTTCAAGGTGTAATGGTCAGCAATGTGGTTAGTTAATGTGTAAAATGTCCAGGCACATTGTTTATCCTCCTTCTACACTTGTTTCCTGCATTTTGAGTATCTCTGATCTCCACATTTCCTCAAGAACAATTCCTAGAGAGTCTCCAAAATGAAGTTGGGGGAAAGAAAATGGAAATTGATCTAGTTTGCTAATTTTATCTTATTTCATTTTATATTTTTATTTATTTATTTATTTAAATTTTTTTTTTTTTTTGCGGTACGCAGGCCTCTCACTGTTGTGGCCTCTCCCGTTGCAGAGCACAGGCTCCGGATGTGCAGGCTCAGCGGCCATGGCTCATGGGCCCAGCCGCTCCGGGGCATGTGGAATCTTCCCGGACCAGGGCACGAACCCATGTCCCCTGCATTGGCAGGTGGACTCTCAACCACTGCGCCACCAGGGAAGCCCCATTTGTTTTTTTTTAATTGAGTGTAGTTTGCACATATGGTTACCTTACCTTTGATAAAGGAGGCATGAATATACAGGCATGAATATACAATGAAGAAAAGACAGCCTCTTCAATAAGTGGTCCTGGGAAAACTGGACAGCTATATGTAAAAGAATGAAATTAGAACACTCCCTAACACCATACACAAAGATAAACTCAAAATGGATTAGAGACCTAAATGTAAGGCCAGACACTATAAAACTCTTAGAGGAAAACATAGGCAGAACACTCTATGACATAAATCACAGCAAGGTCCTTTTTGACCCACCTCCTAGAGAAATGGAAATAAAAACAAAAATAAACAAATGGGACCTAATGAAACTTCAAAGCTTTTGCACAGCAAAGGAAACCATAAACAAGACGAAAAGACAACCCTCAGAATGGGAGAAATTATTTGCAAACGAAGCAACTGACAAAGGATTAATTGCCAAACTATACAAGCAGCTCATGCAACTCAATATCAAAAAAACAAACAACCCAATCCAAAACTAGGGGGTAGACCTAAATAGACATTTCTCCAAAGAAGATATACAGATTGCCAACAAACACCTGAAAGGATGCTCAACATCACTAATCATTAGAGAAATGCAAATCAAAACTGCAATTAGGTATCACCTCATACCGGTCAGAATGACCATCATCAAAAAATCTACAAACAGTACATGTTGGAGAGGGTGTGAAGAAAAGGGAACCCTCTTGCACTGTTGGTGGGAATGTAAATTGATAAAGCCACTATGGAGAACAGTATGGACGTTCCTTAAAAAACTAAAAATAGAACTACCATATGACCCAGCAATCCCACTACTGGGCATATACCCTGAGAAAACCATAATTCAAAAAGAGTCATGTACCACAATGCTCATTGCAGCACTATTTACAACAGCCAGGACATGGAAGCAACCTAAGTGTCCATCGACAGATGAATGGATAAAGAATATGTGGCACATATATGCAATGGAATATTACTCAGCCATAAAAAGAAACGAAATTGAGTTATTTGTAGTCAGGTGGATGGACCTAGAGACTGTCATACAGAGTAAAGTAAGTCAGAAAGAGAAAAACAAATACCATATGCTAACACATATATATAGAATCTAAAAAAAAAAAAGGCTCTGAAATACCTAGTGGCAGGACCGGAATAAAGACATAGACATAGAGAATGGACTTGAGTACATGGAGAGGGGGAAGTGTAAGCTGGGATGAAGTGAGGGAGTGGCATGGAAATATATACACTACCAAATGCAAAACAGATAACTAGTGGGAAGCAGCCAGGTAGCACAGGGAGATCAGCTCGGTGCTTTGTGACCACCTAGAGGGGTGGGATAGGGAGGGTGGGAGGGAGACACAAGAGGGTGGGGATATATGTGTACGTATAGCTGATTCACTTTGTTAAACAGCAGCAACTAACACAACAATGTAAAGCAATTATATGCCAATAAAGATGTTAAAAATAAGTAAATTAATAAATTGAAGTGTAGTTAATTCACAATATTGTGTTAGTTTCAGGTGTACAGCATAGTGATTCAGTATTTTTTCAGATTATATTCCATTATAGGTTATTACAAGATAATGGGTATAATTCCCTGTATTGCACAGTATATCCTCTTGCTTATTTATTTTACACATAGTAGTTTGTTTCTTAATCCCATACCTTAATCTCACCCCTTCCCTTTTCCCCCTGGTAACCACTAGTTTGTTGTCTATGTCTGTGAGTCTGTTTCTGTTTTGTATATACATTCATTTGTATTATTTTTTAGATTCCACATATAAGTGATATCATGTGTTGATAGTATGTGTCTTTCTCTGTCTGACTTATTTCACTAAGCACAATATTCTCTAGTTCTATGCACGTTGCTGCAAATGGCAGTATTTCATTCTTTTTTATAGCTGAGTAATACTCTATTGTGTTAATATGTCAAATCCTCTTAAGCCAGTCATCTATTGATGGGCACTTGGATTGCTTCCATGTCTTGGCTGTTATAAATAGTGCTGCTATGAACATTGGGGTGTATGTATCTTTTCAAATTAGTGTTCTCATTTTTTTTCCCGGTATATACCCAGGAGTAGACTTGCTGGGTCATATGCTAGTTCTATTTTTAGTTTTTTTTAAGGAACCATCATACTGTTTTCCACAGTGGCTTCACCAATTTGCATTCCCACCAACAGTGTACGAGGGTTCCCTTTTCTCCACACCTTCTCCAGCACTTATTATTTATAGACTTTTTGATTATAGCTATTCTGACAGGTGTGAGGTGATGTCTCATTGTGGTTGCATTTCTCTAATAATTAGTGATGTTGAACATCTTTTCATGTGCCTATTAGGCATTTGTATGTCTTCTTTGGGAAAATGTCTATTCAGGTCTTCTGCCCATTTGTAAATTGGATTTTTTTTATATTGAATTATGTGATCTATTTGTATATTTTGGATAATAACCCCTTGTTAGTCATGGCATTTGCAAATATTTTCTCCGATTCTCTAGGTTATCTTTTTGTTTTGTTGATGGTTTCCATTGCTGTGTAAAAACCTTTAAGTTAATTAGGTCCTGTTTGTTTATTTTTGCTTTTATTTCTTTTGCCTTAGGAGAGTGATCCAATAAAATATTGCTATGATTTATGTCAAAGAATTTTTTGCCTGTGTTCTAGGAGTTTTATGGTGTCATATCTTCATTAAGATCTTTAATCCATTTTGAGTTTATTTTTGTATATGGTGTTAGAGAATGTTCTAATTTCATTCTTTTACATGTAGCTGTCCAGTTTTCCCAGCACCACTTATTGAAGAGACTGTCTTTTCTCCACTGTATTGGGTTAGCAAAAAAGATCGTAAGATCTTATGGAAAATCGAATGAACTTTTTGGCCAACCCAATGTATGCTTGCCTCCTTTGTCATAGATCAATTGACCATAAGTACATGGGTTTATTTCTGGGCTCTCTATTCTGTTCCATTGATGCATGTGTCTGTTTTTGTGTCAGTACCATGCTGTTTGATTACTGTGGCTTTGTCGTATAGTCTGAAGTCTGGGAGGATTATACCTCCAGGTTTGTTGTTTTTTTTAAAGATTGCTTTGGCAATTCTGGGTCTTTTGTGGCTTCATATAAATTTTAAGGTTATTTGTTCTAGTTCTATGAAAAATGTCCTAGGTATTTTGTCCTAGGAATTGGATTAAATTTACAGATTGCTTTGGGTAGTATGGCCATTTTAATAATATTAATTCTTCCAACCCAAGAGCATGGGATATCTTTCAATTTCTTTGAATCATCTTCAAATTCCTTCATCATTATTTTATAGTTGCTAGACTATAGGTCTTCCACCTCCTTGGTTAAGTTTATTCCTATGTTTTGGGGTTTTTTTGGTGTGATTTTAAACAGGATTTTTTTAATTTAAAGTTTATCTTTCTGATATTTCATTATTAGTGTATAGAAGTGAAACAGATCTCTGTATATTAATCTTGTATCCTGCATCCTCACTGAATTCATTAATTCTAATAGTTTTTGGGTGGAGACTTTAGGGTTCTTTATAGGGTATCATTGTCATCTGCAAATAGTGACAGTTTTACCTCTTCCCTTCCA
The DNA here is from genome assembly GCF_011762595.2 of Tursiops truncatus. Lineage (NCBI taxonomy): Eukaryota > Metazoa > Chordata > Mammalia > Artiodactyla > Delphinidae > Tursiops > Tursiops truncatus. The sequence goes on from NC_047046.1 coordinate 66,987,527, forward strand.
ATTTGGATGCATTTTATTTTTATTTTTTTTCTTGTCTGATTGTTGTGGCTAGGACTTCCAATACTATGTTAGGGAGAAGTGATGAGAGTGGGCATCCTTGTCTTTTTTTCTGAATTTAGCAGGAAGGCTTTCACCTTTTCACCACTGAGTATCATGTTGGCTGCATGTTTGTCATAAATAGCCTTTATTATGCTGAGATATGTTTCCTCTAGACCCTCTTTGATGAGAGTTATTGTTGTGAATCGATGTTGAATTTTGTAACATGCTTTTTCTGCATCTGTTGAGGTGATCATGTGGATTTTGTCTTTTCTCTTGTTAATGTGGTGTGTCACATTGATTAATTTGCATATGGTGAACCATTCTTGTGACCCTGGGATAAATTCATCTTGATCATGGTGTGTGATCCTTTGGATTTTTGTTGGATTCTGTTTGCTACTATTTTGTCGAGGATTTTTGCATCTGTATTTATCAAAGATGATGGCCTGTGATTTTCTCTTTTTTTTTGTAGTGTCTTTGCTTGGTTTTAGTATCAGGGTAATGATGGCCTTGTAGAATGAATTTGGGGGTGTCTCCTCCTCTTCAATTATTTGGAATAGTTTGAGAAGGATTAGTATAAGTTCTTATTTATATGTTTGGTAGAATTTTGCAGTGAAGCTGTCCAGTCCTAGACTTGGTTAACTGTTGCAGTATTTCAAACTTTTTTACTATTATATTTTTGATCTGTGATCTTTGATTTTACTATTGTAATTATTTTGTTTTTTATTTTTTAATTAAGGTATGGTTTTTTTTTTTAGACGTAATGCTATTGCCCACTTTACTAGACTACAGTATGCTGTTAACATAACTTTTATATGTAGTGGGAAACCAAAAGATTTGTGTGACTCACCTTGCTGTACTTGCTTTATTGCAGTGGTCTAAAACCAAACCCATGATATTTCTGATGTATGCCTGTATGTCCAATCTTCAGCTGTATTGGAGAAAACAATTTACCCATCTGTGGGGCATCAAGAGGGGATTTTAGAGCTAAACTAGTTCTTATACAGACTTTCCACCAATCATACGATTTTTATTGCCACCTTCATTACCATGTCAGAGGTACTTGTGTCACCTGAGGCTTTCTGCATTCATCTTCTAGGGTTTTGGTCCCATTAGCTTAGGTTTCTGCTCTCTGTTAAGAGTGGCCATGTGCTTTCCAGTTTTTACTGTATATTGCTATTGTCCACTATAATTTTCTTGGTCTTGGTGGGTTTTTCTTTTGTAATTTTTAAATAAATAAATAAAATTTTAAAACAAAATCCACTCACTGTAATTTGAGTAGGGTTTTGAGAGGTAAGCATATTTATTCAATTTACAATTATAATCACAAGCCCTCAGAATAAGTACTGCACTTTTCAAACATTTAACACTCAAATAAATTACCAAGGCTATCTTCATTATTGAGAATACACTTCAGGAGGACCTCCAGAATGCTACTGGCTTTCTACGCTCCGCCCCCAGGTTGACAAATCTAATTTATTAGATATTTTTTTAATCTTACCCAGACTAGATATGGAATGATTTATATGTACTTCAACTGTAGCAATACTTTACCTTTGCGGACCATTTTCATGACAATTAGCTGCTTTAAATATTTATAAAGTCGGAATAATTGAATAATTTGCAAACTGCAAAATTCACCCACTTTACGTGTAGAGTAGAATGTGTTTTCACAAATGTGTACAGTCAGTAAACCTCTACCAAAATCAAGATGTAGAATGTTTCATCACCCAGAACAGTTCCTTCATGCATACTTGTAGACAACCTTCTCACCCCATCTGCAGACTTTGGCAACAATGGTGTGCCCCTACAAATTTGTCTTTTCAAGACTGTCATATAAATGGAATTCTACATGTTGCCTTTTGTTTCTGGCTTCTTTTACTCCACATATTGTTTGTTTAATAAATTTATTTATTTATTTATTTATTTTCGGCTGTGTTGGGTCTTCGTTTTTGTGCGAGGGCTTTCTCCAGTTGCAGCGAGCGGGGACCACTCTTCATCGCGGTGCGCGGGCCTCTCACTGTCGCAGCCTCTCTTGTTGCGGAGGACAGGCTCCAGACGCGCAGGCTCAGTAGTTGTGGCTCACAGGCCCAGTTGCTCCACGGCATGTGGGATCCTCCTAGACCAGGGCTCGAACCTGTGTCCCCTGCATCAGCAGGCAGACTCTCAACCACTGCGCCACCAGGGAAGCCCCCCACATATTGTTTTTGAGATTCATCCACGATGTTGAGTGTGTAAGTAGTTCACTCCTTTTTTTGCTGAGAGTGTGTAAGTAGTTCACTCCTTTTTTTGCTGTATCCATCCACCGTATGGATACAGTATAGTTTCTTATTCCATCACAGTTGATGGATATTGAGTTTCTTCTAATTTGGAGCAACTACAGGTAAGGCTGCTACAGGTATTCATGTCTAGGTTTTATGTGCATGTTAATTTACATTTCTCTTGGGTAAATACCTAGGAGTGGGATTGCTGGGTTATAGAATAAGTATATGATTAAACTTGTAAGAAATTAAGAAAGCATTTTCTGAAGTGGCTGTGTCAGTTTGCATTTGCACCAGAAGTGTATGAGAGTTCCAGTTGTTCCACGTGTCTTCTGTTAATTTTTTTCTCACCTTATTGCACTGGCTAAAAATTTCAGTAAATGTTAAATAGAAATGGATGGAACAGGAACCCTCACCTTGTTCCCAATCTTAAAAAGAAGTCAGTCTTTATATATAGTAGGATGTCAGCCATACTTGCTTTTTAGGATGTCCTTTGAAAGAATAAGTTCCCTTCTATTTGTATGTTGCTGAGAGTTCTTATCATGAGTTGGTATTCAATTTCAACAAATTTTAATGCATCTATTGTACTGATCATGACTGTTTGTATGTATGTGTGTGCGTGTATGCGTGTGTTTACTTTGTTGATATAAGTGAAATCCACTGATTGATTTTCAAAGGTTAACCAACTTTGTATTCCTGGTATAAATACCATGGGGTCATGATGCATCATCCTTTGTATATACTGCTGGGTTTTATTTGATAATATTTTGTAAAAAATTTTTGCAACTAGGTTCACGAAGGATGTTAGTTTGTGGATTTCTTTTCTTGTAATATGTTTGGTTTAGAGTTAAAAAAGCTTTCTTCTCTCCTGTTTTCTGGAATAGCCTGTATAGAATTGGTATTATTTTTCCCCAAAATGTTTGGTTTAATTTGCAAGTGAATCCACCTGGGCCTGGAGTTTTCTTTGTGGGAAGAGTTTTAACTACAATTCTATAATAGAGAGTGATTCATGTTATCTATTTCTTTTTGAATGAGCTTCGTAATGTGTCTTTCAAGTAGTTTGACCATTTCATCTACATCATTTTTATTGACCTGAAGTTATTCATAATATCCCCTTGATACGTTTACTATCTGTAGGATCTGTACTATTTTCTCTCCCATTCCAAATATTGGTAAATTGTATCTTGTTTTCTTCTTTGGTCTGGTTAGTGGTTTATCAGTTTCATCAATTCTTTCCATGAACAAGCTTTTTATTTCTTTGATTTAAAAATTCTCATTCAGTTTAAAATGTCACTGATTTCTGATTATTATTTCCCTCTTTCTGTTCTCTTTGAATTTAATTAACTTTTTCTAGCTTCTTAAGGTGGCACCTTATTTATTTTAGACTTTCTTAGATTTTAATAAGCATAAAATTCTTCTTCTAAGCAGTGCTTTAGCCATATTCTGTAATTTTTGATATGTTATATTTAATTTTTATTCAATTCAAAATATTGTTATGTCTATTTTGATGCATGGGCTAGGAAGAAGTATAATGATTAATTTCGAAAGAGATTTTCCAAGTATCCTTCTGTTACTGATTTCTATTTTAACTTCCTTGTAAACATAAAACATACTTTTATGATTTTATTTTTAATTGGTGAGATTTTTATTATGGCCCAGAATGTGGTTTACCTTGGTCAATGTTCCCTTTGCTTTTGAAAAATAGACATATTATTCTATTGTGTGGAGTGTCATATAAATGTAATTTATCAAAGCTGTTTGACAATACTGCTCAAATCTTATATACTTAATGATTTTCTATTTGTTCCACCAGCTAGTGAGAAAGTGTTGAAATCTACAACTATATTTCTTCTTTGAGATTTTTTTCATATGTACTTTGAAATATTCTGAAGCATTTTTATAGGTGCCTGCATATTTAGGACAGTTATGTCTTTTTGATGCATTGATAACATTATCATTATATATTGTTCCTCTTTATCCCTAATAATATTCCTTATTCTGAAGCCGACTTTGTGTGATATTAAAAGACATTTCCACATTGTTTAGCATTTGCAAAGTATCTTTTTTCTATCCTTTTACTTTTAACTTAATTGTGTCTTTATATTTAAAGTGCACATATGTGGGGGGTGTTGGTCAACAGTATAGAGCTCTCTTGCATTTCTATCTAATCTGACAGTCTTTGCCTTTTATTTAGGGTTTTGGCTATTTATAGTTAATTAAATTATTTATGTTTGGATTTCAATTTCTGAGTTTGTTAGTTGTCTCTTTGTCCTATCTGCCCCTTCTTTTTCTCTTTTTCTGACTTATTTTGCTTTTACTTAGTTCTTTTTTTTCTTTTTTTATGACTGAACCATTGGAATCATAATTTTTTTAGTGCTCGTTCTAGGGTTTACAAAATTCATTTTTAACTGATCAAAGTCTACCTTCAATTAATAATACACCACTTCAGGTATATTAAAATATTGTAATGGTACACTTTTATATTTTGTGCTACTGAAGAATACATTTTACTTGGATATCTGTTATAAAGCACACAACACATTGCTACATGTTTTTTTGCTTTAAATAATTAACTTTTTAAAAGATTAAAAATAAAAAAATATATATTTATCCTCACAGCTACCATTTTCCATGCTCTTTCTTTTGTAGATTTAAATTTTTGTCTTTTATCATACTCTTTCTCCTTGAAGTACTTCCTTTTAAAATACTTCTTTTAGTGCAGATACGCTGGCAATGAGATCTCTTAGATTTTAATTTTCTGAGAAAGTCTTTCTTTTGCCTTCACTGATGAAGGATATCCTGGATAGAAGTGGTTTGTTTTTTTTTTTTTTTTTTTTTTTTTTTTTTTTTTTTTTGCGGTACGCAGGCCTCTCACTGTTGTGGCGTCTCCCGTCGCGGAGCACAGGCTCCGGACGCGCAGGCTCAGCGGCCATGGCTCACAGGCCCAGCCGCTCCGCGGCATGTGGGATCTTCCCGGACCGGGGCAGAAGTGGTATTTTTGATCTGTATTAGATACATATAACATCATCAAATTCAAGAGCTTTAAAGAGACCTTAAAATCCTCTATGATAGTGATGGTCAGGCATTTTATGTTGGTGGAATTCTAGAATTTGTAAAAACATGCCTGAAATGATTAAGAAATGAACAGGAATTTTTAAAATAAAGCTTATAAAAAAGCAATGAAATAAAAACAACATTCAGTGGTTATTATGCTATTTACTGGCTACTCTCTATCACTGTTTACCTATTTATAACAAATTGTTTACCACCCAAAGTATTTAATTTTCAATATTAAAGAGGCAAAGCAGTCACATCTTACAGTAAACCTAAATTCTGTCTTGAACTATATTCACATTAGACCGTATCTTTTCACTCACAGTAATTTCTTCTCCATTTTCTTCTATGACAAAGCTCCTATTTCCATCATTTGTATTAAAGTGAAATGCACATATTCTTTAAAATCTAGCAGCCCAGCTCTGAAGGATTTCAGTAACTCGACATGCCAGGAGATTTACTACTATAGTCCAACTCCTACATTTGTAGATGTACAAACAGAAGGCAGATTAATATTCCGTAATATCAGAATCAAGACTAAAATTTAGGCCTCATGATTCTAGTGCCATTGATTTACAAAGACAGTGTTCTATAGAAAATTAACAAATGGTGCCTTTGTTTTTTTTCTATTCAAAATTCAATGGTTTACTTCTGAAATTGCTATGAAATTTAAACAAAAAATTTTATTTTATTGTTATTCCAGTTGTTATCCAATTGGTCTGCAAGAAAATTCAGTGAAAATAGGAGAAAAATGTTATCACCTCTTTTTTTCCTTGTCTCCCAAAGAGACTAGAATATTGGTCACATCAAAGTTGATCTATAAATGTATGAAACTAGATTAATCTTTCATTAACATAGACTCTTGGCTATTTGTATCATACACGCATCTAAGCAAGTAGATACATGTCCACGTATGTTTGCTTCAGTATCAGTGCTTTCTTACTACCATCCAATAGAACTGGAGGAGTCTATCTTATTTGGTTTTGTATGTGGGAGGCAGGGTATTTGGTTCAATCTTAACCAAGGCAAACAAAATCTGTGCCTTTGCGAGTGTCTGTACAAGGCACACCACAGTACAGACACAATTTCTCATTTATTTTTGATGATTTAGTAGTGATTCAATCATCACCTATTTAATAACTCAATCACAGACTGAAAAATATAGACTGGTTAATTTGGAGCAAAACTTACTTTCACTGACTCATACTGACACAACAATAGCTCTGTGGTACAGTATGAAAAGTACTGATGACTGACACTTCTCAGAGAAGATAAATAAGTAGCAGGATAGGATACTTTCAGCCTCCTCTGCAGTTGTGTCACAAAGAAAAATTTTGTCCGAGATGCACATTGCCAGAGATTATCTCATACCTCTGCCAAATATGGATTATAAAGACCTAACACAGGAATAAAGTAATAAAAATTACCTCTATTCCTCCCACTAGATACAACTGCCACAAATTACCAGAAATCTTTCCAACTATGGCTCTAAAATTGAGCATTCAGTTGGGAACTCACAAAGCCTACTCCACTGCTAATCCTTAGATAATTACAAAAATTCTAAACTGCCTGTCATGTGATTGAAGTAGACACTTACAAGGCAACAGGGTGGTCGTGGTCACTAAAGAGATGGAAATTCAGATGAAGGATGTGACACTGTGAGTGTTAGCAAATGGTAATAGAAAGGACACCTCTCTTTTCCTATGCCTGTTGACCTTTTTGCTCCAATGCTCAGTCTCTGGGGTTAAATGCATTTGCATTTCTTGGCATCTTTTTCAGATTTTCCCAAGAGAAATCTTCTTTCTATATTCTCCTGTACTCTCCAAGCATCTTCAAGCAGATTATCCATCTTACTTCTTAAAAAGGCTGACCTGTGTTGGGTCAGTCCCCACTGTTTTAAAGTTCTACAATCACTGGATATTTCTTTCAAAAATTCAATTTTAGCAAATGTTCAAAAGAGTGCCACATACCATATAGGAACATTTTATACAGATAAAAGTATTATAAAATGATAAACTCATAGAATATAGTATCTTATATAGCTGATATTCTGAGTTTATCAGTTACTTGTAAAAGTATTACAAATCAACTAGTTCCATGTCTCATAAGGTCCTACACTACATCCATGAAGACATCTGTGACTTTCTCCAGCCTTCTTCGTCTCCCTCTCTCAGTAATTCATACAACACATTAGAATTAGCGACACTTAGTTAGCAGCTACTCACTTGCTATGATATGATTGTTTTCTAATTATGTCATGTACATTATTCTTGGCACCCCAACAAAGTTGTAGTATATAGATAAAAATGACTATACCTTATACCACTCACGTGTGCCCTGTGCCTTTTGTATTTCTGCTGATCACATAACAAGCACTCAGTACTAGCTTATTTTCCTCCATCTATGTGTGTTCACAGCATCCAACATACTATCACGGCCACAGCCCCATCAACTGTACTTGAATAACCTTAACTCTCTCCTTCTGTCTACATTCTCATCCTATAGGTTTTACTCAGTCTCTTTCTTAATCTCCTGGACTTCTTAGATGTTACCTAGCTGCCAGTTCTTAGCCAATGCTCCCTTATATTCCCTTATGTCCGGAGCGGTGCTCTGCAGCGGGAGAGGCCACAACAGTGAGAGGCCCGCGTACCACAAAACAACAACAACAACAACAACAAAAAACCAAATTTCTAAAAATATACTGCCTGCCAAGACTGAGTCCAGAAGAAAGAGACAACTTGAACAGACCAATCACCAGAAGTGAGATAGAGTCTGCAATTAAAAACAAACAAAAAAACAGTTAACCAAATGTGACACAGAGACATGAAATGAGCGGTAGTGTTGGAAAAATGGCGCCTATAGACTTATCTGATGCAGAATTGCCGCAAACATTCAGTTTGTAAAACAAACAACACAATATCTACAAAGCGCAATAAAGTGAAGCACATTAAGCAAGGTGTGCCTGTATGTTCCTTAGATAGAGTGAAGCAGAAAACTGTGGAGTATTAGATTAGACAGGGATACGGTATTGAAAATAATGCATTCATATTCAGCTCCCAGAATCTGAACAGTTAGGGTGAGGATTATACCCCTCAGTGAAGGGCAGTGCCCACTCTACTGAGGCAGCAGCTGCGCTTTGGGGTTTAGATTGACCCTCCTCACACTCACAAGATGCAATGGGTTACACACAGCTTTACGAAAGTGTACAGAAAAAGGCTACAGGATAGCACAGTAGCATCAGCCAGGGATGGCCTGGTGGCACTTAGGCACGGCTTCAAAATTTTCCAGCCACTGCAGACTTGGGAAATGCATGGTCACAAAAAGACAAACTTGGGTGAGATCAGACCATCTGAGCTCAGGAAAACCATAGTTCTTGGGTCTCTTCAGCTACTATATCTTATTAAAGGGCAGCTCCTTCAGGGCTGCATAGTACTTAATCTCTAAAACAGCTGCATCTCATGATTACCAGTTACTGATTACAGTTCCAACAATGAGGTACTTGTACTTGGTATGATACATGGTTACCTCAGCTCAGTTCTCACTCATCTTGGTTACAGTATATTGATAAATCCCTTGAATTAGTGTTAAATCTAAGGTAACTCCTAAGGCATCCCTGAGCCTAGGGAAAAGGTCACAAACCAATATCAGGAGAAAATTCTCCAAGGGACTCTCATGCTTCTGCACGTCTTGTCAGCAGAGACACTGACTGCCCTTTGGTCCAGACTGTTGTTTTGAGGATGTTAAACAAACAGCCTCTGAGGGTAGAGGTAATGTCTTCCTCTTAAGCAAATGCAGGAATGCTTATTATCTAGTATGACAGAGATAATGTTTCCCTCCATGCTCATTACCCATTATAAAAGATTCTGGAATCCTAAGCTCAAGGTGTCTCTCCTGTAACTTTACCCACAGTATATGCAGGTATCCATCTGATATGACCTCAACAATACTCAGAGCCTTACCCTGTTTAGTCCTGGAACCTCAGAAACCATGCACCATGATCCTTTTTGTGCTGTTCACTGGTGATAGTACAAGATCATTAAGCCAAATACTCATTCTGATACTATTCTATGCTTTTTCTCCTCTAATTCTTCACAATGGGCTTCCTTCCTATGGGAACCACATTCAGTTTTAAACAGATTTTCCTCACTCTCTTCAAAATCCTTGACTTAACATACCCGGTTGTCTCCCAAAGAACCCACTTCCTTTTCAGTATTCTGCATAGGAGACATTTCATGTTCTCATATCATACATATGTTGAGATCTGGGGATGATCTTGGAATTTTTAAGTTACTTCCAGACCATGATTTTTCTATAGCTAATGCAGTAATTCTTCCTCATCTGTAATGTATGCCGCCCAGCTATAACATCGATTATCTGACACACTCCCGGTCATTTGAAAGCCCCCTAGTTTATGCTATTGAGAACTTTGGTTGGGGCCAGTCTTCCTTTTCCATCCCCATCACTGCCAGCATCTATGGCAACCTGAATACAATATTACTTCTGTAAACCCATCCGATAGCTTGACTTCACCCATGAGGACATCTATCCATTCTTTGGATGGTATGTTCTTCAGTGTCCTCTGGGTTACTGGACAGAAGAGATTCTTCTCTCCTTTTGCTTTATGACATGCTACTATAATAGTCACAGTAGCATGTGACAGATTTTATGTGGTTCACTTGTGTCTTCTATAGGGATATAAGCACCACCAGGCCTAGGGTTTTGTCTCATTTTTTTTTTTTCACGTATGCTAAGAACCTAGAATGGTTCAGGGATCATATTCATGGCTGAGAGAATACTTAGTAAATGAATTGATTAAGAAGATTATAGAATGAGAGATCTTGGTTTATCCCAGCAGTTATTAGTCTGTAGACTGAGGTGTCAGAATAAGGCCAATGTGACTCAAAGGTCTTTTCCTTAGGGAAGTGAGTGAGCCTAGGGGTGAGTTATAAAGAACAGCATCAGCTTTGAATTCAATGTATCAATCACAAGTATGTGATTGTGTTTCCTTGGTTTGCTCTTTGAGAAAATTGAAACAGTTAATTGAATGTAAGTGACATGATGAATTTCGCCTATTCTGCCAGCTACAGAGTACAGATTAGAAACCTGAGTCTTATTGCAAATTTATTGCCTTGCACCTTTAGCCAAGCCATTGAACCTGAAAATGTTTTTTCCTCCCAATACCCTCATATTCCTAATTTGGAAAAAGTAGACAAAGGAAAACATTTCTTTCAAACAGCACATAAACCCTCCTCAAAGTTTTGACCCCAAACAAATATTCTTTACCCGTTGGTCAATAATTAGGGAGGTGGGAGAAAGAGAACCAGATGTGAAATCAGAAGTTCTGTCTCTTTCACTTTTTTAGTGTATAACTTTGGGCAAGTCCCTCATTTTCCTCAACCTCACTTGCCTAGTTTGTAAATAAGAACACAACTTTAATATGGATTATAAATATCAAAAGGTGGACAGCATGAGGAGAGAGATTAGAAAACTGAAAATTAGTTATACAAATATGAATTCTTTTTATTCATTTACCATTTGGTTAGCATTTCATAAGGATGAAAGCAATATGTCACTGCAGTGTCATAATTGAATTACTCTGATTTTACAGGAGACTAAGAAGTGTTATCCTCTGATGTCACAATTGTTTTTTGTGTGTGTGTATATATATATATATATATATATATATATATATATATGAAAATTCGAACGTGGATTCCAAAAGATAAGGAAATAAAGGTTTGTTTTACTCCTGGGATTTGAAATTTTCCTGTATTTCACACTCGGCAAATTTGATGTTCTATCTTGTTTGTGTTGAACGTGTCTATTTACTGCCTTTCCTTTTTTGTTTTAATTAATGTATAAGTATTTACAAAATACAAACATTGTGACAAAAGTAAAAATATATTGATCACACTTTGTTCTTTTTTAATTGAAGTAGAGTTGACATACAGTATTATATTAGTTTCAGGTAGCAATTCGACATTTATATACATTAAACATTGATCACCAGGATAAGTCTAGTAATCATCTAGACTTATAATAACTTGTCACCATGCAAAGTTATTACAGTATTAGTAACTATATTTCCTGTGCTGTACCTTACATCCCTGTGACTTATTTATTTTGTAATGGGAAATTTGTATCTCTTAATTCCCTTCAGCTATTTTGCACCCTGACAACTACCCCCCACCCCACCACGACCACCAGTATATTCTTTGAGTCTATTTCTGTTTTCTTTTTGTTTGTTTGTTTTGTTTTTTAGATTCCACATATAAATGAAATCATATGGTATTTGTCATTCTCTGACTTACTTAACTTAAGCATAATACCTTCTAGGTCCATTCATATTATTGCAAATGGCAAGATATCATTCTTTTTATGGCTGAGTAATATTTCGTTGTGTGTGTGTGTGTGCGTGTGTGTGTATACACCACATTTTCTTTATCCGTTTGTCTACTGATGGGAACCTAGGTTACTTCCATATTTTGGCTATTGTAACTAAAATGCTGTGATGAACAGAGGATGCATACATCTTTTTAAATTAGTGTTTTCATTTTCTTCATATAAATACTCAGAAGTAGAATTGCTAGATTGTATGATAGTCCTATTTTTAGTTTTTCGAAGAACCTCCATACGTTTTCCATAGTGATTTCACCAGTTTACATTCCCACCAACAGGATTCCCTTTTCTCTGTATACTCTGCAACACTCGTTATTTCTTGCATTTTTCATAATAGCTATTCTGACAGGTGGTATCTCATTGTGGTTGTGATTTGTGTTTTCCTGATTACTAGTGATGTTGAACATCTTTTCATGTGTCTGTTGGCCATCTGTAGGTCTTCCTTGGCAAAATGTCTTTCAGGTCCTCTGTCCATTTCTTAATTGGATTATTTGGTTTTTCTGATACTGAATTGTGTGATTTCTTTATGTAATTTGGATATCAATCCCTTATTGGATATATGGTTTACAAATATCTTCTCCTATTCAGTAGGTTGTCTTTTCATTTTTTTGATGATTTCCTTTGCTGTGCAGAAGCTTTTAAGTTTGATGTAGTCCTATTTGTTTATTTTTTTCTTCTGTTTCCCTTGCCTGAGGGAGACATTCCAGAAAGACAGTGCTAAGACTAATGTCAAAGAACATACTGCCTATGTTTTCTTCTAGGAGTTTTGTGATTTCAGGTCTTACACTTAATTCTTCAATCCATTTTGTGTTAATATTTGCATAAGGTATTAAGTAATGATCTAGTTTCATTCTTTTGCGTGTAGAAGTCCATTTTTCCCAACACAGTTTATTGATACTATCCTTTCTCCATTTTATATTCTTTGCTCTTTTGTTGTAAATTATTATCCATGTATGTGTGGGTTTATTTATGGTCTCTCATTGCTGTTCCATTGATCTGTGTGTCTGCTTTTCCAATACCATACTGTTTTGATTCTATCTATACCTTTGTAGTATAATTTGAAATCAGGGAGCGTGATACCTCCAGCTTTGTTTTTTTGTACCTAAGATGGTTTGGCTCTTCTGGTTCTTTTGTGGTTCCATGCAAATTTTAGGATTTTTTGGGTTCTACTTCTGTGAAAAAATGTTACTGGGATTTTCATACTGACTGCATTGAATCTGTAGATTGCTTTAGGCAATAGGGACATTTTAACAATGTTAATTCTTCTGATCCATGAACACATATTATCTTTCCATTTTTTTGTATCTTCTTCAGTTTCTTTCAACAATGTTTTATAGTTTTTAGTGTTCTTTCACTTGGTTCAATTTTTTCCTAGGTATTTATTCTTTCTGTTGCAATCGTAAATGGGATTGTTTCTTAATTGCTTGTTCCACTAGTTTGTTGTTAGTGTATAGAAGTGCAACAGACTGTTTTATGTTGATTTTGAACCCTACAACTTTACTGTATTTATTATTTCTAACACTTTTATGGTGGAGTCGCTAGTGTTTCCTGTATATAAAATTATGCCATTCACAAACAGTGACAGTTTAACTTTTTCCTTTCCAATTTGGATGATGTTTATTTCTTTTTCTTGCCTAATTTTTGTGGCTAGGCCTTCCAGTACCATGTTGAATAAAAGTGGCAAGGGTGAACATCTTTCTTCCTGATCTTAGAGGGATAGCTTTTAGTTTTTTACCATTGAATATGATGTTAGCTATGAATTTGTCACATATGGCCATTATTTTTTTGAGGTACATGGTACATTCCTTCTGTACTCATTTTATTGAGAAATTCTTTTCATAAGTGGCTGTTGAGTCTTGTCAAATGCCTTTTATGCATCTGTTGGGATGATCATAGGATTTTTAATTGTTATTTTGTTAATGTGACGTATCACATTGATTTGTGGATGCTGAATCATCCTTGCATTCCCTGGAATAAATCCCATAGAATCATGGTGTGTCATCCTTTTAAGGTTTTGTTGAATTAAGTTTGCTAACATTTTCTTGATGATTTTTGCATCTATATTCATCCGAGATATTGGCCCATAATTTTCTTTTTTTTGCATTGTCCTTGTCTGGTCTTGGTATCAGGGTAATGTTGCCCTTGTAAAATGAGTTAGAAAGTGTTCCCTCCTCTTCAGTTTTTTTGGAAAAAGTTTGGGAAAGATATGTATTAACTTTTCTTTGAATGTTTGGCAGAATTCACCCGTGAAGCCATCTGGTCCTAGATTTTTGTTTTGGGGGAGGTTTTTGATTAGTGTTTCAGTTTCCTTAGTAGTGATTGGTCTATTCAGATTTACTGTTTCTTCATGATTCTCTCTTGGAAGGTTGTATGATTGTAAGAATTTATCCATTTCCTTTAGGTTGTTCAATTTATTGGCACATAGCTGTTCATAGTATTCCCTGCTAATCCTTTGTATTTCTGTGGTATTCACTGTAATTTCTCGTATTTCATTTCTAATAATATTTATCTGAGCCTTCTGTATTTTTTTTCTTACTGAGTCTAGCAAAAGGTTTGTGAGTTTTGTTTATCTTTTCAGAGAATCAGCTCTTAGTTTTACTGACCTTTTATATTGTCTTTGTAGTCTCTATTTCATTTATTTCCACTCTGATCTTTATTATTTCCTTCCTTCTATTGACTTTGGGCTTTGTTCTTCCTTTTCTAATTTCTTTGGGTGTATGGTAAGATTGTTCATTTGAGATTTTGTATGTTTATTTCTTAAGGTAGGCCTGTATTGCTGTGTACAGTTGACCCTTGAACAACATAGGTTTGAACTTCATGGGTCCACTTATACACAGATTCTTTTTATTAAGTACTACAAGACTACATGATCCACAATTGGTTGAGTCTGCAGATGTGGAACTGTAGGTACAGCTGGCTGACTATAAAGTTATACATGGATTTTAGACTGCACTGGGTGTCAGCACCACAAACCTCCTTGTCATCCAGGGGTCAACCGTACTTTCCTCTTAGTACTGCTTTTGCTGCATCCTATAGGTTTTGGTATGTCATATTTTCATTTTCACTTCAAGTTTTAAAAGTTTTCTTCTTTGATATCTTTACTGCTCCAGTAGTTCAGTAGCATGTTTTTCAGTCTTCATATATTTGTGATTTTTCCAGTTTTCTTCTTGAAGTTCATTTTTTTTTGTTTCATACCATTGTGTTTAGAAAAGATGCTTCATATGATTTCAGTCTTCTTAAATTTATTGCACATTGTTTTGTGTCCCAATATATGGTCTATCCTTGAGAACATCCCATGTGCATGTGAGAAGAAAGTTTATTTTGCTCTGTTTGCATGGAATGTTTTATATACATCTATTAATAAGTCTACTGGGTCTGATGTTTCGTTAAAGTCAATACTTTCATGTTGAATTTCTGTCTGGAAGATCTATCCATTGATGTAAGTGGGGTGTTAAACTCCCCTACTATTATTGTGTTGCTGTCAATTTCTACCTTTGGGAGTGTTAATAATTGCTTTATATATTTTGATACTTCTGTGTTAGGTACATATATATTAATAACTATTATGTTTTCTTGATGAATTGACCCCTTTATGAGTATACAATATCCATTTTGGTGTCTTGTTACCATTCATAGCTTGAAGTCTGTTTTGTCTGCTATGAGTATGGCTACACCTGTTTTCTTTTGGCTGAAATATTCGTAGAGTGTTATCTTTTATTTTATATAAATTTATTTATTTTGTTTAATTTTGGCTGCCTTGTGTCTTTGTTGTGGTGCATTGGCTTCTCATTGCGGTGGCTTCTCTTGTTGTGGAGCATGGACTCTAGGCGTGCAGGCTTCAGTAGTTGTGGCACGCGGGCTTAGTAGTTGTGGCTCACAGGCTCTAGAGCACAGCCTCAGTAGTTGTGCACGGGCTTCGTTGTTTTGTGGCATGTGGGATCTTCCTGGACCAGGGATGGAACCGGTGTCCCCTGCATTGGCAGGCAGATTCTTAACCACTGCGTCACAAGGGAAGCCCAGAGTATCATCTTTCATCCCTCTGCCTTCAGCCCTTTGTCTCTAGAGCTGAGATGAATCTCCTGGAGACACTATATAGTTGGTTTAATCCAACCAGCCACTCTCTGTCTTTTGATTGGTGAATTCTATCAATTTACCTTTAGGGTAATTATTGATAGATGAGAACTTAGTACTGCCATTTTATCTTCTGTTTTCTGGTTGCTTTATACTTCCAGTTTCTTTTTCCTTGTGTTCGTGATTTTCTGTGATGTTTTTCTCATTTTTCTCTTTTTTGTGTGTTTTGTGTCTGCTCTAGATTTATGTTTTGTGGTTACCATGAGGTTTTTGTAAAAAGTCTTAAAAATGAAATATTCCTTTTTCTGCTAATGTCATCTTATCTTCATTTGCCTGTAATAGTTCTGTCCTTTTCCTCTTCCCCTTTTACATTTCTTTATGTAATTTGTCGCAAATTATCCCTTTTAACGTTGTGAGTTTATTTCCAAATTGAAGTAGCTTTTGTCAGTTTTTACTGTGTGTTTCTCTTTAACTTTTATGCTATACTTAGCTGTTTAGCAATATATTCTGATATAGAGTTGCAGTTTTCTGATTCTGTATGTCTACTTATTATATTACTCTAAGTTTTGTGTACTTTTGTGTTTTCATTTCAGGTAGATTCAAGATTTCTTGTAAGGCAGGTCTAGTGGTGATTAACTCCCTCAACTTTTGTTTGTCTCAGAAAGCCTTTATTTCTCCTTCATATGTGAAGGATAACTTTGCTGGATAGGGTATTCTTGACTGACAGTTTTCATTTTTCAATATCGTGAGTATTTCATTCCACTCTCTCCTAGCTTGTAGGGTTTCTGCTGAGAAATCTGCTGAGAGCTTCATGGGGTTTCCTTTGAAGGTTGCTGTTGTTTTTCCCCCTGGCTGTCTTTGAAATTCTTTGCCATTGACTTTTTTTTTTTTTTTTTTTTTTTTGCGGTCCGCGGGCCTCTCACTGTTGTGGCCTCTCCCGTTGCGGAGCACAGGCTCCGGACGCGCAGGCTCAGCGGCCATGGCTCAGGGGCCCAGCCGCTCCGCGGCATGTGGGATCTTCCCAGACCGGGTCATGAACTCACGTCCCCTGCATCGGCAGGCGGACTCTCAACCACTGCGCCACCAGGGAAGCCCTGCCATTGACTTTTGACAGTTTTAATATAATGTATCTTGGAGAAGGTCTTTTTGTGTTGAGATAATTAGGTATTTCTTAGCCTCGTGGATTTATCTATCCAGTTTCTAACCCCAGGTTTGGGAAGTTCTCAGCTTTTATTTCTTAAATAAACTCTCTGATCCCCTCTCCCTCTCTTTTCCTTCTGGGATATCCATTATCCTTATGTTGCCCTTTTAATGGAGTGGGATAGTTCTCATAGGATTTCTTCTTTTTTTTAGATCTTAATTCTCTCTTTTCTGCCCATATAATTTCTAGAATTCTATCTTTGAGCTCACTAATTCTTTCTTCTGTATGGTCTGCTCTATTTCCAATGCTTTCTTTTTTTAAATAATTAATTAATTTTTGGCAACATTGGGTTTTCATTACTGCACGCAGGCTTTCTCTAGTTGCAGCGAGCGGGGGCTACTCTTCGTTGTGGTGCACAGGCTTCTCATTGCGGTGGCTTCTCTTGTTGCAGAGCACGGGCTCTAGGTACACGGGCTTCAGCAGTTGTGGCATGCGGGCTCAGTTGTTGTGGCTTATGGGCTCTAGAGCGCAGGCTCAGTAGTTGTGGTGCATGGGTGTAGCTGTTCCACGGCATGTGGGATCTTCCCAGACCAGGGCTTGAACCTATGTCCCCTGCACTGGCAGGTGGATTCTCAACCACTGTGCCACCAGGGAAGTCCCTCCAGCGCTTTCTAATGAATTCTTCATCTCATTTATTGAATTCTTCAGCTCCAGAATTTTTGTTTGGTTCTTTTTTTAGAGTTTTAATCTCTCTGGTAAAGTTTTCCTTCTGTTCATTAATTTATTTCTGAGGTCATGGAACTGCTTTTCTGGGTTTTCTCCTAGCTTATTGAGTTTATTCATGACAGCTATTTTGAATTCTTTATCAATTAGATCATAATATTTTGTGACTTTATGTTTGATTTCTGGAGAATTGTTATTTTCTTTTTGTTATAATGTGTTACTGTGGTTTCTCCTGGTATTTGATGAGTTGTTCCTCTGCTGACAAATTTGAAGTAGTAAAGACCTTTCTTTAGGTAAAGCTTTTATTACTTCATTCTAACAATTCAACAGATTGGTAATTAGAAGCCTTTCTTGTGTTTTTCAGTAGGTGGCACTACAGCACAAGTTTTTGTTTCCCTTACCTGAACTGCCTCTGGCTATATGTAAGCATCAGTGCTTTCCACCCTTTATGGCCTCTGCCTCTGCCAGGGGTGTTGTCTGGTGCCCTCATTGTCACTGCTTGTGCCTCTGGGGTTGCTAGTGCCTTGCTGCTATCAGTGTCACTGGTGCCACTGGTGTTGCTACCTGGGGCATTGAATGGTGGGCGCCTCCACTGCATCCAGAGTTGCTTGAGTCACAGGCACTGCCATTGTTGTGAGGGTGAGGGTGAGTGTGAAGGGAAAGCTGGGGTTGCAGGTGCCTCTGCTGCGTCTGGGGTTGTCCAGTTAGCATGTGCCTTTGTAGCTGGAGGGAGAGAGTCACAGGCCCCACTGCTGCTGCTGCTCGGATCCCTGTGGCTACAGTGCTGCTCCAGGAAGCTGGCGTTTTATGCATTGCTTCCTCTGCTGCTACTGAGCTCTCTGGGCAGCTGGCTCAGAGATCAGTGTCATAGGCACCACCTCTGCTGTTCCCCCAGTTTCACCTCCTCTGTGTGTTCTGGTACATCCACCTTCAGGTGTACATAGGTGTGGATCTCTCTGGTGTCCTGGTGTGTTGGGCAGATAAACCTTTGTTGAGTTATAGATGTTTTACTTGTAGATTTGAACGGGAGAGACAAAGGGAGTGTGTCAGGCCACCATGATCCTGATGTTGCTCAATCCATCCTGTGTCTTTTGGTTAGAGCATTTAGTTCATTTACATTTAAAGTAATTATTGGTAGGTATGTACTTACTGCCATTTGTTAATTGTTTTCTGGTTGT
The DNA here is from genome assembly GCF_011762595.2 of Tursiops truncatus. NCBI lineage: Eukaryota > Metazoa > Chordata > Mammalia > Artiodactyla > Delphinidae > Tursiops > Tursiops truncatus. The sequence continues at coordinate 67,006,390 of NC_047046.1, forward strand.
TTTTGTAGCTCTTCTCTGTTCCTTTCTTCTCTTGGTTTCTTCCCCTGTGAGTTGATGATTTTCTTTAGTGTTACATTTGTATTTCTTTCTCTTTATTTTTTGTGTATTTGTTATAGGTTTTTGGTTTGTGGTTTACCATGAGGTTCGTATATAACCACGTATGTATACAGCTGTCTATTTTAAATTGATGGTTGCTTAAGTTTAAGTGCATTCTAAAGCACTACATTTTTGCTCCCCCTCCACATTTTATGCTTTTGATGTCATTATTGTTTTGACATCTTTTTATTTTGTGTATCACTTAACTAATTATTTTATGCATAGTTGGTTTTACTACTTTTGTCTTTTAACCTTCATACTAACTTTATAGGTGGTTGATCTACTACCTATACTGTATGCTTGCCTTCACCAGTGAGATTTTTCCTTTCATATTTTTTTTGTTTGTTTCTAGTTATGGCCATTTCTTTTCTTTTCTTCTTTTTTTAATTAAAAAAATTTTTTAACATCTTTATTGGAGTATAATTGCTTTACAATGGTGTGTTAGTTTCTGCTTTATAACAAAGTGAATCAGCTATACATATACATATATCCCTATATCTCCTCCCTCTTGCGTCTCCCTTGGCCATTTCTTTTCCATTGAAAGATGTCCTTTTAACATTTCTTGTAAGGCTAGTTTAGTGGTGATTAACTCCTATAGCTTTTGCTTATGTGGGAAACGCTTTATCTCTCCCTCAGTTCTGAATGACAACCTTGCTGGCTGGAGTATTCCTGTCTGTAAGTTTTTTATTTCAGTGCTTTGAATAAATCATGCCAATCCCTCTGGCCTGTAAAGCTTCTGCTGAAAAATCAGCTGTCTGTCTTGGTGGGGGAGGGGGTTCCTTTGTACATAACTAGTTGTTTTTCTCTTGATGCTTTTAAGAATCTTTCTTTAACTTTTGACATTTTAATTATAATGTATCTTGGTGTTAGTGTCTTTGGGTTCATCCTGATTGGAATTCTCTGTGCTTTCTGTACTTGAATGTCTGTTTCCTTCACCAGGTTAGGGAAGTTTTCAGCCATTACTTCTTCAAACAGGTTTTCTTTCTCTTTCTCTCTCTGTTGTCCTTAAGGAATCTTACAATGTGAATGTTAGTGTGCTTGATGTTGTCCTAGAGGTCCCTTAAACTGTCCTCGTTTTTAAAAATTCTTTTTTCTTTTTCCCTGTTCCTATTGGGTGATTTCCAGTACACTGCCTTCCAGATTGCTGATCTGTTCTTCTGCATCCTCTGATATCCTCTTGATTCATTCAAGTGTATTTTTCATTTCGGTCATTATATTCTTCAGTTCTGATTGGTTCCTTTTTACATTTTCTCTTTGTTGATGTTCTCCCTGAGTTCAGCTCTTCTTCTCCCGAGCTGGTGTGCGTTGCTAGGACTATCACCTTGAACACTTTATCTTCTAAATTGCTTATCTCTGGTTAATTTAGTTCTTTTTCTGAGGTTTTGTCTTGTTCTTTTCTTGGGAAGGTGTTCCTTTGTCTCCTCATTTTGCCTAACTCTCTGTGTTTTTTTCTGTGTGTTCAGTGTATCAGCTACGTTTTCCAGTCTTGAAAGAGTGGTTTTATGATGAAGGTATCCTGTGAGGCTCAGTGGCACAGACCCCTGTGGTCACCAGATGCAGGTGCTCTGGGGTGTCCCCCCGAGTGGACTGCATGTGCCCACCTGTTGTAATTGGGCCACGATTGCTGTGGTCGCACTGGCGGTTGGTGTTGACCCTCAGGCCAGCTGGCTGTGAGGCCTGGCTCTGACTGTGGCGGGTATGGTAGTGCAGCGCTGCTCCCACCCCAGAGTGGGAGACAGTTTGGAGGGGTGCCAGTGCCGGCCAAGACCACCTGCTGGGTGGGGCAGGGCTGGACCTTTGGAGCAGGAACTGGTTTGGAGGGGCACGGTTGTCACTGGGGCTGACTACAGGGGTAAAGAAGAATAATATTATTTTTTAAATAAATGATATTTTAAGTCTACAGTAGATGAAAAAGGATCAGTTTTTAAATACAGCATTCAGAAGAAGGAATTGCAATTACAGGGTGAGGTGACCAGCAAGTCATAGTTGGAACAGTGTGAGTTGTACTGGATTTAGACGGATGAGCGGAACCAGGTGTGATGTACAAACTGGGTCTCAGAATTTTTGTGAAATTGGGCCACATGATTGACGATGCTTTTCAACTTTAAAAAGTCTGTGGATGTTTGTTTGACAGAAAAGAGGGAGTGAGGGGATAGTCCTGTGAGTAGAAAAATATAAGAAAAAGTTCATAGGTGGGGTGGTAGGATTATACTTTCCATAATGAGGCAGGTCTGGGTAAACTGTGTCTGTGCAGGCATTACGTGATGTGTTTTATACAGTATGATAGATGACTTGTGGATATCCAGTCTCCTCTGCTTTATTACTAGATCCCTTATTTTGCTCAAGGTGTCCATGTGCCCAGTTAAAGCATCCTTCTCCTCAGACTCCTTTGAGGCCAAAGGGGGCCAAATGTCCTGATGAGGCTAATGAAATATAAGTAGAAGTTGCTAGGTTAGGCTTCCCAGACAATTGTTTTTTAAAGAGAGAGACTCAGCAGACATGCATCTTTGTTATTTTCCCCTGTGACATTTTGCTTTTTTCCTTTTTTAGCCAGAGCAGTGAATCAGTGCTTGAGGTGAAACAATCATCTTGATGTCATGACAACAGAAACCAACAGCAAGGATGGCCGTGCAAGAACCCAGAAGGGCCCAGGATCAGAGGTAACATGCTTAGCTGTCTTGCCATCCCAGATTGTCTATCTCTGCGTGAGACAAATAAATGTCTGTGTTTTAAATTACTGCAGTAGGGTTTTCTCTTGGGTGCCACTGACTGTAATACTAACCAAACACAAAGTTTATATCATTTAATGATCATAAAATGTATGCCTTAAAGAGATTTCACATAATTAAAATTGAAGTTCTGCAAGGTTAAATAGGTAAGTAATATCACAGAGCTGGTGAGGTAATACAGCTGGATCTTGAACTTTCAAATAGAGCTTGCTGCCACTCATAGTCCAGTAGATACGTAAAGAAATGACTGTGCATGGCTAGAAAGCACAGATGAGAAGGCTCTCTACTTTTTCCCAAGGACGCTTTAGAGATTCAGGGCAATAGAGAAACGAGAATACCATTATCTCATCTGATCCTTTTCCTTCTCTGAGAAGACTGGCTAAAAAAGGCATCCCGGTTCTTAGAGCCAAGAGAAAGGGAAGTTACCTGGCTCAGAAAACAGATCTAAAAAGGCATGTGCCTTTCCTCTTCCCTCTCCCTCCTCTTTTCCAGAAATAGTAATGGACTGGAAAGATAGACTGGCCTCCTGTAGGCAAACAAATACACTGAGTACCTAGGCAACATTGAGTAAGATTAAGATTTGTAACGTTTCTATTGAGTCCTGAAAAAACTGATCCAATTTGGACTAAAATTACACATATCAACACTTCAGGAGTCTGAAATTGGTCACTTTAGCAAGTGATTCTAACATAGACTGAGGATAAACAAAATATCATCACCCCCCCTGCCCTGCCCCCAACATACACATGAAAATGAAAACAGAAAATTAAGAAATGAATTAGTCCAAGTTGTATAGGTCCTTAGTGATCTGCTTTACAGGACCTCTAAGGGCCCATACAGATTCCAGGCTGAGAATCAGTGAGCTGGGATGCTTAAGTGAGTTCTGACAGCATCATTAAAGTAGGAAAAGGGAGGAGAGGGGCACGCTAACACATCTGCTTTTTCATACGTGCTCCTTTAACACGGTCTCCAGAGCCTGTCCACCTTTGATCTTTTCATAAATAGTAAGTGTTAAGTAAATATGGAGGAAGTTAATTGTGATGGTTGCGTGAGTGAGTCTCCTAGGGGTGAAGATAGATGTTTGTGAGTCATAAAGGTAGACAGGTATATAATTAGAGTGATTATGTGTGCCTGTAGTCCTGGTGTAATTATTAATATCCACTCCTTTTACTCTCAGAAGGTCATACTTTGGACAGTAAGTAATGTGATCACCATTTGTAAACATACACACAAAAATAAGACATCATTTTGGATCTTTTTTCCAAAGGCATGTGTGGCAGACACAGAGTTACACAGCCCAGGTTCCCCTTTGAGAAAGGACATGCTGCCCATCTGTGTGGAATGTCCTTAGCTGACAAATTCTAGTTGCCAGAATCCACCAGAGTTTGTATCATGTTTTTTTTGTTGTTGTTGTTTTGCGGTCCGCGGGCCTCTCACTGTTGTGGCCTCTCCCGTTGCGGAGCACAGGCTCCAGATGCACAGGCTCAGCAGCCATGGCTCATGGGCCCAGCCGCTCCACGGCATGTGGGATCTTCCCGGACTGGGGCACGAGCCCGTGTCCCCTGCATCGGCAGGCGGACTCTCATCTGCTGCGCCACCAGGGAAGCCCATGTATCATGTTTTGAGAAGCCTTCAGTCAATGACTGAGCAAGGCGGTTGTAGCTGAATTCACCCCTTCTCAGGCTGGTCCCCATCAGTAACTCAGCAAGATGGTGGTGCAAAGCCACTTCCACCTAGCACAAGACTCCTCTGACAGATCTTTACGCCAGAGTTCCCCACTGGTCTGACTTTGTCAGGTGGGCATGATGATCTGCCAGATTTCCTTCTTCTAGTCCTTTTTCCATCCCAGGAGATCTTTTGTATGCCCATCTCAGAGAATGTTCCCAGACAGCCCAACCCCATAATCTATAACACTTCTTTTTAGTTATATTCATTTATGGGCTGGAAATTTAGCAACATCAAACTATTTTAAAGAATTTCAGTTCAGGGGCTTCCCTGGTGGCGCAGTGGTTGAGAGTCCGCCTGCCGATGCAGGGGACACGGGTTCGTGCCCCGGTCTGGGAAGATCCCACATGCTGCGGAGCGGCTGGGCCCCTGAGCCATGGCCGCTGAGCCTGCGCGTCCGGAGCCTGTGCTCCACAACGGGAGAGGCCACAACAGTGAGAGGCCCGCATACCACAAAAAAAAAAAAAAGGAATTCCAGTTAAAATCAGATGTCAAGTTATTAAATGAGACGCAGCTTAAAGTTCAGTGTAACACGTTCCATAGGCATCTAGCAGTGGACCAGCGTGAAGGGTGGTAGAGGGAGCACCTTCTCAAAGAGAAAAAGCCACTTAGAACTTTAAAATCTCTTTGCTGAGGGAGAACTACTCTTGAAATCCATGTTGCTCATGCTCAGACATGGACATGATCTTTTTCTCTTTTTCCTCCCTGCTTTGCTGCAGGAGAAAGGAAGCAAAGGCTTGAGCGGGGAATTTATAAGGGCAAATATAACCTTTGGTTTGATGCACAGTAAGCTGACAGTTAAAGGTGTATCATGCTAGATAAATGTCAAAAGCCAAATAAAAGCCTTAATAATATGCTGTCCAGAGGCTAAAATCCAGAACCCTGAAGCCATGAGAGAAGGATTAATCTTTAAAAACAAATTTTAACCCAAACTAAAACTGTCCAAGGTGACTTAGAATGTTCTGATAAACTGTGGTTTGGGGGGCTGAGTATGAAGAAAAGAAAGGGAAGAGGAGAACAAATCCAAGGTAGAAAATGTACCTCATTCTACCAAGATTTTTGTATTTATTTAGATCTTACTCTAAAGAATAGTAGAGTGGAGCTAAACGCACTAAGTATCATTGTGGACTGAATTGTGTCCCCACCAAAGTCATATGTTGAAGTCCTGACTCCTAGTACCACGGACTGTGACTGTATTTGGAGAAAGGGTCTATAAAGCAGTAATTAAATTAAAATGAGGTTGTTAGGAGGAGTTCTAATCCAATAAGACTGGTGTCCTTATAGGAGGAGGAGATTAAGACACAGACACAGAGGGAGGGCTGTGTGATGACACAGGGAAAAGACAGCCATCTCCAAACTACATGGTGACATAGGAATGGGGAAACCTTTCCAGGGGAAAGCCTGAAAGCAGAGAGTTCAATAGTGATTGTTTATTTCCAGCAAGAATTAATTCCACCTAATATTGGTACAACTGAAGCACAGGAAGTTGGAGTAGCATTCACATGGCCATGCCACAGGCTAAAAGTGGTACTCTGTCCTGCCTTTTATCCTCCGTTTGTCTCCCTAGTCTCCTCTTCCAGCACCTAACTTAGAAGATGCTTGGATGGTCTTAATGCTCATGATTAAAGTCTGTAAAGAAAAATTCAACTGTGATGTAACTGTTTCCCACGTACTAGCAAAGGATCATTTTCTCCAAATGCTTATTTTGATTAGGGTAGGATACAGTCTTCAATTTATTATTTTCTTTGTTAGAATTAAATCTCTATAAAGTAAAAACATTTCCTCATTTGGAAATGCTTGTGAGGGGTTTGCCAGTCAACCTAAAAAAATAATCTATTTAAATTTCTGGGGTCACAAAATCTCGAAGAGAGGCTCTATGGGGCTTTTTTTTCATCCTAAAGAAAAAACAGTGTGTGCTGAATGGACTCATGGGGTCTTTGGATTACTAGCACACCATGTAGAATATTTCGGTAGGTGAACTTTCAAGGACCAGGACTCCTTGAGAGATTACTAGAGTTTAAGAGCTCAACTCTTGCTGAATTGAATCATCCCATAGTGGCAGCAGCACTTGTTTTTATCATACTGGGTTCGCTAGAGATGAGGTTCCATTGCAGCCCATTATTCATACTGGAGAACAACCAAATTTTTGTTTTGCCTCCTGCTGTCACCTACTGACATGACTTTATGTGCAACTCCAAAGCTAGGATGATTAAATCACCAAAGGCAGTGACTTCCTGGCTCTCAGCTTGGCCCAGAAAAGCTATGCTCACAGACTTACCCTAACATAAGAAAGGCTTGGTCCACAGTCTTGTGAGGTGCCCTACTTCTCAAGGGCTTAGTGGAAGATAAAAAAGAACATGGTTTGGGATACATTGGCCCACTCCCTTGTGCTCTGCTGGGCTCATAGCATGATTTTTCTTTTGCTTATAGCAAAAGAAAGGGCTTTCAGAATTCAAAGGCTCTTTGCATCTATGACAGGGACCTAGAGTCAAGAATAATTGGAGTTTCATATATCATAGAGCTGAAGAAGCCTGGGGAGCCCCTCCAGAATGGTTTGGGTGCTTGATCCTTGTGGAGATCTGAAATAAATGAGTTGAATGTCAAATCTTTAAGTGCTGATGACATACTAAATTCTTCTGTAATGCACTTATGAAGAACCTTTCAAGAGACTTGTGTTTTGTATGTAGAAAAGTGTTGAGTCAAATATTCAACTCAATATAAAATAATAAGAAACGCTAAAAATTTTTTTTTTTTTTTTTTTTTTTTTTGCAAAGGAGGGTCTCCTTTGCAACTGAAGCATTCATCCATTGTTTTCTTTTCACTACCTCCATCATAACTTTGGGCAGTACCCCTCGCCCCCATTTCTGGTGAGCATTCTTCTTGGCCATTATTTTCCCTATTTCTTAGGTGTGGGGCATTGAAAAATAACTTATGACCTGTACCATTATAGCCAAACCAAGTCAACAAGTCTATGTTTAAAGCATGTCACATGCTTGTCTTGATGTGTGTGCTGTGTAGTGAGACATGGGATTAAAAGTAGTAGTGGAGAAGATAGAAACAGAGGGTAGCTTCTAGACCCTAATATTTTATGCCCTAGCGCAGTGGTTCTGGGCACTGACTACACATCATCATCACCTGGGGAACTTTTCAAACCCATGTCCAGGTCCCTCTCCCAACAAGCCTGATTAAATGCTCTGCAGTGGAGTTGAGGCGTTGGTAATTTCATTTTTTTCTCTGGCTTATTCTGGTGTGGAACCAGAATTAGGAGTGGCCGGTAGTTGGAACAATCAGGTATAATCATGAGTATGAGTGTGTGTATTTTTAAAAGTGCTACGCTAAATAAGAATGGAACCTGCACAACCTTAACACATATGTAGTGAGCAGGCCAAAATAAGAGTCTGTGGGTAGAAGTAGGTGGAGCTTTTCATTCAGTCTTCCCAAAATTGAAGCTTGGATAAATCTTTGCTGAATTGTGAGTTCCTTGTTGCTTTTTATTGTTGTTGTTTTTGTTATTCTCAGTTAGGGTCATTCTTGGAAGCAAGATCTAGATTATTTAAAAGCATGGATCCTTGTCTTGGAATTTCTCTGAGTTTGACTCCCCCATATGTCAAAATATTTCAGAAGGTTTCCCCTGAAGGAGGTCTCAAGCTGAGTTTTTAAAGAAGTGAGAGACATGGATGGAATTGGCAGGTTGGGAGAATTACACGTGAGTGGAATATTGGAAATGGGTGAAGCAAGAGAGGAGAGGTTGGGGAAGAAGGACTTGATAAACATACCTCCCAGTCCTGGGGAGGGGCCTCTGCCCTATGGCAGGATGTACCTGAGACCTAACGGTCTCTTAATGTTTGGAATGGGTTTTAGGTCCTCTTTTAAAACAGTATTCCAATTGTCCCTCTTCTGGGATGCTCCTGTGATTCTACTTTACATGATGTCTATATGATTTCTTTAAATCTAAGGCTCTATTAAATTATATTCCCACAAAAACTTATTTCATGAAAGAATTATGAGATGCTTAGTGTTTCCCTTTATGAAATTATTAAAAAGCTAATTTGTGTTCCTTGTAATAAGGAGAGCATAGAAAAGTGTAAAGTAGGAATTGAGTCATCCCCAATTCTATCACCTGGAAACAATCATCATTAATATTTGGTGTACTTTTGGGCCATTTTGGAAAGGCAAAACTTAGATTTCCTTTTTTATGTACCCCCCTCCTGATGGTAGCACACAGTGAGGAACACGCCTGATGCTTTCTGTTTATGAATTGAGTAAATGCAGGGATATTGACCTCAGTTTTGTCAGACCATTGATAACCATCTGGTGACTTTCATCTCCATTTAGCTTTCGACGTCTGTGGTCTAGGTTTTGCATGTCTTCATTAGTAGTTTGGTCCATGAGTCTTTGCTTACTTTCCTAGATCAAAGAGCAAAAAGAAAAGAGTTGCTCAATTTTGCTCAAGTTGAAGAAATAGCAAGGAACTTTTAAATTAGATAAAAGGAAAGATGCTAGATCCATTGTACCAAGCATGATTTGAATCTCTAGAGCAGCCAGCGTTGTGTGTGTTTGTGTGTTTGTGTGTGTGTGTGTGTGTGTGTGTGTGTGTGTGTGTGTGTGGAAAGAAGGCTCTCCTCCTTCCAAAGGAAAGAGCTAATAAAGTCTACCATTTCAGTAATCTAAATTTACAAAGCAATTATCATTAGTTTGACGTAATTTCTTCTGCATAACAACTTAGAAGTTCTGGATTTATTTGGAAATTGAAATTTGTAATGCAAATTTACAAATGTATTGATTGATTTTTTGCATCTGTAACGTTGATAGTTTGGTTGAGAGCCAGGACAACCATTACATAAGTCTGGGTGCCTTCTATTTAGACAGTAACAACCAAAAACTTTGCAAAGTTTTCAGCTCTTTTACCCCTTTCAGTCCCCCTCCAATCTGTCTTAAGAAATCTGCAGCACTTCATGCTGCCTGGTAGCTCGCAAGGACACTCAACACATTATTGGTTTCCTCTCTTCCAGGAAAGCAGTTCATACTCCTCAATTTCTGTCTTCTGTCCCAAATCTTTTATTTCTGGCTTAGGCATTGTTTCTCAACCTCAGCACTATTGACATTTTGGGTGGATAATTCTTTCCTGTGCGTGCTGGGTTATCCTGTGCAGTTTAGGAGTTGAGCAGTATTACCGGCCTCCGTTCACTAGATGCCAATTGCATCCCCAAGTTGTGACAATCAAAAATGTCTCCAGGCATTGCCAAATGTCCCCTAGGGGAGGGAAATTGCCCCCAGTTGAAAATGACAAGTGATCTTAGCACACATTAGCTTTTTGTACTAACCATCTCAGGTGACACATCTGCATTTGAGCTGGTGATTTGATTTCAAGTCCTTAATACTAGGCTAGTGGTTCTCATTCGTGCACATTAGAACCACAGATGTATTAAAATTATTAAGGTCCAAACTCTTCTCCAGGAATTGAGTCTGGAATTGGGCCCAAAGCATTTTTTAACTCCCAGGGTGATTCTAAAGTGCAGAGAAGGTTGAATGTCCTGCTTGAGGGTATGACCAAGGGTGGAGAGCTGTACTGATATTATTCACATCTCATCATTAAGGTAGTAGACTGTTCAGAAAGCCAGACAGATCTGGCTGGTCCTTCCGTGGTGCTTTCATAAAGGGAAGTATAATGCCATTTAGGGCTCAACCTTGAGGTGTGTATTTGTTTTTCTTTTTTTTCTGGTAAGTAGTAAGCATCATCTGGAATATGATTGGCTCAGGTTTTATTAAAGTAGGTAATGTGCTCTTCTAGGTCATTTTATTCTTACTTGACAAGAATAAAGAACATGTTTAAGACAAAACTAAACACTTATAAAATTTTAACTCAATTATTGCTTTCAATAGAAGCGAGCTTCATAGCTTAAATAAAGGAAAATTCAACAAAGCCAGTTTACACTGGTGTATTTGTTGTGTCTCTGTGTGAGCCTGTCAAGTGTTGCATAGATCATAGCCATCAGTAATCAGCAAATTTGTACATAAAGCTAGAGATGATATTTTTCACTATGAAGTGCTCTTAAGAAGGTTAGAATTTGGAAAAGAAGACTAAACAAGGCCAGTGTATCTCTTTATCAACTCATTAAACACCATTTTGATATATGGGTCACCTAATCAGTATAGGATGTGTCCTAGAAATTTTGTCTGCCTAGCATACTTTTCCTTCTTCTTCCTGGAAACGGTATGTGCTTTCCTTTGGAACATACACTGTATTCCCAAGTTGCTGTAGATTATCAAACTCAGTGTTCTGTCCTCACCTTCAGGCACGGCATAGGTGTATGGAAAGAAAGCTAGGCTAAAAATAAACTAATATGGGATCACCCACAAAGAGATATGAGATACAGGTTGAGCCAGTTAGAATTCTCCATTGGAATTTTCTGCATTGGAGGATGAAAGATAACTCTCAATTCCTCTTGGAACTTGAGCCAAAGTATATAGAAACCTGATGATATCAGCAACCGTCCTTGCTGGTACACGGAGAATGCCTATGTGCATTAGAGAAAATGAGGCCAGTAGATATGGGATGCGAGAGTTAGTAATGGCATCTTTTTAGACACATGGCAGATGACAAGCTGCCCCAAAGAATGTGATCCAATGAAGGAAAACTGCTTCACTGCAACTTTGCAGATTCCATGTATATAGCTAGTATATCTAAATTTCAGTCATAAGAATTGCCAGTGAAGAATTGCTGTTGTTTTCTTTTTGGTTGTTACTGTCTAAATGAAAGAAAAGTAGTTCAGACCTCCTGCAATTGTGAAATTGCCGTGATTTTGAATATACCTTTATGGTGTGTCTTAAGCCCAAGGGAATTGTATATTTTAGATGTCATCACTACCACAAGATGAGTAGGACCGTATTTTGTGTCATACCAGATTTTAAATATTGAGAATCATAATGTCATAGGACATTAACATTTGAACAGACCTTGTACTTTGAATCTCAACTATATGGGTGGTTGAGGAAGAGGTACACACACGTGCAGAGAAAAGCTGAGGTCAATGGCATGTCACTTCTTTCTAATAGTAGTTAAAGTGCTGAAGTTTGCAATGATTTGATTCATTTCTTACAGACTAGAAGAGATTCAGAGTTGAAAGTTCAACATTCCATGACCGGTTGTCAGTTGGTCTCATATTCCTCACAAAGGGAGACCTTATCTCTTTACAAATCGAATGGAAGTGTCTATCCCATAACAGAAACCCAGAAGAAAAATAAGATTCTCTTTGTAAACAGGGGATGATAGGTAACTACATGGAAGACCAGAGTCTCTGTAACAACACACTTAGAGAGCTTAAGGTAGCCAGGTGCCGTGCTCCTAGCTTCGAATACAACCTCAGCCCGCCTTGAGTTCCTGTTTGAGGTCTCCAGCTTCAGATGATACTTCTCTTTCTGGGGTGCCCACTACCCTGACCAATGAAGTATATCCAAAGGGATATTTGCTGCTTTCTGTGTAACAGACCAGCTTCCTTCCCATCCCTGCATTTAGGTTTTGTGTAATCTCCTCAAAAACAGAAATCCCATCTTCTTTTGTATATATCACATAACTGAATCTGTTTCTACACAGTAAGCCCTGATCATTTTTGCTTGTTAATTTGAGGAACTTTATGTCCTAACCATGCTAACAATTAGAAAAAAAATCATAGAAAAGAAGAATTTTTAAATGTGTCCAAACTCAGATAATTTGTCTTAAGGAATAAGGTAAAATGAAGAGTCACAGTACTGTTGCTTAAAAGCTTGTCTCAGTAATTCTTGTGTTCAAATTAAATGAATGCTTTATATTAGGAAGGGGAAAGTTTATAATGGGTAGTCAAGCTTGTCAAAACTCTTGGAAATGTGGGAAAACTGGCAAAGTGGGGCTTATAGATGTAAAGTTTTTGCATTAATAGCTGTTTCAAATGTCACTGAAACAAATGACTTGTGTAAGCCTGATAACACTCTTTCGTAAATGGGTGCCTCATTAAGACCAGCGCAGCACCTCCTCAGCTGAGCTAAAAACCATTCTACCACCTATTTTATAGGTTCACTTAAATGATTTTCCACCTTTCAGGGAAATTGTTTGGCGTCAGAAAATGAAAAAGCCTGAAAACATTTCAGTGAATCACTAGCAATAGCAGTCTTGGTTCAAAATATCAGACACATTTTCTATAAATAAAACATGTCCACAGACAATTTGTATATACAATTGTGTGTGTGTCTATATATATATATGTATATATATATATACACATATATATGTATATATATATAATTTTAATCAGCATTAAGGTAAAACCAAAGTAATTACATTTTATTTTTTCCTTATGTAGAAGTGTCCTTGAATTAGTGTTGTTTCAAACATAATTAAATAACTTCTTTAAGGTTTAAAGACTCCCATATTATTCAAATAAAATAATTGTTTCTCGCCCGAATGAAATGGTTTGTATAACAGAAATTTCATTCCTCTTAGGCCCCTATTTGTCTCCTTTTCCCGACTCCTTGGGCCATCCAAAAGTCCACCGAACACTTTCAGATTTCCATGTAGGGACAAAGCGGAAAATCACTGCTTCCAACCCCTCCAAACATATAGATGCTCTCATGATATAGAGACATGATACAAAGATCAGAAAAGAGAATAGTAACGACATTGAACAGGCAGGATGGGGGAGAAATTGGTCTGAAATCACTCCTTCTCTTGCACGAGTGTGTTCTCCTTGGGAGCTTTACTGAAATTGGGACAAAGGTATATTTTCCATCACTCTGTGCCTGGCTGAGTACACCACAGGGCCATTCCAGTGAATGGAAAAATAAGACTGATTGATACTGTCATCACCTGACTTTAGGATCTCAGCACATAGAGCTCTCCCAATCATCGGTACTGGAGACTTTGATCTCTAATGGTTTGTTTCTTTTATTTAAAAGACACCTGGATTCCCTGCAGTGCTAGAATGTTTATAGAGAAAAATTTCAAATTATTTAGTCATATGGAGGTGTTTTTGGTCTGTGTTGTTCTGTTTAATGAAAGCTAGAGGCTTGCAGAGGAGGGAATGCTAAATTCACATTGTATATGTTGACTCTCTTGGCAATATCAACGGCTCTGCTTTTTATATTCTAAGATAAGCCTCAGAGCTCCCCCCTGCCTGGGTCTACAGTTTGGCCCTGCCATGCCCTGGCGTAGGAGTTTACCTCTCTAAGCTTCAGTTTTCTCCTTTGTAAAATAAGGATAGTATTAGTAACTCTCAGAACTGGAGCACACATTGAAGAAGATGATGTATGTAAAGTGTTAAGTGTTTTTCCTGGTAGATATTGAGTACTCAAAAAAGTTCTTATGAAGATTACATAGACATCTTTGCTGTCCAGTCCCTGATAGTTCTCTGTATCCACTCTTGTCCACTTCAAGATGTGCTAAGATTGGCATTCTATTCATTATGTGTAAGAGAAACTAAAACACAGCAGGTTTTATTTGAAGACAGTATTGACATGCCTGAAAACATGTGATGCTTAGTTCACTAATTAAGGGATTCTTGAAGATTTCCCACTTTTTCCCAGAACATTCTGTAACTACAATATCTGTATTTATAATTTAGGAATAGCTCCTGTGTTAAATTACTCATTACATAACATTTTGACTTGTGATTTAAACTGAAAGCTTGAGACAGCCACATGCCTGACATAGTATGACTAGAAATTAATATGGGTTGGATGTTTGGCCTGAGGCGATCCAGCACTGAAGCCTACCCAGCTCTTTGGTGGGGCTAATGGTGGACTCTGAGAGGGCTCATGTGAAGGAGTACTTCCAGAAATGCTGCTGCCAGTGTCCTTGTCCCCACAGTGAGCAACAGCCATGCTCCACCTCTGCAGGAGCCCCTCCAGTACTAGCAGCTAATCTCCTTTTATGCTGCTTCTCATTGGTCGAAACCAAAAGCTGTGTGGCTGACAGGGTCTTGGTGCTCTGGCCGGGTGTCAGGCCTGTGCCCCTGAGGCGGGAGAGCCGAGTTCAGGACATTGATCCACCAGAGACTTCCCAGCCCCACATAATATCAAATGGTGAAAGCTCTCCCAGAGATCTCCATCTCAATGCTAAGACCCAGCTCCACTCAACGACCAGCAAACTCCAGTGCTGGACATCCTATGCCAAACAGCTAGCAAGACAGGAACACAACCTCATCCATTAGCAGAGAGGCTGCCTAAAATCATAATAAGGTCACAGACACCCCAAAACACACAACTGGATGCCGTCCTGCCCACCAAAAAGACAAGATCCAGCCTCCTATGCCAGAACACAGGCACCAGTCCCCTCCACCAGGAAGCCTCCACAACCCACTGAACCAACCTTACCCATTGGGGGCAGACACCAAAAACAATGGGAACTATGAACCTGCAGCCTGCAAAAAGAAGACCCCAAACACAGTAAGTTAAGCAAAATGACAAGACAGAGAAACACACAGCAGATGAAGGAGCAAGGCAAAAACCCACCAGACCAAAAAAGTGAATAGGAAGTAGGCAGTCTACCTGGAAAAGAATTCAGAGTAATGATAATAAAGATGATCCCAAATTGTGGAAATAGTATAGACAAAATGCAAGAAACGTTTAACAAGGACCTAGAAGAACTAAAGAACAAACAAACAATGATAAAGGACACAATACAGGAAATTATAAATTCTCTAGAAGAAATCAATAGCAGAATAACTGAGGCAGAAGAACGGGTAAGTGACCTGGAAGATAAAATAGTGGAAATAACTACCTCAGAGCAGAATAAAGCAAAAAGAATGAAAAGAATTGAAGACAGCCTCAGAGACTTCTGGGACAACATTAAATGCACCAAGATTTGAATTATATGGGTCCCAGAAGAAGAAGAGAAAAAGAAAGGGACTGAGAAAATATTTGAAGAGATTATAGTTGAAAACTTCCCTAATATGGCAAGGGAAATAGTCAGTCAAGTCCAGGAAGTACAGAGAGTCCCAAACAGGATAAATCGAAGGGGAAACATGCCAAGACATATTAATCAAACTATCAAAAATTAAATACAAAGAAAAAATATTAAAAGCAGCAAGGGAAAAGCAACAAATAACATAAAAGGGAATCCCTATAAGGTTAACAGCTGAACTTTCAGCACAAACTCTGCAAGACAGAAGGGAGTGGCAGGACATATTTAAAGTGATGAAAGGGAAAAATCTACAACCAAGATTACTCTACCCAGCAAGGATCTCATTCAGATTTGATGGAGAAATTAAAACCTTTACAAACAAGCAACAGCTAAGAGAATTCAGCACCACCAAACCAGCTTTACAGTAAATGCTAAAGGAACTTCTCTAGGCAGGAAACACAAGAGAAGGAAAAGACCTACAATAACAAACCCAAAACAATTAAGAAAATGGTAATAGGAACATACATATTGATAATTACCTTAAATGTAAATGGATTAAATGCTCCAACCAAAAGACAAAGACTGCCTGAATGGTTATGAAAACAAGACATGTATATATGCTGTCTACAAGAGACCCACTTCAGACCTAGACACACATACAGATTGAAAGTGAGGGGATGGAAAAAGATATTCCATGCAAATGGAAATCAAAAGAAAGCTGGAGTAGCAATTCACATATCAGACAAAATAGACTTTAAAATATAGACTATTACAAGAGACAAAGAAGGGCACAACATAATGATCAAGGGATCAATCCAAGAAGAAGATAGAACAATTGCAAATACATATGCACCCAACATAGGAGCACCTCAATACATAAGGCAAATGCTAACAGCCATAAAAAGGGAAATCGACAGTAATCCAGTCATAGTAGGGGACTTTAACACCCCCCTTTCACCAATGGGCATATCATCCAAAATGAAAATAAGGAAGCACAGCTTTAAATTATAATTAAACAAGATGGACTTAAGTGATATTTATAGGACATTCCATCCAAAAATACACTTTTTTCTCAAGTGCTCGTGGAACATTCTCCAGGAACGATCATATCTTGGGTCACAAATCAAGCCTTTGTAAATTTAAGAAAATTGAGATTGTATCAAGTATCTTTTCTGAACACAATGCTATGAGACTAAATATCAATTACAGGAAAAAGTCTGTAAGAAATAAAAACACATGGAGGTTAAACAATATGCTACTAAATAACCAAGAGATCACTGAAGAAATCAAAGAGGAAATCAAAAGCTACCTAGAAACAGATGACAATGAAAACACGAAGACCCAAAACCTATGGGATGCAGCAAAGGCAGTTCTAAAAGGGAAGTTTATAGTAATACAATCCTACATCAAGAAACAAGAAACATCTCAAATAACCTCACCTTACACCTAAAGCAATTAGAGAAAGAACAAAGAAACCTGAAAATTAGCAGAAGGAAAGATATCATAAAGACCACATCAGAAATAAATGAAAAAGAAATGAAGGAAACAATAGCAAAGATCAGTAGAACTAAAAGCTGGTTCTTTGAGAAGATAAACAAAATAGATAAACCATTAGCCAGACTCATCAAAAAGGGAGCAGACTCAAATCAATAGAAATGAGAAAGGAGAAGTAACAACTGACAGGGTGGAAAAACAAAGGATCATGAGAGATTACTACAAGCAACTATATGCCAGTAAAATGGACAACCTGGAAGAAATGGACAGATTCTTAGTAGAGCACAACCTCCCAAGACTGAACCAGGAAGAAATAGCAGACATAAACAGACCAGTCACAAGCACTGAAATTGAGAGTGTGATTAAAAATCTTCCAACAAACAAAAGCCCAGGACCAGATGGCTTCACAGGTGAATTCTATCAAACATTTAGAGAAGAGCTAACTAATAGCTATCCTTCTCAAACTCTTCCAAAATGTAGCAGAGGGAGGAACACTCCAAAACTCATTCTGTGACGCCACCATCACCCTGATTCCACAACCAGACAAAGATGTCACAAAGAAAACTACAGGCCAATATCACTGATGAATGTAGATGCAGAAATCCTCAACAAAATACTAGCAAACAGAATCCAACAGCACATTAAAAGGATCATACACCATGATCAAGTGGGGTTTATCCCAAGAATGCAAGGATTCTTCAATATATGCAAATCAATCAATGTTATAAACTGTATTAACAAATTGAAGGAGAAAAATCATATGATCATCTCAATAGATGCAGAAAAAGCTTGTGACAAAATTCAACACTCATTTATGATAAAAACCCTCCAGAAAGTAGGCAGAGAGGGAACTTACCTCAACATAAACAAGGCCATATATGACAAACCCACAGCAACATCGTTTTCACTGGTGAAAAACTGAAAGCATTTCCTCTAAGATCGGAAAAAAGACAAGGTTGTGCACTCTCACTACTATTATTCAACAAAGTATTGGAAGTTTTAGCCACAGCAATGAGAGAAGAAAAAGAAATCAGTGGAATCCAAATCGGAAAAGAAGAAGTAAAGCTGTCACTGTTTGCAGATGACATGATACTATACATAGAAAATCCTAAAGATGCTACCAGAAAACTACTAGAGCTAATCAATGAATTTGGTAAAATATCAGGATACAAAATTAATGCACAGAAATCTCTTGCATTCCTATACACTAATGATGAAAAATCTGAAAGAGAAATTAAGGAAACACTACCATTTACCATTGCAACAAAAAGAATAAAATACCTAGGAATAAACCTGTCTAAGGAGACAAAAGACCTGTATGCAGAAAATTATAGGACACTGGTGAAAGAAATTAAAGAGGATACAAATAGATGGAGAGATATACCATGTTCTTCGATTGGAAGAATCAACATTGTGAAAATGACTATACTACCCAAAGCAATATACAGATTCAATGCAATCCCTATCAAACTACCACTGGCATTTTTCACAGAACTAGAACAAAAAATTTCACAATTTGTATGGAGACAGAAAAGACCCTGAAGAGCCAAAGCTATCTTGAGGGAAAAAAACGGAGCTGGAGGAATCAGGCTCCCTGACTTCAGACTCTACTATAAAGCTACAGTAATCAAGACAGTATGGTACTGGCACAAAAACAGAAATATAGAACAATGGAACAGAATAGAAAGCCCAGAGATAAACCCACACACTTACGGTCACCTTATTTTTGATAAAGGAGGCAAGAATATACAATGGAGAAAAGACAGCCTCTTCAATAAGTGGTGCTGGGAAAACTGGACAGCTACATTTGAAAGAATGAAATTAGACCACTCCCTAACACAATACACAAAAATAAATTCAGTATGGATTAAAGACCTAAATGTAAGGCTAGACACTATAAAACTCTTAGAGGAAAACATAGGCAGAACACTCTATGAGATAAATCACAGCAAGATCCTTTTCGACCAACCTCCCAAAGAGATGGAAAGAAAAGCAAAAATAAACAAATGTGAGTTAATGAAACTTAAAAGCTTTTGCACAGCAAAGGAAACCATAAACAAAATGAAAAGATAACTGTCGGAATGGGAGAAAATATTTGCAAATGAAGCAACTGACAAAGGATTAATCTCCAAAATTTACAAGCAGCTCAAAGCAAAAAAATACAACTGACCCTATCCAAAAATGGGCAGAAGACCTAAATAGACATTTCTCCAAAGAAGATATACAGACTGCTAACAAACACATGAATGGATGCTCAACATCACTAATCATTAGAGACATGCAAATCAGAACTACAATGAGGGATACAGCCACTATGGAGAGCAGTATGGAGGGTCCTTAAAAAACTAAAAGTAGAATTACCATATGACCCAGAATCCCACTACGAGGCATATACCCTGAGAAAACCATAATTCAAAAAGAGTCATGTACCACAATGTTCATTGCAGTTCTATTTACAATAGCCAGGACATGGAAGCAACCTAAGTGTCCATTGACAGATGAATGGATAAAGACGATATGGCTCATATATACAATGGAATATTATTCAGCCATAAATCGAAATGAAATTGAGTTATTTATAATGTGATGGATGGACCTAGACTTACTTACCTGAAGTAAGTCAGATAGAGGGAAACAAATACCATATGCTAATGCATATATATGGAATATAAAAAGAAAAAAATTGTTCTGAAGAACCTAGGGGCAGGATAGGAATAAAGACGCAGATGTAGAGAGTGGACTTGAGGACATGGGGAGGGGGAAGGGTTAGCTGGGACGAAGTGAGAGAGTGGCATGGCCTTATATATACTAACAAATGTAAAATAGATTGCTAGTGGGAAGCAGCTGCATAGCACAGGGAGATCAGCTCGGTGCTTTGTGACCACCTAGAGGGGTGGAGTAGGGAGGGAGGGAGGGAGACACAAGAGGGAGGAAATATGGGGATATATGTATATGCATAGGTGATTCACTTTGTTACAAAACAGAAACTAACACACCATTGTAAAACAATTATACTCCAATAAGGTGTTAAAAAAATTAATATGACTGGAGCTGAACTTGGACATGCCAGTGCTGGTTATCTTTCTTGAAGCTGTTAGGTTGGAATTACCACCAATAAGCCATGCTCCCTCCTTCCATCTTGCAGAGCTGTTTCCCTGGAAATTTCCCAGACTCCTTCCATTCTAAACAAAGTAATAAGTTTGTACAAATGGAGTGTGAGTGCAAGGAATGTGTGTAAATTCTAGGATGAGCTGAGAAGAAGCAAGTGTTAAGTTTTCTCCCTTCTTTTCCCTGTCAACTGGATACAGAAGACTTGGGCTGAAAGGGTGCCAGTGTGGCAAGGTAAAGGAGGCTGTGTCCCTGTATCACTGCATGGAAGGCTATCCAGTCATTAGGAATGCCTGCACTGGTGGATTGTACAGCCATGGATAAATTTCTGTTGTGCTGAGCCACTGAGATTTTGGGGGTTTTGCTACATCAGTTCATGCATCTGTAATTAATACAAAAAGTAATATAATCCCAGTGATTCACTGTTGTTTCAAATATTTTCAGACTTTTTTTTTAGATTTCCTATTAGGGCTCTTCATCATTGGCAAATTTTCATTGTTTGAACTTAGAGTTACCTTTTTTAGACATGACCAAAAGCCATCCAAAGTCTTGATTTAGGATGTTTAGGTGTAGAAATTCTCATTAGAAATCATGCTTATGCCATCCCAGAAAACAATCCCCTTAATAATGTGGCTTTTTAATATAACAGAATCACACTGAGAGCCACTTAACCCAGCTTCTTCATATCATGTTGGAAAGTCTTACCATGTTGAACCACAGTCCTATTCAGTAAACCTGGTTTCTTATTTTTAGTTCTGCTTCTTAATTTTTATCCAAAGTATAAGTTTTAATTCCAAAAAGCAAGAGGATGACGAATTGTGGGCGTAGTGTAGACACATTTTTTTTTTTTATAAAAGGCTTGGAATTTGTAAAAATAAATGCCAGGCTACACTTTGACTGGTAAGTAAAATATCCATAAGGCTATGTTATCAAACACCACTACTTGTTGCAATGCATGACGGTATTATTTCCTAGAGTTTTCCAAATTATTCTTCGTAAAAATTGCCTTATTTAAAATTCTAAAACTACCTTTCAGTCAGCTATCTCACATAATTGGATGAATAATATTGGGTTATGGGGTCATGTAATGTTTATATCAGCCTGCATGTTCTCAGCAAGCCCAAAGGTTTAAAGGATTTCTAATACGGCTGAATAGGTTTCTGGAGCAGGACTGGTTTGCAGTAAAATTGTGAAAAAGAAAATTATATCTGGCTCCTCCCTTCAAATTTCTGCTTGCTGCTGTCTTCCCCATTGCTCTCCTTAGAGCTGCAGACTCTGGAGCACAACTTGGCCTCGAGTGTGTGGAGACCCATGCAAATATTTTTTGAAGATCCTTATCTAAATAAACAATTTGATTTTAAAATGTAGTGTATGTTCAAGATGAGCTTTTAGCATCTTGCCATGCCAGCAAGTTAGAAAGCACATATCAGCACACATGTCGATTTTTCCTGGTGTCCAGGCACCATTTCTTCTTCAGGTCCAAGAACCATTCCTTCTCTTTTATGGTTATCAAATACACCATTCTCGGCCAATTTCATCTTTCCTCATGAAACAAAGTTAGTATGATGTTTTTACCCACAATGTCATGGCTTCTTACAACCTGTTTTATTGAAACATATAGATCTCTTTGCCTTTGCCAATTCCTAGTACCATTTACTTAGGACTGCATCATCCATTGAGCCACCTTTGAATATTGGCTTCTAATGACTGTCTTAAAGCTTATTGATGACAACCTCAAATAGAAGTCTTAGAGTATGCAGGAAAAGTGATGAACAATTAATTTTCTAGACACGCTAGTTTGACTGTTGAGTTTTATAGTATAAAGTTTGGATAGCACACCTTACAATCATGTGTTGTCTTGGACTCTTTAGGCTGTCCTTGCTACATCCCTAGAGTATGAGCTCTTTCAGTGTTGGCTGCACACCTGCTTCCCGTGCGTGGCCACCAGCTGGGGGAGAGGCAGTGGCCCTTTGGACAGAGCGGGAAAGGCATTCCCATTTGCACAAGGAGTGTCCTTTCTTCATCCAGCATGGTTTAAGACCAGTTTAGGAAAGCACAATGTCACCATATTGGTCAAAGGCAAAAGAGGACACAGATTAAATGGGCCAGTTGACATCAGGAAGCCATAGTTGCAGGATCCCTCAGAGGAAATGCGTGACCATTTCCAAGGAGTCTTCCTCAGTCATGGCGCAGAGTCTGTGGAGGGAGTGTCAAGACTTCCCTGGGTGATTCAAAAACATCACAGCGTGGGAAGCATTGCCGCCAGAAGGAGCCTCTGCCGCCATTCCCGTGTGCTGCTCCCCTCACAGCCCGCAGGTGCTAAGGTCAGAGACAGCCCTGTGGTTGGAAGATAGAGGATGGAGAGCAGGCCCGAGGACCTGTGGGAGATGGTCAGCAGCCTGGAGTCCTGAACTTGTCCAGGGTCCTGAGTGAGAGTCACTCCCAGTTAGTGTGTCAGTGCCATTCTGGCAGCTCAGTCTCACATAATCCCCGAAAGAAATCTCTTATCAGCCAGCGAGAGTGATCGGCTCACCGTCCTAGACCAGGGCTCACCCACAGGGCCCTGGGATGACCACATGAGCGCAAGTCAGTCCTGGGGCATGTAGATGACCCCATGCACAGCAGAGTTCGTGGTGGAGGACCAGAGACACTTCTGAATGAGAAAAGCAGAGGCTGGGGAGTCTGGCACTGAGCTCGTTCCAAGCCACTGGAAAGACGGAGGTAGATGATGTCCACAAAGACCCTCCAAAATGCGGGGCTGTCAGAGGTGGGCACCTCGGGCAGAGACTTCTGCTTGTCGGCTCTAAGAGCGGCACTGCTTGTCCCCAGTTCAAGAGACAGGCAATGCCCCCGTGCTGACCCTAGACCTCCAACTCCCGCCAGAATCACGCAGGAGCAGATTGCCAATCAGCATTCAAACTCATTTTCTGCCACTGTTGTGGCATTGGGTGTAGAGATGAAAAATGTTTCCGGCACTTCAAAGGGGTGTATGTCTCCTTCATCCTATTCTTTCAGGTCCCTGATGTCTGATAACTAATTGGCAGAACTAACTCAGGCTAAGTTGTTAATCCTGATAATATCTTAATTCCAGATAATGCACTTTGATTTAACAAGATCTTTTTTTTAATGCCTAACACTAGGTTGTAACTCTGACTATGCTTGTTGAAACGTGCAGATCCACACTTAACTGGCCGCAGAGCATTGCTGAGTTGCAGCTGCTGATCAGGGATTATCATCTTAAATTTACCCTGCTGAATACATTTAAAAACTCAACTAAGAGAAGCAATATTTATTTAGGATTTGCGGGGGCGGGGGGGGGGTGAGGGAAGAGGAGGATAGCCCATCTAGTCTTCCCAATATTTCAACATCTAGCCCTGAATTATACCAGATAATTAAGAAGCCATGAACTTGGATTAAATATTGTTTCTGCCCCTGCCCTTCCCAGTCTCCAGAATCCTGTGTTCAGGGTTGCTTTTACTGAGTTGTGTTTTGATGTGGCACCATTAATCTAACTTTAGGAGCCTAATTAAACTTGACACCACGTTTTCTGAAAATGTGTCATTGAGCATGTTTTCATACCTGTATAAGAACTTGGAGCAGGGGAAAATCAGTCTAAGTTTTCTGAATAACTGGTTGGTTTCTATACATAGAATGTGGAGGTCTATGTATGTCTTCTTGTTTATTGCTGGAAAACTCCAGGCCAAGTTTGAGGCTCATCTCCAAAGGGACTTCCTGGCATCGTGGTGTGCCCTAAACTGACTTCAGATTGTCCTATTTCTCTGTCCTCAGTTTCCTGTGTCATTGTGCTTCCTTATATCAACTTGAATCCTCTTGTGATGTTTGCATATTTGTAAGTTAGCTTGATGTTCTTTTTCGAACAAGGCTGGTTGTAAATAATAAAGAAGTTGTAACCACAGTGCTTTAGGGAGAGTTTATGTTGTTGTGGAAAGAGTGTGGGCTTTGGAATGACACAGATTTGAATCAGCTATTAGATCTGTTTCTTACGAGTTCTGTAAACTTCAGCAAGCTTCTTAAGTTGATATGACACATTCCGGAGGTGTCAAAACTGCTGATGAATCCCCTTCTCTTTTTCCCTAATGCCATCTTCCCTTTAGCTTTTCTACCCATGTGATGCTTTCCAACATGGTTCTCTTTATGCTGTCAAATGAGGTAAGGGAGTTTTAGATAATTTTCACCTAGAAATGAATACCAACAAGAGAAGAGATCTGGAGATCCAGGTAAGAGGTATATTCTCTAAGAAAACTAGGAGTGAGCTTCAAAATCCCATATATATGTTATGGTAAAGTATGCATCTCTAAACCTTTAATCCTTTATTCCACACCAGAACTTCTAATCTGTCCTGCTGCTTATTTGCGCTACTGATTTTAATGGTTTCAATCAGAAACACGAGACCAAGCACTTAATTTTTTGACTGTCATCAATATTTCCCCCCATTAATACTACTTTTCAGCAATACATCAAAGAGATAATGCCTATCCTTGAAACACACAAAAAAATCAGAGCTTAACAAGTCTCTTCCATCTAATGAATGAATTTACAGTTTCCAAGAAGAGTAAACCTGTCAAAGCGAATTAAATGATTTGTTGCACCAGGAATAACTCCTGTGTCTGGCATTTGTGTTAGGTTGTTAGTAAGGAAAATAGGACATGTGGACCTTGATAATAAATCTGTCTTTGATATTATTGTTAAGCTTGACTCTTCTGGAGATTTAAGTGGCAGGTAGTAAAATGTATCATGCCAACGTAAATGGTATATTTTTGTTCTATTTTAAGTTTCTCATGGAAAATGGTTTTGCGATTGGTCTTTGAACAGCACTTTATTTATAATCCTATTTGCAACTTGGAGAGATGTTACCTCAGAAGGCGAGTGAGCACACTGCTCCGGCTTTTGTGATTCTGAAAATGTCACTGCTCTCATTTGTCAAATCTGCCTGAAATCTGCCTTTTCAATAAGTGACATCTCCCACTTCTTTTGGATGAAACTTTTCACTCTTTTTTTCCCTCAGAGAAAGAAATCTAAATTTAAAGAAAAGAGATACTTGGATTCTTATTTTTACAACAGGATTGGGAAATTACTTTCTATATATTAGAGCTACTACATAGCAGTTATTTCAGTGCAACAGAATTAGACAGCATTGGAGTTCTTTTATGTTTTTACCTTGGGATAGGATACCATTTTATTGCAATCAGAAAATTGATCGTATTTCTTTTTTCTTTGAAAAAATACCTCATGGAGCAAAAGTTGCCTTCCCAATGCAAGCACGTGTTTACAAACTCCTCTGTAGTTGATTCCTTCCCTACGTTTCCGTAAGCCTTGGGAAACGCTTTTATTTTCCTTTTGCTTAACCTGCTAAAGTCCACATGATTGCACTTTCTTCCCAGGGGCTGAGAATTTGCAATCCCTGCAGTCAGTCTCCTGAGTGACCTGAGTGTCCTTTGGCCACTGGCTTAACTTCTCTGCTTTTGGGTTGCGTCCTTTGTGAGATGCAGACTGGACCTCCTCACATTCTAGGGGATGTTGTGAGGATTAATTAATGTTTGCAGTACACATGGAAGCTCAGAGCAGCAAGACGCTTTATAAATTCAAAATACTACTATGTTAATAGCAGGCTCGGTTATGAGAAAGCTGGTAAACATGACCTTTCCCCTAAACATGACCTTTCCTCTCTCTGGAACTCAGTGACCTTTCTGGCTATCTTACTAATTCCATGGTGTCTCGCAGAGAAGCATTCTGTGCCTGTGCAACCTGCATTTGCTTCTAACTTAATAAATGTGGCGAACCTGGAAAGCATGTACAGAAAAAAGAAGGGATTTATTTGTTTAAATGATGCTTCCTCACCTGGAACATAATAGCAGCTGGATTCCTGCTGAATCAAGAATCTATTTGTTCCAGCAGGTCACCCGATGTTGTTTATCAATTTTCATTTCCACTAACAGAATTAGGCTCCCAAACCATTTCTAATCAGTTTTCTCACCTTCATTTTGGAGACCTTCAATTGAAGGCATACTTTTAGCATGGTCATAGCCCATTACTTAACAGAGAAATGGTGGCTTCTTCTTTGTATACAGCAGAGCCAAGCTTTCTAAGAAAGCATTTCCTACCCAAGATGCCAATTGATGTGCAAATACCATCTATTCCATAAGGGTCTTTGGGAATGGCACATTTTAAACCAAGTGCTTTGCAGTTTCCTGGATATTATAGTCACGTAAAGGTTTTGTTTTTAACATGCCTTTGTTATGAACTATTTTAGTCTAGTGATCAAACTTAGGTCTAAGATAAAAACTCTTAATTATTATTTTAAAAGTTATCTTTATCTCAAGCCATTTCTTTTTATATTATTTTTCTAATGGTGAATATAGGTTCACCGAGAGTCAATCTATGTCTTTTAACTTGTTCTTCATAGGCCTAAGGAGTCAGTGACTTACAATGTCATAATTGTGCTTGGTGAGCAGTGGGGCTCTCCAAATCAAAGATGAACAGTCAGCAGTTTATTTAGACCTAAAGGAAAAGAGAGAATATAGCCAGGTCTCCGGTACTGATTGCCATTCTATGGAGAAGGGTGCAAGGATCAGAGAGATGAAAATCACTCTATGGAAGGGAGACTGTAATTAAACGAATATTGGTGAAAATTCAAATGGAGTCCAAATCTAGAGGTAAGGCCAGCATTCAGCACAGAAGCCCGTCTGTAGGTAGTACTGGGCACACCCAGAAGTGCTGTCTGGTCCCATAATGACCACAGCTACCATCTTTCTACTCTACTGTATATGTGAAAAGCACTGTGGTGAATACTATAACGTTACTACCCTAATGACAAATTCAAGCACAGAGAGGGTGTGTAGCAACCTCAGGTTATAAAGCTAGCAAGTGGAGAGACTAAGAGTCAAACCCAAGTGGTCCAGCTCTACACATGAACTCTGGAAGAAGCATAGGACATAGTGATTAAGAACATGTGTTTTGGAATCACAGTTCTGGGGTCTGTGTGACTTTGGACAACTTACTTAGCCTCTCTGTGCCTCAGTTTCCTCATATATAAAAAGCAGATGATAATATAAGAAGCAGATGATAATAGCACCTTCTGCCTGAGGTTATTGAGAGGATTAAATGAGATAGTACATATAAAGCATAAGAAGAATTCTTGAGACTTAGTAAGTAAGCAGTAAGTACTAGTTTTTGTTAAATTACAAAGGAACCAACAATGCCGAATAGTCACATGCTAGTGGACCAAAGTAATTAAACAGGAATATAACCCCTGAGTTGTATAAAATAGAAGTGTGAGGAAATGCCAGGAGTTATACTTTGTTGTTATTGTTTATTTTACACCCACAAAACCTACATGTTGGAGTTCCTTTTGCTGGAGGTTATGTTGGGATTTTGGTTCTTTTCTGGGTTTCTCAATGGCAGAGTTCATACATTTATTTAGTTTTCCTCCTGATACGATCTAAAATGAAGTGAAATTTTAAAGTTAGGTTAAATCCACAATAATAATGAGAGTAAGAGGGTGACCGTCAGTGGATTAGAGATTTCATACATTTTCTAGATGATTAAAAATAGGTGAAGCAGTGATAATGGAAGAAGTAGAATGATTGGAGTCACAATAAAAGTTGTGCTATCCAAAACAGTAGCCACCAGCCATATGTAGCTACTGAGCCCCTGAAGTGTGGCTGGTCTGGATGGACCGTAAGAAGTGTGAAATAAACACCAGATTTTGAAGATTTAGTATGAAGAAATGAATGTAAAATATCTCAGTATATTTTTATACTCATTATATTTTGAAATAACATTTTGGATATTTTAAGTAACTAAAATGTTACTAAAACTAATTTCTTCCTTTTAAACTTTTTAATGTGGCTTCTAGAAAATGTTAAATTATACAAGGTGCTCTCATTTATAACTCTCATTGTATTTTTATTGGATAATTCTGCACTTGTCCAGATGTGCAGAAGGGCTTTTGAAGATCCCCAAAGAAATTCATGTATCTGTGATAAATGATGTGAAGGAGAGCGAAGATGAGAAGGCATTCATGACTGGGGGGGGGGGGGGCAATTTTGATGTCTAGATAAGGCAATGTTGGCTGTTTCTCTCTATCCCTCAGTTCCCATCCCCCCTGCAACTAGAGCAGGCAGAGCTGCCAAGTGTGGATCCTAGGGTTAGTGGTGAGACAGACATATTCTAAAAGACGGTGTCAGGGTGCACTAGAGGAACTGGTATAGGAAACAAGGCCATGGGATAAAGCCCTCTCCATCCTGGAATTCAGTTTTCCCAGCGTAACTGGTACTTGGCAGCCCATTCACCCCAAATCAAAGTCTGCAATTGACTGACTGCTAATGTACACAGACATCCCCATCAGCTCTACTAAGGAATAATTGTTTAAAATATAATTAACAATCAAGGGTCACCAGATATTTGAGAAAATTCTGCATCAAAGAAAGACAGAGACCAAGATAGAGCAAAGTAACCCTATAGGATGCAGGCATATAGGAGATCAAAAGAAAATAAATTAAAACAACTAAAGCAGTTATAATTAGTATCTCAGAGAGATTTTAAGATATTAGAGCCATAAAACAGGAAGTAGTTTAAAAAAAATAAGCAATTACATCTATTACAGTTACTTAAAATGTAACCATTGAGGGAAGCGAGGCAAAGGCTGCACAGGATGTCTCTGTACTCTCTTTGCCACTTCTATAATGTGAATCTGCAATGATTTCAAAATAAACAGTTTAAAAAGGCCCCAAAATCAAGTTGAAGTAAGAAAGAACTCCCCCACATTGTACAGAAGTACATTTCAACATAAAAATAATCATAGTTACGTTTGAAGTTAGAGTTGAAAAACTTAGATCAGAAAGTTGAAAGAAAAAGGAAACATGAAATATGTCCATGGAAGAGGAGAACACTATTTTGTCAGACATTAAAATGATTTAGTTTTAATAATGTAAGCATTGTTCATTGGTTGTCAAATTTAGGAGTTATTCTGTAAACAAATCACAAATCAGGAAGTAAACTTTTCAAACACAAAGAGATAAAGTCACAGGGGCCATAATTAGGACTCTGCCTTCTCTTTTCTTTTCCTACAACTGTGGAGTTTTACCAGCAGTCCCAGCTCTTATCTGATCCACTCATGTTCTCTGTTTCTATCTCTCTCTGACTCTGTTTTTTGTTTTTTTTTTTTGCGGTACGCGGGTCTCTCACTGTTGTGGCCTCTCCCGTTGCGGAGCACAGGCTCCGGACGCGCAGGCTCAGCGGCCATGGCTCATGGGCCCAGCCGCTCTGCGGCATGTAGGATCTTCCTGGACCGGGGCCCGAACCCGTGTCCCCTGCATCGGCAGGCGGACTCTCAACCACTGCACCACCAGGGAAGCCCTGACTGTTTTTTATTTTACTTTATTTTAAATTTTTGTTGGAGTGTAGTTGATTTACAGTATTGTGTTAGTTTCAGGTATACAGCAAAGTGAATCAGTTATACATATACATATATCTACTCTTTTTTTAGATTCTTTTCCCATATAGGCCATTACAGAGTATTGAGTAGAGTTCCCTGTGCTATACAGTAGGTTCTTATTAGTGATCTATTTTACATATAGTAGTGTGTATATGTCAGTCCCAAATGCCTAATTTATCTCTGCCCCATGCCCTCCAGCTATCCCCTTTGGTAACCAAAACATCTGTGAATCTATTTCTGTTTTGTAAATAAGTTCATTTGAATCATTTTTTAAGATTCCACATAAAAGTAGTATCATATGATATTTTCTCTCTCTGACTTACTTCACTTAGTATGACAATCTCTAGGTCCATCCATATTGCTGCAAATGGCATTATTTTCTTCTTTTTAATGGCTGAGTAATATTCCATTGAATTTATGTACCACATCTCCTTTATCAATTCCTCTCTGACTCTCTTGTTCATGTCTCCTCCCTCCCTCTCTCCATTCATTCTCAGATTCATTCTCAGATCCTTCATCCAGGGGGCGGTAAGATCTGAAGTTTTTGTCCCCTCTGAGAAGGTCTGGAGTTGTTAGCTTTGCCTAGCTCTGTCCTGAGGTCTGGGGAGGTTGTGGGTGGCGGCCTGTAGAGAACATGAAGGTACTTATTTTGGCTGCCTTCCTGGATTAATTTTTTTCCTTTGACTGTGTTATATATATTTGCATCAAGCTGTGAAGACCAAGCTTGAGTAAATAAATTGTCCAAGGTTTCCAGACCAACTCATGATAGTTCTGCAGAGATATATGGGCCCCAAGCTAATAATCAAGCCTTGGACTTGCTTTGCCCTTTCATATCCTTGTTTCCTGCAGACTTGGTTCCCTTGTCAAAAGGAAGAGTGGTTAGGTCATAGTTAAACAAGGATATTTCTTGGTCTCTGACCCAATAAAACAATAGAATCCCTTGATAATCCTCCAGTTGCCCTCAGCTGATTCTTACCCCTGTTCCTTGGGTAACCAATGCTTGTGACTCCTGCTTTACAGCTTCTAGACCTGCTGTTGTTTATTGCCCTGCCTGCCAGGTACTCTACAAAACCCCATATGCTTGGAAAGTGATGTTTGTGTCTCATTACCCATTTTTATTCCACTGGGTAAGAGATGGAGGTGACACCAAGGAGGTCTAGAGCTGAGATAATCTAGTTGGTGATGCAAAGGCAATTTTCAAGTTCTTTCATTAATATTATCAGAAGAATCCTCTTGTCTTTCACAGTCAGGGTTAGAGTTTTCACAGATACCACCTTCCTCTTACTGTAGCTGTCCTCTCAGTTCCTAATTCTAACCTAATGGTTTAAAAAAGCCCAAGTATAAGCCCCCATGATGTAACACTTCCACTGTCTTTAGGAATTGCATATACTGCTCCACTTCATGGAATGTGAGTGGTCATGTGGTCTAATTGCCTCATTTTACAGATGAGGAAGCTGAAGCATAAAGAGGGTATGTACTTTGTACTGGATTCTAAGGGCAGGCTTGTAACTAGAATCCCCACCAGCTGGCTCTACTCTTGATATATAGCAAAATGGCAATACTTGTTCAAAGAAAAAAAACCAAAACTTAAAACTTCAGCAGTTCCTCAAAATCAGAAGAGAGACTATTTATAATTCTAAAAACTGAAAAAGAAAAATCTCTAATCTTGTCTTCCTTCGTTTCATCAGATTAACCTCCAATTTTCTTTACAATGAAAAGGGCTTCTTCATGGGTTCTCTTCTGTGTGGCAAGCGACGTCTCCATAGCACATGTTGTTTTCTCCAACATGCTTATTTGTTTTAAACATGAAAATTTCCAATGAACACCCTAAGAAATTATTACTCAGAAAATTGAACTCAGGGTTTTTAAAATGATGTGTTGCCAAAGGATTCTGCTACAAGAGCCTGTAGAGTGAGCAACATTGCGCTAGACCGTGAGCTCTAGCAAGATCTAAATCTACTAAGTCTGATTCACATCAGGACACAGTGATAGTATTTTACAAGTGAAAATCAGTCACGTGGTCAGATGGGTGATTTGACAATGGGGCAGAATATTTTTTTTATCTGGGATAATAGACTTTCAATCAAAATTTATTGATAAAAGATTAGCCCTAGACTTTGACAGCCAAATGGAGAGCAGCTTCTTTTTTCAGTCTGTTGTCCCTGGTGAATGAAGTCTGGTTTACTGTAGGTTTTGAAATATTGTCCCACAATGATCCTGGAACTCCTTTCATTGGTTTCTTTCCAGCTGTCAGGCAGCTAATCAGTTCTGAAGGTTTGTCACTGTATTGACAGGTTGATTTTTCTAATCCCTGGGAGATACAGAGTGGGAGATAGAACAGTTTCTCTGTTTTTCTCTTCACATGTTTAAGACAGAGGTACCATTCAGAGTCCCATCGAGTATGGAAAGGGGAGACGCAATGGAGCCCAAAAGACGAGAGTATAAATTTTACTCATGCCACTTAGTGATCTTGTGTACATCAGTTTCCTCTGTTAAAGTAACTCCATTTTTCTTTAGGAGTTGGTGTGGGATGTAAGGAGATAAAACATTTCCCGGTGATGTGCAATGATACCTGTGCAACGAATATTAGTTTCATTCTCTTCTTTCTCTCCTGTCTTCTCCACTGTGTTGCTAAGTGTCCTTCATCAACTGTGAGTCATACTGACCTTGTATGACAGATCACGCATACGTGAGTCTAGAGCATTTCTTTAGTCTCTGATTCATCATTCATCAGTATAGTATTCAGTCTCATGGCAAATGGGGTAGTGTAGTAGAAACTTTTAGTGGAACAGTGGATATCAGCAGAAGTGAATGAATTTTGGAGGCAGAACTAATAGGAATAGCCATTGAGATTTGATATGTTGATTTGTAGAAGGAGGAGAATCAAGGATTAAAGACATATTTTTGGACGTGGCCATTGGGACCACTTAGTAAGATAGGAAAACAGAGGGAACAAGAGTGTTGCGGGGGAACAAAACAGAACCAAGAGTGATACCTTGGACATGCCAATTTTGAGATGCCCATTATACCATCAAGTAAAGATGTCATGGATATCTGCCTCTTAAGTTCAAGGGGAGAGATCAGGGCTAGACATAATTTGGCAACTATATACAAAGCCATGGGATTGAATAAAATCACACTGGAGAGAGCTTAGAAATGCGGGCTCGGGGGAAGCTTACTAACAGATGCTGGTTATTCCAATATTTGGCAGTGGAGTAGTGGAATAGGAACATGGAAGACTGATAAGGCAGGCCCAGAGAGGTAGAAGGAAAACAAAGGTGGTATCAGGAAGTCGCAAGAAAAAAAGTGTTTCAAGAAGTGAAGAATGGTCAAATTTGTTCTCTGTGCTGCATATAGCAGCACAGAGAACAAGGATAACTGACAAAAGCAGTTTCAGTTGAATGGTGGAAACAAAAGACCATTTGCTCTAAGTTGAGGAGAGGACAGGAATGTGATTTCTTTGGTTAGAGGATCTTTTGCACATGACGAGACATCTCCACGTAAACACCAATATGAAATGAAAGATCAGCCTTGTAAGTGTAGTAGTAAGCTTTCTCAAACGCTCCCTCCGGTAAAGTTAAAAGGTTGAGTCACAGGTTGCAAATGTTTATGCCCTATATTTTTTTAAGTCTAACAAATAAGTAAAACCAGCTGTTTTACCTTTGGCCTGATATCCAAGCAGCACAATTTCAACTTGATTGGCATGACAAAGACTTGCCTAGCATAACGTTCGGTCAAAAGTCTTGATCTATGATGGTCACTGTGTTGTTGCTGGGAAACAGCTGACCTCACTTTTGCCATTGCATAAAAGAATTGAGAAGATGTGAAGGGAAGACCAGTGCTGAACTTCAAGTTAGGAAGAGGAATAGAACCCAATTATGTTTGACCTTTCAGATCAGAGTCACATTTACATTGGGAGATAAAAGGAGATTGAATTTATACAAATCAAGAAGCTTGAATGGTCAAGAAATTGTCTGCCAGTCTCCATGGCTGTCATGTCTGTTTCTACATGTCTATGAGTCTGATGCGTGACTGGATTTTGTTTTATTATTATGAAGCAAGAGATAGAGAAGAAAGACATTCATCAGGCCATGGTGGCTGTCTACTTATGGGTTGAATTATCCTCCTGATGGAAGTTAATAACTTATGGTTGAGATGGAATATAGAACCTCTTACCTCTAATTCAAATGTTTAACCTATTTCATGTGGCCAGGACCTAAAAGAAACTAATGCTTAATAAGACCCGGACAAAAAGCTCAGACCTTTTCTGTGTTCAGCCATTTCTTCATTATTGGCTTGGAATTTAGGAAAATCTCCTAATTTTAGCATCAGTCATTGAGGACTACTAGTTTCATTGCTTGAAACATACATGGTATTTCATGTCTGTATACTTTTAGTAATATTCTCAACATGATGTACACTTCCCGTGTCTCACCTTTCTTTAAAGTTTGAAACTCTCCTTATGGTTTTTTTTTTGATAAAGACTAGTGTTGCTTTATTTTTTATTTATTTATTTAACACCTTTATTGGAGTATAATTGCTTTACAACGGTGTGTTAGTTTCTGCTTTATAACAAAGTGAATCAGCTATACTTATACATATATCCCCATATCTCCTCCCTTTTGCATCTCCCTCACACCCTTCCTACTCACCCCTCTAGGTGGACACAAAGCACCGAGCTGATCTCCCTGTGCTATGTGCCTGCTTCCCACTAGCTATCTGTTTTACATTTGGTAGCGTATATATGTCCATGCCACACTCTCGCTTCATCCCAGCTTACCCTTCCACCTCCCTGTGTCATCAAGTCCATTCTCTATGTCTGTGTCTTTATTCCTGTCCTGTCCCTAGGTTATTCAGAACTTTTTTTTTTTTTTTAGATTCCATATATATGTATTCACATACGGTTGTTTTTCTCTTTCTGACTTACTTCACTCTGTATGACAGTCTCTAGGTCCATCCACCTCACTACAAATAACTCAATTTCATTTCTTTTTTATGGCTGAATAATATTCCATTGTATATATGTGCCACATCTTCTTTATCCATTCATCTGTCACTGGACACTTAGGTTGCTTCCATGTCCTGGTTATTGTAAATAGAGCTGCAGTGAACATTTTGGTACATGACTCTTTTCGAATTATGGTTTTCTCAGGGTATATGACCAGTAGTGGGATTGCTGGGTCGTATGGTAGTTCTATATTTAGTTTTTTAAGGAATGTCCATACTGTTCTCCATAGTGGCTGTATCAATTTACATTACCACCAATAGTGCAAGAGGGTTCCCTTTTCTCCACACCCTCTGCAGCATTTATAGTTTGTAGATTTTTTGATGATGGCCATTCTGACCTGTGTGAGGTGATACTTCATGCAGTTTTCATTTGCATTTCTCTAGTGATTAGTGATGTTGAGCATCCATTCATGTGTTTGTTGGCAATCTGTATATCTTGTTTGGAGAAATCTCTATTTAGGTCTTCTGCCCATTTATGGATTCGGTTGTTTTTTTGATATTGAGCTGCATGAGCTGCTTGTAGATTAATCCTTTGTCAGTTGCTTTGTTTGCAAATATTTTCTCCCATTTTGAGGGTTCTCTTTTCATCTTGTTTATGGTTTCCTTTGCTGTGCAAAAACTTTTAACTTTCATTAAGTCACAATTTGTTTATTTTTGTTTTTATTTCCATTACTCTAGGAGGTGGGTCAACAAAGATCTTGCTATGATTTATGTCAAAGAGTGTTCTTCTATGTTTTCCTCTAAGAGTTTTATAGTGTCCGATCTTATATTTAGGTCTCTAATCCATTTTGAGTTTATTTTTGTGTATGGTGTTAGGGAGTGTTCTAATTTCATTCTTTTACACGTAGCTGTCCACTTTTCCCAGCACCACTTATTGAAGAGACTGTCTTTTCTCCATTGTATATCCTTGCCTCCTTTGTCATAGATTAGTTGATCATACATGCGTGGGTTTATCTCTGGGCTTTCTATCCTGTTCCATTGTTCTATATTTCTGTTTTTGTGCCAGTACCATATTGTCTTGATTACTGTAGCTTTGTAGTATAGTCTGAAGTCAGGGAGTCTGATTCCTCCAGCTCCATTTTTTTCCCTCAAGAGTGTTTTGGCTCTTCAGGTTCTTCTGTGTCTCCATACAAATTGTGAAATTTTTTGTTCTAGTTCTGTGAAAAATGCCATTGGTAGTTTGATAGAGATTGCATTGAATATGTAGATTGTTTTGGGTAGTATAGTCATTTTCACAGTGTTGATTCTTCCAGTCCAGGAACATGGTATATCTCTCCATCTGTTTGTGTCATATTTGATTTC
Source organism: Tursiops truncatus (assembly GCF_011762595.2). Lineage (NCBI taxonomy): Eukaryota > Metazoa > Chordata > Mammalia > Artiodactyla > Delphinidae > Tursiops > Tursiops truncatus. Next base: position 67,042,181 of record NC_047046.1, read on the forward strand.
TTTCATCAGTGTCTTATAGTTTTCTGAGTACAGGTCTTTTACCTCCTTAGGTAGGTTTATTCCTAGGTATTTTATTCTTTTTGTTGCAATGGTAAATGGGAAGGTGTCCTTAATTTCTCTTTCAGATTTCTCATCATTGGTGTATAGGAATGCAGGAGATTTCTGTGCATTAATTTTGTATCCTGCTACTCTACCAAATTCATTGATTAGCTCTACTAGTTTTCTGGTAGCATCATGAGGATTCTCTGCGTATAGTATCCTGTCATCTGCAAACAGTGACAGCTTTACTTCTTCTTTTCCGATTTGTATTCCTTTTATTTCTTTATCTTCTCTGATTGCTGTGGCAAAAACTTTCAAAACTATGTTGAATAATAGTGGTGAGAGTGGGAAATCTTGTCCTATTCCTTATCTTAGTGGAAATGTTTTCAGTTTTTCACCATTGACAACGATGTTGGCTCTGGGTTTGTCATATATCGCCTGTATTATGTTGAGGTAAGTTCCCTCTCTGCCTACTTTCTGGAGGGTTTTTATCATAAGTGGGTGTTGAATTTTGTCAAAAGCTTTTTCTGCATCTGTTGAGATTATGATATGGTTTTCATCCTTAAGTTTGTTAATATGGTTTATCACATTGATTGATTTGCATATATTGAAGAATCCTTGCATTCCTGGGATAAACCCCACTTGAAAATGTATGATCCTTTTAATGTGATGTTGGTTTCTATTTGCTAGTAATTTGTTGAGGATTTTTGCATCTATACTCATCAGAGATATTGGCCTGTAGTTTTCTTTTTTTGTGACATCTTTGTCTGGTTTTGGTATCAGGATGATGGTGGCCTCGTAGAATGAGTTTGGGAGTATTCTTCCCTCTGCTGTATTTTGGAAGAATTTGAGAAAGATAGGTGTTAGCTCTTCTCTAAATGTTTGATAGAATTAGCCTGTGAAGCCATCTGGTCCTGGGCTTTCGTTTGTTGGAAGATTTTTAATCACAGTCTCAATTTCAGTGCTTGTGATTGGTCTGTTTATATTTGCTATTTCTTCCTGATTCAGTCTTGGAAGGTTGTGCTTTTCAAAGAATTTGTCCATTTCTTCCAGGTTGTCCATTTTATTGGCATATAGTTGCTTGTAGTAATCCCTCATGATCCTTTGTATTTCTGCAGTGTCAGTTGTTACTGCTCCTTTTTCCTTCTATTTCTATTGATTTGAATCTTCTCCCTTTTCTTCTTGATGAGTGTGGCTAATGATTTTTCAATTTTGTTTATCTTCTCAAAAAACCAGCTTTTAGTTTTATTGATCTTTGCTATTGTTTCCTTCATTTCTTTTTCATTTATTTCTGATCTGATCTTTATTATTTCTTTCCTTCTGCTGACTTTGGGGGTTTTTAGTTCTTTTTTCTCTAATTGCTTTTGGTGTAAGGTTAGGTTTTTTATTTGAGATGTTTTTTGTTTCTTGAGGTAGGATTTTATTGCTGTATACTTCCCTCTTAAAATTGCTTTTGCTGCATCTCATAGGTATTGGGTCATCGTGTTTTCACTGTCATTTGTTTTTAGGTAATTTTTGATTTACTCTGATTACTTCAGTGATCTCTTGGTTATTTAGTAGCAAATTGTTTTTTCCATGTGTTTTTATTTCTTACACATTTTTTTCCGTGTAATTGATATCTAGACTCATAGCATTGTGGTTGGAAAATATACTTGATATGATTTCCATTTTCTTAAATTTACTGAGGCTTGATTTGTGACCCAGGATATGATCTATCCTGGAGAATGTTCCATGAGCACTTGAGAAGAAAATGTATTCTATTGTTTTTGAATGGAGTGTCCTATACATATCAAGTCCATCTTGCTTAATGTATCATTTAAAGCTTGTGTTTCCTTATTTATTTTCATTTTGGATGATCTGTCCATTTGTGAAAGTGGGGTGTTAAAGTCCCCTACTATGATGGTGTTACTGTTGATTTCCCCTTTTATGGCTTTTAGCGTTTGTCTTATATATTGAGGTGCTCCTATGTTGGGTGCATAAATATTTACAATTGTTATATCTTCTTTTTGGATTGATCCCTTGATCATTATGTAGTGTCCTCCTTTGTCTCTTGTAATAGTCTTTATTTTAAAGTCTATTTTGTCTGCTATGAGAATTGCTACTCCAGCTTTCTTTTGATTTCCATTTGCACGGAGTATCTTTTTCTATCCCCTTACTTTCACTCTGTATGTGCCCCTAGTCTGAAATTGGTCTCTTGTAGGTAGCATATATACGGGTCTTGTTTTTGTATCCATTCAGCCAGTTTATGTCTTTTGGTTGGCGCATTTAATCCGTTTACATTTAACCTAGTTATTGATATGTATGTTCCAATTACCATATTCTTAATTGTTTTGGGTTTGTTAGTGTAATTCTTTTCCTCCTCCTGTGTTTGCTGCCTAGAGAAGTTCCTTTAGCATTTGTTATAAAGCTGGTTTGGTGGTTCTGAATTCTCTTAGCTTTTGCTTGTCTTTAAAGGTTTTAATTTCTCTGTCAAATCTGAATGAGATCCTTGCTGGATAGAGTAATGTTGGTTGTAGGTTTTTCCCTTTCATCACTTTAAGTATGTCCTGCTGCTCCCTTTGGCTTGCAGAGTGTCTGCTGAAAGATCAACTGGTTACCTTATGGTGATTCCCTTGTATGTTATTTGTTGTTTTCCCCTTGCTGCTTTTAATATTTTTTCTTTGCATTTAATTTTTGATAGTTTGATTAATATGTGTCTTGGTGTGTTTCTCCTTGGATTTATCCTGTATGGGAATCTCTGAGCTTCCTGGACTTGATTGAATATTTCCTTTCCCATGTTAGGGAAGTTTTCAACTGTAATCTCTTCAAATATTTTCTCAGTCCCTTTCTTTTTCTCCTCTTCTTCTGGGACCCCTATAATTCGAATGTTGGTGCATTTAATGTTGTCCCAGAGGTCTCTGAGACTATCCTCAATTCTTTTCATTCTTTTTCTTTATGCTGCTCTGTGGTAGTTATTTCCACTATTTTATCTTCCAGGTCACTTATCCATTCTTCTGTCTCAGTTATTCTGCTCTTGATTCCTTCTAGAAAATTTTTAATTTCATTTATTGTGTTGTTCATCATTGTTTGTTCTTTAGTTCTTCTAGGTCCTTGTTAAATGTTTCTTGTAATTTCTTCATTCTATTTCCAAGACTTTGGATCATCTTTACTATCATTACTCTGAATTCTTTTAAAGGTAGACTCCCTATTTCCCCTTCATTTATTTGGTCTGGTGGGTTTTTACCTTGCTCCTTCATCTGCTGTGTATTTCTCTGTCTTCTCAGTTTGCTTATCTTACTGTGTTTGGGGTCTCATTTTTGGAGGCTGAAGGTTGTTAGTTCCCATTGTTTTTGGTGTCTGCCCCCAGTGTGTAAGTTTGGTTCAGTGGGTTGTGTAGGCTTCCTGGTGGATGGGACTAGTGCCTGTGTTCTGGTGGATGAGGCTGGTTCTTGTCTTTCTGGTGGGCAGGACCACGTCTGGTTGTGTGTTTTGGGGTGTCTGTGACCTTATTATGATTTTCAGCAGCCTCTCTGCTAATGGGTGGGTTTGTGTTCCTGTCTTGCTAGTTGTTTAGCATAAGGTGTCCAGCACTGTCGCTTGCTGGTCGTTGAGTGGAGCTGGGTCTTGGTGTTGAAATGGAGATCATTGGGAGAATCTTTGCTGTTTGGTATTACATGGAGCTGCAAGGTCTCTGGTGGACCAGTGTCCTGAACTCGGCTCTCCCACCTCACAGCCTCGGGCCTGACACCCAGCTGGTGCAACTAGACCCTGTCAGCCACATGGCTGTTGATCCAAAAGAAGAGTAAATTCCAAGTAGGGTGAGCCCAAAAAAATGTTTCTGCCTTATCAGACTGGCTTCTGATCAGGATTTCCAAGCTGCTATAATTCTGAGGCAGTCTCATCTCTGCTCTTCTCCAATCCTTCTGAAAATTATGAACCAGGAACTAGTCTTGGTCTTGGAAGAGAGTATATACTGCTCTTCCTAAAGCTGGGCTGCCTGCACCAGCAGCAGCAACTTCCTCCAGCCCCTCCTGTCCTTATGGTTTTGTACATAATCAATTTTTGTAAATATCCCACGTTTGCATGTAAATGATGTATAATTTCTAGTTTTGGGGTATATATATGCGTGTGTGTGTGTATATATATATATAAATAACATAATTTGATATCTATGTCTAAATCTATGTCTATATCTATATATAATTGAGTTGTTCAAATCCTTGGCATCCTTACTGCTTTTCTTTACTTTAGCAATTCTAGCGAGAGGGTTCTTAAACTCTCCCATTAAAATGCTGGCTTTGACAATTTCTCCTGGTAGTTATGTCAGTTTTTACTATATACATTTTATAAAGTTTGATTACCTGTGTGGAATTTAAAATTTATATCTTCCTTAATATGAAAGCTCTTATCAATGTTATGACCTTCTGTATTTTTAGTAATTTATATTGTCTTCAGGACAATTGTGATTGATGTTGACATAGCTATACTAGACTTTTTGAATAGTCTTTGACTGGTACACATATAGTTTTAATCTTTTCAAATGTCCACTGTCCTTATGTTATCAGTTATGATTTTTGTAATCTAATCTAACCAGAGAGATTAAATTTTTACAATGTGATTATTGATATTTTTGGCTCTACAATCTAAAATATATCTCATTTCAATTTGTATTGTTTTTGAATATATCACTGTTCCTGTTTTTCTCCTTTCTTGTATTAATTAAGGCAACACTAGTTGATGTAATATATAAATCCCAAAGTCTCAGTAGGTCAATATAATAGACGTTTGTCCCCCGTGTAAAGCCTAAAAACAGGTGTTCCTGGTTTGTGGGCTTTCTTCCAAGTAAGGATTGTAAGATTGTGTTTCTATGAATATCTATGACTCAGTGTTACCAGGGAAGGGCAAAAGGCATAGAGAAATTAGGCATGACAGGTGTTTTGAATGAGACTAGGAAGTGGTTCATCATGTCCACCAAACTGACCAGAACTCAGTCACATGGCCACACCTAACTATAAGGGAGGTTAGAAAATGTAATATACCTATTTGTCCAGACATTCCAGTATTTACTAAATATATACCCAGTCTCTATCACATGGGCTGCCTTTTGAATTTCACTCTTCTTCTCATTCGAAATCTTATTCTCTATTTACTTGGAAATTTTGAACACTCTCTCATTTGTTAACCTATTTTTTTTAGGTGTAGAATACAGTATTATTAACTATAATTACGATGTTGTACATTAAATCCCCAGAATTTATTCATCTTATAATTGGCAGTTTGCAACCTTTGATCAACATCAACCCATTTCCCTCACCCTCAGCCTAGTAACCACAACTCTACTGTTTCTATGTGTTCAGCTTTTTAATGTGCCCTTCTCCATCTGATTAATTTCACTTAGCATAATGCTCTCAAGTTTCATCCATGTTTTTGTAAATGGAAGGATTCCCTTCATTTTCATGTGAATGATATTCCGTTGTATATGTGTATATACACGTATGATATGTTCCTTATCCATGTTAATTGATGGGCACTTAGATTGTTTCCACATCTTGGAAATTTTGAATAATGCTGCCATGAACATGGGAGTGCAGATATCTCTTCAGGATCCTCTTTTCCTTTCCTTTGGATATTACCCAGAAATGGGATAGCTGGGTCATATAATAGTTCTATTTTTAATTTTTGAAAAACCTCCATACTGTCTTCTGTAGTGGCTGTACTGATTTTCACTTCAGTGCACAAGAATTCTACGCATTCTCACCAACACTTGTTATCTCTTGTCTTTTTTTTTTTTTTTTGGCAGTACACGGGCCTCTCACTGTTGTGGCCTCTCCCATTGCGGAGCACAGGCTCCAGACGTGCAGCCTCAGTGGCCATGGCTCATGGGCCCAGCCGCTCCATGGCGTGTGGGATCTTCCCAGACTGGGGCACGAACCCGTGTCCCCTGCATTGGCAGGCGGACTCTCAACCACTGTGCCACCAGGGAAGCCCATCTCTTGTCTTTTTGATGATAGCTTTTCTAACAGGTTTGAGGTAATATCTCATTATGGTTTTGATTTGCATTTCCATGATTATTAGTGATATTGAGCACCTTTTCATTTAACGGTTGGCCATTTGTATGTCTTTGGAAAAATATGTATTCAGATCCTCTATCCACTTTTTTAATTCTTTTTCTTTCTATTGAGTCTTATGAGTTTTTTAAATATATTTTGAATATTAAGCCCTTATCAGATTTATGATTTGCACATATTTTCTCCTATTCTTTAGGTTGCATTTTCTTTTTGTTGATTATTTCTTTTTCTGTGCAAAAGCTTTTTAGTCTGTTGTAGTCCCACTTGTTAATTTTTGCTTTTGTTGCTTGTGATTTTGGTGTCATATCCAAAAAATCATTGCCAAGACCAAAGTTAAGGAGTTCTTTGTGAGTGGTGTAAGATAGGGGTCCAATCTTATTCTATTGCATGTGATTATACAGTTTTCCTAGCAGCATTTCTTGAAGAGACAATCCTTTCCCCATTGAATATTCTTGACTCACTTGTCAAATATAGTTAACCACAATATTTGTGAGGGTTTATTTTGGGGTTTTTAATTCTGTTTCATTGGTCTATATATATCTTTTTATTCCTGTACCATACTGCTCTGATTACTATGCCTTTGTAGTATGGTTTGAAATCAGGATGTGTGATGACTCTAGCTTTTTTCTTCTTTCTCAGGATTGCTTTGGCTATTCAATGTCTTGTGGTTCCATAAAACTTGTAGGATTGGTTTTTCTGTTTCTGTAAAAAATGCCATTGCAATTTTGATAGGGATTACAGTGAGTATGCAAGTGGCTTTGGGTAGTATGAACATTTTAACAATATTCTTTCAATGCATAAACATTGGCTGTCTTTCCCTTTGTTATCTTCTTTAATTTCTTTGTTTTTTGAAAATTTCAAATCTTTCTCTCTCTTTTTTTTTTGGCTGTACCACATGGCTTGCATCTTAGTTCCCAGACCAGGAATTGAACCTGGGCCCTCAGCAGTGAAAGCACAAAGTCCTAACCACTGGACCACCAGGGAATTCCCTCAGATCTCTTTAATGAGCCTGAATTACTTCTAGAATTAAGTGCAGAAGCTTCGCCTAGCATGGTAAACTAGTAAACTAACCCAGTCGACCTTGCTAACCCTGTCTCCCAGCATTTCTCTTGATCAAAGAAATGAATGAATAAATGGATAGATGCATAAATATGTTTTCACCAAAGTCTTATAGATTTCAGTATATAGATTTTTCACCTCCTTGGTTAAATGTGTTTCTAGAGATTTTATTGATTTTGATACTATTGTGAATGGAATTGGCTGCTTTATTTCTTTTTCAGATATTTTTTTGGTGGTGTATAAAAGTGCAACTGATTTCAACTGAAATCTGTATGTTGACTTGGTATCCTACCACTTTACTAAATTTGTTGAATAAATCTTAACAGTTTTTTTGTCAAATCTTTAGGATTTTTCATATATAAGATCATACCATGTACAAAGATAATTTTACTTCTTCCTTTCCAGTTTGTGTGTGTGTGTGTGTGTGTGTGTGTGTAAATTGCCTGATTGATCTGGTTAGGACTTCCAGAACTCTGATGAGTAGGAGTGGTGAGAGCAGCCACCCTGGTCTTATTCCTGATCTTTTGGGAAAAGTTGTCGACTTTTCACCACTGAATATAATGTTAGCTGTGGGTTTATCAGATATTTTTGTTGTGTTGGAAGGGCAGCTTTGCTGGGTAAAGTATTCTTGGTTGTCACTTTCTTTCAGCACTTTGAGTACATCATCTTGTTCTCTTTTGCTCTGCAAGGTCTCTGCTTAGAAATCTACTGATGACCTTGTAGGGGTTCCCTTTTATGAGAAAAAAGTTTGTTTCTCTTACTCCTTTGAAAATTACCTCAGTCTTTGATTTTAGATAGTTACAATGTGTCTTAGAGTAGATCATTTTGGATTGAAATTTTGCAGTGGGCTGTTAGCTTCATGAACGTGGATATACAGATCTCTCTCCAGATTTGGAAAGTTCGAGGCCATTCTTTCTTTAAATAAACTTCCTACTCCTTTCTCTCTCTCTCCTCCTTTTGGGCCTCCACAATACATACCTTGTTCCTTTAGTGGTTTCCCGTTAAGTCCTGGAGACTTTGTTCATTCATTTTCATTCTTATTTTCTTTTTGCTCCTCTGGATAATTTCCATTGAGCTGTCTCTGAACTCACTGATTCTTTCTTCTGGTTGGTCAGATCCACTCTTGAAGCTCTCTGTTCATTTTTTCAGTTCAGTTATTGTGTTCTTCTGCTCCAGAAATGTCTGTTCATTTCTTTTTTATATTTCTGTCTCTTTTTTGAACTTACTTTGTTCTTGTATTTTTTTCTTGATGTCATTAAATTATTTATCTGTGTTCCCTTGTAGCTCTCTGAGCATCTTTAGAACAGTTATTTTGAATTCTTTGTTGGGCAGTTTCTAGATCTCCATTTCTTTGCAGCCAGTTACTGAAGGTTAACTGTGTTCCTTTTGTGGATTCATATTCTCCTTTTTCTTCATGATCCATGTAGCCTTGTGTAGGTGTCCGCAGATCTGAAGAAGCAGTCACCTCTTGCAGACTCTATGAACTGAGGTTTAAGAAAAGCTTGGGTAAAGAATAATGGCTGTTGGTTTACTCACCCATAGCTGCACACTTTCCCTTTGGGCACGCACACTTCAGTGGAGACGGGTGATGAGCGTCAGACCTGAGGCATGCAAGTAATATAGCTGGAGGGGCTATCCCTGGGTGTTTGCATGTTGATTGGGCTCCTCCATGGGGGTCTGGCTGGTGTCTTGCACTCACACAGCTGCAGAAGCCTATGCTAGTTGCTGGTGCAGTTTTAGAGTTCTGGCAGGGGTTATTGGGGGTGGGATGGGAGGAGGGAAGCTCTCAGGTGACTGGCATTAGCAAATGTGAATACTTGTGTGGCAAAAGCTGGTGAAATATGCAGCAGTGTGCCACAGCTATATGGCTGTTCTTCAGTTGCAAAATCTGGTGGATTTGTCTGCTGAGTAGGTCACTACAAACTGTGATTGATCCCACTATATGGCTGCTGTTGGTAACCCCTGCTTTTCTGATGTTTTTCTCATGCTGGCCCACTCTTGGCCTTTATCAATTCATTAAATATATTTTAGTTGAATTCTTCTTACTAGCATGTATGGCATCCTGAGGCACTGAACCCAAGCAAGCACGTCCTTGTGTTCCATTTCTGCTTGCAGGTGCCTGCTTTCCTTAGATTTTTGGCTAGTGGGTTGCCCTGCAATATCAGCTCTCTGATCACTTTGAGCAGAGTTGTAAATTAGCCCTTATCCAGTGAGTTTTATTATTGTAGTAAAAATGAGAATGACACCTTTTTCCAGATTTCTACATAGTAAGCAGAAGTCTGAAGTCTCACCTTCATTCTTGAAAGATAGTTTTGTTGTACATAGAAATCTAGGGTGGCAGTTAACTTATCATAGTTCTTTGAAGTTACAATTCTATTTCTTATCGTTTTGAAGATTACTGCTGAGAAATTAGCTGTCAGTATAACCGTTATTATTTGAGGTAATCTTTTCCCTTCGGTTGTTCTTTAAGATTACTTTATTGCTTTTCACATTCTGCAGTTTCATTGTTTTATATCTACTTATAAATTTAATTTTATCTCTCCAGTGAAAATTTCAGAGTTGTGTGTGTTGCATCAACTCTGAAAAACTCTCATCTATTATCTTCTATTTGAATATTACATCTATTTCAATATTCAGTATTGCCAAAGACAATATTGCAATACTGCCTATTCTCTTTGCCTTATAACTTTTCTTTTATAATTTCTTTTCACATATTTTGAGGGATTTTGTAATGCATTTTGGTGATTTCATTAGATTTAACTTTGTTGCACCTAATTTTGCTTTTTAATCTATTCCACTAATTAGACAGAGTTAGAGATATATAAATATAGATGCATACACAGCCTGGGTTGAAACTTAATTGCTCCAGAATGGATTTGCATGTGGGTCAGTCAGTTCAGTCACCTGGGGGTCTACTAACCCAAGATTACTTTAAATTTCCAGTTTGTACTTTTGGAGGCCATACAGGAAGTGTGAATTCTAGCCTCAAGCCTGCTTGCAGGCTTTTAATTGGGAATCTTCATTAGAATCTTTCCCCCATTTCTTCTTTTATACTTAAAATCAAATCCAAAACACAAATATCCCAGTAGCCCCTGAGGTACAGCATTTTTCTTGTATATGTGATGAGTTTATTATCCTTTAGGAAACCTACTTTATGGAGGATTTTTTCTTTTAATGCAGTCTTGCATCTTACTAGGGTCCCAAATTTGTGTACCCTCCATTCTTCATTACTCCAGCCTTCTTTAAACCTCATGACTCTGGAACATCATTTTGTCAGGGAATAATTTCTACTTCAATTTCACTATCCTATACAGATTCATTTTTTTGTTTTTTTTTTCTGCTATGATATTCCCTTATTTTATCCCTAGTTCATTCATATGTCAAAAAATATATTTTTTATTTTTTTAATTTTTTTTAACTTTTTATTTTATATTGGAGTATAGCCGTTTAACAATGTTGTGATAGTTTCAGGTGCATAGCAAAGCGACTCAGCCATACATATACATATATCCATTCTCCCCCAGACCCCCCTCCCATCCTGGCTGTCACATAACATTGAGCAGAGTTCCCTGTGCTATACAGTAGGTCCTTGTTGGTTATCCTTTTTAAATATAGCAGTGTATACATGGACTCCGTTGATGGTGCAGTGGTTAAGACTCCTTGCTTCCACTGCAGGGGACACAGGTTCAATCCCTGGTCAGGGAACTAAGATCCTGCATAGAACATGGCATGGCCAAAAAAATATATATATATTTAAAGATTTTTTTGATGCTGAACTGAGAATGATTTCTCTAAACCTCTAATATCCATATTACCAGTAAAAGAAGCCTCCTTCTCCTTGCTTATTCAAAATTCTACTCATTGTTTGAAGGCGCAGTTCAAATGCTACCTCTTCTATGAATTTCATTCTTTTACCTGTAGTCAGAGTTATTTTTTCTCTATCTTCTAAATAGTACATTTCTCTTAATTGTTTCATTTACAGTTGTCTGCCTTACAGTCAAACTTGTGGTTTATATGTTAATATCTACTTCTGGATAGACTCACTCTTGAAGGCAGGAAGCTATGTTTTACGTCATCTTTCTCTTGGCCAAGAGAATGGCACACATTAAGTATTTAATATATGTTGAATAAGTAAATGATTTGATGAATGAATTAATGAATACAAACATAGATTTGGCATTAGCAGAGGAAATTCAGTTTGGGAGGTATATTGAGCTCCTAATATATGTCATGCATGGTGCTAAGGGCTAAATAAGTCGAAACAAATGAAACAAATTCCTTAAGGAGTGGAGGTGCCCTTTAATTCTCTAACATGGAATGTGTGGTCAAGGGGGTATATGTATGATTTCCTCAGATGAGAAGAGAGTGTATAAAAATATGACTGTGATCAATGAAGCATTCATAATGAATCATAGAAGAAACGAGGACTCTGGAGGGTCATCTCTTCATCGTTGGGACTTATATCATGTATGCCAGTCATACTCCTTTGCAACACATTATTGGTATACGGACTGACCTTACATTGGTATAAGATAGGACAAGGGTCATGCTTGTATGTGCTCACACCTGTGTGTGTGAATGATTTTGTAAGCCAAGAAGAATTGTTATTTTACCATTATCCCAGCATTCAGAAAAACATATTGTGATTGTGGAATGGATTATTTTTGGTTTATAAGAGATATCCAGGAAATATCCTATTTTAGTACATAATGCACTCTTAATAATGTGTATCGAAGTTTATTGTTTAAAGGCCAAATAATAAACTTACATATTGTAAGAGTGGGGGCTGTGGACCCAGGCACAGAGAGCTAAAATGTCCTCATTTATATTTTGTCTTTGACACAGATCTCTATGATTTATCTCTGGAATTTTGAATATGTTCTTGTTTGTTCTATTCACAACTGAACAAGCAGTTGACTGACATAAGCCCAATGAGTGTCTTGTTGATCTACCACTTTTGGCACTCAGAGTGATTTCCATCTTTGTCTCAACTATATTAGGTTTATGAGATCTATACTTCTTGTATCAGAATTTTCATCTACCATTTATTTTTATAAAATAATGAAGACAGAAGGCAATAAAATATTCAAGACACACAAACAGCGCTGTACAAATATGCTGCCCAAATCGTACCACTGTCAGAAACGTTATGTCCTACCTGCACATTTCAGCTTATCAGCTATGCAGAGAAGGCAAATTGAGCTTATGAAACCTAGCTAGGGCTGTTGATGCATAATGTGCAAACGAATGGATTGTATGAAAGTAGAATGAACCAAAGTCAAGGAAGACTGATATCTAGAGTTATGACCCTTAAGTCTCTTCTTTGACTTATATGCATGAAGCAAAGAGTGAGCCTGTACTTTTGGAGCTGTGAATCTCTCTTCAGGAATATACCAAAGATAGTAACTCTCTGAGCGTCTGGAAAGGAAAGTGCTCAAAACTGCATGTCAAGATTGATAAAATAATATTATCATTAATAATAATAATACATCAATAATGTTAACATAAACCCTGCCCCATTCCCCCCTCCCCCACCCACCGCCCCCCACAATGGAATCACGGAGTCCTAACCACTGGACCTCCAGGGAATTCCCAGTGTATGTGTATTCTAAGCAATGTGTTTTCTTTGTGAGAGCCTAGGCAACATTATGGTTCCAGTGGAAAGCTTCTCTCTCTAGTTCTCAGATTCTTCTTTTTTATTGCCTTGTGACTTTCACCTTTCTTATCTCCTTTCTCAATAATCTGTCCTTGGAAAAGGGTGTAAGAGTCACCATTGACACTTTGATTGAACCTAAGTCAGTGCAATACTTCTGCAAAGTAATTTTCCAGTTATTTATAATTACCAAGTAAAAGTATTAGAGGAATTTTTGTTCTCAATAAGCAAAAGAGCAAACATTTGAAAAATTGGGAATAAGTTTATTTGTGCATGAGAGGAGGCTCTTGGTCCCTTGATTTCACACCAAATAAGTGGTTTCTGAGTACCAGCAGCCTTAGGGACAGATGATCCTGGTCAGCTTTCTTCTTCTGTTCCTTGCCTGGCCTCAAACTTCAAAACAATAAGGACCCTGTGACATGGTTTGGATATAGACTTATGGAGAATTTATTCAGCCACCATTCCATATAAATAAAGCTGGGGAAACATGTGGTTTCATGAAGAGTACTAGTCTGTGAATCAAAGTATTTGGGAACCTCTATACTGTTCACCATAGTGGCTGCACCAATTTACATTCCCACCAACAATGTAGGAGGGTTCCCTTTTCTCCATACCCTCTCCAGCATTTATTGTTTGTAGACTTTTTGATGACAGCCATTCTGACTGGTGTGAGGCGATATCTCACTGTAGTTTTGATTTGCATTTCTCTAATAATTAGTGATGTTGAGCATCTTTTCGTGTGCCTCTTGGCCTGTCTTCTTTGGAGAAATGTCTGTATAGGTTTTCTGCCCATTTTTGATTGGGTTGTTTGTTTTTTTGATATTTAGCTGCATGAACTGTTTGTATATTTTGGAGATTAATCCCTTGTTGATCGCATCCTTTGCAAATATTTTCTCCCATTCTGTGGGTTTTCTTTTTATTTTCTTTATGTAGTACAGAGGTTCATTAAAAAACTAAAAACAGAGCTACCATATGATCCAGCAATCCTACTCCTGGGCATATATCCAGAGAAAACCATGGTTCGAAAGGATACATACACACCATCACTGCAGTGCTGTTTACGATAGCCAAGATATGGAAGCAACCTAAATGTCCATCGACAGATGAATGGATAAAGAAGATGTGGTACATATATGCAATGGAATATTAGTCAGCCGTTAAAAAGAGTAAAATAATGCCATTTACAGCAACATGGGTGGACCTAGAGATGATCATACTAAGTGAAGTAAGTCAGTAAGAGGAAGACAAATATCATATGATATCATTTATATGTGGAGTCAAAAAATTATACAAGTGAACTTATTTACACAACAGAAGCAGACTCACAGACTTAGAAAACAAACTTATGGCTGCCAAAGGGGAAAGGTGGGGGGAGGGATAAATTAGGAGTTTGAGATTGACATATACCCACTACCGTATTTAAAATAGGTAGCCAACAAGGACCTACTGTATAGCACAGGGAACTCTGCTCAATATTCTGTAATAACCTAAATGGGAAAAGAATTTGAAAAAGAATAGATATATGTATATATATAAAACTGAATCACTTTGCTGTACACCTGAAACTAACACAACACTGTAAATCAACCATAGTCCAATATAAAATAAAAAATTTTTAAAAAGCACTTGCATTGTAGTTCCTGTTCTGTCATTAAACTAGGATGAGATTTGGGGCAAGTTTTATTCCATCTTTGTGCTTAAGTTTTCTCATGAGTAAATAAATACATAGGACTAAATCAGTGGTTTTACAGCTTGTAGGCACACTAGAATCCAGGAAGCTTTTATATTAATGCCTGAGCTTTGTTCCTGGGTATTCTGATATACTTTGTGTGAGGTGGAGTTTGATCCTCAATACTTTGGAAAAGCTCCTCAGGTGATTCTAATGTGCAGCCAGTGCTGACAACTGCTGGGCAAGGCGATCGCTGAAGTCTTGTCCAGGGAGACAGTGTATCGTAGGTGTTTAAAAGACAAGCTTTGCAGGTAGATGGAGTTGAATGTGAATCCCAGCTCTCTCAATTCCAGGCTAAATAAACCTGGGCAAGTTTTAACTTCAAGTCCCAGTTTCCTTGTCTTTACAGTAAAGATACACTTGCCTCATTGGGTTGTAATAAAGATTGAATATAATACTGGCTAAAAAGTAAATAGCTCAGGACTCTCTACTTAGTAGGCAGTTAACAAATGCTGATAATGAAGAGAATGATTACTATGATAAAGCTGATTATCTCCCCATTTCTCCCCCCAAAAAAAATCCTTTCCTGAGTGTAATATTGGTCCAAGAATAGAAAGTAGAATGATAGAACAAAATAAAGATGAGAAACAGCCCTGCTGAGTTCCACCAAACTTGGTATATCCCACAGCTGCATTTGGTATTGCCAGGGACTGTGTTATAAATGGTGCTAGGCTGACTGGTGACAAAAAAAAGGAAAAATACCAAAAAAAACAAAAACAAAAAAACCCTCATCTTCTGTTGTTCACAAAATTAGGTTCCAGATGGATGAAAGACTTAAATATGATAAAGCAAAACTTGAAATATTTAGAAAAAATAGTAGAATATTGTTATATTGGGGTAGAGTCTTTAAACACAAAAGGATAAATCATAAAGGAAAGGATAAAAAATACTGACTGCTTGGAAATTTAACATTTCTATATTCCAAAAATACTAGAAAGTTAAAAAATATTTACAACACATATAAGAAAGAAAACTATAACACAGGCATATCTCAGAGATACTGTAGGTTCAGTTCCAGATCACTGCAATAAAGTGAATCACAAATTTTTTGGTTTCCCATTGCTTATAAAAGTTATGTTTACACGACAGTGTAGTCTATTAAGTGTGCAATAGCACTATGTCTAAAAAACAATGTATATAACTTAATTAAAAAATAATGCTATTGGGAAAATGGCGCCAATAGAGTCACTTGATGCAGGGTTGCCACAAACCTTCAATTTGTAAAAAATGCAATATCTGTGAAGCACAATAAAACAAGGTATGCCTATAATCAGAATATATTAAAAGTCTAAAAATCAAGAAGCCAAAATAAATAAAGGCAATAGAAAAATGGAGACAGTTTAGGAATTGGCAGCTCATGGAAGTAGAAATAAGCAAATGAAAAGATGTACACCTTTTTATCCTAGAATTACAAAATAAAACGAGATGCAAATTAACATTCATCAGATTGACACATTTTAAAAATCTGACAATTCTATAAACTGCTGGCAGAAATGCATACTACTGTGACAACTTTATGAGAAACCCTAGCTTATAAGTTTGTAAGGGGGCATGATCATGAATAATTCCAGCAACATTTGAATAGACAAAAAGTTTAACCAACCCCAGTATCATCAACAGGAGAAGTGAGAAATGAATTGTGGGAATAATAGAACAGGGTACTATTCAAGAATGAAAATTAATGAGTTAAAGCTGTGTTTGTAAGTATGGATGAATTTCACAATAATCTTTTTTTTTAAAGAAAAAACATTGCAGAAAAACATATGGAGTATGTTACCAAAAATACTTTGAATAGTCTGGTGATAATGTGTAAATTGTGGTAAAAAGAATATGCACCAACTTCAGATTAGTAAATAGTGGAGAGAGAGAACGGTTAAGGAAGGTACGCAGAAGGAATTTCAACTTGCTTCTAATTTTCTGTTTCTTTTTAAAAACGCTTGAAGGAAATGTGATGAAATGTTAAGATTTGCTAATTTGGGATTGTAATCACAGGGTTTTAAAAAATGTTCAACGTAAATATTTCTCTGTGAATAAATTTATAAAATTCTTGTCTGTCTTTTCACCTTGGTGTCCTTATATGCTATTTCTTAAAATCCTTGTACTACTAATAATTGTTTTAATTTGACTGTGTTCTCATACTGTCCCAGGCCCTGTGCTGTGAACACGGTGTGCATTTTCTCACTTCGCCATTATGAGGGAGTTATGACTCCCTCAAAATGACTTCATTTTTTTATTGAAATATAGTTGATTTATATTAGTTTCAGGTGTAGAACATAGTGTTTCAATATTTCTATAGATTATACTTCATTTAAAGTCATTATAAAATATTGGCTGTGTTCCCTGTGCTGTACAATATATCCTTGTAGCTTATTTATTTTATACATAGTACTTTGTACCTTTTAATCCCATGCACCTATCTTGCCTTTCCTCCCTTCCTTCTCCCCACTGGTAACCACTAGCTTGTTCTCTATATCTATGAGTCTATTTCTATTCTGTTATATTCATTTGTTTTAGTTTTCAGATTCTACATAAAAGTGCTAACATACAGTATTTTTCATTCTCTGTCTGACTTGCTTCACTAAGCATAATACCCTCCAGGTCCATCAATGTTGTTGCAAATGGCAAAATTTCTTTCTTTTTTATGGCTGAGTATTGTTGCAGTGTGTGTGTGTGTGTGTGTGTGTGTGTGTGTGTGTGTGTGTGTGTGTGTATTGGGTTGGCCAAAAGGTTTGTTTGTTTTTTCCCGTAATATGGCTCTAGTAGCGCTTAGTTCTCTTTAACTTCATTTGAAACAATTTTGTTAGATTGTATCGTGACAGCTGTCATATCAGTGTGCATTTAAAGAAAAAACTTATCAAAATTGGTGAACTTTTGCGTAGCCATTTTACTATTGAAGATGGAAGAAAAAAGCAACATTTTCGGCCTACTGTGCTGTATTATTTAAAGAAAGGTAAAAACACAACTGAAACACACAAAAAAAGATTTGTGCAGCATATGGAGAAGGTGCTGTGACTGATCGAACGTGTCAAAAGTGGTTTGCAAAGTTTTGTGCTGGAGATTTCTCACTGCACGATGCTCAACAGTCGGGTAGGCCAGTTGAAGTTGTTAGCAATCAAATTGAGACATTAATTGAGAACAATCAACGTTATACCATGAGGTGACATACTCACAATATCCAAGTCAAGCACTGAACATCATTTGCACCAGTGTGATTATGTGAATCGCTTTCATGTTTGGATTCCACATAGGTTAAACGAAAAAAACCTTCTTGACTGTATTTCCGCATGCGATTCTCTAGTTAAATGTAATGAAAACATTGTTTTTAAAGCAAATTGTGATGGGTGATGAAAAGTGGATACTGTACGATGATGTGGAATGGTAGAGATCGTGGTACAAGCAAAATGAACCGTCACCAACAACAGCAAAAACCAGTCTTCATCCAAAGAAGGTGATGTTGTGTATATGGTGGGATTGCAAGGGAGTCCTCTATTATGAACTCCTTCTGGAAAACCAAACGATTAATTCCAACATACTGTTCCCAGTTAGACCAACTGAAAAGCAGCACTCATTGAAGAGCATTCAGAATTAGTCAAGAGAAAACACATAATCTTCCATCAGAATAATGCAAGACTGCATGTTTCTTTGATGACCAGGCAAAAACTGTCACAGCTTTGCTGGGAAATTCGAATTCATCCACCATATTCACCAGACATTGCAACCTTCAGATTTCCATTTATTTTGGTTTTTACAAAATTCTCTTAATGGGAAAAATTCCCATTCCCTAGAAGACTGTAAAAGGCACCTGCAACAGTTCTTTGCTCAAAAAGATAAAAAGTTTTGGGAAGATGGAATTATGAAGTTGCCTGAAAAATGGTAGAAGGCAGTGGAGCAAAACGGTGAATACATTGTTCAATAAAGCTCTTGGTGAAAATGAAAAATGTGGCTTTTATTTTTACTTAAAAACCGAAGGAAACTTTTGGCCAACCCTATAAATAAATAAATAAATAAATAAATATATATATATATATATATATATATAATATCTTCTTTTTCAATTCATCTGTTGATGGACACTCCGGTTCCTTCCAAATCTTGGCTACTGTAAATAATGCTGCTGTGGAGAGACCTTCAAGATGGCGGAAGAGTAAGACGTGGAGATCACCTTCCTACCCACAAATATATCAGAAATACATCTACATGTGGAACAACACCTACAGAACACCTACTGAATGAATACTGGCAAAATACCTCAGACCTCCCAAAAGGCAAGAAACTCCCCACATACCTGGGTAGGGCAAAAGAAGAAAGAAAAAACAGAGACAAAAGAATAGGGGCCTTCCCTGGTGGCGCAGTGGTTGGGAGTCCACCTGCCGATGCAGGGGACGTGGGTTCATGCCTGGGTCTGGGAGGATCCCACGTGCCGCGGAGCGGCTGGGCCCGTGGGCCATGGCCGCTGAGTTTGTGCTTCCGGAGCCTGTGCTCTGCAACAGGAGAGGCCACAACAGTGAGAGGCCCGCGTACTGCAAAAAAAATAATAATAATAAAAAAATAATAGGGATGGGACTTGCACCACTTGGAGGGAGCTGTGAAGGAGGAAAGGTTTCCATACACTAGAAGCCCCTTTGCGGGCGGAGATGGGGGGTAGCGGAGGGGGGAAGCTTTGGAGCCATGGAGGAGAGCGCAGCCACAGGGGTGCAGAGGGCAAAGCGGAGAGATTCCCGCACAGATGATCAGTGCTGACCAGCACTCACGAGCTGAGGCTCAGGCTTCGGTCGGATCGCAGGGAGAGGCCTGGGTTTGGCGGAGTGAACACAGCCTGAAGGGGTTAGTGCACCACGGATAGCCGGGAGGGAGTCCGGGAAAAAGTCTGGAGCTGCCGAAGAGGCAAGAGACTTTTTCTTCCCTCTTTGTTTTCTGGTGCGCGACAGAGCGCTGCTTAAAGGAGCTCCAGAGACGCGCGAGCCGCGGCTAACAGCGCGGACCCCAGAGATAGGCATGAGACTCTAAGGCTGCTGCTGCCGCCACCAAGGAGCCTGTGTGCGGGCACAGGTCACTATCCACACCTCCCCTCCCTGGAGCCTGTGCAGCCCGCCACTGCCAGGGTCCCATGATCCAGGGACAACTTCCCCGGGAGAATGAATGCATGGCGCACCTCAGGCTGGTGCAATGTCATGGTGGCCTCTGCTGCCGCAGGCTCGCCCGGCATCCGCACCCCTCCCTCCCCCCGGCCTGAGTGAGCCAGAGCCCCCGAAGCAGCTGCTCCTTTAACCCCATCCTGTCTGAGTGGGAACAGATGCCCTCAGGCGACCTACATGCAGAGGCGGGGCCAAATCCAAAGCTGAACACCGGGAGCTGTGCGAACAAAGAAGAGAAACGGAAATCTCTCCCAGCAGCCTCAGAAGCAGCGGATTAAATCTCCACAATCAACTTGATGTACCTGCATCTGTGGAATACCTGAATAGACAGCGAATCACCACAAATTTAGGCAGTGGACTTTGGGAGCAACTATATATATAGTTTTTTCCTTTTTCTCTTTGTGAGTGTGTATGTGTATGCTTCTGTGTGTGATTTTGTCTGTATAGGTTTGCTTTTTACCATTTGTCCTAGGGTTCTGTCTGTCTTTTTTTTTTTTTTTTTTTTTTTTTTAGTATAGTTTTTAGCGCTTGTTATCATTGGTGGATTTGTTTCTGGTTTGGTTGCTCTCTTCTTTCTTTTTTTTTATTTTGAATAATTATTTTAATAACTCTATTTTCTTTTATTTTTCTTTC
Source organism: Tursiops truncatus (assembly GCF_011762595.2). Lineage (NCBI taxonomy): Eukaryota > Metazoa > Chordata > Mammalia > Artiodactyla > Delphinidae > Tursiops > Tursiops truncatus. Next base: position 67,062,476 of record NC_047046.1, read on the forward strand.
TTTCATTTTTTTCTCTCCTTTATTTTGAGCTGTGTGGATGATAGGGTCTTGGTATTCCAGCCAGGAGTCAGGCCTGTGCCTCTGAGGTGGGAGAGCCAACTTCAAGACATTGGTCCACCAGAGACATCCCGGCTCCTCATGATATCAAATGGCAAAAATCTCCCAGAGATCTCCATCTCAGCACCAAGGCCCAGCTCCACTCAAAGACCAGCAAGCTCCAGTGCTGGACACCGTATGCCAAACACTAGCAAGACAGGAACACAACCTCACCCACAGCAGAGAGGCTGCCTAAAATCATAATAAGGCCACAGACACCCCAAAACACACAACCGGACATGGTGCTGCCCACCAGAAAGACAAGATCTAGCCTCATCCACCAGAACACAGGCACTAGTCCCCTCCATCAGGAAGCCTACACAACCCACTGAACCAACTTTAGCCACTGGGGACAGACAACAAAAACAACGGGGACTACGAGCCTGCAGCCTGCAAAAAGGAGACCCCAAACACAGTAAGATAAGCAAAATGAGAAGACAGAAAAACACACAGCAGATGAAGGAGCAAGATAAAAACCCACCAGACCTAACAAATGAAGAGGAAATAGGCAGTCTACCTGAAAAAGAATTCAGAATAATGATAGTAAAGATGATCCAAAATCTTGGAAATAGAATGGATAAAATACAAGAAACGTTTAACAAGGAGCTAGAGGAACTAAAGAGCAAATAAACAATGATGAACAACACAATAAATGAAATTTGAAATTCTCTAGAAGGAATCAATAGCAGAATAACTGAGGCAGAGAAACAGTAAGTGACTTGAAAGATAAAATAGTGGAAATAACTACTGCAGACCAGAATAAAAAAAAAAAAGAATGAAAAGAATTGAGGACAGTCTCAGAGACCTCAGGAACAACAATAAAAGCACCAAAATTTGAATTATAGGGGTCCCAGAAAAAGAAGAGAAAAAGAAGAGGACTGAGAAAATATTTGTAGAGATTATAGTTGAAAACTTCCCTAATATGGGAAATGAAGTAGTCAGTCAGGTCCAGGAAGCACAGAGAGACCCATACAGGATAAATGCAAGGAGAAAAATGCCAAGACACATATTAATCAAACTATCAAAAATTAAATACAAAAAAATATTAAAAGCAGCGAGGGAAAAGCACCAAATAACATACAAGGGAATCCCCATAAGGTTAACAACTAATCTTTCAGCAGAAACTCTGCAAGCCAGAAGGGAGTGGCAGGACATATTTAAAGTGATGAAAGGGAAAAATCTACAACCAAGATTACTCTACCAGGCAAGAATCTCGTTCAGATTTGATTGAGAAATTAAAACCTTTACAGACAAGCAAAAGCTAAGAGAATTCAGCACCACCAAACCAGCTTTACAACAAATGCTAAAGGAACTTTTCTAGGCAAGAAACACAAGAGAAGGAAAAGACTTACAATAACAAACCCAAAATAATTAAGAAAATGATAATACGAACATACATATCGATAACTACCTTAAATGTAAATGGATTAAATGCTCCAACCAAAAGACATAGATTGGCTGAATGGATACAAAAACAAGACCCGTATATATGCTGTCTACAAGAGACCCACTTCATACCTAGGGACACATACAGACTGAAAGGGAGGGGATGGAAAAAGATATTCCATGCGAACAAAATCAAAAGAAAGCTGGAATAGCAATTCTCATATCAGACAAAATAGACTTTAAAATAAGGACTATTAGAAGAGACAAAGAAGGGCACAACATAATGATCAAGGGATCCATCCAAGAAGAAGATATAACACTTGTAAAAATTTATGCACCCAACATAGGAGCACCTCAATACATAAGGCAAATGCTAACAGCCATAAAAGGGGAAATTGACAGTAACACATTCATAGTAGGGGACTCTAACACCCCACTTTGACAAATGGACAGATCATCCAAAATGAAAATAAGCAAACACAAGCTTTAAATGATACATTAAACAAGATGGACTTAATTGATACTTATAGGACACTCCATCCCAAAACAACAGAATACACTTTCTTCTCAAGTGCTCATGGAACATTCTCCAGGATAGATAATATCTTGGTTAACAAATCAAGCCTTCGTCAATTTAAGCAAACTGAAATCATACCAAGTATCTCTTCCGACCACAACGCTATGAGACTAGATATCAATTACAGGAAAACATCTCTAAAAAATACAAACACATGGAGGCTAAACAATACTCTACTTAATAACCAAGAGATCACTGAAGAAATCAAAGAGGAAACCAAAAAATACCCAGAAACAAATGACAATAAAGCGTGACAACCGAAAACCTACAGGATGCAGCAAAAGCATTTCTAAGTGGGAAGTTTATAGCAATACAATCCTACCTTAAGAAACAAGAAACATCTCAAATAAACAACCTAACTTTACACCTAAAGCAATTAGTGGAAGAAGAACAGAAAACCCCAAAGTTAGCAGAAGGAAAGAAATCATAAAGATCAGATCAGAAATAAAAGAAAAAGAAATGAAGGAAACAATAGCAGAGATCAATAAAACTAAAAGCTGGTTCTTTGAGAAGATAAACACAATTGATAAACCAGTAGCTGGACTCATCAAGACAAAAAGGGAGAAGACTCAAATGAATAGAATTAGAAATGAAAAAGGAGAAGTAACAATTGACACTGCAGAAATACAAAGGATCATGAGAGATTACTACAAGCAACTATAAGCCAATAAAATGGACAACCTGGAAGAAATAACAAATTCGTAGAATAGCACAACCTTCCGAGGCTAAACCAGGAAGAAATAGAAAATGTAAACAGACCAATCACAAACACTGAAATTGAGACTGTGATTAAAAATCTTCTAACAAACTAAAACCCAGGACCAGATGGCTTCACAGGCGAATTCTATTAAACATTTAGAGGAGAGCTAACACCTATCCTTCTCAAACTCTTCCAAAAGATGGCAGAGGAAGGAACACTCCCAAACTCATTCTGTGAGGCCACCATCACTCTGATACCAACACAAAGATCTCACAAAGAAAGAAAACTACAGGCCAATATCCCTGATGAACATAGATGCAAAAATCCTCCACAAAATACTAGCAAACAGAATCCAGCAGAACATTAAAAGAATCATACAACAGGATCAAGTGGGGTTTATCCCAGGAATGCAAGGATTCTTCAATATACACAAATCAATTAATATGATAAACCATATTAACAAATTGAAGAATAAAACCATATCATCATTTCAATAGATGCAGAAATATCTTTTGACAAAATTCAACTCCCATTTTTGATAAAAACCCTTCAGAAAGTAGGCATAGAGAGAACTTACCTCAACATAATAAAGGCCATACATGAGAAACCACAACCAACATCGTTGTCAATGGTGGAAAACTGAAACCATTTCCACTAAGATCAGGAAGAAGGTAAGGTTGCCCACTCTCACCACTATTGTTCAACGTAGTTTTGGAAGTTTTAACCACAGCAATCAGGGAAGAAAAAGAAATAAAAGTAATCCAAATCGGAAAAGAAGAAGTAATGTTGTCACTGTTTGCAGATGACATGATACTATACATAGAGAATCCTAGAGATGCTACCAGAAAACTTCTAGGGCTAATCAATGAATTTGGTAGAGTAGCAGGATACAAAATTAATGCACAGAAATCTCTTGCATTCCTATGCACTAATGATGAATATTCTGAAAGAGAAATTAAGGAAACACTCCCATTTACCATTGCAACAAAAATAATAAAATAACTAGGAATAAACGTACTTATGGGGACAAAAGACCTGTATGCAGAAAACTATAAGCCACTGATGAAAGAAATTAAAGATGATACAAACAGACGGAGAGATATGCCATGTTGTTGGACTGGAAGAATCAACATTGTGAAAATGACTATACTACCCAAAACAATCTGCAGATTCAATGCAATTCCTATCAAAGTACCAGCGGCATTTTTCACAGAATTAGAACAAAAAATTTCACAATTTGTATGGAAACACAAAGACCCCGAATAGCCAAAGCAATCTTGAGAAAGAAAAACAGAGCTGGAGGAATCAGGCTCCCTGACTTCAGACTATACTAAAAAGCTTCAGTAATCAAGACAGTATGGTACTGGCACAAAAACAGAAATATAGATCAATGGAACAGGAGAGAAAGCCCAGAGATAAACCTACACACATATGGTCACCTTATTTTTATTAAAGGAGGCAAGAATATACAATGGAGAAAAGACAGCCTCTTCAGTAAGTGGTGCTGGGAAAACTGGACAGATACGTGTAAAAGAATGAAGTTAGAACACTCCCTAACACCATACACAAAAATAGACTCAAAGTAGATTAAAGACCTAAATGTAAGGCCAGACACTATAAAACTCTTAGAGGAAAACATAGGCAGAACACTCTGTGACATAAATCACAGCAAGATCCTTTTTGACCCACCTCCTAAAAAAATGGTAATAAAAACAAAAATAAACAAATGGGACCTAAAGACACTTAAAAGCTTTTGCACAGCAAAGGAAACCATAAGATGAAAAGACAGCCCTCAGGATGGGAGAAAATATTTGCAAATGAAGCAACTGACAAAGGGTTAATCTCCAAAATTACAAGCAGCTCATGCAGCTCAATATCAAAAAAACGAACAACCCAATCCAAAAATGGGCAGAAGACCTAAATAGACATTTCTCCAAACAAGATATACAGATTGCCACCAAACACATGAATAGATGCTCAACATCATTAATCATTAGAGAAATGCAAATCAAAACTACAATGAGGTATCACCTTACACAGGTCAGAATGGCCATCATCAAAAAATCTACAAACAGTAAATCCTGGAGAGGGTGTGGAAATAAGGGAACCCTCTTGCACTGTTGGTGGGAATGTAAATTGATACAGCCACTATGGAGAACAGAATGGAGGTTCCTTAAAACACTAAAAGTAGAACTATGATACCACCCAGCAATCCCACTACTCGGCATATACCCTGAGAAAACCATGATTCAAAAAGAGTCATGTACCACAGTGTTCATTGTAGTTCGTTTTACAATAGCCAGGACATGGAAGCAACCTAAGTGTCCATCAACAGATGAATGGGTAAAGAAGATGTGGCACATATATACAATGGAATATTAGCCATAAAAAGAAACGAAATTGAGTTAATTGTAGTGAAGTGGATGGACCTGGAGTCTGTCATATAGAGTCAACTAAGTCAGAAATAGAAAAACAAATACCATATGCTAACACACATATATGGAATCTAAAAAAAAAAAAAAAGTGGTCATGAAGAACCAAGGGCAGTGTGGGAATAAAGACGCAGACCTACTGGAGAATGGACTTGAGGATACGGGGAGGGGGAAGGGTAAGGTGGGACAAAGTGAGAGAGTGACATGGACATATATACACCACCAAATATAAAATCGATAGCTAGTGGGAAGGAGCCGTGTAACACAGGGAGATCAGCTTGATGCTTTGTGACCACCTAGAGGGGTGGGATAGGGAGGGTGGGAGGTAGGGAGATGCAAGAGGGAACAGATATGGTGGTATATGTATATGCATAGCTGATTCACTTTGTTATAAAGCAGAAACTAACACCCCATTGTAAAGCAATTATACTCCAATAAAGATGTTAAAATAATTAAAAAATTAAATTAAAAAAATTAAAATTAAATAAAACGGAGTCAGAAAGCCCTGAAGGGAAAGCTCTCATGCATGTACCACTGGTGGCTGCCTGCATAACCAGCAGGAAGTAGAACAATAAAAATTATTTTAACAAGGAAAAAAAAAATGCTGTGAACTTTGGGATGCGTGTATCTTTTCAAATTAGTGTTTTCATTTTCTTTGGATATATGCCCAGGAGTGGAATTGCTGGGTCATATGGTAGTTCTATTTGTAGTTTGTTAAGTAAGCTCCATACTGTTTTCCATAGTGACTGCACTAGTTTACAGTGTCACCAGCAGTGTAGATTGTTATCGTTTTTGGCAGCTGAGGAAAATGAGGCTCAGGGGAGTGATATAACCTCCCGTGATCACAGTCTGTGATGGCAAGTTGGCAGTGGGACTCCAGAGACCATGTTATTAACCACCACACTTTGGGAAGGTTGTAACTACTTGAGTGTACAACAGAAATGTTTATCACGTAAGGTCATTTTGCTTTGTCATTGTTGGAAAAAAAAGTGAAATGAATACGGTGAATGGTTTGTATGATGTGGCTCCAGTAGGGAGACTTAGACGTGTTCAAGTGTAGAGAGAAGAATGTAGTCAGAACCTGGAGGCTTCCCAGATAAGCTCATGCCTAATTTTTCTGAGTCCCTTATATTCCATGAATTGCATGAATGTCCTATAATGTCAATTCCAATACCTAGCCTCCTCTTCCTCCATAAAAAGGTTTTCTTCATACATGCTGAAGGCCAGTCTCTAAAAAAGGCCAGCCTAAAGCAGGGCAAGGAGATTATTGTTGACCAAATGACAAACTTCTGTGTCTCATCAAAAGGAAGTTGCGGGCTTCCCTGGTGGCGCAGTGGTTGAGAGTCCGCCTGCCGATGCAGGGCACACGGGTTCGTGCCCCGGTCCGGGAAGATCCCACATGCTGCGGAGCGGCTAGGCCCGTGAGCCATGGCCGCTGGGCCTGCGCGTCCGGAGCGTGTGCTCCGCAACGGGAAAGGCCACAGCAGTGAGAGGCCCGCGTACCGCAAAAAAAAAAAAAAAAAACCAGAACCAAAACAAAACAAAAGGAAGTTGTACCTTTAACTCGTAAATCTATTAAACTAAGAAATATCAGCTCTCCAGAAGTTAAGATAAAATATTAGTAACTAAGTAGTAAGAAAACTCAGTTTTTGTCTCTGGTATGAGAAGTGCAGGTCGAATATATGAGCACTATAATTGATTTTACTTTTTGTTTTTAATTACCACAAGGTTCATTGCAGTCCCAAGTCAACAAAGATTTGCCTTTCATTTATCAGAATTGCAGTAGTAATTAGCATTTTGACCTAGTAACATTGGAATTGTTCAACAGTTGTGAATAGCAGACACCCAGACCACAGAATCTGACATATTCTGAGGAATAACCTCAGCATCCCACCTAGATGATAAATGTACTAGGTGTGGGAAAAGAGAGAGGAAAGAGAAGAGGTTGGAGCTTTAGTTACTTCTTCAGTAGCCATAAGGCCAGGGAACATTTTATGCATATTTTCTTGGAAATTGAAGCTTCTAGTACCTACCACATCATTCCCCTAAGCCTCATGTTTCACTCAAGGGTCTTCTACTTGAGGAACCCTCTCCACAGTATCACACTTCAACAGGTAAGTGATACAGGATGGATGGGTTTGCAGTCAAGAACTTGGCTTAGAATGTACTGGACCTCAGAATACCTGGCTCTGCCCCTCTTGTTTCCCCCTTTCAGGCCCACCAAGTTTCGATGATACACAGACATTCACCCTCGCTGGGTATGGGGGGGGATGTCTCCTTTTGTTCGAGAGGGCTGCAGTGTTCCAGGGCTGTTTGTGATTACATGGCCGTGTCTTTGTAATTCAAGGAGGGACTATTAAACAGCCAGAACCCACTCTCTGCAACCAGCTTTATCAGTAGTAAAGGCTGACGTTTTGATCTCCATTTGCTTGTTGCCTATCTTTTTTTATTTTTTTCAATTCTAAACTCAAGAGGAGGAGAAAGGGAGTTATTTATTTGCCCCCCCTAAAATCTTGACACGGTATCATGGGGGAGATAAATGAGAAGGCAGAAAGGAAAAGCGGATCAGTGCCAAAGCTATAGCATAGTCGTACACTCAGTGCTGGGGAGGGCTGTGGATAGGAATGAAGCCAAAATAATTAAAGAAAATTCATGTTATTTTAAAATGGCTTACTGAAGGAAATAATAGTAGCAGGAAAGTCAATAAAGCACATGATGCAGAATAAAAAGCAATGAAGTCTGGGGTAAAGACAGGCACTGTTGTATTCAACAGAAGGAATCATGGGACTAATAACAATTATGTACTTTTTATTATAAAAACAAATGAAATGTTTCCAATTGAAGCCGCTGATCCCAATAACTTGGAGTGCTTGAGAATCCTAACAAACATTCGCACTTTTTTTTTTTTTTAAAGTCAGTTCAATGCTTGTGGTATATTAACAGTATAAGTACAGTAATACCTGCTGGGAGGAGAAGTCACCCCAGAATTATAACACCAATTATGTCTTCGGAAACATGTAAGCAGTTTTCTCTCCGGATCATTGCTGAAAGGAGGGTGCGTTTTCTTAATTGCTGGAGAGTCAAATCAGGACATTGGATAGAGCTCTTTGTTTTTTCCTCTGAGGGCTCGAAAAGGAAGAACATACTTCAGAACTTCATCAACAGTGTCAGCATGGTAGGAAAATACAAAGCAATTCTATGTGTAGAAGACTAATCTTAACTCATTCTTCCTGCATCAGACCTGTGGTTCCCAAAGACAGGGCTCCGGGAAGGCCACTTAAGAAGGAGCTATCATTACATTGCCTGTTGCCAACCACTCCTGGCTAAGGTTACTCTTTTCCTTTTCCTTTTTTTAATGTCCTGGGAAAACTGTACGTTTCCTGGGACAGCACATTGTCCCCACTGTACCTTTTCCTCTCCAGTCTGCTCATCCATATCTCTTAATTGGCCTGAATTCCCTGATTGCATTGAACAAAATAAGCCTCCCTTTCTCTTCGGTTGTGTGACAACCATTTATGCTTTGGGTATCATTCTTCAGATAAGACAGACCTTCAACACAAGCAACACATTTTTCTACCTTGGTATTCCAGGTCGAAAGGCTGTACCTCATTCGATCTGACCCCACTGCAAAACGCACTAATAAAAGAGTTCCAAGCCCTTTGTCATTTGTCAGTGAACAGGAATCAAGGTCTTGAATGGGGATTTAACCTGTAGAATGGGTACCATTTTGTGGAGACTGTGCTGAAAGATCTTGGCACTGAAGGTAACAGAGCCCGGCAGCATCAAGGTGTCAGGAGGGAGCGATGAGACGCTAAGAGGAGGAGAACAGGTTCTCTTTGGAATTTTCTCCGCCTCTTGTCCTCTGCCTGAAATGGTACTTTCATTTTTTCTTTCTGGTAGGTTCTTACTCTTCAAGGCCCAGCTTAAGCGTTATCTCTTCTGGAGAGTCATCTTTATTGCCTCTTTGTCCTCTGATTTCCTCCTCTCCTCCCTTTGTCCTCTTTCCCCACCTCAGTAAAGGTAACACCTACATCCTCTGGGCTGAGGTAGTTGGGTGCACGTGTCCCCATGCTGACACGTGCCTCACGCTGGATTAAAGGATTCCGGGCATCTGTCCGTTATCCCTCACCAGAGTGTGAGAGCCTTGAGAGCAGAGATCATGGCTTCCTTTCCTTTTTATTCTTAGAGATTGTTAGGAATCTAGTACATATGCAATGCAAGTAGGAATGAATGAATGAATGAATGAACAACATTTTGCCTTGGGTCATCTGTGAAAACACTGCTATCTAATTAAATGGTGTGGCAAGTAACTCTACCAAATAATCTCCAGGAAACTACCTCTAATGCCTTTCCCACTTGCCCATACCAAAACCTTGGGAATCATTTAATTCCTCTCTCCCACCGAATCTCCTCCTGTTGCTCCAGTCCCCCTTCCCTTATAGCAGTGTCTTCCATCCGACTGGTATTCTACTTGGCAGCAGGACTGTGCTTGTCCACAGCTCATCCCAGCCCCTTCCCACCCCACCATTCAAATAGTTGTTTTATACCAAAAGTAAAATGGACGTGGTTACAGAGGTAACTTTAGGACTCACTTGCTGTTAGAGGCACATGATATATGACAATATGTTAAAATTATCTGAGTTGTTAGGGATGATAATATAATAAATTGGAAAGAAGTGTGCATGTGGGCCCCTTATTGTTCATGATAACAGCAGAAACTCAAAAACAGACTCCCCTATGTAACTGAGGAGAAGGTTTTACAAGATTAAAACGTTCCAAGTGCCGTTAGCTCTGACAGTGGCATAAAATAATTTCCCACAAGGAACAGAAATAAAATGAGATCTAATAACAAGGGCCCATACATGGTTCCATGATGGGAAGATGAAAGATGCAACCATTGCAGAAAGGATGGACCTGACACGCAGAGGTGCCATGCAGTTCACAAAATCCTGCATGGGTGTAAGTCTCTGCCTGATACTTGAGTAACACAAAGATCTCATTTTAACTGGTTTTAGCTTATGTTTCCCCCTGGCCTTTCTGTTTCTATTTCTTACTGGAAGCAAATAACCTAATATCAACTCTTGATATATATAATGGTTTTAACTTGCACTCCTGAAGCTGAGTTGCAGGACCTGGTGAATCAGACAACATTTCACATTCTGCTGTAAAAACAATTCTTGGTATTTCTCTTATTTCCTGTGCCTTAGAGAGCTCAGCAGGGTGCTGAATTGCAGTAGATATACAAAGGTATTTGCAAACTTAGCATTGATTAATCTTGATATTTCCTGCAAGGTGAATATGGAGGTTGTTTTTGCAGTACAGACTTCTCCAGGAGAGTTTGACTTCTAACATCTCTGATGGGTAATCTAACTGGGTTTAGAAGGTTGGATGAAGCTTGTTTGGGAAGAATGAAAGGAGCACAGAGGCCTAAGGGAGCCGCTGTTTGTTTACCTATAACTCACTTTATTTCAAAGACTCTTAAGCCAATGCCAGTTCCTGAGATTACATCAATGTTTTTGACATATAAATAGAAACATTAATAAATCACTAATTTGATACATTCTCAATAACTTTTCCTAACAGTAAACTCGGTGGTTTCATGCTTTCTTCCAAATTAAACAATTCCAGTTTAGTCTCTTTTCATCTTTGGTAATCCTCCTTGCTAATATATCTGGTCTTTTTAATATCAATTTATGTTTTTCAAGAAATAGAGGACATCTGATAATCATCAGGAACCAAATGGTAGATTGGATGGAAACCATAATGTCTACACCTCTGATAATTACACCCTGGGATCCTCACAAAGAAATTCCCAAATATCAAAGCCTAGAAGAGGAGAACATTCTTCAGTCTTATCATCTACAATAAATGGATCTTACAGTATTCACTGGGAGAACATTTGAATACACCATTGGAAAATGAAGAATTTGGACATTGTAGACCAGATGACAGAAGAGTATCTTTTAAAATGCATTCCATTAACTAAGTTTAGTGCAATATTGATAACCCTCTACTGAGAAGCAATTAAAATAGCAAACTATTGTATTCTAAGGAATTCTTCTAAAAGGCGTACATATGGAAAGCCTGGGTGTGAATATGCATGCTTGGTGCTTGGAGAGAATGCCATCATTTGAGTTTTCTTCTTCCTGAAGTTGCTCTATTAACAGTATTCACCAGAATGTTCCCTTTGCTCAAAGTAATTAGAACTGTCATTTCAGGAGGAAACATCACACCTGGTACATTATATACACAATGAGGAGAGACAAATATATTCAATACTACTACTCCCTCAGTAATGGGGCCTCTCTATTTTACCGTCTAAAACAGAAAGGAATATTTGTGTTCAGTCTTACCAGAAGACACCAGAGTCTTCATTTGTTAACTAGTTTATATAATCAAGTGAGAGATTAGAGATGGCCACAAGAGACTTGTATTTTAAATAGCTTCCAGTCCCTGAGCCATAGAGGGTGATACCGTGAACCAAACCAAAGACTGAGATATGCCTTATAACACTCTCACTCCAAACCGGGAGATGTGAATCTAGGAGTCACAGCCGCAGAGACATTCTACCTCTGCTGCTGCTGATAAACCCAGATGTCACACCAAGAAAGGTGACAACAGAGACCTCAGTGGCACCTACCTGTAGAGGTTGGTAAGGTCCCGGTGTTCACAGTCTATCTACTCCTCCATAAACAACGCGAGATGTTTTATGCTAGCAGCAGAGTAATGACGCTAAGAGACTGAATGATGAAATGCCAGTCTGCCAGCCAGAGTACGTTTGTTTTCTGCTTGAAAAAGCCACTTTCATGTTGTATGACAGCTTTCCTAACTGCAAATAGCTCAGAAAATGACAGAGAGTGAATGAGAATAAGTGATTGTAAACTGGCAAACAACTATTTGCTACTATTTGAACTACTATTAAGCTGTTCATTCAATTTCTAGTCAGAAGCCATCACTCAGCTGTGGAACCAGAATGTAAGCATTATTTATTCGGTGGCATTGCAATGCCATCTAATCTTGAGGAAAATCTTGGAGGCAAAAATCAGAATATCCAAAACTTGCCTTGACATTTAGTGGCAAAATACAGTGCTTAACCATAGCTCTTTACTTCTCTGTATTCTTTTTCTCATTGTTATTACCGAAATGCTTGAATTCCATTCTCATTCCAGTGTTACACCCTCAGTAATATGATTTTTTTTTCTCACTAGCTGTCTGGCCGGGTATTGTTAGCACTAGGCAAAGCTGAGGTTTTGTAAGCCGTGCATGGGCTAGACCTGTCTTCCTGGAGTACCATTAATTTCTATTGGGAATATGCTTTCACAGCTTGCATGTTCTCTAGGACAGAGTTGTTCCGCACTGAAGAAGAACGAGGAGTTACCAAAAACTGAGGTCAGCTACTAGGTGCCCTGTATATTTTGTGTTATTTAAACTTCTTAACGATCTTAATGACATAAGTAGTTTGCCTCTGTTAGAAAGAAGTTGAGGCTTATCTAGGTTAAATGATTTATCAGAGAGTTAGAATTTGACCCCCAAGTCTGACTGATCCTAAGGCCACCCTATCACGTTGCTTCTCATAGGAAGCTCTTGGTGGTATGGCCTCTTCCACTGGAACGAAAGTGATTCAAATCTTCAAAGGGAGTCAGTTAGCACTTACTGTGTACACAGGTGTACATTTGAAATAATGGGGCAAGTAATTTTCAGGCAACTGTTCCAGAGTTAGAGTTTCACATGAGAGTTAGCTTTTTGCTTGTGAATTTGGGAAAATTATGTTTTTAATAGTCTAAGGATATTGACCACATTGAAAGCATCTTTTAGGGCATCTTCTAAGACTGCCTTCAGACCTGGAGTCATAGGCTTCTGTTTGTTTGCCTCCTTGGTTATTTGTTAGCTTGTTTTTAATGTTAACTGTTTTTTCCCAACTTCTTATCCTCTAAAAGTGTACTTGGTGTTTGATAACAAACCATGTTAATTTGGAGTCAAGTTTAGTGTTAGTGAATAGATCAAGTTATTTCATGTCATTTTGTGTCTAAAAAGAATTGATCCTACAGTAAATGGATGTGAGTAAGTGCACCTCATAAAATGAAATGTTTGAGTATTTATAACACTGTCATAATGGTTTCCTAAGGGTGTTAGAAGAAAAAAATCTTTCTGGAGGATGTTTTGGCAATATGTATCAAGAGCTCTAAAATTTTCTATTTTGGTCCAAAAATTTCACTTCTAAAAAAACTTAGACTAAAGAAGTAATCAAAGATGTATGCTAGGATTTTTTTTCTGGGGCACTCATCAATGTGTTATTTAAAAGATACAAGAATCAATATAACTAACATGGGGAAATAATCAAATTACTATACAACTCTAAGATAGAATACAAAAGCCTTCATTTAAAACATTGTTATAGAATAATATGTAATGCTTCAATAAATATTCACAACATATTGATAAATTATTTTTTCAAATATATTAAGCACAGTTACATTTGATATGAATATTATTCTTTATACATATGATGTACAGGTACATTGTTTGTGCACCAAAAGGTATCAGTGATTTTGGGTGGCTATTTTTCTTCTCTCCAAGTTTCTTATAGTACATAATATTAATTTTGTAATGAGAGTATTTTAAAACCTATTAAAAGTGCTGGATTTAGTCTATACTTATACTTTATAAATTATAGTAGGTTAATCACTTGGTTTAACTAATGGAAATTTAACGTAGCCTTTTTCAAAAATACAGCCTTCACAGACTAGGAGAAAGTATTTGCAAAAGACATCTGATACAGGACTGTTATCCAAAATGTGCATAGAACTCTTAAAACTCAGCAATAAGACTGAACAACCCAATTAAATGGGCAAAAGACCTGAATAGACATCTCACTAAAGAATATACAGAGATGGGAAGTAAGCACATGAAAAGATGTTCAACATCATATGTCATTAAGGAATCGCAAATTAAAACAACAGTGAGAAACCACTGTATACCTATTAGAATGGCCAAAATCTAAAACTGACAACACCAAGTCCTGGTGAGGATGTGGAGCAATAGGAACTCTCCTTAATTGCTTGTGGGAATGCAGAATAGTTCAGCCAACTTGGAAGAGTTTGGCAGTGTTTTACAAAATTAAACGTACTCATACCATATAATCTAGCAATAGTTCTTCTTGGTATTTACCTAAGTGAATTGAAACTTACTGGCACACAAAAGCCTCCATGCTGATGTTTATAGCCGCTTTATTCATAATTTTCCAGACTTGGAACCAACCAACCTGTATGTCAGTAGGTGAGTGGTACGTCCAGGCAATGGAATATTATTTAGCGATACAGAGAAATGAGCTATCAAGTCAGGAAAAGACACAGACAAACCTTAAGCACATATTACTAAGTGAAAGAAGAAGCCAATCTGAAAAGCCTACATAGTGTGTGATTCCACCTATATGACATTCTGGAAAAGGCAAAACTATGGCAGTGGAAAGATACATGGTTTCTAGGGTCTAGAAGGGAAAACAGATGAATAGACAAAGCACAGGGGATTTTTAAGACAGTGGAACTATTCTGTATGAAATTATCATGGTGGATACATGTCATTATACATTCATTGAAACCGTAGAATATACAACACCAAGAGTGAACCCTAATGAGACTTTGACTTTGGGTTATGATGATGTGTTAATGGAGGTTCCATTGTAACAGATGTGGTGTTCTTGTGTTGATAATGGAGGAGGCTTTGCATGAGTGGGGACGGGGGCTATATAGGAACTCTCTGTGCTTTCTACCCAACTTCACTGTGAACCTGAAAATGCTCTAAAATAAGCTTTATTAATAAAAAACATACAGCCTTAAACTTGCTGTCTGTAGCAACTTACACCCAAAAAGGAAAGGAAATACTGCTGATACTCTGGAGAGTTAGCTGATTGAATCTCTGAAAAATCTCTACATGGGTTTGGGGGAAAAGCTATGAGTTTAAAGCGGAAGTTGCGAGCATTTTCTGTAAGGGGCCACACAGTAATATTTCTGGCTTTGCCTGCCACATGGTCTCTGACACAGCTGCTCAGCTCAGTAGCATGGAAGAGGCCGTAGAAAAGATTCAGACAAACAGGTGTGGCTGTATTCTCATGAAACTTTATTGTCCAAAACAGGTAATTTGCTGACCCTTGATGTAAAGCAAGGAATGGGATATATGGTAGCATGGCAAGCATGAGGTAGGTGTGTACCAAAGCTTTGAAGTGGGAAGAGGAGCTCAGGAGCTCTGCCAATGGTGAGGTTGTTGGGGGCTAGAAGGAAAGATGGAGAAGGAAATTTTGTCTGGTATAGAAGTAGAACAGCTCTCCCCTGCAGTTCCTTGGGTCTGCAAACAGTTGTGTTAGTTTACAGGAAATTGCAAAGAAGTATTAGTTCTCCCTAATAGTACCTTCAGAAATGCTATTTGTTTTCTAGGAACTAGCTAATCCCTCAAAGAAAAAAAAAGTGGTTGAAAATGGTAAGAGGTAACAAAACTATTCTTTCACTGTCTTAGGGTCTTCTCAGAAGCCAACTTGGAATGAGAACAACAAAGAAAATACCTACTGAATCACCAGCTTCCCAGAATTCAGCTACCTCAGTGTGTTTCACGGGAATAAGGTTTGTAAGTAGACTTTTCTGTCTGAGAAATCATTACCTACATCAAAAGCATTTCCTTATACCAGGGAGTTAGAGGAGATGGGCCAGAGTCGTGCCTAAATAAAAGAAGAACATACTTAAAATCAAAACTACAGTGTGGCAGAGTTATATAAGCTTTGCTGTTATTGGATTGAAATTGACCTCATGATACTTTTCCAACTTGTATTTCCCCAACTCCTTATAATTCTGTGAAGATAACCTGACAGAAAATTCCTTTCACAGTATTGTTATATTAGATGAAACGTAAGTCATTTTGTTAAATCTCACAAGTGTGCAACTAAACAACTTTGGGAAGAATTCAGCATATATAAGCATGGTAACCTTTGATTGCATTCTTTCAGAAGTAGACATGAAAATGAAGTGCATTGCTGGTTGTGTGTTTGAAGTTTACTTTTTCCAGTTTTCTTACATAACCAAGATATAAACTTAAAAAAATAAACATTAGAGTAACAAAAATGTAAAAGAAAAACCTCATGCATACTACATTATACATAAATGTCCAAATGAAAATGCAGTCTTTCATTAAAATGTATTTAATTATATTGTTAAATATAATTCTAAATATCCAAATGTGTCTACTGAAGCAAAACTGGAATGGCAATCAGAGATTAAGATTTATCTAAATGTTCTGTCTTCAAGTATTTCTATGTTGTTGTGTGTGATGGTTCTCCAATATTGATAAGAAATCAATAGAAAGTAGAACTCAGCTGGTACAGCTGGGCCTGGTCATGAGTCCCTGATTAAGTACATCTTTCCAGCAGGGAATGTGTGGGTGAGCTCTGTTTTGCTTGTGTACAGCATAGGTTTTATTTTGGGATCAGTGGACTATAGTCATGCGGTTCTATTCTCAGAGCTCCACCTGCCTAGCTAGCCAACTCTGACTTGTACAATGAAGAGAGAAAAATCTCTATGGGAATAGACTTGCCTTTCTGGATTTGAAGAGCTTGAAAAATATGGGAGACTTAGTTAGTGCTTTAAAAAAGTTGTCAACCTTCTACCTTATAATTAATGTAGTCCTACGGCCTCTCCATGCAACTTTACTCAGCTTTCTAATCCTATGCATTTACTGAGCATCTACTATGTGTAAGGCATGCTACTGGGTATACTGGGATGCACAAGGCATGACTTCCATGTCAAGTGAGACCCTTAACACTCCCTGTGAAAACATAACTGCTCATTTAGGAGATCCTTGCTGGGTAGAGTAATCTTGGTTGTAGTTTTTTCTCCTTCATCACTTTAAATATGTCCTGCCACTCCCTTCTGGCTTGCAGAGTTTCTGCTGAAAGATCAGCTGTTAACCTTATGGGGATTCCTTTGTGTGTTATTTGTTGTTTTTTCCTTGCTGTTTTTAATATTTTTTCTTTGTATTTAATTTTTGATAGTTTGATTAATATGTGTCTTGGTGTGTTTCTCCTTGGATTTATCCTGTATAGGACTCTCTGTGCTTCCTGGACTTGATTAACTATTTCCTTTGCCATATTAGGGAAGTTTTCAACTCTAATCTCTTCAAATATTTGCTCTGTCCCTTTCTTTTTCTTTTCTTCTTCTGGGACCCCTATAATTCGAATGTTGGTGCATTTAATGTTGTCCCAGATTTCTCTGAGACTGTCCTCAATTCTTTTCATTCTTTTTTGTTTATTCTGCTCTGCAATAGTTATTTCCACTCTTTTATCTTCCAGGTAACTTTTTCGTTCTTCTGCCTCATTTATTCTGCTACTGATCCCTTCTAGAGAATTCTAAATTTCATTTATTGTGTTGTTCATCACTTTTTCTTTGCTCTTTAGCTGTTCTAGGTCCTTGTGAAACGTTTCTTGTATTTTGTCCATTCTATTTCCATGATTTTGGATCATCTTTACTATCATTCTGAATTCTTTTTCAGGTAGACTGCCTATTTCCTCTTCATTTGTTAGGTCTGGTGGGTTTTTACCTTGCTCCTTCATCTGCTGTGTGTTTCTCTGTCTTCTCATTTTGCTTAACTTACTGTGTTTGGGGTCTCCTTTTTGCAGGCTGCAGGTTCGTAGTTCCTGTTGTTTTTGTTGTCTGTCCCTAGTGGCTAAAGTTGGTTCAGTGGGTTGTGTAGGTTTCCTGGTGGAGGGGACTAGTGCCTGTGTTCTGGTGGGTGAGGCTGGATCTTGTCTTTCTCGTGGGCAGGTCCATGTCTGGTGGTGTGTTTTGGGGTGTCTGTGGCCTTATTATGATTTTAGGCAGCCTCTCTACTAATGGATGGGGTTGTGCTCTTGTCTTGCTAGTTGTTTGGCATAGGGTGTCCAGCACTGTAGCTTGCTGGTTGTTGAGCAGAGCTGGGTCTTGGCGTTGAGATGGAGATCTGTGGGAGATTTTCGCCGTTTGATATTACGTGGAGCTGGGAGGTCTCTTGTGGACCAGTGTGCTGAAGTTGGCTCTCCCACTTCAGAGGCACAGCCCTGACGCCTGGCTAGAGCACCAAGAGCTTGCCATCCACACAGCTCAGAATAAAAGGGAGAAAAGAAAGAAAGAAAGAAGAAGATAAAATAAAATAAAGTAAAATAAAAAATAAAATAAAGTAAAATAAAGTTATTAAAATAAAAAATAATTATTCAAAATAAAAAAATTAAAATTAATAAAAAAAAGAAAGAAGAGAGCAACCAAACCAAAAAGTAAATCCACCAATGATAACAAGTGCTAAAAACTATACTTAAAAAATCAAAACAAAACAAATAACGGACAGACAGAATCATAGGACAAATGGTAAATGCAAAGCTATACAGACAAAATCACAGACAGAATTATACAAATACACACTCATAGAAAGAGAAAAAGGGGGAAAAAAATATATATCGTTGCTCTCAAAGTCCACCTCTTCAATTTGGGATGATCCGTTGTCTATTCAGGTATTCCACAGATGCAGGGAACATCAAGTTGAATGTGGAGATTTAATCTGCTGGTCCTGAGGCTGCTGGAAGAGATTTCCCTCTCTCTTGTTTGAACAGCTCGCGGGGTTCAGCTTTGGATTTGGGCACGCCTCTGCATGTAGGTCGCCTGAGGGCGTCTGTTAGTCGCTCAGACAGGATGGGGTTAAAGGAGCCGCTGATTCGGGGACTCTGGCTCACTCAGGCCGGGGCGGGGTCGGGGGGGAGGGGCCTGGATTGCGGGGCGGGCCTGCGGCGGCAGAGGCCATCATGACGTTGCGCCAGCCTGAGGCGCGCCATGCGTTCTTCCGGGGAAGTTTTCCCTGGATCCCGGGATCCTGGCAGTGCCGGGCGGCACAAGCTCCCGGGAGGGGAGGTGTGGAGAGTGACCTTTGCTCACACACAGGCTTCTTGGTGGCGGCAGCAGCAGCCTTAGTGTCTCATGCTCGTCTCTGGTGTCTGCGTTGATAGCCGCAGCTCGCGCCCGTCTCTGGAGCTCCTTTAAGTGGCGCTCGTAATCCCCTCTCCTCGCGCACCAAGAAACAAAGAGGGAAGAAAAAGTCTCCTGCCTCTTCGGCAGTTTCAGAGCTTCTTCTGACTCCCTCCCGGCTAGGTGTGGCGCACTAACCCCTTCAGGCGTGTTCACGCTGCCAACCCCAGTCCTCTCCCTGGGGTCTGACCTCCGAAGCCAGAGCCTCAGTTCCCAGACCCCGCCCGCCCCAGCGTGTGAGCAGACGAGCCTCTCGGCCTGGTGAGTGCTGGTCGGTACCGATCCTCTGTGTGGGCGGGAATTTCTCTGCCCTCCGCACCCCTGTTGCTGCGCTCTCCTCTGTGGCTTCGAAGCTTCCCCCCTCCGCCACCCGCAGTCTCCGCCCGCGAAGGGGCTTCTAGTGTGTGGAAACATTTCCTCCTTCACGGCTCCCTCCCACTGGTGCAGGTCCCGTCCCTATTCTTTTGTCTCGGTTTTTCCTTTTTTCTTTTGTCCTACCCAGGTGCGTGGGGAGTTTCTTGCCTTTTGGGAGGTCTGAGGTCTTCTGCCAGCGTTCAGTAGGTGTTCTGTAGGAGTTGTTCCACGTGTAGATGTATTTCTGATGTATTTGTGGGGAGGAAGGTGATCTCTGCGTCTTCCTCTTCTGCCGTCTTGAAGCTCCTGCCACCAGTGTTTTTTAAGTGCTAAGTCCAGAGAAACAGCATTTAGACATAATCATTTGAAGGACGTGCAGTTCATTCACCTTTGAGGTCTTGTTTTCAGCCCTGGATTCAGCCCAGCAGCTCTGTCCTTGCATTATCTTGCCCTGTTTTCATCTCCCCTGGCCGCATACTTCCACCGTTGGCATTTTGACATTGTATTAAATGAAGCAAACACAGAAAATCTACTGAAAATCTCACTCACCCAAAGTCTGCTACATAAAGGCACGTAAAAGAACCTTCTGATATACAAAATTAGAAAAAGTTTTTCTTTCTTATGGAATTAGGTACGCTCATGAAACGGTGTGAATTTTGACATTTATATTATTTCCTATTTTGCTCTGCCTGTCAGGAATCTTTTGGTACAGATTTTGAAACTCAACTTTAATCACTCTTCACCAATGTTTTTCAACCATTTTCCCCCTCATTATTGCCTCCTAAAGGAGCCTTTTAAGGTATATTTGTTTCTAATCATCTAATTAGGCCCCCTCCCATGAAATTTTAATACCACTGATATACTGTGTATCTGTTTATGTACCATATGTGTATCTGTGCTTTATACAGAAAAAGAGTAAGATTTTTTTTTTTACCCTCCAATAATTTGTTAATGCCCCATTGAGAATGTGTGCTATATAGTAACTAATGGCCTACGTATCCTTATATTCACATTCCTCTGTCTAAACTTGCTATTTTATTTAATTTTCCCTGGTTCTCTATGTGTATCTATATGCAGAAACACGCACACATATAGTCAAATATAGTTGCTGAATGCAGTTTTGTAAAGAACCTCAAATTTAGATAATTTGATATATACTTAGATGTAAAATGAGAGACTAATCGGTGCTACCATAGGCAAACTTTGCACTGGAAATAAAGAGGTTATTTAGGAACTAAGCTTTGATCATGATGCTTATCAAGATAAGGCTCTAGCAGAATGTGTTGATGTGACCAAGGGAAAGAAAACATAGAGAAAATCCATGTTGAGTGTGCTTGTGCATTAGAAAATATCTATCAACCATGAATGCAGGATGGAGGAAAACATTATAAATTAGAACATTGTAAGCAAATTTTTTTCTGTCACAAGTGTTTCTTTTAACACTATATCCATGTCCTCTAATATATGTTCGTATTTTACCAAGGTCCTCATATATATATATATTTTTTTTTTTTTTTGAGTTTCTCTTCTATTCCCCATCTCTAATAGTTTTCATTAGTCTTTTCTGAACACTTTGATCCTATCTATCTTGAAGGGACACAACCGAAAGTACAAGGAGTGTCACAAATAAAAAGGAATGCCATGTTACAAAACGTATTTCCTGTTTTGATGCACCCAGACATGCAGTGTACTGAACAGTCTTCAGATTGATGTGCACATTCATTTCCAGGCACAAGTGAACTGTCAACCTTGCTGAAATTATTTAAAGCCTGCGTTTTTGATGTGAATTGTTGTTGGAGCCATCTCTCTAAAGTACAGTAATAAATGGATTCAAGATACATGGACAGGTCCAGATGACTTTTCAAAGCAAGGCAGTATTACCTTGTTCTGGCAAATGAGCCCACAAAAACAAAACAGTTGGGAAGTAATTGTTTTAGAAGAGTTAACATCTTCAAATGTTTGACATAAAAAACATTTTGTCAAAATTGACCTAATTAATAATTTTCAAATTTCAAGAAATATATGTTCTAGTGGAGACCAATGCAACACCACGAGGACAGAGATAGTTGAGATAAGTCATACTTGTTGAGTAGAAAGAAAAACAAAAGCAAAAGCAAATTGCACTGGAATGTGTGTGATAGTGGCTTTCTTTCCCAACTGGTTACAGAAGAAAACTTGAACTATTTTAATTTACATACAGCCACATAACTTCATGCAGGCATGTAAGTGTTTCTGAGAATAAATGAGGGGAAATTGGAGAGGAGAATTTTAGGAAAGAGAAGCAATTGTTCATATTTGTAAGGATTGCAATGCTAATGCATGTCAGAATCATTTAGGTGATTCTGTAAAAGTAAAAAGTAAAAGAAAAAAGTAAAAGTAAAAAAAAGTAAAAGTAAAAAAAAAAGGAAATCATTCATTTATTTAATTTAGCAATTATTTAATGAGCCTTTTCTGGGGCCAAGCACTTCTCTAGGTACATAAGTTTTTCATACAAAGATTCCTGCTGTCAGAGGGGTTATATTCTAGTAGTGGAAGATGCAGACTATAAATAATACATGCAATAAACTAAATCATAGAGCATGTTAGGTTATAAGTTCTATGGACAAAAAGGAAATGTAGAATGGGGTGAGGAGCATCATTACCTCTTGTGCAACGGGATGGGGGCCTTTTACTGTTTTCAATAGAGTAGTTAGTAGTAATAGTGGTAGTAGGAGTCCGCAACCCTCACTGTTAAGGGAACATTTTTCTGTTTTTTTTTTGTTTGTTTGTTTGTTTTGCGATACGTGGGCCTCTACTGTTGTGGCCTCTCCCGTTGCGGAGCACAGGCTCCAGACGCGCAGGCTCAGCGGCCATGGCTCACGTGCCCAGCCGCTCTGCGGCATGTGGGATCTTCCCGGACCAGGGCACGAACCCATGTCCCCTGCATTGGCAGGCGGACTCTCAACCACTGCGCCACCAGGGAGGCCCTAAGGGAGCATTTGAGCAAAGACTAAAAGGAGATGCATTAAGAAACTATGCAGATATTTGGGAAAGTTGGATTTCAGGTAGAAGAAAAACCAGTACAAAAACTCGTAAGGTACAGATGTGTTCAAAGGACAGCCAGGAAGACGTCTGGCAGAAGCAGAGGGAACCTGAGAAAAGAAGTTGAGAGGTTACCTGGGACCAGATCATGGCAGATCCCATGAGCCGGTGAAGGGATATTGGACTTTTAATATGACTGAGAAGAAGGACTTTTGGGGAGCTTTAAGCAAGGAGTGTTATATTCTCTCTGGCTTCCATGTGTTAAGAATAAATCATGAGGGGGCTTAAATGTTAAGGAAATACCTTATTTCGCTGTATTTGTTTCCTAGGGCTGCCCTAAAAAATTACCACCCACTAGGTGGCTTGAAACAACAGAATTTGTTCTCTCCACAGTGCCGGAGGTCAGGAGCCTGAAATAAAGTGTCACAGGGCTGGTTCCCTCTAGAGGCTTTAAGGGAGAATCAGTTCCATGTCCGTCCCTCCTAAATTCTTGCTGCAGGCAGTCTTTGGCATTCCTTGGCTTATAGAAGCATCACTCCAATCTCTGCCTTCATTTTCACACACCTTCTTGCTGTATCTTCTCATGGACTTCCTCTCTCTGCATTTCAAATCTCCCTCTCCTTTCTCTTATAAGGACACTAGTAATTGGATTTAGGACCCACCCTAAATCCAGAATGGTCTCATCTCAAGAGCCTTAACTTCATTACACCTGCAAAGATTCTATTTCCAAATAAGGTCACACTCATATAAGTACTAGAGGTTAGGACTTAGGTACATCTTTTGGGGGGATTCAGCTTAACCCACCATATTGATATTTTGTCCGGAGGAAGGGTGACTCCAGGTTTGTTTGAATGCTAATTATGTCACGTATGACTCAGATTCTTTCCATTTTTTTCCCTCACTGCCACCCTGGGTGTGCTGGTTTTGTCTTCTTCAGTCCATCTCCGTAGCTTCAAGGTGGCTGCAGCTGTTGTGGGTGTCAGAAGAGCTACATCAATATCTGTAAGAAAGAAGGACAGCCCCTTCTTTGCTCCGTGAGGGCGGGGGTGTGCCTCTTTTATTTACTGCAGTCCCCAGCACCCAGAGGAGTGGATGGAACATTATAGTGTCAGTAAATATGGGTTGAATGAATTATTTGTTGTGGATTTCATCACATGTTCATGCCTTCACCAAAGCAACATTTATGGGAACAGGTACGGGGGCTTTGAACAATCGGCGTTCCTAAGGCCAAGGATAGCTTAGCATAAAAGGGGAAACACCTTGCTGTTGGGCCCCCAAATTATTCTAGTTAGAAAAGAGAAAAGGGCAGTGGAAATGGTTATTGGATAAGCGATTTCAGTGTTGTAGAAAAGAGTGTGTCAGGTAAGTTCTGGTATATGCTGAATTGAATTGCTTCAGGTCTCTGTCATATAAGAGTCAATGATATTTAAGAAGTTGAAGTCTTACAGACTCATGAAATTTCTCAGAGACTTTCAGTGTCTCCCTATTGTCTAGACTTAAGCCTGGGTGTGAGTATTATCTTGCTTCTTATGACATTTTTGTGAAAAACGTTCTGTTATGCCATTAGCTTATACTGTATCTTTCTACACAAACCATTTGCATAACAATAATGTATTAATTTTACAAACTAGTAATAAATTATTAAACGATTTGGTATAGACAGGCCGATTCTGTCAAAACCATGGGATCAGCTTTCATGAACAGTCAAAAACTGACACCACAGTGTTTTGTTTTGTTTTTTTGTTTTGGTCTGAAATAGTTTAGGAAAGAAATAAATCGCCTGAAGTTTTTCTAGGTTTTCTCTTAACAAATACTACATGATATATTAATGTCATGAAATGAGAGCATTCGTTTTCTAAATTAGTACCTTTCGAGTCCATCCTTTTTTCTTCAGCATTCATGTCAAGATAAATTAATTACAAAACAGCTGCTGTAAAAAATCTCAATATGTGTATGCATGCCCATATATGAATCAAATTGCATTTATTTTACATCGTGTATGACTTGTTTAGACAGATTTATTTAGACACTTGAATACTTAACCACAACAAAAATAAAAACTAACCGTTGTCTCCACTGTATCCGAGGGCTGCAGAGGGAAATGGGATGTAAAATAATACCTCTAGCGGTTAGCAGGTCACCCTTTCAGGATTACTGATTGTTCCACTAAGTGGGCAATTAAAAATGAAAACCGAAGAGCTGAATATCCAGATGTAAACAGATGCTTATTTGAAACTTTACAAAGACATTAAAACACCTTCTGTTCCTCAGCATTTCCTTGAAGGTGAAATGGGATTCTGCAACTTGCTACATTCAGCTCACCAGAATTTACAAATAATCACTACCCCCAGAGAGAAAAGGAACAGGGGCAGGAGGAAATGTGACAAATGTGTTCAAATCCAAACTGTGGGGCCTGATGGCTTGCATCCCAGACTTTTTAAGAGATTGGCTTGTTGTTTTGTTGCAACTGTCACAAAGAATTGATGTTGAAATTGCACAGTCCCTAACGGATTAAAAATATTGAGTCTCTAAATTAAACAATAGAGTGGAGCTGGTGACTAATACATTTAGAACAGGAAATGGTAACCATAGGAGAGGTATATTGAACATACCTGTGGAAGCAGTTGAGAGGGCCAAACAGAATCAGCTAAATTTCTAAAAAGATTATATGTACCTGGAATTAACCCACACTGTTTTATAAAGAACATATGCTTCAAAAGAATCTACGACAAGCTGGGGAACACAGCAGATTTTAAAAAGAGTTTCCATCCTGTTCTATATGACAGATCGTCAGAACCAGCTGTTGTGGGATGGATGATGCCACTGTTTGGTGGGTGTATAGCTCAGTGTCAGGACACATCCAGGGAGCATTTCTTCCTGACAGTGACCATGGCTATGGAAGGATCTTGCTGAAAAATGCCGTTAGTTGTTAGTTACACTGCTTTTGTCTCACCTGAGTAGCTAAGTCTTTTAGTACGGATTTGTTTTTTTTTTTGGAAGCACTGGTTAAATTGTTTGGATGACAATGAGGTCACCTGGTTGGAACAAGTTTTTACTGAACAGCTGCCATATGGAAAGCTCCTTGGTAAATGTTAGTGGAGGAATGAAGAAGTAGACCAACATTCCTCAAACATGTCCAGAGTTCTTACTGTGAGCAAGGTTCTATGCTAGATGCTGGGAGGAAGGGGTGGGATGGAATTAGGAAAAAGACGTGGTCTTCGGCCTCAAGGAACATCCAGTTTAGAAGCTAAGACAGCTAGCAAAGTTTCTGTCTTTAGGAAATAGTTTTGAGCATCTACTGTGTGTACCAAGGAGTTTATGATCTGGCAGTATGGTTTCTAGTTATGGTCAAAGGGATGACTAGAAGGTATCAGGGAAGATATTAAAGGATAAGGCAGCAATTCAGTGGGTTATGGAAGAAGGGAAGGATTTCAACAGGTGGAAGTGAGTGACAAGTATTTCAGGCAGCAGGAAAAGTATGAGAGGTGATATGGAGATGCCGATGGTAGGGGTTAGGTTCAGAAAACCAGGCAATGGATTTTGGCTGAAGATTAAGGAATGTGGAAGGGAATACAAATAACAGGAAAACATGGGGGTCAGATCCTAAGTAATTTGAACTGAATTCTGGTAAAAATAAAATATTAAAAGATATCGAAGAGGGAAGCTATGATCATAGGTGGATTTTTGAAATACTAATCTGATTGCTATGTGTAAAGTTGATTAAAAGGGAGTATATTTTAGAAGCAGGAGATGCGTTTTAGTAAGTCATTGGTTCATGTAGGAGCCAAGGAAGGGCCCTTGGCGGTGCTTATGAAAACAAACAAAAAGATGGATGGCAGAGTTTTGTACAAGTAATAATCAACAAAGAAGGGCTGACTGCTAAATTATTTGATACTCACTGTAAGTGCAATAACATTTCAGAAAGTGAAGAAATCAATAAGACTGCTACTGATTTTTTTTTTCCCCACTGACCTACACTTACATATCTTAAAGCGAGAGCTTGTCAATGTAACATTAATGTAATGGTAGTATGTATTCTCCATTGACCCAGCCCTGGTACTCTGTTTAGTTCCTTATGTTCACAGTCGTTTTATCCTCTGTATCAGTTTTTTTTTAGATGGCTGGGATCCCCAGGGGTCTTAGCAGTGTGTCATGGGGGCACTGAGGCCAGTGTCCTCAGTGTTGCCAGGCAAGAAAAGAGTGAAGAGCTGTCAGGTTCTGGGCATTTCTTCCACTGGACAGCAGCTAATGGGAGCACTAGGGTCTAACAATGCAAAGATCCTTTCACGTAAAGAGCAGTTGGCTGGCACAGTTCTTGATTTATAGCCCATATACAGTTTTGGATCAGAAGAAGTCAGCTGGTGAGATCTGTATCCACCAGGAACACTTCAGGTCCTAGCCATCTCCCAGACCACCTTCTTGACTGGGGCCTCTGAAATTCACAGCCCCCTACATCCTTCTCCCATGCCCCCAGCCTCACCACCTTTCCTGTTTCCACAGCCTATATTCCTGGTATCAAAAGACCAGTTGTCTCTCTCTCATAATTGCCCCTCTTAGCACAAGAAGAGGTGTCTCAGCTGTCCACTGGAAGCCACATCTTTAGTAATAAGAAAAATAGTTCCCCTCAAGGATGGAGGCTCAGTTTTTAAAACTAATAGCTTTTATTCTGGCCTGGTGGGGGTAGTTCATCCTCTGCACCAGAATTTATTGAATAACTCTAATGCAACAAATGAAAAAGCAAACCACTTTGAGTTTCATGTTAAAACAGATTCCACCCCCTCATCCCACTACATTCGTGTGACTTTTTTCAAGGAGACCTACACATTATAGAATGTTTTCGTACATGCTCTCTCATGTGATACTTGTCACAACCCTAGAGGTCATCGTTCCTTTCTGCCAATTGGGAATCTGAGGGCCAACATGCTGGATATCACATGACTGGAAGTGACAAAGTTGTCATGAGAATTTAAGGCTGTTCCTCCAGCTCTCCTTGTTTAATATGTTGGCTGTTGATCAAAGCACTGAAACAATGTATATATGCTGTAGCTCACCTCGAACATTTATTCTATTATTAGAATAATAATTACGGCCTATTTCCCTATTGACCAATAAAAGGAACTGGTAAAATTTCAGAGGAAAGTCTCTTAGAAGGAATTGGTCACTGTATGATTTCCCTCTGGTTTCTTTTGTTTCTGTTGCTGGTTGTTTTTAAGCGAATTATTTTTTAAATTGAGGTACAGTTAATTTACAATGTTGTTAGTTTTAAGTGTACAACAAAGTGATTCAGATACATATATTCTTTTTAAGATTCTTTTCCCTTATAGGTTATTGCAAGATATTGAGTATAGTTCCCTCTGCTATATAGTAGGTCCTTGTTGTTTACCTATTTTATACATAGTAGTGTGTATATGTTAATCCCAAACTCCTAATTTATCCCTGCCCCTCTTCCCTCGCTATCCCCTTTGGTAACCATAAGTTTGTTTTCTATGTCTGTGACTCTATTTCTGTTTGGTAAATAAGTTCATTTGTATCATTTTTTTAGACTCCACATATAAGCAATATCATATGATGTTTGTCTTTCTCTGCTGTCTGACTTACTTCACTTAATATGCTAATGTCTAGGTCCATCCATGTTGCTGCAAATGGCATTATTTCATTCTTTTTTTATGGTTAATTAATATTCCATTGTGTGTGTGTATGTATGTATAAAGATACACACACACACACACACACACACACACACACACATGTCTTCTTTATCCATTCATCTGTCGATGGACATTTAGGTTGCTTCTGTATCCTGGCTATTCTAGATTTCTCTCTGTTTTTGATTCAGCATTCACTTAAGCCATTTATTGTGTATTCATGGTATTGCAAGTACTCTTCTTGGTTCTAGGGATACACTGATGAAAAGGTCATGATGGAATTTAATATACAAAGAGGGCAACATCAATAACTACACTGCAGCATAAGTGTTTAATAGCCGCTATTAGGATAATGTTGGGTTTTAAGCCCCCTTTTTATGCTTTTTGTTACACCTCTCACAAAGATTTGTTCCACCTGGGTATTTTCTGTCTCTCTAGTCTACCTCTCTCCAAATGATGGTTTTCATTATTTGACTTGTTCCACCATTTTTGCAAGATGGCTGTTGCCCCGGTCTTCACACCTTTACACAAGTACATCTAAAGGAAACAGGGAGAATTTCCTTCCCAGACCGCTTGCAGACTTCTCCTGATGTACTTTTTTGGCATTTTGTCTGTGCTCTGGCTGCAAGAGAAGCAAAAAACTTGCTTTATCAGCCCTTATAGTGGAAGCAGGCTCTGCCAGCTAGAAAGAAGAGGGTGTCGTGAGGAAGAAAGGCTGTTGAGTGAATAACCAGCAGTCTGCCACGGTAAATCACTATAAAATTATGATACTTAATTTTTGAATGCATTAATGTGATCATTTCTCAATGATGGTGAGGTCTCGAGATTATGTAGTAGAAATTGGAAAGGTGTACATTATTTATAATACTCAGTTACCATGATGGTAGCTGAGGATAATAAATAAGATCTCTATTCTCCAAATAAAGCGTTGCCTCTAATTCTCAGATCATGGACAGGTCACGTTTACCATTGTCATCATTGTGAGCCTCATCATTACTTTTGAGTCATTCTCATCAGACAGCATTCATTTAGTCCTCTGCTTATACAAGATGCTGCATTATTTCTTTTTCTCTCAAAAATGTGGGAAATAATGCTTTTGGAGAAATTGGGGTATTGGGAGGATAAATGAGGTTTTGCAGGTGTATTCCATTGTATGTAATAGATGGAATCCTGAAAAGTGGAGTCTACATTGAATTTTTTGTAACTTGAATCAATTTTAAATGCACTAGGGGAGGTTGGTATTTAAAGGCATATTGTAGTGAATCTGTGTTGCCAGGACTCCATTTAAAATGCAGATAATAGGTCCCAAGTTCAACAGTTTTCTAAACTTGTAGTTTTTTCCATGTTGGGCTGTTCTTAAATTGGTTATGTGCTTTATACTTTTTCAGGGAAAAGTCATTATAATCCAAGATTGTCTTTATTCCTGTGCATATAATATCTAGTTATTTTGATTGCTCTCTTAGAATTATCATTATTTTTATTGTTCACGCTTTTGGAAAAGTTTTATTTTGGATTAGCCATTTTGGAAGGTTCAAGTAGTAAAATCTCAAAAATGGAAAAAGCTGAGGAATCGCATATATAGTGGCTTATCGAAAATCTAGTTCAACGAATGACCCATGCTTAGCGCGCGAGCACGTGGAACCTTGGGAGGAGATAAAGCAGCTGGAGGTGAGGGCAGTAGTACTTCCGGCTTGATCCCTTCCTGGCTTCTCCTTCTTTGGGGAGGAGATGCTCATGTCAGCTCCTTGTGCAGGCTTTGGAATCAGACCACCTGATTCAAATCCTGGCTCTGCCACCCATGAGAGGTAGGCAAACTCGGTAACTACTATCCTCTCTGCATCCTAGTCTTCTTATCAGGTTGTAAATGGTGGGTAATACACAACACACTAGGTCAACATATTGTGGAGGTGGGATGAGTTAGTACCTGAAAAGCACTTGGAACAGTCCCTACCTGAAGCAGGCACTCGGGAAAGTTGGCTCTTAACATTATCCTCTATAGAGTATTCACAAAGTACTGTGACATGGAAGGGCGTCTTTTGAAATGTACCCATCTAATCCCAAACTTTCATTTTACCAGTCAGTGAGCAGAGACCCTGAGGGGTGAACTGGTTTTCCTAATGTCAGGAAGGGAGGTGGTGGCAGTGAAGGATGCTTAGCTTCAGGCTGTGGAGGCCTCTTCGGTTTTTCCCATTGGGACTTGACTTAACTCTAGAGGTTATCAGCACTTTATTAGAGGAACAAAAAGGCAATGCGTGTCCAAGATCCGTTTAGGCGAGACTTTCTCAAACTGGGCACTACTGACGTTTTGGGCCAGATGATTCTTTTCTGGTGGGGGCTGTGGTGTTCACTGGCGGATCTTGAGCAGCATCCCTGTGTGCCAGTAGCACAAAAATGTCTTCAGACGTTGCAGAATGTCCTTTGGGGGACAAAATTGCATGTATTTGAGAACTGCTTTGTTAGTGCAGGAGATCGTTCCGGGAACACTCATGAAGAGGGATATAGCCCCACAAGATGCTGAGACCACACACAGCGGCCCCCAGGGAACTTTCCCAAGGCGGAGATCTCACTCCTGTTGTGTGCACATGCAACAGCCTGCCTCAGTCTCAGAAACAGAAGGGCCACTCTGTACTTAGTGTGTGAACAACGTGTTTATAAAATAACCACTCATCAGAATAATGCAGAGCGCCTCAAAATGGGTTTGCATTTCAGACTCTTAATAAATAAAAGTGATACAAGGTTACTTGTCTGAAGCCCACTGTTATAGACCATGCGAATGAAAACCTCTGGACCTTAGGAATCAAGCAAAATGGAATTTTTCTTCAAGTGTGCGCTGGCGGCACATTATTCACCCAGCCCTGGGAGCTCTCAGAGCCCAGCCCTTGTTTCATCTGAGCCTCCACACTCCACTTATATCTTCTCCCTGCTTCCGTCACATGTAGGAACCTCTTGGTTAAAATCCATTTTATACTAAAAAATAATCTGTGAAGAACGCAAACTCAATTTATGGAATATAACTATTAAAAAAAGTGATGGATTATTTTCCATCAAATATGCTATTGCTTATATACTCCCATGTATGCTACAAACTTAACATTTTTTAGCACTATAATTTTTATTAATACTATAATTTTACCTTACAGAGCCTCTTCATGTGTATTACAGTCTTTAACCCTAACAGCAGTATTTAAGGGAAAATCAATTCAAAGAGAATGAGTAATTATTTGAGATAACCCCATCAGTAACAAACAGACCATTTCTCCAACTAGGTCCTCTAAAGGAAAATCCATGTCCTTTCCACGTTACATTTTCTTTGAAATAAAGCTCATGTGATATTTTTTCAACAATATTGCCATTGTTTATAACTTTGGGAACTACCTTTGGAGATTGTTTTCAGAGCCTGTGGTAACCTAGAAGCTACATCTGGGGAATGAGAACTATGCCTGTCTCCCTAAATCATTTATTCATCTACTTGGGAGAGTCAAGGTCAACTTTAGGTATAGTCTAGCTTCAATATCTCAGAAGTAATTTAGGATAGATTTACCAACTCAGGTGTTTTTGATCAACCAGTAAACCACTCCTTATTAAGTCCCCACTTTGGAATTCGTATAAAAGATTATGTATTTATAATTATGGAATCAGAAAAATTTAGAACTGAAATGAGCTCCAGAGATTATTATTTAAGTCAGTGATTCCCAAACATTGGTCAGTGGTCCAGTACTAGGCTTCCTTCCTAAAATTTGAAGCTTTATAAAAGTGTAGATGCCCAAATGTCACCCCATGGAGATTATGATTCTGTACATATGGAGTAGAGCCATGAATCTTCATTTTTAACAAACATCTCAGATGGCTCTGATGGCACTGATGTGGTCAGCTCCCTCATTTTATAAATAACCCTGCCCAGGGTCAGAAGTGGGCTCAATCCCCAGATGTCTAGACTCCCAGGCTGGCTCTCCTTCTTCTACCTCAGACTGTATTTACTTTAAGGAAATCATTCACCAGTCAGTGTGGCTTTGTGATATCTGGTTGGCTTTGTGTATCTGCAACTCTCCAGCCACAAGAGTTGAAATCAATTAACAAAAACTTGAAGGTCTGGTCTGCCCCCAACTCTGAGAACAATTCTTTCTTAAGGAAGAGAAAATATGAAGAGCTCCAGGACAGAAGCTCTGCACGTAGTTCGTCCAACTACTAATGCATTCCACATTTCCCATTTGGTTCTACATTCTACGTTTCACAAATTGGTTAAACCAATTTGATCTGTCAAACTCTAAAAACAATTTGATGGTTATCACAATATCATTGTGGGTTTTCCTCTCTGTCTCCTCATATTTCTAAAGTTTTTATTTTACATAGCTTGATACAATGTTAAAGTCTCATGGCTATAAGAATTAGAAAATAATTCAAGAGAGCACGTAACTGTCTGCTGTGTATGTGTGTCTGATTCTGAAGCGTTCATGATGTAGCAGTGTCTTTGTCTTCCTACATTGTAAACTCCTTATTGCCAGCAGGAACTTGGTGATGCATTCAATCTCGTATCCTGTGTACCATTTCACAGCATTCCTTATACACAGTAAAAGCTCATATTATATTTTTGAATGAGGGTGCCGTTTTAGAAAGTACGTCTCAGCTCCTGTTAAGCAGATATGTCCTGAGCTATTAGCAGTGCAGACCTGCTGGCAGAGCCGGGGTGGGGCAGTCTCTCAGCCAAGTGGCTTTCCCCGTAGGGGAGCTGGCAAGGCTGCACTAACATGGCTCTTTGAAATGAATTTCACATCTTGGAATTCGGTGCACTTTTAAAATGATCATGAATATGGCCTTTAACACTAATGCTGTTTACTTCTCATTTTTCTCCATCTGGCAGGGAAATGCCATATTGTCCTGGAAAATGCTAGAGACTTGAAAAGTTGGGTCTCTGTTTTTCTAACAGCGCCCTCAGTAGCTCTCATCACAGTGAAATATTTAAATATCAACAACAAACAAACAAACACACTGCTGCTGACCTTTTAGGAGAAGGGTGGAGCTTCTACCATAAAATATACAGTGTTTCTTTCACCTGTGCCTTTGCAGATGCTAGTGTCCTCCTGCCTGGAACATTCTGCCCCTTTCCTGCCACCTGCAGTCTACCATTAAGCCCCTTATGTTCACAGACACACACACTTTTTTTTCCTTATTCATTGTGATGCATTATTCGAGGCCGCCTCACTCTTCCTTTCTTAGGGCAGCATGCCCTGCCCTTCTGGAGTCCACTTACCATGTCCCTCTCCAGTGCCTCCTCCACACACCGTACTGCCCATCAGACAGTGTTTATCACATTGAATTGCACTTGTCTATTTGTACTTTTGCTTCACCCTAAAGACTCTAAGCTCTGTAAGGGCCCGCATCTTGTTTAAGCCCCCAAATATCACGTGCACGCAAGCTAAGATTATTTTTTCCTAAGATAGTTATCTTGTACTCTGTATTTGAAGATATTAAGGGACATTTTCTCTATTACCTGATTATAAATAATGAAGCACTTTTCAGAAAAAAAAAATTAGGTCTGAGCTGATCTCAATCAATGACACTTTTGTATGTTTCAATAGGTCACTGACATAGTTTTTCTTTAAGGTTTAAAAAAAATAGCACCAGAGTTAGTAATTATTCCTGAGGCTATGACCCCAAGATTGTATTTGAGATAATCATAAAAAAGCCTTTTAACAATCATTTTACTGACAGCAATACCAAAAGCAGTTATGTTTTGAAGACACCATTTCTACAGTTATAGAGTGAATAGAAAAATGAAATTGCGCCAGTGCTATGGTAATGGCCACTTGTGGGCCCATCTATAGATTCAAATGGCTGCATCTCGACTTAATAGGATGAGAACAATGATGTGCTCTGAAAAACGGTGGTAAACATGAGTGAGAATTGACTCCCGCGAATCAGATACACAGACACTGATGTTAAGAATGCGTGTGAAGAGTATAAGCACAGTTGCTACAATGTGAGAGTGGAAAAGATTATTTCTAAGTGAATGTATCATTTATCCTTTGTGTCATTTAAAATATGCTTGTGTGTCCAGAATAACAGATTATGTAGGTGGAATTTACCTATTGTATTGACATCCCTAAAAGTTGTTTTCATATTCACGTTAGCCAAAATAAGTCATGGGGATTTTGTTATTGTAAATATGGAAGATGACTTTATGGAAATACCAGATATTTGTAGAACACATGCAGGTTTGTTGTTTGTTGATTCAGTGAGCACTATATTGACCAACACAGGAAACAGGACTGTAATCTTTGCCATCCAAATATGGTGGCCAAATATAGACTAACTCACAATCTCTCATATTCCCCAGAAAACCCAAACCACGTGGTAGTCAGAGCCATAGCCATTGCTTTTTGCCTCATCCTGTGCATGTCACATCCTGTCCCCATCACCTGGGCACATGGGAAAAAGGACATTTTCCCATGTCACTCATGAATTCATTGGTTGCAAGAAGACCCAAGCCAAGCTGAATAAAAGGATGTGATAACTCAAGTAACTTGAAAGTTTGGGCCTATGACCACTTTCTGCCTCAACTTTGTTGGGGCTCTGAATGTGTTTCCAGGACTCTGCTTTTCCCTCTCTCTCAGTTCTGTTCTCCCTCCATCCTCAGCCAGACCCCCCCTCGCATTGAAGGAAAGGGCAGCAGCCCCAGGCCTGAAGTCCTCTCAGCTCAATCCAGTGGGAACACACAGGTCTGCTCTGCCCAGTGTCCCAGCACAGTTTCTGTGCATCTCTTCTGTTCTGGGCGGATCACAGTCACATTGCTCAGGCATCCCCATGGCTAGGAACATACCCAAAGAGCATCCTGAAATGCGGATGAGGAAGGTTTTGCTCTTCAGAGAGAGATGGAGGTTCAGCTGTCCAAAGAAGGATAAGTGGATGCATGCAGCAAAAGCAACAGATGCCCACTCCTGTTTTATATGTTCCTGATTTTAATGGTGGTCCACGTTAATTGCGTATCGTTCCGAACAATGAGAAGGAAAAAAAAAGTACCACTCACAGCCTCATCTCTCAGGGAGCTCTATGAATAACATTTTTCCATGCTTCATCCTAATTTTGTTCTCTTTATGTAATTTCTATTTAGTGGCAATCAGATATAGTCATAGATTCTGTGTTTTTACTTACATAATAAGAATTTTACCACAGAGTGAATAACCTTTCATAAACAATTCTGATGGCTGCATTAAAAAGCATCCCATTTTCTGCAACCATTTTTGTTTTTCTTGTGTGGATCGGCCCACCTGTACTGGATCTCAGAGGTCGATCTCTGTCTTCCTGTCCTCTGTCCAATCTTTGGTGATGAGTTTGACCTGTACATATTTACTGGGACTGCACTGAGGTTTAGTCCAGCTGCCCAGTCTTGATGGCAGGACACAACTGCAGCACAGTATGCTGTGCTAGGGCCGTGCTTTCCACGTTGGGCTGTTGTTGGTCTGTCACCTGTCTGCTGAGACAAGATAAAAAGGTGGCTGGGCCCCTGGATCCCAGATCATCAGATGCTCTCATCTCACAGCCACTATGGGCCATAGCAGTGTGTTCATTCCTTCAAAAATACACACTGAGCACTTGTTATGGGCCAGTCATTATACCAGTGCTGGAATGATAATGGCGAGCAAAAACCTGGGTCTTCATCTTGTTCACAGTCTAGTGAGAAAGACTGACACTAGTCAACAGTAACTACAAAATGACCACTTTGGTAAGTTCAGTGAAGAAGGGGGACATGGGCTATGAGTGGCGATCATAGGGGCATTTGATCTACTCTGTGATGGTTTTCCTGAGGAAGTAATGATTGAATTGAGATCTGAGGGATAAGTGAGAAAAAGTGATGGGGGAGAGAAAAGAATTCGAGAACACAGAAGAGTCTCCTGACCCCTTGACTTTCTGCCTTAAATTTATATTCCTGTGGCACTTCTGTAGGCAAGGCAGTCAAA
Source organism: Tursiops truncatus (assembly GCF_011762595.2). NCBI lineage: Eukaryota > Metazoa > Chordata > Mammalia > Artiodactyla > Delphinidae > Tursiops > Tursiops truncatus. The sequence goes on from NC_047046.1 coordinate 67,098,672, forward strand.
GGAGGCTTCCCTGAGAAAGTGGTGTTTGAGCAGAGACCTAAAGAGTTTGGGGAGAAAGCCCCCAGATTCTGGGGAGCAGCGTCCCAGAGAGAGGAAATGCGTGCAAAGTCCCTGCAAGTGGCAGGGTGCCCATGTGTCCCAGGAACATCAGGAGGCCAGTGACTGGAGTCCTGGACTTACTGAAGGGGCACCTAGGAGGCAGCGTCAGACAGGGAAGGAGAAGGGAAATGTGGGCTCTTTGGGTCTTTTGAGTCAGGTGGAACTGAATTTGAGTGAGATGAATAGACGTAGAACCACAGAAAGGTTTTGAGCAGGGTGACTTGGTCTGACTTATATATAAAAGAATCAGTCTGGCTGTGTTGAGAAGAGCTTGTATAGAGTAAAAGCTGCAAGCGCAGTGATGCTCAGAGCATATATATGTCTTTATTTTGCAAAGAGGAAATGGACGCTCAGAGATTTAAACCTGACTGAAGTCTTTTAGTGCCTAGATTCGAGTTGAACTTAAGTGTACTTGATCCCTAAGTCCACTCCCTTGCCTGCCCTGCTGGAATACTGTGTATGTGTGTCGGGAGGTGGAGGGGGCATATGAATTAGAAAAGAGAGATCAGACAATACTTGAAATTTGGACCTTTTTTTTTTAAACTTTTTCACTTAAGATGTTATAAAACCTCATGATTTATTTTTTTCTACAGCATAATTCTTAAGGCCTATACCTTAGTTCATTGAATAGATGTACTGTCTTCAGGTAACCCATCTCCTATTATTATTATTTTTTAAATTGAAAACCTAAGAAAATATTGGCATCAAAAATGTTTCCATCCGGGCTTCCCTGGTGGTGCAGTGGTTGAGAGTCTGCCTGCCGATGCAGGGGACACGGGTTCGTGCCCCGGTCCGGGAAGATCCCACATGCCGCGGAGCGGCTGGGCCCGTGAGCCATGGCTGCTGAGCCTGCACGTCCAGAGCCTGTGCTCTGCAATGGGAGAGGCTACAACAGTGAGAGGCCCACGTACCGGAAAAAAAAAAAAAAAAAAGAAAAAATGTTTCCATCCTTTTCAGGGAAAAGGTCAAATATCCCAAGGAAAATATTTTAAAGCATTTTTTCCTTCTGATGACAAGTTGATAGGTGAAAAAAATACTTTAAACTCTAATGCTGCATTGGCCTTTTAATTTTAAATTACTTAACACCATGTCTAAAAAATCACATTTTCACATTTTGTGAAATAATCATGAAAGTACCCCACACTACTAGTTAAGAAGATTTGGAGATACAGTCCATAGTTCGTGATGAAAGGCAATATTGTATGTAGAAGTTAAAGTGCCTGTGTTTTCGTATGTTAGTTAAAAAAAAAAATCAGTGGACAAATGTACCTTCCTCACCCTCTGGAAGGTTAGATTTTAATGTTTTCATTGGTTTTGATGATGATGATACTATACATTTTTCAATTCTCCTTTGTCCTATAGCTGCTTAGGAGTGTAATTTCTCGCCTGTTGTCTTGTCTGTCACTTTTCCTGGACTTTACAGGGCCCAGCCTTTCTTTTCTGGCTTTCAGGGTCCCCTTGCCTCCTTTACCACTGCACTCAAAGAAGTGAACTTGTCTCCTTCTCCTTTTTCTTAAGAGCTCTAAGTTCTGGATACTTGAGAGAGCCCACATTGCATAAGAAGAGACATCACAGGTTTTCTCATGGATCAAGGCCAGCAGTTGGTCCTTCTGCAATACTTCACATGGTGGAACTAGAAACAGGAAATTATTCAATTAAACCTCTGTAGCTCACCACTGTAGCAACAAATAGGCTATTTCTGCAGCTGTTTTACCAGCCTCAGAAGGAGAATTCCCTCAGTTCGGGGGAATAGAGTTGTACCAAAGTACCAATTTTCAAGAGTATTCAACTGCAAAAATGACACTTTTCTACTTGCAAAAGAACTTGGCTTTTGCTCTTTTCTGAGATGGAAAGTTCCTTTCCCATTTTGGAGATCGTTAAGGCTTTTTCCTCCATTGCCATGGGTTATTATAGAAAAAACTACCCATGTTCCTGAAGATACCTTGTCGAAGAGATGATTGAGATGGAGCCAGCTATGCCCTCTCTGTGGGCAGCCATCTAGGGGCTGGAGACCATTGGTTGGGAGGATGTGAAGAACATGCATCCCAGTTTGTAATGTTCAGACATCACAGCCATTTTGAGAAGTTTGCCATAGGGCGTTTTGAGCCAACATCTCCCAGAGCCGAGGGTGAATTCCCTCATCACTTCCCATAGCACAGCATTACCAGAACTTGTTCCAGTCTTCTTGAGTTATTTAGCTAGGATTTTTATAGTACATGAGATAGCCAAAGATACAACCCATACCCAAGGAAGGCCTTGCTCTAGAGAAGAGATGGTGCTCTCTGAGGAGCTGTGTGTTATGGCGGCCTTACGTCCTGGTACATGGCTGGGAGGCAGCACACCCAGCGCGGGGGAGCCTGGGTGTCCTCGGGGTAGGGCCTGCTCCAGTGTGAGCTCTTATTAACTGTGTGATGTTGGGCTGGCAGGTTTTGTTGTTGTTTTTTTTTTGTTTTTTCTTTTTGCGGTACGCGGGCCTCTCACTGTTGTGGCCTCTCCTGTTGTGGAGCACAGGCTCCGGACGCGCAGGCTCAGCGGCCATGGCTCACGGACCCAGCCACTCCGCGGCATGTGGGATCTTCCCTGACTGGGGCACGAACCCATGTCCCCTGCATCGGCAGGCGGACTCTCAACCGCTGCGCCACCAGGGAAGCCCTGGGCTGGCAGTTTTAACTTGCATAGTTTTCGGCTCCTCATCTGTGAATGGGAAGAGCAGTACTTCACAAGGTTCTTATGAGGATTAAATGAGATAACATTTAAAGTGCCTGGACTGAAGCCTGGCACATAATAGGCATAGAAGTGATGGCTGCATGCTCCTCTTCCGATCCACATGAAATCCAGCCTCTTCCCAGAAAGGCACACATTCTCATTCCCCTGACATGACCATAAAATGTCGTTTGTTTTGTTTCTCTATTCAGGCTATATAATGTCTATTTGGACTTTAACCACTTGTAATAGTTTCCAAATTAGTAAATATATATCAAATATTATATTATTACAGTCATACATTCTATTAATGTAAAATTAATATGGATTAATACAATATTAAACATATAAATATATGTACTTATTGGGACTCATACTAACTTTAATTCTAAACTCACTGGGAAGTGCCCACATTTATAGGATAAAGGAAGAAGAAGTAATTTAAAAACTGAAGAGGGAGGGCATACAACTTCGGATTAAAGCTCCCTCTGAACAGGGAACCCCCCTGGGTGTACTGCTGGGCACAGAGCAGAGTGGTACTTAACCACCCTAGCTTGGGTATACCATTGTGTCTAATGTGCTGTCGTATGGCACTTGATTTTTCAATGAACGCATCATACAGTTTTTTCCTAACAAGCTTACCGTCAATTGAGATGCTCTTTTTTTTTTTTTTTCCCACTCAGTTGAAATCAAATCCCTTCTTTCCAATTCTTTATTTACAGAATTGGATTTTTTTTTTTTTTCGGGAGAGGGGTGGAGTTGGAGTACAATTCTTTACAAGTATTTTTTTTCATTTTTTAAATGAATTTCATTGTTTTATCCTGCTGAGGTCGTTTTGAATTTTAAATTCGTCCACAAGTATATTAGTTATTCCTTCCAGTTTATGTCACCAGTTAATTTGTTAAGCATGTTAATATTTCTATCCCAAGTGTCAATTGAAAACATTTGCTATGGGGGCAAAGGGAAGCAGAGCCCTATGGTAAGTTACAGGAGAACAGCCTCCAAAATGGGCATGAATTAGCATTGACCAAATAATACAACACCTCGGTAATAGTTACTATGGATTTACCACACCGTATTATTGTTTAGGTCAGATTTTAACTTAGGGATTTAACAGCAACGTCATGAGTACGTGGTAAAAGGCCTCACTGAAATCCAGGTATGATTTGTCTGTGACATTTTCCAGCTGCTTCAATCTGTAATAATTTATTCTAAGTGAACCCATGTTGGGTCCTAGTGATCTTACATCCTTTCCTAAGTATTTATAGATCATATATTTAATCATTAATTGTTATCTCCTGCCTGGAACTGATTTCCAGCTCACTTTGATGTAAATCAAGGAAACTTGGCTATTTCCTCTCCTATTCTTTAAAGATTAGAAAAAGTGACCCAGCCATGTCTTTTTGCAAGTAATTTTTGCACTTTAGAAAATATCTGAAACCAGAAATTCTGGGTGTTTTAAGCTCATAAGCCCTCTAGGGCGCTCTCCTTATTGGGTATTCTTCTCCTACTGTGCCCCTACTCAAATTATCTTGTCCTATCAGGCTGATTTAATTTCAGTTCCAGAACTTTACACGTCCATAATCTCCTCAAATCCTTTGTTCGGTTAATAGTCCCATTGGAGTCCTATTACTTCGAAGAAGTTATCTCTGACCACCTCATTTCCCCCTTCATCTAAATTACTGCAGCATTTTTTTTTTTTTTGCTATTACATGCATAAAGTTTTAAATTCTAGGCCATAAAATATGTCTAACTTCTTTGTTTAGATAGGACGTTGCTTGAAAGCAAGAACTCTTTCTTGTCCTTCCTTTTAACCGCTAAGTTATCTATACAGTGAGTGTTGAGAAAGGTTTGCTGCCTAATAATAACAACAAAACCTTCTTTTCATTGTTCATATCATCACACACCTGGAGTTAGACTTCTGATGGCCTCTACTTCTGCCAGTCAAAAATTAGTTGCAAAGCTGAAACCGAATAAAACCCATAAATTTCATGGTAGGAGAATGTCCTTAATAAAGAGCAGCTGTTTTTAATTGGTTTAGTTAGTCTTCTTTGTGTTATAAAAGGTAGACATCCTCCTTAACCTGAATTAAATAATAAAAGAATTAATTGTTCCTGTAACTGAGAAATCCAAAGTCCAGGCCGGCTTCACACAAAATGACTTATTCCAGTATCACCAAGAATTCACTTTCTTTCCAGCTTTTCCCTCTAATTTGACAGTTTCATTCTCATTTTCTATATTATTTTCTATTGCTGCTCTAACAAGTCACTACACAATTAGTTTCTTAAAACAACACACATTTCTTGTCTTATGGTTCTGGAGATCAAAATTCTGTAAATGGGTCTTATACTGGTACAATTAAGGTATCCAGAGGGTTGTAATCTTCCTGGAGGTTCTCGGGGAGAATCCCTTTCTTACTTTTTCCAGTGCTGGGGCTGCTTGCATTCCAGGCAGACCTCTACGCTGTAAGAGGATAAATTTGTGTTGCTTAAGCCACTAAATTTGCCGTGTGTGTGTGTGTGTGTGTGTGTGTGTGTGTGTGTATGTACAGTTTTACAGGGCTAAAATCAAGGTGTCGGTAGAGCTTTATTCCTTCTGCAGGATCCAGGGGAGAGTCTGGTTTTTGGCTTCTTCATCTTTCAGAGCCCACATTCCTTGGCCCATGATCCTTTCTAGTAATGGCATCACTCTGCCCTGATCACCTGCTTTCCTCATCACATCTCCTTCTCTTCTCCTTCTCCTTCTCATCACATCATCTCCTTCTATGATTTTATGCCTCCCTCTTCCATTTTCTCGGAACCCTTGTGATACATTGGGTTCACTGGGATAATCCAGGATAATCTCTCCGACTCATGATCCTTAATTTTGTTACATCTGAAAACCCATTTTTCTATGTAAGGTAACATATTCGCAGGTTCCAGGGATTAGGATGTGGGCATCTTTGAAGGAGAGAGGAGGGAAATTGTTCCGTCTACCACAGGCTCCTCATAGGGATCTGATGGAAGTGCCAAGATTTCTCCTAAATTAGTACCTCTATTAAAGCTCATATGTATGTATGTGTGTATATATATATATTTTTTAAATTGAAGTATAGTTGATTTACAGTGTTGTGTTACTTTCTGGTGTACAGCGAAGTGTTTCAGTCATACATATATACACATATTATTTTTTATATTCTTTTCCATTATGGTTTATTACAGGATATTGAATTTAGTTCCCTGTGCTATATAGTAGGACCTTGTTGTTTATCTATTTTATCTATATATATTATGTATCTGCTAATCCCAAACTCCTAATTCATCCCTCCCCCACTCCCTTTCCCCTTTGTTAACCATAAGTTTATTTTCTATGTCTGTGAATCTGTTTCTGTTTTGTAAATAAATTCATTTGTGCCATATTTTAGATTCCATATATAAGTGATATTATCATATGATATTTGTCTTTCTCTTTCTGACTTCACTTAGTATGATAATCTCTGGGTCCTTCCACGTTGCTGCAAATGGCATTATTTCATTCTTTTTTAATGGCTGAGTAGTATTCCATTGTGCATATATGTATCACATCTTCTTTATCCATTCATTTGTCCGTGGACATTTAGATTGCTTCTGTGTCTTGGCTATTGTAAATAGTGCTGCTATGAACACTGGGGTGCATGCATCTTTTCACATTATAGTTTTGTCTTGGTATATGCCCAGGATTGGGATTTTAGGATCATATGGTAGCTCTATTTTTAGCTTTTTAGGAAATCTCCATGTTGTTCTCCAGAGTGGCTGCACTAATTTACATTCCGACCAACAGTGTAAGAGGGTTTCCTTTTCTCCACACCCTCTCCAGCATTTGTTATTTGTAGACATTTTAATGATGGTCATTCTGACCAGTGTGAGGTGGCACCTCATTGTAGTTTTGATTTGTGTTTCTTTAACAATAATTTAAGCTCATATATTTTCATGATCTAGAGGGAAGAAAGGTTTCTCCTAGCAGTACGTCCAGGAGAGACAGAGAGCTTCCGACTCCTTGAAGCCTCAGAAATGACTCCTCTGCTCTGACTGGCTGGTGGGCTCAGCTCTGATTTTTATCATCTTGATCAGGAAGCTAGTCTCCACTTTAGAGGGGAGAGGGACTAGAGGGACTTAGGATCCACTTCTTCACCTTTGTAGTTGATAATGTGGAAGAGTAGTAGCCAAATGTGGGAGTGGTTACCAAAATAAGGAAGAATGGATTCTGAGCAAAAACGAAAACAAACAAAAACCAAAATAACCTACAAATGTCAACTAAAATACATCCCTTCACCCCATGACTGTAAATTGGCCAAGGGCAATGAACATGTCTTATTGATAGTTGTATGTTGTGTATAGATATTACAGAGCCCAGAATGTCTAATATAATAATTGGTGTTCTTAAATAAGTGACTAAATGGTGAATTATTACATTGTCATGTTCACATGATTTGACTTGTAGTATAGTCAAATTCATAGCCTAACATGTACCATTGGACTAGGTGATACTGTTTTGGCAAGTAAATTTCTAGGGCATGTTACAGAAAGTGTCTTTAAAGTCAGGTCGTGATATAGGGAGAAGAATAGAAATGGTCTCAGATCATTAATTTTCTGAATTAAGGTAAGACAAGAAAAGCAGCTCCATAATGCAGATCCTAAAAGGAATTGCATATTTTTAATCTGGCTCATCCTCTTGGGCTAATCTCAGAAAATCGTTGTTCCAGATGCCTCCTGCCCCTTCCCAAACACACACAAGCACACATAACTTAGGATACATGTGTTTTGAAGAAATATAGGTACTGATTAATCTCCCTTAAGAGCACAAAAGTGTATCTGCCTATCTATGTATTTTATTACCAGATTAAACCCCAGAAGGGGACTCTCAGCACCAAATGTCATAAAGACTATATGAAGAGGATTCATTACACTAAACTATTACCTGTGGCTCCCATGGCTCTTCTCTTACTCTTTGATCTTTTGGTTTCTTTTTTTCCTGATAAGGAGGCTAGGTTGTAAGTGGGCCTCACACCTCTGAGAGGAGCAGTAAGGAGGTGCTATGTTTCCCAAGTATAAATGGCCATGCTGAGAGTCAGAAAAGATTGAAGCTGTTTCCAAGAAAAGGTACCAAAATCAAGCTGGAGTCATCTGTAAGAAAAAAAAGAGGGCATATTGGGCAAGTGAGTACAAGCAACTGTCAGAAGCTAGCTGTGAAACCAACTAAGTATCTAAGAGGATGAGAATTTGATGATCTTTTTAGAAGCTCATTGGTTGGTGGGCAGATGACCTCAATGACTCAGGGTACATGAGTCAAGGACCATAGCGAAGAGTAACTTAATCACTATTTGTTCTGTTAGACTGAGCAGTGTCCATTTAAAGGGATTTGAACACCGTGGACCATTTTTGGTTCCTACCCTCCCACTCTTTGTGGACATTCTTTTACTGATGAAGAGAGCAGAGGACTTCATCACTCTCTCAGAAGAGATTTCAGCTCTTTCTTCATACCATACTTTGTAAACCAGTGGTTCTTTCCATCGTTTTGGCAGAGGGCATGCTTGAATTCATTTTGTGCATCTAATGAAAGCTAAATATTCCCTCCTAAGGAAAAAAGATCATGAGCACAGAAGTCAGTCATTTTTCATAAAATTTCAGGTTACTCATGAAATCCCTGAAACTTGTCAGCAGGGACCTTCTAGGAAGAGTCCATGGACCGAGTTAAAGATCCTTGCTCTAGACCCTGAGCCTGTATCTCCAGTTACCTCATCCTCAGCTAAGGGAAGCTTTGAGTATTTTCAGAAATTTGGAGATCACCAAAGAGTTCCATTCCATTCTAAAGGACCCATCCATCTAAGTTATTTCTGGAGGTTTGATCTGGAAATCACAGGTCCTTTTTTTTTTTCTTTCAATCTTTCTTTGAACTTTTAATTTAAAAAATTACAAAAGAATTGAAAAGCTGCAAGAATGCTTAATAAACTTAGTCTCTTCACTTACATTCACCAGTTATTCGCTTTTGTCACGTTTACTTTGTGTGTGTGTATGAATGTGTGTATACATATTTTTGCTGAACAATTTTAGAGTAAATTAAAGGTATCATAAATGTCTACCCCTAATTGTTTCAGTATGTTTATCTTCTAAAACAACAGGATATTATTTTATATACAATGCAAATATAAAATAGAGGAATTTTAATATCTTAGAGTACTATTATTTAATATACCACCCATATTCAAATTTTGCCAAGTGTCTTTTTTTAACTTTTTTTTTTAACATCTTTATTGGAGTATAATTGCTTTACAATGGTATGTTAGTTTCTGGTGTATAGCAAAGTGAATCATCTATACATATACATATGTCCCCATATCTCTTCCCTCTTGCGTCTACCTCCCACCCTCCCTAGCCCACCCCTGTAGGTGGTCACAAAGCACTGAACTGATCTCCCTGTGCTATGCGGCTGCTTCCCAGTAGCTATCTATTTTACATTTGGTAGTGTCTATATGTTACAGGTACTTCTTATCTTAACTTTTTCAAGACAGAAAGGGATGGACATGGCTAATGATCTAGAAACACTGTTGTCAAGTTCTAGTATCATGGGACTTTTCCTGATGATGATTGTATCCTGTATTTTTCATGCTTTCCCCCCTTCTTTTGAATAGGTAGCCACATTTTCTCCTCTCATAAACTCATAAGTGTGAGATGGTGATAAGAAAGTTTGGGGAAGAGAGAGAAAGAGTGAATAGACAATGTAATGCAGTGGGGAATGGAGAGAACCTACAGCTGAACAGCTCCTTAAAAGACAGAACTATTACCAGAGTGGCATTTCTATTTTTCGTCCTTTGTGGCCAAGTTCATTCCTTTGTAAGTTCACTTATTCAGCAAAAATCTCTTGGCACGTGCAGCGTTCCAAGTCTTTTGCTAGATCTGTGAGGGGTTCAAAGGTGAATGACATACAATCCCTCTTCTCAAAGGAGCTTGAGGTCCTGCAGTAGAGATAAGATGTACAAGGAAAGTCAGCTTAAAGCAGTTTCCTGAAAGGGTTCCACTGTGCACCCTTCCTAAATTTCATCCTGCGTGTGTTTGCTTCATTTCATGTCTCAGGGACTGGAGAACTCCCTCTCTTGTTCTCCCGGAACACCTCCTCATTACACAGACCATCATATTTATTAAGATATTTTATAATTATCTATTTACGCCTCTCTCCCAACAGATCACCAACCCCTGGAGGACAGAATCTGAGTCTTATTAAACTTCACATTTATATTTCCTGGAAGCTAACAGGGTACCTGGAGCATGGTAAATGCTTTAAAATTGGTTGAATAAAGCACTGAATCCTGTCTAGAGAAGAGAGAACACAGGTGAAATAAGACATCCTACAAAAAGAGGACCCTGGCTGTTGTGTCAGGAAATAGCAGTCTGGTATTTGTCCCTTGTGTTTCTGGACCTCAGTTTCCCACCTGTCCTAGAAGGGGTTGGATTAAGTGATTCTTTCCAGATGAAAAATTCAGTAATGCTGGAGGCAGAGAAGGAAGGAAGCAGCGTGCCCATCTGACCCAGCCTAAATACCCGCCTCAATTTTACAGTCAAAAATAAATTCCCTAAGGTTGAGTGTCAAAAGAAATAGCAGCAAACCCCCCGGACACTTACAGTATTTGCCAGATCCATTGACAAAAGTGACTTCCCACGCTTTGCCCACAGAGGGCATCCCTGCTCATTGATATGTAGACCAGGCGAATGCAGCTGCTTGGAAGCCTCCCCCGACCGCTCTTTTTTTTCTTCGCCGGCATCTCTCTGCCCCCACCCCCTTTCCCGTGGAATCTTTGCCTGATCCTGTTCGTTTCCCTCCGGTCTCCACATTTTCCCTTCCGGCCCTCCACTTCTCCGGATTAATGGATAGTACGGCTGCAACTCCCGGCTCACGCACCACTGGCGGACACCCCAGTAACAAGTGAGAGCGCTCCACCCCGCAGCGCCCTGCCTCTCCTCCCCAGGTCCCCCTCGGCTCTTGGAGGAAAACCAAACAGCATCCCCAGGTTTCGCGCACGGATTTTTCTCTTCAACTTTACCCAGCGTCAATCTTTGGATGCACAGCCCAGCCACAGGATTCCTTTCTGTCTCGTCTTGATCCCTCCTGGGTAGTCTGTTTATTGCTGTTTCGCAAGCCCCGTGGAGAGCTGGTTGCCCTCCTCTTGTTCCCTCTGTTTCCTTGAGTTAGTTTTCCGAGGTTTTACCGGGGCTCGAGATCTCTTGGACCGAATGGAACTTTTTGCTGCCTCTTTTTGCTACTGATTCTGTCAGTGGACGAGGAAAAAGGCTTCGGAGGCAGAAGAGGCGCAGGGGAGGTGGAGGAAGTGGACGAGGAGGAAGCCGAAGGGGCTCGGCGCGTGTGTGTGCATGTGTGCATGCGTGTGTGAGTGCATGTGTGTGAGTGTTGCGGCTGCCCAGGACCCCCGGCCCCGAAGGTGTTGGCTGAAATATGGAGAATAGTCTTGGATGTGTTTGGGTACCCAAGCTGGCTTTTGTACTCTTCGGAGCTACCCTGCTCAGCGCACATCTCCAAGTCACCGGTAAGAGGTTCTTTCCTTTCTTCTCTTCGCACCCGCCGCCCCCCCCGCAACACACCCCTTTCCTTCTCCTCATTTCCTTTGGCGAGTAGTAGAATTGGGGTAGAGGGAGAAAGGGCAAGATGTTCGGAGCTCCCTCTGTCCCCCATTTCCTCACCGATGATAAAAGATGGGAAGACTTTTTTTTCCCTGGGGGTGGAGGATGTTGGCAGCTGGGGAAAGGGGCGCCCCTTGGCTTTTTTACAAATCTGGTGCTTCTCACATCTTTGCTTTTGCAAATACTTGCATTGGTTTGGAGAGCTGGCGGGCTGGGGCAGGGAGGAAGCAGGTGATGGGGACGTCTTGAAAGGAACTGGGTTGGATCCTTAAAGCCTCGGAAAGCTACGGAGGAGGGGAATTGGGGCAACAGGGCCAAGTGGAGGAGGTCCTCCAGGGGGGCTTTGAGGGAGTCTGTGCCGAATGTAGATGGTGTGGCTGAGTCGTTTGTATATGACGCATCTCTGGCTTGGATTTTTAGACTTGCTGATTGAGAATTGGAGAAAGGGACGCTAATATGTTTTGGTACTTTGGAGGAGGGGACGATGGTGCCGAAGGAGGCTGCAGAGTTGCCAGGAGGAAGGAGGCGTGTTTTGTTTTATTTTTTAACAGTGAATGCAGCTCTCAAGCTAAGTCTCCAGATATCTCCAGGACACTTCCAAACTCCAAATGATTGCTATTCTGGGGAACCAGCCCCCTGGCCCTGGTACTTGGCAAGCGCAGTTCCTAATTAAAAATGGCAAAACTGCTTGGGCGCTGGATTGGGTGAGAGCAGGAAAAAGAGGGATCGGAGGGATGCTCAGGGCTGCGGCAGTCTGCGAATGTGGAGCTGGAGGTTTCGTGGCCAAAATAATAATAATAATTTAAAAAAGAACAAAATGATTCATTATAATAGTCTGCTGGTTTTGCCGGCCTCACCACAAGTGTAGATGGACACTAGGGTATAGGGAGTGGGCCCGGCGGGGAAGAAGGGGAGAGCAACTGGCTGAGCATTCAGATCCCTTCGGAAATAACCTTTCCCCAAATCCCAGAGAAAAGGGGCCTCTGGCAGGGGCCAGGCGTTGGGTGGGAGCACCCCAACATGTGGCTTGGAAATGAACAGGGAACAGAATGTAAACCGTGTCCAAGCCCCCAGCCTCTCGGGAACCTGAAGCTCCGGCTTTCTTGTTGCTGCTAAGTGCTGCGCGGTCCAGGGTCCAGGGTTGCGAGCGCCAGCGCGGAATGTGCCTCTCCGGTGGCTAGGGATTCAGACACTCAAGTGCGAGGCTCCCCAAATTTTGGCGTGGCCGAAAAGGAGTAGGGATCTGCACATCCACATCGACCCGACCCTTCGCCTTCCTTTGGCCTGACAGAGCGAGCGAGCACAAGCCAGCAAGAGGGGTGTGTGTATGTGTGTGTGTGTGTGTGTTCCGGTGCGGTGCACGCGTATCAGCATTCGCTCCCCCAGCAGCTCCTGCTTCCTCCCTCCCTCTCAGGCTGGTCTCCTCCTCTGGGCTCCACTCTCCCGGAGCTTTGTCCTCAGCAATTACTCCCAGAAGGTGGGCGGGGGACTATCCCTGCAGTAAAGCAGTCGCGAAAGGTGTCTTCAAAATTTCCTCCTGCTACCCTCAGACACTAGATGCTGCAGCCAGGAGCACCCTCCTTCTGCACAGATTGACTTGTGCTCTCGGGCAGTTTGGTGGAAGGCCAAGGAGGAGAGAGGGGAAGTTTAGAGGGGCATCCTCGCTGGGTAGAAAGTCTATGGAGCCAGGCCTGAAATGCGTGGGCTGAAAATAGTGCATTAGACAAGGAAGGTGTGCAGAAATGGACAATGACATTTTGTCAGTTACACTAAAATATTTTAAAGCCTTTCCCAACTGTCTTTGGCAAAGGGTGGGGATAAATGAATGGAGATGGATTTATATATGTTTTACTAATATCTAAATTAATTAATTATCCCCCTTCCCACTTATTTAAGTTTCTTGTCTAGAAAGTTAGGACCATATATTACTTTATTTTAATTAACTCCTCAAGGGATAAGTCTATGATTGAAAAGGCAGACAAAAAGATACATATACAAGGGAAGTGCCTGTGGATAGGCTTGTGGGTCTCAATCTTTAAGCTCCTCTATACTTCTAAATCCATTTGTGTTATTTTCAGATGTGATGTAGTTTGCGCCAGTCCCAGGAAAGTGGATGGTGCAGTTTTGAGATATTGCTAATTCAGATCACTCTGATCTTTGCTCCTTAATCTGTGTCTCCTTTCTCCAGTAGCAATTTCCCCTCTTCAGGGACATGGCAGGGAATTGATGATGAGGAAAGCACAGTTCACTCTATGAAAGGACCAGTAGGAGGTGCCCTTAATAAGGCCAAGTGTCTAGTTTACCGGCAGTGAAATTCCCATTCAGGAGGATGTTTTTAAAGACTTTGTTGATTGGTGACAAAGGATTATGGAGACAAGTACAATAGCACTGGCTATTTTCCCACTTCCTAGATAAAGTCTGAAACTGCTGTAGATTTTTGTGAAATCATTAGGACGTAACAAAGGGCATCCCTGGACAGTGTTGGCATAGGATGGGGAAGTGATGTTGGAGGAGGAGGCTAGTGCTTTTCTAGCTGGCTTTTTGTAAGATGCTGTCTTCTTATATATTTGACTTGAGCCCCAAGCAAAGGCACTAAGTAGAGTCCTGGCATCTCAGAAGAGATGAAAATTTTCGATGGTAATGAATGCAATTGCAAGTATACATGTTAATTTTAATTAATTCTTCATATATATGTTTGGATTACATTCGATTGAAAACATCAGTGCACGTTTATGTCGTCGGGACATGGTGAGATGAAGCTTGCTACGCCCCCTATCCACATCTTTCTCATCCCCCACAACCAAAGCAGATCCGACGCCCCAGATCTGGCTTTGCTGTTGAGTGGAGCATGGCAGGACCTGAGGGCGCCTGGGCAGCCCAGCTGTCCACTCCTCTGTGAGTGCTGCGGTATAAATCACCAGGGACCTGTCACAGCATCCATTTCCCACACAGCAGCCTTGCCCTCTGAGTTATGAAGCATGTGAAACAGCCACCACATGTGTTCTATGTGCATATATTAGGCTTAGTGCATTTGCTTTAATGTTCTTAAGAGCTGGGCTGGCTTGAGCTGCTGATAGGCATTTTTTTTTTTTTTTTTTTTCCTGGGGAGAGATTTATAACTTCCCAGTGTGTATGACTTACATTTATTCTTGGGCAAGTTAACCTTTCAGCAAACTTCCTTATTGTTTTCATTGAAGAGGAAGAGCTTTAATCCTGTCTAAATTCTTCAATGAGCCCTGCTGGAAGTTTCTCCCGGAGTACAGGATATTTACAGGCTGTAGTACGATTTTCTCAGCCAATGGGGAGCTGGATGAGATTTGAGGAGGTGATTTTTAGGTGGAAGGGGATATTTTTACTTGTTTCTGGAGAGGGAAGGGATGACACTGCATCTTCCAAGGGAATTCTAACACTCTAGTTATCCTCAAAAGCATCTTTTATGAGAGGAAAGATTTCTTCCTCTCTGGCTTACATTTCTTCTTTCGTTCAACAGTTTGAAATTCTTCAAATGCGTATGATTTGCTCCTAGAATGTTTCCTGCTGTATGTAGTAGGGTCATCTAGTACTATCTTTCTCCTTTGGAAACAAGCTCTATTTTCAATCTTAACTTCTCAACGAAAACACTTTTTATCTTTAGGTGATGCTGCATGTATGTAGGTAGTGCTGAATTTCTGAACAGAATATTTCTTTCCATGGAAGACTGGGCCCCGAGATTACAATTTAAAGCAAATATTCTTACTTTTTCTTTGGAAAATTTGCCATCTGAAACTGTGCTTGTGAAATTTCTTTTTCCTCATACTTCTGCCAAACAAAGTAATTCTATGAGGAAAGGATGCAGTTGTTTCTGGCATTTGCTTATATTAAAAGCCAATCATATATAAGGAAGAGAGCATTTTCACCCTCCGTGCCACCTCCCCAAATGTATGACTTCGGGGGGGAATTGAGCTAGTGCTAAATACATAAAGATGCTTCTGGAAACCAGTGTGCTATTTCACTGGTGAGTGAGCTCTTCTGACCTGGCTGTGGATCTTCCCACTTTCCAAAGATATGGCCTGTATTGCGCTCAGAAACTTGCACTGACTTAGGAACACATTGCTGTATTTTGGTATTTGTTACACAGCTGCTAGCTCAAATGATCAATTTTTGATGGAGTAAGCTACCTCAGATGATAATCTCTTACATGAACTGTATACGCAAATTTCGGGAAACCTTTGTTTTGCCTGAGTAAAAGGAATAATGACATAAGCCTGCCAAGGATTACTTGATTAATTAACTGAAGATAAAAAGTCACTTGGTTCTGGAAACATACCATAATCCCTGAAGTGGAGTGATAAATACTATGCACATTTACAGTTCATAAAACATAAACGTGGAATCTTCTTCTTTTTTCTCTGTTTCTTTATTATGATACTCAAGAGGAGGATTGAAGCGTTTCGTGAATTGTCACAACAGTTATACCCTAATGAATTGTAGCCTGGGATCTCACTAAGTCTTGATTGAAACACACTGAATTAAATACCAACATGATGCCCGATGAACTGTTCTGCAGCCTGCTTGCTTCTCTCCAGCCTATCTCTACAAAATTATAGCTCTGATCTCTAAACTGTATAGCATCAACACTGCCACCCTTCCTACAACCCAGGAAAACCTTTCTCACTGTGAATCCAAGGTCCTGATCCACAGGCACTGCAGTTAACATGCTGTACTACACTTTGCAAGGTCATGGGGATTTGCCTTAAAAACAAATTTTTAAATTTTCATGAGTGTTTCTTTTTTGGGAAGTTAAACTACCTGTAAATTCTAAAGACAGCTAAGTGGTACTCTTACTATAGGAGACTAACTAGTGGCCTCTCAGCCAGTATCATTGAAATTTCAGAGCTCATAGAGCATTAATGGGAGGTAGAAATGACCACTAGGGGAGGGTAGATTATGCCAACCTCAGCATGCTGCTTTTTTTCCGGGAGGGTGTTACCTGCTTGGAATAATAGAACTTTAATTTTCTTCAAAGTTACTACTTTTCAGAGATCAAAGCACTTCTTAATGGGTATTATAAAATCAGTAGCATGGCACTGACCCCAAAGCATTTAAGATATTTTCCTTCAAAACAAGACCTCAAGTAAAGCAAATGTTAAACTTGTCAATTAAAAAAAAAAAAAAAAAAAAAGGATGAACAGTCCAGATTATTTTCCCTGTAGGCCAATTGAAACATGCAAGATAAAATGACATGTTACACATGTCAAGCGGGTAACAGCAAAAAATAAAATGCAGAATATTACACACCTTTATAATTGCAGCACGAAGGTACATTACAGCGCCGCTTAGTATTCCACAATTTGCTCCCTCCTTCAGTAGATGGTTGATTCCTTCTATTTCTCTGCTTTAGTGCTGGGCTAACACACAGAAATCTAGGTTGGCTCATTGATGATCAAAACACTATAGTGTTTTAAAGTTCTTTGACACATTTTAGCCTGAGGTTAAAAAAACCAGACCTCTTTAACTCAACTGTTAAGTAATTTTTTTTTTTTTTGGTGGTTTAGAAATGCCTGACCTTATCAATGGTATAGTTTAGAAATACATAATAATGTGTATGATTGAATATATTTCTTCTTTTTCATTATTGATGGTGATTTGCCAATGGTTATACTAGTACAAGTTGCTTTTTTATAAATAGTTGGAAACAACCATATTATTCACAGCTTTCATTTCTTGGGGGAATAGTTCAACCAGAAAACATATAAATCATTCCCTATTTATTGATCATATTTTTAAAGTTTATTGTTATGACATGACCTGGGTGAGGAAATTTATCTTCTTTCCTAAATTCTCTGAGCCCAGTGCCTATAACCTACTTCTTATTTTTGTGAGGTACTTCAGCTTAATTTCACACATCCAAATTCTCTGACTTCTTGCTTGTTCAGCCGTTTCACGGTTTCAAGAGAGGAAGGCCCTTTATACCACTTGTGATTATTCTGAGCGATTTGACGGGTACACATTGCAATTTGGAGATTTTGCTCTTGTCTTTTGCTCATCCGTTACAGACTAGTTCTTGCCAGAAGGCTACTTTTGGGCATACCTAGGACAAAAATGTTCTACTGAATTAACTGAATCTTTATGATACAATCTAATGAAAATACCAACTCGTTAGTGTATCTTAACCTGGTAAGAGAGCTTATCAATACCAACATTACTCTGGTATCTTAAATGTTCTTAAATTGGCTTTAACACTTTTATAAGAGAATAAACGAATTAAATGGTTAATATAAATGTTATTTACTCTAGTTAGTTTTCTTAGTACTGAAGTTTCTTGTTAAACACCAATATTTCCTGATTTTACTCATTTTTTAAGCCTTTAAAAATGTTTATCCACTCCCTTAGCTGCATTTTAAGTACGTAGAACATAATTGAACCTGTCCTTAAGAAGCCCCAGGCATTACTGTGGCTCACTTATTAAATTCTCTGATCTTATAGGGATGACTTCTGAAGATATTGCCTCATGGAGGACTGTTTATTTCCCATTAAATGGCCACAGACTATTGCTTTGTTTTCCTAAGGCTTTTATTACTGATTTGTAGAATGCGATTTATCTACTTGTTTGTATCCAGCTGGAAGTTTCCCCTGTCGTAAGACTTCTTCAAAGAAGTTTTTCTCTTTTCTACTTCTGATTTGCTGAGAGATAGGTGACTGTGTTTTGTTGAGATGTGTCTAAAGTAAAAGGGGAGATTCTAAATCAAGTCCTGAGTCCCTCACTAGCTAATTGGTTTTCACTAATGGGTTTGTAGCATTTCTGAAATCTGCTGTTACTTTGGATGCCATTTTTATGTTTTTCCTTGTTAAATGAGGGTGTGGACTAGACAACTTCTAGTTATATTACTGTTTTCAACATTATATGATTTATTTAAGTTATGATCATACTATATATATAGTGTTGGGTATAATTAATAATAATAACATCATTGATCACAATAATAATTTTAATGAAACAAATAACCCATGTGCCCACCTGCATTTTTCTTAATTTTGTATTAATTAGTCCCTTGCCTTTTTATAGTTTTGCTACATATGTTTGAATCTTTAACATATGATTTTGCTTTGCCTGTACGTGACCATATAAAATAAATATAATGTGTGTATTCTTCTCTGGTATGTAATTTTGCTAAACATTAAATATTTGAGATTCATCTGTGAGAATGCATATGGCTACACTTCAGTCACTTTCTCTGCTGTATAATATTCCATGATATTAATTAACCACACTTAATCAATCTACCATTGCTGAACTTCTGGGGAGTCAGTATTTTGCTATTGCCAATAATACCGCTATGAACATTCTTATCCATGTTCTGTGGAACAAATTTGCCACCATGTCTAGAGTGCATGTCTAGGGATGGAGTTGCTGAGTCATAGAAAGGGCATCTTTACTTTTAGGGCACAATGACAAGTTACCTTGAACTTTGCATTGAAACTCCCAGCAGGAGCACAGGACAATCTTCTTTGTTCCACGTCTCCACCAGTACTTGGTATTGTCATATGTTTAATTTGCCCTCATCTGCTGGATATAGATTAGCATCTCACTGTGGTTTTAATTTGCATTTCCCTGATTGCTCATAAGGTTGAACATTTTTTCCCATAAATTTATTGGCCATTTGTGATTTCAGCAAGGTAGTTCTATGATTCTGTTTTTCCAACTGAGCAGCCATTTGCTTTGTGGCATCAGTACTATTACTGTTAGTAGTTATTCTGTCTTTGCTACTAAGCAACTTTTACTTTTAGGTTTAGATGCGGTTGGTCATCTAACTTTTAGGAAGTTGTTGCCTGATACTGTATCATGCCTACTTTAGCCCAGACCTTCCCTAAACAGCTTTCCAGAATGAACACTTATTTTAGACTGGAAGAGAGATCCTTAGTCACTGTAGGATTGTTGATTACCTAGAGTAACTCTTGCCATGTCAGTATCCTGCTTTATCCTATTTATTATGTCTATGCAGCATGTGACTTACAGGGAAGCTGGATCCTGAGGTGCCAGGCTTAATTTGAGGAACCTTATAAATCCCCTGAATATGACAGAACTCAAAGATGACTAAATCACAGAATTCTAATGCCAGATACCAAGTATGAGTTAAAATCCTAATCTGGCATTTGAACTTGGGTATGTTTGCCCAGGATCATTTTTACATATATGACTGTGGGTTTCAAACAAAACCCATGCTTGCACAAGGGTGTACGCACACGTCCCAGTTTTGGCGGGGTGGGGGGGTCCCTAATTGTTTCACTCCTTCCCACGGGACAGACTAATGAAGGGCCCTGGATGGAATAAAGCCTTGGATATGCTAGCAGTGGCTTCTCTGGGGTGTTGCCTCTGTGCCGACTCATTAGAGATGTGAGCCAAGGCTGAGACATTTAAGCAAACCCCTCGCGCCCGGAGTCCTCAATCCATTGTTTCCACATCTTTGCTCAGCCTCTTGGGATCCCAGAAGAATGTAAATTAGAGAGAAAATCTGCAAAGCTTTCCTTTTCATGTCTAATGTCTGGGCAGAGCTGTTCCCTGAAGGACAATTTCTAGTTATTTTCCCTTCTGGTTTGAGATGTCTCCAGGGATGGTTTGTTCACTGTTTCCCTTGAAACTTTTCAGCAGCATATCAGTTCTTGCTGTTAAAATTTCCTCTTAAAATTCATCTTGGATAGTCCTGTTCTAAATATTCCTCCTGTCACTCCTATCACCCAGCTCCTGGTTCCTGTTTGCCCTCCTCAGTGGCATTCTGTGTCTTCTGTGCTGAAGCCTGTTAGATAATTTTAGCCATAAATCATTCTTGCCTCCCCCCTGAGTCCTCACTTAACCAGACTGTAAATATTTAGTTCATTTAATCTTTCTTCATACCTCTCCAGAAGCTTAATCATGTTTATTTTTCTTACCTGAACTCTCTCTAGTTTGTTTATATCTTTCTGGTAATCAAGTGCCCCAAATTTAATGTGCTCTTCTAAGTAAGCTCCCCCAAGTCATATACTAGGAAATACAGATTTAGCATAGCGTTTACCTTATTGTACAGTCATTCACGGACACACATTTTGTCTCTCAAATTTTAAGTCCTCATTTTCCAGGTAGGACTGTCAATGCCTGACAAAATCATTGAGGTATTATAAGGATCAAATAAGATTAAGACTTTTATTCAAGGTAATAGTTACTAAACATTTACTATGGGTTACAGAGAACTAAATGAAAGGCTTAAATGTGTCTCTGCCCTCCAAGAGTTTATCACTAAGAGAAGGTGACAGGCACAGACATAGCTAAATGGGTTACAAGGCAGAACAAAGTACTCATTAAGAGAAGAAGCACAAACCAAGCAGGGTAGACTCTGAAAAATATCAACTACCATGTTTATGCATTATATCATTAATATATTAATGCTAGCCAGATGGGGTAACAGAGCCAATTCTTTCATCCTTGTATCCATAGATTGATTGACCAAAACAAAAGAAAAACAAAAGGAAAACAAAAAGGAAGGAGTGTAAAAAGTTGTCAATCATGTTTAAACCAAGCTCACGTTTGGCAAGAATGAGGATATGGAGATTTTGGGGTTTTTTTTTTTGCCTCTCCCGTTGCGGAGCACAGGCTCCGGACGCGCAGGCTCAGCGGCCATGGCTCATGGGCCCAGCCGCTCCGCGGCACGCGGGATCTTCCCGGACCGGGGCACGAACCCGTGTCCCCTGCATCGTCAGGCAGACTCTCAACCACTGCGCCACCAGGGAAGCCCCAAGGATATGGAGTTTTATGTGGCAGATCTGGCAGCCTATTGCTATACATGCATCCCCAGACCTCCATGACCCTTTCTTTCCTTATTTATTGAGTGTGTGCCAGGTATTGTGCTAAGGTGGTGATAGAACTTTGAATGCAGTGGGTGGAAATGCTAATCAAATAAATATGTTAATAAGTCCATTTCGAATGAGAGAAGCCTTTGAAAGAAAGAGAGTATTATAGGAGAACAGCTCAGATCCAGCTCAAAGAAGACTCCCCTGAGAAAGTTGTAGTTGGCACCCAAAGAATAAGTAAACTTGGTTAAAGAGGGGATGTTTAGGGAGAGGCAGGGGAGAAAATGCTAGTGAGAAGGGTGAGTGCAAAGGCTGTGTAGTGGGTGGAGGCATAGTGAATTCAAAGAAGATGAGTGGAAGCAGATCCAGGAGAACTAATCATGATGACGGCTTGGCTGAGGCTGGAGAATACCCTTGGATCCTCTCTTGAAGGTAGTAGCTACGCATACTAATAAATACTGGTTGAATGAATGGAATGAATTCACAACAAAGACCTTTTTCTAGTTTCAGCACAATCATTTAAAAATTTAAGCAAATTGCATAGGTAATCCTTGCCCTGATTTTCTTATTAACTATTAGGTGTGAATTTATGAACCTACCTATCTCACATGTTTAGAAATACCTATGGGGTTGTGTGGACACAGTGTAACACGGGGGAAAAAATCTTTGCAAAGTGTAAAGAGCTAGATGAATGCAAGTGATTATTAATGAGCATGTGTAACAGGCTACTTCCACTTTGAAAGCTATCACTGAACAGAGAGAAACAGGACTTCACCTTTTCTATTCAAGTAAGATTGGCACGGAGACATTTCGTTTTCCCGTGGCCTCCTTTGAAATGTGTGCCTGATAACTCTAGGTGATTTTTTTTAAAAAGGAAACTGAACCTAAGATTTAAAAATTTTTGCAGCCTATTTTTTCAAGATGCTCCTGTTGTTGTATACATTTTCTTTCTATTACTGTTCCTTAAAAAAAACGGATGGGTGTTCTCCTAGCTTTAAGTTGCAGCTCATTTAGAAGCCATTGAGCTTGCATCCCCTTTCCTCCACTGCTGCCAAGTTGCAAAGGAGTTGGCTGCATGGTCCTGTGGTCTTGGGTTATGATGAGAGACGTGGCACAACCTGGCGGGGGAAAGCCTGTCAGCTAGTGGACTTGACCTCGACTTCCCCATCTGTAAAATGGAGACAAAATTGACTTCTCTTTCCCATCTCTAAACTGGAGATAAACTCACTCCAACAGTTAGATAAACGGTATCCATTCCCATGCCTGACCCTTAAATGTTCTGTAAAGGCTAGCTGTGTTTAGTATTATCCTACTGTGGGCTAGATTTATACTGGAATAGTCTACATGTAGCAGATTTCACAGGCATGGGCAGGCCACTCTAGAACCCTCCTCAATTTCATTGTTGTAGTTGATTTTAAAGACTTAGAAATAAAATAAGATGTCAGACTCCTAACAGAAATTTTGAAATCAAGCCCATGCTTCGTTTAGTGGGTCATGGTTTAGTGGTCCATGGTCCATGCCTTTGCTAGATTCAGAGGCTAACAGATTCAGCTAAGTTAGACCTGACACAGTACAATATTGATCAAACTTGGCACCGTATGACGTACCTCCTGTGGATCCCTCATCCAAATTAACCTCCTCCTCTAACTCCTGTTTGGTTAACCACATCCATTTCCTGCAGACCCATTGAGTCCAGCATCTACTTAGCATGAACACCTGGAGGCTAGTGGTTAACGTGCAGTGCCAGGTATAATTTGCCCCGAGAATCTTCTCTCTGAAGAAGACACTCTCACCTTGGCTAGGTGTTAATGCCCAGCTCTATCCTGTACAATAGAATTAGAATCTCTGAGATGAGGCCCAGCACACACAGTTACTAAACCTCCATGGATTGTCCCAAAGTGTAGCCAAGTTTGAGAATCAGTGTCCTAGGACCTTGCTATTCAAAGTGTGGTCCAGGGACCAGCAACATTTGCATCTCCCAGGATCTTTTTAGGAAAACAGAAAGTGAGTCCAGACCTCGACTTAACTGAATGAGAATCCCAGGTGACTGAGAAACACTGCCCTAGGAGACTGAAAACCCACGGACGGAAGTGACCCTGGGCTCGATTTCTTTGTAAAAATCTCCTCAGCGGGAAAAGATTCCATCCATACTTGTTTAATCTTAGCTTGAAGCTTCTTTGGAGGACTTTAGCTTCAGGAACTGGTCTTGGAATGGCGAACTACACCAACATCCAAGAGCCTTCTGGTGTGTAATTTAGCAGCTAATGTATTTCTTGGAGACCGTGACATGTTTCATTTTCCTTCAGATTAAAGGCCCTTGAAAATGCTCTCTGGGTTTTCCACCTGCCTTTTCCCTTCTTATCAATGCTCAAGGAAGAAGGCACATTGTAAAAGGGTCTCCGGCTTTGCATTCCATATTTTCTCCTCTCTCTATCCCCTTTCCTCCTTAAAAATACTCAGATGCGGGGAGAATGGCAGGCACTCGAAAGGGACACTAGGGCCCTGAGTCCATCCTCACCCTCCCTCCTCTGCCTCTTGGGTCTGACGCTAAAAGCCCACAGGTGCTCAAAGTGAGACCCTGCCAGCGACCCCATGCTGATGCTCATCGTTTGATGGGGAACAGTCTTCAGGGCATGAAACAGACCAAATGCTCATTTGCCTGGGCCTCTGTGGTAGGGGGAGAAGGGGCGTAACTGAGGTGTTTGAAGAGAGTAAAGCTTTACAGACAGAAAGCTCAGTGCGAGGTTTTGAAGCTTTTTGCTCTGCACTGCCTGGCAGAGAGAGGAGCTTTAACTGGCGTGCTCCAAATCAGACTCTACAAGAAGAGAACCTGGGGGTTCAGCTGTGCAGATTGCATCAATCTGAATGAAAATCACCAGTGTTCCTCTTGGTGAGAGAAGTTTCCTGCTTCGCCCATGAAATGTAGGCCCTTTTCAGGTCCTGGTAGAAAATGAGTAGGGCTTTTGTGAAAGGTTATGTAAGGCTGCCTGTTTTTTTCTTTTTCCCCCCCTCTCTAGAGTAAAATTCTGTTTATAGAAGGGTGAAACCGCCTCTCGGGGAAAAAATGCATTTCATAGCCTATAGCTTAGGAAAGATAATTTAATCAATCTTCAAGAATGAATTAAAGGAAGAGAAGGAGAACAAAGTCATAGGCGGAGGGAGTAGGACATACATAGAGGAATAGGCCTGTGGGAGAGTTTGGTGGCTCTGGTCCTGACGCTGCAGCATTTAGGGGGAAACCAGCTGTTCCTGTTTGCCCAGGACTGAGAGGCCTCCTAGGAAGCGGGACTTTCAGTGTTAAGAGTAGGACAGCCCCAGGTAAACTGTAGTGTTTGGTCACCCTAACTTAGGTACCTGGGGTGGGGATGGGAGTGGGGAAAATTCTGAAGGGTCTTCAGCAGTGTCGTGGTTGCTGTTAGCCAGATGGAAGAATAAGTGGGGGCAGGCTGCAAGGCCTATTAAGAGGGGGCCCCATCAGAGAACATGGGTGCCCGTTTGATGGTTTACAACTAACTTGTACCTTGGCTATCGTATTTGGGTCATAGAAGTCCTTACCCTCTAAACCTGCGGTAACATAAAATTTGATGCCCAAACTTGAAGGTTTTCTTTTTTTTTTTTTTGCCAACTACCTGGTCCCCAAACTGTCAGAAACAGCTTATTTTCAGTATCAGAATATATTGGAGATGGTAGGATAGTTTATTTATTGGAGAAGCACGTCTAATACTTTTGTTTTAATGTGCCTCGTATAATGCTGGGTGCATATTAATTATCTAACAAATACTCACTAATTGATTTCCATATAATGGTTATTCTCAAGTTTGCACAGAATCTGAAGTTACTTTTATCACAAGCCATGCAAAGTTCAGTTAAGGATATATTACATTTCATATGAGTACTCAGCTTTTTCCAGAGAATTTTATTTTATTCTCCTCTTCCCTTCTTTGTACTTGATTGTTTTTTCCTTTACGTGGCACTCTTACTAATTTTATTGGCGCCATTCCAGAGTTCTTGGAAACAATTCAAAATCAAGGAAATCCTACAAGCACTAAAATGCAAGTATGTGAAGTCTATAGAATTTGCTATCTCTTTAAGCCCTGTTATTATTGCATCTAGGGCATTTGTCAACTCACAGGTATGAAAATGAAACAAGACAAAATAGGTGTATAAATACTTCCAACATAATAATCCCAGGGATAGACTCTGTGTTTTCCTTAGGAGAACCATTTGTGAAGACTGGGTTGAGTCAAAAAATTAAAATATTATTTTTGGTACTTCCCTGGTGGTACAGTGGTTAAGAATCCACCTGTGGGCTTCCCTGGTGGTGCAGCGGTTAAGCATCTGCCTGCGGGCTTCCCTGGTGGCGCAGTGGTTGAGAGTCCGCCTGCCGATGCAGGGGACATGGGTTTGTGCCCCGGTCCGGGAAGATCCCACATGCCGCAGAGCGCCTGGGCCCGTGAGCCATGGCTGCTGAGCCTGCGCGTTTGGAGCCTGTGCTCTGCAACGGGAGAGGCCCGTGTACCGCAAAAAAAAAAAAATCCGCCTGCCAGTGCAGGGGACATGGGTTCAAGCCCTGGTCCAGGAAGATCCCACATGTTGCAGAGCAACTAAACCCGTGTGCCGCAACTACTGAGCCTGTGCTCTACAGCCTGCGGGCCACAACTACTGAGCCCATGTGCCACAACTACTGAAGCCCGTACACCTAGAGCCCGTGCTCTGCAACAAGAGAAGTCACCGCAATGAGAAGCCCACACACCACAATGAAGAGTAGCCCCCGCTCGCTGCAACTAGAGAAAGCCCAGGCGCAGCAACAAAGACCCAACACAGCCAAAAATAAATAAATAAATTTATTTAAAAAAAATTAAAATACTATTTTTGTAGAAGTCAGTGGAAGCCAAGACAAGATGGTGAGTACAAGAGGGGCACCCAGGATGAAAAGGTCAAAAGGTCAGCTCTTCGTGTGTTTCAGCACATCAGTCAAGCAGGAAAGGACTTCAGCAATTGTTTGAGATGCCCGTCTCATTGTCCTGATGATGAGACAGGGTTTCAGAGAAGTTAACTGAACACCCAAACCACAAATCTAAGAATGAGTGCCACGAAACATTTCTGCACACGTGGAATTAAATCTTGGCTCTACCAAGATTTAACTTCGTGACCCTCATTATGATTCCCTCCTTATCCCTAAAACTGGGAATGGGTTAATTAAACAAGGAGAATCACACTAAAGGATTATCACAGTCCTTGGTACATAGGAAGCACTAAGCTATTTTTGTTTTTATCCATTCATTCAACAGATGTTTATTGAGACCATGTTTGATTTATCATATTTGTTGGCTCTTAACATTGGATGTATAATAAAAAGCATCTTACATACTACCACTGTTCTCATAGAATGAATAGAATGCTTGGGGAAATAAAACCTAGGCAGTTTAAACATGAAAAAAAAAAAGACAAGCAGAGCTGCAAGACAACATATTATTAAGAACCAAATGATTGAGAAGTATATGTAGAGGAGAGGAAGAGAGAGAAACGCTGTCAGAAGGGCTTCATGAATAAAGAGGACAAGTCAGGTGGGCAAGGTGTTTGGGATGTTCCTGTGTGGACACTTCTTTACGTGTCCAGGCTCTGGAAGACAAGAGGAAAGATGGTGAACGCTTCACTTCCAAGAGTCAGCCACCTACTGGCCATGGCCACCAGTTCCCATCACCAGCAATGGCTTCACTAGCCTCTTCCGCAGCAGATCTGCGATAGCCAAGGAGAAAAGGGAGAGAGAAATGACAAGGTCATCTGACGAAGTAGCTTTGGCAGCATAAATAATGTAATTTTAGAATGAAGAGGTTTTATCTGCAAGCCGCTTCCTGATAATTTTAGGGAGGTCTCAGAAGGACAGAGTGCTCAGGAGAAGACAGATCCCATCATGCACATTTTGAACTGAGATGTAGTAGCTGCAAAAGCCAATTTAGGCCTCAGCACTGCTGGAATAAGTCTGTGCTGGAAATTAATGTTTCCATCCTTTTCCTTTTAGGAGAGCTTCAAAAATGTATAGAAAACTTTGGTCCAAGATGCCAAAATCCTTTATTACTAATGCATGAAGGGTGTTAGCTAGCCTATAAAAGATTTTCTATACTTTTTAAAGCCAAAGGGCAGGTAGCCCAGCACAGAATTTTCAGCTTAAATAGCTCTTCCTTTGTACTTTCACCAAAAACAGTCATGTAAGATTATGATAATTAATAATTGATGAATGATGATGATGTTGTTGCCTTATGTTTGTCTGATATTTTATATTTTCCAATGGCTTTCACATCCATTATCTAAATTCCTCTCCCAATACATCTAAAAAGTGGGCAGAAGAGCTAATTCTTCTTACGTGTTTTGTGAGTGAGCTTATGAAGACTGGCGGTCCATTACTTGTTTAAGATCACGTAGAACTTCCTGGTTCTGTAAGAAAAACCCAAGTCTTCTGACTTTTAATTCATTTACTCACTAGTTATATCTGACACCTTCCAAAAGCAAGGGCAAAAACCCAACAAAATGAAGGGCATCTGTCTTTTTGGTTTTCCAAAAGTACATGTACTTAAAAAAATGACATCTAGCATGCAAATCTTAATTTCTAATAGCATTCTCCAGTAAAAGGAACAAGGGTTCCTTGGAGAAATGGCTGATTCTAAGACTTAGGCTGGAAATATGTAAGTGCCAGAGAGTACGGAAGTTCTTTAAGAAAAAGAAAGAAAGAAAGAAAGAAAGAAAAATGCACAATGATGGAGTGTGTCAAAGGGACACAGGAGCTAACTGAAAGCTCTCAATGGCCAAAGCTGGAACAATTTGAGCAACACAATAAATCAAGTAATTTTGAATTATAACTCAAAATACAAAATAAACATACTATTTATATACTACTGTAAATAAATTTATACTATACTACTATAAATAAATTCCTTAATAAATAAATAAATACATGGAAGAGAGGAGACAAATGTCTCACACAGAAGATTTCCAAATACTTTATATAGATAACCTACCCTGAAGGAGGTGGAGTATAACCCCTACTTTTTTCGGTGTGGACTGTGTACATGGAAGAGAGGAGACAAATGTCTCACACAGAAGATTTCCAAATACTTTATATAGATAACCTACCCTGAAGGAGGTGGAGTATAACCCCTACTTTTTTCGGTGTGGACTGTGTACAGTGACTTCCTTCCAAAAAGTACAGGATGCAAGGGGAAGGGGGAGAGTAACTTTACGGGGCAGGGGGGCAGGAAACTTGACAGATGATCAAGGTCATCATTGACAATGACAAACCATGATAAGAGCATGTACCCCTGGGAGGATGTGATGATAGTGGCACTTCATCTCTGTGAACTTCCTTTCCCAAACCCATAACCCCAGTATACTCATGATTAGACAAACCCCAATTGAGGAACATTCTACAACATACCTGACCAATACTCCGCAAACTATCAAGGTCATTAAAAATAAGGACAGTCTGAGGAACTGTTGGGGCCAAGGCAAGCCTATGGAGACATGATGATGAAATGTAATATGCTGTCTTTTGTGGGATCTTGGGACAGAAAAAGGACTTTAGGTAAAAACTAAAGATATCTGAATAAAGTCTGGACTTTAGTTAATAATATATCAGTACTGATTCATTAATTTTAGTAAAGCTGCCATAATAATATGTTACTAATGATAGAGGAAATTTAATATGGGATATATAGCAACTTTCTGTACTATCTTCACATTTTTTCTGTAAATCTAAAATTATTCTAAAATTTAAAAAATGATTTTAAAAACATCCTATTTTGTTTTGTCAGAGTGGAAAAACCAGCAGAATACTTAATCCTAGTAAACTAATTTATTAGTTTACTAAGAAATGATAGTTTACTAAGATGATAGTTTCGTTCTTGTGTGATTATTCTGAGAATTATAGATGATGTTTCTATAACCCTTATTATCCCAGTACTTTTCTCAAAGTATGGTTGCATCAGTGTGATGTGTGCATCTTTTAAAATGCAAATTGCTAGGCTCCACCTGACACCACCTGAATTAGAATCCTGGACATACCAGGGGGGGACTAGGGAATAGCATTTTTAGCTAAAGTGAGAGAGACTCACTTTCTAGGTGAGTCTTATGCACACTTAACTTTGAAAACCACCGTATTTTGCTGTACATTCTCTCTAAAAATTAACCATGATAGCTCTCTATTTGTCAAGCCAGTCTTTGAACTCAGGGTATGATTTTCGAGTCAGGGGCGCTTGAGTGTAGATTCCAGCCCTAGAACTTTCTAAATGGGATAAGATACTCCTCTACCTGTCTATGCTTAGTTTCCTCATCTGTAAAGTAGAAGAATACCTAATTCAGACAGTGTTTATAATATTTTTTGAGAAAATACATGTGAATTATTTTGTATATTCTGTGACCCAGGCACTAAGCACTAAAAAAAAGGTAACTAGCAAGACTATACTAGTATTAGTCTGGATTAAATAAGTTAACATGCACACAATCTAGACGACTCCTCATTGTCACGAATGCTCCCCACTCTCTGAAACGGGCCTTCAGCCTCCTGCAGTGCCTTCTTTGCATATTTTTAGGAGTTCCGGGAGGGGCCTTGTGTCGTCAATGTGTGTCTGGCAGTCTGGCATGCCTGCTGGACTTCTCCTGTGTCTTCCCAGCGCTTCCATCTCCTGCCAGGTGTCCTGCCTCCTCTCTTGGATTTGGCCTTTGCTGCTTTGTGTAAGGCTGTGCAAGCTCTAGAACCTCTCCAGTGCCTGAGCATTATGTCCAGGGACAGAGTGTCTCTATAGTCTCTTCCTCTCTGTTAAACTTTATCAAGTTGCCTGAGTCCCTTGTTTCACAAAACCCTTTAAGACAACAATTCTTTTAACTCGGGTCTGTAACTTTTCTCTACCTATGACTCAGATTCAGTTGAAGGGCTGATTTGAGGACAGATGTCCCATGTCTTATCTCCCTGTAGATTTAGCCTTTCTGTCTCCAGGTCACCAATGGAACTTCTTCTTTAAGTGGTACTTAAATCTCCCCTGTGTAAATGAGCCACTGCAAAGAAATGTCTGTGTTTTCAGATGCATATACCATGATTAGTCTCACTGAGCCTGAGGCATATATAAAGTACAAAAGTGTAGAATAATAATAACAGCCAGTATTTATGAGACTCTGTGTGGTTTAAAGTGACATGGCAGGGGGACTTCTCTGGTGGTGTAGTGGTTAAGACTTCATGCTTCCAATGCAAGGGACTTGGGTTCATTCCCTGGTCGGGGAACTAAGTTCCACATTCGGTGTGGCCAAATAAATAAATAAAGAAGGAGAGAAGCAAGGAGCTTCAATGGAGAAAAGAATTTAAAAAAATAAAATGATATGGCAGGTATTGTGCATGACATATTTATTGCCCACCTATTTCCTTATTTAATAAAGGGATATTTTCCATTCTATTCAGCAGTATGCCAGCTAAAAGACTGTTTCCCCGACTCCCTTGCAGCTAGGATCGTCTGTGTGACATAGTTCTGGTGAATGGTGTGAAATCAGGAGACTCCTTGGGAAAAAGTTTGCTCTCCCGACCTCAGAACCACCCCCTTCCTCTTTGTTACTTTCTCCTTTCTGTCTGGACAGCAGCATTGAGGCTCTAAGTCATAGCCATTCTGCATTAGTTCACCTATTAAGGGCAATGAGAAGGAAATGAGAAGAAATTTGAGTCCATGATGGCTTTCTTGAGCAACAATACCTTCTTGGGACTGCTCCTTTTAAGACTTCCTGTTAATATAAGGAATAATACCTCTCTTTGTTTTTTTTAAATTTATTTTATTGAAGTATGGTTGATTTACAATGTTGTGTTAATTTCTGCTGTACAGCAAAGTGATTCAGTTATACATATATATAACTTTATATATATATTATTTTATATATATATTCTTTTTCAGATTCTTTTCCATTATGCTTTATTACAGGATATTGAATATAGTTCCCTGTGCTATACAGTAGAACCTTGTTGCTCTGTTTGGTTTTAAACCATTGTCATGAGGTTTCTGTCACTTGCAATCACACTCAGTCCTAACTGTTGTGTATTCCCATATTAAATTATTTACTCTCACAGTAAAACAATGAAGAAGGACCTAATATTATGCCCTTTTACAGGTGGAAAAAGTGAAACACCAAGATGTTAGCTAATTTTCTTATGGCTCCATGCTAGTAAATAGCAGACCTATGATTCAAATCCTGGCTTCAAAACACACATTCTTGAATTCATGCTGTGATTCTTAGATAAATAGTTGATGTTATTATTATTATATTATTATTTTTATAATATTCATTTTTCCTCTCCAAGTGGGTGGTATATTCCTATGACCCATTTATTATTTAGACACTTCTAGATTATTGAGTATCTAAATAAAAAATCAATTTTCTGTTAATCATTATCAAACGTCACAGTTTTCACTAACAGGTTATAAGACAGCTTTATGCACTTTAATTTCCTCTGAAAAGAAATCCACTGCCACCTTTATAAAAGACTAACATTCCAACTACAACTTTGAAATGCTAATGCCCTACCTTAACAACCAGGCTAAGCTCTGTAATTCACATATGCGTTGTAACTTCTCTCCCATTGTAGTGTAGGGGCATTTCACATAGTTTTGATATATCGTGTAAATTAGGCCAACAAAGTGCTGTGCTATGTCTTCATTAAAATAGAAGACGGTAATAATGCAACCATGTAGCATGGTCTTGCAGCCTTTGAGTTATGAACATTCAGTAGCTTCTCCTTACTTGTGCTTAAGTTGGCATTTGTGAGCAGCATATAATCAATTAATCAATAACCCAATTTTCTGTTAAAGAGATGGTGCATCATATTTCTTTAAAAAAAAATCAGGGACCATTGTATGATTTTATGAAAAAGCCCTCTCAGCAAGGAAAGTTGTTTGAAAAACATTGAAAACCTTTATTCGGGGATGATGATTTTGCTTAACTAAGCCAAAAGTGAAATTGGATACAAATGTTCAGTTCCTGAACCATTTTATTATTTTGCTGCTGCTAGAAAAGAAAGCACCTGTTTGGAATTGCTAGTAAGAATGCATCGTTTTCACTCATGATTAGATACGGGAAAGTAGATTCATGTATAAAATGCACTAATCCTAAAACTTGAAAGTTTAAAACTGACTGATTCTGTTCTATTTCTTACAAATGTTGAAGAATATGCAGTTGCCCAGTTTGTCTCATGTAAGATCACGGCAGCCCAAAGTGATGCTACTAGCATGACAGAGCTGACAGCCATGTAGAGATGACAACCTGGCCCTCTCAAAATTTGATGTTTATTTATATCCTTATTTTTATTATAATTTCTGCCTAAAAAGACATCTGTGCTTATTGTGAAGATTCACATATTATGGAAATATTTGAGTTGGAAAAAGGAAACTTCCCCATAATTCCATCCCTCTGGGATAAACCACTGTTCATTCATTTTGCTTGGTCTTTTATTTTTCTTTTTCTACCTGCCATACAATTACTGTGAAACTTGGGAAAAGTTATGTCTATTTTTGCATCACATTAAAATATTGAGCTCTGTTTTCTTTTTACCAAATAAGCAAATAGATAAATCTGAAAACAGCAACAAAACAAAACAAAAACCTCAAACATTTGCTTTATCATTTAGGGAACAAAAGATATGATCAAGATGAAAATGATCTCCACAAAGAGAAAGAGACATGGCTTTTGGACAGATGTAGCTGTCTTCTTTTTTGCGCGGAGGAAAAGAGTTAGCTCCAAGGCCTCAGAAATGCCCAACTGTCCTCTAATACCTTTCTTCTCAAAGTGTGGCCTGTGGACCCACAGCATTAGCGTTGCATAGGAGCTTGTTAGAAATGCAGAAACCCAGCCTTCCTCCGAGATCTGCTGCTTTGGAATCTACATTTTCACAAAATCCCCTGGTTATGTGTTTGCAAGTCAGAGTTTCAGAAGTTCTAATTCAAGCATCCTTCCTACTCAAATCTCTACCATATTCTAAGAGCTGGGATTGCTCATGAATTAGCAATGTTGTTAAGAGAAGCAGCCAGTGCCACCGCAGCTCTTTCATGTGACTTCCAAATCTGCTCAAAGCAGTACTGACTGTTGTGCTCATTAATCAGTGAAGTTCAGAAAAACTGTCCGAGGGCTGCCTTATGTCCAACCTCTTCAATGACGTCACCCCAGAGGTTTCTCGATCATACCTCTAAAGTCCCAGTGTACTCAAGCCCGTAATGCCTTAAAGAATTTTGCTTCCTATTCCAATTCCTATTTTTTACTAATCATGTACAGCTTGGTGTTATTTTGCTAATGCATGTGAAGACTCTCTGCAGTGAAACCGTTAGCTGTGTAAAGAAAAAGACCAAGAATATTTTTTTCTTTATTCCCTCGATTAGTGCTCAGTTATGATAATGATGATGTAATAGTGTGGAAAACACAAATGATTGATGCTCCTCCCTGAATGTAGGTGGAAGTAAATGTAGGTTGGAGTTTTCCGCTGTGATAACTTCACAAGAAGACTCTATTAAGCCTAAGATTCTATCAGCTCTCAGCAGGCAGGAAAACAAAGGCATTGCTAGTCTCCTTATTGCTTCTCATGGTTGTAGTACCATTAAGTCTTCAATGCTTCCAATATTTATCAAATAGATCTTCAAATATCAGATTTCTTTCCTTAACACATAGGAGGTCATTATCCTCTTCCGTGGTACCTTTACTTTGTCTTGCTGGAAGTTAGCATCCCAGGGACCAAACAGAATTAAACTGAAAACATAAAATCTAAGTATTATTCGAGGGTGAAGAGGTGATGAGAACTAAGTTGACAAATGTTAGAAACAAATCTTCATTTAATTGAACTTTAACATATTCTCCTTATCCAAACCACTGTTCCCTTTTGGTTCACTAAGTTATCATCACGAATCCAGCATTTAAATGGATTAGATGAGGACACATGTTATCTGAGGTGTTATGAATGCAGTGACTTTGAATGATAGGTCATCCACTGCTTGAGAAATGGGGTTTTCGCTTGGCACTTGGATCTCTACTTTTCAAGCAGTCTTGAGGCTTTTTACTGTAATGAAATCTATGAGAAACATGAGGTTAACAAAATTTTACCTCGGGTTTGTTGTAGAAATGTTGGGGGAGTGGGGAAATCATATTTCACCTTCTGTCGTACCACTGACTTGACCTGTAAAGATGATGAATGTCAAGGAGTAAAACTAGAAGGCACTGAATTTTCTTTTTAATGAGTCAAAGCTGAGCTTCCTATAAATAATGCATTGGGGTTTTTTTTCATGGACTTGTCCACCTTCTAAACGTTTCAGGCCTTGAATTACTCTAAGCTTGCCATGTGTGGTTTGACTATTCTGTGACAGCACTGCTTTCTTTCCATGAACAATGTAATTAAACTCTTGATTGAATGAAGAAACATGCCCTTGGCGGTGTATAGCATTTTGATTTTGAAAGCCTTCTCCTAGCTGAAGCGAATCAGTTTCAGGATGGAAAAAGGTCAAGCGGCATCTCAAAGGCTGAAACTGTTAGACCCAGCCTCTGAGTTACTTTCTTCAACAATGGCCGCCCTATTTGTAAAAGCCTAGCCATTCCCAAGAATGGGCGAATGATGGTTATTAGTTGCGTTAACTCCATTTATCCAATCAGTTCTGCTTCCCACAGATCCACATGTGATGGTTATGTTTCCTATCAGGAGCTGGGAAGCTATTGACCTTGATAAGCAGTTAATTTCTTTCTTGAATTTGTGCAGCATCTCACATATCACGTCTCTCTATTCCCTAATTTCAAGCGTTGGCTTGTTATCTGGTTGAAAGCAAGATGAGGGGCAATGGTAGGAATGGTCCATTTTACATCAAGTAAGCTTCCATAAATTCCTAAGCGGGGGGCGCTAGGGAGAGGACATTTGAACTCCACAATGATTTTTATATTGTAGCTCATAGTTTTCCTTTTTTTCTCTTAGTGTCTAAAAATCTATGATTGAGTTTCTGTTTTGGGTGTGTGTAGATTCCTCAACATAAGAATATCAGAACCTAACAGGAAAGTGGAATGTGACAATGTTATCAAATGCTGTGGAAGAAAAGCTGAATCTTTCCTTATGATCCTTGGTGTGGCCAGGTTGGGGAGTGGAGACAGAATCAAACAAGACTTTCCTTTGTTCTTTCAGCCCCCTACATTAAAAAGGAGCAGTTACTTCCTTAGGTTGCTTTCTAGATGCTTTTCTAGGGATTTAATTTGTTGGTTTATGGTCCAATAGGAGACTCAGAGCTCATCGTAAAGTCTGCATGCAGAACAGGTTCAGCTCAGACTCATTAATGGAATTATGTAATTGATTGGTTCTGTTTCTATTTCTAGGCCTCCTGTATTTTGAAATGAGAACATAGACGTGGCACTCAGGTTCACGAGGGCACCCTTCAAAGTCCCTCATTTCTTCTTTCTCTTAGATTGCACAGCCCATAAAGAACACAGCACATTTTCCTTCCTTGAAAGATTCTTAGCATTTATGTTTTAGATACAAAAACTCCCTTGCCTATTGCTTCAAGCAGTTGTCTTCTATGACTCAGAAGTCTGTAAGCAGGGATATTTGTCAGGCAAGATGTACTTCCCAGGATTTTCTAGAACAGGAGATGTGCTAGCCCTTGAAGAAAGGCATGGGTAAAAGCAGGAGAATTAGGTTCTACCGGTGGATTAAGCAAATTATTTAAACCCATTGTTGGTATTCAGCCAACAATGGTATTCAGGTACCAGTATGGATGGTCACATTGCTAAAAATAAAAATATTTCCTCACTGGTTGGTAAATATTTGCTACCCAGGACCTTCCAAAGTGCCCTGCCTCCTCCATTCTGATTGGCCAATCAGGTCTTGAAAGTCTTGCTTCTAAGATACCAGGATTAGCTATCCTCCAGTGACTTTGGAAATTCAGATGTACCCTCACTAGGTCCTGGGTCACCTTTGTACCCGCCAGCCTGCCAGCTAGACTGTCCAACGTGGCTCCCCCATATGTTGGGCTTGCAGCGACCCTGGACTCCTTGAGATTGTGATGGCTGAGCAGGTTGGTATTTCCTGAATCACTGTCTCATGGATGTCTATAGGAGCTTCAGCTCTGAGAGCAGCTGAGGCCAGATGGAGGGCTGAGCCTTGGCTCTATTTCTGGTTAATTTTTTAATGCCATTCACACTTTGATTTCATTGCCTTTGTTCTGTGGAGACAATGCTAACTGCCCTTGTGACCTATTTATTCACATAGAATAAATTATATAACACATAATGATCGGTTCTATGATGTCTACAATGACTTTTTAAACTCTTTTTATCTCTTTTGCCAATGAAATCGTGTTCAATGAATAAAACCTTAAAAGAGATAAATGGGAAAAAAATATAAATCACTCATTGCATGACTCAGAGAATTACTTTTGACATTTTGGTATTTTATATATATAAATAGTAAATGAATAATCTCATATATACTTGTATAACTTTTAAAAAATTTAGCAATCTATCGTGAACACGGTTTCAAGATTTGTAAGAGTTGGGTGGGAACTTTAAAGTCAACTAGTTTATCCTTGTGGCCAAGGAAAAAAATTCCTTTACATGACATTCTTCTCAAATATTCTCCAACTTTCTCCTTGATATCTCACAATCTATTGTGATATCTCCCTTCACTTTTAGATCATTAATTGTTCCAGAAAGTTCTGTTTTACTCTCAATCTAAATTCTTCCTTCCTATCTTTTACCCACTGATCTTGTTTTTCCCCTTCTTAGCATACACAAGAGGGTGGAAGTGGCACAGAAAGGGCAGGCGTAGAGGGTGGTAGGAGCTGGCTGAGCCAAGGCAAAGGCCAGTGGCATTGCTGAGCAATAATAATTGGTCATGAGATTGCAGGAGTCTCTTGGGTGATCCTTTTAACCTATTGTTCCTACTTTCTCTTTTCTACTGAGACTTATGTTGGTGGACTTATGGCTTTGATGTTAAACTGGAAAACTTTAGAAGTTTTGAAAGTTCAGAAATCATATTTCCCACTTCCATGGTTTTTTGGCTGGACACAGTACATTTAAAAAAAATAGGAGAATGTGTTTGAAAATAACTTGAGTTGGAAAATATCAAGAGGTTAATTCACTATCATTTGATATGTTGAAACTTGTCTCCTTGTTACCTTCATTGCTCTCTGGTCTTGAGAAGATTCATAAGACAGTGATGTTCAGTGCATGAATGTTTAGAAGGGGAGTGCTATGCAAAGGTCAAGTATGAGTGTTATTCTGTGCAGGAGTGATGGACCAGAAGGTGGTTCACATTATTGTATTCCATTGACTAATTCACTCATTTATCAAGTATTGAGGCAAGGTGGGGGGATGTTGTGGGTAATAGATGAATTCCTTGATTACTGTTTAGTGAAAAAGATAAACAAGTAACACATGATTACTTATTAAGTAAAACTTAATTAAAATTATGCCAATACCTTTGAAAGGAAAGGATTATCTTCTGTGTCTTAAAACATCCAGAAATGGGGATTTGGGGAGGACTGAGGACAACAGAGATTATAGCCTTGAATAACTACGGATCTTGGTTGTCTGGGTGGGATTTATGGTCTGGGGCATTAGAGGAGAGCATGGCAGTGAAGGAACGATGACTGGGAACAGATGAGTGGGGAGGGGTGAGGCACCACGTGATTCTGAATTGGGTTGCAACTCCGTCTTCCTTCTCCATTCTAGTCAGCTGTTATTCAGTGACAAAGGGCTAAGTTTTCAATGCTTATATAGCACTGTTCTAGATGAGGGGTCAGCAAGCACATTCCGCAAAGGGCAGGAAAGCGAATATTTTAGCTTTTAGGGCCATGCAGTCTCTGTAGCAACTATTCACCTCGGGCATAGTAGCATAAAATCAACCACAGACAGTCAGCAGGCAAATGAGTGTGGCTTTGTTCTCATAAAGCATTATTTATAAAAGTAGTCCAGATTTAGCCTGTGGGCCATAGTTTGCTGACTCCTGTTCTAGGCGCTCATCTCTCAGTCACACACCAATGTATGGAACTTAAGGTATCACTATATTGAATGGTTCTCTTCAGAATATAGCTTCCTCCAAACCTATGCATTGCTTACATTTTCTACATTATCCCACCCTTTGTAGTGTCTATCATTCGTGGCTGTGTGGGGCAGAAGGGAGAGATTTTGGCCTGGGATTAATCTGCCATTTGACTTGTGACTTTCCACCTCTAAACTTTTCACTAAAATATTGCTCTTAATTATAAGATAGTTGGCTCTCCTCCTTGGAGGGTCCCTGAGAGATGTCTCCCATCTCATCCCTTCTGGAAGCTGATCCCGCATCCCTGTCGCCATGTGCTCCTGTTCTTTACTTGTCTCTTCTGAGCAGAGCCCGTCTTCTTTTTTTCCTGGCTCAGTACGCACGGCGGTGGTTCTGTCTTGGGCTGCCTTAGCAAATCCAGTGCCGAAGTCTGGTTGGTTCTGCCAGCTAACGTGAGCCATCTCTAATGAACTCTGATCGGGTATGGCGAATCTGAAGAGGTCCTTTGGATCCAAACCAGTGAGAAGTTTGCACTGAGGGAAAGAATTGACATTGGCTGTACACAGAAAAGTCTGTGTGATGGTGTGCTGTGGGAACCAAAGCGATAACCCCTGTGAGGGAGGCCCTCCATGCTGCTCAGAGCCACAGAGGTATTGATCAGTCAGGCTTTGTTCCTGCCTCCCTTTTCTTTGGAGAGATTGTTACAGTCTAGATGGTGGACATCCATGAACTCTAATAAATGAATGGGCTGTGGTAGTTAGAGGAACTTTGCAGTTCGCAGACCATTTTTACCCAGAAAGACCCTGCTGTTTGAGATTGGGTTAAATCTGCTTTTGACTGGAGGCAGAGAAAAAGAATTTATGAAAGCTTATGAGGCTGTACACCCTGTGGCTAGATTAAAAAATAAAATAAAAAAATATATATTATATATATATATTTACCTTGAAGGAGTAGTCATGAGATACAATCTGTTTTATTTCTAAAATTATGTCTTGAATTATTTATCCCTATAGTTTTGTTCTATGTGGACATGCCCTTAATACTGTAGGGTCCCCATTTTATTATATTTCCTTTAGAATTGGTTAGTCATAGTTTTGGGGGCTGGAGGCCATTGAGACATATGGATGGGGGAAAGAAGACAAATTTTAATCTCAAAGCACACCCTTCTGTGCTCTGAATGGTTGTTCTGTCCACCCTGAGAAAAACTGACAGGTTCTTGTCTGTCTATCCTTAGTTCTCTGTGTGTCGTTCTGTAGGAAATGTGGTTCTGTGACACTTCAGTGCCTCGCAGGGTGAATGCTGAGAAAGTGCTATATTATCAAGTCAGAGTCTCTGAGACTTACATTTGGCCTCACATGTGTTGGCGAGTAAATTCTTACCCCTGTTTTGGATATGGTGGCTGGGTTGCTAAAGAATATCCAATCACTGTGTTGAATACCTGAAACTAATATGATGTTGTAAGTCAACTATACTTCAATTAAAAAAAAAAGAATTAATCCCACACTCCTAATTTATCCCTCGCTCCCACGTTTCCCACTCAATGTTTCGTGATAACCTATAAGGGAAAAGAATCTGAAAAAGAATGGATGTATCTATATGTATAACTGAATCACTTGGCTGTACACCTGAAACTAACACAGCATTGTAAATCACCTATAGTCCAAAATAAAATAAAAATTAAATTAAAAAAAAGAATTAGACCACTTGTAAAGTGAGGAGGGTCTTTCTCGACTGTTTCCACCTGTTTACTCTTTGGAAGACAGAGTAGAGAAAAGCTCTAGTTTTGGTTCAGAATCTGGGTGCCTCCCCAGACTTGCACACTGTGTTGCCCAGACATTATAACTTACAAAAAGAAGATAACACTGTCTGTCCACATTGGAAGGTGGGCATGAGAGGCAAATCAGGTAATGTATGGAGAGTGCCCAGAAAGGTAAACATTATCATGCAGGTACAAGGTAATTGTCGTTGTCATTGTTGATCCCAGACCTGGTGGGAAGGATCTAGCTCATTAAGAGCCAGTTCTGAGTGTATTTCTTTATGTGTTTTTTTGTTTTTGTTTTTTTGGCCTTGCTGTGCAGCTTGCACTACCAGAGATTGAACCTGGGTCCCCGGCAGTGAAAGCACCAAGTCCTAACCACTGGACCGCCAGGGAATTTCACATGACGTGTATTTATTTATTTATTTTTTTTGTCTCTGCTGGGTCTTGGTTGCTGTGCGGGCTTTCTCTGTTTGCAGCGAGCGGGGGCTACTCTTCATTGCAGTGCGCGGGCTTCTCATTGTGGTGGCTTCTCTTGTTGTGGAGCACGGGCTCTAGGCACGTGGGCTTTAGTAGTTGAGGCGCATGGGCTCAGTAGTTGCGGCTCCCAGGCTCTAGAGTGCAGGCTCAGTAGTTGTGGCGCATGGGCTTAGTTGCTCCGTGACATGTGGGATCTTCCTGGACCAGGGCTCGAACCCATGTCACCTGCATTGGCAGGCAGATTCTTAACCACTGGACCACCAGGGAAGTCCCTGAGTATATTTCTGACTGTTGGACTGTCATCATTCAGACTGAGAATGACAAGTCTTTCTCTTAAGGTTACAAAGGTAGTTCATGCAATTTCTTTTCATGGAAAACTGAGGTGGAAATTCTTTGCACCATCTAGGATGAACCTGGTGATACCAACAGGGAGTTTTCCTTCTCCAAAAAGCATGACAATACCATAAGAAAGTATGTCAGGTGCTTCCTAATTCCGTGTAATTTCTACTTCTGTCATTCTTTGTTTAGTTCTGTTTTGTTTTGCTTTGCAAATGGGCTATTACTCTTCAACTTAGGTTTTCCTAAGTATTGTTCTGTAGTTCGATTTTTCTCTTAGAAACCTGATCTTAAGTAATCTGGAAATAGCTGAATAGAGTTCAAAAAGAAGTGTATGGTACCATTTGTGTTGAGTGTATATACGTAAAAGAGCAGACAGAGAAGAGGGTAAGTAATCGAAGAAGAAGGCAGTCCTTGGTGTCCTTTCCATGATGCTACAACAGTGACACCAAAACACTTTTCAACTGGAGGGAATCACTGGGTCATAGGCGTGAGACCTTTCCCTCTCAGCTTGTTACATTTATTTTTTCTTTAATTGTCAGTACTGGAAGAAATGTGATGAAAAACAGATTAGTATTGAAATATCAGCATGTCATTTATAAGCCAAAGGTGATGCTATTTTAAAGTCAGTCTTCATGCATGAGGCTGTCCAGAATTGATCATTCATGACTATATATCTCAGTGAAATCCAAATATAATTGCCAGAATAAATATAAAGAGCTTTGTGATTAAAAATACACGTACAGCCTGAGTATGATTGGAATAATGGGATCACAGGATTGTGGTGCTAATGGTCTGACTTCAGTTCCCTCAGTTTACCCCAAGCCACAGAGATAATTGTCGAAAAGCAAACGCCACTGAACATGAAAATTCAAAGTGTAATGGGTGAGGTTTCAAACTAGAAATCGACTCAGAAAGCAAAAATAGAAGGAGTAATAATTAATGGAAATCACCAGAGTGAAGAATATTGGTTGGTCATTTTAAAAATTACTTTTTTAGGGTGAGGAAATAAACAAGATGGCAGAGGGTCTCAAGGAAACCACTGCTATGTTCTTTTGAGATTTTTACTTCCAGATTGCTGTTTGAAGCAGCTATATCATATAGAGATCATGGAATACAAAACGTGTTCCAGAGTTTGGTGGAAGGAGGGGTTCAGTAGTCAATGGGACATTTTTACTCAACTGTGAGCCCTATTACACAGAGCACTCTTCATCAGAGGATTGGCTGCTTTCTCCCTGGATGCCACCTCCTTCGGGTCCTGGAGAAGACATTGGCAATGTTGAAAGGACCATATTTTTGATGACTTATTTTTCATCTTACTAGACTCCCGTACCTTGAAACAGGTATTTTAACTTACTTATTTTTATGTCCCCAGCAATTAGAACAAGGCCTAGGTGCTAAGTAATTTGTACATATTTGCTTATGGGAATGAATACATCAGAAATTTAAATGCCAACGTAAAAATAGTGCTTCTGTCTCTAGATCAAAGGTATTCAAAGTGCTACTTAAATTGTGTGACTTTTCTTAAATACTCCAGAAGTCATTTATATTTTGTGAAGTCTGTTTGTGAGGAAGAGCCCTGGACATCTCCTAAAACATATTCTAATTTTTTTTTTTTAATGAGAAGTTTAGTTAGTTAATGGTTGCTAAGAGCTTTGAGCAAGAAAAATGCTCTTGAATTGTTAACGATTTCAATTCTGTTTGCTGTTTCACTTTCTTAAATTCTTGACATTGTTTAAGCAGACCAAGGAAGATGGCTTCCTAACTAGACCACCTTCCTTGTCCCATTCCTCTCTGGGCATGTACAGAAAGGTATGGGGTTCATTATTGTGGAATCATGGGAAGATAGGATTGACCTGAAAAGTACTATTTGAATGAATCTAACAGATCTCTCTTTGCTTTGTACTAGTTTCCTCATAGTGTTATATTTTGGACCTGATGGAGTTTCAGGACTCAGGGAATGAGAGTCTTCCTAAATATTTCACCCTGGGTGCCTTGCTTACCTCAGTCTAGTCCTGCCTTGTGTGTAACCCAGGCAAGGCTTTGATGATAGAGTAGACCAGGCTGCAGAATAAGGGAGACCCTCAGTTGGACTATTTTACTCCCTGATCATGCCCTCCTTCTAATCATCTTCTCATTTGGGAATTTTTTCCCTAGTTTACTAAATTTTGCACTAAGAGATGGAAACCTTACAAAATATCTCAGATTTTCAAGTTCTGAGCCAGTAAGTACTAGGTTGAGTAGTACTTTAGTTATATTCACTAATTTTGCCTCCAGCCACCAAAAGTGTTCCCTGTCTAGCAGACCACTGGACACATTTCTAATTGAGCCTTTCACTGTCCCATAAAAGTAAGCACTCCATAGTACTAGACTCTGTTCGTCTCTAATGCTAAAGAAACCCTCTGAGTATTGGTTGTGCAGTTGGGTAAGTTAGTGCTGGGGGAGTTCATTGCCCGTTGAGTAACCCAAGTGCACCGTTTGAGAGTCCATGCGTTGGCTGGGTTACTAGGGCAGTGCTTTAGTCTAACCCATTCCTCAAGGCTCTCCCTATACAGTGAG
Source organism: Tursiops truncatus (assembly GCF_011762595.2). Classification (NCBI taxonomy): domain Eukaryota; kingdom Metazoa; phylum Chordata; class Mammalia; order Artiodactyla; family Delphinidae; genus Tursiops; species Tursiops truncatus. Next base: position 67,142,080 of record NC_047046.1, read on the forward strand.
GGGTGGGTGCACATCCTTTGGACTTTCAGAGTTGATAGCAGCCATTACACACAAGGTTAGACCTATTTTATAGTGGTTTATTATATGGTGTTCTATATAGTTTATTATATGGAAGTGAGCGTGAATATATGCTTGTGTATATATAGGTTTGCATGCAGCAAAACGTTTCGGCACTTATTAACACGAGTGTATTTGTATGATTTAGTTGTGAATAAATGTGCACATAAATATGAATATGCTTATTTCATCCGCCCCCTTCCCATCCCCTCTTCTCATCCCCTGGTTTAGACATCAAAGTGTTTTAACAATATAGAACCAAAAAAGCAATGTGGCTGCTGTGCTGAATTTAATTTATATCGCTCAGGGCAGCTCTGGGATCACTTAGAGGATGGAATGACAAAAAGCTGAGATGATAAAAGAAGACTCAACCATCGGAAACAATTTGTTGTTTGTATGGGAAATGCAGTACATTTTACTAAAAACCTGTACTTAACACCATTATCTTGTTAGGGATGTAGGCACCTCTATTCCCACACTGGGTTTGAATATGTTGACAACACACCTGTGGCTTATAATCAATGACCTGGCTCTCCAGCAGTGGAAGTTCACTTTTCAGAGAAAGAAAGACAGTATTTTAAAAATGTAAACACAGCCAGAGGAAGAGTTTCATGGGAGAAGATATAGGAATCTAGTATCAGCTGAGAAGGTGGATTGAGGCAGCTTAGGGGCCAAGAATTCTCTTTTTTTCCCCAAAAATGTGCAAGTTACCCTTCCCCACCCACCACCAAGCATAAGCTTTAACAAAAGTCAGCTACTAGAGTGAACTAACAATTTTGTGACCATCTAAAATAAATATGAGAACGTGTGATATGGGCCTCAAGGACCCTATTGTCTGTGCTTTTCTACTTTTGAGGAGGCTTTCACAAATAAACAGAGCCTACAAATCAGCAATTTTTTCAGCTGCGTGTTTCCAACAATAGTGTGGCTGAGATAAAGAGATGACTATACAGAACTACAGGTGGACTTCTTCAGTGGAGCGCTTTGGCTCTAGTTTCATAGTTGGGAATTTCTTCTGTGATAATGTATATCAACAATTGGACTTTGCTTCATGACTCAAAACTTCTATTACTCTCTTTTATTCTGTGCTTTTTAGGGAAGCACACCATGTTGGATTTTATCACCTGAATAATGCCCTCAATTAATTCCCTTCTCCAGTCTTAGCTTCCACAGGTTATATGATGCTAACACCCTAGTCTTTACCTCATTCTTCTCTCTCTACCTGAATAGGTGATGGGCTTTGCCATTAGGATCCCATCAGCTGTGATCAATGGAGCACAGTTTGGTTGCATCACATTTCCTAATTTAGCTCATCCTTTAGAAATGTGTAGCGTTTACTGGATAGAACTTAGGGAGAGTGAATACACATGTTCAAATGGATTTTTGGTTTCTAGTGAGGATGTTTATCATTGGGATTATTTTCCTTCTTCATGTTACAAGCTAAAAATTGTTGAACTCTTGGCTTTAAACCCCAGAAGCTCCTAAGGGACAGAGATCATTTTCTATCCTTTTTAGTATCTAAGACTATTGAGAATGGACTGGTCACTCATGGCATGTTTACTTGAATTGAATAAGTATAAATGCTGTATATATTCACAAACCTTAATCAAGCAGTATTAATGATAGGGGCAAGACACAGGAGAGGAATTGAATATAGAAAGGGCCAACATTAGAACAGCTCAGCTTGGTGTTTTGAAACCAGGGAAACTAAATGGTTTGCCTGTAGTGTGAACAAACAAAAAACAGAAAACAGACAATAATACCACATCACCTTTGTACTAGCCTTAATAAATTGCCTTGATTGAAGAGTCTAAGACTCTCCTGAACTCAGGAGTCTTGACTCAGACCCAGTGCTTTGATGTGGTCTGGAAAGATGAGTACGTAAAATGTCTTGTTACCTAAAATGCTAATTTCACACAGACTTTGTGGAGGTTTGTATGAGAGAAAGAAATTTGAGAGGCAGAAACAAATGTGTATTACACTTTTCTTTTTCTCCCTCCCATATTGATTTATCAACCTCTTGGGACACTGTCATTGTCTAAATGTCATAGCCCTTCCTGGAACTAACAATCTAATACAAGGCTGAAGGTTGCTGAAAGAGGACCTCGGGGCTTTTAGCTCTACTCGATCCCCTTTGTGGCCGCCTTTGGACAGAATTATGCATTAGGACCTTGATTAAAATTAAATCCAGATTTTTAGCTCTATATAGCCCTTTGTTCTGCATAGACTGAGAATTACATGTTGGTGATGAAAGGATTGTGTCCTCCTTACTATGAGAAGAACCTGGATATCAAAGCCAATCAAGAGGAGGGTTAAAGTACAAGCAGACACGGAATTTAAGAAAAGTGAAACTACAGCACACACGTTAAAGCTTTGTCCAAGGTTAAAGGAATTAGCAAACCAGATCTTCTCTATAATTTTGTATTAATAGTATAGGAAAATAATAAAATGCCTTCCTTCCAATGGAGAAGGAAGGAGGGCTTGATTCCTCTGCCTCCCAAGATTTCCATTGTACAGTCAAGAGTAGGTAGGATGGGCTTGAATTTCTCTGTTTGTGTGTACATGCTGTCAACCGTTTACCCTAGAGGAAACTGTGCTCAAAACACACTAAAAGGGCTTCCCTGGTGGCGCAGTGGTTGGGAGTCCGCCTGCCGATGTGGTGGACACGGGTTCGTGCCCTGGTCTGGGAAGATCCCACATGCCGCGGAGCAGCTGGGCCCGTGAGCCATGGCCGCTGGGCACAACAGTGAGAGGCCCACGTACCGAAAAACAAAAAACAAAAAACACACAGACTAAAATACTTTCACTCCCCTGACATTCTGGACAGTTGTTGATGACCTCTGTGCTTTTGTTTGTGTGACTGTTCCGCAAAGGAGAGTTCCTTTTCTTATCTTCTGCTCCATTTATTTATTCATTCACTGACTTTCTCAGCAGCCATTTAGTGTTTATCTACTGTGGTTACCAATCTAGGTACTTTACATATACCATCTCAATTAATTACATACCTTGCTGTCGCCTTCAGTAGTTAGCACTCATCTCAGATAGATATACGCTCAGTTAATATTTATTAGAGTAAATGAAGTAGTAAGAAGAGCTACATACAAAGGTTCAAATATGTAAAAGCTGAGGAGAGGAAGAGAGAAAGAATAGTATGGTGAACATAAAGTCCATGTAAAGCCGTCAGAACAGTACCTGGAGGATTCAGGTGGTTAAAACAGGTCTGCGGGCAGCAACCATACCTGGCCCTGGCTAGCCTACCACCTGTTCCCCTCTTCAGGTGTCATTAGCAGAAGATAATCTCTGTCTTTAGGCATAAAGTCCTTTTGAGCAAAGAACTGACTGTTATTGCAATGCTCTTTGAGTGAACAATTTTACTTAAGGACATTTTCTAAACAAGTGCTTAACCTCAGCTTTTTTTTTCTTCTCTAATTGGTCTAAATGTGAAATTAAATTAGCTTTTGATGAATAGTTCCTGTGCTGTTAAAATTATGATTTTTTTTTCCAGAAGAGAGGAACCAGCATACATTACTATCCTGAGCATTTTCCGTTCATAGCTTTAATGGATCACTTAGAGAAATGCCCAGTTTGTCTTTTCTTAGTGACAGGTAAAATCCACATCAGCTCGTGAGCAGAGATGTTTATTTATGAGGCTTCTACAGGTTAACATACCCTTAAGTGGTTTTTCTTGTGAATCTCCAGGAATGACCCTGAACTGCCACATTACTATTTTGTTCATTATTGGTTAAGCTCTTGCAAAAGCCAGAACAGCAAGGGTGATTTAACAGCAACCATTTAGATGTTGTCACCCTTCATCTTAAGCCATCAAGGCCTGATTCAAGCATTGGCCTTCCCTTAGATAATAGTAAAAGTGGAATCTTTGCCAACCATTCATTCATGCTTTTTCTTCTAGAAACTGCAGAAACCAAATACTGCAAAATAGACCAAAACACTTACAAACAATATGGTCATTTCCTTTTCTTTTCCTAGTTATCTAGAATTCCACAGGGCTTGATTCCGAGAATTCTGGCACATGGAGATTTTCGTAGAGTCTATAGACCTTCATACAGACTATCGGTGAAGCAAGTTTCACAAAGTACCATAATGAATGTCAAAGAAGAAATAGATTAACTGAGGACTCCAGGTGAATTTAGAAGGGTAGACATAGCTGTTCATGCTCATTGAGGAAGGTGAATGTATTTATTTTCATGATTATCTCAATGGATATAATTACCTAAATTTGGTTAGAAATTGAGAGCACTTATAAACATAGAAATCTAACTCATAGAAGACCATGTGAAAAGAAAAAAAAATCCAGAATCTCACATTGAGAAGATTCAGGAAAGTGACTTAATGTCATGACTTAAGCAACTTTCAATTTTAGTTCAGTAAGCCTTTATTGAGCACATATTATATACCTCAGCACTATGACATAAGACAAATATATAAAATAAACTCTACACTTAAGGAAATTGTAATCTTTTTTGTGATGCAAGATATATAACCATGAAACAGGCGGAGGATGGTTTATAATATATAATATGTACTATTTTAGTTATGTTATAGGATGATCTTTCTTTAAATAATAGTCTTTCCCTCTTCAAGGCGAATATTGAACTTTGCTTCCTATCGCTGGAGTTTGTGTGCAAACTCTTGTAGCAAAGCTAAAATGTATATTTACAAAGCAGTTTGTTTGGAGTCATAAAAGTGAAAAACATTGCTGAAAGCATCCTGTGGTCTCACTATTGGCATCGGATATTGTATAGCAAACCTCTCTTGGGTGCCAGGGGGAATGTGATGTTTCTTTTAAAAGTTCCTTATTCACAGATTTTTTTCAACAGTGTTTTGAATAAATGCCCATTTTTCTTAGTGAGAAATCAAAGTGTAGTAGACAGAGTTGAAGCTTTGGCATACAGAAGAGCTGGGTTTTTTTCTCTTTCGTTCTTTTTTTAAAAATTTTTTTTCTTTATAAATTTATTTATTTATTTATTGGCTGCATTGCGTCTTTGCCGCTGTGAGTGGGCCCTCTCCAGCTGCGGTGAGCGGGGGGCCACTCGTCGTTGTGGTGTGCGTGCTTCTCATTGTGGTGGCTTCTCTTGTTGCGGAGCATGGGCTCCAGGTGCACAGGCTTCAGTAGTTGTGGCACACGGGCTTAGTTGCTCCGCAGCATGTGGGATCTTCCTGGACCAGGAATGGAACCTCTGTCCCCTGCATTGGCAGGTGGACTCTCAACCACTGCGCCCCCAGGGAAGTCCCACAAGATCCGGTTTTAAATCTTCGCTCTACAGCTTATTATCTCTGTGGTCTTAGTAATGGTTATTTAATCTGGGGTTTTTGGCCATTGAAATAGTTCACTAGTAGAAAACACGTAGGGCCAAGTATTTAATGTTCTGTTTTTCAACACTCTCATCTCTGCTCCCATGCTTGTTATGACTGTTTTCAGCAATAATTATTATTAGTGATAATGGCCCTTTAATTCACTTTCCCAGCTGCAAAGTTCACTTAATATTTGTGCATCACTTTGTGGCAAAGGTCCTTCTAGGAATTTTATTATCTTTATTTCACCACTTGGGGTGTAGGGAATGAGCCCTGAACTGGAAGTTAAAAGATTTAATTTCTAGCTCTGGCTCAGTTTCTAGATCCCTAGATAATCTTGGGACAGATACTCTTAGCCCTTGGGGACAGTTTCTTCAAATGTAAAATGGGAGTGTTAGATTTGGGACTGCTGTGCATTCTTGTGAGGGACACATCCTTGAGATTCCCTTTAGCTTTGAGAGCTTCCATGGCTGGAAGCCGTGTGTGTGTGTTTTGGTGTGTGTAGGTGTTGGGGTGGTGTAGGCTTGGGTGCTGCTGAGAATCTTGGGAGGAAACATGGCGTAGTGAGGAGCTAGGTCGGGAAACAAGTCAGATGTGGTTCTGAGCCACAGCCTGGGACAGAGGACTTAACCCCTCTGAGCCCTAGTTTTCCTTTCCATGAAATGTGAATCATAACAGCATCTCCATTCTAGATCTGGGGACTGCACTTGTCTGTGAAATCCCTGGCACCATGTTTGGCAAGTAACACACACTCAGACATTGCTTCTTCTGTTCTAAGGAAAAGGAAACTGGGTATGGAGTGGGGAAGGGTGCCAATACCAACATTTTGAAGAGCACAGCAAAATGAGTCTCCCTGGGAGCTCTAGTCTCCTTTCTGACTTTCTGACTACTCTTGAAGAAGGGGAATAGAAATGGGTATAAAAGTCTGAAACAGCTTAGAAATCCGGTCCTTTGTCTTGGAGTTCACCCAGAGGAACTGAATCTCTATCTGGTAACCTTGGGCTTGAGACCTCCTTGAGGTCTTTGAATTCTTATGATTATATAACGTCATCTATGAATAAAGTTTCTACTCTTTGAGATAAATGAGGTGTTGTTCAAAACCATCTAGCAAACTCGTAAGAGAATGTATAATTATGTTTCAAGTTTGATGATTCGTATTAGATCATCTTTCCAATTGAACCAAGTTGCCTCTTTAAATTGTATCTTATGGTAACCAAGTGCATAAGCAATTAGCAAAGAAAAAGCTGCTTGATTGTAAGAACCCACTATAAAAACACAATTCCCTTTATTCCACATTTTACAGTTTCCAGCCATCAGTGGTCATTCTAGATGGACACTTGGGAGTCAGTGGAAGAAAACTGGCTTATAACCGTAGGTCTTACATCTGTCTCTTTGAGTATCTTAAACAAACTTAGAAATTCTGTAGACTGTCCTTGAGCCTCAGTTTCCTTCCCTGTAAAATGAGGATGTTGAAATAGTAAAACAGAAACAACTTACCAGATGCATTACAGAGCTAAGGTTGTGTGAGTCTGTGATGCACACAGCTTCTCACATCCAGTGTATGAAATGTATCTACCTGTTCTTTCTTGCCTGGCTGGTGTATCATAGGGAGTCTGCTGCAGAGGAGGAATGGAAGACTTTCCTTGAGTCTCGTTCAGCCTGGATAAAATAATATCAGTGCTTGCCAGCCTTGCAGGGGCTGTTCTAAAGCTGTATACCTGGCATTAGGGAACACGGTTAGGTCAATTTAAAAAAAAATCATGAAGAACAACTTGGCATTGTAACCTTTGCTGGCAGCTTGAATACAAGGTATTAATTAGACAAGGAGGAAGGAGGGTGCTAATTATTTTTAAGTGGAATAATTAGTGTTGCTGAACTCATAAGTTAAAGGGCTTTATTAAGAAAAAAAATCAAATCATGTTTGAACTGCAGTGATGTCACTGTGAAATTATAAATTGCTTCCTGAAGACCATACTTTGATCCTACAGTAAATGACAAGGTTCTGTTTGAGCCAGTTTGGGTTTACTTAAGGGGCAGGTCATGGATGAAGTCGTTGTAGCATCATAGAAAGGATCATTTTTCAGGATCTAAGGGTAGAATCCTGTTATGCTGAAATGGAACCTTATTAAGTAATGCACTGTATCCAAGGATGAAGTCTTTGGACAGCCAAGCTATGTATATTTCACTGGGCACAGGGTGTAAATTCAACATTGAAGTGGTTCAAATTGCAGAGCAGAAGCATAAACATCACTGAAGAGCCTGACCAGCGCTCTGGGCCTCCTATGCCTATTTTATGTACTCAGTATATTCATACTCCAGTCCTGCCCTTGATGCGATAAAAGGGTTGACTTCACACTCTGTCCCACCGCTGAGGGGGGCTTCAGACCTCGATTGAGGTGCCAGTGTCCCAACAGAAGTTGGGTCAGTATTGGCAGATCCTCAATTCCCTTTGCTCTGGCTGTAAGGTCTGCTTTCCCCAGGCTGCTGTTCTTCTCTCTTCTCTTTTCTGCCCTAGACAGCTCATTCTCTGGACCTCCTGCTTATTATTAATCTTATTTTCCTGTTATGGGACGTTTCCAAACAGAATGTTAAAAATTGCCAGAATTATACCTTATAACTTTACAGGAAGAATCTGGGGGTAGAGTTGAGAAGCTATTCTAAAGCTTTGGAATAACAAAGCCGTCTCCCCCATCCACGCTTTGCGATAAACTTTTAGGAGAGACAAATAATGCTATCTTTTAGGCCCTTCTGGAACCACAGGCCTTCGAGTGAGGACCTGAGATTGACTCACAAATAGCCAAACCATCAGAACCCCATGCTGCATGCACACACGTTTTCATCTAACGTGCATCGAGTAGTATTCTGTGCTAGGTGTATTTTCAGATATATTTATGTTCAGAGATGTAAAAGTGAGTAAGAAATATTTTTTGCTTTTTAGGCTACATAGTCAGTAGGTGAAAGAGATAAATAACAGACATAATGATTTATGTGCTATAATGAAATTATTTACAAAATACCGAGGAACTAAGAATAGTGCAGCGACTTTCAAACTTCTTTTGCCTATGACCCGCATATGATTGAAGTGCAAGTTAAAAAAACTACATGCAATGACTAGCTACATGCAACGACTGGTATTTTCTGTTCCCATTTCTATTGTTTTTATACTCAGAATGCGTGCTATGAACCAATAAATTTGAATGACCCTCTAAACGATCACAGTCTAGTTTGAAAGACCTGGAAGGAGAGGATGCCCGATTTGGAACCCTTCTTGGGAAGAGGGCAGGGAGGATACAGTGTTCAGGAATAGTGTTCAGGAATCACTACATAGGTCTGTTGTTAGAGGAAAGATTTCTTTCTTCTTAAAGTAATAGATCTAATAATATAAATGATTCATATACATTGTGGAAAATAGAGAAAAACTATTGGCTTTGAGGGGACGAGGCTGAAGTGGTAGATATGGGCCAGAATATCAAAAGCATTGGTTAGCAAGCTACACATTTTGAACTTAACCTTATAAGTGACAGAGAACTTTTAAAAAGCCTTAAGCAGGAAAATGCCATAATCAGATTTCCATCTTAGAGAGAACATTCTGGTAAAATTTATACAGCAGATTTTGCTGAGGTAAAACTGGAGTCAGAGAGACAGTTTGAGGACTATTTCAAGTATTCAGGTTAGAAAATTTTTGGATGTAAACCAAGATTCTGGTGTTGGCGTGGTAACAGTGACAAATCAGAGAGCTGTTTTGGAGATAGCCAACAATGACCAATTTGACCTGGGAGATGATAGAAGTTAAGAAATTGAGGGTGACATCCAGGGTGCTGTCTTGGGTCTACGGGTAGATAGATGATGACTTAATGAAAATGGGGAACACAAGAGACAGAGTAAACTGAATAGGAAGTAGATAACTAGATTCTGTTTTGATGTAACATGTGTAACTTAGGTGTCTGTGTAGGAGGAAAATCCAGAGTTGAAAATCAGGTACTTTGACTTCTAAGTCTTTATTCTTCATTCTTTTAATATTTGTGACTCATGACTATATTGAAATATTCCCATCTTTAAAAAAATTCTAAACAAATAGAATTTAAATTTTCCTAGAAGATACTATCGTTGTAAAGGTGTATCATAATTTATTTGATCATTTCCCTAGTTTTGGGTGCTATATTCTCAGTTCTTCGTTATTAAGCATGATCCTGATTCATTCCTTAGAATAGATAAAATTTGTGAGTTAAAAGAATGAACATATTAAAAGCTCATGATAGAGATCTGTGAATGGTTCTCCAGAAATGTAGCAACGATTCACCTTGTTCTAAGTTTATAGGAGCACCCATTTCACCATATCCCATCCAGTAATGGGTATTACCTGAAGCAATCTGGTCAGAAATGCTTTCATGTTTTAAATGGCACGTCTTTTATTACTATAGGGATGATGCTTTTATAATCGTATTTTTTATGTATTTGTTAGACAACTGTTTCTGTGAATTATCTATTAGATAGTTTGCCTGTCTTTTCTATTTGTATCTTATTATTTATCTCATTGAATTTTATATATATTTATTAGATAGCACTTATTTTTATACATTAAGGGTATTATTTTTGCCATATTGGTGTCAAATAGGGTTTTCACATTTCTGACTAGCCTTTTATTTTTATTTATGCCATTTTTATATCCTGGTGTTTTATGTTTTTATGAGGCAAAATCTTTTTTTTTTATGATTTCTTTCGCTAATCTTATACTTAGAAAATGTAACTTCATTCAAAAAAAATTTTCCCCTCTAGAATCATCTTCTTTTGTTTTCCTGGTTTCTTTGTATTACATACGGTTATTGTAATTTTTCATGCCTATCTCTTCAATCTGGAGTTCCTACTGGTGTATAAGATAACAAAATTTCAAACTTCATCACACAGTTTTCCCTAATCTCACTCCATCACCATCCAGCCAGTCTCCAGTGTTCTGTCCATTTACCGCAGAATGTTTCCTCCTTGTGAATTTTTCTCTTGGTTTTCTTCAACCTGGAATGGCACCAACTCATCCTTCCATGTGTATCTAGGCAAATCCTATCTGTCACATAGCACTTCCTACAATAATTACTTTTCTGACCAATTAAAATTCCCCCACCCCTAATCACTTCTTTTCTTACTTACAAATTTATTTACATTATTATTTTTAATAACATTCTCAAATATTATTATTCTACTTATTTCCTATTTGTCTTCTTAGTGAAGCATTTCTTGTGACTAGAAACTGCAGAGTATACTTGCTATAAACAAGTGTGCAGCCCGACACCGGGCAGACGGGGAAACACGGGGCTTTACTGGACTGGCATTGAGTGATTGATGCCACATGAGCCCCACAATCATCAGACACCTCTGTGCTGCACTAAGGAGCTACACTTGACACTGCATTTCATTTTGAAGGTGAGGTTGGAATTCTGGCATGTCTGTGGAAGCTCTGTGCATAAATTATGTTTCCTTTATTCCAGCCATAATTTAAGTTTGTAATAATACCTGAAAGCACATTCACTGGTGAGTGCATGTCAAATGTGAATGACATGGTCTCATGAGTTACTATATTTCTGTGGAGATGATTCTTTGCAGTGTAGAGGAAGAGTCTACAGGTTCTCCCAAGGGTAGTTAAAAATTACAGAAATGTATAACATATATGAAGGCCACAAAAGCTCTTGTTAAGGTCACTGAGGACAGAAGGCAGTGAGAGCTGTAGGGGCAGGGGAAGGGGGAATTGAGTGTTCAGGAATCACTACGTAGGTCTGTTGTTAAGAGTTATCAGGTCTTCTTTCATGCGTACCTTTGGCATGCTTGATTCAGAAATTGACTCACTGAATTTCATTTGGAAAATTAGCAAAATGCAAGGCAGTTGTAAAACAAAACTGAAAGTATATATTCAGATCGTCTACTCTGATTTCAGAATTACTTTACTGCCTTCGTATTTGAAGGCGATTTTTTGCATTTTCTAAAAAAAGTCCACTTTCCTGTGATATAGACAAGTAATAGTAATGAAGAGAGACATCTACCAGTGTTGACAATAACAGGAAAAACTCATTTAATTAATGGGTTCTCCAAATAATAAGTTTGTGGATCAGCTTTCAACATAATGATTAAACGCAACTGAAGCTTGGAGTTCTTGAGAACCAGAGGATTTCTGCAGAAGCTCAGTTGTCTTTTAGGATGATATAGTGTGTAGAACAAAGGAAAATTAAATGATGATTCAGAACTGTCGCTTAAAATTTTCCTGAAAAGCAAATGTAGAGGTTAAAGGAGAATGCACTTGGCTGGGTATTCGGTTTTCTTGTCTCGAGAGAGGAGGCATTACATGTGATAAAGGGCAAGTCTTCATTCTGAAATGATATACTCTTAGCGCAGCTAGTTCATTCTCGGCTTCTGAAAAAGCCTCCATCCCAGGAAAACACTTACATGGCTTAAAAATAACCAGAGGATAAAGTGATTCTGTATAATGCCTTATTAGCAGTAGTACTAGCAGTATTTTCCTGGCCAGTAAATTACTTGAATTTAGAAACTTGAGTCTAAAGTCTAACTTGACTACTCACCAAACAAGTTAATGTCGTTTCCTTCCGAGTAATTCTAGTCATCCATATGATTTTTTTATATTTAAATATTATTCTTTGGGGCTTTGAGTAGTTGCCCATTGGTTTTCCTCTTTTAAAAGGAAATAATATTCACATATTATTACTGTTATAAAAGCCATTTTATTAATAGAAAAGAACATTTATTTGGCGTTTGCTGTGTGTCAGGGATCATGCTAATCATGGTGTATATTTATAGATGTGTATGTATATATATGTATACATATATACATTTATATAAACACATAGATATGTTATATATATGTGTATATATAGAGAGATAGATATATATCCTAGTGTGTGTGTGTATATATATACATACAATGTTGATTAAACAGAAATTGATTAAATAACAATATATATTATATATATTTATATATTTGTATATGTAAACAACTATATATGTGTGTGTGTGTGTATGTATGTTTGTGTGTGTGTGTGTCTTGTTTAATCCTCACCACAAATCTTGAGGTTGTTTCCAGTGCCTGGCATATGGTCAGAACTCAGTATTATCTAACATTAATAATGCCATTTCCCATTTCACAGCTGAGAAAACAGAGGCCATTTCCCAGATGGCAGAACAGCATACAAACCTAAGTCTGCCGAAAACAACTATTTTAGACTACGTCCCATGTGACAGATTATTGAACAGCAGTGACAGTTATTAGGGTATTTCCTATATTCAAAAAACCTGTATTCAGTTTCAGTTCTAAGATTTTAGCAGAGACATGGCTTTCATTTTTGCCCTCAAAAATGATTTTAGGGCTTCCTTGGTGGCACAGTGGTTGAGAGTCCGCCTGCCGATGCAGGGGACACGGGTTCGTGCCTCGGTCCGGAAGGATCCCACGTGCCGCGGGGTGGCTGCGCCCGTGACCCATGGCCGCTGAGCCTGCGCGTCCGGAGCCTGGGCTCCGCGACGGGAGAGGCCACAGCGGTGAGAGGTCCGCGTACTGCAAAAAACAAAAACAAAAAATGATTTTAAGTTTAGATCCTGTGATGGAAAGTCATTAGGGGATTTTGGTAATCCTCATATTACTTTTTCAGTCAGTAAATGATGTTTTTTCTTGCGTAATGTTTCCCTAGTCATTTATTTTCATTCCTCTTCTGTTAGTCCACCAGGCTTTTTGTGAGCATAATGAGTTTTGAAAGAAATGGAGTGATATATTAATTAACCAAGTAATTAGCTTGAAGAGCCCTGATTTTTCAAACCCCCAAGTGTATACATTATTTCTGGAAATATGTATTGGGAGATCTTTGTTGAGATGGTTTAGGCAGAGGGAAAGGCAGCCAAGAGGTACTTAGCAGGACAGGCAACTCCTGGTTATAAAAATTATGGAAGGAGATTGTTGGGAATTAAATCCTCAGTGCCCAATTTTGTGTGTTGTGTACAATTTTGGGTACATCAAAAATGCACACATAGGGCTTCCCTGGTGGCGCAGTGGTTGAGGGGCCGCCTGCCGATGCAGGGGACACGAGTTCGTGCCCTGGTCCGGGAAGATCCCACATGCCGCGGAGCAGCTGGGCCCGTGAGCCATGGCTGCTGAGCCTGCGCATCCGGAGCCTGTGCTCCGCAATGGGAGAGGCCACAACAGTGACAGGCCCCCGTACAGCAAAAAAAAAAAAAAAAAAAAAAAAGCACACATAGCTTGTGCATGTTGCACAAGGTGTATCACATACCACATGGCAGGTGCCACATAGCAACAGCCACCTTTCCTTGTAAGTGCACCATCCCCACTGAAACTAGCTCTCCAGCCTAGTACCTTTCACACATACCATTTTGTCAGTGGCTCTGGTTTTTGATGCCATCCTTGTAGCTAATTAAAAAGACTAGTTTAACCCCTTGAATAGAATGAAGCAGGACCTGAAGCGTAACTAGAGTCAGGGGTAGACTGTTCTTTTTTTTTTATGAAGTTTTTTAAAAAAATGGATGAATGAATTAATCTTTGGCTGCATTGGGTCTTCGTTGCTGTGCGCAGGGTTTCTCTAGTTGCGGCAAGCAGGGCTACTCTTTGTTGTGGTGCATGGGCTTCTCATTGCGGTGGCTTCTTTTGTTGCGGAGTGGGCTTCAGTAGTTGTGGTGTGTGGGTTCAGTAGTTGTGGCTCGCGGGCTTCTAGAGCGCAGGCTCAGTAGTTGTGGCGCATGGGCTTAGTTGTTCCGCAGCCTGTGGGATCTTCCCGGACCAGGGCTCGAACCTGTGTCCCCTGCATTGGCAGGCGGATTCCCAGCCACTGCGCCACCAGGGAAGTCCTAGACTATTCTATTTCATCAGTAGCAAATTACATCAAATTCTGCTGAAACTGTCTAGCCCATATTTTTTTAATAGCCCTTTCAATTGAAATAGACATATTAAAGGAAGATTCTTACACCACAAGAACTATCGATAATGTTCTTTGCTCTCTGTTTAGTATCGTAAGCAATGATTTAGTGTTTTGCAACAGACAAGACTCTGCCCACCAGCAGCCGCCCTTCTAGGATAAGACCTGATGTTGTGCAAATGCAAATGAAATCATGAATATGAGGACAGGGAATGAATGAATATTATGGGAAGGGAGACAGGAACATTTGGGGAATTCCAGGAGACCACAGAGGGGTTCCAGGTGATCACATTACCCAGACTCTTCTGTGTACAACAGTGGTACGTTTCAGTTTTCACATACGTCAAAGCCACTGGAGTCGTCTTCTGCAAAGCCTTGCTATGTGTGTGCACACAACCATCACCAGTAGCAGGAACACCAAGGGGGCAGACGTTGCTTTAAGATCTTCCAGTACAGGGAAGGCAGAGCCATTATGTTCTGGCCTCATTCTTGGAGGCCATTGCATACCCACCTCTCTTGAACATTCTATAGCGGTAGACAAGATCCTAGCAGATTCTGTCCCGCTTTACATATGAAAGTAGTGTGTGTTTGTGAAACATTAACTGATATCTAGGTTTAAACAATAAAAAGTGAATGCCTTCATTTACTGCCCAGCACTGATCATGGTCTGTGACCCAGAGCTGATCTTTGGCAACCCTGGTGGGTGTTCTTCAGGGGGCATTTATGTGTATGGGCTCACCACGGTGTGTACACCCCAAGGAGGGCCACTCCAGTTGGAGTTTATATGGGGGACTCTCCCTGGCATTGTGTAGAGTTCAATGGGTGCTGTACCTCCTGGCATTGTTAGGTATGGAAATCTATATTAATATCCATATCTGTGGACTAAGAGGACTTTGGGGGCCCCTCTCTTAGATCTGTCACCAACTTGTTCTATTACTTTGGGTTTTTAAATTTTTTTAACTAATTAGGGCATGTGGAGAAGAGAGTTTTTCATATGTCAAAAATGGACATTGGGAAAGGGGATTTCCAAAATCTTTTCTAGCTCCAAAATTCTAGAAATGTGCTGTGCATCTTCCCAGAAGTTGGTTACTTTGCAGCCACCCATCCATACACCAGGGCGTTGGCACACAGTTCTCAAGATTCAGGGATCTGACAAGAGAATTGATTTTTGACTCATTGTTTAGGCTCTGCCAAATTATTGTTTCCTGGTTGCAAATTAAACTCCTACCATGGAAGCATTTCCTCTTCCAAATGCCACCCTTTTTCTCACTGAAATCCATGCTGTATGTTGCATGGCCATCCCCAGTACCTTTAGAATGTGTGAAAACTGCCCCATTTGGTAAGAGCATTTCCACAAGGCTTTCATCTGGGCTGTCAAGGTTCTGTCAGTGTCCTACAGGTGAACTGGAGAAGGAAGGGAGGATGTATCCTCTGGGCTTTTTTCCTTCAAGGATCTCATGGTTCGCTTTCAGCTTCATTCCTAAGCACACATAAAACTATATAGAGGGTGAGTATAGTTTTGAGAATGAGTTTTCCAAACATTTTCAGCTTTGTGTTCCTCAGTGTGTGATCCAGAGAGAAGAAGAAATGGTGGTATGGGATACAAGCCCAAGTGTGCTTGGACCATCTTTAGGCAAGAATGTTTCCACACAGCCGCAATTCAGCGAGGCTAAGAGTTATTTATAGCCAGAGGCCATTTAGGAGTGAGGACAGCCATCTATCCCAAATTGTGTTATTTCCTGGCTGTTAATTGTGTACTCTGTGCTCTGAGTGTATGGCTCCACCCCAATTCCTGTGTTCTTAGAGAACTACTCCATCTCAGACCGTATGCACCCAGGGCAGCCCAGCTGGAGAGTCCCTCTGTTTCCATTTTATCATGTTGATGAATCCATTTACGCAGTGGCTCATAACCAGAAGGCAGTTTTGCCCCTCAGGGGACATTTAGTCACATCTAGAGATATTTTTGGTTGTCATAGGGGGAAGGTCCTACTGTCGGGTTGTCAGTTAAAATGCAGGATGCCCAGTTAACTTTGAATTTTAACAAAATGGAGTAATTTTAATATAAATATATCCCAAATATTACATGGGAAATTATTCACTGTTTATCTAAAATTTAACTGGCTACTACGTATTTTTATTTGCTAAATCTGACAGCCCTGTGCCACTGAGATCTGAGGCTAGGGATGTTGCTACATCCCACAGGGGTAGAGGTGTATCACAGAGAGCAGAAGGACAACAAAGACTTACTTGACCCAACCTGTCAATAATAATGAGGCTGAGAATCCCTGAAGTATTCCAGTACCTTGTACGATAACATAGTAAATACCCACGGAAAGATACAGTGTGGTTTTTAGTGAGAAAATGAGTGACTTGTAAAAGAAAATGCTGATGTCATGGGAGTTTAATTTGCAACCAGGAAACAGAGTAATTTGGCAGAACCTACATGATAAGTCAAAAATAAATCCTGTTGGGCTTCCCTGGTGGCGCAGTGGTTGAGAGTCCGCCTGCCGATGCAGGGGACACGGGTTCGTGCCCCGGTCCGGAAAGATCCCACATGCCGCGGAGCGGCTGGGCCCGTGAGCCATGGCCGCTGAGCCTGCGCGTCCGGAGCCTGTGCTCCGCAACGGGAGAGGCCACAACAGTGAGAGGCCCGCGTACCGCAAAAATAAATAAATAAATAAATAAATCCTCTTACTGGATCTCTGAGTCTTGAGGACTGGGTGTGCCTCCCCCCACCATTTGATCTATTTCACAAGGACAGGGAGCCCCTTCCCTTTATGAAAGTGTAGTATACAGTGTATATCTAATAATGATGATTGTGGATTGATTCAGTGAATAACATCATTAACTTCCTTGCATTGAGGAATTATTAAGTGCTAAGCTCTGTGCAAACCATTTCACACAGATTGCTTCCAATCCAAGCAAGGAAATTGTTATCCCATGTTTTTCACATGGAGAGACCAAGCCTCAAATTATAATGTGCCCTAAGTCACAACCCTAGCAAATGTAAGAGGTGGGACTTGGTTCCAGGATGCTCCCTAAGCTTCTATCTTTTCCTTGCCAGAAACAGAAAGCCCAGGCTGCAAAATATCTTTAAGAGAGGAAACAGTCGTCTCTCTGTGATGTTCCTGTGTCAGATTTTCAAGTTGTTGGCTTTGCAGCAGACTTTTCTTCCATGGGTTTATTTCTGTTCCTTCCCAGTTTCTCAGTAGTTGCACAGTGACTGCAGATCACTTTGGAGTTAGGGGATCTATTTCTAAAGCTCTACCTGCTGCGAGACGCCCCCCAACGTCTCACGCGACTTCTGTCATTCTTCTGATGAGCACACGAAGGGGAACAAGGGAGGAGCAGCTGCCACAGTGCTGGGCTCCTGGGGAGCCTGGCAGAAGCTATCCCTGCCTATAGGTACTCCAGTTTATTTAGTAGCAGTTGTTGGAATCTTTTCCCCTACGGGATTTTATTTTATTTTATTTTTTGAATTTTTGAATTTTATTTTATTTTTTTATACAGCAGGTTCTTATTAGTTATCCATTTTGTACACATCAGTGTATACATGTCAGTCCCGATTTCCCAATTCATCACACCCCCCCCCACCCCCCCCCCCGCCGCTTTCCCCCCTGCCGCTTTCCCCCCTTGGTGTCCATACGTTTGTTCTCTACATCTGTGTCTCAGTTTCTGCCCTGCAAACCGGTTCATCTCTACCATTTTTCTAGGTTCCACATATATGCGTTAATATACGATATTTTTCTCTTTCTGACTTACTTCACTCTGTATGACAGTTTCTAGATTCATCCACGTCTCTACAAATGACCCAATTTTGTTCCTTTTTATGGCTGAGTAATATTCCATTATATATATGTGCCACATCTTCTTTATCCATTTGTCTGTCGATGGGCATTTAGGCTGTTTCCATGACCTGGCTACTGTAAATAGTGCTGCAATGAACATTGGGGTGCATGTGTCTTTTTGAATTAAGGTTTTCTCTGGGTATATGCCCAGTAGTGGGATTGCTGGGTCATATGGTAGTTCTAATTTTAGTTTTTTAAGGAATCTCCATACTGTTTCCATAGTGGCTGTATCAATTTACATTCCCACCAACAGTGTAAGAGGGTTCCCTTTTCTCCGCACCATCTCCAGCTCTGTTGTTTGTAGATTTTCTGATGATGCCCATTCTAACTGGTGAGAGGTGATACCTCATTGTAGTTTTGATTTGCATTTCTCTAATTATTAGTGATGTTGAGCAGCTTTTCATGTGCTTCTTCACCATCTATATGTCTTCTTTGGAGAAATGTCCATTTAGGTCTTCTGCCCATTTTTGGATTGGGTTGTTTGTTTTTTTAATACTGAGCTGCATGAGCTGTTTATGTATTTTGGAGATTAATCGTTTGTCCGTTGATTCGTTTGCAAATATTTTCTCCCATTCTGAGGGTTGTCTTTTCGTGTTGTTTGTAGTTTCCTTTGCTTTCCAGAAACTTTTAAGTTTCATTAGGTCCCATTTGTTTATTTTTGTTTTTATTTCCATTACTCTAGGAGGTGGATCAAAAAAGATCTTGCTGTGATTTATGTCAAAGACTGTTCTTCCTATGTTTTCCTCTAAGAGTTTTATAGTGTCCAGTCTTTATGTCTCTAATCCATTTTGAGTTTATATTTGTGTATGGTGTTAGGGAGTGTTCTAATTTCATTCTTTTAAATGTAGCTGTCCAGTTTTCCCAGCACCACTTATTGAAGAGGCTGTCTTGTCTCCATTGTATATTCTTGCCTCCTTTGTCGTAGATTAGTTGAGCATAGGTGTGTGGGTTTATCTCTGGGCTTCCTATCCTGTTCCATTGATCTATATTGCTGTTTTAGTACCAGTACCATAATTCTTGATTACTGTAGCTTTGTAGTATAGTGTGAAGTCAGAGAGTCTGATTCCTCCAGCTCCGTTTTTTCCCCTCAAGACTGCTTTAGCTATTCAGGGTCTTTTGTGTCTCCATACAAGTTTTAAGATTTTTTGTTCTAGTTCTGTAAAAAATGCCATTGGTAATTTGATAGGGATTGTATTGAATCTGTAGATTGCTTTGGGTAGTAGAGTCATTTTCACAATATTGATTCTTCCAATCGAAGAACGTGGTATATCTCTCCATCTGTTTGTATCATCTATAATTTCTTTCATCAGTGTCTTATAGTTTTCTACATACAGGTCTTTTGTCTCCCTAGGTAGGTTTATTCCTAGGTATTTTATTCTTTTTGTTGCAGTGGTAAACGGGAGTGTTTCCTTAATATCTTTTTCAGAGTTTTCATCATTAGTGTATAGGAATGCAGGAGATTTCTGTGCATTAATTTTGTATCTTGCAACTTTACCAAATTCATTGATTAGGTCTAGTAGTTTTCTGGTGGCATCTTTAGGATTCTGTCTGTATAGTATCATGTCATCTGCAAACAGTGACAGTTTTAATTCTTCTTTTCCAATTTGTATTCCTTTTATTTCTTTTACTTCTCTGATTGCTGTGGCTAGGAAGTCCAAAACTATGTTGAATAACAGTGATGAGAGTGGACATCCTTGTCTTGTTCTTGATCTTAGAGGAAATGCTTTCAGTTTTTCACCATTGAGAATGATGTTTGCTGTGGGTTTGTCGTATATGGCCTTTATTATGTTGAGGTAGTTTCCCTCTATGCCTACTTTCTGGAATGTTTTTATCATAAATTGGTGTTGAATTTGTCAAAAGCTTTTTCTACATCTACTGAGATGATCATATGGTTTTTCTTCTTCAGTTTGTTAATGTGGTGTATCACGTTGATTGATTTGCGTATATTGAAGAATCCTGGCATCCTTGGGATAAATCCCGCTCGATCATGGTGTATGATCCTTTGAATATGTTGTTGGATTCTGTTTGCTAGTATTGTGTTGAGGATTTTTTTTTTTTTTTCCGGACACGAGCCTCTCACTGTTGTGGCCTCTCCCACTGTGGAGCACAGGCTCCAGACGCGCAGGCGCAGTGGCCATGGCTCACGGGCCCAGCCGCTCCGCGGCATGTGGGATCCTCCCCGACAGTGTCCCCTGCATCGGCAGGCAGACTCTCAAACACTGCGCCACCAGGGAAGCCCCTGTGTTGAGGATTTTTGCATCCATGTTCATCAGTGTTATTTGTTTGTAATTTTCTTTTTTTGTAGTATCTTTGTCTGGTTTTGGTATCTGGGTGATGGTGGCCTCATAGAATGTGTTGGGGAGTGTTCCTTCCTCTGCCATTTTTTGGAAGAGTTTGAGAAGGATGGAGGATAGCTCTTCTCTAAATGTTTGATAGAATTCACCTGTGAAGCCATCTGGTCCTGGACTTTTGTTTGTTGGAAGATTTTTAATCACAGTTTCAATTTCATTACTTGTGATTGGTCTGTTCATATTTTCTATTTCTTCCTTGTTCAGTCTTGGAAGGTTATACCTTTCTAAGAATTTGTCCATTTCTTCCAGGTTGTCCATTTTATTGGCATAGAGTTGATTGTAATAGTCTCTTAGGATGCTTTGTATTTCCGTGGTGTCTGTTGTAACTTCTCCTTTTTCATTTCTAATTTTATTGATTTGAGTCCTCTCCCTCTTTTTCTTGGTGAGTCTGGCTAATGGTTTATCAATTTTGTTTATCTTCTCAAATAAACAACTTTTAGTTTTATTGATCTTTGGTGGTGTTTTCTTTGTTTCTTTTTCGTTTATTTCTGCTGTGATCTTTATGATTTCTTTCCTTCTGTTAACTTTGGGTTTTGTTTGTTCTTCTTTCTCTAGTTCCTTTAGGTGTAAGGTTAGAATGTTTATTTGAGATTTTTCTTGCAGGATTGTATTGCTATAAACTTCCCTCTTAGAAGTGCTTTTGCTGCATCCTGTAGGTTTTGGATTGTTGTGTTTTCATAGTCATTTGTCTCTAGGTATTTTTCGATTTCCTCTTTGATTTCTTCAGTGATCTCTTGGTTATTTAGTAACGTATTGTTTAGCCTCCATGTGTTTTTGTTTTTTACGTTTTATTCCCCCTGTAATTGCTTTCTAATCTCATAGCATTGTGGTCAGAAGATGCTTGATATGATTTCAATTTTCTTAAATTTACTGAGGCTTGATTTCTGACCCAAGATGTGATCTATCCTGGAGAATGTTCCGTGCACACTTGAGAAGAAAGTGTATTCTGTTGTTTTTGGATGGAATGTCCTATAAATATCAATTAAATCTGTCTGGTCTATTGTGTCATTGTGT
Organism: Tursiops truncatus; assembly: GCF_011762595.2. Classification (NCBI taxonomy): domain Eukaryota; kingdom Metazoa; phylum Chordata; class Mammalia; order Artiodactyla; family Delphinidae; genus Tursiops; species Tursiops truncatus. Next base: position 67,163,578 of record NC_047046.1, read on the forward strand.
CATTTAAAGCTTGTGTTTCCTTATTAATTTTCATTTTGGATGATCTTTCAATTGGTGTAAGTGAGGTGTCAACCTCCCCCACTATTATTGTGTTATTGTTGATTTCATCTTTTATAGCTGTTAGCAGTTGCCTTATGTATTGAGGTGCTCCTATGTTGGGTGCATATATATTCATAGTTGTTATATCTTCTTCTTGGATTGATCCCTTGATCATTATGTAGTGTCCTTCCTATGTTTAAAATAACATTCTTTATTTTAAAGTCTGTTTTATCAAATATGTGTATTGCCACTCCAGCTTTCTTTTGATTATCATTTGCAAGGAATATTTTTTTCTATCCCCTCACTTTCAGTCTGTATGTGTCCCTAGGTCTGAATTGGGTCTCTTGTAGACAGCATATATATGGGTCTTGTTTTTGTATCCATTCAGCGAGCCTGTGTTTTTTGGTTGGAGGATTTATTCCATTCATGTTTAAGGTAATTATCAATATGTTTGTTCCTATTACTATTTTCTTTATTGTTTTGGGTTTGTTTTTGTAGGTCCTTTTCTTCTCTTGTGTTTCCCACTTAGAGAATTTCCTGTAGCATTTGTTGTATAGCTGGTTTGGTGGTGCTGAATTCTCTTAGCTTTTGCTTGTTTGTAAAGCTTTTGATTTCTCCATGGAATCTGAGTGAGATCCTTGCCGGTAGAGTAATCTTGGTTGTAGATTCTTCCCTTTCAACACTCTATCATGCCACTCCCTTCTGGCTTGTAGAGTTTCTGCTGAGACATTAGCTGTTAACCTTATGGGAGTTCCCTTGTATGTTACTTGTCGTTTTTCCCTTGCTGCTTTCAATACTTTTTCTTTGTCTTTAATTTCTGTCAGTTTGATTACTCTGTGTCTTGGCATGTTTCTCCTTGGGTTTATCCTGTATGGGACTCACTGTGCTTCCTGGACTTGGGTGGCTATTTCCTTTCCTATGTTAGGGAAGTTTTCGACTATAATGTCTTCAGATATTTTCTCTGGTCCTTTCTCTCTCTCTTCTCCTTCTGGGACCCCTATAATGCGAATGTTGTTATGTTTAATGTTGTCCCAGAGGTCTCTTAGGCTGTCTTCACTTCTTTTCATTCTTTTTATTCGGTTCCACGGCAGTGAATTCCACCATTCTGTCTTCCAGGTCACTTATCCATTCTTCTGCCTCAGTTATTCTGCTATTGATTCCTTCTAGTGTGTTTTTCATTTCAGTTACTGTATTATTCATCTCTGTTTGTTTGCTCTTTAATTCTTCTGGGTCTTTGTTAAACATTTTTTCCATCTTCTTGATCTTTGCCTCCATTCTTTTTCCGAGGTCCTGTATCCTCTCCACTGTCATTATTCTGAATTATTTTTCTGGAACGTTGCCTGTCTGCACTTCATTTAGTTGCTTTTCTGGGGTTTCATCTTGTTCCTTCATCTGGTACATAGTCCTCTGCCTTTTCATCTTGTCTATCTTTCTGTGAATGTGGTGTTTGTTCCACAGGCAGCAGGATTGTAGTTCTTCTTGCTTCTGCTGTCTGCCCTCTGGTGGATGAGGCTATCTGAGAGGCTTGTCCAAGTTTCCTGATGGGAGGGACTGGTGGTGGGTAGAGCTGGCTGTTGCTCTGGTGGGCAGAGCTCAGTAAAACTTAAACCACATGTGTGCTGTTGGGTGGGGCTGGGTTCCCTCCCTGTTGGTTGTTTGGCCTGAGGCGACCCAACACGGGAGCCTACCTGGGCTCTTTGTTGGGGCTAATGGCAGACTCTGCCAGGGCTCATGCCAAAGAGTACTTCCCCAAACTTCTGCTGCCAGTGTCGTTGTCCTCATGGTGAGCCACAGCCACCCCCCACCTCTGTAGGAGACCCTCCAACAGTAGCAGGTAGGTCTGCTTCTGTCTCCTATGGGGTCACGGCTCATTCCCCTGGATCCTGATGCGCACACTGCTTTGTGTGTTCCCTCCAAGAGTGGAATCTCTGTTTCCCCGAGTCCTTTTGAAGTCCTGCAATCAAATCTTGCTAGCCTTCCAAGTCTGATTCTCTAGGAATTCCTCCTCCTATTGCCGGAACCCCAGATTGGGAAGCCTGACGTGGGGCTCAGAACCTTCACTCCAGTGGGTGGACTTCTGTGGTATAAGGGTTCTCCCGTTTGTGAGACACCCACCCAGCCGTTATGGGATTTGATTTTATTGTGCTTGCGCCCCTCCTACTGTCTCATTGTGGTTCCTCTTTTGTCTTTGGATGAGGGGTATCTTTTTTGGTGGATTCCAGTGTCTTCTTGTCGATGATTGTTCAGCAGTTAGTTGTGAATCCGGTGCTCTCGCAAGAGGGTGTGAGAGCACGTCCTTCTACTCTGCCATCTTGAACCAATATGCTTCCCCTAAGGGATTTTAAAATGAAAAAGTTTGTAAATAGTTTATTTAAAATTTGTAGATAAGGTTTCCCACTAATCATTTGCTTTTGTTGTTGAGTGGAACAGTTTCTGTCTTTCATGCCTTTGCATATTCATGCCCTGCAGGATCCCAGGTTGGTATCTGCTTCTCAGTACTTGGAAGATGTGTGCAGGGAGCTTGGAGGAGACTTGTGCCTCTGAGGGTGATGGGAAGAGAAGAAAAGCAGCATCCCCTAAGCCACTGCTTAGTGACTAAGAACCATCACCACTTGTCACATTAGGCAAAATACTAGTTATTCTGTATCTGTCTCTTTTTCCTGACTCGCCAAGATCAGGAATTATCAAGTTGTTTTCATTATTATACTCACCTCAGCAGAGTGCAGTGTCTCACACACAGTGAACCCTCAGTGTCTTAGCAATTAGAATTTTATTTTATTTATTTTTTTATACAGCAGGTTCTTATTAGTCATCCGTTGAATACATACTAGTGTATATATGTCAATCTCAATCTCCCAATTCATCACACCACTGCCCCCCCGCCACTTCCCCCCCTTGATGTCCATATGTTTGTTCTCTACATCTGTGTCTCTATTTCTGCCCTGCAAACTGGTTCATCTGCACCATTTTTCTAGCAATTAGAATTTATACAGCCTGTTTTCTGGAAGTTTGTCTCCTCCTTTGACAGAAGTGTTACCACCCTATTGCTTTACAGCCTGGTGTAAAATTAAAACAACTTATCACACATACACAGACACACACATAGACTTATATTTGTGCTTTCAGTCTTCCACATACATAGATGCTGTTATTTGATCCTCAAACCAATATTATAAAGCCATATTATTTTCATCTTGCAGATGATGGCACAGAAGCTTGGAGATATGAATTGACACATCCCAAGCTTCAGTAGTTGATGAGCAGCAGAATCAATTTGGAACTCGACCTCATTTTTAGAGATTTTTCTTCTCTGCCACACAGCCAGTTGCCGGACGGACCTCCCCAAATGTTGCTTCACTGTTATGGATCTCACTTTCTAAAATCAGATTGTATTTATTTTGAAAGAAAGCCAACAAGCACACAGATAGGCAGTGAAGACACATCCAGATCTATTTCCCTCCCACTGCTGACTCTGTATCTTTTAACTTAAAAATATAGGTTGAACACATTGAAAGAAAAGTTGAAGAAGTTGTTTGACTAGAGGCAGGAGGTTTTCACATGAGAATAAGGGGCCCAACAGGGCTGAGGAACTCAGACTTGCTTTTCCTTCTGAGATGGGAGACAAGCTGCCTACATCTTTTCCTACTTTGACCATTGGTTGTCAGTGATTTTTATCATCTTGCCATATTCAGAGTGGCTCATAGATTCAAATATTGTCCCAGTTCGAAAGGACTAGAGAAGAGTAAACTATTTGGGTTATTTACAGAAGACACTTCTCAAACTTTAATGGGTACCATATTGCGATTGAGCATGTTACTATCATGATTAAGCAGCTCTGCTCTATTTGGGCTTCTCTGTGGATCTGTTGGGGGTGGGGTGACTAGAAATATACTTAGTCTGCTTGTGCTGCCATACGGTCATGGTGCTTTTTCACCATATCTTTGGAAAGTGACTTAGAGATGCATGGCTGGGGACTGTGTTGGGGACTGCTCTCCTGGGACAGATAATGTCAGACACAAATCTGTGTATCAACTTTAAAGCTGCCAACGTGGTGCTATGTGTCAACCATTCAGCTCCTGAATTCTTGGCAAAAGAACCAATAAGTCAAAATCAAATCTGCTTCATGAGGCATGCAGATTGCCTGCCTGTTAGAGCACACATGCTCATTCAGTTATGTGTGAATAAGGAGGCTCTTTGTCTGTTAGTTATGCTTCAGAATCAACCTGAAGCTCTAGGCAAGTGGCTGGTGGAAGGTGGATAGATGACTAATGGAAAGAAGAAGAGTCATTGTCTTGGGGTTCTTGATACGTGATTTAATAATCTGAAATACAGTATTATTCAGCCTAATAAGAGAAACTACTACATCTGTGCTATAAGGGTGACAGTTACATGAGTCACTATCATATTTTTTTTAAAAAAGTAACTCAACCTATTAGGAAGCTTGGATGCCACATCTCCACATGATGATGCTGTAAACAGGATTGGCTGCGCATGAATTCTGATGGAAGCATTACAGTCAAGTCTAATGACTTATAGTCACAGATAGTGACTATAAGTAGTATATGAGTAGTGTATGTGTAAGCCCAATGCATATTCACTGTACACACAATGCAAATTGATGGAAGAAGAAGAAGAAAAGCTTAGTTCTAATAGACAATGTATTCTCCGTAATATGCCATCATTCCTCAATAGCATGAGGGGTTTGAGAATTTTATTGTGTGTGGGGCAGCTTCTTACAATAGACCTGTTGAGACCTCTGTCTGTGATACCGTGCAACACTTGTTGGGGGTACGTTATTTAATTTGGTATGTTCCATTTATTCAAATAGGATAATGATGTTTTGTTTTTGTTTATAGAGATAGAGAAAGACAAAAAAAATTACAAGATAGAACGACCCTAAAGTTGACTTTCATCTTCCAGTCTTCTGCAGGGCTGGAATCAGACTTTGCAATATCAGTAGCATCTGCTTCAGGCGTGAATATCTAGGGGGAGGAAAATCACACCATCTTCCTTCTAGGCTTTTCTTGCAGTCTTCTACAGTGGTTATAATTTTATTTGTGATGGCAGCCATTTGCCTCTCATTCATTTCTCCATGGTGAAGTCAGGGCTGGTCCTAAGGCAGAACTGAGAAGTAATGACATTAGTGTTCCACACAATGTCTTCTCTCACTTTTTGTCCTCAGAACTCTTGTCAGGGCTCCTGCTTTGAGGTGGGACGTGTGGCAGGTGCCGACCATAGATCTCCTCTCAACATCTGTGTGGTCACAGTCGAGGTTCTACTCTGAACCTCAATATTCTTATCTATAAAATGGGAAAGATAACAGGCTCATTTGTAACATTTTTTTAAACATCTTTATTGGAGTATAACTGCTTTACAATGTTGTGTTAGTTTCTGCTGTATAACAAAGTGAATCAGCTATATGTACACATATATCCCCATATCCCCTCCCTCTTGCATCTCCCTCCCACCATCCCTATCCAGCCCCTCTAGGGGGACACGAAGCACTGTGTAACAGAGATTTACTCTATCAGTGGTTCTTAACCTGGACCACATGGAGTCTCCCAGAAAGTTGAATGCAGGTGTAGTTTGAAAAAACACTTCAGATGGTTCTAAAATGTACCTCTCCATCCTTGCGTGATACAAATCAGTGGTGCTTAGACAGTGGGCCCACCTGGGAATTTGTTAGAATGCACTTTCTTGAAACAGAAACTTCGGAGGTATGGCCCAGGAATCCATTTGTTAACCAATGCATTACTTTCGTTTCCACGCACAAGGAATTTTGAGGATCACTGCACAGATGTGGACCAAGAGTGTGGTCTCCTGACCACCTGTGTCAACATCACCAGGGAGCATCTTACAAATGCAAATTCATGGACCCTACGTAAAATCTACTGAATCAGAATCTTTGGGGCTGAGGCGCAGAAATCTATGTTTTTATAGGTTCCCAAGGAAATTCTAAAGCATGTTAAAGTTGGAGGAAACCATTGTTCCGTATGCCTGGACCCTAACCAGAGACCACTCAATCACTTAGGGTCTGATGTGTAGCCAGGATTGAGAGTTACTGGACTAGATTATCTTCAAGGTCCTTCTAGATTCAGGTTCCATGATTTTCACATACTTGTGCTGTTTCCCTAAACCTGCATTTTAGCTTTCGATCCATAGCATATTTCTCAATCCACACGAAGCTTATTTTGTGCCACACAGCCCTTGGCCTGCTGTTCATTCATGGTAGGCATCTAAGATATTGTCATTGGCTAAATCTAGCACCCTTTACAAGACTAGGAGTTAAAAACAACAGATGCAGCCTGAAAAGCCCATTTCTAAACCCAACAATCAGAAAGACTTGGTCCTGATACATGTCCACTCCTATATCCAGGCATCTGGACTTCATCTTTCTGTTGCTGTGTTGAATAACACTAACCTTCAGGTTTCACTTACTCAGACATTGTTTGCAACAGATTTGGAATCATTCTCCTTACGACTTCCAATTTTTAAAAAAGCCAGAGTCAATGGGCAACTGGCTTCAGAGGCCAGGCCAGTAGGAATTGTTTCCTGCAGCTTCCCGGACCTTCATCCTAATGGTGAACACCTGTGCTAGCTAGGTCACATTGACACTGTTTCCTGGCAAACACTGGTTTTCAGGTAAACTCAACGGACCCTAATAGCACAGGTTTTTAACCTAAGGTTTAGGTTGGACCAAGTGACATCAAACAGAGAGCAGCCAAGAATGAACTGTTGTAAGTGACAACTTGTCTGAAAAACAGTTAACGAAAAACTTCAAGAGCTGCATGGGTTTCTGACAGATTGGCAACTCTCTTTGAGAAAGAAACTCTCTCCCACTTCCCAGATGCATAGCTTGCGGCTAAGTCATCAGGAATAAAATAAACAAGGAAACATGAGAGGGAAAAACAGCACCCTGTAGCATCCTTCAACAGTGTGAGCCAAAGCTACTGATGCAGTTAAATAGACAACAATCCTTTGTGTTTGTTTTCTATTCACTGAGGTTGCCAATCCAAGCTTTCAGAGGACTCACACAATTAAAGGCAGGCGGGTTCTGGGGGAACACAGGAAAATCCAGACCAAAACAGAGTATTTTGACGTTTAGATTGAAATCTACTGTTGGCTAGGAAAGGGGTATTTATTGTGTCTGAAGACAATGATAGTATTATCCACCCAGCAATTATGGTCACAAAGCTGCTCAGATAGCCGCAGGCTGTTAGAGAGAAAGGACCAAGCCTTCGTCTGCAGCATTGCTGGACTTTTTGGTTTCGCCTGGTTCAATGGGCTGTGAGCTTTCGCTGGTGTCATCAAAGGGGTGAAGAGACTTGTATGCTGCTTCAGGCTGGAGGACATGTGTCCCATGGTCCTTTCTGGAAAGCCACAGATACTCAGGCCCAGAAGTGCGGTCATGAGAGGATTTGCCAAATGGGGTGGCCCAGTTACAAAGGCACAAAATGTCTGGGTGATTCTAGGTACATAGAGCAGATACGAAGTCCAGTGGAGAAGCCGGGCCAACTGAGACTTCCCGGGGCTCTCTGCTGATCTGTCTAAGCCTGTCTAAGCCCATTCCGTTCTGGACTTAGGATCGCCTTCCTGTTATTCTGGCAAACCAGAACCAAAGTCATTCTCCTAGATTTTGGGCATCCCATCTTTTATGGGTCACAGCTCTTCCTGGCCTTTAATTTCCACTGATTCTACCCGGGTATCTGCTTTTCTCTTTAATGCTAACTATTCTACAGTCCAGAGCTCTTTGGTCTCTCACATAGAGTAGGTAATGCTTCTAAACATCTCCACCAGTTCCTAGAAGTCAGGATGTATCTCTAGGTGGACCGCACTAGATGTATGTTGTAGTAGATTGTACATCCTAGTGGTTGTATGTATTAGTAGATGATATCTAATCATATACGGAGCATGAGGCCAGCTTTCCGTGTGTTCTGAGGAAAGGGCAGGGTCTCCTCAGTGGGCCCAGGAATGATACCACCTCATATGCAAGCACCAGCACTGAAATTGGTGGATTATACGATTCCAGGCAAACTGTGAACCTTTTCTGGGGTTTCCTGTTTAATGACCTTTAAAGCAGGAAAGAAAATAAATGCTGCCGTAGTCTGCATATTGTTTGATTTAGCCATGTTCTTTTATTTGGAGCAAGAAAATGCTACTGATGTGTGAACTTCAATACTAATGCGATAACGAGCCTTGGATAAACCCGCCACCATCCCCTAAAAGACATGGAAGGGTGTGTTCACATATCAAGGATATATGTTCCAAGCTTTTGAAGGAGCTAGGACTTCTGGAAAATCAGAAAAAAATTCAACCATTGGAGCTCCCCCTAATTTTCCTGACAGCCAGGTTTATCATGGAATGCTGATTCTCAGCATTCGGGTCTTCCAACTAGTTCCTCTGAGCCTCTTTGGTGACCACTTTGCAGGGGAAACCTAGAGGTTAACTAGTAAAGTTTCCGGAAAGGTGACCTGAGCCAACTGAAAAACAGGTTCCGTTCAGGTTCCTGAAAGTTGACCTGAGCCAACTGAAAAAAAGTCCTGAGATGGTCTGAGCATCTTTATCCCTTGTTCGGAAAAAAGCTCTGTGGTTCACTATTAATTCCTGTAGCTCTTACAACTCCCATTGGGATTAATATTTAATAAATAGAGCAGTTGCCTTTTAATTTCATTATAGAAAGCTTCAATAAAGTAGAATACTGTGTTACATTGTAATGAATAACAAACACTGGTGAATTTTCATTTAAAGTCAGCAAGTTGAACCAAGCAGTTGTTTTGTAATTGGTGGGTCATCTCAATTTAATGAACAGTAACTATAAACATATTATATAAATGCCGGGCATGCAGAAGGGAAGCAGAGCAAAAGGCTAATTACTGCCCCACTAGGCTTTACTATCGTCAAAGAGGGAACTGTGTTTTGTTAATTTTTCCTTAGGCAACGCCCAGAATAATCCATGCAGGTAGTGAGTATTCAGTGAATGCTTGCCAGACTGAATGAATTAATAAATCAATGTTTAGAAGAGTGTTTTCCTTTAGAGAAAAGGATGCAGCACTTTCCTAATCGTGGCCACCTCTCAGTGGATCATGGACATAGTCTTTTCCTTTCCTAAATGCTTATAATAGTGATCCTTAAATTTGAGCTTGCAGCAGAATCACCTGGGGAGTTTACAAAACATAGATTCCCCAGCCGCACTTGCAGTGTTTCTGATTCACTTGGTCTGAGGCCCCGAGAATCTGCATTTCTAAGTTCCCAGGGGGTCTGATGCTGCTACTCTGGATACTACACTTGGAGCATCATTGGCTTCTAACATCTACCTGCACTGCCCCTGTGGCAGTTTCCATCTGCTCATCTGCAGGTGAATTCTTCCCTAGAGCACAGATTCTCACACATAGAAAGCACCTGATTTCATAAATGATCACAGCAGGGGTGAGGGAGTGTCCGTCCATCGTTACTGTGTGCCTTCATGGCTTTGGTTCTCAGGGACCCGTCACCTATGAAGGGCAGCAGACCCAGTTTTCTGTTAGCCTTTTATTTTTTCTTCTTACTTCATGTGATGAAGAATTGCCATTCGAGGCCTACCGAGACATATGTTCATTTCTATGGGAATCTGACTTTGGTTGTTGCCAGCGCTGCCCACATAGCTGTAGCTGTGTGTCTGATTCATCGCCCTTTCTCACAGGGTGGCTGTCAGGATAATAGGAGCACCTGTTGCCATGAGAGCCTGCCAGTGGTGTTGACTCTCCACTTTCGCATGTAATATTTTTGTTCCAATTAAGTCTCCCAGTCTGTATTTGCTTTAAGTTACAAACTGTCTGTTGATTCTGGGTGACTCTGGATACAAATGATTATGCTGGACATGGACCTTCTATTCCTCTTGTAAAAATATGAAGAAAACATCCTTCTTTATGTAAACAGTGGATAAAGCAGCCGTGTATTTTGATTGGGTGATTTGTTTGCTTTTCAGTAATGGGCCTGGGCTGTAAGCCCTCATCAACTGCGTCTCATCTGGCTTCTTTTCTCAGCAACAGCACTGATTGTAGACTAGTATTTTTATTTTAAGTTTTCATTGACATATAGTTGGTTTACAACATTGTGTTAATTCTTTCTGTACAGCAGTGTGATTCAGTTATATATATATGTATACACACACACACACACACATACACACACACACACTCTTTTTTATATTCTTTTCCATTATGGTTTATCACAGGATATTGAATATAGTTCCCTGTGCTGTATGGTAGGACCCGCTGTTTATCCATTCCCTATATACTAGTGTGCATCTGCTAATCCCAAACTCCCACTCCATCCCTCCCCCACCCCCCCTTCCTCCTGACAATCACAAGTCTGTTCTCTACGTCTGTGTGTCTGTTTCTCTTTTGTAGACAAATTCATTTGTGACATATTAGTTTTTTAACTTCGGGGGTGCATACATGGGCAAGAGAAGAGGACAGAGCTAACTGACTGATCTAGTTTCATAGCTGGGGGAGATTACCCATTACCCATTACCATTACCCACATTCACTTAGCAAAGTTTTAAAATTATATTAAATGAGCCCAGTCTGTGGAAGTTTTCATCCAGACACCCTAGAGCTACTTACACCTGCTGGTCTTTTCTCCTTTCCAAATCTGATTTATTCTTCAAAGAAAAGTTTATTTCTCTCTTCAGTGTCTATTATGAACTCTTGGGTATTACTGACTCAAGACATTCATTTGGCACTCCCATTACATACTGCTGTGTGATGTCCTGTGTGTTGTTATTTAACTTCTTATCTATATAAATAATGCCTCCTCAATTAGATAGCAAAGTTATTCACTTGTCTTTTCTTTCAGAACATAATTATTTAGCATCTACTGTGTATTATAAGGCACCACAATTGATGCTGAAAGAATACAGAGAAGCAGAATATATGGTCTTATATTCAGACTCTTCAGGAATTTATGATCTAGTGGTAGAGCCAAGCTGTACACACACTTACCCCCACTCACAAATACCATAAAATAACTTTCATTCACAACAGGATATCAATTAGGAATGATGTAGATAGGGCCTGTGTAAGTCTTTGTTTTTCCCCTGGGCTTACACAGTTTTTATAAACAATAGGCACTAAATACACATTTATTATCTTCATGTCTACGTAAAGTATGCCTTTTCTTATTAAACATGTTTATATAATTTTCTTTTGGGGGAGTGGGGCGGTGGGCAGACCTATCATCGTGAAGCCCAGCATAATTTTCTATCTCCTTTGCCTGTTTCTTCATCATATCACATCCCACATGATCCACTCCTAATTCCTAAAAAAACATTATGTTGTTTTGAGAGTCACTGGGCTCTTCCTGCCTATTGAATCTCTGCTTCATCTTCAAGGCCCACCTCAACTGTCGAACCCTCTGAGCAGCCTTCCTAAACATCTAGAAACAGAGATATCTGTTCTCACTTTCCTGTATTCTCGTAATCACTTTATATGATTACACTAATTATATATTTTTTTCACTAGAAGGCAATTATGTACATGCCTGTTATGCTTATTGGACTCTGAGTTCCTCAGTGTTGAGGGACTTGTCTTATTCATATGAGTATCTCTAGCATTTTCTAAGACAGTGTATCTAGTCCATAACTTACTATATCTTTGTGGAATGAATATGTGAATTCATTTATTAAATAAGTGTGTGAATAGACACCTAGGCTGAAAGCAATAAATCAGTAAATATTTGTTGGACAAATGAATGGTTGATAAATAAGTACAACCGTGCCACATACCTTGCTGCAGACTTTCTTCTGATCGTATTTTCATGTTGTGATGGAGATATATTTGAAAGTATCCCATCAATAGCAGTTCAGAGCTCAGCCCAAATGTGTGAAATTCATCTCAAACCCAAATATGCCTGCTTTTGTTTTGATGCTTTTCAACCTGAATATAGAGCAAGTAACATCAATCCTGGTTCCAATTCATAAGGGTAGCAAAGAATATAAAATATAGAACTGTGTTGTGCTAAAAATGGTGATTTTGAAATCAATTAGTGTCGGCAGACTAAGAAATGCACCTAACTTCTCTAGAACATTAAAATTTCCTAAACAAAACTCCTTATGAACAAAGTTATGTTTTAGGGGAAAAATAGAATCTGGTCAGTCAAAAAATAATAATGTCTCATAAACTTGTCGGTCAGACTAAATAAAATGCATATATATCAAAAGTGGATAAATTCTGGTGGCTCTTGGAACTCATAAGAAAGGGATATTATTTAGGAAAGTTTACATTATTGGGAAAGTTAAGTAGAATGTCATCAATATACCTTCCCAAAGGGTGTACTGTAAGTCTGACCACATTCATGAATTTACAAGGCATGGGACATGGTGGAATCAAACTTCCCCATTTCCCCACCTCTGTGAAGCATTTTCATCACCCAACTAGTTACATTTCAGCTTGGAACCCCTTGCTTTTGCGACCCCCAATATAAAGATGGGGTAAAATTCACGTTATGACCACTTAATGCCTCCGAACAAAGGTGACCTTCATCAAGTCAACTGGCAATGTAGAAAGCCATTCCAGTACCCTAAGGAAGTCCCCGCCAAGCTGTGACTTAAACATTTCTGGGAATTACTGACTTAGCTGACTCCGTCTACAGCTGCCTTTACAGCAAAGAATTGCTGAAAATGGTCCCTTCCTCTGCATTTGTCTTTTAAAGATTTTTCTCAGGTCCATTAATCCATATGGACTCGGCAATGATAATTTGAGGCTTTAATTGTGAATGCTGCTCTAAGTCCTAGAGCACTGAATTATGCCTATTTACCAGGAAAAGAGCAAGATTTCTGCAATTAAAACTTCACTACACTCAGCTTTAAGAAGGCTTAACAAAACTGGCCTGGTCTGAAGAGCTTCCAAAAGGGGATATAGCTTTGCTATCATAAATTAGTTTGCCCATTCTGTAAAAGCATAAAATTGTTTCCTCTTCAATTATTTTTCTGATCAATTCTGCTTCATTTATACGGTGAAATCTCTTTTCAGGAAGGAAATACTAATTTATTTATTAATTATAGGACATAAACTTTGACTTAAAATGGTTGACTTGCAATCATCTTTTGGAAAACAAGTGTATTCCTTGTCAAGGATTGCTTGTCCAGTTCAGGGCATGTGGACATATCTGACTGGGTACCACTTAAGAAATCCTTTTAGCTTTGGGGTTTTGTTCGTCCATATTAACTGAAATAACTACTTGACATTAATGGTGTATATGGCAGAGTTTACCTTGGAGGAAGGAATGGGTGATAACTTACCCTCTGGACATTTTAAGCAGATTTGGAACTGTGCATCTAGTCTTGTTTGTTTTCAGTGATCAGCATATTCCATTTTATAGGCAAGAATGCATTTGAGTAGGTGATGTGTAGACAAGGGCCCCTGAGGCCCATTTTCCACTTCCTGAAGTTCGTTCTACCAATTGATTTTACCCATTGTATCTGTTGTCTTTGTCGTACTTTCTATTCTCTCTTTAAGAACCCCAGAGAAGTCACATCAATCTGTGACTTGAAAATGTCAAGGAATTATTATTCCACCTCCTCTTTTAAGAGCTGGCTCCAGTCCCGAATCTTCCTACAGAAAGGTTTTGTCTTTTTACTTCTGTCTTTCTTTTATAAAATAAGCTGATTTTTTTTCCCGTTGCCTTTTACATTTTGAAATGTGTAACTAACGAGACTAATTTCCCCATCTCCTTTTTTTCGCACTTCTTTATATGCCATACTTAAGGACTAGAATCATTATTAATTAGTTAATGTTTGTAAAGACTTTGCAGGAAAGAATTTAGTGATAATAGGGAGAGCACAGAAAACTTGGGCTGCTGGTAGGAGGAATACTAATGAGTGTTAATCCTGAATGCTCACATAGTGCCTTTTGTCTTCAAAGTGGTTGAAAGAAGTACTAATTAATTATCATTCTATAGGATTATGATAAAAACGGTATAGTCAGTATCCAAGTGTGCCTGGAGCAAACACAGAAGCTCGGTTACTGGCTACAGGCTACACTGATGATATATGTGCTTCGTGTGCAGAGAAAGTGACGTCAGACGGTATCATCAAATGGAAGGATTTGGTTAAGGAAACGGACACGTTTGATCATATGTGGCCGTTACTTTGGATACTGCTCAAAATTTGGGGTGTGATGTAAGTACAAAGAAAAGCTGGCTCATAGCCTAGGAATCAGAAATTAGATTCTGAAGAAAGAGACATTGAGAAAAGTTTTGAGGATGGAGAGGAAGCATTTGGCTATTTTATTTTTTGAGAGTTTCAGGAAAATATATTTCCTAATACTTTTAAAGCAAACACATTAAAAAAAAACTTTCAGCAAATTATAGGAAAGGCTACAGGTAATGTTTTCGCTGGGAAATATGTTGTAAATAAAAAAGTAGAGAGAAGAGGCATGGCAAGGTACAGATACAAAAAGACTTGAGAGACATATCGGTTGCAACGTGTGGACCTTGTTTCCATCATGATTCAAACGAACTATAATAAATATTGAGAAAATACATCAATACAAGTAAGCCTGCAAAAGAATGCTATTATGGCAGTGTATGCAGGTGGGCCAAATCTGGGGGGCATATCCTGGGTTTGTCTTAGTGTGTCCTTGCCTCCTGGGGAACCGTCCCCCTATGAAGGAGACAGAGCCAAGGGAAAGCTGTCCAGCCCTGATTCTTTTTACTTCATTCCAGTGGTTTCAAGTTTTCCGCCATTGCTGTCATTCAGAGGGCAGCCCACCCTAGGGCTTCTTGAGGGTCTAGGATCATATCCAAGAAACTGGTTATCGTCCCAATTATGCTCTAATTCACCCTTAGGGTGTATTTTAACCTCTCTCTTACATTGATCAAAACACATGGGACACTTTTTTGAGAGGAGACAGTATAATAGAAAAGTCCTATTTATTCTTCCTGACTCCCCTCATTTCCCCCACATTCTTCCTGATTGTTCACTAGACTCTGTAGAAGACTGATGAGAAGCAAATGAAACAGAAAATTCTTCAGGAAAGATCAACCGTGGGGGCAGGGAGGAAGCAATGCCTTTGTATTTTTCCCAATGTTCAAAGCATACCCCCTCCCTAAATAATGCATTTGCTGTTAATTCAGTAACATAGCTCACGCTTGAGAAGAGCCTTCTTGCCAACACTTGATGTCCGCCTTTGTGCTCTTAAAAATGGGCCCCCTTTAATGTATATTTGATGACTGTGCTGGGCACTGAGAGATGAGGCATTATTTGGCATTCTCTGTGTCACTAGACATTATGTGGAGCTTTAGTCATTGACAATTAGTAAGCATTGACCCTCACTGTGATTTACACTGTATTTCACGGGCTCCAGATAGCTGTTTTCTGGAAGAACAAAAGTATTTTCCAACAGGCCGGTTCCTCTGAGTAGAGAGAAGATTCTCCCTGACTTTGAGGGGTAGGAAGAGAGATCCTTGAAGACAGAGGTACAGTGATGCATGAACTTATCAGGCAAAAATATGGTGCCAGTTCATTATTTCCCTGCTATCTGAAGACATCATTTATCATGTATTAAGGAGGGCGATGATTATGTTCATCATGTAGAGTTTTAATACATTGGAAACACACAGACATCACTAGGCAACTCATCCTTCCATGGGTCAGGCTGACTATGTTTTGTTGAAGAGGATGGGTTAGTACTATGAAGAACAGTCATCCTCAGGGGATGATGGCAAGCCTTAGACACTTAACCCAAAAGATGAGTATAAGTGATGTATTTTGACCATATCCCTCTTTCTGCCTAGACTGAACACTTCTGTAATGCTAAAAATGTTGAGATCATATTCGCATAACTGTGAAATTGGTAAAGGAAAGAGTCTTTCCTAGAGCCTACACAGAAAACCTGTGTTGTTCTGTTACTCTCGCCATAATGCAAAAATAAAAAGAAGAATGATTGTCCCTGATCATTAGATTGGTAAAAAATAATGGATAGACTTCTACTTTACAGCCTGTGGTCAAGATTGCAGTTGTCAGTTTCCCTCTAAGCTGGTGACAGCAATACTGCTGACTCTGGACTCTGGTTGATGGTCCGCAGATTCTTACACAGCTCGTATTGATCCTCTACATTTTCTGTGTCCTTCTGATGGAAATAAATATTTAAACATGATAAAGGTGGTAGATAGCCCTGTCACTTTTTATTCTGTCTCTCCTTTGTAACTTGTATGTTTGTAAACGTCATATAGTATCTTGTAAAATTAAATCAAAACCAAAAAAATGCTTTACAGTTTGAATCACCCTAGAAGTTTATTCCCCAAAGCCCTTGAGAACCAGCTAGGTAGAGTCATTGCAATTTAGAATAGTCTAAACTAACCATTATTTATTTTTTTTGTATTTAATGAACCCCTTGTGTGAGTCTGTGTATGTCTGTGTGGGGTTGTACTTTCTGCCAGGTTTTCTTCTTACTTTTAGATGGATACCTTCATTGGGAATCACCTCAGTCCTTGAAAAACCACCATGTTGTATTTTTTCTTCATTTTTCCTACTAGATTGCGAACCTTGATTACCGTGATCCTTTCCAACTATCACTCTCCATAGTTTTTTCCTTTAGGAACTTTTGGTGACACAGTTGCTACTCCTGAAGCTGGTGCTTGATAAGTAGCAACCAGTTCTTTTTGCTGTGTTATTGCCGTCATTTACATTCCCAGAGGTTGGGACTGACCTGTCCTGGTCCTTTCCTGCAGTCAGTGTTGTTTATGGTCAAGAGTCGAGAGAAGCTTTATATCTTGACTTGGAAAATAAAGAGCTTTCCTGGTATAAATATGGGATAGTTTTACTGGAAACTTAGCAAAATAAAGAATGAGAGTGAGGTGGAATAATTTGATTCTGAGGAGAGATAAATGTACATCAGATATATTATTAGGTGTCCGGGTCAAAAAGAGATCTTTTTCTTTAAGACCCAAGTCAAAATATACCAAGAAGCTGGCCATACTCCAGTTACTTCCTTGATGTTGATTTTCTGAATGTCTCTAAACATTCATGCCCTCATTCATAAGACCTTATTAAAACAGAACTGTTCTTTAATGGTTTCAACTTTGTATGCTCTCTTTCAATTAGATTGAAAAAAATAACTCTTCAGGATAGAAACTCTTTTTCCTTTTCTGTTCGCTCATCTTCTGCCATTTATTTATACATGAACAGTATACAACTTGCTGAAGGAATGGATGAATAAGTGATAAATGAATAAATGGTTCGGTGTGAAGGCAAACATTTCAAAAGTTTCCCCAAAGTCAAAAAATAATACATTTCTAGAAAAGAAATTTCTTTATTTCTAATCTAGTCGTGTATTCTCTTTACAGCTTCCTCTTTAGATCTTTTATACCAAGTTTACTCAGGGCCTACATTTCTGTGGAGGCCATATTTGGAAAGCAATAAGACAAATTAAAAGAACATCATTTTAGTTTATTTTGTCTTTTGCCTTATTCTGTTCAAAGCTACCTTCTTGATTTGCATACTCTCAATTTAATGTGGTTAAGATTTAAATCCAACAGACTCATTTAGGCAAATTTTATATCTCCTTGTAAATCTTTGCTGTTTTTTTGGGAAATAAATGTTAATAATGTCTTACAAAAATATATTTTTCATTTAGTAGGCTTGTAAAAAGTACACAAACCACTTAGGATTTATTATAAACTAGATAGTCACAAAACTTTTATGACATTATAAATAATATACAAATATATTATGCATATAGTTTAGAAGGTCTATGTGGCAACAATTTAGAGATTTTTTAAAAACATCTGAAATGAGATTAGATTCAAAGCTAATTGTTTATATTGAAAAGTAGTTAGAAGATACTTTAATTCTTTTTTAAAAAAATTTTTCCTACTTAGGGAGCTTCTACAACAACAAATGCAGAAATCAAAATGCATGAAGAATTATGCACTGAAATTATAAATTTTGAATTTTATTCTAGAACATAAGATGTCTTTTTATTAGCCCCTCTCAGCAATGAGAACTCCTAGTGTGGACTCTAAAACAGCTGGAGCCTGCAAATTAATTTATATATAATTACACCCCAGGTTCTCAGACACTCAGTTCAGATGAAGAAGTTGACTGCACATTGATACTGTTTGGATGTGTAGTTTGTTATTTAATATTTCCTCTGAAGCATCAGACATCTACAGCTTCCAGAGAACTCTGGATTTACTATGTCATGTGATTCTAGTAAAAATATAGTTTCATACCCTAATCATTCCTCAGCCTAACTGATCACTGTATCAAGTATTGGATTTCCTTTTATTTCCCAAACAATTGGGCACTTTGTACTAAGTTTGTAAAAGTGTCTATAAGGAGCCCTTTTCGTTTGAAACTTCCAAGTTCTCCGTAAAAAGCAGACACAATTATTTTCGGGAGTTTGGGGACTGTTATTTGTTTTCATTAGGTTGAATTCTAATGCTCATGTCATCCTTATGAGATAGATCTAAAAGCAACTCATCTTTGTTCATTAAGGTCAAATGAATGTCTTGGGATCTAGCCCCAATGACAATTCTGAGTTGTTATTGGCACAAAGCACTTCTTGTTACAGAGAGAAATGTTTTGGTTCATTCTTTCAGGAAAGGGTTCCAGAAAGCAGCAGTCAACTTAAAACAGCAGTTGACACACCTCCTGGGCTGTAGGAATGTGTTATATATTTCATTTGCCTTGCACTGCCTCACCTAAAGAAGATTCGGGTGCAAGGCAAATGAAATACATAACACATTCCTACATTAGAGGAAACATACACGTTAGCAAGTAATACTATGGTACCTGCAGTTTTAAGTGGCCAGACTATTCTAGGTAATTGATTCCATTGTGTATGAGAGTGGTCTGTAGACAGTGCTAATCAGCCACAGTTTGTCACAATAACTTCTGTATGTATAAACCTTTACACATTCGAATTGAACCGTATGAAGTTGCTGATATTCAACTGTTTTTTCTTAACTTACAAAACTGGAATTTCATGTAGTTCAATCTCATACTTCCACATTTATTACTCCTCTTTGAAAGGCCACCTGCCACGGTCAGAAGCACATTGGATTTAGAGTCAGTGGCCTGGGTCTGTGTCCCAGCAGTGCCACTCGCGTGCTGGGTGACCTTTACAGATCCTTCAGAGATTGAGCAGTGACATGTGTGAACAAAGAGAAATCTAATACATGAGATATTTAGCAGTGTTTCGACTAACAGTTACTAGATAGAGAGGCTTCTTCACAGTGGTCATGTGAGGGCAGGGAGTGTTATAATGTATACAAAAAACAATTCAAATATGAGTAATTATGAATACTATTCCTGATCATCAATAGGACATTGTCAGGTTGGAAGGGCAGGCACCATTTATCCTCATTTTTTAGTTGGAGAAAATGAAAGAGAAATTCAATAAAGGCTTTGATTCAGTGGCTCAAAAGTAGAGTCTAAGCCTCTGATGCTGTTGCTTTTTTAAGGGTACCGTCTGATGACTTAGTGTTAAATAGCTAGAGATACTACTCCAACGGATTACAGTAGAGTTACCAAGACATCCCAGTTAGTCAAAAGGCCCAGCTCAGTAATGCTACATCTTTGCCTTATAAAGACATGAAGATGTGGGCTACCTGAAAACTATTCCTTTCAAAATCTTTGTTTTTCCTCAAAACATGTATTAGTTATCAAACACTGGAAGAAACAAAGATGGCTTTCAGCAGGATAGATAAGTAAGCTGGTTCATCCAGACAACAGAGGGTTATTCAGCACTAAACAGAAATGAGCTCTTCAGCCATGAAGACATGGAGGAACCTTCGATGCATGTGACTAAGTGAAAGAAGCCAATCTAAAAATGCTGCATACTCTACGATTCCAACTATATGACATTCCGAAAAGAGAAAACTGTGGAGATAGGAAAACGATCAATGATTGCCAAGGGCTGGGGGTGGGGGCGAGTAGGCAGAGCACAGAGGATTTTTAGGGCAATCAGACTACTCAGTATGATACTATAATGTTAGGTACATGTCATTATAAATTTTTTCAAACCCATAGAATGTACAGCACTAAGAGTGATCCCTAAGGTAAACGATGGACTTCGGGTGACAATGATGTGTCAATGTAGGTTCATCAGTTATAACAAATGTACCACTCTGGTGGAGGATGTTGATAATGGGGGAGCCTGTGTATGAGTGGGGAGAGGAGGTATATGGGAAACATCTATGCCCTTAACTCAATTTTGCTGTGAACCTAAAACTTCTCTTAAAAAATAAAGTGTAGGGCTTCCCTGGTGGCACAGTGGTTGAGAGTCCGCCTGCCGATGCAGGGGACACGGGTTCGTGCCCCGGTCTGAGAAGATCCCACATGCTGCGGAGCAGCTGGGCTCGTGCACCATGGCCGCTGAGTCTGCGCATCCGGAGCCTGTGCTCCGCAACGGGAGAGGCCCTAACAGTGAGAGGCCCGCGTACCGCCAAAAAAAAAAAAAAAAAAAAAAAAAAAAAAAGTGTATTAAAAATAAAAACTATTGAGAGCTTGAGGCTTTTTCCATATAAGGAAAGCCTTCACATTGCAGTCACGAGAGCCACCTGGAAGGGTAGTTGTTATCATTCCTATTCTATGGCTGTGTAACAGCCTCAGTGAGGTTTGAAGTACCTTCCCTGAGGTCCCACAGATGGGAGTGGGACAGCTTAGAGACAAGCCGACTCCATCCAGGTCAAAAGTCTGTGCTTCTGCTGTTAAGACATTATGTTTATTCATCTTGGACTTCGAGAAGCTCACAACGCTAGATGGTTGATTTGGGCAATCAAAATATTTACACACAAAACAGAATCTTATTCTGCAGTAACAGATAAAGCAAATGAGAAAGATCAAAGCTGAATATGGTGAAATTCAATGTATAATATTGGATGATAGAGCAACTGCTGAGTTAGATAGAGAATACAATTTTCTTATAGACAGCTTTCAGAAAAAGCCTCAGCTTTAATCTTACTATGCTTCAAGCCCCCTGCACCTATTTAAATTGTATTTTGACTGGTCCTAGGCTATATTCTAGAAGGGTAAAGTAAGTTCTAAAGAAAGCCAGTTTACTTTGGAATTTCTGTGTGACATTCCCCATACTTACCTACTTATTATAATTTCCCGTTATACTCTGAGCATTAAATTGCCTTTATAAATTTTTGAAGCTATTATGACTTGCATGCAGTGCTCAAGGATTTCATCAAAGATTGCTTTAAGAGAATTCCTATGGATCTCTCTAGGGTGAATTCCCACTTTCATTCAGTTTTACTGTCTCTCTGCGCCAAGATTGTGAAGGAACACGGTACCTCTCAGGAGGTGTCCGTAATGCTACCGCTAGGTTGAAGACGGCTTGGTCCAGCTGTGGCATGGATAGAGGATGTTGGACCCTGCCTGAAGTAAAAGCAGGTTACTCTGAAACTCTCAGTACCTGGGGCAACCAGTGCTCTGTGGACTCAAGAGTAGAGCCTTGACTAGTTTCCCATTCTTGTTAATGGGAAGATGTTCCCAGGTCTTTGGACACTTACCCTTACAAAAGTGTTAATTCAAGGTGGGGTCTGCCTGCTGACCTGAGGTTGCCTCTGGCTATGTTCAGCAGCTATGGGAACTTTCCTTCTTTCTTTTATTCATGATGAATACAAAAGTACCCAATACTGTGGATCCAGCATCAGACTGCCTAATGTTGAATCCAGATTCCTCCACATGTTAGTTAAATGACCATGGGCAACTTTCTGGGCGCCTGTGTCTCCATCTGTCAAGTGGAGATAATAGCCTACCTACTTGATAGGAATTTCAGGAAACTGAATAGATTAATAGATGAAAAATGCTTAGAACATTGGGCTTACTTGTCCAACCTTGTTGACTAACCTTTCACAACTGAACACTTATTCTGTAGCTATATCAGACCCTAAATAGTCATGCATTCAGCCTCTGCTCAAAGTGTCCTATTAGCTTGGAATTCCCTACTCCACCTCCACCTGTTAAAGTCTTACTCATATTTCAAGATCCAACTCAAATACCACTTCTCCCTTGAAGTACTTCCTCTTTTGTGCACCTCAAGCTCTTGTACTGTAATAGCACTTGTACTGTAATATATAATGGCACTTATGCATACATAAATAAGTGTATAAATGTATATAATTACACTTGTACATGTCTAAATGAGTAGGTACGTGTGTGTGCATTGTGAGTGTCTATGATTGTGTGTTTGTATAGGTATATGTATTTATTTATTTCTGTACTAATTTATTTAGCTGTCATTCATTACAATTTACCCTGTTAAATAGGGAATATAAGGTACAAAGTCCCTGACCTCAAGAATTAAACAGAAGGAAGATTTTGTTTTAGAGGTAATATATGCTATGATAAGTGCTGAAATAATTTGGATGAGATACAAGGAACATCTACTATTGTAAATGTGTGTATTTATAGAGACATATATTTACAAATATACAACTGAAATTTGATGAAAAGCCAAATTTCTAAGGTAAGTTCCAGAAACAAATTTTATTTCAGAACCAGTCACAGCAGTAGGTTTTAAATAATAAGAAGTCAGGCATTCATTTTTACATACTTTAACAGAACCAAGCACTGTGCCCCAAGGTTTTCACCCCTGAGTACTACAGGGTTCAAAATTTAAATTTGTTGGCTTTCTCATTCTGATCATCACTTGCTTTCTAAGTCCCTCCTAAACTTTTCACACTTCTTCGATACACTTTTTTAACTGAAAATATTCTCCATAACCTTTACAAAAAATAAAGGTTTTTTTTGTGTGTGTGTTTCTTCAGCAGAATCTTTATTATTTTTTTTTTTTTGCATTTAATAGATGATAACTTCATGTCCCTTTTTCTGGGATCAATGTGTCTGACTTGTCACATACAATTTTAGAAGACCTGATTCATCCAGATTGAATGAAATGGAATGGCATCGTTACCATGAACTTATGCACAGACAATTAAACTTATTATGCTTTTTGAGTAAGCTCCCTAATAGATTGACTTTACCTACATTGCATTATTTGACATTTACCATCTCCGTTGTCTTCAGTAGGTCTTGGCAGGAAAGTTGAGTTTGTTTAGGGTTTTATAATTTCTTTTTCATGAAAGATCATTGCCTCTGTTTCTCTGCTTTAAAATGGTATGTCCACATTACCCAGATGATTAGTAAAGAAATTGGATAGAGAACCCAAAACCATTCCCTGAATAGCTTATGCTAAGAAGCATGCAAACCTCATAGTTTTAAGATGTTATTTCTAGCCTGGCTCTTTATACGAGAAAACAAAAAGAAAACAGCCAATGATTATTTAGTGCAAACTGGACCTTTCACGTTTTCTATAGCCATGTCTAACTGATTGACATTAATATAAATAGCATGTATGATATGATCACATGGTGTAAAATTACTTTGGTCTTTCTATTTTCCATCTCTTCTTCTGATTGCAAGTATAAGTAGAGAGATTTATTTTTATCAAATGATAATAGAAGTTATTTCTTGGTATTAGCATATGGATAATTATTTTTGATCTCTATTGACCCTCTGTTCTGATAGTTATTTTATATATAACAAGCATGTTATTTTTTGTTATTCATTCTAACAAAATTTAGTCTACTGTAGCTCTGTTTGGGGTTTTTACTTAATTTGCCTCAAAGAAAAAAAAGAAACATGCTCCTTTATAACTTACTAATGTAGATTATAGGCATGGTTCTGGGCTTTAGCATTTGTAGCATCCAGTTTTGGTGCAATCCTGAGGGAAGTGTTCGCAAGTTTCAGTGTCTTTTCTCTGTAGAATATCACTCTTTTACATTATAAGTATATAAAAAGCCATGGATATTTGTGAACAGACATGCATACTGTTGGTAGGAAGATGCTCCTCAAATAGAATGATTTGTCATTATACACACATGCATCTGTATGCTTAAAAATAGCCATTTATGTTTATCACACACCTTTCATCTGTTAGTTACTTGAAGATACAATTTCCTTGGTTTTAAACCCCTTCCTCTGACTTGAAATGGTTTTGAAGTGAGACTTTAATAGGACTTTTCTTTACCTTGACTCAGAGCTTTCACTTGCTTTTAGCCTTTTTTATTCCCCATCCCATTGACTTGCTGTCTGTGAGCGTAGAATTCTCTCTGCCTTCCTGGCTCTCAAATGGCCAGAGCAGGTGGGTCAGCCCGTCTCTGTCTTCTGAGTCCAGCAGGATTCTCCCCTCATCTTTAGTGGGAGAACAGAGTGGTGGATGAACTGCATAGGTAGCTGTAAAAAACAAGAAGAGACCCAGTCTGCACAGCATTTCCAATGAAACCATAAGACTCCCGCAAGGTGGAGAATATTTGTATGGTGTGATCACAGGAACCTGCATGACTTACGGGCCTTTGGGGAATTCTGTATTCATTTTTATTAACTTTAATTATAGGAGTACTATAAAAATTTCTCATTCTGTGTTGCATGAAAAATGCAGAAGTTAATTGCTCCTGACATTTAATTGGTTTATGCTTCTCTCTAACACAATCTTGGGCTGCAAGAGACGGGAAACTAGTTGGCATGTTTCTGTGATTGCCGAGGATTCTATACCAAGAAATTAGTCTTTTCGTTAGTTCTAAGCGGTGAATTACAAATGCAATTTTAGAAGTGTGGGGAGAGAAATAAAATCTGCGCGTCTGCATTCTACATATGATAACAGACCGACAAGGGCTTCCCCAAATGCTTTGTCTGACTTTGCCAGAATTGCTGAGGTTTTTACGTTATCATTGTACATGTTTAAAAATGACATATTTTTATACCTTTGAGGATGTGTCAGGTTGTTTACAGCCCTGTTACAAGCCATCTGGACCCTTCATAACCTTTTCATGTATTTTTTTCAAATATCATCTCATCTGGCATAAAAAAGCATAAGGTGCCTGGCTGTTCCCAATTATAATATGTGATGGCTTGAGGAAGTTGGATTTCAGTGTGGCACAGTGCCCCTCATGTCAGGAGTGGTGAGAATCTCTGGAAAGCATCCATGTACTGTGATGTGTTCTGAGCTTCAAGGGAGAACATGATAAGCAAAAGTACCAAAAGCCGATGCTAATTTCCATTTGACACACAGTTATGGAGCAAGTACCATAAGCAGGGCACTGTGCCAGAATCATAGGCTGTGTCCAGGTGAAGGCGGATGGTAGGTCAGAGTCTAGTAGGTCTGTGTCTTTATTCCAGTCTTACCCCTAGGTTCTTCATGACATTTTTTTTTCCTTAGATTCCATATATATGTGTTAGCATATGGTATTTGTTTTTCTCTTTCTGACTTACTTCACTCTGTTTGACAGACTAGGTCCATCCACCTCACTACAGATAACTCAATTTTGTTTCTTTTTATGGCTGAGTAATATTCCAATCTAGAAACAACAAATGCTGGAGAAGGTGTGGAGAAAAGGGAACACTCTTGCACTGCTGGTGGGAATGTAAATTCACACAGCCACTATGGAAAACAGTATGGAGGTTCCTTAAAAAACTACAAATAGAACTACCATACAACCCAGCAATCCCACTACTGGGTATATACCCTGAGAAAACCATAATTCAAAAAGAGTCATGTACCAAAATGTTCATTGCAGCTCTATTTACAATAGCCAGGACATGGAAGCAACCTAAGTGTCCATCATCGGATGAATGGATAAAGAAGATGTGGGTGACCTGCTTTGAGTCACATAGAGTGATATCGGTGGTAGAGCCAAATCAGGCTTTGTCGACTGAAAAAAAAATGCACGTGTGAATTGTGAGTTAAGTTTTATTTGGGGCAAAATGAAGACTGCAGCCCAGGAGACAGCATTTCAGGTAGCTCTGAGAAACTGCTCCAAAGAGGTAGGGGGAAGGTCAGTGTATATGTGATTTTGGTGAAGGGGGAGTACATGCAGTCAAGCACATATTTTTGCAGAAAGTTTTCTGCTAGTCTCATGAAGGTTACTGCTAGTCATGAGGAGAAGACGTCACCATGAAGGATTTTAGTGCTTTTCTAGATAACGCGGAGACGCAAGAATTGAGCCCATAAAGTCGTCTCCTGAAAATACCTATCTGAAGATCTGTTCTGCCAGTTTTTCCCAGAGCACAGAGTGCTTCATTCCTGATCTCCACCCTGAACTCCTTTCAGGGGGTGTTGAAGGTCAGCAGCTGCAATGGCTCATAATTTGATCCTTGTAGAGGTAAATGGCAAGTACCAATTTGTAGGTGACAGCTTTGATGACTTTTTTTAAATTTTATTTTTTATTCAAGTATAGATGATTTACAATGTTGTGTTAGTTTTAGGTGTGCAGCAAAGTGATTGTTATATCTCCATATTTTTTCCGATTCTTTTTCCTTATAGGTTATTACAAAATACTGAGTATAGTTCCCTTTGCTATACAGTAGGACCTTGTTAATCTAGTTTATAAATAGTAGCGGGTATCTGTTAATCCTAAACTCCTAATTTATCTCATTCCTGCTTTCCCCTTTGGAAACCATAAGTTTGTTTTCTATGTCTATGGGTCTATTTCTGTTTTGTATATAAATTCATTTGTATAATTTTTTTAGATTCCACATACAAGTGATATTGTTATGATATTTGTCTTTCTGTCTCTGGATTACTTCACTTTAGTGTGATAATCCCTAGGTCCATCCATGTTGCTGCAAATGGCATTATCTCATTCTAATCCAATACTCCAACTATGCTATTGGATCTACCAACTGCCAACTGCTTCTAAACTGTGCAAAGCCCGTCATAGTTATACCTGTCAATTCATAAAGGGAGAATAGGTGGGTGGGGAAATTGGAGTGGATCATCTAAGTGGAGTTCTGTCTAGACCTGTATGTGGAAAGCTTCCTTCTATACATCAAACCCAAAATCATTGTCAAAGTATCATATTAAGTTTTAAATTTCTTTCTACTTTTTTTTTCTTATGCATCTCTTATTACCTCTCTCATTCCCTGTTTTCCTTTTTTTTTTTCCCACCACTTGTTGGATAGTGTTGATAAGCCCAGGTATTTTCTAGATCAGAAAATTAATAAACCACAGTAGCTTAAACTATGTTACAATATAATATCCTAGCAAAACTCATGTAGTTCTGATATTACTTGTCACTTCCCTCCCCCTGAGGTCTTGATGAGATAGATAGCCAAGTATGGCTAAGATGGTATCCCTCTTCTCTTTCTGCTTCTTCTGTCATCATCCTCAGATGGGTCTTTGGATGTTACAGAGCGCTAAATTCCATTATGATCCATGTCTCCCTGCATTAAAATGGTCCCTTTCCTAAATCAGAGTTAATGCCTAAATTGCAGAGAGTTCCAGTCAGCTTCTGCAGTTATTTCAAGTTTGGTGCTATAATGCAAAGACTTTCGGCCTCAACTACACCATCTACCATCAGAAGGTTCTCTTTTTCATTGCACATACATCTATACACTCAGGATGCTATGACTATCCCAGAACGTATGACTATCCCAGAATGAAGCAGAAACTTTAGAGGGAGGTAGACTGAATTTGAATTTCAGCTCCACTGGATGACAATTTTGTGACTTTGGCTTGTGGTATCTAAAGTCCTTATGTATAAAGGGAAGATGATACTTATCTTCCATGTTCGTTGGAATACTTTAATAAGTGTTTATTGCCTATGCACATACCATGTAGTCAATAAGGGTCAATATTCTCCATCACCATGCAGCTTCCTTTTTCCCAATATCAGCTGTAAATCCTAAATGTTGGGCTAAAGATCTCACACTGATTATCTTAGTGGAGCTCTTTAACTGTTTATATTCCATGGTGTTGGTAAAAAGCTGTGTTTCTCCAGCCCATTGTGTAAACCACACTAATTTCCCTTGAAAGGAGAACAGAGAAGAAAGAACCCAACTCCCTACTAAAGCTTGCTCTACTTCCAGGATTGTTTTTTTACTTACTTCAACTTGACAACTTGAGTGAAAGCTGTGCCCCAGTTGACACCTTTGAGACTCTTCCTTTCTCCCCTTTGTAAACTTGGACACAAAGTTCATGGCTGAAGAGCCCAGTAGGTACAAGGAACATATTTAGACTGAAGTGTGGCCTGATGAACAGCAAAAGGATTAGTTTTTCTGACCAAGAAAAGTCTATGTTTTCCTAGAAATAAGTCCCCAAAGGAAAGTGGATAGATTTCCGAATAAAGCAATAACTACATCAGCAACCATCAACAAAAATCTACAAGGCAGATACCTGTTTAATAGACCTGATAATGTCTAACATCCACTGATAGTTCTGAAAAGGGAATTTTTTATGATCTATTTTATTTCGTCTCTTTAGAGGATCTGTGTTACCAACATGTGAATAGAAGGAGATCTGTAAATTGTTTGGTTCTCATGGTATTTTATATTTTTAAATGGCCTTTGTAATATAGCATTACTCCTCTGCTATCAGAGAAATTGAATTTGTAAATGAAGAACTTGCTCTGACCATAGTAACAAATAAAGGCATTAAGGTTAAAAATGATAGTTGAGGTTTATTAAGCACTTACTATATGCCAAGCACCATTCTCAATTCTTGACATGACTCATGTCACTTAATTCTGACAATAATCCTATGATGTAGATGCTATTTTTACTCACATTTTATAGATTAGGGAAACTGGGTTCAAAAATTACATATGTTCAAGATCATATAGTAATTTAATAGTGCAGTTGATAGCCTCATCCAGTTCTAAGTTCTTACCCTTTCACTAAGTACTTACAACTGCAAGGGCAGTTAGAGATGATCTAATTTCATCTCCTCATTCTAATAAAGAGGCAGCAAAAGCCCAGAGAGCTGCAGTGATTTGTCTAAGGTCACACAGCTACCTAGTGACAAATGCAGCATGAGAACTCAGATCTGCTTATGCCCCTTAAGGTAAATATATCCCTTTCTCTTATACTACGTCCAGGGTTATTTCTCCCTGTTTACTTTCTGTTCATTTTTTGAAGATTTTTTTTCAGAGAAAGAAAGAGAGGGAGGGAAGAAGGGAGGCAGGGAGGGAAGGAGGGTGAGAGAAAACAGGGAATAGAGAAAGAGAAAGAGGAAGAAATTAAGGAAGGGAAGGAAGGACTGAGGTAGAGAGGGAGGTGGAAGGAGAGAGTGGAGGGAGGAAGAAAGGAAGAAAGAAAAGATGAAGTTCAGATTCAAATCAGTTATAAAAGCAAAATGTTGGGTTTACCTGGTAGAGAGCCTGAGTCTGAGCCCTTCATCACAGCTTCATGGGGAGCCAGAGGAGGTGTGGCTACACATACTGAAGAGAAATACACTTTTGTTCTAAGAGGTTCCCTGCCCTAGGCATGATTCCTCTTATGAGGAGCAGTATTTGCACTTACTCCTTAGTTCTCATAGGTCAACTGCTTACATCACAATACGTTCACTCCGTTTTTCTTCATTTTCTCATAGCTCAGTGCCTTTTCTTCCTCCTAGAAGATGGAGAACATTTTTTTCACATCTTGTATAGCACTCAAAGTATTATCTCACACAAAGCAGCATCATCCATATCTGATATGAAACCAGGAGGCAAACGCTCCACCAAACCAGCTCTTGTTCATCCAAGTCATGTCTCTAGGACCCAGTTGTCTTGGCTACTGTGCCCATGTCTTCATTCCCCTTGGCCAGGCATTTTGAATGCTATGGTCCTTATCACTCTCTTATCACTTTTTTTTTTTTTTTTTTTTTTTTTTGCGGTGTGCGGCCCTCTCACTGCTGTGGCCTCTCCCGTTGTGGAGCACAGGCTCCGGACGCGCAGGCTCAGCGGCCATGGCTCACGGGCCCAGCCGCTCCGCAGCATGTGGGATCTTCCCGGACCGGGGCACGAACCAGTGTCCCCTGCATCGGCAGGCGGACTCTCAACCACTGCGCCACCAGGGAAGCCCCTTATCACTCTCTTTTAAAAATCTACTTGCATTTCTCTTTTGTCCTTTCTCCCCACACCCCCTTCCTCTTAGCTCTACATCCACCAAAACTGCTTCTCTGCACATTTATTAGCTCTCTAACTTCTTTCCCTGTGAATGTCCATAGCTCCTGCTTCACGGCGGGTTGGTGAGCAGCATTGTGTTTAATTCAACTCATGTCCACAGACCTGTTCTTTGGCTCTTTTATATGATGATTTCAGAGAATGTGTCAGCAGTGTTAGTGCAGGAAAAGTAGAAAAATAAATTTCTGTTTTTTGCACCATAGTAAGGTTAGCTGAAATTATAACAAAGGTGTTTATCGTAATTAGGAGGGAATTCCAAAGTTTACAAAACACATAGAAAGAGTGGTCTCAGGCAGAGCCAAAGGGAGATGCACTTGACTCAGAGAAGGTATGTTTTAATATGGAAGATTGAAGCCCAACAACAATAAATGACACACATGTTTTTAGAGTGTAATGGATGCTTTAATCAGTGTGCTTTTAAATTGAGCTGTTTCCTGATTTAAATTATTACTGTCATCATTAGCATTATTGTTACCAAACTATTGCAGCATATAAACTGGGTACTAGGCATTTTGTGGGAGACAGAGGGAGCCGTGATAATTCATTATAATTTAAAAAATCTTTATTTCACTGAAATAAAGCACCAGACAAACAAACAAAGGTCTCTTGCTCTTCAATCAGCAGGTATGTTATTAGCCCAACTATGTCTTCTTTAACTCCTGGGAACACTTTGGGGATGCAAAGCATGTCATTCAACAGTGGGGGATTAACACTGTGGTTGGTAAAGCTACACGTATGAGCATGGTAGAAGCAATAGACTGCCTTTGAAATACCTCTTATCTGAGCTGTTCATGATTTAGAAAAGTATGCAGATAGATGAATACTTTTGTCCAGTCTCTTCCTGCTTTCATCGCCAGCTCCTGTTCTCTCTTTGGACCTCTCATTCTGCTGTCTAAACATCGCCATGCCTTTTCAAAATGCCTATGCGCGTCTATAGAACACAAGGAGTGACTAATTTTTACCTGTTCCCTTGTAACTGTGTCTGAGGCTCATTTAACGAGTGCCTGGTAAGCACGAGGCACTGTGCTCAGCATTTTATACATGTTATCTCATTTAGTCTAGTCATCAACCCATGTGGTAGGTGTTGCTATCTCTATTTCACAGTGGAGACACTGAGAATCAGACAGGTCAAATAAAGGCTCACAAACACCCAGCTGGTGGGACAATGCTGGGATTCACACTAGAGTATTTGTGAATTCGAAGCCAGTGCTCTTTTTACCAATTTACATGACCCCTTGAATTTTCTAAGACACCTTTGCTGCTTTTCAGGGTGCTAAAGCACTCTTAAAATTTGTTATTAGAGTAGTAAGGGCCTGTTAATGAGTTTTCACCATCAAAGTTGTTTTTTTAGTTTACTTTATTTGGCTTTGTGAACACTTTTCACATAATCAAATGAATTTACCATGGGTCTCTTTGAATTTATTGTTTGTGTGTCTGAAATCCTTATATCAACATAAGGTTCATCTGATCTGTTTTGATCAACTAAGTCTAATCTAAAGCAGAAGATAGCTGTGTTTTTAAATCTCTAATTTGGTAATACTCTAACTCCATCAGAATAGCACTCATCCAGAGTCCCATTCTGACAAATCTTGATTAATTCTATCCAACTCATTGCTGCATTTGTTTATTACCAGTAACTGCTGTAGGTATGCTACAACACGTATTACTTTTGGGAATCCAAAAGTAATTAAAACTTGGTTCCTGCTTTTAAGAAGCTTATGGAGTAGAAAGAAAAGTAGACATTGTTCAACCAAATCAAGAAGTGAGTAGTGTATTGGGGCTAGAAAGAAAGAATGGCTTTTGAGCTGGGCATGGAAGGATTTATCATATTTGAAACATGGATAAGGTGTCCAAAAATATTTTAAAGTAGAGGAAAAAGAACAAGCTGTTCAGAGCATAAAGCAGATAGTGGTAGAGCATAAAGTATATGTAAAACATACGTGGAGCAAAAGTTGTACCTGAAAAGGTGATCTGGGACCAAACTGAGCCTGAAGAGTTTTTTGAACCCCCAAGAGAAGCCCGATCTTAGGGAGGTTTTTAGCATGAGAGTAATAGCAGCCCATCTCTTAGAAACATAATGGTGACAGCTGAATGAAAGGAAAGTGAAAATGGAGAGAAACCGAAGATGGGAAATTATTCAGGGGGTTTCTGCCATGGTCCCTGTGAATGAGGATATATTTCTGGACTAAAGCGACAGTGATGAGGGAGAAAAAAATACATGGATGGAACATTTTTTTTGAAAGTTGATCACAACAAGATCCTACTGTATAGCACAGAGAACTATATTCAATATCCTGTGATAAACCATAATGAAAAGCATATAAAAAAGAAAGTATGTATGTAACTGAATCACTTTACTGTACAGTAGAAATTAACAAAACATTGTAAATCAGCTATACTTAAAAAAAATAGTTGTCATGGCTTAAAAAGTCTGTTATGCATTTGAAACATACAAATATTAAAGAAGTAGAATAAAAACTGGCCAGTTTGATGTGAGATGTAGGAAAGAAGGAAGAGTCCAGTGTGGCTCAGAGGTTCTTGTCTAAGGCAGCCGAGTAGCTGATGATTCTGTTTGCTTGGAAAGAGAAAGCTTGGGACAGACAGTGAGCCTGGGAGGTGATGGATGTGGTTGGAAGCATTGGGAGTGAGGTAGGAATCTGTGGAGGATGATAATAAAATTCTTCATTAATTCTCATCTCTAATGCATAATGCAAATGGCAAAGGAGACTGTGCAAAACCTCTGTGAAATAAGCCAGTCTATAGAGTTTCCCAGTTACATGATTTCCAGAAGGGAATTTTCAGTTAGAGAGAAACACGGTTCAGGAAGAAATAAAACAATGCTGAAAGAACTCACGCAGTGAATTTGGTGATGGAGAAAACAGTCTCAAATAATATGTCTTTTAACTAAGAAAATCCCAGGCCGTAGCTGAGAGCACCACTGCTTTCATTGGACACTATAAAGCTTCTTAGTTTTTAGAACTTAGTTCTTGTTTTTAGAACCGACAGTTTCCTTATTCTTATGTTTTGATCAGAGTGAGTGGTTTAGTTTCATCCCACAAAAATGGGGGGAGTCAGCCCATCACATATCAAAATATGGACACATATTGAAGTTCATCTTAGGAAGATACTTTGACTTGCCAGTACAAGAGAACTTGTTAGAAATGCTTATTCCAGGACCCCAACCCAAACCTACTGAATCCAAAATCTGATGCAGTTATGCTGGGGAAATCTGAATCAGTTGATGGGACCCAGCAAGCTGTATTCTTATAAGTTCTCCAGAAGATTTTAAAGCTTATTATAGTTTGTGTCACTGCTCTGGACCCAAAGGTAAAAATTGATGAAAAAAAATCTATAAAGGGAAACCAAAAAATAAACAGGAAGAGAACTTCAAAGAAAGTCAGCATTCATTTTCTGTCTATAACAATGAATGAATATTTTGGGGGACTATAGTTGGTCAATCTTATTTCCCTTTCAGTTATCCATTGAACAGATATTTGTTGAGAATCCAATTAGTGCTGCCGGGGACTGAGCTAGGTGTGGCATATTCAACAAGGGAAAAAAACTGTGGTTTAAATTTTTTTTTAATTAGTGTTCATCTTACAGCTAAATACTATGTTGTGGTTTAGGAGAATCAGATGGGCTTGACTGATGATGGTTCAAGGGCCAGTTGAAATCCTTGCTGAGCCCTCCTGTAGGAAGTATGTTGAAAGGTGTGGCTCTCTCAGCCTGACCATGAATCCTAAATCCTGGGCCACAACAGTCTTCCTAGGACACACACCTTTATTCACTAGGGAGAATTACCACCCATGAAATGTCTCACCAACGAGCTCCGTGTAACAGAAACAACCCCATTTGATTCATCCTGCACTGCCCATTCTAGCTGAAGGGGCGATGGCTTTCTGTCTCTCCATCCATCTTGCTTCACGATCCCTTG
The DNA here is from genome assembly GCF_011762595.2 of Tursiops truncatus. NCBI lineage: Eukaryota > Metazoa > Chordata > Mammalia > Artiodactyla > Delphinidae > Tursiops > Tursiops truncatus. Next base: position 67,197,485 of record NC_047046.1, read on the forward strand.
GAGCTTAGCTAGAGAAATCATCCCTCAGACTCTTTGAAACCCAAGTGCATTTCAGTCAAGCGCCGGAAATGTCAGAAGTGCCTCTGCTGATTCTTCTTTCTCTTATTTTATCTCTAACACACCTTGTTGCACTGTTTACCACTTTTATCTTCTCTCCCTGACAGCATTTTTTTTTTTTTTTTTAGTTCTGTCCAACCTTTGAAAACATTGCTGCTCCTGTTTTGTCGCTAGCTCCCTGGGTTGCCTTGACCACCGCTTATCTCAAAGGTGTTGCACATGTCTTGTGTTTTGTTAATAACGCATCACTCTCGTGATCAGGGGCAGACAGGCCCAGGTCTGGCTACCTAAGCTGGAGGTTTATCCTGCTGACTTGGGTCTCCTTTGATGTATGAGGACATTTGCGGCTCAGTGACAGACTTTTAGCTTCTCAGAATTCAATGTGCACTATGTGGCTTTTATATTCAAGAGGAACCAAATGAAGAAATATCCCTCTTGCTTCTCGCTTCTCATTTTTGCCTAAGCGCCCTCTGATGCCGTCAGTGTAAAGGAGCGGTTCTTTTGACAATGGATAATATAATTTCACTAAAGAAAAACAAATAATATCAGTCAGGCTGAAGGTGGTCATTCATAAGGTCTTAGGCAGCTTTTTATGTCTCCCCTTTGCCTCATGTTGTATTTGCATAAATGGTTCTTTAATGTGAGGAGAATTGGCTGAAGGTAAAAACAAGTCAAATTCTGAAACAGGTTTAATACTTGGTAATCACTTATGGATGTTATGATTAAACACACTATTAATCTATTTTTTAAAACTACATAGTCAAAACCAAGTACTATGAGTGGATTTGTTTAGAAGCCTGCAGTATGCGGGAGTGCCGTCTGAACTCACCTGTGGGTTGCATTGGTCCAAAGTCTACTGCTCCAGAGAGTCCAGAGAGGGAAATTAACACAGGGTAGTTCAGATGCCCTGACTGTCCATCTTTCAGTTTCCCTTTGCTCTGTAACATCTGGCCACTAACAGCAGTTTAGTCCTGTCATCTGGACATAAGACAAATAAAAACACAAACGGACTTGAAGTGAAGCACAGATGTATATATGTATGTATTTATTTTCCCACCTTTAATGGTAAGGCAGTCAGTTGAGCCTGTTTTTGTTAATGAGGTTTATGGGTGATATGAGGATTTTATTCTCTTTTAATATTCTTAAATTTATTTAACCAGGTACTTGAAAGATATATATCTATAACACTTTATAGAAAATCTATTAATTAGAGTTACTTTGTATTAGGTAATATTTTAAAATAAAGTTATTTTGCCTTCATTGAAACCCTTGAGTAGAGGGAGTTTTAATTACAGAATCATGCTTGAATATAATATCAATTTCTTATATGTCTGTAGTACTCATGTTGATTTCATATGCATTCATTCACTTGAATCTCATTTGAGTAAAAAGGGCAAGGAGGTTATGATTAGTCCCATATTACAGATTAGCTAATGGAGACTCAGAGATCAGTGGATGCTGGGACTGCGTTTGACCTAATTCGGTGCTCTTTATAGCATATCAAGTTCAATTTTGCATTGCTTACAGTGTACAACAATTTGGTAAAGAAATACTTTCTTGGATGCACTTAAAATTGCTTACCCACCACAACAAAAAAACATAAAAAGAACTCTGTGTGAATTATAACACATTAGGAATGTGTTTTGTGGTAATTGATGGAAAAGCAAAGCTATAAAAGTCATAGCACAATTGTGGACAATCAAGAGATTGTTTTTACTCTGTCCTTTACATTTAACTCCAGACTTCTTTTCTAAATCTGATTGATTTCACTTTCTCATCAACAATAATTAACTCTCTTGTACTGGTCAGTCCGGTTTTTGTCCCTTTCAAAGCAGCAAATCAAATGGGATTCTGTCATGTTTTAGAATATAGCCTTTGATAGTGGTTATGTGCTGAGACTCAACTGCTGTCTTGTTCCCTGTGGTCTGGGCATGACAGCCGAACCTGAGTGTGGCCGTCACAGAACACCAAGGTGCTAAAAATCCATGCCTGAAGGTCCAGGGGACACAAATGAGATGAAAAGCATAAACTACTAATACAATGTGAGATGTATGGCTGTTTTGATTATTGATTAGCAGAGCTTCTCGCAGAATCAGAGAATCTTAGAAAATCTTTAGAAATAATTGAGTAGTTCATAGCATCCATCTTCTGATCAATACATAAAATCCCATATTTCTCTATTGTAAGCCTTGGATTTACCTTTGTAGCTAGACTTAGGTATACTTTTTTTTTTTGGCTATGTGGCTTGCAGGATCTTAATTCCCCAGCCAGGGATTGAACCCAGGGCCACAGCAGTGAAAGCGCTGAGTCCTACCACTGGACCACCAGGGAATTCCCTGACTTAGGTATACTTTAGACTACTGGTTCTCAAATGGGAATAATTTTTCCCCCCTGGGGACATTTGACAATGCCTAGAGATAGTTTTGGTTGTCACAGCTGGGGGGTGTTAGCAAGTAGAGGTCAGAGATTCTGCTAAACACCCTACAATGCATGGGAAACCCGCCTCCCCACACACTCCCTCCATCCCTGCCAACTAGGAATTATCTGGTCCAAAATGTCAATAACACCCAGTTTGAGAAACTTGATATAAACAAAATAAGTTGCTACAATTACTCATAAAATTCAACTCCCTGTAAAACCATTTTTTGAGGAACTGCATCAATTAAACAGTAGTGATATGCTGCATTAAACTATTTTAGATAATTAAATAGGTTCTCCATTTCACTTTAGGCTTGTGTGCATATGTGACAGTATTAATAAACCAACAGATTTCAAAATTTCTCTGACAGAGACCCTTTAAAAAGGCAAAATAATTAGGAGCCTTGCAACCTTTTGGTTACTATTTGCCACTTCCTAAATGTATCACAAACATTTTTGTCGTAAAGTTAGAGCGAGGTGATGTCCACAGTTTTCTTGTTAACATCTTAAGCCTCAGACACCTGGCCACTGCCCCACCCCTCCGAGCTCCCTTCTCTCTGGTGCTTCCCTGATTCGGCAGTAACAGCTCCTTCCTCTGAGTTTTGATAGTGTTTTCTACCCCTGGACCTTAGCATATATTCCTGATACCAATAAATCTATGCATATGTATGTGTGTCCTCCTAGATCAATCAGTTTGCTTTTACTGTTAGTTTTCTTTGCAGAGAATCATAGTACCTTGTGAAGACTAAGAGATTGGGTCTTCTCGAACTGTTTGCAAACTTGAGTCTTTCTCTTTGGCATTATTAGCTTCTTCCTATGTGTGTACTCATATTGTGGTCCTGTGAGGCCAGTATGAGTTCTGGTGCCTTTTCTGTCCCGTCTCTAATCTGCTCACCTTCTTGCCTGGCTAACCTGTCACACCTTTGACATTTTTAATATTTCTCCTTCATCAGTTTTCCCCGCTACCTTGCTGATTGCTTTTCTGCACCAAGAAACTTTCAGCCTAATTTGCCAGTGTGCGTGTGTGTGCGTGTGTGCGTGTGTGTGTGTGTGAGAGAGAGAGAGAGACAGAGAGAGAGAGAGGGAGGGGGGAGAGAGAGAGAGAGAGAGAGGAGAGAGAGAGAGAGTGAGAGAGTGTGTTAAATAGCCCTGTCTTCCTTCAGTGCCTTCCCTTGCACCCCCATATGGCATTTCCCTATTTCTGAGCCATCTTTTTCATGGACGGGGTGGGCAGTAAGAGTCCCAGAATCTCCACTCCGCCTGTTGCCAGTGTTACGTCCTCATCCAGCTCCACGTGGATGGGACCACACACGCTAACACTGTCCAATCCCTGCAGCTTTGTCACTGTTTAGAACCGCTCAGATGCTTACCCAGCTCTGACCTGTTTCTCATCACCCTCTTGTAGAGCTGGGCTGCCTTTCCCATTTATTACAACTGTGATTACAGCCCTCCTTCCCGGCCTTCCCTCCCGGGCCACCTGCTCTGCTGCCAGCCTTTGAGATTGATTCTTGCCATTTCCACGGTTGGATTTGTTCTGGCCTTGGTGGGCATGTTCGCTAAAAGGAACATTACTCTTGTTGCCTGTGGTGGGGCAGGAAGCTCCATTATAGACTCCAGGGTGATCACTCTTTTGCGTACTCCCTGCATCAACCTCTATCTGTGAGTGCGGGAGCTGTCGCCCAGGGGGAGTTCTCAGGAAATTTCCACCTCCAATAAAAGTCTCTCACGTCTCCCAGCAGAACCAGGCAGGCCCTTAGCAAAGCTAGAATGCCCCACAGCAGCCATCTTCGCAAGAGTATTTTGTCATTTTCCTTCCTCTTCCTATTCAGCCCAGAGATCTTTCTGGAAACTCTGAGATATCCATCACACATGGATCATACCACCCACTCAGATCTTACTTTTAATGCAACCACTGATTCTCCCCTACAAACTCCGAGGTGAGAAATTGCAAGGATGTTTTCCTAATGCCTAGACATGAATGTCACAAAGGCCTTCTGGACTAAAGGGAGAAGGAAGGGGTTTGTGGAAATCGACAAGTAATATGTGTGAATATTTTTATAGAGTGTTTTGCAAAGCAAGCCCGTTCCCACATTGACTGTTTAACTCAAAGCAGTAGTTCTGGCAACGCGCATTCTGACACAGACCTGAGAGATAAACACAGTATTGGAGGGACCCTTCTAGTGCCTGGTGAACCGGAGGGCCATGCTGTGACAGGTCTTCAGCACAGTGCTCTCCATTCTTGCTACTGACTGTGTGGCCCGTGACTTGCAGCATCTGCTTCATCCGGGAACTTTTTTTTTTAATTTAAAAAACTTTCCCCTGCTTTATTGAGGTATATTTGACAAGCAAAATGGTAATATATATAAAGTGTACAACATGGTGATTTGATATACATATCTATAGTGAAGTTATTACCATAATCAAGTTAATTAACACATCCATTAGCTCACACAGCTACCTTTTTGTTTTGAATTTTTGAATTTTATTTATTTTTTATACAGCAGGTTCTTATTAGTCATCCATTTTATACACATCAGTGTATACATGTCAGTCCCAATCTCCGAATTCATCACACCACAATCCCCACCCCCCCACCCCCCGCTTTCCCCCCTTGGTGTCCACACGTTTGTTCTCTACATCTGTGTCTCTATTTCTGCCCTGCAAACCAGTTCATCTGTACCATTTTTCTAGGTTCCACATACATGCATTAATATATGATATTTTTCTCTTTCTGACTTACTTCACTCTAGATCCATCCATGTCTCTACAAATGACCCAATTTCGTTCCTTTTTATGGCTGAGGAATATTCCATTGTATATATGTACCACTTCTTCTTTATCCATTCGTCTGTCGATGGGCATTTAGGCTGCTTCCATGACCTGACTACTGTAAATAGTGCTGCAATGAACATTGGGGTGCATGTGTCTTATTGAATTAAGGTTTTCTCTGGGTACATGCCCAGTAGTGGGATTGCTGGGTCATATGGTAATTCTATTTTTAGTGTTTTAAGGAACCTCCATACTGTTCTCCCTAGTGGCTCTATCAATTTACATTCCCACCAACAGTGCAAGAGTGTTCCCTTTTCTCCACACCCTCTCCAGCATTTGTTGTTTGTACATTTTCTGATGATGCCCATTCTAACTGGTGTGAGGTGATACCTCACTGCAGTTTTGATTTGCATTTCTCTAATAATTAATGATGTTGAGCATCTTTTCACGTGCCTCTTGGCCATCTGTAGGTCTTCTTTGGAGAAATGTCTATTTAGGTCTTCTGCCCATTTTTGCATTAGGTTGTTTGTTTTTTTCATATTGAGCTGCATGAGCTGTTTATATATTTTGGAGATTAATCCTTTGTCCATTGATTCATGTCATCTGCAAACAGTGACTGTTCTACTTTTTCTTTTCCAATTTGTATTCCTTTTATTTCATTTTCTTCTCTGATTGCCATGGCCAGGACTTCCAAAACTATGTTGAATAATAGTGGCGAGAGTGGACGTCCTTGTCTTTTTCCTGATCTTAGAGGAAATGCTTTCAGTTTTTCACCACTGAGAATGATGTTTGCTGTGGGTTTGTTGTATATGGCCTTTATTATGTTGAGGTAGGTTCCCTCTATGCCTACTTTCTGGAGAGTTTTTACCATAAATGGGTGTTGAATTTTGTCAAAAGCTGTTTCTGCACCTGAGATGATCATATGGTTTTTATTCTTCAATTTGTTAATATGGTGTATCACATTGATTGATTTGCATATATTGAAGAATCCTTGCATCTCTGGGATAAATCCCACTTGATCATGGTGTATGATCCTTTGAATGTGTTGTTGGATTCTGTTTGCTAGTATTTTGTTGAGGATTTTTGCATCTATATTCATCAGTGATATTGGTCTGTAATTTTCTTTTTTTGTAGTGTCTTTGTCTGGTTTTGGTATCAGGGTGATGGGGGCCTCACAGCATGAGTTTGGGAGTGTTCCTTCCTCTGCAATTTTTTGCAAGAGTTTGAGAAGGATGGGTGTTAGCTCTTCTCAAAATGTTTGATAGAATTCACCCGTGAAGCCATCTGGTGCTGAACTTTAGTTTGTTGAAAGATTTTTAACCATAGTTTCTATTTCATTACTTGTGATTGGTCTGTTCATATTTTCTGTTTCTTCCTGGTTCAGTCCTGGAAGGTTATCCTTTTATAAGAATTTGTGGAACCTAATGAAACTTCAAAGCTTTTGCAAAGCAAAGGAAACTACAAACAAGATGAAAAAACAACCCTCAGAATGGGAGAGAATATTTGCAAATGAATCAGTGTTTCTCCCTGGGTTTATCCTGCCTGGAACTCTCTGCACTTCCTGGACTTGGGTGGCTATTTCCTTTCCCATGTTAGGGAAGTTTTTGACTATAATCTCTTCAAATATTTTCTTGGGTCTTTTCTCTCTCTCTTCTCCTTCTGGGACCCCTATAATGTGAATGTTGGTGCGTTCAGTGTTGTCCTAGAGATCTCTTAGGCTGTCTTCATTTCTTTTAATTCTTTTTTCTTTATTCTGGTCCATGGCACTGAATTCCACCATTTTGTCTTCCAGGTCACTTACCATTCTTCTGCCTCAGTTATTCTGCTATTGATTCCTTCTAGTGTATTTTTCTTTTTAGTTATTGTATAGTTCATCTCTGTTTGTTTGTTCTTTAATTCTTCTAGGTGTTTGTTCTTTAATTCTTCTAGGTCTTTGTTAAACATTTGTTGCATCTTCTCAATCTTTGCCTCCATTCTTTTTCCGAGGTCCTAGATCATCTGCACTATCATTATTCGGAATTCTTTTTCTGGAAGGTTGCCTATATCCACTTCGTTTAATTGTTTTTCTGGGTTCTTATCTTGTTCCTTACTCTGGTACATAGTCCTCTGCCTTTTCATCTTGTCTGTCTTTCTGTGAATGTGGTTTTAGTTGCACAGGCTGCAGGATTGTAGTTCTTCTTGCTTCTGCTGTCTGCCCTCTGGTGGATGACGTTATCTGAGAGGCTTGTGAAGCTTCTTGATAGGAGGGACTGGTGGTGGGTAGAGCTGGCTGTTGCTCTGGTGGGCAGAGCTCAGTAAAACTTTAATCTGCTCTGCTTGTCTGCTGATAGGTGAGGCTGAGTCGTCCCCGTCCCCGGTTGGTTGTTTGGCCTGAGGCAACCCAGCACTGGAGGCTACAGGCTCTTTGGTGGGGTTAATGGTGGATTCTGGGAGGGCTCATGACAAGGAGTACTTCCCACAACTTCTGCTGCCAGTGTCCTTGTCTCCACGGTGAGCCACAGCCACCCCCCACCTCTGCAGGAGACCCTCCAACACTAGCAGGTAGGTCTGGTTCAGTCTCCTATGGGGTCACTGCTCCTTCCTCTGGGGCCCGATGCGCACACTACTTTGTGTGTGCCCTCCAAGAGAGGAATCTCTGTTTCCCCCAGTCCTGTCGAAGTCCTGCAATCAAATCCCACTAGCCTTCGAAGTCTGATTCTCTAGGAATTCCTCCTCCCGTTGCTGGACCCCCAGGTTGGGAAGCATGATGTGGGGCTCAGAACCTTCACTCCAGTGGGTGGACTTCTGTGCTATAAGTGTTCCCCAGTCTGTGAGTCAACCACCCAGCCGTTATGGGATTTGATTTTATTGTGATTGCGCCCATCCTACCGTCTCATTGTGGCTTCTCCTTTGTCTTTGGATGTGGGGTATCTTTTTTGGTGAGTTCCAGTGTCTTCCTGTCGATGATTATTCAGCAGTTAGTTGTGATTCTGGTGCTTTCGCAAGAAGAAGTTAGCACATGTCTTTGTACTCCGCTATCTTGAACCAATCTTCCCATCCGGGAACTTGTTACAAGTGCAGTCTGTGTACCGACTCTGGATCTACCAAGTTAGAATCTGCGTTGTAGCAAGATCCCCAGGTTCTCCCCATGCACATTAAAATGTGAGATGCTGTCTTCTGTTACTGCAGTTAATCTTCAGAGTAATCTGAGTTAATTATTAAGTTTCCCATTTTACAGATGGGAAAGCTGATGCTGAGTGATGAAGAGATTTGCCTACTGTCCCTGGAACTTGAATTCTCTCTGTACAAAGACTCAAGACCACATTGTTTTCACTATGTACCATGACTGAATAGATATTTGTGATTAAGTCAGCATGATGTATTTTCCTTTTGAGTACAGTTTTAAACATTAGGAAGGAAAATGTTCTGGTCTCTTTGAGATGTCAAATTGCCAAATGGGAAAGAAATGTTAGTGGGAGATGGGGCCCTGAAAGGCTCAACTAAGCGGAGGCATATAGAGATAGTACATCTACCCAAGATGGAAGGGCCAGGTTAGTTTATAGCCACGTGATGGAAAGGGAACACACAGGAGCACTCAACAGACTTTCAGTCCATAGATGGTCACAGCAAGATAAATTACGTGCTGAGGTGATAATTACCTTGGCCTTTCCTCTGAGTAGCAGCTGGAAATAGGCTGGAACAGATGGAGACAGAAAGAGTGAAAAGGTTGTGGGACAGCCTCGGAGGAGAGACAGAGCAACAGTTTGAATACGAGCCCCTGGATGGCTAAAGATCTGGACACATATTCTGCACATAGGATTTTGTAGGGCTTTTATTCCCTTGCTCTAACTAGAGTTTTATCATTATGAGAAGAAAGAAGAAAATTAATCAGTGAGATTTATTTTCAAATCCTATTTTCGTTGACATCTCACAGGAGATTGGTTTATATGTTTTATTTTATGCTATCCCAATCATCTCTTCTCAGGAAAATTTTGACCCCTAGGTTCAGGCTATCTTAAACCCAAATGACCATCCACCTATATTCAAGAAGAGTGCTTAAATTCAGAATCTCTTCTTCCCCTTCCCTTTCCATTTGTAGCAAATATTACAATGCCTTCAGAATTCACTCATTTGAGGCAGTCATCTGTTTGAATTTTCATCTGCTCAACTGTAAATGAATATTTAGATGCCAAATACTAAGCTAGACTGCCCCTCACCCACTCCTTTTCCCAAATATTATTATTAAGAGCCAGTAGAAGTAAGAAAGATTTTAGGTAGAATGGTGACACATATATAGACTCACTGATTAGATGTCACTGTTGTGACTGCAGTTGACCATCCCTAGTTTGAAAAAACAGATCCCAGAGGCTAGAGTTTCTCTGTGATTTTGCTGCTCACTTTCTCACTTCTCTGCCCCATAGACGAACAGTCTCCACGGCTCCATTGAGCTCTTGACATGCACCAAGTTGCTGATGGGCAATGCAACTTGGAGATGTGCAGAAATAACACTGAGCACCATGGGTTTCTGCCACGCCAGTTGGTCTCTTGGTTCAAATCAAGAGAATCCTAAAGCACTATTTTTCTATGTGGTGTTGCAACAGATGTTATTTGGGGTTACTAAGAGTGTTGAAAAAAAGGTAGTTGCCATTCTAATTGCCCACTTGGAACCATGAAGTAGAAGTTTATTAATTTTTCACATTAACACAATCTCCTTAGCTCACAGACTGTCTTCCTTTCAGAAAAATTGGCAAGATTTAGTCATATGCCTCAAAACACTACACAACGATTGCTCCAAACAAAAGTTTTAAAATGATGTGAGTGGGAGGTACAAACTATTGGGTGTAAGATAGGCTCAAGAATGTATTATACAATATGGGGAATATAGTCAATATTTTGTAATAACTGTAAAACTTTAAAAATTGTATAAAATTTTAAGAAAATGTTAAAAAGTAGGAACCCACAGATCTAAGCCATTCAAGGAATTTCAAGCAGAATAAATAAGAAAAAAATTTTAAAAATAAATAAATACAATGATGTGAAAATGGAGCCTTTTAAAAGTTACATTTGGGCACTGATTAAACAAAGGACTCTTTAAAAACCAATCCTCTCTGTAGATTGAGAAGTAAATTAAAATGTGCCGTCTTCACACCTAACTAGAGTGAGGTGATAGTAATAACGCGGTGCTGTGTATTTACTGTATTTGCTGTATATTTAATAAAGTAATAATGCGGTGCTGTGTATTTACTGTATTTGCTGTATATTTACAGTAATAACGCGGTGCTGTGTATTTACTGTATTTGCTGTATATTTACAGTAATAACGCGGTGCTGTGTATTTACTTAGCACTTCGCATTTCCAAATGGCACCACTATTTCATTACCATACTGTACACTCCACCTCTAAGTTTAGCAGATAGTCTACTGCTAAAACGCCATAAAATGTATTATGCAGCAAATGGGTTATGGTTTAGGTGAATTTAGGTAAATTACACATGGTCTTGACTGAACAGCAGTGAACCCAAGGGACCCATCATTTCCACCCTTCAGAAACTAGGAAGACTTGGAAAGATCAGTTGAAGAGGTGTGAACAGTAGCTAAACACTTCTCCTCTTTTTTCCAGCAAAAGGCATCATGAGTTTTCTTTCTACCAATTGAGCTCCTGTTGCTCCTGAAAAGTGTGGGAGCCAGATGGCAGAGGAAAATTAGATCAAAAAAATTAATATAGTTTTTCTTTCAGGTTGGGTTAGGGGTGTGGATCAGAAAAAGCACACGTGAACATGCCACTCTTTAATATTTTGGCAGAGCGGAGATAAATATATTTATATGATCTAATCACAGGATGAATTGTAGGTGGGCTCTTATTCCAATGATTAAATAATATAGATGCAGAGTACATATCAATAAGAAAAGTTAAGCTCAAAGTGAAGAAACATCATCCAGAATTTAGGAACACATTAGTGGTAGTTTAATTTTGGGCATGGTACTTAATTCCCTGATCTCACATGTTTTCTTTCCTCTACCTCACATATACATTAGAGTGAAAAATGGCCTTATTTCAGGTGAGGCATATGGGCCATTACTGACCTTGCTTCTGTGTTCAGAGTTCCCACATCAGTAATTCCTGGGATAAGACACAATTCCTTTTAAAAGGACACATAGGATCTCGGTTGGGGTTGGGGCTTGGGTGTTGACATTTTAAGATAACAAGGCCTGTTGAAGTTTTAAGACAGATGAACACACCCTCTTAAATAGCAGGCTTCTTTTTTTTTTTTTTTTACATCTTTATTAGAGTATAATTGCTTTACAATGGTGTGTTAGTTTCTGCTTTATAACAAAGTGAATCAGTTATATATATATACATATGTTCCCATATCTCTTCCCTCTTGCGTCTCCCTCCCTCCCACCCTCCCTATCCCACCCCTCCAGGCAGTCACAAAGCACGGAGCTGATATCCCTGTGCTAAGCGGCTGCTTCCCACTAGCTATCTACCTTACATTTGGTAGTGTATATATGTCCATGCCTCTCTCTCGCTCTGTCACAGGTAACCCTAAGGGACGTGAGGTAGGACAGGATTTGTCAACAGAGAAGAACTTTTTTTTTTTACATCTTTATTGGAGTATAATTGCTTTACAATGGCGTGTTAGTTTCTGCTTCATAACAAAGTCAATCAGTTATACATATACATATGTTCCCATATCTCTTCCCTCTTGCGTCTCCCTCCCTCCCACCCTCCCTATCCTTTGTGACTGCCTGGAGGGGTGGGATACAGAGAAGAACTTTTGTCATCGCTGCATCCATAGAAACTGAGTTCTCAGTAAATACTTTCATATTAAATAAACAGTTTTTAAATAAATAAACATAAACATTAAATAAACATATTAAATAAACATATTAAATAAACAGTTATAAATGAATGAACAGAGGAATAAATGACAAAGTATAAAGAAAGAACAGGGGTTTGTATGTTTTCCCAGGAAAGAAGGGACAGCCTGCCATTTACATGGAGATTAAGGCATGAACATGGTTGGATTTAAGAAAGGACAGTGTGACAAAAGGTGTGAGATAAGAAGCACCAGCTTTTTCTTTTTCACGGGGCCATTGCTGGCTCTGCTAAGAGCAATTCTCAGTACACCCCAGTTTGAGCCACACACCCCTTCCATCTTCTTGCCTTTCATCAAGGCTGGTTACAAAGGGTAGAATCTTCGAGAGAATTCCTTCAGACTAATATACCCTCTCACTTTTAACCTCTCTCCTGAGAAAGCACTCATGGTCACCTGCTTCAGAGTGAGAATCCACAGGACTAGTTCTTAGAAAGTAGGAGGGAGTCTCCTGTGGATTTTCTTTCTTTTTATCACTTTTTTCTTTTTGTTTTTAATAAGTGAGGTCGATATTTATAGTGCTTCTACATCCATTCATTTCAGGCCCGTGAAAAGGACTGTTTGCCTGCCCATTGAGTGTGAATTATGGGGCTGACATTTAATGGTGCAGCTTCCTTTGCTCATTGCCCTCCACAATCGAGAGGTGAGTTGGAAGAGAGGGATACCGCATAGTAAATATGTCACACAATGGGAACACGCCATTTTGATTTGCTTTTAGTTTTTAAGTGTAAGGTTTGAAAAAATAGCATGTGGCGTATAGACATTTTTCTAAATTGCACTGTTAGGAGAACATTAAGTTTTTCATTTCACACTCTCTGAGTCTTAAGCACTATTGCTATATGGGGAAATCAGTCATTTTCTGATGATTCATGTGCAGATTTGTACCAATCAGAATGGACCATAATTATGCCAAGCCTCTTCTTTCACAGAAGTTTGCTGAGGGCACAGAAAAAGGAAAGCTAAAGGAGAATCATCCTTTGTAAGTGTCCTGTGTAAATTCACAAACCATAAAGGTACAAGTAATTTTATAGTACAATGGAAATCTACTTTGAATAGCCTAGTGTTGATATAAACCACAGATACCAATACAGCCATCTGGGGATCACTTGATAGGGACTTAATGGCAAATCTGTGGGCACATTTATCTTTCTCAAGTTTGCCTTGAGGCTGTGGACATAAGACAATAGTCAATAGCATCTTCTTATGATTGATTTCCTATGCAAATCATTGAGAATGTGGAATCACTGACTTTTTAACACTGACTTCTGGAGGAGCTGGAAAGTCAGAAGAGATGTTCATTTGCCTGAGACCATTTATTTTAAGAAACGGCAATCCTTACAGCATGATAGTGAATCAGGAAGGAGACTAACAGGAGGCCCACAAAACGGGATGAGTGGCTGAGATATTAAAAGTGAGAAATTTTTATCAATTTGTATCGATTTGTATCGATTCGTGTGTGAAAAAGAGTACTGTGTCTGTGTTTTATTCTTCCATGGTTCTCAGGGTACTCTTTCCTCCAGGTCTATGAAATGTTATAGATCTGCTCTTACTTATTTTATTTTTACCTTAATTTTTGTCTGGAGTCCATTGTTTTAAATCCTACCACCATTCAGAGAAACTTCCAAGACACAATTATTTCTGTTTGAACAGTCTTCTGCCTTTTTTCTCCTATTCAAAGAGCTGATGGTGGAATTTTTAAACACCAGCATTTTCATCTTCTTCAGCCTGACATAGTCATTTTGGGAAATTTGAATCCATAGAGGTATTTTCTAGCTGGGTTTGATTTGATCACTGCCTTTCTTTAACCTTAAAGGCACAAAAGGAAGTATTCCCAGCACCTTAAGGGAATCTGGCAAGTAATAGCAAACAAAAGTTCAAGATGGGTCAGGTCCCACAAAGGAAAATGAAATGTATTATTCTCACACAACAAGATTAGCAAATCATCCATTAAACCTCAGCCACCTTGCCTTCTTTTTACTCTAATGAGTTTAGCGCGCAGTAATGATGGTCCAGGCTTCATCAGAATTCTGTCAGTGAAGGGGAATTTTCAAACTCTGTTTGCAAATGAGGTCTGCACCATAAACCGTAGTCATCCATCATAGAGAAGTAGCTTGTGCCTGATAAAAGGCTGTTTGGGCAGAGTCAATCAAATGAGCATTATTAGAGCTTTTAGGGTATTACACTGTCCTTTAGGTGATGGAGAAGGCCTGTAATACAGTTATGGAATGTGATTTTTTTTTTATGCTTCTGTCCCTTTTGGTAAACTAAACCCTATTCTAACATGAGTTTCTTAGAGTGACATTCATAATCTTTGTTAAAAAAAAAAGAGACCTTCTCCTGTTTCTCATCTGTCACAAGCAGTTAGAACTGTGTAGAGTTTTCATGATATAGCTAACACTACAAAGAAATGATGTTCCGGCTAGAATTACAATGCATAATTGTTGGTTATTAATGAAAGGTAGGCTGAGCACTTGTGTTAACTAAATGAAGATAGATGAAAAATGTAACTTTTAGTGTAGCTTGGCCATGATTAAAGATCCTAACTATAACAGTAGGATTTTGAGCTGATAAGAGCTTTAGATACCATCTAATTTAGTGGTTTTCTAACTCTTATTTAGTATTGGAGCCCATTTTTCAACCAAATATTATATGGCATCAGGATATTAAAAAAAAAAATCAGAGTTCAGGAGTTCTTATTTAGATACAGGTAGGGGTCCTTCTCAGCCTTCCTTAGCTTACCCATCCACCTTCTTTGATGGGCACTACTGAAATTTTGAAATATACTCATCTAGCCCATTTTTCTGATTTGCACAGGTGAAAAAAAACTTATGTCCAAAAATATTAATCTGTTTGAATAAGGCGCAGAACTTACTAATTGCAAAGCAAATACAAAAATTCAGAAGTCCTTACTTATACATAAATACTTTTTCTGCTGTGTACTCCTCCTCCATTACATTGTTCTACAACAAGGCCAAAAATCAAGTACCTGCAGGGGCCAGGCAGTTATCGGGAGTACAGCAGCTGGTGAACTGGGAAGCTCACGCCCCACATAAGGAGAACAGCTGTTACACAGTTTCAGGTGATGCTTGTCGTGAGGAAACTAGAGCCCAGGATTCCTTGATTTCTTAATTAAGCAAAAATTGGAAAATCAGAACTTTAGTGAAATAATTATGACTTAATATTTTAATTTAATGGTAATAATAATCAAAAAGTACTGTACAGGTGTACAAAACAGTTACGGTCCAAATTCAGCTAGTACCACTAGTCACGATACATAATTGTGTTCATTGTTGTGATGTTCTGTTTATCAGAAACACTAAAAATAAAAACATCTTTGTGGTCAGATTCATGAGGTTCATGCCTTAGGTACAATCCTTAACACGCCACCATCAATGTATTCAATAAATACTAATTGAGGATCTATAACACTAGCAGTAGCAATAGACCCTTATACATGAAAAGCGCACATTCCCAGACTTCTCAGGGCTCATATTCTCACGAGGGGAGCCAAGTACGCGTGAGATATTAGCAAGAAGGTGAAAAGAGTTAGTAGAGATGTACCTATGGTGTGGTGAGGCCACCAAAAAAAAAAAAAAAAAAAATTAGATGCGCATAGCTCTGCTCAGGAAAGACTTTCCTGGGGAGTCGTAAAGAATGCAGAGTAGGGCTTACCTGGTGGCGCAGTGGTTGAGAGTCCGCCGGCCGATGCAGGGGACACGGGTTCGTGCCCCGGTCCGGGAAGATCCCACATGCCGCGGAGCGGCTGGGCCCATGAGCCATGGCCGCTGAGCCTGCACATCCGGAGCCTGTGCTCCGCAACAGGAGAGGCCACAACAGTGAGAGGCCCGCATACCGCAAAAAAAAAAAAAAAAAAGAATGCAGAGTAGTTACCTAGACAGGCAAGAAAGAGGTCATTCGAGGCAGAAAAAACAGCATTCATAGAAGAAAGTGATTGAGGAAAATTCATGTCTTGATCAAGGAACTGTAAGTAATTTGGCATGACTAGAGGACATGGAGAATGGAGAGAGGGAAGATGTGGGAGATTAGGCAGGAAATGTAGACAACAGCTAGTCCATGAAAGATTTTCAAATCTGTGCGAAGGAGTTTGGACTTCATTGTGTAACTACTGGGACACTATTTAAGAATTATAACTAGGGTGAAGGCATCACGGTTTTATTCTAGAGTGATGACTCAAATGACACGTATGAATTGGGAGAGATGGAGACGGGAGGTAGAGGGATGCGTATTGAAATGTTCCAGGTTATCACTGATAAGGGCTGCAGAGGTGGTGACGTTGGAAGAATGGAGGGGAGGGATTTGCGCCAGGGGAATTCACAAGCTCTGGCTGCTGACTGGCTGAGAGAGAGGAAAAGGAAAGCACTGAGGAGACACACACCAGGTTTCTGGCTGGGAAGTCTGGAGTGACTGTGGCCCATTTAACCAAAGAGGAGACCAAGGAGCTGGATTTGGAGCTTGTGGAGTGTGGCTGCCTGTTCCAGATCTGGGAGGGCCACCAGCCTGCCATGAATCCCGTCACTGGCGTGAGGAATTCACCACTAAAATGAAATATTTTCCTAATTTCCTGCAGTACATTTTCCAAAATAAACTATATGACTTTGAAAATCTAAACATCATATTATAAGTGAAAAAAATAGTAATCTTCTTAGAAATAGCCTAGACATTGGAAGACTTTTACACTAAGAAGTTTAGAATCAACTGGGTTTTTTTGTTTGTTTGTTTTTTTGCAGTATAACACACTTTAGTGCTAAAAACAAAATAGCAAAGCCAATAAATGCCTACCAAACCTGACCAGTAGTACTTCTCAGCTGGTTTAACAAGCACTGAGCTAGAAGGTTGAGACAAAAGCAAACAGAAGTCTTTTTTTTTGTTCCTTGGGAATCCAAATTAACCATGTTTGGCACTTGATTTTGCATTTGAATATGGAATAACTGCTTTATTCATAACAGGAGGGAAAGATTGAAAGGTATTTTTTCTCTTGCTCTGGCTTAGTGTAGTGTTAAACCACATTCTCTTGTGTCCTATTGTTTTGAACTGTAATCTTTTCCTTCTCCAAAGTGTTTTCTGAGCAATCATCCCCAAAACTCATTGAAACCCTTCAGCTAGACAGCTAGATTCCCTGGCAAGGTGATTTGAGAGAGAGCTATTGACCACCTATATTTTCAAATTAGTATTAACTCTGAACCTTAAGTATGGTGAAGAACTAACATAGTTTCTCTACTCAATAATCCAACAATTATGAACCCACAGTGGGTCACTGTATAATTGGAAAATAATGTGCTCTGTGAGGTCTGTGGGTATTTTATAGGCAGGATACTTTTTTTCTTTGCTTTTTTTCCTAACAGTAAATGAGTTTAGTAGGGGAGGGACATGCAAGGCAGAGAAAAATGTCAGAGCTGTTGCATCATCATAATAAGGTTACTGTTGGGGGGAAAAATGAGAGTGAGAAAACAAACAAAAACCAAAAAGCAAGCTGATAACTAAAGTTCAATCCCTAAATAATACTTCCTTTCAAGGGAATTTATGGTTCTTTGGTAACTAACAAGTAGCAGTCCACTCCATTCCACATAAGAAGAACAACAGTAACGGATAATAATAACAGTTTCCAATGAATGCAGTGGTTAGTGCAGCTTCTGATTTAAAATGTAGCTTGGGAACAGCAGGAATATTACCAACGTTATTCAATTTTCCAAGATTATCCATAAAGAATCCTGCAGCTGCACTTATTCACCTCTCTTCATAGCATCATTATGCAGACACGAATACTGAGAAAAACACTGTACAAAATTTGAGAGACTGAATTATACTTTATAAATACACCCACTTTATATATTCACGTATGTGCTCTTCAAATACAAATTTTAAATGTTGTTTATCTGTTACTTCTCTACTTGTGCCTCTATGTGTGTATTCTCTCCTTAAGGTAATAATACATTCAGATGTTCAGTTTTTCTAATGCAAGAACGGATTTTTAATATGTGAGTGGGGAATATTTCAGTGAAATGAAAGGACAAAAGAAACTCAGACAAAGTGATGCTTTGCTGGGGAATTGAGATTCAGAGCAGCCTTTGAGATAATTATCCAGGACCCCTGATTGTCTAGTATAATATCTGGCCCCAAGTTTGGGAATCTAGCATTGCAGGTCTGTTGGGGGAGAGTAGTGACTAAGAGATAATAACTCTTAGGTCTCGTATATTAGAAGGATGTAGCATCTATAGTTTGTAACCTTCTCAGCACTTTTTGTAACTTCAAAATATCCTTTACCCTTACCCAACAGCTGCAATGTTCATTTTAACTTGAATTAAAAAGGAAAGATGATAATAAACTTGATAGGATGTTTGAAAGCATGTATACTGCTATGTACCACCTGTAGGATCCTCCAAGTCTACAATCCCAACTGAACTGACAGAAGTTTCACCATCCTTTTTCTTTTTCTGGCTTCAGTAACTCTGTCAACTACCTCTTCAGATCATGTTGGATCCTTCATTGGCTTTGGCCTTATATTTTATTGGCCCTTGTACATAAATACATCTGAATTGCTGCTTTGCTTGTTTTGCAGATAACTCTAAAGGACACTTTTTGTAGGACTTCATACTGTGGATATGACACTTTCATCCTACTAGCTGTAAGATTGATTTGTATTCATGTGTCATTGGTAATCTCATCTGGCATTCCCCTTCTTACTGCTATCTTTTGGTATCGATGCTATTGTGACAGTTTACATATGGATGTCAGAGAATCATCCTCCTTTTTACATATTGCTGCCATTAAGATGGGAAAAGGGTACTAGAGCAAACTCACCAGACCCGCTGAGATTCCTTATCTCCTTAGCAGTTCATTTTGAGGTGAGTTGAGCAGAACCTTGTCTCCAATTTTAGATCGTGGGGTTACGTTAGATTCGGCATAATGCTCAGAGAGACATTTGAATTCAGTTGATTGATTTTTGTGGTATAGTCTCAGGAGCACTGTTTGCCGGTTTCCATCCTCAATTCTGAGTAGTTCTGAGAGAGTTATGCTGTTCAGAGTAATAACCTCAGAACAATTTGGAAGCAGTTCCCTTCTCCATATTGTTGAGGACCTCAAAGACTTCAGTTCTCCCATGAAAACAAAACTAGTTCTTACAGATGGAAGAGGCACAGGGACACTTGAGCGTGCCCAGGGATTTCAAAAGAAGCAAAAAGGACTCCTTCATAATAAAGCTCACCTCCACCTTGGAACATAATGCCCTCACTCTTCTAACCCTTTGATATTATTATTAAGCAACATCATCAACACATCACCAGTGCTAAAGATGGTGAGTGCATCAAAGTAGTCTAAGATGGCTTTTGCCTTCAAGAAATCTTCAGCGTAGTTGGGAAGACTAGGCATAAAATTTAAAAGATTTATATAAATACAAGGCAGCATGTGGTCATTGTCAGTGATTCTGGGGTAAGAGATAGTTACTATATGAGTTGAAAGGTGCAAGACGGCAGTGTATGCCAGGTGGTCGGAGCAGACTTCACAGAGGAGGGGGCGACCCATTCGGACCCCTAAGGCTGGGCTGGCTCAGCCTCATCAGAATGGAGGCCATTGGAGTCTGGGGACTGGTAAACTCGTCCAACCTTGAAAGTAGAATAGTGCTTTGTTTGGTGGAAAGAGAGTATATTTTTATATAGGGTAGAATGTTCATGAGAGGAAATAGTATTAGATAAGCTTATGGATTTTAATGACTGGCTAAGAATTTTGAATTTTATTCAAGGGAAATTGAGGCCATTGAAGACTTTTGAAAACTTTGGGGAGAAAGTTTTTCTAAGATGTATCTGCCCAGAGCTGATTGAAATGGATAGATGGGTGGGTGATGGTGGGGAGGGGGAAGAAGGGAAAACTACATTTAATTAGAGTTGAGACATTTCATTAGCGGTTTACAGATGAGATCCTGAGTGTTCAGGTTAGAATGGTGGCAGTGCAGTGGAGCGGACATGACCCTTATATGTAGTTTCTACTTAGTGGAACAGGTCGTTCTGAACAGTGTGGGTAGATCTTTGGGCTTTTACCTTCCCACCGAATGTCCATATACCTAGTCGTCTCCAGCAATTTGCCAAATGTACTGAAATGAATTTGGAGAATAGTTTCATGGGAAGTAAAATGGAGAAATTAATGTTTGCTTGTTTCTCTCCTTAAATTGGTAGTCTTGATCTCAGAGCCCTTTGAAAATTAGACAAACTTATGGAATCTATTTTAGAAAAGAATACATAGTTATAAGCGAGATTATACATACAGGTTTGGGGGTTTATAGACATTTTGTTGGATGCTAACTTAAGAGATTTAAGAGCAATGTTTTCTTAATGATTTAGTATAAGTAAATTCTGAATTATAGTTTAAAAGCCCAGGTAAGAGTGATAACTCTCTAGCATTTGCTCCCTGTTCAGAGGGAAGGGAAATAGCAATGAAAAGACGATACTTAGGCTGGCAAAGCTTTAAAGGAAAAAAGTTAGGAATGAGCTTTTTATTCCAACTGGAACCTTATTTGGGACCTTACTCTGATAAATCTAATGTATTAAAATGAGTAACAAAGTAAGAATTTAACTGAAGGGTTACTATTCAGCTGGGGAAAGAAACTGTTACAAGGCAGAGCAATTTCAGCAGCAAGCTTGTGTCAAACAGAGACTTAAAACAGAATAGAGCTGCCTTCAGTCCATGTAATTTTCCTAAGTGATATTTCAGGAGGGTTGGCCAACAGCCATGTTATTTCATCATTTTTATGGTAAGACAGCTAGGGAGTAACCAAGATTTGATTAAACTTGCTTATATGGATGACAGAGAGACTGAAAGTCTGGTCAAGGAATAATTGCTATTTTCATTAATAATGTAGTTGCATGGTCCTTTTTATTCATACTTTTTCAACTCATTCAATAAATGTTTATTGAGCATCTACTATGTGCCCATGTTGCTGAATGAATTGGGGGTCCCGCTGCTCACCGCTTACAAAATTAATACTCACAAATGGTAGAGAAGAAAGGTGTCTTTAATCAGATCTGGGAGGTATGCTTGGGCTGGAGCTGAATAGAGCATAGGGATGCCTGGTTTAAAAGTTAGTTACAATATGGCTTTGCTAAAGTGACAAGAAAAGGGGCTTCCTGCTGAGGATGGTTTCCTGTAAAGAGCTGCTTACATCAGATGTTGACCTATAGATGAGGTGACCATCTATCTGGTTTTCCCTGGAAGGCCCAGACTTATACCTAATGACCCTGTTAACTATTCACAATGCCACTTTCATTCTCAGAAGTGTCCTGGTTTGAACAATAACTTAGACTCTTTGGGGAAATGTCACCTTAGGCAGAATCTACTCAGTCTGGCCATGTATGCTTTGCTAAGCTATTCAAACTACACCATGATTGCCTGTAGTATTCTGAATATAATGTAAGCCTCATGTAAGCCTCATAAAGACAGGAACCTTGTTGGTTTTGTTCACCAATACATCCTCTGAGCCTCGCTTATTTTTGGAACATAACATGTATTATAAAAGAGTGAATCTTCTAACACAATCTCACCATTTGAGAAAAGTGCTCTTATAGTCATCTGGAAGGTTAAGAACAGCCTCTGCTCATGAAAGCAGAGCAGGTTTAATTTGAAAAGGATCAACAAGAAATCAAAAAATTATTTTAATAGTTCAAGGAAATTACTTGGTTGTCTGCTTTTATTTTAGAAATGTGATCTGAATGTGCTTATTTTGCTTTCGAAGTCAATTTTAAGTGAATAAAATATAAAGATATTAACATGTTTTCCTTGGTTATTAAAGATTTGGGCGACAGCATCTACTATTGCAATAGCGATGTAAAACATGAGAATTTCGCCACAGGAATGTTGTGAGGCAGGGATCAATTATCTGTGACTGAGGGAACTGGTGAGCAGCTGCTTAGAACAGTGCCAGACCCAAAGTCTGTCTCTCCTCCCTTCCTTCTTTCCATTTGTCATGATTCTACTATATATAGATAATCATATTTTGAGGAGGTGACCTAGGGTATATGAGCCGCATTCTTATTTTGCACAGAAATCCATCAAGCTTGGTTATCTTGTTTTCCAGCCTCCGGAAGATCAGAAGCAGAAAGTTAAAAAGAAAGCTGTTAGAGGCAAGCAGATTTATGGTAATGGGAGAGATTGAAACAGCACTAAAAACAGGCTAGGGATTCAAAAAAGCATCATTCCTGAGGCTATCTGGGGAAGAGATAAAGAGCCTTGCACGCCCAGCAGCCAGAAAGGCTCAGTGCATGGCACCACCTCGCAGTTCTTGTCAGTAATGATGACCCCGGGCCGTCAAGAAATGGTTAAAGTAGGTTTACTGCGCTCTGTTCAATGAGAGGACATAGTTTATAATCCATTTCAGTGATGCCGGTGTTTTACTTGGGCTCTTTTGGTTACAAGTAATAGAGAGTTCATCCCTAAGTACATACGGAGAGAGGTGCATGTGTGTGTGTATGTGTGTGTGTGTGTGTGTGTGTGTGTGTGGTGTGTGCTCACCTAGGAATTAGATACGGCAAGTAAAAAAAGTAACGTGATCAGGAGGTCACTTGGAGTCGCTTGGTTCAGTCCGTGGACTGGCCACTGAATCTCTCTCTTTTGTGGTTCCCTGGTATCTTTTTTTTTTTTAATATGAAGTTGTTTCAGGAAGGGGGACCCCTTCCAGGGCCCAAGACTGGGCTTTTGTCTAACACTTGGCAGTGAATTGTCTGACGAGACACACGTACTGACAAAGTGAAAGATCTTATTGGGAAGGGGTGCCCAGGCGGAGAGCAGCAGGGTAAGGGAACCCAGGAGAACTGCTCTGTCGCGTGGCTGGGAGTCTCAGGGTTTATGGGGGTGGGGTTAGCTTTCTGGGTTGTCTCTGGCCAATCACCTTGCTTGTTGGCCATATTTGGCCAGACTCAGGGTCCTTTCTGGTAGCGCGCACATCTCTCAGCCAAGATGGATTCCAGGGTGAGGGTTTCTGGGAGGTTGGCAGGACATATTAGGGGCTGGCATCTCCTCCCTCCTTTTGTCCCCTCCCAAATTCTCCCAGTTATCTTTCAGTGGCAGCACTATGTTCCTCATCAGAACCTCTTGTTGTGAGACAACTCATTCGAGTGGTTAGGTATTAATCGCGCCTGGCCAAGCCGGGTGGTTTCGGTCAATGGTTCCCTAACAATCTCTCTGTTTCTTTCTGATTCTGATCCCTCAAGGATTCCTTTCAGTTTGAATTTCTGCTTCTATCTTATTCTCTCAGGGTTTTTCTGATAAAATTTCAAGAAGACAATTTTTCCAGTTCATCTTTTCACACTGGCAATGTTGTGGTTTGCCAGCTCTGAATCAGTTGCCTATTCCTGTCCCAATTTGCGTATTCAAGGAGAAAGTGGATTTGGTTATCTGTTCTGACTAATAATCCACTAAGGAGACGCTGAACATAAGCTGGCTTCACAAGGACTGGATTAAAGGCGTGGTGGGTACCTAAACAAATCCAAAAATAGATCAGTGTTCCAAAATGTTGAGATTTAGCACAATGAGTTTCCATTATCTGGAAAATTTTCTTCAGCTGGAAATATATCCCATTAATATTATACAAATAAAACCCTACTGTCTGTATACTTCAGGCAAATTCAGAGCTTTAGTGCAATATTAATAACTTCAATATGCATTGTGTTTTTTATCCTGTTGCTAGTCTTTTTTGAAAGTAACTTCTGTATTCTTTTTGCCCTGTATTACTCACTCATAAGCATGTTTTCAGTATCCTCTTTCCTGCTGGGGGGTGGAGGTGATCTGATTAATCATCGTCTTCAGCAGTTCCTTTTCTGCTCCTAATTTCCCACCCACATTCATCCAAATGGGGCAGATGCATTTACATCTGCAGAGGGGGTCACTGTTTCAGGAATTGGTGAGTGTGGGCTGCCGGTGTTGCCAGTACTAGGTTTTTCAAAAATAATCTAAGAAAGTGCTCAGAACAGTGATTGATGTCACAACACATGCAGAGAATCGTACTAGTGGTGTGCGACACTGAGGCACAGCCCACCTGCCATGGATTCACAGCACATGGATACGACACGGCACGTGCTCAGGAAGTTCTGGCTTAGAGCACCAGCAGAGCCGGGGCAGGAAAATTAAAAGTTCACTTTTTTAAAACATTTGCTTTTTCAATTATTAGTTAAACTAAACCCTCCTAAAGTCACCATATGGAGAGATCAGGATTTTGTTTTTGACTTACATATGGAAGAGGGGGTGAGGATGGAGGATACTGTAGTTTTTTCAATTCTTAGGGACTCAAATTAGGTGATATTCATTTAGTGCTGACCATGTGCTGTGCACTGTCTCAACACCTTAAACATATTTGCTAATCTGAATCCTCACAACAAACCCTATGGAATAGGAATGAATAACCCCATTTTACAATTGAGGAAACTGGCGTACAGAGGTTAAGTAAGTTGCCCAGGATCACAGAATTATTAAGGATAGAAGTTGAGATTTCCACTTCAGCCATTCTTAACTGTTCCACCAAAAGTCCTGATCTGTGCCTGGGTCTTGATATAACATAGGGAATTAAAGGCCACGGGCCAGTTCCGATTCATTTAGAATCCCTGAGTTCTTGTCAAGCTTCATCATTTTATACATGTAGAAACCATTACTCATGGAGACAGAAATGTGTCCTTTGCGTTCTTTAGCTGGTCACTGACAGAGTCCAATCTGCTTGGGACTTGGGAAGCAAAAGAGAGGAGACATCTTCAAAATAGTAGTAGGTCTTGAGTAAAGACCCAATGTCTCCGAAGATAGTTATCCACCGCCTTTGAATGATCAGGGAGGAAAAATAGATGATGTGAATGAAGGGCAATTGGCAAAGAGAGCTCAGCTGAAATATGAGAGAAGGGGTACATTGAAACATATTGATGGAGGTTCCTGAATTTGAAAAACAAAACAAAAAATAAGTTCAATTAGAATTATCTCTCAATCTGTGTTAGTAATCTAAGTTTAATAAAATGAATCAAAATGAGCATAAAAGTCATAGCAGGACTTAATAAAGGAATTTCAACTTTATACATTAAATTCATAATGTAGAGTTTAATGGTTAGTGCTACAACAAGAAGAAACTAGATGAAACACACTTGGAAACAACTGCACTAATGCAAAATGAATCATCTGAATAGTCTAGTGGTATTTTTAGTTGGTGTAGGAATTGTATGCCATGGTTCTCTGACTAATGCCAACAGCCTTGCCGTTACAGTGGGAGTACAGACAATAAACTATGGAAATGCTTTTATGCTTCGTGGGGATTGAAATATTATGGTCAGAGTTAGTGTCAGGGTCCTTAAAAATGTTAGAAATGAAATTAACCTTTACAGCTAAATGTTTGTTAATGCTCCAGTTGAAAGGCATGCTTGAAGAATCAGTAGCATCCTCGTAAAGGATCAAAGTAATTACCAGTAAATGCAGTAATAACATTACAAATAAAAGTATTTTAGACAAGGTGAGGGTCAAGCTTCCTCTTTTATATTAATACAGTAAGTTGATGAACTGTCTAGTGACCGTGGTCAATAGAAGTGGAATTAATTTAACAATGTAGTTATTTCTGCTAGTGACCACAAAACAAAAATAGTATATAGCAGAATGAGGGAGAAAAATTTGACTCATTGCCAGAATATTCTCTGGTATTATAAAATTAATCTTTGGCACCTCATTGTGGGTCATGCAGTACATATACATGTTTGCTTTATTTAACAAAGTTATCTCAAGATGATTTTGTGAGCACTGAGACATATGTCTTCTTCATGAGTGGATTTTATTTTTTGCTTTCATGGGCTCCAATGTATCAAACTATCTAGAAAGTATTTTTTCCATAAATCACTACAAAATTTACTAATCTTGTTTTAGAGTTCTTTGGCTCCAAAATAGTGTACATGTGAAAAAGTAAGAAAAAATTCTAGGGATTCCTTCTTTAGTCTACTTTTTTACACTTTAAAGCTGGTATTCCAAGAAGACATTTTTCTCACTGTAACAGTCAGAGCTAGACAGGGAACTGTTATGTGGACATGTCATATTTCAAGCATCCTTCCTGACCCCAAAATAAAGAAGGACTCGGAATGACTGAGCATGGATGATTAGTTTATTTCCTACTTGTGATTTAGTGATAAGAGAATAAAGGATTTCTATTGACCTGTTCTGTAGCCAGCTCTTCTCTTTCAGGATGCAAACCACTTCATTCCTGTGAGTCCTATTGCTTCTGTAGTTGACCTGTCCGTGTTCTGGAGTTACACTCTTTCAAAGTTGGGAATATGTTTAAGCTGAATTTGAGGTGATTGGATGAGAGGAAAGAAAAATCAGTTTTTTATGACAGTGACAAAGCAAGGGGTTAGAGGAAAATATTCTTGTATGTGAAGTGCAGTCAGTATTTAGCAACACTTTAAATTCAGTTGCTGTACATTCTCAAGATAACGGGGTTAAAGGCATGAAATAAAGGTGGAATCTTATTTCTGAGACATTAAGGTTTTTGTGTAGTTTAAAAGCTACTGGCCATTTTATTCAATGACTTTGGTCTGCAGAAATGCATGCTTAATGAATAAAGCCAGGCCATAACCATTTGTCTTGTAATGAACGCCTTTTATGATAGCCACTAATGAAGATCAGACTTTGCCTTTCCAATTGTGCCCATCTCATGGTGCAGGGGCAGCCTGCATGATGATTGAGGGATGGGCAGATGCCATGTGCTGCACCATTTGGAATTGTCATTAAACATCCATGATATCAGTTATGTCACACCAAGGTTTATTAATGGTGTACTTATCAGATATTCATTGTATGGCACTAACATTTAAAGGATGGGTTCTACTGAGCCTTATGGATCTGTGCTTTGACTGCCTAGGTTATTTAGTGAATTATTTCCAGGGAACAATTTGAAATACTGAAATCTGAGCTGATACAATATGTCATGTTGTACAAGAGCTTAGCTGCTGTCTTCTTTGGAGATACTTATATGTTCTATTGATAGCGGAGAGGTGGCAGATATACTGTGACATGTAGAGGGTGCCATGTACCCATGATCACATATGTACTAATGCATATGGATTCATTGTATACACATACACTCTCTCTCTCTCACACTCTCACACACACACACACACACACACACAGTACTGGCCTTCCAACTGGGCCACCGTTTGTAATTTATGTAAACATGCTAGGCTTGTTTTTATATCTAGTCTTGCCATGAAAATTGTCTGAAATGATTCAGATTAGTAGTTTCAGTCAGGATCTCTGTGTAAGTTGCACTGATGTTCTGTAATCTTGTCCTGCTGGGTCTTTATTGTTGCAGCGTAAAATAGAATTGTCACTCTGTTCCCTGTTCTCTGTTGAAAGCAGATTTCCAACTTATAATTATTTAAATATATTATATACATTCATTTTTGAAAATAATATTTGCCTTAGGATAAAGCTTCAAATACTTCTGAAGGATTTATCCTTAAGACAAGTTTCAGATTTAAGTGGGTGGCCTATTCTCGTAGTGTTGGAAACTAATGAGAGAAGTCATTAGTTTTATTATAATACTTATTATTATTAGCAGTAATAACTGTATATCATACTGCATTTATCATTCATCTCAAATAGACACCTAGGTGTCTGTTAATGAATACTGCAAATTTTCTTTTGCTGTCATGTGAAATAGGTGAGAGCATTGTTGACTAGGATAGTAACCATGTGTTTTCCCCAGCACATATCTGAGATATAGTAAAGATTATTCAAACTGCCATATGTTTTCCTGATAACTTTGTTAGTGTACCAACTTAATTATGTATTAGGTGAAATGTTTAAACAATGCAATGTTAAATTTACCTAATGATATTTAGGTTTAAAAAGTAAATTAGACTTTCATCTTTTAATAGGCCCCAATGTATGACCTGATTTTGAACTATTTCTACCTATTTTTAGAAAGATAAACATTTAAGCAAAGTAGAGGAAATTGAAAAGTCACTTGTAGTTGATGGTGATGTTTTTAATGACATATCTGTATATCTATATAGAAAATGCAGAAAATACACACGGGTGCATACACACACACACACACACACACACGCACGCACACGCACACCAGTGGATAAATTTAATAGACTCTTAGACCTTAACCTGACTCAAGAGCTAGCAGGTCTCACGCCTTAATTTACAGGTAAGCTGCCTCAATGAGTATAAGTGACCAGCCTTAACACACGAAGCTGGAATCAGAATCCCCTGTTTTCGAATACTGAGTCTGAGGTCTTTGTGATGTATTGAATACAACATTACCTCCCAAGAGTATTATTCTTGGCGAGAATTTATCTCCCATTTTCATTTTTTTGACGTTTTTTTTCAAAACAGGATTTCCTCTCTGATTTGTATTGAAGTGAATAGAATCCCTATTATCCTGCACTTTATGGAAATGCAACACATGAAGGGCTTTTTGTACCAGCTTTTCATTTCTGGTTCTCTTTGTGACAAAAGACTCTTCACTTTTGTAGTTGAAATCATTTGTAATTATGAATTGTGCTTTTAAAAATTCATCAATGAAATCTTTGATTTAAAAATGAGCTGCCAGAAGAAAGGCAGCAGGGGAAGGACTGGAATTTAATGCAGTAGAATAGTTCTAGAAAAATCACAAAGGGGAGGCTTCTCACCAAGAGCTGTGTCTCGTAAGGCAGCAGGAAAAATGAAGATACAACATTCAGTCCTATTTTGGAATTGTTATCCAGTGTTGTTTGGTGTAGCAGTACACAGAAAATATCTTTATGCCATAGCTTAAATATTTGTGATAAATTAAATATATCCACTGTAGAAAGTTTAGGGATGATGGGTACATGGGGTCACCAACAGAGAAAACCAGACCCAAATATTTAAATACTCAAACTTCTCTAATGGTTTTTTATTGTCTTTAATTCTGATCTATTCCGCATGCATTTTATTTCAAGATGAGATATGAAAAAAACATTTTAAATGTGGATTTTGATAAATTCACTCCTTTGTTCAGAATCTTCAGTTAACTATAGCTCACATGAGATGTTTCAGCAACTCAGAGGTAAATATAATCCCACGCACTT
The DNA here is from genome assembly GCF_011762595.2 of Tursiops truncatus. Classification (NCBI taxonomy): domain Eukaryota; kingdom Metazoa; phylum Chordata; class Mammalia; order Artiodactyla; family Delphinidae; genus Tursiops; species Tursiops truncatus. The sequence continues at coordinate 67,226,663 of NC_047046.1, forward strand.
AGTTATACTATCATTATATTACTATAGATATGATATACCAAGTGTTATATCATATATTATGATTATCACATATATGTACATAGACAAGTAAATATTATACATTCAGTTTCCAGGGAGATGTCACTAGGGGATGCTAGCTATCCCTTAAAGGTGTTGCCCATCCCTACAATCTCAACTGTTTAAAAAGAGGGAGAGAGAGAGGAAGAGAAAGGGAGAAAGAAAAGAAGGGAGGGGATGAAGGAAGGAAACAAATAACTCAGGACAAAGTTGTTTGTCTTGGCTGTAGAAATTAACCTTTGAAGATCAGGTCTATTCACTCCTGCTACAGCCTTTGGATGGTGCTACATGGTGTCACTGATGGAGACAAGTCCTACATCTTCAGACAGAACCATATTCTTGATGTTCTTGATGGTCCAGATCCGGCCAAGCCATGGTGCCCTCCACAGCAAACTGCACATTCTGCTTCACACCCCACATCAGCTGAGACCCCCCAGCCACATCACCACCGTGGCAGTGGTGGCTCCCATGGCGCTCCCACCATCAGCCCTGTCCTGACATCACTTTCTCCAGGCTTTTCATTGAGCAGGGGTCATTAACCTAGTGCCGTCAATAAAGGCCACCCTTTTTTGAGCCTGTGAACCTCCTGCCTTTTTATTGAGCAGGTGCACTAACCTAGTATCCTTCAAGTATTTGATTTTGGGAAACTCATTGACCTTTCCTCACAACATTTCTTAGGTAGGGTGTCCTGTGTGCTACTCTGTGTTCATCAAAGCTTGGGTTTCTTTCTTCCCAGAATCCTTAGATTTCTTAAGAAAACAGAACCTCCTTATCTCTGGTGACCAACTTGAAATATACCAGGGAAGCAGAAAATGTCTCTGAGATCTTCTCTTACACCCTTTTTTCTTTCCCTGTCTCCTCTACTATGCCTAACATGGGTCCCTTCTTGACCCAAATTTACATAATTTCAGGACACAACACTAATGATTTATTCAGAATAAAGAAAATATACTTTAATGGAATGTACTGACTCTACTCCTTGGTATCAGAGGCACTAGAATAAAATTTTACATTACCTCTACTCAGTGGTTTATCTTTGCTGTAAAAGACATCTTGTAACATGCAGGGGTTTTTTCAGTTCCTTGTTAAGGAACTTAAAATATTTTAGAGTTGCATTAGCCTAGTATGCTGTTTTAAATACTCTCATTCCTGAAAGGGAAGACGGAGTATTAAAAAAAATAGAAAAAAAAATAATTGTCTTTTTTATTATTGCTTTTGGCTAGAATAATTATGTTATGTGAGCCTTAAAAATGAAAAGGGAAGTTAAAACCTAACAGTCTGCTATGCTGGGCCATGTGATTTGTACACCAGCGAATATAGTTTAACGCCCAGCCTTGAAGCATCCCATAAATTAGTTGTAATCTTTTCTTACCCTGTGGTTACAAAAGTTTCATAATATCAAAACCTTCTGTCAGCCTCTACCCACTGAATTCTCTGATCACTCTCACATCATCAACTTACCCTTTCTACTAGATCGTTCTTATCAACACACAGCCTGCTGGTATTTTCCCACGCTAATAAAATCAAAATCATCCTCTTGTGATCCCATTTTCCTCTCTAGATGTTGCCCCACTACTCTGTTCCTCTGTACATCAAAATTTCTTGAAGGATCTTTTTAAAAAAAGTATTTTAATAGATTAGGAGTTAGGGATTAACATACACACACTACTATATATAAAATAGATAATCAACAAGGGCCTACTGTACAGCACAGGGAACTATACTCAATATTTTGTAATAACCTATAAGGGAAAAAAATCTGAAAAAATATATATCTCTGAATCATTTTACTGTATACCTGAAACTAACACATCATAAATCCATTATAATTCAATAAAAAATAAAGTAAAAAAGAATGTGATCTCTAACTCCTCTCCTTTGTTTTTTGTTTTCAAACCGATAGATTTTGCTCCATGTGAGCTGCATCAAAACTGCTGGTAATAAGGTCTCCAATGATCTCCATGTGGCTGAGCCCACTTCTTACTTTATTGCCGGTATCTCTTTGTCTTTCTGATCTCTAATCATAGAAGTACCTCAGGATTCAGCCTTGGATCTCTTCTACAGCCACATTTACTGTTCGAGTGATCTCATCCAGTATCATGACTTTTACAGTGCTCAGACATCCCTGTTTGATCTCCAGCTCAGAACTCTCCTCTCCACTCTAAGCTCTTTTTCCCAACTGTCCACTTGCACGTCTAATGGACACGTCAGTCTGAACTTGCCCAAACCTGAGCCTGATCTCCTCCTTTCTTCAACCTTCTCCTCCTGCTGTCTCCTCTGAGTTCATGGAAACTGTCCTTTTGATTGCTTAGGCCAAAACTTTGGTATCATTCCTGGCTCTTCTGATCTTTTTTTCACACCCATATCTAATCCATCAGCACATCCTATTGGCTGTACCTTTAATGTATACGTAGAATTTAACCGCTTTTCACTACTTGAGCCACCCTAGTCAGTGCCATCATCATCTCCTACCAAAATTATAGCAGTTCCCTCCTGTCTCTTGACTTTTACTTTGGCTGACTACAGTATTTTTTAATACAACACAGCAACCAGGGTTACCCTGTTAACCTGTAAGTGGGGGCCTATCGTTTCCCTGTTCAAAACCCTCTAATAGCTTCTCAGCTCAATCAGAGTAAACACCTAAGCCCTTCGAGTGCCCTAAAGATGCTCTGTGATCTGTGCCCCATTTTATCTCTGAACCCATATCCTGTAATTCTCACCCTGGCGCACCCTGCTCCTGCCACAGCGGTAGCTTCAACCCCAGGCCATTGTGCTCGCTTTCTTTTGCCTGTGGTGCTTCGTCCCCTGTTATTGCAGGACGGTGAACTTCCCCATCTCTTTTAGGTCTTTGTTCAGATGTTGCTTTCTTTGTGAGCCTGTCCCTGGAAAAAATTACCATCTTCCCCCACATCTCTATGCCCCTTCCCTGATTTTTCTTCATAGGACTTACCACCATGTAATGTACCATATATTTTTTAATATGTTATTGTTATTATTTATTGCCTATTTCCCTGCACTAAAATGTAAGCACTATTATCACAGAGATTTATGTCTGTTTTGTTACTTTCTGTCTCCCAAGTGCCTGAAATAGTTGCTGACAGAGAGTAGACACTCTGAAATTATTTACTGAATGAATGAATGAATGTGTGAATTATAGAAGTATCCTGTCTACTTCAGCCTTTCCTGGCTATTTCTGGCAGTCCCTAATTATAGCCCTGCACAAGGCCCCTGGCCTCCTGCCTTCTCTCATAATTGGTGGTGGAGCTACAGATTCTCAGAAAGCCCAGCTGAGTCCTACTGCTGTGACTGGTGTGTCCTTTCCCTTTTGTATTCTCAACATATGGTGACCGTAATCATAAACATACTCACAATAGTTATGTTTACTGAGTGCCAACTCTGTCCTTGGTATTATGTTAGGCTTTATATATGTCATCTGTTTTAATTTAATCCTTGCAACCCAGGAACAGGGCAACGGGGCTTGGTTCCCTGCTCCTGTGCTGCTTTCTTGTGTTCAGCTATGACCTTATGCGTCCCATTTTCCTGGGTAGCTTCCAGTCTAAGCCATAGTGGCCTCTCCTGCTGATTTTCGGAACTAACACCCTTCTCATCTGCACTGGCCACCTCCTGAGAGTAGGTGATCGGGGATGTCAAGACCAGAGATAAGGAATCTAGGAGAAGATCAGGTTGGTAGAAGGTTGATTTTCTTAGAGATGTAAGTATAATAGCCATTTGCATATATTGAATACTTACTATGAGTTGGGGACTGTGCTGAGAACTCTGTTATTATCTCCTTTAGATGCTGTGACTCTGCATTGGACCAGGGAGGGGACTGAGGCTTACAAGTTTCAGCAGCTGGTCCAAGGTCTCACAGCTAACTACTCAATACTGGGTCTAGGATTTAGACCTTGGTAATTTGAGCTCAGAGCCCTTGATCATAAGTACGCGGCCTTAGCTGGAGGTATCTATGGGAGGACTAATTGGATTCACATTTTTCAGTTGCATACCGTGTGCCGGGCACCGTGCTAAGGGCTAAGGGTGTCATCTGAGCAGCAGCAGGAGAGTTTCTTTCTGTATTAAATCTTTTTGTCTAGGCCAGGTGGAAAATGTTAAGCAATCATAAGCAAAGACTGAAGTTGTTGGTTTTTTTTTTTTTTTTTTTTTTTTTGCGGTACGCGGGCCTCTCGCTGTTGTGGCCTCTCCCGTTGCGGAGCACAGGCTCCGGACACGTAGGCTCAGCGGCCGTGGCTCACGGGCCCAGCCGCTCCGCGGCATGTGGGATCTTCCCGGACTGGGGCACGAACCCATGTCTCCTGCTTTGGCAGGTGGACTCTCAACCACTGCGCCACCAGGGAAGCCCAAGACTGAAGTTTTTACACAGATATAAACATGGGTCATCTAATACCTTTGGAAGTATGCCTTACCACCATTTAGTGTTAGTCTTTATGGCTTCCCTTCAGAATAGTCCAATCAGGCTTTCATCGTGGGTCCTCTTCAGCACTTATAGCTTTAATTTCTGTGAAATGATTACTATTTCATTTGTAACTTTGTATTTTTTATGCACATGTGTTTTGTCTACTTAACTATGCTATATTATAAGCCTATTGAATGTAAAGGCTTTCTATTTATCCAGTGATTATTTCCCTAAGATTCTTAGTTTTCTTCCTTTCAAACAGAATGTTCTCAATATATGCTCACTAGGTAGGGAGACACTTTTCTTATACACTCCTTTTGAATGAGAAGATGAAAGTACCAGTGGGTAGAGAATTTATCAAAAGCCATGTAGCTGGCCATGGAATCAGAACACCCAAACATCTGAGCTTAGGATCTAAAATGTGTGCTTTAGTGCCCTGTGTCCTTAAGAAAGATATTCAGATGTCAGCAGTAGATAAATTTTAATAGAAGAGGTGTAACTAAGCTCTCTGTGTGAAGAACTGGTTTTTTATGGAATTAAGCAAGCATGTTCATTAGGAGCTGAGGATTGGAGAGTTGCCCATCAAATCTGCAGTGAGCTTGGAAAAATGACACAAAGTGGTGCTTTTTAATTTGCAAGTATCTACTTGACACATTCCACAGGTGAAAATGTAGGTTTCCCCGCATCAGCAGGGCCTCAGATGTGTCCTGGCAGTTCTAAGACTCGAACCGCAAAACATCACTTTCAACTCAAGTTGGAAGGAGTTGACAGAAACCAGAGGGAGATTTTCTGCAGGCAGTTGGTACTGCCTGCTTTGTTTCGTTGTTATTTTATTTCTCCTCATGGAAATTCCATTTCTTATACTTAAGTTTGCTGTGTAGAGGGGCTTTTTTCTGGAGCAACAGAAATCCTGCCTGTGCCACATCTGAGTTTTTGAGAAGCAGTTGTGATTGAAAGAGGCATGTGTCTGCTGGTATCTCTCCTATCTTAATCAATTCAGTTGAATATACAGAAATCTGTAGACTTTTGAGATTCTGTTTGTATTAATTTGGCAACCAGGGATTGTTCTTCTGGACTAAGGTGACCAACAGTCTCAGAGCTAAAACTAGGGAGGTGCAAGGCACTCCCATAGAAGCTGGTTGTCCCCTTTAGATCGCTCTACTAAGCTTTTGCATCACTGCAGTCTACTAATTAGGAGGGACCCTCACCTGCCCAGTAAGTTCTAGAAATTGCTAAATAGTTAGAATTGGTCTGCCTTTGAGAACTGATGTATTTTCCAGAAGTTGGTGGTGAGGTAGGGGTTCCTAAAGATTAGGGGATCTGATTTAAGCGACTCCCAGCCACAGATCACGTGTCTTTTGCTGACTTTTTTTCTCCCCATTTCTTTTGGCCAGTAAATTTCCCTTTCATGTATCCAAGCCGAAGGGACATTTCTCAGCACGTGCATGAGGGCAGTCCCTGGCCCTTTATTTCCTGAGTCTCATGGTCATTAGAGGCACAATAGCCACCTCATGTCACTGGGATGCCTCAAGTTTTGTGGAGATGCCCTCGGGAAGTCCGGCATCACAACTGATCTGGAAAGAGGCTCAGGCCCCTTATCCTGACAAAGGAGCATCTGTTGAAGGCCTTTTGCCTGAAGTGGTTCTATTCAGGCCAAGCCACTAGCTTAGCCCTTTAAATCACCAGCCCCATTGTTGAAGGTATTTCTTGGAAAAAGGCATGTGTGTGTCCTCTAACTCTATTTGTTTAGTTAATGTTGAAAACGTGTCACCTTAGGGTCTGGCACCACAAGACTGGTCACAGTGGCAACAGTAACCACCCCCCCAAGCACCAACTTAAATTTTTTTAATGTTTATTTATTTTAATTTGATTTTTATTTTATATTGGAGTATAGTTGATTTATAATATGTTACTTTCAGGTGTACAGCTAAGTGATTCAGTTATACATATACATACATCCATTCTTTTTCAGATTCTTTTCCCATGTAGGTTATAACAGAATATTGAGTAGACTTCCCTGTGCTATACAGTAGGTCCTTGTTGATTATCTATTTGATATATAGTAGTGTGTGTCTGTCAACCCTAACCTTTATCCTTCCCCCCACGTTTCCCCTTTGGTAACCATGCCTTTGTTTTCGAAGTCTGTGAGTCTTAAACTGATACAGCTCTTTCTGACTTTCCCTGTTTTTGGCAGGACAGCATTTCTTTTAATTCTTGTTTGGACACAGAGGAAGCAACTGATTATGTGCATTTTATAATTGATAAAACATGCTCACGTCTTCAAGCCTAGTGAACTGGGCTTTGATAAAAATTAATTCAATGCTGTTGATAAATTGCATTAACAGAAATAGTTATTGAATTACCTTTTCCTATTTTATAGTCAAGTCATTTCATAGTTGAACTCAGTAAAAACACCTTTAAGAAGCTAGATGCATGCTTACTGCAGGTCCGTCCCTTAGCTCTAGGCCTGTATAGAACCAGCATGCTTTCTAGATCTTTAATCTCGCCCAGGGCCATGCTGCTGAAATAGGGTTAAGCAGCTGGAGGCCAAGAAGACTCTGAGTAATATGTCCATGGTTGATCTAACATAAAAATAATGGAGTTTCCTAATGGACACAATATAAAAATTCACATAAAACTGTAATGCAACTCAAGAAACTTCAGAGAACATTTAACCTTATGGGGCCTCTCCTACCCATTCTGCCTTCGTAGATGCTTGGGGGAGTAGACTACTTCAGGGAATATCTATTGAGAGGATGCTTCAGGGAAAGAGTTTCAGAATCATTGGTTCTAGTCCAGTTCTACCTCTTATACATGGATGCCACATTCTGTACCTCTCAAAAGATTTGTTGGCCTTGATTGAGATCCCAGTATTTATCTTGCTTGTAATTGCAATATTGGCTATTCTACTGAAATAGCAGAATTCCGTGATGACATTTCTTCTTTATAACTTAGGCTGAAATGAAACTACCTTTAGTCTTCTGCAGGTTTCAAATTAGAACACAGTGTACAGTGAATGAGCCTTCTGAGTTTCCACAATAAAAAGAAAATGTATCTAATATTTGCTGAATGTTTACTCTGTGCCAAACACTTAGCGAAGCACTTTACATACATTTGTTAAAAGTGCTGTAAGTTGCCTTTATTGTTGTCTTTATATTGAAGATGAGAAAACAGAGGCTTAGAGACTAGAGTCAACTTGCCCAAGATTACACAGGTGGTGAAGGGCAGAGCTGGGTTCTCAAACCCAAGTGGCCTAAGCTTGAGTCCTTCTTGCTGTAGGAGCCTTTTAAGAATAGTTCCTATAGAGAAGATTCTGAATTATGAGCTATATTGCTTTGATGATAATTTTAAATATATGGATGTTCATCATAAATCAACGAAGAAATGTAGTTATACTCATTTCTTCCACAGAGATTTTGTACCCCGACTATACACCAGGCTCTGTGGATGCAGATATGAGTAAGGCAAGTTCTCTTCCGTGGACCAGCTCACAATCCAGCGGGGGAGGAGATGGGCTTATAAATAAAATATGAAACAATCAAATAATGACAAGATGAAAACAATATGAGCTATAAAAGAGGCGGATAGAGAATACAGCCCAGGAATACTTTACCACATAGACTTAGAATTCATATGGGGAATTGAGATGACATAGTGACCCTAAAAAGTGTTCCTCAAAAGGGCTGATTATAGTGAAGGACAAAGGAGGAGCAGAGGCAAGGATGAAGATGGAATAAATCTTCTCAAGTGAGTCTTTCAGACTCACTGGATAATTTTGCTGGGCTCTTGGGAAACATTTAATTGCTAATTCTTATTAGTTTCTGAAGTCAGTTTCATTGGCCAACCTCATCCCATGCCTTCAAGCAAAACTTCAAGTTAATGGTAGCATTTGTTTCTCATTAATTTCTGTGGTTTTGTCAATGGCCAATTTGAAGGCTTATTAATAGTTAATATGTTAGCAATGTAAACATTTTCATTAATAAAACAGATGCAAAATTACTACCTCACGCAACGATTGCCATGGTAAACAGCCAAGAGACTTAAACAGTGGGAGAGTTGGACTGAGCTAACCCTCAGAGGACCGATAATGTCCTTCCAGTTGTCTTACTCTCCCGTGATTGCAGTCTACACGTCTATTTCAAAACTCGTAGATGTTACTACATTAAACTTCTGCTCGTTTTCTTAAGATATAATTTTAAAAGTAAAGTGTTTGCTTGTTTAACTGCTCTTCTCCTTTCTGCAGGACTAGACATGCAACCACTACAAGTAGTCTGTTATGCTTAACTTTTGACCCACCTACATTTTTTATAAACTGACAACAAATAAGACACCTAAACGTATGCTGACTTTAGACTTTTGTTCATTGTTGGAAAAACATTTTTAAGCCATCTCCCAGTGATGCTGCTGTTAGCCAACAGGTTGATTTAGACAGTGTAATCAACTTTGCATATGGAGAAATGTTTCTCCAATTATATGAATATTAAGATATACTTATTTTATAAGAATGAGTGGGAAACGGGAGGCTGGTACTCACACGAATGGTAAGAAGTACAAGTCTCATAAACTTATAATTACAGAAGAAATTGGGTTTGATAAAAAAGTTGAAATTTTAGCTTTCATTGGATGTTCATCTGACTTAGGTCACGATGTTAATCAGGGTATGCTAACTGCTGTAACAAATAAAATCTCAGTGGTTTAATCAATGCAGTAAAGGTTTTTAATTGCTCATGTTACAGCCAAATACGAAGCAGTGGGTATCTCTTTCTATTCCATGGAGTGATGCAGAGACCCAGGCGTCTTCCTCCTGTGGTCCTGCATACCTGAAGCCTCACAATCCTCCATCAGATCCCCTGTCTCCAGCTGGCAGATGAGGGATGAAGGAAGGTGGAATCACATAGGAGATTGGGGGAAAGGCCTGGGAGTGGCACATATCACTTTTACTGACATTCTTGGAACAGATTGCAGTCACATGGCCCCAGGGAGTCGTGGAGGTGCCCGATCATGTGCTCAAGAGGGAAAGGAAGAGGGACTTGGTGGTTACATGGCATTCCTTCTGTCACAGCTGGTCAGATGTGTTTGATTGTGAAGAAACAGAAAAAGATTTAGTACCATGTATCAAATGCTGGAAATACTGTCAGAATTTTTTAAAAATTGTCTATCAGAAGCAGAATATAATCCAGGATTTGGTGATTTGTGGCACTTTAGGAATAGACCTGATTCTCCTCCCACCATCACCCTGCTCTGTTACATGTAGGCTATCGTGAGCTTATGGGAACAAAAGTAGGTTTCCAGTCAGATTGCAAATAGCCTTCCCTTATGCAGGAGTTGGGTTCTAGATAATTGAAAGAGGAGATATAAATTGTAGTTTTCCTACAAGACTGACAAGGTACCTGACACACCCAACTTTCTGTCCAGTATTCTAGATTTTTCTGACTGTCAAATGTATGGTAACATCAAGGAAGGGCTCTACATCTTTTAACTTAGTCAGTATGCCTGAGATTGACCAAGACAGTCACGCCTACAGAGAGGCAGGAGTGGAATTCCAAATTCCAGGATAGAAGACATTTCATTTGAGGGGTTTCCAAGCACTCAGCAAATGGGAGACTTCCAAATACTTAAATCAGGAAGCCCAGTGATTCCCCATGCAAGTGTCCCTTTGTGTTTGCTAAATCTCTGCACACAGCATAAACACTCTCCAGTGGGAGACAAAGTATCATATTCCATGACAGCTTTAAAACGGTGTAAAGCTATGAATCGGCTGTTGATACTTTTATCACACTTATTGTCTCTAGAATTAGATGTTGATCTCCTGGAAGGCAGGGGCTCTAACCTTCAAATCTAATTTTGTGTCACAAACACAGTAAAAGTTAAAGAACTGCCCACTTACAGTAACAAATAGGCAGAATCTGCCATAAGACACTTAAAAAGAAGAGTCTCTGCCTAACACTGACCTCCTAGTGCTGAGGCAATCCTTGGTCTGTTTCTCAGCCAACGGGTTACATGGGTTCTCTTCTATTCTCACCCTGAAAATAGAATGTCAACTCCCTCCGCTGGCTGCTTTCTTCTTTGACGTGTAAAAGAGAACACACGTAGCTCTTTTGTCATCAGTGTATGTCGTTATTGAGGGTTATCATTTATGCTTCAGGATCGACCATGATTAGACTCAGCAAATGATCTGTGAAAGACTGCGTTTTATCGACCGAGGTAAATCCAAACAAAAACAACAGAAATTATTCTTCATCAGCACCCAGCTCTGGGTTACGGTATGAACTTGAAGCATATTTCTAAGCCTAGTGTCTTGCAAGAGGAAGAGGAAATTAGATGGGGCTAAATGGAAGGGAACCTGTGGTAAATATATATCAGGATAATGACCAAGAAGACAGGTTCTTCTCACAGGTGCTTCTAAGCCTGCAATCAGATGAGCCTTCCAGAGCCTCTTTTTAATTATGCAAAGGACTCATGAAAAACTGGCATCCTCAAAGGCTTTGGAATACTTTGGGTGACCTTGCTGAACCTTGAATTTTCATTATTGTTTCTCATATGGAAATGTTTGCAGTTCTGTCTTACATGAAGGGCAGAGAACTGAAAAGAAATCTGCGACAATGAAGTCAGTTTTCACTGCAGAAGAATGACGTCATTGCTTCCTGAGGCAACAGTGAGAGAGGGCAGGATCTCCTGCAGGCTTTCTGGAGGTTGTCCCGTCACACTGGGGCTGATAGACCAGATTAGGGTCACACGAAGTATCCTAAAGTCTTTATTAACTTTATTAACCACGTGGTCATCCACACCATAGCCTGAATTCATGCTATGTCTAGAAGAAATTTTGTAAAAGAACAGACTTTTGAGCAAGGGGTGATAGTTCTTTATAGGATGTCTTTTACAGGCAGTCTTTATGCTGTGGTGAAATAGACAGGTACCAGGAAATTCTTTTCACCCTCATGGACAAAACGCCCTGCTGTGCTAATCCCCGATCCCCCGCAGTCCCTAGTCTTGGGACCTCTTTTCTCCAGGCTACCCCACCTTTCTCCTCTGTTCCTGCCCGTTGTCTGCACTCACCTGACTTCTCCTCTAGGGGGCACCGTTCCCACTGCTCTTTTTTTTTTTCCTTTTAATTTTTATTGGCGTATAGTTGCTTTACAATGTTGTCTTACTGTACTACAAAGTGAGTCAGCTATACGTATACATATATCTCCCCTTTTTTGGATTTCCTACCCACTTAGGTAACCACAGTGCATTGAGTAGAGTTCCCTGTGCTATACAGTAGGTTCTCATTAGTCTATATTTTATACATAGTATCAATAGTGTATATATGTCAATCCCAGACTCCCAATTTATCCCACCCCACCTTTCCCCTTTGGTATCCATACTTTTGTTAATCCCATGAGACTGATTCCTCTTAGTTCCTTTATTTTCAGTGATCTGCTTGGCTGACCAAAGCAAATCTGATAAACAACTGTGCGATGTTATTGTTGTAGACTTGTCCTTTCCATTTATTTCACTAACAGTTGCTGCATAGCTACCTTGCATTGGTTTCTAGGGGATAGCAAGCGAATAAGGTGTGATTTGCTTCCAAAATGCACGTGATTATCTGGAAATTAATATGTCAGTTATATTTCTCTGTAAATAGATTTGTATTTTAAAAAACTTTGTAGGGCCTTAAGCCAAAGGAACAAATAGCATTTAGCTACAATGAAGTTATAGCTTCACACCAGTCAGAATGGCCATCATGAAAAAGTCCACAAACAATAAATGCTGGAGAGGGTGTGGAGAAAAGGGAACCCTCCTACATTATTGGTGGAAATATAAATTGGTGCAGCCACTGTGGAAAACAGTATGGAGTTTCCTTAAAAAACTAAAAATAGAACTACCATATGATCCAGCAATCCCATTCCTGGGGATATATCCAGAGAAAACCATAATCTGAAAAGATACATGCACCCCAATGTTCACTACAGCACTATTTACGGTTGCCAAGACATGGAAGCAACCTAAATGTCCATCGATGGAGGAATGGATAAGGAAGATGTGGTACATATATACAGTGGAATATTACTCATAAAAAAAGAATGAAATAATACTATTTGCAGCAACATGGATGGACCTAGAGATTGTCATACGGACTGAGATAAGTCAGACAGAGAGAGACAAATATCATATGATATCACTCATATGTGGAATCTAATTTTAAAATGATACAAATGAACTTATTTACAAAACAGAAACAGACTTACAGATATCAAAAACAAACTTATGGTTACCAAAGGGGAAACGTGGCGGGGAAGGATAAATCAGGAACTTGGGATGAACATACACACACTACTATATATAAGATAGATAACCAACAAGGACATACTGTATAGCACAGGGAACTCTATTCAATATTCTGTGATAGCCTATAAGAGAAAAGAATGTACGAAAGAATGAATATATGTATATGTATAAATGATTCACTTTGCCATACAACTGAAACTAACACAACATTGTAAATCAACTATACTCCAATAAAATTTTTTAAAATAGCATTTAGCATTTCAGGCAGAGCTAATAGGGTCATCTGTTTGTCTGGGGTCTAGAGGAATAGAGGTGTTGGGAAACTCATCCAAAAGTAGTGATAGTGTGACTGTATATGTGATAGCCCTCAACCCAGGCTCCATGGACTCAAGTGTTAGCTATTCGTTCATAATATAGAAGGGAAGGCATAATTGAAAAACACATTTTCTGCACTCACCTGCTGAAACAGCCGCCATGTGCAGGGGCCTCTTGGGATGTTCCAATCATCCATGGCCTTCCCTCACACATTATATCTCTAGAGATGTGTGAAATTCAATTGCAGTGTTGCTGATTCCGTCAGTGGACTGAATTTGGTGGATGCACTGACAGAAGGAAATTCGAAGCCCAGCACTGGGCTTCTACTTTTGGCTTCAGATCCTGTTGCCCTGATGCCAAATGAGTGTGTCATTTTCATGAACCACTGTTTTTACTCTTTAAGACCAAGGAAGGGTCTTCTGAGTAACTTGACACTAACTGTCATGTGAATGGCCTCAGTTTTCTTGGTCCAGGTTCAGGCTTGCAGCCCATCTTCACAGGTTATTATAACACTTTTAATTAGGGACAGTATTTGACAACCCCCAGATGGGTATAGGAAAGAGGGGGCCACAGGGGTGGAGGGTTCTAGGCTAGAAACTGTTACAGGAGAAGGAAAACAGCAGAACTTCTTAACTGGATGAGTTATTCACCTCAAGCCCCAGGCCCTGTCTTTCAAAGTGAAGTGATGCCAGCTATGCCCGTCCACATTAGGAAAGCTACACATCAAAACTTAAAGCTGTATTTTGGGAATGTTTCTTCTGGAAAGTCCATTGCTAATGAGCAAACAACGTTTTGAAAAAATTGAGTTGTTTTCAGAGTTGCCTGCTCTTTGCAATCCAGTTCACTACGTGGTTCAGTTGTTTCTAGAAGCTGATTTCTGCTTTGAGGTTAGGGGCTCCTGGTTTAGTGGAAAGGACACTTCCAGACTTTTTGAATATGTGGGCTCTGGCGCCTGCTCCCAGGGATGTGGTTGTCAAAAGTCTCCAGCCTTTCGTTCCTGGCTCTCAGATAGCTCACCTTTTAGAGGAAGACCAGGGCAGCATGGCCTTTTATGTTGCTTTTTTAGTTAAGACTGTAGGATTCTAAACATTTGGCTGAAGACCCTGGTCTCTGTGGTCAGTTTCAGCTGATAGATTTAACAAATCAGTTGGCATCTCCCATAATACATCACCTGCCTGCATGTTTAAATGAAGGTCACTTATCTTCCTCTAGGGTCTTTAATTCCTCAGTGGAGTCTTTCCGGCCAGAGACTCAATCCCTCCTAGCAATTACCTTCGAAATGGTGAGCGTGGAGGGTCTACCCAAGCTCCTTCTGCCTTTTTCTGATGTACTTCTCAGGTTCAGGAATGACCCTCAACTCAGCTTACAGGTCACATTTTTTTAAATCAATTGATATAATGCTGCCAAAAACTTTGCTGTGTCTCCAAGGTGTTTTAGGATTAATCCTATCGAACCTTCAGGAGGGCTGTAAACTACCGCCCAGCCTTAAACTACAGGATAACTTTAGCAGGAGAAAATCTCTTCAACTTTCTGTCCTTAAATTCTAATAGGTTTATCAGAGAAAAAAATAATAAAGCAATTCATGCAACATTACCACCCTGGTGTAAAGGTATAGGGGAGTAGAAGGGGAAGAAGGTGGGCATTGTGGTCGAGGGGATAGGAGATAGTAAGACTTATTAAGAGAGGGATAAAAGGAAAACGTCCAGGATTCCAAATGAGCCAGTGTTTCATGCTTCCTCTCTGCCTTCTTCAAGTCTGCTGATTTCAAGCCTGTCAGAGGCATCAGTTTAAGGCTTCAAGTCTGAGACAATAATGGATTTAAACGTTGGACCACATGGTCTGTTGACCTGGTCTTCACTTCTGGTGACCAAAGCAGACACCTCTGTCACCCACTGAACTCACTGAAGCTGTGTAGAGTTGCAGACTTTGATAGGTCAGGAGGTAGAGACCCAGAGAAGGGGAGCCAATTCTCCAGGATTACAAAGCTTGACAGAGACAGACCCAGGAAATAACTCAGATCTCTACCCTTCCATCTGGTTCTTCCGTTTGGTGCTCTCCTGACTCAGAGAGCCAAGGGAATGACTTTCTAGCGGTGTTATGAAGAACCATGGAATGGGGCCTCCAAGCTGGTTTTCCTTAGTCTGTTGCTTTAATGGGCTTCGCCATTTGGTCTTTAAAATTCTCCTCATTCTCTGAATTGATGTCTACACAAGTTTAGGAAGGTAATTTATGCCTTTGGTATTAGTTATTCTTTAGGCTTTCTCCGATTTGAATAAGAACATATATATATTTATCTATTTATTTACTTGCAGTACGCGGGCCTCTCACTGCTGTGGCCTCTGCCGTTGCGGAGCACAGGCTCCGGACGCGCAGGCTCAGCGGCCATGGCTCACGGGCCCAGCCGCTCCGCGGCATGTGGGATCTTCCTGGACCGGGGCACGAACCCGTGTCCCCTGCCTCGGCAGGCGGACTCTCAACCACTGCGCCACCAGGGAACATATAGAGAAGTTCTAAGGGAACTGATCACAATTTTAGTCATGATGCTGCTACTCCCCACACCCACAGGGACAAGTAAAGAGGCTGAGGACTAATCACAGAAACTGGGTGGATACCCAGGAAATGCTTCATCCACCGGCATTTGACTTTCTTCCTGTCTAGGGGTAGATAATACTTAAGCAATTTTATGGGGATGTTTTAAGGCCTTTCTGCTGATTTCCAGATGGAAAATAGAATGCGTTCTAGAGACATTCAAATTCAGTAGTAACACATCAGGGTAAAGCTAATATGAAAATAACTGCTTGCAAGAAAATGAACACAAAACTCCAACAGTGACAGAAAATATTGTGTACAAGGTGGATAATAAATAATCTCATTAAACCCTTGTATCATTCCCGCTTCCTGTCAAGGTAAAAGATGCGCTATTCAGTGTTGGGCTCATAATTACTTTTGTGCTTGAAACAGGAAAAAATTGGGTTGATGATACAGGAAGGTGTGAGCCAAGTGTTTTTTTTTTTTTCTCTTTTCTCCTGTGGGTGTGGAAGTAGAGATGGGATGAGGTTTCATTTTCCTTAAAAGAAGGAAGTTCTTATCAATCTCTCCTTTGTACCAGCCACCCAAGAAAGGAAGGGTTTTGCCATTTCAGCCATTAGGAGAGATTCTCTGGCCTTTCTGAGCTGTGTGGTTAAGGACATTGTAGAAGAGGGTGGTGGAAAAGGGGGTGATTAGAATGAAGGAAATGTTTGTAGAACAAAGCATAAATATTAATTAAAGGTAACAATTCTGGATTTCCTCAATGTCTTTTTGTCTAGCCAGATTATTTGCAACTATTACAACAACTTGAATCTTAATTTCAATTAGGGTTTCTACGTCCACCGATCCCATTCCCACCCTCCTTCACCTTCTGTTACCTTCCATACTTTAAAGAAAATCACTGGACATCGTTTCACCAAGGAAACTAGTTCTCTTCCAGATAACAACTGCATGCACTCTTTTAGAAAGAACTTTGATACCATCTTGAAATGTTTGAATTCTAAAACGACTGAAGGAAAGCTCTAGAGGTAGATACAAGCCAGCAGTCTCACTACAGTCAGCTTTCTTACCTACAGCACAAGCTCAATGAAAATCAAAATCCATCCTCCGTGAGTTTCAAGGCTAAAAATAAGGTACTTGTAGCTTCTTCCGCTCCTAAGGGCTTCAATCATAATTTTTATTCCATAAATGTAGACACATTGTCTCTTTTCCCTTTTGTTCTGTTTGTTTCATTTCTGGCAGAAACCATTTGAAGTTTTAGTTAGAGGCACCTGGCTTGTCTGCATAACAAACCTCAGATTGAGATTTGTGATTGTCTAGGGGGATGTGTTTGTGCATTTGTGTGTCTTCGTGTGGGTGTTTAATTAAACTGATGTGAAGTGCTCTCTGAGCCGGAGGCAATGATTTTTCCTTTACTCATTTAATGTTGCACAGATTAGGGCGAGCTTCTCATTTGTATAATCTGTCATGTAATACCACTGCCTTTTAAGCATGCTGGCTTAGTCAAAATCATTCATTTAGATGGGGATAAAAATTTAATTACTCCCTTTCACCTTTACACATTTGTAACAAATGATGTAGTGTCTTGGGGGGACAGCATTGAAGGAGCAAGATTTTCATCTCGTCTTGGGTCTGCTTCTAATTAGCTGGGTGACTTTGGATAAGTCACTCCTGTAAAATTCAGTGTAGGTTAACTGCTACACACAAAAGACCTCACAGTAGAATTTTATTTCTCACTTAAGTAAGAATTAAATTCTGGTGGTAAGATGGGCTACGTAGTACTTAACCTAAGCATGAGAATCAGGTAGAAGCATCACTTATGAGTGCCTTGGGGAAAACAGTAGAGAACAAGCTCAAAGTATGATAGTCTGAAGATTTCCTTCTCTGTTTTAGCTGTATGTGACAAAAACCCAACTATAACCAGTTTAAGAAAAATGGTGGATTTAGGAGCCAACCGTATGCAAAGTAGTCTTCATAACACTAAGCGGTGGGAAGAATCAGCAGCATCTTGGCCTCAGGAACTTGGTGGACCAGGCATTTGTGTGATTCTAGGATTTTCCTTCTCTGGCACCCCCTGCAGGCTGTATTATCTTCTCTTGGGGTGGGTCAGCATATTCCACCATGTAGTAAAGAGACATGGTAGCTGATGCCTCTTGTTCTAATGCCTCTTAAATCTTCATCTTCTGAAAAGGAGTTAACTTGATGTGAGAGCCTCCCACATCATGAGAAGTGGTTGGATTCTGATATGGTTAGGTATGTGGCACTAAAGCCATCAACTGTAGCCCAAGGACAGTCACCCCATAGTAATATGAAGGAGGGGGGAGGGTTAGCATCTTTTTTCCCATTCAAATTACCATCTTCCTGATTGGATGTCAGAGGTTCCCAGTATCCCATTATTGAGCCCCACCAGGAAGTGTCTGATACTATGAACATGATCTTTCTTCCTCTCAGGTCAAATGTGGCTTTTCCTTTTTCCTAAATCCTCAGATCCATGTTTTCTGCTAGACTAATCTGATAAATTATCCCTTCTGATGAATTTTTGCTTAATCATGATTTAAGGAGCTAATATTCTCATAGATGCATTCTCACAGATGTCTTCAGTGTCTTTAACTGTAGGAGGAATATTCAGCATTCACTGGGCACGTACTACACGCAGGGAAGGCATTGTGCTAGAAATTGTGGGTAATGCATGGTCAGTTGAGGTATAGCTTGTCTGGTGTGGGAGGGAAGCTTGTTGGCCCTGGTGTTAGATTGCTAACACCGGGTATTATCCTTGGGAAAGTTAGTTGACTTCTGTTCCTCATTTTCCTCCTTTGAAAATGGTGGGAGTAATAGTAACTACCTCATAGGCCTGTTTGTGAGAATTAAACAACATGTACACATGTGTATAATGCTTAGCATAGCACCAGACTCCTTGTAAAGGACCAGTGATTCTTCCCTTTTTTTTTTTTTTTTTTTTTTTTGCGGTCCGCGGTCCTCTCACGGTTGTGGCCTCTCCCGTTGCGGAGCACAGGCTCCGGACGCGCAGGCTCAGCGGCCATGGCTCACGGGCCCAGCTGCTCCGCGGCATGTGGGATCCTCCCGGACTGGGGCACGAACCCGTGTCCCCTGCATCAGCCGGCGGACTCTCAACCACCGCGCCACCAGGGAAGCCCCATTTTAAATGCTAAAAGATATATAGTTTTTGCTTGAGAGGATGGATTTAATCTGCCCACTCAATCCATATTTTTAGGATAAACTTTTCTCTTACTGCCTTGTATTAGAAAAGTCACCTACCACCAAAGACCCATTTCATCATCTTGGAGAATCTAAGCACCCTGTGATCATTTTGTTTATCGCTTTTTTTTTTTTTTTTTTTTTTTGGCCGCACCGTGGGGCTAATGGAGATCTCAGTTCCCTGACCAGGGATCGAACCTGTGGAAGTGTGGCGTCCTAACCACGGGACCGCCAGGGAATTCCCTGTCCCTTGGTCTTAACTTGAAATTTCTACTGTAGTGTATTTAGATATGATTTTGGGAATGTCTCTGGGCAATGAAATCTACTAGCACATCTGTAGAAGCTTCCCTGTGCACCAGTCTCCTTGCCCCCTGTCCTCCCCACACACACAGTTTTCTTTCAAATGGTGCTCTCTTCCTCCCACACTAATTCCAAAATTATGGTTGTTAGCTAATCCATTCAAGTGTAACCTGAGGACAAATGCAGGCAAAATTTCCTGTTAAATTTGATCTTTTCTGTATCAACATGGCTAAAATAAAAAATATATATAAAGGAAATGACCTCCCATGCTAAAGTGAATCTCTGAAGACCACTTTCTCTCTTTCTGTCTTGGGTTCTGAGCTCTGCTTTAACCATACTCAAGGAAACTATTTCATAGAGTGTTTTTGTTCTCAGATCTGTGTTATTTCTTGACTGGTAGCAAATCCTATATGTATAATAGATCCCATCGGTCATAAAGGATGCTATCATAAATGGAGCACCAAAGCTATGCTCCATATTCCATATAGTTCTCCTCATGACGTAGTCAAATGTATTATTAACTATAAGACTCAGAGCAGTCAAGAAATTTGTCCCCTAAAGAAAAAAAAAAAAGGAAAGAAATTTGCCCCAAGTCACATAGCCAGTGAGTATGAAAACTGAGATTAGCCTAAATCTAAAGGACTTGCTCCGTCTGTTCTGTCCTCATTATTCAAGACTATATCAGTCTAATATTCCAGGAAGAAGAAGCAAATATTTCTAATTTATTAAATAAAGGTAAACATGTGACTGCTTCAGTTATCAACCTATTCTAATTCATTTGCTTAAAATGAGGGTTCTTCTCATGTTTCTTAAAGTTATTAAAGCGAGACAAGGAATATAGCTGTAAATGACCAGTACACACCCCTTGATCATACATTTCCTTTGGCAAAGAAGATCTGACGAAGTTAAAGCTGTTGTATCAGTCAGCAAACCTACTCCTCAGTAAGGCAGTGTTAGAGAGCCCAGGTTCTAGAGCTGTCCGCAAAGGTTGATAGTCCCAGCTGATCTCTCCTTGCCATTTTCTATAAAATAATGAAGATATTAATAGTACCAATATCATAAGCTTGTTGTGGGAAAGGCATTAATATCTTTGTAGAGCAGTTAGAACAGTGCCTTATTCCTGATAAATACTCATAAAGTATTAACTATTCCAATTATTAGAAATACAAGAAGGTCTCATGAGTGCCATTGCTGAATTTACCCTTTGGCAGCCATAAGTCTAAAGGGTGTGTCGTTTTTGAAGCTATAATAATTTAATTTATCTGACTTTCTGCATTGTCAACCAAATTAGCCACTTCACTGTATTATTCAGGATTTGGATCTACCCCCAAATATATTTTTTTTCAAAATTCTCATTTCCAGACCCAGACCTCTTTTCCATATACCTGTTTTGAGTAGATCAACTATTTAAGAAAATCTCTTTAAAATTATTAAGAGCAATTTATTCCCCTTTCAAAAATTTCTATCACAATGTTTCATCATAGAGGTTAAATTAAAAATCTATTATCTTTAATGAGTATGCCCTTGAATATCTCATCTACTCATTTCATATGGAATGGAGATAATTTTCGTAAGTAAGCTCAGGCAGAACTAAAGAAAGCAAACATACTTATTGAGGTTTAAATATTTTGCTTCATTTTCATGCAAATTAATTTCTTCAGATTCTTAAACTTTCTTAGGCTTATACAGGTGTTGGTTCAATTTATGGGAATGAAGTATTGACACAGAAATGCAAATATGGTAGAGATGTGTGCCAGTCTGGTGCACGTGCTGCCAAGCTGTCTTCTCAAGAACTTCCCAAGCACCTCCTTCTTTGGGGGGTCCACACGTTGGGCCTTCTTCTGCCTATCATAGGTAGTCTCAGGGCTGTTCTTTCCAACTTACACCATTTGACACCTGGAGCTACCACGAGTGGGTTAGACCAAATTTTTACCTGACCAGGGAAACTATACTCCCACCCATCCCCACCCCCAGATTTACTCTGATTCTGAGGCAGAGTCAACACCAAAAAATGTCAGAGTAATGGCTTTCATCTTCTGATTATTTCGAGTGGTTATGTTTTTATTTTCATTTATTTATTTATTTTAAAAATTTATTTATTTATGTATGTATGTATGTATGGCTGTATTGGGTCTTTGTTGCAGTGCGCAGTCTTCTCCTTGCAGTGGCTTATCTTGTTGCAGAGCACGGGCTCTAGGCGCACAGGTGTCAGTAGTTGTGGCACACAGGCTTAGTTGCTCCGCGGCAAGTGGAATCTTCCTGGACCAGGGCCTGAACCCGTGACCCCTGCATTGGCAGGCAGATTCTTATCGGTGGTTATATTTTTAAACCAACACTATATTTATACATAATTTTAAAAGTCTTTCAGTTCTACAGGGTTTGGTAAACAGTATGCCCAGCACCCCTCCCATATTTTCTTTTATAAGAAATATTGAGATTAAAGCAGGAACTCTGGAGGTAACTACTGCATTCCAGATCTGGCTCTGACACTATTGTGTGACTGTGTAGCCTCAGTGACCTTATCAGTAGAGTAGGGATAATAGTACCCTCCCCACAAGATTGTGCTAAAGAAAAACATGAGTAAACTACCTAAAACAATATCTGAACTGTAGTAAGTCCTATATGAGTAATGTTAAAGTTATTTAATTTTAATTAGATTTATTTTATTAAATACTAAATATTTTATTACATTATTACAAAAGTATTGCTATTCCCCAGAGGTAACTGGTTTCAACTAGTTAGATGATTCTTTTGATATTTAGTATCATGTCACTAATTAACATGCCTATATTGCTGTTTATTCATTTTTCAGTTTTAGGGATTCGGTTTTATGGAAGATAAAGATTTGGCATTTGGCTCATTCCCTACTTTTGCCCCAGCACACTCACCCACCCACCCACGCACACATACAACCATGCTCATGATTCCACACTTACTTTCATCCTTAACCCTCTCAGTATATAGCGAAATTGCAGTTTTAATTAGATCAGTATTCATTATTACTCTATTATGACCTTTAGTAAATCTTATTTACCTTTCCATTTTAAACTTTCATTTGCTTAATTATCTGTGTACTTGGCACTAATTCAACCCAAACTATAGGTCGATTTTCTAAATCTCCTTTTAAAATATTTATTGACACCAAGAAGTCTTCAATTAATGTCATCTTTAATGACATTAAAGATGAACAAGCTTCTTCCGGAGCCAATCAGCAGAGTTATCATTCTGGGATCACCCTTCACTTCCATCCTAATGATTCTCTTTGTCTCTTTTCTGTGTTGGAGCTACCATTTACTGTATCCCTTTGTATTTGTGTCCTAGGGCTGCTATAATAAATCATCACAAACTTGGTGATTTAAAACAAGGGGAATTTATTCCGTTACGGTTCTGGAGGTCAGAAGTCCCAAATCAAGGTGTTGGCATGGTTGTGGTACTCCTGAAGGTGGGGGATAATCCTCCCTGGCCTCTTTCAGCTTCTGGCGGCTGCAGGTGTGCTTTGCCTTGGTATCAAACAACTCTGGTCTACCTCTGTCTACCCGTGGCCATGTCCTCGGTGTCTCAGCCACATCTACCTCTGCCTTTCTCTTCTGAGGAGGACCTCATCTCGAGATCCTTAACTTAATTACATCTGCAAATAGCCTTCTTCCAAATAAGGGCATATTCACAGACTCTGGGTGGACGTATCTTTTAGGGAGGCTCCACTCAACATACTACACTCCTGTCTTCCTTTCACATTTGACTTTCGTCTCTAGCAACAATTTGAGAAGGAGTGTGTATGGGAGGTAACTTGTGTGAAACTTTGCGTGTCTGAAATGTCTTTACTTATAAATATTACTAACAATTTGTCTCGGGATAGATTTCTAGGTTGGATATCATGTTTTTCAACATTCTGAAGACACTGAGTTCTTATCTAGCTTCAGGTTAGTCTAAAGGCATTTTAATGTCATATCCTTTTTATGTGATGTTTTTCTTTTCTCTCTAGAAGCTTGTAGATTCTTCTTTCTTCCTCAGTCAATTCGTTTTTTTATAAACATGTCAGTGATTTTCGTCTCTTCCACTAAGCATTTGGTGGGTCTTTCAATCTGGAAAATCATGTCCCTCAGTTCTGGGAAATGTTCCTGAATTATTTTATTGATGAGTTCCTCTTCTGCACTGGTCTCTTTCTGGAACTCCTAATATTTGGATGTTGAACTTCTAGTATTGTTTCAATTTTCTTGTGTATTGTTGCCTGTTTTATATATTTTGTCCTTTGTGCATTACGTTCTAGGAGGTCTTTATCTCACATCTACTTCTGGTATCATGTATTTTTAATATCCAAGGACTCTTTTATGTTTTACGAATGATCCCTCTTTTCAGCCTTATGTTCTTGTTCAATGGAGGCAATTCTTTCTCTTATCTCTCTGGAAATATTGATACTTGTTTTATTTATTTATTTTTTTCTCCACACTTTTCTCCCTGAATCAGATCTCTTTTGTTCAGGTTCTTTTATTTTGATTTTATATTACATACCAGTGACTTTCCTTAAATTGGGATCAATAGTAGAGAAAGTAACCAAGCTTACAACCATATGCCTTCTTATAATTTGATTATTCTTCCTTCATTCTGTTTAAAACTGAATTCTATTCCCCCAGCTTAGAAGTAATAATTATCAAGACTGTCCTGCTCAGTCTCCTCCTTCTTGGGGTTTGGTAGGTCTTCACCCCTGTCTTAGGCTCAGAACAGAGAGGCATCTGCTGTTGATTGGCCATAACTACTCCTGGTATTATTTTTTATTTTACTATAATCTCTTTCGCCTGAGAGGAGAGGCGGAACCTATAATGAACCCCAATACCTACTCCAGGGAGATCTCCATTACTCTTTTCCTTTTCCCATTCAGCATTCCTTGGTCAGCTTCTGCTTTTGTATAAGTTAGTGGAAACATCAATCTACTACTAGTCAGAATACATGGAAATTGGCCAAATTCTCTTATGAATAATCTTTGAGTTTGGAAGGCAAATGATTTAGCTTCTCTGGTCTCAGTTTCCTCATCTGTAAGATGTCAGGAGTGTACTAAACCAGAAGTTTCTGAGCTTGGCCAGGTACCAGTGATTCTATAGAGGTGCCTAAGCAGATCTCTGCCAAGAGCAGGGAAAATAGGGTGATTTCTCCCTCCAACCCCAGCAGGCCACTCTTACTTTTTGAGGGGTGATCAGGTTTTCCTGCCCTCCCCCCAGTTAATTAACTGGTTTTGGTGATGTCATCAGTTCTTTTTTTCTCTCAAGTCCCGTGATGTGACGTGACACTTCTATTATTCTGGCCCTTGAGACTTGTAGCATGAAGGTCCCACATGGCGACTACCGATCTGTCCCATTTATGAGCCCAGTAACAGTCTCTCTTATAACGTGACATGCTGTTTCTTCTGTAGTTCTGGAACTAAACTGTACGGTGCTGAGAAGTCTTGACAGTCAGCTTAAATTAATAAAGAAGTATGGTAACAGATAGGGAGTCCCACACTGAAGGCTTCGAAAAGGTTTTAATAGCTCCAACAGTGTGGAAATGCTTCTTAACTTTTTTAAAACCATGGAATTCCTCAGCAGGCAGTTGCTTATAGATTAATAATCACTTTACAGCACTGTGGGAGAGCAGTTATCCATCATTGCAAAATGGACTGTGCTGCCAGCGAGAATTTTAGGAAGTTTGAATGCAGAATGCACTGAGAATGCAGCGCTAAAAGAGTTATTTCTTCCATCCTATGAAATGTATTTTAGTCTAGCAGATAAATTGTATCATTAGACATTTTTATGCACTCTCTGGCTGTGTACTGGCACCAATAGCTTTTACCCACCCCCAATCCCCATTACAAAATTCTCTAAACAAATGACAACCCTTGTTGAGTATCAGAAGACTTGGGGAATAATGAAAAATAAGCCGAATCTCTTCTTTCTGAAACATTTTTACCCTCAAAGAGAAAAGAGTGCTTCATTGGTTCTTGCTAGTAAAGGAAAAGTAGATAATGATATAGAAATTTGGAAAACAACTGTACAGGTATTATGAGTGTTTCATTTGGTATAGTTTATTATAGCTCAATGAAAATTCCAGAATACATCAAGTTGTACCAGATAAGTAGACCTCAGAGGGCAGAAAACATTGTGTAAATGGCAGAATGGGAATGTAGTTAAACATGCAGAACAACCTTTTTCCAGACCAAAAATGATAATTCAACAATAAATATGATCTCTGAAATTAACCAAAAATAGGATTGATAATTTTTATTTGAAAACATATTTTACATTACAAAGTAACATAATTTTGTGATATAAAATACAAGCAGACAAAAAAGAAGAAAAAAACACACTAGTACTACTTTTCCATCCTTTCCCAGATAGGAATAATTTTACAACTTATTTTACAAGGTTGTAGATAATGGTTTACAGGGATGGTTCTCAAGCTTGAGTGGGCATCAGAGTCACCTGGAGGGCTTGTTAAATCACAAATGGGGGACACACCAGGGTTTCTGATTCAGGAGGCCTGTGTGGGGTCCTGTTTCTAATAAGCTCCAGCAGATGTCAAAACAGCTGGTCTGCGGATCAGTCATGTGAGTAGCAAGGATAGAGTTCAGGGTTACAGGTTCCTAAAGGTAGTCAGCTGGACCTCATGTCCTCATTACAGCCTCCCGATGATTCTACAACATAGAAAACAGTTGATTTATACCAGTTAATCGAATGGATTTATATTATTTACTACAACAGATTGTGTGATAGCAAAGAAACAAACAATCACTGAAGCTGCTTGTCTCCCTTTTAATCACCAAAGCTGGAAAATCTAGATATGCGACCATGGGAACCAGGAAAAGTACTCTAGGCCTAGAAAATGTTTCTCTGGCTCATTTTCTTTCATTACCATGTTTTGCTCATCAGAACGATAGAGTATGAACCACAAATCTGTGAGTCTTATATCTCTTAATTATTGACTAGAGGAAGGCTTTATAGCAAATGGCGGGTTTAAGCTTTAATAAATAATGGGGTTGATTCTGCCCAATGACAGATGTGTGTAATTCTCATTAAAGTCAGTGGCAGTTACACAAGAGCATCAAAGCAAAACGGTATCTTTTACAGAATATTCTGATTTGGTAAATTATTCACTGTCTCTCAGACAGTAGAGACATATGCTATTGTTCTCTGTGGGGAACAGGAAAAAACTCTTCTAGGCAGGATGTAGTTTCAGATTTTAAACTTGGAATGTGCAACTCAGAAACCACATAAAATGCTTTTACCCAGAAACCTTTAAATAGACAGAAGTTAATAACTGTCTTGAAGGTGCTTCCAGTATTGTGCTATGGACTAGGGGAGTTGGTGGGTAACTGGATGGATACCAGTGACTAAGGAATCTAAAGAGAACCCCATCATTGTACATGTAGATGCAGCTGGAAAGGCTAGTAGGTGTTAAATATTAAGCAGCAGGTTAGGAGACTGTTAAACTGCGCTCTGGTCCTTGTTTTATCATTGAGACGCTCTACTTCTAAGGTGATTCAGTTACCACATCTACAAAATGGAGAAAGTACCGTCTGCCCAGTCTGTCTTCCTGGGAGGCTCTGATCAACAATAATGGAAAACACGTTGAAATAATAACAAGCACTAAATTAATTAGAAGAATAAACATGAGAGGAAGCATTCAAATACCCACTCTAGTGGCCCTTAGACAATTACATAAACCTCCTCTCTCTGATTACCAGGCTAGTCAGCACATGAATCTCCTTTAAGATATTCAGTCTTTTGGGGCCTGAGAAGATCTTCTCTAATATCACATATTTAATCAAAGATAATGGCAAAGTTTTGATTGCATGTGTGTATGACCAACTGTCCCCATCTCAACCAAACGTTTCTTTAATTCTTGATCAGCAGTATATCTTCCTAGGTTTCAGAATAAAAAGGGGGGTGCTCTAAAAGGAAAGAAACAAAGAGACAGTTTTGTTTCTTCTTTGTTGGTTTGTTCCACCACCATTCTCACTTTTCTCAGAATTATTCCTCGTTTCTTGAGACTCTCCTTTAGTTAACTACATGCTGCTTCATCCATACTTTGTAACAAAAAATTTTACTAGAAATTGCCGATTAAATATAATTTAAAAGTAAATCTCAAACTTCCATGAAGCAGTGGTAATTGAGAAAGTGGAAACAAAGTCAGTTGTTTTTTTCTAATCCAGTATTAACATGCTTTTGTAAACCATTAGAATACTGTCTGATGAGGAACACATGATGGGGAAATAGGTAGGAGAATATGCAGTGCGTTCAACACTGGCATTGGTACAGGATAACCTGTAGGGAGAAATGAGAGAGGAAAGTGCATAAGTGAAGCTAGATTTGACTGCTGCCTCATTATTTCTGTAGAAATCTTCATGTGGAATATCACTGAACTGACACGGACTGCTGTTTAATCTGTGGCATCCTCCAAGCTTATTCTGAAATGCTGTGAAAGTCTTACCCATATAGACACGAGATCTGATTATTTGAATGCAAAGTTTCAAGTTCCAGAGAAACCACCTGCCACATACTGCTGTTTTTAGGTGGGAGGCATGTATAAGACTGCTTTTTCAAAGCAGGAGACTTGGGGTCAAAGAAGGTCATTGTGCTCTTGGCATGTCCCAAACGTGGAAAGTATATCTACTGGATGTGTGGTATTAGAGATTTGGTTCATTTTTTTTTAAACATCTTTATTGGAGTATAACTGCTATACAATGGTGTGTTAGTTTCTGCTTTACAAAAAAATGAATCAGTTATATATATACATATGTTCCCATATCTCTTCCCTCTTGCGTCTCCCTCCCTCCCACCCTCCCTATCCCACCCCTCCAAGTGGTCACAAAGCACCGAGCTGATCTCCCTGTGCTGTGCGGCTGCTTCCCACTAGCTATCTACCTTACGTTTGGTAGTGTATATATGTCCATGCCTCTCTCTCGCTTTGTCACAGCTTACCCTTCCCCCTCCCCATATCCTCAAGTCCATTCTCTAGTAGGTCTGTGTCTTTATTCCTGTCTTACCCCAAGGTTCTTCATGACATTTTTTTTTCTTAAATTCCATATATATGTGTTAGCATACGGTATTTATCTCTCTCTTTCTGACTTACTTCACTCTGTATGACAGACTCTGGGTCTATCCACCTCATTACAAATAGCTCAATTTTGTTTCTTTTTATGGCTGAGTAACATTCCATTGTATATATGTGCCACATCTTCTTTATCCATTCATCTGATGATGGACTCTTAGGTTGTTTCCATCTCCGGGCTATTGTAAATACAGCTGCAATGAACATTTTGGTACATGACTCTTTTTGGATTATGGTTTTCTCAGGGTATATGCCCAGTAGTGGGATTGCTGGGTCATATGGTAGTTCTATTTGTAGTTTCTTAAGGAACCTCCATACTGTTCTCCACAGTGGCTCTATCAATTTACATTCCCACCAACAGTGCAAGAGCGTTCCCTTTTCTCCACACCCTCTCCAGCATTTATTGTTTCTAGATTTTTTGATGATGGCCATTCTGACTGGTGTGAGATGATATCTCATTGTAGTTTTGATTTGTATTTCTCTAATGATTAGTGATGTTGAGCATTCTTTCATGTGTTTGTTGGCAGTCTGTATATCTTCTTTGGAGAAATGTCTGTTTAGGTCTTCTGCCCATTTTTGGATTGGGTTGGGGTTTTTTTGTTATTAAGCTGCATGAGCTGCTTATAAATTTTGGAGATTAATCCTTTGTCAGTTGCTTCATTTACAAATATTTTCTCCCATTCTGAGGGTTGTCTTTTGGTCTTATTTATGGTTTCCTTTGCTGTGCAAAAGCTTTGAAGTTTCATTAGGTCCCATTTGCTTATTTTTGTTTTTATTTCCATTTCTCTAGGAAGTGGGTCAAAAAGGATCTTGCTGTGATTTATGTCATAGAGTGTCCTGCCTATGTTTTCCTCTAAGAGTTTGATAGTTTCTGGCCTTACATTTAGGTCTTTAATCCATTTTGAGCTTATTTTTGTGTATGGTGTTAGGGAGTGATCTAATCTCATACTTTTACATGTAGCTGTCCAGGTTTCCCAGCACCACTTATTGAAGAGGCTGTCCTTTCTCCACTGTACATTCCTGCCTCCTTTATCAAAGATAAGGTGACCATATGTGTGTGGGTTTATCTCTGGGCTTTCTGTCCTGTTCCATTGATCTATATTTCTGTTTTTGTGCCAGTACCATACTGTCTTGATTACTGTACCTTTGTAGTATAGTCTGAAGTCAGGGGGCCTGATTCCTCCAGCTCCGTTTTTCGTTCTCAAGATTGCTTTGGCTATTCAGGGTCTTTTGTGTTTCCATACAAATCGAGAAATTTTTTGTTCTAGTTCTCTGAAAAATGCCAGTGGTAGTTTGATAGGGATTGCATGGAATCTGTAGATTGCTTTGGGTAGTAGAGTCATTTTCACAATGTTGATTCTTCCAATCCAAGAACATGGTATATCTCTCCATCTATTTGTATCCTCTTTAATTTCTTTCATCAGTGTCTTATAATTTTCTGCATACAGGTCTTTTGTCTCCTTAGGTAGGTTTATTCCTAGATATTTTATTCTTTTTGTTGCAGTGGTAAATGGGACTGTTTTCTTGATTTCACTTTCAGATTTTTCATCATTAGTGTATAGGATTGCCAGAGATTTCTGCGCATTAATTTTGTATCCTGCTACTTTACCAAATTCATTGATTAGCTCTAGTAGTTTTCTGGTAGCATCTTCAGGATTCTCTATGTATAGTATCATGTCATCTGCAAACAGTGACAGCTTTACTTCTTCTTTTCCGATTTGGCTTCCTTTTATTTCCTTTTCGTCTCTGATTGCTGTGGCTAAAACTTCCAAAACTATGTTGAATAAAAGTGGTGAGAGTGGGCAACCTTGTCTTGTTCCTGATCTTAGTGGAAATGCTTTCAGTTTTTCACCATTGAGGACGATGTTGGCTCTGGGTTTGTCATATATGGCCTTTATTATGTTGAGGAAAGTTCCTTCTATGCCTGCTTTCTGCAGGGTTTTTATCATAAATGGGGGTTGAATTTTGTTGAGAGCTTTCTCTGCATCTATTGAGATGATCATATGGTTTTTCTCCTTCAATTTGTTAATATTGTGTGTCACGTTGATTGATTTGCATATATTGAAGAATCCTTGATTCCTGGAATAAACCCCACTTGATCATGGTGTATGATCCTTTTAATGTGCTGTTGGATTCTGTTTGCTAGTATTTTGTTGAGGATTTTTGCATCTATGCTCATCAGTGATCTTGCCCTGTAGTTTTCTTTCTTTGTGACATCCTTGTCTGGTTTTGGTATCAGGGTGATGGTGGCCTTGTAGAATGAGTTTGGGAGTGTTCCTCCTTCTGCTATATTTTGGAAGAGTTTGAGAAGGATAGGTGTTAGCTCTTCTCTAAATGTTTGATAGAATTCGCCTGTGAAGCCATCTTGTCCTGGGCTTTTGTTTGTTGGAAGATTTTTAATCACAGTTTCAATTTCAGTGCTTGTGATTGATTGGTCTGTTCATATTTTCTATTTCTTCCTGGTTCAGTCCCAGAAGGTTGTGCATTTCTAAGAATTTGTCCATTTCTTCCAGGTTGTCCATTTTATTGGCATATAGTTGCTTGTAGTAATCTCTCATGATCTTTTGTATTTCTGCAGTGTCAGTTGTTACTTCTCCTTTTTCATTTCTAATTCTGTTGATTTCAGTCTTCTCCCTTTTTTTCTTCATGAGTCTGGCTAATGGTTTATCAATTTTGTTTATCCTTTCAAAGAATCAGCTTTTAGTTTTATTAATCTTTGCTATCGTTTCCTTCATTTCTTTTTCATTTATTTCTGCTCTGATTTTTATGATTTCTTTCCTTCTGCTAACTTTGGGGTTTTTTTGTTCTTCTTTCTCTAATTGCTTTAGGTGCAAGGTTAGGTTGTTTATTCAAGATGTTTCCTGTTTCTTAAGGTAGGATTGTATTGCTATAAACTTCCCTCTTAGAACTGCTTTTGCTGCATCCCATAGATTTTGAGTCGTCGTGTCTCCATTGTCATTTGTTTCTAGGTATGTTTTGATTTCCTCTTTGATTTCTTCAGTGATCACTTTGTTATTAAGTAGTGTATTGTTTAGCCTCCATGTGTTTGTATTTTTTACAGATCTTTTCCTGTAATTGATATCTAGTCTCATAGCGTTGTGGTCAGAAAAGATACTTGATACAATTTCAATTTTCTTAAATTTACCAAGACTTGATTTGTGACCCAAGATATGATCTATCCTGGAGAATGTTCCATGAGCACTTGAGAAAAATGTGTATTCTGTTGTTTTTGGATGGAATGTCCTATAAATATCAATTAAGTCCATCTTGTTTAATGTATCATTTAAAGCTTGTGTTTCCTTATTTATTTTCATTTTGGATGATGTGTCCATGGGTGAAAGTGGGGTGTTAAAGTCCCCTACTATGAATGTGTTACTGTCGATTTCCCCTTTTATGGCTGTTAGTATTTGCCTTATGTATTGAGGTGCTCCTATGTTGGGTGCATAAATATTTACAATTGTTATATCTTCTTCTTGGATCAATCCCTTGATCATTAAGTAGTGTCCTTCTTTGTCTCTTGTAATAGTCTTTATTTTAAAGTCTATTTTGTCTGATATGAGAATTGCTACTGCAGCTTTCTTTTAGTTTCCATTTGCATGAAATACCTTTTTCCATCCTCTTACTTTCAGTCTGTATGTGTCTCTAGGTCTGAAGTGGGTCTCTTGTAGACAGCAAATATATGGGTCTTGTTTTTGTATCCATTCAACCAATCTGTGTCTTTTGGTGGGAGCATTTAGTCCATTTACATTTAAGGTAATTATCGATATGTATGTTCCTATTCCCATTTTCTTAACTGTTTTGGGTTTGTTATTGTAGGTCTTTTCCTTGTGTTTGTTTCTTGCCTTGAGAAGCTACTTTAGCAGTTGTTGTAGAGCTGGTTTGGTGGTGAACTCTCTCAGCTTTTGCTTGTCTGTAAAGGTTTTAATTTCTCCATCAAATCTGAATGAGATCCTTGCTGGGTAGAGTAATCTTGATTGCAGGTTTTTCTCCTTCATCACTTTAAATATGTCCTGCCAGTCCCTTCTGCCTTGCAGAGTTTCTGCTGAAAGATTAGCCATTAACATTATGGGGATTCCCTTGTGTGTTATTTGTTGTTTTTCCCTTGCTGCTTTTAATATTTTTTCTTTGTATTTAATTTTTGACAGTTTGATTAATATGTGTCTTGGCGTATTTCTCCTTGGATTTATGCTGTATGGGGCTCTCTGTGCTTCCTGGACTTGATTAACTATTTCCTTTCCCATATTATGGAAGTTTACAACTATAATCTCTTCAAATATTTTCTCAGTCCCTTTCTTTTTCTCTTCTTCTTCTGGAACCCCTATAATTCGAATGTTGGTGTGTTTAATGTTGTCCCAGAGGTCTCTGAGACTTTCCTCAGTTCTTTTCATTCTTTTTTCTTTATTCTGCTCTGCAGTAGTTATTTTCACTATTTTATCTTCCAGGTCACTTATCTGTTCTTCTGCCTCAGTTATTCTGCTATTGATCCAATCTAGAGTATTTTTAATTTCTTTTATTGTGTTGTTCATCATTGTTTGTTTCATCTTTAGTTCTTCTAGGTCCTTGTTAACTGCTTCTTGCATTTTGTCTATTCTATTTCCAAGATTTTGGATCATCTTTACTATCATTATTCTGAATTCTTTTTCAGGTAGACTGCCTATTTCCTCTTCATTTGTTAGGTCTGGTGGGTTTTTACCTTGCTCCTTCATCTGCTGTGTGTTTTTCTGCCTTCTTATTTTGCTTATCTTACTGTGTTTGGGGTCTCCTTTTTGCAGGCTACAGGTTCGTAGTTCCCGTTGTTTTTGGTGTCTGTCCTCAGTGACTCAGTTTGGTTCAGTGGGTTTTGTAGGCTTCCTGGTGGAGAGGACTAGTGCCTGTGTTCTGGTGGATGAGGCTGGATCTTGTCTTTCTGGTGGGCAGGTCCACGTCTGGTGGTGTGTTTTGGGGTGTCTGTGGACTTACTATGATTTTAGGCAGCCTCTCTGCTAATGGGTGGGGTTGTGTTCCTGTCTTGCTAATTGTTTGGCATAGGATGTCCAGCACTGTAGCTTTCTGGTCGTTGAGTGAAGCTGGCTGCTGGTGTTGAGATGGAGATCTCTGGGAGATTTTCGCCGTTTGATATTATGTGGAGCTCGGAGGTCTCTTGTGGACCAGTGTCCTGAAGTTGGCTCTCCCACCTCAGAGGCACAGCACTGACTCCTGGCTGGAGCACCAAGAGCCTTTCATCCACACGGCTCAGAATAAAAGGGAGAAAAAGTAGAAAGAAAGAATTAGTAGAAGTAGAAAGAAAGAAAGAAAGAATGGAGGGAGGGAGGGAGGGAGGGAGGAAGGAAGGAGGGAAGGAAGGAATAAAAGAAAGAAGATAAAGTAAAATAAAATAAAGTAAGACAAAATATAATAAAGTTATTAAAATAAAATCTAATTATTAAGAGAAAAAAAATGGATGGATAGAACCCTAGGACAAATGGTGGAAGCAAAGCTATACAGACAAAAATCTCACACAGAAGCATACACATACACACTCACAAAAAGAGGAAAAGGGGAAGAAATCATAAATATTGCTCTCAAAGTCCACCTCCTTAATTTGGGATGATTCGTTGTCTATTCATGTATTCCACCGATGCAGGTACAACACGTCGATTGTGGAGCTTTAATCCGCTGCTCCTGAGGCTGCTGGCAGAGATTTCCCTTTCTCTTCTTTGTTCTCACAGCTCCCAGGGGCTCAGCTTTGGATTTGGCCCCGCCTCTGCGTGTAGGTCGCAGGCGTCTGTTCTTCGCTCAGACAGGACGGGTTTAAAGGAGCCGCTGATTCGGGGGCTCTGGCTCACTCAGGCCGGGGAGGAAGGAGGGGCACGGAGTGCGGGGCGGGCCTGCGGCGGCAGAGGACTGCATGACATTGCACCAGCCTGAGGCGCGCCATGCGTTCTCCCAGGGGACTTGTCCCTGGATCCCGGGACCCTGGCAGTGGCGGGCTGCACAGGCTCCCTGGAAGGGGGTGTGGATAGTGACCTGTGGTCGCACACAGGCTTCTGGGTGGCGGCAGCAGCAGCCTTAGCGTCTCATGCCCGTCTCTGGGTTTGTGCTTTCAACTGCGGCTCGCGCCCGTCTCTGGAGCTCCTTTAAGCAGCACTCTTAATCCCCTCTCCTCGCGCACCAGGAAACAAAGAGGGAAGAAAAAGTCTCCTGCCTCTTCGGCAGCTCCAGACTTTTCCCCAGGCTCCCTCCTGGCTAGCTGTGGTGCACTAACCCCCTGCAGGCTGTGTTCACGCCGCCAACCCCAGTCCTCCCCCCGGGGCTCCGACCGAAGCCCGAGCCTCAACTCCCAGCCCCACCTGCCCCGGCGGGTGAGCAGACTAGCCTCTGGGACTGGTTAGTGCCGGTCGGCACGGATCCTCTGTGCGGGAATCTTCTCGCTTTGCCCTCCGCACCCCTGTTGCTGTGCTCACCTCCGTGGCTCCGAAGCTCCCCCCCCTCCACCACCCGCAGTCTCCGCCCGCCAAGGGGTTTCCTAGTGTGTGGAAACCTTTCCTCCTTCACAGCTCCCTCCCACTGGTGCAGGTCCTGTCCGTATTCTTTTGTCTCTGTTTATTCTTTTTTCCTTTTGCCCTACCCAGGTACGTGGGGAGTTTCTTGCCTTTTGGGAGATCTGAGGTCTTCTGCCAGCGTTCAGTAGGTGTTCTGTAGGAGTTGTTCCATGTGTAGATGTATTTCTGGTGTATCTGTGGGGAGGGAAGTGATCTCCGCGTCTTACTGTTACGCCATCTTCCCGGAAGCCCGATTTGGTTTATTTTAGAGCAAACATGGAACAGAGGAATTTGTGGCATAACTGCAAAAAGCCACTGCCTCCTTCTTCCTCATTCTAGTCCTTATCCTCCTCCTCCTCCACCTGTCTTTCTTTCTTCCTCCTCTCCTCCCCTCCCCCTCCCCTCCCTTTTACTCCTCCCCTTCCCCTCCCCTCCCCTCCCCTCCCCTTTACTCCTCCCCCTTCCTTCCCTTTCCCCTCCTCCTCCTCTCCTCCCCTCCCCTCGCCCTCTCCCTCCCTTTCCCTCCCCCTCCTCCCCCTCCCCCCTCCTCCTCCTCCTCCCCTCCCCTTCCCTTTACTCCTCCCCCTCCTCTTCCCTTCTTCTTCCTCCTCCTCTTCCTCTCCTCCTCTCCCCCTTTCCCTCTCTCTTCCTCTTCATCCATCTCTTCCTCCTCCTCTTATTCCTCCTCTTCTTCTTCCTTTTTTTTTTTTTAGAGCTATAGACCTTGTGGTATCATGATTTAATTTCCCTGATAGACACACTGACACCCCCCATGCCTGGGCCTGCTAACCTTGTTACAGTGTTTCTCAATTATTAATGTACCCATGTACTCATGACTCCCTGCTCTCTCTGATTCAGTAAGTCTGAGATAGAGATTTTTCAATCCAGCAGGCTCCCAGATGATGCTGGTGTGCTTGTCCAGGGAAGGCTCTATGACTTTAGGAAAAATGTGGAATTTAGATCCCTACTAACTTTTTGGCTAAATCTGGAAAGCTCAACAGGATTTAAATGGGAAGATTCATATTCTGATCTGATACCATTTTTCTACAATTATTCTTACGCATTATGTAGCCTTTGCATAATTAAGTAAGGTTTTGATAGTAAATGTATAGGACAGAGAGATCGATGAAGACAAAATAAGACAAAACACATGAAGGAAGAAAGAAATAAATATTATATGGTGAGACCTCAAAAATGTGAGAGTAAATCTTTCAGTTGAATTAGAAGAATTGATTCTCAATAGCCTATATCTTGGAGAAGGGATGCAGTAATTCCTGGCCTTGATTCTGCTCACTGCTGGCAGGAGATCTTTGCCTTTTTTTTAGCTGTTATATTCACAACAGATATTTTTGTTAATAGGTCCCACATTGCTTCAAGTGTAAAGAATGCTGTCCCCCTCTCCAAGTAAAGATCAGGTTTACTGTCACCCTACTAGACGGACACACATAAGATAGAAGCTTCACCCTGGAGTGAAATCCCTTTCATCTTAATTTCTTGGGTTGACAAGTCTGAGACCCGACACTGCTTATCATCCTTGTGTGACCTTGTCTGAGCCCATTCTCTCTAACTTTATATGCTGCTTTATAGTCAGTGTGAAGCATGAATGTTCTCTTTTTACAAACATTTATTATGAGCACCATAAACATTTTGACACAATCTTCTTCTTTTGTAAGTTTTCTGTGAATATAATGAAAGCAGATATAAATCAAAATGACGGCAGTCCTTCTACAGTTTCTTGAAGTTCTCAGGAGTGCTGCTGGGCTCTTTAATTGCTTACTAATGTAAAAATAACATTGTTCGTAAAGCATAAATCATGACAATTTTGCCCCACTGGAGGCTAAAAGCAGCCCAAGATGTGGTCATTAAGATATACTAATAGATCTGGCAGTTTCTGTAATAGGATCTTTTGACAAGGTAGAAAAAGTGGCACGCTACAGTGAAGCAACAAAGAAAATATGAAGTCTTCTTCATGCAGAAGTGATCACCTGCTCACAGAACAGTAGCCAGTCAGCGTAACAGACTGGTTTTTTTCCCCTTTTTTTTTTTTGTTCTTTCCCTACTCACATGGTAGCTTATGAATACAACTTTGGGTTGAGAGAACCAGAAGGGTCTTTAGTTTGCCACTTAATGCCTTTGATTTAATGGCTAGAAAAACAAGACTGAGATAGCTAAAATAGCTGGCCTTAGCTAGTTGGGAGCAGAGCTGGGGCTGGAAACCGGGTACCTGCTTCCAGGTAAAGGGCTCTTTACATTCAGTTAGCCTAGTTATTCATTGAAGATTCTCAAAAATTTTTAGATCATGAGCATTCTTATATCTCCCTCCCTTTTCTGTGATGTCTGGCTTATCTATTTTTAAGACTTATCAGAGTTGGGTATCACTGATAATATTTGGTTGGCATAGCAAGAAAATATTTGACTTTGGGTACTGAGGACAAAAAGGACACCACGTTCCCTTTTGAGGGACAGAGAAAAGATTATGTCCCTAGGCCAATACTCATGCTTCCTCATGGCTTCTAAAGTGAAAAGAGAGCTCTGTGTTAAAATGTGGAGTTGTGCCTTTCAGACCTGATGTTTAGGAGCTGTATGCAGAAAAAAAATCAATTTCCCCTTTGATGCAGAGTTAAATTCAATTAGTATTAATTAGAATTATATACTCACAGGAGGGGGCCATACCGCAGAGGGAAGCAACTTCAGTTCTACTTAACATGTCTCCAGTCTTACACCGAGTCTTTCATCAAAGGTTCTCAGAATGTTTTCAGGCTATGAATTTTCCTTTCTTATTTTACTAATTTCTTTTCCCCTTTTATTTTTATCCCACCTTATTTATTCATTATCTGGAGCACCTGCTACATAGATTAATGCTCTATGCTAGGTAATAAGGATAGAAGATGTTCATGACCTATATTTTATCTTCCCAATGGAATTTATAGTCTGGTGGAGGAGAAATACAGAAGTCAAATATGTAAACAAATGCATATATAATTGCAAATTGTGCTGTAGTCCATGGAAGGACATGCAGGTGCTGAAAGGAAACAGGCTTAGGTATGTTACAGGGTGATCTGGGGGTAATATGTAAGCTAGGGAAAGAATACTTCAGATAAAGAGAAGAATACGTGAAAAGGGGTTGAGTTGAAGGCAGGGTCAGCCTGTTTTGGGGAAAGAAAGAACGTAAATAGTGAAACTGGAGCACAGAAGGCGAGGGACCCAGAGGCACAGGATGAGGTGAAAAATTGGGCTGGGAGCAGACCACATAGACCTGGGCGAGGAGTTTGAATTTTTGTTTAGACTAAATGGAAAGGTAGTTGTTCAAGGATATTAAGCAGAGCAAGTGTTGTGATCATTTTAAATTTAAATAGATTTCTCCTCTGCAGTATTGGTTATGTGAATCTGTGTATGTGATCAAATGGCCTACCACTCTACACACTCATCATGCCATTGTTAATTTCCTGGTTTTGATATTTACTGTAGGTATGCAAGACATAACCAGTGGGGGAAATTGGGTGAAGGATACACAGGGATCTCTCTATATTATTTTTGCAGTTTCCTGTAAGTCCGCAATTATTTCAAAATTAAAAGTTTTAGAAATTGTTCTCCAGATACTTGTAGAGAATGAATAAAAGTGGCATGAGCTCAACCAGAGACCAGTGCGGAGCCCATTTCAACAGTGCTGGTAGGAGAGGTAGAACATTTGATATGGGGAACAGGAGAAAGGGAAACTCAAGAATGCTCAGGATTTTTGTTTCAGCAGCTGTGTTTAAATCACTGATGTGTATTCATGGGGATGGCTGGGGAAGAATAGGTTAGCGGAGGCTGGGATGTTGGGGGTGTGTATGAGACGTTTAAATGACCATACTTATCTGGAGCTCAGAGCAGCAGTCTGGAAGGTGACGTAAATTTGACAGTAGACAGTATATGTTGAAAGAAGAAAGCAGTGTGCCTCAGACCATGCCCTGGGGAAACCCAGTGATCAGAAGTCAAGAGAAGAAGCAGCAGCCAGTGACATAGGGTGAAAACCAGGAGAGAATAGTGGTATTTAAACTAAAGGAGGAAATTATTTTACAAATGAAGGAGTGAAAGGTTGAGTGGGAACTTAGTGTTCATTAGATTTGGCAGTACACCATCTTGATTATTTTGACCAGAGAAGTTTGGGGTGATAGAGTTGGTGAACATTATGAGAAGATATTAAGTAGACAACTCTTGAGAGGGGAATAGAGAAATGTATCCACAGCAAGGGGTAGATGTAGAATCAAAATAGTTGTTTTCTGAAAATCAGACCATTTATAAATATTGATGGGAAAGATCAAAGAGGGAGCGAGAGACTGATGATGCAGGAGAGAGGAGGAAAATCACTCAAGGTCTTTGGGAGAAGATGGATCCAGGGTGTAGGTATCTCTCTGTATGTGAGAGCGATCACAGAAGCAGGGGTAGCAGGAAGGGAGAAGAGATAGGCCTCTGCAGGTAGATTTGAGTTTTGTTTGTGAAAAGGTGGAGACATTCAAGGCACATGATTTCTTGTTTCTCACTGAAGTGTGAGAGGAGCTATGAGAGCGACAGGAAGGTGGATATGGGGAAATTTTAATGGGGGGAAAATGGATGTAATACATTCATTACATCATTAGTCATGATATTACAACATCATGACTGAGAAACCGAGGCTGCCACAACAGAGTTAGTGTTGCCAGACAGCGTGTGATTTTCTCCAGACATGTTCAGCTCCTCAGGTGAGATACATGAAAGGCACCTGGTAGAGTGCACACACCCAGGATTGGGCATGTGCCAGACACGCGCTTCTGTAAAAGGATAGCGGAGGCAGCAGGCAATGGCATTTGCCAGGTCATCGCTATGTTACCCAGTCAGTCGTGGCCATGACCACAGACTGCCAGGCCACAAAGTGGGTGGGCATGTTGAAAAAGAGGTTGGGGAGATAGATTCATGTGCTGATCGCATCATGGCGATTCTAGATCGTGCAGAGGAAAGGTCTGAAAGGGAGAGAAGGAAGGAGGGGGAGGTAGATAAATGTATCACATGAAAAGATAAACTAAGCCATAAGGAACAACCAAGGAAGTTTGATGGCTGGCAATGAAGTTTATAAAAACAATCCTCCTGCAGGGTTTGTTGATCGTGATATTTGATGGTTTCAGTACTCTGATTTTCCTTTGAGCTCATGTAAATGTAAGATGCTAGCCTTGAAATTAGGGAGGAACAGTCGTTCTGAAATTGCCCTCACACCCTGGAAAGCTTACCCACCCTCCTCTAAGAAACCATCTGGATCTTTGTGTATCTCAGTCTTTTATTTATTTTTTCCAGTAGAGAGCAGTAATACACAAAACATAAGAAAAATTTAAACCCATAAGGAAACAAGAAATTGACTTTTCTTTTCTGGAATGGGTATATATTCCTGAAATTGCTTCAAAAAGAAATTTGGGAATTCTGGTATCATTATGGTCTTACCAGTGACTTTGGTGATAGTTGCATGGTATATCTTTTTCTATTCCTAAAATTTATAGATTTATGTGTCTTTAATGTTTAACTAGTCTCATAATCTTAATTGTTTAGTGTGGGAATATTTAGTTCACTGGAACTTGATTATTGACATACTCAGGTTTATATCTATCATCCTTTTTTTATTGGTCTTAGTGATTTCAGTATTCCTTTCTCTCATGCCTTTGTAAAATTAATCATTTTATAACTATTCCATTTTTTCACTTTAGTAACTTGTTATATATTCATTTACTGTTTTGTTTAGTGGATAACCTAGAGATATTAACATGTGCCTTTGACTTATTACAATCAAATTCAAATTATTCCCGTCACTTATAGTAGCATCTTTGAATAATTTAACTGCATTTACCTCTTCCTGTCCTCTGATTTTTGTTATGAGTTGTAATTCTAAATATATTTTAAAGATCACAAGACATTATTCCCATTAAAATATAGTTACCCACATATTTACCCTTTCTGTTTTCATCTGGCATTTCCTTGTTTCTTTCTGGTTAAATAACTCCCTTTAGAATTTTCTTTGGTACAGGTTAACTAGAGATAAACTCAGTTTTTGTTTGTCTGAAAATGTTTTTATTTGTCTTTATTTTTGAAGGATATTTTTGGAGGGTGTAGAATTCTAGGTTAGCAGTTATTTTCTTTGACTTCCATCATTTCTGTTGAGAAGTCAATTTTAAGTTTATTATTTCTCCTTTCAGAGAAACGCCTGTTTTCTCTGTTTTTAATGTTTTTCTTGGTTTTGGCTTATGGCAGTTTGATTATGATGTGGCTAATTATGATGTGTGCTCTGTGTGTGTGTGTGTTGGTGGCATCTTGCTTGAAGTTCATTGAGATTCTTCAATCTGAGAGTTAATGTCCTTAATCAGATTAGAAATTCCTTATTCATTATGTCTTCAAATACTGCTTGAGCCTCATTTTCTCTCCCTCAATAGTATTCCAATTAGTTTCATGTTAGATATATATATATATATATAGTGTCTACCATCTTTTATTCACTTTTCCATATTTTCATTTAAAAATAAATTGCTGAAGTTTTCCATGAACTTTCTCCATTTTACCAAGGTTATTTTATGTAGTGTCTAATTGGTTGATAAACTCATCTATTAAGTTCTTAATATTAGTTATTACGTTTTATAGTTCCAGGATTTTCATTGCATTCTTTTAATAAATTCCAATTCTCTAATGAAAGTATTCATTCTCTGCATCTTTCTCTAACTTGTTCTTTATTTTCTTGAACTTCTAATTAAAATTCCTGGCTCACTGTGGGTCTATTTCTATTGTCCTTTTTGACATTAGTTATATTGTCCTGTATCTTGTCATGTCTAGTAATTTTTGATTGAATGCTAAATACTGTATATAAAATATTTCATTTATTCAGCTTCTGTTATCTTGCTGCCCCAGAGATTCACTCTTTTCTCTGCTAGGCAGATAGAGTGGGGGCTGATCAATTTAACCTAGTAAGGGACTGAGCTGAGTTAAGTCCTGTTGGCAGTTTCTCCCATTCATCTTTGTTCTTTGGATATAGTCCTCCAGCGCTTTTAACAAGGAGCCTGGTGTGATCACTTGGGTCACTCCCTGATGGATGGATCTCACATTATAATCATTGTCTTCTTAGCAAGCAAGGACTGACAGAAAAATTCATTTTGCTCCTTAGTGGCTTCGTAATTAGCTTTTTATTCTCCTCAAGGGCTTCAAAATCTGGCATATGTATTGAGAAAACTGACGTTGTTCACATTTTCTTTTCCTCTTCTTAGTAGAAACCTGAATGTTCAAGTCTCCATTTTTGTCTCTGCAAGACCACAAAAAAAGTTCTACTGGTTTCTCTGTCGCCACCTGTATAGGTCTCTGCCCAGGCAAAGCTTGGATTCTTAGGTTCTTTCCAGACACCAAGAATTGACAAATGCCCCTTGGAAAAAGCTTCTATATGACATCAACTCGCTTTTATGAAAGTTCTCCTTTTTCTGAAATCTTGACCCCTTTAGTTTGCATCACTTCAGCAAAAATCTAAAACCTTTAAACAGATTAAAAAAGAAAAAGAAAAAAAAAACATGTTTTCCATCCTGTCTTTGTAGGAACTGTAGTTTGCCACAGGCTATTCCATTTTACCTAGAGAGGCAGGCATTTCAAAACAATGTCATTTAACAAAATAAATCATCCCAAGAGATTTTTCCCTTCAACTGAATGGGCTTGAGAAATTTTAAAGGCTTTGAATGCTAAGTTTCTTAGCAATCTGGAGTTTTGTGATGCATTTTTCTAGACAATATTGCTAGCCGCTAAGAACAGTGGATTTGGTGTCAGGGAATTCCAACCCTAGCTGAGCGGCTTACTATCTGTGCAACCTTGGCCAAAGTACTAGATATTTCTGCATCTCACTTTCACTTTCTGTAAAATGGGGAGAAAGAAAGCTGCCTCTTATGTTTGTAAGTAGTATTAAAGGAGAATGTATTTATTGATTAGTTACTTTTATTATGCTAAATGCCATATATTATATATTGATATATATATATAATTTTATTTTAATATGCTATGTACCATAGTGCATACTAAGGATTCAGTAAAGGGTAGCAATATTGTTATTCATCTTGATTGTAACCCAACCTCTATTTTGGCTTCTGGTGAAATCACTGATTACCCTTGATCTTATTCCCCATTATTTACCCTTTTAACTACAGAATATGGATAATGTAAGTATAGTCCAAAAATGATTGTTTAACTTAAGACATTAATATAGTTTGTGCTGAATTTAGCAATCAAAAGTGTGTAAATCAACAAACCCCACAAATATGTAAAGGCTAATCATTTATGACTTTGATACTCAGAACAATGTAGAAACATACAATAAATTTTTCCACATATTTTCCGAAATAGCATAGCTAGTTTTATGTGTGGGCTGAATAGGCACTTTATGTGAAAATATCACAAAGTTATTAGGGCTCGATCCTTAAAATGACAGGTTTTACTTTCTGGTTCTAATGACATCTTGGGCTCCTGCCTGAGGAATTTATGCCTAGGAACTTGCACATGTGTGGTTCACAGGTTGGGGCTTCTGTAGCTTAGGTCTCAGCACCTCCTGGGGTGGTATTTGCACTTCATTTCCCTGGCCCTGTATATCTGATTTGATGACATCTGTTCAGGAGACGGTGAAGGGAAGACCTGCATATGAAATCTCAGTGAATATAGGCTGCATTTCAGTCAGCTGAGGCTGCTGTTACTTTACCATTTATTTTGTGGCCTTTGGGGCTCTGACAGGCAATACCCAATCTGTTTCTCATCAATTTAAATCTCAATATTTACTTTTAGATGTTTTACTCTAAAAGCTTGAAAAAAAAGAGGGTTATAGCTTGTTCATGTCATAAAGAATTGGCCTCTTGTACATCTCCACAAAAGAGATTTACGTATAACATATAAAGGAAACAACAGCCATTTTACATATAATGAAAAAAAATTATCAAGAGGAACAATATAAAAATGAAAAAAAAAGAAAGAATCAACGAACTTTAACACAAGCTACAAAAGCTCAGTTTTGACCTATTTTTCTTGTAATAGTGGCTTTCAGTTGCCAACAGACAAAGCAGAGGTTCCCTTTCTGTTTTTGTCCTACTCAGCCCCTGTTAAGGGCTGATTTTTAAATTTTAGGATGAATCCCAAGATAATCTGTGAGTGGTAGAGGCTGATTACCCAGTCATCCAGATCATTAAGAAAGATGTTCCTCTAAAGGAAAACCAGGATCTTAGGTAAAATGGATGTTGACCTTCCTGATCAAGTGATGGTCCATTTACAGTGGGACCAACATCACCTGGAGCTTGTGAGAAATGAAGACCCTCAAGCCCCATCCCATATACACTGACTTGTAATTCACAGTTTGACAAGGTCCCCAGGCAGATATGCACAGTAAAGTTAAAGCACCAGTCTAGACCAAGGGCTGACAAGTTTTTCCCATAAAGGGCCAGATAGTAAATATTTTAGTTTTTCAGGCCAGTCTCTGTCACAATTACTCAACTCTGTTGTCACAGCATGAAAGAAGCCACAGACAGAGCATGAAAGAATGGGTATGGTTGTGCCCCAATCAAACTTTATTTATGGACATTGAAATTTGACTTTCATGTAATTTTCACAAATCACAAAATGTTATTCTCTTTTGCTTTTTTTTTACCAACCATTTGAAAATGTAAAAAACATTTTTTAGCTCACAGGCCATACAGGAAGAGGTAGCGAGCTGGATCTAGATTGCCGTCCCCTGAGCATATTGGAGGATATCGTTTACTTCTCCAGGGATGCTAGCTGCCCTCAGTAGCTGTCTGAGTTTGCTCAGGTTGACGTATCAAAATGCCACGGACCAGGGGGCTTAACCAACAGAAATTTTTCTTTACAGTTTTGGAGGCTGCAAGTCCCAGATCAAGGTCCATCGGGGTGTGTTTCTGGCTTGCAGACAGCTTCCTTCTCACTGTGTCCTCATGTGGTGGAGAGAGAGCAAGTCCTCTGGTATCTCTTCTTATAAGAATATTAATTTTATGGGATCAGCGCCCTACCCTTAAGACTTTATTTAGCCTTAATTACTTCTCTAAAGGCCCTACCTGCGAATACAGGCACATTGGGGCATAGCACTTCAACCTATAAATTTGGAGGGATGCTGTTCAGACCATGACAGTGATCAGCATAGTTTT
Organism: Tursiops truncatus; assembly: GCF_011762595.2. Lineage (NCBI taxonomy): Eukaryota > Metazoa > Chordata > Mammalia > Artiodactyla > Delphinidae > Tursiops > Tursiops truncatus. Next base: position 67,271,524 of record NC_047046.1, read on the forward strand.
CTCTCTCTAACATCTTCTCTCACCACACCACCCACAGTCATCTCTGTCATCTGTGATGTCCCATTGTCCTTGTTAACTGTGTCTCTTCTTTGGTACTAAAACAAGGTCTTATATATTTATGATAGTATATACTCTTCCTTCAACAAAATTGCAAGCCCCTGGAACCCAGTGCTGATCGAGGATCCAGGAGTTCAAATAAATTTAAATCACAAGGTTAAGCTTAATAGTTACTGACTGCCAACCAGAAATGACCCAGACTGATCATTTCTGTTTTGAGTCTCCCAGTTTGGCTAAGTGATTACAGATTCCCCAAGCATTCTTTTGGTCTATTTCCTCATCTCTACCATGGAGGTATGAAGATACATCTGTCTTCACTATGGTGGGATGAACGATTATTCATTAGAGGCTCATTTTGAAGAACTGATGCTGTAGTATCTGGCATATAGAATGGACATAGGCTCTAGAGGTCTGAACTGTATAAACTTTACTATTTCACCTACTTTTCTGATGCATTAAGAAGATCAGCTGATCCATTCCCTGGTCTTCTGATGGAGTGTTCTTCCTCCCCTCCCCTACTCCATGCATCGCCCCCCCCCAATCAGATACCTATTTGGCAGCCATCATTAACACAAGGTCCTTGCTTAACAAAGACCTTTCAGTGCATTTTATTTACTATTAATGTTTCAACATTGTTGACTATCAATCTTAAATATTAGGTCACAGTGAATTGCTTCTCTAGGGAGCCGTTCTGTATTGTTCCCTGCTGTATATTTTCTAGTGTTTTGCCCAGTCCCTTTTTAATGACTCTTAACACAGAGCTTCCCTCACTTGCTTTGGAAATGTTTGCATTAGTGGCTCATGGTACAAACAGATGGGGTCTCAAGGAGGGTCCCCATAAATCATTCTCAAGGGTTATCTATGTCACAATCATGATTTAAAGCCTGAGGGAAGAGTGAATGGCTTAGGAGTGAATCCTATATATTATCTCATCTGTTTTGCTGCCTTTTGGCTGAAATTGACAGGAATTAACTTTCTGTGCCTCCACTCTTTCATTCCCTCCATATTTCCAGCTGGGGCTAGGGTCGCTGCTTCCGTATGGCTTTAGGCGTGCAGTTCTGTTCTGGAAACATAATTGTGACTAGGTTTTCTGCTCACACCAAGTAGAAATTCAGGTGACAGGGACCAGGTGTTCTTGACATGTTACGAACATTCGCCACAAAGTGGCTGCGCCCTGCATTTCCTGCTCGAGGTGAGCTCTTGTAAAATACCTGCAAACAATGCAGCATCGAGCCAGGGGTGAAAGGATGCATGCAGAGAATTCGTGAATGGCAAATGAAGACTCTGAACAGAAACACTTTGAGCAGAAGGGTTTAGCATCCAGAAGCAGTGATCTCTCACAGAGGAATTCATCTCTTGGTGTTTCATTCATTCTGGATTTAGCAGTATGTAAAGTAGCAGTCCTGTAGGATTTAATTTGGCATAAATAAAAGCGAAACAAATTAGAGCTATTGTAATACTCATTGCAGGCAGTGTGGGACAAGCTTCCCTTGTTGTGCAGTTATTTTGGTGCTAATAACTGCCTGTTTTTCCTCCAGATCGGTTTCGTGGCTATTTTCTCCCTATCTTGTCTTTCCATGCAGAAACTTCAGATGAGTACAGTTCTTTTAGTAAAAATTAACTTGTGTTATTTAAAATGATCATACATGAACTTGAATAACATTTCTTTAATACTAGAGCTCTGGAACACTGTTTCAAAATCTCTCTTATGATTTATAGAATTTTTTTGTTTAATCCATCTGCAGCAAGAGAGGATAAGAATACTTCCCAGTTGTGTGATCTTAAGCAAGTGACTTAGATCCTCAGTTTTCTTAGCTCTGAAATGGGGATAAAACATTCATTTCCCTAGGGAATTGAAATCATTGGGAAACATATACAAAGCACTTAAAGTAATTGACACAGGCATGTATTAGATGATCAGTGTTTTCTGACTGTTGTCATTATTATTTTGAGTATCCAAAGTAGGAGCATTAAAAATACAGCAATGCGCACTGGTTCTGTGTCACAGATTCCACCAAATAACCGTGTAACATTGAGAGGAAGGGGAAAAACAGTGATCTCTTAGTGAGAGCATCTTTATTTGAAATCTTTGCACGTTGGTAATTTTGTATTAAGGATATTTCCTCAGTTCCCGTTCAGCCAAGTGCATGGGTTTACACATGATTGCTGACATGAGCAGCAGTAGCCCTCCTTATTCCTAAAGACTCTCAGCACACTCTTATTAAAGATGGAGCAGGTATTTGCAAAGAATTGGTGTACAGTAAATTGTGCAACAAATGGCATGCCAGAATCAATTTACTGCAGCCCCCCAAGTCCAATTACTTTCTCTTTACCAGTTTCCAGCATGAACCTCTAAACACACCTTATATGCATGTGTCACACACAACTGAATGCCTTTATGTCGTGTCTCTTAAGCAGAAGTTTATGCCACAAAAGGTAATGTAAAAAAAGAGAAGAGCTATCAAGCGGAATTTCAGTTTTCTGAATTGCTATTTGGGAAAGGAAAAACAGATGGAATCGTGGAGTATCAGTGTTAGGAGGGTTCCTGGTGATGGCAGCTGACTTCTTAACCGATGAAGAAACTGAGTTGCAGAGAGCAGAAGTAGCACGCCCAACAAGGGCACTTGAGAATGGAGGGGCCAGATTTTAAGCCCATGTTTATCATCTCTGGGTCCCCTTTTATTTTCTCTATAATATGTTGCTATCAAAATTTCTTGGTGGGTATTTCTCCTTTTTCATTGTGCTTAAGGTAATGTTATAAATTGTTTCTTCTTCTAGAACATATGATGGAAAACTGACTGACTTGTGTTCATCTATTAGGGACCAGTTGCTTTATACACGGTTTCTCTTTATCTTTAGGCAGCCCAGGTTATCTTGAGTCTATGGATAGTACAATTAAAATTAAAGATGTGAATGTTGCCTTTCCAAGATTTACAGTGTGTAAATAAGGAAGAGGCATTGAAAGTTGCCTGCACATGTACTGGTTCTTGGAGTCAAAGGGACTGGCTCAACAGTTCCAAATGGGAAGAGCTCTGAGATCCTGACTCACAGCTCTATGTTTTCATGTACGTTTAGAAAATATAACACTTCAAGAGCTTGATTTTTATACATGATATTGTGTAAAGCTTTATTCTGCAGACATTCCAATGGATAACTTGGCTCTCAGACTTTTTGTTTTGGCAAGTTAGAATTAAATTGCAATCTGGAAGAGGAATATCAGGGTAAATAAAGAAGGAGAAAATATTCCGTTCACTCCTGTAGGAACAAGAATATTGACTATATCTCAAAGAATATGAGTTATCAGTAAGAACATGTAAACTATTTTTATTTCCTTGGTGTGGAAGTTCATCACGACCATTCTTTGCCATGGACCTGTGCATCCTGAAATTTCCTTGATTATAAACACTTTTAAAAATTTGCACTAACACAACATTGTAAATCAACTATACTTCAGTAAAAAAAAAAAAAAAAAAAAAAAGTGTAATTTTCCAAGTATGCTCTTTTTGAGGAACGGGAGTGGAGGATATCCTTGCCTGTTAGGAGAGTTTTTGATTTAAATTTTCTTATTGTTATAAGATGATATGATGATAAAATATACTGGGCCATTACACATCTAGAATTGATCCATCCATTATATAGGAGTAAAGGATGCTGGCATCATTCTTGTAGAAATAGCAGTGTTGCAAATAGCCAATTCATCGTTGGTTCCAATTTGGAAGCTGACAAATACTCGCTTTATTGCCCTGCCACATGCAAAGTCTATCTTTCTGCCTACACAGGACAAGTCAGTAACCTACATAACTCTTCCGGGATATTCTAAAAGCCCCAAGGCAGGAATTCATACTGTATATATTTGGCATTCAGAATCAGATGCGGGAGTGAATTCAGTGACATCCTGGGAGAATTTGCAAATATTTCAAAACAATTTTTTTTGCAGTTCCTTCTATTTGCATTGTTGAGTTTGTGCTGTCCTGCTAATGTTTGCCTTTGTCATATATTTGTCATACATTAGCCATTTGGAATTTTGATTCAGCAAAACAAGCCACCATATTTAGCTACTTTGCTTTTTAGAGGGACCTGTTTCACCTGAAGAGGCTGAAGGGCCAAATCAAATCGGGGAGGCAATTCTTTTATTTGCTTGTATATTTTACCCTTTTAAATAAAAATATGAACAGTCATGGTGACATCTTAAAATCATGTCTGTTTGATACCAAAGTGAAATACTCCATTAGTAAGACAAAATAAAACAAAAGGAATTAGAGGTTGGACAACTATATGATTTGTCTTCCAAGCTGGAATACTTTCCAGAGTGAAAGGTCATCGCAATGCACCTGTTTTAGGCAAAGTGGGATTCAGGGTTGCCCTTCTTACAGGTGTGTTACGTTGCTGATCTAAGCATGCTTAAAAAGTAGGCTAAGGAGAATAGTGTCTTTGTTGTGCTATATCAAAATCATCTCTGGACTCAAACATCCATGAGAGCAGAAATAGGCATAAATATATATTAGAAAAGCATGTGTTTGTCCTTGGAGTACATGGACCTGAGTTCAGTTTATTTCACATCCCTGTGGAGTGTTGAGAGAGGTCTTTCCATGCTCCCATCTGCTGAGATGACCATCTGTCCATCTGTCCTTGGCTTCTGTTACCCCTCCCTGCTGACATCGGAGGTCACTGTGTGCTCATCTGAACTTAAGCACCCCATTCATGCCTCTTTCAATTGCAACATCCCCCATTTTCATCAAAAGGAGCCTCTTGGTTCACCTGTTTGGTGTCTCATTGATGCCCCTCACAGGCGCTGGAAGAAGGTATTTGGCTGCTTCCTGAGCCCTGTCGGGTATTCAGGTTACCTGTGGAAGCTATGTTAAATGGATCTGCCTAGACATTCTTTACAGGTGACTCTAGTGAGCTTTCTGTGCCAGGGGGAAATGGGGAGCTCTTTAGGGATGTGTATGCTGTGAATGTTTCAGGTGGGAAGCAGAATAAAAACACCCTCTACTCTCAAATTTCTAGATGTAAATGGAGAGACTCTGCCACTCCCTTCAGTCTCCGAGGTCTAATTTTCTTGTTCACCTCTCTTTCCCACCCCTCCCCACCTCCAGTTCAGAGGATCTTTCCCTACGACATGCAGGGGCAGGATGGGGGCAGTGGTGATTGCTGGCAGCCTGCATCATTTATTTGTCTAATATTCTGCCCTTTATCTGGACCAGGCTCCTCCTCTCCTCCACCCAATAAAAGCCAAGAATTTTACAACTTTATTCTTTGATTCTTCTTTGAGCCTAATGCAGCCCTTGAATCTGGCAGCCTGAATGGGAGAGGATCAGAGCAAACAAAGTAAGAGGGTAGAGATGGCTGGATGGCTGGGAACCCCTGGTAAACAGTGACTGACAAATATTTCATTGTAGGGTCCCACCACCGCTCTGAATTCCTAGAGAGAGCAGGAAGCAAGTCTCTTTACCTTTTATGACTCCTACGTCCAACGCATGAAGGACTGTGGAGTAGGCATTCAGTAAACAGGTAAATTAGAGAAGTGAAGCACAGAGCCTCTGGGGTCTTTCCTCAGAGTCATTCCGGCTTGCTTGGGACCCCTGGTCCCCATTAAACCCCTTGCTTGGGCTGACTCAATTTCATGAATCCAAAGTCTATTGGGAGTTGTGGAGCAAAGTGAACTAAGCAGTAGCAGTGAGTGGATATCTCAAAACCAGAAAGAGCTCATATGCAGAGGGAGTTACCAGCCGCCCTCCTGCTTCTTCCTCTTCCATGCGTCCTCATTCTCCTACATTTTTCCACCGGGGCCCGGTTAGCCTCAGGTGATGACAGCCTGCTTCTCTAGCTCTCTACCTAAATCCCACTGTCTGTTGCTGTCTTGACAATTACGATTCAGAAAAAAGTAGCACCATCTATCCCGACATATACCGTGGGCACCTTATAAATAACTACTGTTGAACATTCGCCTTATTTTTTTGCATATTTTTAAAGAATTTGAAATGATCCCAGAAATGCTCAGAATGACACACTCCTAAAATTTTTTTCAAGATGCAACTAAAAATTCTCAGGAGTTTTAACATAGTCTGCAGGGGAAAGAGAAGGGAGCAGAAAGAAAAGAGATATATGTTATATATAATTATATATTATAATTATATATATATCTAATATATATAAATAATTATATATTATAATTATATTATATATATCTAATATATATAATGTAATTATATATTAACTTTCCCTAAGAGGTGAACTTGAGCAAATTAAATTTCTTGAAATGTATGGTTTCAGCTGGTTTCTGACTTGTCTCTATCTGATTTTCAACAGTGTTCTGTTCAGTTTTCATCTTAAGATACCCTCATTTAATGGTCTATGGTCTATGCTTTTTAAATAATATTCATATCTAACTGGATTTTTAGAAAATCCCATGAGTTAAGGAAGGTAATTTATCTCCACAGTTTTACTAATAGGTAAACTGAGACAGAAGGTAAAATAATTTCCCATTTCCTGATCTCTCTTAGGCTTTTATTCACCAATACATATATATTTTAAAGAACAAAATGTGTATTTAAAGAAAAGATTGAATCTTAACCAAAGGGCATGACAGAAATTTTATAGAGAGAATATGAGTAAAAACTTAGATTTTTAAATTTCTTTCTAATCTCTGGAGGGATAACAAAGAATAGTTGGTGTCATGATTAAGGAAAGCTGGTGGATTTTCCCCTTTACCCTGTCCTAAATACATCGTAGTATTGAGTCCAGGCTGAAAGATGAAGATAGACAAGACTTGTATTTTGTCTGTTTTGTAGACACATTATTTGTCTTGGATTTACTTTTGAAAATTAAACTTATAAAAATAATGAAATGGAAATTGGAAGGGTGACCACTTACCCTTCTTGGGCACATCTGATCCTGCTAAAAAGTCATTGTTTTTTTCCAAAGAAATTCTGAAATAGATGTGATATTTTTGAAATATTTGTTAATCATATCAGTTTGCTAAAAAGGTAATTTATAAAAATCTGCAAATTTCATTGAAATACTTCTTTTGGTGGTGAGGAAACACATTTACACATGTTACCATGTTAACAGAGCTGCCTGCCAGGGTTAAGAAAAGTGAGAATTTATTAATGTGATTATAGCATTTTCATTTTTTATTTCCCATACAATACCAAACTCCCATAGGAAGGGTATTAGGATAATATTTGTTTTCCCCTTTGTTTTGCAGCTTTGATTCTCGATAATTGTAATTTGATGGTTGAATTATTTTGCATAATTCTAGATTGGGTAGCACATGTTTAGGACTAATTAACAAAGCTAAAATTTGGAAATATCCCACTGTAATGGAATACTGTTTTAATATCCACAATTTGGTATAAAAGCCTTTGTTTAGTGCATAAGATTTATAATCTATTAACTTATTTTTAACTATTTGGGATTGACTTGTGGAACACCCAAACGCACATAAACGTGATTCATGCTATAATAGGGTTTAACTGTTCAGACTATAGTAATAAATAAAAGGTACAAAACACTTAAAATGCCCATACAAATGATTAGCTTGCATTATGATCATTGCCTTTGTAGTAGATTCTGGCTGTAGGTTCTCAGGACAAATAAAGCAATATCTATTGTCTGATATTAAAAAAATTATTAAACCCAAGGTGTTTGTCTATAATACTTCAATATTAGTCACTATAATTAATGTTATATGATTTTTTTTCTCTAAAAATCTGCATTTAAGTCTATAAACCTCCTCTCTCTCTGTCTCTGTCTCTCTCTCTGTCTCTCTCTCTGTCTCTCTCTCTCTCTCTCTGGAAATATACAGTGTCTTTCTTACCAAGAGATAGATATTCAGCATTACTATTAATGGAACCATAATTATTGGATATTGCCATTTTATTATCTTTACTGTCACTGCTGGTCATAGATGTAATTCTTTCTCCATTTCAAGGAAGTTTTTGAAGGATGATTATTAATACTGTAAGTTACATGGGAATTTAAATTGACAATTGTTACCTGTCCATCATTGATATTTTAGATAATTGCATTTAGAGTTCAAATTGGTGATGGATTGTATTGATTAAAGAGAAAAAGGTGGACATAAAATGAACTCCTAAAAGTGAGCTATTGAATCAATCCAGAGATAATATATTGCAAGATTCAAAATGGACACCAAATAGTTAAAGAAAACGAATACACCAAGGCTGTTTGTTAACTCGAGGTAAGATGCTAATCCTTTATAGCCTGATAGGAATCACATATCCTTTCCTAGGAGTCTTATTCTCTGTTGGGCTTTATTTGGCTTCTTCTTATTATTACTACAACCTGAGCCAATCAGGTTGAACTAATTAATTTCTGTCAAATGAATCAATGTTTGGTGAATACCACTCTATGTTAATTTCCTAATCATTTCAAATTTCTCAGAGTCAAATATATTAACGCAGTGCTTGTGTGTGTATTGGTGGAGGAATGATTGCCCTGAAGGTTGGTGTAAAAGGCTTTTGACCATGAACATATTAAGCATTTGCATTCTTCATGTGTATAGCATACACGTAGATAAGATATTGAATAGTATAATGACTGAAGCAAAGTCAGAGGTACGTAGTTAGTCCTGTAAAAAAACTTCCAATGAGACAGTGCTTTCTCTTGCTAGACTTAGCCTATCAGTTGCCGATTTAGTTAGTGGCAAAGTGGTAAATTATTATATCTCCTATGTTCCCAGCAAGGAGTGCAAAAGTGAAACCAGCCCCCATATTATGCCTTTTGTCTATCAACGTGTCCCCAGGTAGACCTTTGCTATCTCATATAGATCAAAATCCTTTCTTTAGATATGTATAATTTTAGATTACACCTTTATACTAAAAAAATGTTGGGCCACACTTAAAATATTCTTGTCAGGTTTGATCGCTGAAAGAAATAAAAGGTGTGAAAAAGGCTGGAGAAGGTTCAGAGAATAATAACTCGATTGGGGATATAAGGTGATTTCATAAGTAAATTTACTTTAAAAGATTAAGGATTTATATTCAGGAAATGTGAAGACATAGAGGTGATATAATCAAAAACTTTGAAAGCATTCATAAAGAGGGAAAAAATGCACCTAATCATTGGATACTAGTGCAGAAAATTTCTCCTTGAAGTTTGAAATGAGAACTTTTCTAGCAAATAAGATGCTACTTTACACAGTGAGCCCTGAAATGCTTAAACATGTTACTTAAGCAGGGATATAGTCTAGGTCTGTACGGTGCAAGACAGTAGCCACTGGCCATATGTGGCTATTGAGCGCTTGAAATGTGAGTAGTGAATGACTGAGAAACTAATCTTCAATTTTATTTAATTTTAGTTCATTTTAATTTAACTTAATTTACTTTAAAGAAGCTGATGACCTCCTTAAGGCGAGTGTGGCTAGCATTATGAGAATATATGTAATAGATTCAGGGCTTAGAAATCACTCTTCCAACTGTAAAAGTGTTGTGCTATTTTATTCTTTTGGTTCCTTAATCATAGCCTTGTGTAGCTGCATCTGCCATTCTTGTGGTCCAGTCCTCCACCTGGACTTCCTCATTAGCTCTCAACGTTTTTGCTGGGGGAATTATCTCACTTGAATACCACTAACAAATTTAGCCATTACTTCCTGCCTTCCTTCCTCCATAATCACGTGATTACATATTAATAGAAGGGCTGAACCCCAGAACCCTACCTTTAACTTCTCGCTCACTGACGTACTTTCTTTGCTCATTTAGTGAGTTTTCAGGCATGATAAAACATTTCTGGATTTAAAATTTTAATTATAATTAGGTACTTATATTTTTCTATTAGATTTTTATTTTTACTGGTGTCACACACTTAGAATTTATTGTTGTATTTATTGATCGCCTACTATGTGCCAGATAAAATTGTAGGCACTGAGAATTCAGTGGTGAACATCACAGACAGAAGCCCTGTCCTTTTGGAGTGTCCATCCTAGTGAAGGATACAGATAATAAACATGACAAATGCTATAAAAATAATAAAGCAATGGAAAGGGGTAGAGATTGACAGCGTTTACTGTTTTGAATGAGAAGGTCAGGGATGACCTCTTTTATGCATGGTACTTGGAAAAAAAGTGCTCAGGATGAGAAGAAAGAAAAAAAAACCTTAAAGACTCTGAAATAATATTTGGGTCCATTCAAGAAATAGTAGGGGGACTTCCCTGGCAGTCCAGTGGTTAAGACTTCGCCTTCCAATGCAGGGGTTGAAGGTTTGATCCCTGGTCAGGGAGCTAAGATCCCACATGCCTCACGGCCAAAAAACCAAAACATAAAACAGAAGCAATATTGGAACAGATTCAATAAAGACTTAAAAAAATGGTCCACGTCAAAAAAAAAATCTTTTAAAAAAAAAAGAAATAGTAGGAAAGTCTGTGTGGTCAGAGTAGAATGAAGAAATGAAGATGGTATATAGGAATGGAAAGGGAGCCAAGAGTAGAAAGTATTGATCCTTGTGGGCCTGGTAAGAATTTTCTTTCGTCTTCTAAAGATAATGAAAAAATCCATTGCTGAATTTGGTCAGAAGAGTAACCTGATCTGACTTATGTTTTAAAAGGACCACTCTTGCTGGTCTGGGTTGAAAGTCTGTAGGTGGAACAAGGTGGAAGGAGGAAAATCAGTTAAGAAGCTATTGTAATTATCCAAGGGATGCATGATGGTAGCTTGGAAAGAAAGGGGTAATAATGGAAGGTTTGATTTTTTTTCCTTAGAAATGAGCATCATACTAATATCTTACATTTGCTTGTGTGTTTGGCAGTGTGGCTTCCTAGACCCTGGAACACAACTTCTTGGGTTTCCATCCTGGATCCATCGCTTATTAGCAGTGTGATCTTGAACCTAAACTTAATCACTCTGTGATTCAGTTTGCACCTCTTTCAAGTGGGGTTAATAGTAATATCCACCTCAAGGGGGTGTATGAGTTCATATCTGTGTAAAGCTCTTCTCATTGTTCCCAGTGCTTATATTAAGCACCATGCCATTATATTATTATTTATTCTCCAAACAAGCCTGCAAGATAAATATTTCTTTCTCCATTATAGAAAGTAGGTATGATTTGAAATTTTATTTTATAAATAAATTTGTTATATAGATGAAGGAAATGATCAACAACTAGTAAACGAGAGGATCAAAACCCAAGTCAAGGACTTCTGGCTCTAAAAGTAGGGCTTCTTCCTCCATACATTGTTCTGGTTGTTAGACCCTACTCCTTGGTTCCCTGTTGACTTCTCAGTTCTACAAATGTCCGGCAAAAGTTCCTTGAAGTTTCTTTCATTTTGCTTAACAGAGAGGTGCTGCAGGAGGAGGTCAGTATGGCAAGAAGTAACCTAAAGGACACACATATTTTTTCACCATGTTTTGCCTTTAAAATCTATGGTTGTCACTTGGTCCTATTGCTTTATTTCTTTCTGGGTTTCTCAGACTAACTGCTTACCTCCACAAGATAGTTCAGACTTTAAAAACATTTTTCTATCCCTTGAAGAAAATTTTCCTCAGAGTAGAACTCTTTTCACAGCAATATAGGGTATCTATTTATTGTCACTAAAATTATGTGTATGTGTGCCCAAATATACACATATACGTGTATATGTATAAAAATCTGTAATTCAAAAGCATGACTTCATATCTCTATTTATATATATGAAGTCATATTTTGGAATTTGTTAGATTCAGGATTGCTTAAAGCCAGGTTTTTTCAACCTCAGCATTATTGATACTTAGGGCCAGATAATGCTTTCTTGCAGAGTGATGTTTTGTGCACTGTAGGATATGTAATGGTATCCCTGGCCTCTACCCACTAGACGCCAGCAGAATATACAACCCTGAGTTGTGACAACAGAAAATTGTCTCTAGACGTTGCAAAGGGTCCCCTGTGGAGGATAAAAATTGTCCACAGTTGAAAACCACTAGGTTAGAGACTTGGAAATATAATTTGTTTTATTTTTATGCATGAGACTGTTGATTTGTTTCCTTAAAATGTGAGTTGTGTACCCTTTTAAAGTCTGTTGCTTCTTGTTATTAAATGAGTATGTTGTCAACTCAGTATAATTTTCCATATGCCTCTCAAATTTTCATGGCATGAGAAGAGAAATACAAACGTAATTGGTTCATTATCATTCAAATGGAATGTAAGAAGAACAAAGCTAAACAAAATAAGTCATTTGATCAAAAATAAGTAGAACTGTTGACATATCTAGTGTTTAAACTTTAGTGACCCTGAACCCCATCAGTGAAAACGTTTGAACATAAACCCCAATCTATGTCTCTTTATTTACCACGTGCTAATATATTATAAAAATATACAACAGTTACACAATCTCTGCCAGAAAACAGAAGAGGAGAGAATATTTCCATTTCCCAACTCACTGTATGAAGCCAGGATTGCCCTGAAACTCAAATCAGAAAAAGAGTTTTTTTAAAAAAAGGAAGGAAGGGAAAAAGAGGAAATTGACGATCAATATCTCTCATGAACTAACACACAAAAATACTCAGTCGAAACAGTGTGGTTTTGGCAGAAGGACAGACAGATAGAACATGGAACAGAATAGAGGACCCAGAAGTAAACTTGCCTAAATATGCTCAATCAATTTTTGACAAAGGTACAAAACCAATTCAATGGACGAAAGATAGCCTTTGTAACAAATGGTGCTGCAGCAATTATGCACCCATGGAGAGAACAAAAAGAGCTTCTACCTTAACCTTACATCTTATACAAAAATAAACTGAAAATAGATCATACACTTATATATAAATTATAAAATTAAAAAAAGTTTAAAATATGATAAAATCTCTAAGATCTAAAAATAGGCAAAGGGTTCTTATACACTAAAAGAATAATTTGTAAATGGGAAAAAAAGATAAGTGGGACCTCTTCAAAACTTAAAACTTTTGCTCTATTTAAGACCCTGTGAAGAGGTTGAAAAGACAAGCTACAGAATGGGAGAAAATATTTTCAAACCACATCTTTTAGAAAGGACCTAGAACATATAAAAAACTCTCAAAATTAACAGGAATGAAAAATCAGTTAGAAAATGGGTAAGCGACGTGAACAGAGTTTTCACTGAAGAGGATATACAGATGGCAGAAGAGTACATGAAATGATGTTCAACATGATTAGCCATTAAGGGAATGCAAGTTGAAACCATAATATGATATCATTGCACACCTATCAGAATGGCTATAATAGGGACTTCCCTGGTGGCGCAGTGGTTAAGACTCCATTTTCCCAGTGCAGGGGGCCTGGGTTCAATCCCTGGTCAAGGAACTAGATCCCACATGCATGCCACAACTAAGAGTTTGTATGCCGCAACTAAGGAGCCCACCGGCCGCAACTAAGGAGTACACATGCTGCAGCTAAGGAGGCCACAAGCCGCAACTAAGGAGCCCACGAGCCACAACTAAGGAGCATGCCTGCTGCAACTAACACCCAGTGCAACCAAATAAAGAAATTTAATTAATTTTAAAAAACTATTTAAAAAAAAGAATGGCTGTAATAGAAAAAGAGTGACAACTCCAAAAGCTGATGAGGATTTAAAGAAATTGCACCACTTGTACATTGCTGGTGGGAATGTAAAATGTTACAACCACTTTGGAAAAGTTTGACCATTTCTTTATAAACCAAACATTCAAATACCGTACAACTCAAGGATACAATCCTATGCATTTATCCCAGAGGAATGAAAACTCATGTTCCCAGGAAAACATGTACAAAAATGTTCATAGCAGATTTATCTCTAGTAGACAAATCTTTAAATAGTCCAAGCATCATTCAACAGATGATACCTAAACACAGTTACCTATTAATTAAGATATTCCTAGAAATCAATATTACACCATCATATACTGAGTACCCAGTATGTGCCGGTATGTGCTCCCTGGGTCAAATTTATCCCCCTCCTTTTTTAAGTAAGTGTTTTATTGATGCATAACATAGACAAAAAAGTACATATGTCATAAACAGACTGCTCGATGAAGTTTCAAAAAGAACACACTGGTGTAACGAGCCCCCAAATCAAGACTTAGAATGTAACTGGCACATGTAGGACCTCACTGTGCCCACTTTTCTAACTCCATTCCATGGAGAACCACAATCCTGACTTCTGACACCATAAATTAGCTGCCTATTTGGGGACTTGATATCAATGGAATCCTATAGTACATACTTTTTTTGTGTCCACCTTCACACAGGCTGTTGACTGTGGTTGATATACCCATTCATTCTCATCGCTGCATAGTATTCATTCCAATTACTGCACCACAATTTATTTTTTTGCCGATGGACCTTTTTTCCTTCAGTTTTCGGCTATTATGAATAGTGCTGCTATGAACAGTCTTGCATTCTCCCCATTTTGTTCTAATTCCAGACTGTGGTGTTGCTTTTCCTTAAAGTATGACACTTAATGTCCTAATACATTCTTGGATCTTCAAACTGAAAAAAGAAAAAGAAAAAAATGTAGCGGTCCTAGAAATAGAAGGCAGTCTGTACAATGATACCAATGGTGATTGATCATCGTTAGGGTATGAGTCCATAGGATAGGAGTGTAGGAGCCTGAGAGAGCATGGGACAAGAGTATCTACCCTCTGGGTCTGTGATATCGCAGATGAGAGCATTGCTATGTGCTGGCAGTGGGCAGGGCTGGCTTCCCAGGTGAAAGATGGAACCCAGGGTTTGGACTTGGAGAGCTCTCTTATAAGGAAGAGTAGTGCTTTCCAGGAAAAATAAATGTGAAAAGGCATGGAATGAAAATATCAATGGCTTGGGTTAAGCAGATTTGTGGAGGAGAACGAATTCATTGCTCCTTGTTTAGTTTGCTCTTAGATTCTCATTTGAGGGATAGGTAGACATAAGACTCACACTGAAATACTTCTGCCTTAGTGTCTCTTTAAAAAAAAAAAACCCAAAACTGCACCAGTCTCAGAAAAAAGTGTGATGCAGGAGGTGTAACTGAATGTGGGTGAACAGAGCCCAGCATGCTGTATGTGTGTGTGTGTGTGTATAAATATGTATATATACATATATAGATAGATACAAGTTCTTATTCTCTTTTTGCCTCTTGTGTGTCTGTGCATGCCTGAAAAATGTACAGTCCTGGCAATTATTAAAACCATTCTTTACTCATAAACTGAAAATGTTTGACAACAGAGCCAAGGGAGAGAAGAACGATGGGACCCCTTACAGTGCATTTTTGTTTTAGCTGCTTTTAAGAAAATATCTACCTGCCCCTGCCTGCTGGCTCACAGCTCCTTCTTGCCTTGCCTTCGCTCAGGCAGATTAATCACCTGTCTCAGCATTTGAGGTACTAATTAATTTGTGACCCCGAATGAGGGCCAGGGAATTCTAACCATGCCCCCTGAGTCGAAAGAGTTCAGTAAGTGGATGGAAACCCATCTTGCTAATTATATTTTTTGGTAACAGATGAAAATACCTGGAAAGGTTTCCTCCTCGGATGATTACATCTTTCTGAATGACAACTTTCCTATTTATTAGCTCCACATGCCTTTGAAAAATGCGCTTGAGTGGGAGAGCTCGAGAATGTTTCTGCCAGATTGGGAGCCGACCTTGTGTTAGCAAGTGACTTTCTAAAGCTCGGGCTGCAGCTTTCCCAGGTTTCTGCTCCCAGCGCCTGGGTTTTGCTCATGAAGTAAGGTGTTGCATGCCCCAAGGGGCAAACTTTTTTGTTAAATGTGAACTCCAGTGTAGTGAGCATCTTTTTTATTTATATTAATTTTTCAAAACGGAGCTGATGGGAGGAGTAAGGACCCCAGAGATTGGATGCTTATGTGCAGATTTTGCTGATACAGGAGAATAACAGATACTGTATCTTAAAAGACACATGAAGTAGTTTAATCATTTTTACTAAGCTTTACTGCTTAGGATGTCTGAGTCAGTTGCAGTGAGACTCAGGGCAGGGGAGGAACAAATAAAGCAAAGTCATAAGAAAAAGATAGAAAGAGCGAAGGTTTGGTTACATTTGCCTCTTTGTGATGAATCTTTTGGCTTTACTTCAGGTTCATTGCAGGTTTATAGAGAGGAGCCCGGGTGGGTTCCACCTTGGTTGTGATCAGGCCTTGACTGAATAATGTAGAACTGAGGATGGAGGTAATAGGAGAGCTGACATCTGGCTAATTGCCATTCCAGTTGGGGTTGCCTGACAATTGAGTGGAAATTGCTTGAAGATGAAGAACTTGCAGTGAACTGTGATGGACAGAAGTGTCTGAACAAAGAGATGACAGGAGAGCTGGGCGGGAGGATGGGAAGGAAAATCCCTGCCATATCTTCCTCTCTCGTCTTTTCCTCCGGTTGTGTGTATCTCAGTAGTAAAGGTTATTGGTTGAATGTCAAGTAGTTCAAAAAGAAAACAGAATAATCCCAGAGGCAGGGGAGTTGGCAAAGCTGGAGCCGCATTACTTTGTCTTCGCTTTGACTTCATCAAAAGCTGATTTAGGTGACCCAAGGGTTCCTTCCAAAGCCAGTGCCCCCAAGCTGGTCAGGTCCCAGGCCCTTCAAAGCATAACTCCTAGTGCTGGTATCCACAGTTATGGCTCTGTGATCCTCCTACAAGCACCAAGGGCTGAGAGGTGACTTCTCAATCATCAAGAGATTTTCCATGGCTGGTCACTTCAGGGACCCTCTTACTCTACCCTTCAGCACGTGTGGCTACTATAGCCAATAAATCTATGTTCATTTACTTAAAAAACATTTCCTCCTTATCCCTGCCCATTCTCCCAACAGGAACTTCTCAGGTAACACATATACATTTCCATTGTGGCTGTGTGAAAACCAGTGTAGATGACTAAATGGAGTGATGCTAATGGTAGAGTTTTCTGGAGATTTCTGACTTGGTGGATAATGCCCCAGAGAAGAAATTGGTAGGTAGGCCACGCTTTATGAAACCCCTCACGTCTTCCCTGATTTGGAGAGGTCAGTTGCTTGCTGATCCACTTCTTTTTATGCATGGTTTTGCTCCTGTTGTCATTGTGGTCTTACAGGTTTGGTTCAAAATACTTTTTGTTCTATTTCTGTGCGGTTTTGGGGTGTGGGGGGAGGTTACAGGCAATTAGTTGTTTCCGTTAGAATTTCCTAGTAATTGTTAGGGTCGGGCAATCAAAATATTTTTCCATTTTATAGCGTTCTTGTTAAAGTGGCTCACACTAATCATTTGTTGCTTCAGTTTGTATCGTTCTCATGCATAAGAATTGCATTGCTGTGGTTGAAATCTGTGAACAAACTATTTCGCCTTATATGCAGTTTTGAAAATAGCTGTTACTTTTCTAACAAGTGAATTTCAGGTTCTGTTTAAGTATGCAAACTTTTAGTTTAAAAGGGACTGTTTAAGAAAAAAATAATGTGTTTTTCCTCTGTTTTAATTGCTAATATATTTCAGACCGAAAGGTCTATAGAGGGATTTCGTTTTGTCTAGAAGACAGTCTCCTTATTCTTTTCCTTCCTTGGTACGTGTACATTCAGACCGTGAGGCTCTGGTTTTGTATAAAAATTTAAAAGCATCTTTGATTTATAAGTATTTTTCTTTGAGATTTAACTAAATGCATCCTTTTGTGGTAAATATACATTCATAAAATAAACTGTGTGTTACTTTGGAGAGCGGATACGGGATTCTGGGTTACATTATTTTAAGGAAGTTATGATTTTACAAATAAACTTTAGGGAAGTTACCGTGATTTTGAAACTGGAAAAGGTGAATGGTTTGCCCCATGGATTGTTTATTAATAAACCACAGTTTGCTATGTTGACTAGAGAGGACGTAAAACTTCACAGTGGTTAGTACCGAGCTCCCATCTCTCATCCTCATATTGCCTTTTCAGGCAGAGCAAATTGCAGAGTTAAGGTGGTACTCAATAAATATTTGTTAGAAATTAATGAATAAATGAATAATTTAGGCAAAAACTATTTATCAAGTCTAAACAAATTCCAGTCCTCAGTCTTATTCAATAAATATTTTCAGCACACTTACTTTGTAAGAACAATAAAGTGCAAATTCACAAATTTTTAAGGAGCTGATAGCTCTGTCGGGAAACTAAGAGAGATATAATGAAATGACTAAACAATCATGAGGCAATGCCCAAGATTATATAGAGTGTTGAGTTACTCAGGGATAATTACATGGTCAAGAGAAAATTACCTAGAGATACACTCATGGCAGTATCAGCATTTACGTAGTCCTACCATTTCTACATTATTTTTATTTTGTTCGTAAATGTTCACAGGTTTTTGTTCAGATCTAGATGCCATGGCGGTGCTGGCCAAACCCAACATTAGACAAAACAGCAAGTAAAGAGAGATCCCTTGTGCTCTCTAATTTCCCAGGTGCAGTGCCTATGTGATGCCCAAGGGTTACACCAAATTCCCTAGTAAAGCCTCCACCTCAGTCTGACCACACTCTCTTCAAAAGCCCTCTCTTTTACTTTCTACAAGTTGAGGTTGCCTTATACAAGACACTCAGTTAAATTGGGATAAACAATAAATAACTTTTATTATAGGGAAATATTATAATGTTGTAATATTTGGGATGCACATGATAAAAGTATGTAATTTATCTGAGATTTGAATTTAACTAGGCATCTCAAATTTTTATTTGCTAAATCTGGAAAACCTACCCAACACCCATCTCCACTGCCACTTTATCATTGCATGTAATTTCACCCACTCTTCAGAAGACAGAGTCTAACTGGAAAAAAATATATATATATACTCAGGTATAAATATCTTGTAGCTTGATTAATGAATAGACATTAAATTAAATATGTTCATATAGTTCAAAGAGGAATTTGTTTTTCCAGAGGATCAGTCTTCTGAAGGTACATTTTTGTTTGTTTTTGTTTTGCGGTCCGCGGGCCTCTCACTGCTGTGGCCTCTCCCGTTGCGGAGCACAGGCTCCGGACACGCAGGCTCAGCGGCCATGGCTCACGGGCCCAGCCGCTCCGCGGCATGTGGGATCTTCCCGGAGCAGGGCACGAACCCGTGTCCCCTGCATCGGCAGGCGGACTCTCAACCACTGCGCCACCAGGGAAGCCCCTGAAGGTACATTTTTATCGGAGATATTTTATAGTGTTCCACCTCAAGAAAATATTAGTACCTCCTCCTATTTAAATAGCTAAGATGAGGTTAAGTGTGATATTCCTTGTTGAATCTCATATGTGAAAGTAGTAATCCCGCAACCACGAGGGCAAGGTACTTGGCCTTTTTGTATCACAGTTTCCTCATGGACCTAAATCAGAGGTTTGATGTGAGGATTAAATAAGTTAATATATTTCAGTACTGAAAATAGGACCTGGCCCACCATAAGCCTGTGTTAGCCATGGCCACCAATTGTTTATTCTGATGACATTGGTACAGACTGATCATTTGTTGTCTTTCTTATTTACTTGATGTTTTCTGAAATGTGGAGGAAGAACACTTGATTAGGAGTAAGTAGTAACGGATTTTAGTCCCAGATCCCCCGCTGGTTTTTGGTGACCTTGAGTAAACTTAGCCTCAGTTTCTCATGTACAGGTTCCGCATGGTTAAATCTCAACTTTACAATACAGGGGAAGCATCTGAGTTGCTTGGGAGGAGGTATAGATTTCTAGGCTTCTCATCTGATGTCTTGATTCTGGAAGCCTGAGAACAGGCCAGGATGAAGATAATTTTTAGTAAGCTCACAAGTAAATCAGATGCAGGTGGTCCATGGACCGCACATTGGGATATAGTGGACTGGATGACCTCTCAATTCCTTTCCATTTAGTTGTTAAGATGTAGACAACCGTGATTCAAAGTCATTAACAAAACTGTTTAGATTAAATGTCTTATAAATGTCCTACAAAACGCACAAAACCTCATTTCAAAAGCTGTATTAACTCTGCATTGTGAATGTGCCTCTGGTTACTTTTATTGGGCAACTTAATCTAGAAAGGTTCTTTCATGAATTTTCATCAAGTTTTTAACAAAGCTCTGTTGCAAATGGTGAATTATGCATTAACATATGTTCATGCTAATTTATACACCAGTGACAGATTTTTGGCATGGCATCAATAATCCAGTTATATTTTTAAAGTTTGTTTATTAATAACATCAAGGAATTTTGATTATCATTTAGATAGCAATGTATCATTTGAACCCAATTAAAAAAAAGTAAATTTTGCAGTTCTCGGATGTCTGCATACTTGTCCAAGGAACAATAAATGCATCTGAAACTAACAAGATAAATATCTCCTGCTCTTCTCAATTAACAGTTTGTACAGCCGTGTTGGATTGTCTTATGTCAATGTCTTGTCATCAGATGGAAATGCAGGGTATTATTATACCAACTTTCTCTACTATCCAAATAATTATGGGCTTACCTAGTTGAGTCCTGAAACAAGACAAAAAATTGTAATTTTGGCTAGGTCTCTTCTAAAAATTTAATACAATTTTACTTTATTTCTGCATAGTCTTCAAAGTTAAAAATTTCCCATAAAGAAGTAAAAATAATCCTGTTAAGGAGCTTTATTAGCATGTTTCTGTCTCTCCAGTATACAATTATTTAAACATACTGGTTTTTAAATAAACCTTGTTTTGAGAAGCCGTGATGTAGACAAAAAAAAAATTCTAATAAGACAAGTACATTAGAGGATGGTTATTTATATGATTGAAAGATTTTTGTGCATTACAATTTTTTTAAAATCTACAATTAAAAAATGTGTCGATCCCTGGAAGAAGCCCCTGCCCTATTATACTTAAATGTGAGTCATCTCAAATAATTTTATGCCCAACTTTTTGGAAAGACATTGTTAATGTAATTGGAGGTCACACTTTTCTATACAGAGCAAGAGTTTTATCACTCACCGTTGCTATCTGTAGAGAGACATCAGCTCCCACATCTGACAATTATATTCCAGATATGGTTGAAGAAAATAAAGTTAGTAAGACTGAATCAATTATATGCCCACTTTATCCCTTTGGTGACAATCAGCAGAACCAAAGAGAGCTCAGGAGCTTTGATGATGCCTGCTATACTTCCATATTAACATATTTGCAAGTACCCTTCGCTGGGGGTGGGGGAAGTGGAGAAGAAAAGAGCACATTTTTAAATTAGGTTTTTAATACCACTCTCGTCATGGCAGGGGATTTTAGTTTTTGGGGTTTTTTTTAATCATAGAAAGAGCATAATTTTGGATAGCAAAGAGAACTGATTTTAAATCTTGGTTCTCTCAATTATTAGTGTCAAATTATATAACTTTTCTGAGCGTTTGCTTCTCTTATTTGAAATAAAGATTACAATGCTGTCTTTACTGGGCTGTTATAAGAATAAAGTTATCTTTATAAGTGCCTGAAACAGTATCTGGCATTTAAGAGGCAATCAATCAACAATTTAAATGTATGTCCTTCCACTCTGACATAATAAAGATGCCCCTGCTCTACCTTCTGTCTGTCTCATTAACCCACTTGCACATTTAGTCTATTTGATATCATTCCACATCTGTTGGTAGGTTGCTTTGCACTGTTTAGTAAATGCAAATGATCATGCAAACTAGCCTGGCAGAAACTGGAGTCTCTCCCAAACTCATCTTCTACCCTTTGTGTGGTCTGTCTTTCCACTCCTATTCATTTATAACATTCTATCGCAGGGATTGGCAAACTATGGCCTCTGGGCCAAATCTAGCCACTCACTTGCTTTTGTAAATAAAGTGTTATTGAGGCACGTCCATGCCCATTCATTTACATAGTGTCTTTGACTGCTTTTTTCACTTTTTTTTTAAAGACTGTTTTTTGATGTGGACCATTTTTAAAGTCTTTATTGAATTTGTTACAATATTGCTTCTGTTTTATGTTTTGGTTTTTTGGCCATGAGGCATGTGGGATCTTAGGTCCCCGACCAGGGATCGAATCTGCACCCCCTGCACTGGAAGGCGAAGTCTCAACCACTGGACTGGCAGGGAAGTCCCTGCTTTTTCTCTTTCTTTATAGGGTAGAGTTGAGCAGTTGTGATACTTTATGACCCACAAAGCCTAAATTATTTACAATTTGGCCATTTGTAGAAAAAACGTGTAGGCCTTTGGTCTATTTCCTAATAAAGGATAGCTAGACTTTTAAAATTTAGCTGATTAGGAATTAAATGCTTGTTGATAAATAGATGTGGAATGAATGGAGAATAGAAAAAAATTGATAATTATCAGAGACAGATTTCTTAACTCTGATATTAAGAATGGTGACAGTGAGGATAGAGAAACAGTATCATTTAGGAGAAGTAACAGAGAAAGATGGAAGCCAGAGGAGATGCCTTCTGCCATTAACTGCTATTGGTCCTTACTTGAGTTATGCTGTCTCTGTGAATTTCAGTTTCCTTATGTGTGAAATGAAAATGATAATTTCTGCTCAACCTAACATCATAAGATCACATTACATGAAGTTAAGGTACTTTCGTGTTCTATAACTTTTATTTTGTTTATGTGATAATGATCTCAGTGAACACACTCTCCTTCAAGACAGAGTTCAGGATGCTTTCATCTTTGTTTAAAGATTTCAGGGGAAGTGGTACCCTTGGGGAAGAACCAGGTATGAGTTAAGTAAGGATGTAGGAGGGGTTATTAGAAAGCATTTGAGGATGTAGGAAAGCTTGTTTGACATGGAACAGAGTTTCTAGGGGCCCAGTCGAGAGAAAGAAGGAAAAGTGAAGGTCAGAGAAGAGAAAGCAGAGAGCTTGGAAAGAGTGGAACTAAAGGGAGAAATAGATGGTCAATGGCCTTGCAATGGGGATATTAGGTATGGTGAATTTAGGGGGCCAGTGTGTCCAAGACAGTGGGTGATAGCATCTCTGGTATGTGGGAGCCCAGACACTGCCGGTGGCTCTAAGGGTAGAAGACCTGGTGGTTGGTCAACTACAGTTCAGACTGGTCTGCTCTTTGGGAGGCTCTTCTTGTCCAGGGAAATGGCACTGACCTAGGATTTAGAAGACCTGGATTTGAGGCCAGGCTATTCTGTCTTGTGTCACTATGTACAAGCCTCAGTGAACTCATCTGTAAATATGGAGTATCTTCCCTGTACTTCCCAGGACTATTCAAAGAGTTTCATGAAATAATGGGCCTCAGTGTGTTTTAAAATCTGTCCAAATATAAACCAATATTGTGATTTTATTGAGTATAATATCTGAATAACCACAGAAGAGCATGGGCTTTTAGTATATTTCCAGAAGAGTTAATAAATTTATGCCTATACATGCACACACACATGCATGCTCGCTCGCTCTGTCTGTCACACACACACACACACACACACACACACACACACGTGCACTTATTTCATAGTTCCGCCTTTTTAGTTAATATAGAAATAGGGATGATACTGCTAGTCTCATAGGTAGAATTTTCTAATCATTAGGTTACAAATATCTCTGGAAACCTTGATGTTTATCCTAAGTCATACATCAATACCTTCTTACCCAGTGAGCACAAGAAATCTCTTTCTAGAACAGAACCCATTTTTAATATCACTGAACATGGATAACCTCCTTCTGATAGGTGTATGATCTAGGGCTTTTATCTGGGTTCCTTCTACATGGATTAACAAAGTGCTGTGTTACACATGCTTCTGTTCTCCCTTTGATAAAGGAAACCATCACTGAGAGGTGATAGCATATCTTGAGAGTAGAATACTAGGTTTAGAGCAATTTGTTCTTCCTCTTTTCCACTCTACGGTAAATGATATCCACATACTACATTCAGACTGCTTGGGGAATATGATGAGAAGAAAGCAAATATACAGTCTTTCTTTAAACAAAGGAATTTTATGGAGGAATACACAAAACAGTGGTCCTTTTGTTATAATAAATGCATAGCCAGTGGTTCTACTGATGAGCAGTTGGTTGGAAATGTTTTATTAGCCATGATTTATGGATGACAAGTTTGAATAGTTATTAAGCTTAATTGCAGTTAAATGATGGATTTTTCCCCCAGTTGTTTATCTTCAGGGCAAGGATGAAAGTGAACGTGTTAGAAAAATGGAGAGTTCAGTGGTTGCTAAATGAGCTTATTAATGTTTACATATGTAACAATTTAGGGCATTAATTTGTATGTGTTGGAAAGGGCTGACCATCTCATGTCACTGCAGAAAATCCCACACAAACCATCGCCATTTTGCTTTTGGATAAACACAGCTGTTCAATTTCAACCACAAGTTCAAGTTTTCGTGAGGTTAATTTTCTTCTAGCTGTGGCTGGTAAAAGTATTTTCAAGAAAATTAAATCATGACACCTATTTGGCTGTATGAGGGCATTAGGTCAAAAGCATCCAGGCTCTGCCAGTTCTGGGAAGGGAGGGTAACTCGTCTGATCCCCAAGAGCTCTGTCTTATTTCCACGGAATGATTTTCTGGGCAGCCCATTTTACCTTTAATACAAAGGGTCAGCAAAGCAGATTCACCTGTTTTTGCAAAGCAAAAATAAAACCACCGAATTTCTGAGCTCTGAAAGCTCCTTATTACAGCTGAAGATGATATAGAACCTTGTTACAGACTTTATGGAAGATGGCACAAGTGGTTTAAAGGTCTCAGATCAGTACACTGGGGTAATGAACTGATCATAGGTTAGGCTGGCCTCTTGTATGGGTGAAATATTTCTCTCCTCTTATTCCCCCTTTAACTCGTCGGTTCTTCATTAAATACATTGCACACATAGTAACATTTCAAAAATACGACAGACATATGTGTGTGTAGGTATATATATATGTGTGTGTGTGTGTGTGTGTACATATATATATATTTCGAGATATATTTCAAATACAGTACAGCAGATGCTATTTTGTTGTCAGGAACTGAGATTTACTCTGGTGACCTAAGAAATGGGAGATGTTTTTTATAAAGATATGAATGAAAATAAGGAAGTCAGAAATTTGATCACACATCTGGCTTTTATATGAGAATCTAGAAAAATCTGCACCACCTGGTTTCAGGAAAGAACGAAAACAGTGGTACCGACGCTTGCCAGTGCCTGAGTCCATTCGACTGCTATAACAAATTACCATAGACCTCTGGGTTTAACAAGAGAAATTTATTTCTCACAGTTTTGGAGGCTGGAAGTCTGAGATCAGGATGCCGTCACAGTTCCGATCTGGCGAGAGCCCTCTTCCAGGTTGCAGATGGCTGACTTCTTATTGTATCCTCATGTCGGGGAAAGAGTTGGAAAGGAGCTCTCTTGTGTCTCTTTCATATAAGGGCACTAATCCCATTCATGAGGGTTATACCCTCATAGCAGAATTACCTCCCAAAGGCCCCAGCTTTTAATACCATCACATTTGGGGTTAGGATTTCAACACAGAATTTGTGGGGGACACAAACATTCAGTCAGTAAGAAAAGTTGCAAAGAGACTGGAGCCTGGCTCAAGAAGTGGGAATCAGTAACTGGACATAGAACCCTTCATGATCCATCAGTTCTAGTGACCTGGTTATCACACTGCTTCTCAAGAGCAGGGATTCACTGATCCCCACTATAGTGTTTCATTGTTAATGAAGATCCCATAATGTTCCACACCTCTGCTTCTCTGTTTATTCTGTAATTAACTTTTATCTCTGAGCTTTGTCCACTTGTGGTTTCTGCCTATTCATAGCTTTCAGCGCCTCATGGATTCTCCTTATTATGTTGGGGTTATTGACGGCTCAACTTCGTGTTTCTGCACACATTTTCTGAGATGAAAGATATGATTGGTGTATGGGATTAGTCATCCCATTTAAGGCAAGCTTTCACCAATTAGGCTACTGGTTGGCATATAGATTCGAGTCACATGCCTATATTAATTAATCAGCTGTTGCCAAGTTGACATAAATGATAAACTTTGCCCACATACTGCCACTCTGTACAGAGGAGGCTTTGAGTATTCTGAGGCTCAGCCTTTTACTGCAATGGGTTTTCTCAATTGACCATGACAATTAAAAATGGGTCAGTGGGGCTTCCTGGTGGCGCAGTGGTTGAGAGTCCGCCTGCCAATGCAGGGGACACGGGTTCATGCCCCGGTCCGGGAAGATCCCACATGCCGCAGAGTGGCTGGGCCCGTGAGCCATGGCCACTGAGCCTGCGCGTCCAGAGCCTGTGCTCCACAACGGGAGAGGCCACAACAGTGAGAGGCCCGCGTACCGCAAAAAATAAATAAAAATCAAACTTATTTCCCTAGAGAGGTGCTTAATCTTTCATACTATCTTCCATTCTAAAAGTAGACCATTGAAATATGTTTCTCTGTTTGATCTATAGCCTATCAATTCCCAATATTTAATGAGTTTTCCCTTGTTTTTACTTGAACTCTTCTTGGCTTGTGAAAATTACTCAGAATATTCCAACTTATTCTAACTTAGAATATTCCAACCACCTCTCTTGACACCCATGCTCCTAACTCCCTTTCGAAGTTTCTCCTGTTTTACTGTTACCTCTTGTCATCACTTTCTCTGAGGCTGAGCACCTGTACGAATACCTCTTAAGGTGTTCTGAAATAATCCAGCACAATCCATGTTTTATTCTTGATCTTAAAAAATAAAGAAAGTAAGAAATTACATCGCCCAAACGAACCCACCATCTTAGGCAACTCTTACTTTTCTGTGAGCCAATCTCATTTCCATCACCACCACCACCCTTCCGCCTTGCACAGTGCAAAGGTAGAGATTGTCCTGTGATCTTTCAGACAGATGTAGTTGCCCTCACAGCCATCCTCAAACCTACAGATAAATCTTAGTGGCCTCTGTGCTTATGCACGTATCGAGGGGAATATGTGCAGAAATTAATCTAAATTCAACAGTGATCCCTGTGGTCCAGATTCTTCTACTCTAGGAAGAAGAGGTTTATGCTGGCTCTTAGAAAAAAGGTCAAAAAAGCACGCTGGGCAAATGCATTCTGCATCATGATGAGAAAGGGGATTTCACACCAAAGATCTGTTAATTCTCTTGAACATTGCTTAATTTTGTTTTCTCATTTGTGAGAAATTAGCAGTCATACCCTTTCCCACCCTTTCTCCAGCCGCTTCCACTAATCTGCTTTATGTTTTTATGGGTTTACCTTTTCTGGACGTTTCATATAAATAAGAGCATACAGTATGTGGCCTTTTAAAAAATGTCAATACCTGTTTTGTTGAGGTGGTTGTAGAGTCATGTGCCATTGTAATAAATAATACACAAAGGTCCTCTTCATCCTTAACCCAGTCTCTCCCAATGGTAACATCTTATATCATGGAAGTACAATAACTTAACCAGGATACTGATGTTGATACCAGCCACCAATCTTATTCAGATTTCCCCATTTTTACTTGTAATCATTTGTGTATGTGCCTGTGGATATATTTGGTTTTAAACAGTTTTGTCATATGTGTAGGTGTGTGTATCTACCACTAAAGTCAAGATACAGAGGAATTCCAACACGACAGGGGATCCTCATATTCTCAAGTTGCCCTTCAATGCTATCCTTTGTGACCGCTAATCTTTTCTCTGTTTCTGAAATTCTGTCATTTCAAGAATGTTATGCAAATGGAATTGAACCGTTTTTAACCTTTTGGAATTGACTTATTTTATTTTATTTTTTAACATCTTTATTGGAGTATAATTGCTTTAAAATGGTGTGTTAGTTTCTGCTTAATAACAAAGTGAATCAGTTATACATATACATATGTCCCCATATCTCTTCCCTCTTGCATCTCCCTTCCTCCAACCCTCCCTATGTCACCTCTCTAGGTGGTCACAAAGCACCGAGCTGATCTCCCTGTGCTATGCGGCTGCTTCCCACTAGCTATCTGTTTTACATTCGGTAGTGTATATATGTCCATGCCACTCTCTCACTTTGTCACAGCTTACCCTACCCCCTCCCCATATCCTCAAGTCCATTCTTTAGTAGGTCTGTGTCTTTATTCCTGTCTTACCCCTAGGCTCTTCATGACCATTTGTTTTGTTTGTTTCTTAGATTCCATATATATGTGTTACCATACGGTATTTGTTTTTCTCTTTCTGACTTATTTCACTCTGTATGACAGACTCTAGGTCCATCCACCTCACTACAAATAACTCAATTTTGTTTCTTTTTATGGCTGGGTAATATTCCATTGTATATATGTGCCACATCATCTTTATCCATTCATCTGTTGATGGACACTTAGGTTGCTTCCATGTCCGGGCTATTGTAAATAGAGCTGCAATGAACATTGTGGTACATGACTCTTTTTGAATCATAAATCACAGCAAGATCCTTTTTGACCCACCTCCTAGAGAAATGGAAATGAAAACAAAAATAAACAAATGGGACCTAATGAAACTTAAAAGCTTTTGCACAGCAAAGGAAACCATAAACATGATGAAAAGACAACCCTCAGAATGGAAGAAAATATTTGCAAATGAAGCAACTGACAAAGGATTAATCTCCAAAATTTACAAGCAGCTCATGCAGCTCAATATCAAAAAAACAAACAACCCAATCCAAAAATGGGCAGACGACCTAAATAGACATTTCTCTAAAGAAGATATACAGACTGCCAACAGACACATGAAAGAATACTCAACATCACTGATCATTAGAGAAATGCAAATGAAAACTACAATGAAGTATCACCTCACACAGGTCAGAACGGCCATCATCAAAAAATCTACAAACAATAAATGCTGGAGAGGATGTGGAGAAAAGGGAACCCTCTTGCACTGTTGGTGGGAATGTAAATTGATACGTTTAAGTCTCCTGACTTATGGAGAACAGTATGGAGGTTCCTTAAAAAGCTAAAGACAGAACTACCGTACGACCCAGCAATCCCACTACTGGGCATATACCCTGAGAAAACCTTAATTCATAAAGAGACTTTTTTTTACTTAGCATGATTCCCTGGAGATCACCCAGGTTGTTGCATGCATCGGTAGTCTATTCCTTTTTATTGCAGCATTGTATTCCATGGAAGTATGGCAGTTCAACCGTTTACCCACTGGGCTCTTTCCAGTTTTTGGCTATTATGAGTAAAACTGCTATGAACATTCTTTGTAGGTTTTTGCATGAATTTAAGTTTTCATTTCTCTGGGATAAATGTCTAAGGGTGCAGTTTTCAGGTGGTACAGTAATCGCATGAAGTTTTTATAAGAAAATGTCAAACTGTTTCCCAGAGTGGCTGCACTATGTTAAACTCCCATCAGCAGTGTGTGAGCAGTACAGTTTCTTTGCATCCTTGCCAGCATTTGGTGCTCTCACTACTTTTTATTTTAGCCACTTTGATAGGCATGTAGTGAATATGTAGCTTTTGTGACTGGCTTATTTCACTTAGCACAGTTCAAGGTTCATCTAAATTAAAGCCTATATTAGTATGTTATTGCTGAATAATGTTCTGTTGTGTGGACCTCCATGCATGAACTAATGGAAGACTATGTTAGGAAATAGTCTACTATTAAGAAAATAGTAAGGAAAATGCTTTCTGAATTTCTTCATACTGAATTCTATTTAAAGTATAGCCTCTCTTTTTAAAAGCACCAAGCGCTGTATTAGATACTTTTTATGTATTCTCTCGAACAAGTTTCATAAAAAAAAACATATGACCCAAGTCCTGATGGGTAAACTGGAAACTCAAATATTAAATCAAGATTATAGAGAAAAAGAATAAATCTATCAGGAAGACTTATTTAACTTGGCTAAGTCAATTTTGAAAATAAAAATTTAATGCCTCCAATTCATGACAGACCCACAATATGCTTCCTTGTCCCATTAGATTAATTCACACACTTGGCCTGCTTGGCCTCATGAGGAATTCGAGTTTGCCAGACCTGACTTACTATCTGAGTCATCTTACAGATAAAGAAATTAGCATTCATTCATTCACTGTACAAATATTTGTCGAGAGCCTAATATGCACTGGGCCCACAATAGATGCTGTGATTCAGAAAGGCTAATTAATTCAGTCAAGGTCACCAACTTAATAAAAGCAATGATTAAGTACTCGATTGCATATTGGAGAGTAAAATTTCATCTTTCTTTTGTTTTGTTTTGTTTTTTTGTGGTACGAGGGCCTCTCACTGTCGTGGTCTCTCCTGTTGCGGAGCACAGGCTCCGGACGTGCAGGCTCAGCGGCCATGGCTCATGGGCCCAGCCGCTCCGCGGCACGTGGGATTCTCCCGGACCGGGGCACGAACCTGTGTCTCCTGCATCGGCAGGCAGACTCTCAACCACTGCGCCACCAGGGAAGCCCTAAAATTTCATCTTTAATACTTACTTTCTCTGGATCCTAATTAAAGTAATCCAAAGAAATAGTTTAGACTTAAGGTAGTTCATTAGTGATCTTTACTGTTTTGTTTTTTTTTAAAAGAAGTGAATTTGTAAGGATTATTTTCAAAACATAATATCTACTTAGCTTATCAAATGTATCATATTTTGTAACTTTGTTGGCAAATATTAAATCAAGTTTATAGAAAAAGAATCCAGTAGCCAGGCTACCTGGCATGTCAACTCTCCACCATTGTAAGTGTTGTCCAGCCTCATTATGTGTAGCTGGAATACAGAGACTGAACATACTGTATCATTGTCACTAATAGACTTGAGTTGCTCCTTTACCACTTTTCTCCACCCCCCCACGTCGATGTGAAATTTATCTCGAGCAGCAATATGCGTAAGTTGCCGTTGCAAAGGAGGGACGTGGCATTATCAGTCACTGCATGAATGAGTTGTAGCCAGCTCCATCACAGGAGAGAGCAGATGATTACAATCAATAATCAATCAAAGAACTAGTGACGGTAATCACACATTACCTGCTACTGTGAAAGCTTCACACAAAGCTTAATATTGCAAGATCCAGTTTCTGGATAGTAGGTGCTTGCCATTGTCCTGAACCTGCTCCTGGCAGAACAAGCCTGGAACCCCTACTTAGGCGCTCCCCCTTTTGGAAAGTTTAGCAATAGTTAGACGGAATTGAATGTGAGAGAAGAAAAGCACCATTGTCTCAGTCCTTGCCTAATTTCTTATGACTCGCTGTACCCTGCTTAGTGTACCACTAAGGCTGTATCAGGTGTATCATTGCACTACACTTCTCATTCATCAATCAGATGCATTTTTTGAAACTGTTAGTAGAAATTGTATAACTAGATGTCGAAGTCATGTCCAGTATACTGTCTAATTAAAAGCACAGCGTCTATAAAACCAGAATTAATTTGGAAAAATTGTCTGGGAGGTTTATTGGAAAGTGAATACTCTTTGTAAACACTAAAAGAATTCTTCAAGTAGGAACAATTCTTAAAAATACAAAGGCTTTTGTATTTCATGTGGAAGGAAAATATTCTGAGAAAATTGGTGCATGGGGATTTTTTCAAACTCAATCATTCAGCAAATCCTTGCTGAGCCCCTACTATTCACAAGGACAACTTAGGTACCTGCCCTTCAGGACCCAAATATCTGGTATATGAAAAAATAAAAGTAGATTGCTTAGTGCTATAAGAGTTTATGCATGTGCTTGGGGACCACAGAAGAAGAGAGATAAGGGATTGAGGGTGTTGTGGATCTTCTGTGAGAAGGTGGCTTTTGAATTGAGAATGGGAAAAGAGTGGGGAAAAGTCATCCCAAACACAGACTCAGGCAGGCGCTAAGATAGGATACAAGAGCAAGAGAGCGTGACATTTTCAAGCACCAGTGTGAAGATATGCGTGGTTGGAAAGTAGAGGAGGGTAGAGGCAGGGGACTTTGGTGGAAGGAAGAATGATACATGGGAGAGAGGAGGAAATGGAGACACAAAGGTATGTTGGAGCTAGATTGTCAAGAGGGGGAGTGAATAGACCAACTTGGATCTTCAAGAAGGCCTCTGACCATAAGAGTGGAAAAAAGACAGAAGTGGGAAGCTGGGGGCAGGTGGACTATATAGTAGGCTGTTTCTCCCTAACTTATGTAGTTTACTCAGCACAACTTTTTAACTTCCTCCAAAAAAAGAAAAACTTCCTAGCGATATGGCCTTCACCAAGGGTCTTCTCTCACAGATCTTAAGGGGATTGTTTCTTTGTTTTTTGTTTTTTTTTTAATTGGGAGCAAGACACTATATTACCAATACAGGGATTTTCAGTAAAGCTCACAGTATCAATCATATTAAAACTTGAATGTTCCTTGAAAAGAGGTGGCCTCCATTCCAGGTCTCTGATAGGGCTTCCAGCCCTAGTGTAAGGCCAGGCAAAAGTTGCTGTGTTTGATTTAACCATGGCTAAATCTTCTTCAAAAATGAGTTTGGAAATACCCCAGATTCTATCCCTCCCCTAGGATGTGTCCCCTTTCTTTCGAGCTAGAATGCCTTTTCTCTTTTATTACTGATTTTGCTTCCATTTGAATGTTCATTTCAATGTTCCGTAAAACAAGCTTAATTCCCAAGAAGACTCCTAGACATTTTCACGGAGAAGTTTGGAGCTTTTCAAACGATCTATTCTTTAAACTTCCGTGTTGCTGACAGTCAGGCCCTCTCTGAGAACCAGGTTTGATTATTATTTTCTTCATGTAAGGTTTAGACTGAGTGCAGTGTCCTTCTGATTTTAATCATCCTTAAGGAGGCAGAGGCTGTCAGTAAGAGAGGGCAGGGAGCCTATGCTGTTGTAGTGTGGTGTTGATTTGCGTCTTTTTATACTAGAGAGTTTAATTTGGAAGCTCTGGTTTTTCTTCATCTGAGTTTCCCTGCAGGTCCTTACCTCGTCATGAGAAAACCATCTTCAGTTCAGAGGGCAAACAGCAACAGGAAGCAATAAGTCCCTGAGCTTTTGCTTGAGGAAATAAATAAATAAATGCAGTAGTAAGTAAATAAGTGGATAAAGTGATATTTAAAATCTTCCTTTTGATATCTTTAGACTTGGATTGCAGAGCATAAACAAGGAACTGTTGGGTAGAATTTTGAAATGATTAGCTTTCATGGGTTCTAAAATTAGGCTGTTGTGGGGTGAGTGTTTGGAAATCAGCTTTTTCAAAATGATATTTCCCATTCAGTGTTGAAAAGTAAACACAGCTACTGTTGAGGCTGCTGTCTGGAGGCAAATACATAGTTAGCTGAAATCTTCTTCCTGGATATAAATATCTCCTGGCTTTCCAAACTCGGAGACTTAAAATTACTGTCGAGAGGAGGCAGCTACGGTCCACAGCATGTGAACATTTTTGGACCCCCTGGAGCCCTCTCGTTTCCCCAAATATGACAGGTCTGGAAAGAAAAGGAAATAACACAAAGAGAACAAAGGTGTCGATTCCTAGAGGCACTGGCATATGCCTTTTCACTGTCTGTGAATGCAAAGTGTTTATTTCACCCTTGAGAAACTGTAATTATACCTCGAGATATTTGTCCAAAGTCAGTCAGTGGTGTCGCCATGTTTGTGTCCCCTTCCCCTGCTTTGCAATCCCGTTTTGCATCTCAGATGAAGTGCAGCTCTCACCTGTGAGTACTAGAATGTTTTTGTCTTCTGCCATTCCCTGCAGGATTACACGTCTTTCTTTCCAAATATCCAAGTCTTTCCCTGCTCTTCAGGCACTGGCTGTGGCCTCTTTACTGAGCTTCCTACCCTGGATTCAATCTGTTCATGAATCATCACCAAGAGGTTCTTGCTGAAACAGAAGTCAACATTTCATTCCAGCATTCAAACAACTGTTGGCTTTGGCTGGGCTCCCTCCATCCCCAACATGGCAGCAAACCTGCACTACATCCCGACCTATTCTCAAGCCTACTCTTAGCATCCTCTCCTGCTTACCTCCAGCTACAGTGGCAATAGTGATAGGGTCCTGAAATCTGATGACTTCCCAACTTCCGGCAGCCCTTCTGCCTTGTTCACACTAGGGATTCAACCTGAACTATTTCTTTTCATTCATTATATACTTTTCAAAGCCTGTCTATGGTGATATCCTCTTTTCTCCCCAACACTGCTTTTTTTTTTTTAACTTAACCTCATCACAATGTTACTTTTACAAAACAAAAACAAAACACCTAAAAATATATGTACCATCACCAACACCTATGTAATCTTTCTTGATGTAACCTGTTCAAACTGAATTTCTTTCTTCTCTATTCTGACTATATTTTGTCTCTATTAGTTTTTTATTGTGTAATAAATCCCACCTCGTACTTTGGTTGGTTTTGTCTGTCTCCTTCCATCCCTCCTCACCTCAGGCTGGAAGCAGCTTCCGGATACGAACTGAGCCTTCCTCATGTTTTTTCTTTTAAATAAATTAATTTATTTATTTATTTTTGGCTGTGTTGGGTCTTCATTGCTGTGCGAGGGCTTTTCTCTAGTTGTGGCGACTGGGGGCTACTTTTCCTTGTGGTGCTCAGGCTTCTCATTGCGGTGGCCTCTCTTGTTGTGGAGCACGGGCTCTAGGTGCTCAGTCTCAGTAGTTGTGGCGCACAGGCCTAGTTGCTCCGCGGCATGTGGAATCTTCCCAGACCAGGGCTCGAACCCATGTCCCCTGCATTGGCAGGCGGATTCTTAACCACTGCGCCACCAGGGAAGCCCTCTTCCTCATCTTTATATCTCCAGTAGCTTTAGGACAAGCTCTGCTAGACCCATACCTCTCCAGAGAGGGGCTTTCCTTACTACAGAGTCTTACTTGTCATAATATAATTCCCTCACCCTTAGTTTCTTATAAACATATATTTGCTTTTAACACTGATTATAAACTCCTTCATAGCAGAGATTACCTATTCTCCTTTTGTATTTTCCAAAAGAGACTAAAATATCAGACACGGAGTAGATTTTTAGCAGTGTTTTAAATGAGTGAATGAATGATATATGGTGGGTGACAAGGCCTCAGTGCTAAAGTTGGTGGCTGGCCTGGAGTGGACAGACATATGTGTAAAAAATTACAGTTAGCTTCTTGCTCTTTCCAGATGGAAAGGAGTTTGATGATGGCAATTACATAGTAATCAGCAGTTTGGGTTTGGGATGTCAGAACATGAACGGGTTTTGGGATTCTTCAAGCCTCATCTCCGAGTCAATATATATTTTGAGTTCCTTCTTTAATACAGAAGGAACAGAAGATTTCGTAAGGCTTAATTTAAACTATAGTGAACTTGGGACCATAGAGAGACATTTTAAGAATTCATGGATCCCTAGGAAAAGTTCTCAGAGTTCCTGAAGGAAATATTCTCTCCAGAGGTGCAAGTGCAAGTGTAAAAGGTAAATCCATGAAAAATAAGCTTGATTCAAAGTTGAGGCATATCTAAGTAAAGGTCAATGGGAAACCCTGGTAATTAGTCCAACTGGAATTCCCAGAGGCTGTGTTCACTTTTTTCTGGTGGTTCTGTGAGATGTTCAGTGCCATTATCTTGATATAGTGGAAAGAGTCCCATATCACAGTTCCAATTTTTTGTTCATTTTCTTCAAATGTGCACACTAAGAAGTTCAAATCTCTTTGGAGCTTAAAATGATATCATTCCTTTTTACTTGGCATTACTTTGTCTCTTTTTTTAAAGGTCCTTCAGTTTTAGCAGCATCAAGGCATTTGGTCTTAAGTATGGTTAATACATGTACTGGGGCCTAAAACATACAGTTACATTGCAGAGAGTTGGTGATAAAGATTTAAAGAATATTGAAAGAAAATCCTTTATCTTAAGTAGAAAGTTTTAGGAGTTAATTATTTATGGAAGGCTACCTTACTTAGTGTAATTTTATCTCTGCCAGGACAAGGATGCTATCATATTTAATTTCTGTCTTTCAGGGCCTAGTACAGGGCCTCATTCAATTGAATTCAATTTATACTGATGGCAGAATTAATTCTAAAAAAATAATAATAACCCACAAAATAAATGCACATGATAAAAACTGTGAAGAGGTAAAGGAAAATTAAGGAGCTATTATTCCTACTATCTTACCATCTAAGAAGGTAGACATACATTTAGCAACTATAGAGCCATCTCAGGCAGTGTACAATTGAATGCTTGGAGAAAATTGTGGATTATAGTAGTTATTCAGATCTTTGTGGCTGAGACTTTAATTACAACTTGCAGGTATCAAGTGTAGAATTTGACTTAGCAAAATGAAAGAGGAAAATAATTCCAGAAAGAAGAAAGTCAGAAGTGAAGCTGTATAGATAAGGGACAGCGTGGCTATATGGGAAGTTGAGAGAGAAAGGCATCCTGATTGAGAATAACAGGTTCAAGTTGAAAAGCATTAAAAGGTAAGGCTCTCTGGAAGGTAAACCTGGGGGAATTTGAATGTCTACTATAGATAAACATGACTTGACACATGCAAAGATTTATCTCTCTAGGCATCTAATCTTTAAATGTATATGATTAGAGGTAAATTTCTCATTTATGTTATTCTTTGGAAATTATTTGGGATACATTTGAGTCATTTTACTCCGTATATGATATGATAACACTTTCTGTAAATAAAAGAGCAACCAGGATTGAAGTGTGCATGCGTGCATGCGTGTGTGTGTGTGTGTGTGTCTGTGTGTGTGAAGGAGACCCCTGCATAACCCAGAGGACTGGGCTAACCAGACATTTGAAGAGAGAATCCTGCAAGTATTTGGGGAAAGAGAGTCCTAGCAAAATTCCAATGCCTTTGATTTGGAGAGTGAAGTAAACAGGAAGAGAAAAAGAAAGATGGAAGAAGGCAGGAGACTAGTCCTGAAGTTTGGATAATGTTTCAACTGTGTAAGGACTGTAGAGATGAGTTTATCTTCTAGAGGGAAGGGTTTGGGTCCCACTGTTTTCAAGCACAGATCATGGGAAGCAAAGGCAAGTGGGGATGTGGTGCGGGAGGTATAAGACAAGGTATTGACACCCTCTCCTTGGTTTGAATCAATGTCACGCATCCTCTGACTCTCAGTTTCCTCATGCACAAAATGCGGCTGTTGACCCGGTCTTCCTAGGACCCTGCCAGCCCTATACATTTTACAAATTGAATTGCTTGATTAGGTTAAACATGTTATTCTGCTTTTGTCCTTTGTTTTAGATGTGTTAGTCTCATATCCCCAGTGAAATTATCATGGGATTCAGAAAACGCTGGTTGAATTGATTTGGTGTCTCTGCTCATGTCCCTCATGCTTTTAATAAGAGCACACTTGTTATTCAAAAGCTGGGTGGTGATGGGAGAAGAGGCACCTACTTCATCATGTCAAAGAAGGGCAAACAAACTCAAAGTTGAGTTCAGGGCTTCTAAAAATCTTATGGCCATCGTGTTCTTAAAGTAGAAATCAGGAATGATTTGTGGAAGATGGGGATGTTCATGTGGCCTTCATGCTGTTGACTTCAGAATCTATTTAGGTCCAATGAACTTTTCAGTAATCCTGTATATACCTGTCATCAATTATTAGACAAAAATATTCTTGATTATATTACATTTTCAGCCTGTCACCTTTTCTCCATTTCTCAGAATGAGTGTGTGTGTGTGATGCGTGATGTGTGTGTGTGTGTGATGTGTGTGTGTGGTGTGTGTGTGATGTGTGTGTGATGTATGTGTGTTTGTGTGGTGTGTGTGTGTGTGTGTGTGTGTGTGTGTGTGTGTGTGTGTGTAATGCTGAGGAGGACAAAATGAAGAGTAAGACTGGTATAAAAGTATGAGCAAGTACCAACTTAAACTCCTAATCTTATTTATATCTAAAAAATCTCCTGACCACTGTAAATTATTCATTCACATGTAAACTCTGTTCTGTAATTTATTATTCACCATTTGATTGGATTTTTATTAAAATTACACTATCACTTATTTAAAGAAAACTAAACTAGTGTCATATTTCAGTCATCAATCGGGGTGTCTCTGTGAAGATTTTAGTCAGATTTTTGTTGTTGTTGTTATAAGGAAAACTTCGGTGCTTTAATTTTTTTTTTTTTTTTTTTTGCATTGATTCTCTGTCATGAGTTTGGCACCAATTTGAGTTTTTATGTTCCCTGAAAAATCTTTGCTTTTCATGCTTGTGTTTTATAAGTTGCTGGCTGGCCTGTCTTATGGCTGAGACCTACAAGGGGAGGTGAAGTCCACTTGCCCAGGAAAAGGTATTTGTCAAGGGGCAAAGTCTATGGTGAAAATCATTGAGTAGTGGTCCTAGAGAATCAGGGAAAAATTTGGAGATAGTAGTGTTTTCCCCTAGAAGGCAATTGGGCAGCCGAAAGTTGGAAGCACCAACCCACTCTTGAATAGTGTTTCATTGTCCTAAATGCCTTTCCAAAGATCTTGTCTTGTTTGGTCCACACAGTCACTCAGGGAGCCAATTAGAGCAGGTGACATTGTCTCTACTTTATGGATGAGAATATGGTGGCCCAGTGTCTTGAGACTAACCCGGATAACATGGCACACAAGGTGAGGAGCCAGGAGGGGGCGCTAGTGCACAACATTTCTAGTGCAGTGTTCTTGCCATTTGTAACCCTCTTATTCATTATTTATCCTCTTCAGTCACCATATGGTCTTCTCCTTCTGCTGTATCAAGTAAGAGCAAGTGAGCTCAGAACTGTGAAGACGATTTTAATATATTTCCTCATTACCTTCAACTTTGTTGATGATTCTCTTTAATGCCAAAAACAACAACAATCCTTCGATGGATTAAAAACTTCAACCTTTTTCTTCAATCAGTGGAGGCAACTTTCATAATTGTGAGAACAGAAGATTTGTATTCTACCTCCAGATCCTCTGTGTTCTAACTCTACTACTTCTGCAAATTTATTTTTTGAGTGCTTATTTTTAGAACTGGGAAATGAAGTGCATGAACAGATGAGATAAGGGACCTTTTTAGCTTCGATACTTTATCAGGTTTGGATGTGAGTTTTGCCCTCTTGGGGCAGCAGAATGGAGGGCTTGCCTTGGCCTTAAGCCTTGCTAAGTAGCCTTAGCCTTTCATCCTTGTTATTCTCATTAAATGTTGTTCAAGACTCTCAAACCTCAAATCAAACCTGGTCCTTTCCCACTTTTTAACAAACAGACCTAAGGCTCCTGTACTCAGATCCTCTGGGCAGCCCCTAATACAGCACTTAGATGTGAGAAGAGTGGTTTAAATGTCTCTTTCTTCTGAAAGGATATTTTTATCATTATGGAGCTCCACCTTTACATCTATTATAATCTTGCCCTTACACTTCAAGTAAGGATATACTAGGACCTATATTGCCATGGACAAATGGCTTCTGAAGTAAAAATGTAACAAAATATGTAATTTTTACTGTGGAATAATCCAGCTCTCATCTTAGATACCTGTGAATTTGCAGCTAAAAACCCTAAATTTGTTTAATTCAGTAGCATTCACTCAAAAGTTTTGAAAGAATAAATAACTCTAAATGTTTAACAAGGGCATGTTTAGAGTACACGATCCATCTGTATTTTAAGATTTGAATAAATTGAACGATTGAATTAAATGTCAGCAGAAGTAATTTAAACCACAGAACCAGCAGTGTCTGACTCTAAAGATGGAAAATAACTTAATGCTGTGACATTTCTGTTTTAAAATATTATCAAACATTCCAGTAGATTGAGGGGGCAAGAGGTTATATTTTAGAACCCTAGTCTAAAAGACCAAAGAAAATCAAAGAACATCCAGAAGAAGATTTTAGATTTAATAGGAGGACGAGTTGAGGATGTCATGAATGTTTATCTTGGGGAGGTAATAGAGAGACATGATGAATACCACTGGGTGTTTGAAGTTGTGCCAGAGAGAGTTGGGCTTAACCTGCGCTGTATTCTAGTTCCATAAATTTAACCTAGAGTTTAAGAAGATGAAGAGAGACAGGTTTCGCTTCAATATGAGAAGTGATAATTTATTGGTCAGATCTGAGTTCCATGTCAAGTAGAGGCTGGACAGAATGTTTCAGATCAGTGAGGTCCAATAGAAATACAATGTGAGCAGAGCAATGGGTATAGTTTTAAGATTTCTAGTAGCCATGTTAAAGAAAGTCTTAGAAACAGGTGACATTACTTGTATTATTATACTTTCAACCCAATATATTCAAAATATTATCATTTCAACAAAAAGTCAATATAAAATCAGAGTAGATTTTATATGATTTTTTTTTCCTACTAGGTTTTCAAAATCCAAGGTGTAATTTGCAATTACAGCTCATCTCAGTTTGGACTGGCAACATTACAGGTCTTCAGTAGCCTTTTGTGGGTGGTTCCTGCTGTGTTGGGTAGTGCACTTTTAGAGTAACCAAGCATACTAACCAACCTGGAATTGCCATAATTCAAAACAATATCTGGATAGAATGGAGGCAGAATAGATATAATTTCCCAGGCAAAAGCACCTTTGGAGTCATGGCACAGATGTAGGCTAACAGGGTAGTCGCTTAGTCCTGGGGACTGTGGGAGAGAGAGGAGGATAAATGGATCACAGATCACTGTTAGTCCATACAGCACCCTTATATGAATTTTAAAATGGAACCCCTTCTGGACAAATAAAATACAGAAAAGGAGCATCTCACCCTTATCCTACTCCAGGGCAAAGTCTTGAGTAGAGAGCAGAGCTAGGGTTCAGTCCACCCTTGCCGCTTGGGCTGGGAGCCCTCCTGAGGCACTTCCTGGCATCTGTATCGCTGTGGGCTGCCTGGGAGCCAGTTTCTGCAGTGACTGCAGACTGCAGTCTTCAGCAGTCATTCTTAAACTTTCATAGGTCACAGGTCCCTCTCCAAATTTGATGAACACCATGAACCTCTTATCAAGGAAAAATCATCAAAGATTCGCAGAGTGGCAGTGGTTCATGGACTGCCTTTGAAAGCATGAACCCTTTTGAGTCTGTGGACCTGTGGCTAATAAACCTGGCCACAGTAATAGTTGTCCATATTTCTAATGAAGGCCCTCTTGTTCGGGGACAGGAAAGTAGGAGAGGCACAGACCTGCTTATCTCTCCCCTGCCTAAAATAGGCTTCACGGATGTGAATTGAAAGTAACCTTTGTTCCTTGTGTGTTTTGCCAAGTCATTATTTTCTCTCTGAACTTTCGGAGGATTTTTCAGCTGCTGTCACCAGCTCTCCCCAAAGTTCTCACCCTGTCATGTTGGGGGAAGACCACCTGGTGATGACTAAATCGAAGCACTGAAAGTTTTGACACTGGCTAAGGAAGAAGCAGGTCATTTGGTCTATTTTTAATGTCATCCCCATTGGCATTTCCTCCCAGTGTTTTTCTTGTGGTGCTACAGGACACTCCTTCCCTGCTGCCTGCTTCCTACTGTGATAAATGTTCATGATCACACAGGTCACATCTTCTATCAAGAACAATTGACTCAGCGTGCTGGGTCTCCAGTTCACTCCCACAGGCCATGCTCTCCTGTGCTCCTCTCTGCACATCAAGGTTTCAGAACAGTGAACAGAAAGAAAACTTGTGAGGTTTTAGTTTCCTGTGTAGTAATTCTGCAGTATCATCACATTTAGAATAGATATATATATATATATATATTATAATGTGTGTGTGTATATATATGCGTGTGTGTGCATCTATATATACATACACATGCATACATACATATACATTTTCACTCTTTTAAATTTTACTCATTTTTTTTTTACATTTTGTTATTTTGTAATTTTTATTTTATATTGGAGTATAGTTGATTTTCAATGTTGTGTTGCTTGGCAGGTGTACAGCAAAGTGATTCAGTTATACATATATCTATTCTTTTTAAAATTCTTTTCTCATTTAGGTTATTACAGAATATCACTTATATGTGGAATCTAAAAAAATGTTACAAATGAACTTACTTACAAAACAGAAACAGGCTCGCAGACTTAGAAAACAAACTTATAGTTACCGAAAGGGAAAGGGGGAGGGAGGAGGGATAAATTAGGAGGTTGGGATTAACATACACACACTACTATATATAAAATAGATAATCAACGAGGGCCTACTGTATAGCACAGGGAACTCTAAATTTTACTCTTTTAAAAAAGAACTTTTCCCCTTGGATTGACTGAACTTTTTCTAGAAAACTTAAGATCTGGACAACAGGTAACAGGTTTCCTTTTCTGTCCCAGTTATGACCATTATAATCACCCATTAAACTTAATGAGCATTAGGTTATTGAGAGTGATGCTATGCTGTATTATACCTTTTCAATTGCCACTGCACCTCGGGTTAGAGACAGAATGATGAAGAACTATTTTATAAAACTTAGCAGTTTAGAGGTGTGTGATAAGTGAGGAAGACAAGGGAAAATAAAATCATTCTGAGAAACAGATAGTACATCCAATCTGCAGGGGCAATGAGATGCTTGATTAGATTGTGGAAGCAAGGACTTCTTTCCTTCAGTCATTTTTATACCTTGAGGAGGAGTTGCAATTGGGGAGTTAGTTTATAGTGAATCAGACTTGGAAGCTTCTCCCTGGGGATTGTAGGGAATTAGGGACCTGAAGACAGCTCTGGAGATTGCCTGTGAAAGTTTAAGGACGGTGTCCAGTGTCAGTAGAAGCAGGAAGAAGTACAGAAGAGCAAGGGCTTTTACTGACCTGATATTTTCTTGCAATGCTACTCAGAGGTTGGTAAATGGATACATTTGCTTGGTTACTTCCGTGTTTCTGAACCAATGATAGTGTGACTTTTTTTGAGATATAATTGACATACAATGTTATACTAGTTTTAGGTATTCAACATAGTGATTCGATATATTTATATGTTGGAAAATGATCACCACACTAAGTCCAGTTGACATCCATCACCACATGTAGTTACAGATTTTTTTTTCTTGTAATGAGAACTTTGAAGATCTACTCTCTTAGCAACTTTCAAATAAATAATACAGTACCAACTATTGTCACCATGCTGTACATTACATCCCCAGGACTCTCTTGTTTTGTAACTGGAGGTTTGTCACTTTTGGCCATCTTCGCCCATGTCACCCACTCCCTACTCCCTCAGTCTGGCAACTACCGGTTTGTTCTCTGTAGCTATGAACTCAGTTTCTGTGTATTTTTGTTTGTTTTAGATTCCACATACAAGTGAGGTCATACAGTATTTGATTTTCTCTGTCTGGCTTATTTCACTTAGCAAAATGCCCTCAAGGTCCATCCATGTTGTTGCAAATGGCAGGATTTCCTTTTATATTGCTAAATAATATTTCATTTTATCACATCATCTTTATTCATTTATCAAACTGTGGACACTTAGGTTGCTTCCATATCTCTCAGAATCCGCAGCCTGGCCCTGCCAGCTTTGGAAGATCCTGGGGTGTAGGATCTTCCAGACATTCCAAATGCATGGCATTTCAGCAAAGACTTTCACACTTAAATGTGAAATATGGGGACTTAAATTATGTAGAAATTTCACATTTGTGGATAAGATGTGAATGATTTGATCAACATGTATCCAGTTAAGTCTTTTGTTCTATATACTTATAGAAATAAATAAGTTTAGATATTGAGCTT
This sequence comes from Tursiops truncatus, assembly GCF_011762595.2. Lineage (NCBI taxonomy): Eukaryota > Metazoa > Chordata > Mammalia > Artiodactyla > Delphinidae > Tursiops > Tursiops truncatus. Next base: position 67,314,824 of record NC_047046.1, read on the forward strand.
CTAGAAAATTTTGAGAAACATTCCTTATTGGTTTAAGTTTATCTGGATCTGGGTGTCCCTGCACTGCGTTCTTTCTAGCCATATTTCCTCTATATTTGAGAGCCAGTCACTGTCGAGGTGCTGAAATGTGGTTAAAGAAAGCGAAGATATTAAACACAATAGTGCACAGAGGTTTCTTATGCACAGAGGTACCTTTCCGAAGGTACTTCTTCATGGCCCTTGCAAACTTGAATTTTCAGATATGGAAACTGACCTAGTCTTTGATGCTCCCGACTGGACTTTGCAGAGACTATATAGATGAAAATGAATTCAAGCCATGTTGTATACTGTCAGTTCCAGCATTTAGTATCTCCTTCCTGCCATGACAAGTAGAGTCCCCCTGTGCACATGGGAGATAGAAGACCTTCCGGTTTTGTTGCATTCCATTTACATGCTCTTTTCTCTCCATTTTCAACCAGCTCTTTCTGTCAAAAGCAGAAGTTTCTGTCTTAGGCATCACCTTTGCCTCCCTGTCTGAGCCCTCATCTCTTAAGCAAAGTGCCATTTTGCTCACAGCATCTTTCCTTCTAGCCCCTTGTCTTTGTACTTGTTTTCTAAAGACCCACCAAAATGAGTCCTCATAACTTGTCCACACAGTGAACCCATGCTTTTCTGCTTAGCCTTCTTGTCTCATCCCTTCCAGTCCTACTGACGAGAATAATAGAATATTAGAGTAGTAAAACAACCGCATTCTAGGACGTTCCTTTTAAAGCTGATTTCACCTTTGGGTAATAGCATCTCCTATTTTATCAAATGTTCTTATTAACTAAAAGTTGCATTTCTTATCATGCATGACATTATCTGACATGTAAAATATAAACTGTGGTTTATGGCTGACATTCATATTCTTCTGTCTGTCCCAGGCACCACACTTATTTCTTTACATTGATTATCTCATTTAATCTTCATAACAACCCCACATGTTGTATACTAAAATTCTCATTTCATAGATGAACACTGAGATGCAAGGAGCTTACATAACCTACCCAAGTTCATAAACTGCAAAAAGCAGGGCTGGAATTTGAACCCAGGCAAGCTAGTCCAGGCTTCTGTACTCTATAGTCTCCCATTTTAAATGTAATTACTCTGGGACCTGATCATTCAGATTTCTCAGAGCCCTAGAGCAACTGTTACAGGCATCCCTTCTCATCATACCATCTGCAGAAGAGACTAAAGTATGAGCCTGGAAAAAGAAAGTTTCATTTTGAACTTAGTACAAATGAAGTAATTGTCTGAGTAACGCTAATGTGAGCTTTAGAAGTAGATGAGTCCGTACTGATATAAATCGGTGATTGAATAAACTCGTGAGGGGGAGGGAACACATATCCCTTAATGAGGAATTTTAAGTAGTTTAGGTAGATACTCCCCTCTCTCAACAAGTGGAACATAACTCTCCCCTCCTTAAGTGTGCGCTGTACATAGTTTACTTCCAAAGAGTGAGGTATGGAAATGGGAGGAAAAGAGTAACTTTTTTTTTTTCTTTTTTTTCTTTTTTGCGGTACGCGGGCCTCTCACTGTTGTGGCCTCTCCCGTTGCAGAGCACAGGCTCTGGACGCGCAGGCTCAGCGGCCATGGCTCACGGGCCCAGCCGCTCCGCGGCATATGGGATCTTCCCGGAGCGGGGCACGAACCCGTGTCCCCTGCATTGGCAGGCAGACTCTCAACCACTGTGCCACCAGGGAAGCCCAAGAGTAACTTTATAGTAGAGAAAAATGAAAAGCTTTACTTAAGTCAAATGATCAATGTGAACATCATCGGTGATAAGTCCTGTTAATAGTATGTACCCTTCATAGGAAGTGATGAGAGTGGCTCTTACGTGGTCTTCCTCCCCTATACCAATAATCCCAGTCTAATCATGAGAAAAATAGCAGATGAACCCCAGTTACGGATGGTTCTACAAAATACCTGACCTGTATTCCTGAAAACTTCCCAAATCATCAAAAACAAGGAAGATCTGAGAAACTCTATCAGCCACAAGGAGCCTAAAAAGGCATGAGGATTAAATGTAATGGTATCCTAGAGAGATCCTGGTAAAGAAAAAGGGATATTAAATAAAAACTAAAGAAATCTGAATAAAGTATGGACTTTATTTAATAATAATATATCAATAGCATTTCATGAGCTGTGATAAATGTACCACACTAATGTAAGATGTTAACAGTGGGGCAACTAGTTGTGAGGTATATAGGGGTACTCTGTACTTACTTTATAACTGTTCTGTAAATCTAAAACTACTCTAAAACATAAAGGTTATTTTTTAACAAATGAAGGGTAAAGATAACCTAGAATGGGAGATACGTATATAGAAGTTAGGGGCAAATAGTTTTGTGTCTTTGTAACTAAAATTTTTCTGCTTTCCAAATTCAGAAACAATCCTGCTGTGTACAGCGTAAAACAAGGTCAAAGAAAAGAGTGTTATGAAATTATCTAACAAAGAGAGAAGGTGGTCAGTGGCGAAAGTACTGGAACTGCATGCCAATGATGGAGGTCATGACAGAACAGGCATAATGGGGACTTGGCAGGCATGTTCTCTTAATTGAAATGTCAGCTCTGTTGGGTACAATCAATGTAGGAGAGCTCAGAACAGAAAAAAAAGGTGGCAAGGTGGAATCATACCTCTGAAATATTAATAGTGGCAGTGTACTTCAACTGGTCAATGAAATGGACAGTAAAACATTTTGGAGAGGATACAGAAAAGGCAGAAGAAGACAGAAAACCTCAACGAAGCTCTACCATACATTATAATATTGATATGACTGTCTTTGAGGAAATACCTAAACTTTGGGTCATAAAGTTGTACTACCAAAAACACAAGCTTTAACAGATCTGAAGTTTTTCGTTTGACAAGACAGTGATCCAGTGTAAGAGGGGGAAAGATGCTCTAACTAAATTTTTAGTAGTAAAGTTACTAGTTTCTACAGGCAGGCTTTGAATAATGAATGAGCTATCCACATTCATAAGGTAATAAGTTAGAAGAGCTCTTGAAAGGTCATATAGTCTCCCTTCCCATTACCAACCCTCATCTCCTCCCCCCACACACGTACACTATGTAGCACAAATTAATATTCCTAATAGGATAGCTATTGAAAGAGGACAGCAGTCTTCTTTGGTGACCTATCCTGGAGCTCAGCTATCCCAGTAGGTGGCATATTCTATTCCAAATGCCTAAGCTGCAGATAAAGTCTTTATCTTCCTCTTACTGTACTGAGATATGCACCTTGGAGTCTTGGGAACTTCGGTTTTGGTGTGTGAGGTATTGATATATGTCAGAGAAAACAAAAGATGGGAATGATCTTTCCTGGACTTTCAGATATTGAAGCCCAGATGTGTAGAGAAATAAATCACTGCAACAAAGAACGTCAAGTTAGAAACCAGCTTATCGAATAGTAGGACACTATAGATATAGAGATTACAGAGAGTGGTGGATTGATAGGTGAGTGCATGAAAATAGGGAGGTGTATGTGCTGAAGGTCCAACATGGGGTAGACTGTATTTTCAATGTTAGGAGAATGGAGACCCACAGGAATCAGAAGGGCAAAGCCAAGTGGCCAAAGAATCATTTAAGGGCACTTGAAGGACCTTGTGTCCATCAAGAAAAGGAGTGGATATAATCAGAAACTTCTTACGTGGTTCCTACTATCATGCAAAACTATTACTGAGATATAGGTGCCCCAGGGTCTGAGATGAGGATGGATGGGAAGGTTGGAGAGATGGGAAATGCCACAGGGTAATCTTAGGGTAAGAAAAATATGGGAATAAAAAGGTTTATTTTAAAATTCATAGTTAAGCTGTTTATGTAAAAACAAAATGGAGAAATGTTTACTTATCAAATTTAGATTTAGCCTTATTAGATTTATATTTCAAGAGGAGATGTCTTTTTGAAATCAACATTATGATTTTGGCACACTTAGTTCATTCTGAAAGGGTGAAAATAATTGGACGGTATAGGGATAAATGTCCCAAATTTGAGTGGAGGTTTTGAAAAGTTCTCAGGTCACTTCTGGTTAGAGCAAGAGAAGAGTCAAGGCTGCTGCCGGCAGCTGATGGCTTAATGCTGAAGAGTATTACTGGAGAGTAAGCACAACTCCTCCACTCCTGCCCTACTTCAGGCTCCTCTGCCAGGGCCAAAATGTCTTTGACTTGATGCTGTGAAATGAACATATGTAAATGCATAGACAGAGCAGAGACTGCAGTGATAATGGGGCAGAGAGAGGGTAAGTTTTGAAGCTGCCCTGAATGAATTCAAGTCGGCTTGACCAGGTGACACAAAGCGAATGGTCCATGAGATCAATGAACTACATGTCAAACATGACTTACTGTTCAATAAACAATTAGTGTGCACCTCCAAGAGACAGAAGCTGTGTTAATTTCTGAGAACACAAAGGTAAATGAGTGAGAAGCCCCGCCTTCGCTGTGTGAGTGCATGCTCTGGGAAGGAAGCCAAAAAATGGTCAACAATAATGACAGTGTATGGAGGGCAATTACAGAAGCTCGGAGGGCTTCTAGAGGCGGGCAGTGGAGATGAACAGAAAGGATGCTGTTTGTGCTAGTGAAGGATGATTAGGAGTTTTCCATATGGACTGGATGAGAAAGCCATTTCAGAGAAAAAAATGTATCAACACTATATAACAGACATAATATATGTTATGTGCTGCCAGCTTACCATCTATCAGAGCAATAAAGAGCACAGGATTTGGAGAAAATAATTCTAGATTCAATTCCCTATCCACAATTCCTAGCTACTTCATCTGAGAAAGTTATTTTACTTTTAAATTTTCATCTTCTTACCTGTAAATTGGGGTTATAAGAGAGGCTACGTCATAAGTGAGATAAGTGGTCAAGAAATGTTAGTAAGGGCTTCCCTGGTGGCGCAGTGGTTGAGAGTCCGCCTGCTGTTGCAGGGACACGGGTTCGTGCCCCGGTCCGGGAAGATCCCACATGCTGCGGAGCGGCTGGGCCTGTGAGCCTTGGCCGCTGAGCCTGTGCGTCCGGAGCCTGTGCTCCGCAACAGGAGAGGCCTGCATACTGCAAAAAAAAAAAAGAAATGATAGTAAGTGTAAGATATTATTAACATTATTAATCAGATATTGTCAGATCACAAAGTAGAAATGGCCTCAAGTAAAAGAAACTATGGCAGATAAGAACTAGAAGAAAAGATGCCTAGCAGGTTAGTAACTGAAGGAATGCCCTAAGGATTTGGATTAATGAGACCTTGTGCATATTGAGAGACAAGTTGTAGTAACATGCTACAGGTGTTCTGTCTAGCCTTATTCACGTTTTAATCAACGTGGATGAATGCTTGTGAATTCATAAATGATATGACACTGGAAGGGCTTCAATGACTTAGGGTGATGTTTTCCAGCATCCAACTGATGTTGATTGACTAGCTGAAACAAATTCCTTGCATCTGACAACATGAAATTTCAACTTTAACATGAATTATAGAAAGTCCTAACTTTGAGTTTACCAAAGATCAGTGATAGAATGGGGAAAGATCTGTATGGTCAAAATCATATGTGAAAAATACAAGGTTGTGGATTTGCGTAGCTTTTAGGTTTGATGTTGGTCAACTAATGTGATTTGGATTTCATCAGTAAAGGTGAGGTATACCTAGGGTGGTAGAGGTGATGGTCTCATTCTTCTCTGTTTTGACCAAAACACATCTACCATGCCGATCTCTAAGAGAAATTTATAAACAAGTTAATCCAATTCACTTGATTACTATCAGGGTGGTAAAGGAACTTAGTCCTCTCATTTATGAAATGTAGATAAGTTCTTAAAAGGAGGAGACTAGGGACACATAATTTCTACTCTTATACCTATGAAGAGTAGTCATGAAGAAAAGGAATTAGATTTATTGGGGTGGAATCTGAGGGTAGACTAGGATGAATGAATGGGAGATAAAAGACAGAACTTAGGCTTGGCATAAGTAAGTCTAATGAGTTCAAAAGATGGAAAGTGATGTGTTAGCTAACAATGAAATCTTCTAAGCATGGTCTAGTTGTACCAGGCAAAGACTACAGAAGAAACTATTGTCAGGACAGAGTTGGGCTAGATGGCCTTTATTTTTATTTATTTATTTTTTTGCGGTATGCGGGCCTCTCACTGTTGCGGCCTCTCCCGTCGTGGAGCACAGGCTCCAGAGGCGCAGGCTCAGTGGCCATGGCTCACGGGCCTAGCCGCTCTGCGGCCTGTGGGATCTTCCCGGAGCAGGGCACGAACCCGTGTCCCCTGCAACGGCAGGCGGACTCTCAACCACTGCACCACCAGGGAAGCCCGGGCTAGATGGCCTTTAAAGTTTTGTCCAAATCTGGAAATCTCTGATGCTGTGATAATTAAAAAGATTTAATAATGAAAAATGGTAAGCCGTAAGAGCCAAGTAACCATTATGGCTGCGGACTGAAAGTTAGTCAGAGGATATCTGGATTAATGTAAACCTGAAGAAGGACTGACGATGTTTAAAAAGAACATCCATAGTAAAAACCTTTTGGGTGTCATGCTGCAGGAAATTCCAAGCAAATGTTGAGGTCTAATTCAGTTTATCATTTATGATCTGGAAGAACTAAGAGCATGCACACTGAAGTCAGTACATGTTTCCTTAGTTACTGAATACAGAAACATAGGCAGAAATCAATAAACATTTATTTCTCCTTTGGGATGTCAGTAGAGCCCTATATGCTGGAAGAATAAACTAGATGATCTATTTACTTCTCATTTGTACTGTCTATATGTCTATAGTAACAATAATGATACACCGCAGGCTGAGAGCATGATTTTTTGATACCAGCTATTAGTGATACACACAGGAAGCAGAAGTACTCAAGTTTACTTTTTAGTAGATATTTTGGTTTGGTAATCTGGCTCTAAAGAGACTTGGATTTTTTTTTAAAAAATCTGTTATCATTTAATTATATCAAACTAAAGGGTAGCATCTAGTTTTGATTCATTTAACCTTAATGGGAGAGAACAAGTCATTACTTAAAGAGTGTCTTATAGCCTCTGTTATTTCTTGTATTTTTAGAAATCATTTATTCCTCTTCAAATTGATGTGCTGTAATTATTCATTAATAATAATTCTTGATGTCTCTGGAGTTATTCCATTACCCACAGTCATTATGCATCGTTTTGTCAATGTTTGCTATGATACTGAGATATCTATAGCTCATTGAGTCATTACATCCATTGGTGTATATCCTTCTAGTGAAGAATATCCAATTCATTCTGAATCAAGTTTCATTGAGATATTTTCCAGGAACTTTAGAAACTGCTTTTATGTCCAGGGAGAAGAATACAGATATAACTCCTATATACCAACTCTTGAACATCTTTCATAGAAATCTTGACCTTGACTGGAGAAGTCCATTTTTGTAACCGGGCTGATGACCCGGAAGAGATTTGTTAATAACCTCCTGGGCCCCAAATTGTAACAAAAAAGCAATACTCCCTAGAATCACTGTCATAACTGTTTTATGCATTTAATGGTAGTGTGTACTAAATCAACTCCATTATGGGTGGGCTTAATAGCCTTTAGTAGGAAGACCTAGAAACTTAAAAGAATGTCATTTCCTCTAGGTAATGGCATCCTGCATTTAAACAACCACAATCTGTTTGTTAAATTCGGAAGACTGGCACCACGTCGTAGGGTGAAATGTTTAGCATGGTAAAGATAATGTATTTTTTTAAAGTTTAGGATTGGTTCAGACATTTAAATCCATTGTTATTTTGTCTGAATATCTTTTCTCCAGCGATTAAAATAATCTAATAATGAATTAAGCACCTTCTAAATATTTATAAATTATTTTCCGCATTTCTTAGAAAAGACCAGGTATAAACTTCCTTCAGGGGCTTCCCTGGTGGCGCAGTGGTTGAGAGTCCGCGTGCTGATGCAGGGGACGCGGGTTCGTGCCCCGGTCCGGGAGGATCCCACATGCCGCAGAGCGGCTGGTCCCGTGAGCCATGGCCACTGAGCCTGCGCGTCCGGAGCCTGTGCTCCGCAACCGGAGAGGCCACAACAGTGAGAGGCCCGCATACCACAAAAAAAGAAAAAAACTTCCTTCAGGCAAGTCTAATGTATGAAGGCAGTTTATAAAACAGATGTGTTAGTGTATGTTATTCACATCACAAAAGGCTCTTTTGTTACAAAAGGACGGAGCTAAGGGTTTCTTTAAATCTGAGCCCCCATTATGCATTTAAAACAGCATTTAGATTATCCAAACCTTCAAGAATAAACTTACTGCGTAAAGTATCATATACTTATCTTATTTGTGAACTTTGGTGAAATGAGTTATTCAGTAGGTGATTGACACAAGTCTGGCAAAAAGCCAGAAGTGTGAAAATCAGGACTTTGTAATTCTTGAAGCTCTTGTACCATATTATATCTGTTTCCATAAAAATATTTACAACTAGCTATTTTGAAATAATAGTAATATTGATATAGTACTTAAAAATAAAAAAGTGTAAAGCTTACTTTCACTAGTTATATAGAAACTCTAGAAATACTTTTAATGAAAAAATATACTAATTCATTAAACAAATATTTATTAAGTGCACATTATTTGAGCTGGAAACAACATCAACTATTTAAATTTCCCATTTGATCGATGAGAAAACTGAGGCCGAGAGAGGTGATATGGTTTGCTCAAGGTCAGTTAATGAACAGATGCAGAAATAGTAATAGTCTCAATTCCTAACTGCTAGCCTTTCCACTGCCCCATACATGCTGGTCATATATTAATTTACTTCCTTATTAAGAGAGATTGTTTTAAAAATATCATCCTGTCTCCATTAACTTATTGAAAATAGATGGATTCCTATTAAAAAGGTATTCCCTCTCTCCTTTTGTATGCCATAAGGGATTCAGGCAGCCATAATACCTCGCATGCACTGCTGACAAAATACACAAAAGAATCAAAATCAAATTAAGTGATCAAAAATGAAAACCAAGATGATGAAATAAGGAATAATGTAAATCATACATAGTAAATGTAAGTATAATAGAAATACCTGTTTCTACCTGATTGTCTAACTCACTACTTATTTAGGTCACAAATAACATGTTCTTAGAAAAAAAAACTCCCAGTTTGATTTATTTTGCCATCCAAGTAAATTTTAGAAAACTCCCAAAGCTTTCCAAATAAATTTCAAATATCATCCCATATTGTAAAGGAATGAGAGAAGGAGAGAGAGAGACAAAAGAACTTATTATTTATGAAGCTAATCAGCTGGCCATAGGAGTTAGCTTTAAACTTGTTCATTTATTATTTCCTACGAGTTAATATTTCACAAGAAAGCAAACAATAAACAGAATGTTTAGAGGATTAGGAAGAAATGGCTTGAGGATTTTCTACATTTTAAGTTTGTAGTTTATTATTACATGTATATTTTCCCTCTCTCTTTTTTAAAAAAATTAGGGTCATTTGAATAATAAAGAAAAAGTTTCAAATTAGTAATTATTTATGGGAGTAAACCAGGGATCAGCAACTTTTTTCCATAAAGGACCAGGTAGTAAATAATATATATTTCTGGTTTGGGGGCATATGGCCAATGTTGTAACTACTCAACTCTGCCCCTATAGCAGGAAAGCAGCCATTGAAATAAATGAATGATTGTGCAACAATAGAATTTTATTTATGAACGCCGACATTTGAATTTCATATAATTTTACGTGTCATGAAATTTTACGTGTCATTTTGTTTTCAACCATTAAAATATGTAAAAACCATTCTAAGCTCACTGTCATATGATTTGCCCTAGGACCATAGTTTGCTGACTCCTGGTTGAACTGAATATCCTTATCATAGGGATTTTGGTAACTACTGCTGTGACCCTTTTAATAAACAAGTAAGCCTGTATATGAACTAGTGAGCTGCTCACATACTGTCTCATACTGCAACCTTCTACTATAGAACAGAAAGAAAAATGGAACATAAACAACCCATAAATCCTTGACCTTCACCCTTGAGTAGTTATAGCTTCTCTTATAAATTTGTACACTTATATTTGATGCTATCATCTTTTTAATATAAGATATTATTGTGTATCACCTTTCTTTGAAATTCATCATCTGTTGTGGAGATGTTTGTGAATGTGTCTTTTGTTTGGGTATGAAAATGCAGGATAATATGTACAATAGGGCAGTAAATGCTTGTGACCTGAAATATTAGGTTGTTTTCCTAAATACACTAATATCAGCATTTAAAAAAATCAAATGGCTTAACATGAAGAATGATTCAGATACTGTATTTTATTGAATAGATATCTGTATCACTTTTTCTATGTAATTTTATCTCTGCATGATACTAAACATCTAGATATTTGGAAGCATATGGAAGGTTGAACATTTTGCTTTATATCCAGATGTTTGGTGTTATGTAAACCTTTGATATATAGGAAAAGAATATGCTGAGCCATCTTTATTCAGAGTTTTTATGCCTTAATTGTCCATAAAAATGATGATTTATAAGCTTAGAGATATCTAGAGATTTAGTTAAAGCTATTTTGTAGGCATGAATGCCTAAATAAGATTTAGAATATATATATATATATATATATATATATATCAGTGTTGGAACTGATGTCTGCCTTCTCTTACTTCTACTTTATATATATATATTTATATACATACATATACACACATATGAATATATATGTATATATATGTGTGTGTATGTATATGTATGTGTGTGTGTGTGTGTGTGTGTGTATATATATATATATATACACATATATAAAACATTGTATGAGTGTTCCTGGAAGTGCCAATGTGGAAACACTAACTGAATGGAAATTTACTTTTTGAGCCCGTAGCCATTGTGAGTATTCCAATACTGTTGCCTGCTCTAACAGTAAGTCCAGAGATTCCTGTTCAAAAAAAGAAACTCATCTTCAGAACTGTAATGGAATTTTATGATGATATTCACTAGGTGGTAGGTTTTACATTAAATGAGAAAATGTGTATGAGTGGTGCTTTCTAAATTGAAAAGTGCTGTACAAATATTAGAGGTTATCTGCTTAACTTCTCTTATGCCACTCAATTCATTTTTCTCCATCTTATTTCAGAAGCTATTTCTAAGTCAGGAAATAAATGTTTTCATCACTGGTTTCCCTTCAGTAAGCTATGGATGCATTTTATTTTTATTATTTTGCAATTGTTAATTAAGAACCATTTATTAAGTAACTGCTATGTGTAGCTCTCCATTAAAACTTGTGCAGAAGGTGTAGACATCAAAGCAAGTAAGATTTCTCAGGAGGGATACTGAATGTGTCAAGATGAGGTTCGTGGGTACCCTGGACCTAAAGGAAGGGAGGGGTTTTTGAAAGTGTCATCTGAGGGCTTCCCTGGTGACGCAGTGGTTGAGAGTCCGCCTGCCGATGCAGGGGACATGGGTTCGTGCCCCGCTCCGGGAAGATCCCACATGCCGCGGAACAGCTAGGCCCGTGAGCCATGGCCGCTGAGCCTGCGCGTCTGGAGCCTGTGGTCCGCAATGGGAGAGGCCACAACAGTGAGAGGCCCGCATATTGCAAAAAAAAAAAAAAAAAAAAAAAGGAAGTGTCATCTGAAACGAAAGTTTTAAAAGTGAATAATTTGGCACATTCTTCTGAAATAGTCTCTTATAGTCTCTTCTTGAGGCAATGGACGTGAATTTTATGTGGAGATAAATGTGCATTACTGTCAGAGTCTAAGCCAGCTTTGCTGACAACTGACAGTAGAAAAATCATTTCCTGGGCCCCAGATTCCTTACTTTATATACAAGGGGATTCCTTACTTTATATACAAGGGAATTACTTGTATTGAAATTGCCTTTTTACTTTATTTAGCTACAGCCTTTTATTTAAATGAATGAAAAAAAGCAAAAAAAAAAAAAATGACCTTGTCAAATTTCAAAGGAATGAAGAGTGGCTAGGAAATCTCTTTGTTAAAATTTTTGGTTCCTTTTTCACTTTTCTATGAACAATTTTCAATTTTGAATTTTCAAACACTTAGAGTCACATAGCATGATTAAGAGAAAGTGAAGAGATACATATTGTCAAGTGTAAGAAAAAGATGGTACAAGATTTATCTCTATCTAAATATATTAAAGACTAAAGAAAGGAGAGTTTTAATGATTTTCTTGAAACAAAAGCAGGAAGATGGAGTTCTTAGGTTAGCATCTGCCTTATGAATCCATTAGAGATTCACATTAAACTTTAGGACAAAATTCTGACATCTGTTGACCAACTCAAACGTCGGTTTGTAAAAAAGAAAGTCATCGTCTCTCATTTAAGAGGTAGTGATCTTTAACAAATGAAGTCAAGTATTAGGTCTATTTGGATAATCAAAACCACACATAATATAGGTTTTTAATGCTAACTTCTACTTTAAAATAAATATTAATTTCACTTTAATTACAGCCATCAGTACTGTCAACTCATTCAATTGTTCCTCTATACATAAATGTAGGTTCAGAAGTAATCAAATCTTCAACTCTTCATGTTGTCAGAATCCACAAGTATAAAAATATATGCTCTGTCTTTAAAAATTAATTGGCACTGGAGACAATTTGCCAAGTTCCTGCTCAAGCTTTTTATTCAAGTATGAAGGAGGAGTGTGTTTAAATATTAGTGTAATCCTGGTGGTGTCTTATATCACCAGTAACATGTTTAAGACGTTCTTAAGCATGCATACATAAGTAAGGATGGGAAAGCTGACCTTTGACATAAAGTTTTAAAATCTTAGGAACACTGGAGTTTAATGTCAGTTATTCCCTGGTGAATATGCCTCAGGTATGGTACCTATACCTTTCTGTGTGTGAACATAAGTAAAAGGGCCACTTGTCATCAAATAGGGCATGAACAGATTCTCTGTGCTGCTTCAAAAATTGAGTTGTGATTTTTCTCTATATCTATACTCAACCCTATCTTTAAAATAGCCTCCTCCAAAAATTGCATTAGCATTTCCTGCTTCCCAGTCTTTCCTTTTAGTAGGTTCTGTTTAGCACATCTAACTGGGATTTGCTGTCTATCATTTGGCCAAAGCCTGGAGTGTCACTAAGTAGGGTTCTGTGCCAGAATCCCAAGAGAGCACCCCCTTGTCTTGGTCAGTGGACTTGCATCAGCAAAGCTTTGGGAACTCATGTAGGAGGCTAGATCAATGTTTTAATGCAACGTATTCCTAATGGCGAAAAAAAAAAAAAAACACAGTCATGGTACCGATCATTGCATTTCATGCCAGTCTTCATTCATTTCATATTGTTGCATTCTTCTCTGTTTCTTGTGACCCCCTTGAAATTAAAGCTGTTTATCAATAATATAGATTCTATACCATTTTAAGCTTTTCTCCTTGAATTTTTGTTTGTTTTCCCCAAAGAATTCAGAGTTTCAAATGTACTAGAAAAAAAATTTTACAAGAAATGCAAAAGAAGTTTGTAGGAGAACAGATGCTTCACTTACATACATGTCCATGATATTATTTGCTTTATAGTCATTCTTTTTTTTAGGTGCAGGTCAGCTCCCCGAGGAATGACCCACAAGCCTACAGGGCTTGCAGGGGTGGCAGACTGGCATAGTATGGGTGGAAAACTCAGTTTTTGTTTTTTTTGTTTTTAAAGAAGTTGTTGGGGGTAGGAGTTTATTAATTAATTAATTTATTTTTGCTGTGTTGGGTCTTCGTTTCTGTGTGAGGGCTTTCTCTAGTTGTGGCAAGCGGGGGCCACTCTTCATTGCCATGCGCGGGCCTCTCACTATCGCGGCCTCTCTTGTTGCGGAGCACAGGCTCCAGACGCACAGGCTCAGGAGTTGTGGCTCACGGGCCCAGTTGCTCCGTGGCATGTGGGATCTTCCCAGACCAGGGCTCGAACCCGTGTCCCCTGCATTAGCAGGCAGATTCTCAACCACTGCGCCACCAGGGAAGCCCCTATAGTCATTATTCTAAGCACTTCCCATGGAATTGAAATGATTTTGAAATAAATTACTAAGCTGAGAATTCTTCACTTATCTTTTATTTCATTAAATATGTGGACTTCTTGTTGAGATTTGAAACCCTTAAGTATGCATTTATCATTATCTTCTTTTTCCTTGTGTTTTTAATTGCAGCAGTAAGAAGTAATTTATACCTAATCATGCTATTTTGTCCTCCAACTTCTGAAATACATTTTGACAAATTATAAGTGAGTTTTCTTCAAACAGAAGTTTTAAGAATGAGTAACTTCAATAACAGGAGGAAAAATCTCACCTAAGTTGAGATGATTCTTCTTTCATTGATCCCTGGGCCTGGGGTATTTTTATTATAATATTTTTTGAGGTAAAGGGTTTCTTTCAGCATTTTATAACATCTAGATATGTAAACTCAAGAAAAATTGACATTTATACATATACATAAAATTCCAGGGACTCCATGGAACCCATTAAGTCTGTTCCGGTGGAAAAGCTCCCTGTAGTGTACAGAATGTGAGTATATTTTCACATACAAGAGTACACATTGCTTATTATGGGACCTTGTGTCTAGATGGGTAGCTAGAGGATATGATTTCATTATGATACTGACTTCAGTAGAAGCTAGGGAGTTGAGCTGTCACACTGCTTGCTGAAGGGAAGCATACTGGAATGAAAAGAAAATGCAAAGTTCATAAGGGACCAGAAAGGAGTTCTTGCCTGGGAGGAGCCTAGATTAGTTGAACAAATCATCCCTCCAGATAGAGAGGCTGCAGTGGAAGACTTCCCTTCTAAACTGGACTTACCTGAAGTCTGTGTACTTTAGACATCTTTCAGAATTGCATTTATATTTTCTCAAAACAGAAAGAATAATGTTGTAAAACATTTTCTGCTCCATTTGAGGATGGTCAGAAATGACATTGTGGTGATGGCGGCTTATTGTGAAGCCTGTTTAGGAGACAACATTTAAGAGACTGAAGAAGGCCAACACGACAGGTCCAGAGTCCCAGGAAATAGCAGCAAAGAGGGAATTTGCAGCTAAGACCTCCCTGTGCAGGACAGAGTCAGTTGGAATACAACCTGGCTTGGATATATTTGTCAATTATACCAAAAGCCATAAAAAAGGATGAAGTTATAAACAAACAGTAGAATAAAACTGCTAGAATACCTAAATGCATGTAGTAGCATAACAGGAAAAGGCATGGGATTTTCAGGCATTTGAATCCAGGAGTTGCCTTTTATAATGATGTTAGCTTAAGATTATTAACTTCTGTAAAACACCCAGGACAGTAAGACCTAAGTACTGAGTATTACTGTAATTAAATTGGACCCTATAAAATGGTGATATTCAACTGTGTTTTAACTCAAAATGGTAATTTCATAAGGTTCAATCTAATATTACTTAAAAGAGTAGAGAGGATTTTTTTTTAATTGAAGAGTAGTTGACTCACAATGTTATGTTAATTTCAGGTGTACAGCAAAGTGATTCAGATATATATATATATATATATATACACACACACACACACACACACATATATATGTATACATATATATATTCTTCTACAGATTTTCCATTATAGTTATTACAAGATATTTAATATAGTGCTATACAGTAGGTTCTTGCTGCTTATCTATTTTATATATCTATTTTATATATAGTAATGTATATCTGTTAATCACATACTCCCTCCCCCTCCCTTTCCCCTTTGGTAACCATAAGCTTGTTTTCTATGTCTGTTAGTCACTTTCTGTTTTGTAAGTACGTTCATTTGTATCATATTTCAGATTCCACATATAAGTGATATCATGTGGTATTTATCTTTCTCTGTCTCACTTACTTCCCTTAGCATAATAATGTCCAAGTCCAGCCATGTTGTTG
This sequence comes from Tursiops truncatus, assembly GCF_011762595.2. Taxonomy (NCBI): domain Eukaryota; kingdom Metazoa; phylum Chordata; class Mammalia; order Artiodactyla; family Delphinidae; genus Tursiops; species Tursiops truncatus. The sequence goes on from NC_047046.1 coordinate 67,330,653, forward strand.
CAAATGGCATTATTTCATTCTCTTTTATGGCTGAATACTATTCCATTGTGTGTGTGTGTGTGTGTGTGTGTGTGTATGTGTGTGTGTGTGTACCACATCTTCTTTATCCATTCATCTGTTGATGGACATTTAGGTTGCTACCACGTCTTGGCTATTGTAAATATTGCTGCTGTGAACATTGGGGTTCATGTATCTTTTCAAATTACAGTTTCTCTGGATATATGCCTAGGAGTGGGATTGCAGGATCATATGGTTGCTCTATTTTTAGTTTTTTAAGGAACTTCTGTACTGTTCTCCATAGTGGCTGTACCAATTTACATTCCCACCAACAGCGTAGGAGGGTTCCCTTTTCTCCACACCCTTTCTAACATTTATTTGTAGTCTTTTTGATGATGGCCATTCTGACTGCTGTGAGGTGATACCTCATTGTAGTTTTGATTTGCATTTCTCTAATAATTAGCAATGTTGAGCATTTTTTCATATGCCTGTTGCCCATCTGTATGTAAAAGAATAGAGATGGTTTTAACAATCCTTTCAAAATTTAGAAATGTCTACCTACAAATTTTTTTTAACTAATTTAACATAGCCATTCAAATATGTTACATGAGTAAATATATGTTTATCTATCAATAAAACAATTCTGCCAGGTAAAATTTTTTAGCTGTTATTACAAGCGCTGCCTTGTGTTTAAATGATCAAGCTGGAGGAGGGACATAGCAATGGTGGGGAGAGAGTGGGCCTTGGTTCTGCCAGGACTCACATCTGGGCTCCATCACTCACCAGCTATGTGAATGTAGCCATAGATCCTACTCCAGTTCTCTGTGCCTCAGGTTTCTTATGTTTAAAACAGAGACAAGGGAGTCCCAGTCCTAGGATGGAACAGTTCAGTATGTTAATTGTGATGGTGCTTATACAGATCTATACATGTGATAAAATGTCACAGAACTCTACGCACACACATACACAAAAACTCCTGCAAAAACTGGTGAAGTCTAAGTAAGATCTGTAGTTTAGCTACTCTTATTGTGCAAATGTCAATTTCTTGGTTTTGATAATTTTTTATTTTGGTAATGATCATTCTTTAGTCTGTTAGAACAGGGTAGGGGGCATTCTGAGTAATGGGTCTTGTAAGACCTTCCTGTACCATTTTTGCAACTTCTTGTGAGTCTGTCTTTCAAAAGTAAAAAAATAATGAAATATGCACTTATTGTATGAGCCAGCAATGCCACTCTTAGGTATTTTCCATAAAGAAATGAAAACATGCTCACACAAAACATGAATGTTTATAACTGTTCTAATCATAATCACCCCAAACTGGAAACAACCCAGATGTCCTTGGACAAGTGAACAAGTGATCAAAGAGTGGTACATCCATACAGTGTAATACTCCTTAACAGTACAAAATGAATAAACTATTGAAAACAGCAACATCAACCAAAAAGCAAAAAATAGAGGTGAAGAAAATGATGGCCTCTGAAAATGAAATTATATACATATGTAGGGGTTGATTCATAGTGAGTGCTTTGTAAGTGTCCACTGATAGTATATCTCCCCTGCAAAAAATACTCTATCTTCCAGACTAATGATAAATTTCCCATTTTTTCTAACTTGAACAAATTAGTGAGTATTATATAATTCTGTGTTTCAGATGTTTACTATATGTCACTGTGTGTATGAGCTTATACACATACCCACACACAGACCCACTTCTCATTAAGATATATGCAAAGCAGGGGTGAAGCGCTAGATATATATCTCATAGTATTTATAATGTAAAAGACAATCCCACAATAAGCATAATTTCTTTCAGTCCTAATTAATTTGGAATTTCAAACATTTATTTGAAAAATTTAAACTTGGGCATTGGAAAATATTCTATAATTGAAGCTCCATAGGTGGTACAGAGATCACGTTTTTCTTGTTTGGTGCTGAACTCTAGCACTTTGCATATATGCTGAATTCTAGCACTTCGCATATATTCTAGCTTTGCATATATGTATATATCTTAATTAGAAATGTGTGTGTGTTTGTGTGTGTGTGTGTGTGTATCCCTGATATGAGATACAGTACTAACATTTACCATATATGCTGACTGTGCTAAGTCAGGCTTTTATGATGGAGTTGTTATATTTTGAAGAACATGCTTTGAAACATTTATAAGTCTGTGTAATAACAAGGTGTATCATAACAGGATTTGCTGGACTTTTATTGCCACCTACACAGCCAGCTAGTACTTATTCATCAATCTGTACTGTGTGTGAAGTGCTGAGCTGGATAAAAGAGGAATTTTAGGAGGCATTTAGTCCAGGCTCTGGAGTAAGAGATACCTGGGTTCAAATCCTAACACTGTAACTTGCCAGGTCTGTGGATTTGTACAAATTATCCAACTTATCTAATCCTCCATTTCTTCACCTGCATGATGAGCACAGTACAAATGATCAACCTCATAGAATTACAGTGAGGTGAAGGGTTTATCACAGGATCAGACATATATAAAGTACTCAGTAAATAGTAGCTGTCATTATTATTATGTATATTATAATTATTTGGGGGGAAATGACTTAGAGATTTAATGGGAAATAAATACAAGGTGACATAAAATTACATAATCTATACTTCTATATAGAAACTGTTTAAGGGAAGTAGCAAATATATTTTAAGATACGTGCATTAAACTTCTTTGACAGCATGGAACTTCCTCTTGGTCATCAAGTACATGTAGGTTTGTGATTGACACACTGTGGGAGGGAATGGATGTTTATTTAGTGTACTAAATTTCTGGCACTATGTTTAAAGGAGAACAATATGAACAGAAATGTGATCAAGAGAAGATAAGCGTGGGGGTGGGGTGGAGGTGGTGGAACAGGGAGCTCAGCTGTATTGACATTAACTACATATGTTACAGCTGTCCAGTTCATGAAAGAAATGCTGGCTGTGAAATAAATAGAGGCAACGTGCATTACCTATCATTGCTGTCCCAATACACAGGGATTAAATGCAATTTCTATCATATATATATATATATATATATATATATACACACACACACACACACACACACACACACACACATATATATACACACACACACATACATATATATTGATATATCATACACACATACATATATATCATATATACACACATATGGGTCATATATTTTTTATATAAAATTCAAAATGGCTTAGTTATAGAGCAAAATTTTAATGTCTGTAATCTTAAAGTTGTAAGTGAATGCAAAGAAGAAAAATAAAATGGAGAGAGTACACTGGATTAGAAGTCAAAATACCAAGATTCTAATACCAATGAACTAGTTAATCTCTTATTTAAGGTATATAGTTTCCTCAGTTTTATATATATATATATATATGTGTATGTATATATACACACACATATATATGTATACACACAATCATATACACACACATATACATATATATGTAAATGTGTATAAAGCCATATGTGCACACACAGACATATATCTCTTTATCAATGAAGACAGTTCTAGAAGCATTTTACTAAATTTAAGCCATATATATTGACCATTACTAATTTAATGTTATTTATTACTCATGTTTTATTTAAATAATCTAAACTGCAGACTCTGCAGAGTTAGCAAGCCTCTAATCGTGTGGCAGATTTCTCAAAGCAACCATAATTATACACATTCTGTCTATTGGATTGTCTGCTGCGGCTTCTTGATGGCTTAAAAACAAATATTAAATGGCACTTAAATAAAAATTCCCACTGATGTGCTCTGTATGCTTCCATGTAGGAAGCAGTTATTTCTCCCATTAGTATAGACATATTTAGATACTGGAAACAAAGGAGATGTATAGTTTAAAATGTCCATTTGCTTTGAAACATTTCTGTGGTTTGTTGGTTTTGCATAAAACTGTAATGTTCAACAAGCTCTAAATAGACCATTTCTTGGTATTTCAGGGGAAAAATATTTTAAATACCTTGATTCCTTTTAGTAATGTTGTTCTTGGGTTCATTAGGAATGATGCTGCAATAACAGCAGTTTTTACAGAAGTACCAGAAGTTAAAACAAACCTGTTAGCATGATTTTCACATTTGTAGAAATCATATTGATCTCATATTACGGTGTTGAGAATGGGGTTAGAAATTTGAGCACAAATAGTAGTTTATTCTCACAATACTAAATTCACTGAGATAGGTCCCTGTGGTCTGAGTGACACAAAATTGATATTCCTTAAAGTTTCTGTAGACATGAGCCTCTGTGTGTGTGTGTGTGCCTGTGTTATCAACAATCATCATTATTTTGCTAAATACCTTTACTCTGTTGCTTTCTTTACGGTGGAGTTCAGTAATGAGTGTCAAATTGGTGTGATGCCATTGTTTTCTTAAATTGTTATTAGGGCACAAGACTAATTAAATATTTTCCAGTTGGCTATGTTATGCTGAGCAGTTTTAACACGTTTTAGAGGTTATAATTTGATCTGTGGGATAAAGACATCTATATAAACAAATAATTTAGTAAGTCAAATTCTTTTGTACTTCTGTTGACTTTTGACTTTGTTTTTATAGATCATGATTAGTTGGAAGGTACAGAAAGAAAGATTATCAATCTTAAGTTAAAAAAATAGACTTTATTCAAAGGACGCTAGGATATCTGAAGAACATAGGCCAAGCTCTGCCAGGAATATGACTCATCCCCCTGCCCCCACCAAACTCCAATATGTGGAGTCTCAGCTGAAAATTAAAAATGTTAAGGAGGGAGAACCTGAGAGAGAAAGGGGAGAAGGAGTGGTGAGCATTGCAGGGTGTCCAGCCGAGAACAGCTTATGTGTTGGAGGAATCACCTTGTATGTTGCAGATCATTTCCAAAGTAAAGGACATGTGTGGCTCAGTGCTCACATCAGTAATGGTCACCTGCTCATACAGGAAGACAAGGGGCCCAGTTCTCCCTCTCATTTCCCAGGGTTCTTTTCCAGACCTGCTGAATAAAATCAATTGAGAGCCTCTGAACCCCTTACTCAGTCTTACTCCTGAGCATGACCTTTAACTGCACAGTGGAATTCCACTGCAACATTTCAGCCTTCGATAAGCTTGGAACTAATCCCCCATGAGCCCCTGACTCTTGAGCCTCTGTTTCACATAAGTGGTCCCGAACGCATCACTACCTCACTTTTATAGCCGTAAGTATTGTACAAAATAGATCGAAGGTGCTGAGGTAGTGGAGGGTGGTGAGATATTGATATTGAGCCAGATCCATCTGAGGGACTTTGCTTCAAGCCTGGGAAGGTATTCTATGCTGGGAGCACCCTTGGGTGTTGGGTCGGTTCTGGGCTTTCTGTCCTTGGAAGCTTTAATGACTCCATCAATTTGTCCACAGTTACAACATATATGGCAATTATGCTCAGATTCTATAGGATCAAGGTGTCTAAATGATTTAGTGACCTGCATTCATTGGTTTTGTCAAGTGGTCAATCCAATGACCAGATCAAAACCCACATAGAACATATAGGCCTCATAGAAGGCACTGTGATTAAAAATAATAAGAAAAAGTGTTTTGGAAGGCCTTAACATTTCTAACCCCATTGAAAACAATCAATTTTTGAACATCAGCTTATGTGTGTCCTGTGGAGAAAACTCCATAGAAATAATTTGGACTTTATAGGCTTTTACAATATAAGTAGAGAGCCAGGGCTGACTGGCAATAACCAGTGACATTAAACCAAAGCACAGGTGGGCGACCAGCTATAAATATCACCCACATGGAAAGATACACTGTGGGAACTGGTGTGTTATGGAATCAGAGAAGAGGAAAAGGGAGAATTGGTGGTCTTAAGTTTTTCACTGCCCTGTCTCATTTTTCACCACGCTGCTTTTCCATCTCTGCCTAATCGAGATTTCAAGGCAGCTGGGGGCTGTTTTTACCTGATTCCTGAGGTCTGAGCTGATGACAGCTAAAGCATGTTCCCTGACAGAATTTTGCCTCCTGGCAATGTAGACGCAGGCTCTGGGGACACACTGTGTCGGAGCTTCTAAACCTCCTGTAGTCAGGGGACCTGCAGTCAAGGGCTTTGAGCTGTGTTATTACCCATGGGGCTTTGCTTTAAGGAGATGCTAAGGGGGAGGGGGATCTGGACCCTGCTCAATAGTTACTGCCTCTGCACCACCTCCAGCTCCCTTGGGGACTGGAGCCTTGGCAGACCAAGACATGTGTATGTTTAGAAAGGTCAACGGGAAGAGCAAGCTTTCTTCTTGAGAGTGATAGAGTTTGTGGGGAGGGGGGCTCCGTGCATTAGGAATAATTGAATGTGGAGAATAATCCCTATTCCCCCGGGGTACATTTTAATAATGCAGGTGACTGATCCACTTAATGTCTGCTTGACTTGAACTGCGCCTTGCTTGGCTTTTCATTAATAATGAATCCACAGGTAAACAAATGCTTCACATTAAATGCCTCTAAAAAGTGTTTAGCATCTGCTGCCAGGAAACCTATTAAGCACTGTGGTTTAGGAAAGGCAACGCTGAACAGGCACTGTATGTGATACCAAGGAAACACCTTTCAGCTACCTTCTTGTGATGGGAAAGTTCACGTATACCCCTTCACTGACTGTTGGGGAAAATTCCAAATTAATGTTCTATTCTTTTAGTAATAAGATAATAAATATAAATAGAATCCATAATGTATATTATTAATAATATATAACCTATTAATAACACTAAATATAAATATTTAAAATTATATTTAAATATACATCTAAAAATACTAAATGCATGATGCTACATATATACTTCCCTATCCCATGGGTATAGTGAATTAAGGGGAAGGAGGGAGAGCTTGCATCTTTGTCCTCAGCCTTTGAGTTGAACTAAATCATCCTCAGGCTTATTTCTTCTAAAGTAAAACTGACTGTGCAAACAGATTTCAAGGATTTAAAACTAAATAGCATTTACTTAATAGATGCATTTTAATTGTGTTCTCACAACCAAATTAAAGAACAACTTCACTCATCAAAGTGTGTGAGAGTAGCATAAAATCAAAAACATAGAGCTTAATTTTCTTTTAGAATTTTGTTTTTTTTCAGTTTTGTTTGTGCCCTCTTCTTTTTCAAAGGCTGAGTTAACCTCTGGAGGGATCATCTGCTGTCTCTTTCTATTTAATTTGTTGGCCTGGCCCAGCAACTCTTTACATCTCAGATCACAGTGTTTTCTAAATTGAAAAAGCCCTGAAGATTATCTTGCCCACTGCTCCCCCTTCTAAATGGATGAAGAAATTTTGTAACTCAGTTAAGTGATTTATACCAGTTCAGGCTAAGTGTCAGAATTTCTAGATTCCAGGTTTTCAGATTCCCAATCCCAGATCCTTCCCTCCTAAGGTGACTACCTCATCCTAGTTTGCCAGGGATCTTTCCAGTTTTAGCACTGGAGTTCCCAAGTTCCAGGAAACTCCTTTTTCCCAGGTAAACCAAAATGGATGATTCCCTTCCACTACGCTTCTTGTACCAGTTTCTGTCTTCTCTCTTCTTCTCCTTTCTGCTTCTGATCTCTAACTTCTCTGTCCTGGTATTTAACAACTTGCAAAACTGGGAAGTTTATCCATATGTTTAATATGCATCTCTACAATTGCCTCTACCTACCTTCCTTCCTTCCTTTGCATTCTTCATATCGTACCCATCATTCATCCATTTGTTCATTCAACAAATACTTGCATGCATTTTTAAATCACTTCATCAAATTATTTTTTGAATAATGTATATTGATTGCATGCTTCTCAGTTTTTCTGACCTCTGTGAAACAATAACCTGTGTGTTTTGTTTGTTTTGTTTTTTTACTCATCTCTATTTTGGCTGTTTATAAAAAGGAGTGTGTGAATATGGAAGCCTGCATTTGTGAATGTGCGTGTGTATAAAATAAAAGTGCAGACTTTGGAATTGGTGACAAAACAACATTGGATATGAGAGAATTCATAACAGCTGTGAGAATTCTACAGCACCAACAATATTAGCAATATTTCTTCCCAGCAACATACTTTTTCCTCAAGGCCACTGAAGTATAATATTATAAACTTCTTCATAAAGCTGTTAGATAGAGCTATGGAATAGTTCTTTAGAAGCAACTGTAGAAGAGTCCAGGATTTGGGAAGAGAATTGTAAAACTGGACTGATTTAAGTGTGAGAAGTAATTGCCCTGGAATAAATTCAACCCGTTAAGTCCGTGCAATCATAGATTTAATGTAGTTTAAAACTATAAAACTTTTATAGTTTTAAGCCATGAAAAAAAGGAATTAATTCCTCTAAACAATTTTGTTGTTTTTTTTGTTAGCATGTTTCACCTTTTATTTTATTTTATTTTTATTTTTGGCTGCATTGGGTCTTCGTTGTTGCGCGTGGGCTTTCTCTAGTTGCGACGAGAGGGGGCTGCTCTTCCTTGTGGTGTGCAGGCTTCTCATTGCGGTGGCTTCTCTTGTTGCAGAGCACGGGCTCTAGGTGCGTGGGCTTCAGTAGTTGTGGCTCACGGGCCCTAGAGTGCAGGCTGAGTAGTTGTGGCGCACGGGCTTAGCTGCCCCACGGCATGTGGGATCTTCCTGGACTAGTGCTCGAACCTGTATCCCCTGCATTGGCAGGCGGATTCTTAACCACTGCACCACCAGGGAAGCCCCATGGTTCACTGTTTTGAAGTCACTCATTTTGTCTCATTCCGTCAACACAGTATATTAAAATTTTGTTGTCTAACGCATTGGGTAGTAACAAAGAGAATACACTGAGCGTGAGGGCAACATTTGTTAACTTGTCATATTTGAATAGACTTTCATAAAAATAAAGTGTCTTTTTATGAGTGTATAGAAATGTATATGACTAGACCCTCTGAAAATAGGTAGGCTGCCCTCACTGTATGTGTGAGCTTAAGCAAGTCATTTAAGCTCTCCACGGCTCAGATTTCTGCACTCTGCCATGGGGATAAGAATAGTACCTACCTCATGAGGTTACCATTAAAGGTTAAGGGTCATAACTTGTCAAGACACCTGGGATTTAGCAGCCCATTCACATGAGGCATTACTACTTTTCACCATTGCTAATATCCTAAATGTAGGTGACTTAGGGATTTACTGGACCAATTCTCTTTGATTCCATTTTCCCAGAACCATCTCCTATCTATATCGATTCTGCAGAGAAATGAAGAACCTTGGGGATTTTGAATTTAACTACTGCAATGCACATCCTGCAATTATGCCTGCAGTGAAGAGGCAAACCCAAATAACACAGACAGAAGGTGCTCATGGCTAGGGTACATTGTGTTACATTCAAAAAGGACAGCTGGTTCAAAGATACTTATAACTCACTTGATGTGGTCACAAAGGTTCTGGAACTAAAATGTTCTATTTTGTGCCCAATTACTCATGTGCTTGTGTATCACTTGAAGTTTTCTTACTTTTTCCTAAGATCAACTACAAATCTGGAAACCATTCAATAGGATTTCCTACTGTTCTTTGACCATTTGAGTTGCTTATTGCTTTGTTTTTTTTCCTACTCCTGTAGAAAACTCATACTTGTAATGTGATGTTTTAGAAGGATGGAGATGATAATATTAAGTGCCTAAAGAAAAGAGTGAAATGATTTATGTTGCATAGTAATTCACAAGCATTATCTCATGTGACCCTCACAACTACTTTGTAAAATAGACTCTTGCATGTAGGTTATTGTTTCAGATATATTTTAGTAATACAGGAACAAACCTGTATATGCCCTGTTTAGCTGGTTCAATACATTCTTTGCCCTTGGTAAGTAAGTCATGTCATTGAAGAAGTGTGGTGAGGTCACAGTAACAATGACAAAGGGAGTGTTTCTAGAAATAAACGCATGTTAAAAATAATAATTAAAGTAGACATTCATGCTTCCCGTTCAGATGGGTGAGCTAAGTAAACTTCCCCCTGAACTTCCTCACCAAGAAGCGGGGAGTGTTACAGTGTCCCCTGTTTACAGGCTTAACAACCTGGCCTTTTGTGGTTCTCTAAAACTTTTGTGGCCTTAGTTTCAAAAACATCAGTCGTTCATCTTCACGGTAAACAAATTCTGTGGGAGAGAAAAAAAAAAAATGTTCCCACTTACTAGAAGCCAGTATTAAATATTCCTGCAGAGAAGAAACGGCACATCTCCACAATCCAATAATAGAGTGTGAGATCTGGAGGGACTCTGGAAAGAAGCCGCTGTCTTCCGTCTGGAAGTTTCCCCAACCCTCTGTCATTTACAAGGGGGCTGAAGTACAGATGGAGCTGTGTGACATTTTCTTTTTTGTTGTTTTTTTTGTTTGTTTTTGTTTTTGCGGTACGCGGGCCTCTCACTGTTGTGGCCTCTCCCATTGCGGAGCACAGGCTCCGGATGCGCAGGCTCAGCGGCCATGGCTCACGGGCCCCGCCGCTCCGCGGCATGTGGGATCTTCCTGGACCGGGGCACGAACCCATGTCCCCTGCATCGGCAGGCGGACTCTCAACCTCTGCGCCACCAGGGAAGCCCTGTGTGACGTTTTCTTTTCCATTGTGAGCTGGAGCATTTATACAGAATACTTTTAAAGAGATCACCAATGCAAATTCCTTCCAGGCCTGGAAACGGAGCACTGCCAGCTGCCAGAACCTAGTGTGGGCTCCCTCCCACTTTGTATTCACTACCTCTGGTTCATTCTTAAAGAAAATAGTGTGGCTGTGTTTATCTTTATAACCATGCTTTATCCTTCCATACACTTCTTTCACTCAGCATTATATTTGCAAGTTCCATGCATATTTTATGTGTACTTATACTTCATTTTTCTTGCTGTATAATATTCCATTCTGTGACTATACTACAGTTTATCAACGCATTCAAGATTTGGGTTTTTCTAATTTAGGGCTACCATGGACAGTGCAGCTCTGAATATTTTCTGACATGAATCAAGTCACGTGGGCAGGAGCTTCTGCAGATTATATACTTAGGAGACTCATTGCAGGTGTGTAGGATATGTACGTCTTCAATTTTTCTTATTTATATTTCCCCTAGCAATGAATAACAGTTCGAATTGCTGCCCATCCTTGCAGTCACTTGCGTTGTCAGACATTTTACTTTTTGCCAATCGGGTAGTTGGGTAGTGATACCTCAGGGTGATTTTTAATTTTCACCTTACTAATCACTCATGAGCTTGAACAGCTTTTCATATGCTTATTAATTACTAGGATCTGCTTTTTATGATGCCTTTCAACTGTTTTTCCATTGGATGAACAGCATCATTTATTTATTTTTTGACTGTGTTGGGTCTTCATTGCTGCGTGCAGGCTTTCTCTAGCTGTGGTGAGCGGGGGCTACTCTTGGTTGCAGTGCACAGGCTTCTCATTGTGGTGGCTTCTCTTGTTGCAGAGCAAGGCACACGGGCTTCAGTAGTTGCAGCATGTGGGCTCAGTAGTTGCGGCATGCGGGCTCTAGGGCATGCAGGTTTCAGTACTTGTGGTGCACAGGCTCAGTAGTTGTGGCTCACGGTCTCTAGAGCACAGGCTCAGTAGTTGTGGCGCACGGGCTTAGTTGCTCCGCGACATGTGGGATCTTCCCGGACCAGGGCTTGAACCCGTGCCCCCTGCATTGGCAGGCAGCTTCTTAACCACTGCACCACCAGGGAAGTCCTGAACAGCATTATTTAAAAATAAAATAAAATGCCATTTGAGATTTTTTTCTTCTAAAATTTTCAGTAGGGAGTTCAAGCAGAATCCCAAAGCTGAATTCTTAAGTTGATGGTTCAATAGTTATTTTTAACTGTCATATAATTGAAAACCTTTATACCTTCAAGTTTCCTTTTCTTTTCCAGATAATCTTGACAGTTTCTTTTTCTCATCTTCTTATTCATTCCCCCTCAGATGAAGTAATATAAGGCTTGTAATTTAGAGCTTAGAGCAGTCTCTAAGGAAAGGAGTAAAGCAGGGAGGTTATCCTTGGTCCTAAGCTTTAGAAATCTCCTACTTTGCATTGGAAATAGGCATATCCTTGGTAGAGACTGCTACCATTTAAACCTTTTCTGAGGCCACCTATCTGGAGTTTAGGAAAGGGAAACTTCACGAGATGCCAGGCTTAATGTTAAAAACAAGTTGTTGGACCTCAGTTGAGCAAATGTAAAGAACATAATGACAAGTAAGGGGAAAGGAGGTGATTTCACCTACCAGTGCTAAAAATGTCGTTAGAATGATTTCTGTGCCATCACCTCATTATGCTCCCATCACCAAGGATCACCAAGGCAACAAGGATGATTCTTCACACACAATCCTCAGGCTTTATCTCCATCTTCTGAAGCAATTTTGATGTTCCTTCCAACCTGATTATTTACACCTGGATGGCAGTATTTAGGTGGGACGGAATGTAATACACAGTTGCCTACCACACCTCTCCAAATTTAACCTGAGTCAGTCCTACAACTTTGATGAAAGCAACAGAAACTGTACTGTCTTGTGTTTATTGAATACCATACTGGCAGGGACATGGCAAGGGCTGTATTCCTTGGATTCACTAGACTTGGAGCCAGAAATAAGATCGCTGAACAAGCTGATGATGGATGATGAATTTTATGGATTTAGGTTCTCACATTCTGTTAGGTAATTTTTTAGGGTTTTTTTTGTTTTGTGTTTTCTTTGAATTTTTGTGTTTGTTGTTGTCTGCATGTGTCTGAAATTCTCATCCTTCATAACTCTTACTATCCATGATGCCTATCACTATTTTGATTTATTTTATTTCATTTATTTTATTTTTAGTGTCCTCTGTTCTTCCTCTTTCTTCCTTTCAATTAAGTTACTATTGTTAAGAGGTCTATGACTGGTACTTATAGAGCTATCCTCTTAAAGTATACTTTAAAAGAAAATTACTGTAAAAGTGTACTGAAAAACAAAATTAGAAATCAAATGGTTAAGCAACTGAACTTTAGGTAATTTAGGCAACTGTATGGACGTGAAAATTTTCTTGTAATGGAAACAAAATTAATTCAGATACTTAAGGGCAGCCTTCCTTTTAGTTTCCATTCATATTAAAAAGAACAAATGGATTTTTTGGGGGGTAAAGTGGTTATACTCATTAATTTATAAGGGGAAATGAAATGTTCCTGTTTGCTTCCATGAGTATTTCAGCCCCCATAGGCCCCTTTGAAAGTGTATCTTTCATGGATTTTATCTGTTTATCTAGTTTAGGCTTAGCATTCTGTGAAAAGAAGACAAATCAGTATCCATCCCTGACCCTATCCATCCCCTAGTCTGCTTATCCATGCCCTCCCTGGCTGTCCCAGACACCATCTTACAGAGGTCTCACCTGTCTGAATGCAGCCCCCAGGCACTCAGCACAGGATCCTGGCTGAGGGGATGTGAGGTTGATTTCCGGTTATGTTCGTATTGGCTTGGCCAAACGATTCGTTCGTTTTTTTCTGTAACCTGGCTCCAGTAGCACTTAGTTGTCTTTAACTTCATTCTAAACAATTTTGTTAGATTGTATGTGACAGCCATCATATCAGCTTGCATTTACAAAAAGACTTATCAAAATTGGTGAATGTTTGTGTAGCCATTTTAATATTGAAGATGGAAGAAAAAACCCAACATTTTTGTCATATTTTGCTTTATTATTTCAAGAAAGGTAAAAACACAACCAAAACACAGAAAAGGATTTGTGCAGTGTATGGAGAAGGTGCTGTGACTGATGGAACATATCAAAAGTGGTTTGTGAAGTTTCGTGCTGGAGATTTCTCACTGCATGATGATCCAGGTCGGGTAGACCAGTTGAAGTTGATAGCGATCAAATCGAGACATTAATTGAGAACAATCAATGTTGTACCATGAGGGAGATAGCCGACATACACAAAATATCCAAAACAAGCATTGAAAATCATTTGCACCAGCTTGGTTATGTGAATCGCTTTGATGTTTGGGTTCCATGTAAGTTAAGTGAAAAAAAAAAAAAACTTCTTGACTATATTTCCACGTGCAATTCTTTACTGAAAGTAATGAAAACGTTCTGTGTTTAAAACAAATTGTGACGGGCAATGAAAAGTGGATACTGTACAATAATGTGGAATGGAAGAGATCGTGGGGCAAGCGAAATGAACCACCACCAACCACACCACAGGCTGGTCTTCCTCCAAAGAAGGTGATGTTGTGTATATGGTGGGACTGGAAGGAAGTCCTCTATTATGAGCTCCTTCCGGAAAACCAAGCAATTAATTCCAACAAGTACTGCTCCCAATTAGACCAACTGAAAGTGTCACTCGACAAAAAACTTCCAGAATTAGTCAACAGAAAACGCATAACCTTCCATCAGGATAACACAAGACCACATGTTTCTTTGATGACCAGGCAAAAGCTGTTACAGCTTGCCTGGGAAGTTCTGATTCATCAGCTGTATTCACCAGACATTGCACTTTCAGATTTCCATTTATTTTGGTCTTTACAATATTCTCTTAATGGAAAAAATGTCCATTCACTAGAAAACTGTAAAAGGCACCTGGAACAGTTCTTTGCTCAAAAAGATAAAAAGTTTTGGGAAGATGGAATTATGAAGTTGCCTGAAAAATGGCAGAAGGTACAAAACGGAACAAAACGATGAATATGATGTTCAATAAAGTTCTTGGTGAAAATATGTGTCTTTTATTTTTACTTAAAAAACAAAGGCACTTTTTGGCCAACCAATACTTATTTTTACTTGAGAGTTTTCTTTATTAGGATGAAAATTCACAAAGTCAAGAAGGCTCATTTAGAATATGAAAGTAGAGTCCTAGAGTGTCATAGCTGGAATGGTCTTAAAGTTTACCTTCTAATTCTCATTTCAAAAATGACTTGCACTAAACAGCATAATAAGCAACAGAGCAAAGAACAGAACAGTCTCTTTTCTTTCTTCTTCCTCCCAGAATAGTAAAATAGTGATTTAACTTTTATTTTATAGTTTACAAGTATGTGTGTGTGTGTGTGTGTGTGTGTGTGTGTGTGTGTGTGTGTATCTTTGTGCCCCTATAGTCCTCACAGCCCTGTTGAATTAGGCTGAACAAACAATGGCCATATTTTATAAACAAAGAAACTAAGGCTTCGATTACGAACATAATTTGAACTCAGATCTTCAATGTGCATGCAGTTCCACGTGACTTTTACATATTAATCTGCTCCAAAGGAGTTTGGGGATGGACCTCTCTGGAAGTTATTGTGCATCAAATATGTAAATTTAAAACTTGGAAGTGATTAAATTAAAATGGCACAACTGATATTAGAAAAGGCAAAAACAAGAGGGTGCAAATAATTTCACTTGGGGAAAAATTGTATCAAAGTCGCTAATTCAGTACATAGAATAATTCTGGAAAATTGAACTAGATCAAGAAAGGAGAAAAAGAGTAAGGAAAATTTTCAGTATATCCCCAAAAAAGAACAACGGATTGATAAGACACAGATCAATGTGTTAGACGTATGATTTGCCTCATAGCCACCATTTACTCTTCTTTGGGCAGAAGTGACTGTGCTTTTCTCCTGGGCAACCAGAACTCCCCACTCTCAGCCTCCGTGCTTTAGGTTGGGCTCCATTTCCTCTTGGTAGACCAGCCATTTCCACTGATGGACAGACCAGCGCCTGTCACAGTATCTTCTTCTTCTGCCTCTAATGATGATTCAGGGATGGCTGTATGATGCCATCAGAATTAAAGATACAAGGAAGATAGTTTTTGAACTTCTAGGATATAGCCTTGATACTGAGAGGAGTTGCTCTTAACATCTTATACCTCCGAGGGGAGGGCAAGTCTGGAAACATCACTGTCTCAGAGGAAGAGACATGGAGAGGGAAATCTTCCCATGGGGACTTGGTTTTAGCCCCTAAATTAAGTCACAACTGAAGCCATCTCTATTATAGTATTTTTAATTTATGAAGACCAATACGTTAAATTATCGTTTTGCTTAAGGTAGTGTTTTATCAGTTTAAAATGAGAGTTATCACATTACATAACTTAGACTATAGGCACCTGGAAGACACTGACCAACCTTGAATTAAGAGACCCAGACCAGATCCACCAGTAGCACCGGTAGCAGCCTCACTGTCATTGTCACCATTGTCAATATCATGATTCTGTAACCTTCTAAGTAGCATATAGACTATTCCCTTTATTTCTCTTAACAACTCTGAAGCAAGTACCATTACTATCCCCCTTTTCCAAATGAGAATAATCCCTGTCTCTTAATCATGGTGCTATAAAGACTAAAACTCGGTTTCCAAGAATCACTATCAGTAATAAATCTAGTGAATTGATTTTAGGGCTTTTTGGACCCTTTGTACTCCTTCAAGTATGTGTTCACTTTGTTCAGTTCTAAGGCTTCTATCAGTTCCCATGGATCTGATCTTCCTTCCCCTCCTCAGTGAAAAGAATCTCTCTCTATCCTCTAGGCTCATTTAGCACTTTGACAATCAGTTGCAACTTACATATATATTAAATATGGATTTTAATACAGTAAGTCCCCACATACGAACCTTCAAGTTGTGAACTTCCAAAAGTGTGAACGTGCGTTCATGTGTGAGTGAAATTGCAGCTTGCCGTCCATCTCCTGTTGCTGACGATTCTTCAGCTCTACCATCTCCCACCTCCTCTCCCTCCTCCAGTCAGTAACTCTTCTTGCCTGTTCACTGATGCCAGCCCCTGTATGCCAACTGTTGTACTACAGTACTCTTCAAGATACTGTACTGTAAAATTAAAAATGTTTTCTTTATATTTTGTGTTTTTTTAATGTATTATTTGTGTGAAAAGTATTGGTATTATAAACCTATTACAGTACAGTACTATATAGCTGATTGTGTTAGTTGGGTACCTTTGTTGGACTAACTTTGTTGGACTTAGAACAAATTGGACTTACAAACATGCTCTTGGAGTGGAACTCATTCGTATGTAGTGGACTTACTGTATATAATTACATATAACTATAAAAATATATGGCTTAGTAGTATATATAATTATAAAATTGTATGTGTATATTATTTATATACACCTTTATATATTACATATATTATTTGTATGTTTGACTGTTTTAAGAGTGGGTCTTGGAGCCAAAGACATAGTTTGTTGTCATCTCTCCATAAGGGCTGGTTGTATGACATTGGGCAAGCTATTTAAATCCTCTTGTTGGAAGTATGGTGAAGATTGCTCAGTGTTAGGTAGCAGCCTGGATGTGAGGGGAGTTTGGGGGAGATTGGGTACATGTATATGTACGGCTGAGTTGCTCTGCTGTGCACCTGAAACTATCACAGTATTGTTAATCGGCTATACTCCAATATAAAATAAAAAGTTTTTTTAAAAAAAGAAATGTGAAAATAATATCCAAGTCACAATATTACTGTGAAGATTAGATAATTTGAGGCAGAGCTTTACAACTTGCAAAGTTCTCTATAATATGAGATTATTATATTTTTTCACCCGCCACAGCACTAAAACTCTGGGTATAGTTGGAGCTCAATAAATATTGTGGGACTGAATTCAATTTAGGATTGAGTGACAGCCTAAATAAATAAGAAAAGAGATAAGAATTTATTGGCTTTGACGGCATCCCACCTCTCCATACATGTCAACTTTTCTTCTTATTCCTTCTTTCTTGCTATCTTTGTCTTTCCTATTGCATTTAATATCCCTCTTTTTCCTTCACTCCTTAGCTTTTCAGCAAACTTCAGGAACATGTCAGAAACATATCAGTGACTTTCTAGATTGAAAGGTTTTCGATTCTGAGTTAAAGTTTGTAAACTATTTCTTACCAGTCACAAAATGCATGGACTGTGCTTGGATACTGCCCTAAAACCTTTTAGATCTGTAGGGTCGGTGCCCTTGCCCAAAGAATGTAGTCCTATATCCAGAGGACTACTCACTAGTCTTAGAACGGTAAATTAACTGCTGATGGCCACTTAGTGCACTTAACACACACCAGAGAACACTATACAAACCAAGGGACCTCATCCCATTAACTCTGCCACTTGCAGATTTTTCTGATTCCTTTCATAATCCATCAGGATAATGCAATGTAAATCATCTTCTGGACGAGCCAGCATCTAAAAACTCTATTAATTCATCGTAAATACACACATGTGATGGGGTACCTTGTGTAGTTATCATTTCTGAACTCCCAGTATTTTAAGCTGACTTGTAATTCTTCAGCTCAATCTCTCCCATGTCCAAATCTGCACAGAGTTTTCCGAAGGTAGCTGGTTAACGAAGGACATTTTGGATATCAGCCCAATATCACATTCACATATTATTAGAAAAATGACCTATCTGGGGTCTCTCCCTTTAATGGGGAGCTGGTTTTCAATTTGCCACTCTAGATTGTCTTAGGCTGATGCGGAAAGTAAATGGCTTAATGGCATTCAGAACTTTTCATCTCTCCACTCACAGTTATGTTGGTTATTGAGTTACGGAAGTTCTTGTTGAAATATGCAATCACTTGATGTATAGCTGCAAACCCAAAAGCTCGTGTACCTGTGTTTGTAGTGACCATGGCATGGAAGTGTTGGGCACCAGCTCTAAAGCTTCAAATCAGAGAAAAGGGCCTGTGCTTGGGCTAGGGCTGGCTTCCTCTGCGTTTTTGCTATCCAATTCTCTATCACTTTGCAGAGCTGGATAAAAGAGGACTAGGACTTTGCTTTCTTTGATGCCTTCAGTATATCAAAACAGGGCAGGCTTTGGTGTAAAGTTCCCCAAATGGTAACACTCTCTTTTATAGCTAACCACCAGCTGTGAAATTGAGACTGGCCAGGAAGTCAGTGAGGAGAAAAACACTTTAGGAATGGCCATGGGAAGGGAGAGGGTGAAGAGAATTACAAGTCTTCTTCCTGATGTCTTTTACAGTTATTTGTAAAGACTCTTTAATGGTGGGATATATGAGGTATTTGTGGCATGATTTCAGGAAGCATTGTAGGTGTCATAGTCAAGTCCAAGGTATGTGTTTCCAAACAGCTAGCTTTGAGAATGTAATTGACGCTCTGGCGATCACCATCAAGTATCTGCGAGATGGAGAACTCAGAAGGGCACTTTTGCCATTGGCTCTCTCTCATACCTAAAAATAGTCTTAAAATAATTTCTTTTATAAATGGACGATTACAAGACCTACTGTTTTGGTACGTTTTCAGGAGACCATGAATTTTTTTTTTTATCTGTTTCTGTCTTGCCACTCCAAGGCCTATAATAGCTAGCATGAAATAGGCACTTTTTAAATAGATGTTGATCAATTTGCAATAAAAACACTGGAGAGGAGAAGTAGCTCATTTCAGCTCCTTCCTTCTGAACCACTCAAAAGCACTTGGAGCAAAATTCCCAGAAATAAATCTGTCTCCTCATTTCAAGCATTTCTCAAGAACTTGTCATATAACGCCAGGGATGAACTAATGGGCATTTAACAAAAACATTTTTTTTTTACTTATAAAATGTAAAGAGTTACACAAATTTAGAAGAATATATACATATATACATGTATATTTATCTTTTTCAAAGGAGACATTGCATTATAACCTTTTACTAAATGTCTGAATAATAAGTTTCCTTGGCAAAGTTTATCACTGTAGTCAGTTTGGTTTAACATCAGTATTACACATTCTACTTTGAGTGATCCTTTAAAATGATAGTTATAAGTTACAAAATTGAAGGAAAAGTGGTAAGTAAACTGAATTAGAGTTAGCAACAATCCTGGTTGTTACAGATCTTCTCAGGTTTAACAATACAATATATGACTTATGTGAGGAAGGGTTATGAAAGATATTTTTAACTTGACAAGGTACCTCTAAATATAACCCACCTTGCATCGAAATGCCCCATTTCCATAACCTTAATTGCTTTCTCTTTCTTTTCTTTCACTCCCTCTCATCTCTGTCTTATTCTTTTAAAGTGTGTTTTTCATCAAAGGCCACCTACATTCTATCGTTAATTGCCTAGAAGCCTATAGTGAATGTCTCAAAATTTGTGTCTCTTGAAGCAGCATTTTTTCCTAGCTGAATTGTAATTACTTGAGAAATCGAAGGTGTCTGCAGGTTGCAGTAAGCTAGGCAAAGAGACCCGGCTTCATTTGCCAGAATATCAGCTGTACTGCGAGGGCTAATTTTCTTCCTATGATGAATTCTGCAGTGTGAACGATACGTAAGGTCACTCAATATCAGGAAGGGGTAAGGAACACAGCTTACAACCCAGCACTTTGGTCTTGTTTCTGTCCAGGAGAACAGTTTGCTCAGCACACCAGCCCACCTTGGGAAGTCTGCTTGTTGAAAAGATACAGACAGGTACAAACAGGTGTGTTAGATCCAGCATTGCATATGAAAATATTATTTTGATTAATTTGATCAGAAAAAAAGAGAGGGGCGGGGCCGAGCTGACTGAAGCAAAGACAAATGACTGTTAAGTTTTCCGGACTCTTAGGAACCTCTTTGCAACAGGCAGTAGAGTGAAGTGATTTGGACTAGAGTGTAGACACTGGAGCTGGACAACCTTGGTTCAAATTCCAGTTCCTGTTTTTACTGGTGATATAGCCCTGGGCAAGTTAGTGTCCCTCAGTTTTTCCATTTCCAATAATAGGAACAATAATATGCCTGGTCTTGTGTTTCGTATGATGATAAAATGAGTTTGACATATTTTAAATACTTAGAACTTAGCATGTAATAAAAACTCATGAAATGTGAACTATTACAATTGTCTTCTTTTAATACTCTGAGTGTAGGAGGCTGTTCCTTATTAGAGAGAGAGAGAGAGGAGATTTAGAAAAATTCACCAAATATTTTTAAAGATGAGCTTAGGGAAGCCTGGTTCCCCTCCTAACCTGCGAGGGCAAATATTGCCCTTCCATACAACACCCCCTGGTGTCTTTGTTGGAAGCAGTCCCTTGGTCTTATAGGAGAGGACAACATTTTCTCTAGCCTTCGAGGCTGTTTTGGCTGGTTTATTCATTAAATTGACATGAGACAGATTAACAAGAGAAAACCAAATTTCATTGCATATGTACGGGAACCGTACAAAGACAATGAGAGACTCCTCAACTGTAAGGCCATTGAGGCTTAGGTGCCTTTCTGAGCTGAGAAGAAGAGGGTAGGGATCTGGGGCTCCAAAGGGAAGAAAGACAATTCACAGGAAGATGCGAAGAGCAGGTGTTTGGTAAACAAATGTTTGCCAGGCCATTCAGAGACAGTGAGCCACGGAGAGGACTCAGAGCTGAGAGGCCCTGTGGCGCTCCCCACAGCTTACCACTTCTGGCCTGTACTCTTTAGAGTTATCTCTGTTGAGAGTTCTCTTCCTGGGCCAGGTCATCTCTCTAAAGTCTTCCAGGCAGTTAAGGGGGAGGTAAGAAGCTCTTCCTGAGTCTTTTCGGCCTCCGTTGTCTTCAGCTCAGCATAATCCGCGTGCCAGAGTGGCGCATTTTGGGGAGGCTCATTCTGCATCCCTTCAGTCCGATCCAGCACCTTGATGCCTGGCAGGCTTGACTTCTTATAGACGTACAATCCTCTTGGTGTTAAAAGACAAACTGAAGCATATATAAAAATGTAAGAGTTTATTTGAGCAAAAATCTATTTGAGTTGGGCAGCACCCAAACCAGCAGATAGAAAGGAGCTCCGAGGAACTGTACAAAACTGAAAACTTTTCTAGGCAGAAGGGAGCAGGAACAAGGAGGTTATACTAGGCAAGAAAGTGGATTGGTTATTGCAAAGTTACTCTCCTTTAGCGGATGACAAGGGTCTATCCGGCAGATTACCTAACTAGTGATTACCAAACAGGCAATTCCTGATTGACTGGTTTAAGATTCTATATTTCTGGGAGAGCCAGAACTGTAATTAAGTCTTGGTTTGGTGACCTGCGGCTTAGCATAAGTGACTCCATTTTGAACCTATTGTCTTTCTTTGAACAATGCTTATGAACCTACTAATAATTTGGTTGACCTCTGATCATCACTCTTGAATACCTGGTTTGCTGTTTGAACAGTATACTGTTTATGGCATCCCTGACCAGGTGGTCCCAACGTCTTAGCTCCCTTGAGGTCACTTCATTCCACTATGGGTGCGGCTCCCCTTCTTTGCAGCCTGTATGTGTTGCTAGGAGAAAAGGAAAGATGAATCAAAACTGTGGCCCCCTCCCTGTAAATTAACAACTGTTATTGTTATATTTTCTCCCTCCCTTAACACTCCGCACAATTGTATTCAAAGATTCCACAGTTAACTCAGCCTTGCAACTCCCAAAGCCCTTAAAGCTTTAGGGAAATTGATTTAAAATATGGTTGAATTCTGCTTCTTATTCATTTATCTAAAGACAGGCATATTCTTTGCAGAATTAAGGGGTTAGCTAGGGATTGGGCCTTCTGAAAATAGAGAAGGCAAGAGAGAACTCCATTGTCTTCTTGACCAACCTCAGACCAAAAGCTGAAATGACTGTGTAATGCACTTGTTAGAAATATCCTCTTGGTCTGCTTTGGGTTGATTGACTTAATTTATTGGCATTAAAAAACAGTCTTTCTGCTTTTCTAATATCTTGTATAGAGGCCTAATTCCACATATTCATGACAAGGATTCTAAGACAAGAACAATGTAAATTTGTCCCTTCTTCCCATCCTAGACTATCACTAGCTGTGAAGTTCCAACAACTTTTTTAAGTTTGTCCACTATTATCTGCTTTGTACTCACCAAAATAATCTCTCTCCCCTGATCAAAGCACTCCTTATGTTGTTATTTATTTATTTGGTTTGAATTATTTCAATGAATGTAACTGTTGTCTTTAAATCAACTTAAATCAGTCGATAAATCAGTTGACGAGCAGTATTAGTTACAATGGCTACTATTTAAGGAAAGATATTAAACACCTCTGGAACAAGAAAATTGCAACAGAATAAAAGAGGCTGAGAATTTCCTAAACTTTTAAAGACATGATAATTTTTTGATTAAGGTGTAGGGAGAATTTTATGTGTGTATAGCAGTTAAATTAACAAAAAATAGGATTTTTAACCAATCACTGAAAATATTGCCTATATATGGAATATTTTACCTATATATAATCTTTCTTAGTATTTGGACACGCATGTACACATGCAGTCATGTATAAGTAAAAATCATACAAGAACTGAAGTTAATATCGCTACGCTTGGGTTTCAGTTCAAATAATAACATGAAGTCAAAGAAAAAAATGCGTGATAGGAAAACTCAGAAAACATCAGACATGGAAATGAAACTGATTGTTAAGGTATATCAAAGGGAATTTTTAATATCATAGTGACTCCTATAAAGCAGGAGTAAGGTCGGTGACCTCCTGATACATCTCTGTAAAAATGGCTGCCCCACCACTTTTTTCCAACAATAGTAGGTATCAGATCATTCACAGATTGCTTTAAGCCACCTAATACTCTGTGTGTTTAGGTGTCCTTTAGAATGTGAAGCCACTTAGAATGTGAACCACTTTTCGTCACTGGAGCTTAGCTATCACATAAAATAATTTTTTAGTATCAGTTAGTGATTTATAGAGTCCTTGCTATGTATTAAGCTTTTTGCTAAATTCTTTACAGACATTAATCCCTGAAATAGGCATTACATCCATGTATTGAGATACAGAGAGTTTCAATGAATCAAGCAATGTTACAAAGCTAATATAAACAGAGTGGAAATCGAAATTGAGGTTGGCTTAATTTAAAGTGTCCATCTAAACCACTGTTCCACTATTCACATCATCACCTGATGCTGTGTCTCACTGGTACAATGACATGAACATTGGCATATGGCTCTGGTCTCACTCCACTATAAATATTCTCAGTTGCACTTAGCATCAGCACACAATAAATACTAAATATTCAGAATTGCATGAGAGCATAGGCAGGTCCCTTTTCCAGAGACTGTCTTGAGAAGCTAAAGTGTCACATGAATTATTTTACAAAACACATGCTCATGTCATTTTCGAATGCTTAAAGAATGCACGGAAACACAGCTCTATAAACATGCCTAACCATGGTCTTCTTGGAAACCAACTTAACACGCAAACCTGCCAGGTGAAGAGTATTTGCTCTGGGCAGTTAGTTGAATCAAGAATCAAGACTGTGAAAGTGTTAAATCAGTCTTTTAGTCATATGTGAAGGCATGCCCCAAAGCCCAGTGTCTTTACATGGCCAGACAAAAAGGATAAGAATAAATCTTTTTTTTTCACTTTGAGATGTGGAATGGCACCTGTAACATTCCTTTTAGAAAAAAAAAAGAACTCACGTAGGTAAGATGGATGAAAGACAGAGCTGAAATAGCCAAAGGAGGTTTCTGTCCATAGCAATAAAAATAATTAACAATTACACAAATTAAGACTTCTTAAATCTTTCCTTTGGGATGGCTAATCATTTCTTAATTTAAAGGAGATCTTTGCATAGGGTTCAGTAAGGGAAATGTTCACTAAAGATGGGCCCCTGATGTGAAATGCTAGGCAAATAGATGTGAAAACTTTGGTGTCAGTTGATGGACACATTAGATCCTCCCTCACCCAGTAATTAAAGTTGATAATACAAATGAAAGCAAGGACTAATCAAATATTTCCTAAGTATTCTTTCTTCTACAGCATGTACCAGCTTCAGGGTAGTCAAATTAGAATACAACATGGTTGTACCTAACAGAGTCAGACATACGGTAGAGCAATAAATTCTTACTGAATTGAATTTGAATGATCCAGTATCAGCAGTAAAGAAGAATGATTAACAGATTTAGTCATTTTCTCCCAATTTTCATTTATATTCTCAGTGGTAATACTGTACTTCTATTAGAAATAAAAACTCCTAGTTTTATGATGATTTATATTTTTGTGCTTAAGAGGGAGTGGCAATAAACCTAAATTTTATATATAATCAGCCCTCCATATTCACAGATTCAACCAACTGTGAATCGAAAATATTAAGAGAATAATCCAGAGCGTTCCGAAAAGCAAAACTTTAATTTGCCATGGATGGGTGACAATTTATATAGCATTTGCATTGTATTTACAACTATTTACATAGCATTTACATTGTATTAAGTATTGTAAGTAATCTAGAGGTGATTTAAAGTATATGGGAGGGCGTGTGTAGTTTATACGCAAACACTACACCATTTTATGTAAGGGAATTCAGCATCTGAAGATTTTGGTATCTGCAAGGTGTGGGAAGGGGCTTGGGGGTGGGTGAGGGGATTGTGGGGTAGGGGGGCAGTCCTGGAGCCAACCCCCATGGATACAGAGAGGGACTGTATATAACTGTTTCCTTATTTTATAGCGGGAATTCAAGGCATGGCAGGGTCACTCCATTGTAATACTCTAGCCTTTATGATATCTCACCGGCGTTGATCAATATGGCACAATCATGCAAAGCTAATGAATGATCATTGCTATTGTAAAGCTTGGCGACTTTATATCCCCAAGGAATTCACACAAGAGATTCTTGGTGATACCATTTTGCCTACAGAGTCTTGCATTTTTAAAGGAAACTCCTGAAGACCTAATTTTATTCCAGAGGATAAGTTTTTCTTGGGTTATCAAAACGTCTGTGAAAGTCCGATGGAACACTTGGCTTAAAGGACCTTTTTTGTTGTGCTTAAAACAAGTGATACGGGTTGCACTCTGCCTTGACGTAGGCTCTCTCATTTGTAAGTTCCTGGCCATATCACCTCTTCTAGCTCTGCTTCTTGATCGTTTTCATCTTAATATGAGGTCATTTACTAGAAAATGTGTATTACTTCGTTGTGTTTAGACAGTGCTGAGGGATTTCCATTGTGTTCCTGCTGCACCTTGGAAAAAATCTTCTCCCAATTCCTCATACTTTCTAATGACAGAAAGCTACTTTTATAGTTTCATAGCCTACTTGGTCACTTTAAATGAATCCTTTCAGCTTTATGAAAGAGACCTGATTGATAGGTCTACTGCAGCTTTGCACTTCAAGGAAGGCTGTAGCTTTTCTTCCTTCGTAACCTGATGTCTGCCCATGAGGATGCCTGTAGGAAGCCATAAAGTAAATGAGAATTACCTTAATTCAGTCCTTCAATAAATGTTATTGAGTGACTGTAGAGTTGTAGCCAAGCTAGATACTGGGCTTATACTAGTGAAAAAAAAATCAAAATACTGTCTGTTCACATGTTTGTTACCATTTAGTGGGGAAAACAGCTATGAAACGAATAATTAAGTTAATGAGTACATAATTACAAACGATGCTAACGACTGGAAGGAAAGGTACGTTTGAGAGGGAGTCTTCTTAATGTTGCTGGGGGTTAGGGAAAAGTTCCTTCTGGCGGTGCTGTTTAAGCTGAGACCTCAAGGATAGTTTTGGGGAGGAAAGATGCCCTTACAAGACAGAAAGAATATGCAGGTATGAAGATCCAGTGGGAACAGGCATGGGTGAAGAAAGATCAGAACACAAAGGCGTAGGTGTCCACACTCCTTTTTTTTTTTTTTTTCCTCCCCTAATGGTATTCTGGAACATCTCCCATGGACTTCAAGACCTCCACAAAGGCACTCTTGTCTATGAGTGATTGTTGAAATTGGTGTTCTTTGTGGAGCAGATGGAAGAAAATCCTTATTCTCCCATGTTGGTGATGACACTCTAGCGTTTTCCAAACCTTGTCTTTATCTTCAAGGCAGTGAGAACCACAGAAGTGTTTCCTATCAAAGATATTCAAAGAGAATCCTTTTTACTACTTTTACTAATCAAGAGATCCAAGTTTCTGAGTTGCTTACTGGTTAAGAAATACCAGGCGATATTTTTCTTGGCCCACGCCTGTGTAAATTTAAATCAATAGAGCAGCAATTTGGACACTGGGTTGACTTTGGAAAGAGAATGGCCAATGGAAGGAATATAACATATCTCCTTTAGTTTTAGTTAAAGGAATCCAGCTTTAAAATACTTTGAAAAACATTGTAGGTGTCTACTCCGGATGATTCCCATATTTGTGACTGATGAACCATATTTGTCCCAAACTTCATAAAAGTTTTTTTTAGCAACTTGTAGAAGGGCTATTAGGACTTGGGGGTCAATGAGGCAGCAAGACAGAGGAAAATTTCTTACAAATATATGTGGAATGACACTCCAGAGAATATATGGGGAACAAACACTTCTCCTTAGATATTGATGAATGATAAAGAGAGTACAGGAATAAAATAGTCACAAACTTATTTCTACTGTTACACGATGAATGCCATATTCTGTGACACAAATAACATAAATCTTCCCAAGAATGAAAACCCTCTAAGCTTTGGGGGCTATGTGTTGAATTTCCCTGAAGCCTTTGGATAATTTCTGGCAAGACCATTCATGTGCAGTATTTGGCTATGTTCTCAAGCTGTATATTCACAGTTCTCATTTATTTCTTGCCAGTCTGCAAAGCAGAGAGGGACAAGCCAGCACAGTGTTTACTCATGCCTCTTCAGTGGTTTTGTACAATCCTCTTCTCCGTTCTGCCTAATAACATGCTGCTAACATTTTACTTAATCTTGAAAGCAGCTCAGAAATAAAAGGCCCATATAAACCTTCTTCTGTTTATAGTGCCAATCAATTGGAGCCTTCAAGCAATTATTAACTAATTAATAGTTATCTCTGGGAAAACAGAGAACTTATTAGGGACTTATATGTGGAATTAAAGCTAGTTGCCTTCACATAATTCTACTGTGGTAGAACCAACATAGATAAGCTCTAAGATACTGCTCGAAGTTTATAAATATTATTTGATAAGAGTTTATAAGGGGAAAAGAGAGAGTCCTTGCTGAATTCCTTGTTGATAATCTACTGATTTGATCCCCACCCTTGCAGGTGTGCTTTTGGCAAAAATCCAACATTTTTCTTTTTTTTTGCTCTTATGTGAATCCCAAACTCCCAATTCATCCCACCACCACCCCCTGCCGCTTTCCCCCCTTGGTGTCCATACGTTTGTTCTCTACATCTGTGTCTCTATTTCTTTCTTGTAAACCCTTTCATCTGTACCACAGATTTTAAAAATACAACATTTTTTAAAATATTTTTTTTCTATAACAAAATAGCATAATTCTCTGAAAATAATTTAAAGACCATGCTTTATTAAAGAAAAGTGAAATGTGGAATTCTGTTCCAGGGTTTATTTGTACAAAATTATTTACAGATTTACCTTGGCTTAAATATATTATATATTTTACTTTGTATAAAATTTTAATTTGTTTTCATTTTCTTCATTCAAGCTCTAGGTCAACACTGTCAGGTATAAGGAAAACTCAGGACCTCAAAAGCATTAGCATGACCAATGACAAGGCTGTGCAGTGTGGATGTTCGTACTTCATTTTATAATCAGCAAATTATCAAATGCTCTGGGGTACTGAATATATGCTCAGCCAAAAGCTAGACACTGGAGAGGGTGAAAAAAGTATATAAACAAGTTTCCTGTCCCAAAGAAGTTGAGAATACGTGAGAGAATAGTATTTCTTTAACAGGCTAATCATAATTTTGTACTTCTGGAACCTAGCGTTGGCAAGAAGATGCTTGTTTCCTGAATCCTAGTTCTGTCTCTGTAAGCAGGGTGCAAGTGTTGAATGTGTAGAGATCAAGTTTTGCAGCTGTGGTTTTTGAAACATTTAAGCAGTGGCACAGCATGGGCACTGACCATCAGAATGGATGTGGTCATCAGCAACCCTTGTGGTCTTAGCAGCGCCCTGATTCCCGGTGTCCCCAGCTGTAACCCTGATATCTGTGCTAAGCACAGAGTAAGTACTTGATAAATATTTGTGCTTAATTAAGCTCTACAAAGCAAGATATACAGATAAGTCTTTACCATCTCTGGGTCACCAAAAAGGAGTTTAAAAATCTAAGAGTTGCTTTTTTTTTTTTTTCCTGGTTAAAACACCATTAAGCTATTAGAGTAATGGATTATACACTGTCGATTACAAGTAGATAAACGTCTTCAAATAGGCCATTTCTTTAAAAATCAATACTGAACTCAATTCAGCCAGCATTAAAAATATTCTGCAGTTATATCATCAAAATCTTGATGTTTTAGCCAAACTGCCAGAAGAAAATTTATTTATTTATTATTATTATTATTATCTTTTTTTTTTTTTTTTTAGCGGTACGCGGGCTTCTCACTGTTGTGGCCTCTCCCATTGCAGAGCACAGGCTCCGTACGCGCAGGCTCAGCGGCATGGCCTACGGGCCCAGCCACTCCGTGGCATGTGGGATCTTCCCGGAGCGGGGCATGAACCAGTGTCCCCTGCATCGGCAGGTGGACTCTTAACCACTGCGCCACCAGGGAAGCCCAGAAAATTTATTTTTTATTTATGGAAAATTCCTACCATTGCTTCAAATTGGATATAATTTAAAAAAAAAAAAAGAAACATTGATTCTATCAAGAAACCAACCCCACTTAGTACTAAGATTCTATGACCTAAGAAGGTCATAAAATTCTATGCATTTTTGAGGTTTTTATAATTAATAAAATAGTGCATGTTCATTATAGGAAAATGAAATACATTTGATTTTAAAAGGATAAAATTATCAATTTAACTACCATGCATATATAAGTACCACTGACATTTTGGTCTATCAATATAACCTTCCAGTCTTTTAAAAGTAAATTAAAACAAAACAAAATAAAATAATAATGTAAATCCAAACTGCTTTTTTTCACTTACATTATGAACATTGTTCCCACAACATAATTCTTATTGGCCACAGGAAATAGAGTTATGAAATAACTTTCTTTCCGCAATTTTCACTTTTAAGCGCAAGATCTCATTATTCATGTCTTCCTGCTTTCATGACTAGTAATGCCTTAAAATAAGCTCATGAAAATGTATTTGATTGGTCAAAGTGTGTACACATCTCTAAGGTCTTCACTATCCATTGCTAAATTGCTCCTTTCAAATTCTTAAACATCTCTTAAGCAGCTCTGTAGTCCTTGAAAGAGCTGGTATTTGAGAGAAAATAAATGGAAATACTTTCTCATTTCCTTCTTTAGTCTTTTATTTATCTATTTTCACCTTTGCCATTATTTTAATCTGCAGTGACAAAAGGAACATGTTTAAGATAAGACAAGAATGGGGCCCCCAATTTTCCCAACTACTCTTTTCAGTTTGGGTCTGGAATCGAAACAATAATCACGAAAAATAACCAGATCGGTAGTTCTCTAAGGCACTGTGGAAGGAGCTTCTTCCAAAGCCAGGTAGGAAGCCTCTTTCAGAAGTCTTAGGGTTTCATTTAATATAATTATTTTGTATTTCCTCTTCTTTTCTTTAAGGTCCTTGGTCAAAACTAGCTCAAAAAGGACAGAAAAGTTTATTACCTGCTGAGCTTTTCGGGGACTTGTGAGATAGAAGTCAGATGCCGCCAGTTAGGTTCCTAGTGGATCCTACTATGAAAGCTCACTCCACTAACCCCCTGCTCCCAGCCAGACTGCAGAAACATTGACTTTGTCAGCAGCTTGAGCAGAGCAATCAAAGAAACTAGAGTTAAGTCCTCACCGCTGGGTTCCTTGATAGAAATAAGGACGTGGAAATGAGAAAAAGGCAGTTTAAATCATTTAATAACATATTAAAGCACACATTTTATTTCTACTGTCAAGGCTCTATTTATTCAGATTAAGGAAAGTATTATCATATCTAGGTTTACCCCTTCACCAAAATCCTCAAGGAGACTTATTCAATCATAGGTTCGTGGTTGAGTCTACAGTTGTCTTTTATGTATTTAAGTCATCTGTGGAAAATGTTTTTTTCACTCCCTCTCATGTCTTAACCAAAACATTCTTGAAGCTGAGAAGTTGGCCTAAGCTTCTTCTCAGATATCCACTTTCCCACTTAATTGAGCTTTTCAGACGCCAATGTCCAGCCAGATTTTGAAAAGGCCCAAGTCAGAATTTTGTGAAGTAAACAAATTGATTGTTCACATGGTGCAGCCTGTATCCTTCCCTACCCCAAACTCCTTCAGCAGGAGGCTCCCACTGGTGCCAAGAACACAAATCATTAAAGTCAAGACTTTGAAGTCTTTTCTCAAGAAACTGCCTTTTAAACTGGAAATGTATAGTTTTGTCTGTTATCTATTAGTTGCTAATGCTTTTATCTTTTCCTTCTTTTTGCTTTACATTTTTTAAAACCATGATTAAACATAATTAAAAAATAAGCATGTACACATATAACCTGATATTAATGCATTCATCTTAATATAAACTTTTTTTGCGGTACGCGGGCCTCTCCCTGTTCTGGCCTCTGCCGTTGTGGAGCACAGGCTCTGGACGCACAGGCTCTGGACGCGGAGGCTCAGCGGCCATGGCTCACGGGCCCAGCCGCTCCACGGCATGTGGGATCTTCCTGGACTGGGCCACGAACCCGTGTCCCCTGCATCGGCAGGCGGACTCTCAACCATTGCGCCACCAGGGAAGCCCTTTAATGTAAACTTTTAACCATCTGTGGTAGAGTTTCTTAACCCCCTCACTATTGATATTTGAGGCTGGATAATGCTTTGTTGTATGGGGGGCTGGAGAGCGGACTTTCTGTGATTGTAGGATATTTAGCAGCATACCTGGACTCTACCCACTAGATGACCACCCCTTACCCATTTTGATAGCCGAGCCTATGCCCAGACATTGTTTAGTGTCCGCTGAGGGGCAAAGTCATCCCTCTTTGGTTGAGTCCATTGGCCTCTAGAGAGTAAGGCACTAACTCACTCTTCCAGACTTGATTAAGGCACCTGAGGGATATGAACACACAGAAACTCCTGCTCTCAGGTAGTGTATATTCCAGTGCATGTGAAAGATCTTGGAATGTCAGAGAAAATCTGCAAGGCCATATATTTCAGTGTGAGAGGACAGGTCAGGCCACGTATCACATTTATGTTCTTGGACAAAATAGGGAGTATTTGGCTGGAAGGAAACTCCAAAGGGCCATTTCTTAGTTTATTATTTCACCAAAGAGTTGACCTCTTTAAAGAAAAGTATAGTTACACTAAATCATAGCCCTAGGAAAACTCTAAGAAAGAAGACAGCCTGGATGAGTATCAGGTAAAAGCTTGTGCCTTGTGGATGGCATTAGATCAAGAACTGACCCACGTGTGGCTGGTTCTTTAAAAATGGTTCACATGCTGATAGGTGAATTTAATTAAACACTTTAATATTGGTTATATTATTTACATCTTCTACATAGTTTAAAAAACAATTAGCATCCTTTTTTTAAGAGTACTGTTTCCCCATGTTTTTTGTTGTTTGCATGTAGAATTCCACGTTGTTACCATTTCTTGTAATTTTTATTTTATATTGGAATATAGTTGATTAACAATGTTGTGCTAGTTTCAGGTGTACAGTAAAGCAATATTTCCTTACTTCTTAAAATAGCAGTGGAAACAAAATTTAGACACGAACAAAAGCCTAAAATCATCATATAGATTTAGCCCACTGAAATTTTCTTATATTTTTTTCAGATTTAGTTTATTCTTAGTGTGAGCTAAGATAACTGACCTTTCTAGAATTGATATAAATACCCTAAATGGTTCTTCAAAATAGTTACAAAAAATAATATAAGAAAGAATGCAAGTAAGTACCTTTCCTTGCTCTTATTGTAAAATTTACCTCTACCTAACACAAACATTTTATTAAATCACAGAGTTACAATATAGGTAACTATTTTTAAAATAGTTTAGAAATGTTTGGGGGTTGGGAGAGAGAGAGAAGAGAAAAAATTAAAAAAAAGAAAAAAGAAAAATGGTTCAGAATGAGAATGACTCTGTCAGCAGAGGTATTCAGGCCCCCATTTTAAGATGCTATTTACTCGTTCTTGTCTCATATCACTTTGGTTGTTTTTTCCACGCCAGGAACCCCAAGTCCTCTTACTCTTACTCCCCTCACATCTAGGTATATCTTAGTGACGTCAAGGTACTGACTTTACACTGCCTGTTGGAGAGGATATGGGAACCGAGGCCTCCTTGCTCCTTTCCTGTTACTGCCATGATCTTACTGTGGCTTTATTTCTCCTCACCCTGCATTGCACTAGGCAGATTTCTCGGTCTTCTGCTTGTTTGAGAGCTTCTTATTTGGGGATCACCCGTAGGACTGAGGAAGAGAGGATTTTCTCCTCTAAAGACTTTAGCTACGGATGCACCACTTCCCTCTTTCAATTCTTCTCCTGAGTCATCCTGCCAGTGTCTCCTGTATCACCTCAAGGCTTGGTGCCTCTCCTGGAAGGATGAGCAAATTAAAGTACAGAAATTTACAAGCACTTAGTTCACATGTTATTGACTAATAAGTCTTTGCTTAAAAGAGGATCATGTCTTTCCAGGACTTCTTTATCCATCTCTAAAGAAGACCAGGACCTCCCATAACTGAACTGAACTCCTTGGGAATCCCCATAGTTCTTAGTTGGGCTAGCTCTTGAAATTTATGGTGGTCCATGGAAATGAACAGTCATTTAGTCAGTGGGTGCTAAATCTTTGTCTTGGGTTTAGTTGGGTCACACCTTGATCCTCATTAGAACAGTTTCCCTAAAATCTATGTTAAAATTTTCAGACCAGATTATTTTTTCTGTTTCAGATATGAAATTTCCTTTTCCTAACTGAACTTACTTATTATATAGACACATTTGTTATCCCTGCTGCTCTTAGAAATGTGCTTCTCCTTTGTCCACAATTACATACTCATTCCAAAACGTGCCCACTGTCCATTTAATACCACAGAGGAACCCTTCGCTTGGAGATTCAACCTCCTCCAAGTGAAAGCCCTCACTTTATCCCCCCATCATTACCTAGCAGTGTTTTTTAATAGTATGTGCATTATAACTACCTACAATCCCATTTTATTGATTCTGTCTCAGTTGGTATGAGAATCATTTTGCAATCCAGTTACTTGTGAAGGTATAGCTTTCTGGGGTGGATCTCTGAAAACACTGAAATTTACATACTCGTAAATCCGTTAGCAAGAGCAAGTAAGGATATAGGACCCAAGTGGTAGTTGCAGGCCCAGAGGTTCTGAGTTCCAAAGTTCAGCCGTAAGAAATCTCACTCAAGAAATGTTTTTCCTTCTCATTCTTTTGGACGCTTCTTTTAAAAGCAACAGATTTAATACCAGCATTTTGATCCATATTCAGGCACTTTTAAAAGGTTATAACCTTTACAGACTAGAGCTTTCATGGAATGGGGTATGTTTTATAACCATTGGCTTCCATTTGGACTACTCAGCCCTTAACTTCTTGTGGGAATAGATCTAGAAGGTAACAGTCTCCTGTTCACTTCATTTATTTATAGTGTTCACCTGATAGTGACCTTCTTTCGGGACAGCCTTCTACCCGTAAGAATTTCCAAGTGACGGAACTTACATCCTGCTACAGGGTTATATACACACTCACCCAGGAAACGTATTTCAAATGTAATGTGCTCAAGTAAACCACCCTGTGTTGCTATTTCAAATGATGGTCTAAATTATGTCACCTCTCTAGTGAGTTCAACAGTGTTCTTAGAGCACACTGAATGTATAGAGACCTTTGGAATTATTTAATCCAAGAATTCTCGAAATCTGATCCCCAGGCCAGCAGCAAGGGCATCACTCGGAGCTTGCCAGAAATGCACATCTTAGGGTCCCACCCCAGATCTACTAAATCAAGAACCTTGGGGGTGGAACCAGACAGTCTGTGTTTTAACTAGGTCCACATGATTCTGATAGACACTTGGAACCAGTGATAGAACTTATTCTTTTTACAGTTGAAAACCTGAAACTTGAAGTAATGAAATGACCTGCTGAGAGAGAATAGAGCTAGCTAGTTCTATTCGTAATATCAGAATTGAGAACAAATCCTAGTATTCTTTCAACTGTCCTGTACTGCTATTGTGGTTGCTCTCTATACATACGCAGGGTTGAAATCCTTGAATTTTTAACAGCTAGCACCAAATTCCTCCTTCATAACTACTTTGTGAGCTCAAGTCAATACTCTTTCCCTACTTAAATTTAAATGCTGTGAGACACTCAGGAGTCTCCATGTTTCTTTTCTCCTGAGCTTCGCTTTCCTTGCTCAGCTACTTAGTTGAACATTTAACCAAGTACATCCAGCCACGTATTTAAAAAATCAGGTCCTCCTTTTCATAGGCGTTTTGTGATATTTTTGTTTCCTGTTTTGTTTCATCACATGCTCTCCTTTTGAATCTGAATCTCCACAAGCACCAAGAAAGACTTGGAGAAATTCTTTTGTTGCCAGAAAAGTCAAGCTCAATGCAATTCCATCTCTTAAAGTCAATTTGCAGGAGGCGTCTTTGAAACAGCCTATGAAATTGTGAGCAAATGAAGTTTCATCTTGCCGTTAACGAGATTGCCTTGCCAAACCTGTCAGCGCTGAGCTGACCCTTTTGTGTTATTCTGTCTGCTCCAGCTGGTGCCATTGGCTGTTAATCAGAAGTGTTTATACTTTTTCATTCTCACTTGATTTCCACTAGCCTGCGTGACTTGGTATTCAGCATTGCTTCATTACGGAGAATATTGTTGCAGCCCTGTCTTGACATTTCACTGTCACCCAGCAGTGATGGGTCAATATTGCTTCTCCTGCCCTTCACGGAGTAGAAAATATGCGATCACACCAATTAGGTGCTTTAAGCATGTTTTTTTCCCGTTCAGTCTTCCTTTTAGCTGCCAAAACTGATCTAGAATTGAAAGGGAAGAAAAGGAATTATTGGAGATCAAACCCTTGGCATAGGGTGCTAAGAAGATTAGCTGGTGAAATACCAACATCTTTAGGAGGGCAAAGGTCAAATCAGGAACTGTGGAACCGATGTACCCTCCTCTGCTCTGCACAGTGGCAGCAAATGGAAGAATTGATCCTTTGGAAATAGTTTGCAGGAACTCAAAGGCTATTATCGTTAATGCTTTAAAGTAGGATATGGAGCAAAATGCTCTAGAGTCTTCTCGATATTCTCTTCTCTGTTTCATGATTGTGAGCATCTTTGCCAGGTTGAGGGGCAATGAAGAAATTTCAGAGTTCCTGAACTTGTTTGATTTCTAATAGCCCTGAACCATTTGAATGTCCTTCCATTCATCAGTCTTTTCCTCTTCCTCCTCATTCTTTATTTTTTTTTATAAATTTATTTGTTTGTTTTTATTTTTGGCTGCGTTGGGTCTTTGTTGCTGTTCATGGGCTTTCTCTAGTTGAGGTGAGCGGGGGCTACTCTTCGTTGCGGTGCATGGGCTTCTCATTGCGGTGGCTTCTCTTGTTGCGGAGCACGGGCTCTAGGCGCGTGGGCTTCAGTAGTTGTGGCACATGGGCTCAGTAGTTGTGGCACGTGGGCTCTTGAGCACAGGCTCAGTAGTTGTGGTGCACGGGCTTAGTTGCTCCACAGCATGTGGGATCTTCCTGGGCCAGGTCTCGAACCTGTGTCCCTTGCATTGGCAGGCGGATTCTTAACCACTGCACCACCGGGGAAGCCCTCATTCTTTTTTATAATATTTTTTCCCCTGGCTTTTGGCATCTGTACCTAAGCAACTTTATTAGCTATACATGTTAGGCAAAATGATGTTGGAAAATGTACACACTCTGGAGTCAGTGAAAATTTTGGATTTGGTAAAAACTGGGCTCAGATGCCAGCTCAGTCACTTTCATTAGCTTGTGTGGCCTTTAAGCAAGTCATTTAACTTCTCTGAGCCTACTTACAGCTGTAAATGAGTGGAGGGGAAGCAAAATCAGTAACATTTCGTTTGGGTGTGCTTAGCATTGTGCTACGTGCTGAGGCTAGGTGAAAATAAGAGGCATGAAAGAGGGCTAAGGAAGCAGTGAGAAGGTGACATAGTTCCATTCAAGCACCCCGACAGGGCTTCCTGATGGAAATGAGGTATCAGCTGAGTCTTGAAAAAAGAATGAGTTTGGTAGGTAAATATGATGATATGATGGGGAAGGAATTCCCAGCAGAAGATGGAGTCTAAAAATTGTGTGCAGGCCCAGGAACGCATGGAGGCTCAGACATAAGTTGTGAATGCCAAACTATAAACAGCTGATAATCTGAAGCATAGAATGGATGGTGGGCAATGAGTCGTGGCCAGAAAAAAGCCTGAGGAGCCAGCTCCAGGCCTCTTGTGTGTGTTGTGGAGGTCAGAGTCTATTCTCCTGTGATGCGTAGTCAGCGTGGTCATTTAAATATGGAGTTTCATGGTCAGATGTAAATTTGACTATGAATTTTGTGTTTGCACGGATCCCTTGCATGGCAGTGTAGTTGGCGCATTGGAAGAAAGACTAGAG
The DNA here is from genome assembly GCF_011762595.2 of Tursiops truncatus. Taxonomy (NCBI): domain Eukaryota; kingdom Metazoa; phylum Chordata; class Mammalia; order Artiodactyla; family Delphinidae; genus Tursiops; species Tursiops truncatus. The sequence goes on from NC_047046.1 coordinate 67,367,784, forward strand.
TGAGGGTGTTAGGAATGGTAGTGACCATAGGATGGTATGAGTAGTATGCATGCTACTGCAGTGCAGTGCTTTCTGAACCATAGGTCAGCAGACTTCTTCGGGGAAGGGCCAGCCAGGAAATATTTTGAGTTTTGTGGCCATATGGACTCTATCATAACTGTTCAACTCTGCCGTTGTAACGTGAAAACCCGCCGTAGACAATGCGAAAGTGAATAGGGTGGCTGTATTCCAGTAATCCACATTTGAATTTCACAAGTTTACACTGTCAAGAAATATTATTCCTCTTTTGATTTTTTTTCAAGTATTTGAAAGTACAGACAACGTCTGGGCTCCACAGGCCATATGAAAATTGGCACCAGTTACACGCGGCCTTTGTGTCATGCATTGCTGCCCCTGTCCTAAATAGTTGCTCACTTTTCCCCTGTTTTCTCTGGTCATCGTACTATTATTTTTATGGTACTTAAAACCCAGCTTTTGAATAGTTTAACAGTTATAGTTCTCACTCTTTTTTAATGACTTTTGCTTTTCTTTTCTGCTTTGTTTATGAAATTCTTTTCTTTCCTACAGTCATTAAGTTATTTTCTCGTAGTTCATTATTTCCCTGAAGCTTCAGAATTTTGTTCATCGCATTTAGGATTTCACCTGGAATAGAGTTTTGAGTACAGGGTGAAATGGGAATCTGATTTGCTTTTTTTTCCCCTACATTGATAACCAACTTTCCCAGCTCCCTTTATTGAAAAGACCATCTTCTCCTCACTGTTCCAGAGTCGTACTTCTGTCCTCTGTCAAATTTATGTGTACATGTGAATCTGGTGCTGGACACTTTTCTTTTGTGCATCTGTCATATCATTTTGCTACTACCATGCTTTCTAAATCATTACAGGTTCTTGATATTTGGGAGAGCAAATAGACCAAACTTTTTTTTCCCAAAAGCTTTTTTGCCTTTTTAACCTTTTTATTTTGCATATGCGTTTTAGAAGTACCTCATCCTGTTGCTGCTAAAAACTCATTGTATTTTAATAGAGTTGTTTTGAATTAATAGGTCAATTTGGAGACAGTATTTTTACAATATTGTCTTCTTATCAATGACCATTGAACATTCCTTGGGTCTTCTTTATTCACTTTCAATAAAGCTTTGTGATTTCCTCCATAAAGATCTCGCCCATTGTTGGTTATGGTAATTTTTTAAAAATTAATGAATTTATTTATTTTTGGCTGCATTGGGTCTTTTTTGCTGTGCGTGGACTTTCTCTAGTTGTGGCGAGCGTGGGCTACTCTTCATTGTTGTGCACGGGCTTCTCATTGCAGTGGCTTCTCTTGCTGCAGAGCACGGGCTCTAGGCGTGCAGGCTTCCGTAGTTGTGGCATGTGGGCTCAGTAGTTGTGGCTCATGGGCTCCAGAGCACAGGCTCAGTAGTTGTGGCACATGGGCTTAGTTGCTCCGTGGCATGTGGGATCTTCCCGGACAAGGGCTTGAACCCGTGTCCCCTACACTGGCAGGCAGATTCTTAACCACTGCGCCACCAGGGAATCCCAGTAATTTCTTTTTAACAGGGTAACTTGCTTTTTAGTTTTTCTTTAGCTCGTTTAATATTCTTTGAACTTTAATGTGTTAAAAATTCCTTCTAGTGGATACATTGATTTGGGGATATAATCAAAAGTTATGCAGTGCCAAGATTATGAAACAAGAGATCCTATTTTGTTTAAAATTAAGGTGGCATAATACTTTCAGAAAGAAGGTTTTTCATGTGGACCATAAACTTCTGAGTAGAATTTCAAAAAGGAAGCCCAGATGTGTCATGATACGTTGGTGGAGTTATTTGACTAAGTTGTGTTTTCTGAGGAAAATCTTACCTAGCTGTATTAATTTAGTAACTTTTAAAAGAAACAGTCTGTTACTCTGTCTATATTACTGAATGCTTGTTTGCATACCTACATAAATCTCTTATCATATGTTGGAGAAGAGGAAATTTCCCCCTTTATCCTTCTTAAATTCTTGTGGTTAGACACAAAACAACAAGTGAAAATGAAACACATTTTAATTCCTGCTCAAGGGAGGTTTTGTAGAAATAGATGGCAAAAGCAAGCAGCTTTTATACATTTTAGACAAAGGAACAATACATCTGTAAGGAATTGACAGGAAAAAGACACTTAGGTTTTGAGTGCCCAATTAGTGAAGAATCTAAACAGAATTTGGGCTTGGGAAGTAAGTTAAAGAAGTTACAAGGTTTGTTTATACAGGCTTGTTGGCCCCAAATTCCCTGTCTTTGGCAATAAGCATGTCATTCTAGCCCCAGATGCCAGGAGGGCACCTTTCACGTGGGAGATTAATTTTCTGCTTTCAGGAATACAGAAAGGAGGGTCTGAGTGTTCCTCCTGCATTGGCTGTTTCTTAAGTAGCTAATTCAAAATAATCAATATGTCATTGAGGCACATTTTGGGGTGTCCTACCCCAGACCCCAACACATGCATGTGTGATTATCATTTAATTTACCTTCATATTACAGATACAAATTTCTGACATTTATGTATCTGAGAATTTGACCTAACTTTGTAGTATACAGCTTCCTTTTTCCTGTGGAGAAGTGTTTATAGATTTCCTTGCTTAGCTGCCATTGTAGACATCGAATCTCTTGTTAGCTTGCTCTCTATGACTGTCATCCATGTTTATTGAGTTTTTTCTCTATGTTTCTTGACTTCTTTTAGTTCTGAAGCCTCTAGTGGCAAATTGAGGGAGTTTGTCACTTCACCTTTTTCCTTCCTTTTAATTCCACGTATATGTGACCTTTTCCTCTCTGAAGTATTGGTGAGTTATGAGGTTTTCAGTTAGTATTAACAGTTTCCCCAAATGCCACGGAAGTTTACATAAACTGCCCCTTTATGTTATCAGTTGTCATTTTAGAACTTGTAGCATTTCTCTCGCATACATGCTTGTGTTCTTAGATGTGTGAATTATCACAGTTTTGTATATATTGTTCTGGTTCATAGTTTGCTTACATCAGATGCAAAATTAACTCTAAAATCTCTCTATTCCAGATGCAAAATTAACTCTAAAATCTCTCTATTCCACAGTCAGATAAATACTTAAGTCCTGAAATACCCAACAAACATGTTTATCTGTAACTTCCACACTCTTCCTAGCTTCTCCTATAATAAAGTAATGGCTTTATCACTTCTGTGCACTCTACCCACTTGCTCTTGGTGAATTTCACTTACTTTGGATGAATACTCATATTGCAAATTTGCAAGGAAATTAAAATATTCTCATATTTATGACCCTAAGGGGAGGTCTAATTCCTGATGGATACAGTGAACATGAATATGTGATAATTTGCTGAAGGTTTTGTCAGTTTCCCCAGTGCTTTTGTAGGTGTGGTAGATAAAATAGAAAGCCTTGGTTTACTCAGAGGATTGGACATATTTGTAAATGTATATTTTTCTGCAGCTTCTATCGTTAATCACACTTGATATTCTACTGTATTCCTAACTATTGTTAATGTTCCCAAATGTCTGTGTCTGCGTCCCCATAACAGCAAAGTATAATTTTTTGACAGTGGAAAGAGGGTTCAATTATGCAGAATCTTTCTTTTAAGTGATCATTTTTCCCCTTCAACATTATGCCGACGATTTGAGTCACTGCCGTAAAGAAATCAGTGACGCCTGGTACAATATACACATTCTCCCTGCCAAGAATAACCTAAATTAAATAAATTGTGTACGTAATACAACCAGTGAAACTCTTCAAGTATATGTCTTTATTAAAATAATGTATTTTCACCAGTGAGTTACCTTTTTTTCATATTAGTACTCTAAGGAAATACAGTGCAAACATATAAAGGATATAACATTTTTTACAATTAAAAAGGCTTTAACCAACAAGATTTAACACAGGTGACTTCTTTTTATCCACTATTTATCATGATTTGGTTTATTTTGACTGTCAACACCTGACAGAGTACCTCCCTTCCACATGCCTAACATCTGTATGTTAAGGATTGTTTTGCATAATTAAGGGGTGTGGCTTGTTGTCAGAGTTAACTTGAAATATTATCTAAAGCTGGAAATATTGCTGCCTGACGTAATACATATTATAGAGGATAGACAGGTTTTTCTTACCTGTCAATCAGTAAGTTCCAAAAGCCATACATTTTTGTTGGCAGGAAGAGATTACCTAATGGATGTTTTTAGATGAGTCAAAATGCAGTTCTTTTCAGCATGTAGCCTGCAGATCACTGCTTCAAAATAACCTGAGAAAAACCTTTAAAGTGCAGTTTCCAGGGACCAGCCCTAGACCTGCTTAATCAGAATCTCCAGGGATGGAGACTAGAGCTATCATATTTAAAATAAAATTACTGAAGGTAAACTAAAGCATTGCTGACATTTAAGATGACTATCTAACTGGAAAGAACTTTTGTGCTGTAATGGTTTTAGTCCCAGCTCCAGCTAACTAGAACTGGGACCTTGGGCCGCTCATTTATCTATAGCTTCAGGCCTCTGCTTTCTTGTCCACTAGATCAAGAAGCAGGAGTATATAATCTCTAAATCCCTCCCAGCTCTAATTGTCTTTAGACATTGAAAAAATAGTAGAGAAAAGGAGTATAGGATAACTATTGAGATGGGAAAAACTCGAATATAGATTTCATAAAAACCATAGAGAGAAAAAGCAGAATAAAAGACAGTTTTACCTACAAAGTGTCTTTTTCATGTTATCTTTGTCATAACCACCAAAACCTTTGAGAAAACCTGAAAATATAGTGAAATTAGCACACACGCGCAAACACACCAGGCTTCATATGTTCTCTTAACTTAAATCATAAATTGACGAAGAATGGCATATATCACAAAAACTGCAAAAACATATCTAAAGTTAAATAATGACGGGCTTCCCTGGTGGTGCAGTGGTTGGGAGTCCGCCTGCCGATGCAGGGGACACAGGTTCGTGCCCTGGTCCGGGAGGATCCCACATGCCACGGAGTGGCTGGGCCCATGAACCATGGCCGCTGAGCCTGCGCGTCTGGAGCCTGTGCTCCGCAACAGGAGAGGCCACAACAGTGAGAGGCCCGCGTACCACAAAAAAAAAAAAAAAAAAGAGAGAGAGAGAAAGAACAGACGGAAGCAATACCACAAATATTGGGCCTTACGAGAGATTTTTTTTTCAATTCAATAAAGGGTAAAACCTGAAGAGGATAAAAGCTAACTTCTACTAGAGTATTTTACAGAAAAGAACATAAGCTGTTCTTTATTTAATTTATACAAGTTGCCGTAAACTTCATTTTCACCTTTCATTTTGTGTATATTTACTAAGAAATTCACAAATGTATTTTCTTCTGATATTTTTAACTTTGACCATAATTTATATCTGGGCTTATCTTTCACTGTCAATAATTGTTGGGCTTACAGTAGTGCTTGGAAATGTGTGAAAAGTAAAAAATGGTGGCATCCAAGAAGATAAATAGAAAAGTTCTTAATTAGCTCAGCGGTTCTTCTCACTCACCACTGCTACATTAATTTTTTTTTAATGTATTTTCTTCATGTAACTGTCGTTCAAGAACTAAAAGCCTCATCCTGGCATTTCATAATCTTGTGTCATCGCATCAACACAACCAAATGTCTCCTTCCTCATCAACTTCATTTTCCCAACCAGCCTGTCCCATCTCTGATGATCAGCTAGTCAGTAATCTTCTCACAGAAGAGGTATGAGCTGAACCTCTGATAGCTTTTATGTGTGTCAGTTACTGTTTTATTCAGCTATAAGAGACAGCAGCAGCTTAACTGATAAGTGGTTATTTTTTCCCACTCAGGAAGCAGTCAGGAGGAATGAAGATACTGTAATTATTTAAGCAATGGCCTGTCTTTCCCTCATGTTTGAAAAACGACAGTTGCAGGCTTCCCATTATTTCTGAGTTCAGAGTCCAGAGAACAGATGAGGGTTGTACCTCCTGTGTCTGGCCCTTTGTATCAGGAGGGAAAAGGTTTTCCCAGAAATCCCCCTCCCCAGATTTCCACTTACATCTCATTAACCAGAATCACACATTATATGGCCATGTCTCGTTGCAAGGGAAGGTTGAAAGTGAAGCACTGGCTTTCCTGCTTTTATAGTGGGAGGCAGAAAAGAAGGCCACGGGGGATGGATTGGGTAGCCATTCAACAGCATCACTCGTTTTTTTTCTTTGTTACATTTCATGCAGTCCTACTATACTTGTAATGTGCTCTCCATGACCGTGGTGTAAACTGTCTCTTCAGTTATGTTATATACTTTTCAAAAACAGAGGTTAGTGTTCCCTGTTTATATACCTCAAAGGGATTAGTCTGGGGAATTCCCTAGCGGTCCAATGGTTAGGACTCCGAACTCTCACTGCCAAAGGCCTGGGTTTGATCCCTGGTCAGGGAACTAGGGTCCCACAAGCTGCCTGGTGTGGCCAAAAAAAAAAAAGAGGGATTAGTCTGAAGATTAGTCTGAAGTGAGCGCTTAATAAATGTTTCTTGACATATTTTAATACACACTGTTTTTAGGCAGTGTGGTTTATTGTAAGGAGCTGAGGTTCTAGAATTAAAAAATGGAATTTGAGCCATTAATCTTCTATTTAATAGCTATATCATGGTTACCGACTTGTGGTATAACGTCAACATCTCTGAGATTCATTTCCTTATCTGCAGAATGAAGGAAAACAATAAAAGTTACTTTATTAGGTTTGTTTGAGAACATAAACATGAAAATGCATGTGAACACCTATTGTAAACAAACACTAGGATGGAAAAAAATCACTGTTCTTAATATAAAATTTCTAATATAGGAGCAAAATACGTTAAGTGACAAGTTTGCAAGAGGCAGTGGAAGTGATTCTCTAATTGTCATATGACATTTCTTTCAAAGCGGTACAGCTAAACCAGGAAAGAGACAGCAATTACAACTAATAAGCCATTGCATTCAATTTGAAAGTCTTTCCCAACTGTTTCTACAGTCACTAAGATTAACTTGCCATTTCTTTTGATATTATTGCAGCAGCAAGTGGCAGGAAAAGTTGTGGCACTATAGGAGAAATGTAGAATTCCAGAAAATATAAGCTAATCAGAAGTCCTGCTCAGTATGAAATAAAGAACACAGAGTATGGCAGATTTACAATTGCATATGAACAGTAGCATTCAGCGATGTATTGGTGCTCTGATTTAAATACTAAATAGAGAATGGAACTCATCTTCTCTCATTGCAGTAGGTGATACTTCTATCCCTATTATAGTTCTTTTACTGGGCTACACCCAATGGCTGGACTAGATCTGGCATATCAGAGAGTGACTGTTATCCGAGCAAGGACATCCCTGATTAAGGACAACAGAAATAGTGACGTTTTAATTCAGCACTCAATCCACAGTTGCTTCCTTCTGAAACCCAGTCTATAATCTTATGAAACTTAATGTGGGCAGTGGTAGGGGCTAGATGCATAGTGGTGCTATCAATTTAAGAAATTGGGGACTTTCCTGGTGGTCCAGTGGTTGGGAGTCCGCCTTCCAGTGGGGGGGACGTGGTTCGATCCCTGGTCGGGGAACTAAGATCCCACATGCCGCAGGGCGGCTGGGCCTGCGGGCTGCAGCTACTGAGCCTGCGAGCCACAGCCAGAGAGAGGCCCGTGCACTGCAACAAGGAGCCCATGCACCGCAGCTAAGACCTGATGCAGCCAAAAATAATATGAATAAATAAATTTTTAAAAAAATTTAAAAGAAATGGAACAAAATGTTATGGCTTATGTTATTCAGATCACCTGTATTTTAATACTATACGGAATGCAGTATTTCACCTAAACTAATTAAAGGGTTCCAGGAACTATTTCAGTACTGCTTATTGTGAATGTCTTCTGCAAATTTTATTTCTATCACTTGATTTTCAAGCACAGTAGTAGAAACCGCTAAGTGGTCAAATCAATGTAACAGTGTCATCGAGTTCTTTGGCACTCTGAAAATTCATCATATGTATATACATATATATGTATATGTGTGTGTGTATGTTTATTTCTGTATATTTATATTTATAAATGGTTGGAAAGAAAGGTAACTATCAAGTTATCCTCTAGAAAATGAATTAAATCTCTAGAACTCATCCTCTAGAAAATGAGTTAAATCTCTAGCACTTCAACTATTGTTTTACATGTTTTGACATATATATCAATGGCTTAATACTACAAAACTTTATTTCTTACTCATGCAGTGTCTGCTTTGAGCCCATGCATCTCTCCATGGGATCTGTCCTTCAGAGCAACTGGAATGTCCAGTGCATTCCAGACTGCTTTGATCTTACGACATCCTGTTTTCAACGTGGGCTTCCATAATCTTTATGGCAGGGGAAGAGTAGCGCTAGAGGGTTGAGCATAGGAAATTTAATGTGTGAACCCAGATTTGACCCATGGCCAAACTAAGTCAAGGCTATTTCCAGCTTCAGGAGGGTAGGAAAGCACCATCATCTGAAGATAACTGGATGTTTGTGAAGTGTCGTAATACCTATAATAGGAACATAAATGTCTGTCCTTAGTGATTGAGATATGTGACGTTATTTGATAAATCTCTCATCCACTGATGGCAGTTTTAAAAAATGTATCTATTATTTCTCACTTGGGATTCATTAGTTTGCCATGGAGTCCAGATGCATTCACGTTGGATGTGGAACATGAATGTTATTTCCTCTTATATCACCACTTGAAATCTGACAGTCATTTCCAAGTAATGCATAAATTATCTGACCTTAGATGTGAATAACAATGGAATCTCTTCTATAGGAATTGATATAAACAGGTAAAACTAAACAGTAGTTGATAAGTGAACCATATTAAGGTATATTTTTTTACCATGTGAAGTTGTTGTGTTTTTTTGTTTTTTTTAATTTTGTGAGGGGGTTGAGGAAGCTTTCAAACTTTGGAAACTTGGAATATATGAAATTAGCTAAAGTATTTAAATTTCTAGATAGCTTGTTTCTAAGATGTTAAAGAATTTCTTTCCATCAGTAAATCAATGTATTTTTAATGATGCAACATTTAAAATATCTGGATGTATATGGTGGAAAGGCATGTAAGGGCTTACAGATCAAAGTTGTAATCCTAGCTTGTATTACTGAGTATAGGCTAAATGTTATAGCAAAAAAAGACCCCAAATGTTAGTGACAACACAACAGAAGTACATGTCTTGATTGTGTAAACTCCACTTGGCAGTGGATACGGTGGGAGTCTCTTCCATGTAGTCACTGAGTGCATTTAGCAGTGTCTCCACACTCAGAAACACTGCCACTTCAACACAGAACTTTCAGGAAAACCAAACTTTTCAAGTTGTCACTATCCAGTGGAAAGACAGAGGAAAAAAAGAGTATTGTGTGGAAAGGTTTGATGACCTAAATCTGCAAGTAACCCATGATATATTTATCTAGAACTTGGAGAAATTGCCACTTATATCTTCAAGGAAGGCTGGAAAACGTAGTCCAGCCGTGTGCCCCAGAGGAAGAGCAAATGCATTTTGGTGAACACAAAGCAATTGCTACCACATAGTTCTACCATTTACTCCCCACGTAGCATGGAATAAATTGTTTACACTCTCAGATCCAGTTGTCTAGTCCATAAAAAAATAAAGCATAATACTTGCCCTGTTGGATTATGTAAGGATGAAAGAATGATACATTTAAAGACCAAATACAGTGTCTGGCACAAAGTTGGCAATCTGAAACAATAGCTATTATTTAGTACTCTATGAGGAAAAAGAATACACATGTGTATTTATTATCTTCAGTGATTTGATGATCTAGTTAAGGAGAAGCACGTTATAAGATGGCAAGATACAGGTGGGTACATTTGATGGATGCCAAAATATTTCACAGCAGATAAAGATCACTGTTAACTAGGATTCAATTAAGGAGAGATTCATAGAAAAGATAAGATTTGAGTTTGCCCTGTTGGAAAGTAAGATTCATATGGAGAACTGAGATATTTTGTATCTGATATAGATTTTTAAGAGGGAATATATAGTTTGTCTCTTTGTACTGGAATCTGTTTGCCCTACCATGAGAGTTTTGGAACACATTATTGGTAGTAGGGTATGGGGAACAGCAAATTAAGTAAGCATACTGAATTAACTGAGGTCAGTGGAAATGTTTGAAAGCATTTCAAGTTGTGGCCAGGCTGTGATAAAACAATTGTTTGTGATTTCCTTCTTTTCCAACCCCTTTTGAAATTTCTGGGAATTGGGGTAATGAAGGAGGGACTAGACCTTTGAAGGAATCTATAAATTTTCAAGCTTTTTGAAATACTAGAAAGCAATTTTTGCCAGAATGAGGTTATACCACAGCAACAAACACCAAAATCTTAGTAGATTAACACAACAAAGACAGTACGTCTGATCTGAATGAGCAGGAACATTGCTCCAAGTACTTACTCACAGATTCGTGCTGAAAGAGGCTCTAGGACCTCGTGATGCTGCCAGCTCAACACAGGAACTTCATGGCCTCTGTGCCAGGGAAAGAGATGACCACTTTGAATTGGAAGTGGCATCCATCATCTCTGCTCAGGGCCCACTGGTCAGAACTTGTAACTTGGCCCCTACCTGAAAAGGTGAGGATGCCCAGGATACCACAAGGGAGCCAGGTAAAATGAACACATCGAGTCTCTACAACAGCTGGGTACCACTTAAAGACTGGATCTCCAAGATCTAATTAGGCAAAGCAGGGAGGTAATGAGCAGTCTTTAAGTATACAGCTTTATTCTTTGGTAATAAAATCTTTACTGCCTTTTCAGCTAGTGGTTTGTTAGCTCAAATCTGAATCAGGCAAATCTTTAGGGCAAGGAGATGTTCCCTTCAAAGTCTTCTCTGAAGCAAGTCGCTCACATCTCATCTTCCTTAGGTTTCTTTTTTTTTTTTTTACTTCTTTGATTTTAATGAAATCAGTTACACATATCCCGTGTTTTGCCTTGCATTACAGAAAATACAAAGAGAGTATGAAAATACCCTTCTTTTTCCTTAAGTTTATAATGTTAATAGCTGAGAGAGTACTTGCACACTCAAATAACTGGATATCAATTCAGTGTGAAATAATATGCAAAAATTATGCAAAAAGCATTGGAAACAAACAAAAAGATTAGATATCTGGGTATCAGAGAAATGAAGGGGGGTTTTCAGGAGGAGATATAACTTAAGTCGGGCCTTGAAATTGGATGAACAGTGGGAAAGACTGATGATATTTCAGAATGAGGCAAGCAATGTGTCTTGTGGAATAAATATAGGAATAATTGTGACATGCTCCATTAAGGAGCCTATTTGGAGCTTCCAGGCCCTATTTTCAAGGATATTTTTTCCTATATTTCAGGGAGAACCTCTTTATAGAAAAGTGACTTTTCTGATACAAAATCTCATGACCAGTCCTGTCTTCTATTCCTGCCTACCCCCTCATTGCCTCTAAACTTTTTGATCTGTATCATACTGCTTACCATTCTCTTCACTAAATCAGGAGTCCTGCTTTCTAATAGTCTGCTATAAGCAGTAGGATCTCCATCTCACAAATATTAATGAGCATCTTTTATGTGCAAAGCACAGGGATTTGGGGATAAATGCAAAATAGACCTCTTTTTGCATTTCACAGTCAGATTGGAACCTATGTATATAAACAAAATATTTCTGTTGAGAGATCAAGGCAGAGAGGGAGATGAGATCACAGAGGACTTGGCCTTTCCAATGAGAACAGAGAGGCTTCCTGGAGAGAATGATCCCTAAATTGAGTACTAAAGGAAGAAGACTTAGGCAGAGGAAACTATGTGAGTGAAGACATAAGGTATGAAAGAGATCATTAGAGGTTAACCCATCAGCAGCTGGTATTGCTAGTGGGTAGAAGTATTCAGGAACCTGTCACTGGAAGTTATCGCAAGTGAAGGAATTTGGAATTTATAAGGATGAATGATGCAGTCCCTGATGTTTCTAGAAAGCAACTGCTTTTATCCTTAAACTCTACACTCATGAACCATCATAGGTAAGCATAAATTCTTGAATTTGCCTGAGGAAGAGGCAATTTCTAAAACCTGCAGTCAGATATGTGACTCTGCTTTGTGTCACCATCTGCCTTGAAATGCATCTACAACTCACGCTACCTTATTACATCAGATCCTATCACCACACAATTGTCCGTATATTCTCTGAACATGAATTCCTGAGAGTCTAGCAAAGCCCACGGATTCCAGCGAGTGTTTGAAGCACGCATCTCAGACCAGGAGTCAATGCAGCATATTTCAATAAAATATGAATCCAGGCGTGTACACATTGAGACATACTACTTGCCAATGTAAATAAATTTAAAGACGTGTTTTTCTATCTCTGGACAGAAAGGAATATTTGATTCATGTGTTTAATATGCTTCGCCTCTTTTGCTGGGGTACAAATTCAGGCAATGCAATTCCTCATACGGGAGAAGTTCAGAAACAAGTTTCTTAGAAATAGGAACTACAGATCAGAAGGTGAAAGGCAAAGAAACTGAATAGTATTTATCCGAGGGGGAAATGTAACTCTATTAATAATTCTGTGTGTATTTATGGGTTTGGAGGAATGTCAGACTGAGACTGGATTAGAGGCCTTGACCTTATTTCAGTGTAGCCTCTGATTTTCTGGGTGGCTTTAGCAAACCATTCTCTCCATTTATAATTAACATTGGCTGAGCATCCCCAGGTTTGGATACAGCGTTGAACTGGGACTGGGCCAGGTGGCTCCATTCGATGAAGCCTGGAATTAACAGGACCACAGTTCTTTGCTTGGTGCTCACAAGGACCAACTTTCACTGATACTATATTCTAGTTTTTTGGGCATCTAAGTTATACACGTTCCTCTCTACTGTTCCCCCGAACCAACTTTGCTCTAGAATTTCCAATATATTATTTGCCATAGAGTTCTGATTACTTCTAACATATGGAAGGGGACCTGAAAAAAACCTTTGTCAAATTGTATGTTCTGAATTTTGGTTTGGAAAAAAAGGATAAACATGCTAGAGGATGTGGGTGACTTAAATGAACTGATATCTGTTACAAGAATGAGATTCATAACACAAGAGTCATGTTCATGGTATGCTAGTAGTATCATCGTTGTATAAAGTAAAAGTAACAGTCTTGTTGTCCAGGTTTTACAGGAATTTTTACATTAAGAAAGCAAAATAGGTAAATGTACTGTTCCTTAAAAGAAGTATTCACAGTGTTTATTTTCTTTACTGTTAAATACTGTGTGTTTTCTGTGGGGAAACTCAGTATGTATTGAGTAAGACTGGTCATAGAACTGTAGGTCTGAAAGGTATTGAGATATTGAGTTCAAATTCTTTATTTTACTCAAAAGAACTAGATACCAAGCCTACTGAATCCAAAGATAGAAGTGCTTCTTCCATGGAAAAATATGCAGTAGAACAATCACAGTAGCTCATGAAATTAGCAGGGACCTTTCTGCACTAGAAATTGACAACCTTTTGCTTAAAGGGCCAGATAGTAAATATTTCAGGCTTTGTGGGCCATGCAGTCTTGGTGACAGCTACTCAACAGTGTCACTGTAGCATGAAAGTAGCCAGAGACTACACAAAGGAATAGATGTGGCTGTGTTTCAATAAAATCTTTATTTTTGAGCCCTCAAATTTAGATTTCATATAGTTTTTTACATGTTATAGAACCTTCTTTTGAGATTGTTCCAACCTTTTAAAAATGCAAAGACCATTCTTAGCTCATGGGCTGCACAGAAACAGGCGGTGGGCTAGATTTTGCCTACAGGCTGTAATTTGCTGACCTAAATTTACACTGTCCAATAGTTGGCTTTCTTCCTTATGTTCATTTGGTCTGGTTTTAGAATTGTCCCCCTTTGACAGTGATTTTAGGAATCTTTATTGCTAAAGTGATTAGAATACATATCAGTAAAATGTTGTAGGTATGGGTTTTTTTGAAGTATTTTCATGTATTTATTAAATAAAGTTGCTTTTCATTAAACATTTAAAAACCTGTTAATATTTTTGTGTCCCTTGCTTGCCCCTTAACAAACAATTACACCCTAGATTAAACATACCTATAACAGGTAGGTATATGTAATCTAGGGTGTAATTGTTTGTTTTAATCCCCACTTTTATTTATTTGACTCATAAATGTCCAATGACTCCCTCTGGACAGCCACATCTAGTATCAGCCACTGTAAACTTTTGCTGGTGTCAGCTCATAGCATGCTTCTCCTAGGCATGTGCCTTTCCCCTGGCAGCTGGAACATGGTTCCCTCCCTGCCATCTTTCCCTGAATAATTCCTAGAAGGTCTTCAAGACCATATTCAGTTCTCACACCTCTTTGATATCTTGATAGCCATTCCCTAGCATACTGATAGGTACAACATATAGTTAAAGGCCTAATTACTGGGGCTTCCCTGGTGGCGCAGTGGTTGAGAGTCCACCTGCCGATGCAGGAGACACGGGTTCGTGCCCCGGTCTGCGAAGATCCCACATGCTGCGGAGTGGCTGGGCCCGTGAGCCATGGCCGCTGAGCCTGCGCGTCCGGAGCCTGTGCTCCGCAATGGGAGAGACCCCAACAGTGAGAGGACCACGGACAGCAACAACAACAAAAAAAGACCTAATTACTTATAGACTGTCACATATACTTCTCAGTTCTCCAAGGCAGGTTGATCCCTTAAGTAATAAGTTGGTTAATTCTTCAGTCACCCCTTGATACAAAGCATGTGTCTGAGCATACACAGGTGAGTAATATATCCCAACTGGCTGAAATCTAGAGGTTGCCCTTTTCCAAAACTTTCAAATAAACCCTCTAATTTGGGTCTTAAATTGGATGTCTTCTGTTAGCTTTTTTGAATAATTATGGAGAATAGTAGCATGGTATAGTGAAAAGATGATAAATGTTTCAGTTATTCAAACCTAGATTAGAATTCTAGTTCTGACACTTACTGTGTGACTTTAGGACAGTTAAGTAAAATCTTTAAACCTCAGTTTCTCATCTGTAAAATAGAGATAGTGATTCCTACCGTGGAAATCTATAGAATAATTAAAGCTAAATTATATGACATACTGTGTGGGATATAACAGTCACTCAAACATGGTAGCCAGTATTAGCTTCTTTTACTATGTTGTGTGACAGTGTGGATATATGAAGAGTATAAATGATCATATATCTGATTTGGAGGGAAAAAAACTTCAGAGTTAAGTAGCTAGTATGTTAGAGAGTAGAAGAGAAAACAGAAATAGGAGGCTTTGGAATGTTTTTAAATCACTATATGCTTTTTCCCTCTAAAATTTTATTCTTATTTGGGGCTTTCAGCCATACTTCTGCAGGCTGATGACTCTTGAATTTCTGTGATTACTCAGACTTTCATTCCAGACTGATACATCCACATACTTATTCAGTTCTCTTCTGATATCTCAGAATTAATCTGGTAAGCTTTGCACTTATCCTCACTCTAAACCCCTTCCTGTTCTAGTGTCTTTCCCCGGGTCAGATGGTGCCAGCATCTGTGAACATCAACAGGTGTTCAGCTGTACGGTCCCAAAACCTGGGGATTGTCCTGGCTTCCTCCATCTTTTTCATCTCCCCTCCTGGGAAATACCCAATTATTTGTGAATTTCCAATCATTTTATCTCCTATTTCTCACCGTCATTTGTTGTCAGCACCTATTTCAACTCTTGCCTGCTCCACAATTCACTGTCCCCGCTGTGGACAGAGTGGCTTTAATATTTAAAAAAAAAAAAACTTAATAAATGTCTGGGCGTGTCATTCTCTGCTTGAAACCCTTCACTAAAGTGTAATGGCTTTTAGGGTGAAGGCTGAGTTCTTCAACGTGGCTTCAGAGCATCTGCATGATTGGGCCCCCGCTCTCTCCCTTACCCTCCTCTTCTTGTGTTGTGCTTTCCCTTTTGCTCGTTGATTTTAGACACACTGGTCTCATTTTATTTCTTGCATGAACCACACTTACCCTGGTTCTAGAGCCGTGGCAATTATATTACTTTTGTATTGCATGCCCAGCACTTCCTTAAGGGGGTTTGATCTTGGGAATATTTCTTTCCTTTAGAAAATACACCTCCTAAG
This sequence comes from Tursiops truncatus, assembly GCF_011762595.2. Taxonomy (NCBI): domain Eukaryota; kingdom Metazoa; phylum Chordata; class Mammalia; order Artiodactyla; family Delphinidae; genus Tursiops; species Tursiops truncatus. Next base: position 67,383,838 of record NC_047046.1, read on the forward strand.
TGTACGTCATCACCTTAAACATTTTGCCTCATGCAGTCTCTTGCAAAGCACCCAGCTGCGGTGGTTAATGAGCCAATGACTAACAACTTCTGTTGATGAGAAATTAAAAATCATTCTACATATAGAATAGTATATGGTTTTGGGTGTTTCCTATCAAATTCTTTATTTTTGTCCTTCATTCTGTTGGTATCCCTGTATATACAGAGAGTAGGAAGCAGGTGGGTTCATATCTGTCAGGCATGTTGAGTGGTAAGAAGCTGTTCTTTCCTCTCTACTTCCAGTCTTACACACAAGGTGGATTCAGTGTTGGCCATAAGATCTCTAGGGAGCCTCCTCTGGGAGATGTAGTAGGAGTGCTTCTTTCAATTTTTTTTTTTTTTTTTGAAATTATCTTTATACAATGTATCTCTTGGGATAATCCCCACTAAATTATGATATATATGAGGGAAATGGTTAGGAAATTATTTTATTTAAAAACATGATGACATGTGTCAGGTATCCTCAGAGTTGGTGCCTAATAGGCACCAAACCAGGAACCAAGTAGCCTGCAAGTTGGTATTACACATTTCCGCTTAGATCACTTGAACCCCTCATTCCTTCTTCTCTATTCCCCCAAAGAACGACAGATTTCTTTAATTAAATCACTGAACTATATGGTAACATCTAGGTGGAGGATAGACTAGGTGGAGTATCAGCTAAGAGCAAACTGAAAGACACACATTGGCTCCTTCGCTGGTGACTTTATATCCAACCCCGGGAAGCCGGTTTCATCTTCACGTTGCTTCCAGAGCACATGGAATCATCATCCTAATTAGCACAGAAATGTTGGAAAGTGCGTTGGTGTTTGTGCCAGGAGGTTAAGCTCAGAGCAGATGGATTCCATACTGTTCCAGAATAGATTATCCAGTACCAACACTTTCCAAATTGGTTTCCCTGGCTTCTCTGCCAGCCTTTTGCAATCAGATTGTAAAGTTTTAGCAACCCTTGCTCTTATTACTGACTGCCAGAGTTCCTGTTTGTGAAATAAATTCACTATATGCTTAAGAAATATTACTTACTCTTACTATTAAAAATAAAATAATGACTCTCAATTGGTCAGGAGGACAAACTGCTAGAAGATTATAGATCTCTTTGGAAGGTGACCTAATCATTGCATGGCCTTCAATCAGGACTCTGGGTATACCTTCTAAAACAGAGGTGTGTCATTCTCCAGAGATCTCTGAAGAAGCAGCTTGCATGATATCCACCAGCATCCCGCTATGCTGAGAGTTCAGAAAGGGACACCTAGTAACCCAGTCTTTTCAGTTGCATGTAAAAATAGTGACAAGTGACTTCTGACAACATTGACAACTACACCAGCGATTTGTCTAAGGTATGCATTTTGACATTTCCCTTGAGGATAATATCTCTGCATTCCATACCTTGCCTTTCTTACAGAACCTGAAGTTGTGTCTCACTTTTTTTTTTTTCTTTAAATGTATCAGGATAAAAAATCGAAAAGGAAAATTGGCAAGCATTTTACCTGTCAATGATGAAAACAAGACCAGAAATACAGTCCCATGGTAAATAAAACTCGTGAATATAAAGCATGTTATATCTGAAAAGTCTGAAATTTCAACAGCATGATGGCCTAAGTGTCTCTGTAACGTATCCTCAGCTGAGGGTATCAGGGGAACTTAAGAGTTTGAGAAAACAGTAGCATAAAAATGAACATCAGAGAATGTCATCCATAGTGACAACTAAGAGAATGCTATCTGTAGGCAAAAAGCTCCCCCTCCCTTCTTTTGCTCCATCTCTAACTCAGCACTGAATTAAAAAGAAAGAAAGGAAAATCTTTTTTTTTTTTTCCCTTTTCAGCAGAAAATGTCATGGAAATGTCAGAGTTCTTTCTATGTGATCACATCCCTGTTAAAAGTTAATAGCTGCAAATCATTGAAACACTAACTATATTGGAAAACATCAATTCCTAGTGAAAGTATCATTTCCAAGAGATGTGAGCTGGCTCTGAAGCTTTGAAAAGGTGCTTCTGAATGAAGTGTAAACTGGAACCACTGAAATTCTATGAAGACTCCTTAGGCTGCAATGGATTTATGTTACTTACTGACAGATTTATGTAACACTCTCTTTCTGTCCTGCCCTCAGGTCACATCCTTTGAGGCCTCCATTCATTCTTAAGCTTTTCTGCCATTTAAACACACTTGTAATTCTCTTTTCAGGATTCAAAGTGGTGGGAGTGTTCCCTTTTGAAAATGACATTCACAAATAACACATGGAAGGAATGGGGAACTTTGAGAAGATGTTTATCTGTTCCCTGGCTTCAGGCAGAAGTGATTTCAAACCAGTATCTATCAGGCTTTAAATATCCCTGTGGCAGTATCTTGTTTTGGGGGTTTTTTGTGTTGTTTTTTTTTTTTTGTACAACCCAGCATCATAGTAAGTTTTTTTATCAGAAAGTCTCTCTTCACTAATGATCCCTAACTGTGGTACATGTCAATTTTCTATATGTAACAGGATAGTGAATGGTTTTTTTTTTTTAATTATCAAGGAAGTTTGAGGACAGAGGTGAGTTCCTCTAAATTCTTAAAGAGACCCTGCCAGGAGCCTGTAAATATTACTAAAAGATAGCAAAAGTGGTCAGAGCAGGAGGTGGGAATGAGGCGGGGAAAACCTTAGATTAGAAGATCCCATTATTTTAACTTAAAAAAATTATATACATATATCTCTTATGTATTATATACATATCTGTTCTATGTATATAATATGTATATAAAATTATATATATGAAATATATATATCATATAATTTTCAAAACTAAGAAACTAACATTGATGCCTTACTAATAACAAAATTCCAGACTTTATTTAGATGTCACCAGTTTTTCCTCTGTGTTTAGAATTCAAGCCGTGGTAACACATTTCCGTTAGTTATCCTATCTTCCAGTCTCTACTGGTCGATGACAGTTTCTCATTCTTTCCTTGTTTTTTATGACTTTGAGGGCTCAGGCTGGGTATAAGAGCTCAGTTTAATTTAGACTGGACTGTCATATTTTAATACCTGGAAATGAATCAGAGTTGCTTACCTAAATGAGATTGTTTTTATAATTGAAAGTGACCAGGAAGCCATGGATGGTAGAGGTGTTATCAAGGAGAAATTGAGGGAGACGTGACAGAGGAGGTTAGAGGGCAGAGTTTGGAGAAAAATAAAGGCTCTCTTAGGTGTCACTTCATTGAGTTTGGCCCATTTGGTAAACCAATGACTTTTGCATCAGGGAGGGAAGAAGAAATGATAGCCATCCCAAGTACCCCCAAACAAGCATTCAGTATCTATTAGAGCCAGGTACTATGGAACATTCAGGAAGCAGCACATCTCTCAAGTTTATAATCTAGTAGAGGATATAAAACACATATTCATCTAATTCAAAATACAAACAGGTAAATGCTGGGGCGATGAGGAAAAAAAAGGTGTGATTTGCCTTTGAAAGGGAGGAAAGTATCAGGAAGTTAAAGATGATGGAAAAGTACTCTAGATGGCGCTTGCTTGGTGGTGGGGATGTTGGGAGGTGGGGTATGATTCCAAGCTTGGGAGCAAGGGAACACTCGGCTTACTTTTTGAGGTGGGAAGGGTGCTGCAGAATTAGATGCGTAAAAGTGATTTGTAAGAGAGACTAGAAAAGTAAATTGATTAGAGATTAAATTAAAGGCCCTAAATAGCAAGCTGGACTAATGACTTTTTCTATAGGCAGTGGGTTGGGATGAACAGAATTAGACTAGTTGGGTGTCATGGTCTGAGTTATGCCTTTAGGAAGGTGAGTCTGGCAGGAGGGTGTAGTACGGCTTCGAGAAAAGCCAAGAGACAGAGGGGAGACATTAAGAGTTACCAAAAAACAAACAAAAAAAAAAATGGAGAAGGGTGAATTCAAGGACACTCATGCTTAATAATTCTCATTTTCTCATTAATTGAGGAGATGACATCTATAGAAATTGGGAGTGGGCAAGACTGAATGTTTGAATAAGATGGTACATGCTTAGAACAATGGCTGTGAGGAATGGCTCAGGAGGCTTAGTGAATCAGAGGTTAAACATAAACACTTCCCAACCACATTGAGAATCCATTTGAGGGAAAGACAAATGACATTTTAAGAGACTCAATCAGAGTAGTTTTTGACTCTCAACTGTCTTTCGAGTTTCTGATTTCTGAGGTGAACTCACTTTCCCTTCTATATTTTGGAGACCACTTTTTATAACCTCCTCTTCCCCTGATCCAGTTTGGAAGTTGGGGGAGGGAGTAGGTTGCTCATTATTTTTTCTTGTCTTTGCTTTCTAAACATGTTCTGATTTTAAAAAGAAAAAAAAAAATTACACTGAGAAATATGAGTCATCTTTTTTTCCTAAAAAGTAAAACTAAAAAAATAACAGACATCAGTAATGCTACAGTTTGTCAGTGAAGCATGAAGGGAAGCTTATTTTACTTACTATTTGAGGCAGTTTCCGATCCTAGGATTTAATGGGCTTGGTTTTGAAAAGCTGACTGCCAGATCAAGCAACTTCTCGTTCATTTCATCAGTTTATATGTAGCCTAGGGCCTGGCTCAGAGGTATGACAAAATACCTAGTATGAGCAATTTAATTTTATGACAGTATATCCACACAGATTATTGGGTAAGGAATTATAAGAACATCATTTTAATATCTATATTAAATATAAACTTGCACAAATATTTTACACTAGAGATCCCTGCTATTCATTAAAGTAGCAGGCTTACTATTACTAGGCCTTTGTAAGCAAATATCACTGACCTAATTCCTATTAGAAGAAAATTCCCCATCACTGCTACCATTCTTTAGAAGAGAAAAAAAAAAAATATTCATAGAATCACAGAAACTGCAAAGGAAGGAACTTTACAAACCATCAAGTCCAGCCTCCTGGCAAATAAACCATTTTTTTTAAAAATCATGGTCACGGCCTTCATGATTATGCATGAAGTGATGCAGAATGAACTATTTGTTTTGTATGACCCCTTCCCTTGTTGACGGCTCTAATCTATAGCAACATCTTTGTTATATTTAACCAAAAATTACCCCTCTCTGAATTTAACTCATTGATCCCAAGCCCTTGTTTGGATATGTAAAAATAAATTTAATAATCATCTCCAAAGCTCCTTATCAAATGTTATAAAAGCTTTTATTCACTTACTGGGTCATCTTCGCAGATGAAACACCACCATTTCCTTCGGCCATTTCTCAAACAATATAGCTTTCTTGTTCTCACTATCCTGGTCATCTTTTTTGGAACAATCTTTAATCTCTCAGGTTCCAAATGAGGCTCAGTGCTCAGTAATGGCATAATTCTCCAGCTGTGTTCTTACATCTTTTATTCTCTAGGTTTTATTCATACCAGCTATTGCTTTAGCTTCTTTTCAGAAGGCCCTTTAGACTTTTAATTCAGACAGAACTTTTGGTCAGCAAATTCCCTAGATAGCTTTTACCTCAACTACTATCAAGACAGGATTCTCTTGGTTATATTTATCCAATTGATTTATATATATATATATAGATAGATAGATTTTTTTTTGTAAATTTATTTATTTTATTTTTGGCTGTGTTGGGTCTTCGTTGCTGCGTGTGGGCTTTCTCTAGTTGCGGCAAGCGAGGGCTACTCTTCGTTGTGGTGCGCGGGCTTCTCATTGTGGTGGCTTCTCTTGTTGCGGAGCACGGACTCTAGGCACGCAGGCTTCAGTAGTTGTGGTAAACGGGTTCAGTAGTTGTGGCTCGTGGGCTCTAGAGCTCAGGCTCAGTAGCTGTGGCGCATGGGCTTAGTTGCTCCGCGGCATGTGGGATCTTCCCGGACCAGGGCTCGAACCCATGTCAACTGCATTGGCAGGCAGATTCTTAACCACTGTGCCACCAGGGAAGCCCTATCCAATTGATTTTTTTTTTCACTCTTTAAGTTTTTACATTTACCTCTATTATATTTCACCCTTTTTGTCCATTGTTTTAATCTAATGACAGATATTCTTGACAGTTTTGTTTCGTATAAATATGTTTGACAATTTTGTTTGGAATGGATTCCCAAAACATCCCATGGTAGAAATGATAGAGATCATGAGATCATTTAAGGTTTTTTTTTTTTTTTTCTTTGCCATTTACTAATATGACCACGTTCTTTATAAAAATATTAAACTGGAAATAAATCAAGGATAGAGCTCTGTGCTACTCCACTAGACAACTGTTTCTGGATTTTTCTTTTGTTGTTGTTGTTCCTTTTCAGCTGTAACATTTGGAGCTCATGGTGTTTGAAACATTTCCCTTTGAGTATGGACAGTCCCATTAACCAGTATTCTTCAGATGCAGTGCAATTGTTCAATTTATTATAAATCCAACTAACAGTACTTTCATTTTACCAGTATTAAGCTATAAAATAAGACATTATGAGAGACCTTTCAAAAATCAAAATGAAAAGATTTTGTGTCACATTCAGATTTCCCTGATCTATTCTTCTATAAATTCCTACCCTTACTAAGAATCATGAAAGCCAGAATGGCACATGGATCAATTTTCCCCACACAGAGTCCAGACCTGCTGTCACACACCCCTCTCACTAATAACTTTTATCTTTGAAAAGGCAACTGCCCCTCAGTGAGAACCAGCATAGGCTCCGGTCATAAGTTAACACCTAGGACTTGATTATTAAAACTCCCACCGACTGTGCTAGAATGGAAAAAAATGCCCCAAAGTAGAATGCTTGGGTTAAATGGCTGCATTTCACTAGAAATGTAAAAGTAACTGAAGGGGCCAAGGAGTGCCCCTCCCCCGCCTTAATATAGATGAAGAAACAGAGATCCCCGTTGGTTTTCGGATTTGCCAGTCAGTTAAATAGCTAAGGTAGATGGAGAATTGTCTCCCAATTCCTCAGCTAGTGCTCTTTGGGGAAGACCCTGGATTTGGAGACTGAGTTTACTCCCAGCTCTTGTCTAATTTTGGATGAATTTCTTCACCTCTCAAGCACTTACTCTCCTTATCTGTGAAGTGAGGATGTTGGCTAGTTATGAACAAAGCTTCCAAGTACTGCCCTTTATTACTTGGCAGAGGGGAGAGGGGAGCTACAGTAAGCGGAGAGTTTGACTCCTTGAAATTCTTGGTATTGCTGCAGATGACAGCTTATAATTCGGAGCTCTGAGACGCTGGCTCAGTAACTCTCCAGTGATGGTGATGCCTTGACTGTGTTTAACCAATCTTCAAAGGGTTCAGTAATAAAAATTGCTGTTTTGCTAAATCTCTGCATAAACCTATATAAAAAATATAGTCAGCACAGTTCTTTGGTGAAGAGAATTTCCTTCCCAAAGTTTTTATTCCTGAGGTGGTTTGGCTTTCATGTTCATTTTGTTTTTGTTTATTTGAACATTTTGAATTACGCTTTAGAGTAAACTTGAGTTAAATTAGAGTCCTATTAAATTTTTTTCTGACCTCATTTTTTAGTGTTTTCCCTCTATTCTAATTAGATGATATGGGGAAAAAATAAATAGCTATCTTATGCGGCCTTAGTATGTACAAAATGAACGCGCCATCCCATCGTTTTCTGTACTGTTGTAAGGCACTAGATGGAAAATGTTCTCATCAAGAATTATACAGTCATGAATTTACATTGGCCTCTGCATTTATACTGAAGGCCAATTACTTCTTTTAAATTTCAAAGTAAAGTTTTCTAACCAGGGTGACTTTTCTCAGAAGTACAACTTCTCTCTCTTGGTTCTTTTCATCCACCTGGTGGTCAAAACAAGGCTGCGTGAAGGGGTAGAGGACTGATCACTCTGATCAAAACCGCATTACCAGCCTTCAGGATTGCTGTCTCTGTGCGTGTTCTCCATGGAGCACGGCTGGTGGCTGCAGGAACCGCTTTCTCACTTACAGTGTCGATATTCCCTACTGCTGCTTTTTTTTGTTTAACTTTGGTTAATACATTTTGAGATGCTGCTGGGGTCCGAATGCTGAAAATCCAGCAAACGGAATTAATCAGTTTTCCTCCAACAGGACCATCCTGTAGAAAGGGATGTTACTGTACCATACTGTGAGATACTCAATACACAAAACTGGCATGACTGCACTGGTGAGGAACTTGAGCTTAAAAGGGGATTAGACCTCTGTTTCTGAAGGCTGCTGGAAGACGTACGCTATGACAGAGTTTGGGTCTCAGGAGGGCTCATTAGATGAAAATTAAGTGAGGAAGTCCTTCCTTTCTCCCCTCCCTTCTTCCCTTTACTTCCTGTGCCTCCTTCCTTTCTGCTCAAAGCTTGCAACCTCTCCGTGACATGTTTTCTGAGCTTCAGGGTTTGGCCACTGGCAGAGCAGTGGCATCATTGCAAAGAGGAATGCATTTTTGCATGGAAGAAATCATATCGTCCATCTGATATGCCTGGAGGGAAAAAGGACCTCGTGGGAAATCCCAACGTCAGTTGCACACAAACTTCTGTTTACTAGGGCGCTAGGTACTACGGGGCAATTTATTCCCATCTGGACACCATTCCAAGTGTGAACTTGAGTGTTTACAGGTCCCTTTGCTTTTGACCAGGGTTGTCTTAGAGCTGATAATTATGATACCTGAGGCTTTCTCACACCTTTCTTTGGAAGAGAAACCCATGCCTCACGTTATGTATCCAGAATTACTTTCATCACCATAAAAATCGCTCATCCAAAACAACACCCCATTCCAAACTTGCTGATTTTTAATTTTTTTAAGGTTTTTATTTACTTTTTTAAATTATTCTTATTTTTGAATTTTATTTTTTTTTTATACAGCAGGTTCTTATTTGTTATCTATTTTATACATATTAGTGTATACATGTCAATCCCAATCTCCCAATTCATCCCACCACTACCACCCCCCCAAACTTGCTGATTTCTGACTGAGCAAAATGTACTTTATTTCATATGGATTTACTTTTCAAAGTCTATTATTCTTGGTTAACAATTGCATCCTATGAGCACACACTCATAGAAGGAAGAGATTAAAAGTAGATTAGGCAGCAAAAAGAGGTCAGAAACGAGGCACATGTGGAATATAAAATTTATCTTCCAATGCAGAGGATACATAATCACACTTCTGAAGAATGTTTTCCAGTCTGCTTTCTACCACCTGCTTTGAGTTATTCTTCATTTTCTCCTACTAAAACCGAAAGAGTCTCCACAGGAATGCATGAGCTCCTGATCACAGTTTCCTATGTGAATGTAGATAACTTGTCAGCTGGGAGGAATGGAAGGCTCTCTAGAATAGTAGCTTATTCTAAAACTGGAGTGTGAATCAGGAGCATCCAGTGGACCTGTTAAAACACAGACTTCTGGGCGCCGCCCCTGAAATTGTTCAGTAGGACTGGGTGGGTCCTGAGAATGTGCATTTCTAATAAGATCTCAGGTGATTCTCAGGCTACTGATTTAGGATCCAACTATGAGAAAGACTATTCTCAGTGAATAGATCTACTTTTATGTCTGGCGCTGGGCTTGTGGTCCATTTAGAGGATTAGAAGCCTTCTCTTTCTTTCCATCCCTGCCCCTTATTATATGCACTTCCCCCACAACCACACCTTTGATTTTAGGTGACAAAATGTGATCAAAGCAGGAATGCTTGTTCACGATTCCTCTCACGTCCATCATGTATCCCGTATCCTTAGTGACAGATCCATGTTTTAAATCCAGGAAGGACACATACAAAAATATAAATTCAGGAATCAAATGTAGGGCCCCCAATTTCATCCAAGGTGTCCCCAATCCTTGTTTCCACTTCTCTTATCATCTAACCCAGGAGTCTGCAAATGATGGCCGACACCCGCATGTATTTATGTATTGCCTGTGGCTGCAATAGAGGAGTGGAGTAGTTGCAAGTAAAGAAAATGAAAACTTTGTAGGGCGCTCTTAGAGTTGGGGGGAGGAGGAAATACCAAAAGGAAGTAGAATATTTTCACAGGTATCTTCTTAAGGTACTGAGAGAGGGAACTCCTGCAAAGAGGGAATACTCTGCAGAACTTGTCTTTCCCTTTAAAATCACATCATTCTTTCATCACATTAAAAAGAACATTAGGAAGTGAATAATGAAAGCAGGTGCATTCTCTTCTCTTGTGAAGCTGGGAGAGACTGGGGTTTGGCATTTGCATTATCAGGAGATCTTCCTTCCTAATTGTTTTGTTTCTGAAGGGAGTTGGGGGAGAAGCAAGGGATGGTAATTGTTCATTTATTGATTTCTTTGTTTTGGTCTTCCAACAAGCAGCAGACAACCATGTTTCCTTATGTGGTTTAATCTTATTACACAGTTTCTCTGTGACTAAAGCCTTAAACTAACAGTTCATAACGGGATTACATAGATAGGCTTATTTTCCACAGTTTTCTAAGCAAGGTTATTCAAGGATACTTCCTGAGGTAGTATTCTTTCCCCTTATGTTCTATTTTCTTTTTCTATATTCAGGTCTGCTTCATTCAATTTTTGCCTCATCTTTCTTTCCTTTGCCTCAAACCTTCAGTTCAAGAGAGATTTTCTGTAAGAAAAGGCAGTGCTTGCTCTTTCTCTCTCTAAGGTAGGATTGCTTTAAAGCTTATCACAATGTCAGCGAGGATTTACGCATTAATCAGCAATGCACATGTGTGTGTCGAATACACAGGGAAAGGGGGTTATATCAAGAAAGCCAAACAAGGTTTCTTTTGAATCTGCTGCTTCCCTCAGAAATAGTAGCTTATATGATAGGATTAACATCACCTCCTCACCCATGCAATGGACTCAACGTCAAGGGCAAATAATAATTTCCTATGTAATGAAGGGAACTTCACATATACTCAGACAGTAAATCACACAGATGAGATCCCTCAGTAAAGCCTTTTTTTTAAAAGGCACTCCATTAACCAAGTGCATCCTCGTAAATTGAAACAAAATTAAATTAATCGCAGGCTTGCATCCTGTAATTAAAATTCCATATATAAATTAATTCTAATAAAAATATTCAAATATAAATGAATTCTTCTTCTGTTTTTTCACTCCCTTTCAGTGAGAGTGTGAGTAAAATGGTATCTTGTAACATAGGTTAGTATAAGAAAACTCATTACCTTTTATTAGTGGTACTGAGAAATGGCTAGGGCTTCAACTTTATACTAAAGGTTGTGGAAGTTCAGTTATGGGAAAAAGTATCTTGGGATTTAGGTTGGGAGTTTATTTTTCTCACTGAAACTGCAGTGAGGTTTGTGATTTTGTATATACTCTGGGGCCCTTCTTTTTTTGCTGTAACACTCCTGTAAGTAGATTCAATGATCCAAAGCTAGTGGTTTCAGTGGGATTACAGTCATATCTGGTGACCAAAGTACATATTTACGGTTGACTGAGAATCGTAGACTATTAGAGCTAGAAGCGACATTAATATCAATAGTAATGGGGACAGGACCTTGGAAAACTGACTCCAGTTAATCAATAAACTTACCTGTTGAACTTCCGCTATGCAGTGATGACTGGGCGGGGAGGCACAGGAGTATAGGTGGCCTTTACTGCCTCATTAAGGAGCCAGGGCACCAAAGGCTTAAAGACGTAACTAGGCAGAGAGATGCATGAGAAGTGACAATTGGTTTATGCAGAGATTAAATATTATGTGAGCTCAGAGAACGGAGAACTATGAGGTATGGCCTCTTTTGAATGATGTAAAACTTGAAAAACATTCTAAATTACTTAGGTGGTGGAAGAGAAGCAGATATAATCATTCATTCATTTATCCACTCAAGAACCATGGAGTACCCTCCTTGTGGTCTTTCCATATTCTCTTTCCTTCTGTTGCAATGGAACCTGTTCCCTGCTACTAATCAAGGTCAATTTTCAGCTTGAAAGCCTCAATCCTAAACCATCTTGCCTTCTTCAGTGACTTGACTCCTGTTAAGTCCCACTCCCCTTTCCCATTTCATTAATTTCTCTCCCTGCTCCATCAGTATACGAACATGCTTTGGTGTCTTCCGTCTTAAACAAACAAGCAGGCAACCTCTTGCTTCTACACCCCGCTTCAGACATTGCCCCAATACAGGCTCCTATCCACAACAAAGCATCTTTTGAGATGCTGTCTTCACACACTCTCCATTTCCTCATTTCCTGTTCACTCTCAGCTCCTCCCATGAGACTTTGACCACCACCCTCCATCAAAGCAGCTCTTCTTAGGTCATCAGTGACCTCCACGTGGGAAATCCCAACGTCAGTTCTCATTCCCCCCTACTGCCTCCCATCACAGCATCTTTCAATACAGGTGATCACACTCTCCTTGGAGAAACCTTCCTTTACTGTTTCCCTTCTGTCTCTCATTTCGTGGGCAGCTCCTCTTCTGTGTTCTTTGCTGGATCTTTTCTCTACACCTGACACTGCAATATTTGCTGTAAACAGAGCTTGCTCTGAGCCCTCTTTTTTTCTCAGGATGCATACTGTCTCTCTTTGATCTTAATCAGCATCACTGTATTAAATGTCATTTAGAAGCTGAGGACAACCGAGCCGTTTCTCTCCAGCCTCACTCTTTTCCTCACAGACCTGAACTTACCCAACGGTCTGCTTGACACCTCCATGTGGATGCTTTACCAACACCCCAAGCTCTGTCTGGAACACGGTTCTTCATTGCTTATGACACCTGTTCATTCTGAATGAACATCCTGTTCATTCCAACTGTCACACAGTTGGAAACACACAGTTGGCAAAAGCCAAAAACTTTGCTTCCCCCTTGACTTTTGTCTACCCCACATTCAATTCACAAGCAAACCCTCCCAGCTCCGTTTCCAAAATAAAGCTCCAGTCTCTCCACTTTCTCCATTTTCGTGCCTACCTTCCTGGTCTAAGCTTTTCAGCTTTCTCCTGCAATATTACAATAGCCGTGTCAGTTGGGCTCTCTGCTTCTCTTTTCACCCCAATCCGTGCCAGTCCCAACCTTTTCTCCATACAACTAGGGTTATCTTTATAAAAGCAAATCAGGTCATCCCCCTCTTAAATCTTTTCAGTCTCTCTCCAGTGTATCTGAAACCAGAACTCTTTACCAAGACCTACAAGACCTTATAACATCTGGCCCCCACCTTGTACCTCCAAACAAATAACCATGTGCTTCTTAGCCCATCCCTCTCACACTGGCCTCTTTTCTTTTCCTTAGACAATCCAAGTTGTCTTACAGTTCAGGGTCTTTGTCATGTTGGGACAGCGTTTCGTGTGCTTTCCTACCTGTAAGTTCCCATTTTAAATCTCACCTCTTCAGTGAGGTCTTCTCTGACTTCGTTATCTTAAGTAGAGAAGTAGAGCCCCAATATTCTTTATTGCACAAAGTCCTTCTTAGAACTTGCACAATTTGCAGTTAATTTGTGATTTCATTTGACTATTGGCCATCTCCTTCCTCCAGAATTAAAGTCCACGAGGGTGTAAAGACATCTGTTTTGGTCACTGCTATGTTCTGAGCACCCACAAGAGTTTCTGGAGTGATGCCAGTGGTGGGTTAACATCAGGGATAAACAAGACGCCTGTGCAGTGCCAGGGACCTGGGGATACGCCAGACATCAACGCTGCCTTCAAGTCACTGACAATCAAGGAGTTACTAATTCTCCTTAGGCCTCACCTTTCTTAACATGAGCACAGTGGGATTATAATGTGTTGCATACAAAGAGGGGGAGCGATCACAGTTATTTTGTTGTGTAAAGTCAGCACTAGTCACTTGAGCTTCCCAGTTTAGCCTGCAGAGAACAACCTCCTAATTTCTGTAAAGAAGAAAAAATTGTTCCACTAACTAATTCTTGAGGGATGAGAAGGAAAAGCAGCTCTTGCCTTGCCTGGGGCAGAGGGTGGTCTTCATACGCATTTATACTTTCCTGGCCTCGGAGCTGGGGTTTGACCGTGCACCTGGCACGTGTTCAGTGTCACTCCTCCACGTAATTCACTCACTGTCTTTGGTCTCACTTTGACCAGCAATACTCAACTGTCCCTGGGTCATTCAGTCCCTGCTTTTCTCTGCACTTCAGCAGCTGGTGTGCTGTATAATCTGATCGCTCTGCCTCGTGAGGTATTTGGTGTGCTTATATAACTTCCCAAGGAAAAAGTATTTGCCTTTAACCTTTCCAATTCTTGGTCTTTGTCTTCACATTCCAAGTTGTATTGACTGTGGGAAAGGTTCACATCTTTCCTTTTCCTGTGACTCCTTCCTAAATTAGAACATTGCAATTAGGGTGACCTTGGAGACTTTTTTTTTTCCCCAAAGAACAGAATCTTCAAAGATCTTTGCTTTTGCTTATAAAACATTTAACATACTTGGAAACTTTTTTTTATTATGAAATTCCAAAAGCAATTATGATCATTCTTCGGAAAATATTATGCAAACCAGTCATGTACCAGGGAACCACTACCCAATGTCTCTTATACTGTAAGCGAAGCGTTCTTTTAAATATGCCATCGCCTTGCTGGCCATATTCTGATATATAGTGTTTATTTTTCAGTAAATGGGGCAGCTGGCTGCAAAGATGTGCCTGTTATAAACTTACCTTCGTCTGTAATGTCCCCTTCATGTAGTCATTGAGAACCACAGACTTTGTTAATAATGTGGGCTTGTAGGTCAGTTACAGCTGGTGAATGTGCCTTTCTTCCAAATGATCACTACTCCCTCCCAACTTCCCCTGATTTACCAAAAGGAAGCTTCAGAATCCTGGAAGAACAGAGGCCTACAGAGGAAGAGGGTGTTCTGGCAGTTTTACAGGTAGCAAAATGAGGAGGGAGACAACCCTGTTCAATTCATGGAAACTGGTCTCTCTTTGGTAGAGCTGGTCTGAGCTATAGCCTCTTTTTTGCTGGTTCTGTGAAACGGCATCACATTGTGCCCCTGAAGCTGTAGGTGTTGTTAACATTGAGGAGGGCATCAGGTGGGCATCTGTGAGGACAGGTCGCAGATGCCTCTTGTGTGCCAGTGCCAGCACATGGGCAATATCGTACCTCCCAAATATTGGGTAAGGGTTCCTTTCACTCTCTGAAGCCATTTGTTTTTAGGTGTGTCACTGAACAAATATATTTAAATTGGCGCGGCCATGATGATAGTACCGCGAGAAAGAAAAGATCTAGGAGAAAGTTTGTCAGGCAGGTTTCAAATAATTCTGTCGTTTCAAAAACTGGAAGAAATTTGAATTAATTAGACTTTGCAAGAATGTCGTAGGAGAGCAATACATAGTCTACGGATTAGTCCATCAGTATGTTGCGCTCAGTGTTTTCTTCTAGCTTTGTCCTTAGCATGGTGTTCTTTCTGTTTGTTGTAGAGTTCTTCATTAAAAATGGAAAAAAACTGCCACCCACCCACTGTTGAATCTGTGGCTGTGCCGAATAGGCATTGGACATTGCTATTGATCTTTTAGATTATTTTGTTTGTTTGTTTAGTTGAGAAAGCTATTACTAAGTCCATATGGAAATGTGGCCATTACCAGGTCTTGGCCAGTAAGAGCCCAATACCCAGATACTTGGTGGGGGAGACTCACAAATGGTGAAACCACATCACAAATGAAGAGACCACATATGAAGTCTATCCAATTTAACAACTAAATTGTTGTTAAACAATTTGTAATTAAAACCTGTAGAGGCATACAAAAAATATGTGCTTATCCAAATAAATTCTTAGAAACCTATTCAGTTATAATTTAACAGAGACATAGGGCAGTCCAGGGGTTAATTCTTCAAGAGGTTTATACACTGAGATAAGGAAAGGCTATGAGATCTGGGGATCTGATTCCTTAGAGTGAGAATAATATAGGTGTGAGGTGTTAAGAGGCAAAATCTCAGTATTTCCCCTTAGACTCCAGACTATGTCTATGCAGTCTTAGGCAAGTGACTTTATTTTACTGAGCCTCGACGTCTTCATTCGTAAATGGGAATAACGACAGTGTTGATATGAAGTTTAATTAAGGTGATGGTTATACAATCATGCAGTATAGTGCCTGGCACATAGTAAGGTACATAGTGAATGCCATCATGCCAGAGAATGAATGAAATCTAGGGCTGCTTAGCTGAAACAAAATAAAGCTGATGTTTAATGGCCTCTGGGTAGACCTTTATGAGGGGCAAATTTTGATATAAATCTCTCAGGACAGTTGCTACTTTCCCTGCTTAGTTAATTATTACAGTATCTCTAGAAAGAAGCAACGAGAGGTTCAGACTTGGACCAGAAGACGATGGCATTGCAGGAAGTGATGCTCAAGCATTATCCTCTGATTCATGGGAGCTGCCTACTATGTACCTGGCAAGTCTCCCATCCAAGACTTTATTTTTTTTTTCAGATTTATCCTGTACTTTATTTTATACATATTCATTAGGACAGATGACATTTTAGCAAAGCTTCAGCTAGGGATTTCAAACTGGATTTTAATGAATACAAATTGAAACAAACATGGCATCTTACAGTTAATTTTCTTTAGTAAAAAAGTCAAACTATAGAGCATTAAAGTGAGATTTTGAAAAATTAGGGTTTTTTTTTGTGTGTGTGCAGCCCTCTTTTTTTTTAACATCTTTATTGGAGTATAATTGCTTTACATTGTTGTGTTACTTGCTGCTGTATAACAAAATGAATCAGCTATAAGTATACATATATCCCCATATCCCCTCCCTCTTGCGTCTCCCTCCCACCCTCCCTATCCCACCCCTCTAGGTGGTCACAAAGCACCCAGCTGAGCTCCCTGTGCTGTGCAGCTGCTTCCCATTAGCTAGCTGTTTTACATTTGGTAGTGTTTATATGTCCATGCCACTCTCTCACTTCATCTCAGCTTAACCCTCCCCCTCCCCATGTCCTCAAGTCCATTCTCTATGTCTGCGTCTTTATTCCTGTCCCGCTGCTAGGTTCTTCAGAACCTTTTTTTTTTTTTTTTTTTTAGGTTCCATATATATGTGTTAGCATACGGTATTTGTTTTTCTCTTTCTGACTTACTTCACTCCGTATGACAGACTGTAGGTCCATCCATCTCACTACAAATAACTCAATTTCGTTTCTTTTTATGACTGAGTAATATTCCATTGTCTATATGTGCCACATCTTCTTTATCCATTCATCTGTCGATGGACACTTCGGTTGCTTCCATGTCCTGGCTATTGTAAATAGTGCTGCAGTGAACATTGTGGTACATGACTCTTTTTGAATTATGGTTTTGTCAGGGTGTATGCCCAGTAGTGGGATTGCTGGGTCATATGGTAGTTCTAATTTTATTTTTTTAAGGAACCCCTGTACTGTCCTCCATAGTGGCTGTATCAATTTACGTTCCCACCAACAGTGCAAAAGGGTTCCCTTTTCTCCATACCCTCTCCAGCATTTATTGTTTGTCAATTTTTTGATGATGGCCATTCTGACTGGTGTGAGATGATATCTCACTGTGGTTTTGATTTGCATTTCTCTAATGATTAGTGATGTTGAGCATCCTTTCATGTGTTTGTTGGCAATCTGTATATCTTCTTTGGAAAAATGTCTATTTAGGTCTTCTGCCCACTTTTGATTGGGTTGTTTGTTTTTTTGATATTGAGCTGCATGAGTTGCTTGTATGTTTTGGAGATTAATCCTTTGTCAGTTGCTTTGTATGCAAATATTGTCTCCCATTCTGAGGGTTGTCTTTTCGTCTTGTTTATGGTTTCCTTTGCTGTGCAAAAGCTTTGAAGTTTCATTAGGTCCCATTTGTTTATTTTTGCTTTTATTTTCATTTCTCTAAGAGGTGGGTCAAAAAGGATCTTGCTGTGATTTATGTCATACAATGTTCTGCCTATGTTTTCCTCTAAGAGTTTTATAGTGTCTGGCCTTACATTTAGGTCTCTAATCCATTTTGAACTTATTTTTGTGTATGGTGTTAAGGAGTGTTCTAATTCCATTCTTTTACATGCAGCTGTCCAGTTTTCCCAGCAACACTTATTGAAGAGGCTGTCTTTTCTCCATTGTATATTCTTGCCTCCTTTATCAAAGATAAGGTGACCAATATGTGCATGGGTTTATCTCTGGGCTTTCTATCCTGTTCCATTGATCTATAGTTCTATTTTTGTGCCAGTACCATACTGTCTTGATTACTGTAGCTTTGTAGTATAGTCTGCAGTCAGAGAGCCTGATTCCTCCAGTTCCATTTTTCTTTCTCAAGATTGCTTTGGCTATTCGGGGTCTTTTGTGTTTCCATATATATTGTGAAATTTTTTGTTCTAGCTCTGTGAAAAATGCCATTGGTAGTTTGATAGGGATTGCACTGAATCTGTAGATTGCTTTGGTTAGTATAGTCATTTTCACAATGTTGATTCTTCCAATCCAAGAACATGGTATATCTCTCCATCTGTTTGTATCATCTTTAATTTGTTTCATCAGTGTCTTATAGTTTTCTGCATACAGGTCTTTTGTCTCCTTAGGTAGGTTTATTCCTAGGTATTTTATTCTTTTTGTTGCAATGATAAATGGGAGTGTTTCCTTAATTTCTCTTTCAGATTTTTCATCAATAGTGTAGAGGAGTGCAAGAGATTTATGTGCATTAATTTTGTATCCTGCTACTTTACCAAATTCATTGTTTAGCTCTAGTAGTTTTCTGGTAGCATCTTTAGGATTCTCTATGTATAGTACCATGTCATCTGCAAACAGTGACAGTTTTACTTCTTCTTTTCTGATTTGGATTCTGTTTATTTCTTTTTCGTCTCTGATTGCTGTGGTTACAACTTCCAAAACTATGTTGAATAATAGTGGTGAGAGTGGGCAACCTTGTCTTATTCCTGATCTTAGTGGAAATGGTTTCAGTTTTTCATCATTGAGAACGATGTTGGCCATGGGTTTCTCATGTATGGCCTTTATTATGTTGAGATAAGTTCCCTCCATGCCTACTTTGTGGAGTTTTTATCATAAATGGGTGTTGAATTTTGTCAAAAGCTTTCTCTGCATCTATTGAGATGATCATATGGTTTTTATCCTTCAGTTTGTTAATATGGTGTATCATATTGATTGATTTGCGTATATTGAAGAATCCTTGCATTCCTGGGATAAACCCCACTTGATCATGGTGTATGATCCTTTTAATGTGCTGTTGGATTCTGTTTGCTAGTATTTTGTTGAGGATTTTTGTATCTGTGTTCATCAGTGATATTGGCCTGTAGTTGTCTTTTTTTGTAACATCTTTGTCTGGTTTTGGTATCAGGGTGATGGTGGCCTCGTGGAATAAGTTTGGGAGTTATCCCCCTTTTGCTATATTTTGGAAGAGTTTGAGAAGCCATCCAAGACTTTAGAAAAGCCATTTGCTTAGTGTTCCAAGTGACCTGTTAGGAGGTGCCCTTTTCCTGGTGTCATAGAAACACATATCTGAAAGAAGTGCCTGAACTCTAGAAACGTTTGCATGTGTGGGTGCTGTGCCCTTAGTTTGCTGTTTCTTGCTCTTCATTTTCAATTGATCCTTCTTCATGCTACACCCTGGGAAAGAGGCCCTCATCCCAAGGCCTCCCTCTCTCAACACCTGTCAAGTATCTTAAGCCATTAACCTTCAGCACCTATTTGAAAGCCTATTTTTCTACACGAACTTTGGCTTAAGGAGAGAGACAGAGGGAGGGAGAGAGAATTATATTTGTTCTAATATAATGCTTTAAAAATAAATACATTTGGGATACTGTTTTCTGTCATTTACTGTTGCTAATGAGTAGTTGTTATTTAATTGTGTGTTTATATTAAACATTCCTCATGCCAACATGATAGCCAAATGCTTGACTAATAGAGAAAGAAAGTAAAAATAAAAAGCTTAGGTGGAGGACACATGAATAAATAGAAATAAAATTGGTTATTTGAACACGAGGTCTCCAAAATGGATTGTTTCCGGGAAAGGCATCACCTTGCACAGCCAGTGGTTCTTTCTCGGCTCCCAGCCAATGTACACTTGAGTAAGATGTTGTTCTTTTCTTCCCCAGCCTTACGAACTGAGCGAATCTTAAATGGGAAAGAAATAATACTAGCCTTATTGTGGGCCTAGCCCTCTTCCTAATGCTGTCTGGCCAATTTTCCCAAAATAGGAAGAGTTCTCATGCTTGCCTGTGCTGTGGCTTCCAGTTTCAGGCTGCATTTTACTAATTTTGTCACCATTTGTCTGAAAGAGAGACATGTTGGGTGACTTGTTTTTCAACTCAATGCAAATTAGTTTATGCTTTGAGATTTGCTGATCTCACCTCAATTGGGAAAATGTCTGACTATATTGATTGATCAAATGAAGGACTCGATGAAGTCTCGATGAAGTCAAGTGCATTTTAGACGCTTCTTAAATTGTCCTCAGTCATTCCTTCTTAGAAAGCTGAGGTTTGTGAGGATGGCATTAAGATAGAAGAAATAACCCCTCTCAGGTCCTCTCTACTTTAAGGTAGTCATCTGCTCCAAACTAAGGCCTTTGCATATGCAGTTTTCCTTAGAGGAATCTCCTATGCCAGCTCTGCAAAGTGACTCTCATCCTTCTTTCGCCTGTTAGCATCAGCATCATTGCTTCAGAGAAGTCTTCCCCAAGTTCCCAGGCTATACTGCTGGTCTTTATCATACCTTGTCAGAGACCTGTGTTCCTCTCCGAGAACAAATTACTCAATTTCTTAAGTATGTATTCCTAAGGATGATATTGTCCTAATTCATTCTTGCTTCCCTAATGACAGTGTAAACTCCAAGAAAATAGAAACCTTATCCATTTTTGCTCATTGCTCTATCTCATCAGTTAGCGCGAGAGTTTGCGCATAGTAAGCAATCGACAAATGTGCTGAACGAATGAACATAAAGTTTTACAAGTGCACAGCCTCCTGGATGTTTTATTGCAAATTGACTCGCACAGGGCAAAAGAGGGAGCCAGACTGAAGCTGAACCTCAGTGGCATGAGTTTCAATACGGCAGCTGCCAGCAACATTTTTCTGTTTTGCTGCTTAGAGAGCAGCTCAACATCCACCACTTCGAAGTTGAAATTCCTTTTCCACTCAGGTAGTTTTCAGTCAATTTAAAATAAACCAAAATTGAACTCATTAGGCATTTCATTATTGTCCGCTCCCTCCTTCTGTTATCCTTCTTAACGGATACATCGCATCCTGCCTTCTCAGAGCTTACATTTCTGCATTTTGATGGCGAGCATGCCTGTGGTTTCATGCTCCCGTTTGTTCTCTTCTGCTAATGATCCTTACAGCTGTTTTCTGCTTATTTTTATAGATTGGCCAGTCTTCTTTACTAGGTTGTTTATATTTCTAAAACTGTCTGATTGATGGCAATTCTGGCATTCTTGCTAAACTTAATGGTCTCTCTTGCCCTTTTCTCTAAATTTTAACAGAGATGAATTTCAATTTCACTTTCAGAAACCATTTCTGAACTATGGAGTTTTAAGTATTTCTGACCAGGATCTTCCTCAGGGACAGTTTAAAATTTTCAAATAATTGGGAACTGTATTTCTTCCAGTAAACGTAGATAGATAGATAGAGAGATAGAGAGATAGAAAGATATGGATACAATCATCGACTTCAGCACTTAAAGTTTCATTCAAAATTCATTCAAATTTTGTGTATCTAGATATCTATCTAAACACGTATTTGAGAGCTTACCGCATTTGGGACTCATCGGTAGCATCCAGTCATTCTGTTTATCCTCCACCAGAGAAGCTTTTCCCCTCCAGTCCTTTGAAGAAGTAGCCAGCACCAGTGGGCAGGAGGAGGCGGGCTGGTACCTCAGACGTCAAGTCTTTTTCTTTTTCTTCTTCAGTAAAGCCAGTGCCATTGATGGAAGGACTTGGGCTGGGAATTAGGAATTGTCATCTTGACTTTGCTACTAATTAGCTGTGTACCCTCGGTCGGTCAAGTCAGCTTCTCTTTCTGCACCTTCATTTGCCCATCTGTAAAATGATGGGACTAAATTAAATGAATTCCAAGACCCCACAAGTGCTAACAATCTAAGAAAACTGACGGACTTGTGATCTTTTAGCAATCGCGTGAATCTTGATTCATTTGCAACAGTAGTCAGTGGCTTCACTGTCAAATTATATTTAGTTTCTAAAGGAGAAAGAAAATTCTCTGTCTGGAAAGCTCCACCCCAGAGCTCAATACTTTTCCCACATGACTCCAGCGAATGGAATAACCCCTGACTCACTTCTCACGACCCTGTAACTCACGGTGCTAGGAATTCCATGTATGTTGGAAGGTGCAATCACGAAGCAATAAGGCATTAGGTGATATCAAACCGGGAACAGCATGGGGAGAAGAGAGTGCTTTCATGCTAGCACAGCTTCCCGCTTTCCAAAGCAACTATCTGTGAAAAGAGAGACAGAGCACAGAAAGCACGCAGATTAGCCCTGCCCGTGACTGCTGGGTGGAGCTTTGACCCTTTGCCAGGAACAACATCCACGGAGATGAAACTGCGGTATATCGGGGGGATTCCTTTGTTTGGACGAGTCACTCTCCCCAGCATTAAACATCTCATTAAGTGTCTTCCTTAATTTTTGTGATGTCCAGAAGCTTTCAGAGAAAATCTGAGCAGTCAGTGAACTGATGTGTCTGCCAAGGCATGAATAGCAAAGATCATTCCGTGTTTGCCCTGGGTCTATCAGCAGCAATAAATTTTAATCGGTTGGGCATTTTTCAAACATGCTACTGTTTGCCAAACACTATTTTTGGCAGGCATCTGTAACAAAGCCTAATGCATTATGCATATTATTTCCACAGTATTTCATTGTATTAGCACATGTAGTATTTGTATGGAATTTTTGTAAATTCATTACCAAAGTATTATCATATTAATGACTCTGGTTAAGAAAAGTATTAGAAAAAATATTAATATTCATAGAGAGTATACATCCTATGGTGGGGAAATGGGGATAATCTATTATCATTTGAATTTCAGAAAAATATTAACATGGGTATGGGAAAAATAACTTAAAAAGTACATAGCAAAACTGAAAAAAATTTAAAAAACAGAATTACTTTGATGTTTCCTTGAAGACTGAAGGTTTATTTTCAGAACTGTAATGACAATCATTATTATAGATTAAATTACAGTGAAGGATTAGTTTTATTTAACAGCATAATTTAGTGGTGGAGACCTGGAAAATTTATTTCATTTCTTCGTGTCTTATTCCTTTGAAATCCTGATCTGCCAAAGGATGTTTTCTCACTTCCGTTTGCATCCTTCCCGACGGAGCCGAGGGCGTTAAGCCTTTGAACCTTGTTTAACTGTTTTTCTTGCTATACCCTTAGAATGGGAACACAATACAGCCTGGTAAAATTATCCGTCTCAACTGGAAGCTACTCCAATAATTCAGTTCTCCAGTGAAGTGTAGGATTTAGCTCTATTAAATGTCTCTTGGCATCACTCTTACTATTCTTACAACATTGGGGCCATAGAAATTAGTAATACATTATTTTCTCTACCCTTTTGCAGGTTGTATTATTTCCAGTGATTCCTTGCTCCTTGATTTGTCTTGTTCCTCTAAATTTAACAAATAATGTCTAGAGCACTCTTCCCTTTAGAAACTATTTTACAACACAGTAGTTTCTCACTGTTAGAAAATGTTATAGCTGTTCTTCTTTTCACGGGTTCTGATTCAGATAACACCTCTGTCCAAAACCTCTGCAAGTAACGCTCTCCACAGCTTCACAACAGCCCTTCGATGGAGGGCAATTTGTTCTCACTGCTATTAAAAAAATGAACAATCATCTCCCAACACAGCACTGTGCTTGGCAGCAAGTGACTGAAAAGATGCTCCATTTACTCTCTGTAAATATAAACCCAAAGGCATCGTAGTTGAACAGACGGAAAGATTCAATGTGCCCACTCTATGACATAGTATAAAATTACTATGAGATTTAAATTAGAAGAAAAATTAATTTCTTTAAGTAGAGACCATACATTTATAAGGATAATTACTCTTATTTTTAATATAAATTAAGTTATCCACATTTCTGTAGACCATGAGAATTGAATGGTCCCTCCACCCCATTCACAGCTGCGTAGCCAGTGCAATGTTTTCCTCCATATTTCTACATAGATCCTACTTCCTGACTCATGTTCCATTCTGACTGCGAAACAGTCAATGAGACCTTGACCTTCATACGCTCATGTTTCATGTGCTAATTCTCAACTAGAATGAAAGTCCTCTGGGCAAAGCCCATTGCTGTCTTGAGCTGTTTTCACCAAAACTCAAAGTAATAGACTAGGTATAAATATGGCACCGAGCAAATATTTCTTGCTCATTTTGTTCTCAATTTTTGTACTTGAAATGAAAAAATAATCCTGAATTTTAATAAAATTCTTGAGAGAGCACTTTCCTCAAACTATGTTTCTTTGAGGAGAAAGGAGTTTAGATTATTCAGTCAGAAATTGAAAATGGCTACCTATCCAAACCCCTCAAATTAATGTGTCCTATAAACATCTGAAGGAAACTTCAGTGTAAAGAGAAGAGAGGAATGTTTTATAGATGGACAGAAAGCCTCTTAAAAGGGAGAAGAAAAATCAGTGCCTCTAGACCATTTGACAGAGGCTCACTATTGGGTTGTAGTTTGAGAAGAAACGCATGGGCTGAAAACTTTCAGACAGGAAGATTTTCTACCTGCCAAATTTTCAACCTGTTGACCCAGTTACAACAGGTGCCCTGGGATACTTAATAGCTGACCTTCTCAAGGACATTTTTGTGGTTTTGAGTCAGAAAATCCCACACTTAACATTTTCCCTATGTTTTTGTTCTCAAAGAGTAAGAAAAGAAGGGTATAAGAACTTATGAAATATTAGAGTTTGGAGTAATTCATCATCCTTAGCAACACTCATTAAAACCAACCTACATGATTTTTGTTCTAAGATCTTCCTTTTCTTCCTGAAAGTACAATCTCTAAAGTTCTAATCAACAGTTAATTGTGGTCCCCAGCCCCTAATTGTTCTATGAAGGAATGTCTGCTCCGTAGTAGCTGATGAATGGTTTGGAGATACAGGAAAACAGGAGTAGAAGGACCAGGCCACGGCCATGGCCCCGACCCCTTTTCTCTCCTTGCAAAGCTGAAAGTGGATCAGAGCCTTTGGTGATTGTTTACCTACCCTCTCTCCCACCAAGAGGGAGGTGAAAAAAACAAAAGCCACCATGAGTGCCAGAAGCATGGGGACAAGAGGAAAAGGAGCCCTCTCTGTCAGGTTGTATATTTTTCCCTTCCATCTCTGGAAATGGCCCATGTGTCTCTTATGTTGGTCCTGACAAGGATAAGGAATCTTCCAACTTGGGGCCTTTGCTGTGCTAAAACAAGGAAAATAATGCAAAGGAAATTTATATGATAAAACATGTTGTACTTGATTTTTTTTTTCCTAAGAGAATATGCTTTTTTGATCATATCAAAGGAGAGGGGAGAGGACAGGAAATAAGTGACATGGCACAGTATACTGTGTGTTTTCCAGAAAGGCATTTGCTCAAGGACGTATTAGGATCACAGTTTGTGTCCATTCAGGCTTCGCTAAGGGAAAATGTCTGATACGTGAGTATCTCTCGATACTCTGAGCACTGAGCACATGAGTATCTCTGGATCCCCTTGGGCTGCATCAATATCAGTTCTCTGGGCTTGTAAGTACAGCTAAAGGCAGTGAACTGGTTAAGTGGCCATGTCCATTGAAAATTCGTATAAATAATGGTAGAATTTGGTTGAGAGAGTTGCTTGACAGACTGGTCCGAAACCATAATTTTAGCATTGACCCAATGCATATGGAAGTTTTGCGTAGGAGGCTACATCTCTTTTGAAAACCATTTTAGCCTCTATTTAGAAAAAACAAAAAGAGGTGCTTTGTTGTTGTTCTTGTTTATTTTTATAAAAAGATGATTTATCCATTGGTTTTGCACTTACACTGAGTTTTCTTGAGGCGCTGTGTTTCAGTTTTGCTTTCAGGTGTGTACAAATAAGACCTGGGTTGGTCAGATTTTGACTTAGATTCAGGTGGACCCTAGTGTGATAAAAGAGTGCTTTAAACCTGAGTAGCTTGCAGCCAGTAAGACTGGATAATGCAAATGGCCTAGAATTCTGTGAAAGCAATCACCACTTTTAGCCTAGAAGGGCTATGGAATATTCTAGACTCAGTAAATTGTATTCTGCCACTCATATAAACTACCCAACTAGTTGTTCTGCTTTCACACCCAACTCCTGCTTGTGCAATATTTGTATTATGCCAGAAGAGTACTGTAAAGTTTTCTAATCATCTCTCAAAAATGGCATAAGATAACTGGAGTTCATTATTGGATTTGAAAGCTTAAAAGAAAACAAAACACAGCACACATAAAAGCAAAGGAAGTGAGAAAGTCATGGGGTAAAATAAAAGGTTGTCCATAAGGGTTAACATTTTTACCTGGTCCCACATTTCAAAGGTGAAAAGAGAATCTCAGGTGTATCACTGGCATCATAAAGAATTTTAAAGAAACCTTATTGACATGTTTTAATTCTTGATTTCTACCCTCAGTATCCATCTACCAGGTAGTCTGTACCAGATCAGTAGCAGACAGATCCGGTGTTCAGTGAGGTCCTGACGGAGAATAAGCTCTAACAAGGAAAAGTTACCTCAATTCACCAGTTTTGGACCCTTAACTGAAATAGCAACACTATTTTAAATATATGAGGCTGGACTATAATAGACCTTCCTTTTTTATCTTAATTAGTCAAGAGCTTCTACTTCCACATGAATGTTATTCCTCAAAGTATTTACCTTTGGAAGCTAGGTCCTGACACTTTCGGAATTCCTTTCAGATTTAGGTAAGCCGCGTAAGACAAAGGTAAAGCATTATGTTAGCGCCTTGTTTTTGCTTTAGTTTGCACGATGACATAGCGGAAGGGAGCAAGGGGGTTGGATTCAGAGAGTCCTGGGTTTGATCTGCCAGGTACTAGCTTGTGTGGCCTTGGCCGAGGCACTAACATTTCAGAGCCTGTTTCCTCACTGGGCACATAGTAAACCAGCAGGCATTGTTTTATCCCTATAGTGCAATCATAAATGAGCTTTGTCATCATCCTGAGGTACCTTTTGAAGTTTTCAAGAAAGTACCAGTGTAATTTCTGCATTTTACATGTACTCTGTTTTAAAAAATGCTATTCCATATATAGTCAAAGTTAGCAACTCCCAATATTGACTTTCTCTCCTGAACATGACAGACAATTGAGACTTTGTCATCCATGATAAGGCCAGACACTGTGTTCCATTTTACCTCACTGCCTCTTGGGAATGTCAGTCCCTGGTCCTAATTCTTCTGGGTTTATAGCCTTCAGCTCACCTTTTTGGCTTTTTGCCTCTAGGCTAACATTTCATGTGTGTGTTGGGTATTCCACCTCTTCGGCTTGCAACCTAATTACTTCTGTTCACAGCTACAGTGCTGAGGAAGGATGCTGTCCCTCATCCCCTGTGTTTGGCTTCCCAGCTGGGAGACTGGGTGCATCTCATGGCTGTTTCGGTGGTCCTGTCTTGCCATCTAGTGATAACTAAGGCTCACTGGTGTTGTTGATCTGACGTTCTGTGGCAAGTCCGGGTTTCATAGGCAGATCTGAGGCAGGAGAAGCACACGGCACTGAAATCCTGTAGGTAGGTTGGAACCCGATGCCAACTGGGCCCCTCCCATCCCACTTCTGTTGGTAACACCTGCATCAGCCACTTTGGAAATACCATTGCTCTGGCTCAGTTCCCTCTAGTTCTAAATTTTTATCTGGCACAAATGAAATACTAAGAATATAAACACGAATTAAACGCTGTCCTGTCTTCGAAGAGTTCTCAGTCCTTGGGGGAAAAATACTTCTTGATAAGACTTTGTCATGTTTTTTTCAAAGTAGTTTTAGTTACTAATTTATTCGACACTGATCAAACCCCTCCTGTGTTCAAGGGATGTTGCTCTGTACTGTCAGAGATCATGGAGACTAGGACGTGAGCTGGGAAAGGGGAAAACAGGCTCTTGACACAACTCATAAATACAGGAAAAATAGAGTAAGAGTTAACTAGAGATGTGATAACCAAAGAATTGATTCTGATGTAAATGATCTTGGAAGAGTTATGGAAGAGTTGGCTGTAAGGCTGAATCTTGAATGATGAGTAGGAGTGAGATGTGCAGAGAAGAGAAAAGCTTCAGCTTAAGTGAAATGTGTGAGTCGAAGCTCAAAGGCAAGGACATCTGTGGTGTTACCTATAGGTAGATGGAGTAATTGGTGTACTGGAACGTTCTCCGGTCAGCTCACAGTATCTTTTCTGGTGTGGTATTCAGTGACATGCTGTTTGTAGCTTGAACACAGATTTGGTGGCGTATTTACACCACAGAAATGGGCAGACACTGCAAATCAGGGCTTCCCCCCACTAACCCAGAGAACCAGCTGTTAAATGTTTACCAGCATACCCTTGACTTGAGCTTCCTTTTCTAAAAGAAGCTCTCAAATAAGACTGCTATTTCTGCCATTTATCAGGTGAGAACACTGAGGCTCAGTTTAGGTTGAGTTGCCCAGTATCATACAGCTAAGTGTAGAGACAGGTCTAGAACCCATGTAAGTAACATTGTTCTGTAGGAATTTGATGCCAATGAGCTTTGTGATTCTGGATGTGTACCACTGTGTACAGGTGCCAGAGAAGGGGGAACACCGGGTCTTAAAATTGTAAGCGGCTGTGCTGAAGTCTGGTTGTCCCAGGTGTCTCATCATACACCTACGCTTGAGACTGAATTGGGTGGCTATTCTCTTGCTGTGCATTTTTGGCTTTTACTAGAGTTGAAGGAAAGAGGATGAGAAAGGAGAGAGGGTACACTTGGAAATTAACAACCTTAAGGACAAAAATATGGAAACTTTAAGAGAAAAAAAAAATCTGTGAAGATTAACTCCGACTCCACAATAAAATAAACGCCTTGGGATTGGGTGACTTCTGACGTGTAATTTCGCTAGTCTTTCTAGGTTTCAGTATCCTAAAAAGGAGGGGCCTTTAGGTAGTTGCTCTTGAAACATTATCCTTTTTCTGAAACGCTCTGATTCTGTAGGTTTCCCAAGTGTTTCATATGCTGGGTCTGCCCTTTTAATGAAAAAACAAAACAAAACAAACAAACAAAAAAACGACAGAGAGAACAAACTAATGGATTCGGTTTTTATTTGTTTCAAACCAAGTTTTCTTTCTTTCAACATCCTTCTGTACCAGATATGAAATGTTGCCACTTCATCCCACAAAGGGCTCTCATTGTAGTAATTCTGTGAGACATGGAGGGATTCTTGAAGACCTTGCTTCTGTTTTTTTTTCTTCTTTTATTTTCCTTTCCTCCCCTCTTCTCCCTCCCCCCGCCCTTTCCCTCCCCTCCCCTATTTCCTTGCTTTGCCTTACCTTTCCTTTTCTTTCGTTTTTAAAAATTCCTTTTCTTTTCTTTGTTTTATAGGATATGATGAACAAGACATTGATGATAGAGCAGAGGCCCAGGGGAGGGAGGGATGGACCAACTTACTTTTACCAATGCTTGAAGTTGCCAAAATAGAAATTTTTTCAACTGATAGATCTAAATGGTCTGGGGAACTCCATTCCATCTCCTTTAAAAATTATACTTTTATCTCTGTATTGATTTTTTTCTAGCAATGTTGGAATTTGGATCATAGCTTAGGAAACAATGGGGTGGGGTGGGGGAAATAATTCTTAATAGCGTTTCCAAAGGAATAGCATCCCCAAGATCACCAGGTTGGGTTTTGAATCCATGGTAGGAAGTCCTTACCTGGTAGTGAGATAGCTCTCTTAGGCACTTAAAAAAAGTGCACTGCTCCCCTGGGAACTGCGTGTTCCATGCTGCTTCTGGAAAATAGTAGCTGGTCTGGGGTGGACAGTTCAATGCAAATGAATACCTGGTCATACATCATAAGAGGAGGGTATTGATTAATAAGTCTCCACTGCCCCTGTAAGTCTTTAGCCCTATAAATTTGGCTGTGAGAATCCAATAAAGTTGATGGAGTAAGCCATCACTGAGATGTTCCTGATGGCTAGGGAGAAGAAAGAAAAGACAAATATAACAGTTATACAGTGGCTAAGAACTGGCACTCTGGAGCACAACAGACCATGGTTTGATGCTCTTTCTGTCACTATCGATCAATCAATCTTTAGTAAAAGAGCCCTCTGAGCTTTATGGACGTGTACAATATTGGGGTATTAAACTAAAAAAAAAGTTACCATATGTAAAGAATCCATCACAGTTCTTGGCTCTTAGAAAATACCTAATACATGGCAGTAGGTAGGGGTCTAGAATTATTGTTACAGCAATAATAAACATGGTCATCATCACCACAAGCTTCCTTGCCTCTCTCAGATGTCTGTCTAGACCTATCACTCTCTCTCTCTCTCTCTCTCTGTTCATTTGTTCTCTTCCCTGTCCCTTTGTTTTGTCCCTTTGTGCCAGCCACCACCAACATCCTTTGACACCTTTCACCATTCCCCTTCTTCCATACCCTTTTTACTGCTTTCACTTCTCTACACAGAAAAATGCACATTCCTATCTGCACAACAAATCTGCATGTAATTTCAGGAGTGAATTAATCTACTGTTTAAAATAAGTGGAGGATCTTTGACTAAAGACTAATTTAATTCCAAGGACTATATTGATGAAATAATATCTTTAAAAGGTTGATAGATACACAGAATGGTCAGTATACTGTTTCATTTATTCAACAAGTATTTATTTTAGAGCCTACGTTGTGGCCAATGATCTAAGAGCTAAGGATGCAGAGACAAACAATTTCATGTAACTTACAGTCTAATCAAAGACAAACAATAAACACATACACACATATGGTGATGCCAGGCTTGAGAGTATACTGAACAACAAAATGTCATGATGATGTTTTTCCTTCGTGTCCAGTTAATGAAACAAAAAATATTCCTATACATTCAAGAGGTGAAATTTATGTTTTTTTATTTTAAATTTAAAAATACAGGAGGTATAAAGAATAATCTAACAAACACCTATGTTCCTGCCATCCTGAAGTAACAAGCAAGTTGCTTTCAGTATTCTTTATTTTTTAAGTGAAAATGAAAAGATAGAGACAAAGCAAAAATCCTTGGGAAGGTTAAACCCCCCTCTGGTCTCATTACTCCCCTGACCCCAAGCAACCACTACCATACATTTTGAATATATAACATAAGTTAAGTGTTTGAGGTCTATGTATTCCTTTTATCTATTGTGTAGTATTGCATCATGTCACATAATACACTTTTTTTCTTTCTTTTTTTTTTTTAAGAAGATGTTGGGGGGTAGGAGTTTATTAATTAATTAATTAATTTTTGCTGTGTTGGGTCTTCGTTTCTGTGTGAGGGCTTTCTCTAGTTGTGGCAAGTGGGGGCCACTCTTCATCTTGGTGTGCGGGCCTCTCACTATCGCGGCCTCTCTTGTTGCAGAGCACAGGCTCCAGAGGCGCAGGCTCAGTACTTGTGGCTCACGGGCCTAGTTGCTCCGCGGCATGTGGGATCCTCCCAGACCAGGGCTCAAACCCGTGTCCCCTGCATCAGCAGGCAGATTCTCAACCACTGCGCCACCAGGGAAGACCACATAATACATTTTGACTTAACCGTTCCCTAAATGATGAAGCAAAGCCATCCATTTATTCATTTCAACAGCATTCAACTCGTGCTTATAGAGTGCCCATCCTGTTCCAGCCCATCGGGTGGTAGGAAATGCAAAGAGGAGGCCAACTCAGTATTTGACTTGAAGGATCCGGAATGACAAGATATATGCACACTTGCTACCACTGTCATTCAAGGTAGAAAGATGGAAAAGAGAGGAATCAGTTTGCTTAGGATTGGGAGAGCTGAAGTGGGAGGATAAGAAAAGTCTTTGTAAAGAAGGAAGCCTGGAAAATGGCTCTCTAAGGAATTGGAAGGGGAGAGTGCTTTGCGACCACAGGAAACAGAAGCTGTTTCTATCAACTCAACTGGGGAGAGTTTTGAGAGTGCAGATGAGATAAGGAGTGGAGACTGAGGACTGGAGTTCTTTCAGTCACTTCGAGGAGCCAATAGTATACTCTCTTTTAGACACGGTCACAGTAAGTCAATCAAGATTTGAGTAACTGAGGACAATGGAACAGAGATATTTGTACAGCTCTGCATGGCTCTTCACATGAGCCCTTTGAGTGCATTGCCTCATTTTGTTTCAGCTTCACTGGGTGTCCTAGTTCCAGGTGCTGTATAAAAAATACCATAGACTGGGTGGCTTAAACAACAGAAATGTATTTATCACAGTTCTGGAGGCTGGAAAATCTAAGATCAAGGCACGGGCAGTTTCAGTATCTTATGAGAAACCATTTCCTGATTCATAGACCGCCGTCTTCTGTGTCCTCACATGGGAAGGAGTAAAAGCCTTCTCTGGAGTTCCATTCACAAAGGCACTAATCCCATTCATGAGGAGGGCTCCACTCTCATGACCTAATCACCTCCCAAAGACCCCACCTCTTAATACCATTCTCTTAGGGGTTAGAATTTCAACATATGAATTTGGGGGAGACACAAGCATTGAGTCATAACACTGGGTATGGCTGTGTTATTCCTTTTTTTTTTACCAACTCATCTTAGTGAGCCACAGGGAATCAGAATGTCTTACAACAGATCAATAAGTGGTGGGTATGTGCATCTGTGTGTGCATATGCGTGTGCCACTATGTAGCAGCAGCAACAGCAACAGTAGTAGTAATTTGGTTAGAAGGTGGCATGAAAATTTGTGGTAAGACAATCCTTTTAAATTTGTTTCACGTTCTCCTTTCAGAAAATGGTCATTAGGCACTAATTATGAGAGGATAGGTAGAGTTCCCATGGGGACTGGGATAAATGAGTATCCAGAACTTTCCCCCTACCAGGAACTAGCCTATGTTCTGAGGACACAGAATAATAAAATAGAAAGATAATGAAAAATCAAGGGAATATCAATTATTATATTTAATTCCTTCTAAGGTACACATTCTTTTTCTTATTTTACCATCTTTGAATGTTACAGTCATTTTGCAGTAATCTGATAAATGCTATATTTGAAGTCTGTGCAAAGGACTTCTGGGTGTTTGAGAAGGTTTGCCATAGGAGAGGACATAAGATCTAGGGAGTTGAAGGATGAGTAGGAGTTTTCCAGGTAATATTTGGAACATTCTAAACAGAGATTGACATTTTACCTTTCTGATCATATACTTGTTTAATTTCTTTCCCATCTGCCAGTTGCTCCAGGTTGCTCACTTCAATATTATTGGGATGTAGCTGCTAATTTTGATTTTATGCCTCTCAGCCTAAGACTGGCAATATTTAGCCAGGTACCTTTGCCCCTGTTTATTGCACAGGAGACCATGTGGAACACCTGTTTTTTCAATTTCTTGCATCCTAATCCATCTTTTAAGTTTTAGAGCTCCCAGCATTTGCATTCTTTCTTTTGTAGGTGATAATATCTAAACTGCATTTAAACATCCTTTAAGGGATACATTGAAGCCAGCAGTTTTCCTAGCTTACTTATCTAGGACTTCTCCTGTTGGATGAATAATCCCTTCATTTTATCTGAGACAAAAGGAATACTTTTATTTGGAAACTTTGAAATTAGTACCAGTTTGACCCACATATTATCAGTACAACAGTACATGTTAATTGTTGCTACTGAAGCCCACGATAGACATTGTGACCTGGAGTTGTAGACAGCCTGGTTAGGGAGAAAGCATCTAATCACAAGAGCAATAATGAAAATACAGGGTGGGGAAGGGGGATGACTAATATAACTGTTATACATAGTTTAGTGGTGATTGGAGCTGATACAAAACCATCACTATGAACTAGAATAATGGTAGTGCAAGATTGAGCAGTGAAGAATCACCTTATGTCCCATCTTGGTTTGCTAGGGCCGCCATAACAAAATACCACAGACTGGATGGCTCAAACAACAGAAATGTATTTTCTCACAGTTCTGGAGGCCAGATGTCTAAGATCAAGGTGCCGGCAGGCTTGGTTTCTTGCCTTTGCAGATGGTCACCTCTTGCAGTGCCTCACATGGGCATTCCTCTGGGTACACACATCCCTGGTGTCTCTCTCTGTGTCCAAATTTCATCTCCTTATACAGACACCAGTCAGATTGAATTACAGACAGTTCCAGCCACCCATTTTAACTTAACGCCTGTTTAAAGACTTAATCTCTAAATACAGTTACATTTTGGGAGACAGGGAGTTAATTCAGCCTATACATTGGGAGGGGACACGTTTCAGCACTTCCACACCTCCTCTTCTAAGGTCAAATTTGGAAACCCAAATTGCAAGAGACCCCAAGCTTTATATTCCAGCCATAAAAGTTTTTGTAATAACTTGAAAATGCTTCATGTTGCTTCAAGACTAAGGACCACTCTTCCATCAAAGGAGAGTCTGTTCCACTTGCTTCACTCAACTGCTTTTCTTGTTAATCTGCAGCTGCTATAAATATAAACCACCCATTCTTGAATTCTCCATGCATTACTACAAAAGTAAATTTGTCCCAGCTGAGTTGTGGAACTGAAGCGTCCCAGAAGGTGGATGTGCTGTATTGGATTGTTGAATCTGCACCTTTTCACATTAACCCTTTAATCACGTTCATCTTAAACAGCCACTCCGATATTATTTACATACTCTTCTTTATTTCTTTTTAAGGGGAGAGGGGAAGAACATAGATCCAGAACCGTAAATTAAAGTTCATTCAAGCACGGTTGTTGTTGCTGGAAACACAGTTTTGCTTGGTTGCAATGAAGGGCTTGTTAAGTCTCCTTGTGATGGGCAAACATTGAGTCAGGCCGTCTTAAGAGGAGGTGAAACCTATCTTAGTTAATGCTTTGACAAATTAATAATGGATCTGTAGCGCTTCTTACCTTTATTGGGGGGATCTGAGTGGAATCTTTGAAACAAAAAGATTAAGGCTCTTTTCCCCTGACCTTAGACAAATGGACAAATAGTTTCTGCTGCTTAATTCAGTGTTTTCTCTGAGCCATAGAAGGAAGGATATTGTTTTACTTTGCCTATTATTGAAAACCTTCAAAACAGGAAGAAGCCCATTTTTTAAGCCAGTGTTAAAAATAGCCTATAAAATTTATGTTTAATAAGTAGATTAATTAAGTCATGATTTTTCAAAAAACATAGGCACTTGTATTAGAAATAAAAGCCATACATTTTTTTCTCCAATGAGAACAGGATAAAATTATCTACCTTGGAGGAAAATGAAGTAATTCTTTGAAAACAAACAAACAAAACCCAAATTTCTTCAGGAAGTTTCAGTGATGTACTTATATTTAGTTCCTTAAATCCCACTATAAACAAACTGTATTCCCAAAATTTTTTTACATAAATAGACTTTTTTAAGGTGCTAAACAGACTTTCCCCTTGCCTGTCCCTTCCATTAAATACATGTATATATAAATATATATAATATATTGATACTATATTTATATGTACTATATATATTATGTATGTCAATGTATATTATGTATTTATATATACTATATATTATATATGTCAGTATTATGTGCTATTTGTTATGTATTATATATTATACATGGACATAGTAAAATGTAATGTCTGAATTTAAAACAGGTTATTACTAAAATGCTTACATAAGGTGATAAAGTGAGTATGAAGCCACACAGTTTTTCACTATAGTCATTTGAAGTGAGGTCCCTTTCTCATACACAGGTAGCAAGAACTGATTGCGAGTGGGTGACCTGGATTCTGATCTTCAGTTGTCTTGGCCTGATAACTGTGGGTGAATTTTTTTTGTATCTAAAATTTCCCACTTGGAAAAGAGAAGAAATATGTTCTGTCTCCACCCATGTGTACAGGGATGTTATTCAGGATGTCCGCATAGAACAGTACATCAGATACCCAAGAGGTTGCAGGAGGGGTGAGGGCATGCCCTTGTGAGCAACATTATATATTCTAATATATAATTCTGTTTTCTATTTATGTATTCTGTTATTCTAACAATGCAATTTCATCTCGCAGGAGTATCCAACACGCAGCCTCCGTCCTGATAGATAGTTCTGTGCATCTAATTCCCTTTCTTTCAGGCATATCTGTGCTTTTACTTACCCATTTTCTTTGCGGGGGTGGGACTGGAAATTTCTCATTCTTCTCTCCCGTTTACTTAAATTATATTCAGACTTAAGCTCTGACTCAAGAGCCATGAGACTTTTGCAGACTATCCTAAAACAAAGTCATCTCTGCATCTGAACGTTACAGGCAATGCTGTCCCTACTGTAGGTTTGGGCATTTTACATGTTTACTAATGGAATGCAGATGTCACATGGCCACATCTACTGGGTGGGTACAAATGATGTCAGGGCAAAATTCCTTTTATCTTATCTTGTTTCATTTTCTATATCTGAGATAGTTGTGTTTCTGGGAACGCACAGCTCCCACCTGCAAAACTGAAGGATTAAGATTGATTTCTGTGGTTCCCCAAGAAGCACCGCATAGACCTTCAGAAACAATGTCCCTCATGTTCCTGTGGCCCAGCTTCCTCTTGGACATACTTAGGCCAGTGGAGGATGGCATCTCACCATTTCTTGTCGTGATGCTCACTGTGCACTTTCCTCACCTTGTAAGACTAATAATCAGAGAAGATATTGTGGCTTTCTCACTGCTATCCCCTAGTCCCCCAAAGACCTGACTGTTGAAAGTCCCTCCCCTATTTGCTACCGCTTATGTCGTCCCCAAAGAAAGCACTGCCTCTGTCTTGAGTCTTCTGCCATCCTTTGTCAGACAAATAAAACACTTCCATGCCCATGAAGAAATATGCAGAGGTGGTTTCCAGGACTACACCCTCACTGGGGCCAACAGCGAGACTTACCACAACCCTGGGCTCCAGGCTCATGCTCAATAGAATCTTTTCGATAAGAACATCATATAAATAAAGCCAAGACTTTGAGTTTGATACACATATGGTCTGTTATTTTTTCTTTGTCTTTTCCGTTCTTCCTGTTCTTGGTTATAAGCACCATCATTTACCCCAAGGGTTTCACCTTTCAAGAAGATGGACATTCTAAGTCCAAACCCATCCGTGATACTTGTGAGTGAATGCTTTCCTAGTAGAAAAAAGAAATCAAAATGCACATCTCCACACGTGATGCGTCAGAAATATCCCCTTCAAATCTCTTGTGTCATTTGTGACTTTCCTCCGGGGAAATATTTGGAAACCCTTTGTTCTATGCCCATCATATTTATAGAAGGGCGAATGTGGTCACATCAGAGTTTGTTTTTTTTCGCTTACGTACTGATAGGGAAACTACAATGCAAGGAAATAAAGTGGGGGGCCCAGTATTGTACAAGATTGATCCGTGCTGAGACAAAACCCAAGCTGTTCTCTGAGCCCAGTGCCTGATTCCCTGTACCGTTCTCGCTCTGATGTCCCCTGGGTGTGCCTGAAGCAAGTGCCGGGTGCAGTTTCCCAGGCTGCACGCATCCTCCAATTGGCTGCATCCCTTCTCCTCCTGACCTCTTTTGGTCCGAGGATTGCTCTTGGAAATTATGCTGCTGGGCTTCACCATATAACAGTGACTACGTTTCACTGTTAGCTGGAAGCCTTTCCTGAGATTCTAAACTAGAAAGAAATTTCTGAAGGCCCCCAAGCAAAGGTCAAGGTTTCCTTGGTGCCGAGGAAAC
This sequence comes from Tursiops truncatus, assembly GCF_011762595.2. Lineage (NCBI taxonomy): Eukaryota > Metazoa > Chordata > Mammalia > Artiodactyla > Delphinidae > Tursiops > Tursiops truncatus. Next base: position 67,421,412 of record NC_047046.1, read on the forward strand.
CTTGGCATTTTATGTTATTTTTATCAGCAGGGCTACATTGTTTCTCATGGATACCTGCAATGTGCCGGAAGTGATGTTAAGTTTTCTTTCACTGTAGTCTGCCCGTCTTACTTCGGATAGATCTGATTCACTGAGGGCCGAGTTTCAGAGTGTTCGAGACAGCTGGGTAGATGCAAGTGCCACTGATAAACCAAGAGATGCATGTTCTAATCCCATCTTGGCTGGAGACACCGCATTGTAATTCTGTGTTTATACATTTATTTCTGCATGAGATAGTGACCACCTTCCACTTGGAGACTGTGTTTTTCCTCTTTTTCCTAGTGCCAAACATTTTTCCAGGCTCATAAATATTATGTTCAGTAAACTGGATTGTACTAGCTATAATCACTTACGTATCATTTAATCACTCTGGGTCACAGCTTTTACTGTGTAAAATGATGAAAGAGCTGGCTCATCATCACACTTCCGGTGTTAACCATCCCGTAATTGGACACTTTCGATTCTCTTTGACTGGAGGTGGTTCTGGCTTTAGTTCTTACCCCATTAAGAGATGGACATATTCTTGTCTCTTAGTTGTATTATAAGAAGCACTTACTTAACACCTGGTATTGCTACATGCTTAGGATGTAATTAGTTTCATTTTGAGTTCTCCATTACCAAGGAAAGTACAGCTGAGTATTTTTAGTGTCACAAAACAAATGTATGGGTGATGTGGGAGTATTAATTCAGTGGAGGCACCAATTATTGTTTTTCCAGCCAGCTGCACTTCCTCTCTCAAAGGTAGGGAAGGTGGAGAGGTTCCTTCTCAGAGTTTTCAATCAAGTTGCGGTTCATTCTCAAAAGGGCTCCAGTTCATGAAAAGTCATGGGCTTCTGTTTTTGAATAGATGATCAAATAACCAAACTCTTGTACAAACACCTTCCATCTTTTTTTTTTTTTTTTCGGTACACGGGCCTCTCACTGTTGTGGCCTCTCCCATTGCGGAGCACAGGCTCTGGACGCACAGGCTCAGTGGCCATGGCTCATGGGTCCAGCCGCTCTGCAGCATGTGGGATCTTCCCGGACCGGGGCACGAACCCGTGTCCCCTGCATCGGCTGGCGAACTCTCAACCACTGCGCCACCAGGGAAGCCCCCATCTTTACATAAAACATTTTATCTAAATAACCCTGAGCAGATTCTGGACCCCACCATCCCTGATTCAAAGCATAAGTGATCACACCCATAGGCTAAATACTTTCAGTTTGTGTCAGTGACCCAGAACTTAAAAGCGATCCTCTCCTCACCTTCTAGTCCTCTACACTGTCATGATTACAACATCCTGAAACCTAATTAATCTGAGAAGCATGATGAGGTTAAAAGGTCATCGCTCATCACTTAAGTAAGTAGACTCCATTCAAAGGGATGTAGCTGTAGCAGAGTTTTTCTTTGTTTTCTTAAAAAATAAATTTATATATTTTATTTGTTTATTCCTGGCTGCACTGGGTCCCCGTCACTGCCCGCGGGCCCCCTCCAGCCGCAGCAAGCGGGGGCCACTCCCCGCCATGGAGCGCTGGCCCCAGGCACGCGGGCTCAGTAGCTGCAGCTCGCGGGCTCCAGAGCGCGGGCTCAGCAGCCATGGCTCACAGGCCCAGCGGCTCCGCGGCATGGGGGATCCCCACGGACCAGGGGCTGAACCCACGTCCCCTGCACTGGCAGGCCAGCCTCCAACCACTGTACCACCAGGCAAGCCCATGTAGCAGAGTTTTGTTTTATTTTTACAAGTGTTTTTCTGTATAGTGATTAGAAATGGAAAAGGTTAAAAAAAAAAAAAGTTACCTAGATCATCCATTCTGGACAAGGCTGATTATTGCTTCAGAGTATATTTCTGTTGGCATCTGACCATCCAAGTGACGTTTATAGGCTTGAAAGTGACTATTCTACAAATTGTTTTACCAGACACCTTTGATCCCTACTGAGGTTAAATCAGTAAATATTGTTATTCAGTATAATTCATTACTCATCCTTCAGAATTAGGCAACTGTCTGCTTGCACGTTGGAAGAGTACTTGATAATCTAAAAACTAAAGGAAGGTCCTCTGAAATAATGTTTTTAGTCAGTGGCAATCATCCACTCTTGGTAAATGTCCCAGCATTTTACCATTTGCCAAGACAGATTTGCCTACCTTTTTTTACCACCAGGACAAAAGAAGGTTAAAACAGGAACAAATGAAATTGAGTACAATGTTTAGACCATAGTGAGATGCTAGATTTGTCCATGAAGTAACTACAAATGAATGAATTGATATTCAAGGTTTAGAAACAACCCTCTCACATGTAGAGTGAATAGTAATCCAAAATACCATCATATTATCCTCCAGGACTCTACATAAAGTAAAGAAATGGGGCCAAGTAAAGTCAAAATGTTATTGCCTAGAGGAAGCTGCTGATTAACTTTCCTAGATCAGGCCTACACTGCATTCCGTCCAGGGACTCTGAGCTGAATCTCTTAGCCCAGTGATGACAAAGCTCACTTGCATTCTCTAATGCACCGCTTTTTATTTGTGCTTATGCGGTGCTTTGCTGACTTAAGCTATTTAAATTTTTAATCTAAAAAATCATCCTGATAAGAACTCATGTAGTCAGGCAGCATACAAACCAGGCCAATCAAGTGCAACTGTTGAACATGTGCAGATGCCCCAAGCTTTGGAATGCATTTAATAATTTAGCTTCCCACTTATGTTTCACTTCTGCTTTCACTAACGCCCCACAGATGCTTCTGAACCACTGAACACAATACATTTCTCATTTTAGAATAAATTTCTTTAAGTTACATTATAGTTAAAATAAATAAAAGAGGGGTTGAAGGGGATACTCCAAGCCTTGCAAGAATGCACCCCCATCCCAACCAGCATAAGCATGGATTATAAACACATACTACATACTAAGGAATACGGATGTACAGGTTATAAAAATCACATGGACAATTTATTGGGTATTTTGTAGTCTGTCATTCCCATTTTATAGATTAGACCACTGAAATACACAGATTAAGTGATTTGCCATTTCAGGTTAGATTAGAACTTGAAAATGAACCAGAAGTTCTCGCCTTTTAAATTTTGGCTAGGCAGTCAAGGGCAGAGAAAAACTGGGACCCAGTTCTCTAGAGTTTCACCTCTGTGTTCTTTCTACTACATCACACCACACCTTTTATTCGATTAGTAGACATATTAGGAAGCCTGTGTTTAACGTAGAATTGAAGGGAGGCCTCACCAATTATTTTGTCCCATCTCTTCCCACTATTGCTGAGTTAGTCCATATTGGCCTGGCAACAAAGGGATTCCCATAAATATATCACTTTTGTGTACATTCTTCTCTCCCACTCCCTCTTTTCCTTTTTCTGAAACAGAATGTTGTGAAAGGGAGAATCCATGAAAAGACCAAATGGTTATCCATTAAAGTTCAAATCACCAGGATAGGAAGGTAAAGCAGAAACGCCACCTAATTGCTTGCTCCCAAACTCACACTGACTCTCAAATCACCCTTGTGACTGCATCGCTCTGGTTTAGGTTCACAGTACCTTGGAATCAAACTAAAAGAGACTGAAACAAATCTGAGGGTCCTCCTTGGGGTCCAGGTGGTACAGCCATGATGGCAATCTGATTGCATATTAAAGGAGAAAATTTTTGGTATTACCTATAGGTCTTTTGTCACCATCAAATTTCAGGTTTGTGTTTGTGTAGATTGGCCTTCACTCACGATAAGAGAACAGAACTCTCTCTTTTGACCATCAGGCAAACATTATTTTCACAGACCTGTGGACACACATGAGAATCAAGTTGCTCTGGGTTCCCCTTCCCCATCAAAATGAATGTGCCTCTAGCTGGATACCGATGCCCTTCCTCCCCAGCCTGTCTCCACCATACTAGCCCTTCTAGAATAGCAATGCCTCCTGGCCATGCTTTCAGGATTACCCTCCACTGATATTCCATAGTACGACAAGGGCTTCTGGGGATATCATGAACTAAACACCCAGGTGTAACTCTACTCCCTCAGTGCTAACATGACAGAATGGAGTACAGATGGGATAATCTTGAAGGGCAGGAAAAGGGGAATAAGGAGAACAGGAGATAGGAGAGGACAAGATTTTGGAAGCTGAAAAGTGGATGGCTGAATAGTAACTGATTTTGATCTCTGGTCGGGAGCAAATAACTACAACTTAATGCTAAACAAGCCAGAGTAGGCCTCAGAACCCCAGAAAGACTCAGGAATTGTGGCAACAGATGATTGTGATGGGGAGGGGTACAGAATATGGAAAACAAGTAGAATGAGGGTGATTGTGTATGAACCTACAAGCCTTCTCTGATCCCACAGAGCTGAGCAATTAGACGTCTCTGACTCCAGCAAAAGAGAGAATGCCCACTTTCTACAGGGACTAACTCGGAGAGGATCGGGTTTTAGGAATTCCAGAAACAGATGAGTGTGGGGAGAAGAAACTGTACTGAAAATAAGGAGATTAAGTGAGAGGTCTGCAATCTGAATGCTGAGATCCCACAACCCTCCATCTTTTAGGCCTTTCTCAAGCTGGCAGGCAGAATGTTTCCCCAATACCTCCACAAGGTTTGGAGAATTCCTTTCTGAGAAACTGGTCTACCCAAAGGAGAAAGATCCATGGGGGCTACCAAACAGCTAGAGGGAAGCCTGCAATTGACAAGCCCCACTTTGCACTTGGGATTTACAGAAGTTATTTTTTTTCTTCACTTTTGAATAGATACGGACATCTAAGGATCACCAAATACTTGTAAAATCTTCTTAAATTAAGTAGAGAAAGCAAAACCAGCAAATAAAAAGGAAACCAAGAGAAACATAAACCATACAAGGAATCTTAAAACAAGTGAAATATGATTTAAGTTAATACCCTGAGAGAGAGAATAAAATATAATGCCACCATGAAACAAGAATAGACAGCTATAAAATAAGAGAGAAAAACTTTCAAGTAATAAGAAAAAGTGCTCAGAAATGAATATTTGGTATTCCTAATAGAAGGAATGAAAAACACAGTTGAAGGATTGGAGAATAACATTGAGGACAAAGGAGGAAGGAGCAGGAAAAAAAAAAATAGAGGATCAGTCTAAAACAGTGATTCTGTAACTTTACTTGCATCAGAATTACCTGGAGGGCTTGTTAAATCACAAGCTACTTGTGCGACTTGAGAATGCACATTTCCAGCAAGTTCCCAGGTGAATGCAGATGTGCCTGATCTATGAGCTAGACTTTGAGAACCACTGTGCTAGGAGATTCGACATCTGAATTATAGCAGTTACTGACAGATAAATCCAAAAAAAAAACCCCAAAAACAAAAAAAAAAACAGAACAAAAACAGAGAGGAAAGAAATGATGATAGAAATAATCCCAGAGGGGCATGAGTTTCCAGATTGAAAGGGCACATTGAGTGCCCAGCACAATAAATGAGAAAATATTCACCCCAAGGGACATCATGATGGCATTTCAAAACTTTAGGGATAAATACTTCAGGGAGAAACATTCCCAGAAAGAAAAAAAAGTATGTTCACATACACACAATATAAGGAATCAGAGTGGACCAACACCTCTTCAATAGCAGCACTGATAAAACTAAGACAAGGAAGGAAGGCATTCAGTGTATTATGAGAAATAATTGTCAACGTAGAATTCCATGTGTAGCCTATTTTCAAATAAGTGCGAGGTCTTTCCTAGCATTAAGGTCTAATAAAAGGGGGAAGAACCAATAAAGAGGAAGTCTCAGGATCTAGAAAAAAGGATCCTCTGAGGGAAAGAGGCAGTTCTCGGGATGATGCTAGGATGGGAGCTTCCAGGTGACAGCTGCGTGACAGCTGCTGAGGTTGAAGCAGGAAGGTAGCAGCACCCCTGAGTGGACCCTGATGTGTTCACCTTCGTTAGAAAAAAAGGTTTTAGTTCTGTTGGGGAGTTTGGGAAGTTAATTACTGATAATTTCCTAGAAAATTAAGCAAATTAAAAGGTACATTCACTTTAGCTCAAATAACATTTGTGTAAGAAAGGCTATTTGATCATGGTACACTATATGGTACTCTACAATAAACATAGTCACGTTAATGTATTAATGAACATTGGGGTTTCTTTTATACATTTTCCATAGTGGTTTATTATAGATGGTGCTACATTTATATTGAGAGAAAGTAAGAGGAGACGTAAGAGAAGTGAGAAGTAAAAGTAAGACGTTTTGGATGGTTGGGGGCCTGGTATACAAAACAACTACAACTACCATCTTACTTTCCAGACTAGAAAGTCATTACATGATATTTAAATTGGAAAAATCAAGAAATAAGAATATTATTTAGAATAAGAGAAGGCTCAATAAGAGTTGAGTGTGGCCATTCCTGAAAGCTATAACTTTTATATGAGTAGGGCTGTGTCAGGGGATTGTTGCTTTATCATTATGGCCTGGAAGATTAATATGACATTTACTGTGGACATGTGGTGCTTTGCTGTTAATAAAAATTCTTAAAGGAAAGCAATAAAGGAAACTTAATCTTGGGTATGGACAAGCCAGATAATTATTTTGAGAGAAAGGAGTGCGTGGAAGAGAAATGTGGATTCATTCCAAAGGTGCAATGGCCCTCAGAAGACAGTCTGGAGAGCTAGTCTAGACAGCTACAGACTTGAGCCCTCCATGTAAGAGAAAAAGCCTCTTTGCTACAATTCTTTGAATTGAACAGATCTGGGGAGAGGATATATTTTTACATCATATATCTGCTCCATAAACCAGTGCAGTGGGCCAAATGTTTTAAAGCAAAAATCCTAGCAATAAGATCTCTTTGCTATTATTACGGCTATATGATGTGACCATTAATTTTATTGAGCTGGGGCCATAGAATGACTTCATACAGGTACAGCCCTATCTGAATACTGGGCAAATGTCTTTCCTTCATCACTGAAGGTAGAACAGCTTCTCAGATGCTACTCCTTCACCCACCATCTCCTCATCAAATTCTTGACCTAAGGAAGTGAGGCAGGTCAGTAGACAGTTTTATTGGCCCTGTTGAGACATGTAGAATGTTGAGCCTTCTCTTCATAGGCCTCTTAGTAATTGACTATGCTTGTGAAGTTATAAGAAAGCCCATCTCATGGTTGAACCTTCTTGTCCTTTTCCAACTTCCAGCAAGCGGAAGGCAAAGCCATTAACGTATAGGTTGACGTGTGGTTTTGGTATGCGAAGGCCTCTTGTTTCTTATATAATCAGAAGCTGATGGGCTAGAGTGCTTGGTTTTGTTGCCTTACAATTTGTTTACTGTAACAGGGAGACTTCTGGGTATGGCTTGCTACTGTAGGAAGAGCTGTGTTGTGCCTTGGAAAAGCTATTTGTTGATGAAACACTAATTGTAAAAATAGTTACCTCAGAGAACCCAAATGTAATTACATTAAGTTTAATTACATATCATTAATTATATAAAATATTTAAATTGTTGTGTTGAATTGTGCAGCACTCGTCACTGTGCCTTTTGCTAGTGCGTAGAGCAGATGTGCTTGAGGAGTTTGGATGTCATCCAGAAGTTAGTGAATTCTTACCGTTTAGATAATCGGAGCCTGATTTATGCCATCTATTGAAAAACAATAGCTGCATATTTTCAGTGATGCAGCAGTATCAAGTGTAGGGGTGTCGTGGCTTATGCCTAGGTGATGTTTTGGTAATTATTGCTGGCTGCAAACTTTTCAGTTTAATCAACCAAATATAAGGAAGTCAAAAGCCTAATTTCTCATGTAAATCAACATCAGGCAAACAAGCATCTCTTGTTTCTATTGGGCGAGAGCCATTCCTTTCTCTACTATGAAACTGACACTTTATTTAGGATGCCTGAATTATCAAAGGAATCCAGCATTAAATCATATGCCTTGTTCCTCAGATATTCACTCAAAATAATTCACCATTAGTTTAAAAATATTTATATACTTCACTTATATCCACTTCTCTCACTTGATTGAAAGCACGGTGAAGTTTCCATATAAAGAGAAGAGCAAACAGTCATAGAGACTAACAATAGATTTTGCTTTTCCAATATGTGACTAGTACTTATCAGATCTGATACTAAATGCAATGATTGATCTTAGGTTTTGTTAAACAAACAGAAGTACTGAAGTTTATTCTTTTTTGTTTTAATTTATTGATTGATTGATTTTTGGCTGCGTAGGGTCTTCATCGCTGTGCACGGGCTTTCTCTAGTTGTGGCAAGTGGGGGACTACTCTTCGTTGCGGTGTGCAGGCTTCTCATTGCGGTGGCTTCTCTTGTTGCAGAGCACGGGCTCTAGGCGCGGAGAAGTTTACTCTTTTATGGCTTTCATATTTACATCCATTTGGAGAACAGCAAAGCAGAGACGCAGTCATTTAAATAGAAATGCTACAGAAAGGAAAAATATGTATGAGTTGTGTTTCTGCCAATCAAACATGTAGTACAATTTAAATTTTATTCTTGTCTATACAAATACTATACGCTTGTTCATAGTAGCTTTGCTCAGTTCAACTCATTTTATTTTAACAAAATTTCACAAAATTTGGAAAAAGAAAATAACTAGTTAGTGCCTAGCCAGCCGTAAGTCATGACATGTCACTTCCACCATCTTTGGAAAGGATCTGTTCTCCAGAAGTTCGTTTTAAGGATGATCTGTGCTTATAATTTGAAGAGTTAACATGTAAAAGAAAAAAAAATTTAAGATAATGCCCAATCATTTTGACGGAAAAATCTTTAAAATTGTATCTCAGATACCTGTGTATTTATGCATAGGTATGTGTTTGATTGTGCCATGGGTCACCTAATAAGTAATTGAATTCTATATAAATGATGTTGACCATGCCAAAAAGTTCAATCTATGTGTCCAGATGTGGGGAGGGGCCAAAGAGAGGGACCACAGTTAGGAGGTAGAGAATGAAATAGAGTGGTTATCTGTTTTCACTGAAGATAGACCTTCTGAAGGCTTTTGTCCAGGAAGATCCAGAGAAGCCCAGTTTTAGTCACTCCAGCCTAGCAGCCTTCCCAAGACTACAGGTAACTTTGGGGGATGTAGGGATTGGTTTGCCCCAACTCTCACCCCTTGGTAGAGTTCTTGCCCCTACCCAGGGGCAAGAGAGCCATTCCTTTCTCTGCTATGAAACTGACACTTTATTTAGGATGCTGCAGCATCATCCAAGCATCCTCAGCCTAAATACTCCACGTGATTCATGACACAGCTTTATTATCGATAGATGTCATCTCGCCTAGTTTGAATTGAAACTTGCCTTCCAACCACAGTGCCAGTTCTATCTTATTTCCTAACGCTGTGTTGTAAGTTGAGTCTGTTGTAAGCGTATTCCTGGCCCAGCCCTGGCAGGAGACTTTAGGGCTTCTTTGTCTTCAAGGAGAAACAGGGGTGTCAGAGCTCATCTTAGAACCATCCTTCTTTCCTATGACAGGTTCAGGAAATAAGGACAATTTATCCCTGACAGCTTTAGAAACAGTATCTCCTAATTTATGCACTACTTCTCCTCGGGTAATTGGGATCCAGACATGTTTCGCATAACAGCTCTGACTTTGGGGGGGCCCAGGCTTACCAACTGCTAACCCAGGAGGAGGACGAGCCAGAGGGTGAGCAGATTGTGCCTTTTCAAAAAAAAAAGAAAGAAAGAAGAGAAAAAAGAAATTAGGGGTGGTAAGGAGGTTGGAAGACAAAGGAGGAAGCATTTGATAGGTCATCTGTCAGGAGGCCTTGATGGAGGCTGGTAGGAGAACAATGAAAACCCACTTCAAAGTGAACAATGCCACGCTGAGTAGGTGCCAGTTTAATGGAACAAAAAGAAAGAAGACATGTCGGCTATTAAACACATTCATTAAGGGGTGTCTTTTTAACCCTTTGGTTTTTCCCACTGTTTTTCTTTCCTGAGTGGGTAGGAAAAAAATGAATGAGTCTATCAAAGCAAGAGGGAGGTGTAAGGTTGCCAACTTTCTGGACAGTCAAGCAGAAATATTTGCATTAATTAAATATTTATTGGAATAGAGGTTGTATAGAGCGTGGAAATCAGGTACAATTGTTGACGGTTTCAAGTAATCTCACATGTTTGAAATTTCCAGCGAGTAGCCACCACCCCCCAACCTTGTTTTTATTTCCAATTATTATTCAAAATAAAGCAGGATCAAATGTTTAATCTGAAGTTGGGGAGAATTAAAAAAATGAGAAGATTTCCAATTTTAAAGCTATGATTCGTGGACAGGAGACAGAATAAAAAAGGGGCATTTTCACGTCTAGGTTTTTGTAATAACTAGAAAAGGAAAAATAGCCAAGAGAAAAGCTTAATTAAGTGCGGTTAGTTCACAAATGATCTCTCATCCTGAAAGTGTCTGATGCGCTCGTCTATGCTATGAATTTAGAGATAAAAGAATAAACATCAAAATGTAATAAGGACATCAGACTCTGAGAAGTTCCCTGTGAGTTTAGAACAGTGAGCTACTCAGCCTCAAATTCTGTCTTTGGCAGTGGAACAGAGCTTTTCCTTTTGTGAACTTCTCAAATAACGGAAGATTCGATTAAAATGAATATTTCCAATATCTGATCAATTCGCCAGAGGTTCCTACTAAAGGCTTATGTTTCTATACGTGGAGAGCAGTTTATCTTTGTGCCATGGGTTGGTTTGGTTGGAATAAGGGCTATGAAAAATCATTCTGTGTTCAACTCTAGTCTCTTCAGTTAGATATGTGTCTTGTCATGATCTGTGTCTCATCTCTCTTTTGCCATCCTCCAAAGTGGGGAATACATGGTACATATATTGGTTTGTCTGTTCATTCATTTATTTTGAAATATTTATTGAGTTCTTACTGTACTAGGCAGGTTCTTGATGTTGGACATTCATCAGAAAACCAAACATATAAATCTCTCACCTCCATGGGCTTATTATTCTAGTGGGGGATGGCAGAAAACACATAGCAGATAAACCAAGAAGATAACCTAGGTGTTGAAAGTGCTTTGAAGAAAAACAAAGTATGCTAAGGGAATAAAGAATGATGTGGCTGCTCTTCAGGTCTGGAGGTCAGGGAGAACCTCTCTGAGGAAATAACAGCTGGGGAAACAACTAAATGAGGTGACAGGACCACCTCCCGAAGTGTCTGGGGGAAAAGTGTTTTCCAGAGAGGCTCCGAGGGAATTGTGCTTGGTGTGTTATCCCAACACTGAGGAGCCAGTGTTCTGGAGTGAGAAGATCAAGGTGAGGGATACAGGCCATGGTAAAGATCTTGGATTTGTAGCTGGCAAGATGACGGAACCCCATTTGTCCATGACCATCTTTTAAATTTAAGGAACGGGTTTGGGGCTGATTTCAAGGAAATGAATTATACTTTTCAAGTAAAAGATCTCAGCTCTCCACTCTTGCTAGTATCATTACAACCCATTCAAAGCTCCAAACTATTCCAGGGCCAGGGAGTGTAGCAAGTATGAGGATGGAGTACCAGGACGAGGTGACTGAGGGCCTCTCTGCAAATGAAAGGTGACTTAAGTGACTGAGTCCTCAATGAAATCAGAATGTATATAAATGCTGCCTCTATTTTGTTCAAATTATTTAAGTATAAAGTTTAAGCAAAATCATTGTTGGAAAATCATTAATTTTCCAATGTTCAGTCTCTTTCCTGTATATATTTATAATATGAGAATAGTACACCAAACTAGTACAAAATAGTACACCAAATGCATATAATTCTCAAAGCTAGCAGACTACAGACTCCTGCCCTCTCTGTAAACATTACACTAAAGTGCAACTATTATATTTTGACTCTCTATGTAAAATACTGTCACTTTGCTGAGAAATATTTTGTATTTTCTTCCAAAGCTTACCCAGCAGGATCTTTGATATCATACATGTGTTTTTGTTTTTTTGTTTTCTTTTTCCCTCGTGTTGTCAGTGGAAACAGTAATTACATAGTATACCAGAGTTTATATTTTTATCATTAGCTTACTGACCCCTGCTGGGAGGCTTAAGATAATCATCCTTGAATTCAAAGTTGGGGTTCCAGCTAAATAGATGCTTGGACCTCAGACACAAGTGCTTCGTAATCCAGGACAATTGATTTTGCAAATCAGTCACCATTTCTATCCCTGGAAGCTGATCATTCCTTAGAAGGGAATAGACCTTGTCATATGACTGAAAGTGCGACCAGTGCCAAAAGTGACATATGTGGAATTAGCACATCCTTCCTGGTTGTCTGCCTCTGCTCGCTGTTAGTTCTGTTTTATGTTATTTGCCAAGGGGCCCTTCTTGATCTCTTTCCAATATGCTTTAAAAAAAACTCAAAAGGCCCATATGATGTTGTTCTCCATCAGAACCTTTTCCCCCGCATTACAATAGCATTATTCAGTATCATCTGCCAACCTTTTTACCGTCACATTTGCAGAACTAAACTCTTGAAAAGAGGGTAAACACCCCACAGAGCAGAGGCCTTATATTATTATTTTCATGAATATTTAAAGAGCCAGATGCACTTTTGTCAAAGTGTAAGCTTTTATTCATGTCGACCCCTGCAAATTTGTAGATTCTCCCCATCTCCATTCCAGACTATGTTGTCATCACCAATCGGTTTAGATAAACCAGTATGAATACTGTCCACCACCCTACATTAATCTCTGTGCAAAATAAGAAAACAGTAATAGGTTAATTATGTTTATGCTTTGGGATAACAAAAGATTAGTACAGAATATTGACATTAAAAAGGTCTGTGACTTGCTAGAACCGATCTAAACATTTAATAATAACATTTAAAAACAAATATTTATTTACAATAGTACTATTAAAAGTGATGTATGCGTGTATACATTTTAATTTATAGGCTAGTCTCTATAAGATGCCAATAGGAAAACTCTCAATTAACTAGAATCTGACTCTAAATCTTTAAATTAACTCTACAGTAACTGGTTTTTCTTCACGTACTCCACTTTTTACTGGAAATGGGTACAGGGAGAGATATGAAACAAGAGGATATAAGCACACAATCATTTTATTTCCCTTCTTTCCCTCCCTCCCTCCCTTCCTTTCCTTTTTACTTTTATACTTTTTGCCCTAGCTTTGAAGAAGACCTTAGATTCAGTCCCACTTCATTTAGTGTATTCTGTGTCTAGATACCTAATAAAATCTTGTTTAGCATTGTGAGCAGTGTGCAGAACTACTTCTGTCCTCTGAGTGGATTATGTCTTTTATTGTTCAATTTCATTCGTGGGTTGGAAGGATGTAATGACATTTGTTATATGATAAATGTCCCTCCCATTTTTAAACCAAACTCCACACTTCATTTGGATTTCACCAGTTTTTTCATTAATGTTCCAGTTTTCTTTCTGTTTAAGAATTGAGGGCTTCCCTGGTGGTGCAGTGGTTGAGAGTCCGCCTGCCAATGCAGGGGACGCGGGTTCGTGCCCCGGTCCGGGGAAGATCCCACATGCTGCGGAGCGGCTGGGCCCGTGAGCCATGGCCGCTGAGCCTGCGCGTCTGGAGCCTGTGCTCCGCAACGGGAGAGGCCACAACAGTAAGAGGCCCGCATACCGCAAAAAAAAAAAAAAAAAAAAAAAAAAAAAAGAAATGATTAAAGAATGCCACATCACATTTAATTATCTAGTTGTCATGTCACCTTAGTCTCCTCTGGTCAGTAATAGTGTCTAAGTCTTTTCTTTTATTTTCAAGACCTTCATAGTCTTGAGGAGTACTAGTCAGGGATTTTGTAGATTGCCCTATAATTTGGGATTGTCTGACATTTATCTCATGTTTAGACTGATGTTCTCATGAGGCAGATGAACCGTCATGACCTGCACTGGTGATGTTGACCTTCATCACTTGAACAAGGTAGTATTTGCTGAGTTGCTCCACCGTTACATTTCTAGTTTTCTCTTGGCATCCTCTGTTTTTTGCAATTGAGTCACTAAGTCTAGCTCATGCTCAAAGGTTGGGGGAGATAGGGCCCTTTCTGAAACATGAGATATACAACTGGATGGGGTAGAAAGGAGTGGGTAGAAAAAGGTATGCCTAGGTTTGGATCTCACTGCTAATGTTTCACTGAAGACTTGAGACATGGAAAAGGAGACATTGTCTCTTGAAAGTGTTTAGCCCACGATGGGGCAAACTCTTTTACCTTAGGCTATTAATCTTCTTCATAGCTGGATGTGCCTCCATTAGGTTCTGGGTACCATAGCTGAGGACTGAGCTCAGCTGTAATAGCAATGGCTGGGCATTTCTCACCAATGGTCTTCTATGCTCAGTGAGGTTAGGATGGGCTCTTACACACTGCCACCACAGCTGTCCCCAGTGTGCAGGCCTTGCTGTGTCCTACCTGTTGGACATTGGCCAAAGCAAATCACATGACCAAGTCTAGAGCTGATACTGGAGGCGCCATTCAAGGGAGTGAATACCCAGAGGCGTGATTCATTGGGAAACCTTCATGCAACAGTCTACACATCTGCACAGCAAATAACTAGTTAAGTTGAAAGTAAAGCCCAAATTTATCCTATTTCAGTACCAACTCCACAGTAGCATGTTGAAGCCAAGAAATACATTTTGTTCTTCTATTATGTTTGCCAAAGCAGTAAATCCAACCCATACTTTAGATTTTCAGTAACCAAGATTGACATGGAAAGAGCTTTTTATTTAACTTTTTAGATAATTAGCAAATTCTGTGAATGCTATTCTTTCCTCAGCACTTTACTATTTTAAGGTATTGAAGAAGTAAAGGAGGGCTGGCATAGGAATCAATCAGCCTGGGTGCCATGTCTAGTTTTGACGATGTAGGTGGGTGATCCTCAGCAAATGATTGACCCTTTCTTGGCCTTCCTTTAATTATCTGTAAAGTGAGCATATTCAGTGGCCTTTACAGATTAGTCAGCTTTAGAAAGTACTGTGATATACTCTTTATTTTTAATTCACATCTTTTCCTTTATCAACTCTTATTGTTTAGCAGAACAAGCTGTATACATAAGTGTAACCACATCCAAGAATGGAATGGTCAACAGCAGGGGGCCTTCGTAGTCAGAGGCAGAAATGGGTTCAAATCCTGACTCTATCACTGAGTCTCTGAGTTTGTCTGTAAGTGGTAGTAGTTTTAGATACCTCATAGAGTTTTGAGGATAAACTGAGTCAGATGAAGTACAGAAAGACATGCATCATGTAGTAGTAAGTGCTCAATAAATGGCATCTACCACTATTTTTAGGACAACTACTATTGTTGGTAATGGCAACTCAGACAAATCAATGCTTTATCCGATAGTATGTAAAATCATATACTCTACTAAGCAATATATACATGTAAGTGATTTGTACCTAAAATGTCTGTCTTGTATCTGACAAAGTTTTACAAGCCAGACCTTGCTCCTAGGAGATGTGTTTGTGGGAATTTTCCAGTCCACTTTACAGATGACTAAACTGAGGATGAGTCTTTCTATGACAAGTCTTGGTTCCGTGTTAGGCGCCCAGAGACCATCAAGTTAGGTCCAGCCATGGCTCTGTCCCAAGTCTAAAGTTAGATCCAGTGGTAGGTTTTCCCTTCCTTTCCTCCTTTCTTCCATTCTTCGTTCCTTTCTTTCTCTTTCTTCCTCCCCCCCCCCCCATTGGTTTTCTTTTAGGAGTTGTTGGGCCTTCACATAGCTTAGCATGTAGAACCTGTTTTGCTCACTCAGTGATCTTTGCTAGAGGTTGATTTCCTTGTGCCTTGAGTTGAAGACATTTTTGGGTTTTAAATGTTATCCTCCTAACTAGATTGTAGATGCCTCGAGGATAGAGAAAGCATTTTTAATATCTTTGTTTTTTTCCAAGTACTTATTACAGAAACATGAATGTAATATATCCTGTAAATTTTTTAATGTAGCCCGAAGAGATCTGAGAATCAGTGAAATTCAACAGCAGATAAATTCAGCCAATGTTCTGTGCTAGACATGACACAATGCATTTAATTTATGGGATAGGCTTTAATTCTTCTCTCTTAACACCAGTGTTTCAAATTTCTGTCTTTGAATGAATTCTATAATCATAAATATTGCCCATCCTTAGTATTACTAGAGCTAATTCATTAATGTCAAAACTATCCTTGCCCTACAATTATGGGGAAGGAAGTATGCCTACATTAAATAAGATGGAAAAGTGAAGACTTGAATACTAAAATGCCTGTTTTTCAGCCTATGCTAAGGCTCAAAGCATATGGGGAAGTCTTCATTGGCCATACAACAATAACAATCATTGTAGCGGCTGCTACATTACGTTGTTCTGCCACCCCTGGTTCTGTAATTGTCCTATTGTTTTTGTTGTCATTATCATCATCATCATTATTATTTTGGTTCAACTTAGAAAAACATTCACCCTGCCCATTTTTGACAAACCAAAGTAATCTCTCACTGGTAAAGAAGGAGGAAATGCCTTTCTTTGGAGATAAAATCATGGGAACTTCTCTTAAGAAGTTGAGGGCAGAATGAAACATCTCTGACAGATTCTCCCCTTCTCACATTTGCTTTCTGACAAAATGGAAAAGAAAAAAAAATTGCCTTTCTCAGGAAGCTGCTTCACTCTGTTTTTTGATTTTCCACATGAAAGGATTCTATTTAAGCACAGGAGGGTCTTGGAAGGCTGGCTTCTTGTTGAGCAGGTATATTCATACTTTTTCCCCTACAACTTGTAGCCTGATCCACTGCAATTATTTCAGTAGTCAGAATATGCCGGGATTCTGAAAACAAATAAATCACATGCTTTTTAAAGTCAAGGCTAAGGCTAAATATAGAACAAACAAAAGGAAGGTATTCACTGCACACAATACCTTCCCCCGTAAGGGTGTATAAACTACATGGATGGGCATAAAAGGGTAACAGTGATGGAGACAACATGTCACACCTTGGATGGACTGTGTGTTCTTGATGATACTGATCAACATTTGCCCTTTACACTGACATCAGAAACTCCACCCTCCCTCCCGGAGCCCCCAGCCTGCCCCAGGCTGCTGGAATCTGTGTGACAGCACTGCAAGATTAACGTTAAGAAACACACAAAAGGCAGAAAACAAATAGCGCTGCAGCCGTCTTATTGGTTGGCGTCCTCCTGGGATGATCTATAATCATTTCTTCAGCTTAGAAATCAGCATCATGGTCTTCAGAGTAGTACTGAAGTTCCCAAGCCTTATGGGTCCCTTTTTGTCCCCTCTATTGTTTGTAAGCATTCATTCATTATGCCATCTATTTTAATAGAGATATTGGATTTGCTTTTCTGTTGTTTGTTTTAAATTTTGGAGAAAATAAAGCAGAACAAGGAAAAGAGATAAAACTCTGGCTCCTAAGATTTATTTTCAGGTCAACAGTGTTAAATTTCTTTCTACTCAACATGTTAGAAGCCTTAAAATAATAAATTATTGTCCTTTTAAAATAAATGTGCTCAGGCATTAGTGGGAATGGATGTTAGGAGAGAATCATTATCATCTCTGAGTGTTTACAAAGAACACACACGAATATATACACACATAGTCAGAAAAGTAGTTCTTTAAGAATTTCATGCCACGAAAGATTTAATTAACCTTTTCACTAGGAAACCAATTCTGCTCACTGCCTTCATTATCCCTTCTTTCTGTTTCCACCCCATGGCTCTCACATGTTATTCCTTTCCTCTTCTTTTATTGCCCCTATCCTTTTGGTCCATTCTTTCTTCAGTGATTCTACTGTTAAATCTGCCAGCTGCTGTTAAAGTTACTTATTCCTCTCCATTTCCGACACTAATAACCTTGCTTCCATACTTAGCTTTTGCTGTTACCTGCTTTATTGCATCCTCTATTCCTTCTCAATTTTTAATTGAAAAAGCCATTTTGACCCAGAGTATCAGGTCAGTTGAAAAGTTTGACAAACTACAAGGCATAAAGCTTTGAAATATTATTTTTCCCACAGGGCATAGCAATTTATCTTAAATGAATATTATTTGTGAACATAAAACCAAAGGAAATCCACTACAAAGAACATTTATTGAATGGTGATATGAAGGAATTTATAATTATAGTTATCATCCTAATTTTACTATTACTGTGTTTTAGTTTTCAGTTATAGATATTAAAATAGACTCAGGAACACAGGAAGTATGCCCTCCAGCAAACATTGAGGAAGGTATTTAAATTACATGCAAATCAGAGTTACATTTTTGATAGTATGCTCATTCTCAAGCAAACTTTTAGAAGATAGTATTTTTGTTGTTGATCATGATTTACAGATGTTTCCCCACTGCATTTCTTCCTGTCTATTGTTAAAAAGAGTAAGGGTGTATATTCATGTAGCCCCCTTGCTTGTAATGCCTAGACATGTTGGTTGCTAGGAAACAGAATACTATGAGGGAAGGAGGGCCCATAGTGTGTATCTCTGATCTAGCAGAAATGCAGAAACCTCCACAGGAGAGAAGTTCTCTGCATTTCCTTGCATTTTTGCTGAACCAAACAATTATTTGGTTTGGTTTTTTGGTACTTTGCATGGCAAAGTACCACTTAGCCCTATGGAACTTCCTGGCAGTTTCAGTTTAATCATTGCTGTAAAGAATCCATAAGTCTTGCTTGGTTATTTCTACAAGATTGTATGTTGGGTTTACTTCCCTGAATCAAAACTTGGTTATACAGGATCCTGATCCCTTTGGCTCTTCCTAGGTTATTAAAGTCCATCTTACCAGTTACTTGAACTCTGAGGTGTTAGTTTCTGATAGCTTGCATTCTAACAGACTTTTTAAAAAATGTTTATATTTTGTGTAAACAATACAGTAGCTAGAATAGAAATCAAATAATTAGGCAAAATTGCTCAGAATTCCACTACTGTAAAAAGGAAAAAAAAAAAAATCTTCTCCTCAAAAACGTAACTCTTAATTAAAATAAATTGGTTACGTGTAAGTGTTAAGCATCGTCACAGGGTCAGAGAGGTGTAGATTCATCCTTGAAACATTTCCTGGGTGACCACTATGTGCCTTGGTACGGAGCCTTGCTATTACAGAAAATGAGACAGCATCCTGGCCTCATGATACATGTGACGGGAAATATACACAGATAATTACATTGTGGGAAACCTTGAAGTAGAACAGAAGGAGTGTTTGGGGAAGACAGAGGAGGAAGCAACCAATTAGGCCTGTGGGAATCAAGAAGCTTCAAGATGCTCTGTCTTGAAGGATGAGGGGTTTCCCAGGGAGAGAAGGCGAGTGACCTCTCCTCGGTTTCCCAGTTAACTCTCACTTATCCAGCAGTCCAAACCACTGTTATATAGGGAAGCCTTCCTGGATGTCTCTATGCAAATGGGATTCCTTCATCATATATTCTTTCAGCTCCTTTCCTTCAAAGGGCTTATCTCGGTTTTAATTATTTACTGAACAGTATTATGCAGTACTTTAATAGATACTACTACCTTTCTTCATCATTAGACTCTTCGTTTCGTCAAGGAAGGGACATAGCAGTTGTACTCATGTTATCGCTCTGGAGCAGCACAATGCCTTGCACACAGCAAGAACTTAATAAATGTTGAATGAATGAGTGAATGGACTTGCAAATCATGTCATTCAGCTAGCCGCCTTCCCTGCTTTCATAGTATGGGTGGCCAACCTCATATTCCATGTTGTTGATATTCCTAAAAGAAAGAAACAAATGCATTTTAGTATACTGTCCTTCCTAAATCCACCACATATACTCTATCATAAATCTAAACCTACCAGAAATATCCTATAGCTTTAGGCTTTTGCCTAGTATATATAACATGAAGAGAAACAATTTTAGATGAATTCTGTGGATAGTTAAAATACAGGAGGAAAATCACTGGTTAGTTCTTACATTGACTAGATTTCAGTGTGTCAAATCCTCCCTGAGTCTATTAATAAATTGCAATGGTGGGTAGGGGTGAGGATTAACATTTACTAGGTACTTACTTTATGTAAGACTTCATATTATCCCTTCAACTTATGCTATCACATTTAATTTCTACCACAACAAAAGATTTAGATATTATATTAGTCCCATTTTAGAAAGAGGTATACTGAGGTCTAGACAATTAAATGGTATTTCCTCAGCTCACAATTAAATGATATTTCCTCAAATATACTGAGGTCTAGACAATTAAATGGTAAGCAGGTAGCAGAAATGAATGTCCATCCCAGGTCTGTTTGATCCTAAAGCCATTTTCTTTCCATTTTTCCCACTCTTCTTCCCATCAGCCTTTACCGTCTGAATCCTGATAACTTATTTCTATACATCAACTATTTTCAAAATCCAGATTTGCCAGTTAATTCCCATGCCATCAGGGAAATGGTGTGCCGGTTGCAAACACAAAAATATTTTAATATCCATCTGTTTGATTGATACTAGTGAGATTCTTTATTCTCAGTAGGCATAGCATTAGGCAAAATGTTTCAGAAGTGGACAATTTTTTTCTTTGTTTATAAGGAGGGGGGAGAAAGTGTGCTTTGTTGCTTTTTTGAGGCAGGGAGCCTTTCTGATTGGTCATCTTTGTCAGCACATATGAACTGTTGAGGAGTAGCTGCTAATTCTGACTCCATTTGGGGACTGTCATGGATGGGTCCACAGTAAATGCACTGGGTTGAAATAAAATCAAGGTTGAATTAGAATCTTTTTTTCAATCTGCTTGTTCAGCAAGGTGAGGACAATGTGAGAAGACTGTTTGATTCACAACAGAAAGTAGGGGTAAGTGCCCCTTTTTTTTGTAGCTTCTAACATGAAAATGTAACTTTCATGGTTTGTAAATAAGTGTCCTTCCTCTTGGAAGAAAATGCCGTAATTATGACACTCTAAATATTTCAAGCCTAATTTTACCTCATTTAAATCCAGAGGGTTAATAAATGTTTTTAATATGGCTTATGATAGAAGCTTTGAGAATCTGGTAATTTAATTTGCACTAAAAGCATTTAACTCTGTGAAAGCCACCCCAAACTTGCCATTACTAACTGCACAAATAGGGCAATTTGCTAATGGGGTTCCATTTGTGGCAGTTTATGGACTGCCTAACTTTATCCAACTTACTCACCAAGGCACTTCCAAATATGAACCAGTCAATGGGAATGAAACATTGATGGATTTTAACTCAATAAAAGAACACATTACCTATTTAGACATAAATAAATAGGAACGTCATATCAAAGTGACATTCACTCTATAGACCAGTTACTGGTGACACAAAAGTCAGCAGGGCAACAACAACCAAAAATCGTGCTATACTGGGAGAAACAAGCATCAATTTAAAGGAGCTGGAGGCAGATGCTTTCCAGGCTTAGGATCAAGACAGTGGGATGGGAGGAATCCTGTCACATTCAGGGAACATGAAGAAAGGTGGTGGGCCTGGAGAACCAAGAGCAAGAGGAAATGATGTGAGGGTTGAGGCTGGAAAGGTAAGCAGGAGCTGGATCACGCAGGGCATTGCTATGGCCTGAATGTTTGTGTCCGCCAAATTCATATGTCAAAACTCTAATGCTCGATATGATGCCACTAGGAGGTAAGGCCTTTGGGAGGTTCTTACGTCATAAGGGTGGAGTCCTCATGAATGGTACTAGTGCCCTTATTAAAGAGACTCCTCCTACCCGCCCCCACCCCCAGAGCTCCCTAGTCCACTTTCACCATGTGAAGACACAGAAGTCCACAGTCTGCAACTGGAAGAGGGTCCTCACCAGAACCTGACTGTGTTGGAACTCTGATTTTGTATTTCCATCTTCCAGAACTGTAAGAAATAAATTTCTGTTGTTTATAAGCCAGTGGTATTTTGTAGTATTTTGTTATAACAGCCCAAATGGACTAAGACAGCATTTCTGCATTGAGTTTATCAATAAAAGACAAGCATAGGCTATGAGGTGCTATTCCGAGGATATAGACGTGAACAAACCCGATGAATGCCTGAGAAGACAAATAATTAGCAGCTAGACCCATAAATAGAGACTGTATCAGGTGGTAAGTGTTATGAAGAGAACTAAAGCAGGTGAGGAGGATGGAGACTGACTGGGGAGAAGAGTTCCTGGTTTACAGAGTGGTTAGGAGGATAAGGTGACCTTTGAATAGAGACCTAAAGAAAGTTGGCCGTGTAAAGTGTTTTAGGCTTTCTTCCTAAGAACAAGTGCTGAGTCATTGAAGGGTTTTAATCAGAGAGGTGGCATGATCAGAACACCATCCTGGCTGTAGGGTCAAAGGATCAACCTGGCTGTAGGGTACAAAAAAGATGAGAACAGGAAAGAGTAGAAGCAGGGGACCAGTAAGGGAATTACGGCAGTTACCTAGAAGGAGATGATGATGGCTCGTCAGACTGTGTTGGTGTGTAGGGGCTGTGGCTGAATATGGATGGGTTTCATCACTGGAGCTGTTTCTTCATCCCACGTGGTTCTAATGCTGTTTTTGAAAAGAGTTCTGAACTGGGAGTAAAAAGAAATTATTTCAAGTTTTTATCTGTTTTACCTGAGCCACTTCTATATTTTATAGTTTTGCCATCAAAGGAAGTCATGATTCCTGGGTTTTCTACCTCTTTAGCTTTTGTAAAGAACAGATACAAAATACATATTTAAAATATGTAAAGTGCTATATCATATAAGGGGTGAGCAGTTGTTATTCTTCAGTGGATACGTTGAATGCTATAAATAGTGTTTTTCCAGACTAGAGGATATGCAGCTTTTTATTCTTCTGAGTTTCCAGAGTGAACACAGAGTTGTTACAAAGAAATCCACTATATTAAATTATTTATATTGCAATTTAGACAGTATGTGCATATGACTTAATGTTAACTGACATATTGATTGAACTCGACTAAGAAAGGGTCTATATTGCAACAATTTCTAAACCATAGCCTATGTCCAAATCTACATTTAGATATGGGGCTAAGTGTTCTGATCCAGTTTGTAACCCCTCTAAGAGCTTCCTCTGAGAGTCTCTAAAAAGCCTTAGTGAGAGGTAGGGGAGGAAGGTGCATCCCTAGATGTCAAGGCCCCTCTAGTCAAGAATTCCAGTACCATTCCTTTGCAGAACCTATGGTTCAGGAACCTTTCCCTACTCTGACTCAGGGACTAGCAAGAGTCTTTCTTATGTATATTTAAAGTTGGAAAATGCACACAACCCCTGGTGAAAAAAACAACCAATGGGACTCTGTTATGTAGATTATATGAATGCATTTGAATAAAATTGGACTGTTGGCTTCCCTGGTGGCGCAGTGGTTGAGAGTCCGCCTGCCGATGCAGGGGACACGGGTTCGCGCCCCGGTCCGGGAGGATCCCGCATGCCGCGGAGCGGCTGGGCCCGTGAGCCATGGCCGCTGAGCCTGCACGTCTGGAGCCTGTGCTCTGCAACGGGAGAGGCCACAACAGTGAAAGGCCCGCATACCGCACAAAAAAAAAAAAAAAAAAAAAAAAATTGGACTGTTATCTTAGATGCTAAGAATTGCTAATCTCTGACTTAATATGAAACATACATAGTTCACCTCTGTACCATGTTATCTTGCTTCCAACAGGGGTTATGGCACTGATGTGAAGGCTTTAATGGCACATACAAAAAAACAAACCAAACACCCACTTCATTTATTTGCTCTGTCGATAGGTGCTGTAAATTCCTCTGCCCATTTATTAAAGTAACATTTTGGACAGGTTGGTTTACTAGCTTTGAGGTGAGATCATCTTCCGTAGCTATCTGACCTTCGTTAGTCATTGTGTGGACAAATGGAATGTAGCACACGCGTTGAAGCAGTGAATAAGATACGGGGTTAGTGAGCTTGATGGAATCACAACCCGTAATTTCAAAATGTGACTGAATTCTTCCGACAATTAAAATCTTTCATTATGCTCCTTCAAAGCTAATTTCTTTCTTGTTTTTCTGAATAGTTGCTTCCATTAATCTCACTCTAGGTAATGATGGTAATGATACAATTATATGTAATCATTGCCTGAATTCAATATGCAACACATCAGTCCCTTTGTGCGGTGATTGTACAGCTCTCTACAGTCTTTGGATTTGGAATGTTTCCATCATGCCATGCCAAAATCAAATTCAAAAGTCTCTGACATTTTACATAACATCAGTGGAGACAAGTGTGCCAACTGTCCCTTGTAGCAACTGGGCAAATTCATCCATCTGGCTGGTGCCAGTTGAAGCTGGGGTGAAGGCATGAGGCCAGCGAAGTGGAGTTTGCTGTTTTCATTGTTTCCAAAGCACTTAGAATATTCAGGAAAATACATTGAGAACAAGAACTTTGAAAAAGGCCTTCGAGTGTGCAGGTGGCAAATTTGCTTAAAGTACTAATGACACAAATCATAATCTAAATTTGTTTGTTATTTTTTTAAATTGAAGTATAGTTGATTTACAGTGCTGTGTTAATTTCAGGTGTACAGCAAAGTGATTCAGTTGTGCATACATATATATCTATTTTTTCCATATCCTTGTCCCTTATAGGTTGTTACAAAATATTGAGTATAGTTCCCTGTGCTATATTGTAGTTCCTTTTTGTTTATCTATTTTATTTATAGTAGTGTATATCTACTAATCCCAAATTCCTAATTTATCCCCCCCCTTTCCCCTTTGGTAACCATAAGTTTATTTTCTATGTCTGTGGGTCTCTTTCTGTTTTTTATATAATTTCATTTGTATCAACTTTTTTAGATTCTGCAGATAAGCAATATCATATGATATTATGCAGCAATTTATCATGTTTTTGTGGTAAAGGGATTATTTACTTCAAAAATTGCAAATCTACTTTTCTAACATTTGCAGCTACTGTTCTATCAGTTGTCATTCAGTATTTACCTATTCCTCGAAGTACTAATAGGTAGACATATGATTACAATTCTTTTTTTTTAATATATTATATGGAGGTAATTGTACTTATGTTCTGAAGACATAATACCTGATATTCAATTTAATTCAATTAAGACAATGCTGTCTGTATGTTTTGATACAGGATTGAACATGTCCATATCTTCTAAGAATTAAATAATGAGGTGTAGGTGGCTGTGAGGTACTAGCGTTTCTGTTATCCCATGCTTAAGTTTCTTACTTTTCCTTTCTTTTTTAAAAAAATTTATTGAAATGTTGATTTACAATGCTGTGTTTAATTTCTGCTGCACAGCAAAGTGACTCAGTTATACATATATATAAACATTCTTTTCCATTATGGCTTATCACAGGATATTGAATATAGTTCCCTATGCTATACAGTAGGACCTTGTTGTTTATCCATCCTATATATAATAGTTTGCCTCTGCTAATCCCAAACTACCAATCCTTCCCTTGCCTTTCTTTTTCTTTTTCTTTTTTTTTTAATCTCTCTCTCTACCTCTCTACTTCTCCCTCCCTACCTCCCTCTCTCTCTCACAAGGTAAATGTCAGAACTTTTTCTGGCCTGCAGTAAATATTTAGAATTCATAATTTTACTCTGACCTATTTTGATTTACTGATAATTTTTTACAGGACAGTGTCTACATAAGCATGTGATAACGGGTTACAGTGTGTGGGATGACAGTCACGTAGATCTCCAAATCTGAAATGAACTTTCTTCATCCCCTTTAAATAGATCTCTCTAGTTCTGAAGCAATCTTTTTGACCTATTGATCTCAGCTATGTAATTAGCATCTACTAGTTTGAAAGTTACATCAGATGTAACTTAACCAAAATGGAAAACACTTGATTTTCCCTTTCAAATCTAATCTTCCTATTCTTACTCATACCTGTTAACAGACACCACTATCTACTAGTGGCTCAAATCCAAAAAAGAAAAAAAAAAAAAATAGCTTTTCTTCTTTCTTTCTTTTCCTCAATTTCCGCATCCCAACCATGGGCAAGTTCTAGAAGTTCAACATCAAAAACTCTATGTGTTCTCACCTCTAATCTCTACCACCACCTTCTCCACACCACTGTCACCTCTCTGCTGCATGACTGAAATAATCCTGTAACTGGTTTCTTTGACTCCATCTTTCCCCTCGAAATCTATTCACACTAATCTTTAAAACTTAATTTATATTATACCTTTTCCTTGGAATAAAGTCCAAATGTCTTTACTGTCTTTTAAAGCCCAATATGATCTATCCCATCTTATTCCTCTAATCCACCTTGTTCTTCTCTTCCCATCTTATACTACTCAACAGCCATGTACTTTTTTGGACACTTGAAAGTTCTTGCCTTAGGGCCTTTGCACTGTCTGTTCCCTCTGTTTGGAGTGTTATTCTCCAAGATCCTCAGGGAAAGGCCTTCCCTTATACTGAGTCACCTTCTATCATAAATAATATTATTTTCCACAGAGCCTTGATATTTTTCTGGTTGGTTGGTTGGTCAGTTGATTGACTGACTGATGTGTTTTTCTTTTTCCATTAGGATGTAAGTTCCAAGAGAACAGGGACCCGTCCTCTCATGTTTATTACTTATGACCAGTGTATAGTGATGTGCCTGGCACACAGAATGAGCCCAAGAAATATTTGATGAATAAATGAATGAACAAATGAAGTACTAGGCATATAGGGGAAAAGTTAATGTTACGTATATTAGATTATGTAAGTTGAAAAAACAGCAGACTCGAGTGAAATTTCCCCTCCAAGAGAACTGTTGGCCAGCCTGAAAGAGAAGTTAGGGAATTAGTGGAATAATAGTATTTGTCTTCTTCACTCTCCACCTCCCTCTCTTCCTTTCTCTGTCCTTCATTTCTTATATATTTATTGTTCAGGTACTGTTTTCAGAACATGAACTAGTAAGGTAGAAAGAATTCAAATGTAAGTTGAAAAAGGTCCCTGCACTTACCTTTATAAAGCCCTCCTCCTTCCGGGAAAAAAAGTAAGAGGTGTACTTGGATAGCTACTAAAAGTACAAAAAAAAACCCTCTATAATATAACTAGTTATATTAGAAAGATGCTGATATGGGAGTAGACACAATCCAAGCCTTCTCCTCAAGGGCTAAGACTGCTTGTATCAGTATCAGTACTGGAGAGAATTCTATCTTAATCTGAAGGGATACAGACGAGTCCACTGTGACCCACACCCAGGATATCTGTGCTCTCAGCACTGCCACTGTCACTTGACTTAGCTACTCATCAAACCGTAGACATTTTGCTCCTGAGGCTTCCTCTGACATTCTCTTTCATTTCCTTAAGAACAGAACCCCACCAGTACTTCTTTCCTAATGGTCAGGTTGCACTTACTCCTATTAGGTTGTTCAGTCAACTGGCTACATCTCATTGTGGTTCACTGGGCTGAAACATGAAAAATAAATATTCAAGTAATTTGCAAGGATCTGTTTTCCACACTGGCCTCTGTTCCAACAGAGCTCTATACAACTCCTTATAACACATCGAGTCTGAGCTTTAAAAGGATTGTACTGGGCTTCCCTGGTGGCGCAGTGGTTGAGAGTCCGCCTGCCGATGCAGGGGACACGGGTTCGTGCCCCGGTCCGGGAAGATCCCACGTGCTGCGGAGCGGCTGGGCCCGCGAGCCATGGCCGCTGGGCCTGCACGTCCGGAGCCTGTGCTCCGCAGCGGGAGAGGCCACAGCAGTGAGAGGCCCGCATACCGCAAAAAAACAAAACAAAACAAAACAAAAAAACGATTGTACTGTTTTGGGGCACTGCTCAATTCTCTTTTCTTACCAAAGAATTGAAGTTAAGAGCTGGCAGTGTTTCGATAGTCCAAATGAGATGTTCGGCACGGAGTTCACGTTGCCTCTACTTCTTCAGCCCACACTTCCAGAAACAGTGTCCCCAAACCCAGAAATGCCGGATTCATTAAGATTTCAGAGGATAACTTAATCAGAGTTCATAAGATCTAGAGCCTCGTGAGATCAGAATATTCTCACCACAGGGCAACTTCTCCTATTTCCTGTCAACCATGCAAGATTTTCTTGAGTAGAACAAACAAGCTCAGCATAATCCATGAGCAGCTTCTCACATCACTCTAAGAACGGCATGAGTCCATCTGAGGTGGACTTAAGAGGCTGGAAGAGAAATCAGTCACCCTCCAGGGCTGCTCCTTACTGAAAACTCTCCGTGATCAGATTTTTGCCAATCTTTCAGTTCTTCTCTACAATTTCTCACTGAGAACATGAGCGTTTGGACTAATCTGTAGAATCTGACTCAATGCCATTCTTGTCATACCCAGAACATGGATCATCTAGCTTCTCTGTGTACTTTTCTCCCAAGATCCTTTCCTGTGGTGGTTCTACTCATCAGCTGAACCATCTTTTTCCATATTCCTAGTCACAGACTGTAGTTAATCTAGATTGGTATCCACATCTCCTAACCCCCAGCCCAGCAACTTTTACTCTTTAAATGAGTCCACTGCTCAAACCTATTCTAAAAATTTATTCTAAAAAGTTTTCAATTTAGTCTGATTTGCTCAAGTGATGTGGAGACAGCTTGAATTTCTGTTAGGATGTTAGCTAAATATTTTTAAAGTATGTGGATATTTTTGCGAATACGTGTAGGGAACATATACACATACAACTAAGAAATGTATCCTAAGACTAGTTCTCAATACTTTGGACTGTTAATAAGCAGAGTAGGGCTTCCCTGGTGGCGCAGTGGTTGAGAGTCCGCCTGACGATGCAGGGGACACGGGTTCGTGCCCCGGTCGGGGAAGATCCCACATGCCGCGGAGCGACTGGGCCCGTGAGCCATGGCCACTGAGCCTGCGCGTCCGGAGCCTGTGCTCCGCAACGCGAGAGGCCGCAACAGTGAGAGGCCCGCGTACAGCAAAAAAAAAAAAAATTAGAATAAAAAACAAACAAAAAGTATTTCCAAACTTCAAAGCCAAATATTGCTGCTAAGGTGTTTCATGGGAATTAGTAGTGACACCTAAAATCTAAGTGCCTTTAGACATCAAGAGTCTACAGGCATTGTGGATGGGAGACAGAGGTCCAGTGTTGAGACATGAGACTGTTCGAGGAAAGCCTGATAATTCAGAGTAACAGTGGATTATTGCAATCAAAGAAGGACGATAAACCAAAAATTCAGAGAACAGTGGTTTGTTTTTGTTTTTCTGACATGATGAAAATTTTATTTTATTTTTTTTATTGGCATATAGTTTCTTTACAATGTTGTGCTAGTTTCTGCTGTACAGCAAAGTAAATTAGTTATACATATATCCCCTCTTTTTTTGGATTTTCTTCCCATTTAGGTCACCACAGAGCACTGAGTAGAGTTCCCTGTGCTACACAGTAGGTTCTCATTAGTTATCTGTTTTATACATAGTAGTATATATATGTCAATCCCAATCTCCCAATTCATCTCACCACCCCCCCCTTGGTATCCATAAGTTTGTTCTCTACATCTGTGTCTCTATTTCTGCTTTGCAAATAAGTTCATCTGTACCATTTTTCTAGATTCCACATATGAGCGATATTATATGATATGTGTTTTTCTTTTACTGACTTACTTCAATCTGTATGACAGTCTCTAGGTCCATCCACGTCTCTGCAAATGGCACAATTTCATTCCCTTTTATGGCTGAACAATATTCCATTGTATATATGTGCCACATGTTCTTTATCCATTCATCTGTTGATGGACATTTAGGTTGCTTCCATGTCCTGGCTATTGTAAATAGTGCTGCAATGAACATTGGGGTTCATGTACCTTATTGAATTATGGTTTTCTCCAGGTATATGCCCAGGAATGGGATTGCTGTGGGAGGGTTCCCTTTCGGAGAGAAGTGCTTTAATTTTACGACTCTTTGGTTTCTTTTTGACCAGCTTTTCTGGTTTGTAAATGTCTTTGACTCAAGTCAGTTTCACAATCCACCGAAATCTGAGGACACCAGGGGTCTAAATTGCCCACCATTTCCTGAGTGCATCATCACATGTGGCCAGCTATGGGATCTTTGTTTAATAATGATGTATTTGAAAATGATCAATGATTTTTTTGTTTGTTATATTGGGTGATTAACAAATTTTCCCCTTAGGTCAATATATTGATAGTTCCAATGTTTCTTAAAGAAATATTTACTGAAAGAGTAAGAAGTAGGGTACACACAGTAAGTGCTACTGAGGCCCTGGGCCAGGTGACTCAGGCATCACTGCCATCTTCCCAACAGCTCTGCAAAGCAAAAAGTAATAACCTCATTGTATGGAGGAGAAAACAGAAGCTTAGAGTGATTGTAATTTGCCAGACAGTAATGTTAGAGTTTGACTTACCCAGGTCTGTGTGACTCTAAAGCCAAAATTCTTTCCAAGAGCTTAGGCTGTTTCAAGTGTTCTATCTAAAGAATGCTGCAAATAATAGTAGCTCTTTTTGTATAGTTCTTTAAAAACTATGGAATATTTAACATTCCATTTGCTAAGCTTTCACACTAAGCAACAGGAAATTATTCATCTCTCCAATAAATCCTAACTTCAGAAAAGATTAAGGCACTGTCCATTTATTTTTATTAAAATAATTTATGTAAATTTTAATTCAAATTAGGCTCAGCCTGAAGCACCTAGAATATTAATTCAGAAACTAGTCGTATTAGTCCAGGTTCAAACGTGGGGAGATTTGGCCAAGGACATTGAAGCAAGCACTTTATCTTTATTAGCCATCAGTCGGCAAGCCTTTATTGAGTACCTTCTAAGCATTTGGGGAGGAGCTTGAACCTCAAAGAAATTGCCGTCTGTTAGGGCAATACGACTAAATCATGTGAAACAATTTGGGAAAAATAGTAAGACAGTTCATAATTAAGTGTTCATTTGCTGTAGAAATTCAAAGCAGAAGGTTTTTGAAAGCACAGCAGATTTATTGCATGGGAAGCATGGAAAATTTCGTGGAAGACACTCCACTTTGGGTAGCCTTCAAAAAAATGTAGAGGAGCTTTGAGTAAATTGAGAAGCATGTAGAAGTTCATAAGCATGATGAGTATAAAAATTTGTGTTGGGAAGTATTGAAAGAAGTTGGGTATATTGATGTATTCGATTCCAGAGAATTCTTGTAGTGTGTGTGTTTGTCCTCCTATAAACTGAGTAAGCCTAGGGCCCTTGTGCCTCTTCCTTACCTTCTGTCACAAGCACAGTACATAGCATGTTGTCGGGGCTTAATAAATGTAGTGTGCGCTTCACTGTGAGAAGAAGGCAGGGAGTCAAGTTTTGACTTAGTAGGAAATGGAAAATATAAATCAGAAAATATTCTTAAAAGTAGCTGATTTCAGTTAGCATGTACTTGCTGATTTTATTAGTATCACTTTGCTAAAAAGATTCCGTTAATTTTGAGTAAAAGTCCCATCACTTATGTACATATATGTAATAGGGGAGGTGAGTTTAGAATGAACGCTGACCAGTTAATACAAAAGTCACTTTCATTTAGCTTCAGGCTTCTTTGTTGTAAATCATCTTTTCTGAATCAAATAAAGGTTAATGATTCCTTTGCATTTGCACTCCTGAGCACACTTCAACGAAAGTGAAGTCGAGTCTATGTTGACTGGAAGAAAATACAAAGCCCTGAGTGGGAAGTAAATTAAAGATAAACATGACATATTAATTCATTCAGTCATTGTGGTAGCCAGCCTCCAAGGGGGCCCCTGGTGATCCCTGCCTCCCGGTATTCACACCCTTGTATAACTCCCCCCTGTTGTGAATGAGCCGGGTTTTATAACTCAGTCTAATGGACAGAAGGAAGCAGAATGGTAGTGTGTGACTTGGAGATTAGGTCATAAAAAGCACTATGGCTTCTCACTCTTTCAGTCTCTGAAATCACTCTCTCTGGGGGACTCCAGCTGACATGTTGTGAGCTGCCCTGTGGAGAGGCCCTCAATGGCAAGGAACTGAGGCTTCCTGCCAGCAGCCATGCAAGTGAGCTTAGAAATGGATCTTCTAGCCCAGTCAAGCCTTCAGTCGAGTGTAACCCTGACTGACACCTTGACTGCAGCCTCATAAGAGACCTTGAGCCAGAAACACTGGGTTAAGCCCTGCTCAGATTCCTGACTCTCATAAACTGTGAGATAATAAGCGTTTATTACTTTAAGTCAGCCAACATATCTGAGAACACCGTGTGAAAGGCATTGAGTTCCCTGGTGATATCTTGCCCTTAAGGACTTAACGGTTGAGTGTGGAAAATAACACATGTACAAGTACCTATTGTATGAGGCAGCAGGAAGATCGAGGGAGCAATACAAGCTTCATGGCAGGGGTAACATTCAGGTTGAGTTTTGAAGGATGAGCACGCTGTACACACGTGAAGATGTTGAGGATGTCTTGCATAAAGGGTTCTACTTTGTGATGAGATTGACAAAATTGCAGAAATGGAGTGGTTGGAAAATCGAGTTAACAATTATAACAGTAATACTAAAGTACATTTTTTAAAACTTGAACAGTATTTCCACATGTACTAATTTATTTGACTTCCTCACAAACCAAGTGAGATGGGTAGAACAGTCATTATTGTGCCTTTTTTTTTTTTTTTTTTTTTTTTTGCGGTACGTGGGCCTCTCACTGTTGTGGCCTCTCCCGTTGTGCGCAGGCTCAGCAGCCATGGCTCACGGGCCCAGCCGCTCCGCGGCATGCGGGATCTTCCCGGAGCGGGGCACGAACCCGTGTCCCCTGCATCGGCAGGCAGACTCTCAACCACTGCACCACCAGGGAAGCCCATTGTGCCCATTTTATCATTAAGGAAGGTACAGCTCTGAGGTACTCAGTGTTATGTCTAAGGTCAGTCAGGTAGTAAGTGGCCAAGATGAAGCTTAGGCTCTTTGAAAACAAGGAGAAAGTATAAATCAATATGTATAATGAAATAACCTCAATCAATTAGAAAATGGTGTAGAAGGGATCACAAGGCAGTGAAATTACTTCTATAGAAGTTTTGAGGGAAAGAGATGTATGGTGTGATCAGCACATTAGTCAGGAAGGCTGGCAGTATTCTCCCAAGAGACTTCTCAGGGAGGTGAATTTACCAGCGTCGGAAAGTAGGTGTTCAGCTCTATAAGCTCTCAAACCTGATTTAGCTAGCACACAAGCAGGTCCGTCTCTCGAGGGAATATTTGTATTAGCAAAGTGCACAGGCAGATTTATTACTGTAATGAGAAGTGTCACCGCCATGCACCTCAGAGTATTCTGTTGGCGCTAGTACATTCATTGCCTGTAGACAGGCCTTCAAGGGAAGTCCCATTACAGTACAAAACTTGATAGCGTCCATGCTCTCAGGATGAAGAGAGTTGACTAGATAAACCTATGAGATGCTCCTCGGGTTGGGGTGGGGAGACTGAGGCATTTTTTTCCTCTTTAGAGATCACCCTGCCAGGAACACCGGTCCTCTGGCCAAGATTCACTCATCCCCCAAAAGAAATCTGCTTCCCTAACTCTCCGTATTAGTTTCCTAGGGCTGATCCTAACAAAATATCAAAACTGAGTGGCTTAAAATTTCCTAACAATTCTCTAAGTTAAAGATATGAATGAAAGGCGTCAGCAAGGCATGCTCCCTCTGCAATCTCTAGGGAAGAGCGTTTCTGGATTCCTTTCCATTCTGGTGGCTCCCAGCAATCTTTGGCCTTCTTTGGTTAGTGGCTGCCTCACTCCAGTCTTTGAGTCCAGAGTCACAGAACCTCCTCTGTGTGTGTGCCCCCTTCTCTTTATATAAGGGAACCAGTCATTGGATTCTGGGCCCACCTTAATCCAGTATGACCTCAGCATAACTTGATTACATCTGCAAAGACCCCATTTCCAAGTAAGTTTGCGTTCACAGGTCCACAGATTAGCATTTGAACACATCCTTTGGGGAGGACACAATTTAAGCCAGTTTACCCTCTTTTCTCATGTTTTACTGTTTGGCCCACCTCACTGCCGCCCTGTCCAGGATAGATTCTTTCTGCATTCAAGTGTTATTTTGGCCTGAGAGCCTTTCTCCCTTTTTAAGGTGTCTTGACTCATAACCGACCTCACCTTTTACATCAATTACTTCAGGGATAAGAGGAGTAGAAGTGATTGGAACATTCTCCCCTAAATAGCTTGGTTTTTATTTATTTTTTATTCTAAATGCCAAATGTTTCCTCTATGGCTAAACCCACCAGTTAAAAATCCCTGCAGTCACTACTGTATCAAGAATCCACTGTTAGTCATGAGAGCTTGTGGGGATAGTTAATAGTTTGGGAAGCAATGCCAGCACCAAGGGGGAGCTTGGAAGATCTGCTCCAGCCCCTCCTTCAAGCCATCCAAACCCAAAACAATAATAATATTCTTTTACTGTAATGCTGTTTTATTTTGCAGTCTCATGTCAAATGTGAACAAAATTACCTTTACCACGTATTTTGCGTTTTCTGTACAATGTAAGCTGCTGCAAATAAAACTTCAAGGGAAGCTCCCTAGCCTCCTATTCTAACCAGACTAATGTCTCCTAAACCCCTGCCATATGGACGTTCTAGAATACCCTCTGTTTAAATAGCCACATTCTGAGCTGGTTCGTAGCCTAGCTTTTAGAGGCCATTTTTATTCACCCCGTTTCTGAATTCACAGTGGGAAGGTACTTGTAGTTATACCGTACGCATTTTCAGGTGAAGAAATCAGATATTAGCAAGTGTAAAATAAAATAATAGCATTATAAAATCAGAGGCCAGCAATGATAAGCGTGGTTGCAGAAAAAGCAATTGTTAGATAGAACTGTACCCTTTCAGAAAGAGCTTCTCTGGCCTAGAAGCCAGAAGACTTTGGCACTCCTGTTATTGAGAACAGATAGAGCAAGAAAATATAGTGTGTGATATTTAACTATAACCTCAATTGTGTATAGAGCCCAAAGTATAAAATAAATATATACAAGTTCACATTGACATTAAACAATTGAATAAATAAATAAATAGGGGAGGAGGCACAGATCTTTCTTATAAAATTATTTCAAGTAATATAAGTGAGGGCTGGACTTACCCTCATCCAAAATATAGAGCATGGAAAGAGGAAAGTTAGTAAGAGTAGAAAACATGGCAGCCACTAGTTTAACCAAGTTATCAGAGTTTCCATCACCAGTAATAAGTAATCTTCATAGCATACACCCCCAATACGATATGATGAAGAGGGAACTTCATCTCTCTGGTTTTCTTCCCCAAACCCATAGCCCCAGTCTCATCATGAGAAAAATATCAGATAAACCCAGACTAAGGGGCATTCTACAAAATACCAGTACTGCTCAAGTTGTCAAGTCCATGAAAAAGAAGGAGTGAGAAACTATCCCAGACCAGTGGAGACTTAAGGAGTGAGGATGACGAAATGCAGTGTGGGATCCTCAGTTGTGTCCTGAGGTAGGAAAATGACATTAGTATAAAAACTGGTGAAATCCAAATACAACCTGAAGTTTAGTTTGTAGTTTAAAAAAAGGGAAGGAAACAATTGGATCAGATGGCTTAGTCCCTCCTAGCTATAGACTTCCTAATGTTCTAGAAGTGAGGTTCATAGAAGAGATGTCTTAGAGGAGAGGTTGGACTTAAGGTGTCAGAGCTATTTTTTCTAATTAAAAAAATATATGTTTTTAGATGCTTCTTTCTGTATGTTTTCTTCCCATGCTTAAGAAAATAGAGAATTGCAGAAGGCATTGCTGCAGATAGAAAACCTTAGACATCAGTTAGAATCTAAGTAGGAAAAGACAGAGCTGAGTAAAGAATTGTCCTCAGCAGTGGATCTCAGGGGGCTCATCTAGTCCTGAGGGTCCACAGGCACGTGACCTTGGACAGGTCATATTTCCATGCCTCAATTTCTTTGTCTGTAAACTGGTGAGATTAGATTAGAAAATATCTACATTTCCAATTATAACATATAATTCTACTAGCTCTGTGTACCAGTGGTAGGAGTCTGAGGTATAGAGAATGCAATTTCTGGGGTGGGTAAGGGATGCTCTTCCGCAAACCACAGTGACACCTGCTGGGGAATCAAGGGTTATCTCCCTTGGTTGGGTAGCTTGGAAACTCACAACCCTGGGTGAGAGAAAATCCTGTAGACTCAGCTTGGCCGTTATCTACAAACTTGGATAAAGGAATGACTTTTGCAGGTCTCTTTCTTGCCTCTTCTTCTTTCAGACATTACCTAGCACAGTTCTGACACCACCAAAAATTAACTATGACATCTTAAGCAAATTACTTAACCTCTCTGGGCCTCGATTTCTTCAGTTATAAAATGGGGGTTAAAAATAACTACTTCGTGTTGCTTTACGAGAATGAATTGAGCAAATCCAATTCTGGGCTGCAATGTGCTATTTACTTCTTATTTAGGTGGGTAATATTTGGACTTTTCTGGCCTCTGATCCTTACCAAGTATTAAATAACAGTAGTGTGTTCGTGTCTGTTGGTAGAGAGGCTCAAAGAGCAGAATCCAGCTATTCAAGACTTTGAAAAAACCCTAAATGATAGCAAGAGGGTAGATTTAGTTTTTACTAACATTAACTTAAAAGATTTGGGGAAATGGTTTTGCAGCAGTAGTTAGTAGCACATGATTGATGGTTGTGTTCATAAATAATCAGTGTGCAAGTGACTGATGGCTCTTCTGTGGGGGACCCAAGTGGCAGGGGAGAAGCATGGTTGTGAGGACAGCCAGCGCTTGATGGGAGCCTCAATAGAAGATTGATAACTTGGGAATATTTTCAACATATGTGGATCGCTCTTAAATAGGTTTTTGAGAAAGGTTCTTCTGCAGCCGAGGCTTTATGTTGGCACATGTTCTTTTTGGATTGTAAATTAGATTTTCAGTGATAAGCTGCTCATTCTTCCCCCTGTGCATCTGCTCTCATCTTTGTGACCATGGGAGGGGAGGGATCAGCTGCAAGTCACCCCTGGGACCTGGGCTTCTCACAGAACAACTGGTCCCAGGAAGGCTCTGGCCACATTTACACGTTAAAAAAAAAAACAAAAAAATGAAAAGGGATTCAAAATGGGATTATCATCTCCCTAGAACTCAGGAGTCAGAAAGTATTCCCTGGAAATACTTAAGTGAACATTCCTCTCCATATAATATTGGGTTTTACAGGCTCTATTTTAATATTTTGAAGCCTTTTACTTACTTCTTCTTGTGATTCTTGCCATCTGTTTGATACTCACCAGGCTTTATTATTGTGTTCTCACGTAGGACGAAACTGAGGCACAGAGAAGTTTAATTTGCGCAAGTCAGTGATAGAGATAAGAGCCCCTTAGAGTCCTTCAACCTCTAGGTGGATAACTCATCCCATACCTCCTTCTAGAGTATCATTGTCATACAGGAAATCAGTGGAAACCACTATTATCGAAATAGTCATATAACTATTTTTGCTAACATTGTAAACTTCCTGGTCACGTGTCTGTGTGTATGGGTGTATGTGTGTGTGTGTGTGCGTGTGCACACGTGCACGCACGGGTATGCACATGTTTTTGCATCTATGACCTTTTACTCAGAAGTTTTTTATCCCTAAGTTCACAGATTGGCATTTAAATGTTCTTGATAAGGATCTTTAGAGTAATCAAGAAACTGTATTCCATCCACAGAGTAAAACCCAAACTCCTTGCACTTCCAGCACTCTTTTTGAGCTGGTACAAACTGCCCCTTTAATGTTTCTTATCTTATCCCCTATCCCCTGGGATAACCCCTGCACCTGTCTGTGCAGCCAATTCCTGGCTCCACCTCATACTACAGAATTAGAAAAATATAGAATCTAAATGTTCAGCCTGCTCCCCAGGTATTTCTGATGCAGTGAGCCTATGAGTCAACA
The DNA here is from genome assembly GCF_011762595.2 of Tursiops truncatus. Lineage (NCBI taxonomy): Eukaryota > Metazoa > Chordata > Mammalia > Artiodactyla > Delphinidae > Tursiops > Tursiops truncatus. The sequence continues at coordinate 67,459,005 of NC_047046.1, forward strand.
TTTGTGGACCCTGCCAGTCCCATGCAGTCTGCTCTACTCTAATGTGGCCTTTATTTGCAGGCCCTCGTAACATGATACTATCAATATGCCTGACCTTATCTCCCAAACACTCCCTTTATTTCAAAATCCAGGTCAAACACCCTGGCATTCATGAAGCTTTGACTTATTCCTTCCACTACAGCGAACTCTTCGTACTTCACCCTCTTAGAAAGTATGTGTGTGCTTCCATTTAAGCTCCGTTGTTTATCTGTATTTTCTTCCCTCCAGAAGGAGATCTAGACTCCGTCCCTAATGCCCCACCAGGCACAGAGTTCTCAGTAAGGAATTGCAGAGTGCTGAATCGAAGTCTATGGGTAACTTCCGGACATCGAGGTTCTGATGATATTTTATTCTGGAGGCAGAACGAGACCGATCGGGTCTTTCTGTTTCACCTTTGGTCTCAGAGTTTGGGATTAGCTACTATGGACTCCACTGAGCTCTGTCCCTCTGCTTCAGATGTCTGTGAAGCTTGAGCTACCACCTGACAGCCTAGTTTTTGGTTGAAGAGGAGAAGTGAAGGAAGAAGAATAGACCATATTTATTAAGGAATTCTCTGGGCAGCTGACGTGTTTAGATTAACAGATGAATAGTGGAAAAGAAAGCCTTCTGAGCCTTGCATGATCTCACTTTTTGGTCCTTTATTAGATATATGTGTATAACTGTAAGGGTGCTTCACACTTTGAGGATATACTCATTAAATTCTGACAGTTATTTTAAATCATACATGGGAACGTACTTCATGTGTGCATTTATCAAGAAATAGCATTTAAAAAATTTTTTGTTTGAAGTTTTCCTCCAAAAGTACCTTCATGCTGCCACCGATACATTCATTCAGTGCTCAGAGTCAGGATTTTGAGTACAGGGTTTAAAAGTATTTAGATACAAGTGCATTGTTAAATAGAGAATTTGCAAATGCCATACTACTAAACATAAAAATTGGATATGAAATATAATTGTTGATCCAAGAGGTTCCATTGGAGAACAGCTGGTTAAGCCTTCTGGAAGACGTTTTTGGAAGTATGATGGAGAATCTATTTTGGCTGTAACAGACATCTTCTTATATTTCCCTCTATTTCTATTCATTATCATTAAAGGGTATCATCTGCTCTTGGTTTTGTGTTTAATTTGAATTCACACTCTTACAATAAGGTCATCTACCTTAGTCAGCTCTGTGAAATTGAATCTAATTTTGGAATAAAAGTGAAAATTAAGATCTAGGTACCACTCATTAAGGTTTAGAAGGCATAGGTTGAATTGGGTGTCTTGTGTTCTGCCACTTCTACTACCAAGAAACGATTCCTTTAATCCAATGAAATCCTTTAAGAAGTAATAGAGCAATTAGAAATTAAGGGCAAGGGTCAGCTCCTGAGCAGCACCAAGCCATCAAGGACTTTACTTGTAGCCCTGCTGTGTGCATGTGTTCTTCATAAAGCACAAAACAAGACAGAATCTTTACAGTGTTTTCTTAAGATAGAATTTTAGTAAAGCTCCCTTCAAATCCCAAGGCCAAATACATATTGGAAAAACACCTATTTTAGAGAATGAGTGCCTTTCTTACTCTTTAAAACCAACCAAATAATGCCAATTCCTTTTGCCTAGTTACGACAGCCAGCTTTTTTTTTTTTTTTTTTTTTTTGCGGTACGTGGGCCTCTCACTGCTGTGGCCTCTCCCGTTGCGGAGCACAGGCTCCGGACGCGCAGGCCCAGCGGCCATGGCTCACGGGCCTAGCCGCTCCGCGGCATGTGGGATCTTCCCAGACCGGGGCACGAACCCGTGTCCCCTGCCTCGGCAGGCGGACTCTCAACTACTGCGCCACCAGGGGAGCCCCAGGACCTCACTTCTAAAACCTCACAGCAGTGAGAGGCCCACGTACCGCAAAAAAAAAAAACAAAAGAAAGAAAGAAAAAAAAACAAGTCAAAGTGTCTTTAATCATTAGTTAACTTTTTTTTTTTATTTGCGGTACGTGGGCCTCTCACTGCTGTGGCCTCTCCCGTTGCGGAGCACAGGCTCCGGACGCGCAGGCTCAGCGGCCGTGGCTCACCGCTGCGCGGCATGTGGGATCTTCCCGGGCCAGGGCACGAACCCATGTCCCCTGCATCGGCAGGCAGACTCTCAACCACTGCGCCATCTTTTTAACATCTTTATTAGAGTATAATTGCTTTACAATGGTGTGTCAGTTTCTGCTTTATAACAGAGTGAATCAGTTATACATATATGTATGTCCCCATATCTCTTCCCTCTTGCATCTCCCTCCCTCCCACCCTCCCTATCCCACCCCTCTAGGTGGTCACAAAGCACAGAGCTGATCTCCCTGTGCTATGCGGCTGCTTCCCACCAGCTACCTGTTTTACATTTGGTAGTGTATATATGTCCATGCCACTCTCTCACTTTGTCCCAGCTTACCCTTCCCCCTCCCCGTATCCTCAAGTCCATTCTCTAGTAGGTCTGCATCTTTATTCCCATCTTGCCCCTAGGTTCTTCTGACCATTTTCTCTTTTATATTTTATATATATTTGTTAGATTCCATATATATGTGTTAGCATACGGTATTTCTTTTTCCCTTTCTGACTTACTTCACTCTATATGACAGTCTAGGTCCATCCACCTCATCACAAATAACTCAATTTCATTCCTTTTTATGGCTGAGTAATATTCCATTGTATATATGTGCCACATCTTCTTTATCCATTCATCTGTTGATGGACATTTAGGTTGCTTCCATGTCCTGGCTATTGTAAGTAGAGCTGCAGTGAACATTGTGGTACCTGACTCTTTTTGAATTATGGTTTTCTCAGGGTATATGCCCAGTAGTGGGATTGCTGGGCCATATGGTAGTTCTATTTTTAGTTTTTTAAGGAACCTCCATACTGTTCTCCATAGTGGCTGTATCTTTGCAAATGAAGCAACTGACAAAGGATTAATCTCCAAAACATACAAGCAACTCATGCAGCTCAATATCAAAAAAACAAACAACCCAATCCAAAAATGGGCAGAAGACCTAAATAGACATTTCTTCAAATAAGATATACAGATGGACAACAAACACATGAAAGGATGCTCAACATCATTAATCATTAGAGAAATGACAGCCAGCTTTTGAACAACCTGAAACTCTCTGTGTTCGAAAAGGCCCAGCACTTGTACTTGATCCAGTAACGTTGAGCTTCTTGGAAGTTGTTTGCTGGGATTCATATCTTTCATCCTTTAACTTTGGAGAAAAATAGTAGCTCATTTCTGTCTCATTAAGGAATGTATCTGCATCACAGCTGACCTATTGCCAGAAATAGTACCTAATTACAATCAGGGAGGATGAATTGGTGAGCTTTTCCTCTCTTCTTTTTTCTGATTTAATGAGGATGACAACATTCTCTCTGAGTGCCGTGATTATCAGATTAAGGTTTACAGAGTTCGTATTTTTTCCAATGTCTTTGGCAACTCTTACTCCCTCTTGTTCTTCCATGTAACCTGTGGTTCTTGAAAATATAGATTATCAACTATATGAAAGACGAAGGTCTTAAAAAGGAACCCTTCCAGGTTATAGGAAATATGGTGACATAACCATCCTTAGGATGGGACCAAATCGTGTGCAGTTAGTTACATGTCCTTGGATAAATGAATAAATTAATAACTGAATGGATGTATGTTCTTCCCCAAGGAAAAACTTTAAAGGGAGAACAAATCCACAGAATTACAGCATAGTTGTCAGTAAAATTTTCGATGTTTGTTTGTTTTTGTGGTACGCGGGCCTCTCACTGTTGTGGCCTGTCCCGTTGCAGAGCACAGGCTCCGGATGCGCAGGCTCAGCGGCCATGGCTCACGGGCCCAGCCGTTCTGTGGCATGTGGGATCTTCCCGGACCGGGGCACGAACCCGTGTCCGCTGCATCGGCAGGCGGACTTTCAACCACTGCGCCACCAGGGAAGCCCTCGATGTTTATATAGAATCCAGAGATGTCAGTTCCAAAATTTGATGATGAGGGTGAGGGTGTGAAATTTACAAGCTCACTGTTCAGCTGTGAGCCTTGCAGTTCTTAGAGCACAAGCCGACTGGAAGCATCCCCTGAGACCCTACCCCTCAACCAACTGTGAGCCCATCAGTCTAGGGGTGGTTTCATGCTGGGATCATGTTTGGAAATCCATGTGGCCATGGACATTGCCATGGGACTGAGGGCGTCTGTTCAGTAGTTTTCTCTGAGCCAGCCGAGGAGACTGTATCTGGCCCTGTCTGCACCCCAGGTTTGACTGGGGTAGCAGCACTGGTGGCAGCCACGTGGTGTCACTATAATTATCCAAGAACGTTTGGGAGGAAGAACTATAAAATCATTGTTACTCATCTTAAGATATTTTTCATCATTCGTGAATTTGCTAATCAGAATGTCAGGGGTTCAAGGGAAATGACAAGTGAAATATAGCTGTTTTATTGGTGAATTCCCCAAACCTTGTGAGCAGACTCGATATCCATGGCAAAGGCAGTTGCATTTGGTGGTGTCTGAGGGATGAGAAAGATGGGCATCCTGAAGTTTGAGGCAGTAGAAAACTTTATGTTTTGAACTTTTGCTACCTTGTATCCCGATTCTATTAGGGTGATTAGGGCGTTACATATTACTTTCTTATTCTCTGATTTGGAAGTCAGCAGACATGGACTGTAGTCCCGTATCCCCAATTCTGTCCCTGTTCTAAGCAGCTTTATTGAGCTATAATTCATATCCCCCCCATACAATTCACCCACTTAACATGTACAGTTCCGTAGGGTTTAGTATCAGTATATTCACAGAGTGGTGTTAATTCTGTCCATTGAAGTGTCTATATCACTCCAGATAAATCTGTGAGTCTTGAGTTGCCTCATGTATAAATTGAGTGGAGCAATATGTTTTTAGTCTTCTTTTGGATGATGAGTCTATAATTTCAAGACTTGGGAGCAATCTGTTTATGTAAAAAAGAAACATCATGAAATATAGTGAATGTTTTATAAGTTACCGTTTGATAGATCTCTCTCTCTCCCTCTCCCTCTCTCTCTCTCTCTCTCTCTCTCTCTCTCTCTCTCACACACACACACACACACACACACACACACACTATTCTTCCCTCCATGATCTCCAACTCAAATATCCCATCATCCCACATCCAGTTTAAGTCTCACCTTCTTTACTCCTACCTGCAGTCCCCCCACCCCCAGGCCCCTTCTCATGAATGTCTGCTACATTTTTTCTATCACATACAGATTGTCTCATAGATATGGGCTTTCTAATACAGTTTTATAGGTATAATTTTTTCCTGAGTAAGACTATAAACTTGATTCTTTCTATCCTACACATCACTTTCGACTCATAGTCAATGAATAGTTGTTGAGTCTCTTCTATACAATTACCCAGAAATATATTTGGTATCTTCAAATGTAGATGGGTTCTTCCTGTGCCGACTACCAGGGTCAGCTTCCAAAGGCTGAACTAGTCTGAGAATGGATAGCACTTTAGGAATTGCCAGGGCAGAGCATCATTTCTGTGATTGCAGTTGTGTTCCTTAAAGTACAGGCGTTATTACCAAGAGTAGCACATGATATTGATTGACCAGCATTGCAAGTGCACAATTCCATATTGCTCCATTGGGAATTAATCATTAAACCTGAACAAAGCTCTGTATAACACACATATTGTCATGGTGAATTTCACTGGCCACAGTGAGTTGTATCTATGATAGCCTCTGATCAATGACTAATATTGTTTGTGAGATTTTCTAGTTAAGCAACACTGGGTGACTTCTGGTAAGGACTTATCTAATATAATAGATGGCGGAAATCCATTTTTCAATACAATCAGGTACATCTATATTGTATTAAAATATTCCAAGTGTTTTCACCTTGACTTTGCTAATATAGTTAGAAAGCTCTTTTCTTTCTTTCTTTCTTTCTTTTTTTTTTTTGTTTAACAAGGTCTACTGCTTCTTATTGATGTCCCAGCTACAGTAGCCTTGATAATTGAAATGTTACCTATCCTGAAAGACTGTAGCAGTAGCAACTAGGAATATGATTGTGTTCTCGTTAACTATGCTAAAAGACCATAGCCTGGAGCTTCTTTACCTGTGAGCCCAATGGGACAACTGTCAGCATACAAAATACACACTTAGGTTGTCAGAGTTTTCTTCATAACACTCCTAGCTCCCACATCTACCGTGAGGCACAGAATTACTGCACAATCCTTATTATTTTTGTATCCTACTTTTGTACCTCTACTATTTATGTACCTCTACTACTATCTAATCCTACCTATTTTTGTATCTCTACTTTTCCATCTCAATCCATCATCCTTTCTTTGATGTTTGTTCCTGTCATGCTGTCAAATATATTCCAACCCTACTTGTAGTTGTTTACCAACTACCTCATCCCTTTCCTAAATCCACTGAGCATTTGCAGTACAGCCCACACTCATCTTTATTATCCTGACTCTTACTTTCATCATGGACCATCCAAAAACTAGCCTAAAGATTAAGTACCTCGACCTTTGCAAGTCCAATAACTATCTTCTGTACACCCTTGAGTATGGTTCCTGTATATTCCAATTTTTCTGGGTCAATCCTATTATGCTTGTTATCATGACATGATTATTAATAACACCTCCTTTAATTCTCAAATGTGGTATTTTGTTATGTCATATTTCTGCTATTGATTTTATTATTATTTCTAAACACTGGAGTCCTCTATTTTTTCCAAAATTTGGTATATTTCCTTTCTATCCAGATTAGACCTGGTAGGGCCCACTTCAGCCACTTCTTGCTGCTATCCTAAAATTCTTGCTCCTTTGGCCTTGTGGGAGCATTCACACTGCAAACTGTCATCTTCCAGCTAAACCAACTATCTGCTTTCTAGGGTCTATATCCTGCCTTCCAGAGGCATCCAGCTATTTAAGCTGGATTTTTGCTTCTACAAATTCATGGTTTCCATCTTTCTTGGGCTTCCATGATGCTGGACCAAGCACTTACATAACATTGATCATTTTTCATTCCCGTTCCCATAACAGCTATTACACACTTTTAAAGGAAGTTTTCTGCCAATTTTGTAGTGAAAACTGAGGTTCATATCTACCTATCTCCATACATAGACACTTCTATTTATCATCACCCACCTTCACTACCTTTTCTTCAGCATTGTAGAAAGAGCTTTTCATTTTTCTAATTCAAGGCAAATTACTCTCGCTATGTATGCCCTTCTCCTTTTTTCTGCAATGTTCCATCAATTGTTCAATTTTTTTTAATTTTTGAATTTCTAATATCTCAACCTCTACAGGATTCTTCCCCACAGACTTTATATATGTCACTCCCACTTAAAAACAAAACAAAACAAAAACCTTTCTTGGCCCCAGCCTCTCCTTTATTTACTAGCTCACCTCTAGTGTCTTCTTTCCTTCTTAGAAAAGTCTACCCTTCTTCATCCTCTATAATTGGGTGCCTCTATCACTCTGCTGATTCTATTGTAGGAGATATTAATGATCTTCCAGTTGTCAACTCTGATACTCTCTTCACAGATTTCATCTTACGGACTTTCCAATGACATTTGACAACATTGACAACATTGACCATTTTTATTTCCATATGGAAATAACCCCTTTTTAACCTCTTCGTTCTCCTTGGAATTCTATACAGTTTTACCAAGGCAAAGCCAGGTTTGAGCATCAGTGAGGATCGGTAAATGATAGGGGGCCACAGGGTAGCAGACAGAAATGGGTCTGGAAGTGTGGGTTGGATTTTATGGGTTTCATCGTCTTGTTTTCATACTGCTTCCTCTCATGTCTTTTTATCATGTCAGGTCAACATGTTACCTTAAAATTATTACAAAGATTTCTTTTTGGAAAATGTGCTCAGATGACATGATTTATCTTAAAACTAAAGGGAGATGAAATCAAATGGGAAAAGTCTGGACAGATAAAAGAATAAGACAACAAATGTTTCTCCGGCTTTCTCGTGCTTAGATTGTAGACAGACATGGAAAGTTACTATACAGGGTCCAAGAATCTGACTGGATCCAAGGGGTCTGATATTCTTTCCCATTTCCCACTTTTCAGTATAAACTTAGACTCAAGGAGCTACATGGGAAATGGTTGGTCTCTATTCTTACACTGGGTCTAAGACTAAGTAGTTGTATACCATTAGTTAAGTTTCTTACCTTTTAAGGGTCCCCTTATGATACTACACCCTATGATTCTATAAAAGTAGGTATAAAGTAGTTCACAGGTATAAAAGAGCTTTATAAACGTTATGTGGTACCATTTCGAGTCTCTGTCAATGTACCCATAAAACTCTCAACCCTTTTATGTGATGAAATTCAAATGCAATAATTTATCATCTAGCACTGAAGGAAAATATTTTAGTTTTACATTACATAGTTTATTGTCTGTCCCATGCTCTTATAATGGGGTAGCCCATTTGTTTAAAAACAGGATGACACCTGGTAATTCGTTTATTTACAAATTGGGATCCTGACTTAATAAATAAATATTTGAGGCTTTCAAAAGCAGTCACAGTCATTTTCTACACACAGTCATTTTTAAAGAAAATTATATAGAGACTGTTTCCAGTTGTATTTAACATTTATGAGAGATGTTATCCTCATCTCCCGAAAGTTCAGATTTTATTAAATGAAGATGGTGATTGAAGGCTTCTATTCAAGAGCCCGAGCTCGTCGCATTATGATGCCGAATCCCACACTGCAAATGAAATAAACGGCATATACCCTCTTAGTGTACAAACAGCACAGCAGTAGCAGCCATCCAGTCCGGTGGTATTAAACAGGCTGGCCTTCGTCTTTCCTTTCTCACACTCTTAAATTCTTTCTTATTCTGTGGATTCAGAATGCCCTCAGGAACATGACTTCTTGGTTTTACTGATGCCTTTTCAACCATTGTATCTATTGGTGTAGGAGACTTTGGGGATTTGTTTTCAATCTTTTCCCCTTAGCCTCCCTCATGTCTTTTCTTTGAGCCGGAGGATATGTTGAAGCCTGGACGTTTATATGCTTGCCCTAATTTATGACTAATCATGCCTCTGCTCCCCTTCATGCATCTTAATATGAAGCTTTGGGGCACTTGGTTCCCAGGTGCTGAAATTATCCTGGGCCTTGTGTCCACAGCTGTGTCTCTGGCATCATCTCTTACTATCCCCTTAAGGAATTATGCTATGCAAAGTGTGCCTATAAGGTAACAAGGCTGGTTTTCCTACACTGTATGTAAATGCTTGTCTCCTTCTTTTCTAAGTTCATTTTATATCTACTCCTCTCTTAGGGATAGGAGTGGACAATTGTCAATTGATCAGATGAAGATGGATATCCTAATATAAATTTTGATCCCTGAAAATGCCTGGTTTTCAGATTGGTTCATTAAAGTGACAGCAACCCCAAAATGGATTTCTGGGAAATTGAAGGAAGAAGACTAGAGTGGCTAGAGGAGTGTTAGGAATTCTGATGCTTCTTAAATATGGTCTTTGGGGTTTCATATTTGAAAGAAAGCTGACAGCGGTAGAAGGAAATGTATACGTGAAAACCAGGCATTAACGATAGTCTTCACACAGGACGAGTGAGGTTTCTGTCGAACATTTCTCTCTTAAATAGGTAATTAGTCTGAAGGAGGAAAAAAAGGGCCTGAAGGAAGCACAGGGTTTCTCTGGAAACCCAGTGGAAAGAGCACTAGACTGGCGATCTGAAAACACAGATGTTGGTCTGACATTTATCATACTGTTGATGCTTAGATCACTCAGCTGGGTGTCCTGTTTAGACCACGGCCAGGTATATAAAAGGTACTCAAAAAACTTTTGTTGAATAATAAATGAGTTAATAATTGATTTATTACAAATCTGTCATAGGATTTGATGTCTAGGTTTCCAAGTTTAATCTTTCCTTTCATTCTAGACTGAAAGGACTTGATGTTCAAATGTAGCATGGTAACAAAAAGCCTAGGGCAACCGAGTAACCCGTGGATGGGAAAGATGCCCCCTTAGCTGACTACTAAATCTTAGGATGGTAAAACATTACAGAGACATCTTGATTAGGCCATGAAGGAAATCTAAACCTAGCACCTGGTGTACCCGTGTCACTCAGAAACGTGTAGGGATTATAAAATGAGGTTGACATCTAAACGCCTTGATAAAGCCCCAGAGTGGAAATAATTCCATCTGTTTTAAAAAATTCATCGCAATATTTTTGTTTTGTTTTTATTTTGGCTGTGCTGGGTCTTAGTTGCTGCACGTGGGATCTTCCTTGTGGCATGTGGGATCTAGTTCCCTGACCAGGGATCGAACCTGGGCTCCCTGCATTGGGACTGTGGAGTCTTACCGACTGGACCACCAGGGGAAGTCTCTTACTGCAATTCTGAACTCTAGGAACAAAAGTCTGGGTCAGATAATCCAGTGGGTGCAGAGAGGCTTCCAGATCATGACTAACAGTCCTTAGAAAACAGCCCTGGGTTCCTGATCGTCCTCTAGTTTTCCTCGTAAAGAGTCCCACATACCAAGGTTTGAGAATTTTATTTATTATGAATACCTATGGCCTGATGGTAATATTTTAGAATTTGTTGAAATAGTTTGCAAGTGTAATTAGGTTTCTGTTATTCCTTGGTAGCTCTTTGGGAACATTGTTTCCCTTGACATTGTAAGTTTCTGGAAGACTATTTCTGAATTCTGTTCATTTCTCTTACTTCAAAGCAGACCATTTATTATCAAGAGCAATTCAGAATGCTGCCAGCTTCTTGCAAGCATTGCCCCTAAATGCTTTATGCTTTTGCAGTTACATCTGTTTATTTGTTTACTCACCCATTCTCTACCCACCACCAATCCAGGTCCTGTGATGCATACTGAAGAGGCAGAGATAACAGATGATCGACATTGACCTTAAGGGGCCCAGAATAATACCTTACCCACAGTAAACAAACACAAAAATCTGGTGAGCAAAGTACTATAAGAAGAGCAAGGTATCTTGAGCACACACACCGTTCTGAGCTTGGGGTGAGGAGAGCTGATCAGGGAAGGTCTTAGGGACAGATAACATCTGAGCTGAGATATAAAAGAAGCGGCGAGTTAAACAGGAGAGAAATGATGTGGTGGGAGGGAAGGGGAGACTTGGGAAGTGAAGGACTCTCTAGGCTGCAGGAACAGCATGTACAAAGACTTGGAAGGGAAAAAGCTGCACTCTTCAGTGAACTGGGTATGGGAGTGGTGGGAATTTCTTTTACTGTGACTCAGGAGAAGAAGAAGAGAACAACACAACAACAGTTCACACACACACACAAAGGAGAAAATGAATGATGTTACAATACTTACTAACTTTTCTGTGTTTCTGACACTTAATTTTAAACTTATTATCTATGTAATTTATCATTATTACAGCATATTTGCTTAGTAGCCATTGCTTGGATAGGGAAACAGGAGCCCTGAATTTTGGTGCTAGCTTTGACGATTTCCTGGTGAGTAATTCTAAGTAAATACTAAGTTATTACTGAGTAAATATTACTAAGTTATTATTAACTTTGTAATATCTGGGCCTCTTTTTCCTCTTCTTATCTCTCTAAGTGACTTTTAAATCGGCAAAAATCTTTCTCATACATTTTTACGTGTAAAATATTGGTAGTTTCAAGATATTTGAAAAACCCTAACCCTCCCCTTGGTAGACAGGATCACATCCAATAGCAGAGGCCAATATCTAAAGATGTCAAAGCTCATTTGCATAGACAACCAGCAGGGCAGTTGAAGATGTCAACAAAAAGATACTGCAGTGGGCTCCCCTGAAATGTTTGAGTCTCGGCCATAAGGAGCCCCACCCATGGCCACTGCCAGGGTTGCTGCGTCTGAGTCTGTAGGTAGTTCAACTTCAGAAGGTTAAGAATTTGTTACCTGGCTCATATGAGACCCAATCAGCAATTTTCTAAAGATAAAAAGCTAACAGGAAAGAAGATATAAGTGAGAAAGCAAATGTGATTTGGAGTTTCCAGAAAAATAGTATGTTGCAACAAAGTTACAGAAAACCCACAAAGTAATCAAAGCTCCCATTTAAGCTGGAGGAAAAGTATCCTGGGTTAAATGGGCCAGGAACCACGGCCTGGGAGCCCTTTCTGGCAGAATCAAAATCTGTGTAGCTTAGTACCAAAAACTATCCCCTTGTCTACTGTTACTTATTATACTCTTAGACATTCAAGTGCTGAAGATGCACACAAAAGTGAGATTCATTTTGTGTCCAGTCTGTTTGTGGCAACCTGCTCTATCCTATCTCTGTCCAGCCCTACCTTCCAACATCAAGGCCCGCAAGACACTTTGTTGTTAAACTCGGAGGAGGCACCCGGATTGCAAAATACCTATAGTTTTACAGGCGAGAAAACTCATCCTCAGAGAGTTTAAATAACTAGTCCAAAGTCATATACCCCGGGACTACTAAAATATAGTCAATTACAGAAACAGTATTTGAAATCCATTCAATTCCAAAGTCATGTTCTGATGTATTCTGTTCTTCATTGCCCAGAAAGACTGATTGTCTAATTCCCAAACCACCCTCTGGTTAAAAAGTTTTTAAAAAGTAATGTTAGAAATTAGACTGGATTAGGAACACAGAGTGGTGCTAAGAAGGGAAAACAAGGGCATGTCACAGGGGTTTGGCTTTGAATCTGGAGAGCACAGACAGGCCAAGAGGCTAATGCCAGTCAGTAGTGGGATATTCTGGTACAGGAAGGAAACTGACTTGCCTGTCCCTTCACTGTGTGCCAGGGACAGTTACCTCCATTTTCTCCTTCTGTTTAATTCCAGTGGTGAAGATGGCCTGCTTTCTTTGAATCTCCCAATGCCAGATGTTTTGCAGAATGCGTGCTAGAGTAATTTTGAAATCTCATATTACTTAGTCAAATCAAATATGTTCCAAAGATTAATGCAACCATTAAGTAACTGGAAGAATCCTTATCTAGCAATATTGTTGTAAAATGAATTTTTTAAAAAGATCCAAATCTATTAGGAAAATGGGCAGATGATGTGAAATTGACTATTCACAGGAATAAAACCATACGAATGAATAAATATATAGAGAGAAGCCTTTTCAATTCAGAGAATAAACAAATTAACAAAATTTTTAATAGCAGTGAGAGAGTTTTTTACTGTTAAAAATAACAGAATTAAAGAGGAATAATGCCATCATGCCCTTGAGAATGTGGTTAAACAGGCATTCTCAGAAGATGTTGGTAAGATTGGCCACTAGCCAGGTTTCTGGAAGTCAATTTTTCTGTTTTCTCAAAGGTCTCAAAAATGTTTGGTACCCTCTTTCTTGATCAGTATTTCTCCTTGGAATCTATTTTAAGGAAATAATTAGCGATGTGGACAAGAATATATATAAAAACACTGATTGCAGCTGCATTTTTAACAACAGTGAAAAATTGGAAAGAGTCTACATTGCCATCTATATAGAAATGACTGATTAAAATACAGTATAAACATAGGACAGAATATTGTGCAGCTATTAAAGTATCTTCAAAGAATTTTATTGTATGTAAGAATATATGCTCACGATGTAATGTTAAGGAAAGAAAATGTAAGATGAAAAACAGAATGTGCAGTGTGAACTTGTGTGTGTATGTGTGTGTGTGTGAGAGAGAGAGAGAGATAGTGAGAGATTGAGAGTCACCAAAACATGCAGGGAACATACTAGAATGTTAGTTGCCATTCTCCTGGTAGATGAGATTATGATTTTAATTTTCTTTTTTATACTTTACTGTGTTTTTCAAATTTTCTACAGTAAGCAATATTATTTTTAGCATAGGTAAAAGAGAAACTGCCTTGATTTAACTAACCCTTAGATGTACCTGCATTCTATTCCCAGACGTACCTTCCCTGTTCTACCCCTGACATACACATCTATGGTAAAAGGAGGAGTGAGAGAATGTTGGTTGGGAATAAAGGCTTACAGAGGAGAGATACCGGTCTCCAGGAGACTTTATATGATTGGTTAGGAAATCATCGTTGGTACCCAAAAGAATAACTTTATTCTGCCAGTGAGCACAAAGCCAAGGTCTTGACTGTGTGCCTGATAGAAAACCATCCTATCTAAAATAGACACTCCCAACCCCTGTGCCCATCACTCTGTCCTGTGACCTTATATTTATGCAGCATAGCAGTTATTGTTACGTATCTATTTCTTGTTGGCTATTTCCCCTCTTTAGACTGTAAGGAACATGAGGCCAAACGTCTGCTCTCTCTTTCAGATTCTTTTCCATTATAGGTTATTACAAGATACTGAATATAGTACCCTGTGCCATACAGTAGGTCCTTGTTGTTTATTTATTTTATCTTCCATGGATGTTAGTTGAATGACAGATGAAATAATTAGTTCACTACCAACCTGTCATGGGATTTGACCTCAGCTTTAATCTTGCTGCAGCAAGCCTGTTGGTGTACTCTCAGACTTTAAGTTGACTGCAGATGCAGATGTTGGGGAAGGAAGGCCGTGGCTCGAAGGATCACAGAACCTTCAAGTTTTCTGCCTTTATTTAGGAGACGGTGGAGGTGCCACTGGCCGACCACACTCTCACTTTGTCCTTCTGACACAGAAGACAGGTGGGGAAGAGATGCTATGTTGGGGGCCCTTGTGGCAATGGCATGGCGTGTGCTCTGCTCACTGCTCTTTTGTTGATGCCTAGTTTGGGAAATCGCTGACTTTTCTATGTGTCTGACCAGTACAAGCATATTCTACATATTTAAATTGATTGTATCAGTAAGTCTTGCACACATCTAGGAGGATAATTAAAGCCAGAAAATCAAATAAATGCTTTCCCATCTACTTAACGGATAGCCTTGTTAGGTAACATGATAAGGATATTGTTATATATGTGTAATATCATTTTACTTTTATCTTTTTCTTCTCCTTACTATCCTTAGCAACCGATTTTAAAATACTCACTATGTTGTCGGCACTATCTATATTAAATCATTTACATGCCCTGCATTACCTCCTCAGCCTTTATCATAACCTGGGGAGGTATATGTTGTTATCCCATTTTACAGATGAGAAAAGTGAGTCGATTATAATACAGGTGTGACTGATCTCAAAGAACATATTACTCTACTGCGTTCCGTGTGAGAATCCTGAAATACTAGGTATCCTAGGTATCCTACGAATACTTAGAGCTGGAACTAAGGCCAACAGTCCATGGAAAATGATCAAGCCATCCGGAGAAGTTTGGTTTGGTTTTCTAAAACATTCTCGCTGGCACTCTTAATTTTCATAAACCCCATTCATCGTTACCAGTGCTGCCTTTCATCCATGTGTTACTTGATATCCCAATTGGTCTGCTGTCAGCCTGTAGGCAAATAGCTTTGCAAAGGCAGAGGGGAGATCTGTGAAGCCAGTTTGTGTGGAGGGCTCAGAGTGATGCCGAATGCAGCCTCTGTACCCGGGCGCCAAACCGAATCTTGGAGACAGAGTTTGGGGTGAAGTAAAAATGGATAGCTTTATTGTTTTGCCAGGCAAAGGGGGCCACGGTGGGCTCATGCCCTCAAAACTGTGTGTGCCAACCTGGGGAAGGGGGGTTGTGAGGAGTCTTATAGTCCAGGGGCAGGGCTGCTGATAAGGATCAGGGTGCAAGCAGGGCCCTCATTCCTTCAGTCTAGAGGTCATCTGGCATCAGGTGGCGATAAGCTGTGACCTTCTCTCTGGAATGAAGAACGCTTCATCAAGTAGTTAACATCTTCCGTTTGTTGGGGGTTTTAGTTCTGCAGAAGAGCTCAAAGATACTATTACATGTATCACTTGCGGGGGAACCAGGACCCCACCACAAGGCTGCACTGCTGGTTTTTTTTGACTGTTCCTCTCTGTCTCCGCATCCCCTCCCTTCCCTGATTAGCAACTGTTTGAACCTGCCCTTTGGAACTCAGGGAAGGGGACACAGGAAGGCTTTTGTTCCCAGGAGTCCCACAGGGTCCTGCTTGGTTTCAAGAGTTGCAGAGTTTATGAGAGCTCACAAAGGTGTCACTGCTTTGCCTTGTCATCCACTGAAATGTATTTCCCTTGCTGTTCTTGAGTCTGCCTGACTCTCACTCCTTACACCTGTCCTCTGAGGGAAACAGAGCTCACTCCATTCCATCTTTTTGACTTTTGACTTAATTTTCCTAATTGGTAGAGAGAGGCCATTTGGGACCTAAAAGCACTTTAGTGCCTAGCCGGGCCATTTCTGAAAGCTCTGTTGATGGAATATGCCAAGGGACTTGGGGAAGTGGATGCCCAATTCTTTGAGCTTCTCTGGCTCAGGTCATTCCTTACACACTTTGTCTTTAATTGATCATATTCAGATACCATTACAAACTAGGCCAGGGAGAAAAGGACAGTGTTAACTTCCGCTTCCATGGGCTCACAACGCTGGTCGTACCAGTCTGTGGGCTCATACCAAAAGAGTCACTGAGTTCAAGAAAACCCTGGAAACCAGCGACCTGTTCAAAACTGAACTTCCAGTTCTACAAGGAAGAGAGAACAGAAGAGAGAGAACAAAAAACCTAGCAAGAAGGTCAAAGCTTTAAGACACCA
The DNA here is from genome assembly GCF_011762595.2 of Tursiops truncatus. Lineage (NCBI taxonomy): Eukaryota > Metazoa > Chordata > Mammalia > Artiodactyla > Delphinidae > Tursiops > Tursiops truncatus. Next base: position 67,475,572 of record NC_047046.1, read on the forward strand.
CTCTGGTCACCTGGGTACCCCCTCAGGATCTCAGGTGCTTAATGGCCTGCTAATATTTGGAAGCAGAGTCTGCAGCATGAAGAAGACGTGAAATACTCCCGAGGGCAGCCCCCGTGCACTTGACGGATCTTTTAGTTTAGCTTCCTGCAGAGAAGTGTTTAATTGCCTCTTGGATGGAGATGATCGTTTTGATTGTGTTCAGCCAGAAGCTAGGGAAAGGCAGCCCCTCCTTGGGCAAGTTTTGCATTGCAGGTTATTTGTCATCTCTTAGCCGTTATCAGTGCTGCTGTTACTGTCATCATCATTATCATCAGAATGGAAGTGTTAAGCCTGTAATCACACATGGCGCTGCGTAAGTGCAGTACAAGGAGGCACTTGGTTCTTACTGGCCAGCTGTGTATAATCAAAACATACTCTGTGCTAGGGCAGACCAGTATTACAGGTTCATGCAGAAAGGAAGACGAACACATAGCGACTGAGCAGGTCTTATGAGGATTTAATTGACGGATGTCTGTTGTAAGACTACAAACTATCATCTGGGGACTTTTAGTCTCTTTAAGGACTACCTCTAAACCTCTGCTACGTTCCCGGCACAGTCCTAAGTACTTTGTATGGGTCATGTATAATCCTTGCAATGGATTTACATGATAAATGCCAGTATTATTCCCACCCCACTCACCAGATGGCAATACTGAGGACACACTTCTAGAAAGAGGAGAGCAAAGCAAAGCTTCTGAACCAATCTGTCTGACCTCGGGGTCCACAGGAAGGTGGCATCTTAGTAGCCACGTCAGTGTTTCCTAGAAAATACACCTTCGGGACAGACTTTGGAAAGCTTTTTGTTTTGGGCTGTGCAGCACAGCCTGCGGGATCCTAGTTCCCTGACCAGGGATCGAACCAGCACCCCCTGCATCGGAAGCTCAGAGTCTTAACTACTCGACCGCCAGGGAAGTCCCTTGGGACAGACTTTTATTGAATTGCCTTATTTTTTGAAAAGTTTCTTGAGCATTATGTTTATAATTATATAAAACCCGGCTAAACAGACAAAGCAAGAAAGGGAGCAAGCAAGAATGAGAGCAGTTGCTTGTGGGTAGTAAATTTTGGGAATTAGCTCTGTAACGTGTTTTGAAGTATTACAATTTTGTTTTTAAGGTTTAGAAATGGAAAAGCATTGGGAACTGAACTGGGAGGGCTGTGCTATGTTAGGGAATGAGACTATCTGGAGGGTGAGCGAGCAAGTTGAGACTGATAATTTGGATAAGCATCTCATCCATTTGAATCCTGAGTATTTGTAGGTACACTCATCTCTAATTCTAATACTGCATTACTGACTACTCAGTAGGTTCTAGTTATTCCATTAAAAGGATTCAGTGGTTACATGTTAATTAAGGATTCTTTCCAAGCTGATACTGTGTACACTGATAATTCCATTTCTCTCTTGTGATTGCTTTTCTGGGGGAGGTATGTGGATTGGAGGTGGAAGCATGACAATGAATCCTTTCTTCCTTAAGCTTCAATTTTCCTTTATTAAGAATAAGAGCTATTTTTAGGATAAAATTATCTGATTTTTCACTTTGTTGGGGCATTTGAACATGCGAATGAATGTTACAAATCGTCACCGTTATAGGAAATTCCTAGTATCATGGGATAATCCTGCAGGGAGGCTCACTTTAGAGAATCACTGAAAATCTCTGCAGTTCTCTACCCCTAATTCAAACAGCCCTCCTACACTTGAGGAGCCTTAGCCCAATCTGCTGGCTGTGCTTAGGGGTCTTGCCCGTTCATTACAAGGTCTAAATGTGTAATCCTCTACCCTCATCCCACCCAGTCACCCGGTGACCTTCTGTACTGATTTGTTCTTGAAAGAGCTGTTCCGGATTTGGAGGCCATAAATACAGTAGAAGGAGCTCCAGCTTAGGCGTCAGGCAATCTGGGTTCTCCTTTTAGCCCCGGCACTAACGGGGAATGTGACCTGCAGCATGTAAGTTACCCTTCAGTGTCTTTGTTTCCTCACCTGTAAAAAGAAGGGGGTGGCACAGAGGTCTCAAAGTCCTTTCCTGCTCTGTGACTCTGTGATCCCTGCTCAGAGCTAGGGAGCAGATGCAGGGCTGGGTTCTCCAGCTGCTCTCAGTTCACTGTTTACTGACTCGCCCCCTGCGGGGGCCCTTGCTAGGCCCTGGTTTGCCTGCCCCATGCCCGCAGGCTCTGCCTGCCCGCTGCAGAGCACTGAGATCCCATGGGGCCCCTCTTTTCCTTCCTCTTTTGCATACGAAACAAGCAATCTGTCATGTTGGCAGTCAGTTGCACCTATGAACCCCAGGCTTCTCCACTCTGAGGCTGTCCTCTCACTCACCTGTCGTGCTGTGATGGACAGTGAGGGGCAGGGGGGTGCTTCTGACCTCACTGGTGGACAGCTAGGAAGCCCTTGAAGCCATAATGGGATACGACGGCGGCAGCTGCTCATGGAAACCTCTGTAGTCTCACATGTGGCTTATGATTGAAGGTCAGAGTGTTGTGCTTGGCGAGGCCCTTTGTGTGATAGATGGTGAAGATAAATAAGTATGATGCCCAATTAAGAACACCGTACAATTACCCTTGTCCATCCTGGCAACATGGCTGTCGGGAAAAAGCTTCACCTGCTGGGGGATGAAGACAGGATTTTGCGGTACGCGGGCCTCTCACTGTTGTGGCCTCTCCCGCTGCGGAGCACAGGCTCCGGAGGCGCAGGCTCAGCGGCCATGGCTCACGGGCCCACCCGCTCCACGGCATGTGGGATCCTCCCGGACCGGGGCACGAACCCGCATCCCCTGCATCGGCAGGCGGGCTCTCAACCGCTGCGCCACCAGGGAAGCCCTGAAGACAGGATTTTGAATTGGGCTGTCGTGGAAAGAATATCACCATCTTCCCTATGATTACATAATCCTTGTAAAGACTGTGTCCCAGCTCCCTATTTGCCTCCTTTACAGGTACAGATGATTTTTCTTCCCGTCAGTTTCCTCTGAGCATTCTGCTCTTGCAATCATAGGTGACCATTTTTCCGTCTCGAAACCGTTCTTAACTTTGAAGTTTTCTGATCATTCTTTAAAGAGGGCTGTAAGGTTTCAGAACCAGGGCAGAGAACGGTTTCATAGATGGGAATCTAAATGTGATAACAAGTCACCGAGAGCCAGGGTATTATACTTCTGTCCCCCTGCAGTGTGATCTGCCTGTTCATCTGTGTAAACAAACTCTTAAGAAGTAGCCGACCACATAGATTAAGCCTCTCCCTGGTGAGAACTGACCGCAAGAGGGCCCCCGGGAACAGAAATCCATGGAGCTTCTGCAGATTGGCCAAGAGTTGTCTGGATTTTGTAAACAGGATGAGCAAGGCTATGCCACAAACTTTGGTGCAGAAGCGAATGTGATATTTTGCGGAACACGGCCCATAAAGCTAAATAAAAATGTTTTCTATGAGGTCATTATAACTATATGTCATAGAGCCTTTAAAGTAGCATACATTATAAATCAGAAGCTTGGGTTTATAAGGTAGCTTGCCTTTAATCGACATTATTATGGCATTGGAAGCTTGGGCCACCCCTTACCTCTTTCTGGTTTAAATTAAGGTCCTTTCCACATTGTGTTTGTTCCAGAGAGGAAAGGTCCATCTACTCATGGGCTTCTGTAACCTCCAGTGCTTCCTGCGGTGGCCACAGATCCTAACATTCAAATACTCAGAAACCACAAGCAGTGAAACTTCGCCCGCAGATTCCAGATGGTCAGCAGGGGAGTAGCTTGAGAGGCTCAAAACTACATTTAGGTGTAGTAGACACCAGTATAATACATGTCTCCAGGGGCCTTTTAACCCATAAAACCACCCATTTTAGAGTTTCACTGGTGCCGATTTTCAGTGGATAAAATACATAAAAGACATTTATTTACTGTCTTCCAAAACATGGCATGATTTAAACAGATGCTAAACGGAAGATGCCGTACACAAGACTCCATTTATATTACGTTCAACAACAGGCAGAACTTTTAATGCCCCTGAATTGTAATACATTGTAAAATGGTTAAATGATATCTTTTCTGTTACATATATTTCACCACCAAAAAAAGACAAAAAAGGAGTAACCAGCACAGCCTAATCTTATGAGCGGAAGGTCATGAGAACGGCTGCTGGTGGGAGTGTCAGTGACTGGAGGGGGCCAGGAGGGGATCGTAGGGGGTGGTGGTAAGTTTCTGTTGCTCATCTGAGTGCGAGCTACACAGGTGGTTCACTTCATGAAGATCCACTGAGCTGTATGCTGTGAGCAGCATACTTTCCAAATCTGTGTTCACTCCCATAAAACATTTACCCAAAGAAAGATGCTCAATAAGTCTTAGTTGACTTGATTTAATTTGACTGGGGTTTTGGTCACAAGTATGAAAATTGACTCTGTTCTTCAGTTGCTGCAGGGATTTGGGCAGAGATAATTGAATAAAATGATGTCACTGAATAATATTTCTATTACTTCTTTCTTGCAAACACTGAATTATGTTTACGGAAGCCAGGGCAAGATTTTTGGCAGCATTTAAACAACAAAGTTGCCACCCTTTGAAGCTGCTTCTTCGAAGCTCTGGAGGCGCATTGAAGCTTCCAACAGTCAATTCAGCGTTAGTCTAACAGTCAGCTGTGGGTTACAGGGCACATAGACTGTTTCCCTTAAAGGTTCTGCCTCTGTGTAGCATTGTGGGAGAGTGACTTTCTTGTCATCTCTGACAAGAGGTCAGTTCTCTGGCAGAGGCCAGGGAACTATCTGGAAGGGATGCTCTGCAGAGAGTGCTGGTATCATGGGGAGGTTGAACAGAATAACTTACAATGACCTCTTTAATTCCCAAGTCCTATTTCTAGAGTTCCTGTCTATGCAGTTGTAAGTGACTACTAAGTATGAGTTCTTGTCTCTGTGTCAGTTTCTTCTTCACTAATTTTGTGAAAGGAAGTCATAGAGGTCACAGAGTAAAACCATTGCTCTTAGAACACTGTATTAATTTTCTTACGCTGCCATAACAAATTATCATGAATTGGGTGACTTAAAACAACAAAAATGTATTCTTTCGCGGTTGTAGAGTTCAGAAGTCCGAAGTCAAGATCCATTGACTTGTCCATTCTCCCTCTGAAACCTGTAGGGGAGAAGCTTTCCTTGCTTCTGCCCATTTCTGGTGGTTCCTGCAACCCTGAACGTTCTTTGTCTTGTAGCTGCATCACTCCAATCTCTATTTTCGTCTTCACATGACCTTGTTTCGTGTGTGTGTGTCTGTGTCTCCCTGTATCCTCTCTCCTTTTTATAAGGATAACAGTCATTGGATTTAGGGCCCACCCCAAAGCCAGGATGATTTCATCTGGAGATCCTTAATTACATTTGCAAAGACCTTATTTCCAAATAAAATCACAGTCACCTCAGTTCCAAGAGGTTGTAAATTTTTTTTTGCCAGGGGAGCACTATTCAACCCTCTACAGACCCCTTGGCAAAAAGAAAAAGAAAAAAAAATCAACTTTAAAAACATACTAAGGCCTGCAATAGATAGAGAGTGTCTAAGAGAAAGTTTTGTGTTAGTTCTCAGGAATCCTAGGGGCTCAGACGGAAGATGATCCACTCATGCATTTGTGCAGCAAATTATTATTGTACTCCTGAGATGTACAAGGCAGTCTACTAGGGCTGCGTGTAGAAAGGTGAATATAAAGAAACAGAAGCCATCCTCATGGCATTTCTGCTTCAGTGGGGGAGATCAGTATTAGCCTACCAAATGCAAAAACAAATCTATTACAGCTAATTGTTAAGGAAGCTATCTATACCTCTTACACTGAGAGGGAATCACATTGGTGGCGGTGGAGGGGTTCTTCTTTTCACTTGAGGGTCTGTCAGGAAATTTTTCTCTGAGGAAATGACATTTAAGCTGAAACCAAAAGATGAATAGGAGTTAGATCACTCCTATTCATGGGCAGATCTTGGACAGATCAGTGGCGAGTTCAGAGTGCAGAAAGGAAGCCGCTGTGGTGACATGATGATAAAGGTGGGAGATGAAGAGTAGGGTGCCGGGAGCCCAGCGGTGCACACACGGTGGTTCACATTCAGGATTTGGGAGTCCCTGCAACAGGACTCCCCAGAAAGTTTTAAGGAGAGGAATGGCAAGCTCTGAATTTCATTTTTTTTTTTTTTTTTTTTTTTTTGCGGTACGCGGGCCTCTCACTGTTGTGGCCTCTCCCGTTGCGGAGCACAGGCTCCAGACGTGCAGGCTCAGTGGCCATGGCTCACGGGCCCAGCCGCTCCGCGGCATGTGGGATCTTCCCGGACCGGGGCACGAACCCGTGTCCCCTGCATCGGCAGGTGGACTCTCAACCACTGCGCCACCAGGGAAGCCCTGAATTTCATTTTATGTGATCCCACTGGTTGATATGTGGAGAAGAGATAGGCACAGAAAAGTATCACCTGTGGGCTGAATATGATAAGATGACAGAAGTGGCTAGAGTAGAGAACCTTGCTACCCAGGAAACATTCCATATATTCCTACTGCTTGCAGGTGATGGGGAGGGTCCCCAGTGGATTATTTCCCAGGCTGAAAGACAATCCTGACTAAATAGAGTTTTTTTTTTTTTTTTCAATAGAGATTTGTATAACTCCATCCTCTAGATAGCACTGACTTTTTAAAAAGATGAAATGAAAATCACTTTCAAATGGATCTTATTTAAAATTAATGAAAGGGGATTTTATTATATATCTCTGCTCATTTTCTACTAAAAATGTGGGAATTATATTCTGGTTTGGAATATAGGTCCAGAATCTGATTTGTGCAGATGGGCACGGCCTGCCTTGTCTCTCGTGCTTACTCATTAGATCCTGGAAGTGCTATCACACAGGATGGGAAGGCCTTCCTAGAAAAGTGTGAGTCTCTCAGACCTAGAAATAGTGGCCTGTGGTGCCTCTGAACCAGCAGGACACACCGTATCCTACCAGAAAGCTGCACGGGACAGAAGAGAAAATTAAGATGATCATATCAGACAAAATAGACTTTAAAATAAGGACTATTAAAAGAGACAAAGAAGGACACTACATAATGATCAAGGGATCGATCCAAGAAGAAGATATAACAATTGTAAATATTTATGCAACCAACATAGGAGCACCTCAATACATAAGGCAAATACTAACAGCCATAAAAGGGGAAATCGACAGTAACACATTCATAGTAGGGGACTTAAACACCCAACTTTCACCCATGGACAGATCATCCAAAATGAAAATAAATAAGGAAACACAAGCTTTAAATGATACATTAAACAAGATGGACTTAATTGATATTTATAGGACACTCCATCCAAAAACAACAGAATACACATTTTTCTCAAGTGCTCATGGAACATTCTCCAGGATAGATCATATCTTAGGTCACAAATCAAGCCTTGGTAAATTTAAGAAAATTGAAATTGTATCAAGTATCTTTTCTGACCACAACGCCATGAGACTAGATATCAATTACAGGAAAAGATCTGTAAAAAATACAAACACATGGAGGCTAAACAATACACTACTTAATAATGAAGAGATCACTGAAGAAATCAAAGAGGAAATCAAAAAATACCTAGAAACAAATGACAATGGAGACACAACGACCCAAAACCTGTGGGATGCAGCAAAAGCAGTTCTAAGGGGGAAGTTTATAGCAATACAAGCCCACCTTAAGAAGCAGGAAACATCTCGAATAAACAACCTAACCTTGCACCTCAAGCAATTAGAGAAAGAAGAACAAAAAAACCCCAAAGCTAGCAGAAGGAAAGAAATCATAAAAATCAGATCAGAAATAAATGAAAAAGAAATGAAGGAAACAATAGCAAAGATCAATAAAACTAAAAGCTGGTTCTTTGAGAAGATAAACAAAATAGATAAACCACTAGCCAGACTCATCAAGAAAAAAAGGGAGAAGACTCAATTCAATAGAATTAGAAATGAAAAAGGAGAGGTAACAACTGACACTGCAGAGATAAAAGAGATCATGAGAGATTACTACAAGCAACTCTATGCCAATAAAATGTACAATCTGGAAGAAATGGACAAATTCTTAGAAATGCACAACCTGCCAAGACTGAATCAGGAAGAAATAGAAAATATGAACAGACCAATCACAAGCACTGAAATTGAAACTGTGATTAAAAATCTTCCAACAAAGAAAAGCCCAGGACCAGATGGCTTCACAGGCGAATTCTATCAAACATTTAGAGAAGAGCTAACACCTATCCTTCTCAAACTCTTCCAAAATATAGCAGAGGGAGGACCACTCCCTAACTCCTTCTACGAGGCCACCATCACCTTGATACCAAAACCAGACAAGGATGTCACAAAGAAAGAAAACTACAGGCCAATATCACTGATGAACATAGATGCAAAAATCCTCAACAAAATACTAGCAAACAGAATCCAACAGCACATTAAAAGGATCATACACCATGATCAAGTGGGGTTTATTCCAGGAATGCAAGGATTCTTCAATATACGCAAATCTATCAATGTGATAAACCATATTAACAAATTGAAGGAGAAAAACCATATGATCATCTCAATAGATGCAGAGAAAACTTTTGACAAAATTCAACACCCATTTATGATAAAAACCCTGCAGAAAGTAGGCATAGAGGGAACTTTCCTCAACATAATAAAGGCCATATATGACAAGCCCACAGCAAACATCATCCTCAATGGTGAAAAACTGAAAGCATTTCCACTAAGATCAGGAACAAGACAAGGTTGCCCACTCTCACCACTATTATTCAACATTGTTTTGGAAGTTTTAGCCACAGCAATCAGAGAAGAAAAGGAAATAAAAGGAATCCAAATTGGAAAAGAAGAAGTAAAGCTGTCACTGTTTGCAGATGACATGATCCTATACATAGAGAACCCTAAAGATGCTACCAGAAAACTACTAGAGCTAATCAATGAATTTGGTAAAGTGGCAGGATACAAAATTAATGCACAGAAATCTCTGGCATTCCTATATACTAATGATGAAAAATCTGAAAGTGAAATCAAGAAAACACTCCCATTTACCATTGCAACATAAAGAATAAAATATCTAGGAATAAACCTACCTAAGGAGACAAAAGACCTGTATGCAGAAAATTATAAGACACTGATGAAAGAAATTAAAGATGATATAAATAGATGGAGAGATGTACCATGTTCTTGGATTGGAAAAATCAACATTGTGAAAATGACTCTACTACCCAAAGCAATCTATAGATTCAATGCAATCCCTATCAAACTACCAATGGCATTTTTCACAGAACTAGAACAAAAAAATTCACAATTTGTATGGAAACACAAAAGACCCCGAATAGCCAAAGCAATCTTGAGAACGAAAGAAGGAACTGGAGGAATCAGGCTCCCTGACTTCAGACTATACTACAAAGCTACAGTCATCAAGACGGTATGGTACTGGCACAAAAACAGAAAGATAGATCAATGGAACAGGATAGAAAGCCCAGAGATAAACCCATGCACATATGGACACCTTATCTTTGATAAAGGTGGCAGTAATGTACAATGGAGAAAGGACAGCCTCTTCAATAAGTGGTGCTGGGAAAACTGGACAGGTACATGTAAAAGTATGAGATTAGATCACTCCCTAACACCATACACAAAAATAAGCTCAAAATGGATTAAAGACCTAAATGTAAGGCCAGAAACTATCAAACTCTTAGAGGAAAACATAGGCAGAACACTCTATGACATAAATCAAAGCAAGATCCTTTCTGACCCACCTCCTAGAGTAATGGAAATAAAAACAAAAATAAACAAATGGGACCTAATGAAACTTCAAAGCTTTTGCACAGCAAAGGAAACCATAAACAAAACCAAAAGACAACCCTCAGAATGGGAGAAAATATTTGCAAATGAAGCAACCGACAAAGGATTAATCTCCAAAATTTACAAGCAGCTCATGCAGCTCAATAACAAGAAAACAAACAACCCAATCCAAAAATGGGCAGAAGACCTAAATAGACATTTCTCCAAAGAAGATATACAGACTGCCAACAAACACATGAAAGAATGCTCAACATCATTAATCATTAGAGAAATGCAAATCAAAACTACAATGAGATATCATCTCACACCAGTCAGAATGGCCATCATCAAAAAATCTAGAAACAATAAATGCTGGAGAGGGTGTGGAGAAAAGGGAACACTCTTGCACTGCTGGTGGGAATGTGAATTGGTTCAGCCACTATGGAGAACAGTATGGAGGTTCCTTAAAAAACTACAAATAGAACTACCATATGACCCAGCAATCCCACTACTGGGCATATACCCTGAGAAAACCAAAATTCAAAAAGAGTCATGTACCAAAATGTTCATTGCAGCTCTATTTACAATAGCCCGGAGATGGAAACAACCTAAGTGCCCATCATCAGATGAATGGATAAAGAAGATGTGGCACATATATACAATGGAATATTACTCAGCCATAAAAAGAAACGAAATTGAGCTATTTGTAATGAGGTGGATAGACCTAGAGTCTGTCATACAGAGTGAAGTAAGTCAGAAAGAAAAAGACAAATACCGTATGCTAACACATATATATGGAATTTAAGAAAAAAATGTCATGAAGAACCTAGGGGTAAAGCAGGAATAAAGATGCAGACCTCTTAGAGAACGGACTTGAGGTTATGGGGAGGGAGAAGGGTGAGCTGTGACAGGGCGAGAGAGAGTCATGGGCATATACACAGTAACAAACGCAGTAAGGTAGACAGCTAGTGGGAAGCAGCCGCATGGCACAGGGATATTGGCTCGGTGCTTTGTGACAGCCTGGAGGGGTGGGATGGGGAGGGTGGGAGGGAGGGAGACGCAACAGGGAAGACATATGGGAACATATGTTTATGTATGACTGATTCACTTTGTTATAAAGCAGAAACTAACACACCATTGTAAAGCAATTATACCCCAATAAAGATGTTAAAAAAAAAAAAAAAAGAAAAAGAAAATTAAGATGAGATGAGATGTAAGGAAAGACGTCTTCCAACCCTGAAAATGACATGACAGTCTCGCTTGTTATTAGAAACCACGTAGGTACAACACTGTTTGAGCTATGAACATGCATGGGTCTCTCCCACAGGATTCTCTAACATGGTACAGCTCTGTTTGAGCTATGAACATGCATGTGTCTCTCCCACAGGATTCTCTAACATACTGCTTCTTCCAGCTCCCTATATAATGGGCTGAGAGAAGGCTAGTATCTCACTGTAGCAAATGAGTTCGTTCTTCTGGCAGGCAGTCACCTTCTAGATGAGCCACATGGTCCTCGTGGCAGAAATCCTCTCATCTGAAGGATAACTAATGTTATGTACACATCTTCCATTCCAACCTGGGCTCCTCCAGCCCCCTTAAAAAGGTATATAATCCTTACAGGGTATCTGGGCACCAGAATTGGGCCGGGACAGAGATGGCCTTGGCAGAGGGCTCCGGCACCACTGGTGCATCTGCATAGTATTGTCCACGTGAGTAGCCTGCCCCATCGAAATCAACAGGACCATGAGGCAATGTTCAGATCTGAAATTATTCCAAATGGGTTCCTGTGTAGTTACGACTCTGTGCTTGCAGTCTTTGTGATTTCAATTTGGAAAGTCATTCAAGTGAATAATTTAATGTTGGGCTGTTCCTTCTGTTTTCCCGTCAAGCTCACAAAATTCTTAAAAGAGCTTTATTATGAGCAAACCGACTGTGCTTAACAGGACAGTGCGGGGCTACACTTGCGTTTGTTCGAAGTCTAAAGGGTCAGGTCGGATTTGACTTTATCAGCTTGACACTAGATTTTATGAAAACAGGTCCTAGGTGTGGGAAGCCAACTTTTAACTCTTAGATGGTGTCTTACCTGGAGAGAGAAAACCTAGATTATCTGTGAACAGACAATTGGCTATTGACCTCAGATGAGGTGGGAAGACTTTGACTTCACTAAGGAAAAATATCACCATTATTAAAGTCTCAGTGATCCTCTTCATTCATGCCTCTTGACCCCTGATTCTTGTACAAGTTTGATGGTCTCCTGGCCATGGAGGTACCTCAAATCACTTTTTAGAATTAGGTAAAATGCATTTTGCATTCACTTTTATCAAAGTTGTGTAGGCACATGATTTTAAGAGCGCTAGAGTTCTGCAAAGCTTGCTGTAAAAACATCACTCCTTTGCCACTACATCTCAACTCTTCTCCCCTTCCCAGAGGTAACTGCATTGAGGGACTTGTGGTGGCACAGTGGTTAAGAATCCACCTGCCAATGCAGGGGACACAGGTTCAAGCCGTGGTCTGGGAAGATCCCATGTCCCGCGGAGCAACTAAGCCCGCGTGCCTAGAGCCCGTGCTCTGAAACAAGAGAAGCCACAGCAATGAGAAGCCCGCGCACTGCAAGGAAGAGTAGCCCCTGCTCGCTGTAGCTAGAGAAAGGCCGCAGGCAGCCACGAAGACCCAAGGCAGCTAAACGTAAATAAAGTAACTAATTAAAAAAGAATGAATCCCTCTAGCTGATTTTTATGGAATTTTTTCCGTATCTCTAAGTAATATACATACATTACTCCTTTTTAATTTTTCCATTTTGAGCATTATCTACTGACTTCCAGCTGTGACAGATACAGAGTTGATTTCCTTTCATACCCATTCACCTTTACCCTATATGTGCCCTGTTCTCATCCTCACATTCCCAATAAAGTTTTATCTTAATTTTGTTTAGATCGATATTCAGTGTTTACAGTACTGAAGCAAATTATACTGTGCGTACATTTGCTTTCCAGTATAATTTTTCCCTCTGGAGTTAATCATTGTCCTTTGTATGGTTTTTGTTTTTTCGTTTTCGGGTTTTTTTAGTTTTAATGTATTCTTCTCTTCATTACAAGCCTAAATCACCTCCCAATTATTCAGGCAATATCTGTAGATTGTCTCTTCCTGAGGCACTCACTCCCGTAGACTCCTGACCTGCTCCAGTCCGAAAAGATTGACTGCTACTCAGTGGGCACTGCTATGACCCAAGGTCTTCTTTCATGACCATTCTGAGAACCCCCTCCTCTTCCCTTCTGTGTGCAGCACCAGTTTCCTGAAGCTCTTGTCTTCTTTATTCTCTCCTTTTGGTGGATTATATCTCTCAGTAACTTCCTGAGAAAGGATTCATGGGGGGTGGGGGAGGGTAGAATTAAAACTTTGCACATCAGAAAATGTTTTTATTCTATGCTCTCACTTCGTTAGTAGTTAAATTGGGTATAGGATTCCTATCACAATTTGAGGGTATGGCTCTGTTGTCTTACAGCTTCCACATTTGCTTTTGAAAAAATCTGATGCATTCTGATATTTGATTCTTTTAGGTTCTCTGTCTCTTGGTCTCTTTGTCTGTCTCTTTTTGGAAATGTACAGGATGTTCCCTTTGTCTGCAGTGACCTAAAGTCTTATGATAGACATGATCCTTATGATCCTTTGTTAGGGATATCTGTTATGGTGTGGATATAGACCTGTTTAATATGGATTTGTGTGTCCTTCAATTCTGGGGAATTTTCTTGAATTAGTTCATCAATAATGTCTTCTCTTCCATTAGCTTCATAAAATGTTCCAGAAATCTTTTTTCTTTCTTTTTTTTTCTTTTTTTTTCAGAGATTGGAACTCTAGAACTCATCCACTAATTTTGTTTTCTCTCTTATTTTACATAATTTTGCTCTCATTTCTAGACTACATTTTTAAAATTCAAATGGAATATTTCTATTGTCAATAAGTAATTTTTTTTTAAAAATTCAAAATGCAGTCATGATGAATTAGACACAGAATTCAATACAAATCAGAAGATCTACCAGTGATTGTGTCATTATGGGTAGCATAAAATCTGTCTGTTGTTACCATAAGTGGGATAATTACTGTGGGTCAGAGAGTAGGCCAAAACTGAGGAATTGTAGAACCTCAAGGGTAGGCTAGAACATAAAGGAGAAAAGCCTAAAAAAGGGTAGGCATTGCTTTAGCAGTCCTTCAGACCAAATTACCATCCCAGGAAGGACATGAAGACCATATTTAAAGCACTCTGTCTGAGTTCTGGAGGGTGAAACTGGGCCATGGGAAGTCCCTACAACTGAGATACTTGAGGTCAGACAAATCACTTGATACTCTAACCCCAGATCACAAAGACACACGAGACAAATTCTAGAAGTGAAAAGATGAGTGGTCCTAAACCTCACCCTCAGGCACCCTAATTCCCTGATTTACGTCAACATGGCTAATTGCAGACCCACCAGCTTGTAAGCCTGAGCCCTTTAAGCTGCCTGGTCAGCATTGTCTCAGGACTGGAAATGGTGGCTTCTATGAGCTGAAAATCTTCAACGTCACAGCTGTGAAGAGTGGGCTGGGAAGAGTCGGAGAGGGATGACTGTGAGTATTTCAGACCTCCAGTGACTACCCATCACCTTCTCCACCAAATACAACTTTATTTTTCCTTTAACTGCCCCTGTTCTCTTGTTTTAATAGGTTTTCCTTCTCATGCCCTATTTTTAATCTGATCTCAATGCCTGTTTTACTTCACCTGCACGTCTTTTTTTTTTTTTCCTCTTCACAAATTTTGCCAGGTGGCCTCAGAATTCCACAGCTCTGCTCACCTTGAAATAGTAGCTTAAGTTGATCCAGAAATCTTCCCAAGATTTACCAAGAGAATAATATGATCGATACATCTTATTTACTTCCTGTCCTTTAGCAGTCATTTGTATGCTTACTAAAGCTTGTGTTCCCTTTTTTCATAGTAGCCTAAAGCCTTCTTGAAGCAGAGACTATCATATGTTAATCATCATTCAAACCTCCTACACACACAATCAGCATAGATACAGTGAGCACACCCAACTCCATCTGGCCCTCTCTACAAACTTCTTCTCCCTGGGTGGCATCTCAGCTTTCCTTCAGTCTTACCTGCTATGAGAGACTAATCTCAGAAAGGAATAGCGAAGTAGAAACTAAGAGGAGTATTTTGGTTGCCAAGGATCCTCTCCATTCTCTTTCAAAGCGTTCCCTGTAGACAGCTGCCCAGCAGGCCACATCAACAGCAGTCCCTTGTGTAGTCTGAGATTGATTAGCCAAGAGTACCTGCCCGTAGGGGGCCACACTTCCCCTGAGGCTGAAGCACCTTTTGCAGGAGGAAATAAACACTAGACTCATGGACAGAGCCCCTGACGAAGGAGGGCTCAGAAAGGCAGCCCATGCCAGGATCTGAGCAAAGCTGGGAGCCTAGGTGATCAATACACACCTCACTCCCCACTGTGCATAGCACTGCCTCTTGAAGTCTCGGCTCTGTCTTTGGATGTAGCCATGATCCATCATTAACTCCATTTCGCGCCCCTCTACTCCTTCTGGAGAATGGGAAGTAGGGCTGAAAATTCCAAGTTTCTAATCATGGCTTGGTCTTTTCTGGTGACCAGCCCCCATCCAGGAGCCCACCAAGAGTCACTTCATTAGGATAAAAGACACTGCTTTCACCCCAGAAATTAGAAGGGTTTTAGGGGCTCTGTGTCAGGAACCAAGATCAAAGATCAAATATTAGAACTAAAGATACTCCTGATGTTCTTATCAGTTAGGAAATTACAGGGATTTCAGGAGCCCTGTGCCAGGAACCAGGGCCAGAGACCAATATATACTTTTCCTATTATCTCACAATGGGAGAGGATAGTTTTACTTCACTAGGAATTTGGACTTCATGTGTTAAATGAAGTAGATGGTTTGGACTGAGATGACATTACAGAGAGAGAAACAAGAGACTGGGTAAGGCAATAGAGATAGAAAATATAAATTGGAAATGAAACGAATACCAGGTCCTCAGCATTAATCCTTCCTTTCCTCAGAAGAGATCCGTACACACATGGCTGCTCACTCTTGTTTGGATCAGATGTTCATGGTTGAGTTTCCACTTCTAAGCAATGTTGTAATAACACTTTTATACTTTTTGAAATTGTTTTACACATATTATCTCATTTAATCGGGTGGAACAGGTTGAGCTTCCAATAGCATTCCCATTTCAAAGATAAAGTCAGTGGAATGACAGAAGTAAAGTGACTTGCTTGAGGTCACGCTGATTGTGAGTCATCACATTTTGACCAATGTTGATCATGATAAATGGTCAGCTGTTGAATGCTTACTACAGGCCTTATGCTAACACTTTATTTTAAAAATTCCAAACCACTCTAGAAGATGGGTAGCGACATTTAGTCTTGCTTTATGGAAGAGAAAAGAGGATAAGTGACTTGCTAATGTCGTATAACTGATAAGTGGCAGAGATTGGGTTTAAATCTAGAAATGCTTGTCTCCAGAGTCTGTGATCTTAACCACTATTTATAAATAGTTTGTCTCTGTAACCTAGCAATTCTCCTTCTCCTGATACTTAGTGATTCTTGCATAGTATGGTCACTTTTCTATTGAATCCCATCTCTCTCCACTACAGGACCTTCATTTTAGTCAATTTCACTAGTTGTAGCATCATCTCACATCTTCTCTGCTGGCCCATATATATCGCTTCTTCCATATTTCATCTTCTGTATACCTCGCTTCTCTAGCCTCCCATCACACCAAATTCTTCAGCATTATTTGTATATATGTCTCTTCTTTCTCTAGTTATTTTGGAAATATTTTAAGCCATGAACAGTTTTCGTAAGTTTTATATTATATTTTAATTTTTTGCAGTGGAATTCAGGCCTGTGAACTCCAAATGTAATCCTTTGATCAAAAGCACAGTCTCTCGATTCAGGAAGACTCAAGTTCAAGTCCTGGCTCTGCCCCTTACTGATTGAATGACAATGGTCAAATTATGTGGCCTCTCTGAACCACCAAGATGAGTCTACTCATCTATAAAATGGAGATAATGGTCATGCCAAATTATAGGTCAGATGCAAGGAGTATTCTACGTAATCTATAATAGATATTTAACATAGTGTGTAGTAGCAGATTAAAAATGATGCAACGATGGAAGCCGCTATAAATGTTATCATCATTATTAATCATAATTATGAAAAGAAAGCTATGAGCTTTGGGAAACATCCCACACCTGACATTTCTCTTGCTTAGTAAATCCCTGGTATTTCTTACGAGTCTAATAAATAGGAGTCTCTCCCATATAACTCAAGATGAAAAGTATATTCATCTATTTTGATAGAAGCCGTCTCTTAGATATGATACCGGAAGTAATAGGTGTGTTGCTGCAGGAACACCATATTCCACAGTGAGGAAAAAAACACTCAGAAATGGAAATCCACAGTGATGAGTTCTGAAAATTAAAAATTACTTTACCTTGTGATATCTTCCAGCCCTTTACTGTCATTGGATCATGAAAACAGTACCATTCTTTTGAAAATAATTGTAGCTGACCAACACTTTTTTTTTTTTACATCTTTATTGGAGTATAATTGCTTTACAATGGTGTGTTAGTTTCTGCTTTATAACAAAGTGAATCAGTTACACATATACATATGTTCCCATATCTCTTGCCTCTTGCGTCTCCCTCCCTCCCACCCTCCCTATCCCACGCCTCTAGGTGGTAACAAAGCGCCGAGCTGATCTCCCTGTGCTATGCGGCTGCTTCCCACTAGCTATCTATTTTACGTTTGGTAGTGTATATATGTCCATACCACTCTCTCACTTTGTCACAGCTTACCCTTCCCCCTCCCCATATCCTCAAGTCCATTCTCTAGTAGGTCTGTGTCTTTATTCCTGTCTTACCCCTAGGTTCTTCATGACATTTTTTTTTCTTAAATTCCGTATATATGTGTTAGCATACGGTATTTGTCTTTCTCTTTCTGACTTACTTCACTCTGTATGACAGACTCTAGGTCTATCCACCTCATTACAAATAGCTCAATTTCGTTTCTTTTTATGGCCGAGTAATATTCCATTGTATATATGTGCCACATCTTCTTTATCCATTCATCCGATGATGGACACTTAGGTTGTTTCCATCTCCTGGCTATTGTAAATAGAGCTGCAATGAACATTTTGGTACTTGACTCTTTTTGAATTATGGTTTTCTCAGGGTATATGCCCAGTAGTGGGATTGCTGGGTCGTACGGCAGTTCTATTTTTAGTTTTTTAAGGAACCTCCGTACTGTTCTCCACAGTGGCTGTATCAATTCACATTCCCACAAGCAGTGCAAGAGTGTTCCCCTTTCTCCACACCCTCTCCAGCATTTATTGTTTGTAGATTTTTTGATGATGGCCATTCTGACTGGTGTGAGATGATATCTCATTGTAGTTTTGATTTGCATTTCTCTAATGATTGGTGATGTTGAGCATTCTTTCATGTGTTTGTTGGCAGTCTGTATATCTTCTTTGCAGAAATGTCTATTTAGGTCTTCTGCCCATTTTTGGATTGGGTTTTTTAAATATGGTCAACAGGAGCATCTCTTGTTTGTCTGAAGCTGCTACGGGCTAATAAATGATTGCGATAAGGACTTAGAAACATGGCAGCCAGTTTTGACATGAAGCCAACAGTGTAATGAATAACAGAGTTTCAGGATCCTGCAACTTTGATTGCCCTTCCTCCTCCTATTTGCTTTGTTCATCTCCAAGAAGAAAATGATCCGCATTTGTAATATCACCTAATCCTGCTGTTGGACATTAAACATTGATTTTAAACATTAAAACTGCTGAGCTTGCAGGTTTATGACCCTCAGATACGTTTATTTATCTATTTTTAAATTTTAATTTCTTTATGTTGAAATGGCCAAATCCACTGAAATGAAAGGAAATGAGATCTGAAAGCTGTGACTTTTCATGAAGTGTATCCAAATACAGCTGGTCGGGAGAGGATGACGGGGATTTTGCTGCTGGTGCTGGCTGGAAGGGCAAGGCTGAAGTATACACATTTGTTATTGAATGCTTTACAATTTGGTTATGTTTGGATTATGGTTTTTAAAATATCTTTGGGTTTTGAAAACCTCAAACAATGTATCTATAACCCATGGCCCATCAGTTTTATTGTGGCTTTCATTTTAGAGAGCAAGAGTGGTTTTGCATTTGCAATGAATTAGCTGTTTATTTTCCCAACTCTCCCATTTCATTATAGTGATGCAATTCATTCACCTAATGGTAAACATTTTTTTCTGATGTCTGGTCAGTGCTTGGCTCAAACTAGAAGGGTTTCATTTTTAGAGTGTCAGTGTGTCGCCATAAAACAATTTAGCTTTTGTGTTGACAAGGATGAGGTTCCTGCGATTTATAAGTGCCTTTCCTAGGGAATTATGACTGTGTGCCCTGCTTCTCCCTTCTTCTTTGTTAATGAATAAAAGTGAGAAGTATTGTGAAGAGATCATAAGCTATTTTTGAAAAAATCAGTAGTTATTACTGATACCAATTATTTGGTGCCTGTAGGTAGCCTTAGAAATAAAGTTCTTTGTCTTACCAGAAACAGCTAAAGTGCAGTGACACTTAGATGATATCTCACCAAGTGTGCAGACTAACAGTTTCTCTGTATCGTTTTATTGCATATGTGCTCCATTTCTCAGGGCTAGGTGGTTTGCCTTTCTTGCCTCCCAAGATTGTTATACATGAAATTATAAGGATCATTGTATTTTGATGCATCTTCTAGAATGTTGAGAGGCAATGGGAGGAGACAGGTACAACCTGTGTGAAAGATGATTTCCTCAGTTGTTTGTTGAGATAAGTGCATTGTAAATGGGAACGTACTGTGGTATATTGGCAGGCAGGTCACTCGAGCCTCTGGATATAGAGAATTACAGTGTTGTGTCTGTGTCCTGTCATTTTATTTTGTACTCACATGAACAGTTGCAGGAATGCACAAGCTAACATATCAGTTATGGAAGAGCCGAAATGAGGGCCTGCAGATGGATGAGTTTCAATAGCCAATAGTTGACAGGGTCGAGGGTCCTGAAGGATGATTTCATTGACTTGTTGCATCTCTGCTGCAAACAAGGATTCAACAGCTATCAAAAGTGCAGATTGGTCTCTAGAATCTCCAGGGATCTATGTGAATAGTGTGTATTTGGAGAAATGATCACAAATAGTCATGGGCTCTGGGAATCACAAATCAGAAAGCAGGTGCTCTGAGACCTTATAGCCCATAAGATCAAATTCAGGAAAACTGGATTTTTAACAATTGTATGTATGTACGTACACATTTATCTTCTCTAAATCTAGTTTCTACCTTGAATAAAACTACTATAATAGGAAAGAAAAACTGTTAGCGAATAGGCAGTATCTAGGGCTGGATTTAGTGGTCTGTTCTGTTGTTGTTTGCCTATTCTTTGGCTTGGTGGTCATGCCCAAGTCTTTAAGGAAGCCCTAACTAATTATTACTCCCTTGATGTTTCTGTCTCTTTGAATACCCAGAAATAGGAACTACACCCACCTTTGCTGAATTATACATTCAGATTTTAATGCATGCAATTTTTCCTTCTTTGGGGATTACAGTTTTGTAGTATGCCGAGGTCAGTGAGAAACACTGACCGCTGTCAGAGTCCCACATTGGATGTGATGTTTGGGAGGACTACGGATGGTCCTGGTTCAAGAGCTAGTCCACATGAGTCAGTTCTTTTAATGATAGACCCACAGAATGTTAGACCTGGCAGGGACTAGGAAGTCACTTAGTCCAAGCTCTTCACTTGGCAAAGGAAGAAAGTGATATTAAAAAAAAAAAAAAAAAAAAAAAAGAGGATTCATTGTCCAAGGCCATGCTGTATGGATGGGATCATTAGGAATAAAATTTAGGTTTCTCGGCTTTAAATGTTTTACAAATGCCCTGAAATATTGACTTTAAAGCTGAGTAAAATCCACTTATTTCAAAGATTTAATAACACAGTTTTTGCATAAGCAAATAATTTTGTGTAATCTTTACTGAACTTTTTTTTTTTTTTTTTTTAAATGAGCATTACATATGATTCTTGTACAGAAGGGTCTGGGCCAGTGGTTTTTAAATGGAGTTGGTTTTGCTCTTCCTCATGGCATTGGTAAAGCCTGGAGACATTTGTGATTGTCACAACTGGAAGGGGAGAGGGAAGGGTACCAGCATGTGAAGGGAGACCAGATAGGCTGCTAAACTTTCTACAATGCACAGGTCAGCTCCCCCCAACAAAGAATTATACAGTTATCCAGCCCCAAATGCCAATAGTTCCAACATTGAGAAACCATGGTCTAAGGGGTGCCCTTTGTTTTTCTTTTTTACTTATAAATCTTCCATGGTTCTAAGCAAAAATCCAACAAGAACAGGGCTTCTATGGACCCAAATACATCTATGTTACCATAATCTATATTTACAAAAAACTCTTGACAAGGTTGTAAAATACTGAAGATGTTTGTGAGTACTGGAAGGTTCTTACCCTTGTGTAAGAATTTTTACATAATTAAAAACTGGCACAGCTCAACAATAATCACTCAGAACACATGCTGGCCATAAGCACAAAGGATGGCCCTGGTGGAATTCAGACCTTCTTAAGCAGATCAACACGTATGTGTGGGGAGAGACCAGGAAGACCAACAAAAATCTAGAAGGGTTAGGAAATGGCTGTGTGAGAAGCTTTGGAAGACACCTTCTCTTGTTCAGATGAACTCTCACAGTTTCTTAAGAGAAATCAGATAATGTAAGGACTCTTTGCACCCCAGGAGTTAGGCATCTTCAGACCTCATTGGTTTTCTAGAGCAGCTGCTTAATCTTTATCCCCTGTTGCAAACAAACCACTAGACTGCAATACCGCCCAACAAAAGAATAAAATTTGTCCATCTATCATTAAGATAACTGTTATTGATTAGTCTCCTTGTAATTTTCTGCTTTTTGTTTTCAGATGTTGGTTATAAATCACACCCAAAACAGGCACCGAGACTGCGTTTGTGTCTATTATGTGGTTCTGATAAGGCTGGGCAGCGTTTTTCACCTTCCTGATGCAAGTTATTGAGATTGATTGAAGTGCTTTGCTGGTCCTATCCTAGACACTGTGTAATTAATGTTTCATTATGTTAATACATGCAAATGTGAAAGTGTGTGTTTGATTGGGAGGTGAGAGAACAAAAAAGGATTAAAGAGTTCACTCCAAAGTACAAATTAATTTATTGCATTGCTAACTGGCCTCTGAGGAATGAGGGAGTAGGCTTCAAAACAAAACAAAATGCACAAAAAGAAAGAGCTGTGCATGTCTGTGTCATTCAGAAGTGGTACAGTTGACAATTATAAAAAGGATATTCAGTCATATGACAGAGGGCTTGTCCATGCTGTGGTTTCAGCAGTCCACATCTCCCTCTCTAGTAAAAGGCTTTAGGTTGAGGAAGTTACAGATGATTTCCTCTTTACATACGCAAGCGTTTATACCTATACAGAGTGCGTTAAGATCATACTGAAACATTCGTGCAGTATAAAGATCTTTCATATTCAATCAGTGGTTGACTTCATGACATTACTTTAGTTGTAGAAGGGATTTTAATCCCAAATCAATCATCCACAGATCTACCCCAATGATTTGCTTATTGTTGCATGTTTCTTCCCGGTCTTCATGGTGATAATTTTGATTATTTCCTACTATATCATTATATTTGTGTTCTGTGATTTACTTATCTATTTCCCTAATATTAAACAGTTAATATGTTTCAGTATAGCTGGATTTGCTATGATATCAAACATTGCAATGAGCTTTTCATTTTTATATATACAGTGATTTTTGTCCCATTGAATTATTTTCTTGAGGTAGCTTCTTAGGAGTGAATTTACTAAATCCTAAATTTTTATGGCTTCAGATATACATTGCTTTCTTTAGAAACATTCCCACTCCCAATATCTAGCATAGAGACTTATGGTTACTGAATTTAACTCAGCCTAGACTTTACTAAATTGTGATAACTTTAAGGTTGTCATATTAAGTTGTTTTAGCCAATCATACCTAAAGGTAGGTAAAAATGATCGAAACTTCCTCTCCACTAGATGATGCTATTTTGAATAGATTTTTAAAATGGGAAGCTGAAGAAAGAAGAGTTTAGAAAGTAAGATTCAGCCAGGAAGGGAAGGGCTAGAGGGAATTTTGAGAAGAGAACACTAATGCCAGTAGGAGAGCACTGGATGCCCAGGAGGTGGAGGGCAGAAAAGGGCTTTGGAAGAGAGGGTTAGAGAATGCTACATAAACACGATTGTTTCCTATCCAGATTTACTTACTGGAGGTATTACAGGGACATCATTGTAATATATTCTAGCCTATTAGTGTGTTGCACAATTTACTTATTTATTTTTGTTTAGGTTTTTCTTTGGGTTTAGTTGTTGTTGTTGTTTTGGGGTTTTATTTGCTTTCATTTCTAGTGATTACTCGGGAGGAAGGGGCAGGGTGGGTATCTTTTCCTACTGTCTGTGGCTGCTTCCCTGCTACAGTGGTAGAGTTGAATAGTTTGCTCCACATACCAAAAATATCTACTCTCTGGCCCTTGACCGAAAAAAAAAAAAAAAATGTAGAGTCCCGATATAGAGAAGCAAATCTGACAGGCAGAAATGGAGTTTGGAGTCAAAGATAATATTTCAAATTCAAACTCATCCATTGGGAAAATTATAATTTGTTATAATTTTTTCCTCCCTAAAATCAACATAGTAATAATTTCATCAGCTGGTTGAAAATGAAATCATATAATTGGTTTAAGTATTGATCCCCTTGTTCTTCCCTCCTATAAATGAAGAACTTCAAAACTATGATTAGTGTTTAAGGTATCTAGTAGTTATTTGTGCACTCTCCTGACGTGGTCAAATGAAGATCCATTAGTACTATGTAAATTTTAAAAAAAAAGTATTCTGTATGAATTAATAAATTAATGCAACCAAAAATACCAACTTAATTTTCCCCTGCTTTTAGCTGTGGCCATGATAAACTGTTAGTTGCTGATGTCAGCACTGACTAGAAAGGTTTCCTGAACGTATTTATTTGTGTCAAAGCATTGAACCCACCACTATTAAGCAAAAGGACATAGAGTTGTGAGTCATTTAATGTGATGGAACAGGTCTCTTGCCTATGATCCCAACTCTCATACTTCATTCTGCCGTTATTCTTCATGGTCAAAGCCAGTGGAGTTAATAGTGTCTGAGTGGCCGCGGTCCTTTGTACCATGATTCATGTGTCATTTTTCACAGTCACTTTGCAAACTGACAGGGAAGTGTGATAGTTTTTGGTTCACAGTCCCCTTCACTCAGACAAATCACATCTTTAATCACTTGATTTCAATTTCTTTGTAGCTCCAGGCCAGTATGATGAACCCACAGCCATGTCTTTCCAGTTATTACCAGGAGGTGTTCCAATAAACATTGGCCTTTTACCCCTACCCAAAGACATTTCCATTAAGGAGTAAGCAACATTGAGTGAGAATAAGGCAGTCATTCTTTAAACACAAATTTAACGAAAACTCCAGAAGCATGACAGTATATCATACATTTCAGAAATAGAAATGTATATACTATATTTCAATATAGTTCATTCTGAATGCTTCTAGCTCCTGACAAGATTTCTCACTATCAGACAAAAATAAACAGATTTCAAAAGAGAGTGCAAGTTTGAACATCTGTGTCATCTTTAAAACAGTGATAGGTCGGAGACTATGCCTCCCAGGTTGCCTCAAACAATTCTAGTTTATACGTGTTGTCCTGGCATAATTATAAATTGAGTTCTCTTTCAGTCTCAAAAGTATCAGATTTATATAAAAAATATGTGATTATCCTAGTGATCACACCAGTGATTTAGCTTGAAACTAGCCAAGAGCAAAATGTACAGTGCTGGGCTTCCCTGGTGGCGCAGTGGTTGAGAGTCCGCCTGCCGATGCAGGGGACGCGGGTTCGTGCCCCGCTCCGGGAAGATCCCACATGCCGCGGAGCGGCTGGGCCCCTGAGCCATGGCCGCTGAGCCTGCGCGTCCAGAGGCTGTGCTCCGCAACGGGAGAGGCCACAACAGTGAGAGGCCCGCGTACTGCAAAAAAAAAAAAAAAAGTACAGTGCCATAGTTAGCCTGTCCTCCTATTATACATTTTTGGTTAAATTTTACTTTTTTTTTAACATTGGTGGTGAAGAAAAATTGACATGCTGATGTTCAACAGCAATCCCACCTAAAAGCTACTTTTAAAACCTTCACAAACTGCGTTACTGACTTTCTATCTTGGAGATGCGCAAGTGGGCATCCATGAAAGCCTTTAATCTACAGTGTCTGGTTATGAGCTTCTTTGGGTCCTGCTTGCCCATAAATGGCAGACTCCAGGTGAATCCTGCAGTGGGTAAACCAAACTTTGGACCTACTGGAAAGTAAGTACTAAAGGAAGCTCAAAATGTTCACTGTCTTTCCTTTATTCATTTTTGGTTCATTGAACATGTTAAAGATGTTCTCTTGTCCTGAGACTAACGCCACCTAACACTTTTTAAAATTATTATCTGTTATGCGTTCATCAGTGCTAAACATAAATAGGGAAGGAGATTTAAACAAAATGGTAGTCATAGTTCTTGATTTTGAAAGTAGTAGATCAGATATTAATATATTTGATAGATCAATACAGATTTTCTGGGCTAATCAAAATTTGGGAGGCCTGATACTTATAAATTCTGCTGATCAAATGCCTTGTTTCTTCTACATCCAGTTATGTGGAATAAATCTGGGTTTTGTGATTGAGGGTCAGTCTCAAGGAGAAAATAAGGTAGAAAAAGGTTTTCTGCTTTGGTGTTATTCCTCCAGCCTTTTCCCCCACCATTCTGTTTGTTGATGCATAGGTGCCCGGGTCTCCTGTTTGTTGATGGAAGTGCAGGGCAACTTTATTCCAGTGGGCTCTTCCCAGACCATCCCAGACCTTGACCCATGATTTAAGGTGGTAAATAACCCCCAACCCTAACCTCCAGACCACCCCCTACACAGGATAATAAACCTGACTGTATGTAAGTGACTTTGATCATTATCAGTCCTTTTCATGTCTGTATTATTCGTTCCTGTGGCTATGCAATAGCAAAGGGGTATTTTTCAAGCTGTTTTTTCACTGGAGAGAAAAAGAATTGAAAAGGGGAGAGGGAAGATTTTATTTATTTGATTACATTAAAAGGTAGTAAGTGCTTTGGCTAATATGATTTAACACTTATACTAATTATGGTTTTTTAAATTACAGTTCTGGTATATATCATACAAATCAAAATGTTATACAACCAAAAGTAACCCCCTCTTTAACTTCTGGTGACACATATTAAGTCCCTGCCTGTTCTGATCGTTAGGTAATATGAGGCTAAAAGAGCTGAAGGCATTAGGTGAGAACCTGTAAGTGGGGCAGAACAAGATAAGAAGCAGATGCATTTGTCTGGGATCGTGGGCCGTGAGGGGAGGAAGTGTCTCCAGCTGATGAATTATAAGGGAGCCCACACTTGAGATGGGGGCCTGTGGACCACACTCAATGAACTCAGCACATTTTCTGCTCTCAATTTTGCGTTTCATCTGAGAATTGTGTATACATTTACTTCTGAGTGTGTTATGGTAACACTTGGACCTCTCAGTGGAATTACAGTTTCTATCATTCAAGGGAACCTGCTGTTTATTATTTAGATAAATTTAAGGCATTTACTCTTCCTCAGTTGAGACACAGAAGATCATTTCTTTGCTTTGACCCTTACTGATTTTATTTTTCAATTAGAGACAATGTGAAAGGAATTTGTTAAAGGTCAAATAAGATAAATACATAAAAAGCAACTGGATAGAAGTTTGTCCAGGAATGGTAAAAAGTGGCGAAGCAACCTTAATTGCAACCCACAGCTCACCATTGGTGATACTATAAGTCCCTAGCTCTTCAGGACTGAGAGTTACCCAGATGTCTTTTTTAAAAATAACTTTATTGAAGTATAATCAACATACAAAGTCTGTACATATTTAATGTATACAACTTGATGAGTTTGGAGATAAGTGTAAACCTGTGAAACTATCACCAGGATCAATGCCGTAAACATATCCATTGTCTCCAAAAGTCTCTTCCCACCCTCTTTATTTTTTTTTGTTATTAAAAACACAGCGTAAGATCCACCTTCTTAGCAGATTTTTAAATATACAACATTGTTAACTATAGGCACCATGCTGTACAGTCAGTCTCTAGGATTTATTTATCATGTATAACTGAAATTTTATAGCCTCTTTAAAGCCAGTGAAAAACTCTACTGTGCTATAGCAGAGCAGGCTAGACTGTACTGGCTTAATTGCAACAAGAAAACAAAAGAAATAGCTTTTCCCTTCACCTTGAATATTTATTCGTGTAAGATGAAAAAAGCTAACAAGACTGTTTTCCTTTTCTCTGGGGCTTTTTAGTAAATGATGATATGATAATAGCATGGGTTGCATATATCATCAGTAATTAGAAGAATACATTTTCCACGGAATCCCCAACCACTCTGTTTGCTGAGGTATAGGTACAGCAGGCAGCAGGGACATGAGAGAGGCCAGGGAGTGTCCAGAGGCAGCGAGGAGAAGGACAGGAAGAGAGAGGATGGATGAAGCATGTGGTCTGTGGTCCTGAACTAGAGGGCTATTAGAAGGAGCAAGGTAGTGGGGGAGCTACATAGCCATTTAATAGATATTTAATGAGATGCATGAATGAATGAACAACTATAATGAACTTCACTTGTGTGCCTATAGACCAAATATTCTTATTAAAGTTTTCGTAACTGGTAAATCCATTACCAAGAGGAATGCAGCTTTGAGGGTGGCGAGTTTAGCACAAGGTGGCAGCTCCAAGCTTGAATCCCCTTCACTGTGAATTAGCAGATGATTAGCAGAATCATCTTCTTAGAACAGGGGTCAAGACTACAGCCTGGAGGGATGGCCAGATTTGGCCCTTACCCTCTTTTTAAAATAATGGTTTGTACATTTTTTAAATGGTTAACTTTTAAATCATCCTAGAAATAACTATATAATATCCTCAGTGTTGCCTCTTGGCCCACAAAGCTGAAAAATATTTACTATCTGGCCCTTAATAGAAGAGAAAGTTGGCCAACCCTTCTTCAGACTGCTCAAGGAAATATTATCAGTATGAATATTGATAATTTTTGTTTTTATTGACAGTAATATTGAGTAATCTTTATCATTCACAACCAATCTAAGAGAATGAGATCCATTTTTTTTTAACCTCTGTTATGATTTTCTTTCACTGATATAGGCAATTCTCCTAAATTATTCATGTTTTTGTCAGTGTAACTTTATTCAATAGATATTTATTAAATGCATCTGAGATAGTTAAGGGCTGTGTGATACAGAGAGACAAACGTGATTCATTTCTGCTCCCCAGGAGTCTGTGGTATAATAAGGAAGAAATTCTCACAAATATGTGATAGAAAGAATAGAGCCAGAGGAGACATTGAATAAAGACCTATCACTTCTAAGAGCTGGGACTGTCACTGCTATGCAGGGAGACTTTCTATCTCTGTACAGGCCTGTGGTCTAACTTTTCCATTTTGTAAAATGAGAGCTGATGAGGATTAATGTTTATTATTTAATTGGCTTAAGATTTATAACTAGTTCTAAGATATTATTGGATGTCCTGCCATATTGGAAAGCAAGTGAACTGAGAGTGCCTTTTACTATAGTGATTACAGCTCCTAGAGAAATCTTTGCCCTCTGTTTTGTTTGGTGTCTGTAGTAGGACTTGACCAGCAAAGGATTTATGAATAATTCAGTCTAGAGAACTTTCCAGATTGCATCCAATAGTGGCATTCCAGACATTCAGATATTGACTCGATCTTATACATTTGAATAATGCATTTTAAAATATATATATATGGTCGGGTCACTCATTCCTTGGCCACTGTTCGGGCACAGGGTGCCTTCAACTCTGGTCCCCTCCTGCTAGTATGCTGGGTCCAAGGTAATAACCACCGGATTCTAGGAACGACTGTAATGCGAACATTTCTAGAAACTTCTAAAGCTAACTCATGCATGCAATTAACTCTTTTTAGATGAGAAATACACATGTGTGTCTTCATTTTCAGACTTCCCATTATGGTTTTGATCCTTTAAAGAGACTTCGTCCTTGCTCTCTAAGTCATCTCCTGTAGAATCTAAATCATCATTGAATAAAACAAGTTGTTTACATGGGTCCTTTAATAAAGGCTGACCTCCTGAGTGGTTCAAAGCTCACTGGCTCTCAGTTCCAATGTTGATGTTTCTCTTATCATTGTGGGTTTTCCTTCTTGATGTCCTTCATAGACTAAGCAGGAAAAGCTCACCTTTCTGCTGTGACAAGATACAGTAAGTATCCTGACAAAGAGAACTAATAAGAACCTGCTGTATAAAAAAAATAAATAAAATAAAATTCAAAAATTCAAAAAAGAAAAAAACAGAATGACTACATTTTAATAAAAAACACTGTTGGGCCTCTGTGTCGGGAAAATTGGGATCATTGTAACACAAATGTTTTACCAGTATGGGTACCCCCATCAGACTTTATACCACAATATCAACCATGAGGTTTGCTGAATTTTCAAGGCTTTCCCAGGACCTGTCAGACCTTTATGGAATTAATCCTTCACATATTCAGCAGTTTCCACAAGATGAATGCTTCATTTCTCATGAATCATAATAAAACAGCCTGTGCTTTGTTGGCAGAGTGACCTCTGCAGTCTTTTATTTTCAAGAGAAAAGATTAGACTTTCTCTCTATTTCATGGATAACGAAGGTGGGTTGTTGGTCTCTTGGCACCTTCAGTACCTGCACGTCTTTGTGCTCTCATATAAGTCTGTGATAAACTGATCACAGCATGATTATGGCAGATCTCTTCATATAACAAATTTTCTCCTAAATTTGAGGGTGATTTTTGTAAGTAGCAAAGCTAATATGTGTGAACTCATAGACTTTTATAACAAGAGAGCTGAAGACACCTAGAAGTCATGCAGTCTGACTCCTTGTTTCATTGTTGAGGACATTGGCTCCCAGGGGTGTAGCCCATACTCAGAGGGGCTAGTGAGTGACAGAGATAGGCGAAGTACTCAGGTCTCCTGACCCCTTGTGCTGAGAGCTTTGTTTTGCAAGTGTGCCTTTTTTGCATATAAATTATGTAAGTTGCTCTATTGATCTACTTGGACTCATCCTGGACTCTTTTCTTTTCTCAACAATCCATATCTAATCCCTCAGCAACCCCACTGACTCTACCTTTAAAAATGGATCCTGAATCTGACCATTTCTTATCAAGTCACATCATCTCTCACTAGCCTCCCAACTGGTTTCCCTTCTTCTTCCAATGACCCCTATTCTCAAAACAGCAACCGGGATGATTCTTTTAAAAGAAGATTTCTCAACCTCAGCACCATTGACATTTTGGACTGGATAATTCTGTCCTCTGAAGGGTTGTTCTGTGCATTGTAGGATGGGTAGCAGCAACCCTGGTCGCTTCCCACTACATGCAAGTAGCACCCTTCCCAGCTGTTACAACCAAAAGTGTCTCCAGTGTCCTGGCTGGGGGATGGGAGTGTCTTTCCCTATTCAAAACTACTGTTTTTATAACATAAGTTGGACCTTTGCACTGTCTTGAAAACTCTCCACTTGGTTTCCTTCTTTGTCAGTGTTAAAGCAAAGTTATTTTGCTTGTCTACCAGGTCTTACACGTCTCCCTGTGACCTCTTGGTCTTGTTTCCCGCAGATTTCTTCCCCTAGATACCTATTCTTCGCCTGTTATGGATTGGATATTTGTGCCCCTCCCACCGCCCTTGCCCTGGCAAGTTCTTATGTTGAAGCCCTAACTCCTGGTGTATATTTAGAGATGGAACCTTTGGGTTTAGTTGGGGGCCTCATGACGGGATTAGGGTCCTTGTACGAAGAGGAAGAGAGATCAGGATATAACCCCTCTCTCTCTCTGTCTCTCTCTCTCTCATATTATTACAAACATGTGGATAAAATAGCAAATTACTATGAATCAAAAACTGAATCATTTCTTACAAGGAAATGCATATAAATTTCAACAGTGGCTGTCACCAGGTGAAGCAGGATTATGAGCGAGTATTATGACATTTGGTTTTATGTTTATATGTTCTTATCTGTGTATAGTAAATATGGGCAACTTGATTAATAATAAAGTTCTGAAAGTTGATTGGTCTCTTAACAATACCTGACATTCCAATGCTTGTCCACTTTTCACTGCCATCTGGATGGAGAGATTCCTATACACTAGATACCATTACCTGGTACTTTTTCTAAATACTCTGAAAAACCTTTCTCAGTGTTCCAGTTGACAGCTGTGTATTCATAAAAAGCAGTCCGTCCCCCTACTGATGAAAAACACAAGGGAGGAGAAAGCCAGCTTACATTTTACCAAAATGAGGCAGGGGATGAAGGTTCAAACCCAGGGCAGATTAAGCAGCACATCGAAGTTTCTCTTTTAAGTGTTAATTTTGCATGAGACCTAGGGAATGATAACCTAGAAGTCAGACTGTGTTACCTGTTGAGCTGAAAAATAATCCCATTACAATTTGCCCAGTATCACACAGCAAAATCAAGCTGTGGTTTAGAGATTCAGCTCTTGAAGCAGCAAAGAGATGAGAAAGCTACTCCCCCACTCTACCTTGGCCCTTATCATTTTTCTTTACCATTGGATTTAGCCAGCGGACACTCAGACAGTTGCCTGGGGCACACACTTCTTGCCCTATAAAAACCTCAGATCTCTCTGCAAAGCCTCCACTGCTTTGTGGAAGATGCCACGTGCTCAGAATGTGTGATGGGGAGCCTCTGTGTGGGACCATGGCTTCTTGAACTTCACATCCTGTATTTATATTTCTGAATTTTGCTCCCTGTCTTGTAAAGGGAAGAGAAAAAGAAGGATTGCTGTGTTAAGAACAAAACAGATTCAGCAACCTTTCTACCTGTATATTTGGTGGTACTGGACTAGGTCAGCAAGTGTCCTGACACTAAAATCACTTTTCCTGATTCAGTCATGGTAATTTTCCAAGAGTTCACTCTTGGTAGATACGTCAGAACTGAGAAGGGTAGTATGAATTCATATACTATTTGCTTACTTTTGCGATGGCCTCAGGGAAATAATTTCATGGGGGATAAAATTGCCAGATAAAATACAGTATGGCCAGTTAAGTTTGAAATTTGAATAAATAACAAAAAATGTCTTAGCCTAAGTATGTCCTATGCAATATTTATTTCATATCAGCATTTATTAAGCACGTATATACTAAAATGTTATTTGTTGTTTATCTGAAATTCAAGTGTAACTGATATCTTTAATTTTTATTGGCTAAATCTAGAGATGCTAATGGGGGAGAAACTGGAACTATCCTTTAAAATTTTTCATTTCATCCATTGCTTCCCTACATTTTTCGGTACGCGGGCCTCTCACTGTTGTGGCCTCTCCCGCTGCGGAGCACAGGCTCCAGACGCGCAGGCTCAGCGGCCATGGCTCACGGGCCCAGCCGCTCCGCGGCATGTGGGATCTTCCCGGAGCGGGGCACGAACCCGTGTCCCCTGCATCGGCAGGCGGACTCTCAACCACTGCGCCACCAGGGAAGCCCTGTTTCCCTACATTTTAATGATACTTAATAAATTCCCATAGTAAAATGCACTCGTGTTTCTTCCTGTTAAGTCTTTGCCTTATTGAAATTCAGTAATAAATGCCATAAAACCTCATTCATTTCTGATTTCCGTTTGTTGTAATAAAAACTTGAAGTCGAATGGCTTGAACATAGTCTCTCTGAAGGGCTGGAATGCACACCATCCTTTAAAGATATGACCACATCTTCTGACAAGTATTTTTACCATGTCTCTTATGTAGTCGAAAAAAAGCACTGATACTTCACAGAAACCACTGTGGTCATTGGTTCTGGCTTTAGTTAGATACACTTTCTCACTCTGGGCTGGCTGAAGTTAATGTTTTGCATTAATATGAAGCATATAAAGTATACCTCCAAGGCTCTAGCAGAATGAGTGCTAATATGGTTTTGCCCATCTGGAGACTAAACTGGTCTGAGGGGCAGGTCACCCAGGCAAGTGTTTAGAGTTCCAGTATTTTTAAATGCTGTAATTATACTGTGGAGCTAAAAG
Source organism: Tursiops truncatus (assembly GCF_011762595.2). NCBI lineage: Eukaryota > Metazoa > Chordata > Mammalia > Artiodactyla > Delphinidae > Tursiops > Tursiops truncatus. The sequence continues at coordinate 67,508,576 of NC_047046.1, forward strand.
GTAATGAAAGAAATGTAATCTGATAAAGAATAATATATTTTCCAAAACTTCTTTTGCAAGAGGATTATAGCTATTGCAGCTGATTAAAAGAAATCTTTTGACAGCTCCTTGTGTGAACAACCAAGAATGTTCCAAAGAACATTCTAAATGTTCAATTGACTATAGAATTTTTTTTTTCCTTAATCCAGTATGGCCATTTGGTGTCCAGAGGGCTGGTAACAAAGGAAAGATGAGGTGTCGTCACCAATAGCCCTCTTTCTTAGCCTTTTCCCTACTTTTTTTTCAGCCTCTCAAAGAGAACTATACAACAAATATTAATAAAATATGTGTTGGGCTTCCCTGGTGGTGCAGTGGTTGAGAGTCCGCCTGCCGATGCAGGGGACATGGGTTCGTGCCCCGGTCCGGGAAGATCCCACAAGCCACTGAGCGGTTGGGCCTGTGAGCCATGGCCGCAGAGCCTGCGCGTCTGGAGCCTGCAGCGGTGAGAGGCCCGCGTACCGCAAAAAAAAAAAAAAAAAAAAAAAGTGTTGAAATGGTATTCAGTTATTCGCATTCCTGGATCATCCTGGTAACTTCATCTTTCTACTTAGAATTGACCATATTGCACAAATGCACCAAATATGGAACATTATAACAAGATAGTTCAAAAAACACAAGGATCCCCAAGCTGTAGGGATCCCCAAACTTCCCCAGCTGGAAGTTTTGGAGAAGCAGTTCTCAAGCTTTAGTGAATGTGAGAATTTCCTGGAAGGCTAATTAAAGCACACATTGTGGGACTCTGCCCCATTGTTGCTGACCAATTGCATGTGTCTGGGGTGTAGACTGAGATCGTGCATTTGTAACAGGTTCCCAGGTGGTGTTGCTTTTCCAGGTCTGGGGACCTTAGTTTAAGAACCACTGTGTCAGATTTATAATCTGATATCCTAAACCAAGTAATGTTCACATTAATTAGGGGACCTGTTAATTCATGGGTTTCTGTTTTGTTTTTTAAATCCCCTCCTCCATCACATAGCCTCACAGACATTATAAGCTTTTGCGAGGGCTGATTCCAGAGTGGCAGCTGCACATGTAAGTGATGTTTGATTAATTGAAAATGGATTATATTCCGTCACCCATAGAACAGTTTTAATTTCTTTCAATGGAGTTCTCTTTCTTTATCTTAACACAAGAGAAACAGATGCAGTAGAATATATTTCTAAGAAAAGATAATAATGGCAGAACTTTCTGGGTTGATTCCATGAATTTGGGGATCCACAGACTCTCCAGGGGTCCCAAAGTAAAAGTTTTCATCATTTGAAAGAGACAAAATTATGCAGAGTAAGTTCTATGGGGATTTGTATGACATTTTCTAATCTTAAAATCTTTTAGGAGCTTCTTTTTACATTCATGCTACTTTTCATAAATTTCCTTTTTAGCTTTTATTGCTTTAAGCAGAAGCTCTAAAACATTGGACTTGGAAAGGAGTTTCTGACTTCATAGGGAATTATTTTTCACACTTAGCAATGTTTAATATTGTAGATGAAATGTCATACCTTAAAAATCCATTCTAAGTCTGCCTCTGTGACTGGTCTTTGAAATTAACAAGAATATGATAAGGAGAGCAAGCACAAAGGGACTTAATCTTATAGAAACATTTTTACTATTTGCTTGATCATTTTGGTGAGTTTCTAAAACACACTGAGGATCTTCTCTATCTCTAGGTGCTCAATTAATATAAATCTGGAATATCCCTAGGAGTGTTTCTCCTATGCTTATTTATGTTTGACAAAACTAAAGCAAATAGATGTTAATATTTCTCCTTTGGGTCACCTCTTAAGAGTAGGTCTTCCTCTATATTTTCATTAGGAAAACATTAAAGGTTTTGCTGTGTTCGTATCTACTTATGAACTACCATCTTTCAGAAGAAGAAGAAGAAAAAGAACAATGTCTAAGGAAAATATGATACTCTATTTTTCTTGGACCAACACAGATAAGAAACAATACCAGTTAGTTAAATGCATATATGGCTCTTTGCCTAAATCCTAGACAAAGAAGATTTAGGAATCTTCCCAAGACAAAATTTGGAGAGAGAGAGGGCTGAGACTCACTTATTCTTATCATGAACTCTGGTATCAGACTCACTCATACAAATTTCTTACTGGATGGGATTTTGGTATTCTCAAGTACATTTCTCTAAATATAATTACCTTATGTAATTTTATAGCAGGCCAAAAGGATTGCTTCTATGAAGCAAGACTGAGAAATGTTACTATTTGAGGGTTCAACAGAATGACCATGGGCATCTTAAAAATAAAACCAAACCAAAACAAAGGGAAAACTTCTCCTGTTGGCTTTCTTCTGGATGAAATTCTCACCATTGTTATTCTAATGTAAAATCCTCTGTAAAATTGTAAAGTAGGTAGTTTCATTTTGACTCTTCCAAAGCATTCTTCTATTGCTTTCTGATTAAATCTTTCACCCATTTCCTAGGCGACCTGTATCCTCATGGAACTCTGCCCAAATTCCAGCCACTATTTTTTGAGCCACAAGTTCCAAATGTTATTTGTACTTCTTTGCTTTCTTTAGTTTTATCATCTTTCTTTCTCTGCTCCTACATTAAATCAGTGTAGTTGATTTCACATTGAATTTTAGATGAAACAATTTGATATAATTATTTTATAAGATATGATACACTGGTAGGCCCATCCCTCCAAGGGGAACTAGTACTCTAAGAGAAGAGGGAGGAGGATAGCCTAGATTGAAGTCAGTGTAATTATCAGTGAGACATTTCTTAGGCCTGTGTATACTCTCCAAGGGGGTGGAGGCAGCTTGCCCCTACCATGAGCTAAAACTTTGAAACCAGGACCATTGGAGACACACCTCTTATTTCTCAACAGATTACATTTGCTTGGGTCCATGCCCATCTTTTCTAAAAATGAAATAACTAATGCAAGTTACTTCAAGCAGCGAGACACCTTTATTCCAGAGTCACATGTTCAAAATATAATTGTGAAAAGGAGCACAAAAGCTCACATTGCCAGCAAACTGCAAGGATAGTTGTACTGAAGAAATGTTAATCTTTATTTAACTTTCCCAAATTATGTATTCACAGTGCTGAAAACTGTCATAACCTTCTTCTTTCAGATTAAGTGGATTATTTATTTGTGATAATGGGCACATATGCTCATTAACATGGTGTCATAAACAGCTGTGTGAAATATACTGTGTGTTCTGTGACATAAATAAGGTGTTCAACATGAGGTGGTTGTTTAAAATATAGGCCCCGGGAAGAACAAAAAAGCAATCAGTGCTTTTTAATATAGTTGCCTGGTCTTAAATTCTAAATTTTTTTCTGCCTTATTAATGCTACTTGTATGGAAATTGCAGGTATTCCTCTAGTGAAATATCTTGACATTTAAGGACATTAGAACTTCTTTCTACTTTCTCATCCTTGGTGTATCTCTAGCTAGCTGTTCACTGTTAGCAGCTCAGTAAGCTCAGAGCAGCATTCATTTGATGGATGTCTTCAACCCATCCTAATTCTGAAAGTTCCCAAACTGGATATTGAATTTAGAGATCATCAAGTTCAACACCCTCATTTCACAGAAGGAGCTGAGCTTCTGAAGATTTAAAAGGCTTGTTTGAGTCCCAGATCTTTAAATAGTAAAGCCAGGACCAAGGGCTAATTATCCAGACTTCTGATGTGATATACTTTCCACTAGAGGGATGGGCAGTAATAATTAGGCTGGCTACACAAAAACAATCTGACGGGAGGAGGACCTTATTGGACAATGAGAGGATGAGGCTGTATCTTTTGGGATTTTTACCATTATAATTTACAGTAGACACGATGCTCACTGTTATTTTACAATTTATAATAATTTGAGCAAACTTCCAGCTGCTTTCTTTGGGTAAATGACCTAGTTGGATGAAATGAGTGTATGACAATGAATGATGGGCAAATTTCAACAAAAACAATAAAGTAACAGACTTATTTTGAATATAAGGTTTAGAAAAATTGGGTTTGTGGGAACATGGCAGATAACACCATGGAGAAACGGTGAGAAGCTGTTCTGCTTTATCTTGAAAGTGGAGTATACAAAGCTAGAAATGAGTCTGTCCATTGGTGCCATTATGGGTCAATCCTTTATTATAAGAGTACTGATGATAAGCAATTTAGGTGCCTGCCTTTTAAATAACAGAAAACTGGAACATTTTCACCAAGTATGACAAAAATTGTTCCCATCACAGAAAAATTAAGGAAGCTAATGAAGTTGAGATTGTTATCCTGGAAGATTGAAGCCAAACATAACTTAGGGGAGGGAGTATTTTTAAAGAAATTAAATGTGTTCCTCTCCTCCGCACTGTTACACAGGGTGATTCAGGAGAAAAATGGGATTAAATGGAAGCAAGAAAATTCAGTTAAGACTCTAAGAATGATTCAATATTGAAAGCAAGGGATATTGTAGAATCCCTAGGCCCAGAAATCATTGAAAATGAAATTTAAAGTAATTGAGCTTGAGTGATTTAGGTATACACCTGTCTGAGCAAAGGGTGAGCCCCATGACCTCCTGAGACCTCATCAAAGTCTTTGATTCAACAACCAAATATTCTGCCAAATGCTGTGATGCCAGCCCTGAAAAGAATGTACTTAAACTAATTGTAGGTGTTTTACCTCCTCCAGATTCTTAAACAACCTTCTATTCTTTCTGTTGATTTCTTATGTTCATAGATGTTTATGAGAAAAAATCCAACTATAATATTCACCTAGACTTCCTGGCTCGTGAGCAACATTTGGATGAAAATTGAGACATATCACGGGTCTGTGACTTTAGGTGGTAGCTTTATTGACTTGCTTCTGCAAGTGGCATCTCTTACCTATTTAAAACACACCTGAGCTTTGTTCTAAATAACTTGTCCCAGCCAGTTTGGAGCTGGTTTTTTGTTATTATTGTTAATGAAATACTGTCTCTGAGTGGATTTCTTTTTAAATTTATTGGATACTAAACTCAGAATGCAGAGATAGAAATAGCACCCTAATCTTAGCTACCCCACTACTAACCGTGGCTACTTTATTTATTTATTTAAAATATATATTTATTTATTTTTGGCTGCATTGGGTCTTTGCTGCTGTGTGCGGGCTTTCTCTAGTTGCGGCAATTGGGAGCTACTCTTTGTTGCGGTCCATAGCCTTCTCATTGTGGTGGTTCTTTTCTTGTAGAGCACAGGCTCTAGGCGCACGGGCTTCAGCAGTTGTGGCATGTGGGCTCAGTAGTTGTGTCTCATTGGCTCTAGAGCACAGGTTCAGTAGTTGTGGCGCACAGGTTTAGTTGCTCCGTGGCATGTGGGATCTTCCCGGACCAGAGCTTGAATCCGTGTCCCCTGCATTGGCGGGTGGATTCTTAACCACTGTGCCGCCAGGGAAGTCCCACCATGGCTACTTTGGAAAATATTAGTCTATTCTGTCTAAATTTTCAAGTGTTGATTGATATGTGATGGTGGCTATGCCTAGATTTCTATAAATTCTTAATTTTTTATATTATTACTTTTGAGACCGATAGTTTCATTAATTGTGGTTACTTCAATTGGACACTTTTTCACTTCTTTAACAAAACATCCTTGATTTTAAGTTTCATTTAGCCTTGGACATTATTCAAAGCCCCCAGGTGTTTTGAAAAAGTTTTGTGAAGAAAAGGCAGGGGATTGGCTCCTGAGATCTATTTGAATAAGTGAACATATTTCCCTGTACTTTCATGTTCCAGGTTTCCAGATTAAGTCTTTCACATCACTGCGCTTCCTGTCGGAACCTTCTGATGCCGTCACGATGCGGGGAGGAAATGTCCTCCTGAACTGCTCTGCAGAGTCTGACAGAGGAGCTCCAGTTATCAAGTGGAAGAAAGATGGCATCCACCTTGCCTTGGGGATGGACGAAAGGAAGCAGCAACTTCCAAATGGCTCTCTGTTGATACAAAACATACTTCACTCCAGGCACCATAAGCCAGATGAGGGACTCTACCAATGTGAGGCATCTTTAGGAGATTCTGGGTCAATTATTAGTCGGACAGCAAAAGTTGCAGTGGCAGGTAAGTGGATTTTTCCTTCTCCTCCTCTTCCTTCTCCATCTCTTCTTCTACTCCTTTTTTTTTCTTTTTGAGATTAAAAAAAAAAACCCTAATATTTGTAAAAACAATGTATATTTTTTAAGAAAAAGGAAAAAATGTAAAAACATGTATGTTTATTTCCTCACGGTCTTGATTGACTTTTTGCCTAAATTAGCTTGGAAAACAATAGAAGAATCTCAACAATTAACATAACATGATGAGATTTTCCAAAACAAAATTTGGTTCAAGTTGACCCACTACTTATGTGTAAGGAAGGAGTTTTCATTAATAGAAAAATATTAGAAAAATAATTTCCTAATTAATTCCATTTTACAGCCTCACTAATGATGAAAATTTGCAGTGTGTGTGTGTGTGTGTGCTTGTTTATTTGTTTGGGTTGGTTTTTTTTGCCTTTAGAGCAGTGGATTTTATTTTAATTATAATGGCTATAACATATAAATCTCTAAATGAAAAATAAAAATTTGAATAGTGCTTCCAAATATCTTTATGCTGGTAATGTATTGACTCAATAACCGAATAATAAGATGAAAAGTTTTTCTTTTTATATATATTTTGAAGTGGTGCAGACGCTGAAAGAAACAGTACTGAATGTTCTGGAATCCATGGATATTGCTCTTTTTTGCCCCACTTATTTTGGTTAGAGGGTAGCTCATGATTATTTCTTTTCAGAGGTAGACCTGTAGGAAGAAGAATTAAATTTTCCTCATTTCTGTAATGATTCAGCTAAAAGTTGGGCTTTGACTTTGTTTTTTCATCTTTTTCTGTTGTTTAATTTTGATATTGGTCACAAAACAAGGCAAATGGATCCAACCTGAAAAAAATTTAGGCCTTCAGATAGGTAAACAGGTTTGAAGGGCTCCTTTCAAACTTAATCTTCAGTTCTATTCACTTGAATGAATAGGCCGTAATGTAGTCATTTGATATGGGTTTCCTTTCCCAGGGTCCATGTAGTCTGTATACAGGAAGACTGATGAGAATGAGGACTCATTTTCAGCCATGACATTTACTAGGACAATCAGGCAGGACCACCTCCCCCCTTGTACTCTTCTAGTAAAGATGCAATAAAGTTGAAATCTGAAAAAAGGGATTTTGTCAGATTATGATATAAAAAATTAGATCTCATAGATAAGCGATCAGTCCATAAATTCAACTTCCTGCCACTCTTTTATGGCTTCTTTTCCCCACCAAGGACTCTCTCTCATATTTCAGTTAAACAAGACTATTCTAGAGCAAAGATGTCCTGGCGATACAGTGGTCAGCCATCTTGGTTTAACCTGGACTGACCTACTTTTAGCACTTGCAAGTACTGGTCCTGAGAACCCCTCAGTCCCATGTAAAACCAGAATAGTGGGTCAACCTACCTAGTGGAACCTTCCACCTTCTCTAGCAACGCTAGACTGAAGCATGGGTGCCGAGCGTCTCCTTCACACATGAGGTGGCACCTGATCAGGAAAACCAAGGCTATCAGCCACCTGGGATCTCTGAGTGATGGGTGTCTGAAATGTGATTGATGAGCGTAAAGTGTGGAGAGAACTGAAATTCTATGTTAACGATGATTGATTAAAAAAGAAAAGTGGAGCAAGTGTTGGGGGTGAAGGTAAAAACTGCTTTCCTGGAATGCTCCAAATGAAGCAGAAAGGGTACAGTCTGATTTCCCGCATTTGAGAATTTCTGGACGCTCACATCCCATCCGTCAGTTGCCCACAATACAACGTAGCTCTGCTGATTTGAGTGAATCAGGATGGTACTTTGATGCCTGTTCCAAAAGGCACACACATATGTGTGCTGTTAATGAAAATGTCCTGGTAAGTTGTGGTTTCTGTTTCCTGTGATCTAGATTCACTTTTACATGCTCTGTTTCAATGGTGAGATGAAGAATAATCCCTTCCCTGTGAGATATCAAAATAAAGTGGCTTCTTCTTTTGACTTTCGTATTCTGTACAAGGATAGGCTGGCAGATTCAGTCACTGAGTTACAATTTAATATTAGATTGTATCATTTCAAGGCAATGAGGCTTATTCACAGCCTTTTAAACACTTACCTTGCTGTTTGGCAACACAGCATATGTCAGTGTTATGTCTGCTGAGGTTAAGATGGCCAAACCACTGGAATGCACAAGGGGCATATATCTTCCCTGTAATAAAGACCACGGGCCTGATTTAATCTCATTTTTAAAATGTTAGCAGTCAGTAAACCAACCACTCCTAAAAGGTAACAGGCAGCTTTTCTTTGGATGAGAAAAAAAAAAAAAAAATCTGTTCTCTACCCTCAGGTGCTGTGTAGAGCCCATTTAATAGAATGCTTCTCTTCCATTTTTGCTTTCTCAAAGTGTCTTGATAAAAAGAAATGTGGCAAATGAAATTGGTCCTTAATCAGTCAGCTTATTTCATGCAATGATCTTGCCATACACCATTCATTCTATTTTCTAAGAACTTCTCAAGTGCTCTTTAAGCCCTGAGTACATGCTTAGCTGGAGAGGGAGAGAGAGTAGGAAAGGGAAATGAGGGGCTACCAGCCCATTCAACATCTTGTTAAAAATCTCAGTGTTACGGCCTACCGACTGTCAGTATTTCTGGGAATTGTGAGTTCTATCAATAAGGAACACCTGGGTTGTTAAATCTCTATTTGAAAGCAACTTGGCCAGTACTGGCTGAAACTTGGGAATTGTATTTGTATCCAATTAGCTCTAATCTAAAATGGTACAGTATTTATCTGCATCGTGTACCTCTATTTAGCATTTCTAGATGGAGAACAGCTTGAAGAGAGGAGTACAGCCAGTCTTTGTTTATATAACTTCTTCTACCACCCTCTCCACTCAGTACCTAGAAAATCATCAGACGTGTTTAGTAGTTTTTCAGTAGATACTTGTTTTACCAATGAAGATGTGGGGCTTTCTGCCGTCTATGGAGAGTTTCTGGCCAATGTTCTCTTCTTCCTTCTCTTCCTCATCCACTTCTTCATTATTGACCTTGATGTGATTAGTTAAATTTACCTATGTGTGTCCCTACTCCTTTTTTTTTTTGCGGTACGCGGACCTCTCACCGTTGTGGCCTCTCCCGTTGCGGAGCACAGGCTCTGGACGCGCAGGCTCAGCGGCCATGGCTCACGGGCCCAGCCGCTCCGCGGCATGTGGGATCTTCCCAGACCGGGGCACGAACCCGCGTCCCCTGCATCGGCAGGCGGACTCTCAACCACTGCGCCACCAGGGAAGCCCTGTGTCCCTACTCTTGATGGGCAGAGTTGGAATAATTTGATTTATATCTCAATAGTCTACAAATTCATTAACTATTAGAAGATGGACTGTGCTGGAATATTCATGCTACGTGAAAAAAATAAAAGGCATGTGTCAGTTCCTTATTTCTTCCTATAACATCAAGATGAGTTTGCATCTGGCCAAGCACGTCTTCCCTCTGCCAGATGTCACCGGCTATCTGAGCCTGTATTCTCTTCCATAAAACAGACATAATAATAATCTACCTCCTAAGGCTGTGCTGGCTTTCAAATAACATCTAGGATGTAAAGCCATAGTGCAGAGTAGATTCTTATTCAATAGCAGCAGTAGTATAAAGAGACTTAATAATGGTTATTGTGTTATTACAATTATTACTACTAGGAAATGACAACTTTCAATATTCCCATGTGGTGGTACAAAAAATTTGGGGGGGAAGGAGGTAAATATAGGCTGCAAATCCTGAGCCATAAATATTATCGTCCTAGATCAGATATCTGCCTTTGCAATCCATAATTACAAACTGGCAAGACTGAATTGAGTTTTCAAATGGTTGAATCTCTCTGCAGTTTGTTGGCCAGCAATGCCAAAATCAGTTTAACTACAAAATTCATTTTTCAAAAGTTGATCTATTTTGTCAGTGGAGCCAATATAATTTGTACTGGGTCTAGACCAAGCAATAACTGCTGTCATTTTGGAAAAAAGATGCTGGGCAATCTTCTCAACCAAGCCTCCTTGATGCCCTTCCAACTGAAAAAGAGTCACCTAGGCTGGGTCTACAGGAGTTATTTGGTCTAGATTGGGAGTTTAAATAATGCTGATGTGTAAGAAAACCAGATCACTACAGAGCTCCTCCAAATAATCATGAAAGAGTCATCTTATTCATTTTCCCTGATTACACCACCACCACACATCCACCATCCAACACACCCACCTACCCACATGACTGCTTGCCCATCTACTTCTCCTGCAGGGCTCTTAGAAGCCCAGTTGCAACCTAAGTGCTTCCTCTGCTTGTATTCACACTCTTGGGGCTGGAAGGCGGCCAGCCTCTCCTCCCTCATGTGAAGCAACACTGACTGCAGGATACATTACAGAGCATTTGTGTCCAGGTAGATTCTCTTTGTTGTTGTTAATTTTAAGCATTTATGTCTTGAATATTAAAACCATTGACTTGCTTTTTTTATAGTCCTTTGCTCTTTGCACAGTATGTTCATACACATTATCTCATAATGCTCAAAAAAGCCCAGTGATATAGATACCCAAAATGACAGAGAACAAACTGAAAAGAGGTAGGTGGCTTTCTACAGGCAGAGACTAGAACTCAGATTGTCTAACTCTGGCACACACTTATTCCCTTATCATTTTGCTTCTCAGTCTAAGGACTAGGTTTAAGGATACTGCGAATAGTTTCTCACTTAGTCATTTATTTTTAATCATTCAAACTCTCCAAAATAGAAACTAAGGGGAAAATAATAGTAGATTTCTTTTATCCATTTATTGCCTTGAAAATATCAACTTCTTATGGGTTTAGGGGTTCAGAAGAGGCCTCCCCAAGATGTGCTGCTTTGGTATGTGGATTATTTTGCGCTGAAAGCAATGGAGATCCTATGGGCTCAAGAGAAACTACTGTCTGTCCCTTAATAACCTAGAAGAATTTAAATTGGGGATTTTTCCCAGAAAAAGAGTTATTGCCAGAGATACACTTTATCTAAGTGGCCCCATCTATATGGCAGGACAAATATCTAATTACTAAATGTCTGCTCTTCTTTATATTGTCCTGTGAGTGACCCTCCTGTCCTGGGAAGCCCCGGCCTGTATCCCACTCCTTAGCTCAGAACAGCATATATACCTCGTTTTGGTTTTCTGTCTTTGAACCTCTCACATATGTGGGTTCTCTTACGCTCTCATATATGTGGGATTCCTGTACGTATGAAATTGAATGTGATATTCTGTTAATCTGTCTTATGTCAATTTAATTCTTAGACCAGTCAGAAGAACCTAGAAGGGTAAAGGATAGATTTTTCCTTCCCAACATGGGCAAACACTATGATTTGGATGTTTTCTTCTAAGATAAGATTTTGCTAACACAGCTATGCATTAAACAATGACACAAGATCAATCTCTCCTGAAATGTGGAGAACATGTGATTTTTAAAATCAGCTTATAAATAGTCTTTCTAGGGGCAAGATTTTGGTTACCTTTTATCTTCGTAAGTGGTTTTATAATTCAGGTCGAATTTGCATTTTTTTCCTTGAAAATCAAGAAAATAAAAGGCCAACTAAATTGCATTTACTTGTGTTATTTCATTCAGGGGCGTATTTTTTTTTACTTCCTTATTACAATAGATGTTTCAAGATGCAAATTGTAGCACTCTGCTTTTAAATAACACAGGCATTATAATTAAAATTCCCCTGAGTTTAAAAAAAAAATAATTAGTGACTTGAGGAGTAGTTTCAATGAATTCCCTTCCAGGATGCCTCCAATTTAAATGAGTTATGAAATAATTAGTGAAAGCATATTATGGTGAGAGAAGCTAGAATTGCTTCAGCAGAATGGAGCAGTTTGTGAAATGATAACTTGACCTTTACGTTTTTACTTAAAAGGAAACAGAAAAAGGAGATTGTCTTAAGAGAAGGAAGAATAAACTACATTGCCTCGGGCCACTCAAATGTTATAGAAAGGAAATAGCAAGAAAAAGTGCTCATATTCCTTTCCTCTACAAGAACAAATATAAGAATCTTGCCTAGAAGGTCAAGTTCATCCAGTGAAGCAGTTTGGAAAATGCATCCCAGTGCTCTTGAATGCTCTCAGAATTCTATTTTGGGGAAGTTTCAGTTACAGAGCAAAGTTTTACATTTTATACTGAGAGGGATATTGTTTATTTTCAGACTGGTGAGCAGTAAAATCCATTGTTCTGACTCCATAATTCTTAATGGTCTTAATTATCTTCATTTAGCTAAGTGTTCTTTTGTTTTGTGGTTAAAGCACGAGAAAGAAAGAAAATTTAAGGAAGGATTGTGGTGTTATAAGTAATTGTTGTATGTGTGCTAATCTTATAATTTTCTTTTAGTTTTATTGCCAAATAAAACTGGGATAATCACCAAAATTGCCCAGTGCCTACTTACCCACACACTCCCACACCCTCAACTTAAATAATGGCATTTTAAAGAATAGGTTTTTAGTTGCCTCCTTCCTAAGTCAATTAACTCTGCAGTAAAATTAAAATAGAAATATATTCCTGAATAAAATATGCAGAGTAGAAAGACATCGTCTGCATTATAAAAATTACAAAAGAAAACTTGACAGGGCTTTTTATAGTAGAAACATCAACAAAATAACTTTAAAAAATCTTCCAACCTTTCACTGCCTTTTCTTTGTTATGAATTCTAATTCATATGACAGTGGAAATAGTAATTATTCATTCTAAAATTCAGTATCTTAAGAGCACTGTTCTTTCATTCAACTGTTAAGCTAGCTACAGTTTGATTTTTGCTGGTGCTGTAATAAAAACGAAGGGGTAATATCTAAAATAGTAATACTATTTAGTAATACTAATAGTAAAACAGTACAGTGGTGTGTTTTAACCAAAAACTCTTTTGAATTCTAGAAGACCCCCTTGGAATACAAGAGATTTTTTTTTGTTTTCTGGGTTTTTTTTTTTTTTTTTTATCAATGTCAGGCTAACAAAGACTTAAATCAGAGGAAGTAAAGTAGATAGATCAGGTGGTATAACTGTAAATCTCTGATAAAATTATGATTGATAATAAATTTAATAGAGCATTTTACTTTTATGAACCTATCACTGGTACTGATTTTTTTCTATTGTTTTTTATGTCCATGCTAAAATTTATCATTTAAATTTAGTAAAGATCTACAACTTAAGATATTTATACTAGATACAAGTCTTTCTACAAAGTAAGGAAATATTCAAGCTTAGGAATGTTCTAGAAACTAAGAAGGAATCATGGAAAATCTCAGTGTATATAGTCCCTAAATTATCTTAAACTTTTCTTGTCAGGATCCATATTTAGAAATGAGAGTACTGAATACATCAGTGAAAACATCTCCCTTTAAGAAGGTATTGCTTTTTTTTTTTTTTTTTTTTTTTTTGCAGTACGCGGGCCTCTCACTGTTGTGGCCTCTTCGGTTGCGGAGCACAGGCTCCGGACGCGCAGGCTCAGCGGCCATGGCTCACGGGCCCAGCCGGTCCGCGGCATGTGGCATCTTCCCGGACCGGGGCACGACCCCGTGTCCCCTGCCGAGGCAGGCGGACTCTCAACCACTGTGCCACCAGGGAAGCCCCAGGTATTGCTTTTTAATAATCTACTTTTATATTTATAAGCTATATCTATATATTTTATAATAAGCAGTCTAGCCTCCTATAATTGTTAAATATGTCTATTATTTGGTAGAGATGAGAATTAGAATAAGTCAGTAAGTTGATTTCTAGTGACTAGGCAGCCATTGGAATATAAGGAGCCACATATTCTTTTTTTTTAACATCTTTAGGGCCACATATTCTTAGTGTAGCAAATAACTTGTTTTGGACCTTGAATTATGAGTTTAGCATGTAACAACAACAATAAAACAATGATAAATATTTTTGATAGCAAATAAATAATCACAGTAAATCCCCAAACCCAAATATATCTACTCATTTCACAATATACTGGGAATACACACACACACACACACACACACACACACACACACACATATACATATGCACACACATACTAAAATAGTACAATATGATATAGTACCTTCAAAGCTGCCACTCTCAGAGCTACAGCTGAAAGTTCTTTGGAGACTTTCTATTAAAAGACAAAACCTATTGCCTTAGTCCCAGAGGTCAGAGTGTTTTAAACCGAAAGGCAGTTTGGGAAAACTTCCCAAAGCATCTGAGAAGCAGCCCTTTTTTTGTGAGAAGCAACACATAATTCAGACAGGTCCTTAACTGGGACTTGTCTCTAAATGCCACTCAGGTACAGAGGCACCTGCTCTGACTGGGCCATATAGAGCTGTGGGGCTGTGATATTGTGATTCACAAGGAGAAATTTATATTTGGTCTTTATCCCACTAATGGCACAGAGTTTCTAAAGCCTTCTGAATTTCCTAAGTGACTAGAGTGATAAAGGTGTCTTTTGTTATGTGAATGAGGTGACTTCTGAACCCCATCTAAGGATAGGGGCTCGTTGCCAGGGGAACCAACCCTGCCAGTGATGAGAAGCCTGGAACTTTCAGTCTTACCCCCATGGGCTCTGGTAGGGGAGAGGGTCTGGAGGTTGAATCGATCACTGATGTCCATGATTTAATCAATCCTGCCTATGTAATGAAGCCTCCATAAAAATCCAAAAGGAGAAGGTTCCAGGAGAATCTAGGCTGGTGAACAGGTGGAGGTGCTGGGCTAATGGTGCCTTTGGTCTCATGGGTTCCACACCCTTTCCTCATACCTTGCCATGTGCATCTCTTCCATCTGGCTGTTTCTGAGTTATGTCCTGTTATAATAAGCTGGTGATCTAGTAAGTAAAATGTTTCTCTAAGTTCTGTGAACCACGCTAGCAAATTAATTGAGCCCAGGGAGGAGGTCATCAGAACCTCTGGTTTATAGCCAGTTGGTCAGAAGCACAGGTAACAACCTGGGCTCGTGACTGGCATCTGAAGTGGATGGACAGGGAGACAGTCTTGTAGGAATGAACCCTTAACCTGTGGAATCTGATGCTGTCTCCAGGCAGATAGATAGGTGTCAGGATCGAGTTGAATTGTAAGGACACCCACTGATGTCCAGAGAAATGCTGGTGGTGTGGGAAATCACCTTCACACACACGCATTGGAATTAGGTGCAGGAACCCAAAAGAGCTGCTCTAACTTCTAGAGGATGATGAAGTCCGACGGTTATATGCCTAACTCGGAATCTAGTGAGCTCAGGTCAGTGTGATTGTGTGTAAATAAATCAGTAGATATTGGTACAGGTAGGGGATGTGTGTGTGTAAGAGAGTCTGTGTTCTATCATCTCCCATCAGGATCTTTAAACAATTCAATTTACACTGTCTACATTCTAACCTAGGTTACCCAGAGATATTTAGACATAAATACAGAGCATGCACATACACCCTTCCATTTAGATGAATCTTCTTAGCTAAGCCTCTATGTCCTGTTAGAAAACAAAATTCAGCTGAGTAAATTTAAAGATCTAATTGGTTTTACTAAATGATTCATGAATCAAGCAACATTCCATCTAGCAGATAGGAGCTCCAAGGAGCTGAACAAAATAAGAGGCTTTATAGGCAGAAGCAGAGGAAAAAGGAAATTTCTAGCAAAGAGTGGATTGTTTCAGACAAGGTTGTCTTCCTTTGGAGGAAGTTGGGGTCTTTTAGGCAGATTATCTTACTAGTGCTGACCAAGTAATTCAGACTGACTTGTTAAATGTGTGTGGCTTAGCACAAGAGACTCCATTTTGGGCCTGTTTCTTGTTTTTTGCTGTTGTCTTCTTTAAAAATAGTTTTAAATCTCTTCATGAACAGCACAGTCATAAAATCTGTTTGATTTATAATCCCTCTAATTTACTGTTCTGTTATACACATTGCTACAAATTTTATTTTATAAAAAATATATCTATCTTTTTTATTGTAACCCAAAGCTTTACTACCCTTAAAAGGACTGTTCATGAGGTTTCATTTGCTGAGATTTTTTTACCTGGAACATTTCACCAGCTAGGAATCTATTTAAGAAAATGTTTTAAAGATTAATAAAATCTATATAGCTTCAACATTAAGTTTCAGTGCTGGTTGATTTTATTGGATTGAATTTTTGTGGTTCCTCTCGCAAAGAGAAAATTTCTCCAAAGGCTGGAACATGACGTAAAAAATAATTAGTGTTTCTTTGATCTAATCATTGTTTCCAGGGACATCCTTTGGGTCCCACAGTGCATTGGGTACTTTATGAGCGAATGTGTGGCTATTTCTTTAAGGTTATTTCCAGTTGAGTGTCAGTTCAGGAGGTGCCTTGGTTTGGAAGATGTAGTTGCAAATAAAGTAAATGTCCCCTTTAATCCTCTTCATCCCAAATGCATACATATTGTATAGATGTGGGATTTTTTTGTTTTTATTAAGAAATAGTTAACATACATAAAATTAACGCTTTGAAAGTATGTAATTCACTCATTATTAGTACATTCATCACTACTTTCTAACCCTAGAATATTTTTATCATTTCCATTCCCCTCTCCCCTCAGACCCTGGCAACCACTAACCTACTGTCTGTCTGCATTGTTTATTTATTTATTTTTTTTGCGGTATGAGGGCCTCTCACTGTTGCGGCCTCTCCCGTTGCGGAGCACAGGCTCCGGAGGCGCAGGCTCAGCCGCCATGCCTCACGGGCCCAGCCGCTCCGCGGCATGCGGGATCTTCCCCGACCGGGGCATGAACCCGTGTCCCCTGCATCGGCAGGTGGACTCTCAACCGCTGCGCCACCAGGGAAGCCCTGCATTGTTTATTTTTAACATAAACAAGATTATCTGATTATCCTTTAAATAGTCGCTTGTTTTTTCACTTAATGATATAGCTTAACGCTTTTCTATATTTGTTCTTACAGATCAGCCTCATATTTTTTAATTCTCCGTAGTATTTTTTGGTTTACCATTTGTATATTGATGGATATTTGGTTTGTTTCTATTTTTTTCACTTTTGTTAATAGTGCCCTTATGTATAGTCTTGTATTTAGTGGATACTCTTCTGTGTGTATTTTTGACAAGTTCTCTAGGACGTGTACCTAGCAATATAGTCTCTGAGTCAAAGAGTATCAGCATTTTAGTAGATACCGTAGATTCAAGAACATAATGTTAGCCTGGACCTAAACATCAGAGGTCAGCATGTGTTTTACTGCCACTGACTGAGCAAATAGAACTGGCTTCTCCTTAGCTTGTAAATATCACTGAAATCTATTGCTTACTCCAATGAGTAGTGGTGACTTAACACTGTTAATTAACAGTTACAAGTGTTTGCCTCACTTAAAAAAAAAAAAAAAATAGAGACTCTTATATACAGCATTATAGAAGAATACATCTCATCTGAGTCCTAGGATTTCCCTGTGCTGATAGGTGTCTCTACTGCTTTGTGTGAAAGGAGTCTTCTAGTGGGTGTCATTTCATGAAAATGACTTGGGGTTGGGGCCTCTTTTAGGTCCAAAATGGCATTTGGTCATATCAGTGCACCACAGAAAAACGGGAACTCTTTCCGGGGGCCTAAAGGCCCTTCAGAGTCTGGCCCGTGAGTGTGCCTTTAGCCCAGTCTATAATCCTGTCCACACTCTTCCCTTCAGTTTTTATAGCAGTTTCCTACACATGCATATTCTGGTGCTCATGGCTTTGCATATTTTATTCTGTATGTCTTCCTTTTTCATCTGTTATGCTCACTCTTGCACTTTTTGTTTTTTTTGAATGAGACTGGATTCATGCAGTCCATCTTTAGGAATCTTGACCTGGTCCCTCAGGCTAGGAGAGTCTCCGTCCTCCTTGTACTCACAGTAAACTGGGCTTCCCCCATTATGGCATGGAACATGTCACACTATGTCCTTATAAAATACACACACACACAGACATACACACAACTCCTCCACTGGTCAATGACTTCATGAAGACAGATCATGTTATATCTTCTCAACTTCTCTAGGTGGGCAAACTCTTTAGAACCTGGTTAGTTATATGGCATAGCATGGTAGTCAGATGCATGAGCTTCAGAGCCAGACAGATTTGGATCCTATCTCTATCCATTCACTAGTTCTGTAAACTTGGGCTCTCTGTGGAAATATTCTGGGCCTACTTTCCTGTTCTTAAAGTGGGCCTGCTTGGGCTTCCCTGGTGGCGCAGTGGTTGAGAGTCCGCCTGCCGATGCAGGGGACACGGGTTCATGCCCCGGTCCGGGAAGATCCCACGTGCCACGGAGCGGCTAGGCCTGTAAGCCATAGCCGCTGAGCCTGCGCGTCCGGAGCCTGTGCTCCGCAATGGGAGAGGCCACAACAGTGAGAGGCCCGTGTACCACCAAAAAAAAAAAAAAAAAAATGGGCCTGCCTTATAAGGTTGCTGTGAATATAATCAAGAAGTGCTTAGACTTACTAAGGGCTTAATGAATGAAGTTTTGTTAGAGATAGAGAACGGCAGTACTCTTGAAGATTCCTTGAATACCCTGCAGCAAATGGGAAGAGAGAAACCCCACGAAGAAGGCCTCTTTTCCTGTGTGGGATGCATGTCTGCATGCTCCGTGACTATCTGACCTGTTTCTCACCCAGGGTCTTGCTTTCCCACATCCAGATGAGCTCTGTGCAAACATGTCAGGTTTTATGTGCCTGTTTAAAGCTCTTAGTACCAATACTTTGGGATTGATATTCCTTCCTGGAGTAAAATAATGACTACACTGGAAAGTACTTGGATAATACTCATGGTTTTGATTTTGTTCTTTGATGATATCAGAACACAACATCTCTTAATTGTCACTTAGCAAAAATCTGAAGTAAAGTTTGTCATGGAACCTTGAAGAACTTTCTCTGGACCAGCAAACTTCGGGACTCTTTCTTCTTCTGGGAGGACATATGAACTGCAGACTGACTGGTTACCCTCGTTGGTCTTTAACCTTTCATAAAAGTAAATGATCATTAGAGATATAAAAATATTACTTAGGTTAAGAGATTCTTGTTAATGATATGACTTGGATTCACAGTTGTGTTTTCGTATAAATCTTGATTATTTGTAACTGACTTAGAAAACTATCCCCCATTGTATGTTTGTTGTCTACTTATATTCAGAAATGCAAGCAGTCATCTTATTTTACCAGAGGATTGGAATTTATTTCCTCCAAATACTAAGCTATCATTTCCAAGCCTTTTTCCCTCAGAATTTGTGTACTAGACAAATGTTTCTCTTTAAAAAAGGCTTTTTGAAATGCTCGTGGAAATTATTTAAGTGATTGGCATCATTTATGTTGCCTTTGTAGCTACTTCATTTCAGCCCTTTCCCCATCAGAACTCTCACAACTTAACATGCCTTCAGAAAGTGTGAATAAGATTACACGATAATGCTGCCCCAATATGCATTTCAGTGCTTTGGAAAGGAAGTGTGAGCGCAAAGCTGAGAATATGTGTGTTCAGCCTGGGAACAATAAAAAGGATGTTTATCAATGAAAGAGAACCACAAATGGTGCCACACTTCGGAGGAGGAAAGCAATTTGGTGAAGTGAAGGATGTTAAATGTTTTAATTTTCTTCTATGCCAGTAAAATCTTGTAAAACAAGGTGACATATTAAATTTTCTATACTATAGCGGCTCCAAGAGCCTGTCAACATTTTCATTATAAACTCTATTTTCAGAGCTTTATAGCTTGGCTTTAAGAATTCACTCTGGCCTGACATTTGGAGTGCAAGGTCTTACCTGGGGAACATGTGTTTCACATGTTTTAAAAGTTGTGAGTTTATCCACTTCTCAGCTTTTAATGAGTAACCTTTTCATACTTTTGCACTTGGCCTTCTGTACCTCATAAATCAGAGGCAGAAGGCTTACATGTGGTAGGTCACCGATGGGGGAAAAATATCTACAAATGTCGTCAACACAGGTCAGGGCTGCTGATTTCCATTACTAAGACTCACTGCCGTACTAGTCACTCAGTCCATCGTATACAAAGCAGAAAGAGCTCTGTCACGTTGCCCTCACCATCTTAGACTCTGCCAGATCTCTACAGAGAAGACTCTGATTGGAGAATTCTTAGTCCCCAGTCTGTTTATTTCAATATTTGTATTAGTTTGTGGATGATGTTAACACCTTTTCTTAAAGCTTCCCAACATTCATTCTAATCTTGTTGGTTTGCTATTAAGTCTTCTTTGTGGTTGTGTGTGTGTTTTCCCTTTCTATCATATTTAGCACTCAGTAGGGTTTCAGTTAATATATATAATACAGATACCATTTTTACACTTTCGAATATCTGCAGTTAAATCTCCTAAAAAATTGCTGTTTGGAAGGTAACTCGAAAAGAGGGACTAAGGACAAGGAAGCAGTGGAAGAGAAAAAGACATGTTGTCATTTGGTATCTGGCTTTGAAATGTCTTGAGGACTGACGACTTAGTATGGCTTCCCCAAAAGAACAAACACGGGCCATCTAGAAAAATGTGGAATGCCTTCCATATAAGGCATGGTACCAAGACTTCAGTTCTATGTTGTTTCAGGAGATTTCTAGGAAATCACACTTCCCGACATATGTTAGCATTATTCCACTCACCTAATTGCAGTATATTTTCATACAGCTGTCAAATTCAGGTTAAAATGTGACAAGCACCTGGGGTATAATCCCAACACTTGTTTCCATTGTATGAGGACCAACTTTTGTGCCAGCTTCCTGAAAATATTTATATTCCTCACAACCACTCACTATGAATGTCCCTCAGCAGGAGACTAAGAGACAGATGGTCTAAATAATTTGCGCCACAACTAATGAATGTCCAAGGCTGGTTTAGAACCCAGGTCTTGCAGACCCCAGAACCATATTCTTTTCTCTAACTCATCATGCCTTTCTTTATGTGTACAAAGACATCTGTTTCTATTTGCATTTTTCTATCAGAATCATGCTATGCCTAACCCTATAAATGACTTACATTTTCCAGTGAAAAATGTTAAGATATGAAGCCTGGACCTCCAAATCTAAAAGAAAAAAAAAAATGAAGGATCAAATGACTCTTCAGTGGTCAAAGTTTAACCAGGAATCTGCTTTGCTCTGCAATTTCTCTCTTATCTCACAGTTAACTCTGTCCTGTTCTTCTCTTTAGTCCCATTGCACTGGATGGACCTGCCTCCATCGAGTCATCTAAGATGGAAATCTGGATGATGTAATTTCTCTCTCTCTCACCTACAACATCCTTGTCCAATAACTAGTCATGTGGAGTCTCAAAGAAACATATATTTTAATTTCTTTTGAATAGACTTACTTTTAAGGGCACTTTTAAGTTTGTAGCAAAACTGAGCAGAAGGTACAGAGAGTTCCCATTACCCCCATTTCTCCTCACACACATAGCCTCCCCCGCTATTAACATCCCACATCGGAGCAGCACGTTTGTTACAATTGATGAGGCTACACTGACACATCATTATTACCCCAGACCCATAGTTTACCTTGGAGTTCACTTTTGGTATTGTACATTCTGTTGGTTTTGACAAATGTATAGTGAAATGTATAACCCCTGACAACAACTAATCTCTTATAGTCTCCTTAGTTTTGCTTTTTCCAGAATAGTATAGTTGGAATTATATAGTACGTAGCCTTTTTGGATTGGCTTCTTTCACTTAATATGCATCTAAGTTTCCTCCATGTCTTTTCATGACTTAGTAGCTGTTCCTTTTTAGCACTGAATGATACTCCATTGTCTGGATGTACCACAGGTTATTTATCCATTCACCTACTAAAGGACATCTTGGTTGCTTCCAAGTCTTAGCAATTATGAATAAAGCTGCTATAAACATCCAAGTTTTTGGGTGTACATGAATTTTCAGTTTATTTGGATAAATACCAAAGAATGTGATTGCTAGACTGTGTGGTAAATGTATGTTTAGTTTTGTAAGAACCTACCAGACTGTCTTCCCAAGTGATTGTACCATTTTGCATTCCCACCAGCAATGAATGAGTTTCCTTTTGCTCCACCTCCTTGTGGACATTTGGTGTGGTCAGTTTTCTCGATTTTGGCTAGTCTAATAGGTGTGTAGTGGCATCTCATTGTTGTTTTAATTTGCAATAACCTAAAGATATATGATGCTGAACATCTTTCATGTGACTATTTGCCAT
This sequence comes from Tursiops truncatus, assembly GCF_011762595.2. Lineage (NCBI taxonomy): Eukaryota > Metazoa > Chordata > Mammalia > Artiodactyla > Delphinidae > Tursiops > Tursiops truncatus. Next base: position 67,530,723 of record NC_047046.1, read on the forward strand.
CTGTTTATCATCTTTGGTGAGGTGTCTGTTCACATTTTTTACTCATTTTTTAACTGGGTTGTTCTTTTCCTTTTTGTTGAGTTTCCAGAGTTCTTTATGCATTTTGGATACCAGTCCTTTATCAGATTAGTGTTTTGCAAACATTTTCTCCCAGCTTGTGGTCTTCTCATTCTCTTGACAATGGCTTTCACAGAGTAGTTTTTAACCTTAATGAAGCCCAGCTTATCAGTTATTCCTTTCATGGATCATTCCTTTAGGGTTGTATCTAAAAAGTCATCACCATATTCAAGATCATTTAGGTTTTCTCCTATGTTATTATCTAGGGGTTTTATAATTTCGTGTTTGACTTTTAGGTCTATGATCTATTTTGAGTGGATTTTTGTGAAGGGTGTAAGATAGGTGTAGATTCTTTTTTTTTTTTTTTTTTTTTGTAATGTAGATATGCAGTGTGTTCCAGCACCATTTGTTAAAAAGACAATGATTTCTCCATAATTTTGCCTTTACACCTTTCTCAAAGATCCACTGACTCAATCTACAACTGTTTATTTTTTGTTGGGTTTATTTCTTTCCATGCCTACTGGAACCCTCCAAACAGAAGCTTCCGTCATCTCTTGACTGCATCTCCTACAAAAGTCTTTTAATTAACTTTTAATCTATTTTATACACAGAGGCCAACGTTGTCTTTAAAAGGTATTTGAAGTTGTTCAGTGTATCCCACTGTTTTTAGGACCCAATCTAAAGTTCTCAATGACCTAAAAGTCCTGCCTAATCTGACTTCTTCCTTCCATCCCTTTATCCCCTTTCCCTCTCCTTCCCTCACAGCCAACTCCATTCCCATCAGTGTCCTTGGGATGCTCCCAGACACACTAGTCATCCTCACTTCCTTGAGCAAACCATTCCCCCTCCCACGTCAAGACTTGAAACATGGCATAATCTCCTTCAAACCCTTATCCCAGTTCCTTCCAGTTAGCTCGTTTCTATTCATTCTTCAGAACCTTGTTTGGATGTCACTTTTTCTGGGATATCTGTTGATTTTTTAGGTCTTAGTGCTAGCTGCTATCCCAGCACCATGCCTTAAATCTCCTTCATAACAATTGCTGATTATACTTTTTTTTTTTTTTTTTTTTTTTTTTTTTTTTTTTTTGCGGAACGCGGGCCTCTCACTGCTGTGGCCTCTCGCGTTGCAGAGCACAGGCTCCGGACGCGCAGGCTCAGCGGCCATGGCTCACGGGCCCAGCCGCTCCGCGGCATGTGGGATCTTCCCGGACCGGGGCACGAACCCGTATCCTCTGCATCGGCAGGCGGACTCTCAACCACTGCGCCACCAGGGAAGCCCGCTGATTATACTTTTATTATTATTTTTTAGCTCCTGCCTGTCCCACTACGATGGAAGCTTCCTGACCGAAGTGGGCACCATGTCTGTCATCTTCCCTGATGTATTCACAGTGGGCACAGAGTTACAGTGCCTTAGTGTCCTACCTGGGCTGTGGGCGGTACTGAACTGAAATCGTCAGTAATGGGCGTGAACAGACCTGCAGGGGAGGGGAGCTAAGGGTTAAGCCTCTGATTACTGGAGCCTAGGACTTTTCTGTTTATCTGGGAGTCAAGTAATCAAATCACGAGTCAAAAGACTTTAGCTACCAGTGTATAGGAACAACCCCGAGAGCAGGAATTTGGAGTCACAGGATCTTGGATTTGGAAAAGATAAAAGTCTGCATGTAGTAGTCAAGCCTTTTTATAATGATCTTAAGCCCAGAGAATTCAAGGATTCAGGTTCATCTTCCTTCCACATCCTTTAAGGCCCCATAGTCCAGAGATCATTTTGGTTCCTGACATGCCAAGACGATAGGACAGTTACTGTTCTTGGCCTCTCCTCCCATTGAGCCGACACAGAGAAAAATTGTGGCTTTTATCTTTTTTATTTTTAGGTAATAACTTGGTTTCCCTTTCAGAAAGCAGTTTTCAAATGCTTCCCAGTTCACTTTCACACCTCAGTAGGCCTGATTTATTCAGTGTCATTTGAGAGGAACTGAACCCTGGGTTGGGCCAGCATCAGAGCACAGACCTCACATGCAAACCTCGAAGCAGGCGTGAGGTGGAGACCATAGTTTTTTTTGTTTGTTTGTTTGTTTTGTTTTGTTTGCGGTACGCGGGCTTCTCACTGTTGTGGCCTCTCCCGTTGCGGAGCACAGGCTCCGGACGCGCAGGCTCAGCGGCCATGGCTGACGGACCTAGCCACTCCGCGGCATGTGGGATCTTCCCGGACCGGGCCACGAAACTGTGTCCCCTGCATCGGCAGGTGGACTCTCAACCACTGCGTCACCAGGGAAGCCCTGAGACCATAGGTTTTTTAAAATGCAGTAAAGAAAAATTCCCATTTACATAAAATGAATTCAATATTTAAAATATATGAAGAAACTGATCATTATTTTTCAGTTCTATTCAATTTTTGAATTGTTTTATTCAAATGAAATAGGAATATGCCCAAGCCCCTTATTAGCTGGTCTCTCGAAGCACTTTCTCGCTTAGAAAGCCACTAGGCTCCTAACAGAAAAAGTGAGCACAGTCTCACTTTTCTATCCTATACTCCAGGGCTGGACGCACAAGCTGGAAACTTTTCCTGCGTAGAAACCTAGTGAGTCAGTGTACAGAACCCAAGGACATTTTGGGGCATTACCCTCTCACTTATATGGGGATATAAATGGAGACATTGTATCAGAGAGATCTCAACAAAGTTTTCTCTGTGCTCTTTTATCTGTTTGAGGGAGGTAGGAATTTCTTCAATATCAAAAGCCTTCTGTAGTGTTGAATTATTCTCTCTTGTTACCTCTCTCATATTTTAATTAACCCCTAAGTTCAGTGCTTCTCAAATTTGCTTTGTATCAGAATCTTCTGGAGGAAACTGGTAAAAAATATCAGGCCCAGGCCTTATTCTAGTTCAGTGAGGCTGTTTTCTTTATTAGTCCCCAGGTGATTCTGATATAGAGCTAAGTTTAGTATGTATATGGGTTCAAGTTTATGCAGAATGGCACCATGCTTTGTTACTCTATGAACCCCCCCTTTATTTTAGAGTGTAGTTACTTACTCTGTGATACCTTCTTTTTGCTTACTATAGTTGAATCCTTATTAATTGTTAGAAGCTATTAACTATCGTATCCTCTCTAGTAGATGATATTGTAATGACACACACTTAGGTAGATGGTAATTTTGTCAATTCATGCTGAACACATCTTGGTTCAGGAACTTTACGTTAACAGTTATCCTTTCAAGAATATTCCACTGTACCATGATTTTAAAAAGTCAGTAAACCATGAATATCAGAAGAATAATAGCAAGAGGTTTATAAGTGTGCATCGTAGGGCACCAGCAGTTTATTGTTGAGAGAATCTGATTAAACGCCTCTCTGTGGTTTACCATGGTTTATGGCGTAAGCGATGTGATGATTTGTGTTAGAGGTTTAATAAGTTTAGAGTTGAAAGTGTTTTCTACTTTTATTTCCTTCCCTCTGGCTGATAGTTAATGTCTAAGGTACTTCATCAGAGAAACTACCATGGGATGTCCTAATAAGAATACTGTAATGCAAAAGGTAAAAACACATTTCTAGGGTCAATGTCAGAGCTGGCTGTGTTCTCTGTTTATAGAGATAAGGGCTCAGATTACACAAAACCCTTCCTTCAGGGAGGTGTTAGTCCAGTAGAACATATGATCCATAATGGTGGTTTTGTTTGGGGGGGTTTTTTTGGTTTTGCTTTTGCTTCTTTGTTTTTCCTTCATGGTAAAGACTCAGTGGATACTGAAACTCCCCAAGGAGTGATTCGACATCTTATCTCTAATTTCTTGCCTCTAAAGTTTAAATCATTATAATAGAGTATACATCTATCTCTGTCTTGCTTCTCCTGGAGGTTTCCTACTTCAGTAGACAACCAAGTGTATGCAAATATTCTCATTGCCAAGAAAATAAACTTTGCAAATTGGTCAGTTGTCTGATGTTCGAGGTGCTATCGGCATAACACCTCAAAGGTGGATCAATTTATCGCTATGAAGGTCATGTCACGATACCTCAAACCTTTTATGCTCTCGGGATAGCATCCCCACCACATCCTCCGGGGGGTGCTGGAAAGAATAATAGCAACTGGGAAGATTTTGGCAAAAAGAAATTATAATTTCAGTAGTAAACCTTGGATTTAAGGGCATTAGATTCCAGAAAACTATAACTTCTGTATCAAAGTTTATGCTTTCAGTTAGACATTTGAAACTAGGATCCTGGCCTTTCAGCTTCTAATATTGAAGACTTTCACCTCACCTGATGAAGATATTATACCCATTTTGTGACCTGAGCATCAGTTAAATTGGTAGCCAAAGGGAAGGGATCTTCCTTGCATTTTATATCCTTAACTATGAGTTCCATTTCAAGATGATTTATTCACCAAATATGCTTATTTGTCTCCCCCACATCACTTCAGGCAGGCATAGAAAAAGTTTATAAGAATCGAAAGCCACAACCCAAATACAATGAAGAAAAAAGGTGGGGTATGTGTGGACAACAGATTGCAACAGTTTGTAGGAAACAGAAAATCAGATGCAGGGGGAAAGAGATGAAACAAGACTGAAAAGTCTGCAGCCACATAAGGTGCCCTGACGGTCATCTCCAGGGGCTAAATGTAATCATCTGTAATCATCAAGTTGGCCGTGGGGTCTGGGAGACTGTTCTGGAATAAAAGCCCCGGGTGCTTGTAACATTTAGTCAAGTTAGGTCAGCTGTGAGTACTGGTTTTCAAAGAGGGTGGGCCCTAACGAGCTGCATAAGCGTCACCTGGGAGCTTGTTAGAAATGCATTACTGAGCCTTACCCTAGGGCCCCTGACAGAGGCTCTGGGGGCGGGGCCCAGCTATCTGTGTTTTAACAAGCCCTCCATGTGATTCTGATGCTCACTGAAGTTTAGATCCACTGGCGTCACACACGTCTAGAGAGACTGCAGCTCAGGATGGCGCTGCTCTCCCAGGCAGAGTCTTGAAGAAGTTTGAACACCAACGAAAACCCCAAGGTAGGAAAGAGGGGACAAAAAGGGTGGTGGTGGTGGAGATATTAACAAATTATCCTACCTTTTTCTCTATTTTTTGCAGAATACCTAATCAATAGTCATTTCCTAGCTCGAAAAAGGAAGGCTCTTTTTTTTTCTTTTTTTAAAGTCATGAGTGGACTGTTTGGGAAGCTCTAGAACAGCACAGGGCTCAGAAATTATATATCTCATACCTTTCCTAGGAAGTTACTTGTAGCCAAGGAGCAAAGAAAAAGGAAAGTCAGTGACCAGCAACAGGCATGGAGCTCGGGGGAGCTGCGCCATGCAAGTTCAGGCTTGGATACTCCTTTAAAGAAAAAAAAAAATGATGTTTTGTTCATCATGGATTTTTTTTTGCCTTCATTTTGATTTTTAAAAAATATTGCATCATAAAATATTATCTTCAAATTGAGTTTCCTGGTGTCCCGTTGCGTTTGTGCCCAAGGCGCCTGCCCCATTAACCTCAGCAGCCCTGGCCTTGATTTGTGTAGCAGTTTCCTGTGTTTGCTGTAACCTAGTACCATAAACTGGGGGGCTTAAACCAACGGAAATGTATTCTCTTAAGGTTCTGGAGGCCTGAAGTCTGAAATCACGGTGTCGGCAGGGTTGCATTGTCCTCTGAAGGCTCTAGGGGAGAATCTGTTTTTTTGCCTCTTCCAGCTTGTGTCGGCTCCAGACGTGGCTGTATCACTCCAATCTCTGCCTTTGTGGTCACATGGTCTCTTCATTCCGGCTGTCTGCTTCTCCGTATGATGTCTATCTCAAAACACTCTCTACCTTTGTGTTATAAGGACACTTGTCATTGCATTTAGGGCCTTCCTGGATAATCGGAGGACGATCTCAAGACACTTAATTATGTCTACAAAGACCTTATCCATATTTTAAAAAAAGGCAGCATTCACAGGTTCTGGAGGTTAGGACATGGCCGTATCTTTTTTGAGGGTGGACTAGGGGAGAATTAAGCCCACTACATAGCAAAGAGTGAATGCAAAGTAAGAAAAAAAAAGAAATAACAGTGAAGGAACATCCCAGATGGAAACCTGTTGCAGCTGATCTAGAGATCAGCCAGGACAGACTACAGTAGAAGAGGGTCTAGGAGGCAGATCTCCAGAGAAAAGAGACTTGGTAGATTTGATGGAAGATTTGAAGGAGAAAATGAGATTATAAATACAATTTTTTTTAAAAAGAAGGAAGGAATGTAAATGCCTAGAAAATTAAAAGGTAGAGCAAACTAGTTTGTAAAAGGAATTGTTATACACTACTTGTCCCATCAGCAAGCTGTATTTACATAATTTTGAAAATGTAAACAGTGTTGAATTACTTTTGGCCGTTTTGAATCTGCCTATAGACAATGCACAACACACTACTGAATCTGTCCTGACAAGGTAAACATATCTATGGCAGAAGGTAGATGATAAAATGGAAAAGAGCGCTAAAAAGCAGTGGTAAAGATAGTAATAGTCTCTTCTTTACAAACTATGAAATCAAGAAGTATTGTCTATCACTGAAAGAAGAAATAGTCATGAGTATTATGTTACTTAAAAGTTTCAGTGGTAACCAGTATAGATAGTCCCAATAACAATATATGGGAGGAGGAGGTGGTGGCGTAAGTGAGCTTAAGTACTCATCCATCATTGTGAGAAGTCAATAAATAATGTCTAATGCTGATGAATCCAGGACCAGCCACACTATTTAGAGCTGTGAAAGAAGTTGCAAGTAGAGGTTTTAAAAGTTCCCAGTGGGGAATAAGACTATTGATTTTAATATTAAGCCTTTTCTTTGTTGTTTTAAATATGCATTTATTACATCAAAAAATGATAAAATAACCTGTAATGTTTTCATTTATTCTGTGGTTTCAAAGTGTCTTTAATCATTAGTTAACTTTTTTTTTTATTTGCGGTACGCGGGCCTCTCACTGTTGTGGCCTCTCCCGTTGCGGAGCACAGACTCCGGACGCGCAGGCTCAGCGGCCATGGCTCACGGGCCCAGCCGCTCCACGGCATGTGGGATCTTCGACCGGGGCACGAACCCGTGTCTCCTGCGTTGGCAGGCGGACTCTCAACCACTGCGCCACCAGGGAAGCCCCATTAGTTAACTTTTAATGAATAGAATTTTTAAAAAATTATTAATTTTAATCTTAGATTGCTTATTTTACTACTTCTCAAACTGTGGATTATCAAAATTTGATAGAAATTTCTAAAAGCTTCCTCTCAGTATGTCTACTTGACATGTTGCATACTGGTAACAAAAAGTTTGCAGACTAGGAAAATGTCAAGAGGCATAATTTGAGCAATGACCTAGTTGTATCTTTTTTTGTTGTTGTTCTTTTTTCCTTTCTTTAAAAATAAAAAAGAAAGAAAACTTAGTACTGTTGCTTGTTTGCTGTCTTGCATAAGAAATTCTTCCCTACCCGCAAGGTTGTCGAGATATTGTTTTATTATCTTCTAAATGTTTCATAACTTCCACACTTAGACATCCAATACACTGGACTTGTATATGGTGGAAGATAGAGTTTTGATTTAATTTCTCCTTATCAATATCCCTTTCATTTTTTCCCTTATCAGTTGTCTTTGCCCATCAGTTGATTGGATTAAACTTTTCCTACTGTTTTGCAGTGCCATATAACATATGCCCTGTCAAGTATCAGGGGTCCACTGATGTAGGTTATGATTCTGGACTCTGTATTCTGTGTCAATGTTCTGTATGTCTATTCTTGCATCAGTAACATATCAGTTTGATTACTATAGCTTCCTGTTTTGTTCTTTGTTCAAGCGTGTCTTGGCTTTTGTTGTGCCTTTACATTTCCTTAAAATTTTAGTTGACTTTGAAGGTTTCCCCAAGAAAGCTGTTGGCATTTTGATCATAATTGCATTAAATTATAACTGTTTTAGAAAGGAATCATCTTTACAGTTTATATTTTTACAATTCTGGCCTTTCCAATATTTTAATATTATGTATTTCTCTTTTCATTTTGGTCTTTAAAACTCTGTTTTGAAGTCTATTTAATTATAGAAGTCTTTTGAATCTTTCTGTAGAGTTATTCCTAGTACACCATGTATTATTGCTAATATTTTAAATAGTATATTTAATTTTATTTTTTATCTGTTTTTAAATAGGACTCCCTCCCTAGGTAGATAAAATAGATTAGATAGATTAGATAGGTAGGAACAATCCAAGAACCTAGCTCAATTCTTTGTAATTCTAATAACTTAGCTTGACATTCTTTTGAACTTTAGAATTAGAAAATTAATAAAATTCATGGTCATTTGTAAAAATATTATTAAATAGATTGTTAGATAATATCTTTCAAAATATATGCTCTATAGAGAGAAATATAAGGAAAGAAGACCCAGCTGATTGAAAGGCTGGGATACACCAGACTCTGCTATCTGATTTTGATAAATGTAAGTCATTGTAGAGAATTGAATTTTATAGTCGATATTTATTGAATACCTGCTGTATGTAAGTACCATAGTAACCACTGTAAGGGGATGCCTTCCTTCAAGGAACTCGCATTGTAGCAGGAGGAATGGAGAGAGTGTCTCTAACATTGTATTTATGCAGAAGCCACGAATTTTATAGTCCACCATTCATTTGTCCTCCAAGCTCCAATATTTTTTCCTCCATTATTGCCCATTTTCTCAAAATGTTATGCAAATTTTATTTCATTGGCCTGTAGTGAAGTTCAATAAACATAGGTCTTTGAGAAGAAGGCTTTGTCTCTGCTTGAAATGCAGTCTGCTCTTTTAGCTTTCAGGGCATTGAATTTTATGGATATTCATTTTTTATAAAGCCCTCATCAATTTGAGACTGTTATATCCATCTATTTATATGTGAAAATAGTACAGAATGCTTGCATTACTTTGTTCTTTAAATACTACCAGGACATAATGAAAAAGCTGGTTAGTTGAAGAGAATGACTTCTCTTATTATTGATTGAATACACAAGGAGAAACTTCAGCAATAAGAAACAATGGATGATTTTTTAAAGAAAATAATTTCTGAAGGATGAAAAGGACCATTTTCCTTTTCCATTTCCAGAAGTAGGAAAGTAAAAGGACCTCTTCAGTTAATACATTTCCAGAACTAAACACAGGGTGCTTCCTAAACAAAAGGACCTTTATAAATGAGGGTACACACGTTAGAATCTTTTCAAGGGATCCATATGTAGTTCAACAGCCTCCTTCAGATGCAGTGCATTTTAAAGACTTGGAAAGTAATTAGACTCTAGAGACCCGGAGAGGAGGCTGTTCAGTATTATTTTGGAAGTTTTGGTAACACAGGTTAGTTCGTAGCATCTGCTTTGAAGTAACCTTCCATGATTCTGATAGTATTTAGAAATCACGAGGAGAAATTTGAGCTTCTCATTTTTGCTTCCCCCTTTCCTTTGGTTTCAAAGAATTCTCATATCAGCGCTATCCCAAGACTGCTTCTGACCCTGGATGCTCTAGTGTTCCACATCTATTCTTAACACTCTGCTTTGATCCTAACTTGTGCAACTATACCCTCACCCTTTTTCGGCCAAGTACTTTCATTAAATCCCAAATACACAGACTAAACCTGGAGGACAGAGCCCTGAAGGCATAGGTCTTTCTCTCTGTGTGTTCTCCACTGCAGCTTCCTGGCTTGCTGACCTCTGGATCTGACCTCTCGTAAATGTGAATTCCTAGACCTGGACTACTAACTCTCCTCTGCCTGGCTTTATTTGAGCCTCCTGGCTCCCCTCTAAGTTACCGTATGAGAGAAATAAGCGTTGGAAAAATTTTGATTTTTATCCCCAATACTCTGTTAAGAGAGAAGTAAATTTCAGAGAGGAGTAAATTTCAGAACAGTTTAGGGGAATTTATGCCCCATTATGCTCTCCTATAAACATTTTGATTTTAAACCCTGACACTCTACCTAGAAGAATTGCGTGACGGGATTGCCTAGGAAGGTAAATCATCACTATTTTATTACATCACATGATACTGGTGAAAGGCTTAAATGTCTTTGGACAGATGGTACCCTGTGATTTTCAAGGAAGCTAGAAACAAGACCATACTGATTCGCAGTGTTCAGATGTTTCTAAAAATATGTTGCATGTCAGAATGAAAATAGACCTACACTACAGATACTTTCATCGAATAAGCATAGCTTTAGAGTCTATTTTACATTTAAGTGAAGAATGAAAATTATGCAGGAAATTCCATTTATATAGGTTGTCAATTGACATGAGTTGGACATCCCTACTTGTTCGTCTGACAACTGTCCTAGAAAGTAGTTTTACACCTCTTTAAACTCTTTGAGTACAATAAGCATGTGTTTATCCAGAGCCCCAAATAATTTTTCACTCTGCTTCTACTTTTACAACACAAAGTACATAAAAATGCTGTTACGTCTCACAGGGCAGCTTTGTTTTAGTCTCAGTATCCTCAGACATATATGATAAAAATTACTGTTAATAATGTGACTTGAGGCCCGGCAAGATCCTATAATCCTTTCTGAATCTTTATACAAAGTAAGTTGTGTGCAGTGTAATTTGAAAGTGTATTTTATTGTATTATCAGTAAAAGGCACACTCATGTTCAAAAGATGTTCTTGATACAAACCTGACGCTCGTCAGTTAGTAAACAGTCACTTAACTATACTCCTCTAAATACAGGACTTTACTGAAATTCATTATAGATTCTACTTTACTTGACCTTCTAGGGTAATGCAGTTTTTTAAGTAAATTAGTATCAGGCTATGGCAAAGACTTGGCTAATTTTCCTCTCCTGGCTGGAGGAAGTAGCAGGCTAGGGTTTGGCTGGTTCACAGAGCTCTCAGAAGAACTTTGTAAGTACAGTGAACAGTGCTGTCTTTTGAAGAAATTCCAAATCCCTTCTGAATTGGAAAGAAGCTACTCTAGTTTGTCAAGGGTGTGTGTGAGTCCTTGAGCCTTTTTATGCTGGGAGAAAAAAATGAAGCAGGTGAGGAATAGCGAGGGAAGATAAAGAAAAGAGGAGGCAGTGAGGAGAAAAGGCTTTTTTAAAGTCAAAAACCACGGATATGGAGTTTTTTGTTCATGTTTGAAATAAAACAGGAACGGCTATTACAAACGCATATGAAATGACCTTGTGTGTTGTGAAGCTTAATAAATACAAATTTCTAAAGCTCTTGAAATCAGAAACCCACTGCCCCGTGCCTACTTGGTAGCTAAATTAATCTGTAAACATTCAGCAGAACACAGGTCCTCAATCTTAGAATCTATATGGTAGGTTATGCTTCCCTGCATTACACTGCAACAGATAGTAGTGGTTTGATATGTGGAAAACCTTGGAGCAGTAAACTCCTCACTTTATAGAAAAAGAAAATCTGAAACTTGATTAAAGGTAAAAATAGTACTTTTTGTTTTGTGGCATGGCGTGCTTTTGTTCCTGGACGTACATGTAACAAGAAAGCGTGAAGATGAGAAGGCAAAGGAAAGGGACTTGCTCAGTCTTGCACAGCTACTAATTGGGCAAAATTAGAATTTTAACCTAGGTCAGGCTCACGTCGAGACACGTGCTTATAACCACAGTAGGCTCTATCCAGTAATTTTAACAATTTTATTCGATACCTAAAGTTAACCCCACTTTCAAAATAGTCCTGTGGATCCCAAGTGGTACCCACTGATCAATATTTGAGAAGCCATTTCAAATACCCTGATGTCCAAGTACCAGGATGACTGTTACAAGGAGCGTAGCAATATATTCATTTTTTTTTTTAACAGTGGACACCAAAAAGCCCTCCAGGTTGTTGATACAACTTAATTCCTGTTACTTTGGGGTAGTGTTCTTCATTTTGAATCATTAATGGCTACAGATTTCCAAGACATAGTAATTGTCAGTTAACATTTGTTGAATTACCTTAAATAATATTCCTGGGTTATACTTTACTTACAATATGTGCTAATAATATTCATTTTCCATTAGTGTTCAGCGAGTTAATAAAATTAGTGTTGCAGAGCTCCTGATGAGAAAAGGCATTCATGGGTCCTACTCAATATGTACCTTTAGTAATATTTATTATGAAAGCCTAAGTGTTCCCTAGCTAATACTCTCATCCTAATGCCTTCAGGCTCCCATGCAATATGACACGTGATGTTTTAATGAGTCATTAAACAAAAGTGTATGCCAATATTTTGATTTTTTTTGTGCAGTCTTTAAGGGCAATGGTGGAGTAAAAGATAGTGTTCTATTTTTTTAAGTGAAAAATACTGGGAGATGCTCTACAAAAATGGCATTCCCAGTGGTGTTTGAGCAGCATCTTATCTTTTGAATGTATCCTTTATTTCTCGACTCAAAGTATCATTCTGAAGGCGTATAGATGGATATAAAAATGATACTGTGTTGATACATAGATTGCTGTCCTTGTCAGTTGAAAATGGTGCTGATGATACGATTAGATGCATACATAGGTAAGTTTGAAAAAAAATTTTGCTTGATAGCATTTTCAACCCCAGACAGAAATGTATTTTACAGACCAGTCACTGCTAATAAATAGCAAAACATACATTTTATTAATATATCACATTGTATTCAGAAGTAGGTTTTGTTTCTGAGAGACTGCAGAGCAGACTAGAGTAAAAGCACCAGAGCTGTTTTTTGAATTTATTTATTTTTGGTTGCAATGGGTCTTCGTTGCTGCGCGCAGGCTTTCTCTAGTTGTGGCTAGCGGGGGCTACTCTTCGTTGCAGTGCACAAGCTTCTCATTGCAGTGACTTGTTGCGGAGCATGGGCTCTAGGCGTGAGAGCTTCAGTAGTTGTGGCGCACAGGCTTAGTTGCCCCGCGGCCTGTGGGATCTTCCCAGACCAGGGCTTGAACCCGTGTCCCCTGCAGTGGCAGGCGGATTCTTAACCACTGTGTCACCAGGGAAGCCCCCAGAGTTGATTTTTTTTTTTTTCCCTAATGTATCAGTTAGCTTTTGCTGTATAGCAAACCACCTCAGAACTGAGTGGCTTAAAACAACGACTGTTTATTTCCTGATTCATTAGACTAGCTGGGCGGTTTTCCTGGTCTGAGCCAGCTGGATTGGTCTTACTCATGTACCTGCAATCAGCTATTGTATTGGTGGGGACGACTTGCTTGTGATGGCGTTGGTTGGAAAGGTGGGGACTTCTCTCTAGGTCTCATCCTCCAGCAGGCCAGCTTGGGTTGTTCCCCTGGAGATCTCAGAGCTCTAAGAGTAAGGGTCCAAGACTACAGGGTCTGTCTTCTGAGCCATAGCCTGGACCTTACAGTGCAGCTTCTGCCACATTCTGTTGGTCAAAACTCATCACAAAATCATCCAAGATTCAAGGAGTAGAGGAATATACTCCTCACTTTGAGAGGGGAAGAGACCATGACCATTTTTACAATTTACCACAGCTAAAATTGCCATTCTCACTCCAGCCTCCTCAAGAAGTAATGTCTTTTAATCATAATCATAACCATAACTGCTAACACCTATGGAAGATTCACTGTGTGCTTTCTGTGGATTAACTCGATTAATTTTCACAGTAACAATATAGGGTGGCTATTATTTTTCCCCACTTTAGATAAGGAAACTTCGTCTTGGAGGGCTTAACTATTTTATAAGATAAAAGTTCTCCAAAATGAGATTTCCCTTGTTAAATAAATTTTGGAAATGCAAGGTTAAACCGTGATGAAGAGTCTGTCTCTCCATCCATTCATCCTGTGGGACTTCTTAAAGTTTTGAATGTAATAATGTGCTTGTGAATCTTACAGAAAGGAAGACAGTAAGCCTCATTTTCCAAACTTGGAACCTAGGAACCCTTCTTACGTAACATCTATTAATATCTTACAGGACAGTAGCATTCTATGAAATCCAGTTTGGAAAATGATGTAATATTTATTGTACTTAGGCTTCAAACTGGAAACCACATCACCCCGATTTTACGGCAAATGTAGCTGTCATTGAGTATATTAAGATGTATGCAAAATACCTTATTTTTTCTTCTAAGTTTGCCTGTTTGTTCAAAAACCATGGACCCTATAGACATGTGAAAATTAAGCCAGTATTACCTCTGAATCCCTTCAAGTGTTTTGAACCAAGTTTATTTGCTTTGTAATGTTCTAGCCCCTCGCCCTCCTCTTCCTTTTAAACCATCGCCTTCTTTTTGTATTGACATCCCCCTGAGCGGGAAGTCAGCGTTAACTGTTACTGACAGTTGGCAAATAGTACTATAGCGCGGCAATAAGATGCTGAATGAAATTATACCCTTTTTTTAAAAGAAGATGTTGGGGGTAGGAGTTTAATTAATTTATTTATTTTTGCTGTGTTGGGCCCTCGCCTCCGTGTGAGGGCTTTCTCCAGCTGTGGCAAGCGGGGGCCATTCGTCATCGCTGTGCGCGGGCCTCTCACCATCGCCGCCTCTCCCGTTGCGGAGCACAGGCTCCGGACGCGCAGGCTCAGCGGCCATGGCTCACGGGCCCAGGCGCTGTGCGGCATGTGGGATATTCCCGGACCGGGGCATGAACCCGTGTCCCCTGCATCGGCAGGCGGACTCTCAACCACTGCGCCACCAGGGAAGTCCCCTGAAATTACACCTTTGTCAAATTGCTTCTGAATCATTTACTTCAAGATAGTCAAATGAGAAAGAATCAGCACCTCCACACACACACCCCTCCAGCCATACAGACGAGGCAGGAGCTTGGGGAAAGTTATCTCTAGCTCTTCAGTGTTTAGTATCTACTACTTAATACTGCTCTTGTCAGAGAAATAGCCTTGAGGAGGGAGTTCTGGAATCAAGATTAGGTTATATATGGGTTTATATACAGGTAGGGGAGGTAAGATATTAGCATGGAAATTTCCATCTAAAAAAATGTGCCTGGTCCTTTGTAACTGGCTTTTTTCACTGACCGTAATGTTTTCAGGGTTCATCCATGTTGCGTGTGTCCATGCTTCATTCTGCTTTATGACCAAATAATATTCTGTTGTGTGAACATTAGGAAGGCCAGATTTTTATCTCCTCTTCCTTTTGGGGAAATCCTAATCGCAGCCCCATCCCAAGTGTGGAAGACCTGCCCAGGAACCTGATGAGCTGATGAACCTAGGGAAGGAAGGCTGGGTTTGCCTCTCTAAGAGCCAGACTGATGTTCTCCCCAGCAACATACTTTCATACGTTTTCCTATATTAATGTTTCCAAAATGTTCATCTTTCATACGCAGATCCAGAGCTTTATACTGTGTACTGATATCTCTGTTCTTTTGAAGCACTGGAGAAACAAGAAAAGACCTGTTTTTTTCATTTAGGTTTATTCTGTATTTCTATAAACAGTGAACACTTTTGAAGACTTAGATCATTGATTAGGAGAATATCTGAGTGTGACCCAGTTAAAGATTGATAAATGATATTATAACATCTATCTGGGAGGTCATCCGGGTTCTTCAAGAAGTACTACAGACACAAGAAACTAAACTCGATCAACTAGGGAGAGACCAGATGATTGGGACTCAGGTGTACAAAGCAGCACACATTAGGAGATAGGAGATAAGCCTTTATGAAAACCATAAATGATGATAAGACTGAAATCACTTATATTTGAATATGTTTTAAAGCTAATTAAAGTGGGGATGACACTGCTTATCTTCCTGCATTATGGAAGGGACTAAGCTTCACCTCCTAGGAGAGTGAGATGTGGGAGAGAACTCCTCCCAACCAAAACAAAGTAGCTAATTGAATTGGTGAGAGCCCAAGTTCCACAGGGCCACATGTTTACCAGGTAATAGAACCATATCAACAAAAGGTCATGTAGATGCTTCCCTGAGTCTCCATTTTGCTGGTACCTGGGTTGTGGACCGGCTCTGTAAGTCTCCACATAAATGGCCTAGTACCCCAAATCTACTTTCCAAACCAAGTTTTCATGGGGGGCAAGGGAGAAGAGGGAGAGTTTCATGGTTTAGGCTTGGGATGGGAGTTAGCACAGCTGCTGAGCTCGCCAGCACCTCTCTGCCATTCCCATTTGGTGTTTTCATTAACGATTTGAAAGGACCTTGGTGAAGGCAGTGTTACCATATTGCACAACTCCAAGCGTCACGTTTCATATCTGAGACCATGTGAATGGCATGAGGGTACACCCTGCGTGGTCATACATGGCAGTCTGGGTTGAAGAGAAGGGGTGAGCAGTTGGGACCCCCAATACTTCCAAAATGTTACAATTTAACAACAATAACCGTTGTTAAATTTATTCATGTCTCACCATATGTCAGAGCCTGTTAAACACTTTATATTCTTTGTGATGTTTAGGGCATACAACTTTAGAAGTTTGTACTCATTATTTCTGTTTAACGTGAAGAAATTGAGGCTTAGAGAGATGTATCACTTGAACAGGGTCACACCGTTTGTAAGTGACAGATGCATCATGATTTAAACCCAGGCCACCTGTAGCCAAAACTTGAGCTCTTCTTTGAACAAAGCTGCCTCCCACTTACAAAATGCTTTCATACACATTAACTAATCCTTACAACAACTCAGCTGGATCAGAAGGGTCAGCGCTTTATTGACAAGAAAGATGAGAATCAGAGATGTTTGGTAATTTCCCCCAAGGTCATATAACTACAGTTTCTTAGCTAGAACTTGGAATCTTTTCTTTTTTAATTAAAGTCTGGTGTTTTTTCCAGTTGTCCATGTTTCTTTGACAGTAGATGCAATACACAGACTTTTTTAAAGTCAGCATAGGACTTTCCAAATCTAGCCTCTGCTACTAAACGAATGTGTAATTTTAAGCAAATGACTTAACCTCTCTGAGCCTCTGCTTCATTTCTAAAATGAGGATAGCAATACAGCTGCCTCATAGATCTATTGCAAGATTTACCCGAAACCATAAGCATGCTTGCTAGCCAAGGGCCTGACATATTTTAGATACTAAATGTATAATCTCTTGCTTTCCTTCTGTCCCTCTGTTTCAACTCAAATGGGGTAGTTTCAGGACAAAGTGCAACTTACATAAGCAAGTAAAAGATGTATAATCTTTATAGCTGGCAGCAAAATTCATCTTTGGAAGTAAACTGTTGGTCAAAATCTTCAGTATTTGTGGAAGGTATGATTCCGAGGGCATAGGTGTGTGCAGGAAACCCAGCTGTGAAAAGAGATGTGGTTAGGTTTTTCTGGATAAGAAAATTATAGGAATGTATGTTTTGCTACCAAAAAGGGAGGAGAGAAGAGACGAATGGAGAAGGTGGGAAGGAGACAGGAGCTGGAGAACTAGGGGCAGGTAAGGACCCAGGAGCGGGGCGGCCAAGGACTAGTGTCCCATGGAAAGTCGTAGAAGGACGTTTTAAAAATGGGAAGTGTATTGCTCAATTTAAAACTGTTGATATTAAACCAAAAAAATCAAATTTCAGTAAAATTTTCCACGCTTGTAAAGATATTTTCTGTCCCATCTGGATTACCATGAGGAAGAACAGAAATACATGGTTGAAAGTAAAAGAGACCCTAAGAATGTAAGCCACCTTGGCAGCCTCAGAAATCTGGAACCTTGAGGGCCCAAGAAAATTTGGGGGAGATTTCAAGAGATAGTCCCCGGGGGCATATGGGTTACACAGTTGAAGTCCAGTTAAAGTCAGTGAACCAGGAGATGCTTCTGATTTCAGCATGATTTAGATACATTAGCAGGGGACAAACTGAAGACATTAAGATGCAGGTTATAAAGAAATTTTAGGTATTATTTGAAACATACCTCTAAACTGTCGACATTGATATAGAATGAGATAAGAAGTTTCCTCCTTTAGATGGTTTTGGCTTGAATAGACCAGGAGTTTGCTCTGGTGGCTCATGTCTGAATCTCCTTTATTTACATATTGACTTATTCGATAGACTTCATTTTTTTAAAGCAGTTTTAGTTTCACAGCAAAACTTAGCAGAGAGTTACCAAATGCCCCCAGTCTCCCCCTACACACACCCTCCCCTACTATCAGCATTTTCCACCAAAGTGGTACATTTGTTTTAATAGATGAACCTGCATTGACGCATCATCCTCCAAAGTCCATAGTGTACCTTAGGTTTCACTCTTGGTGAATCTCCTTTATTTCTAATCTACAAATTTCTATCACATTACTGGGTAGTATGGAGAGATCCCATATCTCAGCCCATGTCTGGCTAGGTTGCTGATGACCAAGTATAAAATACAGTCATTTCCCAGCAGGTGACCTGACTCAGCTGTGATATGCATACATTCATTCATATTACACAGTTTGTGAAAGAGAAAGTCGTGTATATAAATACAAACATACGTACTTGATTATTGTAAAATAATGACAACAGTATTCAGAGCACAGCTGTGAGTTTAGTAACGGATCACAGGAAGAGGCTGCTGGAGGCTCTAAAGGAAGGAGAAACATGATCACAGCATTGTCCTCAGGATCTGGCCTTTCATTAAATATCAGCCTGAAATAAATCCATTCCATCGTACTCTTCTCTTTTGCCCCGGGCTGGTTTTTACAAGATCCATAATAACCTCATAACACTTGATATATTTACTGACTCTACTGCAAACAGGTATTTATCCTCCTTGCAAAATGCTGCTTTAACATAGGTGCATATCTGGGAGTTTAATGTGATTTTGTGTTTTCCTATTATGAGTGAGGAATATCTGATTACACACCTCCTTTCTCAATCTTCCCTGTGAATGTATGGGAAATATTTCATTCACTGGTGGTTTAGTCCGGGCCACGGAGACGCATCCCAATCCCCTTTCATGTGTTAACTCTGATGCCCCCCACATTAAATGGTTGTGGGAGGTTGGGGGTGTGTGGCTCTGCTGTTGCTATGACAACTCATGTTTGTGTTGCTGAAACCTGCACTTGCCTTCAGTTCTGAGGCTGTCATGCAGTTATTTCCTAGCAAACTTCCCTTTATATATGGGATTTCCGAAGCTTAGATGCCTAAATGAGACGTGGTAGAAACGCACACACGCACGCACACACACACACCAGTTAAGAAGGTCTGCTTTTAGGCACTCTCCACCCAAATGTGTCACTGTGCCTAAAACGTCTCAGTCTGGATTTTTAAATCAGAATATTAGTTTGATGTTGATCTTGTCTCTTCATGGTGGCCTTTTACCAAATGGTGTGGTTTGACATTTACCTAAACCATCAGGAGGTACTTTATAGGTAATATTCTAGTGGAAAGTCTGTATTTCTGAGTGACTGACTGAATCAGTCAAGAAAACTTGGCGTTTTTTGCACTCCCCCCAAGATGACTCAAAAGCCTAGATTGAGCTATTTGTCAAGAAAAACAAAATGCAAAACAGAAAACAAGTCCATGAATTATTTCATATCATACTTTAAAATGGTACTTCATATTATTATTTTAAAAAGGAAAAAGAAAACCAGCATGGTCAGAGAAAGGTATAAACAAAAATTCCCTTTTTGGAAAGGACAAGGAAGAACACTATTCCAAAATCTATAAATCCAAAGGAATATCACCAAAGGTATATCTACTGCCACCTACTGGTGGCAGCCAAAGAGGTCACGCTGTTGTGTGGATACTTTGCTTTAATTGTACTGTGAAAATTCTTAAGATTCTGCTGATTAAATGAGGTGTACTTAAATTTGAGGTTGTTTTTACTTACCCCCTCCTTTCTTTTGATTGCTAGTTTCCTCTCTTCTTGTTGGTTTCCTCTTATTCTCTGAATTATTTTCCCAGCTGGTTTGGACCCGTGAGATTTTAGAGCTTCTCAATTGACTCACTGACCAATTAAATCCCTTCTTTAAACTGTAGGCCTTTGGCAGGATGATCTTGACTTAAAATGTTTCCACTTCTTTCAGTTTTATGTTTGCGTCTACAAAAACTTACGCCTGGATAATCCTGGTTTCTAGTGGATGCCACAAGTAGAGCAATTGGTAATTGTACTTCTGTTGGTATCATTGACGAATTGCCTCATTTCTCACTGGTTTGAATACAGCAAGATCCAGAAGGAGCTGCCAAAAATGAGGGCTAAAAATTTGATGGCATCCTTGGAACATTCAAAACGTGGCATTTCAGTAAAAATAATAATAATTATTAATAAAAATGTATAATTATCATCTTTTAATTTTGCCAGATAAGAATGATAAAATACAGTTAAACAAAATCAGAACTACTGCATATTATCATATCTCTTCATGAGAAAAAGGGCTTTTTAATAATCAAAACAAAAGGAATATATTCTCAAGAATAATATATTCTCAAGAAGGGAAGTTCACTTTAATTAAAAATAACACAAATTGGACATTACAAACTGGATTATAAAAATCACCAAATTTTCTTAAATTTTGTACAATATTAGAACCTAGTGAAAGCACCACCACGGACCCACTTTTGAAGACTAAAGGAGACATAACAGGTGCATGAGATGAAGATAGAAAGGTCTAAAGTAGGAAGGGGATCAAAACCAGTGGGCAAAAGGGAAACCTGTAGGTGAATGGGTGCTGAATCAGACAGGTGGTGTGCAGAGGCAAGCTGATTTAACATCTGAAATGGAAGGTGGATGGGCAACTAGAAAGACAAACCAGCAGGAGGCTCTAATCCCAAGTGGCACCACAGTGAGTGGTATAGAGGAAGCGACATATAAATGACTGATCAGTTTTAAAATGTGGAAGTCTTAGAATTCAGAGTGAGGTCTTCATCTGGAGGGGGAAAAAACAAAACAAAACTGTTGACCTTCTCCCCTCAAGGGATCAGTTCATACCATACAGATACACGTGGAAACTGGCAAATCGTCATCATCTGTTAGTTTTTTTGCTGGTTTTATGAATTAAAATGTTAACCTATGAATAAAGTGACACAAGATTAATTTTGCATTTTTTCTATATTTACATAATAACTTTTTTCCTTATCACTTTTGATATGGTATTGAGTATGTGATGAAAAGACCAAATTAGGTTTTATGGGTGATGTTTATAAGTGTGTTGGGTTAACTACATGGATGAGCTAAATAATTTTAAAGAAAGCAGTCATGAAGTGATTCAAGAGAAAATGCTTGTACTCAACAGCATTGGTTTAGTTAAAAGTAATAAAAATGGGTAAACAACTTTTCCTACAGAAATTAATGTTGGAAAATGAAATCATTTTATATTGGGGAGGTGCTTAACTTACTAAAATCACTAAGGAAAACTAATGTTTTCATTTAGATTGCAGATAAGTTTATTTTCATACGTTAAATTGTATAACTAGTAGATTTCTTTTTTCTTTCTACATTAGAAAAGAAGTAAACAATCTTAGCACTGCCAGCAAAATCACAGTTATTAAACATAAAAGAAAAGGAATCAATATGGTAAATTACAAGAGAACATGTTTTATAGTTTTTCATTATTTTTATCTAAGATCTGAATAGACAGATTTTCTTTTTAAAAGATGTTTTTGCTGCAATCCTAGCTCAGCTCTTTTATGTAATTTACATCAATCACACTTTCATTTATTTTTATCTTATCAACAAGAGACATTTGGTGAATCTGAGGAAAGAAAAGAAAAAAGTGAATGCCAACCGAAATTCCAAATTAATCCATTGTGAGTATTCTTTTTGAAATCTTAATTTATGCTTTGTATTTTTATAAATAAGCAAACCCAAAATTCTTTCAAACAGCAACTTTTCAGAATCTACCATTAGTAAATTGGATTAGGACTTGGGACCAACAAGGTCTATGAAAGTGGTTTGAGAAGAAAAATAATCTGATTATCATAAATAGAAGGCTTATTGAGTTAGGAGGAGATCACTCTATTTTCCAGGTTGACTGAAAATGACTGAATTCGGTTTAGAGCATTTTTCTTTTCAATATGTAGTATTATAAAATTGAGTGTTTATAGCTCACCTCAGTTACCCTTCCTGATGTTATTTTTATTATATACGTTATGTGTATTTTACTTAATGTTTTCATAAGATATCTTTTTAAAATATTTATCCTTCCTAATGATCAATGTGTGTGCGTATACTATATATATATGTATATAATACACACACATTTCTGTAAATTACAGTTGACAAGTTAATTGTTATTTCAGGTAAGAGGGAAGACAAGTACCTCTAGAACAACTAATAGTTCACTTTATATTAATGTTTGTCTTCAAGGAGAACATAAGAATACACCAGAAAGGTGGAAATTTATATATTGTGTTCACCTAAAATCTTAAATCCCAGAGAAGCGGGTGATTGGCAGGAAAGTATCATCCAAGTGCAGTTCTTTCATCTTAAAAAAAATAATGGTTTTTTTTTTTTTGGTTGGATGACCAAAACCTGTGTAGAATCGGAGATCACGTTTATGGTTTTTTTTTTTTGGTTGGATGACCAAAACCTGTGTAGAATCGGAGATCACGTTTATTTTGAAAGCCTAAGGGCATGCATTTCTAGAAAACTGAGAGGCTTAAATAGTGTTTAAAAGTTTCCATTTAATTAAAGTGAATGCAGATAACCCGGGTCTCGGGCTGCTGTCCTGCACTGTGTACTTACTTGCTGGTCTTGTGCTCCAAGGCAAAGCTCTATTAAAATTCAACAGATATTAACAACTGCTGAACACCTTTGGGCTGAGAGTGGGATGGTGTGTCAGGTCAGGAACTTAAGCCTTTGGATAAAGACAGGCCAGAATTCTGTAGGTGTTAGCAGTAACCACCAGGAATGAGCAGGCAGAAAGTCTAGTCTCCTGAAATTACACAGCATGAAAGGTCTACACTGAGCTACTCCATTGGGTCTTTCCAGAGAACAGAACCTTATAATTTATGAAACCCCAGTGAAGATAATAAATAGACCTAAGATACATATGTTTAAGAAAATATTATAAGCCTACCTTGGTTCTCTATGATGAAGAGAACCTCTAAATGGCCTCTAGAGATCTTTCCCTATAAAGTGACACATGATTCCGGGATAGCTTTCCTGCCTAGCCTTAAAGTTTTCTGTACAGTTAGGCACTGATGTCTAATTTTGATGGCTGTTGCCTTTCAGCAGAGATTGAGCTGTACAGGGGAGAAAGATGTTTTCCTTGAACCACTTAGGGTTCCTGTCTGGGTCTGAAAATCAAATTGACAAAGACAGATGGACAGGAGAAAAGCATACACATTTTATTGCATTTGTACACGTACATGGGAGACTTCACAAGAGAATGAAGACCTGAAGGAGTGACCAGAGCAGGAAGCTTTTATACATTTTAGATAAAGAAACAATAAATTTGTGAAGAATCAACAAGACAAAGGGTTTGGGCTCTGGGTAGTAAATAATGAAGAAGTGTTACCAAGTGAATTTGCCTGTGCTCCCCCACTATGCAGCAAAGCCAATTTACTGACACCAGATAGTGGTGAAAGAAAGTACAGCATTTATTGCAGGTGCTAAGAAAGGAGAATGAACAGCTCATGCTCAAAAGACCCAAACTGAACTCTCCAAAGGGTTTCAGGGAAGGCTTTTGAAAGGCAACATTTGGGGTGAGGGTTGCAGCCTGTGGATGGACTTTCCTCTGACTGGGTGGTGGGTAGGTAACAGAGTGATGTTTCAGGAATCACCAGCCTCCTGGGTCCAGCCAGTCTGGGGGCTTGTAGTCATTTTGCAGAACAGTTCAAAGATGTACGTCAGATTGTTATGTATATCCCTTGAGGAGGAACTGGGACACTGTTTTATTGCTGAATTATTGTTTAAGCTATCAGTACTTTTCTTGCTGGACTGCTTTTCCTGTTTCTGAATTCCCTCACTTCCCTAATTAGTAACTGCTTGGGTCTGCTCTTTGGAACTCAGGGAAGGCCTAGGAGACAAAGACCTTTTATACAAACAAGAAACAGGGAACACGGAGGGGCTTTTGTAACTGGGAGGACCCCACAAGGTTCTATAACAGGAAGATAAGGATTAGTTTAACAAGGTTTGTTTGTACAGAGTATTTGCCCAAATTCCCTGTTGCAGGTGATAAAAGTATCTTCCCTGGTACAGGGAACACACCTTTCAGATGGGAGTTTTAGGACCTGTTTCAGGGAAGAAGGGTGAAGGGGGAGAGAATAGAGTGATCTTTTTGCTTCTGCCATTTTCTCAAACTTCTCCAACTTAAGATATTTAATATGTAAGGTACTATATTTTAGGGTAGTGTCCTGAACCCCATCAACTGCTTAATCTTGAAAAACATGTAAAGCCATGTGAATATGAATGCAAACTTCTGGAAGGAATTCGGTAGCATTTGCAGATGTTGTAGGTGTAGTTACTGTCTCCTCAACAGCACAAAGCATCTAGTCCAGAGAACTCTTTTGATGAAAGAATATCAAGAAAGAATCTGTTCACTCACAGTGAGATACAAAAGGCCTCTGGACAAAGGATGTGTTTGAGAGAAAATAGGGTAGAAGCTATTGTCTGAAAATCTACTACCTTATAACTGTGCTAGCAAGAAAAACACTTTTTTAAAGGGGTTGAAATATGAAAGTACTCAGAGCCTCTAAGCACTTCCTTTATGTAATTAAACAAGAAATCGTGCTATAAGTTAATGAATTGCTAAAGGGGAATGGTAAGTAATCTTAATCCAGTTGCATTTAACTGCAGGGACTATTACTATACATATCATTTGCATGTCAAAGTTGAGGAAGCTGAGCATGGAGAGTTTGGACAAAATTGAACTTTACAAGTTGAGTATCTATAGACAGTGTTAATGATGTTCAGTGAAGATTTTTCCAGAATCTATCATATAAAAGCAGTGATTTTCTGTGAACAGCGTATTCTGGTCGCTATTTAATATCTAACACCAAACCAAAGAAGCACCACGGAAAGCCTATTTGAGACCTGGACCCAAAAAGATTTATAGCAGAGCAAGAAGAAAGATTTAATATGGATACTGAGTTGAAGATAGGAAAAGGTAATTGGCCTAGATGCTGTAAAGAATCTTAGTAATTGTGTGATAATATTTGTTGTGTATTAAGAAATAAATTAATACTGCTTTCTTTTAAAGACATATAAATCATGGAGCAGTTATTTAAAAATTCCAAAAAGAAGCAGGTCAACAACTGCTGTGAAAACATCAGTTGAAGTAAGAATGCATTAGGGTAAATAAAGGGCAGGAAGATGATAGATAGCAGGAAAGAGAGGCAATATGATGACTATGACCTCTGTGCAAGGTGAGTCCGATCTGGGTCACCAACTGTCAGGAACCAGGGATCAGAATGGATTCCACAGCATCACACAGCAGGATTAGGGGATATACTTCGTAAGGATCAGTAAGAGGAAGAGAAGACACAGTGTGATGGTTAATTTTATGCGTCAACGTGACTGGGCCACAGAGTGCCCAGCTATCTGGCCAAACATTATTCTGCATGTGTCTGTGAGGATGTTTATGGATGACATCAACATTTGACTGGGTAGACATAGTAAAGCAGATGCCCTCCCTAATGCGGGTGGGCCTCATCCAATCAACTGAAGATCTGAATAGAACAAAAGGTTGAGTAAGAGGAAACTGTGTGCTTGACTGATTTAACTGGGACCTTGGCCTTTACGGGTCTTCCAACTCAGACTGAAATATTTGCTATCCTTGGGGCTCAAGGCAGCCAGATATTGGACTGCAACTACACATCAGCTTTCCTGGGTCTCCAGCTTGCCAACTGCAGACCTTTGTACTTCTCATTCCCCATAATTACAGGAGCTAATTCTTTATAATGAATATATCTGTCTCTATCTCCCTATCTATCTATCTATACTATTGGTTCTGTTTTCCTGGATAACCCTAATATACACATGATACATGTGTTCCCCATTCCTTCATTCTCCTAGAAGTATGCCACAGTAAGGACATCGTGGGTTTGTATTTTAAAGCAGGAATCCAGCCTGTCACACCTATCCTAGCCCCATGAGGCAAGTGTGAGGACACATTTATCAGTGGAGGGACAAACAAACTCCTTGGGTGCCAGCCAGTCTGGATTAGCATAGGACCTTTATATCAAATTTTTCTGGGATGCTAGTAACCCAGCTCGTAGAGACTTGGTGGCCCCTGGGAAGTTGCCATCCATTATACTATGGGGAGGAAGCCACAGGAAGCTGAGCTTGGGTATAGCCTTCCCCCTGAAAGGAGGAAACCTCTGGCCCCAGCCACCTTATTTTCCATGCAACACAAAGTGAGCATCAGGGCCCCCTGTATACTATCTTGATCCTTGAGTCATGCATTGCTGGATTAGACTCGATGATCTTCTATTAATGACATCATGAAAAATGCAGTCTTGCTGGGGAGTTGCCTCATGCAAGAAAAAGTCAGTATAGAAAATAAAGATTAGTACATAATAGTAGGTTAAAAACATACTCTTGAGTATTTCCTCTGGACTCCTAATACCATTCCCCCCAGTTTTATAATTTATGGAAGATATGTGTTGAAAAGTAGTCGGAAACATGAACTAATTAGAATTCAAAGGCTTTGAAATACCAAGGAGACTTTTGTTAACTCAATATGATGAACAGATCGGGAAATGCAGACTTTTTAGCAAGTAATAAAGATAAGATTCTATTAGAAAAAGTAATTGACTCTGCATTATCCTCTGGAGGGAGGATAACACAGGCAAGAAGACTGGTTGGGATGCTGGTACAGTGACCCATCAAGTGATTAGGGCCCTGGAATGGGGTGGTGACAGGTTAATAAAAATGAAGGAGGTCCACAGTAACTTCAAAATTGTAAGACTAGGCAACTAGAAAAAAATGTGGTTTCAGTTAGGGACAACACATCTCTTGTGGGTCAAGGAAGATTAGTGACTGTGGAAAGAGGCTGATATCCAAAGAAAACTAAAGACAGGCTTAAAAATTATAATGAAACATGGGACTGGTTAGCAATTGGCTAAGATGGAGTAGAAATTTGGTCATTGCTGAGGACTGAATTGTGCCCCGCCTCCTCCAGATTCATATGTTGAAGCCCTAACCTATAAGGAAGTGATAAACTTAAATGAAGTCATAAGGGTGGGTCCCTAATCCAGTAGTGCTAGTGTCTTTATAAAAAGAGGAAGAGACACCAGAATTCTGTCTCTCTCCATGATGTGAGGACACAGTGAAAAGGCAGTCATCTGCAAGCCAGGAAGAGAGCTCTCACCAGACACTGAATCAGCTGGTGCTTGACCCTGGACTTTCAAGTCTTCAGAGCTCTGAGAACATACATTTCTGTTAAGACACTCAGTCTGTGGTATTTTATGGCAGCCTGTACTGTAATTTTCATGCTTAGAAAATTAATTATGGTTTACTTTGCCTAATTAATTATTGTACTTAAGGCACAAACAAGAAGGTAAACATCAGGAAACTAAAAGTAATGAGTGATTTATTATTAGATAATTGTATGATGCCTCCAAGAATATATGAAGATGCATAACGTAAATATCTTGGAAAAGACATTGACAACTTCAGCTAGGTTTGCCTTGAAAATGTTTAGCTTCAGAATCATATAGAACCACTTTATTAGAGTACTGATAGCAAAAAGAGGAGGGTAAACCAAACAATTGGTGAATAATAATAGTAATAATAAAATAATAATAATGGCAACTAATAGTTATTGAGCCCTTGTATTTTTTGACTTTTTAAAATTTTATTTTATTGAATATAGTTGATGTATAATATATGTTATAGGTGTACAATATAGTGATTCACAATTTTTAAAGGTTATACTCCATTTATAGTTATTATAAAATATTCACTATATTCCCTGTGTTGTACAAAATATCCTTATAGATTGAGCACTTGCATTGTGCTGAGTATTTTCTGAGCACCTCGTGTATATATTCATTTGAATAGTCTTTGTACAACCTATTAGGAGTTACTATTATTAATCTCATTCTACAGAAGAGGAAGCTGAAGCAGAGTGAGAATCAGTAAGTTGTTACAGTCACAGAGCTGTAAAGGGAATGAGGAGAAATAGTGAAGGAGAAGAATCAATGGCAGTTTTCAAATCTCCAAAGTAGTCATCCTTGGGGGGAAAAAATATTGCTCAATTTGTATGAGCTTTGGTTGAAACGTTGTCCTGAACCAAGGGATCTTGGGGAAGAAAGGGGCTTGGGGTGCAACACAGCCTAATTCTCCATTGGATGACAACAGTTCTTTTCTCAGCTGCTCTGGCAGGCCACCCAGGCGCAGTGCATATTCCTAGCAAGAGAGTAGCTCTCTGCTTCCCAGAGAAGCCCTTTGCAAGGTGGCAGGGCACCCAGTGTTTCCGAATTCCTCAGTATGTTGAGCTCAGATCTCTCTCTGTACCCTATGCACTTTTGTTTTCCTTTCGTAAAGCTAGCATTCCTTGAATCCTGCTGTGTTTCCTTCTGGGTAACTGAGCATTTTACAGCATTTTCATATCCAGTCACACCAGTGGGTGTTACGACTCCCATTTTACAGATAGGGAATGTGAGGTTGAGAAAGTTGAAACAACATAACTGAGGTGGTTTATAACTCAAAGGGTATGGGTTAACCACATACTACATGGGTATTCAGTGGCCAATGCAGCACCCATTTCATCTAGTTGTCCTTCCCTAAATTCTCTAGTTAAGCTACATTGGAAATATTAGCTAAAATTGGGTAGAATATCCCAGATGTTGCACTACATTGGACCCTTACCTCACTGGATCCAAATAGTATATTTTTATAAGTATTACTTAAGTATGACATTAATTATTAAAAATAAACTTTTTATATTAAAAAATCAATATGTGCTCAGTATATAATACTGTTAGAATGGAAGAAAATAGTAATGACATACATTGTTCAGTATTTCTGATCAGGGTCAGTCATTTCAATCTGTTTTTAGTATTAATGCATCTTTTTTATTTATTTATTTTTAATGAACATTGCTTTATTTTTACAATAGCTGTATCTTCACTGCATTGATGGTTATGAATCCTGCTTTTCTTCCTCAGCATTGATAACATCAACATTTTATAGATACTCATAAACTCTTTGTAAACATGATTTTAATGACTATATGATATTCCATTATTGGCCGGTTTCACTTTGCCAATCCTTTAGTTTTCATCTTTATGGAAAAATTCTAAACTACTTATAAATAGTTTGGTGATTAGAATCTTTGTAAATATTTTATTGTTTTTTCCCCCTATATTTTAAATTACTTATGAAGAAAAAAGTATTTCAAAAGTGGGATTACTGACTTGAAAAGTATTTGAAAACTATAAAAAATTTTGTCTCTCCTTTTCTCTCTCCCTCTTCCCTGCCTCCACACACACTCCCACACACACATTTATGTATAGTTATTTTTAAATTTGGTAACTCTCTTACCAAAAGGATTTTGTTGTTGTTGTTTTGTTGGGTCTTCATTGTGGTGCGTGTGCTTCTCATTGTGGTGGCTTCTCTTGTTGTGGAGCACGAACTCCACATAAGTGAAGTTAAATTGTCCAAGTATGATGATGTCCATTTTTATCTTAGCTGTCATTAGGGTCAGGTGGTAAGATATTCATCTAATGCATAAAATGACCAGGTTGAATTAAAGACTAGTCTGATTAATTAGATTTTTTAAAATATTTGGATAATTTAACCATTTCCCCATCTGATCTGAGTAATCATTTACTCAGAAATATAGGCGTGAACTCCTCACAAGTGAGGAAACATGGCTTTACATTTGGGCCAGCTTTTCTTTTGCCACATAAAGCTGTGTATTAGAGTGTCTGGTACTCAATATGGTTTCTGAGTTTTCTCATTGTGAAGTAACAGATTCAAGAGTGAATCTACAGTGAGGTCACTGTACTGGTTAAGACACCTTAGTTCTAGTTGCAGTGCTGGAATAAGTTGATAATGGCCTTTAGATCAGTTATTTACTCTAAAGTGAAGGAGGGTATCATAGCCCATCACTGAAGTCTCTCTAATCTCCAACATTGTAGACATCTGTAAATTTGTGAAATGCCTCCAGGGAGACAGGATGTAAATTATTTATGCTATTGATTCATTTGGCAAGTGGAAAGGCTAAGCTCAGAAATGAAAAAGAAAATTCTCCTATTATAGATCCATAGGCTGAAGGAACCACACCACTCAGATCTCAAGAAGTGCTTGGTAGCAGTTAAAGTGACACTTCAAAAAGCACATGAGAATTTTCCTCACATGTGTATATATCTAGACATCTACACGTTCAAACATTCACTCATCAAAAAGTATCGTGCATGTCCTTTGGCCAGATACTGTTCTAGATTCTGGGCATGTGGTAGGGAATACCACAGGCAGGCTCTGCCTTTCTGAGCTTACACTGAGCTTACATTTTACAACGATATAAAATGTACTGTGTGTTAAATAAGATGATGAGGTAAAGATTATATTAAAGCTATGGTATAAAGTAGCAAATTAATGTGGAGGATCTAGGGAAGATAATTTCACTAGATAATTCCACAATATTGTGTCCAATGAGCTGCCCACGGAGAAGATGACATTTGAGTGAAGATCTGCAGGAAGTAGGGTGCAAGCCATAAAGCTGTCTGAGGAGGGATGCCTCAGGCAGAGCCAGCAGCAAGTGCAAAGGCCCGGTGGTGGAAACTTGCTTCCTGAGTCTGACAAATGGTAAATAGACCAGGGTGGAGGGAGCTGAGTGAGCCAGGGAGAGAGGAAAATGAGGTCAGGATATAACTGGAAGCCAAATCTCCTAAGATTGTGTTGGCCATTTTAAGGACTTTAGCTTTTATGCAGAGTGAGCAACATGAGGTGACTTGTTATTTAATAGGATCCCTGTGGCTGCTGGACTGAGAATAGTTTGGGGGCAGGGGTGAAAGCATCAGTCCTGTTACAAAGCCGTTGGATAATATTCCACAGATATTCTCTTCCCTTACAAACTAGTTTCTATTACAGAAAATATCCTACATTATCTATAGCCTGGTGTCATACTATTGAATTTATTCACTTACTTATAGCTGTACTGTAATTGACTGGTACAAAATGTAGTAGTTGTTGCACTAGGTTAGTTATATAATTTTGGCTGTTAAAGTATATGCAACTGTAGATGCCTGTTTCCCCTACATTTATGGATCCAGGACAGTACGATGCAATTAAACAAAGGTTTATTGAGCACATACTTTGTGTTAGGCACTGTTCCAGTTACTTGGAATTCCATGGTCAACAAATGAGTCTAGGACTTCCCTAGTGGCGCAGTGGTTAAGAATCCGCCCTGCCAATGCAGGGGACATGGGTTCGAGCCCTGGTCCGGGAAGATCCCACATGCCGCGGAGCAACTAAGCCCGTGCGCCACAACTACTGAGCCTGCGCTCTAGAGCCCGTGAGCCACAACTACTGAGCCCATGCGCTGCATCTACTGAAGGCCGCGTGCCTAGAGCCCGTGCACTGTAACTAGAGAAGCCACCACAGTGAGAAGCCCGCGCACCGCAACAAAGGGTAGTCCCCACTCACCACAACTAGAGAAAGCCTGCGCGCAGCAACGAAGACCCAACACAGCCAAAAATAATAAATAAATAAAAATAAATTTAAAAATTGAAAAAGAAACAAATGAGTCTACTATCCCTGCCCTCATGGAGTTAACATTTTAAAAGAGAGCGAACAAAGAAAAGTAATACTAAAGTAGAGGACACAATAAGTAATTGATCGAGTTTATTAGAGGATTATAAGTGAAACTGAAAAAAGAAAACACAGGCCAAACTAAGGGGATAGGATAAGTCTTGGTGTTAATCAGATATTCTAGTCAGGAGTTTTAAGAAAATAAGATTTAAGCAAAACTTGAAAGAGATCAGAAAGTTAGCCATGGAGATTTCTGGGTGAAGAACGTTCCAGGCAGAGGAAACAAGAGTGGCAAACAACAGGCAGTGCCAAGCTCCAAGGCAGAAACATGGCTGTCCTGTTTCTAGACACAATCAGTGTGATAGTGCGGAGTGAGCAGTGGAGCATTAGTAGGGCGTAAGCTATGAGTCGAAGTGAGAGCCTGACCGTGAAGTCGTATGCAAGCTCTTGGAAGGACTTTGGATTTTGCTTTGTATGAAATGAAAAGTCAAGGGAGGAAGAAGCATGATCTGATTTAAGCTCTAGTCCCGGCCACTGTGCTGTACTAGGATGTAGCAGGCAGGCATGAGAGCAGGGAAGCCAGGTAAGCAGCTATGACAACAGCACAGGTTAGAGATGATGAAGGCTCAGACCAGGATGGTGACAGTAGAGGTGGTGAGAAGTGATCACATTCTGGTTATATTTTGAAGATAGATTCAGATAGAAGGTAGATTGGATATGGGTCTGAGACAAAGAGAGGGGACTATATGACAATAACATCTGGTGAGGCCTGAGACTAGAAGGATGGAATTGCTGTCACCAAAGATGGGGGAGATTCTAGCCAAAGCGAATTTAAGGCAATATCAGGGGTCTTGCTTTGGACAGGATGCATTTGGACATATAAGTGGAGATGCTGCGTAGGCAGTTACTATACAAGTCTGGAGTAGGAAGGATGGTGTGGATTGAAGATATAAATGGGAGTCAGCAGCTTATAGTGGTTTTTAAGACCATGAGACAGCAGGAGATCTCCAAAGGAGTGTCTGAGGACAGAACAAAGAAGGCCAAAGACTGAGCCCTGCATACTCTCATATTAGATGATTTGGGAGAGAAAAAAAGAACTCAGATAGCTCAGAGCTGGACTTGTTAACTTCTTGTCTATCAGTAAAGATCTGTTACTGAAAGTGTTTAAGCTCATTTCAGATTGAAACTACCCTTTTAACTATCTTTGTAGCATAATCCTTTTTGGATGTACTCAAAGCATAGACTTTCCAAAAAAAAAAAAAAAGCGTGACTTTCCATGACAACTCCAGTCACTTGGTATTGACCACTTGGAATGCTGTGCTACAGAAGTTTTGAAGGCCAGACATGGGTTTCATGGGGGAAAGAGCCCTGCACTGGCATAGTGAGTCCTTCCAAGGGAGCAAGATGGGCAAAGGGTAGCTTGCAGGCCATGAGTTCCTTACCTCAGGCTGTGCAAATCTCACTGGAAGTTCTTACTCTTGGGGTCAAACTCGCCTTTAAGAATTTGATAAGATTACAAAGACTACTTACCATGAAATCTGCATTCACTTGTGCACCCTCAAATAAGAAACAATTCTGTGTACCCCAAAATGTATGTACATAATTTTAGTCAGACATCTGGGGGTCATCTATGTGCTTTTTTTTTTTTTTAAGATCCCTTCTCAACTAAATCCAAAACAGACTTATTAGTTGAACAAATTTTCTTTCAAAACTTTGTCAGCTACTATATTTGTTAATTTTAAGTTTGGTATACTCTGTGTACTATTTAACGTGAGTAGCAAACAGAAATGAGGTACCGTTATTCCACTATTATCATTGTTATACTCACTTCATAAAGACACTCGCCAAGAGTTAATAAACGTATTTGCAAATTCATTGCCCTTTTATTGGCCATTGACTTTGCAAACAGAAACTAGCTCTAGCCAATTGGCATGTTTCATAGAGTTTCCTATTTTTGGTGTACTTATAAAATCTTTCGTTACCAGTAGTGAGCAGGGCTAACTGAATTGGTGCCCCGAAAGACAGATGGAAATTCCAAACGTTACTAAACAGGGCTATATTTCTTTACTAAAATTTTTAATTTATACATGAATGAAACTACTCTTAGATTAGCCATATGCATAGCCTTCTGCCATAGCAAAAAGAAAATAAATAGCCTCTTGTTTAATAATTGTATAATTTTTCCATTAAGAACGAGGAGAGGTTTGAATAGAGAGAAGAGTTTGGAATCTAGGTACTGCCACAAAATCCGTCTCAGCTTTAATTTCACTAAGACAAAGCTCATTGCCATGTGGCTTTCACATGCACTTAGTTCACATTCATTACCTCCATATAGTAAGCCCACATCTCTGGATACTTGGGACACATTTTCTAAACAAATCCCTCCTGGTTATTAAACTGATAAGTGCCATGATCCTTAAACCCAAAAATCCAATAAAGGTCTAATGAGGCTCTTTTTAGAACCTTGGAGGATGATTTGTAGCCAGCTGTTTTGAAAATTCCAAACTAAAACATTTCTGCCACACTTTATAGAAGAGTTCTAAACTCATGGATCTCCTGGGTTGAGGCAGTGAAATGTGCGATTGATGGGTGTTGAGCATACACCCCTCCAATGGCGTTGAATACCTTTATACCCACGAGCAGAACAGGCAGGTCAGGTCTGCCAAGCTCCATCCTAGAGCTCTCGGGGTCCATGTGCTTGAGCAGATACAAAGCAACTTCTGGAGAAAATAGGTTTCAAACCTGTAGCTTACTACTGGGTGGAGAATGCTGGGCTTCTACACAGGTAGGAACACATCAGGCTTCGCAATGTTCATAATCAGAGATTAGCCTGCATGCCCTCTTTTCGTTATAGCCTGTAGATCCACCTTCCATCAGCATCTCAGAACATGAACTCTTGAGCCCTTCTCAGAAAGTAAAGTTTTTAAATACTTTGAAGTCCAGTTCACTTGATACCCCAGTTAAAAAATGGGACATTTAAGGAAGTTTGTAGCTTTGGTTCTCAAAGTGCAGTGCCAGACCAGAAACATTGGTATTATTGGGGAACTTGATAGAAGTGCCCATGTAGGACTTACTGAATCAGACGCTGCTGGGACCTAGCAATCTGTGTTTCGCAGGCCCTCTGGGTGAGTCTAATGTTCATGAAGTTTCAGAACCACTGGTCTCAGGCATTGTTTCTCAAATTTTAGTATGCATAAGAATTTCCTTCAGAGCTTGTCTGGGGTGTGGCCAAGCATCTTTATTCATAACACTTATAACTTGTGCCCAAGCTGCTGTGTCTCTTCTACACTGACATATTTGTGAAAAATAGGTTTATGTATCCTTATTTTCTTTTATGAAATAATTTAGTTCTTTGAATCAAACCTCACCAAAACCCTTGTTGGAGAAATTAGAAAAGAAATATGTTTCTAAGTGACACCATTTTTTTCCTCTTATCCTGTAAGTATGGTTAGATACAATACTGAATCATAATTGTCCAATGAATTCAACAGACTTCAGAGAGGCAAAAGAATAAGAGGTTTTTATTGGAGAAAAGTGACATACAATTGATTATATATATATATGTATATATACACACATACAGTATATATATACATATATACATGTGTGTATGTGTATGTGTATGTATATATATACATATGCATACATGTCTCACACACATATAATTGGATGTTCCTTTCTGGCTTCTGCCCAGTGCTTAAACATTTCTTCCTTTGTAAATTTTATGAAGCTGAATAATTTGCATTAAGTTTCCTAAATTTCTTCATTAAAATTTTTTCATGGGCAAATAAGCCCTGTAAGCATACTTTAATTGCCAGTTGATTCATTGGCATAGATGACTGAATTTAGGTCATTTAACATTCTATGGTTGTTTTATAATTAATAAAGTTGGAGTAGTGGTTTATTTAACACCATATCATGTATGGCCAAGGAAGAACTGGCTGTTTTCATAAAGCCTGAAAGAAACACAATTTATATTACAGTCCTTTTTGTTTCCAAAGCAGGCAAATAACTTAGTTTTAAAGCACCACTGAGAACACTGTGCTATTTCAAAGTGATTTACTTTCCAGTTTGTCCCTGACTTCCAAACTTGTTTTCTTTTAATTTCAAAATGTGGATTTTAAGTAGGGAAAATGTTTCTGATAGACATTTGTTTCATTCAGAGGTTAAAATAAACTGCTCCTGATTTCACTGCACTGGAAATGTATAAGGTGATTTCTTGTGTCTGAATATTTCTGGGAGGCAGATTTTGTTTTGATTTCGGTTGTGATGTCATAAGATCCTATTCCAAGCCTATAATTTTTACTCTGGAACTGAAATTATGGCTTTGCCAGTCTGTTCAGGCTACTATAACAAAGTACCACAGACTGGGAGACTCATAAACAATAGAAATTTATTTCTCACAGTTCTGGAGGATGGGAAGTCCAAGATCAAGGCACTGGCAGATTCAGTGACTGTTAGGGGTCTTCTTCCTGGTTCATAGATGACTGTCTTTTTGATGTGTTCTCACATGGCAGAGGGACTAGAGAGCTCTCTGAGATCTCTTATAAGGGCATTAATCCCATCCACTAGCACTCTCCCATCATGACCAATCACCTACCAAAGCCCCCACCTCCAAACACAGTCATATTGGGAATTAGATTTCAAGGTCTGAATTTTAGAGAGACACAAACATTCAGTCCATAATTGGAAAGTCTTTAACAAATTGAAATGTTTTCAGAGTAAATTTATTCAAAAATTAACCATTTTTCTATCCATCTACTCCATAAAATCAAATGTATTCAAAACTGACTTTAAAAAATGGACCTTCTTCCACTGCATTGAGAAGCCCGTGCACCACAACAAAGAGTAGCCCCTGCTCGATGCAACTAGAGAAAGCCCGCGCGCAGCAACAGAGACCCAATGCAGCCAAAAATAAAAATAAAATTTAAAAAAGAGTTTGCATGCCACAACTGAGACCGAGTGCAACCCAATAAATAAATAAATATTTTTTTAAAAGTCACATTTAATGACTCATGTTAAACATCTTTATGATATGATTCTTATTGCTAAAAAAATCTTTCTACCTTGGTGTAATATTTAAATTTTCAAAGAGGATTCAGATAGACACCATGGGAAAGAATAAAATAAACTCTGCATTTCTTTGTTTCTGAAATTTTTGGATGAGTACTCTCTATTTGTCCTTATCTTTTTTTTTTTTTTTAAGTCTTTTTCCATCCCCTCACTTTCAGTCTGTATGTGTCTGTAGGTCTGAAGTGGATCTCTTGTAGACAGCATATATATGGGTCTTGTTTTTGTATCCATTCAGCGAGCCTGTGTCTTTTGGTTGGAGCATTTAATCCATTCACATTTAAGGTAATTATGGATATGTATGTTCCTATGACCATTTTCTTAATTGTTTTGGGTTTCTGGGACCCTTATAATATGAATGTTGTTGTGTTTAATGTTGTCCCAGAGGTCTCTTAGGCTGTCTTCGTTTCTTTTCATTCTTTTTTCTTTATTCTGTTCCGCGGCAGTGAATTCCACCATTCTGTCTTCCAGGTCACTTATCCATTCTTCTGCCTCAGTTATTCTGCTATTGATTCCTTCTAGTGTATTTTTCATTGCAGTCATTGTATTGTTCATCTCTGTTTGTTTGTTCTTTAATTCTTCTAGGTCTTTGTTCTTTAATTCTTCTAGGTCTTTGTTAAACATTTCTTGCATCTTCTCGATCTTTGTCTCCGTTCTTTTTCCGAGGTCCTGGATCATCTTCACTATCATTATTCTGAATTCTTTTTCTAGAAGGTTGCCTAGCTCCACTTCATTTAGTTGTTTTTCTGGGGTTTTATCTTGTTCCTTCATCTGGTACATATCCCTCTGCCTTTTCATCTTGTCTATCTTTCTGTGGATGTGGTTTTTGTTCCACAGGCTGTGGGATTGCTTCTGCTGTCTGTCCTCTCTATTTGTCCTTATCTTTAAATTATATGAAATTTTCATTCATTTGAAGTTTTAGGGGATATTGTATTTTGATATAGAGAATTTTCTTCTGATCCAAGAGGAATATCTTTTCACTGACTTTTTTATTGAATAAATAATTTAAAAATATGATTCTACTTTTTTGTTGTAGAAAGTGAGGTTTACTAAATGCTTTGAATTCCTTTCTGGTGACTGATGGGTTTTTGGAGTTGTTTAAGATAATACTTACCTGTATTAGTAAGAAAAATAAAGTTATGACATTGTACACAATGTCAGTCATAGTGTTGGCTATGTAATTCAAGGAAAAAAAAGATGACCACTTAACTTTCATGGTAAGGCATGAATTGTTATTATTTTGCCAACAGTTTGTTTTAAAGCCTCACATACACTAATTTAATAAGTGTTTATTTAATTCTTACTGTGAACCAGATGTTATTCAGAGCACAGGAATGAAGCATAAGACTTAGGCTCTAACCTAAAAGATCTTTACATTTAGAGAGTTGATCATATGTCAAGATTATGTAATAATTCAAAGTAGTGTATTTTATGAATGGCAAATGAGCCATAAAAGCAGTAAGTTATATAAGAATTCAGAAAATGGAAAGATCAACTAAAATAGTTCATCAGCACTTTGGGAGAAAGTGGGACTTGAGTTAGAATTTTAAGAAAATCTTAGAAGATAGGAGAAATGTAACGAGTGTATTAAGAGGGAAATAGCTTGAGTAAAGATGGAAGTGAACTTTATTTATTTAGCTGAAAGTGACAAGATTACCTTGGCTGGATCAAGGGACACGTGAAGGAATCTGCAGGAAAACATATATTGGCTGTGTAGAGTTAGGCCACAGTGAGGGGTTGAATGGCAGAATGAGTTGGAAACCCCCTTAACCATATTACAGTTCCTGTAGAAAAAAGAAAACAAAAACAAACAAAACCCCCTTTTATTTAGTAGGAGAAAAAATGCAAGTAAATCCAAATATCCCTTAATAAGTAAAATGACGTTTTTGTTTGTTCATTTGTTTTTTTTTAATTTTTATTGAAATATAGTTGATTTACAATGTTGTGTTAGTTTCAGGTGTACAGCAAAGTTATTCAGTTATGCATATATATATTCTTTTTTACATTCTCTAACATTATAGGTTATTACAAGATATTGAGTATATTTCCCTGTGCTCTATAGTAGGTCCTTGTTGGTTATCTATTTATATATAGTGGTATATATATATGTTAATCCCAATCTCCTAATTTATCCCTCTCCCCTTTGGTAACCATAAATTTGTTTTCTATGTCTGTGAGTCTGTTTCTCTTTTGTAAATAAGTTCACTTGTAACCTTTGTTTCTAATTGATGCAAAGTTTCTATCTAATTTGATGATGAAGTGCGTGTGTATGTATCCTTGTATGCTGAGGCATGTGTGTTTGCATGTGAATGTTGGAGTTGTCATTTATCACAATAAAAGGTTGCAGCTACCCAAGCAATTAGGCATGAGGAGAGCAAAGACCGGGTAAGGTGAGCTGTGTCTCACTTTGCTCCTGAGAGATCTTCATCTCCTGTACTAATCACGTTAAGTCATCGTGAGTGACAATTACAGACCTCTCATTAGAGGAAATGACTGCACAACTAGGTAGATTGATGAGCTGATTGGTGTTTCCTCAGAAACTGAGCTCCCCCCCGCAAGCCCGCTTCTGACAACATTGTGGAATATTATCAAATATGTATTTAAGGCAGTTCAGGTACAGAGTCTTCACTTGGCAAAACGCATTATGATTGCTGAGAAATGTATGCTGGGAGCTGAATCTAACATATCTCTGTGAATTGTAATAATACCCATCATTCTGAAAACAGTCTGCTTTTCTGGAGTGCTTTCTACCTTCCTTTTGTGCCACAGTGTCTGTGATGTTGGGGGTCAAGTTTTAGATTTTGTGTTTACGTGGAAAATAAGATAGGTAGACAGAGTGTTTCGCTGAGGACTGTCTGCTTAATTTAAAGCAGAATGTCAGACTCTAACTTCATCCAAAACCTTACACTTCCAATTGCAGGTAATTTTTTTTTTTTTTTTTTTTTTTTTTTTATTTTTTTATTTTTTATTTTTTTTTAACATCTTTATTGGAGTATAATTGCTTTACAATGGTATGTTAGTTTCAGCTTCACAACAAAATGAATCAGTTATATATATACATATATTCCCATATCTCTTCCCGCTTGCGTCTCCCTCCCTCCCACCCTCCCTATCCCACCCCTCCAGGCGGTCACAAAGCACCGAGCTGATCTCCCTGTGCTATGCGGCTGCAGGTACTTTTAACCAAAATGTAGTTCACCTCTTCCCACCACCAATGGATCGACCCTAGCTCTGCAAAAGGGGTTCTCAAACTTCTGTGAGAGTCATCAGAATCACCTGCAGGATATGTTAAAGCACAAAGCACTGGGTCCTACACCCAGAGTTGCTCATTCAGATGGTCTGGAGTCAGCCAAATTGATTTACAGTTCTAAAAAGTCCCCAGTTAATGCTAAGTTGATACTGGTGCTACTAATCGGGAGATCAAGAGCCACTTCTTTAGAAGAAAGACTTTAAAAGAAATCCTGCCTGAAAAGGTGACTTATTGTTGGTTACGGTACGTTGACCAGATATTCGACTACTGGATGTTCCCCTGAAAGTTTTTCTGAATCCCAATCCCACATGATTCGGAAAACCGGTTGGGCACAGTTTGCTCGTGTACCTAAATAAATGTTTTGATTGCTTTGCTCTGGCTTTCTAGCCGTGGCCTCATGGTCTGTCTCCATGAGAGCCATGCAATGCTCTAAGTAGAGAAATGCTACCATTTGCATTTTTCTAAGACTGAATTTCTGATTTGCTAATATTCAGGCACTGATGCAATCCCATTGTAGCTAAATTCTCAGTGGCACCAATATTTGTAGAACCATTCTTAATGTAACTGATCGAACTAATCAGCTCGGTCTGTCTTTATGATGGATGGTCCAGCTGTCAAAATGCAGATATATTCATTGCCCTAGAGAAACCGTCTTAGATATGAACTATGCTGATTTGACATGATCAGGTTGATTCCTGGGATCTATCTTATCCAAACTGACCATGCATGACCTCAAAAAAAAATAACTAAAATACTAAGCTACTGTCAGTAGAACAATTGAGAGCTAGGAAGTAAGATACCATCCTCATTCAATCCATGCACATCATTCATCTATGTATTCAAAAGTGTTTATTCAACTCGTACTATATGCTAAACACACTTCCAGGTGCTTGAGGCAGAGTAGTGAACTGGAAAAAGTCTGCCCACATGGAACTCATATTCTCATGGGGGAAGATATGATAACAAGGAAATTGATTTTTTAAAATAGTTAACTTCAGATAGTTGAGGTGCTTTGAATAAACTGAAGTAGGGTGCCACGAGACCGTGACTGGGGACGTGGAGCTATTTTAGGTAGACAGGTCTGTTCAGGTCTTTTTGAGGAGGAGGCAACCGGGCTGAAGCCTGAATGATATGCAGTGTTCATTCATCTGTAACTTTCTGTGGGAAAGGTCATGGTGAGGTTTGGAGCGAAAGTAGAACAGAGCTTTCAGGAAGAGGAAATGGGAAATTGCAAATATATGAAAAACCTGAGGCCTTGTTGGCCACAGAAGGAAGTTTGATTTCCTTCTAAGAACACTGGAGAATCGTGGAAAGGTGATGAGATCTGCTTTACGTTTATATATATATATATATATATATATATATATATATATATATATATATATATATATATATATATATATAGTCACTCTGACTGATGCATGGAGAATGCATTGTAGGAGAGTAAGACTGAGTCCAGCTGAGACCTGATTTCATCAGGCCTTTGTTTCAGACATCGACCTTGAACTTGCATTTGCAGCTTCTTTACCTGGAGGGTCGCTGTTATTTCCACCTGCGTATCCTAGATTGACTATATCAGGAAGTTGGCTCTGACCCTAGATAAAACACTGTATAAAGGAATTGCCATCTGCTGAGAAATGAGAGTGAGCTGGGTGTTATCAGTGTATATAGTGAGAAGTGGTTACACTCAGTACCTATTTGTGGAGGTGGATCTGAACAGCTTGCTGAAACATGGATCGAAGGAGTGTATCTGGACAGTGTATCTCTGTCCAGATACACTTTGGCTGGAGAGTCATCCTCTACCTTTTGGGACTGTTGGCTACCAAGTGCTTGTGTTTGTCTCTTCATGAATTACTCATTTCCTTCTGAGACTACGTTTTTGCTTTCCCTCACCCTCCAGCCACCTTTCATTCCCTTCTTTCCTTTGAGCAGTGGTTATCAAAGTATGGTCTTAGAAAAAGTAACATCAACATCACCTGGGAACATGTTAGAAGGATAACTTCTCAGATATCACTCCAGACCTACTTAATTAGAAATTCTGGAATTGGAGTCCAGGATTCTGTGCTTTTCCAAGCCTTGCAGGAGATTCTGATGCACGCTTAAGTTGAGAACCACTGAAATAAAGCTATCCCTGGTCACTCATTTGAACGAGAATCTCCTTTCATGTTGCACTGCTAAGAAATGAAACCAAAGACAGAGAATGAAGGAAAAACAAGAACTGATGGTGATTCCTAGGTTTTTGCCTTTAGTATCTAGTTGACTTATTGTTTGTTTAGCTAAGGTGGGAAAGACTTGGGGAGGAGCAAGGTTGGAGAAAGCAAGCATTCTATTTTGAACTTGGTTAAGATTGAAGTGCTTATTAGATACCCCAGTGGAGATGTCAGGTAGGTACTCAATACACAAGTCTGGAGCTCATGTGTAAAGTCAAGACTTGAGTTATAAATTTCAGAGCCTTCGCTATGTGGATAATAAGATCTTTGAAGAGATCCCAGAGAGATCAGAGAAGAGGGTAGCAAGAACCTCTAATTTTTGCATGTATTTGGAGCTATACAAAGTATGGCTCTGTGACTTCTTTCTCTAAGTTTATATAAAATATTCATATTGATTCAAAAACACCCATATATAGAATAGAACAAATAATAGCTGAACAAATAAAGAATATGATTTGCCCTGTGTCTGCACAAAGGACTCAGCAGATTTTGCCAACTGCTAATTAAAAAATTCAAGGTTGTGTTTGGCTTTAAACATGTATGAGGAAGTTTTTTCACCTTTCTTAGCTGCTAAGTAGAGAGGGCTTCTTATGGAACATGACATATATATATATATACACATTTAGATGCCAGAAAAGCAGAACTTGGTGAAATGTCAACAAGGCAGGTCTGATTCCTACATCCAAAAGTGAAGCAGAAGGGTATCCTAGAAATGACAATTTTTGCACAAACATTTATAAAGATGAAACTCTTTTTTTTAACACCTTTATTGGAGTATAATTGCTTTACGATGAAGTGTTAGTTTCTGCTGTATAACAAAGTGAATAAGCTATACATATACATATATCTCCGTATCTCCTCCCTCTTGCGTCTCCCTCCCACCCTCCCTATCCCACCCCTCTAGGTGGTCACAGAGCACCGCCCCGAGCTGATCTCCCTGTGCTATGCGGCTGCTTCCCACTAGCTATCTATTTTACGTTTGGTAGTGTATATATGTCCATGCCACTCTCTCAATTCGTCTCAGCTTACCCTTCCCCCTCCCCATGTCCTCAAGTCCATTCTCTATGTCTACATCTTTATTCCTGTCCTGCCCCTAGGTTCGTCAAAACCTTTTTTTTTTTTTTTTTTTTTTTTTTTAGATTCCATATATATGTGTTAGCTTACGGTATTTGTTTTTCTGACTTACTTCACTCTGTATGACAGACTCTAGGTCCATCCACCTCACTACAAATAACTCAATTTCGTTTCTTTTTATGGCTGAGCAATATTCCATTGTATATATGTGCCACATCTTAATGATATTAAAGAATGTGCTTCACTGTAAAGAAATTTTTATAATTTTTTTACACAAATTATTAAAAGTTCAATTTTGGTGCATATAATAACTCTGTGAATGCCTTAAACATCATTGCTTTCTTTCTAATATCATTTTGAATTTTTCTTTTAGTCATAAATTCAGTAAGAGAAAGCCAGTATCACATGATTTTTTTAAAAAAAAAATGCATTTTATATATATATATATATATATATATATATATATA
This sequence comes from Tursiops truncatus, assembly GCF_011762595.2. Lineage (NCBI taxonomy): Eukaryota > Metazoa > Chordata > Mammalia > Artiodactyla > Delphinidae > Tursiops > Tursiops truncatus. Next base: position 67,574,237 of record NC_047046.1, read on the forward strand.
TTACCCAGTGCCTATTAAAACACCACCTATATTGTATACATGCTAACCTCAGTTGTGTCAATTGCTTATGATGCAAAACTTAACCCAGTTTCCAGAAGCAGGTTGCTGGAACAGACCTTAAGTATTTTTCTACTATTTAGAAACTAACACAGGTGAGGCAGAAGAGGAAACATATAGGAACCATTTGGGGCTGACTTATTTTCCAAAAGTGATTTTTCTGTAGGCAACTTATATCCTTTTTAGAACACCATTAGCATGGTATAACATGGTGGGGCTTGCAAGCATGGCTTCTGAAGTCACATGTAATGACTTTGGTCCCACCACCTATCAACTTTGTGATTGTTCTTGTCTATAGCATTGCAGGGTTTTTGTGAGTGTTAAACAGTATAACAGAGGTAAAGCACTTAGAACATTGCTTGGAATATAGGACATCCTCAGTAACAGTCTTAACTCCATACCCACTGCCCCCAATCTCTGAGCTATTATAGGAATACCCAGTTAGGCAGATATATCATTAGATGAACATCTGTCTGTCCACAAGAAGGACAAACTTCTGTTAAGACTTGGTGTGCTGTTAAGTGGAATAATATAGTATGTGTTTTAAGTAAAGGGAAGCTTGTCATATGTGTCTTTTTTGTAACAAGCATCCAGGCTATCTATACCATTTTTCTTCACTCTTTCATGCTTAAAATAATCTTATTTCTGTTTCTACTGAAATGGTAGCAATAAGTGAGTCAAGAAGCTACATTCTTCCTAACCAGGTGATGAATAGAACTGGAAATCATCATTTACCCAAGATTCATTATATGATTCTGTTTTATAATAATTCATGTTAAGGCATAAAATGGCAAAGTAGCTTTATAGAGAGACTATGTGGTATACTGGGATGAACTGTGAATTTGTAATTAGGAAATGTGTATTCTGGGTTTCATCTACTGTACATTCATCCACCTATTTATTCAGCAAATATTTATTGAGTGCCCTAAGATATACAAGTCAGTATTATAGATGATGCAGTAGTAAACACAACACAAATATCTATCTGATGGAGCTAGTGTTCTAATTATCAGTATAGAGAAAATTAACAAATTAACAAATACAGTCTCTTATGTAGTGATTTAATGCTAAAAAATTCAAATTGGCTAAGATTTATGGGGAGTTTTTTTTAAAAATAAATAAATAATAAATGGTTATTTGACCTTACCCATGCTGTTCAATCTTCCATGGTTTTAGTTTCCCCAATTATATGTTTTGGTGGAAGAAGTGGATATAAAATCTAGGAGTCTTAGGACCTTTCGGGTGTCAGTTGGGACTAACACAGGGCACCGTGTAATCACTCAGTATAGGAGTCATTCTCCATTTAAGAGAAGTCGTCTTCATCTTCCTTTGGTTAACGTATGATCCCCTCATATTTTTTCTGCACACTAATAGAAATTTACCTCCTAACTCTAACATTTTTATGTTGTATATTCCAAAGCAGTTTGCAATCATTTCCTCACAATAACTCACCATTTTATTCATTGATTCCTTCATTTATCTAATATGTATTGAGGTTATACCATCCTCCATGAAGCATGCTGGAAGATTTAAATTGGTATTATTATCCCTGTATCAAAAAAAAGGATAAGTGGAACAAATAAATATGAACTAGTTCAAGGACAAAGATCAGATCCATGTAGAGTTCATTCTTCTCTGAAGACATGCTATGTTGCTTCTTTTATTCATGTCCAGTCCTTGTGAACTGAGAGAAAGGCAGGGCTCTTTCCTAATGTTTGTCTCCCAGTGATGTGTATAGGAGAAGATCTGATTTGGGCCATCAAAATCTCTGAACAAGAGGTTCTGAACGAATGGTTCAGTATTTGTGCTTTATGAGTAGTGTATTCCATGAAGTAGCTACAGAAAATATTCTTTGGTCAAAGAAAGAGAAGAATTTGCCATTAAAGAAAGCCCAGTTTTCTGCCTAACACAATGAAAAGACCTCTCCAAGAGGTATTCATCTGTGCTAACATCCGTCCTCTTTCTTGACAAGATGTCAGTGAAAAATGAACTCACTGAGAAGCATCCCAGTTCCCTTGGGGAAGGAAAGACAGGACACAGAATAAGCTTAAAAGCAGGCCCTAGGAGAAGTCTGAGAGCAATTTCCAACAATATTACCCCTGTGTTACCAGGAAAGGCAACTCATCGCAAAGAAGACTGAGCTACCCAATCAGCTTACATTTCTTCATTGAACCATTCCCTGTGATCTGTAGGTACTCTGTAAGACAGTTGTATATTGACATTTGTTTTTAAGTGTGAAAGACAGTAAAAGGTAATGCAATCACTATGAATGATGTCCTTGACCAAATAGAAAAAATCCATCATATACAACGCAACAATGGGCCAAATGCAGCACTGTGATAATGTTGTGATTCCAACAGCAGTCCACCCCCAATACCCAAGGAAAAAAGATCCTGCAAAACTCTGGAGTAAATGGTCAGAGGCTGCAAGCCTGGCTCCAGCATTAGGTAAGACACGACTTCCTGAAAGCACAGCGAGGTCTCAGTTAACATGTTCAAGTTCCGTGTAAAAATGCTGGCCTTCCACTATAGGGCATAGTGCATAGCCACCACAATAAACCCTTAAATAGGAGCAAGAGCGAATGGCAAAATAAACCCTTAAATATAAATTAATGACATTCATTTCAGTTGTCCTTTCCAGAGATTTGATTGATTTCCAGCATGTAATAATTGCCTTACTTCTCTAACAGGAAGCATGCATTGAAGAAAAGTACCACTAGATTTCTTCATGGACTATAGTGCTATGGAAGGGAAAGAGTTTAACGATGAGGTTCTGAGCTGCAAAGAGTTAAGCTTTAACTGTTCCCTGCTCCCTAACACACATACACTGGTAGATGTTTTTCAATCTCACATGCAAAGTTTGAGAGCTTTTAGAAGTAGTGTACCTGGTCTGAGCCTATTCTTCTAGTGTGGAGAGCTAGAAGTAGGAAAATGCTGATAGTTGAGCCTCAACTAGAATAAGCAGTGGTGGAGGGAGGCCTCCAATGAGAGATTAATAATCGTTGAGATTGAAAATATATGTGATGGGTACTCAGCAGAGATCTATGCAAAAAGTGGATGGCTGAGATTGGAGATGGACACATAGATCTGTCAGAGGGTGTAAATGTAGGGAATGTCGTCATGGCTTCTGACCTACCTGCAGTCAGAAGTCAGCCTGTTGTACCTCTTTAGCACACAAGTATCATGTTTAGAGTCCTGGCATTATAGGTAACAGGTGTGCATTTTTATATGAAATATTTTCTACTGAGATGATCTTTCATTCTCCTCATCTATCCCGTGTATGAAATCCCCTCCTATAACATGCATATAAAAATATGTTTTATGTTCTCAATTTAGACGTGGTTTGAAAATCTTGCTACCGAGCCATTCTCTCCCTGAATAGAACTCTGGGTTTTATACTTTGAACTTACATACCCAGAAATACGGTCAAAACGTTTAACATTCTGGAGCAGAAGCAAGAAGAACAGAAGCAAGAAGAACTACAGAAGCAAGAAGACAGCAGAAGCAAGAACTACAACCCCACAGCCTGTGGAACAAAAACCACATTCACAGAAAGACAGACAAGATGAAAAGGCAGAGGGATGTGTACCAGATGAAGGAACAAGATAAAACTCCAGAAAAACAACTGAATGAAGTGGAGATAGGCAACCTTCCAGAGAAAGAATTCGGAATAATGATAGAAAGATTTCGATATATTTATAAACAGTACAGTTTAGCCATAGTGGTGCATTAATGCTAGTTCTTCAGTTGCAAATTATAAATCTGTCAAACTTTGCTTCAAACTGTTAGCGAAATGTCATTCCTATGAATATACAAAGAGCCTGTCATCGTTCATCTCTGTGACCCTTCCCTCTCCCCTCAATACACATGCACCTAATTGAGGAAATTCTTCAGGCAAAACTAAAAATACAGGGTTAAAGGTAAGTTACAAGAAATAGGAACAATAGCCCAATGATGAACCTAATGATAATCTATCTATAACTTTAGAGTAATAACAAGAGAGAAGGAGAGGAAGAGGAGGAATAAGAATGCATAAATGTGAAGGCTGTTTCAGCTTGATTTGAACTTTTTAAATTGGTAGAGTAAAAATTTGACCAGCAAAAGAGACAGCAGTGCTTCTTGTCTTGTCTTCCTGCAATATTAGATGGGCAGGAGTGTAATGAATATAAAATTGTCAATAAAATAATCAATAAACAATCCATAATGGGAAGAGAAAAGAGTTTTATATGAGCCAAACTGAGGACTAAAGCCTGGAAGATAGCCACGTCTCAGATAACTCTGAGGAACTGCTCCAGAGAAGCATGGTTCTCAGCACAGTTTTATATCTTGTCAGAACCAAGAACATCAAACAAGCCAGGGATACATTCCTTCAAGGTTTCAAAAAAAACAGATCAGCACGTACACAGGGAGTCAATATAACCTTGGCATCAGGGAAGGGAATCATCATCAAAGTAGTACCAGCATTGGCGTCCAAGGAAGGGAGGTATTTAATCTTTATTTTTGACTTGGACATTCTTTACTTCTGGTTACTGTTCCATTTTCTTTTCTAGTTAAAGCAGATGTTCACTGTTTATTTGGTAGGCCACAAACAGGCTGTTTTATTTAACATAAGATTCAAGTTAACTTATGTGTAAGCCAGAATGACTCCCCCACTCAATACGTGATAATTTCTTTCATGAAAAGACTGGTGAAATTGAGCTAGGAAGAGTGTTAGCCCATGTATAGCTTGTGGAAAAGGCACATGGTATGTGTATGTTTGGGATATTTAAGCAATCAGTCAAAACATATTTCTTGAGGTTTTGTCTTTCTAGATGTGTAGAATTGTATACAAAGTCTTATTTCTTTTCAATTGGTTTACAAGTTATTTGAGCCAAACAAACCAAATACACATGAAACCATTTAGAGATCAATTCACTAGCAGGTATGATAAAATTATCCATTTGTGGTCCCAACTATACATGACTCAGTAGTTTACAAGAAGATCAGTGAGGACAAGTTGTTCAGGGATATCTTTACCCAGAAGACTAGATGCAAACAGTGCTCTGAACATGGCTTGTGTTGGAATAGGCATAGGGAAGGCCATTGAGCTTCCTATCCTCAAGATATGGAACTGATTTCTTTGGTACATCTGGGAGGTGTGAGGGATTGACATTGGACTTGCCGTGGTCACGTTCAGCTAGTATCCAACAAACTTACTGTGCATAGGCTTCTATTAAGAGGTAGAGTTTGGAATAAGACTCAGATCCAGGTTCCCCTACTCACTAGTGGTGACTTTGAATACCTGTCTCCATTTTCTCATGGGAATATAATGACAGACAGCACTTTACTGAATAGGTTGATGTATATAAAGTATATACGGGGCTCTGGTTTGTAGAAAAATCTTGAAATATGCTGTTGTTAATAATTTCCCTGGTTAAACTATTGGATCAAGGTATATTACTTTAAGTACAAACCAGTTCCCACTGCTTTGCTTTGCTAGCGTGAGGCGATCTGTAACAGCAGAAATATCCCACGTGAGTGATGTAAACATTAATTTTGTGACTTTGAGTGGGTCACTTGCCACTTTTTCTCATCTATAGAATGTGAGTAGGATGCAGTGATCTCCAAGATTCCTCCAGATTTGATATTTTAAACCTAGCTGTATGAATTGACACTAATTAGTTGCTGCTGATTACCTGACCCATAAATTAGCTGGACACGGTAAAGCAGAAGAAGTCAGCTTTTATACTGTATTTGGGAGGAGAAACAGGGAAATGTTTTCTTTTCATTTCAAAATCAACTTACATCAATAGGTAGATATTTTGGGAGGAGGGACACATATCTTGGTAGTTTAAAATAATTCATTTTGAAATTATAGAAACATTTTTGATATTTTTCAACAAAAAACTTTAAAATGTTTATAATATTTTCTTTAATGGCTTTGGAATCTTGTGTAATAGCTGGAATAGCTTTCTCCATATCAAGATTATACAAGAATTCTTGGTTTATTCTAGTAGTTTTTTTTTTTTTTAATTGGAGTATAGTTGATTAACACTGTGTTACTTTCAGGTATACAGCAAAGTGTTTCAGTTATACATGTATCTATTCTTTTTCAAATTCTCTTCCCATTCCAGTCATTACAGAGTACTGAGCAGAGTTCCCTATGCTATACAGTAGGTCGCTGTTGGTTATCTATTTTAAATATAGCAGTGTGTACATGCCAATCCCAAACTCCCAATCTATCCCTCACCTCCACCCATTCCCCCCCCCCCCACCCCGGTAACCATAAGTTGGTTCTCTAAGTCTTTCAGTCTGTTTCAGTTTGGTAAATAAGTTCATTTGTATCATTTTTTTGAATCCCCCTTTTAAGTGATATCATATGATATCTCTTTTTTCTCTGACTTACTGCACTTAGTATGATAATCTCCAGGTCCATCCATATTGCTGCAAATGGCATTATTTCATTCTTTTTAATGGCTGAGTAATATTCCATTGTATATACATAGCACATCTTCTTTATCCATTCATCTGTTGATGGAAATTTAGGTTGCTTCCGTGTCTTGGCTCTTGTAAATAGTGCTGCAATGAACATCAGGGTGCATGTATCTTTTCAGATTATGTTTTCCTCCACATGTTTGCCCAGGAGTGGGATTGCAGAATCATATATTAGCTCTGTTTTTAGTTTTATGAGGAACCTCCATACTGTTCTCCTTAGTGGTTTTACCAATTTACATTCCCACCAGCAGTATAGGAGGGTTCCCTTTTCTCCACACCCTCTTTAAGCATTTATTTTTTGTAGATTTTTTGATGATGGCCATTCAGACTAGTGTGAGGTGATATCTCATTGTAGTTTTGATTTGCATTTCTCTAATAGCAATGTTGAGAATCTTTTCATGTGCCTCTATTTCTTTGGAGAAATGTCTGTTTAGGTCTTCTGCCCATTTTTGGACTGGGATGTTTGTTTTATTGATATCAAGTCACATGAAATGTTTGTAAATTTTGGAGACTGATGCCTTGTCAGTCGTATCGTTTACAAATATTTTCTCCCATTCTGTGGGTTGTCTTTTCATTTTGTCTATGGTTTCCTTTGCTTTGCAAAAGCTTTTGAGTTTAATTAGGTCCCATTTGTTTATTTTTGTTTTTATTTCTATTATTCTAGGAGATGACTCAAAAAAGGTGTTGCTGCGATTTATGTCAAAGAGCATTCTGCCTGTGTTTTCCTCTAAGAGTTTTATAGTATCTGGTATTACATTTAGGTCTTTAATCCATTTGAGTTTATTTTTGTGTACGGTGTTAAAGAATGTTCTAATTTCATTTTTTAATATGTAGCTGTTGAGTTTCCCCACACCTTTTATTGAAGAGACTGTCTTTCCTCCATTGCATAGTCTTGCCTCCTTTGTCATAGATTAATGGAGCCTAGGGGCGTGGGTTTATTTCTGGGCTTTCTATCCTGTTCCACTGATGTATATTTCTGTTTTTGTTCCAGCACCATACTGTTTTGATGACTGTAGCTTTGTAGTATAGTTGGGAGTTAGGGAGCCTGATTCCTCTAGCTCCGTTTTTCTTTCTCAAGATTCCTTTGGCTATTTGGGGTCTTTTGTTTCTCCATACAAATTTTAAGATTTTTTGTTCTAGTTCTGTGAAAAATGCCAGTGGTAGTTTGATAGGGATTGCATTGAATCTGTAGATTGCCTTTGGTAGTATAGTCATTTTGACAATATTGACTCTTCCAATCCAAGAACATGGTATATATTTTTATCTGTGTCATCTTCGATTTCTTTCATCAGCATCTTATAGTTTTCGTAGTACAGGTCTTTTGTCTCCTTAGGTAGGTTTATTCCTGGTATTTTATTCTTTCTGATGTGATAGAAAAGGGGATGTTTTAAAATTTCTCTTTCTGTTTTTTGTTGTTAGTGTATAGAAGTGCAACAGATTTCTTTGTATTAATTTTTTACCCTGCAACTTTACCAAATTCATTGATGAGCTCTAGTAGTTTTCTGGTAGCATCTTTAGGATTTTCTGTGTATAGTATCATGTCATCTGCAAACAGTGACAGTTTTACTTCTTCTTTTCCAATTTGGAAAAACAGTAGAAAAGATCAGTGAAACTAAAAGCTTATTCTAGAAGTTGTTTTATATATTTACTTACAATTGTATTTATCTCTTTTATCTATTGGAAATTATCCTGTTTCATTGGTTTTGGTCAGGCTCCAACTTTGTCAGTATTTTTCCAGGTGGCTACCCAGTTGTCCCAACAACTTTTATGTAATTATCCACCCTCCCCTCTGGTTTGAGATTAGGCATATTTCCCATATATATTAAATGAGTTTTTGGACTTTTGAGTCTGCTCCATTTTCTTTCTGTAAATTCACACTCAAATACTTTTTGTGGCAATTTACAGTGCAGTCTCAGGCATATTCCTTAGCTTGTTTTTTATTAAATTTTCTTATTTTTAAAAAGGAAATAATGATATTCTGTACCTCAAAGGTACTGCAAACATGGGATTAAATAATGCTTCAATTAATTTAGCATAATATTTGGCCCATCCTAAACTCTCAAAAAATGTTAGCAATTATCAATAGAATCACAGCATTATTGTATTTTCTTCCTGCTGTTAAATTTCATTTATATTTTGTGATCGGTCCCAGTGTCTTTGTGTGTGTGTGTGTGTGTGTGTGTGTGTGTGTGTGTGTGTGTATTCTGTTAGGTTTCAGACAAAGTAGCTTAAACTCATACAGTTTTTGAGAAAGTTTTCTCAGTCCCTCGTGATTCTGAGGATTAGTACTGCCCAGCAAGAATCTTTGTTCTAGACAGCATGCTCCCCACTGGGCTGCTGTTGCCATCTGCCCTAGGTCATGACTGCCCCAGTTAATTATGTGTTGCTCTTCCCTCTTTAAAATGAGCATGAGTCTGTCTCTCCTGTTTCAAACAAAGACTGATTCCCCGCCGGTCCCGTTTTTGCAAACTCTGCCAACAGTGGATAGAATTGGCTAGTTTTGTCTCTCTTTCTACAGGGAAAACCTTACTCATCATAAGGATGGGAATAGTGCCCCTAGCTAAGTAGTTGAAATTAAATCCAGTAACTGGAAACCTGGTGTAGAGCATGAAAACAATGTTGGAAAGATCAGGGCACAAAAATTCACAGGCAGCATCTTGTACCTGCTCCCAAAACAGAATCTCAAGATTTTTTTTTTTTTTTTAAATAAAGCATCATCAGCAACAGAATATGCCCCCAAGCAGCAAAGCTCATAAAAAGTAGCTTTTATAACTTGATTATTTATTAGACTGTTTTTCCAATTTCTTTTTTTTTTAGGTCAGAAAATCTAGCATAGAATTTTATACCAGAGTAGCCAAAGGGATATAGATTTCTTAGGTACTAGCCAGTGAACTGAGCTTCTGATTTCAGTGTTCACATTTAGGAGGTTTAGCAAAGAAAGCACATGGACTGTTCAACTTTATTTAGTTTGGGAGGTAAACAAGAAAAATATCCAAGCCCAGGAAGAAAGTCTTATTAAATACCACAACACCCCAGGCCATGAGAGAACTCTATTGCTCTTGGGCAAAATAGAATTGAAAACAAATAGAACTAGAGATTACAGTACTAAGATAGTTGTTGGGGGTTTATTTATTTAGTTTTTTTTTGAGTTGTCAAATAAATTTTGAGAGCCTAGAAATAATTCTTTTTCACCATCTTGAAGTATAGAAGATCAGATGCTAAGTCAGAGATTTATTTCTGAATTTCTACTTATACACTTTGAAAGCATCTCTAACATCTTGTGCCCAAGGGCAAAGCTTTAAGGAATATTTTCCATGGAAGTCGAGTCATCAGACAGTCAAAATTTGGAATCATTCCCAGTTCTTCAAAAGTAAAGTTAATTAATCTGGACGCACATCATTTGTGTCTAAGAAATTCAAGAGAAGTGTAATTAGTTCAGCAATTAGTTTTTTTTTTTTTTTTTTTTGCGGTACGCGGGCCTCTCACTGTTGTGGCCTCTCCTGTTGCTGAGCACAGGCTCCGGACGCGCAGGCTCAGCGGCCATGGCTCACGGGCCCAGCTGCTCCACGGCATGTGGGATCTTCCCGGACCGGGGCACGAACCCGTGTCCCTAGCATCGGCAGGCAGACTCTCAACCACTGCGCCACCAGGGAAGCCCAGCAATTAGTTTTAACTTATCAGAAACATTTCTCAAAAATAGGCATTAAAATCTTGCCCCCTTCTCCCAGTAACCATATTTTTAACTGGTTTATTACTGCTGGTTGTTAAACATGCTGTCTCCTTGGTTGATCTTGCGGTAGAGGGAAAAATCCATTATTGACTCTTTCTGTGCAGTAAAGTTCTGCTTTATCTACATTCTCAATTGTGACTTATTGTTTGCTCTTAATGAGCATATGATGAGGATGTGCAGGGAACATTGTTTAGCATCTTGAATGGAAAAGGGATATTCTTGCTTCCTTGAAAGTTGACTTTTTAATCCATTCCTTAGAAAACACTTCCTCTTCCTGTCCTCTAACTGGAGTCTAACCCTCACCCTTATGCATTTTGCTATGATGATTTCGACAAAAGAACTTAAATAAAAGTTGTTCAGGAAATGAGACTTAAATTATCTTATGTATAAATTTTTGGAGTCCTGTTGTTTTTCCCAAGTTAGAAAATGTGGAGTAATGTCTAGGGTCAGGTTTTATTTTATGTTATCAAACACATTCTAAATCTAGATGGCTGTTTAACCTGTTTTGGTCAGATAAATTAATACCAGCCATAAATGTCTTTAATTACCCTTTTAATCTTTTCTACATTAACAAAATCATGGTGTTTTGTAGCTTCAGTATTCCCTATTTTTTTTAAACTTCATATGCTTCTAATCACAAATGAACAAGGAATTGAACAGGATTTGTATTCTTATTGTTTCAAAATTGCTAAGTAGGAAAAGTCCACAAGTAGATGATTACAACTAATGATATGTTTATAATCTGTTTAGTGTATAAACTTTTTATTCAAAGTGAAGTGACTCTCCCCACCGAAGTGTCTGTCTCAGTAGGTTAAGAATGGGATTTGAAACTTATCTAGCCCTTTTAAGATTTTGTTGCTTGATTTTTCCTATTTTATATCTTTTCATAAATTATCCTTGACGTTTATGTAACTTTAATGAAATGTATTAAATACTGTATATATTTTCTTACAGTGTTTAAAAATCAGTCTAGAAATTAACATGTTTGCCAAGGCAGTAGAGTTCCCAATTTCCAAGGCAGTAGATTTCCTGAGTGGCAGTGACTCAAGCCACACCATGAACATTCCAGTCAGCCACAGTCTGCATTTCTCCCTTTTCTTTCATTATGGAGTTTGTAATCCTTAAACTACAGAAAGACACTTGGTTAAAAACCTAGTCATAAAGATTTTTATTATTGTTTTACTTTGGGTTATTCTCTTCATCATTTTCTATAAACCAGAATTCCCTAGACCCTCTTAGCCTGTTCCTCTTCTCCAAATAAATAGCAAATTGAGTTAAGAAGGAACCTGAAAAAGGCCAACGTCAAGGCTAATGCTGAAGGTCAGTTGAATCTAAATGGATACCTTAGAATAATAGTGGAAGTTCAACATTCATCCATTCAACACATACTTATTCAATACCTACTCTGTGCTAGGCCTCATTCCAGCTGCTGGATACTGAAAGAAATGGAGATAATAAACAACAGATAATAAGGGAAGTATTTAAACAACCTACTTTACTACAATTATAATCTTACAAATTTTTTTAACCAGATTCTTGTAAGTTAAGACAGATCATACTTTACTTACTGTGGATAGAATAATAGGAACATCAGATTATAGCTTTTAAAAAATACATTGAAATATAGTTGATTTACAATGTCATGTTAGTTTCAGGTGTACAGCAAAATGATTCCGTGATTTTGATATATATATATATATATATATATATATATATATATTCTTTTTTAACATTATCTTCTATTATGGGTTTTTACAAGATATTGAGTATAGTTCCCTTTGCTATACAGTAGGTCCTTGTTGGTTATCTATTTTGTATAGAGTAGTGTTTATATTTTAATCCCAAACTACTAATTTACTGATTTATCCCCACTACTTCCCCTTTGGTAACCATAAATTTGTCTTCTATGTTTGTGAGTCTAAAATATGCATTCCACCCAAAACACATCCCTTTTTGGCTATTATAGTCAAAATAACTGATTAATTTTACTTTTTAAAAAATTCAATAGCAGTCATGGTACCATTGTAGCACACTTTAATTGAAAATTGATATTCTATCTCCAGAACAAAAGAGGCTGAATTATAAAAATTAATGTCAAAACTCTTCACTCTATCTTACTATGCTTACAGGCATAATGAGAAGAAAAATCAAAATCATCGTGTTTTGGATCCAGGATTGGTACTACTTACATAATCATATTGCTTCAGAGTACTCTCTAGCAATAATTATTACCTTTCCATATTAATTTTTAAAGGTAGATTTTTGACAGGTGAGATGATTGTTATTTATCCTTTATCCATCTGTTTTTTAAAGATTGCATATGCTCAGTAAGCCAAGAGTAACAAGAATTTGAAAGCCTAAAAACAAAACAAAATCTCTGGGCATCTAGTATACTTTATGTAGGGTGATTTTCTAATGTTCTGTGAAAACAGGCAAATCAATACAAAGTAAGTATGTTTTTCTTTATTTCTAGGGATTTTGATTATATATCAAATTCAGTTGGTCCACTAAGTAGATACTTGAGGTACATATAAATTTATTTTAAACAAATAATTCAAGAGGCATCAAGCATTTATTTTTTAGGTAGTTGCAGGGCTTAGTTGGTCATTTCTGTAACATTTTGTAAGCTCTGTTCTTTTCCTGCAAGTCATATAAATCACAAGCATGTGTACATTTAGATAGCAGTTATTATGGATAACAGTTGCTGTTATTGAAAATTCAGCATTTATTGAATACTGACTCTGGAAATTGTGTATTTATTATCTCATTTGGTCCACACAGCCACCCTACATGGCAGGTATCATTATTACTGTCTCCAGCTAATAGGTGAATGATTATAAAAATGAGTCATGGTCATAGTGATTGTTTTCCTGTAGTTAAAAATTCTACCTCTTGAACTACTCCATTTCTTTCTCAAAGTTCCTGGCTTTACATTCCTCATTTTATTATATCCTTTAGCCTGTTTCTATCCCAGTTTTTTAGTTCCTCTCCTAAGGTCATATTGGCAGGGCTAGGGTAGTCAAACGCTGTGACAAGGAGTTTGGACATAGTCAGAAGTGGAGACAAAAGCCCCAAGGGAGCAGACTCCAGAGTTGAGCTGGACCAGGGCCACTGCTGGTATATTTAGTAGTTTGGGAATCTTATGTTGCTTTCACAGACCAGGCAGCAGATGGTCTGGTTCAGAAGCTCAGTGCCTGGCAGAGAGCTGGGCACAGAATAGGCCTTCTCTAAGCATTTCAAATGAATAAGTGAATGAACAAAAGAAAATCAGCTAAGGCTCTCAGGTCTCAAGTTAGCTGGAATTCAGGTTCAAGGAGGCAACATTAGTTTCTAGCTGCTTACTACATGCCAATTATTGTACTAGAAAACTACACGAAGTAAATTCCATTTTATAAAACAGTGCACCTTCCCAGCATGTAACCAGCTGAGAAACCAGATGTCCAGATTTCAGCAGGAAAACCAAATGCTGTTCTTAACACATAGTAGAGATGGAGTTGGGAAGTTGGGAGTGATGCTGTCACTATTCCTCAGTGCTTTGTTCTTCCGTAGGAACTTGGACAGTTGACACAGGACATAATAGTAAATTGCATGGTTTCCAGAGCCTAGAAGCAGAGATTCTGATGTTTCAGTATGTTAGGCTCTTACTGCTCTTGGGTCAGGGACCAAGGCCACAGATCTTCTGAGAAGACAGGGTAGGTAGAGGCCAACATGCAAAAATGATCAGAAGTGAGTATTGCAGCTTGTGAGTAAGTTGGATACACACAGATTCAGCCTCCCTGACTAATTCACGGGAAGAAGTCCCAGTCTTTAGGGGTTCTTATAAAAGAGGAGAGGCAGGACTTATAGTAAAACTCAAAGCTCTACCGGCAAGGAGTTTGATCTTATTTCCCAATGCACAAATCATGAGCCGTCCATTTTTTGGCAAATAGCCTTCCTTGACCTCAGTTTACTGGTTTTCTCTTCTGTAAAGTAGGAATGCTGAATATTAGGCTATGAGAGGGAAGGAATTTGAATGGATTTCATAAGTAGAGGTGAGGCTGTGTTATGCCTCTAATTTCACAACCCAGTGAAAAGCAGCTCACCCTCCAAATATCAGGCTGATTTGACTTACTCTGAGCCTATTTCGCATCATCAGGGCAAATTAGAAGCATTCGTTTATTCAGTGCTCATAAATCTGAACCCAGTGAACTAAGACAGTTTTTGAAATCCCTCTCTAATTCTTGGAGTGATTGGCGTAATGGTTTGGGTGGGCGTGACGGTGGGGCAGGGTGGGGAAGGTGGAGGTAGAGGAATTAACATTTCCCAGCCATATTACAATTTTTAAATCGAGACTAAACCTACCTTAATCCACCAGTAAGATGTCATGGACTTTTCTCTCTCCATGTTTTACTGTTAGTTTTTGTTTGTTTGTTTTCCCCTCTGTTTTGAAAATACGTAGGATTAGAGTCAAGTGCTACCACTTAATCATTAACTAGACATTCTGCATCTAGAACAGGTGCCTAATCTGGCCAAAGGGTCAGGAGGATGGTCACTAAAAATGATGTTAAAACCTAAATTCTTATGAAGCCTTGCTTTAATAATGAGGGAAGATGACTGTAATCATTCAACTCAGGACAACAAAAATCGTTAAATGATTTGAGCCAGTGTTACAATATCAGTTGCATGCCATAAACAGTTAATTTAAATATTATTATGTAGTATATGTGTGTATGCATATATTGATATATGTGTGTGAAAAACATATATATACATATACATAATTTAATGTCTTCTGTTTATGAAGACATCTTTTTAAGATGTTTATGGAAATTAAGATAATAGAATTATTCTTTTTTTTTTTGCTGTACGCCGGCCTCTCACTGTTGCGGCCTCTCCCGTTGCGGAGCACAGGCTCTGGACGTGCAGGCTCAGCGGCCATGGCTCACGGGCCCAGCCGCTCCGCGGCATGTGGGATCTTCCCGGAGCGGGGCACGAACCCGTGTCCCCTGCATCGGCAGGCGGACTCTCAACCACTGCGCCACCAGGGAGGCCCAGAATTATTCTTTTGACAGCAACTAATTTTTTTAAAAAGTGACAATATCCATTATTATGAATGTAGTAAAACTTTTAAATGAAATTTGTTTTATTAGTGATAGATAACAGTATCTTTGTATTCTTGAATAGTTCTGAATGTATTTGGAAAGACACGTTTATAGCCTTGAGCAATAATTGATATGTAGAGTATTGATTCAAAATTTCCTTCCCATAATTCTAAAGCCTGCGCCACACTTACCCCAGAGTTCCTCAGTCCACAGATTAGATATAACTGCTCTACAAAAATTACATATAAATTGAACGAAATTCTGGTCTTAAGAACCAATTCTTCCTCTTCAAGCTGTTAATGTGGGTCTTGGCTTTAAGTCATGGGTTATGTTCTACATGTTTAGGCTCATTCATACTCTCTTCTTTTAATTTTCCTGTTTCATAAGTACTTTGCTGGATAACTGATCCATCACCATTATATGTGGGTTACATTTTTGTTTAGGGGAAGAAAAGGGTAAAGATAATATCATGTATATTCCTTTTTAAACAGATTGGATACTCTGGTAAAAACAAACACTAAGTCAATGCTTAATGGGGTGAATCTGAGAGGAAAGTGCTTTTAGTAAATTCAGGCTTGTAGACGTGTTAACATTTGGCTATCTTTGCTCTAAAGACGCAGGCTAATGGATGGGCTAGAGTAGCATTAATGAGCTCACTCCATTAAATCAGTTCTTTTTTCTTGTTAAATATCCAAAAGAGAAAGATGGTCCACTTAACTAGGAAAAAAAAAGTTTTCATTTTAGTGCCGTAGAAGCATGATGCATATTTCCTTTCTAATTTAATTTCTAACCATTAAGAGTCAATTCTATAAATGACCCACTGAAGCACTTGGAGAGATTAGAGAAGTATAAACCGAATGTCGTTTGAACTTGGCTGGCTAGACACCATGATGTTATATAGCATAATTTGAATTTAACATCACATTTTTATGAAGCCACCAAGATGAAGCCCAGTGACTTTCATAAACCATTTCTAAGAAGGCCCTCAAATGGAGTATGAAAATCAATCTCGTCTCTGGTCATTGTTATTATTCAAGGTCACATGGGCCAGGCCTTTCATTCACTGTGATTTGAACTTTTGTTCAAATAGTCAATTTCGCTCTCGGAAATCAGAAAAAGGTTGTTTGTAGTCTGTGGGCTGAAGGAAAAGGATTATAGCTCTAATGAGCCAAATCTGTGCAAATGAGAAAATAATAATCTCCTCATAATTAGAACTTCCTTTGTAGAATAAATGTTGGCCATGAGTTTCCAAAGGCAGAAAAATGATTTCATTATTTCCTTAAAAGAATATATGTAAATGAATGCCAAACAGCTTACTGGAAAGGAGGAATTAAATTGACTTCGGCTTGTTTTCACAAGTATGTACATTGTTGAAATCTCACTCTGATGTTCTAGTCAAAACACTTATTGTTCTTTTCTCTGTCATTTGGATACCAAGGACTGATATGTCATCTATTCAAGTAGAATGTGATGTTTACTGCATAAAACGATTACTTTTATTCTTTTTAAAGTTTGTCCTGTAGGAAGCAGGGCTAGCACACCCATTTCACAGATGGAGAAAAAGCATATGCCTTGCTCAAGGTTTACGTGAGTTTTTAAATTGGAATTAGCATTTAGGAGTGTCATCTCCCATGTCCAGTGTGTAGATCATTGTAAGCAACAATAGAAGTGGCAGCACAAATCAGGAGGAGAAAACATTGTAATAACTGTGGCAGTACCCAGTTTATAAGCATATGTTATTTGGAACTCAAAGAGAGGCATGTATACACATGGTTGTGATTGGGTGCTCAGACCGCCACATAAAGTGGCAACATATTACTTAACAGTCATACAATTCTTCCAGGGTTTCTGGGCTCCTTTTTCTGGTCTCTCCTGGCCCACTGAGGTCTGCTGAGTTCCCTATTCCTTTAAAACCTGACCTGTCTGAGGCTTGAGACCAAGAAAGTTTAGAAGTCAACTTGCAGGTTAATAGCCGTTTGGAGAATCCTGCTGGAGAGGGCAGTGCCAGAGGGGAGTTCAAACTGAAAGAAAAGACAGCGAGCGTAGAGAAAGTGAGCTGTCCTGTGTGGCCCCTGTAGTAGGTTACCTCACAGCAGAGGAGGGTTCCAGCCAAAGGAGGCGTCACTGTGGGGAGGCCTCTGGAATGGGGCAGCAATGTTTGCTCACTTCTCGGGGGTTTGGGGGAAACCGAAGATCAAAAGCCAGGAACTTTCCATAATTAAAGTATCTCCCTTTCCAGTCTCAAAAGAGCATCACCCTGAATTATCTTGATTTCATGACTATGGGAAACCAGTAAGACAGTCTGTCAAATACAGTGTCATTTTCCACATTTTAGAGATGTTAAAAAAAATAGCCCATAGTGGTGATGTGGCTGCTCCCAAGATTATAAAGCTGGTTGGTGTGGGAGCTTGACTTGCTATTCCTGTTGCTTGACCCTTTGTTGAGGACTCACTAGGGATTGATCCAAATGCTTAACCACTTTGTAGGAAGGAACGGG
Source organism: Tursiops truncatus (assembly GCF_011762595.2). NCBI lineage: Eukaryota > Metazoa > Chordata > Mammalia > Artiodactyla > Delphinidae > Tursiops > Tursiops truncatus. Next base: position 67,592,075 of record NC_047046.1, read on the forward strand.
AGGCCTTTTCCCTGTCCTTGTTGCTTTATGTGGTCTTACGGTCAATATGATTGATAAAGTTGAACATGTCCAGGAAATGTAATAAAGTAAAAACTTCCAAGGCAATGACTTCAGTCATGCGAACAGCTGTTTCTGAGGTAGAGAAACAGTATTAATGCACTGATCTGGTGATTATATATCATGGTAATAGGGGGTTACTGCTCCTGGGGAGAGAGCTTTGATCACTTTTAAGAGCTCAGTGATTATATGACACTTAAAAAAAAATCTTCACCACTCTTTATTAGGTGTTTGGCCTCCTCTGATCACTTCAAGTCCAAAATGTAGGTTATAAAAAAAAATGAACTTTCATGTTTATATAGAAGAACTGATGAAAGAAGGCCTTTGGAAATTTTCCAAATTATCCCAGATAAACTGTGTTAATCCTCCTGATAGCCTGCTTGTGATGTATTAATACCATGAAGTTCAAATCTGACAATTTGGAATGAGTGGCACACAGATTTTTTAATTCCTGAAAAAAATACCTTCATCTTCCCACAAGTCTTACCCAATGCCATCCCCCTCAAAAGCACACAATTTTGATATAAATAGAATCAATAAGATGATTATCTTAGTCTTCAAGGGTCAAGTTTCCCTCCAAGATTTCCTCTTTCAACATTTGCCAAATGTGCCCTGCTCTCCATCTCACAGTAGAGAGTATACAGAAGGGTGAGTCAAAAGCATCTCATTCTTTCAACATAAAGCTATTGAACTCTGGTTATATGCATGGTGGTTATCTCAGTCTTGACAGTGGAGCTACAGTGAGAAATACAGACACATCAATCAGCAGATGTGTAGACCCGCATGTCACACACGCGGAGGAGTGTAGAATGGAACATTGGAGGTTATTCCTCCACTCCTGAATTCAACCTGGATTAAAGCTTTAGCATTTAAAACCCTCTGGCCCTACTGAAAATATAGCCCTGAATGGGTGAATAAACCTCATGAGCACAAGAGCTATCATCTGTTGAATGAGTTACCAAAATGAAGATACATTGTGTCTGTAGAAGCCCTTTGATTCACCAACGGGGGAACAGACCAGTCAAGATAGCGAATAGGGCTGATTTGGCATGGATTGTTCTTTCAAAACTGCACTGCTATCTCCTGGGTATACGATGATCAAAGTTAATAACATAGCAGGTGGCATAAGTAGATGAGCATTTGCCAGATGGATGGTATTGGTGTAAGTGATGTGAATTTGGAGGAGGAGGGAAGGGAAAGTTTTCCATGAGTAGAATATGAATATTTGCTCATGAGGGACTGTCCCTCAGTTCAAAATCCTATGAAAGCAAATTGGTGAAATGAAGCCTTTTCCACCTAGGGTATTTTAGAAAGGAAGGTTCATGTAAGGATTTGATCTAAAATTACTTTTATATTTATCCTCTCTCTTACCAAGGCTTCATTCTACTTTCCCTTTGTTCCCATGATCAAAATCAATGAGTGTAGTACTTGGTATTTTCTTTCTTTGTGAGACAAAAACTCATATTTTTCATTGGTTGAGAGATGGAGATGAGGTCCTTACACATATCCCTGGGATTAAAACACATATTACGGATTTAATTAAACTAGCTACCATTTTCTCAGTGGATCAGGGTGCAGATACACTCTGGTGGAAATACAAGTAAGAGTTAGCAATATTCAACGAGATAAGCTAAATTGTATCTTCTTATAAATGAATTGCTATTAATGACAAGAAAATAAGAACTGTTTTTATGGTTTAAAAAAATCATGAAAGCCCACTTCACTTATTTAAAGTGATATTCAGAACAGCCAAATTTTAGACTGCACGATAATTAAGCCACAGCAGAGACTTCTCATTGATCAATGTCAATATTAGTATATTATTAGGTATTTAAATACAAAATATAAAATGATTTTGAGCTCACAGTCAATTTTTGGTGTGTCATTCTTTGTGCCCAACTGTCCATGCTTAGGACACGATGAATTCCTTTTGACCAAAAGTTTTCAGGTTTAATTTTTTTATTTAGTTCATGACCCTGTCTATATCATCTCTCCTTTATGCGTCCCCATAGCTGCCGCACATATCATTTAATTCTTAATGACAACAAAAATACTTTGTTTTTCTTTTGGATCTTGAAACTGTTTTTTTTTTTTTTTTTTTTTTCCTGAAAAAAATCTACTTGCTATTCTTCCTTGCTGGAATCCATACACATTCCCCTTAAAGAATTTAAAAATTCTCTTAGCAAAGTCATTACTTCAACTTGGCCATTAACACAGCCCTGAATGTAACTTTTTTTAGTTTTTACTAAACAGATTTCGGTCTCATGACAATCTGTCCATCCTCTGATAGACAAAGATGTGAAACACAAACATTGAACATAATGTTCTCTGTGCACTCATAAAACACTAAGAGATACATGCAGAAAACATAATAGTGGAGAACCAAAGAACACTGCGGTCTCAAGTAGCGACTCAGCTATTGATAAAAACTAAACTTGCAGCCAGGATGCTATGGTCTAAGGTATTCACGTTGTGACTGGTGCTGAAAGGATCACTATTTATGTGGAATTGGTAGTAAGGCATTCATAACAGTGCTATGGCGCTCAGTCCTATAATCCCTGGGAGGCTTCTCCATTTTTCGGGTTTGCGGTTCTGTTGCCGTTGATACCAGTTTTTCAAGGAGAAACAAGCTAAGCCTTGTCAGAGCTGACAGCAGTGTCTTCTGAAGCCTTTCCTTTTAAATTTAAGGTAAAGGCAAGGAAATTAGGCTGCCACACAGAGGTTAGGTGGTGCCCAGCCCTCTTGGATAATCCTTCGTGAAAGATCCTCATTTTCTTCAGTTTGCTCTATTGGAACCCCAGTCCAGGGATGAAGAATTCATAGCCCACAATGGCTGATTTGAAATAGCCTAGACCATGTGGGTGAGAGGGTGAACAAATAAAATGAAAAGAATGTGTTTTCATCCTTCCTTACATTTCCCTTCTACTCACTGACTGTGTGTCCAGATGAACCTTGAAACGTATTTTTTTTTCTTTTTATATTTTTATGGTTTTTATTTATATTTTAAATTTTATTGAAATATAGTTGATTTACAGTGTTGTGTTAATTTCTGCTCTGCAGCAAAGTGATTCAGTTATACATATATATATATATATATAAATTCTTTTTTATATTCTTTTCCATTATTTTTTTTAACATCTTTATTAGAGTATAATTGCTTTACAATGGTGTGTCAGTTTCTGCTTAATAACAAAGTAAATCAGTTATACATATACATATGTCCCTACATCTCTTCCCTCTTGCGTCTCCCTCCCTCCCACCCTCCCTATCCCACCCCTCTAGGTTGTCACAAAGCAACGAGCTGATCTCCCTGTGCTATGCGGCTGCTTTCCACTATCTGTTTTACGGTTGGTAGTGGATATATGTCCATGCCACTCTCTCATTTTGTCCCAGCTTACCCTTCCCCCTCCCCATATCCTCAAGTCCATTCTCTAGTAGGTCTGCATCTTTATTCCCATCTTGCCCCTAGGTTCTTCTGACCATTTACTTTTTTTTTTTTTTTTTTTTTTTTAGATTCCATATATATGTGTTAGCATACAGTATTTGATTTTCTCTTTCTGACTTACTTCACTCTGTATGACAGACTCTAAGTCCACCCACCTCACTACCAATAGGGCAATTTCATTCCTTTTTATGGCTGAATAACATTCCATTGTATATATGTGCCTCATCTTCTTTATCCATTCATCTGTTGATGGACACTCAGGTTGCTTCCATGTGCTGGCTATTGTAAGTAGAGCTGCAGTGAACATTTTGGTACACGCTCTTTTTGAATGATGGTTTTCTCAGGGTATATGCCCAGTAGTTGGATTGCTGGGTCGTATGGTAGTTCTATTTTTAGTTTTTTAAGGAGCCTTCATACTGTTTTCCATAGTGGCTGTATCAATTTACATTCCCACCAACAGTGCAAGAGGGTTCCCTTTTCTCCACACCCTCTCCAGCATTTATTGTTTCTAGATTTTTTGATGATGGCCATTCCTACTGGTGTGAGATAATATTTCATTGTAGTTTTGATTTGCATTTCTCTAATGATTGATGATGTTGAGCATTCTTTCATGTGTTTGTTGGCAATCTGTATATCTTCTTTGGAGAAATGTCTATTTAGGTCTTCTGCCCATTTTCGGATTGGGTGGTTGTTTTTTTTTGATATTGAGCTGCATGAGTTACTTGTATGTTTTGGAAATTAATCCTTTGTCAGTTGCTTCATTTGCAAATATTTTCTCCCATTCTGAGGGTTGTCTTTTCGTCTTGTTTATGGTTTCCTTTGCTGTGCAAAAGCTTTTAAGTTTCCTTAGGTCCCATTTGTTTATTTTTGTTTTTATTTCCATTTCTCTAGGAGGTGGGTAAAAAAGAATCTTGCTGTGATTTATGTCATAGAGTGTTCTGCCTATGTTTTCCTCTAAGAGTTTGATGGTGTCTGGCCTTACATTTAGGTCTTTAATACATTTTGAGTTTATTTTTGTGTATGGTGTTATGGTGTGTTCTAATTTCATTCTTTTACATGTAGCTGTACAGTTTTTCCAGCACCACTTATTGAAGATGCTGTCTTTTCTCCATTGGATATTCTTGCCTCATTTGTCAAAGATAAGGTGACTGGGGCTTCCCTGGTGGCGCAGTGGTTGAGAGTCCACCTGCCGATGCAGGGGACACAGGTTCGTGCCCCGGTCCCGGAAGATCCCACATACCACGGAGCGGCTGGGCCCGTGAGCCATGGCCACTGAGCCTGCACATCCAGAACCTGTGCTCCGAAACGGGAGAGGCCACAACAGTGAGAGGCCCGTGTACCGCCAAAAACAAAAGATAAGGTGACCATATGTGCATGGGTTTATCTCTGGGCTTTCTATCTTGTTCCATTGATATATATTTCTGTTTTTGGGCCAGTACCATACTGTCTTGATTACTGTAGCTTTGTAGTATAGTCTGAAGTCAGGGAACCTGATTCCTCCAGCTCCGTTTTTCTTTCTCAAGATTCCTTTTGCTATTCGGGGTCTTTTGTGTTTCCATACAAATTGTGAAATTTTTTCTTCTAGTTCTGTGAAAAATGCCAGTGGTAGTTTGATAGGAATTGCATGGAATGTGTAGATTGCTTTGGGTAGTAGAGTCATTTTCATGATATTGATTCTTCCAATCCAAGAACATGGTATATCTCTCCATCTATTTGTATCATCTTTAATTTCTTTCATCCATGTCTTATAATTTTCTGCATACAGGTCTTTTGTCTCCTTAGGTAGGTTTATTCCTAGATATTTTATTCTTTTTGTTGCAGTGGTAAATGGCAGTGTTTTCTTAATTTCACTTTCAGATTTTTCATCATTAGTGTATAAGAATGCCAGAGATTTCTGTGAATTAATTTTGTATCCTGCTACTTTACCAAATTCATTGATTAGCTCTAGCAGTTTTCTGGTAGCATCTTTAGGATTCTCTATGTATAGTATCATGTCATCTGCAAACAGTGACAGCTTTACTTCTTCTTTTCCAACTTGGACTCCTTTTATTTCCTTTTCTTCTCTGATTGCTGTGGCTAAAACTTCCAAAACTGTGTTGAATAAAAGTGGTGAGAGTGGGCAACCTTGTCTTGTTCCTGATCTTAGTGGAAATGGTTTCAGTTTTTCACCATTGAAGACAATGTTGGCTGTGGGTTTGTCATATACGGCCTTATTATGTTGAGGAAAGTTCCCTCTATGCCTACTTTCTGCAGGGTTTTAATCATAAATGGGTGTTGAATTTTGTCAAAAGCTTTCTCTGCACCTATTGAGATGATCATATGGTTTTTCTCCTTCAATTTGTTAACATGGTGTATGATGTTGATTGATTTGCATATATTGAAGAATCCTATCATTCCTGGGATAAACCCCACTTGATCATAGTGTATGATCCTTTTAATGTGCTGTTGGATTCTGTTTGCTAGTATTTTGTTGAGGATTTTTGCATCTATGTTCATCAGTGATATTGGCCTATAGTTTTCTTTCTTTGTGACATCTTTGTCTGGTTTTGGTATCAGAGTGATGGTGGCCTCATAGAATGAGATTGGGAGTGTTCCTCCCTCTGCTATATTTTGGAAGAGTTTGAGAAGGATAGGTGTTAGCTCTTCTCTAAATGTTTGATAGAATTTGCCTGCAAAGCCATTTGGTCCTGGGTTTTTGTTTGTTGGAAGATTTTTCATCACAGTTTCATTTTCAGTGCTTGTGATTGGTCTGCTCATATTTTCCATTTCTTCCTGGTTCAGTCTTGGAAGGTTGTGCATTTCTAAGAATTTGTCCATTTCTTCCAGGTTGTCCATTTTATTGGCCTATAGTTGCTTGTAGTAATCTCTCATGATCCTTTGTATTTCTGCAGTGTCAGTTGTTACTTCTCCTTTTTCATTTTTAATTCTGTTGATTTGAGTCTTCTCCCTTTTTTTCTTGATAAGTCTAACTAATGGCTTATCAATTTTGTTTATCTTCTCAAAGAACCAGCTTTTAGTTTTATTGATCTTTGCTATCATTTCCTTCATTTCTTTTTCATTTATTTCTGATCGGATTTCTATGATTTCTTTCCTTCTGCTAACTTTGGGTGTTTTTTGTTCTTTTTTCTCTAATTGCTTTAGGTGTAAGCTTAAGTTGTTTATTTGAGGTCTTCCTTGTTTCTTAAGGTAGGCTTGTATAGCTGTAAACTTCCCTCTTAGAACTGCTTTTTCTGCATCCCATAGGTTTTGGGTCGTTGTGTTTTCATTATCCTTTGTTTCTAGGTACTTTATGATTTCCTCTCTGATTTCTTCGGTCATCTCTTTGTTATTAAGTAGTGTGTTGTTTAGCCTCCATGTCTTTGTATTTTTTTACAGATTTTTTCCTGTAGTTGATATCTAGTCTCATAGCGTTGTTGTCGAAAAGATACTTGATACGATTTCAATTTTCTTAAATTTACCAAGGCTTGATTTGTGACCCAAGATATGATCTATCCTGGAGAATTTTCCATGAACACTTGAGAAGGATGTGTATTCTGTTGTTTTTGGATGGAATGTCCTATAATATCAGTTAAATCCATCTTGTTTAATGTATCATTTAAAGCTTGTGTTTCCTTATTTATTTTCATTTTGGATGATCTGTCCGTTTGTGAAAGTGGGGTGTTAAAGTCCCCTACTATGATTGTGTTACTGTCGATTTCCCCTTTTATGGTTGTTAGTATTTGCCTTAGGTATTGAGGTGCTTCTATGTTGGGTGCATAAATATTTACAATTGTTATGTCTTCTTCTTGGATGGATCCCTTCATCATTATGTAGTGTCCGTCTTTGTCTCTTGTAATAGTCTTGGTTTTAAGGTATATTTTGTCTTATATGAGAATTGCTACTCCAGCTTTCTTTTGATTTCCATTTGCATGGAATATCTTTTTCCATCCCCTCACTTTCAGTCTGTGTGTGTCCCTAGGTCTGAAGTGGGTGTCTTGTAACAGCATATATATGGGTCTTGTTTTTGTATCCATTCAGCCAATCTATGTCTTTTGGCTGGAGCATTTAATCCATTTACATTTAAGATAATTATCGATATGTATGTTCCTATTACTATTTTCTTAATTGTTTTGGGTTTGTTATTGTAGGTCTTTTCCTTCTTTTGTGTTTCTTGCCTAGAGAAGTTCCTTTAGCATTTGTTGTAAAGTTGGTTTGTTGGTGCTGAATTATCTTAGCTTTTGCTTGTCTGTAAAGGTTTTAATTTCTCCATCAAATCTTAATGAGATCCTTGCTGGGTAGAGTAATCTTGGTTGTAGGTGTTTCTCTTTCATCACTTTATATATGTCCTGCCACTCCCTTCTGGCTTGCAGAGTTTCTGCTGAAAGATCAGCTGTTAACCTTATGGGGATTCCCTTATGTGTTACTTGTTGTTTTTCCCTTGCTGTTTTTAATATTTGTTCTTTGTATTTAATTTTTGATAGTTTGATTAATGTCTGTCTTGGTGTGTTTCTCCTTGGATTTATCCTGTATGGGACTCTCTGTGCTTCTTGGACTTCATTAACTATTTCCTTTCCCATATCAGGGAAGTTTTCAACTATAATCTATTCAGATATTTTCTCAGTCCCTTTCTTTTTCTCTTCTTCTTCTGGGACCCCTATAATTCGAATGTTGGTGCATTTAATGTTGTCCCAGAGGTCTCTGAGACTGTCCTCAATTCTTTTCATTGTTTTTTCTTTATTCTGCTCTGTGGTAGTTCTTTCCACTATTTTATCTTCCAGGTCACTTATCCATTCTTCTGCCTCCGTTATTCTGCTATTGATCCCTTCTAGAGAATTTTTAATTTCATTTATTGTGTTTTTCATCTCTGTTTGTTTGCTCTGTAGTTCTTCTAGGTCCTTGTTAAACGTTTCTTTTATTTTCTCCATTCTATTTCCAAGATTTTGGATCATCTTTACTATCATTATTCTGAATTCTTTTCCAGGTAGACTGCCTATTTCGTCCTCATTTGTTATGTCTGGTGGGTTTTTGCCTTGCTCCTTCATCTGCTGTATGTTTCTCTGTCTTCTCATTTTGCGTAACTTACTGTGTTTGGGATCTCCTTTTCGCAGGCTGCAGGTTCATAGTTTTTGTTGTTTTTGGTGTCTGTCTTCATTGGCTAAGGTTGGGTCAGTGGGTTGTGTAGGCTTCATGGTGGAGGGGACTAGTGCCTGTGTTACGGTGGATGAGGCTGGATCTTGTCCTTTTGCTGGGCAGGTCCACGTCTGGTGGTGTGTTTTGGGGTGTCTGTGGCCTTATTATGATTTTAGGTAGCCTCTGTGCTAATTGATGGCGTTGTGTTCCTGTCTTGCTAGTTGTTTGGCATAGGGTGTCCAGCACTGTAGCTTGCTGGTCGTTGAGTGGAGCTGGGTCTTGGCGTTGAGATGGAGATCTCTGGGAGATTTTCGCCGTTTGATATTACGTGGAGCTGGGAGGTCTCTTGTGGACCAGTGTCCTGAACTTGGCTCTCCCACCTCAGTGGCATAGCCCTGATGCCTGGCTGGAGCATTAAGAGCCTGTCATCCACACGACTCAGAATAAAAGGGAGAAAAAAAAGAAAGAAAGAAAGAAGATAAAATAAAATAAAGTTATTAAAAATAATTATTTAGAAAAAAATGTTTTTAAGTAATAAAAAAAACAACGGACAGACAGAACCCTGGTACAAATGGTAGAAGCAAAGCTGTACAGACAAAATCACACACAGAAGCATACACATACACAGTCACAAAAAGTGAAAAAGGGGAAAAAAGATATAGTTGCTCCCAAAGTCCACCTCCTCAGTTTGGGATGATTCATTGTCTACTCATATATTCCACAGTTGCAGGGTACATCATGTTGACTGTGGAGATTTAATCTGCTGCTCCTGAGGCTGTTGGGAGAGATTTCCCTTTCTCTTCTTTGTTCCCACAGGTCCCGGGGTTCAGCTTTGGATGTGGCCCCGCCTCTGCATGTAGGTCACCTGAGGGCGTCTGTTCTTCACTCAGACAGGACGGGGTTAAAGGAGCCGCTAATTCGGGGACTCTGGCTCACTCAGGCCGGGGGGAGAGAGGGGTACGGACGCGGGGCGAGCCTGTGGCGGCAGAGGCCGGCGTGACATTGCACCAGCCTGAGGCGTGCCGTGCGTTCTCCCGGGGAAGTTGTCCCTGGGTCACAGGACCCTGGCAGTGGCGGGCTGCACAGGCTCCCGGGAGCGGAGGTGTGGATAGTGACCTATGCTTGCACACAGGCTTCTGGGTGGCGGCAGCGGCAGCCTTAGCGTCTCATGCCCGTCTCTGGGGTCCGCACTTTTAGCCGCGGCTCGCGCCCGTGTCTGGAGCTCCTTTAAGCGGCGCTCTTAATCCCCTCTCCTCGCGCACCAGGAAACAAAGAGGCAAGAAAAATTCTCTTGCCTCTTTGGCAGGTCCAGACTTTTCCCCGGACTCCCTCCCGGCCAGCCGTGGCGCACTAACCCCTTGCAGGCTGTGTTCACGCCGCCAACCCCAGTCCTCTCCTGGTGCTCCGACCGAAGCCGGAGCCTCAACTCCCAGCCCGCCCGCCCCGGCGGGTGAGCAGACGAGTCTCTCGGACTGGTGAGTGCTGGTCGGCACCGATCCTCTGTGCGGGAATCTCTCCACTTTGCCCTCCGCACCCCTGTTGCTGTGCTCTCCTCCGCGGCTCTGAAGCTTCCCCCGCTCCGCCACCCGCAGTCTCCGCCGGCGAAGGGGCTTCCTAGTGTGTGGAATCCTTTCCTCCTTCAGGGCTCCCTCCCACTGGTGCAGGTCCCGTCCCTATTCTTTTGTCTCTGTTTTTTCTTTTTTCTTTTGTCCTACCGAGGTACATGGGGGAGCTTCTTTCCTTTTGGGAGCACCGAGGTCTTCTGCCAGCATTCAGTAGGTGTTGTGTAGGAGTTGTTCCACATGTAGATGTATTTCTGATGTATTTGCGGGGAGGAAGGTGATCTCCGTGTCTCAGTCTTCCGCCATCTTGAAGCTCCTCCTCCATTGTGGTTTATCGGAGGATATTGAATATAGTTCCCTGTGCTATACAGTAGGATCTTGGTGTTTATCCAGCCTATTGTTCCTCAATCTGATATTCTTAGCAGCTTTTCTCAGATCCATTTTGGCACTGGTCTACATTCCTTTTCTCAATGTGAAATGTTATTTAGAGTTGCGTTACTAATTTACTGGGGTTTAACGTTAATAACCAGTTTTACCAAATTTAACCTATAAATACATAAATTCTTAATGAGTACATTATTCAACTATTATGGTATTAAGAAAGTCTTATATGGGATGTTAGAGTTTATAAAAAGGCAGTTAGATGTATCTCCTCAGGCTGTAGAACTGAGCTTTATGGTGGTAATTTCCATATTATAGGCCTTTAATCACTAGGGTTAATTCTGTGTTTTAATGGCTAACGGAAGGAATAGTCTGGATCAGTGCTTCTCAAATTTTAATGTACTTATGAATCCCCTTGGGATCTTTGTAACTGGAGATTCTGAATCAGTAGTATAGGGTGAGGTCTGTGAGTCAGTTCCTAGTGATCCCCAGAACAGGGATGTAGGGAGACCTAAACACCTTAGAAATTCAGGACTTTGTGCATCCCCTTTAAAATTGCCTCTGGCCTTTGTTTTGAGCTGCCCCTAAAATACTCACCTGCCAGTTTATTATCTGTCTCAGACCCTCCATCTTCTTAGAATATGTTTGCCAGATTCAGCAAAAACAACCCAGGATGCCCAGTTAAATTTTAATATCAGATAAACAATGAATATTTTTTAGTATAATTACATCTAAAGTAGTGCGTGGGACGTGCTTATACCAAACACATATTTATTATTTATTTAAACTTGGCATTTAACTGGATGTTCTGTATTTGATCTGGCAACTTCTTCTTGAAACTAGTGCCTTGCTGTGGATTGTTCTAGATCAACCCCAGCACTACTGACTTTGGGGCCGTATAATTCTGTGCTGTGAGGGGCTGTCCTGGGCGTTGCAGGAGGTTTAGCAGCATCCTTAGCTTTAACCTACTAAATGCCTGAAGCACGTCGTTGTTACAGTGGGGAGTGAGGAGATGGGAGATGTCTGTGGACATTACCAGTGTCTCTTGGGGGAGCAAACCCATCCCCAGTTGAGATCCACCTGTCTAGAGGAAGAGACTGTGTGTGTGTCTGTGTTGTGTGTGTGTTTCTGGATGTTTAGGGGCCAAAACTTCAGGAACGATTTGGTCATCTGTCTTTTTCAGTACAATATGATATATAATGAAGTTTTCTCTAAGTTCAGTGAAAGTTATGAGATTACTGAAAAACTTAGAGGCAAATATTGTCTTCTGTTTACCTATGCACCTATTTCCTCATGCCCTATCACCTCAACACATGCACCAATTTAGCATTTAAAAGCTATGTTAATCATAATGTTAATTACACGTACAGTTTCCTGAGTATTTTACCCCATATCTACAGCTGTGGAATATTCATTTGTCCTAAGTGTCTATGGGATTAGACTCATACTGTCTTCCCCAGCATTCATGATCTTCCACTAGCTCCCTTCTACCTCCCCAACTCCTCTCCCCTTTGGTTTTCCACCATAGTCTCTAATGTTTCTCTCTTATCCACTCCATTCTGCAATGCAAACCAGACGTATACCACTCACTGATTAGTGTTGCTCAGGTGTTTTCTCTCATGTGCTTTCCTTGTGTTGCCCTCCTTCTACCCTGCCTCATAGCCATCCTTTAAAGCAGTCTGTGCAATCCAGTACTCCTCAGTCACAAAAAAAATAATGAAATTGTGCCATGTGCAACAACATGGATGGACTTGGAGGGTATTATGCTAAGTGAAATAAGCCAGAGAGAAAGACAAATACTGTATGATATCACTTATACGTGGAATCTAAAAAATACAATAAATTATAACCAAAAAGAGGAAGACTCACAGATCTAGAAAACAAACTAGTGGTTACTGTTAGGGAGAGGGAAGGAAGGAGGGGTGATATAGCATTAGGGGAGTAAGAGGTACAAACTGTTATGTATACAATAAACTACAAGTATATATTGTACAATACAGGGAATATAGACAATAATTTATAACTATAAATGGAGTATAACCTTTAAAAATTGTGAATCACTATATTGCACACCTGTAACTCATATAATATTGTACATGAACTCTAACTCAATCAAGAAAAAAAAAAACCCAAAACAGATCAAAGCAAAACAAAAAAGCAGTCTGTAAAATTCAACTCTTCAAGAAACCCTATTCTTATGTTCTGAGCCTGAAAGAATCACCCTTTCTTCTGGCACTTTATAATCTGTGTCTCTTCTTTATAGCACAGCACACTTTTTCTCCTTTGGATTAGAAATATTTATGGACTTTATCTCTCTTGCACACCTGGAAAGACCTTTAAAGTAGGTTTTGGAATTGATTCAATGTTGCATCCTCCATAGACCATCAATGTGCAGTCCCCCAGGTGCTCCCACCTTAAAGCCTTTGCATGTGTGTTTCCCTCTGCTTGGCACGTTTTGTCTAACATAACCTCATGGCCATACTCCCTCACATCATTGAGATCTTTTCTAGGTAAGGCCCTTCCTGACCTCCCTGTTTAAAACTGCCACAGATCCCAGCTCCAACACACTTAAACCCCTTTCCTGATTTATTTATTTTCATGATAGTCATCCCCTTCTCTCATGCTTTATTTTTACCAATTTATTTATTATCTGATTCCCCTTACAAGTATATAATTTTTACTCTTTCATTTATTATTATTTTCTTAATGCCTGGAGTAGTTTCTGGAACATATTAGGTGCTTGGTAAATACCTGTTGACTAAGTGAATAGATTAATGTACGAGAATACCTGAATGTACCATCTCCAAAGGAGTTGGTCTTAAAAATTCCAATCCATGGGAATATAAGTAGAGTAATTGGCAGAAACAAAACTATTTTAAGGTAGAATTTCTTATACACCCAGACACAAGCTCATCATTTTCTAATCCTATCTTGCATTTATTTCACACAGAAAACTTAGGAAGAAAAGCTAAAAAAATCATGTTGATTGCAGTTTGGAGGGAATGGTACTGAAAAGGCTCCCTTGCTTAAACTTCTCTAATGCAAGGTTCTGGAAATTCCACCATTCCTGATATAATAAATGCTATATTACTTGTTATTAGCTAAGTAATTGTAGAAATATGATTGGGCCAAAAAGAAAGTGGATAAAAAGCTGTTTCATAAACCCTTGCTTCGTTTTCCTTTCATCTCCTTTATTTTTCTTCATAAAAGTTGTATTTGAAGTAAGCAAGCGCCCTCTGGGGCTGTGCCTACATGGAATGTTAAGGTATTAATGGATCATTTTTGTGTGATTTGTTCACATAAATCAAATATGCCAGATGGGTAGGTTATTCTCCCAACCACATTGACCAACTGTACATGAAATTGCCTAGTTAATTTAGAACTCCTGAGTTAACATTACCATGAACAAGAAGTCAAACTTTTTTTTTTTTCTAAAGGACCAGCTAGTAAATATTTCTGGATTTGCAGGTCACATAATCTCTGCCACAACTACTCAGCTCTTCCACTGTAGCTTTAAAGCAGCCATAGGCAATAGTTCAAGAAATGGACGTGGCTATGTTCCAGTTAAACTTTGTTTTATAGATCCATATATAACACTTTATAGATCTATAAAACTTTGTTTTATAGATATTTGAGTTTCATGTAATTTTCACATCATGGATTTTTTTTTTTTTTTTTTTTTTTTTTGCTTTTGTTCAACCATTCTTAGTTTGTGAGCCCTACAAAAACAGATGGTGGACCAGATTTGGCCCACAGACTATATGGTTTGCTGACCTTTGCTGCAGACTTTCTGCTTCAAGATGTTGTTGTCCTTGTAGGCTATCCTAGTTCAGAAGGAGCAGGACTTCTTGGAATGGAGCAGCCATGGCAAATGTGTGAGACCATGCCTGTGTTAAATAAAAGAAAGGCAAGATTTTGAGTCAGACAGCAGTTTGCAGCCAGAATTGCAAGCCAGACTCTTGAGTTTCATCTCCAATTAAGACTTTGTAGATTACTTGTGCTTTTATCTAAATCTTGTTCTCACTCTGCAACGTTTAGGCCTAATTAATGTAGGCTCGTTTTTCATGGTACTATCTCTTTTCCTAGCATTTTGGAAAAACTTCATCAGTGATTTTCTTTTAAGTTGGCATTAGTATTTATTTGTAGAAGTGGAGAGTTAAGCATGTTATTATTTTCTACCCTTTGTGTTGCTTAATGCTTTTTATTGTGTTTTCTCTGCCCGTGTGATCTTAGCTGCAAAGGGGTAGTTCCAGCAAAAGGCAGAGATGTTCAGGGTTTGGTACTATGCAGTTAAGATTTAAAGACACTAATTGTATTAACATTTATTTTTAGATCTTGTGCATAATGATCATTTTCTCTCTCATTCATTGACAGATGTTTGAATAAATTGCGTACAACTTTAATGCTTTTATAATACAACCCTTGTGGATACCAGAGTATATCTTTCCCAAGATATTTTAGTCAGTTGTCTCAACTTCCTGTTTTTTTGTTTTCCCCTCAAGAATGTCAAAAGGTACATTTTCATAGCCTCATTGTATAGTTCATCCAACTGTTACTGGTCATCATTCATGTGGTCATGATTTTTCAATCCAGTTTGTCTCATAATTAGATATTTTGCAGCCTCTGTACCAGACCAAAGCATCTGCTCTTAGAAGTGTTGGTTTTTCCAAGCAGCAGGCTTTTCTGATGCTTCTCTCTGAAGATACATAGAGTACTTTCATCTTGGCAGGGGGAGTCTGGGTTTAGCCTTAGAAAAGAAATCTGTTCATATGCTGATAATTTATTTTCAATCAGTAAAATTAGTATACCACTTAATAAATGAAAAGGGTCTCTTTCTACCCACTTTATTATCACAAAGGATTAAGATCTCTTGTCCCTTGTTTTAATCAGAGATTTAAAATATGTTTCCATCTAAATGCATTAGCACTGAGCTCCCCTACCTCCTCAACTTGCACTCCATTTTGAAAAGCTGATTAAATTGTTTCATTGCTGATTGGCTGGAAGCCCATGCACCTTCCTGGCTACAAGCCATTAACACCCTGGCCACAAGTGCTGACAGGAAGATGAAGAGATTTACACCCTCTGATTTCTGTATTAACAACAAGGACAAAACAGTATGTGGTCCTGTCAGTGGATAATGCAGTTTAAAGATATATTTCCTTTTTCCACAGGTGCATTTTTCTCTGAAAATTAGCAGTTCAGCTTGGTGTGAATAATAAGGTATTTTCTCTGATAAGTCTGATTCATATTAAAAAAAATCTGTATTATGGACAAGTTCAGGATTTATAAGGCTATTAGCATTTCTCTAAATGATAAAACTGGAGTCAGCTTATTCTTGAGATCTAAGTTTTGATAACCTGAAAAACTTAGTGGAGAGAAACAAGTATGGAAAATGTTACGTTTTATAAAGGGAAAATGCATACACATGTAATAATAGTGAAAAAGAACTTTTCTTAATCATTCAGTTATTTAAGATAAAATTATTTTTTAACAACTAGAAACAATGCAGTATGATAATATGATCACTTTACCCAATTAATTCTCCACTTGTTTAATAACCAACTATATATCTTTGTAGGAATATATGTGAAGTAAATGTATGTGTTTGTATACATACATTCACTTGAAATATATGTATATATTTGACTACAGTTGCACATGTATAAGTATACATATATGCACATACTCTTATGCATCTGTATCTATATCTATACACACATATATACATAAGCACATGTATGAATATTTACTAATCATGCACATACATGTGTGCGTGGGTATATGTGTGTGTGTGTATATATATAGCACATAGAGACATACACTCCGATATATACAACCTCTAATATATAAAAATTGGAAAAAATAAATTGAAGATGGGGTAAAATATGAATTTTGTATATTTAACACATTTTTCCATAAAATGAAATGATTAGATTCGTTTCATCCCTAAGGCCTCTTTCAGCCTTAAGCGATGAACCTAATATTTGTATATCTTCATATTCACTTGAGAATTCTGGAAATGTTTGTAATGATTATTGGAGGATAGAAATACTATAGAAGGAATACAGATGAAAAATCAGGCTTTTAATAATTAATTGCCCAATAACCATTAACCACATACTACTGCAAAGGCACTGTGCTGGGCAGAAGAGACTATGAAGGAATTGAAGGCTTATTCTTACTTTCAGGTAGCTTATAGATTACTTTCGGAGAAATATGTAGACTGACATGAAAGCTGTCACTGTAAAGCAGGGATTGATAAGTGGGGTAAAAAATGCAAAACCAAGTCCTACATTTCAGTATCAGGAGAATTCACTTTAAAAAATGTAGACTGTACTGTAAATCGTTGTTTGTCAATTACTTTGCTTACAAAATCTTCTCTTGATAGCTGGCTCAAAGGTAGTCCAAACCTTCAGGGTCTAATTATTAGAAGTTGTAAGTTCTGAATTACAATAATGAGACTTTCCCATAAATGGAGGCCACCATTAAAATATTCTCAAACTTTAAGATGAAATAAATCAAGTGAAGCTAACTATTTTAGAGTTTTCTTAACAGATGGCCCTTTGAGTAAATGGGCAAAACAAAAGTAATTGCTCCTCAATGTGATCCAACTTAAAACAAGGGTATTATTTGATGTTTTCACTATGTGAGACACTGAGCTGTGAATATTCACAGAAACACAGAGCAATATTTCTATCCTTGAGCAAACTAGAATTTAACTGAAGAGATGCATGTAAATATGATAATGATACCAATGAATGGTTGAGGATTGCCAAGTGAGTGCCAGTGAGAATATATTTGATGAGATATCTGAGAAGGAAAGGGAAAACAGATTTGACTTGGATCTCCAAGACTGAGTTGGGTTCAGATACTTGTGCATTCAGCAAATATTTATTGAGGGTCTACTAAGTCCCAGGCACCTAGGATAGAATGGTAAACAAATCCAGATAAGGGTCAGCCCTCATAAAGTATGAAAACGCAAAGGAATCAGACAGGTGGGTGCAGAGCAGAGGGGTGGCAAAGCTGAACAGGTAGATGGGAGAGTATAAAGCCATGTTCAGAAGCTCAGTGAGAAGACCAGTTATATAATAGGACATATGGTTACTAAAGGAGAATTATAGGAGAAAGAGATGGAGAGTGAATGACTTCATAAACCCAAGAAAGAAATACTCACTATATCTGATAAGAAATTTGAGAAATAATGCTGTATTCTGAGATTCCCAATAAAATCAGGTTAACCCTTAGTAAGTTTAGTAGTGAGAAATTGCTTTAAAGATGCACCTCACCATACTCATAAGGGACTTAAGATTGATGGACTCCATTGGTATCTTAATAAATGTTTCTAGATCCAAGACTAAATTCAGTAGAATATTTCCTGAAAGGATGAATAGAGATTACAATAAGCTGTCATCTGTGTCTCAAGCACCACTCTTTTTTTTTTTTTTTTTTTTTTTTCTGTACACGGACCTCTCACTGTTGTGGCCTCTCCCGTTGCGGAGCACAGGCTCCGGACGTGCAGGCTCAGCGGCCATGGCTCGCGGGCCCAGCTGCACCGTGGCACGTGGGATCTTCCCGGACCGGGACACGAACCCGTGTCCCCTGCATCGGCAGGCGGACTCTCAATCACTGCGCCACCAGGGAAGCCCATCAAGCACCACTCTCATACAGAAGTAGTATCTGTAAATCACGTTGAAGACTATCTCAAATCCTCAAATGCTGAGGCCAAGAGGAGAGCAAAATACATAAGGGTTTGCTTCAAAGAAAGCAAAATTTCGTTCAAAGTGAATACGAAGAACTTTGCAGAATTTAGGATAAATCTAGCTGTTTTAAACTTGTACTTTTGATCTTCTCTTTGTTGAGAAGCTATATGCCTTAAAAATAACAATAGTTTAGATAGCCTTTGAGAACAAGAGTTTTATCTACAGAGCCAAAGTAAATTAGACTGACTAAATTAATGAGAAAGCTCAATAAACAACAAGGTAGCTCACTTGTGACTGTAAACAAAGGAATAAGAGTTGTTCATATTAACTTGAGTCGGTCAGTTTTTGCAATACTGGGCAAACTTTACGGGCTCCTCTTTTACCATAAATCTCCAAGCTTGTTTTTAAATCCCTTTTAAGTGTCTCTGTGATAAATGTTGTCTGATGAGCACTGTATCTCTACTAGACTGGCAGCTCCATTAGGGCAGTGATGGGGAATGTTTTATTTACTTCTGTAAATCCAGTGATTCACAGTTTCTATTATATTAGTTTTGTTAAATGTTGCTGGATGACTGTAAGGTCTGACCACATATTAAGTTGTGGAAACACAGAGTCACAGGGTTATATAATTTTACAAATGGAAAGAACTTTGACGATTACCTCTAATCCTTTCAACTTTGAGATTCAGAGCTTGAGAGCCAGTAATTTCCTTATCTCTTACTCTTGTTCTAGTTTTTTTTTTTTTCATTTTAACATCTTTATTGGAGTATAATTGCTTTACAATGGTATGTTAGTTTCAGCTTCACAACAAAATGAATCAGTTATATATATACATATGTTCCCATATCTCTTCCCGCTTGCGTCTCCCTCCCTCCCACCCTCCCTATCCCACCCCTCCAGGCGGTCACAAAGCACCGAGCTGATCTCCCTGTGCTATGCGGCTGCTTCCCACTAGCTATCTACCTTACGTTTGGCAGTGTATATATGTCCATGCCACTCTCTCGCTTTGTCAGTTTACCCTTCCCCCTCCCCATAGCCTCATGTCCATTCTCTAGTAAGTCTGTGTCTTTATTCCTGTTTCACCCCTAGGTTTTTCATGACATTTTTTTTTCTTAAATTCCATATATATGTGTTAGCATACGGTATTTGTCTCTCTCTTTCTGACTTACTTCACTCTGTATGACAGACTCTAGGTCTATCCACCTCATTACAAATAGCTCAATTTCGTTTCTTTCTATGGCTGAGTAATATTCCATTGTATATATGTGCCACATCTTCTTTATCCATTCATCCGATGATGGACACTTAGGTTGTTTCCATCTCCGGGCTATTGTAAATAGAGCTGCAATGAACATTGTGGTACATGACTCTTTTTGAATTATGGTTTTCTCAGGGTGTATATGCCCAGTAGTGGGATTGCTGGGTCATATGGTAGTTCTATTTGTAGTTTTTTAAGGAACCTCCATACTGTTCTCCACATTGCTGTATCAATTTACATTCCCACCAACACTGTAAGAGGGTTCCCTTTTCTCCACACCCTCTCCAGCATTTATTGTTTCTAGATTTTTTGATGATGGCCATTCTGACTGGTGTGAGATGATATCTCATTGAAGTTTTGATTTGCATTTCTCTAATGATTAGTGATGTTGAGCATTCTTTCATGTGTTTGTTGGCAATCTGTATATCTTCTTTGGAGAAATGTCTATTTAGGTCTTCTGCCCATTTTTGGATTGGGTTGTTTGTTTTTTTGTTATTAAGCTGCATGAGCTGCTTATAAATTTTGGAGATTAATCCTTTGTCAGTTGCTTCATTTGCAAATATTTTCTCCCATTCTGAGGATTGTCTTTTGGTCTTGTTTATGGTTTCCTTTGCTGTGCAAAAGCTTTTAAGTTTCCTTAGGTCCCATTTGTTTATTTTTGTTTCCATTTCTCTAGGAGGTGGATCAAAAAGGATCTTGCTGTGATTTATGTCATAGAGTGTCCTGCCTATGTTTTCCTCTAAGAGTTTGATAGTTTCTGGCCTTACATTTAGGTCTTTAATCCATTTTGAGCTTATTTTTGTGTATGGTGTTAGGGAGTGATCTAATCTCATACTTTTACATGTAGCTGTCCAGGTTTCCCAGCACCACTTATTGAAGAGGTTGTCCTTTCTCCGCTGTACATTCCTGCCTCCTTTATCAAAGATAAGGTGACCATATGTGCGTGGGTTTATCTCTGGGCTTTCTATCCTGTTCCATTGATCTATATTTCTGTTTTTGTGCCACTACCATACTGTCTTGATTACTGTAGCTTCGTAGTATAGTCTGAAGTCAGGAAGCCTGATTCCTCCAGCTCCGTTTTTCTTTCTCAAGAGTGCTTTGGCTATTCGGAGTCTTTTGTGTTTCCATACAAATTGTGAAATTTTTTGTTATAGTTCTGTGAAAAATGCCAGTGGTAGTTTGATAGGAATTGCATTGAATCTGTAGATTGCTTTGGTTAGTAGAGTCATCTTCACAATGTTGATTCTTCCAATCCAAGAACATGGTATATCTCTCCATCTATTTGTATCATCTTTAATTTCTTTCATCCATGTCTTATAATTTTCTGCATACAGGTCTTTTGTCTCCTTAGGTAGGTTTATTCCTAGATATTTTATTCTTTTTGTTGCAGTGGTAAATGGGAGTGTTTTCTTGATTTCACTTTCAGATTTTTCATCATTAGTGTATAGGAATGCCAGAGATTTCTGAGAATTAATTTTGTATCCTGCTACTTTACCAAATTCATTGATTAGCTCTAGTAGTTTTCTGGTAGCATCTTTAGGATTTTCTATGTATAGTATCATGTCATCTGCGAAGAGTGACAGCTTTACTTCTTCTTTTCCAACTTGGATTCCTTTTATTTCCTTTTCTTCTCTGATTGCTGTGGCTAAAACTTCCAAAACTATGTTGAATAAGAGTGGTGAGAGTGGGCAACCTTGTCTTGTTCCTGATCTTAGTGGAAATGCTTTTAGTTTTTCACCGTTGAGGACGATGTTGGCTGTGGGTTTGTCATATATGGCCTTTATTATGTTGAGGAAAGTTCCCTCTATGCCTACTTTCTGCCGGGTTTTTATCATAAATGGGTGTTGAATTTTGTCGAGCGCTTTCTCTGCATCTATTGAGATGATCATATGGTTTTTCTCCTTCAATTTGTTAATATGGTGTATCACATTGATTTGCGTATATTGAAGAATCCTTGCATTCCTTGAATAAACCCCACTTGATCATGGTGTATGATCCGTTTAATGTGCTGTTGGATTCTGTTTGCTAGTATTTTGTTGAGGATTTTTGCATCTATGTTCATCAGTGATACTGGCCTGTAGTTTTCTTTCTTTGTGACATCCTTGTCTGGTTTTGGTATCAGGGTGATGGTGGCCTCGTAGAATGAGTTTGGGAGTGTTCCTCCCTCTGCTATATTTTGGAAGAGTTTGAGAAGGATAGGTGATAGCTCTTCTCTAAATGTTTGATAGAATTCGCCTGTGAAGCCATCTGGTCCTGGGCTTTTGCTTGTTGGAAGATTTTTAATCACAGTTTCAATTTCAGTGCTTGTGATTGGTCTGTTCATATTTTCTGTTTCTTCCTGATTCAGTCTTGGCAGGTTGTGCCTTTCTAAAAATTTGTCCATTTCTTCCAGATTGTCCATTTTATTGGCTTAGAGTTGCTTGTAGTAATCTTTCATGATCTTTTGTATTTCTGCAGTGTCAGTTGTTAGTTCTTTTTCATTTCTAATTCTATTGATTTGAGTCTTCTCCCTTTTTTTCTTGATGAGTCTGGCTAATGGTTTATCAATTTTGTTTATGCTTTCAAAGAACCAGCTTTTAGTTTTATTAATCTTTGCTATCGTTTCCTTCATTTCTTTTTCATTTATTTCTGCTCTGATTTTTATGATTTCTTTCCTTCTGCTAACTTTGGGTTTTTTTTTTTTGTTCTTCTTTCTCTAATTGCTTTAGGTGCAAGGTTAGGTTGTTTATTCAAGATGTTTCCTGTTTCTTAAGGTAGGCTTGTATTGGTATAAACTTCCCTCTTAGAACTGCTTTTGCTGCATCCCAAAGATTTTGAGTCATCGTGTCTCCATTGTCATTTGTTTCTAGGTATGTTTTGATTTCCTCTTTGATTTCTTCAGTGATCACTTCGTTATTAAGTAGTGTATTGTTTAGCCTCCATGTGTTTGTATTTTTTACAGATCTTTTCCTGTAATTGATATCTAGTCTCATAGCGTTGTGGTCAGAAAAGATACTTGATACAATTTCAGTTTTCTTAAATTTACCAAGGCTTGATTTGTGACCCAAGATATGATCTATCCTGGAGAATGTTCCATGAGCACTTGAGAAAAATGTGTATTCTGTTGTTTTTGGATGGAATGTCCTATAAATATCAATTAAGTCCATCTTGTTTAATGTATCATTTAAAGCTTGTGTTTCCTTATTTATTTTCATTTTGGATGATCTGTCCATTGGTGAAAGTGAGGTGTAAAGTCCCCTACTATGAATGTGTTACTGTCGATTTCCCCTTTTATGGCTGTTAGTATTTGCCTTATGTATTGAGGTGCTCCTATGTTGGGTGCATAAATATTTACAATTGTTATATCTTCTTCTTGGATCGATCCCTTGATCATTATGTAGTGTCCTTCTTTGTCTCTTGTAATAGTCTTTATTTTAAAGTCTATTTTGTCTGATATGAGAATTGCTACTCCAGCTTTCTTTTAGTTTCCATTTACATGAAATACCTTTTTCCATCCCCTTACTTTCAGTCTGTATGTGTCTCTAGGTCTGAAGTGGGTCTCTTGTAGACCGCAAATATATGGGTCTTGTTTTTGTATCCATTCAACCAATCTGTGTCTTTTGGTGGGAGCATTTAGTCCATTTACAATTAAGGTAATTATCGATATGTATGTTCCTATTCCCATTTTCTTAATTGTTTTGGGTTTGTTATTGTAGGTCTTTTCCTTGTGTTTGTTTCTTGCCTTGAGAAGCTACTTTAGCAGTTGTTGTAGAGCTGGTTTGGTGGTGCTGAACTCTCTCAGCTTTTGCTTGTCTGTAAAGGTTTTAATTTCTCCATCAAATCTGAATGAGATCCTTGCTGGGTAGAGTAATCTTGGTTGCAGGTTTTTCTCCTTCAACACTTTCAATATGTCCTGCGACTCCCTTCTGGCTTGCAGAGTTTCTGCTGAAAGATCAGCTGTTAACCTTATGGGGATTCCCTTGTGTGTTATTTGTTGTTTTTCCCTTGCTGCTTTTAATATGCTTTCTTTGTATTTAATTTTTGACAGTTTGATTTATATGTGTCTTGGCGTATTTCTCCTTGGATTTATCCTGTATGGGACTCTCTGTGCTTCCTGGACTTGATTAACTATTTCCTTTCCCATATTAGGGAAGTTTTCAACTATAATCTCTTCAAATATTTTCTCAGTCTCTTTCTTTTTCTCTTCTTCTTCTGGAACCCCTATAATTCGAATGTTGGTGCATTTAATGTTGTCCCAGAGGTCTCTGAGACTGTCCTCAGTTCTTTTCATTCTTTTTTCTTTATTCTGCTCTGCAGTAGTTATTTCCACTATTTTATTTTCCAGGTCACTTATCCGTTCTTCTGCCTCAATATTCTGCTATTGATCCCATCTAGAGTATTTTTCATTTCATTTATTGTGTTGTTCATCATTGTTTGTTTCATCTTTAGTTCTTCTAGGTCCTTGTTAACTGTTTCTTGCATTTTGTCTATTCTATTTCCAAGATTTTGGATCATCTTTACTATCATTATTCTGAATTCTTTTTCAGGTAGACTGCCTATTTCCTCTTCATTCGTTAGGTCTGGTGGGTTTTTGCCTTGCTCCTTCATCTGCTGTGTGTTTTTCTGTCTTTTCATTTTGCTTATCTTACTGTGTTTGGGGTCTCCTTTTTGCGGGCTGAAGGTTCGTAGTTCCTGTTGTTTTTAGTGTCTGTCCCCAGTGGCTAAGGTTGGTTCAGTGGGTTGTGTAGGCTTCCTGGTGGAGGGGACTGGTGCCTGTGTTCTGGTTGGATGAGGCTGGATCTTGTCTTTCTGGTGGGCAGGTCCACGTCTGGTGGTGTGTTTTGGGGTGTCTGTAGACTTATTATGATTTTGGGCAGCCTCTCTGCTAATGGGTGGGGTTGTATTCCTGTCTTGCTAGTTGTTTGGCATAGGATGTCCAGCACTGTAGCTTGCTGGTCGTTGAGTGAAGCTGGGTGCTGGCGTTGAGATGGATATCTCTGGGAGATTTTCACCGTTTGATATTATGTGCAGCTGGGAGGCCTCTTGTGGACCAGTGTCCTGAAGTTGGCTCTCCCACCTCAGAGGCACACCACTAACTCCTGGCTGCAGCACCAAGAGCCTTTCATCCACACGGCTCCTTAATTTGGGATGATTCGTTGTCTATTCAGGTATTCCACAGATGCAGGGTACATCAAGTTGATTGTGGAGATTTAATCCGCTGCTCCTGAGGCTGCTGGGAGAGATTTCCCTTTCTCTTCTTTGTTCTCACAGCTCCCAGGGGCTCAGCTTTGGATTTGGCCCCGCCTGTGCGTGTAGGTCGGCCGGAGGGCGTCTGTTCTTTGCTCAGACAGGACGGGGTTAAAGGAGCCGGTGATTCAGAGGCTCTGGCTCACTCAGGATGGGGGGTAGGGAGGGTCACGGAGTGCAGGGTGGGCCTGCGGCGGCAGAGGCCGGCGTGACGTTGCCAGCCTGAGGCGCGCCGTGCGTTCTCCCGGGGGCGTTGTCCCTGGATCCCGGGAACCTGGCAGTGGCGGGCTGCACAGGCTCCCCTGAAGGAGGGTGTGCAGTGTGACCTGTGTTCGCACCCAGGCTTCTTGGTGGCGGCAGCAGCGGCCTTAGCGTCTCATGTCTGTCTCTGGGGTCCGCACTTTTAGCTGTGGCTCGCGCCCGTCTCTGGAGCTCCTTGAAGCGGCGCTCTTAATCCCCTCTCCTCACGCACCAGAAAATAGGGAAGAAAAAGTCTCTTGCCTCTTCGGCAGGTCCAGACTTTTCCCCGGACTCCCTCCCGGCTAGCCGCGGTGCAATAACACCCTGCAGGCTGTGTTCACACCGCCAACCCCAGTCCTCTCCTGGCGCTCCGACCCAGCCCCGCCCGCCCCGTCGGGTGAGCAGACAAGCCTCTCGGCTGGTGAGTGCTGATCGGCACGGATCCTCTGTGCGGGAATCTCTCCACTTTGCCCTCCGCACCCCTGTTGCTGTGCTCTCCTCCGCGGCCCCGAAGCTCCCCCACTCCACCACCCGCAGTCTCCGCCCGCGAAGGGGCTTCCTAGCGTGTGGACACTTTTCCTCCTTCACAGCTCCCTCCCGCTGGTGCAGGACCCGTCCCTATCCTTTTGTCTGTGTTTATTTTTTTCTTTTGCCCTAACCAGTTACATTGGGGGGGGGGGGGCGGTTCTTGCCTTTTGGGAGGTCTGAGGTCTTCTGCCAGCATTCAGTAGATGCTCTGTAGGAGTTGTTCCACGTGTAGATGTATTTCTGGTGTATCTGTGGGGAGGAAGGTGATCTCCGCGTCTTCTTGTTTTAGTTTTAATATCACATCTCTTACTCTAGTGTGTTTTCTTCTCGTTTCCTTCAAACCACCACATATACCCACTTAACCCAAAGCCAAAATCCCTTACCCCACAGCCTAAACATTTTATTTGGAAACCAGACCAGGGCTCTTTTTCTTTTTTAAATTAGTGTTGTTATTTATTTAGAAAATCTCCTATAAAATGTACAAAGATAGAGACTTCAGAAGTAATAATCACATTTGTAATTGTTTATGATGAATTAACACAAGCTAAAGACCAAGTTGTGGCAGCTGTAATCAACAAATTATTGAGAATATAACACTCTTTCCAGAGTCAACATAGGTATTTCTAGTGAATCAGAGAATTGAGGCTCTTTCAGGGAAGTAATATGTAGAAGTTGAAGGAGGAGCCATAAACAGTATAATCCAGAAACAATTGAATATTTAATAATTGAAGAGTAACTACAGTCTATATAATGAGTACATAACTTGACACATTGACAGTACCTTCTTTTCTTTTTTTTTAAACATCTTTATTGTAATATAATTGCTTTACAGTGGTGTGTTAGTTGCTGCTGTATAACAAAGTGAATCAGCTATACATATACATATATTCCCATATCTCCCTCCTACACTCCCTATCCTACCCCCCTAGATGGTCACAAAGCACGGAGCTGATCTCCCTGTGCTGTGTGGCTGCTTCCCACTAGCTA
The DNA here is from genome assembly GCF_011762595.2 of Tursiops truncatus. NCBI lineage: Eukaryota > Metazoa > Chordata > Mammalia > Artiodactyla > Delphinidae > Tursiops > Tursiops truncatus. Next base: position 67,618,568 of record NC_047046.1, read on the forward strand.
TCTATTTTACATTTGGTAGTGTATATATGTCCATGCCACTCTCTCACTTCATCCCAGCTTACCCTTCCCCTTTCCTGTGTCCTTAAGTCCATTATCTACATCTGCATCTTTATTCCTGTCCTGCCCCTAGGTTCTTCAGAACCATTTTTCTTTTTTTTTTTAGATTCAATATATATGTGTTAGCATACAGTATTTGTTTTTCTCTTTCTGACTTACTCCACTCTGTATGACAGACTCTAGGTCCATCCACCTCACTACAAATAACTCAATTTCATTCCTTTTTATGGCTGAGTAATATTCCATTGTATATACATGCCACATCTTCTTTATCCATTCATCTGTCGATGGACACTTAGGTTGCTTCCACGTCCTGGCTATTGTAAATAGAGCTGCAGTGAACATTGTGGTACACGACTCTTTTTGAATTACCAGGGCTCATTCTTGATCCATCCCTTTCCCTCACAACCCACACTCAACCTTCAACAAGTCCTATGTTTATGCCTCAGAATATATCTAGCATCTCTCTTTTTCTCTATTCTCACTGTTATCTCACTTTCCCAAGCTGCGGAACAGAGCACTGTGCACCTGTTATCAATCCCAGGGGAGGATTCCAGACACTTCTGTCCACTGTGTCTTGGTATCAGAATTGCCAAGGAAAACAACACAGCCAAGCACTGGCTGGAACAATGCTTTATTCACATAGAAGAAACAGAGCAAGTTCAGCTCCAGTAGTGGGCAGTGGTCTCCCATGGTCAGTGTTCCCCGCAAAGCTGGTGCTGGGCAATCAGTCTACCTGCACCCCTCTGCACCACAGTAGAAAAAACCCAAAACCCTGCTGTGGAGTTTGAAATACTGAAGATGGGGGATGTGCCTGAGGGTCAATGACCTACACACCTAATCAGAACAAAGGAACATTCATTGAGTAAGAAATGGAAAGATATCCTCACACAAGGTGATAGGCCAGCACAGGCTATGTGAGCTTTTTATTCCTTGGTAAGGAAGTGTTCCAGGCCCAGCGGGGGGAGTCAAAAGGAGGCTAGCACGACACTGCCTTTCCCAAAACAGACCCAGTTTTCTTTCACTTCAAATACTGTTAAGTTTGTAAGATTCCTGCTTTCAGTCTTGCCTTCACCTCTGACCTACCCCCACTAACTATCCTCTACATAGCAACAAGAATGGTCTTCAAAAAATGTATATCCAGTCATGTAATTTCCGTGATCAAAATTCCTCAATAACTTCTCAGTGTAACTGAAATGAAATACAAACTTACCAAGATGGTATAAGGTGTCTGAATTATCTGTATTATATGACATATCCAGTCTAATCTTTTGCTATCCTCCCTTTTGCCCACTGCTCTTCAAAGCTCATTTTCTACTTATTGAACCATGCTTTTTAAGGAATATTTCTTTTTATATTCAAAGATCATAAGATCAGGAAAGATCATAAACAAGCTTGGAAGTAATGTTATTCGTGGTTCTATAAAAAGTGTGTAAGTACTCTCATACTTGAGACTAATGCTATCCTGAAGGAGTATTTTGCTTCCTACCACACATACCTGTACCCCATGCCTGGTCCCTTAGGAGCAGGGAAGAAAATCTCTCTCTGCCCACGCATGCCCTTTTCCCACCTTATTCCCAGTCCAAGTATCAGATGATGCAACTGGGCCCATGAAAATGACTCCACAACTGAAAGATTTTCAGGAAGGATGATTTACTATTCTCTAATTTACTGACATTCTTCTACAGCCAGATGATTGCTGGGGATTAGGTATACAGAAAGATATGTTGCAATAAATAACTACTTCACATTCTTGTGGTGGATATTGATTCTGGTGAGTATGAGACAAATGCCAAAGCATGAATTTGGGCATCAGACATTTTTTTTTTTTCATTTGAACAGTTCATTCTATCAGGGATATTTTGTTACCTGGGTCAAGCTACAAAATTTTGGTAATTCTTTAAAAAGTTTGATTTCCTCAGGGTCTTAGTAGAGAAGGTGGAAAATCATACACATTCAGCAATGAAGCAGACATATTTTGACTTTCCATTTTCATTGTACAAATGCACAGCATGCAAATGTGTTCCATTAGCTCCAATTTTCTCCCAGTAGGTACTTCCAAATCAAAGTTAAAATTATATGGATTTACCAGCAATTTTTAATCGAAATAATTATTTCTGCTGGGGTTCCTTGATTCTTATGCTACAGATGGATTTTGTGGGGAGAAAAAATAATACTGGTGGAAAAAAAAGAAAAAAATAGTACTGGAATTATGAGAGAAAAAATTGAATCTTTTGATGTATTTGATGTGACTCTTAGCTATTATCAGTAGCTAAGCTTTAATTAATTATATACTGAAATAGAAGTATTGAGCTGAAACTACTCTCTCTGCTGCCTCCTTTTATTGAAAACTTGTTCCATTTAGGTTTCTCCTTTCTTTGGTCTATGTCTACAAGTTTTGAATATACGATTCAGTCACATATTTTTGACAGGAAAAAAATCATTCATATTGAAAGGAGGGTGATCCTATGTAACAAACTGAGAGTGAAAAATGTTGCCAGGGAACTTCAGTAGGGCCCTTTACAGCCATGTAGAGACTATATATTATACATTATGTAGTGCCTCATATGTATTCAATCAAAGCTACTGGTAATAAGAAGAATAAACATCTGGGTTAATAGATTAACAGCTAGAAGATCATTTAATCCTTTGGATAATATGCTCAATTAAAAGTTTGAAACAGTTATAACCTGATGGATTCTTGTTTCAGTGACCTTTGAAACTCATTGGATAATCTCTTGCTAAGTATTTCTGCTTATGGGCTCCCCTTTATTGGGGCTTTGCCATGTTTCACTCAAGAAATATGATGAATATGAATCTTACACTCCTCCTCTAGGTTTCCAAAATCCAGAAAAGCCCTTTGACAAAAGCTAGCATTGATCGTTCATCATTATATTTCTCAGGCAGTTAGGATGATGCCTGCCACATATGAGGTGCCCGATAAATGTTGATTGATTGTATTAGTCTGAGTTCTCCAGAGAAACTCACGTGATTATGGAGGCTGAGAAGTCCTCCTGCATTTGGCAAGCTGGAGACCTAGTAAAGCAGATGATGTAAATTCCAGTTCGAGTCCCAGTCTGAAGGCATGAGAAACCCGATGTCCCAGCTCAAAGAAAGTCAGGCAGAGAGAATGAATCCTGTCTTACTCCACCTTTTTGTTCTCTTCAGGCCTTCGATGGATTGGATAAGCCCTACCCACATTGGGGAGGACAGTCTGCTTTGCTCAATGTACTGATTTAAATGTTAATCTCATCCAGAAACACCCTCACAGATACACCCAGAATAATGTTTAACCAAAACTCTTAGCACCCCATGGCCTACTTACATCCACAAATAAAATTAGCCACAACATTGACTGACTGAATAAATGAATGAAAGCATACTTTGGAAATTCCCGTAAGATGATATAATCAGTGCTGGTAGGGCTTTGTGGCAGGGTTATCAGGAGAACATAGATAAAGTAGGGAAGGGCTGGTGACAGTTATATGATGTAAAACAAAATATCATACAACTTTAAGAGCATGCTTTTCTGGTATTTGGGTGATTTGCCTGCCTTGAGTTAAGCACAGTTTACAAGTAGGCCTAACAGATATTAGCCGCATTCATAATCAACTTTCATGAATGTTGTGACCGTTTGTTAGCCATGCGTAATGCGATTTAAGCTTGATGGAAAGCCTGAGACTGAATTCTGTAAAACTATTCATAACTATTGATTATAAAACAATCTCAGGTTTTGTAATAAGGATTTTATCTGCAGAGTAGAGAATGACAATAAAGTTATCGTCAGAACCTGTGGAGGTAAACATCTCTTCATGAAATCGATATACTCTGAATAGTTTTTTTACAATTCACACTGAATAGAATACACTAAAAAGAGGGTTAGAATCATTAGCAAAATATCCTTTTGTATATTTTAAGATGTGCTTGTTTTAGGAAAAAAAATGAGAAAAATAACTTTCTCCCTTTAAAAAATATTTATTAACATAATTTTATATGGTCATATAATGTTAAGTACAGTGGATATACCATAATTTGCTTAAGAAATCACCAGTTGTACAATTAGCCCATTTTCTATTGTTCACTATTTTCTTTTCTTTTTTATTTATTTGGGGGGGGATTTATTTACTTTTTATATTGTTCACTATTTTAAATAATGCTGTACTGAATAATTGTGTGTGTGTATATATGTGTATATATAACCTTTTCCTTCATATATTTATGGAAAGATTCCTAGAAGTGGAGTGAGTTCTTGGGTTAAATTATTATGATGCACATTGACAAATCACTTTTCAAAGGTAGCGTATCAACTCATGCTTTCAGAATTACTGTTCATAATTTTTTGAAATCATTGCAACCTCAATAGGCTAAAGTGCTATATTATTTTCAGTTTTTGATTACTAATGAACATTTTTCTACATTAGAAGTTTGTCCTTCAAAGAATTCCTATAGAAAATCTTAAAGTAAAACAAGCAAACAAACAGCTCTGTTTGGTCTGCAGGATGAGAATGAGTTTCCATTCGGCTTAATACATATATACAGGTAAAAGGCTAGTTTCAGTCATCAAAGAGATGGTGATACAGGTAGGAGAAAATGTAGCTGCCACTGTACAGGGGATGCCATCTAGCTCTTCCTTGAAGAAGGATTCTCTTCTAACCTTCACGTACAATCATGGCATTGATGTTCAATATAATTTGATTAGATTTTATGAAGAATCTCTCTCCAGGAAGACAATACCATGTGAGTTTGAGGAAGAGGTGGTAAAGCTCACTTCATTATTCAATCTTGTGCCGGGAAATATATGTTGTATAATAGCCCAGAAGGACGAAGAAAAAGCTTTTAACACGCTACCCAGAAAAATGCTTCCACAATCTGCCTCTGTTTGACCCTGGCGTTAACAAAAGACATGGATGGGCCAAGCCAAATCATTCTTGACTGATAGCAGGTAATGAAGTCAAGAGGTGCCAACAGAGTTGTTAGTTACGTGGGTGTAGTTCATACCTGAAAACAGTCTCCAGGGGAAGGTTAGGTGGGGCCTGAAATCCAGCTCTGGATTTGCTAGCCAACCCCATGGGCTACCTTTTTAAACTCATCCCTTCAAAGGTGGCACCCTTTTCCAAGTCTTATAAAGGTGTCACGTTGGCTACCAGAGGCCATAAGGATGTTACTAAGAAGGATGACTTGGAGAATCCCGAATTGCTGCTCCATAGATTTGAAGGCCAAGAACCTAGCAAGGCTACTTGATGAGGTTAGGGATAGATCTGCATTCACACTGGCTCTTGATCACTCACAGCAGTCCCAAAATGACCACTTGGTTCTAAATCTTATGTATAATCAAGTTTTCAGAGATCTGGGAAAATACCAGCCCTTTAGAGTATTTATATTGAACAAACCCCAAGCGTGATTCTGAAAAAGACTTCTTTGATGACATTTCTCATTGACTGTTTTTTGCCAAGGAAATGAGTTCATTATGTGCTGCTAATCTTTCCGAGCTGGACAGACAAACTGACTGTGTAATTTGCCTACAGGTTTCTTTCCCTTTCACACTTCTTCTGTTACATCCTTCTGAGTTCAACTAATTGGCCACATGGATGTTTCTTATAAGATCACACACTGAAGGAGTGTGGCCGGTACCCGACAGACACACTTCCTAGACTTGTTTTGTAATGCCACATTCCAGCCATGGCTCTTTAGCCAGCTACCTAGGAGTCTGTAATTCCACCAGTGAAAAGGAAGTTGCTAAAACAAAAACAAAAACCTGGGGGAAAACGTAAGGAGGGAAATGATCACTCTCAGAGGGACATACAGAAATATGCTTGTAACATATTCTAAGAACGCTTTATTGGTCTTCTGGCTTCCGAAAAGCAACGAAATCTAGAAAACTTCTCTTTGGATTATGTCTATTCTCTTCCCCTGAGCTAGCTTGAAAATTAAAAGGGGGCAAACAAGGTCTGGCTTTGAAGGGAGGTGGCTGTGAAGCTTTAATTTGGAGCGAACAAAGCATCTACTTCAGCTCTCCTCTGGCAGTTACAGGATATTACCACACTGCTGAATATTTAAAAGCAAGAGAGATTTCCAATCCCAAGGTCCGTCCCCCAATTGATAAGTCTATTTTTATTAAATGAACTTTAATGACTTAATAATTAGACCTTCCGTAGGAGGAGATGTGGACCCTGATAGTCTGCCAAAGAGGCCAGAGGGCAAATCAGAAGAATGTACCATTTTGAGATTCAAATTTCAAAGAAGGAATAGGCCCAATCTGAGGGTGTTGTGGGTGGAGGAGAGGCCTCCCAGGAGGAGGAGAGTCCTGGCAGAAACCTGGAATGCTTTGTTTCCACTTTTGCTTAAAAAACAAAGTAGCTTAGAATTAAATGAACAAGAGTGCATGTCTAAGCTATTCAAACTTTCTGACTATCTGGATCTGAATGAAAGATTTCTCCTAGTCTATGTGATGCGTGTGTGCATGGGTAGAAGAGTGCGGAGAGACTATTGTTCTCATTATTTTAATTCTCGGAGACTCACACTTTTGATGTCCCTGAAGATTTAGCAGCATTCATTGCCATGGTGATTTTCTACCTCATTTTTTTTAGCATCACAAAGGAAAAGCCCAAATGAGAAATGTTTGCTGCTTTGCTGTTAACATTTCTACTGCCCTGGTGACAGCCAACAGTTTGGTTGTGCCTAGCTCCTGAAACAAATCTGTATTGGCCAGAGCCTGATTGATGGCTGGAGCCATTGCCCTGCCTGTCCCAGCTGGGTGGGGGCTGGTCCTGAGACCTCTGATAACTTTGTTTCGGGGACAGTGATTTGAAGGAAGACGGGGAAATCTCATTCGAAATATCACTGTTTCACAATTTAAACTTACGGGCCTTAGATAAAATTTTCATGGATGCGCTAGACATCGCTTCCCCCCCCACCCCCCACAATCTTTTCAAATGAACGGCTGTATGGGTTGACTTTGTATGCTTATTAGGCTCAGCTCTTTTTCACTTTCCCTGAATAAATCCTTGTTTTCTCCCTCTCTTTACGCTCTTCTTCCTAGATTTCCCAGTGTATAAGAGCCTGGGATATTTGCCTAAACTAATTATCTGACCAATCATACATACTTTCTCATTAGACATATATATGATGGACAATTATATGCCATGCACTGTGCTGAGTGCTCAGAGTACAGAATAAAATAGAACCAGCTCTGCTTTTGTGGAATTTACAGATTAGCTGGGAAGATGGCTATTAAATGAACTCCACAGTTAATAAGTTATAATTGAAGTAAATGTTGCAAAGGGGACATACAAGAATAATTGGTTCTATCTCGATTTGGGGGAGGCCCCTCTGAGGAGGTGAGAATTCTGATACTGTGTTGGTACTATGAAATCCCAGGTAATTAAGCACCCGATAGTATAGTAAGTAAATGTTCTAGAAAAGAATTGTAGTTATGGCTGTTTATCAGGCCTTGGGTAACATTTAACAAAGTAACCTATATAAATAGACACTTAATGAATGTTTTTAGTGTAAAAATTAGTGTTAGAGAATTAGGAAGTATCCTTTACAAAAATCGAAATAAACAGGGTGAGACCCATTTCTCCTCGGTACTCTCATAGTGGCTATATATCTCTTGCTAACAACATTTAATGCTTATTATACAACTGTAATTAGGATAGTTAACATCAATAAAATTTCTGATGCTGAAGCCCAGGCACTTTTACTATTAGTAGCTTATAAAATTTAAGTTATAAGTGTCTATGTTTATCATTTCTAGGACAGGGGATAAAATGGAGTTCCCATATACGCGTGCCTGATCTTTCCATATGTAAAACAACGTGTTCTTTCCTTATTGTGGTTCCTGAACTGACCTCGCACTAATAGGTGCTGGTCTTTGTTAATGTACAGAGGTGCGAGTAATGTGTAAACCTGTCAGTTAGCTGGGATGAGACACTTCCAACAAGTCCAGCTGTCTTAGAATCCTGGGCCAGGCTAGGTGTGAAGGTAGGAACCTTGGGTATAATTCATTCTGGGAAACAGACTTTCCCCAAGGCTAATAATGAAAGGCCTCCATGGAAACAACCAGGCATAGGTTTGTGTGCTATTTTCAATTGCACAATACTTCAGGCTGAAGTTTGTCTGTAAAAATTCAGTCTGGGGCAGAATATACTTACTAAACAGAGTTTTCTAGTATTGTGCTGATACTTGGGGGTTGAAGAGTCAGGAAGTACTGTTATATTAAACAAAAAACTCCTTTGGGGACATTTTCACTTAGATTGGGGAAATAGGGTATTTTAAGAAGTATCACTCAGGACAAAACCTTTTTTTAAACCATCATACATAATGTAAACATTTGAATGAGTTTCTTTCCCTTTCCAGTTCCATCTGTGAAGTGGAGACTGTAATACTTGAAGAGCTGTTGTTAGGAGTAAAGGAGTTAATTTATAAAGGAGCTTAGAATAGTGTCAGTGATAAAACTCAGGTCTCCTGTGTCATTGGTCTGGATCCAGCAGCTCTCCAGGGAATCACATTGCATGGGGGTTGAATTGATGTTGTCATATGTAAAACCCTGAGACCAACCTTGAGGGTTGATTTAGGGTTTTCTGTTTGTTCTTTGGGTTTTTCATTTCATTTTGTTTTGGTACCGTTTCTCTGTTTACCAACTGATATCAAATGGAGGCAAGGAGCAACAATTAAACAAACAAACAAACCCCTCCCCCCCGGTCTGTTCTTGTCCGAAAGTGGGACATTCCCAAGGAGAAGAGAAAGGTTCCACTTGGTTCCTAAAATCACCAAAAGCCCCATCCTAGAATTCAGCCCAGTTGGTTGATGCCAAGGGAAAAAGGCATCTTTTTAATGGATAGAGATGATCCGTCGCTATTTATGGTTTTATGGTGGCCTTGAACGTCTCTATTCTGTAAAAAAAAAAAAAAAAAAAAAAAAGGCCAAGGTAAACTTGCACCCAGGTGTGTTATTCACCATCCTAAACTGCCACAGAGTATGTTAGAAAGTGATACACCAACACTCAAATGCAGTTATCAAAATTTTCATGCTTGTAATAGTCTACTTAGACATGGAACCTCAGTAAACATTTGTGTTTTTTTCTTTCAGTAGATATTTGATATATTCTGTGGACTGAAAAAACACATATACAAACATATAAACACTTGTCAGCCTTTTATTTATACAGTCAACTATGTCATTCTATCTTAAGTTATAAGTTCTGTAAAAATTCAAAAGATTAAGAGATGATTTCTGGTAAGTAAGACTAAGGAAAAGAGGATTTTTTTGACTTAGTACTTTAAGAATGATGACACATTTGATAGGGAGATGTTAGGGGAGAAGGTATACTTCTTAAGAGGAAATTTCATGAGAAATACGATCAAGAGGGAGCCAGGTATAGACCTGTTCAATAAATCCAAGAATTCTTTCGTAGGAATTGTGGAAGATGAGCCTGGAAGGAACACTGTATTAGATTCTTGAGTACCAGGATTTAGGGTATGAGACAGTATTAGAAAATGGAATGTTAGAGTTTCTTGAGTGAAAAAAAAACAAAAAAAACTTTGGTGATTTAGAAACGCTCCTCTTTTGACTATGTTTAGAATGGATTTAGGTAAGAAAAGAGTAGTGATAGGAATACCATTCGTGTTATGATTACAGTCTATCAAATGTGATCTAATGAGTTGAACCAGGCTTTTTCCATGAGCAGGCTCTTGATGAGCGGGTAGCTGTTTTTCATGAAGATCTCGTTAAAATTATACGTGTATCTTTGTATTGCATTAGAGCCTTAAATGACTCTTATGAAAACACTGTATTTCGTTCTTATGAGTTATAGTGAGTTTAATGTTCATACGTAGGTGCTCATACTCTGCCTTGAAAATATAGTACTAAGTTGATAGCCTGTAACTTCTTCTTTTAATACTGTTGCTGGTTTGTTGCACGACCACAAGATGAGAGTGATCAAAGACAGCACAATACTGGAAGCATTAATTCAAGCCATATAGAACCTCGTAAACCTAGAATTTCTTTTTGATGCTTGGAGTTTCCTTTGTAGAGACACAAAGAAAAAGCTACAAATCATGTTTATAATTTCTCACTATATCAAATAATCAACTATTTGAAGTTTTCAAACATCGCATCATTAAATTTTAAGCGGTAATTCCAACCCCCTGTTTATTAAAATCTAAAATAACCATAGTGATTAAGCATGTGGAACAATAGCCAACTCCATTAAGCCCAATTATATTAATATATAATCTCATGCCTCATCTATGATTCTTCCAGCTAGATGAAGTTTATATAAAGGAACCAACTGTTGAGTATCAATTTGAATTACTCTTTCATTTTATGTTTTATTCTATGCTCTGGAACTCTTTAGGTGAATTTTGTGAATACCACAGACATTCAGATGTAAAATACATATTTAGAATTTTATCCAGTATATGTAACTTGTACAGGACCATATATCTGAATATATAGAAGTATCCAGATATTTTATCAACTTATCAAAAATATTTTATTCTTACCTCCTTTGTGTAAAATGTATAACTTGTATGTGTGGGTAAATTACTCCCAACGGTGTTTCCTTAACTATAAAATAAAATGGTAGGGATGTGAAGACCAAGAAGAAAGCTATTAAGGAAACAAGTCAGAAACGTATTTGAAAAATATCTTGACATACATAACCGTCACAACATCTGGACACTACTCATTGCAGATTTGCCTTGTGTAGTATATATAAACCATTCGCTGTTCAAGTATATGCTTTAAATCCATACCAAAGCCAATCAGTAGTAGATTAATGTGGCTTCTTTTGAATACACTCAAGATTATACGCTACAGACAGCCTGGAAATTGGACTTTGAACAATGAGCTAGGGCACAAGTTAATGGATTCCTTTTGATCTTCATTCAGTGGTGGATCCAGCATAGTTATAGATTATTTCCAGTTAACTAAATGAGAAGAATAAAATTAGGCATGTGGTTTGCTCCCACTGTAGACACATCTGTACTGCTGAGACAGATAGCTCCATGGATCTGGATTCCAGATGAGTAATTTTAATACCTAAGTGTAGGATATATTTCCATTGATAAATTAACACATGCATCAAAATTCATATTTCTCTTTGGTCTAGAATCAATTGTCCTTGCTAAACCATGGTGCCACATCTCCAGATCTGTAGGTCTGTTTATGAGTGTGGCGGTAGTGAGTGGTAGACCATCTTTGGCAACTTAAATCTATTCCGTATGTGATACGGATGTAGTTTCCTTTTTCATAGATTCAGTTACCCTGTGGCTCAAAAGACTAATCTTTTAGTCTTTTGGGATATGAAATGCTACCTTAGCCTAGGATATGAGACTTCTCCACAGCATTTCTGATTGTCTCTCATATTAAATTATGATGTTTTAACCTAGGTCATTTTGCCTTTGCCCTTTTCACTCCAGCAAAATTTTTATCAGATTATAGGGAAAGTTAGGTTTGTGAGAATTAATGGACCCCAAATAAACCTAACAGTAGTTAAAGCTGAACACATTAGAATTTGTTATTGACTAAATACTGGTAGAAAGTTTCTTGACAAAATTTAAACTGAGACCTAGGAAACTTTGACCTACTTATAATAGATCTATAAAATAAAAATCGCAGTAATGCAAATATGATCAGAAAAACTTGACATGAAACCCAAACTGATGAATGAATCAAATTTTATTGTGAAATGCACATACAGGGAAACCAATTCCAGTAAAATTAAAATATTGGAATATAACTGTGATGAATACAACACAAATCAAGAAATTAATATTAGTTAATTGGATTAACTCTAGAAAGTAAAATTGCCAATGATCCATCAGTGGTGACATAATTCATTCAAATATGTTTGTTTGTAATCACAAAAAATGTTTTCACGGTCAAAGAACTAGGGTCACAGATATCCATCTGTTCATAAAAGGGGGTTCAAGAGGGCAGGCTCCAGATAGCTTCTACCCTTCTCATATACCGCATCATGATGGAGGAGGCTTCTCTCTCACCATCCTTCATGCTCAGTGATAGCCAGTTTATTTATTCTTTTGTCTTTTCATTTTCCCCTACGTTTGCTTAATCATCCATATGGATGCATCTTTTTTACATGTTATTTCAAATGAACATCATAGTCGTCGTATTTGTTGAATTCACTACTATCCCATTTTATAGCCCAAAGAAATGAAACAAGTTACCAAAGGACTCACACAGAGTAGGTGGCCCAGCCAGACTAGAAACACAAACTAGTCTAATTCCAACTTAAGCATTTTTTTATTTCACCACAGCTATAACTGGCAAATAGTGATGGTCATTTACCTTAAGGAGTCAGCCCATGAAAGATTGTTCTTTTTTACTATAATTTCAAGACTCATCTTTCTTGAAACTGCGCTGGGTTATGTCATATGGCCAGTCCTTCATAAATCCCCATAACTTCATAGTCCTTTGTCCAAAGTTGGCTAACAGTAAGAGCATAGGATGAGAATTTGGAAGAACCAGGTTCCCTTGGCAGGATTACATTGTAGTAACTGTGTGAATGCATGTGGGATTTCACTTCTCTGAACCTCAGTTCCCTCATGTATAAAATTAGGATGATCTTGCCTGCTTTGTTTGTTTTATAAGGCTGTTTTATTACCCAATAAAAACGAAACAGTTAGCTTCTAGAGGTTAATGGCAACATCTTTATCATTTTTCAGTCACGGAAACTACTGTTGGGCCAGACGTAATGTGGTAAAACGTGGAGAGCAAACGAGATGTATTTTGAGAAGATGCTTTATAGAATACAATTTTCTAAAAAGAATACAGGTGTGATTTTTTATTTGGTGACTACTGTGCCTCCTCTGAAAGATTTACCCTTTGTTCTTTGTGTTTCTCCTAGGACCACTGAGGTTCCTCTCCCAGACAGAATCTGTCACTGCCTTCATGGGCGACACAGTGCTGCTCAAGTGTGAAGTCATTGGGGAGCCCATGCCAACCATACACTGGCAGAAAAACCAACAAGACCTGACTCCCATCCCGGGCGACTCCCGCGTGGTGGTCTTGCCCTCTGGAGCCTTGCAAATCAGTAGACTTCAACTGGGAGACATTGGAATCTATCGATGCTTAGCCCGGAATCCAGCCAGCTCAAGAACAGGAAATGAAGCGGAAGTGAGAATCTTATCAGGTATTGCTGATAAGATTAGCGCTCTTTATTCTCTTCAGAATTATATTTTCTAGAGTTGTTTGAGCAAGTTTTCCTTTAACACATATTTAGTAGTTGTTTTTAAGTTCTGTATTGTGTATTGCATTTAGTTTTATATATTTTTCTTCTTTTCTAAATGAACCATTAGATGAGGGTATGCCAAAAGCTTTTCTTATCTCTCCATGGTTTGTAGTTGAACTTTCTGGTACAACAGAAACAGGTATTTTCCTTATGTTTGGCTTCATTCACTCACTCATTCCATTAATAGTTAATGAGTGCTTCTTTGTGCAAAGCTCATTGCTAAACGTTTTTATGTTAGTTGATTCTCCTCTGGTAATAGTCTAAGAGGTAGTTATTGTTATCCCCATTTTCAGAGGATGAAGGTGAGGCTTAGCAAGGTTAAGAGACTTCCCCAGCTTAATATTGAACATTCATTTGCTTATCCATTCATACACTCATTTCTGTGAAGCATTGTGCTAAGTACTAGGGATACAGCAATGACTGAGACTGACACAGAGCCTGGCTTATATAGAATTCTGGGTGAACATGGACATACGAGTAATTACAATAAAGTGTGATTGATACTATGATAAGGAAAATGTTTCTTTCCATCTGTTATCTCCCTTTCTCTTCCCTGGAAAATCTCTAAGACTCTGGCCTCATTTTTTTCTCCTAAATGATCAGAGGTTAGAATGGATATTTTCTAAGATCTCTTCCAATAACTGCTACTATCTTATATCTATGTAATATCTATCAATACTTTCTCATTTAATTTTGCTTGTAGGGTTTATTTAGACTCATTTGTGAGAATCACAAAGAAGGCAACACTTGAGTAATTGTAACAGACTCGCTGTCAAAGCACTGGCGTTGGCTCGTCTCCACATTCTGTATGTAGTGGTCACAAGTCCTTCTGCTAGGTAGAGGGTAACATCCCCAAGTCATTCCAAATGCAGACTGGCAATGTGATTGAAAGTTTCCAAAGACCTCAATTTAGGACATCTCTAAAACCGCTTCTAACCCTTTTGTGTATTCTCTCCTCTGTTAGTCACAGGGATACTGACTTAAATGTGTCCACAACCATCAGTGACACTGTTGCCTTCCATCCTCTAGGCAGTGACAGATGCAAATGCAGCATTTATTCCCAACACGTACATGCATTTATTTACACATCCATTAGATACACAAAAATTTTAAATATTTATATTCACATACCCTTAATAATGCATCTGAGTCAATCAGATGCGAAGCCCAGGTAAGCCACGTAGAAAATTGGCAAGAATATGTTTGACTATGTTAATACGACCGAAAGGTGTGTTTTCCAGTGGTATTAAGGGATAAAGTTGGACTAATTAAATATTAAATATGAAATGGAAACATTTGAAAGGCACAGAGACATAATCATCAAATCACCATTTACATTCATTTCTTCACCTTGCAAAACACATTTGCATTGTAATCCATGGAGATTTATTTAAAGCCGAATTTCATATTGTTAATTTGGCTAAAATCAAGAATATGTCGTTGTACTTTGGAGGTGTGTGGGTATTATTTACCTGAATGAAAACTCGTATTTTTTTTTAAGTCACTACATCTAATGAGAATTTTTCTCAAAGTTCTATGAATTCAAGTATAAACTTCACAAAGGAGTTATGAGCTAAGGTAATAAACACACACACATTATTAGCATACTTGATTAATCCTGTATTGTGTATTGTTGACCACATAAAGGACCTTGCTGGAAGACCATGTTTGTCCCATTTATCCCAGAGTTTGCAAACTGGTATAGAGGTCAAATTCACAAATCCACAAGTACAAAATTCTTTTAGTTGCCATTTAGCGTTTCCTCATTTTTAAAATTGTGCTAATCCTTTCTGAATCAATTTCCACTTTCTATAAGTACCAGTTTGAGGAAGTCATAATTACACAGGTATATTGCCCTTTCTCTATTGTAACATGTATTTAATAGGGTAAGATAGACACAGTTAAAATAGAAATCCATCATATTATTAACATGACTTAGAAGCATTAAAGTGGTACGTATATGGTTACCACTCTTTAAAAAAAATACATTCTTCCATGGCCATTTAAATGTCATGTTGACTGATGAACTTATCTATTTTCCCTTTAGTTTGAAACATAAATGCCAATTTGAAGTTCTGCAACTTTGTTCAACACTTGTTTTTACCGCAGTTCATAAAGAGAGTATTTTCATTTGTGTGCATATGTGTGGAGAGTTATCCATTTCTAAATAATATGTAATTTGATGCCCTTATTCAAGTTTATGTAGAATACATTTCAGGTTGCCACTTTTATGTATCAGGTGTCTAATATCACCAAGTAACAGAGATTTATTAAATTCAGATTTTAAGAATCAAATAGTTGTTTCGAAATGCTGTCTTCCAGCAAGCAGTTGCAGTTTACTCAACAAGCTTTTGAGTGACTCTTATGTACCTGTCGTCACACAGGTTACTAGGAATACAAAGTTGAAAGATAATGCCCCCGCAAACGGTTGTCTAGTGGGTGAAACAGATAAAGCAAGTAGACCGTTCTTTGAAAGAAGACATACAGAGTGTCATCCCCTTACATAAGAGAGAAAAACAATGTGCCAGTCTTGAAGAACAAGTAGTAGCTAGGCCAAGAGAAGACTACACCAGGAGGAAAGAACCGCATCAGCAAAACACAGAGAAAATAGAGATAAAAGCTTTTCAGAGGAACTGCACACATTCAGAGGAACTGCACGCATTCTGTTTAACTAGGTCATAGGGCATAGGAAGTGTTGAAGGAGGAGAACTTGGAAGCAAGGACGATAAACTGAAGGAAGAAAGATACGGTAGAATGTACAGCATTAATTCTGGAGAGAAGTGATCAAAAGCTGCTACTAAAGTGGTATCAGAAAGGATTCAGAAATGAAGATGGGTGGGGAGATAGTAAGGACAGGTCTTGGAGACATATCAGATGTGCCTCAAGAGGGAGGGAATGGAGCCCACGCTCAGATGAAGCTAGGTAGTGGCACTTTTCCTGAGATTAGGAGCAGGGTAGTGGTGTTATTGTGCTCAAATTAAATTACAAATTTTTTAAAGAGATTTTTCTCGTAACATTGTATATTTTCAAGGTTAAATGAATAATTATTGTTTCATTAAAAGGTAGGAAAATTGGTAACTAATTTGTTGATTAATGTTTGAAGACAAAATTATGGGGAATTATATATTTTTAACAGAGCAAGTTACTATTAAATTATTGTAAAGGATTTTTTTTTTGAAATATTGATAACAAAACACTAAGAGTTGAGATGGTTTAAAATGCCTCATTGTCTGTGATGGAGAATGTAGCAGGGATTGAAACAGCCATAGTGATCGTCAGGTCCACTTTATTCAGATCTCATCATGTCTGAGTGCCAAACAGTAGACTGAATTGATGAATTATAAATCTGCTTTGGGCACTAGGTTGACTAAAATAACTGGCCCATACACTGGAACTCTGATTTCAGTTTTCTTAATGGCCTAATTGAATTGATCAATTGGTAATTCAATCTGTTGTTCATTCGTTTAACTATAATTAGATGATTCTGGATCATGGATAGACTTGAACTAAATATCTATGTAATTAGAGACATTGGCTTTTAATGGAATAAGTTGGACTAAAATATATTTTGAATGATTTTTCTCTATAATATTTATTGTTTATTGGAATAAATTTTAATAGAAACCATCCCCAAAGGCATATTATTTAAAAGGAAAACTGTGTTTTTTGGTTTTAAAAGAGTTTCAGAATATGTTCATCTCTAAGAATTTATTATTAACCAATGGCTGCATTAAACTTTTTAGTTTGATTAAATATTACTTATATTTCAAAGCTAATTACACTTTCCTACCATTTATTTGTATAATTTCTACAGAATAATAATCTGTAGAGGAAAACAAAGAAGACACATTCTTTGTTTTGAAATTTACCATCGAGCCAGACAGTTAATTCAGAGCCATATGACTAATATAAGGCAGGGAATGGTAAATTTAGGTAAATATCTCTAGTTCCAAATCAACACAGACAAGGGATACATCAATTCTAGGAAGAAAATTTGCAAAGTCTTTAGAGAGATTACTTTTGTAGGTCATCAGGAGATAACCATTTGTAGAATAATAATAGCAGGTGATCAATCTCGAGTTAGAAGCTGAACCTGCCTTATGGAGAACCTTGAGTCCCGTGTGTAGGAATTTAGACTTGATTCTATTCACTTTATTTGTGATCGGGGCTCCTTAAAGGTTTTTGAACAGTGGATTCAATGGCATAAAACACACTCAGAAAAACAGAAACAGGGAAGTGAAGAGCAAATCATATTACTGTATTACCTGATAGTTTTGTATTCTACTTAATGTTTTTCTCTGCTTTGAAGGATTTTCCCATAGTTTGCTTTCCTTCTTTAGGCTAGTTTTGACTAAAACTATTTCCTGTGCCATGCTATAAACAGGGCACACTTGTCTTTCATAGATCCAAGTTGGATAAAATGATTTCTTCTGCTTCTCTCTTATCTATACTTAGAAAAGAATAAAGTAACAGACATATTACCATGACCAACCATGGATTTGGTTCATATTGATCAGTTAATTAATATTTAAAATTTGCAGTTGGAACTATTATTATGATAAAAGTGTGAAAAGCACGGAGTCTGATACCAAAGTACAAATCTCAATTTCACCGCTTGCAAGTTGTGCAATTAGAGCAAATTACTTAATCTAAGTCTTAATTTATTAACCTTGCAAAATGTAGAGTGTAATTTCATACAATTTCATAGGGTGGTTATGAGGCTGCAATTTTTTGGGCCAAGTATAATGCCTAGAATTGCTAAGTCCTTAGTAACTATCATAGTTTAGCATCTTAGAAATTCCACTTTTAAAGATTTTGATTCTCATATCAAGATTATTTTTCTTTTATTAAGTTACCTGACTTTGATTCTGGATATCGAAGTATTCATTGACCTAGTGGTAGTTAATTACATGTTTTGTGCTATTTGTCCATAGTACTCTTTATTTTCTTCATTTCCTTTTCACATCTGTTAGAAGTCAGAGTATCCTGCAACTATTTCCTTTGTAGTAACTCACTGATACGTGATTTTCACCCTTACCTCTCTGTCAACATCATTTCTTTGGCTATATGATGTATCACAACAGACACTGGCTTAGAAATAAGAGTTAGCCAGTAAATAAGACTTCTTAATATCTTATCTTTGTTAGTAAATAAGACTTCTTAATATCTTATCTTTGTTAGTTGTTGCCGATTCTTTTAATCCTCTAAAATCCTTAGTTTCCTTAGCTGTTTAGAAGTTGGACTAGATCAGCCTTTCCAAATCTCACTACCAAGGATCTCTTTTATTATTTTATCCACATTCATCCACAATTCTGCCTAAGTGTAATGTTTAAGGGTAGAAGTTTGCTAGACAAATTCTAATTCTAATTTTTCAAAACCATGAGACCATGCTAAAATACAACAATTAAAGGTCAAAAATCAATCTCATAAAATAGGAGACGTTTACATTTATATTTTTTTAAAAAAATTAAAGTCAGTTTATATTGTCATAGAAAGCAGACCAAAAGAAGATTTAATACTTTTTATTGTATAAATTGACTGCCCAGGCAGTGAACTGACCAAGTTCCATGTCATGATTTGCCCCCCTCCCCTCATATGATAACTTTATCCAGCCTTTCTGGGGAGCCTGAGCTGGGCAGAGCACAGAAACCAGTGGACAAGCATGTTATATTATATGAATTAGTTATTGTAAGTTAGGTCTTTTAGCCAATGCAAGATAACTGAGATAAC
The DNA here is from genome assembly GCF_011762595.2 of Tursiops truncatus. Taxonomy (NCBI): domain Eukaryota; kingdom Metazoa; phylum Chordata; class Mammalia; order Artiodactyla; family Delphinidae; genus Tursiops; species Tursiops truncatus. Next base: position 67,637,610 of record NC_047046.1, read on the forward strand.
CAATGCTTCACACAGAGTTGATGAAATCCCATTTAAATGCAACAAAGTCTCATATGTTAGCAAATCTAAGCTGATTTACTGTGGATATGTAAGACAACACGTAGACAACGTCTGTTTGCTTTTTGAATTTGCTAAGAATAAATCTTCATCTCCCAGTGCTATTTTGGGGGTGATCAACAAGGTCCAGGATTCCAAGTTGAAAGTACTTGGAATACTGGGAGATCTATGACATTTTTGTTGCCAAGTCTGTCATTCTAATGTCACCAGTGTTCTCTCCTTCACCAAATCCACTAGTTTATCTATGTTCATCCTCGACCTTTAGTGAGTTTAGATATTGATTATACTATCTAATCTTAAATTTCATTCCCTCAATGAAATTTGCTATTTCACACAATATGCTTGAGATTGCCCTCCACAAGGAGGAATAAACATTTCTTGAAAAGGAGAGAGCTTGTCTTTTCCTGAGTCTACTGGGCTGACGTATGGTCAGTTCTGCATTTCCTAGGAATGTGACATTAAGCAGCCCTGGGTGGGTGACGGAAGGGTCATGTAGTCTTCCCTGTTTCATACACAAACAAGAGGGTTTCTCCAAGGGTGTGTGGAAGCAAAACCCATAACCTATGAGTGCAAAAGTCACAAAAATTAATCAAAGAACTGGTAGAACTTTCTTCTTCGGTCCTATTGGACATCAGTTTATTCCTCGAGCATAAAAGAAGACACGTTTAGTCAAGAGTTATGGGCACAACTTCATTTATTCAACATTGGCCAAAGAGGAAATATTTTGAATACTTTTGGTTCTTTATCAAAAATGAGAGAATAACAAGTCCATTACTTTTCTGGAAAGTTATAAGTGCTGCTTTATGCATTTATATAAATTATGAAGATTTCTAGGTTCCCTAAACTAACTTTGACACAGCATAATGGCAACATTTGTTTTCTGGGATTCTACTGTCAGCTGTAAAATTTAAAAAAAAAATCATTCTGTAAAAGAAAAATCACTTCCTTCAGATCTGCTGTAAAATGAAACTGATAGACTCAAAATTTGCCTGTGAGACAGAAGGGATATAACCACATGCCAATGATAGGAATAGACACTCCCTTTCTTCTTCCAAACTCTAACTACAAATAGCAGTATGTGTGTGTACATGGAGAAGGAAAGAGGAAATATGAACAGATGTAGGAGTATTTACAGACAGGGAATGCCATTTTTAGCACTGAGGTGTAAACAAGGAAGGAAAGTAATAGAATCCTAGAGCTTCTGAGAAATGGCTCCCTTCTTCCTCTCTGTTCAAAGCTCCTTGGCTTTCAGCCAGATGGAGATTTTGTTTTTTATTAAATAAATTTAGATTCCTGTGATCCGTGTGGATTAGGCTGGTTTTTAATGAAAGACACTCTAAAAGATTTAGAAGGAGTTTTGTGGAATTTTTGGCTCAGAGCACATATTAGGATACCTACTTTTGTTTGAAAACACATGGTACCTGCTGAATTTCCTAAAACAGAACTAGATGGGGGTTGGCTAAGCAGCCAGCAGGTGGACAGTAGGTTAGCTTGAAACTGAGGATACAGACAGAGGCTCTGTGAAGTTAAATTAATTTGTAACTCTTATGCCTGGGAAGAAATCAAAGAGAATATCCCATTGTAGCCTGCAGTGCCCTTTTATTTCCAATTGGAAAAGTGTTTGATATTCCACTGAGGCAGGAATTTAATAAAGAAATCAAGAGTATACAATGAGGGAAAAAGGTTTTGCATTCAGAAAGCATAAAAATTAAAAGCAAATACTAGTTATTTTGAGGAAGACAGTTGTAAAAACCAGAATTTTTTTTTTCTTGCTGACACAGATGCCAATGGTCCATCATTAAATTTCTCTATGCCTCAGTTATTCTTTAGATTCTGCCATGTTAAGTTTAGTGTTGATGTTCCTAAACAATAGTTTAGGAAAATGGCCCCATTAAAAAAAAAAAAAAAAGTCATTGCAGGGTAAGAATGCCTTCCAGTTTGCACAAGATAGTCCTGGTCACACTTGATGTCCTGGAATAATTATAAAGAGTTACCTTTCATTCTGAAACATATCCCAAGTTGCGTAATTTATATATTCAACCTGGTCATGGATCATGAAGGAAGGCAAAATTATGTGGCCCCAAGGCGTTTGGGAAAACCTGGGAATGCAGAGCGTCAAATCTAGCTTCCAGCTGGCCTCACAGATTCAAAAAATTTGGCCAGTGTAAGGTCTAACGAAACCTTTTTTTGACGGGTGGGGAGGTGGGGTGAGGAGGTGGGGTGAGGAAATGTCTTTAAATGGAAAATATTCTCTCCACTTTCACTAGTGCACTTTCTCCATGCTTCTTTAGTACATGGGCCCTGAGGATAGTTGAGTTCTTACTTCTGAATTGTAGGTTAAATGTGTCAGTTTATTGATCCAAGATGCTTTTTTGTGTGTGTGTGTGCGGTACGCGGGCCTCTCACTGTTCTGACTCTCCCGAGGCTCCGGACGCGCAGGCTCAGCGGCCATGGCTCATGGGCCCAGCCGCTCCGCGGCATGTGGGATCTTCCCGCACCGGGGCACGAACCCGTGTCCCCTGCATCGGCAGGCAGACTCTCAACCACTGCGCCACCAGGGAAGCCCGATCCAAGATGCTTTTTAATTTGCAATGGCCTGTTGCTGAAAGAGAATGATGGGAAATATTTAAGTTTTGCACTGCTTTCCTAACTGCAAAATAATAATGATGATTGTTGAGGAGGAGGAAAAGGAGGAGAAAAGGTATATTTAATTTATCAATTTCTACTTCTACTTGAACGATGCAAAATTATTCCCATGTTGAAAGGAAATGGGCTTCTTGAATGCCTCAGAAAACTGCTTAATTTGTTGAGACTGTGGCTATAGCAGGTCTTCAAAGTATGGTCTATGAACTCCTAGCATTTCTCGAGATGATTTCAGGGGATCTGTGAGGTCAAACCTATTTTAACAATAATCCTAATGTGTTTGGGCGGTATTTTTTCACTATGGTGACCTAAGAATGTCTTTGATGAAGCAGTAAAAATTATTAATTTTATTAAATATTGATTCTTAAATACATATCTTTTTAATATTCTGCATGTCAAAATGGGAAATAAACATCAAGGATATCAAAGTACAGTGTTTTCTGAGGGGTAAATGCTTCCGTGATCATTTGAGTTTCAAGATGAATTAGCTGCTTTTTTTGGGGGGGGGGACATCATTTTTACTTGAAAGGACCATCAGCAGGAAAACTGTAGCTATTCAGACTTGAGTACTAGTTAGACATTTTCTCAGAAATGAACGAAGTGAGTCAGTCAGTGCAAGGAAAATAGTATTTGCTCACAAGGATGAAGTTCATGCTTTTAAGACAAAATTAGAAATTTGGAAATCTTGTATCTGCCACGGGGATCTTGACAGCTTTGCAATATTAAAAGGCCTTTCTGATGGGATTGGTGGTGAGAGTAACAAATGAGATTTTGTGATACTGTATAATGAAATGTGTCAACATTTGGAAGATATGTCCCATTCAGTGTACCATTCCAAATGACCATTGATTGATGTGACTAAATCAAGCGTGGGCAAAAAATATTTTCAAAATGCAAGATAGACCAATGGATTTTTATATAACATAACACAAAATGTTTATTTGATATGGTGTCAGATTTCACAGTACAACTAACCTTCAGGAAACTCCTTATTGAGTTTTGGTGCAGTCTTTAAAGATAAAATCTACAATTCTCTGAAAAGGCTGCTAAAAATACACCTCCCTTTTCCAACTACATATCTATTTGAGGTCAGATTATTTTCATGCAATTCATCCAAATCAGCGTATCAGAACAAAGTAAATGCAGAAGGTGACACAATCTAGTTATTTTCCTTTAAGACACATTAAAAATGTACAGAAATAAAAGGTACTACTAATAATTTTATTTTGGAAAGTGTAGTTATTTTTTTAAATACTAATTTTGGTGAGGTGTGAATACTTAATATTTTAATCTCTGTTTTGATTTTTAATATGGTAACTATCTATAGCTATAACTGACATAAACAAAAGCTCTTTGGGTACCTCAATAATTTGTAAGAATACAAATGGTTCCTGAGACCAAACAGGTTGAGATCCACTGTTTACATTATTATTCATTTTCCTGATGATTGTAGATCAGTCCTTTCTAACTTAGATAATAGATTAAGCCAAAGTAGGCCCAATTTACTATTTAAAAAGTTAGGAAGGAAGGAGGAAGGGAGGAAAGGAGAAAAGGAGGAAGGAAAAAAGAAAGAGAAGCATAAGTAAAAGCAGCATGTTGCCATAAGGTGTTGCTAGAATTTAATGCGATCTGTGTATGTCAAAGATCTGCATCACTGGAATGACTGCTTTCTCTTTATGTATGTACCACCCTCTTCGTCTGTGCGGAGGATTAGCTCTACCTCTACTAGCATGACAATGAGATCAGATCAGAGAATCAGGCTAACATTTACCTCCCAACAGGAAAAAGCTAAACTGGGTTTTAGTCCAAGCAAATCATGACTGCTTATAATCCATTTAGGAAACATAGTTGTGACAGTGTGTGTGCATTCACTTCCGTGAGCATCATATGAAAGAGGTCTGCTTTTGAAATTTTTGATATAAAAATTTACATTAGAAGAAAAGTCATTTTTTTCTGGTTTGATTTTAAAGCTATTGCCAAATATGTTTCCTAGAATCTACCCTTGCATATCCGTCCCGTCTTTTAATTGTAAAACAGATTACACATGCATAAAAGTATATGAAACATATGTCAGTTTGAAGAATAAAAATAAAATGACCATTTGTGTACCTATCACAAATTTATGAAATAGAACATTTCAGACTGGTATTATATGCCATTTCCTTGATGAAATCATGTTTATTATTTTACTGGATTTTTTTTCATATTCGTATTAGCTGAGTAACTCCATTTGGTTCTGAATAATCAGTGGCCATGTAGCAAGAACAAAAATTCTTTTTATGAATAATTACTAATTCCATCGTAGTTCAATTAAAATCAATTTAGTCAGCAAAGGTCATGACCTAGAATCTTAAGTTCACTCCCCCCAGGGCTTTTTCATCTATATTATTATGGAGCCTGGAGGGAGAATTTTCATTTGCTCTTCAATATTTGCCTTGTGTTTTAGTCATTAGCTTTTATAATTTCTTTGTTTCTTGTATAATTTCCATCCACTTTGCAACACCAGAGTTTAAAATAACTCTTTACTCTAAAAAAATATATGTTCTTATTAAAAAAATTTAGAAAACACAGAAAAATCCAAAGATGGAAATAAAAACTACCCACAATTTTATCATACAAATGTAACCTTGGCAATAGTATCTCTGTCCTCTCCATTTTAAAACTTAAATACATTTTCTTGATGTTCTTCTAAAAAAACAAAACACATTTTAATGGAGAAAAATAAGGGATACATCAAGATTAATCATGTTTCTTTAAATAGCCAGAATCACCCTAATAGTGAAAAAAAAAAAAACAAACAGAAACCAAAAGTCAAACTAAAAATAACAGCAACTAAAAAGGTTACTTGGTATTTTAAATATTTTAAATAGCTGGGATGGATTTGTTTTGTTTTCATTCATGTGTATATTTCAGTTATCTATTGCTGTACAACAAACCACTCCAAAATGTAGTGACTTAAATTTCTTTTTTTTTTTTTTTTTTTGCGGTACGCGGGCCTCTCACTGTTGTGGCTTCTCCCGCTCCACGGCATGTGGGATCTTCCCAGACTGGGGCACGAACCCGTGTCCCCTGCATCGGCAGGCGGACTCTCAACCACTGCGCCACCAGGGAAGCCCAGTGACTTAAATTTTTATCTCTTATAGTTGTGCAGTTTATCTGAGCTGTTCCTCTGCTGGTTTCAGTTTGAGTCACTCAGGCATATTTGACCGAGGTGGGAATGTTAAGACGGCCTCACTCTCATGTCTGTCAGTTGGTGCTGGTTTTGTCTGCGAAACTCAGTCATCCTTCTCATCCTCCAGTTGCCTTCTCATCCTCCAGTTGCCTTCTCATCCTCCAGTTGGCTAGACCAACACGGTCGTTTCATAAAGACCCATGGCAGAAACTTGTATGTCTTCTTGAAGCCTTGTGCCCAGAACTCATCAGTATAATTCCCAACACATTCTATTGGTCAAAGCAAGACACGGGGCCAGGCCAGATTTAAATCATAGGAAAGTGGACCCTCAACTCTGGACTGAAGGAGCTCAAACAATTTGTGATCATATTGAATCTGTCACAATGTTGTGAAACATATGAACTATTTACTATTAAAGACCATTTCCATTAGCTTTGGGGGGGAACTTCCATAATATTAGAATTTATTAGATTGGATAATTACAGAGAAATATCTTCGGAGAAATGGAACCAGATTTCTCTGCCAAAAACTGACATTCCCATATGTATGATCAGGGTGACACATATGATCAGGTTCCAATGTCTATGGAGGAGCAAAGATAATAAACGTAACTGAAATGGACCAGGTTGAGATTGAAGTAATCTAGAATATATATGCTCTGTCTAAAAATAGCAGATGCTTCTTTCCTGGCACTGAGCCCAGTGATGCCTGAACTATTAATATTTTAAGATACAGACAAAATCCCATCATTTTGTGTATATCAATAAGCTGATTCTAAAATTTACGTGGAAAGACAAGAGAATCAGAATAGTGAATACAATACTAAAGAAGGAAGTCAGAGGATTCACACTGTCTGACGGTAACTCATGATAAAGCTGCAATAGTCAAGATATTGTTATATTGTCAAAATAATAGGGAAATAGATCAATGGAACAATCAGAGCTCTCAGAAATAGACCCACAGAAATATAGTTAACCAATCTAGACACAGGCCTTATACCTTTCATTAAAAAAACCCCACGAAACCTCCAACTGGATGATAGACTTAAACATAAAGCACAAAACTATTAAGAAAAAACTTCTAAAATACAGGAAAAAATCTAGGTGATCTTAGGTTTGACAATGAAGTTTTAGATACATTGCCTATAAAATAATGCATGAAAGTTGGACTTTGGGAAAATTAGTACTTCTTGCTCCGTAAAAGATAATGTTATGAGAATAAGTTGGACTTTGTGAAAATTAGTACTTTCTGCTCTGTAAAAGACTATGCTAAGAGAATAACAAGCCACAGACTGAGAAAGTATTTGCAAAGTACACATTTGGATAAAGGACTTGTATCCAAAATATACGACACATGCTTGAATTTCAACAGTAAGAAAACAAACCAATTTAAAAAATTGGCAAAAGATCTTAACAGACACCTAAGCAAGATATATAGATAGAAACTAAGCATATGAAATGCGTGCAATGTCTTAGGTCATTGGAAAATTGCAAGTTAAAACAACTATAAGATTCAACTGAATATCTATTAATATGGCTAAAACCAAAAAAAAAAAAAAATGACCATAGTAAATGCTTATGAGGATGAACAACAGGACCGCTCATGCATTGCTGATAGGAATGTAGAATTGCAGAACCACTTTGGAAGAGAGTTGGGGAGTTTCTTAGAAAGATAAACATAGTTTTACGATATAATCTAGTAATCATGCTCCAAGGTATCTACTGAATTAAGTTGTAAATTTCTGTCTAGAAAAAAATCTGCACATGGACATTTATAGCAGATTGTTCATAGTTACCAAACCTGGAAGCAATCAGGGTGTCTTTCAATAGGTGAATGAATAAAGAAACTTTGGTACAATAGAAAAATACCCAGCAATAAAAATGAATAAGCTATCAAACTACAAAAAGACATGGAGGAACCCCAAATGCATAATTGCTAGGTGAAAGAAGTCAATCTGAAAAGTCTATATACTATATAATTCCAACTATATGAGATTCTGGAAAAGGCTCTACTATAGGAATAGTAAAACCGCCGGTGATTGCTCGTAGTTTGAGATGTAGGTGGTGGGGAAGAGATGAATAAGGGAAGCTCAGGGGATTTTCTTAGGGTGGTGGAACTATTCTGTATGCTACAGTAATATTAGATATATGATGTTATGCATTGACAAAATCCATAGAACTAGACAACACAAAGAGTGAACCTTAAGGTACACTATGGACTTCAGTTAATAATAATGTATCAATATCACTTTATTCATTGTAACAAATGTACCACACTAATGTAAGGTGTTAATAGTAGGAGAAACTCAATGCCGGGGATGGGGAAACTAGTATGTGGGAACTCTGTACTATTCATTCATCTTTTGTAAATTAAAATAAAATATAAAAATATTTTAAAAAAAATAACCATTTTGTGTTACATGATTTTCTGACAAAAGAAAATATAATTGAGTTGAAATTTTGGCTCTTCCGTGGATGAATAAGTAGTATTACACTTAGGTCCCAGGCAAATTTTCTTAGGTAGAAGATAAAATTATATAGGTTTTATTTGATGTTTTCTGTAATAATGTAGTGTTATACAGTATATGTAGCTGAAACATTTGATGAATAGGCCTCCATTATAAAGATAGCTATTTATTTATTTATTTATTTATTTATTTATTTATTTGCGTTCCGCGGGCCTCTCACTGCTGTGGCCTCTCCTGTTGCGGAGCACAGGCTCCGGATGCGCAGGCTCAGCGGCCATGGCTCACGGGCCCAGCCGCTCCACGGCATGTGGGATCTTCTCGGACCGGGGCACGAACCCGTGTCCCCTGCATCGGCAGGCGGACTCTCAACCACTGCGCCACCAGGGAAGCCCAACAACCGATTTTTAACACAATTCTAACGTGTTTTTCTGATCTTACTCCCCAAGCCACAGAAGCAAAACAAAGCAGAAGGAGGTGGAATAGATATTAGTGGCAGGCACACTGAGAATATCAAAAAGGTACTGATACTGTCTTGTTCTTTGATGACAATAAGTCAACAAGGCCTGTAGCCCACACGAGTGACTTGTAGTCTCAAGCTTTCTCCCTTTGCCTTATACCGTGATGTCAACAACAGATAAGACTATTCTAATATCCTAATCCTAGAAAATAGGCATGGAAAAACTTCTAGGAGTCTATTTTATAAGTTTCATTGGCATCTTTCCATGTTTCTTTCCTTCCTCTTCATCGCAGTGTCTTGTTAGAAAAAAAAAAAAAGTTCCAGATACATCATTTTTCATAAAAGATGTGTCCCTGTGCTTTTTTCCACAGACCCAGGACTGCATAGGCAACTGTATTTTCTGCAAAGACCATCAAATGTAGTAGCCATTGAAGGAAAAGATGCCATCCTGGAGTGTTGTGTTTCTGGCTATCCTCCCCCAAGTTTTACCTGGCTACGAGGAGAGGAAGTCATCCAACTCAGGTATTATAAATTTAGGACTTTTGTGAAGTATATGTTACTATTTATCTTACTCTAATTTGATGTAAATACCTAGTAATACTAGGGTTTTTGATAATAATTGAATATTCTTTCCATATTCCTTGGCATTAGACAGTATATAAAAGACACATACCCACTGGGATAAAGGAATGGGGAACAGAGTCAAAATCCATGAGATCAATTCTAAAAGGAAATTTAGAAAGTCATTGTTGCTCTTGAGATGATCCTAACCACAGAGGCTTCAGCAAAGATACTTTGGAGGATCTCATCCTGAAGAAGTGGTGTAGAGAGTGAAATACTTCTTAAGAAACCAACTTTCTGCATTCGAATGTATAGCAAGACATGATAGGGTCTGTGCAGTTTTTTTTTTAACTCTGATTATATCTCTCACCATCCCAGCTATAACAAATATTCAAGATAAGACAGAATTTTGGCTGGCTTTAAATTACTGAACACTAATATTAAGGCATACTTAGAAAGTAAACTCTTAATAGAATGGAATACTGAGTCTGAAACATTTTGATGAGAATGAATTAGATTTCACTTAAGAAATTAATTTCATTGATTTTGAGATCTGGTGTTCTAAATAGAACATTTATATTCTATGGTAAGATAGGTTCATAGGGAATAAGCTTATCTTTAAGTTTCATCTACCCTAAGTGTTTATTTATATAACAATAATACATAGTATGGTATCACAATACTTCTGAGAATACTGAAATATGCAATACATCCGGTTGGAGCTTCCGCATGTGAAGATGTGTTCTCTGAATATGGTCAGGCATGCACAGTGCACTATGATATGTGACTTTGTACAAAGATTACTAAACTGGATGTCAGGACGTAGGACATGGACTTCCACTGTGGGTAATTACTTCTCTGGACCGGCGGTTCTCAAATCCAAAGTGGGCCAAATTATCTTTAAGTTTCTTTTCAGTACTAACATTAGTTCCAAGTTGAATCTACTTCATTTCTTTGATCACAGCACACAGTATTCCAAAGGGAGTGGTTTACCTTGAAGGGATTTTTGAACATAAATGTAGTGTTATTAAGCTCCCACGAAATAGAGGTTTTTCTCCAGTTTTATAAATGGAGCTTTTGTGGAGTTCAATTAAACCTTTGAATACCTTGCCTGATATAGATATATGTAAATCTACTCTCTAATGTCATATGTCTTCTGTCTTACAGGTCCAGAAAGTATTCTTTATTGGGTGGAAGCAACTTGCTTATCTCCAATGTGACAGATGATGACAGTGGAACTTACACCTGTGTTGTCACCTATAAGAATGAGAATATTAGTGCCTCTGCAGAGCTCACAGTCTTGGGTAAGTTAACGGCTTGAGATGAGTTTACATTGTACCCTTCAAAATATATCACCGTGATGCTATAAATGCTTATCACCAAATCGCTTCTTACGTTTATTAGTGTGAAATTGCAAAGCCCCAATACGCCACACATATGCTTGCTCTACGTTGATTAACTGCACAGAGGTTAAATGTAGTATTTGAATACTCGCTCATTGATTAAAATCCAGATAGATCACTCTTAGTCTAATTATTCCCATTACATAACTGAAACTTAACAAAAATTATTATCTAAAAAAAGGGGTAAATAGCAAATGAGAGGTTCCAAAACATCTGGGGGAAATAAATGAAGAAGTGAATGAGAGAAATTGTATAAAAAACTAGGTACTTGAGTAGAAAAGTTAAATGTCATTTGAGATGACAGGGTTTCTGACATTAAACTCAGATGTGTTGGTAAAATTGTTCAGTTAATATGGAAATGCTGTAGATGTTATGTTGAAAGTGAACCATTAAAATCAAATACATCTAAAGAAAACCTGCATAGCAAGAATCTAAATAAATGTAAGTTCATTAAATTGAGTTAGGTAGGGTCACTGTGTTATCACTGCAAATAAATAATTCTTATATGTGGTAGCTCCTCAGTCAAACAAAATGTTTTATTATCCACCAGGTTTCTTTTAGCCAGTTTCATTTGAATCATGTAGTTTAGAGAAAGTGCCTTAACATTTGAAAAATCAATTGATTTTTCCTGTAACAACACCAAAAACTTGTTTATCAGTCTTTGAATATTTTCCTCTGGAATAAATCTTTTTACCATTTAAAGAATCCAGGTAAAATCATAGGCTTCTTAAGAAGTTATTCAGTAAGAATGAAAAGGTGTGGTATACTGATGATACCTGCTAACCTATATCATAATATCATTATGCTATCCATTTTGCTTTAAAGTTTGCATTTTGCTTTAAAGTGTATTCAGGAAATGCTTTCATCTGCACACAGGGCAGTAACATATACGATGAGTGAGGCAATGGAGTTGTTTGTTCTTTGATCAAACTCTAAATGTTAAACTAAGAATAGGCAAAGGACTCTAATTATTTGGTTGTAGAGGTAGCATTATTCTAACTAAAATATCAACTAACTTTAAAATGGCAACAATTTAATTCACTCATTTTATATGGAAGTTTTTTTGTGAAACAAAGAGCTTCCACATTTGTAACATCAAAGTACAGTAACAGAACAGCTACCATAGCAATAACCTTGTAGTGTGTATTACTGATTGATTGTAAGGCAGATATGGTTATGGAATGAGCTAGAATTTGTGGTGATCAGAGCTAAACCTCTAACTGCAAATGCCTGAGGTCTAATTTTATACCAAATTAATGCACATATTGAGACATGTAATGCTTCATTGATATCTAAGTCAAATGTATATAAATACTGATTTCTGAGGAGAAACTAGCCAAGAAATATGTGTATAGACATACATATATGCACATATTTTGACATTCGTGGCATCTTCCTCTGTGTGTTACTGTGCATGTATGTATGTTCTCCAGTCCATGTATGTATGTTCTCCAGGCCTTGATTGTTGAGCATTATCTTGTTTCAAAATTTTATTTTTTAAAAAAGCGAACACTAATTTATCCTTATATATTTTTGTCATTTATTTGCTTATATCCTGAGGAAAATTATCAAAGAAAAGTTTATACTCTCACCAGCAGTGCAAGAGTTTGCCCCTCACAAGGACGCATTTTTCTATTAATTGCCTATCTAACAATTTTATAAAATTGAGTCTCTTTGTTCTAATTTACATCCCTATAAAATTCAGATTATTTTTATAGTTTTACTGGATATTTGCATTTTATATTTGTGACTTACTGTCAGTCTTTTTTGATCTTCATAAATTTATTGAAATAGTCATCTTTATCTGGTTTATTTGCAAGAACTCTTTATATAGGAGAACAGTAATAATGCTCTATATGCTCCGTGTGTGTGTGTGTGTGTGTGTGTGTGTGTGTATTTTGTTGTTTTGGGTTTGGTTTGGCTTGGTTTTAAGTTTCATATAGGGTACCACATCTTTCTCTTTATGGCTGCTGGATTTGTTGCCTTTAGACTTCCATTTTTATTCTAAATGCACCATTCTATTTCTAAAAATCTAGTTACAGATGTTGAATATGTAAATTAGAGGCATTGTTAAATTTTAAATATAGATAGAGCTGTGATTGTATCTTGGTTTTCCCCCTTCCTTCCTTCCTTTCTTTCTTGAATCCTCTTGGTAACTGCGTATACATTTTAAGGATTTCCCACAGACTTAATATGACTTATAACTATTGTAGAAGGCACGGTTTAATTTAGGATGTGGTTGTAACACTGTTTTAACTATTCTGCCCAGGTTTTAAAATAAGTGTCGATATAGCAAAATCTTTGATATAGTCTTTGACTATCCTGATATAAGCTTAAGTTCATCCTGCAGGACTGAGTTCATATGGAAAATAGAATTTATTACTTTTTTTAAGGAAAAAATACCTTCATTATCAGTGTTACTTAAATTTGATTTTCGTCATTTTTAAGAATTTAAGTGTAATTTAAATTCTTCATAAGAAAAAATTCCACAAGAAATCCAGGCTTGTGCTTTAATCATGGATTTTATCAAACTCTTGTTTTGCCTTTTAACTCATGGTTCTTTCTTGCACTTAGATTGCCTTTGAGTGTGAACCGGCACGAACTAACAGACTATTCAAGTAGGATATAATTTTATATACAACAAGATAAAGAGGAGTTCTGTGGTCTTCCTCAAGAGTTTCAGAGTTAATGTCCGTTAAATATCATTTAAAGCATATACATTCTAAAATGAAAATTGAACGTTCCATAATATGTAAACCTATTGAAGAAATCTATATTAGATGAGATTAAGGACAACCTTGTCTGAAATAAATTAATGTATGGTTAATAATAACCATTTATATAATGTTTCTGACCTATAAGAATAACCATCAATACAGTATTGGTAGACGTCTTTTGAGTACATGCATTGCACTGGGTTCCAGAAAGGCTACACAAAGGTTTGAAGTCTGGCTTTATGCCCTTGCAATATAGTTACAAATTCATAGTCAGGTACCTTCATGACTTTTGAGTAAGGTTTTTTTCCATACTGCATGTAAACATGGGATCTGTGAAGCTGTGAAGAGTTGATAGTCTCTGCTTTCGTAAAAGATAGAGCCTAAACCAATGGTGACAGGAGAAATGTGGAGATGAGGATCCAGAGGGAGGCTCTTTGAATACCGTTGCAAGCTTATATTTTGTTTAAATCACTAAAGCCATGATTATTTTTTTAAACTCTAGTTTTTAACAAGGATCTAAAGAATGGTATTCTGTCAATTCTTATTTTCAAAATGTCCAGATTTCTGGCTTGAGAGCTATAATCACCGTTTCTGAACATAAATACATCCTTTTCTCCATCTACCCGTTACCCTCACGCACACCTCCCTGCACACATCAAGACAACACTTAATAAGCATTGAGGAGATTTACCACTGCCTTAGGTCTCGATTCATTGTCCAAAGCAATGCAGAAATGCATATGTTAAAAAGCTATTTGATCTTTAACCAATGAAGTGCTTGACCTTGGACAAAGCCTGTGCACCCTTGTCCATACGCTCTCAGAAGGAGATGGGTGGAAAGTTCACTCTTCAGTAAAAGCCATTAGGTCTAACATCAAAGAGAAAATGAAAGTATTTTTGAATTTTCCAGAAAAGATTCTAGAATTCCTTTTAAAGCAGTCTGTAGCAATACAAGCAATATGCTGTTAAAAGTTGACCTTTGTGTGTAGGTTTTCTCAGTTATTTGCCTTAGGTTGGCTAGAAGTGTCACAAACTGGCTTTGTAGGACACAAATAATTCTACTGGGTCAGTCTTTTACACATAATTGAAAACTTGAAGCGAAACCTAAGAGTTCATATCTTCCACCCGACAAGTGGCACGTGTTACTTTATCTGGTGTTTGAGTTTATGCTTCTCCCAAGTAAACACCTTTGAAAAGAAGTCCTTTGAGACAGGTATTACCCCTTCCTGAAACTCCTCCTTAAGGTGGCTGGGATCCATGTGTCACCCTTTAGGAATGTGTTCAGAAGAGCTCTCTCTACTGACCTGAGCATATTCGCCTTACACAGATATGTTCTTTAAGCCTAATGGTGGTGGATTCAGAATATTAAATTATATTTCAAAATATATAATATTTATACATGTATATATACATATGTATATGTACATGCATACACATAATATACACATATATATACACATATTCTCTATTTCTAAGAAAATTTCTCTTCAAAATCCAGTCCCATATTCTCTCAAATGCTTATGGTTATCTCAACCATTAAATAATGTATTGATTTTGCAAATAATTAGATCATAGACAAAGCTATTCAGAAAGTTTTAGAAAAACCATCTTAAACGTGACTTGAGAGCAGATTAAGATACATGGGGGAAGTTAAAGACCCCTGTTTAAAAAATATAATTCTGTAATGTCATGGGTTAGAAAATTCCACCGTAGTAGCTCACTTTCTTCTGAAAATGCTATTGGACAATAAAAGAGCTGGCTGGGTATATATATAATGAGCCAACCAATTATAGTTTCTAGTCCCAGGTAGACAACTGAGCCACAGTATTAGTAGTAAAGTAGCACCCAACTGTTGGGTGCCTCCTGTATACTCTTTCAAGTACCCTTTGGGCATAGAGAGACTTATGACACAGATCCAGGCCTCAAAGACTAGTTAGGTAAACAGACAAGAAGTAGGCAATTATTAAAAAAGTCAAAGAACAGCTGGGAGAGAGGGAGGTGTGGGACCTTGAATAAAGATTTCAACAAAGATGAAAGAATGGGAGTTGGGGCTAGGACATTGGGAGGAGAGGTGGAAGGAGAGCCTTCTGGGCAGGGGGAAGGAAGTGGGCAAAGGTTTAGAGATAAGCAAGGGATGGAGAAGGGGGAGTGATTATGGGTACAGAGGGAATCTGATGGTGGAGTGGAAAAGTGGTATAGATCCTGACTATGTTGCTAATGTGGTTAGATTTTTATCTTAAGGGTAATGGAAAGATATGGAAAGGTTTTTGAGTTGTGGCTTACCAACTTTTCATCTTGTTTAGTTATCTAACTCTCTTATCCTCAGTCCCTTCTTTTGTGAAGAATGATAATTACTTCATCATAGGATTTGATGACTACTTGGGTATGAGAATTGGGAGAGAAGGGTTCCAGAATATAGCAAGACACAGGTTTGGGTGCTCCGGGAAATAAAGAAATGTAAGATGCTCTTCCAGCCCTCATGAGAAGCCTAGAGCGTAGTTGCAAAGATTAAGCAAAAACAAACTAAAACAAAATGCCATAAATATTGAAACATCCCATGTATTCTCTTCATAACCAGTTTTCCTCATCTATAAAATGTCCATAGCAACAACTGGTCCCTGCATAATTCTCACAAATTGTGGAGGAATCATATAATGATGTCCTAACAATACACAGAGATAGTATTTTTTTAGAAATTTAGAAATCTCTCAATTTAAATCTAAATTTAGAAATATCTAGAAACATAGACAAAAAATCAGGTTTGTGGCACAAGGATGATATCCAAATTCATGAAGCATTTTATATTTTTTACTTTCCTCTGTCCTCTATGGCCTGCTAGTCATTCTTTCTTCCCAGCTAGATTGTGAGAAACTTAAAAACTGATGCTGTGTCTTTTTTGTCTTGGCCACTCAAACCCTTGGTTTGTTCTCAGGCTCATCTGAGTTTGAAATATATGAAATACAATTGAATGTGCATTGTACATCAATTATCTGACTTTCTATCAAAATATTTCATAAGCTCTCCATCGAGACTCTTGTTTTTTTTCCTACCCCACTGTTATGCGCTGAATTGTTTCCCCCAAATTTCTAGGTTGAAGTTTTAATCCCCACTGTGACTGTATTTGGAGAGAGGACCTTTCAGTAGGTAATTAAGGTAAATGAGGTCGTAAGGGTGGGGCCCTTATCCAATAGAAATGCTGTCTTTATAAGAAGAGGAAGAGGAGATGGGGTGTGTTCAGGGTGGTATGGCAGTAGACCACCCTGTCCCTTCCAAACTCTGGAACTTTCCCACACTGCCTCCCTCCTGCCACCTTTCAGATGCTTCCAGGCACCTGGTGTTCATTGAGTGCCCTCTGTGCCTGGTTCATTGCTGATTTCTGTGAGGCTTTATAAAAGAATGAGAGTGTGTCCGGCCACAGTTGTAGTCTTCTGACCCTGGTCTCCAGTCACAGCAGCCCTGGGTTTGAAGTGATTACAGGCTGCCTGTGCACTGGTCATTGGTAATGTGGGCAGTGGAAAAGTTGCAAGGGTTGCAGGTTTTACGGGATCCATACTGGTCCCTTTCCAAATAGGACAGCCTTCAGTGACTGTGGCAGTGACCAAGTATGAGACAGTGGAGGGAGTCAGGCTGTCATGCATTCACTGCCTAAGGCCTGAATCTGCCCCCCGCCATGACCCCGACACACCCCCTGTGGATGAGCATAAGGGTTTCCTGCCAGGTGGACTGATCACATGCTGGAAAAAATTTTTAAAAATAAAAAGAAGAGGAAGCAATGTCAGTTCACTCTCCCGGCACACACACACAGAAGAGACCATGAGAGGACACAGAGAAAAGCCATCATCTGTAAGCTACAGAAACAGGTCTCACCAGCAGCCAACCCTGCTGGCACCTTGATCTTAGACTTCCAGCCTCCAGAACTAAGAAAAAATAACTTTCTGTTGTCTAAGCCACACAGTCTGTGGTATTTTGTAATGTATACCACAGACTAATACAACTACAGAAAGGGTGGTTGTTCTATGCATTAACCTGTTAATCTTGATCAGTTTTACAGAGACAGAAGCTACAATGGAGAAGTGTATTAGTAACGTTTCTTACATATTGTTAATATGGACAACCTTCAATTTCCAGGAGTGTTAAAAAAAAAAAAAAAAAACTCCCTCTTACAATAGCAATTAATCAAAACCCATTTCTTCATTTATACAATTGAGTATATGTAGTTCTACTATCCTTATAAATTTAGTGTTTGCTTGTCTTATTTTTTCTTCAATATCATCATCTTTTTATTTAGTAATTTGAAGTATAAGGTACCACTTTAGATCCTATCATATTAAATTATCTGACCAAATTTTAATAATATATATATATATATTATTAACTATGAAAAAACTGTGTTTGTTTTCTAAATCAACTCTTAGGTATGCTCTATAAATTCACTTTACTACAACAAGCATGTAAATGTTGACACACACCATCAACTCTCAGATATGTCTAGTAAGGAAAGGAAAGGAAGGAAGGAAACGTGATAATTAAACATTGATATGGCTTTATTTTTTACATATGCTTTAGTTTTATAATTTTTTGTGAAACATATGTATCATTTGCTGCTACTTTCCCAGCATGGATAGTTGGCCAAGCAGAAAATTAACCCATCCAGTTGTTTGGAGAGTAAGTGGCACATTCACCTGCCATTAAGGTATTCAGTCACCTCCTTTATAAACTTGCTGGTGGATCACCCATGTTGGGTTTTAGGCTTATGTTCTTAGCCATGAATGGAAAATAGTTATCCTAAAATATATTAATTAATATAATATTTACTCTTTTATTACAATGTATAACTGTTTGAATGGAGTTCTTCTGAATTTACTGCTTCTGCCTAAGTAGCAGTCCTTAAATTTCATGTCTACCTATAATTGGCCTTTATTAGCAGTGACAACCGCCCCCCCCCTCACCCATACGCATTTAATGATCATAGTCATAAAAGCTGTGCCTTAGGTAAGTTTATATTGATTATCCTTCACAGGTAATTGCCAAATGGATCATATTGAAGTTAGAGTTTTTCCATGTAGGGGTATGATCCCAAATGTAGGATGCAAGTGCATAAAGTAAGGCAGAATTAAAATTTTAAAATTCATATATTAGCTGTTTCTTCCCATCACTGTGTTGATTAGTTATCACAATTACTTTCCTCACCTGAGATCACCACTGTCATGAGCATATGCAAAAGTTCTATCCAAAATGATGTTTAGAAGATTCTGTGGAATGCATATAGGTATTAGAAGAAGAAAAGTGGTAAACTCAGGCTGTTAGTAATAAAATTATTTGATTACGACTGCAATTATACCCGGCTATGGAAATACTAGTTGGATTAGTGGTAGGATTTATTTATTTATTATACAGATATTTATGTGCAGGCCTACTATGTGGATCTCTACTCTCCTTCCCTCTTCTTTGGAGAAAACAATTTGAACAGTGTTTTGCATTTATCCTTGAGATGATTATGATCTAATTTTTTTCTTTCTCGGACAGATAAGGAAGGAAGTAGAGGCCCCAGAGGGAAAGGCAAAGGCTATGTACTAATTCAGAGCATTAAAAAAGGCAATCTAAGACTATGATTTTAATTAGCCCTAACAATCTCAGCAAGGTGAAGTGACCACCTGTGGTTTAGAAGAACTGCTGACAGTGGTAGAAAGCTGCCCAAAAGGGCATTTCATGCCAAAATTTTCCTGAAGTACCAGAAGTACACGTTATCCCAGAAGGAGTTTAACTCTGTGATAGGACTCGAACTAAATTAAACAGGAGTGTTTTAATTAAAGTTAGCAAGAGTTAGCATCAATTGCACTTGCCAATTTTTAAACACTAGGGAGGAAAGATATTTCCTTATATACTTTGTAATTTTTTTTCTGACTTATTATTTGATATATCTAGGTATACTCATTTCAGTAATTTTACATAGTTAGGTGTGGATTCATCTTTAGTATAATCCGGTATATCTGAGCAGGAAACCTCCAGAGTATGCCTAATATTCATGCACCTGAAATTCACACTATTAAGACCAAGGGTCCCACTACCACTTGGTGGCAGTGTACAGGGCAAAAAGCACCAACTTGAGAACCCAAGTCTTAAAATGGTGGACTCTATTAAAGCATTTGGAGTTTCTATCTATACATTGGTTGATTCATTTATTCATTTGTCCAACAAATGTGTATTTAAAATACAGTAATTCTCTCACCTAATGCTTTAAAAAACAGCTTTATTGGGCTTCCCTGGTGGCGCAGTGGTTGAGAATCTGCCTGCTAAAGCAGGGGACACGGGTTCGAGCCCTGGTCTGGGAGGATCCCACATGGCGCGGAGCAACTGGGCCCGTGAGCCACAACTACTAAGCCTGCGCGTCTGGAGCCTGTGCTCCGCAACAAGAGAGGCCGCCACAGTGAGAGGCCCGCGCACCGCGATGAAGAGTGGCCCCTGCTTGCCACAACTAGAGAAAGCCCTCGCACAGAAACGAAGATGCAACACAGCAAAAATAAGTTAATAAACTCCTACCCGCAACATCTTCTTAAAAAAAAAAAGCTTTATTGAATATCATACATTAAACTTCACATACTATACACTTTTGCATTTAAAGTGTGCAATTTAATGGTTTCAGTGTAATACAGATGTGTGTGACCCATCTGACCACAGTCAATTTTAGAACACTTTCATTACCTCCTACTGTTTAGCTCTCATCCCCTTGTCCTCTTGTTCTCTCTTTCTCCCGACCTTACCCACAGCCCTAGGCAACCACCAATCTACTGCCTCTGTAGATTTCCCTATTCTGGACATTTCACATGAACAAAATCATAGACTATGTTGTGTTTTGTGACTCGTTTCTTTAACTTAGCATAATATTTTCAAGGTTCATCCTTGTGGTATATATCGGTACTCCATTACTCCATTCCTTCTATGGTCAAGTAATATTCCATTTGTATAGATATATCATGTTTTATTCATCCACTCATTAGTTGATGGACATTATCTCTACCTTTTGCCTCTTATGAATAGTTCCATATAAACATTTGTGCACAAGTTTTTGTGTGAACTTTTTTTTTTTTTTTTTTTTTTTTTTTGCGGTACGCGGGCCTCTCACTGTTGTGGCCTCTCCTGTTTCGGAGCACAGGCTCCGGACACGCAGGCTCAGCGGCCATGGCTCACAGGCCCAGCTGCTCCACGGCATGTGGGATCTTCCCGGACCGGGGCACGAACCCGCGTCCCCTGCATCGGCAGGTGGACTCTCAACCACTGCGCCACCAGGGAAGCCCAAACCTATTTTTTCTAACATCTTTATTGGAGTGTAATTGCTTCACAATGTTATGTTAGTTCCTACTGTATAACAAAGTGAATCACCTATATGTATACATATATCTCCATATCCCCTCCCTCTTGCATCTCCCTCCCACCCTCCCTATCCCACCCCTCTAGGTGGTCACAAAGCACCAAGCTGATCTCCCTGTGCTATGCAGCTGCTTCCCACTAGCTATCTATTTTACAAAAAGAGTCATATACCACAGTGTTCATTACAGCACTATTTACAACAGCCAGGACATGGAAGCAACCTAAGTGTCCATTGACAGATGAATGGAAAAAGATGTGGCACATATATACAATGGAATATTAGCCATAAAAAGGAACAAAACTGAGTTATTTGTAGTGAGGTGGATGGACCTAGAGTCTGTCATACAGAGTGAAGTAAGTCAGAAAGAGAAAAACAAATACCATGTGCTAACACGTATATACGGAATCTTAAAAAAAAAAAAAAAAGGTTCTGAAGAACCTAGGGGCAGGACAGGAATAAAGATGCAGATGTAGAGAGAATGGACTTGAGGACACGGGGAGGGGGAAGGGTAAACTGGGACGAAGTGAGAGAGTGGCATGGACATGAACCTATGTTTTTAATTCTCTTGGGTATATGCCTAGAAGTGGAATTGCTGAGTTGTATGGTAACTCCATGTTTAATCATTTGAGTAACTACCGGCCTGTTTTCCAAAGCTACTATACTATTTTACATTCCCTCCAGCCATGTATGAGTGTTTCTATTTCTCTACATCCTCACCAGCACTTGTTAATAGCTGACTTTTTTATTCTAGCCAGCCTAGTGAGTATGAGGTGGTTTCTCATTGTAGGTTTGATTTCAATTTCCCTGATGACTAATGATGTTGAGTATTTTTTCGTGGGATTATTGGCCATTTGTATGTATTTTCTGAAGAAATGTCTATTCAGATCCTTTGCCCATTTTTAATTGGGTTATTGGTCTTTTTATTATTGAGTTGTAGTGGCTTTTTATGGGCATATGTGTGTGGAGTGAAGTCTACCACCTTGATAGGAACAGGCTAAATGTAACGCCACAGAGGAACTTCTGGGGGCAATATGCGGTCATCGGCTCCCTGGGTGGAAATGTTTGAGTTCATAAACACTGTCTTTTCTTGCCTTGCTTTTCTCTTTAACTGACACTCTGTCATGCATGTGCACTGCTCTTGGATCATTAGATCTGATACAACCTGCACTGATGTGACAGCCTCCATCCTTCCCTCTGTTTCTATAACTTCTTGTTAATTTAATTATTAACACTTAATGCATTGGTCAGGCAGCTTCCATAGAAGTTCGTAATGTGAGTTGTAATTACGTATAACTCAGATTGGTTCCTCAAGGGGAGGGGTTGTATCTTAGTCATTTTCATGTCCTCAGTATCTTACATACTAGTTGACATGGACTAAGCATTAAGAAACTTGTAAGAAATGCATAGTTTTCTCTCTCAGAATTGAATTTGTATTTTCATCCTACATGTTGAATATGTGGGGGAAAAAAAAAAGTGTCTCATTCATTTACTCCTTCTTGTGACAAAAGAAAACCCACAAAAACAACAAGATTGTGCACAACCCTCAGATTCCAAGTCTTCTTTCTCATTTTATCTATATTCCTGTGGTTCCGAAAAGCTATTCCGATGCATGAAGTTTTAAGTGCACTATAATTAAGACATGACAAAGGGTTCTAAATCGCAATTGAAATATTTTAGTAATTACTCCTTGTGAAACACATTTGGGTTACAAGTTCAGTAGGAACAAAATGGACAAAGTTAAAGATGAAGCAACTGCGTCATCAAATGAGGCATCTCGTAAAGATGAAGGCTAAACATTCTTGTTCGGCAGCATCCCCCCAACCGTCTTTTCATTATTAAGTATTCTAGCAAAAATGAAAAACACAAAACAAGAAGTCCTCTGTGTTCCCTCAATTTAGGAAATGTCACATCAAGCAAAGTTAAATTGAACAAGTACACACTGCAGGTTTTCTCAGAATCTCTAACAGGAAATGGTATGTGCAATTAGCAAAGACTATAGAGTTAAAGGTCATTTTTTCCCTATGTTTGGAGGATGAAAGTGCTTTAGGTGAAGAATATCCTATTATCAGCAGTAAAGCTACACCAGTTTAACTTATATGTAATTTCAACTTACTGTATACATTTCTGTGGAAACTGCCTACCCAATTAAAAGGGGATTTTTACCATGGTTAATGGGTGTGGTCATTTTTTTATTCTTGAAGTTCAGACCCATTACACATTTGGTAGGAAACAACATGACACCTTTTTAATCACAGCCCGGTGCTTCCCTTCTGCTAAGAAAAATAAGTGTGATATTTGTGAGTTTGCATCCATTTCTTCTTTAGGGGGCCAGCAAAGAAAATAATTAACCCCGGTGATTAAATTATACAATTCCGTTTTCCCTTGGTGTGTTCTTAGTGACATTCAAAAAAATAGTTAGTGAATCCAACTGCTGAGTTCTTGGTCATAACACTTCATCACCGATTTCCAGTGTATGAAAATAAAAGAAATTTCAAATGACTTGGGGGATTGTGTGTGGGTGTGTGTGATTCTTAAAGGATGTTTAGCCAGATAGAAGTAAGGATTGTGTATGTAGTATTGTGTTTTCCTTTAGAATGATAATTTAGGCTGTAAAATACCTTGGGAATTAAGACTCCACAGGGTCACTGTGTAGATACAGGCAGGAAGGGAGAAAGAGAGGAGGGGCATTTTCCTTCTTTGATTTTTAAAACAATAATAAAATCATAAGAAATGGCCTCAGAAGAAGATATCAGTGAGTGAGTTGTTCTCTTCCCCACCTCTGGACTTCCTTCCATGTCAACAGCAGAGCAAATTTGTTCTCATTTCCACTGTCAACCGCTTGGTGTTCTTCTTTTAAGGGACATTTCATGCTTATCAGCATCTCCCCTAAAATCAGGAGCATCTGTATGGTTGTGAATCTCATCTTTCATTTTAGCCACACCTTCTCCTTCCACCATCTTGCTCTTCTCTCTACTCCTCCAGTCGACTCCAGTTTATATTGTACTGAGGGTGTTACTGGGTGAGCAGCTGAGAGCATGTCATTTGATCTGTGCATGGTCAGTGTGATGGACCAGTGTCACCTCATCTGCAGAGCTTGTATGAAGTTTAGACTAAGTGAAATGACACATCTCCAGGGCAGTGCCTGGAATGGAACAGATATTTGATAAGTGGCATCGTTATCGTTGTTAACAACAGGTACCTGCCCATTAACATGCATGCTGCTCGATTACTCAAACTCAGAATAGGGAGTCTCATTTAGATCTTATAAGTTGGTCAGGTCTTACCATTTCCTGACATTTCAAGGAAAATCCAGGAGAAAGAAACTGTGCTAAAGAAGCATTCTAGAGGTAACTCTAAGAATAGTAGAACTTAGGGCAGTAAAATTTATCTTAAAATACAGGATCACTGAACCAAAGTTTAGAAGTAGGGATTCATGAGAGGAGATGAATGAGTTATGCTGCTTTGGGTGGGCTCTATAGTCTAGTGATTTGGACACGAACCAGGGTCTAGTACATATGAAGCATTAAATAAGTACTAGCTATTATTATTTTAAAAAATAACTTGAGCTAAAAGTATTATAGGCTTTCTTGGGGGAGCTTAAGAAGTGTACTACCATTATTTACAATTTACCAAAGACTATGAAAATGTCAGCATTGTAAATTATTAAGAAAATCCCCTAGAAAATAAATATTCACAATTAAATTAGCTTTGGATAATAAGGAATATTTATCATTCACATATATAATACATATGAAAACTTCCAAAATAAGTAAATAGAGTTTGGTTTAATGAATATATTCTCGATGTTGCAATACATTAAACCCAGTCATGAGTTTGGGGCCCTCTTTTCTTTATACCTTATTTACATTACATTATTTACGTTAAATCTATACTAGTTCAACCTCCAGGGTGTATTTCAAATCTACCCACTTGTCTCCATCCTGCCTTCCCTCACCTTCAAGAAATCCAACTACTCTCACCTGTTACCTGGACCAGACCTATAACCTCCTAACTCTCTTTCAGTCTTGCCTTACTGTAACCCATTCTCTCTCAGAATGATTTCAACAGTTTAATCAGAACACAGTATGTCCCTTCTTAGCAATTAAAACTCTCAAGGTCCTTGCATTTTTTTAGACTAAACTAAAAACTCCTTACCGCATCTTACCAACTGCTGTGGGATTTAGCTTGTGTCAACTTTGCTAACTTCATCACATCCTACCTCTATTCATTGGACTCCAATACTAGCCTCCTGCCTGTTCCTTGAACAAACTCATTCCATTCGTGAAACATTTTGGGGCAGCTTCCCATGTCTGGAATTATCTTCCCTCAGCTCTTAATGGGGCTAACTCCTCACCCAGATCGTATCACAAATGCCACCCTCTTTTGGAGTTTATCCTTGTCCATTCTGACTAAATCAGCCTCTCTCAGTTACTCTGTTCCACCATCCTGTTATTTTTTCCTCTGTAGTACTTATTACAATCTGTTATTACCTATGTCCTCATTCACTGTTCCTATCTTCACCAGAGTAGAATCCTTATCTGTTTTGTTCACTGTTATGTCCGCAGAAACTAATCAATCAGTCAGTCAGTCTGTTGAATTAATGATATGTTGCCATCACCATCGGCATTGATGTTCTCATAACTCACATCTATTGGGCACATGTTATGTGCCAGACATTGTGCAAAGTGCTGTGTTTTCCCATTTAATAGGCTCAAAATCTATATATTCTTATTTCCATCTTTGATCTCCACTTTAATTGAGGCTCGTCATCGTCAGCATTGTCATCACTGTCACCATCATCATCATCATTTCAGGAAGCAGAATTAGAGGTGGTGTTGTTTGCCTTTCTCAGACGGTGGTCAGAGAAAGGAATAGGGCCCTTAGAGGTAGGAAAGTCCATCAAGACAACCCAAATGAGCTGGTCAGACAGGTGGCTCATCAAGCGGGGGCTTGTGGTAAACAAAAAACAGACAGAAATCTTAGACGCTGTGTAATTCTCAAAGTGAGGTCTCCAGGCCAGCAGTATGGGCATCACTTGTGAGCCTGTTAGAAATGCAGAGTTGTTGTTCGTGCCCTTGCCTGCTGAATCAGAATCTCTAGAGATGGGGCCAAGAAACTATCTCAGTAAGGCTTCCAAGTGATTCATAACCACTGCTTTAAGAAAAGAAAGACCAATCTGGCAGATGGCAAAAGAAATGGGATATTAACAAGAGTAAGGTGAGGCATTCATATTCAAAAACCAGAACAAACAAAAGTAGCCTTGACAGGCCATGTGCAAAGACACAGACCTGTTATCAAAGTTGGAGTATAAGGGAGGGGCTTGGACATAAGGAAGAACAGTCAAGGTAGAGAACAGGGCGGGATACTGTAGGATTAGACAGTATCCACATGGACTTAATCTTCTCACTTGTAGTACTTGCTCAAGTTCTTGAAATTTCCCTCTGATACACAGGATTAGCATCAGAGCATGAGGTTGGACTAAGCCAAAAATAGAAAAAAAAAAAGCCTATCTACTGGAAGAGTGTGGGTCTGGGGAGGAAGATGGGCCATGATGACTGCACTGAAACAGATCTGTAAGTTTGCAGATGACTCTGAAACTGTTCCAACTTGTGAGATGGATGTTTCCTGCAAGAACACTTGTAATGCTGTGTGAATAGGCAAAATAATAGAGGATAAATTTCAGCTATGGCAAGTGTAAGGTAATGTATCTTGGGGAAATGTAATCCAAACTATGCTGGTAAAATGAATTACTGTCTCTTCTATTACTTTTGTCTGAAAAACAATAAAAAATATCTGAATCTATGTCAACTATTCCTTGAAGATAGTCCAGTGTAGAGTGGCAGTTCAAAAGGTCAAACAAATGCCAAAGATAACCATGATAAAATTGAAGAAAACAGGATTATATAATTTTGTTAAATCTTTGAAGAGCTAATAATGTTTCTGTACGTGGTGTAGAGTCCATGGTTTTATTCAGTACATTCCATTAAAGCCATAAAACAGAAAAGCCTGAAAGGTTAACAGAAATGATCAAAGGAAAGAAACAGTAAGACCAGATGAGAAATTTTCAGTGCAGAAAAATGATGGGTGAGAAGGGACACAATCAAATTCATGTCAATGAAGGATATTAGAAAGTGGAGCATGGTCATGTTCAACAAATTCAACAATACTATACGTAGGAGAATGCTCTTGAAGCTTGAAGGTAATTTTAGGACAAAAAAAAAGAAAAGAAAAAAAGTATGAGACTTCTTTTCATACCTGGTGGTAAACTTATTGATGTCCTTCCCCACAAGTGAGTTGATAAATTAAAAAGATAATAAGGAATATAAATAATTGGAAGATGAGATTTAAAATGGTTTATAAAAGGAACACTCTAGATCATTCTGGATATTTCCTTAACATTTAAAAAAGACATTATTTGGAGATATATTCAAATTCATGCATTCTCATGAAAAACAGAGTCCAGGAATTAATGACGGATGCAGTGTAATGGTTTTTAAATATCCTTTAATATATATGTATGTATACGTGCACAAGTACACACTCCTATTCACACAAGTATGCATATACATGTTTATATTTGCTCTCCTTTAAAATAAAATTTTATGAAAGAAACATGTTCATTAACTATAAGTACATTTAAAAATACAAACTAGTATGCAAATAGTACACAACAGTACAAATACTATACAAATAGTACAAATACTATACAAATAGCATACTAGTGTACTATTAACATTTTACTATACGATTTTCTCTATATGGTTACAATTTGTACTTTCTTCTGAGTTTTAAAAGTATTTACTGCCTCTAAAATTTTGTCACTATGTAGATTGTTGATTTAAGATAGGCAATTTTAAACATAATAACATGAAAATACTAATATTCTGTGAAATTCAGTTTACAAGAATACAGGATATTTGCTGTATATTTCAAAATGAGGTAGACTTTGGTTTTAGTATTCAAGTTTATTACACTCATGAAGTTAAGTAGTTTTATAATTTACATTATTTCTGTAAATACATTTTATTTCTAACGTCTTTTGTTTTATGTTCTAATACTGTTTTGTTTAGTTTGTAAAGACTGTCTTAAGTATGTCTTAATAGCTCATAGGTGTCTCCTTTTTTTGTTCATATCTACCCAACTTGAAATACTTTGCCTTTTCCAAGGAGGGTTTCACTTGTTCATATTTATTGTCACACACTATTTAAATTATTATCATGAGATATTTGAAAAAACAGAGTCTGAGTTTAAATATTGGTGCTGTTTACTAGCTATATTATGAAGTTGTATGAAGGTTTAAATTAGATAGTGGATTTAAAACACTTAGTATATTGTCTGGCACAGAGTAAGCATTCAGATTATTATTTTTGTTGTGATTATTTCCTCTGCCTTATTTTATACCTCTGGCTTTTATTTTAATACCATTTTGGTGTTTTCTTTGTTTATATCTTCTACTGTATAGGTTGTTTTTTTTTTAGTTTTAATTTTCAGAGTAACTAGGAAGGTAGAAACACTCTTACAGATTTTATAGACAGTTAACTAAATTGGTTAAAATAGTTACATAAATCTAAAATATGATAACTTGATGGGGAATTTAGAATGTCATTATTTTTACTGCCTCTTCCTTCTTAAATCTCATTGATATTAGTATTTTGGTGCCATATTAAGTTTATTTGTCTACAGTTTTGGGGGTATTTGTCTTTGATTTTTTTAATCCTATCTGCTATAATAATTGTCACACTTATAATTATGTCCTAATAAGCATTTTAATTGTTCACTGACAGAAGTAGAAGGTGACATGTAAAGACAATGATTGATATGGAAAGTATGACTGAAAATTCATGAATACAAATGATAACAACATTTTTGTAATCTATGTTTATATCATTATACTTTTTAGAAATTTATTTTTTTTAATTGAAGTATAGTTGATTTACAATGTTTCAGGTATACAGCAGAGTGATTGAGTTATATATATGCACAAATGTATACATAATTGTTCAGATTCTTTTCCATTGTAGGTTATTACAAGATGTTGAATGTAGTTCCCCATGCTATACAGTAGGTCCTCGTTGTTTATTTTATATATAGTAGTGTGTATCTGTTAATCCCAAATTCCTAACTTATCCCTTCCCCCCTTTCCACTCTGTTAGCCATAAGTTTGTTTTCTGTGTCTCTGAGTCTATTTCTATTTTGCATATAAGTTTATTTGTATCATTTTATTAGATTCCACATATAAGTGATATCATATGATATTTGTCTTTCTCTATCTGACATGCTTTACTTAGTATGATAACCTCTAGGGCCATCTGTGTTGCTGTAAATGGCATTAGTTCATTCTTTTTTATGGCTGAGTAATATTCCATTGTGTGTGTGTGTGTGTGTGTGTGTGTGTATTATATATATACACCACATCTTCTATGCTCTTTTAATTGATGTGCAAAAGCATCTTCTGTATCACTTACACAGGGTTCATATATATAGTTACAGTTAAAATTTAAATTCTCTGAGAAAAGAACGTGTGTTTCTCTTATTTTTATTTTTTAACATTCAGAAAAACTGAGGGAGATTTTCTGTGTGTTGTTACTGTAGTTTTTTAAAGGACTTGGAAGTGATGGGCAATGAGAATATTAAAGTTTGACAACAAACCTGGGTTTTAAATAGTAAGAAAAACATCATTCTGGCGAATAACATTTCCGTATCTCACTTTATACAAGGAGTGAGAAAATTGGTAGAAGCAGAGATGCTTCCATGGTAATGTAGATGATTGAAGAACCAGATTTGCCTCCTCAAGTTGAGAGTGATATTTTGGAAGCCTGGGAAGGGAATTAAGGGCGTTAGGAAGGTCTGTGGAATTATCCATCCTTCATAGGAAATGACACCTCAATGTCCCCAGTTTCTTAAGTCCAAAATTTAAAGGCAGAATCACTGAGGACCAGGAACTCCAGCCCTGGTTCTGCATAAAAACTGGCTGTGTGATTGCTGAAAATAAAATCTGAAGCCTAGAGGCACAATCTTTGTCTGAAGAAGCAAGAGGAGAAGACCCAGTTTTTTCCGCAAGAGCTTAACAAGCAAGAGCACATGGAAAACATTGATAAGTGATAGGTGAAGGAGAGATAGGTAGGAAATCGCTTAAAGAAGAAGAAGAAGGAGAAGATAAAGCAAAAGATAAAAGAAAAATCTATTCTGCTTAAAATGTGGTTTCTGGACCAGGCCAGCAGCATCACCTAGGAATATGTTAGTAATGCAAAATTGTTCTCCACCCCAAACCTACAGAAAAAGAAACACTAGAGGAAGGGGACCAACAGTCTCTGTTCACTTGGGTGATTTTGATGCAGGAGAACCACTGGACTGTAGAATAGATCAAGGGCCATTTCATACATGGATCAACAACTCCATCTCCCACCGTAGCCACAGGTGGCATCATTATATTACAGCTTAATGTGATGTTCATGATGATAAACTTAAAGAATCCAGGGATTTAATTTAGTTGTCTGTTTATTTTCATCTAGCCTGTTTAAGAAAGCAGGTAAACGATGTGATAGATAGCTTCTCATCAACTTTCTTGGGGGCATATGAATTGATAACCATTAAGCTATCAAAAATATGTGTGTTCCTAGAATACCAAATGTCTACACAATAAATATCATGTTACTGTGTTGTAGTGTATTATTTATAAATGGACATCTCTCACACAGTCCTGCTAAATTTGACATTTATGCTCCTAGTCTCCCTAAAACCTCCCATTGTTGGTGTAACTGTTTTCTTTGAAAACATGAACTTAGGTTTTGACAAAAAAATACCTTTCAAAGATTTATGTGAGTAATGCCTACGATAGATTATTTTTATACGAAGGTAAATTTGTGATATTTTTGAAAATTCATTTTCCTTTACTTCCCACTCACCTTGAAAACGTACCAGGAATATCGATACAGGTATGTGAAAAACTGGAACCAGTAAAATCCAATCCAGGGCCAAAACGTGGCCCTTGCCTCGGGTGTGAAATTTAAGGGAATGCCCTAAAACTCAGTAATTCAGATAAATAATAATTTAATACTATATTTTAAGAAATCAAAATTAATGTAAAAATTCTTGATGAACAAAATAAAAATATATTCGATAAAGATAGTCTGACCATGCTTTCACCAGACCCATCCCATTTGCCTCACCTGAGTCCTGGCCCTGCTGGATCTGGTTCCCACCATTGGACCCCTCAAAAACAGTCTGCTGAGAAGCAGTTACCTGACTCATTTTGCTTGTATCTTGACTCTGCATCAGCCTGAACATTTGTACTGAAACAAATTTGAATTCAAATCTCCAGGAGTTTTACTTCTATATAATTTAAGATATCCCCCGAAAAAGAGGATTTAGGGCAAGTAGCTTTTAACATAAAGCATCTGTAATTTGTAAAAACAAAATTATGTAAAATAACGTATTCCACAGAAACCTTTTTATGTCAGTTAAGTAGAAAGGCGTGTTTTGCTCTTAAATAATGCAAAACGTCTCTGTGTTTTTACAGTTGGCTCTCTACATCTGTGGGTGTCATATCCGTGAGTTCTGCATCTGCAAATTCAACCAACCACTGATCGAAAACATTCTTTAAAATTCAGAAAGTTACAAAAAGCAAAACTTGAATATTGCAAGGCAACTCTTTGCATGGTGTTTACATTGTATTTACAACTATTTACGTATTTATATTGTATTAAGTATTATAAGTAATCTAGAGGTTATCTAAAGTATATAGGAGGATGTGTAGGTTGTATGCAGATACTTCACCATTTTATATAAGATACATGAGCATCCCTGAATTTTCGTATCCGCAAAGGTTGAGGATGTGGGCAGTGAGGAGTGTGTCCTGGAATGAATCCCCCTTGAATACTGAGGAATGACTGTATTAGTCAACTCCTTATACTGTATGCTGTGCACATCCTGAATTTGGTTGTCTAAGCAAGAGCACCTTGGCATCAGACTGCCGTGATATAAGTAACAGAACATTCCTTATAGTTGGAGGTAAGGAGGGTAGTAGAAGACCTAGTAGAGCAATATTTTCTGGTCCACTGAGGGATTTCTCTAGGGAGTTATCAGAGTGTAACTGATCTATCTGACTCGTGAGAGAGGCAAATGAAAAACAATCATCTTATTATATCAGTCTTCAAATGCTTTATTACTTTTCAACCTGGAAGTTGGAAACTGGGCTCAGGCCTGCTTATAAGGATAGTGTGGAATATATCTGATGGAAGGGGCCATCCTATGCATGTTGCCAGAGATGAGAGTCATGCTACATTTGACTGCCAGGGTCCCATGAAGCCCCTGGCCGGTTTGGAACAACTTTCTGGCTGAAGTTGCATGTTCAAGAATCCATAAAGGATTCCTACTGAATTTCAAACATAGAACATGCTGTGGTGATATTTGTAAGGAGATAGCTGGGACATATTTAGGAGGGACTGATGAAGGTAAGACCTGTAACATGAGTGAACAACTCCAATCTCTTACAGGTAGAAAGACCTCTGACTGTTTTATTTTAATTACTATTAAGGAGCAAGCAAAAAAGTATATCTCTGTAGATATTCTAGCTAAATAAAGTAAAATAATATTAGCAGCATGACAGTTTTTTTTTTTTTTTTTTTTTTTTTTTTTTTTGCGGTACGGGGGCCTCTCAATGTTGTGGCCTCTCCCGTCGCGGAGCACAGGCTCCGGACGCGCAGGCTCAGCGGCCATGGCTCATGGGCCCAGCCGCTCCGTGGCATGTGGGATCTTCCCGGACTGGGGCACGAACCCGTGTCCCCTGCATCGGCAGGCGGACTCTCAACCACTGCGCCACCAGGGAAGCCCCATGACAGTCTTTAAAAGAGGGAGAATAAAGTTCTAAAAGAATCTTATTATGATTAATATGATTATTATTGATTCAGGCTATATAAAATACTTTTGGTGTGCTGTTATTTTGTGTGCTATCATGACTTTTATTGTAGTGCACACTAACTTTATGACTCCCTAGAAATCACTCCTGGTCCTTCTCTTTCACCAAAACCATTATATTTAATGAAGTCTTAGGTTAGTTTCTTACCCACTGATTCTTTTGTGTGTGCCTGTGTTTTGTTCTTTGTTATTATGATTTTTTAACATCTTTATTGGAGTATAATTACTTTACAATGGTGTGTTAGTTTCTGCTGTATAACAAAGTGAATCAGCTGTACATATACATATATCCCCATATCTCTTCCCTCCTGCATCTCCCTCCCTCCCACCCTCCCTATCCCACCCTTCTAGCTGATCACGGAGCTGATCTCCCTGTGCTATGTGGCTGCTTCCCACTAGCTATCTGTTTTACGTTTGGTAGTGTATATATGTCCATGCCACTCTCTCACTTCGTCCCAGTTTACCCTTCCCCCTCCCTATGTCCTCAAGTCCATTCTCTACGTCTGCATCTTTATTCCTGTCCTCTTACCCACTAATTCTTCTATCATAGTGTGTGTGTTTGAGTGTGTGTGTGTGTCTGTGTAACTTATTCTGAACAATTGGGACATGGAATGGATTGGGAGAGGAACTTGGATTATGAATGATATTGAATAGTAACAGCTGTCATTTATCGAGTGCCTTCTGTACAACAGACATCATACTATGTATTTCACATAGCAATTTATGCTTCTCTTTACTACACCTCAGTGAAGTATCCATCCTATACCTGTTTTACAAATTAGAAAACTGAGATTGAGAAAAGATTACATGGCTTGCCTACATAGCTAATAGCCATCCAAGTCTGGATTCGAATTCATGTTCTTTCCTCACTCCCCACATGGACCCCTTGGGGCAGCCCTACCTCCTACTGCTTTCAGCCTTGTTCCAGCTCCTGAGCAGCTTCGCCTCTTGTTAGCACACTCGCAAAGGCTACATTGTTGAGGGCTGAGATAGACGAGATTTTAGGCTTAACAGTAACATAGCTGATCTCCTTTGATCTTCACATGGTGTAATGTATTATCATTGTACCCCTATTTCAGGTATGGAAACTAAGACTCTGAGAGCATAAGTAAGTTGCCTTGGTCACACAGCTAGGGAATAGTTGAATCAAGATCCACCTCCAGATGTCATGCTTTTAGCCATTATACAGAACAGTCTCAAGCCATGCCATGCTTCCACTGTGATACAGTGGGGAAACCACTGGATTAATAGTCACAGACATCAGCGTTTTATTCCAGACGTGGCTCTTGCCAAGTCCTGTCTCTTCATCTGTAAAGCGATGATTAATCAGTCCTGCCCTGGGTAAGTCATATCTTGGTTGTTAGACTTCAACCAGAAGCCGGGAAGAGACAGCTCTCACTGCAAGTTACTGCAGAAATACTGGGAGCAGCTGGAGAGGCTGCGGCTGCTGTAATGATCTGTGCTGTATCTCACACGCGCTAGAAGAGTTCTTGACTCTGAAGCTTTTCGGGACTCAGACAAAAAGCAAACAGAAGCTGTCTCGGTAAGAGAGATTTCAAGGGCATATCTTGAAAGTGGGAAAAGGCTCCTCTTTCTCCCTTTCCTCATGGCCAGAACCAGCCCAAAGTATAATTAAGAGGCTTTTTGATGAAGGACAGGTAGAGTAGTCAGGAAATCATTCCTCATTAATAGGTTTCCTATTATGTGTTTCAATTGTTTTAACATTTCCCTCCCCCGAATTCATTGCTTCTTAGAGTGAATAGGAAGTAAGGGATACCAACTGCTGATAGTTTCTGGAAATAATCCTGAGACTCGCCTCTGAAATTGACATGACCTGACTACATGTGGTAATGAGCTGGCTACTTTCTCTTGCCTTCAGAGTGGATTTCAGTGAAGTCCTGGTCGGCAGGAGTCTAAGAGTCTAAGGCCTTGATAGTAATAGATTCTGTCTTCATTATTCCAAAATATTTCATTTAATGATCTGGGAAGTTGGAGAAAAAAGAAAAAAAAACAGGCATTTCTGACTTTCCTTTTTCAGACTCTTTCTCCTGTCTCCTTAGTCTCAATCTGGGTTTATTTTCATTGTAGAAACGAGAACTAGATGGCCAAATCCTCATCACTGATTGTCAGGGACATTTCCTCAATTTGACAAATATTTCTTAAGGACCTACTTACACAGACACTCTGCTAGATACTGGGGCACCATTTGCTGGCTTCTGTCCTTGAAAAGCTTACATTTTCCATCTCACTCTATATTTTTGGAGGCTAATACTGTTATCTTCACATTAATCCACATGATATTTTTCTATTTCTCTCCATTGGTATTTTTGTATTTCTCACCTCATCCATCCTATCCCATCAAGTTATCCCCTGAATATAAGCTTTAAGGGAAATTTCACAAGAATTTGAATTTCCTACTCTCTTTTTATTATTTTTTGAATTTTATTGTCGTCAGAATACTTAGCATGAGTACCTCCTTAACAAATTTTTAAGTGCAATATGTTACTGTTGACTTTAGGTACCATGTTATATAGCAGATCTCTAGAGCTTATGCATCTTGCTTAACTGAAATTTATACCCATTGATTATTAACTCCCCATTTCCACCTCCCCCCAGCCCCTGCCAACACCTTTCCACTCTCTCATTCTATGAAGTTCACTATTTTAGATACCTCAAATAAGTGGGACCATGCAGTATTTGTCTTTCTGTGACAGGCTTATCTCTCTTAGCATCATGTCCTCAAATTTCGTTCATGTCATCCCATACTCTCTTTCAATTGAAAACAAAGTCTCTCATTTTTGGAATTACTCTATCTGGCTGTGTCTGCATAAGCTTGCAGATGGTGTGTTTGCTGTTCTCACCTGTGTCATATGCCTCAGCTGACCGATCGTTCCTTCTAATAAATCAACACTTTGAAAACCATTGCTGTATCATAACCCTGCCTATCAGCTTTCTGACACCCAAATACAGTTTGGTTCAGAAGGGTCTAAACAAGCACCTTTCAGATAAGAGATATACAGCTTATATAAGTCACACCCAAAGATGTGTAAGGCAAATCATGTGGCCATGTCACTTAATGCACAAAGATTTGAAAGTTTACAATCAGTTACTTAAACACCTTGCTCTGTTTCACTTTATGGATGTTGGCATAGCAAGACCTCGAATCCACCTCCCCAGCTATGGCTACCTCGAATTGAATAACCAGTTTTTTTCCTCTAAATCTCTAGATTTTTATTGCAAAGTATTACCTTGCTTGTTGCTTCTGCCTGCATTGCCGATGAGCTAGAAGACTCTGTACGGTATTGCTGCAGCTGAGTGTGCATGGGCTTGGAGGGGGTGGATAGTTGGTCTTCAATCACAGTGGGCAGCTGTCACCCTAAGATGAGGGCCTCTATTTTCAGAGTTCTGGCCTAGGATGTTCTATCATACTAAGCTGCCTCCACAGGGCATATTTATTTATGAAAATAAATCAATACTTTCAAAGCAGTATGTAGCCTCCTAAGGGAAAAGTATCATCTCATTTGACGGTAACTAAGAATTCTGAACATACTAATTGAAATGTTTTGTTATCCTCCAAATACGTAGCTACATCTTCAGTAGTATTATGTTCAATGTTATATCACTGTTGCTTAAATTGTAAAATGCCATTACATTTGTGTTATTATTACTAATAATGAGGCAGATAGGCACATATGCTCGTTCCCATGAGAAAGGGAAGATACTCAAGTGTAGAAATTTTCACTGAATTGTTCAAGTGTGCTCAACTAGTTCACATGATATGGGGTAGAATTTTCCGTGAGGATATGCATATTTGCCTGGACTGTAGTTATAGATGAATATTATTCGGGGGAAGTTTATTTGATCCTGCATCGAAGGTGATCCACCCTTGCAGTAGATCAAATCTATATATTATGATCAAGCTATTTTCCCATGTATCCCTGAACTTGAGATACCTGTTCATATAATATAGTCTTTTATATTCTGGGTGGGCTATACCCTTTCCCTTTCTCTATACCTTAAATTGTCTATGTCCTTAATTTCCTTATTTTATGTTTTCTTTTTCTGGATATTTTCTCTTAATTAGTTTTAATTAGAAAAGGAGTATATAATCACCAAAAACACTTCAAACAGTTCAGCAATATCTAAAATGAACTGTAAATTTATTCCCACTAATTAAGTCCTATTCCCATTTGTTAGGGACAGACATGCTTAAGTGTTTCCCACGTCTTTAACAATCTTCACCACAAACTACATGATGCGGACAAATCCCATGTTGTACCTAGAGGGAGAAGACCCAAGTTCAAGATACGATTTTCCTACCATGACAGTCATTCAGTATCTCGGGAAATTCATTTTTCAATTGTAAAATTGGTGAACAATTTTTCTCTTACTTATACCCTAAGACTGTTGTAATGACCATATAAAATAGGGTATATAAAATTTGATGGGGAAGTTAAAAGGACATACAAATTTAAGTTACTGCATAGATTGTGTAAAAACCAAAAATCCTACTCAGCTTAAATATCCTTTTTATTCTGTATAGCTTTAGCCTTTGTTGAGCTTACTTTCATTCTCATAAACTGAACCAGTTTACTCATTTATATATTCACCATCACTTTGAATCAACCGGAAGTAATTTCTCACTTATTTAAAATCCCACAGTATTGTACTGTACCTCTCTGGGGTTTCTTACACCATTTTCCTCTCTGCTCTTTTTATATGTGTAGGGGTCTCAAACAGATCTCTAACTCGACCTCCCCTCCCAGTAGCATCCAATGTTGTTTTTCAAAGAAGACATGCTTATCAAATATTTGTTAAGTTTTAAATGAATTAAGAACTAGACACATGGATGAGTTATGGAAGTATTTCAAAGTCCTTATGGATATTCATTTTCAGCACTTAGATAACAAGCCTTAAAGACAGGAGCTGAAGTATCCGTGCATCCCCTCATCCCTCCGCATCATTTGCTGCTCTTAGAGCAGTGCCTGGAGTGGTTCATCGGTTCACAGCCTCACCTGACTGCTTCCTCTGGGCTGGCTGCCTCTTTGACCTGGCCCAAATTCTCACACATAATACGTAAAGTGCTTCCTGCTGAGTCCAACCTGTATCTGCCAGTTGCATTTGCCCGTGGAGTCCTTTGGACCTTCCAGAGCACCGGTCTTTACCCACTGAGCCGTTCAAACACAGCACTGAAGACAGAACCTATAGCTTATTCCTTTGTATCACTGACTTTCAAAGCTGCCTGAACAAATGGTTCTGGCTGGATTTATTTCAAAGCATTGACTAAAGCAGACAGAAAGTTTCCTGCCAGGCGGTTATATTTACCACACAAATTTGTCACCTTAACTAAACATTTCAGCAGAAATTTGAGCTGATTGATCTAAAGGGCTCAAATACTATGAAAGCAACGAAGGTGCATCAGACTACGTAACAGCGTCTGCAGGACTCCAAAACGATCACTCAATAAATGTTGTTTTTCAGAGGAGCTATGCTGTTGCCTCCCAGCTTCCCCCACCCTCCTCCCATACTGGGTTTACAAAAGCCATCAGGAGCTTTCATGAGTGTAGGTAGGTTTTGGCTAAAATACAATGGTGGTGTTAGCAGCAATCTTGAGATGCCTCAGTTGGTTCAAATTACACCTTAAAAATGTTATTGTAAACTCTGAGCAAAATTACAAGATACAGTGATCCTTGAATTCTTATTGCAGCCTTAACATCACCTCTATCCTGTATGTGTTTGTGCTTAACTTCTCTTTCTGTAAAATGGGAATTATTTTCATCATATTACTGTCACACTGTCTTCATAATTTAACATTAGACTTGCAAGAAAAATCTTCACGACTCAAATGCCATGGGAACCTCCTATACCTTATAGTGTAAACCTGGAAAATGTAGCAAAGACTAATCGTTCAAGAAGATATAACAATTGTTGATATGCTGGAACAGTGTATCACTAGTTATCCTTTTCAGTATCTTCTGAAGATAAGATAATCAAACTGGGTGTAACTGTCATAACTGTTACTAGGTTTATATAATTTGCATTTTCATCATTTCCTACACGTGTAATTTAATTTAGCGTGATTTACACTTTCATTTTTCTTTTGGGGGGAAATTAAATAAGTAAAACAGAATTTTCAAACATTTAAAACAGCATTCAGGCAATAAGCAACATTTATTTGGCAGATGGGTCTGGGAAATACTCACAAAGAAGGGTAGGGATGTATTTGAGGGCAGTCTGATGTTTCCCATGGATTTTGCAATCTACAAGGCAGATTAGTACCCCAATTCTTTCCAAGGGACTATTGGCAAATGTTATACATCTGATCGCTCAAGAGGCAATTTTTAAAGCCACATTATTGAAATTAATTTAATAACAATATAGATGGAGCAAATGGATGTTGTTCTTCTTTTCTGTGTCCTCTACATCTATTGTAGTCTATTCATTATATACAGAGAAGAGCGGTATAAATATTTTAATTTGAATTGATTTAATTAAGCCATAACCAAAGAACATCTTAAATTAAGCCAGTATGTTTTAATTGCTTCTTTTTAAATTAATAGACTTTATGTTTTAAAGCAGTTTTAGGTTCCCAGGAAAGTTGAGCAGAAAGTACAGAGGGTTCCCATATACTTCCTGTCCCCGCAACTGTAGAAACCCCCCCACTAGGGGCATCACTCACCAGAGTGGTACATTTGTTATAACTGAGGAACCTACATTGACACATCATTATCACCCTTGGCCCGTAGTGTATATTCAGGTTCATTCTTAGTGTTGTACTTCTATGAATTTTGACAAATGTATAATGACTTGTATCCACCACTGTTGTATCATACAGAATATTTTTCGTTGTCCTATAATTCTTCTGTGTTCTGCATATTCATCATTCCCTCCTCTCTAACACCTGGTAACCACTTATCTTTTTACTGTCTCTATAGTTTTCCCTTTTCCAGAATGTCATATGGTTGGAATCATAAAGTATATAATCTTTTCATACTGGCTTCTTTCACTAGTAATGTGTATTTAAATTTCTTCCATGTCTTTTCTTGATTTGATAGCTTATTTCTTCTAAATGTTTAATAATATTCTATTATCTGAATGTACCACAGTTTATTTATCCATTCAACCTACTGAAGGACAGTAGGTTGAATGGATAAATAACTTGCTTCTAAGCTTTGGAAGTTATGAATAGAGCTACTCTAAACATCCTTGTACAGGTTTTTGTGTAGACATGTTTTTAGTACACTTGGATAAATACCAAGAAACACGGTTGCTGGATCATGTGGTAATGGTATGTTTAGTTTTGTAAGAAGCTGTCAAATTGCCTTCCAAAGTGGCTGTACCATTTTTCATTCCCACCAGCAATGAATGAGAGTTCCTGTTGTTCTACATCCTCATGAGTGTTTGATGTTGTTAGTGTTTTGGATTTTGATCATTCAAATAGGTATGTGGTAGTATCTCATTATTTTAATTTGTAATTCCCTAATGACATATGATGTCAAATGGCTTTTCATGTGCTTACTTGCCGTTTGTATATCTTCTTTGGTGAGGTGTCTAAGTCTTTTTCCCATTTTTGAGTTGAATTGTTCATTTTCTTATTGTTGAGTTTCTAGAGCTCTTTGTGTATTTTGGATAGCAATCTTTTATCACATGGGTCCTTTGCTATATTTTCTCTCAATCTGTGAACTGTCTTTTCATTCTCTTGATACTGTCTTTCAAGGAGCAGAAGTTTTTTAAAGTCCAGATTATCAATTCTTTCTTTCTTTTGTGGACTGTGCCTTTGGTGTTTGGTTGGCTGAATTAGATCTGATAAATGGTAGGGAAGTAAGCAGGTAGAAAATGGTTTGCTCTTCTGAGCCTCCATGGTTAAGCCATAGCCACAAAAATGCCTCATGTTAAACCAATTTCACAGGAAATGGAAAGTCACTTAAACCAATGAATTCACTTGCTATGTGCTCTTGGACATGTTATTGAGCCCTCTAAGCTTAATTGTGTTTAACTTTTAAATGTGGAAAATAAAATTCTGTTTGTAATTTTTTTGCAAGTACTTGGTATATAATTAAAGAAAAATCACACTGCCTGGCATATGAGAGAGGTACACAATAAATACTATTTATTAATAATAGTACTAATGATAAAATGAGTGCCAAGCAGAACAAGATATATTTGTTGGCTTCCCTGTGCAGCCGGTTTACAAAGGAAATCAATATACTTTAAGAAGATTCACATGGACCTCCCCGCCGTGCCCTTTCAGAAGGCTGTTGGTAATTGCTGAG
This sequence comes from Tursiops truncatus, assembly GCF_011762595.2. Lineage (NCBI taxonomy): Eukaryota > Metazoa > Chordata > Mammalia > Artiodactyla > Delphinidae > Tursiops > Tursiops truncatus. The sequence continues at coordinate 67,678,644 of NC_047046.1, forward strand.
TGATAAAAAATGCTTAGCTGGATTGCTTCTGGCAGTGATCTCCCATCCTGCCTGCAGCTATACACCTTCTCTGAAACTTGAGTTTTATGTGTACAGACTCTTGAGCCCTACCCAATCGCTACTGACTTTATGCTGGACAGCAAAGAAATTTCCAAAAGGCAATAACAACACAATGAAAGGGCCTCATTCCTGCTATCAGGGACTTTAATCAGGAATAGGATATGCATGTAAAGTTTAATATTAGTGAGAGGACATCAGTTGTTCAAGGGAGTACTCCTGAGGGAATTTGATGATGTTCAAATAATGCATACTCTTGGAGACTAGCTGTGTTTGTCCAACCCTCTTCCACCTCTTTCTTCCCTATCTGCACTCTGAATTCAATCTCAATATCCATGTCCTTGTAAATAATATAGGTGCTTAAAATTTCCCTGGGCTGCACACTCACAGACTTCTGAATGTTTCTGGTTTTTGCATATGACACGTCCCTCAGTGTTACAGAATGACAGATTAAGGAGGGAAAACTTTTATCAAATGAATATCCCTGAAGCCTTTTCCTGTAATTAAAAAAATTTACCATTTGTAAGAAATTACATAAATCATCATACTTTCTATTGCCAGCAGAAATAGGTTTAGAGTCCTACAGCTTCCAACTTCTAGGTCTCTCCCTGATTTCTTTTAAGTTCTACTTTTTTTTTTTCTTCCGGTACGCAGGCCTCTCTCTGTTGTGGCCTCTCCCGTTGCTGAGCACAGGCTCCGGACGCGCAGGCTCAGCGGCCATGGCTCACGGGCCCAGCCGCTCCGCGGCATGTGGGATCTTCCGGGACCGGGGCACGAACCCGTGTCCCCTGCATCGGCAGGAGGACTCTCAACCACTGCGCCACCAGGGAAGCCCTAAGTTCTACATTTTTAATGTTGCTTTAGGCCTTCTGTCTCTTCTTTACTAATTGGCGTACTTTCTTTATTCTTTGTATTTTACCCATTTAAGAAGCTCATCTGTTTTTCTTCAATCATCTTTAAAAATCACTCACCATGGTTCACCACAGTTCATTATCCAGTGACTCCAAAATCAAAATGACATATTCAGTTTAAATGTTATCATGTTTCAGCCACCTTTGGAAACCATCGTAGAGGATCACAGTGGACTCAACTTTATAATATTATCTTATACTCGCAACTGACTTTATTGACAAACTGAAATTTGTAATTCGGCTTTCTTTACCTTCCCCCGTTTATCCTTTTAACGCAGTCACTCTCACAAGACAAGTCAAATGCAATTTCTGTGAACTCTAAGGGATTGTTCAAAATCAAGAATTTATTGATTGACTGTTGTTGGAAGTAAGTGAATGATAGGCTTAAAAGTATTTTTGTCATAGAGTAATATTATTTTATAATAATATTTTTGTGGAAAGGCTGAAGTGGATCAAAATTTGAATCTTGATGGCTGTACAGAGAGGTCAGTAAAATTTCATAGATTCTTGCAATCAGGACCAATGCTACCCCTAAATACATGCTTATGTTAACTGAGGGCACATTAGCAATCTGCTAAAATAAAATCTACATTACAGCACCACCAATCTGAAGTTTTGTTATGCTGTGCGCTAAGAAGTTATTTTTTTAAGAAAGCTCCAGTGTCAAAGATGTTTCCTAGGAGAATGACATTAAATTGACACATATCTTAGCAAGTGATAACAGGTTTCTTTAGTGCTGAAAGTGGAAAGCAGGACTGTAGAGCAAATCTTTGCATATCAAGTACAATTTGATGAACAAGAGAGGGATGAAACTGCGTAAAACACACAGCAGTCTGAAGACAGACCCAGGCTATACCGGGAATGTATCCCGGAAATAATGGAACAGGATGAAGTCAATAGGGCATCTCTTCAGCAGGAGGATGTTGTGAAAGCCAGGTTGACAGGGAAGTGTGGAAATGCAAAGGGAAAGGGATACTCAGCTCTTAACCCTTTAGCGTAAGGTAAGCGCGCTTCTATTTTAAACCGTGATATGTTTGCTTTGGAGCCGTTGCTTCCGTTATCTAGTGTATGTTGTTCAATATTGACAGATATTTATGAATATCTTTAATGTTTTTTCCCAGATTCCCTGAGCACTATCCAGTATGTTATAATCTTAGTCTATGCAAAGATTAATTAATTCCCAAAACATGTATTTACTTCTCTGGCACAAGGCTTGGGAGATACAAAGGTGCATAAAAATGATCCTTAACCTTAAAAACTCATAGTTTCATCATTAGACTCTACTAGACAGAGACAGTCTTGTAAATAAGTAATTATAATACAGTATGATACGTGGAATTAGAGAGGGAGGTATATTTAGAGGTAAAGAACATAGAGGGAATAAAGAGCCATTTTCATCAATAGTAAATTCCATGTTACCCTTTTTAGAAGCCCCACTTAAGAGGACTAGGAAAGAGGCCCAAGATTACCTTCTTATCCATCCTGAATGTACTTTGATTCAGGAAGGATGCCCCAAGAAAAGAAAAATTCAGAAACGGTTTAAAATATCCTAGTTAGCCAAAAAAACATTTAATGATATTGAATCTAAAAATGAATTTCTGCCTTGCCCACTGATGTTTATTAATGGAAAAAATGGAATGATATAAAATCTAACAGAAAAGGTAAGGCATTCTTATGAATTCATGAGGGTACCGGGAAATGGTGATAGAAAAAACCCTTTGTATTCTTTTGCCTATCTGTGCGACTCTGTAATATATATATATATATATATATATATATATATATATTTAATCTCAGTTGTTGTTTTTTTCTCAGTATCATCGTTTAGGACTATCTCATGGGACTTATTGCCTCACAAGTCAGTAGAACTCATAGCTGAATTGGTGGCATTTGGGAGACTGTGGGTACCAACACTTCTCCACAACTTCCTATTGTAGAATATGAAATCATCAGAGATTTATTAAATAATTATTTGTTTCTCTGGTTAATGGAGTTGTTAGGTCTTACCGGAAGGCCCTATATATTTTTTAATTTTTTAAAAACTTTATTTATTTATTTTTGGCTGTGTTGGGTCTTCGTTGCTGTGAGTGGGCTTTCTCTGGTTGCAGCAAGCGGGGGCTACTCTTCATTGCAGTGCATGGGCTTCTCATTGCAGTGGCTTCTCTTATTGCAGAGCATGGGCTCTAGGTGCATAGGCTTCAGTAGTTGTGTCACGCAGGATCAGTAGTTGTGGCTCGCGGGCTCTAAAGCGCACGCTCAGTAGTTGTGGCACACGGGCTTTGTTGCTCCGCCGCATGTGGGATCTTCCCGGACCAGGGCTCAAACCCATGTCCCCTGCGTTGGGAGGCAGATTCTTAACCACTGCACCACCAGGGAAGTCCCCAGAAGACCCTATTTAAAATATTCTTAGAATTTCTACTTTCTTCCTATTGTTGCTGTAAATGAATTACCAGAAATTTACTGGCTTAAAACAACATAATTACATTATTTTACAGTTCTGGAGACCAGAAGTCAGAAATCCATTTCACTGGGCTAAAATTAAGGTGTCCACAGGGCTGCAGCTTCTAGAAGCCACCTACATTGCTTGGCTACTGGTCCCTTCCTTCACCTTCAAAGCCAACAGTGTAGCATCTTCTCTCCTCTCTGACATCTGCTTCCATCCCTACATCTTCTCTTTCTCTTGCCCTGATCCTCCTACCTCCTTCTTACAAGGATCCTTGCTTGTGATTTCATTTAGCCCATCCAGATAACCTGGGCTAATCTCCCATCTCAAGATCCTTAACTTAATCACATCTACCAAGTTTCTTTTCCCATGTAAGGTAACATATTCACAGGCTGCAGAGATTAGGAAGTAGATATTTGCAGAGGGCCATTATTCAGTTTATCAGAAGGTAATATATATTACATATATTTACAGAATATATATTCTGTAAAATATTACAGTAGGTAATATTTTAAACTCTGCTGTGATATGTCCGTATTATCTCAGAGAGGATCTTTATCAGGAAAAAAGTTCTTGAAGAAATAGACACAATGCTGGAGTTCTAGGCTAGATTGAGAAAAAGAGGTTAGAAAGAATATACTTGAATGTTTAAAAAAAAAGAAAAGAAATGCACCACAGGAGGACAAAAGGAAGACCCCTCCCTCCCTCAAATAAGTATTCACACTACACAGTTTTATTAAGGGCAAAGTCCTAAGCAAAGACAGGGCCAAAACTTTATCCCCTTTTCTTTAGCTGATGCTCTCCCCTTGCGCCTTCTGTAGTAAATGTTTATGGTCATATAATTGCGAATCTCAAAGTCAGATTTAAAAATATGGCCAGAAAAAAAAAAATGTTGCTAAAGAAAGGTAATTTTTTTTTTTTCTGTGTTGCTTATTCTACAAATGGGTATCTGGTTGTTTCAATGAATGGCTTTAGAATTTAGATTTTTTAAAGCTATTTTGAAAAGGACACTGGAAGTAAACTAACCGAGACTATTATAGAGAAAGTACACTGTGTCACAAAGAATGTATACTTCTTATCTGAAATCATATTACTAGTTAGTGTTAGACACAAATCTCATTTCCCAAACCCAAGTTTCCTGACTCCTAATTCAGTTCTCTTCCCCCTAAATCCATTAGCTCAGAGATTTGCATTTGAATTTGGATCTCAGTGCAATCTACAAACTACCCATGAGCCTCTTCCTTTCATAAACCAGTTAATCTGTAAGCCAGGAGCATTTTCTTAGTACATTCAGTAAAACACACTGATGTATTCAGATCTGTGGGGAATCATGAAGGAAGATCATGCTCGTCGTCCAGAAATGTTTTCTCCATTGCTAAAGAACTTCAAAATACGCAAGATAGACTGCTAAGAATTCTTTCCAAAAAAATCCATTTATTATTTCCCAGAATAAACAAGGAAGCCTTTCTAACCTTTTCCCCTTGCTATTATAAAGCTAAAATTTGCCCTAAAGCAAAAAGTTGTTTTTAACACAGAGTTGTTCCATGGCCATGAATAAAGAGACATTGCTTATACACTCTGACAGCTTCAGTGATTCACTTTCCCAAAACAAGTAGCAGAAGGAGAGCATTTATTTATTTACGCTTTAAAACACCCAAGAGAACAAAAATAGTTTTGTACTGTTTTTGAATTGCTCAAGCATTCCGTACCCTTCTGAGAACTAGCTGGCTAATATCCTGAACAATATCAGTTTCTTCTCTGTTTACCCCACCCCAAAGCCAATGTTTGTCCATCTCTGCTGTGAAATGTGTCGCAGGAGGCTGACCCCTTGGTTCTCCATCAAATAGGCACTCTTGTCATCAGTTGGCTTCTAGTGTATTTACCCAAGGAGAGGCACGAGCAGGAGAAGATAGATAGGAGGGTGGAAGGAAGGTGAGGCTGGGGCTTTTCTTTTCACTTCCAGCTGGGCTGTACCCTCCATGAGTACAGCTGTTTCACAGGGTCCCTTTGCGATGACTCTCACTGTTAAAGGAAAAAGTGTTCATTCTGGGACTTGATGCTGATGAGGAATGTAGGGGGAGAGCTACTACAATGGCATTTTGTAATAGTGGACAGAGATTGGGCTCAACTCTAAATACAGCAAGGAAAAGTGGGGCTTTATAGCCAAGGGGAAGGGTTGGAGGGTCAGTGGGTGGAAAATTACTGAGAGAAAATAGCATCGGTCAGGGGGGGCATTCTGGCTAATATGACCTAACAGGATTCTTGTTGAAGACAGGCCAGAGAGATCAGACGTCACCTGGGGGAGAGTGGAGATGAAGAACCTGATCAGATATTGAGGGTGGTCAGATGTCAAGGGTGGGAGATTCTAGCTAAACGGACTTATTAGCAGGATTCTGGCTAAAACTGGACAATAGTGAGACTTACATGGAAGCCCCAAAGTCAGGACGGAGTTGAGAAGTGAGTTCAGAGGAGACTGAGTAAGAGTTGATCAAGGAGAAACTCTTTATTCCTGCTCTTGATCTCAGGATGAGATCCTCTTTTCCTGCCTTTGCTCCTTCCAGATGGTCAGTGTTCATGACGTCCTTCTATTGCTGATTTCTAGGTGTGTCACTTAATCCGGCCCACACATCACTAGTCTCTTTTTTTTTTACGTCAATCAGAATTTATTTATTTATTTATTAACATCTTTATTGGGGTATAATTGCTTTACAATGGTGTGTTAGTTTCTTCTTTATAACAAAGTGAATCAGTTATACATATACCTATGTCCCCATATCTCTTTCCTCTTGCATCTCCCTCCCTCCCACCCTGCTTATCCCACCCCTCCAGGCGGTCACAAAGCATCGAGCTGATCTCCCTGTGCTATGCGGCTGCTTCCCACTAGCTATCCACCTTCACATATATATGGAATTTAAGAAAAAAAAAATGTCATGAAGAACCTAGGGGTAAGACAGGAATAAAGACACAGACCTACTAGAGGACAGACTTGAGGATATGGGGAGGGGGAAGGGTGAGCTGCGACAAAGCGAGAGAGAGGCATGGACATATATACACTATAGTCTCTTTATTAAGCCTTTGCATTTGAATCACCTGAACTTTTCCAATAAGCCTAAATCATTGACAAGCATTTTCCCTTCTACATAAAAGGAAACTCAACAGCCACTGGAACATCTTTATAGCATCCCTGTGCTCTGTTATCTGCTGACTCTACCCTACCCTCTGATTGGCCCAGCCTGCAGCTGAGAAAAGGTCTCAGAAGCCTGCTGCCCAAATCCCTCTGAAATTAGTTGAGTCATTGCCTTTTCCCCATCCAGTACCCTACCTTTCCATGGTTTTAAGCTCTGGTGAGTTGAATAGCCTGACAATGTGGAAACCACATAATTTATTATTTTGGCTGTTTAGACCACAATCACCAAGGTAAGAATACAGGTGGGCAGTCCCAGCCTGATTTTAACCCTTTTCACATAAAACCTTTTGTTTGCCTTCACTGCCTTATTCTTTTTCTATGGAGCAAAGCCAACCCAAATGCCTCTGCACGCCTTTCCCAAGGCGGACTTAATAATGGAATATGGTTGGCCCAGTTCTCAGTGCTATTTGTTAGACTTGCAGCTGGGTTTCTTCATGACAATATGATTACCCAAACGTTGGGAGGGTTTGCCAAGACGACCAAGGGTGGAATATGCACAGTGAAGTTTTGGATAGGACCCTGAATTCAATTTGGTCATTTTATTTCAGTACTCTTGGTAATCATTTTTGCAGCAGAAAGAATTCAGGTCCTTCCAAGGTTTTGCATTTTTCAAAACTTTCCTCTTTGTTTTGTGTCTTACGTTTTGAGTCAGAGAGGTCTGGCTGTCTCTTTAAGCTCCAGTGTATCTGTACTTTCTCCTACATTTACCACCTTAATTTTTTGCTACTTTGTCCTCTTCTGATACTTTAGATTTTCCTCTAAACAATCTGTTCCATCCAGTATGCTCACCTCCTGATAACTTGAAAAACTGTCTTTGGTGTATTTAGGGAGGTCTGTCCCTTAAGTAACAACAGAAAATGAAATACAGGAGACTGGATTTTTCCAGCAATATAACTGAGGCACTGTTCTATGTCACTTATGAAAGTAAAAACTGAACAGTGTAAACTGTACACGATGTATGATGCAGTGCATATCTTCATGCTTCTATAGCTCTTTAATGCATCCATAATTGGAGTTTGAATAAATCTTAAATTTTATTTTGTCCAATAAACATGAGATTCTTGAAATTGCCCTATTTGCAGTTGTTATAGCCTATATAAATAGAATAAAGGAATCCCAGGTGGGTGTGTATTATTCTTCTGTCATTTATTAACCATCTACACTGGTCCAAGAACCGGGCTAAACTTTGGGATTATGAAGTTTCATAAAGCAGAATCCTGTCCTTAAGCTGTCCCATGAGGAGTCAGGGATATTAAAATAATTACAGTACAAAGTTTAAAATATCATGTAAAGGCTGTTAGAGTGTGGATTGAAAGAGTAGTTAATAACTCTGTTGAGGATGGCCAGGCACATTTCCTACAAATGGTTTAGGTATGGAAGGATGAATTGCAGTGCATCAGGCAGGGCCAAAGGGAAAGGATTACACAGCAGAGGAACCCGAGCTTGAGAAGACATACAGACAGCACAGAGACTTGTCAGAGGACTTGGTGGTGGGTGAATAGAGATGGAGCAGTTGTGTCCCTGAGTCGGCGTCCCACCCTCTCTTATTCTAGTGGTTTTATCCTTTCCCTCTTTTACTTCCTAAAGAGGTCTTGGGTCCCACTGTAGGTATTCCCCTATCTTTCCCTCTTCCCATCATAGCAAAGATCTCAAAAGAATATTTTAAATTTCAGATTCAATTACTCACCCCTTGCTCATCCACTTATCAACCCATGACAACTAGATTTAAACAATGTAATAATATTATTGCATAAATACGGCTAACGAAGGCTTTTCTTGCCAGGGAAAATTGAATCTTTACAGTTCTCATGTAATTTGACTAGTGTTGCCAGACAAAATACAGCATACCCTGTATTTTAATTAGTGAACTTAATTAGGACATTTAAATTTCAGAGGAAAATGGAGATTTTTTAGTATAAGCATGTTTGATGCAGTATTTGAGACATACTAAATTGCTGTTTGAGTGAAATTACACTTTAGCTTGGACACCTGTATTTTTACTTACGAAATCTGTACTCTAAATTTTCCCTCTCTGCAGGTGAGACTGAACCATTCAATCATGATTCTCCCAAGCAGTCTAATCCCCTTTCTTGGTTTTAGCTGTTCTTTCCCTATGACTCCTAAATCTCTACCTCCATCCAAGATCTATTCTTTGACTTCCAGATCAGTATATCCAGTACCTACTGAACATTTTCTTGCGGTTGTCTTACAGGTATCTGAAACCCCACATACCCAAAGTAAACATACCATCTTTCTCCCAAACCTGCTTCCTGCTTGCATCCTCCATGTCAACAAAGGGCACCACCACCCACCCAACCCAGTTACCAAAGTGGAAATCTGGGCATCGTTCTGGACTCATCCTTCCCCCTCGCTTCCATTCCCCATTGCCCCACTCAGCCCAAAATGACTCATTATAGTTCTCCTTCTTAACATGGCTTAATTTGCCCCCTCTTCTACAAGTTCTCTGGAACCTTCCTTGTTTACACCTGTAGCATCTCAACCAGCATATTAGGTTAGCCTCCAGTGCATTTCCCTGTTTCATGCAAATTAAGAGGGGGCTTAATTTGCCCCCTCTTCTACAAGTTCTCTGGAACCTTCCTTGTTTACACCTGTAGCATCTCAACCAGCATATTAGGTTAGCCTCTAGTGCATTTCCCTGTTTCATACACGTGTGCGCACACACACACACACACACACACACACACACACACACACCCCCGATGTCTCTGACATCTCCAGAATTTCAAATTTGAATATATTTCTTTATTACTTAATGTTCTTCGATAACATCTTATGTTCTGCAGGATAGGCTTGAAACTTTATATTGGCTGGATCATACACTGCAGAATCTGGCCGCTGCCAGCCTCTCTCAGGGATGAGGGCACACATATGATCTGTTTTTTTTTGTTGTCTTATGCTTTGTGTGTACCAGGCAATCAGTGATTATTTGTTGTATGAATGAGACAATGACAGAATCTTCACAGAGTGAAATCTGTCATATCGTCAGCGAAGAGAACATTCAGTGTGCACTAAGGAGAGAGTTGTTATACTTGAGGGACTTGATATGACACATGGTATTTCAGAAGTTATACAATAAAGAGCCATGACTTTGGTGGATTTATGTATGAGTGCCTATACATATAAATATTTAAATACATGTAAATGTTGACTGCTCCTGAGAAGGTGTATATTCATATAAATATTTAAGTACATTGATCTCTCTTTACTCTTTGGCACAATGAAGAAATATTGATGTTCTGATTGTTTGAATCTTCTGATTAATTAATCACCATTTTTCTAGCATTTAAAATATATTAAAATACAATCCACTCTACAGTTATGTGGGGTGTAATTAAACGTTTGTCATGTCAAAAGATAGTTCAGGGCTTCCCTGGTGGTGCAGTAGTTAAGAATCAGCCTGCCAATGCAGGGGACACGGGTTCGAGCCCTGCTCCGGGAAGATCCCACATGCCACAGAGCAACTAAGCCCATGAGCCACAACTACTGAGCCTGTGCTCTAGAGCCTACGAGCCACAGCTACTGAGCCCGCGTGCCACAGCTACTGAAGCTCACACGCCTACAGCCCGAGCTCCACAACAAGAGAAGCCACCGCAATGAGAAGCCTGTGCACCGCAATGAAGAGTAGCCTCTGCTTGCCGCAACTAGAGAATGCCGCACGCAGCAACAAAGGCCCAATGCAGCCAAAAATAAATAATAAATAAGTTTATTAAAAAAGAAAAAAAAGACAGTTCAGAGGACTGTTCATTTTCTTTATGTGTGATAAGCATTTTTATTTATGAGGAAACAGGGAGACCTGTTTTTAGACTATAGGGGTTCATTCAGTGTCCCCAGACTCAAATAATTAATACAACATATAATTAACTTATCTCTAAAGTACATATATCATTATTATTTGACAAATAAAGATTTTAACTAATAAAGATTTTCTCCAGTCGTAAGCTGAAATGTATAATTTAGATTATAGTGGAAATAAAACACCTCTTGTAGAGTTTCAGGACTGCTCAGAGTATTGATATCAACCAGACAAGCGTGCCACATTTAATTTAACCTTTCGGATAATGTATATAAAGGAAAAGAAATTATAGATGGAGTAAGGAGTATTACTTGCCATTAATAAAATAATTCCTTTTGGCATGCTAGAGCCAAAGTGTAGGTGGAATTCATGTTGGATAACACAACACCATTTGAAGCCTCTGTAGAATTATTTCTATTTAGTTAGTAACAAGTGGAGCTTGGGGTGTTATTAGGCAAAATTACAACAGCAGTGCACCGCTGCACAAAGAAAGATCAGGGGCATTTCTTCTAAGCAGCATCTTTAAAAGTCTGGCTGCTAAAACTAATGTTTGAAGCTTCAGTTCTTTTGAATTGAGACTCCAGGGAATAAGAAAGAGTCATAATTATCAGCTAGGAATTGATGCTAAATTTGTTTATTCACTGATTTTCCACCACTTTCTATAGTATGTAAATGAGATTCTTACTTAGAAAAAGCATTCCCACTCTGAGACAGATGACAGCTGTTCAAGCCCAGGGGAGGAAGAAAACACAGCTTTCTCCTTGGCCTTTTCTTCTCCTTCAACACAGCTTCCAAAGCCTCACAGAGTTTTCCCAGAATTCCCTGAGCAGGAGCTTTCACATTCTGATTGATTAGTCATCATATCAGAGCTTACCGCTTTGTGGCTCCTTGGCTACCAACTGAACGTTATAAACTGGACCCAGAAAATCAGCTTGCTCAGCACCATTGGATCTGTGGGCTGTTTAACAATGGATGTCTAATTTCCTATGACTCTAGGTAGTAGAAATGGCATCAGAGCGATATGATTAGCACGTCTTCAGAAAGGATTCTGAACGTCTTGTCGAAGTTTATAATTCTGCCATGAGATGCAGAGAGAGGTACAGATGAACGCGCGCGCGCGCGCACACGCGCACGCACACACACACACACACACACACACACACACACACACACACACGAGTCTTTCAGACCTCCAGTCAGAGGAGCTTATAGACTGCACTCGGGAATGAGGGAGGTGGTGGTGGGGAACTCACGCTGGTGGGAGATGGGAGAGAGGTGATTTTCAATTTTGATTCCTCCACCTCTGTCTCCCGCACCCTATTGTATTCTGCAGTATCCTTAGGAAATAACTCAGCCATCACACTCTCCATTGGATCTCACTCTTGCTGAAACCTCCCGAGGCAGAGAGAAGTCAAACTATCCTGAGAGCTGACACTCGGCAGTGATGATCCGTCATAGGTGGAACATTTGTCCCAAACTCTCCTCTTATCCCTGGAGTCTCTTTTCTGGGTAGACAGTCCCCCAGACCTGACAAACTTCAGCATCCCATTCAGCATGACTTCCTTAAGTACTCTGTGCTCCAAAAGATGCCTGCATCTACCCGACAACGTCAGAACCCAGTTGCCGTCTGTACCCTGATAGAAATGGATTCACACGAAGTTACTGATGGCTAATTTGAAGTTAATATGTGACCTCCCTCAGAATGATGTGGATTTAAAGCAGGACTGTGAGGTGAGAAAATATATGATTGTAAAGGGAAGAAAAGCATGTCTACTGGTCAAATTTAATCAACGTGGTAGATGTCTGGAAGAGAAACAGTAGGGCAGAGGAGGTATTTCCATTTTCCTTCAAATTTTAAGCCATAGGCTGGTATTAGTAACAGTAAAATATGTACATTTAGTATATGTAATATGTACATTTACTATACGTATATAGTAAATATATTTAGTATATATATACATATATTTATAAATTGAGTTATTATTAAATTATGCCTTTACAAATCCGTTTTCTTAGAGTTGATTTATGTAACATGGCACAAATTAACAACATTGAGTAAACATAAATCGACTAAAACCCTTACTGGTCTTAAGTTGCTATTAGGATAAAATAGACTTACGGGGAGATAAGGTCTGTGATCCCCAAATCAAGAAGTGGATGTTTTATCAGCTGCTATAAACAAATTTCTATGTTAAGGGATATATACATATGTGTACTTGAAAATTTCTCCCATGTTTCTTTAAAGAAATGCTACTGTAGTTTTTATTCCATGTACATATCAAGACAGCTATGTCTATATAATAAAATGCATATGCATACATTAACATATATGTAAACACTGGATCCCCCCAAATAGGAAACTCTAACACTAAGGAAGTAAAGTCTGCCTCATACATGTTTTCCTCTCCCTCCTGTGCTCTCTTAGCACAAATGGGCTTCTTGTTTGAGGGCACATGGTGGAGCAGCTGCCACCCCTTCTCAGTGGTACCTGCTGAAGCTATTGAAGAGAAGACACACTATTTGGTGCTCAGGGCTAAGCTTGCGTGGTATCCATTGCTTCTTTACATTACCTCAGACACATCACTGAATATAGTTTTGAATGGTTCTCTGTTGTATATCATTGTTGTGCATATGCACTGGGCCGTGCAGCGTGCAGACACTGCATTTCAAATGAACAGAGGTAATAATCCAGCCACAGTGATAGGTTCGGTTCCAGTGTAGAACAGGGCAGATTTAACATTCTTTTTTTTTTTTTAAATAAATTTATTTTATTTTTGGCTGCATTGGGTATTTGTTGCTGCACACAGTCTTTTCTCTAGTTGTGGCGAGCGGGGGCTACTCTTCCTTGTGGTGCACGGGCTTCTCATTGCAGTGGCTTCTCTCATTGTGGAGCACAGGCTCTAGGCACGCGGGCTTCAGTAGTTGCAGCACACGGGCTCAGTAGTTGTGGCTTGCGGGCTCTAGAGTGCAAGCTCAGTAGTCGTGGCCACGGGCTTAGTTGCTCCACAGCATGTGGGATCTTCCCGGGCCAGGGCTCGAACCCATGTCCCCTGCATTGGCAGGTGGATTCTTAACCACTGTGCCACCAGGGAAGCCCAGATTTAACATTCTTAATCTGGTTGGCCACTTAGAGTTTTCCTGCTGACACAATGCGAGAACCTAGTAGATGCTCAATAAATGTTTGCTGAATGGGTAAGAGTGAAGAATAGATGCCTTATGTGTATTCAGTTATTCTAGGTAAAGGGGTCTTTACCTAGATCTTCAATGTGATGTGGTCTAAAGAAAATAAGACTATAGCAGCAGATATTTTTATTGAAAATCGTTTTTTAGTTTTAATTAACGGAGTCACAAAATCTTCAAATTAATACAAATGGTAAAGTTTTTCTTTAACTTAACACACATTAGTGTGGAGTTTTAAATCACCATTGAAGCTTATTAAGTTCGTACTAAATAATATTACCTACATTTTGTATATCTTTCAAATTGTGGCATGCAAAAATACCGGTTATCCTGCTTGTCCAAACACAAGTGGTTTGGGAAAGTAGGTTTCTGCTCTTCTTCTCCCATCTTTCTCTTCTCTAAGTAAAATATTATCTCTCTGCCCCTGTAATTTTTAGAGCTCCAACTCTCTATGTCCTCATCTCCAATTAGGCTAGCGTGGGATTGCCTTTCTTCCCACATGCTTTGCGTTCCAAGAGTTTGCAGGGAGATAGCTCTAAGCATCTGAAGAGACCTTAGTGACCTTGGACAGGCTTGCTGACTATGGTCAGAAAGGTACCATTTTCACCAGTTTACAGAAGAAATCCCTAGGAGGCCTGGAGAGTAAATGCGCGGGATTCAAAAGCTGGTAGGAGGGGAGGAAGAGGAGGCTAGAACTTCAGGACTCTTTCTTTTTTTTTTTTAACAACACATGTTTATTTCAGTCCTCTTCATCTTTCATTTCTGTACGTGAGTGGCAAAACCAAGTATTTTACAACTCCATGCAGTGGTTCAAAGACTCCTGGCTGAAGAGTTGGCCCATTCATGTGCCATTATGTGTATATGTGTGTTTTAAATAACAGATGACCATTTATAATAGGCGCAGAAGATAGATGGCAATTAAACTTAGTGTGTTAATCGTTTTTATGGCAATGAAAGTATTTTTAAGTGAAAAATATCCTATATTCAGAAGTGTATGTTATGTATGTATATAACAATGTTTTTATTTCAATTCAAAGGCAGGAATTTGGGATACTGAGATGTGTTCCATTAAGGGCAAGCCTGGTACAATTTTTACTGCGTTTTGAGATTTTCTGTATACCCTTAGTGGAATCTGGCGGAATGCAGAGTAGAAATAAACAAGCGTCTCCTGGTTTTGTTCATGTAGGTAGCACGATATCCTGAAAATCAAGACACATCGGTCTTCTATCTGTTGCTGATATTAACTGGGTGAGAGATGGGGGCTGAAATCGGTCATCATTAAGGTCTATTCCAGCTTTAACAAGCTATTGATGAAATGTTGATTGTCAAACCGAAAATGTGCATTTTGTTGGTTAAAGGAGCCACGTTTGCATGAGGCAGCCCTGAACCACTCTGAATGTTAATAAGTGCCAGAGGACTTGCAGCAGATCAAACCACAAGTGCTGCTAAAACGAATTTATAGGAAAAAGAATGATTATTTTACTTGGAAAGCCACAGGGTAGCCTGTAGAATGTAATGCAGGGAGCCTTGGTGAGTATATGAGAATAAACACAGTGTTATCTAAGTGTACACTGTAAGAAGAACTCAAATGATCCAATATCTTCCCCTGTCATTTTCCACTTGCAACATAGACAGCTAATTGTTATTTTGCAGTGTTCGCTTTAAAACAAAACCCAGAAGTGATGACTGCAATGGAAGACCCAAGGCCGTTGGGAGGAAACGACCATGTGGCATCTTTTCTTTACATTTAACCTTTAAAAAGTATAACTGACTTGTGGCAATTTTGCATTAAATTATGTTTTGCTGTGAGTTAGATTGTATAAAAAATACTCTAGACATTTACCATAGATATGTGAAAACTTTGTTGAGTTTTATTTTCAGGGAGTTTCAGTTAACATATTGTGACTCCCTTTCACACTCTGTGTATCAGAACAATCTCTATTGGAAGCAGAGTAAGAGTCTTGGTACTTGTTTGAATACTCTGCTTCCTTTATGTCATCTCATTACTAAACCTAAAGAAAAAAAAAATGTCCACCTTAGTATTAGTCTGCTAGGGCTTGCTGTAACTAAATATACAGCCTGAATGGCTTAAACAACAAGCATATATTTTCTCACAGTTCTGGAGGCTGGAGTCCAAGATCAGGGTGCTGGCCGGCCTTCCTGTGTGTGTGTGTGTGTGTGTGTGTGTGTGTGTGTGTGTGTGTGTGTGAGAGAGAGAGAGAGAGAGAGAGAGAGAGAGAGAGAGAGAGAGTGTGTGTCAGTCTCTGGTGTCCTGGTGTCTCTTCTATAAGGACATCCTTCCTATTGGATTAAGGCCACCCGTATGACCTCATTTAACTTTACCTCTTTAAAGGTCCTATCTCCAAATACAATCACACTGGGAGTTAGGACTTCAGTATATGAATTTGTGGGGACACAATTCAGCTGATAACAACCTTTAAAATTATTTTCAATTATAATCCTCATTTGATTGCAAATTTTAATTCAGGGACCGATGATATTTTTACGTTTTCTTTTCCAATCTGATTCCAGTTGAAAAGTAAAACATAAGCCTAAGAGGATTTTTCTTTTTCCCTTAGAGAATTCTACTCTGGTATCCAAAATTTAAATGTAAGTCCGTCTCTTAAAGGAGAGAAATAATAGTCGCCATCTGCTTCCACTATCTTAGAAATGCAAAGGCAGAGCTTACTTCTGAATCCGTATGTAAAGGGTACACAGTTCTTCAAATGAAAGCTATAGAAAAGATACAGTGTTTCATATTATTTTTGGATATTGTTTTCAAGTTTAGTAATCCTTCACTCATTAATTCATTCATTAATAATTTTTTAATAAACATCTTCTATATGTCAATCAGTATTCTAAGTATTGGAGTGACAGTGGACAGCAAAGTTTCTCCCCTCAAGGAACTCAAAATGCCCAGGTCTGAATAGTAAAAAAAAAATATGCTCACTCTTTCTCACACAGTATAAACTCCTTTTCTGTGTTTGCCCTTCAGTTATTGCTCTGTGCCATCTTTATGGCTTAGCTCTCTTTTCTAACCTCAGTCATTTCCCTGTGGGGGAAAATACTGAGAGAAAAATGAAATCAAGTGTCTTACAATGTGCTCATTTGTAAAATGATGGTTTAGACTAGATCAGTGGTTCTCAATCCTGGTTATCCATTACAATCACCCAGGGAGTTTTAACAATATTCCCTGGACCCCAGAGATTCTGATTTACTTGATCTTTGATGGGTCGTGAATTTTGATGCATTGAAAAAGATCCCTGAATGGTTCTGCAGTGCAGCCAGACTTGAGAGCACCAGAACTAGATGATCACCAAGACTCCTCAATGATCTAAAATGTTACATCTCCTAGAGAAAAGTTATAGATTCCTAGATTTTTCCCCCCAAATCTGAAATTATGCTCTAGAATAAGTTGGGAAAGTTATTTATGTTCCTCAGCATGTGAATGTTGTGGGGACTCTTAGTGATTCTTCTAAAAACCAATCTCTGCTCTCAGGAAGATTGAATTAAACTAAATTTCTATAAAAATCAAGTAGTTTAAATGTAGCATAATGGGAAGTACAGGGAAAGTGACATAATACTAAACTGGGCAGGTAGGGAGGACTTTTTTTTAGTATGCTTTGAGGTTTACCTTGAAGGTGATTGCTTGCCATTGAGAAAATAACAAATGGTGGAGAGAGATTAAGAGGTCAGTGGTTCAGAAAGAACAGGTGAGAGAACAGTAGAGAATGGATGGAAAGGGGGCAAAACAAAGACAATTAGAACATTGGGAGGCCTTTACAACAACCCAGAGGAGAAAAGATGAGGACCTAAACTTCAGAGAGAACGGACTTGTGTCAAGAGATATTTTGGAAGAATCAAAAATTCATGGCCAATGAAGCAATCTCTGATTTTAATTTTGGTAAACGGGTGGTTTGGTTAAGCTATTGCAAAAATGAGGAACGTAGGAAGGGCAGATTTGGGTAATGATTTTAAAACGTGTTGAGTTTGTAGTACATTCAAGGAGAGTTTTTCAGGAAATAATACCATTTACAGCAACATGGATGGACCTAGAAATTATCATACTAAGTGAAGTCAGTCAGAAAGAGAAAGACAAATACCATATGATATCGCTTATATGTTGAATCTAAAATATGACACAAATGAACTTATCTACGAAAGAGAAACAGACTTACAGACATAGAGAACAGGCTCACAGTTGCCAAGGGGGAGGGGGTTGGGGAAGGATGGGATTGGGAGTTCGGTGTTAGCAAATGCAAACTATTATATATAGAATAGATAAACAACAAGGTCCTACTATATAGCACAGAGAGCTATATTCAATATCCTGTGATAAACCATAATGGAAAAGTATATAAAAAGAAGGTGTATACACACACACACGCACGCATACATGATATCTGAATCACTTTGCTGTAAAGCAGAAATTAACACAACATTGTAAATCAACTATGCTTCAATTAAAAAAAATGGAGAGAGGACTTCCCTGGTGGTCCAGTGGTTGAGACTCTGATTCCAGTGCAGGGGGCACAGGTTCGACCCCTGGTCAGGGAAGTTCCACATGCCACGCGGTGTGGCCAAAAAAAAAAAAAAAAAGGAAAAGAAAGAAAAAGGGGAGAGTTGATCAGTATAGTCAGACCCTTAAAGAAAGAGATTTGAACACCAGAAAAAAAAATGTGATGTTGTAATTATATTGAAAACAAGGGAGATGGATGAAATTGTTTCCAGAGAATGTGTAATTTGGGAGGAAGGCATGGACGGATTCTTAATTTAAGGAAAATAGAGACAAATAAGAAATAGTGATAAAAAAAACAGAAAGGTAAGCAAAATCTTGAACAAAGTGATATCCTAGAGCTTGAAGGGGAAGAGAACTTCAATAAGGAGGAGGTGGTCAGCATAGAGGCTGAGTAATAGTTGCTAAATGTTTTGAGCTCCAATTTTCTAGTTGCTTTATGTGTGTTGATTCACTTCATTCTGATAATAACCCTGGAAGGTAGGGATTGTCACCTAATTGTATAGAGAGGAAACAGAAGTATAGCTAGTATTTTACCAAAGACCACGCAGTTAATTAATAGTGCTGTTAGGATGTGAATCTGGGGAGTCTGACTCCAGAAGCCATGCTTTTAATGACCCTGATGAACGGATAGTAGGGTGAGGAGTGAGAACAGTGAAGTATCCATTGGAAATCAGTCTTAGACCTTGGTGAGAGCAGAGTTCAGTAAACAGTGTGGATCCCAGACTGTGTGTGTGTGTGTGTGTGTGTGTGTATGTGTGGCAGGGACGGGGCTGGGGGTGGTGTGCAGTGTAGAAGAGAGAATTAGAAGTAAGGAAATGTGTTCTTTTAAATGCCTTATGTGTGAAGAAAGGTGCATGGTAAGATGATACCTTAAGGGTGACTTAGTACAAAAGGAGGATTATATTTAAAGACGGAAGGGGTGGAATATTCTTATATTCTGCTAAGAAATACCCAAGAGAAATGCACAGATGGAGACATAGGAGATAAATCATTATGGTAGCTTCCCATGAAGGTGAAGGGTGAAGAAGAACCAGAAATGTTAAGGGGAAGAATCAGTACTGACTACCTCTTCCAGTGGGAGAAGAAGAAAGGAGAGGATGTGAGAAATAATAGCATAAAAGGGCAAGAAGGCTGTGAAGGACTACTTACCCAAAGACCACTTTCATTCCCCCCACCTATGGAATAAGGAGGACACAGTCTACTCAGAGCGTGTGCTCGCCTATCTACTATATACATTGCTGTACTCCAACTTTCTCAACAGGCATCGATGTCACTAACTCACCCACTCAGTATGGAGCCATCTTTCTCAGTCAGCACGTTCTTCAAGTTTTAGTTATTGAATTCAGTTAAGATTTTCTCTTCTCAGTAAGGAAGGCCAGTACCAAGCAAAAAATACCTCTTAATCAAATAATAGCAAAGGACAGCCTCTTGCATAGCTTGTGTCTGGAGTGACCCAGAAAGAGTCTGAGATTGATTTGCAGTCTGCTGCTAGCTCTCAGTGTGCTGAATTAGGAGAGTACCCCGGGTGACACATCTAGTCAGACTGGCAGTGATGGGCCTGCCTGTGGAAAGGATGTGAACTCAATTAATAACACTTCGAACTTGAGCAGAAAGAACCGTGGAGGAAAGATGTCTTCAGATGAAATCCGCAGTGCAGACTTTCTCCCCATCTCACTTAACAGGGGGAGTGGTTGCAAAGGGCAACATCAGCAACTTTCCATAGGCAGCCCAGCCACTGTCAATCTAACTCAAAAAGGAAAGGGGATGTCAGCTCTCCAGAAAACACCCATCCCCCGAGACATAGGCAAGGCTTTCCTGTTCAATCACTGTATTTAATTCAATTATCTGCCCCGCCACCGCCAACTGTCCGCCTTACAAGGAAGGTTGGGAGGAGAGTGATGCTTGATGCTTCTGCAAGTCCCAAAAGAAGTACCTTCTTTTTTTTTAAAGAGTGCTTTTTTAAAAAATATAGGTTTTATTTATTTATTTATTTATTTATTTTTGGCTGCGTTGGGCTTCGTTGCTGTGCGTGGGCTTTCTCTAGTTGCAGCGAGCAGGGGCTACTTTTCGTTGTGGTGCATGGGTTTCTCATTGCGATGGCTTCTCTTGTTGCGGAGCTCGGGCTCTAGGTGTGCGGGCTTCAGTAGTTGTGGCTCACAGGCTCTAGAGTGCAGGCTCAGTAGTTGTGGCACACGGGCTTAGTTGCTCCGAGACATGTGGGATCTTCCTGGGCCAGGGCTCGAACCCGTGTCCCCTGCTTTGGCAGGCGGGTTCTTAACCACTGTGCCACCAGGGGAGCCCCAAGATGTACATTCTTTATTAGAGAATTCAGTAAATGATAAGCTCTTACTCACCCAGCTGCTTCCTCTGGGAAGTCGTCATGGGGCTCCAGCTGCCTGCAACAGGAGGATGACTGGATCTATGCCATAAATTGATTTTTTTTTAGAGTGGAGTCAGCTACTTGTCTTTTTTCCTTTTCTTTCTTTTTTTTTTTAAGGGCTTATTTCAATTACTATTAAAATTTTCATGTTTTCTGGTATGTGAAAACCACCACAGATTCATATCCCGTTCTAGGATTTTCAGAGTCCAGATATCCGGATAGTATATTTTAGGTCTAATGATTTTCCTCTCTTCCTTTCTTTGTCTTATCTGTCTTCTTGTTTGCCCATTTAAGGGACCATTAAGATT
This sequence comes from Tursiops truncatus, assembly GCF_011762595.2. Lineage (NCBI taxonomy): Eukaryota > Metazoa > Chordata > Mammalia > Artiodactyla > Delphinidae > Tursiops > Tursiops truncatus. The sequence goes on from NC_047046.1 coordinate 67,699,443, forward strand.
AGAATCTCTACAAGAAGTTGAGGAAAAGGAGAAAAAGAATTATAGTTCACCTGTGTTAATTTCATTTTTTGCAATTATTCTAGTAAAACAATGCAGTAAACATTTTGTGAGGTTAAAATTGCAAAAGTTGTTATAAAGTAAAATACGTCTTTAAAAATGTGTAAACTCTTATATGTTCTTAGATGAATGAATGCATACCTTTGATAATAAATAAGTCAATCAATGGTTAAACATCTCTTAGCAGTCATGTACCACAATGTTCATTGCAGCACTATTTACAAGAGTGGACATGGAAGCAACCTAAGTGTCCATCGGCAGATGAATGGATAAAGGAGATGTGGCACATATATACAATGGAATATTACTGAGCCATAAAAAGAAATTGAGTTATCTGTAGTGAGGTGGATGGACCTAGAGTCTGTCATACAGAGTGAAATAAGTCAGAAAGAGAAAAACAAATACCGTATGCTAACACATATATATGGAATCTAAAAAAAAAAAAAAGAAATGGTTCTGATGAAGCTAGGGGCAGGACAGGAATAAAGGTACAGATGTAGAGAATGGACTTGAGGACACGGGGAGGGGGAAGGGTAAGCTGGGACAAGCTGGGACAAAGTGAGAGAGTAGCGTTGACATATATACACTACCAAATGTAAAATAGCTAGTGGGAAGCAGCCGCATAGCATGGGAGATCATCTCAGTGCTTTGCGACCACCTAGAGGGGTGGGATAATGAGGGTAGGAGGGAGACAAAAGAGGGAGGGGATATGGGGATATGCGTATACATATTGCTGATTCACTTTGTTATACAGCAGAAACTAACACAACACTGTAAAGCAATTATACTCCAATAAAACTGTTAATAAAGAAACAATCTCTTAACTAAAATAATCAAAACTGTTTGGTTGGAAGACAAAATTACCTCACTTACCATATATAACAAGAAACTCATGAAGTGAAGAAAACGAACGAATAGGCCATATCAAAGACCATCAGGTAATGAAAGCAAGGCTAAGCTGACCTTTCCATCAATAAGTCACAAACCTTCAAATTGCTTCAGAGTGCAAATGTATTGTTACTACATTTGATTACAATAAACCAGTAATGCCCGTGAAGATATAAACCAGTGTTTTCCAAATTTGAGACTATATAGAACCTCTTTAAGAAAAGAGATCTGCAGGCCCTCAGTAACAAATGCTCTCTCAATTTTGAGAAATATTGGCTAAGGATTCTAGGTGTTAGTCCATGAAAATATCTTTCAACTGCAAATAATCATAGCAAAGTATAAAATTGATCTTTCTAATGGTAAAAACCATTTTAGATTGCAAGTGCCAGTGAAAACTGAAAAACAAAGCAGCCAAAAAACATAAAACCTTGTGGACCTACAAGTTTATATCTGGAGAATCAATTTGAAAAACATGACTTTTAGCCCTTTTTAACCAAAACTTGGAACTTTTCAAGGATTCTTTTTTATATATGTGTTACACTGCCAACTTTCTCTGAGCCTTACTGTTAATTCAGTCTGAATCCTGCTCCCAAGTTTTCCCCATCCTTGTGAGATGTGAACAATAAGGAAAGGGTTGGTAACAAAAATGAGTATCTTCTGAAACTCTGTCACCATTTCTCTTTCCTCCCATTCAGACTGGAAAAAGTTGTCTCCTTTGAAAGCTGATCTCACTAAGAGTTTCTTTAGTCACACCTTTGTCCCCATAAGTGTTATCCACAATGTATATTTATTGAATACCAGTAAATCTGAGTTGGAGTGGCACAATGTTCTAGATAATCAATGAATGATATTTCTTGAACATCTGTATGAATAATTCACCAGAAGTAAAAGTTTACTGAAGAAGATACTTCTTAAAATGTAAATTTATATTTTTCTTTAAGTATTTATTGTCTTGATGGGAAGATTAGGATTATGTACATCAGAAGATAATGATCAGTATGTGTGAGTAATGAAGTAAGCAGATATCATGGAGGTGCAGTGGAGAGAAGAGTTTGAAGAAAGTGGACTGTAAGCAGGATCTTGAAAGAAAAATAGGATCGGGGTAGATAAAAAAGGAAGCAAGAAGGTATTCCAAGCAGGAAACATCAAAGAGTGAGAGGTAGGAAGTCTTATTTGGAGGACAGAGATTAGAACAATATGACTGAAGTTGGATGCTCGTAGAAAGAGCTTTGTGAGATAGCTTCACAAAGACTGATGTAAGCACTTTGGACTTCGTTGCTGGAGGTATTCAAGCAGGGCACTGAAATGGAGAAAGCAGTGCTTCTGGGTGATCAACTTGGCAGTGGTGGGAAGAAAGATTTAAAAAGGGAAGAAACTGGAAAATTAATTTCAGGATAATTGCTTATTTCTGTTTTCTACAGTGAAATACTTAGAGGAGGGTATAGACGTAGAGTTATCTTTAATTTGTAACCACGTCCTTGATAACAAGTAATGAGAGCAGTGCACTCATTCGATGGCAAATCGAGGACGGTTGTGAAATTAAGTATTCCTTACTGAAGGCAGGCTTGTTCACACAGAGATACGTGGTTGATGCTGGAAATCCAAACAGTGCACATCTTCTCTGCCTTTGTTCTTTGCCCTTCTTGCCTATTCACTGTATCACTCGCTTAGAGTAGTGTTTCTCAGCATTGGCACTCTTACCATTTGGGTTGGTTATTTTTTTGTTCTGAGCAGTTGTCCAGTCCCTGTCCTCTACCCGCTAGATGCCAGTAGCACCCTCTCTTACCTTCCCAAATTTTAACACCCCAAAATATCTCCAGAAACTGCCAGATGTCCCCCAGGGGATAAAATCACCTCCTATTGAGAACCAGTGGCTTGGAGAAACACAGATTATTTTGTTAAATGTTAAGCATTTGTGTCAGGAGAAGAGAAACTCTTTCCTTCTCCAACATTTCTAAGCTCTGGGCTTTGTGAGTCCTGGAGGCATCAGACAACCAAAATGTCAGCCATACAGTTCAATATGTCTTCTCCACTGACCCATTCCAACTTCAACCCTCTTCTTCTACTAGCCAACAATTATCTGGAACTGTCCATGTAACTAGTGGATTGTTTCTATGTCCTGGTTTGCCTGGGAGTGTCCTGGTTTACACCGGTTTTCCACATTCCTATCTGGTTAGTACTCTTTTTCACACTCTAAGTGTCCTAGATCAGATGGTAAATTATGTGATCATTCTTTTTTTTTTTTTGCGGTACACGGGCCTCTCACTGTTGTGGCCTCTCCCGTTGCGGAGCACAGGCTCCGGATGCGCAGGCTCAGTGGCCATGGCTCACGGGCCTAGCCGCTCTGCGGCATGTGGGATCTTCCTGGACCGGAGTACGAACCCGGTAGGGGTAGGACTCCCAACCACTGCGCCACCAGGGAAGCCCTGTGATCATTCTTATATGTAAATTACTAGAACTGTGAGAGAACAACCAGGAAATACTAGGGATAAAGGAGGCAAAGAGGCAAATTGCCACTTTGGCTGCCCCAGGAAATGTTTCCTTGAGAGGACACTGGAATTAAGACTTGGAAGAACATTAGGAGTTAACCAGAAAAAAGAGGCAAAGAGGTTTACAAGACAGAGACAACAGGTAATTTATAGAGTGAGACACTGAAATGGATACATTGAAGAGTTGGACCAACAGGCTAATATGAAAATCCAAAAGTCATTTTTGCAAAGTTGACTTCAATTTGTATCTACCTATCAAATTGTTATCCTATGTAGCAAAATGGGCAGTGGTATTTTTAGGCTATAAATTCTAAATGTGATCGACATTTATTTTTCTCAAAAGGAAAAGGATTGATTGCTAGGAATTGTCCAAAAGGAGAGGAGGGTCAGTCCCCTAGCTGTGGGTTTGCATATGTGGTGATATTAAAATGCACTGATTACCTTCTCTTACTTTTATCTGAATGCGTGTAGCCGAGATGTAACTACAGAGGATCCAGCATACCATTACACACATAGATTTCAAAGACTTGGGAACAAATCTTATTTCAGCATCTGTAGTTGGTCTTATTAAAAGCAGTTTAAATTCCCCTGCCTAGAGCAGTTTGGAATTATAGAGATGGGCTGCAGAAATTTACATTTTAATTGAGGCAGAAGACAAAATAGGGCATGGTGCAGCATTCACACATTACAAGGAAGAATAAATAAGATATGTATCAGCTGGGAGAAAATAAATGACTGGTCGTTTCTCACTGCATTCTGCACTTAATTTTTTCAGATGGCAGTCAGCTGTGTTAGGCTTGTTCTGCAAAGACAATTTTTTCCAGTCAAAACGTTTACCATTTCAGAGTCTTGGCATTGAAATATCTTTCCTCTGTGGAGTAAATATGTAAATACTCAAATAGGCATGTGTGTGTGTGAGTAAGTGTGTATGGTGGTGTCTATAAATATAATATTTCAAATACCTATAAATATACATAACAGCTCAATAGACTACATAGGAAATTATTTTAAAGTGTGGAATATAACAGAATTATTGATAAATGTAATTTATCTGTTACATGCTATACTTTGAGCTGTTGTTTATAAGTTTCATAGAAATAGAAATTTTCTGTGTGGACAAAATTTGTGTCCTGTTATCAGTGTGAAAGTCTCTCTGAAGAGTGGCGAGGATCCAGGTTTGCAAACTTGAAGATTTAACTGTGTTTAACAGTCACCTTGAGAAACTATCCAGTTGTTTCTTTTTCTGTATTCATTATGCACTTCACTCATTCATAGAAAATTAGGTTGAGAATGCAACATCAAAGGAAAAAAACAATATACATAAAATTTAAAGTGTAATAAAGGCTTTAAAAGAGTAAGGTATTAAAATTCAACACCCATTTATGATAAAAAACCCTCCAGAAAGTAGGCACAGAGGGAACTTACCTCAACGTAATAAAGGCCATATATGACAAACCCACAGCCAACATCATTCACCATAGTGAAAAACTGAAACCATTTCCACTAAAATCAGGAACAAGACAAGGTTGCCCACTCTCACCACTCTTATTCAACATAGTTTTGGAAGTTTTAGCCACAGCAATCAGAGAACAAAAAGAAATAAAAGGAATCCAAATCGGAAAAGAAGAAATAAAGCTGTCACTGTTTGCAGATGACATGATACTATACATAGAGAATCCTAAAGATGCTACCAGAAAACTACTAGAGCTAATCAATGAATTTGGTAAAGTAGCAGGATACAAAAATAATGTGCAGAAATCTCTTGCATTCCTATACACTAATGATGAAGGATCAGAAAGAGAAATTAAGGAAACACGTACATTTACCATTGCAGCAAAAAGAATAAAATACCTAGGAATAAACCTACCTAAGGAGACAAAAGACCTGTATGCAGAAAACTGTAAGACACTGATGAAAGAAATTAAAGATGATATAAACAGATAGATATACCATGTTCATGGATTGGAAGAATCAACATTGTGAAAATGACTCTACTACCCAAAGCAATCTACAGATTCAGTACAATCTCTATCAAACTACTAATGGCATTTTTCACAGAACTAGAACAAAAAAATTCACAATTTGTATGGAAACACAAAAGACCCCGAATAGCCAAAACAATCTTGAGAACAAAAAACGGAGCTGGAGGAATCAGGCTCCCTGACTTCAGACTCTACTACAAAGCTACAGTAATCAAGACAATATGGTATTGGCACAAAAACAGAAATATAGATCAATGGAACAGGATAGAAAGCCCAGAGATAAACCCACACACATATAGTCAACTTATTTTTGATAAAGGAGGCAAGAATATCCAATGGAGAAAAGACAGTGTCTTCAATAAGTGGCGCTTGGAAAACTGGACAGCTACATGTAAAAGAATGAAATTACAACACTCTCTAACACCATACACAAAAATAAACTCCAAATGCATTAAAGACCTAAAAATAAGGTCAGACACTATAAAAATCTTAGAGGAAAACATAGGCAGAACACTCTATGACGTAAATCACAGCAAGATCCTTTTGGACCCCACCTCCTAGAGAAATGGAAATAAAAATAAACAAATGGAACCTAATGAAACTTAAAAGCTTTTGCACAGCAAAGGAAACCATAAACAAGACCAAAAGACAACCCTCAGAATGGGAGAAAATATTTGCAAATGAAGCAACTGACAAAGGATTAATCTTCAAAATTTACAAGCAGCTCAATATCAAAAAAACAAACAACCCAATCCAAAAATGGGCAGAAGACATAAATAGACATTTCTTCAAAGAAGATATACAGATTGCCAACAAACACATGAAAGGATGTTCAGCATTACTAATCATTAGAGAAACACAAATAAAATCTACAATGAGGTATCACCTCACACCAGTCAGAATGGCCATCATCAAAAAATCTACAAAGAATAAATGCTGGAGAGGGTGTGGAGAAAAGGGAACCCTCTTGCACTATTGGTGGGAATGTAAGTTGATACTGCCACTATGGAAAACAGTATGGAGATTCCTTAAAAAACTAAAAATAGAGCTACAGTACGACCTGGCAATCCCACTACTGGGCATATACCCTGAGAAAACCATAATTCAAAAAGAGTCACGTACCACAATGTTCGTTGCAGTTCTATTTACAATAGCCAGGACATGGAAGCAACCTATGTGTCAACGGACAGATGGATGGATAAAGAAGATGTGGCACATATATACAATGGAATATTACTCAGCCATAAAAAGAAACGAAATTGAGTTATTTGTAGTGAGGTGGATGGACCTAGAGTCCGTCATACATAGTGAAGTAAGTCAGAAAGGGAACTACAAATACCATATACTAACACATACATATGGAATCTAAAAAAAAAAAAGGTTATGAAGAACCTAGGGGCAGGACAGGAATAAAGACACAGAGGTAGAGGATGGACTTGAGGACTTGGGGATGGGGAAGGATAAGCTGGGATGAAGTGACAGAGTGGCATGGACTTATATATACCACGAAATGGAAAATAGATAGCCAGTGGGAAGCAGCCGCATAGCACAGGGAGATCAGCTTGGTGCTTTGCTACCATCTAGAGGGTTGGGGTAGGGAGGGTGGGATGGAGACGCATGAGGGAGGAGATATGGGGATATATGTATATGTATAGCTGACTCACTGTGGTATAAAGGAGAAACTAACACACCATTGTAAAGTAATTATACTCCAATAATGATGTTTAAAAAAAAGTAACATATTAGTGTCAAAGATGATTTCCAGAAAATTGCTGTAATTAGGCACATTTACACTTTTGCTTCAACCTTCATCAACTTTGTGGAATCATCTATCAACTGTACATGTATTTTTACAGTTTTATATGCTCTTTTTAAACTGTAATTATAGATTAATTGTAAAATTGAAAACCAGTAAACAACATTTTACTATATCATGATTATCCAATTATTATTTAATGCAGAGCCACATCCTTATTAATTGGACACATAGAAAGAACATTTAACCTTTTGTCCCCAAGCATGTTCGTCTCCAGCATGAAGTTCAAAGGAATTCCCTACTTTTAGTCAGTGAAACTTACCTTCTTTTGCCCTATATTTTGACAATGAAGTACCCTTTTGCTTTTCCTGGAATTTAGAAATAACCTTTTATAGTTAAAAATATAATTAACAGAGTGTCTTCACCTTATCACTAAGAGTACTTGTTTCTTAATCATGGACTGTCTTTAAAATGAAAAGTCATTTTTCTTAACATTTTTTTTTTGGTTACTTTGTTTTTTCTTGTAGGGGGGTTGTTTTGTTTTTGTTTTTGATTTTTCCCCCCTTGGAGCTATCTGGATCACTGTTCTAACTTGTATTGATAATTTTTTTAGTTCTACCCCAAAACTGTTCATCTCAGGACTTTTTTCTCCTTTCACTCCTAGTCCAATTTTGTTTGGTTATGCTTGTTATATTTTGATATTTGTCTGCCTCCCTCTGCGTGGATGTCCTTTTTGTTTTATTTTTGTCTCTCTTTTATATTAATTATGATGGCAAAATAATGACATTTGATATATACAAGTACTCAAAAAACATTTGCTTTCTTAATATTGACACTTTCTGAAACACATTTAATAAAGTCAAATGTCATTATTTTCCCATCATACATAATTATTAGCATGGCTGAAAGTAGATTTTAAAGTTTAAAATCCTTTTCCTGCAGAATTTTGAAGACATTGCTTTATTGTCTCATGACATTCAATATTGCTGATGAGGAATACAATGCCACTTTGATTCTCATTCCCTTGTAGATAGGTGCCTTTTCCTTTAGGAAGCTTTTATAATCATCTCTGAATCTTTGGAGACCTGACATTTCATTGAGTAGGTGTGGGTCTTGGCACTTAACCACATAGCAACCACTTTTATTTTCAGACCTCTTTGAGTTTATTACATTTTGATTTATCTCCTCTAATTTTAGTAGGATTTTTGGAAAGAAATAAAAGAACATCTTAATTCTGATATTTTTGCACCAGACACAATATTTTCAAGGTAAAAACAAAATCCAAGGACTGTTCATTCCCCTTTCTTTCTGTACTAACCGTCTGGTTAAAAAGCAGTAAAAACCATCAAGGTTTCCACCATGAGCTCTACGGTTCGCAGTTCTGCTCACCTGTCCATGCTCAATGGCTACCAGGTAGAATAGGTAAGACAAAAGGGCAAAAGGTAGAGCTTCCAAGAAATTCTTTAGCTTGAAGGCACAGTATGATCAAGTTGTCTTACAACCCAAATCATCACCTTGTGACTTTATCATTTGTTGAAACTGCTGCCAAACTCCATCTCAGCATCTTCCACAGTAGAACTTAGGACAAGATTTGCTTCTCAGTCCTTGATTAGTCTTCATCTATTTCCATGTAAGTTTTCTCATTGTAACACTATTAACATAAAGCAGAGTGGGGTGTATAGCTGAGGAAATGGACAGTGGGGCACAAATGATTCCGTTTCAACAGTTCTCTGTTACAGTTGGTTGACTTCATCTGTGTATGCACTTTGCCACATTCTTGCAATCACTAGCATCTAGACACTGGGCAATCCCCATTGACATTTCTATTTTTCCCACTGTGTTTCCTGAATTCTATGATTTACCACACTGTGATTCTACTAACATAACATGAAAAATATTCCGAAACTATCTGAAAAAAATAAATGCATTTCATATAATTAATACTTACCCTAATGCATTTCTTTCTACCAATATAATAGTTTTCTCTTCCTATCAATATTGCCCAGCAAGAAAGCTCAAGCTATTTAACCAGCAAAGCTGCCAAATTTACAACGTTTCAAGTCAGTAGAGGAATTTAGGTAATTTGTATTTTAGTGTTTACTGGTTACTTAATGAATATTGTGCTCGTGATTTTACTTATTTATACTCTATCTTGGTCCAAAAATAATTTGAAGTGTCTTGAACATTGCAGAATATAAATATAAAGAAATAGAATCTGAGTACTCTATGATGAAAGCAAATTTTGACCAGAATTATCTTACCAAATGGGTAAACACTAAAGGTTTATATAATGTTATGTATAGTTTAAAGTTCACGGTTTTACTGTAAAAATTAAAAAGAAAGAAAAATCAATCATTCCTCTTACTTTATACAATTACCAAAGAAAGATAAAACAGTTCACATACTGTAGGGCTATCTAGTTTATACTGAACTATTCAGATGATTGGCAATTTTTATTCTATTTATGAAAGGATTCTTCCTTTGTAGGCACAACTAAAGTCATATTAAAGAGAGATGTTCTGTGAGAAAAATTCATACATATTTAAAAAATGAAAAACTTCTCAATTATGTACCTTAATCTGATTTTTATTCAGGCTTCGATTATTGTACATTCAGTTGTAAAATCTATAATAGAGTCCGTTATTTAAAAGTATCATTAAATAAAAATTGGAGATGACTCCCTCTTGCGAGAACACCGGAATCACAACTAACTGCTGAACAGTCATCGATAGGAAGATGCTGCAATTCACCAAAAAAGATACGCCACATCCAAAGACAAAGGAGAATCCACAACAGGACAATAGGAGGGGCACAACCACAATAAAATCAAATCCCATATCGCTGGGTGAGTGACTCACAAACTGAAGAACCACAGAAGTGGTTATTATACTACATAAATCCACCCTCTGGAGTGAAGGTTCTGAGCCCCACATCTGACTTCCTAACCTGGGGCTCTGGCAATGGGAGGAGGAATTCCCAGAGAATCAGACCTTGAAGCCTAGCAGGATTTGACTGTAGGACTTCGACAGGACCGGGGGAAACACATACTCCACTCTTGGAGGGACACACAAAGTAGTGTGCTCATCAAGACCCAGGGGGAAGGAGCAGTGACCCCATAGGAGACAGAACCAGACCTACCTGCTACTGTTGGAGGGTCTCCTACAGAGGCAGGGGGGTGGCTGTGGCTCACCACGGGGACAAGGACACTGGCAACAGAAGTTCTGGGAAGTACTCCTTGGCGTGAGCCTTCCTGAAGTCTGCCATTAGCCCCACCAAAGAGCCTGGAGGTGCCAGTGCTGGGTCGCCTCAGGCCAAACAACCAACAGGGAGGTAACACAGCCCCACCCATCAGCAGACAAGCAAATTAAAGTTTTACTGAGATCTGCGCACCAGAGCAACAACCAGCTCTACCCACCTCCAGTAGCTCCCATCAGGAAGCTTGCACAAGCCTCTCAGATAGCCTCATCCCCAAGAGGGCAGAGCAGAAGCAAGAAGAACTACAATCCTGCAGCCTGTGGAATGAAAACCACATTCACAGAAAGATAGACAAAATGAAAAGGCAGAGGACTATGTACAAGGTGAAGGAACAAGACTAACCCCCAGAAAAACAACTGAATGAAGTGGAGATAGGCAACCTTCCAGAAAAAGAATTCATAATAATGATAGTGAAGGTGATCCAGGAACTTGGGAAAAGAATGGAGGCAAAGATAGAGAAGATGCAAGAAACGTTTAACAAAGACCTAGAAGAATTAAAGAAGAAACACCTAGAAGAATTAAAGAACAAACAAAAAGAGATGAACAATACAATAACTGAAGTGAAAAATACACTAGAAGAAATTAGTACCAGAATAACTGAGAAAGAAGAATGGATAAGTGACCTGGAAGACAGAATATTGGAAATCACTACCACGGAACAGAATAAAGAAAAAAGAATGAAAAGAAATGAAGACAGCCTAACAGACCTCTGGGACAACATTAAACACAGCAACATTCGCATTATAGGGGTCCCAGAAGGAGAAGAGAAAGAGAAAGGAACTACGAAAATATTTGAAGAGATTATAGTCAAAAACTTCGCTAACATGGGAAAGAAAATAGCCACCCAAGTCCAAGAAGTGCACAGAGTCCCAGGCAGGATAAACCTAAGGAGAAAGATGCTAAGACACATAGTAATCAAACTGACAAAAATTAAAGACAAAGAAAAATTATTGAAAGCGACAAGGGAAGAATGACAAATAACATACAAGGGAACTCCCATAAGGTTAACAGCTGATTTCTCAGCAGAAAATCTACAAGCCAGAAGGGAGTGGCACAATGTATTTAAAGTGATGAAAGGGAAGAAGCTACAATCAAGATTACTCTACTGGGCAAGGATCTCATTCATATTTGATGAAGAAATCAAAAGCTTTACAGACAAGCAAAAGCTAAGAGAATTCAAATCCGCCAAACCATCTCTACAACAAATACTAAAGGAACTTCTCTAAGTGGGCAACACAAGAGAAGAAAAGGACCTACAAAAACTAGCCCAAAACAATTAAGAAAATGGTAATAGGAACATACATATCGATAATTACCTTAAATGTGAATGGACTAAATGCTCCAACCAGAAGACACAGGCTCACTGAATGGATAAAAAACAAGACCCATCTGTATGCTGTCTACACGAGACCCACTTCAGACCTAGGGATACATACAGACTGAAAGCGAGGGGATGGAAAAAGATATTCCATGCAAATGGAAATCAAAAGAAAGCTGGAGTAGCAGTACTCATATCAGATAAAACAGATGTTAAAATAAAGAGTGTTACAAGAGACAAGGAAGGACACTACATAATGATCAAGGGATCAATCCAAGAAGAAGATATAACAATTATAAATATATTTGCAATATAGGAGCCCCTCAATACATAAGGCAAATGCTAACAGCTCTAAAGGAGGAAATCGACAGTAACACAGTAATAGTGGAGGACTTTAACACCTCACTTACGCCAATGTACAGATCATCCAGACAGAAAATTAATAAGGAAACACAAGCTTTAAATGACACAGTAGACCAGATAGATTTAACTGATACTTATAGGACATTCTGTCCAAAACCAGCAGATTACACTTTCCTCTCAAGTGTGCATGGAGCATTCTCCAGGACTGATCACATATTGGGTCACAAATGCCAAACCTCAGTAAATTTAAGAAATCTGATATCATATCAAGCATCTTTTCTGACCACAACGCTATGAAATTAGAAATGAATTACAGGGAAAAAACGTAAAAAACCACAAATGCATGGAGGCTAAATAATACGCTACTAAATAACCAAGAGATCACTGAAGATATCAAAGAGGAAATCAAAAAATACCTAGACACAAATGACAATGAAAACGCAATGTTCCAAAACGTATGGGATGCAGAAAAGCAGTTCTAAGAGGGAAGTTTATAGCAATACAGTCCTACTTCAAGAAACAAGAAAGATCTCAAAGAAACAATCTAACCTTACACTTAAAGGAACTACAGAAACAAAGACAAACAAAACCGAAACTTAGTAGACGAAAAGAAATCATGAAGACAAGAGCAGAAATAAATGAAATAGAAACAAAGAAAACAATAGCAAAGAACAATAAAACTAAAAGCTGGTTTGTTGAGAAGATAAACAAAATTGATGAACCTTTAGCCAGACTCATCAAGAAAAAGAGGGAGAGGACTCAAATCAGTAAAATTAGAAATGAAAAAGGAGAAGTTACAATGGACACTGCAGAAATACAGAGCATCCTAAGAGACTACTACAAGCAACTCTATGCCAATAAAATGGACAACCTGGAAGAAATGGATAAATTTGTAGAAAGGTATAACCTTCCAAGACTAAACCAGGAAGAAATAGAAAATATGAACAGACCAATCACAAGTAATGAAATTGAAACTGATTAAAAATCTTTCAACAAACAAAAGTCCAGGACCAGATGGCTTCTCAGGTGAATTCTATCAAACACTTAGAAAAGAGCTAACACCCATCCTTCTCAAACTCTTGCAAAAAATTGCAGAGGAAGGAAAACCCCCAAACTCATTCTATGAGGCCACCATCACCATGATACTAAAACCAGACAAAGATACTACAAAAATGAAAATTACAGACCAATATCACTGATGAATATAGATACAAAAATTCTCAAGAAAATACTAGCAAACAGAATCCAACAACACATTAAAAAGATCATATTCCGTGATCAAGTGGGATTTATCCCAGGGATGCAAGGATTCTTCAACATACTCAAATCAATCAATGTGATACACCATATTAACAAATTGAAGAATAAAAACCATATGATCATCTCAATAGATACAGAAAAAGCTTCTGACAAAATTCAACACCCATTCATGATAAAAACTCCCTAGAAAGTTGGCATAGAGGGAACCTATCTCAATATAATAAAGGCCATATATGACAAACCCACAGAAAACCTCATTCTCAGTGGTGAAAAACTGAAAGCATTTCTTCTAAGATCAGGAACAAGACAAGGATGTCCACTCTCACCACTATTATTCAACAAAGTTTTGGAAGTCCTAGCCATGGCAATCAGAGAAGAAAAAGAAATAAAAAGAATACAAATTGGAAAAGAAGTTAAACTGTCACTGTTTGCCAATGACTTGATAATGTACATAGAGAATCCTAAAGATGCCACCAGAAAACCACTAGAGCTAAGCAATGAATTTGGTAAAGTTGCAGTATACAAAATTAATGCACAGAAGTCTCTTACATTTCTATACACTAACAACGAAAGATCAGGAAGAGAAAGTAAGGAAACACTCCCATTTACCATTGCAAAAAGAAGAATACAATACCTAGGAATAAACCTACCTAAGGAGCTAAAAGACCTGTACTTAGAAAACTATAAGACACTGATGAAAGAAATCAAAGATGACACAAACATATGGAGAGATATAACATGTTCTTACGTTGGAAGAATCAATATTGTGAAAATGACTATACTACCCAAAGCAATCTACAGATTCACTGCAATCCCTATCAAATTACCATTGGCATTTTTTTCAGAACTAGAACAAAAAATCTTAAAATTTGTATGGAATCACAAAAGACCCCAAATAGCCAAAGGAGTCTTGAGGGAAAAAACATGGAGCTGGAGGAATCAGACTCCCTGACTTCAGACTATACTACAAAGCTATAGTAATCAAGATTGTATGGTACTGGCATGAAAACAGAAATATAGATCAATGGAACAGGATAGAAAGCCCAGAGATAAACCCACACACATATGCTCAACTAATCTATGACAAAGGAAGCAAGGATATACAGTGGAGAAAAGACAGTCTCTTCAATAAGTGGTGCTGGGAAAACTGGACAACTACATGTAAAAGAATGAAATTAGAACACTCTCTACCACCATACACAAAAATAAACTGAAAATGGTTTAAAGACCTCAATGTAAAACCGGACACTATAAAACTCTTAGACGAAAACATAGGAAGAACACTCTTTGACATAAATCACAGCAAGATCTTTTTTTTTTTTTTTTTTTGGCGGTATACGGGCCTCTCACTGTTGTGGCCTCTCCCACTGCGGAGCACAGGCTCCAGACGTGCAGGCTCATCAGCCATGGCTCATGGGCCCAGCCGCTCCGCAGCATGTGGGATCCTCCCGGACCGGGGCACGAACCCGCGTCCCTTGCATCGGCAGGCGGACTCTCAACCACTGCGCCACCAGGGAAGCCCAGCAAGATCTTTATTGACCCACCTCCTAGAGTAATGGAAATAAAAACAAAAATAAACAAATGGAACCTAATGAAACTTAAAAGCTTTTGCACAGCAAAGCAAACCATAAACAAGATGAAAATACAACACTCAGAGAAAATATTTGCCAACGAATCAACAGGCGAAGGATCAATCTCCAAAACATATAAACAGCTCATGCAGCTCAATATTTAAAAAAATAAACAACCCAATCAAAAAGTGGGCAGAAGATCTAAATAGACATTTCTCCAAAGAAGACATACAGTTGGCTGAGAGGCACATGAAAAGCTGCTCAACATTACTATTAGAGAAATGCAAATCAAAACTACAATGAGGTATCACTTCACACCAGTTAGAATGGGCATCATCAGAAAATCTCCAAATAACAAATGCTGGAGAGGAGGGCTTTTCATGATGTGGTTCAAATTCTCCATAAATTAGTAAATTCGATGATGGAATAGCCCTATGGCTGCTACTATGAATGGAGTGGCAGAGAACAATTTCAGATAATCAGAGCCACGTGAGGACCAGAAATGAGGGCAACAGTCACAGCCTCAGTGCCCAAGTGCCCATTCATCCCACAGATGGAGATAGGTCTGTAGCCAGTTTCTTTGACCACATTGCACCTCAGAAGTAGAAAGATACTGCCTAGACTTTGACCAATACTTAGCACTTTGGAATATTAAATCATCATTGGATCCACAATATCCTAATTTGGGGGTGGGGTCACAGACATTGAGTTCATAGCACCTTCCCAAATGCATGGTTGTTTTTTGTTTTGATATTGAGTTGTATAAGTTCTTTATATATTTTGGCTGTCAACCCCTTATTGCATATATCATTTGGAAATATGTTCTCCCATTAAGTCAGTTGCCTTTTTGCTTTGTTGGTGTTTTCCTTCACTGTGCAAAAGCTTTTCAGCTTAATGTAGCCCCATTTGTTTATTTTTACTTTTGTTTCCCTTTCCTGAGGAGACATAGCCAAAAAAAAAAATTGCTAAGATCGATGTCAAAGAGGTTATTGTCTGTGTTTTCTGCTAGGACTTTTATGATATCAGGTCTTGAATTCACTTTTGAGCTTATTTTTCTATATGGTGGAAGAAAGTGGTTCAGTTTGATTCTTCTGCATATAGCAGTCAAGTTTTCCCAATACCGTTTATTGAGAAAAACTCTCTTTTCCTCATTGTATAGTCTTGCCTCCTTTGCCATAAATTAACTATATGAAGATGGGTTTATTTCTAAACTCTATATTTTGTTACATTGATCTATGTCTCTGTTTTTATGCCAGTACTGTACTGTTTTGATTAATATAGCTTTGTAGTATAGTTTCAAGTCTGGGAGTGTGATAGCTCTACTCTGTTGTTCTTTCCAAGATTGCTTTGGTATTTGGGGTCTTTTGTGGTTTGAAATACATTTTAGAATTATTTGTTGTAGTTCTTTGAAAAATGTCATTGGTATTTTGATAGGGATTACATTGAATCTGTAGATTGCCTTTGGTAGTATGAACATTTTAAAGATATTGATTCTTTCAGTGCATGGACATAGTATATCTTTCCTCTTATTTGTGTCATCTTCAGTTTCTCTCATCAGTTTCTTACAGCTTTCAAAGTACAGGTCTTTAACCTCCTTGGTTAAATTTATTCCTAGGTATCTTATCTTTTGATGAAATTTTAAATGGGATATTTTATTTTTTCCTTCTGATAGTTTGTTAGTGTACAGAATTGCAACATATTTCCACATACTAATTTTGTATCCTGAAACTGTATTGAATTCATTTATTCTAATATTTTTGAGTCTTTGGTGTTTTCTATATATATTATCTGCAATTAGTGACAGTTTTATTTCTTTCCTATTTGAATGTCTTTTATTTATTTTTGCTGTCTAATTGCTGTGGCTAGGACTTTCAATACTATGTTGAATAAAAGCTTGCAGCTTGTGGGTTTTTCATATATGGCCTTTATTATGTTGAAATACGTTTCCTTTATTCCCACATTGTTGAGAGTTTTATCATAAATGGATATTGAAGTTTATCAAAATCTTCTTATTCATCTATTGAAATGATCATTTGACTTTCATCTTTTGTTAGTGTGGTGTATCACATTGATTGATCTATCCTGGAATGAATCCTGCTTGATCTTAGTGTCTGATCCTTTTAATGTGTTGTTGAATTAGGTTTGCTAATATCTTTTTGAGGATTTTTGCATCTGTGTTCATCAGGAATATCAGCCTGTAATTTTATATTTTTGTTTATGTCTTTTTGTGTGGTTTTGGCATCAGAGTAATGCGGGCCTTGTAAAATGAGTTTGGAAGTATTCCTTCATCATCAAATTTTTGAAATAAACTGAGAAGGATAGGCACTCTTCTTTAAATGTTTGCTAGAATTCACCTGTAAAACCATCTGGACCTGAAATGTTTCTGAGTGGGGTAGTTTTTTGATTACCAATTCAATTTTGTTACTATTAATTGATCTATTCAGGTTTTATATTCATGATTTTGTCTTGGAAGATTTATGTTTCTAGGAATATATCCATTTCTTCTGGTTGTCTTATTTGTTGACATATAGTTGTTAATAGAATTCTCTTATGATCCTTTATATTTCTGTGATGTTAGTAATTTATTCTTTTTTGCCTGATTTTATTTATTTGGGCTCTTTTTTTTTTCTTGATGAGTCTGCTAAAAGTTTGTGAGCTTTGTTTGTCTTTTCAAAGAACCAACTCTTAGTTTCATTGATCTTTTAAATTGTTTTTTAATCTCTTTTTTCATTTATTTCTACTCCAATTTTTATAGTTTCCTTCCTTCTTGTAACTTTGGGCTTTGTTTTTTCTTCTTCTAGCTCCTTTAAATGCACATTTAGATTGTTTACTTGAAGTTTGTTTGTTCATTTGTGTTTAGAGGTAGGCTTATATCACTATGAATTCCCCTCTTAGAATTGCTTTTGCTGTGTCCTATAGATTTGGGACAGTTGTGTTTCTACTTTCTTCTGTCTCAGGGTGTTTTTTGATTTCCCTTTTTATTTCTTCATTGACTCACTGGCTGTTTATTAGCCTGTTGTTTAGTCTCCATGTGTTTGTGTTTTTTCCAGTTTTCTTCTTGTAGTTGTTTTCTAGTTTCATACTGTCATGGTTGGAAAAGGTGCTTAGTATGATTTTAATCTTACTAAATATATTTCTGGAGACCTGTTTTGTGGCCTAGCGTGTATTCTATCCTGGAGAATGTTCCATGTGCACTTGAAAAGAATAGATGGAGTGTTCCATATAAATCTATAGGTCAATCTGGTCTAATATGTGGTTTAAGGCCAATGTTTCCTTACTAATTTTCTGTCTGGATGATCTATCCATTGATGTAAGTAGGTTTTTAAAGTCCCCTACTATTATTTCATTGCTGTCTATTTCTCCATTTATTTCTGTTAATATCTGCTTTATATATTTAGGTGCTTGTATGTTGAATGCATAAACGCTTACAAAAGTTATATCCTCTTGTTGAATTGACCCCTTTAATCATGTAATGCCCTTCCTTATTTTTTGTTTCAGTATTTGTTTTAAAGTTGTTTTTGTCTAATGTGAGTTTTGCTCTCTTTTGTCTAATGTGAGTTTTATTTTCCATTTATGTCAAATAACTTTTTTCATCCCTTCATTTTCAGTCTATGTGTGTCTTTAGATCTGAGGTGAGTCACTTGTAGGCAACATGTTAAGTGGATCGTGTTTGGTTTTGTTTTAAATCCATTCAGCTACCCTGTGACTTTTTATTGGAACATTTAGTCCATGTACATTTAAAGTAATTGTTGATAGGTAGGTACTTGTTGTTATTGCCATTTTGTTAATTGTTTTCTAATTTTTTTTTCTTTTTTTTGGTAATTCTTCTCTGTTCCTGTCTTCTTCTCTTGGTTTCTTCTCTTGCGGTTTGATGAATTCCTTTAATGTTATGCTTGTATTCCTTTCTCTTTATTTTTTTGTGTGTCCATTTTAGGTTTTTGGTTTGTGGTTCATATATATATCCACCTGTTTATTCAGCTGTCTGTTTTAAGCTGAGAGTCACTTAAGTCTGAAGGCATTCTAAAAGCACTACATCTTTATTCCCCTCCCCATACCCACATTTTATGATTTTGATGTCATATTTTACATCTTTTTATTTTGTGTACCCTTTAACTACTTACATAATTGATTGTACTACATTTGTCTTTCATCCTTCATACTAGATTTTTAAGTGGTGATTCACTGCCTTTACTATATATTTACCTTTACCAGTGAAAAATATTATATATGTATATATATATATATATATTTGTTTATTTATTTATTTATAGCTGTGTCCTTTTCTTTTCCATTTAAAGAAGACCCTTTAACACTGATTGTAAGACCAGTTTGGTGGTGATGAACTTCTTTAGTTTTTGCTTATCTAGGAAACTCTCTCTCCTTCAATTCTGAATGATAACCTTGCCAGATAGTGTATTCTAGGTTGTCAGTTTTTTGTTTGTTTGTTTGTTTTCTTTCAGCACTTTAAGTGTACCTTGCCACTCCCCTATGGCCTGTAAAGTTTCTGCTGAAGAATGATAGTTTCAGCTGATAGTCTTATAGGGTTTCCCTTGTGTGTTATTAGCTGTTTTTCTCTTGCTGCCTTTAAGATTATCTCTTTATCTTTAACTTTTGCCATTTTAATTATAATATTGATATGTCTATGTGTGGACCTCTTTACGTTCATCTTGTTTCGAACTCTCAGTGCTTCCTGTGCCTGGGTATCTTTTTCCTTCCCCAGATTAGGGAATGTTTTTCAGCCACTATTTCTTCAAATAATTTTCCTGTCCCTTTCTATCTCTTCTCCTTATGGGACCCCATCATGTCAGTGTTAATATGCTTGATGTTGTCCCCAGAATCCCTTATACTCTCCTCATTTTAGAAAACTGTTTCTTCTTTTTACTGTTCTGATTGGGTAATTTCCACTATTCTATTTTCCAGATTTATAATTCATTCTTCTGTGTCATCTACTCTGTTGTTAACTCCCTCTAATCTATTTTTTTAAATTTGAGTTATTGTACTCAGTTCTGATTTGTTTGTTCTTTTATTCTCTGAGTCTTTGTTGAAGTTCTTATTTAGTTCTTACGTTTTTCTCTCAAGTTCAGTGACCGTCCTTGTGACCATTTCTTTGAACTTTTTTTGTCAGATAATTACTTATCTCCACTTCATTAGGGTGCCCCCTCCCACAACCACCAATGTTTTATTTTGTTCTTTTCTTTGAAACATATTCCTCTGTCTCTTCCTTTTGTTTGAACCGTTTTTTGTTTTCTATGAATTAGGCAAAACAGCTACCTCTCCTGGTCTGGAAGGAATGGCCTTGTGTGGGAGCAACTCCTTTGTAGATTGCTTGTACCTAGTGGCTTTGGCAAGCTGGCTGGGGCTGGAGTGAGCACAGGCTAAGGGTTGTCTATAGGGAATGCCATGCCTGAAGTCACCTTGACTGTGCAGCTGGGCTGGAGCAGCCTGGTCCAGGACAGTCCCTGGGGAATGCTGCACCTGAGGCTAACTTAGCAAGGTGGCTGAGGCTGGAGTGGGTGCAGGTTGGGAGGGGAGTCCCTGGGGAATGCTGGGCCTAAGACCAAGCTGGTGTGGTGACTGGAGCTTAAATGGGTGCGGGCCAAAGGGGAGTCCTGGGGGCACTCAAACAATGGTGTTAAATGGCATTTCTGGCCCCAGGGGGGGTTACAGCAGTTCCTTGCCTGTTTGGCAGAAGCTCTAGGATTAGTAAATGGATTTCCTCCCTGTATAGTCTAGTTACACAGGAGGCTCCCTACCCAAATGTTTATTTTATAAACAGAATTAAATGTAATGTGTTGAACTGAAGGCAGGTTATAGCTCACTTTAAATGAGAGTTTCCGGTTAGTCCATCTAGAAATAGAATGGATTGCCTCATTTGTAGAAGTGCTCAAGCAGGTTCTGGATGAACTCTTCTTAGGGAGATACACAGGATTTAAGCACACGGTAGGATATTTTAATTAGTGACCCCTAAGATTTTTTTCTGACTCTGTGTCTCTATGGTTAATTTCTTTATCTAGTGACTCTGCCTATATAGACTGAGATTGATTTTATCTTTTTTTTTTAAGTTGCTCAATACTGCTTTCCTAAGCCACTAATTCTCAAGAGACAAAGAATTGCTATTTAAGACAATCGTGCAAACTTATCATCAATCAATATAACTCAGGGAACACGACTCCCTTGAACACTCCCTCTGATGACTTAATTTAGGACATCTTGTGTGGAATGAGTTCATTACCATCCTTGGCATGGTTCAATATGTTGTTAGGGAATTGAACCTGGGAATCATCATCTTTTTTCCTCAGTCATTCCAGTTTCCATAAAGGTAAGTTAAATAAAGCTAAACTTAGAAAATATCTCTGACAGAAAAG
Organism: Tursiops truncatus; assembly: GCF_011762595.2. NCBI lineage: Eukaryota > Metazoa > Chordata > Mammalia > Artiodactyla > Delphinidae > Tursiops > Tursiops truncatus. The sequence goes on from NC_047046.1 coordinate 67,720,747, forward strand.
GACAATTATTTTATAACATCTATTGAAACCAGTAAAACTTTGAAGAGTTGCTGTGAGGCTTGATGGGATAAAAGGCAGGAAGGAAATGAAAAGTTCTTTGATGAAAAAAAAATGGTTCTTTTCTGGTTTCATTTTATATAAGAACTTTTAAGTGGGTTCTCATTCTAATATACACGAACATTTGGCAAATGTACAGGAATATGCTTAGCACTGGAAGGAAGAATAAGAGGAACACGGTTTAATTCTAGAATATTCTAACTCCTGTATAAAACAGAATGAGGGTATTCCCTTTCTCAACAAAAATGACCACCTCTAGTGTTAATATAATGCCTCTTTACCATCAAATTTAAGTGGGAGACTAAGGTTTTATTACTGCTTCATATAGTAATGAGGTTTGAGATGAGTGACTCAATTGTCAAAAGAATTTAGGATGGGAAAGGCTATGATTTGGCGTGTTTCCAGTTGGACAGAGGTAAAAAGATGGGTTAGGTTCTTAGGGTATGTGAGAAATAATATGGATTGAGGAACATGGTGCCATTTTCCTGGGTATATATTTCTGTTGAATTAAAATTCCTATCTTGTATAAATAAGTAACTGGTAGTTCCCAGTTTTATAAATTCTGAGAATTCCTTGTGATTTTTCCTTGCTACCCGTCACTGTGATATTCCTTTCACTCTGTGTCATGTTCGAATTAGGATTAATGAGGAGTTTTCCATGAATCAAGTCAAATTTTTAAAATACCTTAGCTCATTTTTCTTTGAATGGTCGGGAATTGCAACATGAAAAATGTTTTATCACACAGATGGCCAAGTTGAGAGTTGACCACACTGATGGAACTATTCAGCTCAGTAATGTTAACAAAAAAGAAATCTCAACCTAGGTAAGAGTAGCCAGTATGTATCAGGAATAGTCATACTGTTTAAATCTCTTACAAAACGCTAAAATTAACATTGCCTATCAGATTTGCTATAAAATGTAACCATCTTGATCCTTTGAGTTTCATTGCTTTCTCTTCTTACCACTTTGATTTATTGACGGAATATTCTTTTTTAAGACCATCTTTGAGAGAAGCGAATAAAGTAGTAGATTCTTGGCAAATCATTCTCAAAATTTCCACCAATTCAGGAATGTGAGAGAAATGAGAGGAGAAAGAAGCAATTTTTATTTCCATTACTTGCTTCCCCTGAGAAAAGAATGTCCTCTTCTTTTATTTTTAAAACAAGGAAGGAACAAAAGAATTCATACATTAAGAAAATTGGAAATATCCTAAGCAACTATGATTGCATTTTATGCTTAACTTTCTAGCGAGAATGAACTCCTGATACTCAAATTTGAATGTTTCAGTGTATTGTGTAAGCATTACCTTAGGGGCAATTAATATAAAATTAGTGGCAGATATAGCTTTTTCTTTACAGAATGGAAATTAAATTTAGTTAGAAAGATAATTTTAGTTAAATGTGTTAATTAAAAACCTTTTTGACTATTCTATAATTTAAGAACCAAAATACTTCTGGTGACGTGGATGCCACATTTATTTTAAGAAAGGTTTCAGTGGATCAGATTTTGCATTGCAAACAAATCTAACAAATCTGATTGCTCCGTGTGGTTTTATTTATTTATTTATTTTTAACATCCATACAAAATTAGTTACCTTCTATGAGAGTGCGAACATGGTTGAAAGATGTTTTGAGGGTTTTTTTTTTGTCCCACAACTTGCCGTTTATTAATTAATAGTTACAACACCAGCAAATAATAATAAATTTTCTCAATGAAAGTGTTTCTTTACTGAACATGGTTCCTGATTGCATTTTAAACAAATCAATAACATTTTAAGACATTAAACTTCTCAAAGCTAGGTGCCTTTTAAGTAGCAACTAAATGAATATGAATTTAATTAGCTGTCTGTGAAACTAATATTTAAGAAGACAAACACCTCAGTTGTCAATTGTTGGGTGCTCAGCATCTAATACGAACCCAGATTACTTTAAGTGAATATATGGTCCTTGGTATGGTCCTTGGTCTGTTGTGAAACATGGTCAGCCCTTTTTGTTAACCGATGGTCAAGAGAAGAGGTTTAGAGTAAGCAGCAAGAGGTAGTAAACTTGGACCTGACTTTTGTCCCAACTCAACTTACTAATAGCTTAGTCTTGAGAAGTAATTTAACTTTGAAGCATTTCCATTTCCTCTGTCATAAAATGTTGCAAGTAATATCTACTTTGCATGATTGTTAAGAAATATTTTTTGAAGAGTCCCCAAAACAGTGCTTGTATTGTTCAGTGAATATTTTCTTTGCTATTCAACCACCCCTACCCCAACTCTCTCTCTCTGCCGTCTTGTAAAGGTCAGAAGACTTGGGCAAGCAGAGCCCAGGTTCTCTGACCACGAGGTCTGAATCATTTTTCTGTGGAGACTGATCAGCTTCTGGAGAATCTGTGTCCACTACTTAAGCCATGCTACACCTCCCATGCTGCCATATTCCTTCCACTGAGAACTGCAAAAGAACACTCGGCACCTAACAAACCCATCCAAATTCCTACACTAAAAGGCATTAACAAATACTAGCATAGTTTTTTTTAACAGCTCAAGAATGAGACCCTAGGATGGCTACTCCAACCTCCTTAAGTTTCTGCCGGGAAAGCTCACAGATGCCACAAAAAAATACTGTTTGTCCCAGTTAACACCTGAAGAGAGGATCCCTGTCTCTTAGTCTCTGTGGCAAGGTAGGAGTTTAACTTTGATAAGTTCACCAACCCAAATGGCTTAGCTACATGGACCAAGTCCTCCCCTTTGCCCTTCAGTGCCTTTTCCTTCACATACCCCAGCCTTTTAAAAGTCTGTCTTTTGTTTGGGAGAAGTTGAGTTCAGTTCATGCTGGACTTTTTTTCCTGTTTCAATAGTTACTACTGCGCAGAGCCTGTCCACTTTAACTAGTGTCTGGCTTTGATTATCTTTGGCACTACCCAAAAGTGTTTCCACATCTTCCCCCATGTCAGATGGAAGCTGGGGCAAGGGAATAGTCAGAAGATTGTATTGTTAAGGGAGCACATTTTACTCCTCCGTAGGCATGGATAACAGCATAAAATCACAAAATGCATATACCACACAATATTCCGTTCAAACCTCAGTGTTTTAAATCTGTACTTTAAGGCAGTATATTCTATATAATAATTGGATTGTTTCAGTCATATTGTTGTTTAAAAGAATGACTCTAACAGTAATTACCATAAATTGCATGTCTAAGGAAAAGCTCCATGAATCTTTTGGGGTTTACATTTTGATTCCAGGGATGATAACAGTTTAGGTGACTGTTTTGGGATATATTTATCAACACATCTTAACTTCATGTTCATTAAATTTTTTTTTGAGAAATTGTATGTAAGCAATATTCTTAAATGATAGTTTATTTTGAATTTCATAAATTCTGAATGCTAAATATTTTTTTCTTGAGATCTTCATATAATTTCATGTTGCAGACACTAATGATTACTAAGAGAACCATATATAAATTTGGTAAATATTATCAGAGTCAAATGTTTAGGAATTAAAACAAAATCTTGCAATAATTTTCTGTTTTGAAAAGGTAAGCCCTACCTCATCATGACCTGCCACACTCTTCACTTATTTATTTTCTCTTCTCAAACAGAATCACCTTTTTCTTGATATTCTCTGAAGTGAGAAACACACGCACTCTGTGTCTCTCTGCCCACCCTTCTGAAATAGAATTTGGCTCCTGACGTTCCAAGCTGTCAACATTTTTGTAGACAGTCATTTTTGATGAAGACACACAGAATTCAACTATTCATGGGGCTGTCAATTTGCCCATGTACACCAGTCTCTTAGGCTCTTCAGAAGATGAGCTAAGTCTCATCTTTATGCTTTTATATTCCCCAGTGCCTGGTTAAAAAATAAGCAAAAGCCAAACCAAACCAGAAACATTAGAAAAATATTTGCTGTGTTAAACTAAAACAAATACACAATGCGTTCATTGAGTGAATGAGGAAGGTACAGACCAAATCTGTGTACCTTGAAAATGTTGTCCAGGAATGTCTTAGTCTTGATGACTCACCTTGATCTTCACCTGGGACCCATCTCTGATGGCTCTCAGCAGGGCGCCATCCCTTTCCCATCCTCATTAGAATTTTGTCCTTCAACAGTGATGTAGACAGGTTTTCTTACTTCCAAGTATGTTGGGTAGAAGAGTTTGCCCAAAGAAGACTTACTCAACATCAAAAAAAAAATCTTAGAAGGCTAAATATGTTTTTATTATCTAGATAAACTGAAGTAGGCACAAAATTCTACATCTTAGTTCAGAACTCACATTTTCCAATTACTATTGGAGAGGCTTGACTTATTAGCAGTTACACTGAGAATTTATAGAATTCTTTCAATTAAATGTAAACTTAAATGGAGCCATTTTTCTGCCATGAATGCCAGTTTGAATTTCAGATGCACATTTTGAAGTATAGTATTCAAATAAGGAAAGAAACATTCTCACATTTTTTTCAACAGGCCAAGGTAAATTGTGTATAGAGTATGCCTTGAAAACTAATTTTATGAAGGTCATGAGGAAAATGGAGTTTCTACTCAGTATCTCACAGCCAGATTTTGTGTTCAAACTGGTATTTGAATTCTTTGTTCTCATTAGGTTCATTCGTGCCTGTGTGATTTTGTGAATTTTTTTCTGAAACTTCTTCTCCCCTTTGTCACCTGGCTAATTTCAGCACCAAGACCCAGCTCAGGCATCACCTCCTCAGGGTAACTCTAACTCAGCCATCACCTGGTCTCTCATTTCAGCCCTTTTCTGCTGGGCAGTATCATAAACAATATGTTTATTGTTATATTTATCAATGTATAGGCCTGTCTATTCCACCAGACTTGCATTGTCCAATACTTTGCCCATTGCCATATGTGACAATTTAAATAAAATACAATTAAAAAAATAAAAATTCAGTTTTTCAGTTTCCCTATCATTTTTCATATGTTCAATGGCTACACTTGGTTAGTGGCTACCATATTGGACAATGTGGGTATAGAATATTTTTATCATCTTAGAAATACCTATTGGCTGTAACTGCACTAGGCTGAGATCCTTAAAAGAGATTCTCTTTGCCTGATCTCTACATCCTCATCATCTGGGGTAGTACTTGGTACATGGAAGACTGCTGGTAACAAACCACTGGACACAGCTGAACTGAGAAACAGTGGGTATGCTAACATGGAAAATAGGATCAGAGTTTGTGTTGCACAAGGATAGAATTTCAGATGCATGAAGGTACCGTGGAGGCAGATTTGAGTTCAGAGTGGTAAGCAGCTTTCTCTCAATAGACCTATTGGAAAATGAAATGGGCTTCCTTGTTCTATATTTAGCTCAGGCCCCAAACTCATTCCGTTAAAGCATGGATCACCTTTCAGAACTCTGGTGCAACATATCCTTGCTTTGGGGTGGGAACTGCAAGCAGAAGAGAATAATTGAGGTTCAGTCATTCTCATGAACAACATTTGAGAAAGTTTTGTGAAACTTTTTACAAACCTTGACTACCTGTCACATTTCCATCCTTCCAGCGATGATCCGTGCTTCACTTTAAAATATCTCATATGTATACCTTGTCTTTTCCTAGGATAGCTTTTACTAAACTAACATAGCTCTAAAATGTTCTTTTTTTTTTTTTTTTTTTTAAGGAAGGCTGTCTGGAGATAACAGCTGACTGGTAAATTTTCAGGATTTTTACAAGCCAGTAGTTAAACACAACCATAATTAAAATTAAATTATATAAACTTGCACTTGAATTATATTAAAATCAAGGTAATACATACTTATAACTCATAAGTTCCTAATTATTTTTACCACATTGTGCTAGTACCTTTGTTCTTGAGGTTATTTACATCTATTGAATCTCTGTGATAGACAACCAATATAAGATGTATTACTCTACCTCTCATCCCAACTCAATGTTCCATCAAGTCAGTAACTTGAAATCAATCATAGTAGAAAATTGGGTAACCAAGGAAATTGACAGATGCTACCAGTGAGGGCTTTCACCACTCCAGCCTCCAACCAGGAGAGTTGATAATATTTATCAGCCCACCACTGGTTCACACTTGCCTGATTGTGCACTCTTTCACCCCCAGGATTTTTACAACTTTGGATATTGTATAAGAAAGTTGGACTAGAATACAAGAGAGGGCCCTTGAACAAGGTTAAATCACACCCTTTTTAATAGGAGAGTTCACAGAAGGTTTGAAAACAGTGCTTTACATCTTGATCTGACCTTTATGAATATAAAGGAGTTGTCCTCCAATTACAGATTTTTCAGGGAACAAGATGCCACCATCTTTCTTATGACTTACTTATCATGACCAAGTGTTCTCCTAAGATGGATAAGAGTAAAACAGTTCATAACCTTCTCAAGACTTTTCCCTTCTGGGTCCCAGGTTTTGCATGATTGAATAACAATTTATGAGAACTATGAATCACACTTTTCATTTGAAATATAACCCTTTTCTCTTGGGTGACCTTTCTGAAAAGTTTCGATACTGTCTCTAACCTGCAAGAGACTATTTCTTGTTTGATTATGTTACAATGATAAATTTCTCTAGGTTATTTAAAATAAGTCATACACTTGTTTTTGTTATATTTTGTTTTTTATTGTCTTTTTTTTCCTTAGGCAAAAGCAATGAGGTGCAATATACCATAACTCAGACTTAATGAGTTCTAACTGGCTGAGATCTGGGGAAATTCCTCCTTTAATCTTAATTTTTCTTTAGTTATTTTTTTGGGGAATTGTCCATGAGTATGACCACACGATGAGAAACTCATCCTGGTCACTTTATGCAGCTGTTTCAGATTTTTTTTTTCTGTAATTTTATTAACCTGTATTTTCCAACAACTGTATATCATAATCTGAGAAAATTACTATAATCATAAAAAATACATTGATAGCCTTTACCCCATGAGAAACACAATTTAAAAATATATTTTCTTTATTTTCATGGTATTACAAACCACATAGGCAGATCAGTAGATTTTTCTGAGATGCAATAATTTTATTGTCAATGTTTACTGTCTAGAGTTGGCAGAACTATCTAATGATACAGCTAATACTCTTCCTCTAGCCATGTGTAAACATCCTTTGGTTTCCCAGCTCATGCACATTTTGATACTGTTCCCATGCTTAAGCTTCCTGTATTATAGAATATAACAAAGTGTTTTCAGGGCAACATGAATAAGAGCTACCACATATAGACTAGACCAAATAATATTGTCTTCTCCGAGGGGAAGTCATCATTATCATCATCATCATGAAATATTACATTGTAAAATAAAATATTTTTGCTACACATTCATTTGACAATGGAAGTGTTATGGATTTCCTCTTTAGATTACCCACCTTGTCTTTTTTTTTTGTAGTTAAGTTGGTAGTGCTATACTGCTTTTGCTTGTCATAGGCAAAGTGACCAGGAACATCATGGATGAGCAAGTAATTGACAATAGACCAATGATTACTTTTGGCTCTTGGTGAGATTCAAAATCAACTCATTTCTGATTAAACACCACAAGTCTGCTCATTATTCCTTTAATTACACCTCTTTTTGTTTGTTTTTTTCTCAGAACTTTGATGATAAGCACATGACAGATGTTTAAAAAGCACTTGTTTTTGAAGCAGCATTAGCCTTGAAAAGACAAATGGGAGAGGTTGGGAGGACAGAAGGATAGATTTGCACCTGATATACTTACAGGCAAGACTGAATGACTCTCCAGTGAGAAGCTGCATCAGCACATAATCTTTATAAAAGCTAAGAATGGAACTGGTCAAATTTCCTTTGTGTTTATTTCTTTTTATGCCACCAACATATAAGAAGGCTGCCTGTCAAGTCCTCTTGACAAAGGAAACTCTGCCCTTAGGTCATATCTTGTGTTTTGTAGGAGCTAAGGGTACGTAGCTTTAGGGAAAAGCAAGTTGGTAGGTGCTGAAAACAAAGCTAAATAACGGGATTGTGAGTAGACAGTATAAGGAATGCTGTCAAGGATGCAGGGGTAGAAGGTGACATGATATGTTTCCCACTGCATCATCCTCTCCCGTTTCCTTAGCAACTTGGCTTCTTGATGGTCAGACCTGAGATAACTAATTAAAATGCTGGAAAAATCATTATTATTTAATTAAACAATGGATTATTGAATGCAAACCATTCAATACATGATTGAAAATGCTGTTAACCTAAGAGATCTCTTCCTTTTGGATCTGTAATACACATCGAACCCAGTAATATGACCCTGGGGTCAGTGGTGAAGTTTGTGTGGATTTGAGGAGAGAGAGGTTTGGGTGGAACTACCCAGACATAACAAAATAGGTCAGATGCTACCTCTGTCTCATCTCCTGTATGCCCTCTTTATGACCGCTTGGTTGTGCCCATACGTTCTAGATGTGATTAATCAAGAAAGCTATAATGCACTTGGAGGTGACACATACTGTTCTTTGTTTTCTCAGAGAGGTGAAGAAGAGAGTGGCCTCCCCCTATGACTTTCTATCCCTATTTCTGTGCTTTTCATAGACATTGGGTCTCAGGCTCCAATTTATGGTGATGGTCCAAAACGGGGAAGATTATGAATGACAAAGTCTGTCTTTTGAAATCTACTTATAAAGAATCTTTATTTGGTATGTGTTATAATTTCTTTCTGGTGGTCCACCCCAATCACCATTTGGATGTGATGGATATTAATATGCGTGTAATGTGTCATACCTTTGCTTCACTTATCATTTCTCCAAGGTCTAGCCTCATTAACAAAGCCCAGTGTACCTTCAGTATTGAAACTTATAAATGGATCGATGGAATTCCCACAGCATCTTTCTTGATAGTAGTAGTTCATTAAGAAAGAGTAGTATACTGGGCGAGGCAATGATGAAAATGGGGAAGAGCCCTCAGATAAGCTTTTATCTCTGTGGTTGTAGTTTTGGCATTTTTTTTAGTCTACGTGTATATATTCTTCAGTCATTATGTAAAAATAATAGTCATAGCAATTTTTATGCCCATTTTCTTTGTATTCTTATGTAGATATCCAAATACTTTTACTGATACAAAGAGCAACAAAATTCAAAACTGGTTGTGTATCTCATGATACACAAGTAGAGTTGTCTTCACAACTTTCCAAAGTGAGATTTGTAAATGGTATGAACCAGATTTAAAGTGTCCAATCAGGGACTTCCCTGGCGATCCAGTGATTAAGACTTCGCCTTCCGATGTTGGGGGAGTGGTTTAGATCCCTGGCCAGGGAGCTAAGATCCCACATGCATCGTGACCAAAAAACCAAAAGATAAAACAGAAGCAATGTTGTAACAAATTCAATAAAGACTTTAAAAAATGTTCCACATCAAAAAACATTTTTAAAAAAGTGTCCAATCGGGTGTCTTCTGTATAGATTGATTAATTAATTCTTAGGCATGGCAATGCTCATCTCAAATCAGTCCCTGTCTTCTGGGTTAATGCTAAGTAAAAAGCAAGAGTATATATTTTAACCATTAAAAATTCAATCTAGGAAGATGAAAAATGATGGCAAAATGGAAGAATCAGCAAAAGAGAAATGACTTTGGATATACATTTAAAAAAGCTATTTTTCTTTTTTGCCAGCTTTAAGATATAATTTACATATAACATTATGTAAATTTAAGGTAGACAGTGTAATGATTTGATATACGTATATATTGCAAGTGATCACCACAATTAGTTAACACATCCATCCACCTGACAGTTACAATCTTAATTTTTTTTTTTGTGGTGATATCGTTTAAGATTTACTTTATTAGCAACTTTCAAATATACAATACAGTATTGTTAACTATAGTCACCATGTGGTACACTATATCTCTAAATTGTATACATCTTAAAACTGGAAGTTTGTGCCCTTTGACCACCTTCACCCATTACCACTCTCCCCCTTACCCCCACCCCCATCAACCACCAGTATGCTCTCTGTATCTGAGTTTGTTTGTTTTCTTAGAATCCACAAAAATAAGATCATACAGTATATGTCTTTCTCTGTCTGGCTTATTTCATTTAGAATAATGCTCTCAACCTTCATCCATGTTGTCACAAATGACAGGGTTTCCTTCTTTTATATGGCCGAACAATATTTATATATATATATATATATATATATATATATATAACATTCATCCATCGGTGGACACTTAGGTTGTTTTTGCATCTTGGCTATTGTAAATAATGCTACAGTGCATATTGGGGTACAGGTACCTCTTCAAGATAGTGATTTCATTTTCTTTGGATATACTTCCAGAAGTAGAATTGTTGGATCATAAGGTAGTTCTGTTTTTAATTTTGTGAGGAACCTCCATACGATTTTCCATGGTGGCTGTACCAACTTGCATTCCCATCAACAGCGTACATAGGTTCCCTTTTCTTCACATCTCATCAACACTTGTTATCTTTTCTCTTTTTGATAATAGCCATTCCAGCAGGTATGGCTGTATACCTCACTGTGCTTTTGATTTGCATTCCCCTGATGGTTAGTGATGTTGAGCCCCTTTCCATAAACCTGTTGGCCATTTGAATATCTTCTCTGGAAAAATGTCTGTTCAGGTTCTTTGCCTATTTTTTAATTGGATTTTTAAATTTGCTGTTGCATTGGGCTCTGCAATCGCCTCCCATCAGGTGAGGTCACGGCTGTGTTCCCTGGCGGTATGGTGCCACTTGTTGAACTCCCTGGTTGAGCAGGGCTGTAGGCTGGGCTCCACAATTGCTCTTAGTTAGGTGGGTTTCAGGCTGTGCTCTCCAATAGGACAGTACCTCTGGCTGCATTCCATGTTCAGGTGATCCCCCAGACAGGGCTTTTTGATCTGAGGGGGCCTCAGGCTGTGCTCTGTGTTCAGGCGGGGCCATAGGCTGTGCTCAAAGTAGGCAGTGCCACAGGCTGGACATCATGATCGGGTAGGCCTCTGGCTGTGCTCTGTTACTGGGCAAGGCCACTGGCCAGGCTCTTTTCAGGAGAGGCCTTCAGCTGTAGCCTGCAGTTGGGTGGGGCCAAAGATTGTGCTCTGGGGTCAGGCAGAGATGCTGTCAGGACTCCCTTGTCAGGCAGGGCTTCAGGCTATATACTCTGTAGCTGGGAGGAGTCACTGAAAGGGTTCTGTGCCTGGGCGAGGTCATGGCTATGTTCTACAATTGGGCTGGGCTCTGATGCAGAGCTAGACTGTAGGCTGGGCTCCTAGGCTGCCCGGGGTCTCTCATCACACTTCCTGGTTACTCAGGGCCTGAGGCTATCCTAAATAGTTGGCAGGGCTGCTGGCTCGGCTCCCTGCCCAAGGCAGGTGTGGGATGGGCTCCATGGCTGCCAGTGTTCTCTGTGCGGGCTTGGTTGTGGGTTACCAGAAGCTATACTGAGCAGTTAGGAGAGGATGGAATTTGCTCTCCTGCCCAGGCATGGATGTAGAACACATCTCATTGGCTGGGAATCCAAATTAGGCAGACCTGCCAACTGAGCTCCCTGGCCAGATAAGGCTCAGCTCTGCAAATATGCATATTCACTGGCTGAGTTTCAGCTCAGATGCTTATGCAAAGCAGATGTGCAGTCTGCCAAGATCCAAGTGCTTGTTGCTTTAAGCCCCAGCCTCCTCCTGATCTCCTCCTGACACTCAGTCCTTGAGCCCTCTAGACTCCTCCAGTGATCCACTTGAGGTTAGACCCAACTAGGCTTCCCAGGAAGTGTCCTGCAATGCTAGGGAATTGGATATCCTCCTTGAGCTCTCTTCTTTCAACTGGAGAACCGGAGAAGCCATAGGCCCAGAAGGGCTCTTTGTATATGACATTGCGCCAGCCTGGGGGAGGGATGATGCAGTCAGAGTGTAGCTGCTTCTCTTACCTTCTAATATGATCCTTCTCAGTCTCTGCGGTCCACAGCGAGGAGTGGTTCAGCCTTACCACTGGGTTCTGGGAGTTTTCACAATGGTGTCTTGTCTTTGGATAGTTGCTAGTTGGTTTTCTTGTGAAGGGGACTGAAATAGGGAATGACCTGTGTCGCCATCTTGATGATATTGCTGGAGATACATTTTTATGATAAAAATATTCCAAAAGAAAGCATAAACTTAGGAGTAAATATGCATATTTACCGCCAACATAGAGATGCAGAATTCAAGAATCCCAGATGAATGCGAAACCTATGATATTGATAATAGTTTGATAAAGTATGCCACGGTACATTGTTAGTTTTGACTTTTATAGCAGTTGGTCATTTATATCATCCAGGCAGGAAGCACAAACTGATGTCAAACCGTCATGTAAGCACGGCTATTTGAATTAGTTTCATTATTACTTATAAGCTGCTCTGACCTTGTCAGCTCTAGTGTATAGAGCACTTAAGTCTTGAGTCTTGTCAATAAATATCTGGAAGCTGATCCACTTCCAACAGGGCATGACAAGGTCATGATGTTTTGCAACCTGCTTTTCCTACAAATGATAATGACCATGGATTCCAAAGAGATTGCTTTTCTGCATGTGATATATCATCAGAAATGGTGCATTAACTGAAATGTAATCACCATAGGCTGATTTGAAGCAAATGATAGACGGGATTGTAGGAATGGCAAAGAGCTGTAAAAACAACAAAAACAATAAAAATATCCTTAGCTGAAGTGAAGCAACTGATTAAATGGTTTATATGTATTCCAAGCTTCTAACAGAGGACAAAATTAATTGCATCTGGCATTATGTAATTAAACTTTTTAGCCATCGTTGGAAAAGCACTGAGGTTGAATTACAACGGCTATGATAACTTAAGGACGATGTGGTTACATATAGAGAAACCCAAGTTGACAATGATAAATTTTGTAATAAATTTATGGTAAGTTTGGACATGGGTATCAGGCCAATTAAGTGAGCAATCAAACTCCAAATAGAATTAGTTTCCTTTGAACTGCCAACTCTATGGAGAGCCCTATTACTTGGCAAGAAAAGGAAACTTACAGAAAAAAAGCCATCAAAATATATTGTTTGGAACTAAGGTAGCAACTGTGTTTATAAGAGAAAGAAACAGAATTTGGAATCAAGATCAACTATTAAGTTTTAACTAAAATATGCTGAGAGTCAGAGGCAATTTAGAAGCTTGAGAACAGAAACTAAACCCCCATTATCTTTTGTGAATATATAAGTATATTATAGATATGAGATCATAAATAAAATATTATAAATAAATTATATATATTTATAAATAAATGTAAAATTAAATTTTACATAATATAAATAAACATTATATATATATATTAGAAATACAGTAATTATTTGTTCTCAATATAGCAAAATGTAAGCCTAGAAGTTACAAATTTAAATGTCTACAGAACCAGGAAATCAACATGAAGATTAACATAAAAGGCCCAGTGTTATATAACAGTGAATGTCAGAAACCATGACCAACTGGGGTGTTCATGACTTATTTAAAGCCATTCCCATTCAGTTTTCTGATCTAGGAGCCTTCTTTTTGCTAATTCAAATGCTGGTGATTTTGACCAGTAAGCCCCCAATTCTGGAAAATCAGGCTGAGACCATTAAATAATTACTTGAACCAATTTCAACTAAAGATATATTATGTAAAGATGAGAGTGATTTTACTATGCCAAGATTGAAAATATGAAGCAGCACCAGAATTTGTACATAATGTTATTTTAAAATGCCTCTGAATCACATATGCAGAAATGTTAAAATAGTCCTCACCTAAAAATAAAGCCATAATAAATATTAACTTTTTTGCAATATGCTTTGAATTCCCTGTTTAAGGTTATTCCGTGAATCCATCACATTCAACTGACTTAAATCACACTTTCATGTTTATTGATAGCTAGCCCTTTACTTAGCTTAGTTATTCTGCTGACTCATGAACAATTTTTACCATTGATCTTTAGTATCTATTCTGCTTAATTACACTTCTGTTGATATATCAGTAATTTCTACTTAATTTGCTTTCCGAAAAGTGGTTTGGAAACTGAAACCTTTAACCATTTCCGTTGCTCCAGGATATGCTTCTGTCTGGTAGTATTTATCTATTTTCAAAAGAGAATATATTCTATGGAGAGAATAAGTAGAAGTCTTTCCTGTTCAATCTAATGAGTACTTGCAATACACAACTTTAATTTAGTTATAAGTGAATTCTCAGGATATGAAAAATATCAGTATAACTTAAATTGGTAATAAACTTACCGCATAAGTGTAAAATATTTTAAAGCTATGTAATGTTTTTATAAGTTAACCATTTCACTAGCATTGTCCACGTTTCTGGAATATGCCATCATTACTCAATAAATATTTGTAAACAGATGAAAATAGTATACTTAACAGCTATTATTAACAAAAATTGTAGAGTATAAATTTAGAAGAAATTTCTCGATAAACATTATTAAGTACTGAAGAAACAGCACTAACTTTAATATAGGCAGAAAATAAAAGAAATACCAAATAACACTGGTGATTCTTAAATGAACAGGTTACAAATGAGTCTCTACATACATCAATAATGCCAGAAGTATCGACAGTAATAAGTGCTGTATATTAGAACAGGCACCCCACATTTATAACCCTTAAACCCTTATATTAAAGAAGGAGTTGCAACAGACCTGAAAGGATTATATCAGAACATGTAAGTTAGGATAATGGGAGTAGAATATTATAGCCCTCATTAACAATCCCCTTGCCACTCTGGGTTTCTATCAGCTCACATTATTTGTGGGTGCTAGGAGGAATTATCTCTATCTTAACTGATCATATTTGTGAGCCCATATACCAGAGCATAATATCTTTTTTATTTATTTAGAACTCAGCCTGAAAAAATAAAAAAAAGAAACAAGAAGCTAAAGGATATTCTATAAACATATATTTTATTATTAGTCTGTGATACTTTAAACTCATTGTTTTAAATAAAAGACAGTTACGATGCAATAAAAAATCAAAGATATTCCTCAAAGTCCAGAATCCTTGGTCATTATATTAAAATGTCCCCGTTATTACTATAGAAGGCTTGGGACTGGCTATATATGCAATGCTGTCCATAAGATGTCGAAACAGTCTATCCATTATGTTGATTGTGTGGTTAGGGAAATAGTGGTTCCAGATTTAAAAAAGCAAATAAGAGAGAAAGTAAGTATAAAAAATAATTATTATTATAATAAAACAATTCTGAATTCAGACCTTACAATTAGATGACTTCTTTTTGGACCATATGTTAGATATTTATACCTATGAACATTTCTCCATTGTGTAGGTCTTGTGTGGTAGAGTAAGTCTGTTCTTCAAATTTATTAGTAAGAAGATAAAATTTCTTGGCATTTAGTTAGGTTTCGGCATTTATTTTAGTTAGAGTTAGGTTAGGTTAGGTTATTTAAAGTTTCTGGTTAGATCATATATAAATTTTAAAAAGCAGTCATATGTTATATGATCTGAACTGAACACTCAGCATTAAAAGTTTTAACTTCCCAATATGCTTCACCTATAGGCTAACTCAGTTCAAATCATCTACCCTTTTGGCTTTCAGAGTCAATGCCATTGTCGCTGGTCTAATCATGTCTTGAGTTTCATTGTTGAACCCCCAGTGGCTTCTCTAGATAGAGGCAATGAAGCAGCAGGAGTAACTCTGGGAAAGTACATGTGACAGATGTTTTAAAAATCAAATCCGGGCTTCCCTGGTGGCGCAGTGGTTAAGAATCACCTGCCAGTGCAGGAGACACAGGTTTGAGCCCTGGACCAAGAAGATCGCACATGCTGTGGGACAACTGAGCCTATGTGTTATAACTACTGAGCCTGTGCTCAGTCATAACTACTGAGCCTGTGCTCACTCTAGAGCCCGCAAGCCACAACTACTGAGCCCGTGTGCTGCAACTCCTGAAGCCTGTGTGCCTAGAGCCTGTGCTCTGCAACAAGAGAAGCCACTGATATGAGAAGCCCGCACACCACAACAAAGAGTAGCCCCCGCTGCAACTAGAGAAAGCCCACGCGAAGCAATGAAGACCCAACACAGCCAAAAATAAATACATAAAATAAATAAATTTATTTAAAAAAATCAAATCCATCAAATATTACTACTTTAAATTCACTCAAAAGTTATTAGACCCACTCGTGTGATCTTGCCTCATACTGGTTTTGTTTAGTTTAGTTAATGTTGCAGTTAATCTTTGCAAAAATCTAATCCATCCCCAAGCTTCTTTCATGCCATGATCTGTTTGTGTAAATCTTCTGAAACAAAATACCCTGTCTAATTTGATCTGTTGTCATGATTGAAAATAGTAAGCTGATATTGTGTTGTTTCTACAGTGATATAATTAAGATGCCCATGCTTTTCTAATTAATCTAGTCTAAAATTGCTTCGGCTATTAGATATCCTAATAGAATGTAGTGCATTGTTTTTTTTCTTATCTCTGTCATTAGTCAGGAGAATTAATTTCACCAAGTTTGAAACACACCCAATGTTTATTTGCATTTTCAGTTATCAATCTAAGCCAGACTTCTTTGTCAAATATGATCCATTGCTTATTTGTTCTAGAAAAAGTGTCAGATTCAGTATTCGAAGAAAGAGAGATATATTCATGAGTAGATACATACCTAGAAGTTTTAAACTTCAAATTAAGCTTTATATTAATAAAAAACAATGGGAGTTAGGGAAGGTTTTGAAGAGCTGTGAATAATTTTCCCGGAATTTTTTTTTTTTTTTTGCTGTACGCGGGCCTCTCACTGTTGTGGCCTCTCCCGTTGCAGAGCACAGGCTCCGGATGCGCAGGCTGAGCGGCCGTGGCTCACGGGCCCAGCTGCTCCGCGGCATGTGGGATCGTCCCGGACCGGGGCACGAACCCGCGTCCCCTGCATCGGCAGGCGGACTGTCAACCACTGCACCACCAGGGAGGGAAGCCCTTCCCTGAATTTTTATCTTAGTGAAACATCATTGTGCAAATCCACATTTCTGTCTTGACATATGGCAAACATTATTTTTAGAAATGGACAATGCAGAGATTAGAATTTAAAGTATTTTTAATATGCAATTCACATTTGATTTTTTAATGAAATGATTTAGTAATGAAAATAAAAAGGGAAAATTTATTAAGCAACATTAGAATGCAGCTCTACGATCTTCAAGGAAAACTAGCCTGATTTATCACTCAGGGTATGTTTAAATCTGATATTAAATAGTTGCACTTATATTAAAAATGTAAATTTAATTAAATGACTCATAGTAATATTAAATTAATAACACATATTAAATATGTTGATAAAACAGTTCCTTTAAAAATCCTTAAACTCATTTTACTAATATTCTGATAGTATATATCAGTATGTAAATAATAGTTTATGTGTCAGTTGTTGATAGAAAAACAGTACAATAGATTGTTTTGATTGTTTGCACATAATCTAAAGAAGCCAGTATTATGATACTCAGAGATGCTTGCATCTCATGAAAACCCTTCTATTTAGAAACAATTCTGTTTTAAATTAATTTTTGAACACTTTATAATGTATTTCAATGCTTAAAATATTCATTTTCTAAAAACATAATCCAGTTTCCATATGGTTTCAGCTTTGACTATATTTTCCTCCTCTTATAACTAAATTCAGTATTTTAAATTTATCAAAAATAAACCTTACATAACTAAAGGCTTAAAAATCAACCCCTTAAAAAAACTTTATTAATGAAAATTTTATTGATAAAAAAGTACATGAATGAAAACACTTGTAATGAGATAAAATTGCTATATAAAACATTTTTGATGAAGGAATGCATTTCCTAATTGCCTATGTTTAGGGCAAAATTCAGATTAATTTGAATTAAAGGCATTCTGCAGCTAATGAATGCTTTAAACCCTCCCTTCCTACTCATTAAGCTCATGGACCTTACCTTAATTTTTTTCCCCAAGATATTCCAACCCTTTTTCCATATTTTTATGTTGACTTATATAACACAGATTTATTGAGTCCTTGACTGTATATTTATATATTCATTCATATATTCATATTATAATGAATATACACTTGACCCTTTAAACAATGTGTGAGTTAGTTGTGCTGACCTTCCTTGCAGTTGAAAATACATAAATAACTTATAGTTGATTCTCTTGGTTCCTTCATATCTGAGGTTTCACATCATGGATTAAACCAACTATAGGTTGTGTAGTACTGTAGTACATATTTATTGGAAAAAAATTCACGTATCAGTGGGTCTGCACAATTCAAACCCGTGTTCTTCAAGGATCAACTGTATGTATATATATCAATTGTATATAAATGTAATTATAGTATATAATTTAATTGCATAATACATTTTTAAAAGCTTACTTAAAAAGTGAAAAATAATGTGGATCCTATTGTGCTTTGATTTAAAAATTACGGAAACTGCTCCACATAATTAGTCATGGAAATGCAAAGTAGATGGCATGCCCTTATACACCCACCAGAATGCTTAAATTGAAAAGACTGACAATACAAAGTGTTGACAAGGATGTAGAACAACTGTTCTACTCATACATTGTTGCTGGAAATGTAAACACGAAACTATCCCTTTTGGAAAGCTATTTGACAGTTTCAAAAAGATACGCCTTCCGTATGGCCCAGCAATTCCACTTCTAGGTATATATGCAAGAGACATGAGTGTGTATGTGCATAAAATTCATAGAAGAATAGCGATAAAAACGTTATGCGTAGTAGTGCAAAACTGAAAACAACTCGTGTGCCAAAATAGGAACAGAAATAAACAAATTGTATTAGTCAAACAATACAATACTGAACAGCAATAAAAAAGATGTACAAACTGTCATACACTATGATGTGAATAAATCTCAAATATATTAGTTTGAGAAAAAGAAACCAAAGAGGCATGTACTATGTGAATCTATTTATACGAAGTTCTAGAAAAGGCAAACCTATTGCTCATGATAGAAGTCAGAATAGAAGTTACCTCTGGGGGGCAGATTTTAACTAAAAAGGAACACATCAGAAGTTTAGGTGAAAGGAAGTGTTTTATACCTTGATTTTGGTAGAGTGTACATATACACACACACACACACAAATATTAATTGAGCTATGCAGTTAAGCTTAGTATATTTTGCCAAATGTAAATTATACCTTAATAAATAAAAGAAACATGGTACAATTGATTATTGTTCAATAGAAAAAAAATTTAGGATGTTTTCATGAGTATTGATTCTACTATAACAAAATACATAAAAGCCTTAAAACATGAGTCTATTTCCTCTTCAACCTGACTACCCTTGCTTTCTATAAAAAATTTATCCAGGGCTTCCCTGGTGGTGCAGTGGTTGAGAGTCCGCCTGCCTATGTAGGGGACACGGGTTCATGCCCTGGTCCGGGAAGATCCCACATGCCGCGGAGCAGCTAGGCCCATGAGCCATGGCTGCTGAGCCTGCGCGTCCAGAGCCTGTGCTCTGCATCGGGAGAGGCCACAACAGTGAGAGGCCCGCGTACTGCAAAAAAAAATTTATCCGTAGCTTTCTTAAGAATTATTCTTGAGATTGGTTCAAGATGGCAGAGTAGAAGGACATGCACTCACTCCCTCTTTCGAGAACACTGGAATCACAACTAACTGCTGAACAGTCATTGACAGGAAGACACTGGAACTCACAAAAAAAGATACAATACATGCAAACACAAAGGAGAAGCCACAAGGAGATGATAGGAGGGGCACTATCACAATAAAATCAAATCCCATAACTGCTGGGTGCGTGACTCACAAACTGGAGAACACTTATACCACAGAAGTCCACCCACTGGAGTGAAGGTTCTGAGCCACACGTCAGGCTTCCCAACATGGGGGTCTGGCTACATGAGGTGGAATTCCTAGAGAATAGGACTTTGAAGGCTAGCGGGTTTTGATTGCAGACCTTCAGCAGGACTGAGGGAAACAGAGACTCCACTTATGAAGGGTACACACAAAGTGTGTGCACATCGGGACCCAGGGGAAGGAGCAGTGACCCCATAGGAGAGAGAACCAGACCTACCTGCTACTGTTGGAGGGTCTCCTGCAGAGGCGGGAGACAGCTGTGGCTCACCAAAGGACAAGGACACTGGCAGCAGAAGTTCTGGGAAGTACTACATGGTGTGAGCCCTCCTAGAGTCCGCCATTAGCCCCACCAAAGAGCCCGGGTAGGCTCCAGTGTTGGGTTGCCTCAGGCAACCCAAAGGGGAGGGAACCCAGCACCACCCATCAGCAGACAAGCGGATTAAAGTTTTACTGCGCTCTGCCCTCCAGAGCAACAGCCAGCTCTACCCACCACCAGTCCCTCCCATCAGGAAACTTGCACAAGCCTCTTAGATAGCCTCATCCACCAGAGGGCACACAGCAGAAGCAAGAACTACAATCCTGCAGCATGTGGAACAAAAACCACATTCACAGACAGACAAGATGAAAAGGCAGAGGGCTATGTACCAGATGAAGGAGCAAGATAAAACCCCAGAAAAACAGCTAAATGAAATGGAGATAGGCAACCTTCCAGAAAAAGAATTCAGAATAATGATAGTGAAGATGATCCAGGACCTCAGAAAAAGAATGGAGGCAAAGATTGAGAAGATGAAAGAAATGTTTAACAAACATCTAGAAGAATTAAAGAACAGACAAACAGAGATGAACAATACAATAACTGAAATGAAAAATACACTAGAGGGAATCAATAGCAGAATAACTGAGGCAGTAGAACTGATAAGTGACCTGGAAGACAGAATGGTGGAATTCACTGCTGCAGAACAGAATAATGAAAAAAGAATGAAAATAAATGAACACAGCCTAACAGACCTCTGGGAAAACATTAAATGCAATAACATTCGCATTATAGGGGTCCCAGAAGGAGAAGAGAGAGAGAGAGGCCCGAGAAAATATTTGTACAGATTATAGTCGAAAACGTCCCTAACATGGGGAAGGAAATAACCACCCAAGTCCAGGAAGTGCAGAGAGTCCTGGGCAGGATAAACCCAAGGAGAAAGAGGCTGAGACACATAGTAATCAAATTGACAAAAATTAAAGACAAAAATTATTGAAAGTGACAAGGGAAGAATGACAAATAACATAAAAGGGAACTCCCATAAAGTTAACAGCTGATTTCTCAGCAGAAAATCTACAAGCCAGAAAGAAGTAATATGATATACTTAAAGTGATGAAAGGGAAGAACCTACAACCAAGATTACTCTGTCCATCAAGAATCTCATTCAGATTCGATGGAGAAATCAAAAGCTTTACAGACAAGCAAAAGCTAAGAGAATTCAGCACCACCAAACCAGCTCTACAACAAATGCTAAGGAACTTCTCTAAGTGGGAAACAGAAGAGAAGAAAAGGGCCTACAAAAACAAACACAAAACAATTAAGGAAATGGTAATAGGAACATACATATCGATAATTACCTTAAACGTGAATGGATGAAATGCTCCAACCAAAAGACACAGCCTCGCTGAATGGATACAAAAACAAGACCGATATATATGGTGTCTACAAGAGACCCACTTCAGCCCTAGGGACACATCCAGACTGAAAGTGAGGGGATGGAAAAAGATATTCCATGCAAATGGAAATCAAAAGAAAGCTGGAGTAGCAATATTCATATCAGATAAAATAGACTTTAAAATAAACAATGTTATAAGACACAAGGAAGGACACTATGTAATGATCAAGTGATCAATACAAGAAGATATAACAATTATAAATACATATGCATCCAACATAGGAGCACCTTAATACATACGGCAACTGCTAACAGCTCTAAAAGAGGAAATCGACAGTAACACAATAATAGTGGAGGACTTTAACACCTCATTTACACCAATGGACAGATCATCCAAACAGGAAATTAATAGGGAAACACAAGCTTTAAATGACACAACAGACCAGCTAGATTTAATTGATATTTATAGGACATGCCATCGGAAAACAGCAGATTACACTTTCTTCTCAAGTGTGCATGGGGCATTCTCCAGGGTAGATCACATCTTGGTTCACAAATCAAGCCTCAATAAATTTAAGAAAACTGAAATCATATCAAGCATCTTTTCTGACCACACTGCTGTGAGATTAGAAATCAATTACAGGGAAAAAAACGGAAAAAACACAAACACATGGAGGCTAAACAATACGCTACTAAATAACCAAGAGATCACTGAAGAAATCAAAGAGGAAATCGAAAAATACCTAGAGACAAATGACAATGAAAACACGATGATCCAAAACCTATGGGATGCAGAAAAGCAGTTCTAAGAGGGAAGTTTATAGCTATAGAAGCCTACTTCAGGAAACAAGAAAAATCTCAAATAAACAATCTAACCTTACACCTAAAGGAACTAGAGAAAGAACAAACAAACCGCCAAGTTAGCAGAAGAAAAGAAATCATAAAGGTCAGAGCAGAAATAAATAAAATAGAAACAAAGAAAACAATAGCAAAGAGCAATAAAATAAAAGCTGGTTCTTTGAGAAGCTAAACAAAATTGATAAACCATTAGCCAGAATCATCAAGAAAAAGAGGGAGAGGACTCAAATCAATACAATTAGAAATGAAAAAGGAGAAGTTACCACAGACACCACAGAAATACAAGGCATCCTAAGAGACTACTATAAGCAACTCTATGCCAATGAAATGGACAACCTGGAAGAAATGGACAAATTCTTAGAAAGGTATAAACTTCTAAGACTGAACCAGGAAGAAATAGAAAATATGAACAGACCAATCACAAGTAATGAAGTTGAAACTGTGATTAAAAATCTTCCAACAAACAAAAGCCCAGGACCAGATGGCTTCACAGGTGAATTCTATCAAACATTTAGAGAAGAACTAACACCGATCCTTCTCAAACTCTTGCAAAAATTTTCAGAGGAGGGAAAACTCCCAAACTCGTTCTATGAGACCACCATCACCCTGATACCAAAACCAGTCAAAGATACTACAAAAGAATAAAATAACAGACCAATATCACTGATGAATATAGATGCAAAAATCCTCAACAAAATACTAGCAAACAGAATCCAACAACACATTAAAAGGATCAAACACCATGAACAAGTGAGATTTATCCCAGGGATGCAAGGATTCTTCAGTATATGCAAATCAATCGATGTGATGCACCACATTAACAAATTTAAGAAAAACCATATGATCATCTTAATAGATGCAGAAAAAGCTTCTGACAAAATTCAACACCCATTTATGATAAAAACTCTCCAGAAAGTGGGCATAGAGGGAACCTACCACAACATAATAAAGGCCCCATACAACAGACCCACAGCAAACATCATTCTCAATGTTGAGAAACTGAAAGCATTTCCTCTAAGATCAGGAATGAGACAAGGATGTCCACTCTCACCACTATTACTCAACATAGTTTTGGAAGTCCTAGCCACGGCAATCAGAGAAGAAAAACAAAAGGAATACAAATTGTAAAAGAAGAAGTAAAACTGTCACTGTTTGCAGATGACATGATACTATACATAGAGAATCCTAAAGATGCCACCAGAAAACTACTAGAGCTAATCAATGAATTTGCTAAAGTTGCAGGATGCAAAATTAATGCACAGAAATCTCTTGCATTCCTATACACTAATGATGAAGAATCTGAAAGAGAAATTAAGGAAACACTCCCATTTACCATTGCAACAAAAAGAATAAAATATCTAGGAATAAACCTACCTAAGGAGACAAAAGACCTGTGTGCAGAAAATTATAAGACAGTAATGAAAGAAATTAAAGGTGATCCAAAAGTTAGAGAGATATACCATGTTCTTGTATTGGAAGAATCAACATTGTGAAAATGACTATACTACCCAAAGCAATCTACAGATTCAGTGCAATCCCTATCAATCTACCACTGTCATTTTTCACAGAACTAGAACAAAAAATTTCACAATTTGTATGGAAACACAAAAGATCCCGAATAGCCAAAGCAATCTTGAGAAAGAACAACGGAGCTGGAGGAATCAGGCTCCCTGACTTCAGCCTATACTACAAAGCTAAAGTAATCAAGACAGTATGGTACTGGCATGAATACAGAAATATAGATCAATGGGAAAGGATAGAAAGCCCAGAGATAAACGCACGCACCTATGGTCAACTAATGAATGACAAAGGAGGCAAGGATATACAATGGAGAAAAGACAGTCTCTTCAATAAGTGGTGCTGGAAAAACTGGGCAGTTACTAGTAAAAGAATGAAGTTAGAACACTCCCTAATACCATACACAAAAATAAACTCAAAATGGATTAGAGACGTAAATGTAAGACCGAGCACTATAAAACTCTTAGAGGAAAGCATAGGAAGAACACTCTTTGACATACATCACAGCAAGATGTTTTTTGATCCACTTCCTAGAGTAATGGAAGTAAAAACAAAAATAAACAAATGGGACCTAATGAAACTTAAATGCTTTTGCACAGCAAAGGAAACCATAAACAAGATGAAGAGACAACTCTCAGAATAGGAGAAAATATTTGCAAATGAATCATCGGACAAAGGATTAATCTCCAAAATCTATAAACAGCTCATGCAGCTCAATATTAAAAAAGCAAACAACCCAATCCAAAAATGGGCAGAAGACCTAAATAGACATTTCTCCAAAGAAGACATACAGATGGCCAAGAAGCACATGAAAAGCTGCTCAACATCACTTATTATTAGAGAAAGAGAAATCAAAACTGCAATGAGGTATCTCCTCACATCAGTTAGAATGGGCATCATCAGAAAATCTCCAGCTGGAGAGGGTGTGGAGAAAAGGGAACCCTCTTGCACTCTTGGTGGGTATGTAGATTGATACAGCCACTATGGAGGACAGTATGGAGGTTCCTTAAAGAACTAAAAATAGAATTACCATATGACCCAGCAATCCCACTACTGTGCATATACCCAGAGAAAACCATAATTCAAAAAGACACATTCGGGCTTCCCTGGTGGCGCAGTGGTTGAGAGTCTGCCTGCCGATGCAGGGGACACTGGTTCGTGCCCCGGTCTGGGAAGATCCCACATGCCGCGGAGCGGCTGGGCCCGTGAGCCATGGCCGCTGAGCCTGCGCGTCCGGAGCCTGCGCTCCACAACGGGAGAGGCCACAACAGTGAGAGGCCCGCGTACCACAAAAAAAAGAAAAAAAAAAAGACACATGCACCCCAATGTTCATTGCAGCACTATTTACAATAGCCAGGTCATGGAAGCAACCTAAATGCCCATCAAGAGACGAATGGCTAAAGAAGAAGTGGTACATATATACAATGGAATATTACTCAGCCATAAAAAGGAACGAAATTGGGTCATTTTAGAAACATGGATGCATCTAGAGACTCTCATACAGAGTGAAGTAAGTCAGAAAGAGAAAAATGAATATCGTATATTAACGCATCCATGAGGAACCTAGAAAATGGTACAGATGAACCAGTTTGCAGAGCAGAAATTGAGACACAGATGCAGAGAACAAATGTATGGACACCAAGGCGGGAAAGTGGTTGGAGTGGTGGTGTGCTGAATCGGGCGATTGGGATTGACATGTATACACTGATGTGTATAAAATGCATGACTAATAAGTAAATAAACATTAAAAAAAGGATTGTTCTTGTGACACAGCATATTTTCTAGCAAAGCTTAAAAACTTTGCCTATTATTATAGAGAAATAAAAGAAACAGTTTACAAATCAGACGTTACTGGATACATTGTCTACCTCTGTACCTGAGTTACTGTATTTGAAACATGGCAAAATGGCTTTATGACTACAATGAAAATAATCATAGATAGATACTTATATATTTCAAGACTGTGCGAAGTAATATTACATGAACTCTTCTTCATAGCAATATTAATGAAATGAATCTTATTTTATTTTAGTGAGTCCTGGAGCTGTACCTTGAACCTAGGGATTTTGTCTTCATAGACCCTGTTCTTAACAATATATTATTTTTATACTGAGTATTTCAAGTGTAATGATTATACAACTAGAACAGCTGGTCTGTTGTGAGTCACTCTACATTTGGACCATTGTATTGAATGAGAAAAATCACTTGCTTATTAACAGATTAACCATTGCAATTTCT
Source organism: Tursiops truncatus (assembly GCF_011762595.2). NCBI lineage: Eukaryota > Metazoa > Chordata > Mammalia > Artiodactyla > Delphinidae > Tursiops > Tursiops truncatus. Next base: position 67,746,784 of record NC_047046.1, read on the forward strand.
GAAGCATATATTTGAAGTTCAAGCAGTTATTTCAAAACTATGGATAATTATTTGTGCTCTTCAAGTGTAGGTACCTTAAGTAGAATGTTTCTCTACTTTTAAATGAAGTAGATTAGCATTATGGGATGTAAACAGAAGATACAGGTAAGCATGTACAAAAGGCTAATGTCTTCTCAGATTCTGGAGGAAAGATGATTGGATTTGAGTTTGGAAATATTTAAGAAGATCTTTAAAAAGAATGGCTTAAGTTCTGCATAAGCATCTGAAGTTGAAAAGAAGAAATAATGGGTGGGCCAAAAAGTTCGTTTGGGCTTCTCTATAAGAAGTTATGGAACACCCGAACGAACTTTTTGGCCAACCCAATACTTGAGTGATCAAAGTGAAGGTGGTCCCCAAACTATTTTCTGTTGAAGTAGGTATGATTTCATCTGTATTAGGGAGGAATTTAGTTCTCCATTTAATTAAATTCCCTCTGGAATCAAAAGTAAATTACCCATATATCTTATTTATAAAGCTTTTTGCTTTCCCAAATAGTTAAAATTAGAATATAACTAATACTCTACTAAGGGAAGGAAAATTCAAATGTAAAATTATCATCCTTTCAATTCCCTTAGAAGTTTGATAAAAGAGAGAAGAATACCAACAATTACACTCAGATTCTAGAGTATCACTAGATTTCTTCTTTCTATAAATTTCCTGATTTCCAAGATAATGATTGATGATAAGAAGTTTAACAGTGTTAATTCACAACTGATTTTCAGTTCATTTATAAAATTAAATATAGTGAACTCCAAATATGGAAGGAGCAAGAATCTTTCTGATCTATCAGCTCATCAAAATCTTAAAACAGAGAGTTTTAGGATGAACATAAATTTTACTCATTTAGCTGAATTAAACATTTAATTTGTATGAATGTGATTAATCTTAGGCTCTCTTAGGTACAAATGCAATTTCAGAGTTTCTCCAACTCAAGTTCATTGACATTTTTCTGAAGTAGATTAACCTTCACTTGTTGTGTTTAGTTGCTGATGGCTTTAGATGCCCCTTACATCACAGTCATACTTTGACTCTGTGTATGTGTGTGAAGTGGGAAAGCTTAAAATGTTTTGTAAACTACCTTAGATAAATCTATTTCTTCCTGGCAGGTAGTGTGCAAAATTATTTAACCAGAGAGGCAAAAAATTTCTCCCTGAAAACATTGATAAAAATGCTGTACCCGTACAGAGCAAACTAGGACATGCCCTTGAAAAGGTAGATCTGATATTTTAAAAACTGCATTTGAAAATCTTTGCCCTTGCTTTGGATATAACTTTAAAATTACATTGTTTTAATAATTATGGTTGAATTTTAAGTAACAAAAATTGCAAAAGAATCTGTTTTTATGTGAATTTTCACTGTATTATCCATTAGAAATAATCAAAGTAAAATATGTTACCTCATATATTTGAAAGTCATGACCTGCCAAAATGGCACAAATTTATAGTAAAATATTTAATTCTTCTCTTTGCTTAAGTGCATAATGCAAGTCAATACTTGGTTTATTGAGACCAGAAAAACACTACAAGGGAAAATGTAAAATCAGACAGTTCTGCAACTGTGTCAAATTATAGAAGAAATAAGCAAAAAATTAGCTGTTTGTTTTCAGAAGATTTTTCACATGTCTCTCCTTGAATATTTGGAGCTTGTCAGCGACTAAAAACTTGAGTCAACTATTTGTGGTAAACCGGTTTGTACTGAAGTATGTTTGCTGATAAATAAGGATTTCCTCTATGAGATGCTAAAAAGTAGTTAGGCATCTTCAGCCAAAGGTATATCTTATGTCAGTGTGCAGTGGAGTACTTTGGAAAATGATTTATAGAAGTTCTCACTTTAGTTTTATGAAAGGCTATGTGGTATTCAATAGTGGTGACACATCTGTTTTTTAAGATGGGTGGAGAGTTTACAAATGTTCACTTTACAGATGTTCACTATACTATTATGCTTGACTTTACTATTATGCTTTACTTGACTATCATGCATATATATTTTTACTTGTGATTTTATGCATCAACAACTTTCAGTAAAATCTAAAATCAATAATAGATCATTGGCTATTCCGAAGAAACACATAATTTAAGCCTAACTCTTTATTTCAGTCTTCATTAAAGTGGAGTTTATTCCCAGTTGTTTTTATCTCCAGTTATCTGTTATTTTAACTAAAAAGATAATTTAAAAACAGATATAGCCAAACATAGAAGTTTGTGAATTTCTTCAATATCCATACTAAATCCTAAATCTTTGGATACTGGGTAGAGTTATTAACCTTAAACTTGCACTTGCATGGATGATACTCAAGGCATGTACAGAGCAATGGTCCATAAACTCACAGGGACTGGTAAAACTAGGGCTCATCACCACTCCCCACCACCCCAGGAGAGGGAAAGTGTACACATTCTGATACATACAATTTTAAAAAATTTAGTATGATAGTTACAGATCTCCTAAACCCTTCCATTTCTGGTAGATGTAACAGTACTGACACTGTTAGCAGTGCAAAAAAAAAAAATGTAGTATTTCTTTTTTCTACATACTTAACTGCACGTTCCCCAATGTTGTTCCTGATGCATACTTACAGGGTATCATGCTGCCTGAGTTACCACATGCCAATTTTTGCATGGCAGTGGTTTCAGTCTGTTTCTATTACCTGTTCTTAATACCTGTGTTTAGAGGATTTGGGTTACCATAAGCATTTATCCATGCAGAGGCAGAATCTATATTCCACTGAGGTATACATATTCCTTTCTTGATCTTTAATGTTACATGTGACTTTCAATGTTAATAAAATTGCTTAAGAGTATCCAAGAGATTGAAAGCTGTCACTAAATCACTGAATTATCCTGCCTAATAAGCACAATGGTACCAGTACTTGGCTAAACAACACACACATAGAATAAATATTGACATTACAGTTTTCGGGTACAGCACAACATTGGCTTTACCCAAACTCTGAATATAAGGATTATCCTAGTTGTTCCCAACCTGGCTTTAACCTGGCATTCTTCACTAACTTCTTTACCTTACCCCCTTTTCTTCTTTCTTTCTTTCTCTCTGTTGTCCCCCCTTCTTCCTTCCTTCCTTCCTTCCTTCCATTATCTTTATAAGAAACACTCCTCTTGCCTTAAGAGCTATAATTTTGTTTGGACTGCTTCAAGTTATCCTCAATTAAACATTTCTTCTTCAGGGTCACTTACCACGAACATGTCCTTTTTCTATCATGGCATGTAATTCATTTTGTTCCCTGAAATACAAAAGAACAGAGTAGTATGATATATACAATATTGTATGTGCTCAAACAGCATTTATTGTTGCACAGTAAGTGTATGAATGAATGAATAGATGAATAAATGAATGCTATAACCTAGTGTATATTCAAAATATATTTGCTTGTTAAGTAAAGGATATCTCTCACTTTTGATCTTAGAGATGCTTCAAAACAAAAGCTGAAATGACTGAATTTGAACTTTTCTACATATAATATAGTTATATATCATCTTGTTTTAATACCTAAATCACAATTGTCTTCTATTTTTCCATTTAGTTTCTTTATTGTCATTCCCTCTTATGAGCATTTGAAGACTAGAGTTCAGAACCATGGAGAGTTCCAAGTCGTCAACAAAGCCCTGTTGCCTGAATTTTCCTGTGAGAAAACTAGTAACTTATAGTAGTAATCAGTATATTAAGCACTGTTATTCACACTGACTAGGTCCTACACTATTTAGCACAATTCTTTTTTTAAAAATCTTATTTTTCACAGATAAGATAGCTGAGAGCTGTCAGTAATCCAAAAGCTGATTCCAAAATTCAGGATCTTTTCCCACAACTCATTGCCTCTTCAACATCCATTTGAGCCTATAGTTTTCATAACTGGTGTCAAGACGAAATTTCTCTCTTTTTCCTGTATGGTCCATGAGCATTTAACAGTCAATACCTCCTAATTTTGCAGAAGACATTAGAATTAGCTTTGTAATTTTAGAATAACTTCTGAGGTAGAAAATTCTATTATCTTTAAAATCGAAGAGAAGTTAGAGTCTCTGCCATGAGCTACCTTCCCTGGGTTGGAATCTCTAGAACACTTGCATTGTATGTATCTGTACTTGCAATCTAGGTCATCTCTGTGGTTTTGGGATTGCACACTTTTAATAGTTATTCTCATCAGCCTCATCCTGGGCTCCACGACCTCCTTTATCCTTAAGCCTTCCTCTTTCCTGTTCATAAAATCTATAATGAAAATCCAAAGACATACTTTAGTATCTTGTACGGTGATATATTACAGATTCTCCGATTCCTTAAACCACGTGTTGGCAAACTACAACCTGTGAGTCAAGTTTAGCTCACCACTCGTTTTTAAAAATAAAGGTTTATTGTATTACAGCCAGCTCCACTTGTTTACATTTTATCTATGACTGCTTTTTGTGGTACAACAGCAAAGCAGAGACCCTATGGCCTACAAAGCCTGAACTGTTTGCTCTCTGGCCCTTTACAAAAAAAAAAAAAAAGAGTCTTCTGACCCCTAGTTTAGACACAGGGAATTATTAAGTGTGGTTTTCAATAACATTAAAGAGAGTAAAGTTTCCTGGATACTAGGAGTCACAAACTACACAGATTGTGGCCATATACAGTTAAACTAAAAGTGAATCAGATGTGTAAGAAACAGGGAATGATGGAGATGTGGGAACTTGGTATATGCACGTTTTGCTTAAGAAATGCAGCTACTACCTAGCTCCAAATTGATTTGCCTAATTGGGTTGTAGACAATATATTGCAAACCTAATTTTTTAAGAGAAGCCCGAAATTTATATTCTTATGCGAAAACTTCAAGTAAATAAAACTGACTAAATATTTAGGATTTCATGCTGCTTGAATTTGTTTTGTGCCAAAAACAGAATAAAACTTGAATTTGACCAAAGATCGTCAGTTGCAATCTCAGCTTTAAAAAATTCAGTTCTTATCCAGAAATGTAAGATTGAACCATATTGTTACACAAAGTAGATATTAACAAATAATAAATTTGGGGGAATCACTATTTTTAAGTACTCCTAATGTAATTTCCAGCACTTAAATTAGCATATCCTTACAAATAATAGGGATCTTACTGATCAAGTCTCTTAAGGTTTTCTTCAAAATTGAACTTGTACCAAAAGTTATTTGGAACCAGCAGTAATCAAAGAGGAAAAGGTCATATACTACTCTTAATCAATGTGATGTGCTTCATACTCCTTATTTGTTCTTAACCCTAAGTGTAAATATGCAATCTAACTAGCTTTGGATGGACTCCTGCCCATTGAGGCCAAGCGAAAACTGTAACAAATACCTTAATTGTGTCTTCTTGTTTTAAAAGTCTTTTCAGAACAACAAACTTTCTAGTTATAAGGGTATGAGATCTGTAGGATATAGATAAGTTAAGGTCCTAGCACCTTTAGCTGGGAATTGGGTAGAATTTAATAAAAGAGCTGTCTTAAAAGGAAGGGGTAACACTTAGGAAACAAGAGGGAGTAAAAAGTCCCTGGGCGTAGTTCATTGCCACCTCAAGGCCAGCAGAGGTAAGGGGAGGGCCAGGTTATGCAACCTGGAGGTAACATTTTATTGCCATCCGACAAGAGATTTTGGTAGAGAGGCATAACCAACCAGCTGTGCATTAGAAGCCAGGGAACAGGGAAAGAAAAACATGCTGACCTTATTCCCATTCTTCCACCTCCTCTTGGTTCCTCATGTTGCTGAACCCACTGGAAGCCTGAGGGAAAGGCAGTCTGTTGAGACAGTCCATAAAGGTCACCTTCCTGGGGCACAGAGCAGAGGGTGGAGAATGTAAGGATCAACTCTGAAAGGGTAAAGAGGGAGTACTCAGCCCAGTGTCTTTCTTCTCTAGTTGTGTGAAGAGTTCTCTTAACCTTTGAAAATTGTTAAGTCTTCTAAAGCCAGAAACTCAGTAATGTAGGACATGAATAGGAAGGTTTTTCTGTAAAGCAATGGAAGTGAATGAGCTGTGAGTGAATACTTGTGCAGAGAGCATCAAATGTATCTGTTAATGACAATTATTATATCTTGTTCTATTATGTGTCTGGTGAGCTGCGAAGTCAAGTGAGGGTGACAGGCACAGTGGAAACTGAAATGTTATTCCCCTTATAGCATCCCCTGAGAGGAAGTACTGAGCAGACAGTTGCTATTCTAAATAAACTTGCATGTATATGCTTTGAAGGAAAGATTTCCATGGAGAAAAGGATAAAAGGTTATATACTGGAGAATTCCACAGTACTGGACTCAACTGACTAATTTTGAAGTTCAATTGATTTTTTTAATCAGACCATGTTCTTGTAGATGTTACCGTAATCGAGGGAAATAGAGCACTTCACTATTAATTCTACTTGAAGCCTGGCCTGATAAGGAAAATAAACTTGGATGACTTGATGGATACTGCACAATTCTGGAAAACCTTAATTAGTGTTTTGGGAAAAGCAAGCAGTTGGATATTGGCTACATTTGTTTTTATCTGGACTTTACTCAAAAGCCCTGGTTTTACCTACCTACATACAACTGCATGGAATACGAGTCTTTGGGCTAAAATTTCTAAACCTGGTTTCAGCAGTTAAGTCACAATTAAAATATTGGGAAAGGTACATTTTTTCAACTATTTCCTAGTTATATTAATAGGAATAATAATCTCTTTTTTATATGTACCTTAGTACATTTCAGCATACCTTAATGCATTTTCAGTTCAAAATCTCTATTTATTGTAATGCATACCTTTGAGAATATCCTTTTACTAAAATAAACACAATTAGATGTGAAGGATTTATCATGAGTATACATTTATAGTAACAGGCTTTTAAAAAGATTAACCTTAAATTAGATATTCTTATTAAAAGATGGGTTAAGAACGTAAGTTCTAGAGTCACAATATTTGGGCTTGATCCCAGACCTGCCACTTATTAATTCTGTGAACTTGGGCAAGTTGCTATACCTCTCTGTCTCACTTTCCTTATCATTAAATTATAGGTAATAATTCTATCTACCTCCTGAGATTTTTCTAAGAACTAAGAATTAATCATTGCAAGGCACTAGAACAGTACCTAGAATATGGATGAAAATATGAGAATGTGTCACTAGAATGCAGATTGATTTTTTCTGCACTATTGGTAGAACTACTCAACTCTATTATGTAGAGATTTGTAAAAAATCATTTTTAAACTGAATGTTTATTGATAAGTTTTTCTTCCCTGGTGAGCTCAATTTGTGAAATTCAAATTTGATGACTTGAAAATCCTGAGGATAAAACAAATCGAACAATAATAAGTTTAGTCCTCTTTGTTTTAAATAATTAGACAAGGAAGTAAATGACTTATCCCAATATTTTACTTTAAATGGAAACAATTTATATTAATAAATGAAAGAATAAATAAGTTAATGTTAAAAAATAAGTAATTTAAAATGTATATTAAGATTGTAGTTTCCTTTATCAAAATTAAGAAGACGGTTTTAATTATAATCTACCTTTCAAACAGCCTGTCTGCAAGAACATCATTTATCCTCAAGGCTACTTAAGCATTAAAAGTTTATATCAGAAAAACATTAATAAAAAGTAGAGAAGTATCTTTTAAATACTTAGATTCATTGTTCATCTTTATACTCTAAGAAAAATCATACATTTTTCAGCCATTATGTAATTTTAAATGCAAATAATAGAAAGATTCTTGGAGTCCTATCTCATTAAATACCACATCAATGACTGCAACATCCTAGTTTCCAAAAAGTCCTGCTTTTCGTTAAAAAAAAAAAAGATTCAAGAACATGTAAATCAGTGAAACAGAGTAAAAAGGAATTTGTAACATTTTGTAAAAGCAAACATGGCTGCAATTATAAGAAAATAATGATTTTTTTCTGCTGTGAAAACACAGTCAAGTTAAAAGAATGTTTGTATTTGGTACTGATGTAATGTTTTCTTCAAAATTTACCTTTGCATTTTCATAAAGGATTCAACAATTCAAAACATTAAGTTTTATATTATCGGCTGCTCCAGCTCATGAGAGCTGACCGTGCACGTCTCTTCCCAAGTTTGTGTTAAAAAACATCACCCTGAAATTTCAAAATAGGCAGTGAGGGTTGTATTTATACCATGGAAATTGTATAAATATAAACCTGGGTCTTCTTGGAGAGCTGGTTGCAATAGATTTACCCCTATAATCTCCTCACACTTGATGGATGTAGGTAAATTCCTCTGCATTTTCATCCCTTGTTTTCTAGTTTTATAATAACGAACGTACCGTACTGAATACTACTAAAGAGTACAGAAGTTTTTACTGGTCAGGAAAAAAAGTGTTGACATAAACACAAAAAATCCTTTGAGAAAAAACGATTTCAAGATCTTTCAAAGAATATATGGTCTTACAACTAGGTTGACCTTTAATACAAGATTGTTTCTACAGAAAATTTTCATGATAAAACCCTGCTAATGCACTCCAAGTTTTGGCAGTATGTCATCAAAGTTAAAAATCTGGACCCCAGAGCTACTCAGAATTCTATTTGAAATGTGATTTGTCCATCTGAGTGACTTTCAGCAACTTATTTGTCCGTTTTGATATTTTGATCTTTACAATGGATGTTACAAGAATAATATAAAGTTTATGAGGCATTATAGCAATAATGTATCTAGAGCTTAGCACAGTGCCTGCCTGGTACTTTAAACGCCTCACTTACGAGTGAATTGATTTGGCAACTGCTATGTAATCTGAAATCCAGGGTTTTACTTGGCTGGTTTAGCCCATACTATCTTGACTACAGATGTCCCAAATTCCACTCGGTCATTTAGTTAGTGGAATTATTTTACATCTGTTAACCTGTTAACTTCATCTAAAATGCATATTCATATGTTATGGGTCAATTTTTTTTGATTATTAGATGAATAGAATCAAAAATTCCAAAACTTCATTGGGGAGAAAGTGGAGAACTGGGCAAAAATACGTTTAGAATGAAGAGGACAGACTTTCACACACACAAAAAAAATCCGAGAGCAAAATTGTTCATTTTTGCCCTGAGCACATAATATTTAACAATAGAAACAGGCTAAATTTTTTTCTTGAATGAGTTGGCTCTAAAGAGTTTTATAAATGATGCTTAAAAGAAAATCAACATAATAGGAAGAAAACTTGGGAATCAGGGGAAATGGAGCTGTTGTATTTTGGGGGTACAAGCTTGTACAGGCAACTTCACCAATCTGGACTCTTGTTTACCTCCTTTGTAGTCTCTGAAGTACATTTCTATTCTGAAATTCCAGAGTATCACCCTATGAGGATAATCTCTGAGGTTACTGTTGATGCATTACATTTGCATAGCTCTTAACAGTTTTCAAATGCTTTTCACATCCATTAGCCAAGGGAGACTGCCCATGAGCTAAAGAGCTCATCAAAGTAATAAAGAGGGAGGAAGATGAACAGAAGTGTCATCCACTGAATCACAGGGAATAAGACATAGAAATTCATCTCAGCAGAGGAGACTCAATAGTCCCTGGCAGCTAAACCAAGGACTCTTCCATCTTAACTGGTCTCTAATGGGTTTCTAGTCCTTTGATCAACTTTTGAGTATTAACGACACTCTATCAATTCAATTTTAAATTCCTAAGTCTTGTGAAATATATGTGTTAAATGTTAATTTTTTATCAGCAATGGGTAAAGGGATTGCAGTGGTTGTTTCTTAATATATACAAACTTGGCTTGTCTTTCATAGTTAATGACACTAACAATTTGCTGTAGCTTAACATATGAAAAATAAACCACTCCACACTCATACCTCCCTTCTTTTATCTTCCACCTTCACAGAAGTAAGGAAAATCTATATTTCATTATAGATTTTCCCCTCTCTAAATATATTTTATTTATGAAAGTAATATATAAACATATCCAACTTTAGTTAAAAATTAAAATATTGCAGACAAGGTTGATTCTCAGAAATGCCTTGATTTCTCAAAAGGATGAAGAGCTTCAATCTGGAACATTTGCATTGGAGTTAGTCTGGTTAAAATGGGTGGAAAAATATAATCAAACAAAAGATGTGTGAATATTTACTGAGGGATCACTTGGAGCAGATGAGGGTTCATGAAAAACAAGCTATTTAAAACTAATCTTCTGCCATATTTTAATGACATTACTAGAGCGGAAGATCTTGAAAATTCTTTAGAGATTAAAAAAATTTTCATGCTATTGTTTTTGCTTTTTTTTTTTTTTTTTTTTTTTTGCGGTACACGGGCCTCTCACTGTTGTGGCCTCTCCCGTTGTGGAGCACAGGCTCCAGACGCGCAGGCTCAGCGGCCATGGCTCACGGGCCCAGCCGCTCCACGGCATGTGGGATCCTCCCGGACCGGGGCACGAACCCGTGTCCCCTGCATCGGCAGGCGGACTCTCAACCACTGTGCCTCCAGGGGAGCCCCTCATGCTATTGTTGAGGAAAAAATTTGGGAGAGTGGGCTAATGGAATGAATATCTAATGGTACATGAGTATTGCCCAAAAAGGAAATGTGATAAACTGATATTAATCAAAATGATTGTTTCCTTCAGGGATCTTAACTTACCCCTTCCCTGTTCAACACATTTGTTAAAGGCTGCTGTTATGTCAGTTGGGCTGCAGCCAACTAGTACACATGAGGTTCCCAATACTCAGGAAACGTCAATCTTCATTATGGCATGACTATTCCAGAATAAGATTCTAATATTGGACTCTGATGCCAAATTTTAGGGTGTTTTACCCCACAATATATCTAGAACTTTTTGTCTCTGATAGTGGATAGAAAGTAAAACGATGCTGTTTGAGATATAATTGAAATAACTGAGGATGTTTAGACTGGAGAACTAGAGATAAAGTAGGCAAAAACTATCTTATGATATATGTAAAGAGCTTCCATACCGGAGACTATTAAACTATAAAATATGTCTTTCTTGGAATAAATTAAGACTGAATACAGGATATAGATAACTTATTTGCTGTTTAATGTAAGAAAAAACCCATCTTTTTAATGTTTGTAGACTTTTCTAACTAGAATAAGCTTCCTTATTTAGGAAATGACTTTCTCGTCATGTGAGATGTTCCAGCTCAGCTTAGAGGATGACTTTTCGCAGTGGTTGGTCATAAGATTCATATGGGGTTAATTGAATAATATCCAAGGATTTTGAAACTCTGATGTTTCCCCCTCCCCACCACGAACCTATAGAGGATATTCATTAAATTGCTATAAAAGGTAGGTGAAGGTATTGATTTTAATTATCTTTATTTTACTATGAGCTTATAAGCATAATTGAGAAAACTGGAGGAAAAAGGAAGATAAAAAGTAGCTATGTGACATTAATGCAACATTTTATTTTTTATAATATACAAAGACATTTCTTTATTCTTTCTTATATTTTATTTAGTTCCCTTTAAGAACACAGTCTTCTTTAAAAACTGTGTTATAGAGAAAGAAACATGTTACCTATTCATCTCTTTATGCGGATCAATGCTTTTTTTCTCAGTCTTACATTTTAACACTTGGCTTTACCCTATTAAATTCCCCTTTCACTTTAGGAAATGTAGCCTGAATTGGTAACTCACACCTGGACAATCCTCATTCCATGCTACCGCAGCCCACTCTTTTCTTTAAAGACAAAATTTGAAGAAGTCTTGTAAATATCTGCAGGGTTTTCCCAATCTCTAATGGCATCCCACCCTTGAAATAATTTTTATCTCTTCCAGTCACCACAGCTTATCTAAAAGATTGTGATTATGCAAACCCTTTATTACTCACATTAAAAAAAATTAAACAAAAACAGTAGTTTCCTGGACAGTCCTTAAGCTGATAAGGTGCTATTTGTCTTTCTCCTATATCTTATTCTTGATCATAACAGCCTGTAAAAACATACCGTCCTCCAAGATGACTAGATTCTCCCCTTTTTCTGTGGGACCACATATAGGAAGGAATCAGCAAAGTTTGATGAAATGATCCTGAAACTTACCTGGAGGAATGGAGACATCTGGTTCCTGTTTTATAGGGACACTGAAGTGAAATCTACTGTATATAATCAATGAGGACAAGACTGTCACAGTTCAGCAATGAGTAGACCTCAGAGAATCCATACTGATGAAAGTATTGTAAAGGCCCATTTAGTTCAAAAAGAACCGTAACATTAGCATCAACAAACATTGATATGGTCCATTACAGTTTATAAAAAGCTCTAAATGCATGAAGTAATGTTATTTTCAGAACCACTCTGAAATTCTGCATAATATATAAACAATTTCTGGATGGGAAACAGGATCAGAGAGTGGCAGTATTCCGCCTAAAGTCACACAGCTGCAAACTTGGGGCAGAAAACCACATCACTTAATACGAGATCACATTTTCTCTTTTATGTTCAATGCCAAATTCCCCCCTCCACCTTCCATCTGATGCTGATTTTTCCAACACCTGGACTCCCAGACTGTGTTTGACTGGCTCCAATGATGAGGAACCTCACTACCTCCTAGGACTTCCCTGTCCTTTTATTTTCTTTTTCTTTTTTTTTTTCTTTACAGCTTTAACTTTTATTTTCTTTATGAATTTTATGATAGTGAGATTTTTTATGGTTGTGAGATATATATATATATATATATATATATATATGGTTTATTATTTACAGATAAGTCCCCCTCTTTCATTTGACTCTCACTGTTCATATTATTCACTGGTTTCCCTAAATCACCTTCTATGTACCAAATTGTCACCTTCTGCATAGTGCTGAAGTCCCATCTCCTGCAGTTCAGTGAAGTTTGTCAGTCAACACTGTCACTGGGAAAATGGCTCACCCTTGATAAAGCAGGAGTGTTTGCTATTTCCTTTTCAGCAACCAATCATCTTAGCTTTGGTAAATTTTATGTAGTATTGATTAGAGAGCAAACATAAACTCTCTGCAGTCTTTTTCCTTTGCCTGATTTTAATGGCACTGCTTTTAATATTCTGTCATTAAAGTTATTTTTGTTACTTGTTTAAGAAAGTTTTTTTTAATCATGATAAAGAATTCTTTCTGTTTTTTAATTGAAGTATAGTTAATATACAATATATTAGGTTCAGGTGTACAATATAGTGATTAATATATTTATAGATTATACTCAATTTAAAGTTTGTTATTATGAAATATTAGCTATTATTATCCATTCTTTGCTAGAAATTATGTAAAATAATGCATTTTTGTGTCCTCAAATGATAATGTACTTCTTTTTTTAATGCTAAACCATTCTTTTATTTTTGGTGATAAATACTTTTTGCATCAAAGTTTATATGTTATTTTTAAAATTTTTGTTATTACCTATAATATATTTTAATTTCAAGTTTATACTAGCTTCATTAGATAAGTTGACAAGCTTTCCACCTTTTTCTTACTCTAGGACAATTTAATTATCTAAATTATCTAAACAGAACAACATCTGTTTCTTGAAAATTTGAATTAGGTCACTTGTTAAGGTCGTTGGGCTAAGGCAGCATTTTTGGAGATAAATGTTTAGAGAAATTGAGAATTTTTTTCTCAGTTTCTTTCTAGGTTTTGTACTTTTTAAAGCAGTTTTGTGATTTGTACTTTTGTACCTAAATAAAAGTTTCATGGTAATAGTATTTATTATCACAGAGCTGTAAAAAGGTCTGCTAGCATTTTTGATCTCTTTGCCTCTCTTTTATGTGCTTTCCATGCCTCTAATGTTGCACTTTCTCACTCTTCATTAAACTGTTGATTCTTCTATTTTCTTTCTTTTTTTGTAGTCTAGTTCATTATTTTTCTGCTACCTTCATCTTTCCTCATTGTTTCCTTCAGTCTTCTTTATTGTTATTTTTGTTAACCTTTCAGTTAAATGAGATAATTCAGCATTATGGAATTTGTATATTGAGATATTCTAAATGTGAGAACAATATGAAATAGTATTATGTAAACTCAGATAATCATGGCAAGAGAAGAGAATGAGAGAGACAGACAGACAGACAGACAGAGACCAGTATAGCATTGCCGCTTCCTTATTGGTTACTTTTCCTCTCCTTTTCTTCTTGAATTAAAAATGGTTTCTTGTGATCAGTTAGTTACTTTGTATGCCAAGAATAGCGTGTAATTCCATGGTATTCAACCTATGTGCCTTAATAAAATTCTGGACCATATAGTGGGTGCTATTCTCACATTGCTTGTCATCTTCCCCCAATCCCCAAATACACTCATTATTCTGCAGGGTCTCTATAACAGGATTTCTTCTTATTCTGGAAAATAGAAAAATGAGGCAGTATGGCAAAGCACTTATGAGTACTAGTTCTAGAATTATGTTCACTGGCTCTGAATCCTGTTTTTCCCACTTGCTACTTACATGACCTTTGACAAGTTATTCAAATTCAGCTTCCGTATTTGTAAACTGGCAAGATTAGAGGCATCTCTTTCGTAGGTTGTTGGTATGAAAATGCATCAAAAGTATCTATTGGCATCCTCAGCACATTGTCATTCTGTCATTTTTGATTCACAATTGTCTATTTATACAATTTTAAAATTGATTTGTTAAGCTTTCTGATTGCCTGACTTCTTATCTATTTGATAAGAAGTCAGGCAAATAGATAAGCTTTGATAATTTTATGGTAAAAAAAGAAATTGATTTTGTGTTTTTGAAGCCAGCATTCCCTTCCATACTTAGAAAGAAAAAAAATGCCTGAAGTTTCTATTCTGTAAAACACTCACTGGGAGAATGATCAGGCACAGTTACTCACACTCAGTTAACAAATGTTCAAAATGAATTGACACTTTTTGTGTTTCCTGTTACTATACCATCTATCACTGCTAGACCTGCAGTATTCCACCTTCCCCTCAAATCATCCTGATGACTGCAAAGAAAAAAATAAAGAGAGGGCCTGATGAGTCTGTTCTTCTAACGAAGAGAAAATGGCAATGCTCTAAACCCTGAAGACTTTGTAATTAGCCCCAAGATAGGCAAATTATGTAGCCGGATGAGTAACTATTGTCAAACAGAAAGTGAATCTATAATTACAGCACAGTAATACTCTGATAAAATACCTTACTTCTCAAGTATCTGTAAGTTTATAATTTCATTTTAACCTCATAACAACTCTGCCTGGTGGAAAGAGAAACATTTTACACACTGGTGCAAATGGATAGTGAGTTTAATGGGAACAATGGCACATCCCGGACTGGATAGTGATACACCCAGACTTTAAATCCAAGCTTCCTGGAGGAAAGAGGCAGCGGGTAAAACCACTGATTAGTAAAGGGGAGATTCATTCATTTTATCCAGTTTTTAAATATCTATGGAGTTATGATAACTGACTATAATACGTTCTGAATTGAAGAATAAGTTTTTGATTTTGTCTTTACATGTAGCTCATTGCCTTATCACATTTCTGTTGAATTTTCTTCTATATAATATACAGTATATATTTTTATCAACTCACGATAAAGCATTGTAGTAGTCTAATATAAAATTGTTTTCAGAGCCTTCAAAATATTATAAACATTAGGAGTCACCCTTCATTTTCTGCTGCAGTTATAATAGGGAAACATAGGTGTAGCTTATTTGTTGGGGTTTTTTTGGCAAGCAACAGAAAGCTTCTGTGACCACTGCATTCAGTGTCTTCCGTCATATAGAAGATGTATTAAAAGAGAAGAGATCATTCATTACCAATTATCTACTTGATTAATTAAATTACTAGGTACCTGTTGGTTACAACAGGCTAAGTTAAATATAAACATTATTACTGTTATTACTATTATTATTATTTAGCTTACAATATTTGAAATCCTTATAATTGAGGTGCCTTAATGGCTGTTTATATTTCTGGAAGATATGATAGTACATCCACCAATATAATAGGAAGCTTAAATTCTTTCTTATGCAGGCAAAATGATATACCTGAATGATCCTAATTTAAGGTGTTGCAGGTGATTTTCTGTAAGAACTCATACATTTTTTGTAGCTTTCAATTTCATCAAATGGCATTTGAGTCATTATTAATATTTTATTACCATATCACTAATCATAATTATTTAATGATGTTTACTTTTAGCTTGAATATTGGTATAGATAACTTTGTACAATAAATTTGAACCCAAAGAGTTGTATGTAGATAAATTCTTTTTTTTAAATATTGGATAATTTAAATTTACTAGACTATCATGCTGTTTAACATATTTTTTAACATCTTTATTGGAGTATAATTGCTTTACAGTGTTTTGTTTGCTTCTGCTGTATAACAGTGAACCAGCTATATGTATACATACATCCCCATATCCCCTCCCTCTTGCATCTCCCTTCCACCCTCCTTATCCCACTCCTCTAGGTGGTCACACAGCACCGAGCTGATCTCCCTGTGCGATACAGCTACTTCCCACTAGCTATCCATTTTTCATTTGGTAGTGTATATATGTCTATGCCACTCTCTTACTTTGTCCCAGATTGCCCTTCCCCCTCTGCATGTTCTCACCATTCGCTACGTCTGTGACTTTATTCTTGTCCTGCCCTTAGGTTCATCAGAACCATTTTTTTTTTTAGATTCCATATAGATGTGTTAGCATACGGTATTTGTTTTTCCCTTTCTGACTTACTTCACTCTGTATGACACTCTCTAGGTCTGTCCACCTCACCACAAATAACCCAATTTTGTTTCTTTTTATGGCTGAGTACTATTCCATTGTATATATGTGCCACATCTTCTTTATCCATTCATCTGTCGATGGACACTTAGGTTGCTTCCATGTCCACTATTGTAAATAGCACTGCAATGAACATTGTGGTACATGACTTTTTTTTTAACATCTTTATTGGAGTATAATTGCTTTACAATGGTGTGTTAGTTTCTGCTTTATAACAAAGTGAATCAGTTATACATATACATATGTCCCCATATCTCTTCCCTCTTGCATCTCCTTCCCTCCCACCCTCCCTATCCCACCCCTCTAGGTGGTCACAAAGCACCGAGCTGATCTCTCTGTGCTATGCGGCTGCTTCCCACTAGCTATCTGTTTTGTGTTTGGTAGTGTATATATGTCCATGCCACTCTCTCACTTTGTCCCAGCTTACCCTTCCCCCTCCCCATGTCCTCAAGTCCATTGTCTAGTAGATCTGTGTCTTTATTCCTGTCTTGCCCCTAGGTTCTTCGTGACCTTTTTTTTTTTTTCTTATTCTTAGATTCCATATATATATGTTAGCATACAGTGTTTGTTTTTCTTTTTCTGACTTACTTCACTCTGTATGACAGACTCTAGGTCCATCCACCTCACTACAAATAACTCAATTTTGTTTCTTTTTATGGCTGAGTAATATTCCATTGTATATATGTGCCACATCTTCTTTATCCATTCATCTGTTGATGGACACTTAGATTGCTTCCATGTCCTGGCTATTGTAAATAGAGCTTCAGTGAACATTGTGGTACATGACTCTTTTTGAAATATGGTTTTCTCTGGGTACATGCCCAGTAGTGGGATTGCTGGGTCATATGGTAGTTCTATTTTTAGTTTTTTAAGGAACCTCCATACTGTTCTCCATAGTGGTTGTATCAATTTCCATTCCTACCAACAGTGCAGGAGGGTTCCCTTTTCTCCACGGCCTCTCCAGCATTTATTGTTTGTAGATTTTTTTGATGATGGCCATTCTGAATGGCGTGAGGTATAACTCACTGTAGTTTTGATTTGCATTTCTCTAATGATTAGTGATGTTGAGCATCCTTTAATGTGTTTGTTAGCAATCTGTTTTTCTTCTTTGGAGAAATGTCTATTTAGGTCTTCTGCCCATTTTTGGATTGGGTCGTTTGTTTGTTTGATAATGATCTGCTTGTATATTTGGAGATTAATCCTTTGTCATTTACTTCATTTGCAAATATTTTCTCCCATTCTGAGGACTGTCTTTTAGTCTTGTTTATAGTTTCCTTTGCTGTGCAGAAGCTTTTAAGTTTAATTAGGTCCCCATTGGTTGATTTTTTGTTTTTCTTTCCATTTCTCTAGGAGGTGGGTTGAAAAGGATCTTGCTGTGATTTATGTCAAAGAGTGATATGCTTATGTTTTCCTCTAAGAGTTTTATAGTGTCTGGCCTTATATTTAGGTCTTTAATCCATTTTGAGTTTATTTTTGTGTATGGTGTTAGGGAGTGTTCTGATTTCCTTCTTTTTCATGTAGCTGTCCAGTTTTCCCAGCCTCACTTATTGAAGAGGCTGTCTTTTCTCTATTGTATATTCTTGCCTCCCTTATCAAAGATAAGGTGACCATATGTGCGTGGGTTTACCTCTGGGCTTTCTATCGTGTTCCATTGATCCCTATTTCTGTTTTTGTGCCATTACTATACTGTCTTGATTACTGTAGCTTTGTAGTATAGTCTGAAGTAGGGGAGCCTGATACCTCCAGCTCCATTTTTGTTTCTCAAGATTGCTTTGGCAATTTGGAGTCTTTTGTGTTTCCATACAAATTGTGCAAGTTTTTGTTCTAGTTCTGTGAAAAATGCCATTGGTAATTTGATAGGAATTGCACTGAATCTGTAGATTGCTTTGGGTAGTATAGTAATTTTCACAATGTTGATTCTTCCAACCCAAGAACATGGTATATCTCTCCATCTGTTTGTATCATCTTTAATTTGTTTCATCAGTGTCTTACACTTTTCTGCATACAGGTCTTTTATCTCCTTAGGTAGGTTTATTCCTAGGTATTTTATTCTTTTTGTTGCAATGGTAAATGGGAGTGTTTCCTTAATTTCTCTTCTTGATTTTTCATCATTAGTGTATAGGAAAGCAAGAGATTTCTGTGCATTAATTTTGTATCCTGCTACTTTACCAAATTCATTGATTAGATCTAGTAGTTTTCTGGTAGCATCTTTAGGATTCTCTACGTATAGTATCATGTCACCTGCAAACAGTGACTGTTTTAGTTTTCTTTTCCAATTTGGATTCTGTTTATTTCTTTTTCTTCTCTGATCACTGTAACTAAAACTTCCAAAACTGTGTTGAATAAAGTGGTGAGAGTGGGCAACATTGTCTTGTTCCTGATCTTAGTGGAAATGGCTTCAGTTTTTCACTGTTGAGAACAATTTTGGCTATAGGTTTGTCATATGTGGCCTTTATTATGTTGAGATAAGTTCCCTCTATGCCTATTTTCTGGAGAGTTTTTATCATAAATGGGTGTTGAATTTTGTGAAAAGCTTTCTCTGCACCTATTGAGATGATCATATGGTTTTTATCCTTCAGTGTGTTAGTATGATGTATCACATTGATTGATTTGCGTATATTGAAGAATCCTTGCATTCGTGGGATAAAGCCCATTTGATCATGGTGTATGATCCTTTTAATGTGCTGTTGGATTCTGTTTGCTAGTATTTTGTTGAGGATTTTTGCATCTATGTTCATCAGTTATATTGGCCTGTAGTTTTCTTTTTTGGTGACATCTTTGTCTGGTTTTGGTATCAGGGTGATGGTGGCCTCGTAGAATGAGTTTGGGAGTGTTCCTCCCTCTGCTATATTTTGGAAGAGTTTGAGAAGGGTGGGTGTTAGCTCTTCTCTAAGTGTTGGATAGAATTCGCCTGTGAAGCCATCTGGTCCTCGGCTTTTGTTTGTTGGAAGATTTTTAGTCGCAGTTTCAATTTCAGTGCTTGTGATTGGTCTGTTCATATTTTCTATTTCTGCATGTTTCAGGCTCGGAAGTTTGTGCTTTTCTAAGAATTTGTCCATTTCTTGCAGGATGTCCATTTTATTGGCATAGAGTTGCTTGTAGTAATCTCTCATGATCCTTTGTATTTCTGCAGTGTCAGTTGTTACTTCTCCTTTTTCATTTCTAATTCTGTTGATTTGAGTCTTCTCCTTTATTTTCTTGATGAGTCTGGCTAATGGTTTATCAATTTTGTTTATCTTCTCAAAGAACCAGCTTTTAGTTTTATCGATCTTTACTATCGTTTTGTCATTTCTTTTTCATTTATTTCTGATCTGATCTTTATGATTTCTTTCCTTCTGCTAACTTTGGGAGGTTTTTTTTGGTTCTTCTTTCTCTAATTGCTTTAGGTGTAAGTTTAGGTTGTTTGTTTGAGGTTTTTGTTTTTTCTTGAGGTAGGATTCTATTGCTATAAACTTCCCTCTTAGAATTGCTTTTGCTGCATCCCATAGGTTTTGGGTCATCGTGTTTTCATTGTCATTTATTTCTAGGTAGGTTTTGATTTCGTCTTTGATATCTTCAGTGATCTCTTGGTTATTTAGTAGCGTATTGTTTTGTCTCCATGTATTTGTATTTTTTTACGGTTTTCCTGTAATTGTTATATAGTCTTACAGTGTTGTGGTTGGAAATGATCCTTGGTATGATTTCAGTTTTCTTAAATTTACCAAGACTTGATTTGTGACCCAAGATATGATCTACCCTGGAGAATGTTCCATGAGCACTTGGGAAGAAAGTGTATACTGTTGTTTTTGAATGGAATGTCCTATAAATATCAATTAAGTCCATCTTGTTTAATGTATCATTTAAAGCTTGTGTTTCCTTATTTATTTTCATTTTGGATGATCTGTGCATTGGTGAAAGTGGGGTGTTAAAGTCCCCTACTATTATTGTGTTACCCTTTATTTCCCTTGTTATGGCTGTTAGTATTTGCCTTATATATTGAGGTGCTCCTATGTTGGGTGCATAAATATTTGCAATTGTTTTATCTTCTTCTTGGATTTATCCCTTGATCATTATATAGTGTCCTTCTTTGTCTCTTGTGATAGTCTTTATTTTAAAGTCTATTTTGTCTGATATGAGAATTGCTATTCCAGCTTTGTTTTGATTTCCATTTGCATGGAATATCTCTTTCCATCACCTCACTTTCAGTGTGTATGTGTCCCTAGGTCTGAAGTGGGTCTCATAGGCAGCATATATGCAGGTCTTGGTTTTGTATCCATTCAGCCAATCTGTGTCTTTTGGTTAGAGCATTTAGTTCATTTACAATTAAGGTAATTATCAATATGTATGTTGCTATTACCGTTTTCTTAATTGTTTGGGGTTTGTTTTTGTAGTTCTTCTCCTTCTCTTGTGTTTCCTGCCTAGAGAAGTTTCTTTAGCATTTGTTGTAAAGCTGGTTTGCTGGTGCTGAATTCTTTTAGCTTTTTCTTGTCTGTAAAGGTTTTACTTTCTCTGTTGAATCTGAATGAGATCTTTGCTGGGTAGAGTAATCTTCGTTGTAGATTTTTCCCTTTCATCACTTTAAATGTGTCTTGCCACTCCCTTCTGGCTTGCAGAGTTTCTGCTGAAAGATCATCTTAACCTTATGAAGATTCCCTTGTATGTTATTTGTTGCTTTTCCCTTGCTACTTTTAATATTTTTTTCTTTGTATTTAATTTTTGATAGTTCGATTAATATGTGTCTTGGCCTGTTTCTCCTTGGATTTATCCTGTGTGGGACTCTCTGAGCTTCCTGTTCTTGATTGACTATTTCCTTTCCTATGTTAGGGAAGTTTTCAACTATAATCTCTTCAAATATCTTCTCAGACCCTTTCTTTTTCTCTTCTTCTTCTGTGACCCTTATAATTCAAATGTTGGTATGTTTAATGTTGTCCCAGAGGTCTCTAAGACTCTCCTCGGTTCTTTTCACTCTTTTTTCTTTATTCTGCTCTGTGGTAGTTATTTCCACTGTTTTATCTTCCAGGTTACTTATCCATTCTTCTGCCTCACATATTCTGCTTTTGATTCCTTCTAGAGAATTTTTAATTTCATTTTTTGTGTTGTTCATCTCTGTTTGCTCTTTAGTTCTTCTAGGTCCTTGTTAAACCTTTCTTGTATTTTCTCCATTCTATTTCCAAGATTTTGGATCATCTTTACTATCATTACTCTGGATTCTTTTTCAGGTAGACTGCCTATTTCCTCCTCATTTGCTTGGTCTGGTGGGTTTTTACTTTGCTCCTTCATCTGCTGTGTATTTCTGTCTTCTCATTTTTTTTTAACTTACTGTGTTTGGGTCTCCTTTTTGCAAGCTGCAAGTTCGTAGTTCCCGTTGTTTTTGGTGTCTGCCCCCAGTGGGTGGTGTTGGTTCAGTGGTTTATGTGGGTTTCCTGGTGGAAGGGACTGGTACCTG
This sequence comes from Tursiops truncatus, assembly GCF_011762595.2. Lineage (NCBI taxonomy): Eukaryota > Metazoa > Chordata > Mammalia > Artiodactyla > Delphinidae > Tursiops > Tursiops truncatus. Next base: position 67,768,870 of record NC_047046.1, read on the forward strand.
TGTTCTGGTGGGTGGGGCTGGATCTTGTCTTTCTGGTGGGCAGGACTGTGTCCAGTGGTGTGTTTTGGGGTGTCTGTGAACTTAGTATGATTTTAGACATCCTCTCTGCTAATAGGTGGCGTTGTGTTCCTGTCTTGCTAGTTTTTTGGCGTGGTAAGTCCAGCCCTGGAGCCTGCTGGCTCTTTGGTGGAGCTGGGTCTTAGCATTGAGACAGAGATCTCTGCGGGAGCTTTCCCCAATTGATATTATGTGGGGCCGGGAGGTTTCTGGTGGATCAATGTCCTGAACTTGGCTCTCCCACCTCAGAGGCTCAGGCTTGCCACCAGGCCAGAGCACCAAGACCGTGTCAGCCACACGGCCCATCTAGGTGGCGGCAGCTCCCTGGCCCCACTGGCTGTGCCACCCTGCCTGCTGCTTCCCCAGGAAGATGCAGCCACCAGGTTCGCTTCCTGCTCAGCTTCCTGTGACTCGGTCCCTCCTCCTCCCTGGCTGAGGGGGTCAGTGGGCGCCGTGGCTTCCGGGCTTGGCTGGTGAGATGGGGGCAGCAGCAGCACCACCACGTGGCCGCCTGTTTAACATATTTATGCTATGAGTCTTTCCACAAAATAAAGACACATTTTATCATTTTGGCAGACACAAGTTTTCATATGTAATATTTGCATTAAGCGAGATGTAGCTGTATATTCTCGATTGTTCCTCAGTCACCCTTATTTGGAATGCTTATTTGGACTGAGTTCTCAGGATTTTCAAAATCGATCTTCTCTTTTCCTCCATACCTTATTGTTCATGAAAACATTTAACCATTTTCCTCCATGAACCCAGAAATACCGTTGCCATAAACCTGCCAATTTTTCTAACCATAATAAGAAAACAATTATAGTTCTCATCTCACAGGTACTTAGATTCTACGTGGCATATAAATACCATACATTATGCATTTAAAATCATTATGTGTGTACTGTGTGCAAAGCTTAATCACAGGTTTACAAAAATGTGCCTTTCTTTTTTGTATCTGATCTTAATTATTCTTTTGAGATTGGCTTTATTTTACTGTGGATGGAAACCTAATCTCTATTAATCTGGTAGGAAAATAGAAAAAGCTTTATATACTGTCAGGGCCAGGAGTAGAAAGCTGGGATAGTCATCTGGGTGATAAAATCTCTGTATTCCAACATTCATGGATACCTCCTCATTTCTAGCTGGTTCTCTAGCTGTGATCTCTAAAAGCAGCTGTGGCATTATCCTTCTTTGATATCTTAATGGCCTCTGCAGGTCTAGTGACCATCTCGCCTTGAACGGTGTGGACAAGGATCTAAGATAACATTGCTTGCCCTCCAGTTCTGTGTTCTTCCCACCCCAGTGGAGAATCATTATCCAGTCGTTGTCATGGTGGTGGGGGGCGGGGCTGGACTCGTCATATTGGTTTTATTTTCTTTTCCTCTTTCCAAAGTCCCTTGAGTTTCTGCACTTCCCTGTCGGAACTACAAAGCCTTTTCTTTGCTTTTGTGATGAAACATTCCGTTTTTAAGGTAATGAGTGTTTCTCTCTCTAGTAGCCAAACTCAGAAATGATCAAGGGGTAACGGAAAAAAAAACAGTTAATGTTTCAGAATATCATCTTTCTGCACTTGCATTATAACTCCCTGGACTTTTATGAATGTTTTGCATTGTGCTGTTGGGTAACTTCAGCTGGGATGTTTGATCTGGTGTTGGTATTTTAGAATTCAGAATTTGAGAATTTTACACGGCGTGTTCTCTGAGAAAACATTTCAAGAATATAGTTTATATTGTGTTCTCTCTTGTTTCTACCACTTAAACAGGCATACAGCATACTCAGAAACCCAAAATTTCACTGTACATTCCAGAACAACATTTAAAACTCAAATGCAATGACATATGAAATAATTCAGTCAAACCTTGCCCGATGTCACTAAAGATATTCAACTACATTTTGGGGTGGGAAGTTAGGATGATTGGGTGTGAAGAATGTGGTCTGTAGGCAGGTGGTAATTTCCCTTTGAAGGTAGGAGGTTGGTAGCATGAAAGGAACAATGTCCCGTGAATGGAAGACCAATGTTGAGCAGGCCACACAAGAGATGCTCATCTCCATGGAAATGCCTGCATACCAAGACGGCCTTAGAGGAGGTGCAGCTTCAGGTCCTCTAGGAGAAAAAACACAGGGGAATCAACATTTTGTAAAATTTTTTAGTATGTAGATATTTGGGGACATCTGACCATTTCCATTTTCTCTTATTTTTCTCTTTTCTTCTGTCAGCTTTTCTTCCCCTCTTGCCTCCTTTCTTTTTGTCTCCCTCAATTCCAGTCTCCAACTTTTTTACAATTCTACTTCTCCCTTTCCTGTGCACTCCTCCGCCTATAGCTTTGACCCATGGCAACAGCAGATATTATTTTTCCATTCTAATCTCCTATGGAAATCTGGCCAAGGTGACATCAAGCATTATAAAGTGAAGGATCATTGGCTTCATATGAGAGAGTAAGGCGGTCTTTGAGTTGATTGAAGGCACTTTAGCATTAGCAAATGGAAGTCAGAACAGTGATCTACTTAGGAATACTGATAAAGTCATGTGACGCTACAGTTAAAGGTAATCTCCTAATAACGGTCAGTAAGGCAAATGGACATTTGTATCACAGCCCAGGTAGCCAATCTGAACTACACTGTTTGTCCAAGTTAATATCATCATAGGTATGCAGTGCTCATGTTGCCATGCAGGTGAGTTCAGCTCAGACAAATTATGCTGTCAGTGGTCATTGGAAGTGCTACTATCAAAATCAGAATGTGCCTTAGGTACCGTTAATGGCAGCACTCTTATGGGTTTTTTTATTATTTGTTTTCTCAACTTTAAAATTTACATTATTTTTATTAAAATTAGTTTTGCATTAAAAATATATTTAATAACCACATTTTTCTCTTAGTCATTAATAATGCCTCTGTCCCCCAACAAAGTATTTTTGGCTCTTTTCCCACTTAATTACTAAAAGTGGAAAATATCATACACAGCTTTTCCACTGCATAAAATTATGCTATGTATGCATAATATTCAGAGACCTTTGCTAGGAGCAATGTAGTTATACTATTATCAGTCATGTTAGGTAGTAGTTAAAACTCAAAATCCTTAAATGATTATTCCAATTTAGGCTGACTTAAATCTTCCGTAACTTCTTAGCCTAATAATTATTTTCTTAATCATCTGTAAATTTGATTTTCAACCATTCCTCATTTCAGTTTATTATGAAAACTCCTAACAAAGACAATAGTCTCAATATTAAACAACAGGAAATAATTCCATTGGAATTTTAATAACATCCAAATATACCTAAAGACCCACTGCACCTAAACTACTACTAGTAGCTTATGATCAAAACAATTACTACACTGCAATTAAATCCAAAAATGATTTTCATTATACAACCTTATATTCAGCCATGTAGTGTAGAATTTTGGGAACTGGAAAAAAATTACATATCCTGAAAGGAATTTCAGAGGTTTTGTTTGTTTGTTTCTTTGATTGTTTGTTTCTCTTCCACTTGGTTATAACAATTAAGTACTAGGAGGGGAAATACGTATAAGCCATAGTTTTTGTCTGTTTCAATTAATTCATAAAGCAATAAACTAAAATTCTCCCAAATGTGGATTTTTAAATAGATGTAAATAAATAGAATAAATTAACACTTGGTTGAAAAAGGAAATGCAGATATGTGGGGGGTGAAAATATCCCTCTGTAGGGTAAGAATAACTTAAAATTAGCCTCTATTGATGCTTCATCATAAAACTCATCTGTTCCTAAGATACTGAAACTTGCTTTAATTTAGTACAGTGGAACAAAATAAATATGTATTATTTGTCTCTCATATGTAAATCATTTTGCTGAGACTTTTTCTGTGTGCATTTATGGTAGAAATAATCATTGAGCACAGTCTATCATACCTCCTTCGTGAACCTAAAACAACTTGGAAATGCCTGATTTGTAGCCTTTCCCATACACTATGGAAATTATCTACTTCTATATCAATTACTGTCACTAAATTGGTGATAACTTGAAGGCTGGCACTATGTCTGTGTCTTCTTTGTGTAGCTATCTTTGTGTAGCTACATAAACTCAGAGGTACAACGAATATCACATTCCTTTATTTTTCTCAATTTAACTTCAAAACCCCCCTCTCCTGTTAAATTGAGGGGCTGTTCAATCTATGGCATTATTAGGGCTCCTCCGCTTCTCCAGGGTTTCCTCAACAGTCCCCAGGGGCTTGGTAGGGCAAGACGTTTGGAGAGAGTCCGTTTATCTGATCCATTCTGATCACTGTTGTCTTTATCTAGCTTGCCTAGATGCTTACAGGTGAGTAGCTTCCTTGATTTTATGCTAAATTTGAGTACTGGGAAATTTTCTGAAGTTGGGAACCTCGGACTCTAGAATCCAGCCTACACAGATATTTCATTCATCAATTTACTTCTCAGATTCTGCCATCTTCCCAGAACAGAGAGGGACACTTTCTGGTATTGGTGGGATCTTAAATCATTTTCCTAGATTGGCCCATGCCACCCTCTAAAACTCCCTTTTATTCCTCAATGCTATTTAAATATACAATCCACTTGTAGGTTTTAAAATAAAAGGAGGTGGTCTTCGGAAAACTTAAACTTTTGGTCAATAACTGTGCCTCATCTGCATCCCCAGTAAAGCAGGGAATACAAAGTCTTGGCTATTTTTCTAGAAGAAGAGAGACAAAAATACAGGAGGAATAAGCACATACTGGCATCTCAATATATGTTCTAACCATATTAATAAATATAGTAGAAAGAAGATTCTTCTACATGATAGATACTCATTAAAGAGTGTTGCATGGCTGAATAAATAAATGGGACTCTTTTTGATGTAAAGAACAAGGGCTCGTCTGTTTCTATTTCCATTTTACTATTGTATCTGACAGTCAAGATTAATATTATGCACATAGGAAGCATTCTACTTTGAGCTGGAAATATTATTCTCTATAATTATATCAAAATTTAGCTCTTCTTGGACCTATTGCTATGGGTCCCTCCCCTATCTTGGTAATAGCCAGAGGCTATGTTATAATCATTGCCCTCAAAATAATATATGCATATTTTTTCTAGATGAAGTTTAGTGGATGCCACACTCTAACTCAAAGGGAAGATGTTCCTGATGGGAAGTGTAGACCCTATAGTAGTAAAAGAAATATTTTGTAACAGAGCACAGTGTTACTGTTCCATTCCATCACTTCACTGTGGGCAACCAGAGCAACTCTTTTGAAACACATTCCCAGGAAACTGAAATACATTATCAGCACACTAGAAATCAGGTTGACCTGGATTGTACCTATCACCTGTTGACCAGTGGTCACACACCCACAAGTGGGGCTGTGTGACCAGTGTATTGGATCATGGGTCTCTCTTGAAATTCTTTTCTGACATGTGATCACTTAGAATATTGATAAAATTCTTTCCTGGACCAGATATACTGTGACCTTAATTTTTGTGTGTGGAAATTAGGTAATATTATCTTTCCCAATTTTTTATAATTAAAAGTAACTTTGTTCACTCTGAAATGTCATTATTTGGGAAATTAGAAGTGTATTTCCCAATTATCATTATTTGGGAAATTGCTAAAAGTGCAGACCTCTGGAGTATGAAAGATGAGTTTCCAATTCTCTCATGTTATAAGACTGATAACTGGTTTGGATCATATAGACTTTGATATGTATCCATAGACTCCAAAATTTGGTTTATTCAAATTTTGACTAAATAATAAAGTTTGAGTTGAGAAAGAAAAATGAAGGTTAACAGAATAATTAAATTAAAACAGATTTTCAAGGAAAAATAAGACAAAATACATATAATGTTAGGATTTGCCAAAATTTTACCTTCTAGATATCAAACTAAAATTATTTTTAAAGAATTTGACTTTTTCAGTAGGTTAAAGTATTCTGAAGATATTTTCCTGGGAAGAGCTCCAAAAGGGTCTAATAACTTACTCTTCAGATTATGTATTTTTACTTATACTGAACCTTTTAAATCAGTATATAGGTGTGTGTGTGTGTGTGCGCGCGCGTGTCGGGGGGGATGGTGTATGTGTATGCAGGTTTAACTAATTTTAATTTTCAGTTAAGCTGTTTTTCAAAAAGGACAATTCACTGTTCTTTGTGGAGCAGCTTTGAGAATATAAGAATGTGATATTCTAGTAAATGCACAATCTGTCAAACTGTTATTTTGAGAAATATGCATGTCTTGCTCTGGAGGTCCGTCTCAGACTTTCCTCTTGTTTGGATGCCACAAGAAAATGTTATCAAATAAATGATACAAAACACACTTTCATCTTTTAGAATCTTTTTTTTTTCTATGCTACAAAGAATTAGAATCACCCAAAATTAAAAATAATAATAAAATAAAAGGAAGTCTAGTAGAACCAGAGAAAGAAACAAAGAGAATTGCATATGATTTTTCCTGTATAGATTCCTTTGCAGGAGGAGTAGAACTAAAGGAAAACATATTAGAAGTCCTTTTACTTGAAGGATAATTTCCTGGCAAATAGTTGGACCAAGTGTGTATTTTTCCCGTTTGATTTCCCTGTTGTCAGTTCTTTGGATGTGATACAGGCACTTATTGATCTCACCGTTCTCTCATGATACATGGCGTTATTTGTGTTTTGGGTTTTTTTTTTAATTTTTCTTTATTTATTTTTGGCTGCTTTGGGTCTGCGTTGCTGCACAGGCTTTTCTCTAGTTGCGGCAAGCGGGGGCTGCTCTTCATTGCGGTGCATGGGCTTCTCACTGTGGTGGCCTCTCTTTGTTGTGGAGCATGGGCTCTAGGCGCACGGGCATCAGTAGTTGCGGCACGCGGGCTCAGTAGTTGTGGCACACAGGCTTAGTTGCTCCACGGCATGTGGGATCTTCCTGGACCACAGCTCGAGCCCGTGTCCCCTGCATTGGCAGGCGGATTCTTAACCACTGTGCCACCAAGGAAGGCCCGTTATCGTGTTTTGAGAATCATATTTTGTATGCATGGCATGAATCCATTTTGAAGAAAAGTTTAATTTATCAGTGCAACGTCTTTGATAGAAAATGTTTCTAAGAGTTAGGAGTCTATGGTTCTATACATTGTTTCCGTGGGGTTACTACTTACCATCCTATTTTATATTGGAGGAATCAGGGAAATCTCAAGCTCCACATTTAATGCTTTTGCATTCATATGGAAACATAGCTCATGGTAAACCCCTGGGGATAAAGATCTAGTGTTCCATGGGCCATTATGAGAGCTTCAGGGTACAGAGTGCAAAGAACATATAGGGATTTTTTTTTTTCTGAGCAGAATTTTGAGCATTGAAGCTCACTGCTGGGGAAAGAAGTTAATAATAAAGAGGAAAACTTGCAGTTCAAGTCAGACTTGAGGTGGAAATAGCGACTTCCCCAGAAATCTCCCTCTGGCTCTAAGTCTGACTTTTCTTGGCAACCCACATAAAATCTTTAAAAAAATTTAATGACATACCCAGTTCTTCACATACGGTCTTTTAATGAGTTGAGGATTCTCTGCTTTAGTGTGCCTTTCATACCCGTTAAAAAGAGTTCAAGTCTCTATGAAAGGTAGAACTCATTCTGTGGCAAGTAACTGAAGACTCCCAAACTGACTTAACACAAAAGGGAATACAATGGCTCATAGAAATGAAAAGTTTCTGGGTGGGGAAGGCTTCAAGTACAGCATGATGAAGAAACTCAACTGGCAAACCCAATCCCAGGTAAACCTAATTTTTACCCACATTACACTTGAATTCTGAAGCCAAACATGAGTGGAGAAAAACACAGGATCTTGCTGACAGGTCTCTCAATTATAATGACTGCTAGCTTCAAGTGGTCCTTAATGTTGGTTGGTGTGATCCAGCCATGTTTCTCTACTCCATTTGATCTCCCACGAGCCTGTAAAACTATTTTACAATGTTTTCCTTTCTCCTCATCCATCCACTCCCTCTTCCCCACCTCAGTCTCCGTTGATGATGTTGTTTTCCATTTCACTGAGAAAATGGCAGGTATCAGAAGAGAACATTCATCTGTTCTGTATTTATCAGACCACTGTGTGTGCCCGACCAACTCTTGCTTTCCTTCTGTATGACCTGACCTAAAACTAGCCCCTCTATCCCTGCACTGTCTCCATCGCTTCTTGGGTACCTATGGGCATTGCTTCAGCATTTGTCCTCTCTCTTTCCTAGAGCATCTGTTTTCCTTCTCTGCTAGATCATTGCCAACCAATATACAAATATGATATAATTTTCTCTATCTTAAAGAAAATGAACTTTGTGAATGTACATTGCCTTCAGGCATGACCTCATTTGTCTGCTTTTTTTGTGTTGTTTTGTTTTTCTGTTATTTTCACTGCAAAACTTCTGTAAAATGTTGACTTATATACAGTGTGTCTCCGCTTCCTCCTCTAACAGACTATCAAAACTTTCCTTCCCGAGGCCGCCTCCTTTGTGGTTATTTTTCAGGCCTTAATTTACTCAGCTTATTAATAATATTTGACATGGGTGACATACTTTCCTTCTTAAAACCCAATCTTCATTTCTCTTCTGGGACAGCTCCCTGGTTACTCCTTTTCAATCTCATTTACTGGTTTCAGCTCATCTCCCTGATGCCAAATGTTGAATTTACCCAGCTCTGAGTTTTCACTCCTCTTCTTTAACGACCTGGGTGATATCCAAGACATACTATTTATGTATTGATAGCTTTCAAATTGTGTGTGTTTTTTTTTTTTTCCATCCCAGAACTCTTCCCTAAGCTTTAGACTCATACAGACTCTCCTTAGATGTCTGGTATCTAACCCTAACCACGCTAACCCTAACATGTTATACTTAAAATGATAACCAAATTTCTCATCTCTTCCCACAGCTTCCCTGCCCCATCATATCTCTCTAGAAAAGTTTCCCATCTCAGTATAGAGCAGATGCACCATTCCAGTTGTACAGGCCAAAAAAGCCATGGGGTCACATGCAACATCTCCTCCCTGCTCCCCCAAAACTCACCTCTGGTCTGTCTACAAATCCTGTTGGCTCTAACTTCAAAACACAGTCAAAGATGGTTGGAATCTAAAACCCCACCGCCACTGTGCCACCCTGACGCAAGCTACAACTGTCACCTGGCTGTTGCAGGAGCCTCCTAACTGACCTACTTATTTTCATCCTTGTTCCTCTACAGTCTGTTCTTAATTCAGAAACCAGAGTCCTGATAAACCTAAGATCTGCTGGGTTACTTCTCTGCTCAAACCTCTTTAAGGCTTTCCTCAGCCCATCATAGTGGAAGCCAGAATAGTCAAGGAGACCTAAGATCTGGCCTCTGTGAGCTCATCTCTTCTTCCTCCCCTTGCTTGTGCTGCTCCAGCCTTGTAAGGCCACCTTTGCTCTTCCTTGGACCTTTCAAGCACACTCCTCCCTGCAGCTTTGCTGTTCCCTCTGCCTCAAGTATTCTTATGCCCCAAATACTCCCTTCCTACTCAACTAGCTAATTCTTCCCACACTCCCAAAGGACTCTTCCAACTCCCTTTTGTCCTTTACATACCTTTTTTTTTTTCTTTTTTTTGGGTAACACTTACCATCACTCATTTTCAATCTTACTAAACTAGAATGCAAGCTTGCTGAGCACAGAACTTGGTTTTCTACACTAGTTTTGTTTTCTAGTGTATCTCCAGTGCCTAAAACGGTGCTAACAGCAAAGTTTTAAGACAACAATTTTAGGTCTGGTCTAAAGAATCTTGATTTCACTATCTGCAGTATTATCTGGTCAAAAAATGGATACATTTAGACTCTCTAATGTTATGTGGAAAATGGAATCAAGTTTATTTTATAATTAAAAAATAGTATAATTGTAGTTTGGGGGAATATCAAAAGCCCAATATTCATCTCTCAGGTATGTTTATACTCTTGCTTAAAGAGGAGTATTATTCCAATGTAGGGAAAACTGGAAACAACGAAAGTGAACAACAGTGGGGTCGCCTCCATTCTTTGGTACATTTGTATAATGGGGTACTAGGCAGCTTTTACAGACTGTGCTATAATGTTTAGTGGCTTCATATTCATCCATAATTGATTTAAGTAATCCAGTCATTCTAATGTATAGTTGATACTTTGTATGCAATAGTAACGGACATCCCTATACACACATTTTTTGGCATTTGCGCGATCATTCCCATGGTATTAATTCCTAGTGTTTTTGCTCAAATTAGATTCAGGTTTTTAAAAACTATATTATTAGTCAGAACTTTTTTCCTGTGATTTTTTTTGGGGGGTAGGATTTAGCAATTCTTTACTTAGAGAACTTAGTATTTTACTGTTACAAATGGTACACTGTTACAAATGGAACACTCATGTTGACAAATCATTGTCTCCAACTGTGCTTATTTCCATAGGTTACATTAGTAGATGCTGAATTACTTAATAAAAGAGAAAACACATATCTCAAGTCCTAACATGGTCACTTTATACATCTTACAAAATTGCCTTATAAGAAAAGAATTTCAATTTATCTTTCCTCAGAATTGTATAATGGTGTTTGTTTCATTTCAACTTTACAAAAAAAAATGTTATCTTTACAAAAAATGTTTTTAAGAAGGTATTATAGCTTCCAAAAATCTTTACCCAAATTGGTTAGGATATGCACCTACACAATTTCTAGTATAGTTCGTTCTGCTATAATGCTTGTTTTGAAAATGTGAACTTGTTGCAAGGTAATCAATATATTAGGGAACAATTAGAGTATAATGCACATTTTGCATTTTCTATATGTGATTTTATCTGCAAGAAATAATAGGTGCCTAGAGAAAACTGTGCCCAGCTGAGCCAAACCAGGCAGGAATCCAGAGCTCAGACATCTACTAGCTACCCTAGTTTACCACATGTGTTTATGAGCCTCACCTATCCATAGCTGATCTTACAACTTTTTGTCCGATTTCAGGTAACTTTCCCTTTACCACTTCACTATAACATGGTCATTTTTTAGGAACACGTATGTCTCATTATAGCAAAACTGTGTATGAATTCAACATACATCAAAGGTATGTCTACACAGGTGTTATTTGTGTTTGTTTGTTAATAGCCTACAGAAGTAATATTCTATTTTAGAGGCTTTCTGAATCACTGGTAAAGGCACTGGTGGATCTGTTATTAAGTATGTGTCCCTAGCCCCCCTATCTGCTCCTTAACTGTGTGTGGAGAAGGCAAACTTGAGACAGCAGAAATTGAAATGGAAAAGGAAGTGTTCAGAACATTTGGTGTAAGCAATATTGGAACTGAATATTTCTGTTTGAAAAATATGCTGTAGAGTCTGGGAGATGAGTTCTTTCAAGTATTGCTTCCCATCTTGGGTACACTTGAATCCTTTAGCTTTTCAGAAAGAAAGTTTAGTCCAAACTTGATACGCATTTTCAAGGAGGATTTTTCAAGCAAACAGTAGAGCAGGGTCCTTATCAATCCTTCAAGACTCAGGAAACATTTGGTTATTTTTTTCATCAGTTTCAAACAGGAGAGCTGACATTCTGTTTAGACAGAGTAAATGATTTGGGGGACATTAGAAAAGACCCCTTACTCAAAGAAGCATTGCCAACTCAACCAATGATGCCTAAATTGTTCCGTGCTACAGTAAGAGATGAAACTTCAAGTGTAGCCATCCCTGGGTTTGCACTAATTTAGATTCAGTTGCAAATGGCATCAAGTACAGCTAGGACAAGTTTGAGGATAAGAGAACTGACAATGAGTAGTTGAAGAAGAAAGGTGATAAGGAATCAATTGAAAGTGAGCATAGGTACAAAAAGAAACAACACATTTCCCATGTAACTGATATATCGCCTACTTGATATATTTTAATATATGTAAATATATATTTATGTATAATATAATATATTAATATACATTTAAGGGACTTCCCTGGCGGACCAGTGGTTAAGACTTCACCTTCCAATGCAGGGGATGTGGGTTCAATCCCTGGTCGGGTAGCTAAGATCCCACATGCCTCACGGCCAAAAAAACCAAAAAACATAAAATCAGAAGCAATATTGTAACAAATTCAATAAAGATTTTAAAAATGATCCACATCAAAAAAAATATTTTAAGTATATATATATTTAATATGTAATATACTTAATATATTGCCTACTTAACTGCCCTTTTAATAAGTCACTAGATGTGAGTGTCGGGGCAGAGGGGTACCAGTAAAACAAAACAAAACTAAACTAAAATCTGACATGGTTTTGTTGTTTACAGTCATGAACAGTATTTACACAGCCTTGTTCTGTTACCATGTTACATCTTTTCCTCCTGGTCTCTTAAGAGTTTTTATCATAAATTTTGAGTAGAAGATTACAGGAAGGTGTTACTTAAGAGGCTGAACTCTTAAAACTTACCAACTCTGAAGGAATGAAACCACACTGGTATGGAAAGTACAAGGAATAGGTAACAACAAATGTAACCTCTGATAAGGTAAGAAAACCACATGGTGCTATTTGAAAGCACAGCCTTTGAAGTCAAGCAGAGCTGGCCTTTATCCTGACCCTCCACTTATGGGTTCACAATATGGAGGAGACCATTTAGCCATCATGAGTCTCGTTTGCTTCATCTGTAAAATTAGAACTGATGAGAACACTTGAAAGGATGTTTTAAAAGATTCAATGAGATAAAGTTGTGTGAAAATATTCTATATTATCTGTCACTTGGAAAGTATGGGAAATGAAGGCTAACAAAAAATAAAAAGAAACAAAGGAAAATGCCTTATGTCAGAGTTCTACTTTGGGAAACAGATCTATCTCCAGAGATGGTCGGGTTATTCAATCCCAAAGCAAAAACAAACAAACATATCTGAGATCATTGTTAACATTTAATGCTACTATCTTTTGATTCATGCACGTACTTGTCAACAAATATTTGAGTGACTCTAAGGCATGAAGCTAGGTGCCAGGGATAAAACAAAGTACAAGACCAGTCCCTGTTCTCCATGTTCTCATTTGTAAAGTTAAGAAATTGGGACAAATAATCAATTAGTTCTCTTTCAGTTTTGATATTTTAGGATTTGATTATTACTGGTATTAGTAATATGTATATATAATTGCTGTTATCTTAGCTTGGGCTGCTGTAACAAAATACCATAGACTGGGTGGCTTAAACAACAGACATTCATTTCTCATATTTTTGGAGGCTGGGAAGTTTAAGATTAAGATGCCAGCAGATTTGGTTCTTGGTGAGGGCCTCTTCTTAGCTGGCAGCTAGCCACCATCTTGCTGTGTTCTCATGTGAGCTCTTCTTTGTGCTTGTGTATGATCTCTCTGTCTTCCAGTTCTTATAAGGGCATGAATCCCATCAAGAGCATCCCATTCTCAGTGTCCCATTCTCATGACCTAATCTAAAGTTAATTACCTCCCAAAGTAATTACCTTCCAGTTCTAAATACCATCACTTTGGAGGTTAGGGCTTCGACCCGTGAATATGGGGGAAGCATAAACCTTTAGCCCATAACATCTATACAATACTGTTATTAGGACAGAAGTTTTATAGGATTCTCTCTTATCCTTAAGGTAACCTTTATTTGATAGTTATTAGTATGCTCACTTTACAGATAGACGCGGAGACTAAGAGAGGTGAAATTAATTGACCCAAAGTCCCATAATCACGGAGCGGCAAGGGCAGAATTCTAGACTAGAAGTGGACTAGATCTATATCCTTTATGGATCCCATCAGTCAGTCAATCAAATCAGCATTTATTCAGCATTCATTGTGTTTTAGGATATATAGTAAGTAATAATTAGACAGAGTTCTCTCCTCAAAGTACTCCCAGCCTACATTTCTACTCTACCTGAAGTTCAGGTTTATTTAAAAAGCAAAAACAAACAAAAAGTGGCTCCTTCTTGTCTAACTTGTGACTTGACTTGTAGCTTGGTGGATTTATTTTTCTTTCCACAATGCAGAAATCTTGTATCAGCTTTGTGCACATGAAAACAGAATGTTCAGATTGCAGGTTGCACTTTTGTTATAGGCATGTCAGTAGGTATAACAGGATACAAGGGCATGTATATGGCCATAGAATATAGATGTTTGAGGTGTATAGATATATGTCTCAAAGTAAAGACTTGTGTTGGTTTATATGACTGCTTTCGTTTGGCATATAAACAGGAATTATATGTATATACAAGAACAAACATGAGATACGTATGAATGATAAGTATGAAAATCTGCCAAGTACTTTTTAGAAGCTTCTGAGAAGCACATATATATATACATACCTATATATATATATATATATATATATATCCATACCTATATATATATATATATATATATAATTCTAATCAGAATCAGTGGATGGATTATAAGTTTTCTAAACAGTTTGCTTGTAATTGATGAGTCGTATGTTAAGCTGTGCAACTACTTCTGCAAATGAGAAGGAATAGAAGGGATTCTGTAAAGTTTGAAACATTACATAAAATATTTCCTTGAGCTTTTCTTTCCAACCATTTCCCAAAGAGCCTTGGGGTGTAAGAAGGTTTCACTATGAAATGCATGGTCAAAAATGCAAGAACTTCTGCGTTAGCCTTACATTTTGACTGTTGTATTTGGTGAGTTTTAGGAGGGGAATGAAGTGTTTCCCTGAGGTTTGAAGAGTGTTAGTCATGGGAGAGGAAGTTTAGGGTTAAACACTGTTCTATGCCAGCACTGATTGCCAGACCGCAAGTGATAAAGGTAGCAATACATCCCTTATCACACACACACATGTGCACTCACACACATACATGCACACATGCATACATATACATGTTTATGATATTCAGGATCCTCTAAAGTGCAAGGCCAGGGCAGGGTTTTAAAAGTGGAATTCTTCAAAAGTGCCAGGATAATCACTGGAATCAGAAAGAAATTCTTCTTCCTGCTGGTCTCAAACCTAGAGCCAGAAGACATTTGTTGAACAACTGCTTTCCCAGGACTGGTGATCCCCAGTTTTATATACAGCAAATGGTTTTGTTTTTATTGTTTATGTACTGATTTTTAAATATAATTCCATTTACAAAAAATAAATAAAAATAGAATTGGGATTCTTAGCAGTCAACAAAAATTCCTAGATTTCTTTTGATATAAACTTGTGTTAAACGTGTCGTAGGTTTTGCTGTTTTTAATCTAATGCATGCTTTTATCATTTGCCCTCAATACACTGCATTTTAAAATTTGATACCAATTCTTCCTAACTAAAATGAACTTTCTGAGTTCTGAATTTTTTAACCCAATTTACCACTATGAATTACACACACATTTTGTAAGCATTCCTTTTTGCTTTTAACTATCAGGCGAAATGTTTAAAAAGACCATTTTCGTTTACTGTGCAAGAAGTCATTCAGGTTTACAAATGGCTTATCTGTGTGGTGAGATTTTATAAATCCTAACACACATGCACGTGTGCGAGTGCACATGCACGCACACACACACACACACACACACCCCTTCTCCATGGTTTCTGAAATCCATGTTTGTAAAGCAGTGAAATTACCATGGAGCTTGGTCTTATCTGTAGGGAAATAGCTAAGGTCTCATGAGGCCAAAATGCAGGAATGAAAAAGGCAGATAAAATCTGAAAGTTGGAATGTAATCAATGCTGGAAGTACTCTTACACCAAGTAATCTTAAAAGCCATATGTGAGTGTTAGTATGAAAGGAATACTGTCATTTTACAGCAAGACATTGAACTAATTACCTTTGACCTGTCTTTGAGTAACTTTCTCAAGTGACTCAAAGATGCTTGAGATACTTATGTTGGTATTTATTGTTTTAAGCAATGCATTGATTCAGATATTATTTTAATGGTTGAATAAAAAGCAAATTGACAACTTATTTTCCCTCTTCTTTTCTAAATCAACTTGATGTAAACTGTTCATGGTGAAGAGCATTGGACCAGCTAAATATACTGACGGGTTAGACTCACCAGAATTTTAAAGCAGGGGTGAAAAAAAAGGGCTTGGGGATAATTTACTTTCTTTGTTTTAGTAGCAGAGAATGTTCTCGTGAAGCTTCGAGTTAATATAGAAGCTCATTATATACAGTGGCATTGATACCGACCAGGGTTCTTGACCTTCCCCAATCAATAGAACTTCATAAGAGACCAGACAAGAAATTCATGCAAGGCTTTACTGGGGCCCCTATTGTAGCAGGGGGAGTGAAAACAAATAACAGGTTCCCTAGCTCGCTCCCCTAGGGGGTGTGGGATGGTTCCTTATATGTGGTGAGGGAAGGGGTGTGTCGCGCGGTCGAGCTGGAGGGGTGACTTAGGTGATCTCCCCAACCCTTTGGTGGTGTTGAGTGCAGGGGCATGTGCAGTACCCTGCTTTTACTCCCAACACCCTGTCTTTGCTCCTGGCTCTTCAGAAGTGGCAGTTGGATTTTTTTTCTTTTGGTCTTTTTATATCTTCTTGTCCAGACTTTGCCCTAACTGCCCATGCACAGTTATTTTTAATCCCTTATAGTTTCCTTGTATTCTGTTGCTCGAGGAGAGGTTTGTCCAGGTGCACGTACTGCAGCAAAGGGTCCCAGGGCCCAGGTCCCAGCCTGTCTCAGCATTACTTTCCTTGAAGGTATTAAAGCGTTGGAGAGAAACATCATCACCATCCCCTCCCCAGCAACTGGTGAAGAGATTCCAAAGAACCTGAATGATTGGATTCCAATTTAACCTTCTAAGTTTTCAAGTAAGAAACTGAAGTCAAGCAAAGTTCAGTTACTTGCTTGGTGTCCATAATCTGACCTTTAGTAGAGCCAGAATCAGGGTTGTTCCTGATTCTCCTGATTCTCCTTTTTTCTCATACAGTGGTTTTCCCCAGATCATCCTGCATATAGGAAATATATAGGAAATATATTATCCTTCACCAAATTTGATATAGGAAACCTGGTGTTGCTCTTACCTCCACATGATTTCCCTTAAGGGTTTATGTACTCTTGTCACCAGCAACAAGAGTTTCTCTGAAGTTCTTCCAAGACCCAGTGAAGAGGTAGAATAAAAGGAAAAGAAAAGAAGGATAAATATGTTTACTTGCTATTTATATCATGTGTATTATTTATACAAGCTCTTGAATTTCCAGTGGGTTCTATTATTTAAAACTATCATAGTGAGCCCTCCCAGAAGGTAAATGTTTAATTAATATCTTTTTTAATCATTGAATTTTTTTTAAAATACAGAAAAAGAAAGAAGATATATCCATACTTCCATAATCACTGTACATCTTAGAATATTTACTTCTAGAGTCTTTAAAAAATTGTTTTAGAAGAATCACTCTATAATTTTGTGAAAATAACCCATGTGATTTAAAAATCATGCCAAATCTCAGTATTCCATACATCCTTCTACGTATATAAATAGTTGGATACTTAGGTAGAAGTATGTTTATAACAATGTGATGCAGCTACAGATACTGTTTTTTAAAGTTCACGTTTTATTTAAAGGCATAATTGATTAAATTCCTGCTGTGAAAGATAGCACCTAGGGGTTAGCATGAGGGGTTAGCAGTCTCATCCATCCTCTCATTCCCCCACCTTCTGATTTTGGTAGTTATGGTATTAGTTGTATCCTTTTCACGTTTATGACAATTGACTTATCTTCAGTAAACATTATTTCCACTGTGTTTACTTTTATTTCTGTATAGAGTTATATTCAATATTCATCACCAGTCCTTTTATCACAATGCCTATCTTTTCATTTTGATGGTACTCTTCTTAATTGCCTGGATTTTGTTGTCAGACTTACTTTAGCAAGTGCTATATTTTCTGAGCACTTTCATAATTTAGACTATGGCTTTGTAAATAAACAACTGTATATAATATTCTTGGGTAATATTGCTTCATTATCTTCTAACATTGGATATTACTATATGGGAATCTGATTCCCCCTCATTCCTTGTAGATGTGTTTTGATCTGTTGAATGTTCAAATAATTATTTATCCTCCAGATTCAATATTTCAAATAAGATATGTCTTACTGTTGAGAATTATGCATTCAATTTCCCAGGAAAATGGGATAGTCTTTCAATCTAAAAATTCAGATTTATTTTTTTAGGGAAA
Source organism: Tursiops truncatus (assembly GCF_011762595.2). Taxonomy (NCBI): domain Eukaryota; kingdom Metazoa; phylum Chordata; class Mammalia; order Artiodactyla; family Delphinidae; genus Tursiops; species Tursiops truncatus. Next base: position 67,786,956 of record NC_047046.1, read on the forward strand.
ATTTCCTATTATTTTATCTTTGAATATATCTTCTGTTCCATTTGTGAGTTTGCTACATCAGAATGCCAGTTATCTCAATATTAAATCATCTTTGCTTGGCCTCTTTCTATACAAGCTTTTCCTAATTACTTTAGTCTCTTTGCCTTTTTCATCTGCATTCACTGCATTTATCTCATTTCCAACACGTCGGTAATTTGGTTTTTAGTGGTGTCTATTATGTTACTTGTACTTTCTAATTTATATATTGACTCTCTAATGATGTTGTTTTGCCCCTTGATTTGTTTCCTTAGGTCCGCTACCTTCATTTTCATTTCTTCTGTTGTTTTTCATCTAGTCTTTGACCTCTAGTGTTGTTGAATTTATTTTCATAATAAGTAAATCCATTGTGTGAAACAACTTAAATTTATTTCTGCTTCTCCCCTTAGATTTTCTTCTGGGTTGAGTGTTTTGTTTCTCTCTCTTCTTCCCCCCACTTTTCCCTCCCTGCCCCACCCTCTCTCTCTCTCGTTATTGTTGCCGATAATATATTTCCATATTTCCCATGTGTGTCATTTATCTTGCTCATGTGTGGGTGACTCTGTCCAGACACTATTTGTGCCAATATAGCAGGAGTTACTTCTAGACTTATTTACCACGCTGCCTGAGACCCCTTGGGCTCCAGTTTGTAGTGCTGGATATTTCAGGTTTTATTAATTATTTAATAACCAGCAGGAATGGTCAGGGAGTGAGTTCAGTTGAGGCAACATTCGGCCTCTTTGAGAGCACCCAGCTTCGTTGGCTGGTTCCGTATCCTATTCCCTTCTGTAGGGGAGGGGCTGGTCCTCAGGTTGATAGCCACTGCAGCTTCTCCTCAATCAGAAAAGGAAGGAAAAACATAGGACTCTCCATAGGTTTCACATTGATTCAATTTTGGAGGTATTACTGAGAATTCTTAGGCTTTTCCCCAAAGTCCAGGGCAGTTTCTGGTGTTTAAGGACAGATAAGGACCTAAATCCTGCTCTGCCTTTCTCCTCTATTCCAGAAACATCTATTTTGATTTTTTTTTTGTTTGCAATTGACTGCTTTCTTTTCTTTGGTTGCTATGGTTGGGGTGTGTGTGTGTGTGTATGTGCGTGCACGTGCGCGTGTGTGCTGGGACTTTTGACTTCATTGGGTATTGGGGGAGAGAAATTAGTTGTGTGTTAGAATTCATCATCGTCTCAGTTAAATGTTTGTGTTGGAAGATTCCCTCATAGAATATCTACTACTAACAAAAAACTCGAAAAACAAAGTTTTCACTATAATTTACTGTAACTCTTCAATGTCCACTTAAAAATACACAGAAATTGCTCTAATGCATGACAGAAACATTTTTTCTAGCTGTTTAGAATATCCACATCTTTTACTCTCAAATAACAAGAGGGCATGCTAGAAAACATTTGACTGAGGGAAAAATAATAAGTCTTAAAAATTTCTGTCAGTATGCAGTGTTAGGAACTAGATAACTTATTCTAAATATTTATTATTTTTGTCATAACCCATGTGAGTTAATGTTTTTATCTTGTTTTTCTTAAAATGTTTTCATTTTCTTCACAGCTAAAGTTGAAAATTGGATAAGAAAGATTTTTATAAATTGTATATGTATGGATATATCATTTGCATGTCTTTGTGTATACATAACATTTTAAATATAGGTATTCGATGTGATTTTACAGTTTACATAGGATTACATAGGAGCACAGATATGTATATAAATATATAGAAATAAATGTATTTAATATATGTGTTTATATATACATATACATATGCATACATACACACACACAGACTTAATTGTTGGAGAGTTGCCAACATCTACTGAAGGACACTGATAGCACACAAATAGTTTCCAAAGACATGGTGATAACATAAGTAAGCATATAGGATTAGGGCCTTGAGATTAATCCTCCTATCATTTTTATCACTGGTTTGAGCCTTACAACATCATTCTCCCAGTTTGGTCCTAAGCTCTACAGTTAAAGAGAGAAATGGAAAACTCAGTCTGGATTTAGAGAGAAGCAATCCTGATTACAGAAGCAGTGGAAACTGAGGAAGAGTAATGGGATTATTTGTCTGGATAAAGAAAATTGTGACAAGAGGTCTAAAATAGTTTCTAAGGTCTAAATAGTTTCTATTTTAAAAAAACAAAACAAAAAAACAAAATAAAACAAAATAACCTAAACACAACTCCAAAGTAAAGGTTGAAGGTCAGATGTTCTTCATCCCCACAGCACATAGACTAGAATTTTTAGATAGGAGCACAAATTTTTTGGCATAATGGGGTAAGAGATAAAATCAAAAGGTCTCAAATTTTATTTCTCTAAGATGATTAAAATATCCTCTTTGCCAGCTATAGCAGAATAGCTTATAGTTTGATGCTTCTAATATTCTATTGTTGTCATTAGCGTTGACTTTAGAAGAAAAGTATACCTTATTCTTAAATGTTGTTCCTCATCTAGCTTTTCCATAGCTATTACCTGTTTGCAGCCAGAAGGTGGCAATGCCAAAGCATTGGCCTATGAAGACTAAACCACATCCATGCCTGTTTATCTAATAAGTATTTATTAGCACCCATCCCATGTTTAGTCTTGGGGACAGAAAGTGAAGTAAGGTAGCCCCTGTCCTTAAGAAATTAAGAGCTTGGTGGATTTGCATCCAGATGGATGCTACAAGGGGATGAATTGTTGTTGCCTCATCAGCTTTTCTGAAATGTAGTTTTCAATAATGATATATTTACTTCTGCTTGAGAAAAAAATATATAATTAAATATACCACTTAGGCTTACACATATGTCAGGGAAAAAGGTAATGTACATTCTGGAAGTTGTTAAGAGGACCCAAACCCCCCCACCCCCGGAAATTGAAACACTTTTTTGAATAGAAAATGCTAAGAATAAAATCCGTAGCTTAATAGTCATTTTTCTAGAACAATGGGAGCCCCAGTCAATATTATTAATTAGAACAAAACTAAAATGAGATCTTATTTCCAATGTGGGATACATTCTAGTCACTTAAGGCTAGAACCCAACTAGACCCAGATTTCAAATCACTTGTCACATAAGAAAAGGCCTGGAGAGAAGTGTTGGATTGGGCAGAAATATATCACACAGCTCCTTGTTAAATAAAGGAGAAGGAAGGTTATTCATTTAAAGATCAAGTTAGCTGAAAGAGTTACTTTGGCACCAGAAGTTGGTGCAGGAAGAATTGAAACTATGGGATCAAAGAGCTATTTCTAATCTATAAATTGAATGTCCATTAGAAACCTTATTCCATAAAAGTAGGATTTTGTTGAGGTACATTTAACATGGAAGCCTGAATTGATAAAAAAATATTTTCCCCCTGTGCTATGTTATCTCTAAACCTACATTGAACACCAGATGGCTTCCTTTGTAGTCATCTGAATGTGATTACATATCAAACTGTGGCTCCTTAAGGTGAAATTATCTGACTGTACTTGAAAGAACTCAATTTATTTTGGATATAGAGTTAACCCAGTTTGGCAGCAAACGTATTTTAGATTTTTGATCTGGTCAGAATCTTCAGGTATTTGCATTTAAGAGAAGACTAATGGGTTTATGTCCATTATTTCAACAACAAATTAACTCCAAAAGGCCTGGAGAGAGAGAAGTGTTTTGCTCAGCGACACTAGCTGGCTTTCCAGTGTTCTCAGGATAAAAATGTAGCCCATCAAGGCTCATGGTAATTTCTATTGTCTTCCTAACAAAATCTCGCTAATCTGTTTTTTTCCTTGATGTTTATCATTCACATGATGTTTATCATTCACCAGTTGTGTGTTCTGCCTAGTGTTCATTTAAACCACCTGCATTCCTTTAAAGTTTCATTCTTGCAGTTTCAAAGAGCTGTAGTAAATTTTTAGGATGTATCGAATCTTCTCAATTTCAAGGTAATACAGAGTGTTAATTATGTGTCCTAGAGCAGTATTTTAGAATTGACCCACATTTATTTGTACCTAAATAACTGGAAAAGAATAGATAAATGTTACTAAAAATACTTGTGAGGCATCTTTTATGTGAAATAAAACCTTTAATACTATTTAGATTGTTGGTGATGACTTGGTTTGGGGCTGAAATTACCGAATAAAATTTACTCTACAGAATGCAAATGATTAGTCATAGCATAGAAACTCATTTATAAAATATTTAATTTAGAGAAAACTTTTATTCAAATTTAAGGTTTAATTGTACAATTCTAATGATTGCAGTGTAGAGGGATCTCTCGTCTATTAGTCATTTCTAAATATGATAGCATTTTCTAGAACAGACATTTTTTTCCATCTTTCTGTTGTAGTCACTATCTCTTCTTCCCTCAACCCCTAAGTTATAAAAATTCTCTATATATGTACTCTAAGTACTTAAGAAGATCCTGAGAAACCAAGATCTAATGAAAATGTGGGTAATTTATTTTTGGTCATGAATTTTATTCTATCTAAAGAAGGAAAGTATAACAAAATCAGTATCTTGCCTGAAATTGCTGTAGCATCATACGTGTATGTTAAGCAGTTCTCTGAAATGGACTAAAACTGGGTGAATGGAACGATTTGATAAGCTTGAAAATTCATGGCACTTCATTTTTATTAGTCATTAAGGAATTGTTGAGCTGTGACAGGGCGAGAGAGCGTCATGGACATATACACACTAACAAACGTAGTAAGGTAGATAGCTAGTGGGAAGCAGCTGCATGGCACAGGGATATCGGCTCGGTGCTTTGTGACCGCCTGGAGGGGTGGGATAGGGAGGATGGGAGGGAGGGAGACGCTAGAGGGAAGACATATGGAAACATATGTATATGTATAACTGATTCACTTTGTTATAAAGCAGAAACTAACACACCATTGTAAAGCAATTATACCCCATTAAAGATGTTAAAAAAAAAAATTGTTGCCCCCCAAATAGTTTAAAGTAGTGAATTATTCCTTCCATGAGAGTGGAAAGGAAGGAGAACTATGTTAATATTCAAAGGGAATTAAAAGAAAAAGCATATGCTTCAGGCCCCATCTTTATAGTCTGGTTAGGAAATAATGATGTAGGTGAAAAATATCTAACAATAATAAGTGGGATAAAAATCGAGCACAGAGAGAGAGCACTGCAAGAAGCAGGAAACCCCATCATCGGCTTCATGAAAGACAACATTTCATGGAAGATGGAGTGTGTGAGTTCCCTCTTCACGATCAGAAAAATGATAAAGAAACATGTCCACAACCATTGATAAGTCATGTTCACTCATTAGTCCCAGTTTATATTTGTCTTGAGAATCTAGTACCCCAGAGCAGTGAAAGTTATACCTAGGTCCTAAATTCTGGGAAGCAATGCTAAAATAGGATGAATAAATCCTAGTCTGCTCATCACAAGAAGAGAGAGGAGTAGCATAGGAATAGGAAGGATTAAGAGTATAGAAGAGGAAAGCAGGAAGAGAAGAGAATACTAAATCTCCTTCTCTCTATATAAATATATACACACATATGTATATGTTTATGTATGATATATGTTTATGTATATTTATATTACTTATATACATATATATTTAAAGTTTAGTCTCAACCCCATAAATTAATTTCAAGATCCACTTATGGAAGTCATCTGAATTTTGAAAACTCTGATGCGGGTACAAATGATTCCAGGAAATCTGATGAACATGAACGCCAGGGCTTAGCAGACTCAGACAGTTTTCATGGTACCAGGAAAGAAGGGCTTAAAGGGAGAGGCAGAATAGACAACGTGATGTTATTTTTTTTAACAGCTCTAATTGCTTAATTTCTATTATCACTGAGGCTTTGGGAATATTTTTGAGTTATCCTTCCATCAGAATTTTTCGGTGGCAAAATAATTTTCCATCGGAATTTTCCAGAGGTAGAACTATTACAAAATAGTTCAGAATGTAGGCAGTGGAGTCAGCCTGTCTGGGTGGTTTGGAGAAGTTGCTTACACACCACAGTCTCTTCATTTCTAGAATGGGGGTAAAAGAGCCTGCTTCAAAGAGTTGTGGTGTGAATAATAAAGTGCTTAGGTTAATAAATCGTACAGTCAGCTCTCAATAAATACTGGCTATTGGCTGGTAAATAAATACTTGATCAAAATCTGTGATAAAATTGACAATTTTATCCAAAAGAATCCAAAAGAGACAATAAATGTATCTGCTCAGAGGCACTCAAGAAATATTTCTGATGTTGGTTCATTCTCAGTGAATTTGGTGAAAGAATAAATAAAGTCTAATATTACTATAAATTATAAATAATTACTCTTAGCCCTATATACAATGGTGACACATTCTCTGTAGGAAAGCTCTCAGACACATTTTTTCCATATCTTTAATCTGTGAATAGTAATGAATCCCAGCCAAGTCACCTAAACCAAGTTGCCCCTGTGAAAGATTCAAGAATTTAAAAGTTGTTTGGTACTAGAGGCCCAAATATTTAATTAAAAATAGGAAGATAAGACAGGGAAGGGGAGAGAGGGAGGGACAGAGAGAGAGAGAGAGAAAGAAAGAGGAGAGGAGAGGGGAGGGGAGGGGAGGGGAGGGGAGGGGAGAGATCTGACTTCCAAGATCATTCAGTAGAAGAACTAGGACTTGAATCCTGGGTGCCTTCCACTGGCTCTTCGATTTTTCTAGAAGGCAATGACCATCAAAGATTGCAAATTCACTTTGACTTCAAGGGAAAGTTTTGCCGACGGTGGTTGGAAAGAGCAAAGTATGGTGGTTACTCAAAGAAGCAAAAATGAGCACACCTTACCCACTGAGCGTAACAACAGCAAAGACAAATATTATAATCTGTCTTTAAAAATGTCTACGAAAAATACATATTTATTTCCAAGGTGAAAAGGGGATCAAGGCTGCTACTTCCCTGTGAATTTAACCTGGATTTCAGACAATATAAATATTCAAGTTTCACATCATTTTAAGGTTCCCAGCGGAAGAAAATGACAGTCACTTAAAAAAAATTTTTTTCTTTATTGGAGTATAGTTGATTTACAATGTTGTGTTAGTTTCTACTGTACAGCAAAGTGAGTCAGCTTTACATACACATATATCCACTCTTTTTTAGATTCCCATATAGGTCATTACAGAGTATTGAATAGAGTTCCCTGTGCTATACAGTAGGTTCTTACTAGTTATCTATTTTATATATAGTAGTGTGTGTATGTCAGTCCCAATCTCCCAGTTTATCCCTTCCAACATCACTTTTTAAAATGTTCCTTTCCTACACAGTGTTCTGAGGCACCAGGTCTGAGAGATTCACTAGCGAAGGTGTGTTATATTTGTAATTTCCTTTAAATTGCAAATTTCCATCATAGAGTAATGAGTATTATGGTAATTAAGACATTAAATTAGTGTATCATGTACCCTGCTGAGAAAATAGTAATATAGTATAGCAATGCACTAGAGTAGATAATTGCTAGGACAATAGGCATGTGTCCACAGTAAAGATGATGGTCATTTTTAGTGCCCTTATCACCACAGCCAGTTTCAATAGGAACGAGTCCGTCACATTAACTAAATCCTAATGAAACTCTAGAATTACAGAGACACTAAGCGTTCATGTCTTATACACTGGGTTGTGTCAGTCATATCAGCTCCCCTTTATTTGCTTTTTCAGCATAGTTTCCATAGCTTTATGGACTTTCCAGTGTCCTTTATGTAGGTCAATACGAACACTTATTCAGAATGTTTATTATATGCATTTTTTAAAAATTTATTTTTATTTATTTATTTTTGTTTATTATATGCAAAGGTTGTTGTTGTTTTTTACATTCTTTGTGGCAAGACACCATTAACACAACAACACACTGTTTAACTGCATTTGGCGGGGGGGGGGGGGGGGGGGGGGGGGGCGGTGGGGGCGCGGGCAGGAGGGGCAGAGGGAGTTTATCATGTCCTACAGTAGTTCCTATAAAGTAAACCAGGGGCTTAGGGGAATTATTTGAATTACAAACATTTTCAATATTTGTTTCTAAGTCAGAGAAGATGCTAGCATGCAAGTTCACATCCCCACCCACTCACTTTTTATTTTTCTGTCTTTACAGTTCCACCATGGTTTTTAAATCACCCTTCCAACCTCTATGCCTATGAAAGCATGGATATTGAGTTTGAATGTGCAGTCTCTGGGAAGCCTGTGCCCACTGTGAATTGGATGAAGAATGGAGATGTGGTCATTCCTAGTGATTATTTTCAGATAGTGGTAACTATCTTTTTCATATTCACTTTACAATCCCATTCATTGTCTACTCTGTTTTCAGTTGCTTTTCTTTCTTGGGAACAACGTTCCTGTTGGGAATGTTTATGATGTATGAAGAAAATTGTTCCAATAAAGCAAATCATTTTTTAGACTTGGAATTTTTGAGCTCAAAAAAAGTCATTAAACAGTCCAGCCCCCTTGTTTACAGACACGGTTTTAAACAAACAAAGAAAAAATGGGGGGCCTAAGACCAGTGCTTTCTAAATATTCTCATTGGTGGTTCTTGGAAAAACAGAGTTTAGAATCTCGTTCTAGACTGTATGAATCCAAGAATCTCTTCTTTAAATTTTGCCCATTATAATAAAGTTTCAAGTAAGATGCGCTACTTATGAATATGGTAGTCTTACTTTGGTAATTAGGATGGTCACTCTTTGCTCCTTTGCTGCTCTTCCAGATAGGCCAGCTGATCCTACATGAGCAGTAGAAAAGGGCAGTGATGAGGGTGATAGTGACAATGGTGGTGGCAGTGTTGGAGAGGATTTGAAGACCCAGAGTTCACATCCTTTGCAGTTCTGAACTTTGGAAAGAATTGAAGCCAAGAACAATGGTTCTTATAGTTCCTATAAGGTTTAGTGTACCTCTCTGTCCCTGCCCTGGAGAGAGATAATAGGGATAATGGTGGTATATTCACTGAGTTGTTGTCCTGGTACATAGTGAGTGATCCATACCTATCATTATTATTATTGTTTTTGCTGCTACCAGCAGAATGCTTTGCTCATTTAAAAATGCTCTGTGAAAACTCTCCTTTTGGTGTAGGTCAGCATCAGAGGTTCTGAATTCAAATGAATATCTGAGAAATATGAAAAGCACTTTTTAAATATCAAAGAACTTTGCAGCTAAAGAAGGAGGCTTTCAATCCATTTCTCTTATGTTTGAGATGCAGACATGACCCTGTCAAAGAAAAGTGGTCCTCCAAGCCAGGTCTCCCAGGAGACGGCAATTATAGTGTAAGTGCCCTATGGAATTCAGGCACAAGCTCTCTCCATGGCTTTACAGTGCCTCTTGCTGGTGGTCCCTCTTGCACGATCAGAAACTTTCAGAAACTTTCATCACCTCTTGATTCATGCATTTTGTCACATTGTAAGGGCTCTTAAGGAATACATCCGTAAAGAATATCTTTATTATGTTTATCACCACTTACCATTTTTCATTTTTAGTTGCATTTAATTGGTTGGGAATAGAGTAAGAAAGGAAAAAAAATTAACTTTTGAATGCCACATCAATCCATTAGTTCCTTTACATGCAATGCTGTTTCCCCTATCACTGAATTAAAAATGATCTGCCATGGGGCAACTTGAAATGTGTTGTATATGCCTAAAATAGATGCTACTTGCATATAGAGGAAATTGTTGAGTGCCCTTAAGGACACAGGATAAAATGAAGCATTTCATTTTTTTCTACAGTTTGAATAATCTTTTCCCCAGAATGACTTATTATAGCCAACCTACTTAAAATGTTCCTTTTCTTAAGGTAAAAAAAAAAAAAAAAAAAAAAAGTATGGTATGAGCCCTTTTCACATTAAATTGTGCTTAAAAATATTTCCCCAATAGCTCCAGATCTGTCACACATGTAACATTTAGCACAAATAGTAACTTATATGAGAATTGTTAATTGTAAGTTAGTCAACTTTATCTTAAGAATTTTACATCAGCTGAAAATTGACTACAAGACACTAAAAACAATTAAGTATTCCCCATGAGGTAATATTTATCTCTTAATGACTTCAGGGCAAGTGATTTAACTCGTCTCACTTACTGAACTAATTCTTACACTATCGAAGATAAACTGAGTTACTGTAATTAAATGCTATTTCAGATCATTTTATCATCCATCCTTGAAAACTATGGTGGCCCAATTTACATAAAACAGGAGTTAACATTGCTGTGTTTTAATTTATGGATCACTGAAGGTGAAACATTTCGGCCATATAACAAGAATGACATGGGTATAAAAGATCTACCATACCCTCCTCCAAATCCCCGAAAGGGCACACAATTTTAAAAGGATTTTCAGATATTTTTTTTCTCGGCAAATGTCCAGAAAATATCCAACCTAGATTTCTTGTCCTTTAGAAGCTGCAAAGATAAGTAATTTTTGTTTCCTTTTGCTTTTTTTTTTCCCCTCTCCAGCACCCACTGAAACTACTTCCTTCAGTACAAGGAAAAGAATGAGATTTATTTTGATACTAACCTCTCTTTCGTCCATACCTAATAAAAGAGTTTTCTGTTTACTGCTCACTTATGGAGGATGTGCATTCTTGGGAGTATGCTTTTCATGGCAGAACTAGGTTAAATGGTGGCACGTGGATTCAGCAGAATCTTGGGAATCTGTGACATTTCCCAGATGACACAGGACATATCTGTAAGGCTGAGGACCCTCTTGGCCTCCCTTCTGGTTTCTTTTGGGAAGTTTGATTAAAATTTGTTTTGTGATCATTTTGTCACTTGGAGTTTTTTTTGCTTTTTCAAATGCTTTACCTGCTTTTTCTTCTCCCTAGGGAGGAAGCAACCTACGAATCCTTGGGGTGGTGAAGTCGGATGAAGGCTTTTATCAGTGTGTGGGTGAAAATGAGGCTGGAAACGCCCAGACCAGTGCACAGCTCATTGTTCCTAAGCCTGGTAAGATGAAGTGAACCTTGCTCTGGTTCCTGTAGTTGCAGTTCTGCATGGTTCATCTGTGAAATCTGTACTGTTTTCCCTATTCTCAAAGTCAATTTGAAATTATTGAGTTATTTAGTTAATCAGGTATACATGTGTGTATTGATGGTATATTTGTGCTAGCAAATTATATCTATGACTATCGATATATATCTCCATCCAGTGAGATACAGTCAAGATGACTACCACTAAATTACTACCGTCTCCCCTCTTTTGTGGCCTACCTTTCTTCTTGGTGTTTCATATAAATATAAACTCTATATATGGAACATATATATATATGTAATATATATAAAATAGATAAGCATATACATGTATACATACATGCTTATTTATAGTCTTAAATCAATGGAAGTTGGTAGAAAAATAGCAGGAGTAATTAACTTGAAAGTAAAAACATTCTTCTCTTTTTTTAGAACAGATTTTGATAAGTTGTCCTTTTTTCTATAATTTATTAAGTTTTTTATTTTGTTCTGTAATCTTTTAGAGGTTTAATGTGGTGGTGTATTCAAAACTAGCGTAAATCTATAATAGACATGTCATGTAATATCCCCATAACAATATGATTTCCAGAAAACAAGCAAACAGACAAAAACAAACACACAAAAAAACCAGCTGGTCAGCTACTCTGAAATGTGGTTACACTAAAGAAGGTCAAAAACGTCCCTTCTCTCTTTTTATTCTTTTTTTTTTTTAAAAGCAGGGACTGAACAGTTGTTTCTATAGATCAAAATACCTTAAAATATTAATACCTCCTCATGAAAAGTTTTCATACCACCTATTGATTATGTTAATTTCAACTTTTTCAGGCCAGTTTCCTTCCTCTTGACTCAACCTTGTCTTAATCTTTCCCTGCTTTAATTTTAATAGAAAACAAATTTTCTGTTTAGAAACAGTAATTTTAATAGAAAACAGAAATTTCTATATAGCTACTGAAATACATGAGACATAGTCTTTCTTTGGCTTCTGTCATTTACAGTGTGCCTATTGAGGCCTTATATTTTGTGCATCTCTAACCAATTATCTGAAGATGCTCAGACTCTCATAATAATGCTCACAGCGATGACTTTCTCTGCTTTTCTTGATTAAAACAAAAAAGCAACCATAGAACCACAGTCCCAGATGAGTAAAGGAATGAAAGGAACTATTTAGGAATTTGAAGGTACCATTAACTCTTGTTCAAGATCACCAGTTTCTCTGATGGACTGTTTGTTTTCCCTCCATTTAATGTGCCTTACATGTGAATGTGACCTCATTTGTGCGACTAAATACATTCTCTTCGGCCGAAACAGTAATGGATAAGGAGGGGAAAAGGAACCTCTAAAACCAAGGTCTCTAATATGAGCCATGGTTTAAAAACTCTGTGCTGTCTCATTAACAACGACAATATGGCAACATTTACACTAATACTGATTGCTACACAAGTCACAGATTAAGAGAATTCTAGTTAACGTTGATTTCCATGTAAGGCCATAAAGCTGAGGAAAATGCAAGATAAGTAGTCCCGTATTTCTGAAGAGAAGTATGAGGTACATTCTCCTATCATCCCCTTTAACTGCCATTAGCGATGGAGGATTCTTTGAAGTGTTGAAATTCATAGGATTAGACAGACATCATCATGGTGTTTTCTTTCCCCCACAAGTCAAGTTGTGGAGATACCAAGAAAACCCCTTGAACAGAATGTGTGTGTGTGTGTGTGTGTGTGTGTTTTACTGTTTTGCAAAAATGGAAAATGGGCAACTTACCCTGACTAAAAGCTGTCTGGAGCTGCCCACAACTGCAGGAGGAGAAAGGGGAAGGCAACAGTGGGGAGAAGCTCAATTTCCACCTTTGGGAAGAATGAGGGTGTGAGTTGCACTTGAAGAAAGCAGGGCGGAAGACATCTTGAAAGGCCTTGCCCACGAGGTCCTGGCTGCTAAGGCTACAGCCACCAAAAGACGCTAGAGGGACACTGGCTGGGACGGAGCTGAGCTGGGAGCTGGTGCAGAAGACTAGCCAGATCCTGCCGTGCCTGCTGCAGGAGGGGGTCCAGGGCGGGGCTTCCTAGGTTGGAGGGGCTTCTGAAGAACACAGAGCTGCTCCCCAAAAAGAGGCAAGTTGATGCCTTCCACGACTGTGGGCTCTCAAGAGCACAGGCTAAGAAAAGCAGCCTTTGTCTCTTCACTCTAAATCCATCTTCTCTTTCTACCCTGGAGAAGCCCTAAGCAGAGGGGGAAAGCATAGACCCAAGAGAATTAAAAAAAGTGGTGACAGACAGTCCCATTGCCTCTTCCCCATTTTTGGTCTCAGGCCTACTCTGGGAGGCGGGGAGAAACTTTAAATTGAACATTAAGTTAATGTCTTGATTTAGATCTCAGTGGTGTGTGTGTGTGTGTGTGTGTGTGTGTGTATTGCTGTTGTTGTTGTCATTATTGTTTTTAATATCTGCAAATAAGGCCTTTAAAATATTTTAAGGTGCCCTTAGGACCTGAGGGTTGACCCAACTTGTTATCTGGGGTAGGAAATATATCCGATAGGGTGTGTTTGAAAGTGGATGAGAGGAGAGAATAAAACTGTTTCCCCTTGATATTCCAATAGTTCAGCTCGTTCAATAAACCAATTATAGGCATTCAACTTCATTTACACCAGGCAGCTCTGAATTCAACAGGTAGCTCTTTATTAACAGTATCTTGCCTTCCACTCAGGCCCTGATTCATTTGCGTCTCTGTGACCACAAAAGAGCAAGGCGCCCCTCGGCATAAATGTCAGTTACCTCCTGGCTAGGGCAAACCTTGGAGAATCTTGATAATTCATTCTTCTCCCATCTAGATGGTAAAATGTTGTCAGTGGATTCTACATTCTTGGTCGGTGTTTATTGTATCTGGCATCGGATTAGAATGAAGACCAAAATCTGAAAGCGTGACAGAACACCATTGTGACTGTCTTACATCCCCTCCTTGTAAATGATGGATTGCTTTTTCCTGGCCATTTAATCAGGTCTTAAAATAATGCCTCTCCACCTCCGCAGAGGTGCAGTGTAGGCCATGTGCACAGATGGTGGAGAGGCCAGCCATAAATATAAACTCAGCAATGAGGCTGACCTTGGCAGGAAGAACAGAGCCCTCTCTGTTTAAGTTCCAACAATAAACGGTCACCATATATTTTGAGGCACATCGTGAGTCTGCACTGACCAGCTGTTCAGCTTTGGTCTGTCCACATGCTTGCGGCTAAGAGTTTCTCTTGACAGCCATAACAATCTGCTTCTAACTGAAGTGCACACAATGGCCTGTTAGAGCCAGTGCCCATTGTTGGTGGATATTTACATAAGCCTAATGAAGTTTCAACCTAGTCTTTTCTATATAGTTAGTTATTCCCTCTTTAGCAATTAGTGACTTAGGAAAGAAACATCATCTACTAAATTAAATTGAGTTAATGACTTGTTTCTCTTTCCAGAAGATAAATTTTGGGAAAATACTGAAATGTGTGCACTGTAACATGTGAAATATATACATGATTTTCTCTAGATAAAGATCAATGACACTTAAAAACATCATTATACTAGAGGAGGTGCTATCAGTAATGGTTTCTATCTGATACTCTAACACCACACACACAGTTCCAGACTGCTGACCCTCTCTCTGTATACCTAACACAAACATGAACGCACACACACACTCGTGCACCCACAGACAATGGTCTGCACACTTAAGAAGACTTTGCATATGCATCAAAAATACTTTAGCCATATTATGTAAGTGGTGGTGAATGCGAGTTAAGATATTTTATCTGATATATATCACTTGTATTGCCTATTCATCTCTTCTAAGAGCTAAGGAAATGTTTTCTTGTTATTTGTTTTAGTTTTATTTATTATTTGGTGAGGGACATTGGTTAAGAAGTCCTCTTTCCAAAAGGAGATTGACTGTAGCCCTCCAACTCTACTGTTCAGTGAACAGCCCAGACAAAATGTGCCAAGAATCAATGTGTTAGGCATCATAAGAATAAGATGTTTCAGTAGCCAGATTTGCAAACAGGTAACCAGTACCTTAGGATCTGGTTGACATAGCAGATGCTGATGAGTTAGTTACCCTTGAGTCTCATCCAGTGAACTGGAGTGTGGGTAAGTAGTAATTAAATTAAGACTATCGGGTAGCAAGAAGGAAAAGTGAGCATACTTTCCAGTGCTGGTGGGGCAGCGTGGGAGCATAGAGAGCAAGGCAGGAACAAAGGTAAGATAGATATAAGATATCAGTTGTCTCTGAGTTAGTGATTCTGGTTCTAGTTGCTAGGTAGCATTATGTTTCCAGGCCAGTGGTCTTCAGTGAAGGTAATTGGAAATACCTAACTGCTGGGCAGAGAAGAAGAGAGGGCCAGGGAACTGGGAATGCAGCTGTAATCAGGGCATATGTAGTCTGGAATATTTTAAATTTAATGGCAGAAATGGGTGAAGATAGAATAAAGTCGCCATGGGAAGAAATAATGTATTCTTCATATTCTACTATGCACAGAAAGGTTATGTGTTCACAAATGAATAAATGCTATTCTAAATATTTCCTAAATGTAGATCTGCTTGGGCAAGTTACCAAATCATGCCTTCCACTGAAGAAATATATATGGGATATGTGTCTCATGTTAACACTGAATATTTTTTTAATGCTGGTTTTGTGTTTTTCCTCCAATATTGATGGCAAAATAGAGTTTCCCACTGTAGGAGGGGAATATATTGGTTATGCCTTTAGTAAAATAGTGAGCTACTATCAATTCCTTGTTCTCCCCTGGGAAAGGTTACTGATTACAAATGCTGTAGAATTTTAAACATTGTATTAAGGCAGTGTATTATATATTAGCAGAAGTGTTAGGTCCAATCATAAACATCAAGGCATAACATCAAAAGTCCTTTTGATGCCAAAAACTTGGCCTCTGTGTCCCAGTGCTGAATCAAATCTCAGAGACAGAGTTTTGGGTGAAATAGGAAAGAATAGCTTTATTGTTTTGCCAGGCAAAGGAGGCCACAGCAGGCTCCTGCCCTGGAAAACTTTGTGTCCCCACCCGGGAGGATTTGGTGAGTTGCTGATAAGATTAGGAGGTGTGCAGGGCCTGCACTCCTTTATTCTGGTGTCAGGTAATCTTTTGATGAGCTTCTCTGGTTCCTTTAATCTGGCCTCCTCAGGGTGGTCTTCTCTCATATGAAGAATGCTGACATCTTCCACTTGTTGGGTCTTAGTTCTATAAAGGGCTTAAAGGCAGTGTTCTGTGTATCGCTTGAGGCAGCACCAGGACCCTGCCCCAAGGCTGCACTATTGTCTCTTGACTGTTCCTCCCTTGTCTCTGCATCCCCTCCCTTCCCTGATTAGCAACTGTTCGAATCTGCCCTTTGGAACTCAGGGAAGGCCATGGAGGCTGGAGTCTGTTCCTTACAAGAAATGGGGGACATGAAAAGGCTTCCGTGCCCAGGAGCCCCACAGGGTCCTGCTAGGTTTCACTTTGGATCTGTTTTTGTGACTTGTTCCCTATCAGTACAAGAGGAATACCTTGAAATCCAAATAGGCAAGAGGAATATGTGGGTGCGTACTCATACAGTGTATATTAACTGCAGCTAGTTAAAGTGTTTCTTACTAAATGTGGACTCTTGTGTAGTAACTTCAGTGAGATTGTGTGAAACAATGAAAATTGTACAATTAGTTGTAACACTTCAAGATCTGTTAGAATTTAATTTGTCAGTGTAATAGCACTGTGTAAGAGAGATTGTTACTAACTCTCAAGTGGTGTACTTTTAAATCTGATATTAGTCACTGGAGGTCAATTAAGTTGAATTTTTGTCTCTTATTATGAGAAGAGTTACTATGATTTAAGCGCTCAGTATTATTTTGTGTGGGATCAAATTATTCCTGGAGTTCTGTAAATAATTTAGAAGAGCCAGTTCCATGTATTGGACTAATATATTGGTGGACCCAAACTAGAAAATGAGTCATTAGACAGTTTCCCTCACACAAACTGAGACGCTCATTAAAACTACAAACATTCTCTTTAGAGTTCCATCATTGAGTTTACGTGAATGAAAGTGCAACTTAATATTTTTGAAACTTGTTTCCAGTGATGATTATAGTGATTATAGCTCATAAGCTTTCCACAAACATTTTCCCTTATAAGCCTTAGTAATTAACTGTAGCTATTAAGATACAGAACCGATTTTTTTCAAGGAAGTGATTAATGTCCGTATATGTATGTGGCTGTGAATTTGTTCAGTGTACTGAAAAATTATTTCGCTAGCTAAGGTAAAGATAAAAATAAGAGGAAGGTAATGTCTGCTCTTTTATTTTCTACCTCAAAGTCTCCTTTCCCTTAGAGAAATCTTGACGCTCAAACTAGCACTTTCCCTGAGGGGTTCAACGATAGCCGAAGTTTCACATTTGATTTTTTACCATGTGATATTCACGTAGTCTATGAGATGTGGACACATTTCATGTCCACATCCTTCTCTAGTTTATCTATAGAGATTTAAACTATACTGGAATATAGAATATAATGAACAGAATCTTAGACAATATTGCCTAACCTTTCCAGGTCTCCATTTCCTCAGCTTTAAAATACAATAGATAATTGTCTCAAAGATTTAGTGCAATAAATGTATGTCAGAGGGGTTTGTAGGCTGTAAATTGCTACACAAATGTTAGCTATTATAAAGTCTTCCACTGGTTTATTTAGTCTCAAGAAAAACAGGAGACATTTCTTGGGATGCATACAATGATAGCTATCTTCTAGCATATTTTTCCATCCTCCAAGAAAAGAATTAATAAACAAATATTTCAGGGACAGTGGCAATTTGAAGTTTAGGTATTTAGCCCAGTGGACAAGGTGAAGGGAAAAGGTTTATTTCAGAATGCCTGCAGTGGAGAGGTTTGTAGTAGGGTTTACAGTATCCCTTTAATGACTTGCTCATTCCAGTTTTATGTTGGCAGAGGTTTCTCAGCAAATAAAAACTTGTCACTCACCTTGTCCTTCATTCAGCATGTGCTTCAAGTAGGAAGCTAGCTCAGTGCTAATCAAGAGGATATGGCAGACTTCGAAATTAGAGATGAATTCTACAGTAATATGAAGTATCCTGAGACCAGTGATAACTGTAAATCCATACGATATGAAAGACTTGATAGATTCATAAATACTGATCACATCAGACTTTGGTGGTAAACACACCAAAGATTGTTACTCCATAGCTTTTTAAAATCCCCATTGTGGGGAAGTGGAAAAGAAGAATCCTGATTTTTCCACTGAACCCAAAGGATCTTGTTCTTGTATTTCTGCCTTTTATTTATAAATCATCGTTTGATAATAGATGTGCCTGGACACACACACTACACACACATACAGATATTCCTTCTGATATATTAGTATAAGAGAATTTTAAAATATCAAGGTGATCATTAGTAGGAGGTATATATAATTTAATAGCTAAAATTATATAGATGTAATTTTAACTGATTATCAAAGTGATAATAATCAACATTGATAGGACTACAATGAAAATAGTACTCATATACACAGTTTGAAGGAATGAATTACAATGTAGTCAACAACATAGGCCTCAGATGATTCCACAGGAAGCTTTGAAGCTGGGTTAGCTACTCAGGGTACTCTACCCCCAGAGATGGGTATGACCTTGAGTGAGGTAGCTCTCTTTAGCTGAAGGCAGTTACTGGAGATGGATTCTGTAGGGAGCCATCAGCCACCATCACTGTCTCCAGCTGGAGGAGTAAGTGCCACAGTCCATGAAAGGGAGATCCAGACGGTACACCACCCTATTCACTACAGTCTCCCGCTGTGCCACTCAAACCTATTTGCTTCATGTAACCAATTCTAGAAATAACTATTCCAGGATACAGGTTGGTCTTATTCCCTGGGGGAAAAGGAAGGTTAATGGGATGAACTACAGCCCTCACCAGTACAACTACAGCTGGTCTCAGGGCTGCAATTTGTGCTCATCACTTCCTTCCTCTCACCCTCAGCCAACATCTCTGCTCATCTGTATGGCTTAGCGGATGGAATGACTCAAACTCCTATTCCTTCGCAAGTCATAGAACTTGTAGTAGTCTATTTACCATCAAAATTGGGGAAGAGAGTACCAAGAGACACTCCAGTAGATCACCTGGGTGCTAACCACAGTCCTCCCTGTTTCCTGCTTCCCCCTGATGATCTGATAATTATTCTCTCCTTGCCTGCTGCTATTTTGGCACAAGAAGCCTGAAATGACCAGGAAGCAGTGATAGCTCAAAGGTTAATGATTAAAGCATTCCTCCTCTGGGAACTAGGACTTCTGAGTCCTAGAGTTTCAGGGATGAGAAACACAGATTCCCAAATGGGTCACTGGGAGTGATGGTAAGCAGGGTTGCACCTACTTCAAACTCTTTTATCCATTTACTCTACCTTTGGGGACATGGCACCGTATACTGATCATTCATTTTGTGTATGTACCTTACTCTAGAGGAAGGCTCTTCATTTTTTTAGGATATCGTCTTCAGTCTTAACCCATTGCTCCTCCAAAAGACTGTACTTAGGCTGTATCAAGTTAGCGGCTTCTCAGAGGTTGGTTTGTGATAGGATGAGGGGCTCCCATGGTCGTGTATTCATGCCCACACCCCTTTTGCTGTTAAGTGTGTTATTTGATCTTCTGTAATATTATGCATGATCCCATGTCTGTGGCTCAGAAACTTCGGGAGCTCTCAGTACTGCAGGCTGAAGCCTTGAGAATAAGAAAGGTGGAATATGTGTATAGTCCAATCAAGATGAATTTCTGCCCTTTCCAGAGTAGAAGGAGTTCAGTATAAACAACTTGCTACCAAAAAGTTAGTCGGCCTCCTCAAGGAACATTGTTTTATTGGGTGCTCTGCATCGGGCTCTTTACTGGTAGATTGAATGTATGGCAGCTCCAGTAGCTGCCGGTGAGCCCGTGTTGTTGGGCAATGCACAGGTCCAATCCCTGCCACAATAGCCTCTAAATTTATGCACCTTTGATGTCACCACTGGAGCCTGGCTGATATCACCTGGCCAGATTGTTCCATCTAATTGATTGTGTCTCTTTCATGGAGGATACAATCTGGTGTTTAGATGTTTTCAATTAACAATAATCATGCCTGGGATAAACTTCATTGACTACAGTACTTCATTGACTACATTGCACAAAGCTTGAGGTTTAGATGTGATTCAAAGATCTTTATAATACTTGATATCCACTCCCAGAGGCCCATCCAAATCTTTTCCAAATCTCCATGTCCCTGATCTTTCAATCACTATCCCTCCAGACCCCTGGTCAATCAGCCAGGCCATTTGACTTTGCTCATAATCTACATATATATATTCTTACTCTGGGCCATTTCTCTCTTCACGTAAGGTAGATGGCCTGGTATACCAAACATTCTGCCTATTGAGAAAAGCTCCGGACTGCTCTCTTTCAGGGCTTTCCCTAAGAGGGGCAGCCATCTATTCTGAGTGCAACCACATACCCACGTACCAAGCCGACAAAGCTTGGCCTTCTTCCTCCTCAGTCACTTGGTCATAAGTGTGAGTCAAGGGGGAAGTTCCTTGGACAGCAGTGATTGAAAATATGGTGGTCAGGGACACCTGCCATTATGCCCTCTGGTCATGCTTGAGCCTGATACCAAATATAACACTTTCATCTGATGATGGTGCTGCATGAACCTTTGACTCAGTGCATCTCAGGGAACTCAGCTCAAGATGAACAGTTCTCGCCAGTTGATTATCCAATAGTTGGGCATTCTTACTCCAATAGGGTCCAATATTTTGTCAGAATCCATTATATAAATGGTGTGTAATTCTCTACTGCAGGTGGCCTGATTTTACAACAGAACCGTCAGGGTTTATGTTGTGATTCTTCTATCAGGGTCTGCTGTCATCTCTCCATAGAACATTTTTTCTACCACCAATGCCTCTAATACTACGGAGTCTGCTAGGTTGTATAGCCTAAGTGGCAGAGCCACTTGCATCATGGCCTGGACCTGCTATAATGTCGGTTTTTACTCTGGAAACCGTACTCAAAGACAACACCCTTTCACATGACTGAGTAAATAGGTCAGAACAGAATGTGCTGCCTGCACAGCCCAAATGCTTAAGAGGCATTGTGATTCTTTCTTAGTGTTTGCAGGTATCAGATATAATAACGTGTCCTTACCTATAGGACATGTCTTGCCATGCATGCCGCAAATCACAGTGCCTCTAAAATCTTTACTAACGTTATAGGCCACTGTATCTCCATAGGGTTTGTCTCTCACTACTGGAATGTATATTTTTTTACCAAAGCCTTCCATGTATTTGCCATTTCTTGCTCAACTTGTCCGGTGAACATGCTGTCATTAAGATAATGGACAAGTGGATTATGCTGCAAAATATCTGGATGGTCCAGGTCCCTTTGGACTATATTAAGACAGACATGGGAGAGTTAGCATAGCTCTGGGACTGAAATGAATGATGATTTTTCATTCCTAGTGAATGAGAAAATGTTTTGGTTATCCTTTCTTATAGGGATAGAGAAGAACACATCACTATGGCTAAATGTGACTGGCGGTCATTTGCATTTCATGCAAAGATATAGCATCTGGTATAGCAGATGCAATGGGAACCACCACTTAGTTAAGTTTGTGGTTGTCCCCTGTCATCTTCTAGGTGTGATCTGATTTTTGTAAGGGACCAGATAGGGGAATTAACTTAGAATGTGATAGGAATTACCATTCTTTAGGACTTTAAGAGTGGCAGTCTCCTCTGCCCTTCCCCCAAGATGTGATATGATGCAGTGATAAATGGAATATAAATAGTGAAATATAAATATATAGTGGAATAAATATAATATGTATATAAATAGTGGAAACAAATATAAGAAGTAGAATATAATTTTTGCACGCAATATGGGTCCCAACTTTTAAAACAAACAAATCTAAATCTATTTCTATATTTGTAATAAAACTATTATTTTTATTTTAGAAATCAAAATACATGGATGCAAACAGTATCAAACAGCAAGCAATACACACTAAAGCATTGCAAGCGTTTTAGAAATGTGAGTGTGATTTTGCCTTTAACTTCAGGCCCCAGAGAAGCTACTGGGAGTATTCTCTACCCCTTGGGACACTTAGGAGGCCTTAGGAATAAGACTTTTGTATTTTAGTATTTTCAAGCTCGTAAGAAACCTAGAAACATAAGAAAATAAACACTATTTTAACTTATGGAAAATAACATGCCAACAGAGCTATCATCAGTCCTATTTAGAGTAAGATTTAAATAAATACAGACCCAAAGGAAAACACAGAGAGAATAACATATTCTAGAACATTCTTGTGTTGGGTACTGTGTGCTAAGCATTTTACATGCATCATTCCTTTCACTTCTACAATAATCCAGTCTAGAATATATTTCTGTTCTCATTTCGAATGTTAGAAGGTTGTGCCCCGAAGAGGACCATGCAATATAAAATAGCTACAAAGTGGTAGAGCTGGATTTGAAAACACTGTTGAATCTTTGTTAGTGGGTAGTAGCATGCTGAGTTCGGGCTTTACAATCACATATTAATTGATTCCTCTCAAGAGTCCTATGGAGGAGATAGAATTGTTTTCCCCTTACTTTGTGGGTGAGGAAACTGTGGCTCAGGGAAGGTAATTAACTTACCAAGGCCACACAGCCAGTCAGCCCTCTGACTTTTGCACTTAACTTTCTCATCCACTCTGCCATGATGTGACTGACCACCCATATTCTGTCCACCACATGGAGCTTTGTCAGGTGAATGGGTGATATTTCAGATTTATTTGAATCTAGTCAGACTGGTTTGGGAATTATCGATAGAGGAGAAAAGCTTGGAATTAATTAAAATTTCTAACATTCTGCCACTCAAATGATCTCTGTCCAGATTCCCACTGTGCTAGAGGTCATTACTAAGTGTGGGTCAGTTATAATATTGTCTTAAGAGTCTTAAAGGTAAGCATCACATCATCTCTGCTATTCAGGAATCCATACTTTAACCAAAAATACACTTGATGCAACTAATCTTACTTATCAAATACAGTTAAGACAGAGTGACTTGTAGGGGTGGGGGAACAGTGCATGGAGAAAGAATCCATAAGGATCAACAGTCCCATTAAATGTAAATAGTCTAAACACTCTAGTTAAAAGATAGAGATTGTCTGGTTGGATAGAAAGACCCAACTATATGCTGCCTACAACAAGTCCATTTCACATATGAAAACACAAATATGTTAGAAATAAAAAGATGAAACAAGATGTATCATGGTAACACTACAAATAAATAGATAAGAAAAAAATTTAACCTGGAGTTTCTTTACTAATGTCAGGCAAAATAGATTTCATGGCAAGGAATATTATCAGCGATAAAAGGTTTATTTCATAATGATAAAGGTTCATTAATCAAGAGAACATAATCCTCAATGTGAATGCAACTAATAATAGATCTTCAAAATACATGGAACAAAACTGACAGAACTGCAAGAAGAAATAATCTACAATTATAATTGGAGAGTTCAACACTCCTTTGTCAGTAACTAATCAAACAAATTGACATAAAATCATTAAGGATATAGAAAATTTAAACAACTGTATCAACCAGCTTGACCTAATTGATATTTCTAGAACACTCCACTGAACAAGAGCAGAATGAATACTCATTTCTTCTCACGTGCACACAACATTTTCCCAGTTAGAGCATATCCTGGATGTACAAAAGAAGTCTCAAATGGACCTGGAGGGTATTATCCTTAGTGAAGTAAATCAGACAGAGGAAGACCAAAAAAAAAAAAAAACCAGACAGAGTGACTTGTCATGGTGTTTTAATTGTTCAACATTTATTAAGCACGCTGAAAATGTATGAAGACTCACATAACAAATACAAATTAGAGATAGTAGATGCCATTCAAAGAAAGTTCAATTCTTTATATTTATACTCCTTAAATTCTAATACAGCTAGTGCTTGGTGTATTTTTGTTTGTTGTTGTTCTAACCCTATTTTTAGTACCCCTTGTCACACAGAATGACAAGGCTCCTATTGTTTTGAAAAGTTCTTTCACTTATTGTTTTATTTTGTTCCCAGCTTTAGGTGAGAAGCTCCAGGTTAAAAAATAGGTTTAAAACATTTTTTTTTTCAGATCGTCTACTCATGGGTCTTTAACCTATAGTGTCGTTCCATCAAAAAAACAATAGTTAGTGAATAAGCGTAAATGACTAGTGCATGCTGTGCACAGCTGTCTTTGTTATTTTGTGTTGACAAATATCCACCAAGGATCTATAGATGACCTTAACTTTCTCTGACAATATTGACAAAATATATATACCTATTTAGTTGATATCTGAGTTTGATATATTGTGGAACATAAGAAAATTCAGTTGAAATGAAAAATAACCCGTCCTCAAAATAAAACACGCATCATTATAAAGCAAGAAAAATCAAATAGAGAAGTGAGTTTTCCATATTTTCTGTTATTTTTCAGTGCCAGTTCTTATTTAAATAAAGATCTCCCTGATAACCAGACAAAATATTCTTTAGTTCTGAAAGATGTGGGCTGAGTGTATGTATATAAAAACATACAAAAGCAGAATAGACTATCTTGAATAGAGAAGAATGATTCTTTCTCTAAATGATTTTCTCCTAATAATATGACACTTATTTGGGAGAAAAAAGAAATAAAAATACTATGTAGCATATTTTATATCCTTCTCTTGCCTTGTCTTCTTGATCTCATAAATAGAAAGAGACATGAGATAACAAAATTGGTGGCCCAGACATAAGTCTTTGGATCTCATGAATTTCATATCCAATTTCTGACATACAGACTACCTGCTTTCTTTTCATATGTCTGCCTTACTTCTCATTATTTAATATGAGCCTTTGAGCCCAATTCTGATCAGCTATTTTAGGTCTTTAACACGCTTGCCTAGAAAGGATATTGTGACCCTTGGGGAAATTCAACTGAATGAAGTGGTAAATGCCTTTTGCTTTTTATATCAGGAACAATAACAACAATGATAAAACCTCATACCAAGTAGACACTTTCTTGCATATAAAACGTTATCCTAGAATAAGTTATTCCTATTTTCTGAATGCAGATGCTAAGTGGTTGCTCAAGCTTCTAGTCTAATAGGGAACTTTGAAGTAGAACAAATCATTACCATGAGTTCCAGGAGTATATTCATACAAGAGGTAGGGCTAGCACAATGAAGAGCTTAAGCAACTCTTCTGTGGAACAGAGGAACTCATCTCTGAGGATGTGACATCTAAGCTAAGATGGACGTTGAAGAAGGAAGATGATTTTTGCCAACCTATCCAGAAGGGCAGAGAAATGGCTGGTAGAAGACATGTTATACCCAAAGCCTAGAGAAATAACACAGAAGCAGAAGTATATATTCAGAGAAGTATGTGTGGTTCAGTAAGATGGGAGAGATATTCAGGGGCTGAATCACAGTCTGTCTTTCAGAATAGGGCAAAGAAAATTGGACTTTTTGTCTAGGCTGTGTGTGGGATGTTGGGGGCTAGGATGTAAAAGATAGGCATGCTCCTACTGGTGTTTTTAAGAGAGAACTCTGGAAGCAGTGTGGATGATAGCTGGGTTAACAGTGGCAGGAGGCAACACTAGAGATAGAAAAACTAATCGGGAAGGTATATCGTCCATTGGTTAGGCAAGAGAGAATAAGGCCATCTAAGACAACAGTACAAAAAGCGTGAGTAGATATATTAGAAGGTCTTCAAAATGTGGAGATTACTATGAGTATGTGTGGATGCATTAGGGATCTGGGATGATTCCTAGATTCTTGATTTAACTGTGTAGATGGTAAAACCAGTACTTACAAAGGGCAGAAGACTAAGAAGAGTGATTTAGTGCATTTAGACAGAAAGAACCTGGCTAGTGAGTTCCTTGAGGGTGCCTGTCTTTGCATTTCAAGCACCTGGTAAAAGGCCTAACAAGGGCAGGCTCTCAATTACTCACTGGAAGGCCTGAAGGCAAATTCTGTTTTCCTGCTTAAGTGACAATACCAGTGATTTAGTAAAAGATGAAGCAAAGGAGGTAAACGTTTAAAAAGGTCTCAAAGCATATAATTGAAAAATTTATAATCAAAATAGGCAAAATTAATAGTCTGACTGAAAAGGAATGTTCTGCTGTGTGTATTTGAGAGATTGGAGCAGAAGGAAAGATGAATGCAAAATGTTTTGTAGTATCCCCAGAGGGAAATAATTATGGTCTGAACTGGGTGGCAACTCAGCTCATGGAGAGAAAGATAAATCCAAAGAATACTATGAAAGAGGAAATGCTTAGCAGTTTGCATTTGAACTGAAAAAGAGATTTTAATGCTGACTGGGAATCCTGTAAGTTATTGGCATTGCTGCTGGTGATGAAAAGCTTAAGGGAGAGTATGACGGAGCCTTATCGTGCACCCTAAGTTCCTTGATAGGCTATAAGTGAGTCATTCTCCTACTGATGAGAGGATTCCTCCTTGCTGGACATTTTTTTTTTACCCAGCTCTGAGGAAGGGACTCATTGTACTGCCATCTTGGAAGGAATTAAAGGGCTATGCATTAACATAAGATAACCATTGAGAACATGCTGTCACCGCCAGGACCAGAATATATTGATTTGATTATCCCTTAACTATCAGAAGGATATAACTGATCACTTCTTTTTCTTCTCTCTCCTCTTTGTCTCTCCTTTCTGTGACAGACAGATTAGAACTGAGAAATAGATTAGAAGTGGAAGGACTAACTTTGGTTCTTCGCCACCTGAAAATATTCCATGTAATTTACCCTGACTATCCTTGTTAGAGTGTTAAATATCGACTAAACAGTTTAATATGGATTTATGTAATGAGTTCACAAATTGATTTTGCAGAGTACGCTTGCTTTAGGAAATAAGCATCTATTCACGTGGCTTGGATGCCATACCTGTATGTTTTGAAATGATGAATGGATTTTTTTTAAATGATAAGGATTCTAATTTATGATCATTTTATCATCTCAATATTTAAAAAGCTCAGAGTCCAAAACAAAACAAAACAATGATTTAGAAGCTCCAGTTATCTCGTAGGGGAAGCAGTCTCTATAGGGTAGCAGTGCTAATATCTCTGAGTAACAGTATTAAACAAAAAAGACTTTCACCCGATGTCTGCGAAACCTCCACTTTCTCTTTTCCCTGTGCAAGAAAGTCATATGTACCTTATTTAAACATTAATTATTTAGCCTGAATTGTCTGCAGCTCATTTGTAAAATAAAATTCCTTGCAAGTTTGAAGATGAATCCAAGAGAGGTGCCTCTCTCATGCGGGTCCCCTCCTTCCCTATCTCGGGTGGCCAAATTTGATGTAATTGTAATTGGTGATGGGGTGGCGATGACAGTGTCAGCCAATCATTCTAGGCATGACTGCTAAGATTTGTAATTATAATGTCCTTTATTCCCATTTAAATTCAGCAGTATCTTCACATTACTATTCTTTCTCTTGAAACATGGAAATTTGGATATGGAGGTTGGGGATGGTTAAGAGAAAGGGTTTTGCCTTCTTGAAATCTATACTTTTTCACAGTCTATCCCATTTCTCTAAGGCACCAGAGACAGGGGAGGCCAGCTATCAAGAATGGTAATTTACAATCTAAGAGTGCTTAATCTAAAATCTGTCCTTGTCGAAGGAGAGCATGTTGGTCCCCATGCAGCAGTAAAGGGAATTTTATTTCAGCATAAGCTTCAAATTGTATTTCAAATTGTATTCTTTAAACTACCCTGTCCTTATCAGTTTATGCAATGTACAAGTCTTGTGGGCCTTCAACCTCGTTCTACTTTTAAAATAGAAATCACTAAATGTAAACTCTGAAAATGTAAACTAACCTCATAAACTGATTACAAACATAATCGTTATATAGTTTTGATGGGATCTAGCTTTATTAGTAATCATTTCTCCTGGTGATTAAAATTTAACTCTCCAAAGAGACCTTTTTCCCTAACAGACTTGTCTCTCTTTCACTGTAACCATGTTATATTCTAAAATTACTTCCCTTAATTTTCACTTTCATATACAATAGAGATTTGCTTACCATGGCTGTTAAAAAAAACTCATAGTTGAGGAATATATTATTTTAGAGTAAAAACTGGATCGAGTAGACAAGAATGAAAATACATACATAAGATCTTTATAACTATTTTTGTTCACTTACAAATCACTAGGCAGCATGCTAAATAAAGGCAGTATCAAAGACATAGTAATAATGGGTATTTTGTTTTAACTCTATTTATAAGCCCTGTTTGCTGGAAACCTTTAAAGATGTCTTACCCTCATAGATTCCAGGTGATGTGTATAAAATATTTTGCTTCAGAAAACACATATCCTAACTTTATTTTCCCTTGTTTTCTGGTCTGGAACTAAGTTAAGTACCAATATCTGGCTTCCGCCTACTGCCTCACTGAATCTCTCCTCTGTTATCCCAAGTTTATCCTATTTACATCTGCTCTAGTGGATCCCTAAATGCTACACCTCACTGAGTTCTGCATCCACCTACCCCTGTAACACTGGTCCCTTTTTTTCCTTCATAGCAGATTCTACTAGGGACCAAGTCTAAGATTTTTTTTTCACCTTTACTTTTTCTTCCAACAACCTTCCCAAGGCATTATTGATTAAAAAAAAAAAAAAATCCAACAGGTATCATCATCCCCTCTTCCTCATCAAAACATTCATTTTTCTCTGCTGTGTTTTAACACAATATTTTGTCCTCAAACCTCAGTTCCTTTATGTTTTCCAGTTATCTCGTATGAGAGTGACAATTTGAGTGCTAGAGATGGCAGATTGATGACTGTGTGTGTGGTATATATGTAAAATTATATATATTATTACTTCAAGAAACGTCAGATATCCAAATTGACTTGGAAAAGACTTGATTTCTAATATGTGAAACTCTTGATGCCTGAAGAGTGGCACAGTTATGGTTTGGATGCTTGGTGATGGGAAGGCAAACTGACAGTGTTAAAAGTTTGCACTGTGTGTTGGGTCAGTTTCTCCTAAAGCATATAATGCTGTCAAGAATACTAGGACGGGGCTTCCCTGGTGGCGCAGTGGTTGAGAGTCCGCCTGCCGATGCAGGGGATGCGGCTTCGTGTCCCGATCTGGGAAGATCCCACGTGCCGCGGAGCGGCTGGGCCCGTGAGCCATGGCCCACAGAGCCTGCGCGTCCGGAGCCTGTGCTCCGCGACGGGAGAGGCCACAACAGTGAGAGGCCCGCGTACAGCAAAAAAAAAAAAAATACTAGGACCTAAGGACTTTTTTTTTGAATTTTATTTAATTTATTTTTTTCTATAGCAGGTTCTTATTAGTTATCCATTTTATACATTAGTGTATACATGTCAATCTCAAAGGACCTAAGGAATTTTTAAGACCACTTTTTGTTGACTATTTCTTAGATTCATCCAGGGAACACTTTGCATTCTGAAAATATGACCAACTAAAATGTCATATCCATAACTAGCAAGATTCCTTACCTAGTTTTTAGAATGACTATATTTTACCTTTCTGCTATTCAAAATAAATTTCAAGACATAAAGGTACCAAGAGTTTATGATAAGATGCTGCTATTTAGAGAGAATCTGTGGAAATCTCTTCGTTCACATATGTATAGATACATGGTCAAAATTTTGGAATAGTCTTGTCAACAATCAAATTCCCCTACTCTGTTTCCAGATATTGGAGTCTTTGGGGAGAAAATGAATGGCTATAGTGATGGCAGCAGAAACCGTTGTTTACAGTGTTTTTCAACGGCTGAGGCACCCGAATATCAGAGTGAACATGGATGTGATGGATTTTTACTGTGGCACTTCATTCACGCTGGAACATTTCTCTAGGTTGCCTCCCCCGCATGGTTCTACGTTAGCGTGGGCCAAAAGAGAAATTTTATATGAGATTTGGCAAATAGATACAAAAGAGGAGCGAGGAGCCATACTTCTTTGTGTTTTGAGGTTGTTGCAGGCGCAAGGTACTGCTCATCTGCTGACAAACCTGTTGGCACAAGGTAGCATCCTGGCCAGTGGCAGCTCTAGGTCCTGCCATATCTTCTGCTTCAGCTTCTCCACCTCCTGAGCTAGGTGTGTGTTTAGGTCTGTGCTGGAGATGGTGAGAGACTGACATGGATTCCAGTCTGTCCTCCTGGGTTCCATCTAAGCTTTGTAGATTTCATCTTGTCCTTGCTTTCTCCAGTCCACAGCCATCTTCCCCTCCCAACTCGCTGCCTGATGACTTCAGTCTCAATGACCAGATTCAGGAACAACAGCCTTACAAACACTGTATAACCAGCCCTGACAACTGTGTAATATTAAATCCTGTAATAAGTTCTGCTCCCTGCACAAACCCCCCACCCTGACTCTCATGCTCTGATCAAACCCTGATTGATACAATGGAGAAATGGCAGCAGTAACAAAAGTGGCCAAGAATTTGGGGAAATGGGTGAAGGATTACTGAAGAGAGAGACCCTTAAATGATTTGACCAGTTTCTAAGACACATTATGTCAATATTTACTTTATTTTTTAAATTAAAAACTCTTAAAATTTCTTCATCTACTGAAGTGTAACCTCTAAAATGTGAGTCTGAATATACAAGGGTCCCCGAAGGAAATGTGAAACATACTTAATTCAAGGAAGGCTTAATAAAGAAACTGTTAACAAAGGTGTTGGCTAAGGTACAAGAAAATACAAAAGATAGTGCAGTACTGAGAGGCTATTAACAGTGGAGCCGTCATCGTCCCTTGGCTCAAAGGGGGAACTTGGTAAAGCAGTTACTAGAATTGTAAGAACAGAGGGCCTTACAAAGAGGGATACTTTGAAAAAAGTTGTAACTTGCATTGGAGGGGAACAGCTGGCTTAAGACAGATCTGCACGGAGACAGGTAGGAATAAAAACCTCAGATTCACACTCATTCCTCATTCAGATTCCTGTCAGTGCTCAACAGTGGGTGTACTCAAAAAAAAGCCCAAGGTCAGACAGAGGCAGACAAATATCATATGATATCACTCATATGTGGAATCTAATTTTTAAAAAATGATATAAATGAACTTACTTACAAAGACTAACAGATTCCAAAAACAAACTTACGGTTATCAAAGGGGAAGCATGGTGGGGAAGAATAAATCAGGAGCTTGGGATTAACATACAGACACTACTATATATAAGGTAGATAACCAACAAGGACCTACTGCACAGCATAGGGAACTCTACTCAATATTCTGTAATAACCTATATGGGAAAAGGATCTGAAACAGAATGGATACATGTATAACTGAATCACTTTGCTGTACACCTGAAACTAAGACAACATTGTACATCAACTATACTCTGATAAGATAAAACAAAAAAACCCAAACAAAACAAAATGCCAAAGGTCAAGGAAGCCTTCTGATATACCAGAGATGTTTGAGAGGTCAGCCGCTCAGAGATGGGCTGGAGAGTGTACAGAGTGCGTCTGTGTGAAAACAAAACACATCCAGCCCAGGATCTTGATCATTTGTTCACAAGTTTGTTCTTTTTATTCAAGAAGATTTGAGAAAGGAAGAGTGGGCAAGAAGTCACAGATGGGGACTTCCCTGACGGTCCAGTGGTTAAGACTTCACCTTCCAATGCAGGGGGTGCGGGTTCGATCCCCGGTCAGGGAGGTAAGATCCCACATGCCTCATGGCCAAAAAACCAAAACGTAGAACAGAAGCAATATTGTAACAAATTCAGTAAAGGCTTTAAAAATGGTCCACATCAAAAGAGCCTTAAAAAAAAAAAACTCAATTATTAAAAAAAAAAAAGTCACAGATGCACAGGGTAAATACTCACTCTATACACAGAATAGTGTCCGCCCGAAGATGTCCACATCCTAATCCTTAGATCATTTGAAATACTGTTTGCTTGCAAAGGAGAATTAATGTAACAGATGAAATTAAGGTTGATAATCGGTTGATCTTAACATACGGAGATTATTCTGGATTATCCAGGTGAGCCCAGTGTAATCACAGGAGTCCTGAAAAGTGGAAGAGGGAGACAAAGGAAGAGGGCAGAGCAATGTAATGTGAGAAGGGTATGACTTGTAATGCCTGGCTTTGAAGATGAAAGGAAGTCCCACAAGCCAAGGAATGTGGGCGAACAGCCTCTGCAAACTGGATTCCTTCTTAGAGCTTTCAGAAAGGAACACAGCCCTGCCAACACCTTGATTTTAACGCAGTGAGAACCTTGCCAGCTTTCTCACCTCCAGAACTATAAAATAACAAATACGTGTTGTTTTATGTCGCCAAGTTTGTGGTAATTTGCTACAGCAACAACAGGACACGAATACATTTGCATGCAGATTTCCTCAGTTTTGACTCTACGTTCTGATCACCTTGGTTAATTCTTATAGAAGTTGTGCACCATTGAGCAAAGAGTGATTTTATATTAATGTTTAGGATTACCACTGCCAAGGAATTCTGTCTTAATATTTCACAAGAAGAGTTATGGAATTATGATCCCTTTGTGGTTCTTAATCTAAACAGGAAGAGTGTTTCTGCCAACCCATTTAAAACCTCCCCCATCATCCAGGTACTCAAAGGAAATCCAGTCTTCACAACAGGAGGAGGGGAAACAAATCAGGAAGCCAAAGGGTATTACTCTCAGGGTAGGAGGCCTGAGATTTTGTGTTCAGTAGCTTTTCCTGGAATTAATAAGTGAAGGCCAAGGATTATAACAAAGATATGAAGCAAGAATTTAATACCAACAAGGTGACATAGAAGAAGAAAAATGTGTACAAGAAAACCACTCCAAATTAAACCTAGGCAGAGGTTTGTTTGTTTTCCCCAAAATAATTGAGTCCTCATAAATTGCTTAGAAAAGAGTCATATTAGAACCCAATCCTGGTTCTTAGGTTTCTAAGTATAAGAAATTGGAGTAAACAATGCCACAGTCTTATTGTGATTTGTAGGTTAAATAAACTCCCCAAATCATCTAGCCATCTTAAATTTCAACCTTAAAGATACTACAGGGTGTTGTTATAATGGGTTTCCTGGATTGTTTAAACCCTACCCAATCAACATTATCGAATTCTGGTGTCAGGAGTAGAGATACCATTAAAAAGTACCTCTTAGAACATTCTGTGTCATGTCACCAGGCTATGTTCTCCTTGATTGCGCTTTTATTCCTATTAAATAAAATAGAAATATCAAGCTAACTTTTCAGATGGAAAGGTGAATGAATCCCCACAGCTCCCTCTAAAACCACACCGCTCTGTTGCTTGTTCTTAAGTTTAGACAGTACGAAGTAATCCATTTCTTTTTCAAACAAATTCATGTTTGTCATAACTGTCCTTCTTTAAAAAGTAACCTCTCTTGTGGACTTAATGATGATGAAACGACAGACCATCAGTCAGTCAAGCAGGATAAAGTGAGCACTTTAATTTTTTATACAAATTCCATATCCCTGGGCTTCCCTGGTGGCGCAGTGGTTGAGAGTCCGCCTGCCGATGCAGGGGACGGGGGTTCGTGCCCCGGTCCAGGAAGATCCCACTTGCCGTGGAGCGGCTGGGCCCGTGAGCCATGGCCGCTGAGCCTGCGCGTCCGGAGCCTGTGCTCCACAACGGGAGAGGCCGCAGCGGTGAGAGGCCCGCGTACCGCAAAAAAAAAAAAAAAAAAAAAAAAAAAAAATTCTATATCCCTGCCACCCTAATTTCTGGTGGCATGTTTTCTGATATCATTGCTACCCAGCATTTCTTAACAATGATGCCATTATAAGTTCCAGCAGTGATTTCCTGTTATTTTGCATTATATTTAAATTGGTTTCTTATGAACACTGTTAATGATCATAAAGCTCTCATTTTGAATATTGAGAAAGATTAGCCAGCAATGAAAATTAATTCAACACTGGATAAGTTTGGAATGCGTGATAATATGAATATGCTCTAATAAGGAACTCTATCCAGTTGTGTATTATTTATAAGAAATGTGACCAGACATTCCTCAAAATAATGTGACTTAGTCATTAGTTTTATAAAGCAATGCCATGCTTGTATTCATGTATTTTTAAATATTTCTTTCTTCACATCTCTGTCTTCTTCTCTGTCTTATTTTCCTTGGAAAAGGGGAGAGAAAAATCTGAGATGTGATAGGATAGGAGAACATCAAAAATGTCATTTTTGGTACCTTCCCCCATCTATAGTGAGCTAAGGCCTGTTTACACCCCAATCTGTACGTGGCTTTCATGGCTCAGAGGCACTTGTCTTTTAGGTCCCTTCCTCCATTAAAAAAAAAATTAAGAATTTTATTTTATAATTACATGGGTATGAAGACTAATATAATCCAGGTTGGATTGCATTCATTTCTTTCCTGCTGATTCAAAAACAAAAATGAAAACCTATTCCTGGACTCCTAACAGTGCTGGGGGCCCTCGGCACTATGCTCCGTGTGTCCCGTGGATGGCAGCCCCGTGACAGCCAGTGGTTACACTTTCAGTAAACTTAGCCTAACTTTCTAAGTGCTTTGCAGTCTCTTGATGCGTAAGACAGCTAATCAATTGTTTTTTCCTATTGTTTAATAAATCATTTTTACTTTAAAATCACTTTTATGTCATAGGTATATTCTGTAAGGTTGTGTCAGTTAATTTTTTAATCAATGAAACAATCCCTTTTCATTAACTTTTGTTATTACCACAAAGGAATTGAATCTTATTTCATATCAATTTCCAATTCAAATAGCAACTCACGTTTAAGCTTTGAGAATCTTTGACTTCTAATTTCTTACTGCTCCCCTTCTGTTTGCACACTCTTCTGTCCTAGAGCTCATGTTTTGACACACATACTTATGTTTAGGAAAGGTGTTAAAAATGTAGGGAGATCTTTTGTTCTGCCAAAAGAGATTATCTGTAACCTACCTGTGATGTCACTTGGAATACTAACATGTCTGTTTTATTTTTTCTAAAAGCAAGGGATATAAGAAAATATTCTTAATAGCAAACATATATCTTTAGAGGCAAATAGCCTATATTCCTTAAGTAACAAATAGAACTGTAAATACCAGTTCATGAGGCTAGTGCATGCTCTTACTTTCTGATAGTTAAAAATATCCTTGCAGATTGCTAGAGTTTGCCTCAATACTCTGTGCTATGCAGAAAAGTATACTAGAACTGGTGTTTTGAAGGGTGCTTTAAGGAATGTGTAGTGTTTCCTGATCCTAAGACTGTCCAAACCAGTTCAACCAAGTTACTAAATAAGCTTAATAATTTTTCATAGTTCATCTAGAATCTCTTAGAGTTTAGGCAAATTTTAGAATAAACTAAAATTTATTAGTTTAGATTATTAACTGTGCTCCACAGTTAATGTACAGCCTTGCCTTATAGACCACAGGTGTCCTGGGGTCATCATGTTTACAGCGCTTAGGGTGCAGAATTGCAACATCAGCTCCACATCCTGAAGTGGTACTTCATTCCTCCAGGGAGTCATTCTCAGCAGGAGTTGAGCCCCAACTATCTACAACATGTGAATATAAGAGAGATGGGCTCTCTTAGCGGCAACATTTTAAGTTGGAAAATGTAAATGAAAGACTTCCAATAAATTTGATGTTCAATGTGCTTAGAACTCATATAGCCAGTGTAGATCCAAGAAGCTGCAGCTAGCTTTTCATCTTTCCAAAATAATGAGAGAATGATGATGTCCAAGAGAATAACATTAAAAAGAATTACTTTGGGGGCTTCCCTGGTGGCACAGTGGTTGAGAGTCCGCCTGCCGATGCAGGGGACACGGGTTCGTGCCCCCAACCGGGAGGATCCCACATGCCGCGGAGCTGCTAGGCCCGTGAGCCATGGCCGCTGAGCCTGCGCATCCGGAGCCTGTGCTTGGCAACGGGAGAGGTCACAACAGTGAGAGGCCTGCGTACCGAAAAAAAAAAAGAATTACTTTGGTCTTTCTACAACAACAACAAAAATCTTCTTTATCCTTTGATAGGAAGGTAGATAGGTAGGTAGGTAGATAGATGAGAGTGAGAGAGAGAGAGAGAAAAAGAGAGAGAGCCTTTAAAATTTGGTGAATTCTAAATACCACTAATAAAAATCTATGGGAGGGATTTCCCTGGTGATGCAGTGGTTAAGAATCCGCCTGCCAACGTAGGGGACACGGGTCCGATCCCTGGTCCAGGAAGATCCCACATGGTGCGGAGCAACTAAGCCCGTGCACCACAACTGCTAAGCCTGCGCTCTAGAGCCCATGAGCCACAACGACGGAGTTCACGTGCCACAATTACTGAAGCCTGTGCCCTAGAGCCCATGCTCCTCAACAAGAGAAACCATCGCAGTGAGAAGCCCGTGCACCACAATGAGGAGTAGTCCAGTTCCCCGCAACTAGAGAAAGCACTCGTGAAGCAATGAAGACCCAACGCAGCCAAAAATAAAATAAATAAATAAATTTATAAAAACAAAAAGCTCCATAGGGCTGAAATATTTGCTGATTTCTCAGTTTAGAATTTGAGGTCATAAAGAACTTTGGGAACTATCTTTAATTACTATGAAAAATTTTTTAAATTCTAGACTTACTGCAATGGTAGCTTGCTATAAAATAACATGTTCATTATTCATAGATTCATACTTTTGATCAAAGTGACTTCTTAAACTTCAAAATTTAGAGATGTTAGTGTTAGTCTTAACAACTAGAATACACTTATAAAGGTTTTAAAATATTATTTATCATCAGAATACCCGGTGGGTTTATGAAAACCTTAATATGCCCAGGAAGCTATATTTTTAACAAGCCATGCAAGTAATTCTTAAATTCAGGTAATTTTTGGGACCAATGCCTTAAGCAAGTGAACTATTTAAATATTGAATTTCTCTTCTTAATTTTCTTCTCCCCCACTCAGAGATGCAAATGCATAATAAATTATTAGAGGAATTAGTGATGAGTCCATGATTAGAAAATGGACATTATAAACCAAACACAACATCATACACTTACTATATGATTCAATGAAATTTTCTTTTTTTTTTTTTTTTTTTTTTTTTTTGTGGTATGCAGACCTCTCACTGTTGTGGCCTCTCCCGTTGCCAAGCACAGGCTCCGGACCCGCAGCCTCAGTGGCCATGGCTCACGGGCCCAGCCGCACCGCGGCACGTGGGATCTTCCCGGACAGGGGCACGAACCCATGTCCCCTGCATCGGCAGGCGGACTCTCAACCACTGCGCCACCAGGGAAGCCCCAACGACATTTTCTTATAACTTATAAACCTTGTATAATGTAGACTTTTTTACTTTATTGCAACAATCCATTTTAGGAATGATAATCTCCTACATAGATAGTTTGACAGAGTAAGGAAGAAACTGAGTCTGTAATTGCTCTATGAATGTGTGAAACTCAGGATGACCTAACTTCCAGAAAACCCTTTTAGGTGTGGCATTAACTGAAATTATTTGGATGGATTATATTTCAAATATTTATTTTACTTATGATTAGTCTACTTCTCTGTCTCTCTTTGAGGTAAGGGGGCTTTATTTTTCTTTGATGTATCCACTCCGGTACCCATCACAGAATCTGATATATCATAGATCCTGGAACACTTGTTGAGGAAATGAAGTACTACTCAGTTGTGTCTAAATACAGACACACACAATCGAGGGAATTTTAATGCTGGTGACTGAATCACACGAGTAGATTCAAAGATGCATTCTATCTCCAATATGAACAATTCCATTAGTATTAAATGTATATACTTGAACACTACTATAGTACTATATTATATATTACTATGGTATATTACTATTATTGTTATAAACAGTAACATTAAAGCATTCTTACATCAATATTGATGACAAAACATTTTAAAGAGCCTCTTACCATCGCATCGCACATCGCTCTAAATAAAACCTCGGTACATAGTATTTGCCAGCAAATATCCAAAGATTGTCAGCCCTGCACATAATCATAGGAGGAAAAGACTCAGGTTCTTCTGAGAAGACTCAGCTCAAGTACATTTGAGCTCATGACAAATTTTGAACTCTGACCTCGGAGAAGGATGCTTTTAACAGGATAGATCAGCCAAATCCCATGTGTCTGATCTGATTAGCATACCCTCCGGATTTAGGTTCTGACCTTCCGTAATTATTGACAACTATTTAATTTACCTTTTCATCCATAGCTGCTATGGCACATGTGAATACATCACTGTCGCCAGCACAGGCTGATGGGTATTCATGCTTGACCGTCTTTTTTATTTTCTCCTTGGCTGCTGGGAGTAGCCTGAGCAGTACAGAAACTAAAGAGCTTCATCTATCAGGCGTGACAGATTTGTATGCAGTGGTAAACGCCTGACCTTCCTCAACACCCTCATCCATTCCCATCATCCTCTCGCCGGGATGAAAGAGTCTGCCTAACTCCTGCTTCCTGGCTGTTTCCTTACCAACAATAACTGAGTCAGTCCGAGAGAATCACTAACAGGAGAATACCTTGGTAATGGGATTAAGTGCTAAAATTAAGAAAATAATAGTAAAAGATTTTTAAAAATCACCCATAGAATTATAAACAAGGAATGCTTAAAATTGAGATTAAAAAAAAATGCTCATCAGTGACATGCTTTCCTTATTAACCCCTTTGACTTTGTAGTAATACTTAGATTTTCCCATGGTATTCTAGCCTGAGAAGAGAGTATTTAAGCTTTTAGTATCCATTTGAGTTATAGGATGAAAACTGGTTGGTTTTGTAATAAGACATATGATTTTAGATGTTGAATGAGTGGGTGGAAGAGGATGTGTACAGACACGGTCTTAACTGGCAGGAAGAACTTTGTAGTGCAGTATGTACTATTTATTTTTCTCCTTCCTCTTCTGAAGGTGATCTGGCTTTTTAAGGCACTAGACCTGGAAGATCATAGACCTGCAGCTTTCATTTTCCTCTAGGAATCTGTCACTTTTAGCCCCAATTCTTATGATCTGAAAGCTTCATCAGCATTCTTGCTTTGTATTATTTTTTGACAACACATCACAGGGTTGTCAAAAGTCTCAGAATCCCTGTGGAATTCTGAAATTTGCAGTGAAATTTATAGCATCAGCTGGAACTAAACTCATAAACTGTTCAGTGAAACTTTGATGGAATTTTACAGAATAATTTCAGATAACTCTATGCCTCAATAAGAATGCATGCAGCTAAGAGATCCAGGGTAAAGGGATTCAGCAGAGGGATTGTAGGATATTTGGATAAATATCTATTCCGGACATCTCCAATGGTTCCATCATTCTTTATTAGTTTTACCTTGAACACAGGGAAATTTTAAATAAGTTCTAAAAATCTAATTGTTCTGTTCTAATCATAGTTTTCTACTCATATCTAACATTTACTGAGGCTATTTAACATATGGGTATACTCAACCGGGTTTAATAAATAATATAGGAAAGTAATAATATAATGACACTAATTTAGATAATCTCCTACTCTAGAACTCTGTATTAGATGAAAGCTTAGCATTACTTATATTATGATTATTTATTGCTATTACTGCAAATTCTGAGTGCAGTTAACTTCTATTATAAGGATCTTAATTAGAGTTGGCAACAGAATTTAACAAAGCTTATTTATCTGTTTTCCAATTAAAATAAAAGACACTTCTACTCATGTTTAATGCCCCTGATTAAAATGGACATTTTGCTTTGCAATCTTTCATAAAGGTTAAATATAAACATATTTCAGTTGTCATTGCTGGTGCTCTTTTCATGAGATGTTATTAACCATAAAATAAGGTCTGAAGGAAATGAGCACCCTCTGTGTCATGTCAAAATGTAGAGATAACTGCCCACCCATTTTCTGGAAGACACCAGGTTGGATGGTCTGTTTATCTCCCCATGGGTGTCCTTTGTTCATCTCAGAGGAAGTAGCTGCCTTTGCTGATAGAACTGGTAAGGGAAAGGCTTTCAGCTAGGGTTTTTAAGTTGTCCTAAGAAAATGGAATAAAACTCTATTAGTTTCCTACGGCTGCTATAACACATTACCACAGACTAAGGGACTTAAGCTGGCACAAATGTATTATCTTACAGTTCTGAAGGTTAGAAGTTTAAAATCATTCTACCGGGCTAAAGTCAAGGTGTTGGCAGGGATGGTTCCTAATGGAACATCTGAGGGAGAATCAGTTTTCTTGCCTTTATGAGTGTGTAGAGGCTGCCTGCATTCCCTGGCCCATGGCCCCATCCTCTCATCACTTCCAACTCTTTCTTCTGTCGTCATTTCTACTATTGATGCTGACCCCTGCCTCCTCTCATAAGGATCCTTGTGATTGCACAGCGTTCACCCAGATAATCCAGGCTAATCTCCCCATCTTAAGATTCTTAATTTATTCACATCCACAAAGTCCAATTTACCATGTAAAGTAGCATATTTTTACTATCCAGGGATTAGGATGTGGATACCTTTATTTGGGGGACAGGGAGCGTTATTCAGCCTACCTCGAATGCAGACAATTTAGTCTTCTAAAATATGTGCAGAGTAGACAGTCAACCAATGCTTCTCAAATGAATACATGAGAAAGAACGCACAGAAATGTACAAGAAATCATGTTATGAAAATGCACAAGAGTTGTGGTTGTATCAAAAGGAAAAGGGCAGCTTTCAAGTGAGTCATACAGGAGTAACCTCATAATCGCATGGTCAGATCCCCAGTTGAGCATAACGGGCTGGAAAGTTGAGTTTCAATTTGCAGTTGTTTGGTATCTAAATTTTTTTTAATGTTATTATTTTTTGATCTTTAATATTTATATTGTTTTCATGGGAAACCCAAAATTAAAGGGTAGAGAAGATATAGGCTATAAAATATGACAATTATATGACAATATATTGTCATATATTTGATAAAAATATGACAATATATGTCAAAAGAAATATAATGAAATGGCTATACTTTTTATTGGAGTTTATAGTCTTATGGTGGATTCTAGATCCTTTTTTTTTTTTTTTTTTTTTTTTTGCTGTACGCAGGCCTCTCACTGTTGTGGCCTGTCCCGTTGCAGAGCGCAGGCTCAGCGGCCATGGCTCACGGGCCCAGCCGCTCCGCGGCATGTGGGATCTTCCCGGACCGGGGCACGAACCCGTGTCCCCTACATCGGCAGGCGGACTCTCAACCACTGCGCCACCAGGGAAGCCCCTCTAGATCCTTTTTAACTTTATTCCAGAAGATATCAATAGAAAGAGAGGGAGGCAGGACAGGAGGAAAAGAGGGATGAAGCAGAGAGCCCCAGCAATTGTTTAAAAATAAG
The DNA here is from genome assembly GCF_011762595.2 of Tursiops truncatus. Taxonomy (NCBI): domain Eukaryota; kingdom Metazoa; phylum Chordata; class Mammalia; order Artiodactyla; family Delphinidae; genus Tursiops; species Tursiops truncatus. Next base: position 67,828,110 of record NC_047046.1, read on the forward strand.
CTTAGTTTATGATATGATCATTATTATTATGATCCTTGTCGATGATAGCATTACCATAATTACTGGGCTAAAAATATCATGACCACTCTATAATGAAGTAAAATGTATTACTATTTAGTGTGGTGCATTTTACACAAAATACCTTCTCAAAAGATTTACAAAGCTACATAATGTAGTTGGAAATACATACCAAGGGAAAGACAAAGGGGAAAGTAAAAAATGAGGAAGCACTAAGTAAAGGTGGCTTTTATTGCATTTGAAATGAGATTTTAGGGCATGATACTAAAAAATGAGTTGAAGTAAGGAAAACCTAGTGTGACAAAAGGAGAGTTGCCATATTAATTTGTCCATTCAATAATAAATTGCTTAGTAGATGTAATTTTATATCCAAGGGGTTGATTAGCTAATGTGGACAGTCTTTGGTTTAAGTTTATACATCTTCTATATTCAGTTTTTTCTATCTTGAGTGCGTTCAAAGGTATGAAGTGAGCTACTTGTTGATAGATGAAGAAGTGAGCTGGTCACTTCCCTTTTTTACTATCTAGACCTCATAGCCATCATCCTGCCCACACTACATCCTGCTGCTACTTACAAGTTCTTCTGTATTCATGTTGCCCAATTATAAAGACGTTTATTGATTGATTGATTGATTGATTGATTGCGGTACGCGGGCCTCTCACCGTTGTGGCCTCTCCCGTTGCGGAGCACAGGCTCCGGACGCGCAGGCTCAGCGGCCATGGCTCACGGGCCCAGCCGCTCCGCGGCATGTGGGATCTTCTTGTACCGGGGCACGAACCCGTGTCCCCTGCCTCGGCAGGCGGACTCTCAACCACTGCGCCACCAGGGAAGCCCCTAAAGACGTTTATTTAAAGAAAAATTGAGTGTCTGTCTACTACATACATGGCATGATGTCATATTAAAAAAAAAATCTACTTGCAAGGAGCTTAGACTTAATTGAGAGAGATAGACAAATATACCAATAAATTAGACCAGATTTAATTAAATGCATTAATTTTCACGTGTCATTTTAAGGCTCCCAATACATCTAGTGTTTATTACAATGCTATATTAGTCTGCTTGGTCTGCCATAATAAAATGTTACAGACTGGGTACCTTATAAACAACACAGATTTATTTCTAATAAACCTGGAGGTTGGAAGTCCAAGATCAGGGTGCTAGCGTGGTCGAGGAGGGCCCTCTTCTGGGTTGCAGACTTCTGGTGGTTCCTTCATATAGGGGAGGGGTGAGGGATCTCTCCGGGGAGTCTTTTATAAGGGCTCTACTCCCATTTAAGAGGTCTCAGCTCTCATGACCTAATCACTTCCCAAAGGTCCCACCTCCTCATATCATCACACTGGGCATTAGGTTTTCAACATATGAATTTTAGGGGGATACAAACATTCAGACCATAACATATTGACATTCAAAGTGTCCCATATTTGGCCAGTAGCCGTCCTTCCAGCTCCTTACTGTGTCCTTTTGACAGGTTCCAATTACATTATAATCTGGATCATTTTAAAAATACTTTAACACAAAACCCCAAATAATGCAATGAAAAACTCACAAAGTCACATAGAATTGAGTTTAAATGCTGGCATTGCTAGGTCCTAGCTGTGCTGCCTTAGCAAGCAAAACCTGAGTCTTCATCTTCTAATCTGTAAAATGAGAATGAGGATTACTGAGAAAGCCTATGCAAGGCAACTAGCCCAGGGCTTCCAACAATAAGAGTAATAATAGCTAATACCTGTTGGGCACTATATATGTAATATGTAGGTGTCCTTTATTTCTCTAAAATAGATAGGAATTCAGTAACCTGTCCTTGGACATACAACTAGTAAGTTCCTGAAGAAGATTTTAAGTCCAGGAAAAGTGGCTCTAGAGCCATAGCAAGGAGGTAATAAATGTGAATTCTGTTATTATTAAATGTTAATTTTATTGTAATGAAAAGTGGAAGTAAATGAGTTATCTTTACGAAATAGCAGAGGGTCTACCTAATTTCAGTTAGAGGATATAGGAATATGAGTTACACTAGCATAGGAGTCTTCATCCCCCACTCCCCCAAGTGCCCTTAAGCGTCAGATTAGAAGAGAGTAAGAGAGGTGTTTGTGATTTAGCTGAGTATCAGGATATGCCTATTAATTTACATGTTCTAAAATCTCATTTCTAACTAAATAAGAATATTTGGCAAAACCTTAGTTCCAAATGCCCTACTGGTCACAGGAAAGAAAAAGGAAGGATAGAAAATCTTTTAGCTGCCACACTAGAGGCAGAGAAGAGAAAATGAGAGGGAAACAGAGGCAAGAGAGAAGAAGGAAGAAAGGATGGGGTGTGAGAGGGCGGGGGAGAGAGAATGACAAGCAGTCTGTTCAGAGGAGAACATAGTATCTCAGGGGTCAGATGCCTCCTGGTACCCGTGCCATCTCTTGACAAGTCCTGAGTACTCAGATCAATTAGATTAAATAATATAATTCCAATACCAGCTTCCAAGAAGAGGTTGCAAACAATGGCAGGGGAAATGGGGAGTGCCTATTTTAAAATAGGGAGATGGCTACCATCCTTTTATCTCTGGCATCGTGAAATGTCCACACAGAGAATGTTCTCGGGATTCACTTTTGACGTAGTGGATGTCAGTACTATGCTGGTGGTGGAGGAGATGTATCCATTTATCCCATAGCCCTGTTCTCCGTAATCCTCTTCTACACGATTAACAATTGCTTGCGTGGCTGCCTTCTTGACTTCCCTGACAGCAGTGTAATTTTGCTTTACAGGTAAGACGTAGCAGAAACAAATTAAAGTGGGAACAGTTATAATCTTGAAATTATCTCAAAGAGGCATCTCCTTCCAGCTAGTCAAAACATCAGAGCCCAAGGTCAATTCTGAACACTAAGGATGGATGACATATCTGTCCTCTCCTTGGAGGAGTATTGGAGGACCCACACACTTGTACGTGCACTTGGCAGTGTGCTCATTCATGATGCCAAAGGAAGCTGTGGTGTCACAAAATCAAGGAGATAAATAGGGACTGACTCAAAGAGCCAGTTACATTAACTCTTGGGACTGAGCCATGAAATACTGCATGGAGCAAAATGAGAGGCATTAGATAGCTGCAAAATCCGTAGACCTTGGGGCCCTTTAACAGTGATGCTAACTCAAAATCTTATTAGGTCTGAAAAAATGGGCAAGGTGATCTTTGCATAAAGAATTCTCTGGAGTGCTAGTCGCACACCAGCATACTGGGAACAATAAGTACAGAGAGGTATTTGTTCAAAATAGTTGACTTCCCATATGGCTTCTTAACCAAGAAAACATAGAAGACAACTCACAGTTTACTGAAATTTTGTTTTTTTTGTTTGTTGTCCTTTGTTCTACAGCCATCCTCCCAGGATGGGGATAAAATATGGAGTTTTGATGCTAAGACACTGTTTTTACTAGAAATGCTGTCAGGGTCCTGGTGATTCCCTAGGACAAGAGGAAGTGCCTCTTGACATGACCACTGTGCTGTTTACTTTAGTGCTGACATTGATTTTTCTCCTCTTGGCATGTAGAAGTCCCAGGTGCCCCACTGACCCACTACCTGAGGCTGTAATTACTCCAGGAGTAGGGAATGAAAAGGGCATATCTCCTCTGCTTTCAGGGAATGACAGACTCAGGGATTTAGGCAGGTCCTGCATTAAGGTGGATCTCTCAGGAGAGTTTAAAGACTCCCACACCTTGATTTGTACATTTTTGCATTAATAGAGGCCGTGCTCATTATCACCGAAGGCTGCGCAAATTGTGGAATTGGCCTATGACTCTGAAACTGTTTCATCGTAAAGTCAGATCCTAATGCTCTTATTGGAAACCCAGACAAAAAATAGAATGATTGTAACTAGGCAGCTTCCTTTTTTCAGAGTAATTCTATTTAGTGAGTTCTTTTCTACTTCATTAAAATATATATCTATATAAAGTTTATGATATCTTTTAAAGTGAGCTGGTTGTTATAAGCCATTTTTAGGGACACATTGCTATTTTCAAAAGCATTTTTAAGCGATATGAGTGATCATCCCATGTATTTTTATTCCTTAGAGAGTCTGAGATTTGGTAATTTTGTGAAATCCATTTTCAAACTCTACAGAGCTCTCTGTACATCATATTAAAAGACCTCTGCCTAATTTTTAAAAGTGTGTGTGCTTCTAGCTTAATATTCAAGCTGTATCCTTGTGAGTGAGTAAGCTTTCCTCCCTTAGACAGTCTGCTTAGCTGATTTTTAAAGTTAATTATGGTGCAATGAAATCTAAAGGTCAGACCGTGTCTATTTTCCTGGCTTATTCAATGCGATGGGCATATGGGCACCAGATTAATCCATTCACTGCTGACCCAAATAATAATTTTCATGTACACTTTAACCTGTTTCCTGTTCCAGGTTCTTAGACTCTTTAGTCTGCTTTAGGGTCTTCAGAATGGAGTATTATAGTACACAACACCCAAGGATTCCATGAAGATCCCCTTAGGATTTCAAATCATAAACTGTAAGGCTGCCTTTCTGTAATATTTTCCCAAGTTATCTACATATTTCCTAAATTGCCTGGATTATTTTGTTTTATCCTTACTACTCAAGGAGCAAATTAAATTTTGGAGAGAATTTTGAAAAGCGTGTAATGCTTAGGGTTAGTTACTTAGGGATGGTTTGCTCACAGTTTTGTAAACTATCTTCTTATTTATTCATTCATTCACTCATGTATTCATTCATTCATTCATCGATTTCTTAACTGAGAAATAATCCGGGCTCATCACCATGCTGAATACAAGAACACAAGAGACATAGAGCCTGAAATAAGTATGTGATCATAACCTGAACTAGAAACGCAGACCAAGATTCTACCAGTGAGAGATGGAACCAAGCTACACACCCTCTGCAGTCCATGATAGCAGAACCTTGAGGGCATTCGAAAGGATTCAGGAAAGAAGAGGGACCATGAGGGAGTGGAAACTGAGGTGTGATCTAAAGCAGTATATTTGGTGTCTGTTTAGGGTGAATATCTGTTCCTTGAAATAAACCAAAATAGTCACACAGAATTAAAATAATATGCCATGACTCTCTATGCAAATCTGAAGCCAATAGTTGTGGTAAAGTTGTATTCTCATAACTAATCATAAATCAGCTGTCCCCAAAATCACTTCTGGTGTGCTTTCATAGAATGAAAGGATTATCCGTCTTCTACGTTAGAGAAGTTATATCTCCTACTACTCCTTGAACAGTATTACAAGACAGTAGGTTCTGACCAAATGCTTATTAAGTAGCTCATTTCCTCTGCCACAGTTTGAACCCAAATATCCTCAAATAGGGAAATGTTAAACGTGTGAGGGTGTTGATTTATTTGCCTGTGTATCAACTGGACCAATGCATGTGGGCTTAGAGGAATGATCTAGGAACAGGGCTGGAACTAGGATGAGGAAGGTAAGGCTCTAGCCTGGGCTCCAAAGCACTTAGTAATCCAGGCAGTATTTTAATACAATAATTTTACATCAAAATTAATGCAATACAACCCATGACAAACAAGATATCACAATTTTAAATAAAGTCAATTGGTTTTACCAATTTTTTTCTCTGGCTTCAGGCTCCAGTGTGGCTCAGCACGGTACCAATCTAGAAGAGCTGCAGATACAGAATAGGCACTTATGTCCTGTAAAAGCCATAGAACTTTGACTCTGGGTTACATTATTTCTCAGATTTTTTTTTTTTTAGGCATGCCTACTTGATTTTCTGGTGATCCTGTAAAGAGAACATGCATCACTGGAGCAATGTTTCTACCAGTCTACATAGTAGTTGAGTATGTGAGAAGTAGAAGTATCCTTGAAGGTCACATAGCAGTCCAGAGTTAGGAACTAATTAACAAGTGAGTGAGATGCAGTTTGTTCTAGAACCTTCTCTTTTGTCTCGCAGTCCACTGCTTTTAAGTCATCATGCTACCTGGGGCCTGAGTGTTTCATAGGGAGAAGTAGGTTATTTATCATTTAGAGCTCCTGTTTGTGAAACCTCCTAGGGATGTTCTATGAAAATTCAATTTAACCTTCTCACACAAAATGAATACACCACATGGGAGTAGACAAAGGACAGATAAATTAATTCCCATCTATGATTATGTAAATGCATTCTGGTTTTCATGCATGCATTTAATGGGTTAGCAATCATAATTTTAAATACTGTACTAAGAAATGGTATCATTTGGAGACTGTAAATTAAATGTGTTCATGTATTAACTGGCATTCTTAGAATTCCAGATCTTAGAGAAATAGAGTGAGAAGAAGCTGTAACTGAAATGTTTTGTGTATGAGGGAAATGGGTCCCCTCTGATGCCATTTCCTGCCACAGAAGAAGTTCCATAACAAGCAGTTTGAACTTCCTTAGTAAAGAAAGCCAGGTACATTCCTGGGGTGCTTGGATTTGATTCCAGGAGCTGGAAGCTACTGTTATTGGCAACTGAAAATGTACAAGTTCTCATGCTACTCCAAGGGCCACTTGTTTTCTGAGTTTATCTGTGTCTAAAGATCCTATCCCCAGGGGCTTCTCCGGTGGCGCAGTGGTTAAGAATCCGCCTGCCAATGCAGGGGACACAGGTTTGAGCCCTGGTCTGGGAAGATCCCACATGCCGCAGAGCAGCTAAGCCCATGCACCTGCGCGCCACAACTACTGCAGCCCGTGCACCTAGAGCTCATGCTCCTCAGTAAGAGAAGCCACAGCAATGAGAAGCCCGCACGCTGCAACGAAGAGTAAGCCCCGCTCGCCGCAACTAGAGAAAGCCCACATGCAGCAACGAAAACCCAACTCAGCCAAAAATAAATAAATAAATTCATTTAAAAAAAAAAAAGATTCTATTCCTAGAATATCCAGCTCAGAATCTACAAATTTTGCTTCTGTCTTATGTCCCTGGCTTTGTCATGGGCCCTAGTACCAGGAAAGGATATGTGTGTTTATTTATTCGTGTGTAGTTAAATAATCAGATTTCAGTTAAGGTCCAACTTAAAAGAGATAAATACTCATATTTGTGATAAGTGGATTATTTTAGGGTTGTGAAATTATTTATACTCTAACTTCATCAAAACCATGACAAGCTATGCATCTTATAAAGTAAGTTACCTGATTTCATCCACCTTTTCTGCTCCCCTTCCTCCTGTACATCCCATTTTTATAAGGTGTTTCCAGGGCCTGGGAAATAAACTGCATTTTTTGCAGGTAATAGGTTGTTTTCTTATCAGGTTCTGACAATTTGTGCTCTCACAGCCTCGCTTTCTGCCATCATGACTGCCTGAAAGAATCATTCTAGTGTGACCAACTTTTTTTTCTTTTTTTTTTTTAACATCTTTATTGGAGTAGAATTGCTTTACAATGGTGTGTTAGTTTCTGCTTTATAACAAAGTGAATCAGTTATACATATACATATGTTCCCATATCTCTTTCCTCTTGCGTCTCCCTCCCTCCCACCCTCTCTATCCCACCCCCTAGGTGGTCACAAAGCACCGAGCTGATCTCCCTGTGCTATGCGGCTGCTTCCCACTAGCTATCTGTTTTACGTTTGGTAGTGTATATATGTCCATGCCTCTCTCTCACCTTGTCACAGCTTACTGTTTCCCCTCCCCATATCTTCAAGTCCATTCTCTAGTAGGTCTGTGTCTTTATTCCCATCTTACCCCTAGGTTCTTCATGACCTTTTTTTTTGGCACATATATACAATGGAATATTACTCAGCCATAAAAAGAAACAAAATTGAGATATTTGTAGTGAGGTGGATGGACCTAGAGTCTGTCATACAGAGTGAAGTAAGTCAGAAAGAGAAAAACAAATATGCTAACGTATGCTAACACATATATATGGAATCTAAGGGAAAAAAAGAAAAGGTCATGAAGTGACCAACTTTTGAATGTCCTCTTTAGTCCCTCTTTATTTGCGAGGGCCGCCTGAAGCATTTTGTCTGCTTGCCTTCTTTCACACCTCCCTGTGACCTGAGATGAGAGGGGGATCTTAGAAGCAGAGGCAGAATGGCTGTTTGAAACTCTAGCCTGGCTTTCCTCAATTGTCAATTTTATTTTATTTGACTGTGGCGGTTTCATGGGTATATCAGAGCCCTCAGATATCGCTTAAGGGAAGCTAATAAAATCCCTGACAGATTAGATTATTTTCTGTTTCTCTCTATTGAACTTTTTGGCAGTTGGGCTTGATGGGTTAAAACTCAAAGGAAGTGTCTAATTTTCCATTGCGGCCTAAGCTAGATTCTTAGATCAGGACATAGAGCTTCTTAGCACATTTTGCCATCTGCAAAATACAGAGTGAAATGTCCCGCTCCTAACGTCCGCCATGTGCCGGCTTCTTGCCTGCTCACTGGACACATTTGCTTGCCTGGTACTGGCATCTCACTGTTAGCTGGGACTCTGGACACATCATTGTCTTCAGGGCTGGGATGTACTTTCATTTACTTTAAGAATCTGTTCAGTGGGTGTTGACTTGAATGTAAGTCTTATACGGGTTGGCCACCTGGTAGTCAAGAGGAAGTAATTATTCTAGAACGTCTAGTGAAGACCTACTTCAGGCTTTGCTCTGAATGTAAAAGAAAAAGTCTCCAACCTTGAAAAAAGATAAAAGATTGTGCCAAGAACAGAAGGAGATACTAAGGCATGTTGAAGAACAACCACAGAGAGCCATTTACCTGCTAAACGTCTTGTATGATAGAAGACTCTGTCATCTCACTTCTACCATCTTGTGTGCTCTTAAAATGGCCCATTGTCCTGGCCTGTCTAAAAAGATCTTTTGTTCAACACTGAACTCTAGTCTGGAAAAGTTTAAATGACTATCCTAGAGAGAGCTGGATTGGATTTGATACCCTCTTACCCTTATAATCTTTGCTTCACACTGAAATCCAAGATGGAAACCTGGGGGACAAAAGGGAAGACATGATTCCTAACCGCAAAGAGCTTATACTAAAGTTTGTCTTTTCCTTCTCAATTAGAACTTCCTTAGTAGGTATTGCTAGTTGACTAGCTAATATGATAAAGAAATTAAAGAGTTTATAGGTGACTGTGTGTTACTTCCCAAAGATGAATATTCATGATTTAAGAGAGACTTTCTGGCTCATGATGCCATAAAGTTTTAGATGGTGGCTCATGCTCAGGTAGGTAGACTTGGAAGAAAATAATCTAGGTAGGAGTGAGGGTTATGATTTTCCTATTATTTATTTATGCCTAACGTGTGTTTAACCTGTTGTTTTATTTAATCTTTTATTTCTGGGTTTGATATTTTTTATTTTTGTTTCGGGTTGCTTATTTATATTAATCATACTATCCCCTGTCACTTCTTATCTGTTTTTTTTTCCCCTTACTATCCTCAAGTAGATAATCATTAAAGGAGTAATGCATCAAAGCAAAAGAAATTAACTTTAAGTGTAAAACTCAAAGTAATTTTCAGAGATTTAGAAACTTTATAGCCATGGCATTTTGCTTATCTGCTTTATTTTATATCTTTTCTATAGTGAAATAAAGATTCGCACAGAACCGTGCTCACATACACGTGCACACGTACACACCCCGAGCAGCTCAATGTATTTGCATTTGACTCCTTCAGTTCAAGGAATAGATCACCAGCTGCCCAAGGAGCCCCATCATGACTTTCCTAGTTGCTTACCTCTGTGTCCCACCAAAGGAAGACACTATCTTGAATTGTACTGAAACCACTTCCTTACTTTTCATTAGAGTTTTACTTCCTAAGCAAGCGTCGCCAAATGTTATAGTTTAGTTCTTGTTTTTGAGCTATATATAAATGGAATCACACAGTATGTATCCTCTTGTGTGTAGCCTTTTCTCTGGGTGTTATGTTTAGAAGAGTCATCCATGTTTTTGCATAGCTGTAGTTTGCTCATTTTATTCATATTTAGTGTTCCATGGTATCAAGATACCATAATTTACTTATCCATTCTAGCGATGACAAATATTTGGATTATTTCCTGTTTCTGGCTCTTATGTTCTTGGACAAACTTGGACATGTCTGTTTCGATTCACAAGCACATGCTTACCTGTTGGGTATATATCTAGATGTGGAATTGTACATTTTCAGCCTCAGTAGATAAAGTCAGCCTGTTTGCCAAAGTGGTTTTATCAATTTATACTCTCACCCAGTGTTTATGAGAGTTGCTATTACTCTGCATTCTAGTAAACACTTTCAGTCATTTTAATTTTAGCTTTTCTTATGGGTAGGTACTGGTTTTATTTCATTCGAGTTTCAATATGCATTTCCTTGGTAACTAATGAGGGCAGCCACCGTTTTATATATTTATTGACCATTTGGTATCTTTCTTGATATGACTATTTAGACCCTTTCTCCATTTTTACATTCATTGGTTGTCTTTGTGTATTGAATCTATTGATCAATTTGAGGAGACATGATATTTTAGTGTAGAGTATTTCAGTACTTTACAGTACTCAATTTTCAAATATTCCAGTACTTGATACAATATTTAGTAAGCTGATTTTCACAATGTAGAGCACTTAAGTGTTCTAAGACTTTAATATTTACTAGCTCTTCTTTACATTTTCTAAATATTTTATAGTTTTCTGTGTAGAAGTCTTGCCCATCTTGCATTAAATTTATTCTGGAGTTTTCAAGCTCGTGCGCTTGCACACTCTCTCTCTCTCTCTCTCCCTCTCTCTCCCCTCTTCCCCTATCCCTCCCCCTCTCTCCCCTTCTTCCCTTATTTCCTTTCCTTTTCCTTCCTTCCCTCCTTCCTTCCTTCCTTCCTCTCTCCCTCCCTCCCTCCTTCCCTCCTTCCTGACTTTCTTTTTCTCTCTCTTTCTTTGTCTCATTCTCTCTTTTTGCCTTATTTTACCAGCTGGACCTTCCCGTAGAGCACTAGTTCTCAACTCAGGGCAATTTAGCCCCCTAGAAGAGATTTGACAATGTGTAGACATTTTTGATTTTCACGACTGAAAGATCCTACCAGCATCAAGGGATAGAAGCTAGGTATGTTGCTAAATATCTGCAATGCAGAGGACAACCCTCCACAACAAAGACTGCCAGACCTCTAATGCCAATAATGCCAAAGTCTAGTAACTGTGCAGAATAGCATTGTATAGGAAGGACAATACAGGACCTCTTGCCTTGTTTCAGTAGCAAGGTAAAAGCTTTTAACATTTAACTAATCAGTGTAATGCATCTTGCAGCCTTTTAGTAAATAACTTTTATTAAATAAATGTCAGCTTCTTCTGACCATACTTTGCTGAATGCTCTTATGGTGAACTGGACATCATATCTGCAAAAATGTTTAAGAAAGCACATTGAGACCTAGGAAGATATTATCTTTCTCCAAAGAGAATTCACATTGCTTCTGCTGTAAGAGCCCTTTCAGCAGAGATTGAGATAACTAAACACTGAACTTCAATACATACTTCTGCATACTTCTGGTTTACCCTTGCTCATTGACTATAGCATCTATATCTATACATATATAGCTATATCTATATATCTATATCTATTTGTCTATAGTCCCAAAGTAGCAGGTTTACCAGAGCTCCCCCAACAGTCTGTTCACTGGTCTTAGACACACATCCTTGTAGCCTTTGTCCATCAAGGCTGTCCACTGCAGGATCACCCTCAGGGCCTCTCAGTCTCTTCACATTGAAAAGAACCAGTCCCATGGAGTAAAATGGGCCCTAAATTCTAGGATCATCACTTCCCTTTGCCTGTTTTTTTTCCTATTTCCTAGGAATTCTTCATTCTTTTTTTTTACCTTTTCATTGCCTTCAGGCAGAGTTGTTTTTAAGTTGTATTCTTTTTTTGATAGAGATTCTCAATCGGAAGATTGTTCTGAATTATCTAGTCCACCACTACAGGAAGCAGAATTCTTGTTTTATTGGTATATGCATTTGTTAATTTATTTCTAGATAGACCTTTAAGGAAATCAGCATTGTAAACTATTGAAAATGTTGAGATATGCTCATACTTGGCAAGTAAAAAAGTCATTCTTATATGAATGAAAAGTTTGAACCATTTTTCCTTTAATTATTATAATCACAATTTACATACTTAGAAGAGATGTCCACCTACGCTCACCATTCCTGAATTAGGAAAAGAATAATTAAATGATTAAAAAGTAATTCTGGAATAGAAGTGACTTGTAGCTCCCTAATTTTTCAGCTGAATTGGCACAGCTTCTTTAATTGTCATGTCAATACCATCAGTGGTTAGATATGTAGACAGATGCGTGAAGTCCACAGCTGGCATTTTCTCTCTTCTCTGTATTATGCAGATGCATTTAAAGACCATTCTTTAGCACAGAAGTGGATTGGAGGTTAAGTGAAATCAGATAATTTAGCAGTCAGCAAGTTTTAAACCTTTGAGGATTTCCAAGCCTGACCAGGGAAACACAACAGGATTTTTGCCACTTTGGTCCAGGTTTTAGAAAAAAGTATAAATCTAAAGAGGCTACCAATTGTGGGTTTGATTTCTCTATCCTTCAAGTTACATACGGCACCTCAGAAAAATGTCCACTCTGATATCTCTGTTTTTCTCATAAACGATGATTTCACAGTCTGGGCTTATTAGTCTGCCTTTTGACAGTACAAAATCTTTTGTAAATTGCTTTTAAAAGAGGAAGAAGAAAATTCCTCTCATGCTGTTTAGATCCTCAGTCCTAATTCCAAGCATTTATATTGACAGAATGAATATATGCTCATTTTCTAAATATTCTCTGCGAACCTCTAACCCTATTGGAATTAACTGAATAACTATATATATATATATATATATACATATATATATATATATAGTAGAACCTCTAAGGATAACAAATCTGAAAAGAAATGAGAAAAAGGGAAATTCAGCCAAGTACCAGACACTTTAGACATTTTAGTTGTTTTGCAATTATAGTTTCAATTGCTGAAAATTTTCTTGAGTGCTTCATTGTCTCACTGATCTACCAGGAAATGAGAGCTGTGTTAAGAGGAGGAAAAAGAAGAAAACACCTATTTCATCCTAGCCTGAATATTGGTCTGATCGGACACAGGATATGGTTTTCACTGTTGCTTTTGACCTGCACAGAGTGACTCGAAACATGCCTTTAGAAGCCACTACAGAAAACAATTTCCCCCAAATAAATAAAACCTTGGCTTATATCTAGGTGATGTTATACCAAAAATGTATTTGAAATATTTTTAGAACATTAAGATGCTGCTAACTTTGGAGAAAGGAAAATAATGTTGGTTTTACGCTAACAGCTCATTTTCCTATAGCAATCAACTCCTTGGCATAATGTGAAAAATGTCAATGAAAAGGAACACTTAGTGAATGCTCTCTCTGCTAAATACTTTTGGTTCATTTTTTTTTTCCACCATTCAATCCTCACAACACCACCATGAGAAGAGGTTCTGTTGTACAGTTGAAGAAAATGCAGTTTAAAGTGATGAAATAACTTGCCAGTCATCCATTTAGTAAATGGCAGCATCTGAATTTAGAACCAGGTCTGGCTTTATTCTCAACCCCAGTGCTGCTGCATCATGTATTGGGGGGAGGGGGCGGGGAGGGGGATGGTTCACAGTGATTGCATCATAGGTATCTGAACAATGTAATGGATAGATGAGAATAATCTATAAACTCTACGCTTCAGCTACCCTCAGATAAAGACAAGGAGTTTAAGACACATTTATTAGAATTTAGAATTCAGATATCCTCAGATAAAGACAAGGAGTTTGAGACACATTTATTAGAATTTAGTCGGGCACCCTTGAAAGTATGAAGAAGAAGTCTGTTTCACTTCTCTTTTTGTTGTTCTGAGCACCCAATTTCCAACATGTGGTGAAGGCTTCCCCCACACCAACAAGCAGTTCTCATACATCAGCAAGAGTGTCTGAGAATTCAACGCAATTCTTCCACTGTTCTCCCGAAGGTAGCATCAGATTCCATAGGTTAATGGTTTAGTCCCACAAGTCTGTGCTCCCCGCCTTCAGATGCCAGTCATGAGCCCAGATTGTTACCTGTGCTTCTAACGGATTGGCTGTAAATTAGAGGTTCCCAAGACTCTCTCCTCAGCTTCGACTAATCTACTAGAACGGCTCAGAGAACTCAGAGAAACATGTTACTTACTGGTTATCACTGGTTTATTATAAAAGGATATAACTGAGGAATAGCCAGATGGAAGAGATGCACAGGGCAAGGTATGGGGAAAGGGTGCAGAGCTTCCATGTTCTCTCCGGGCATGTCACTCACCCCAGATCTCCACATGCTCATCAACCCAAAACCCTGTCCTTTCAGGTTTTTGTGGAAGCTTCCTTACGTAAGCATGACTGATAGAATCATAGACCATTGGTGAGTGAACTCAATCTCCAGCCCCTCTTCCCTCCCCAGAGGTCACGGATGGGACTGAAGGTTCCAACCGTCTGATCACATGGTTGATGTTCTTGGCAACCAGCCCTCATTCTTAAATGCTTCCAAAAGAAGTCACGTCATTCATCTAACCAAAGACGCCTTTATCACTCTCATCACTTAGGAAATTCCAAGGATTTTGGGAGTCGTGAGCCACGACCTATGGACAAAGACCAAATATATATGAGAAATATATATCTGAATGATCAAATATTTATTTCTTATAAATCACAATATCACCACTTCCCATTATAGGCACATTCAAAAGATCACTGGGCAGTGAAAACAGAATAAAGCAACAGAATGTAATGACTTACTCTTTTTGTACTACCTTGAAAACTATTTTAGCTTTTAGCATCCAATTGTATAACTACTGTGCATAACACTTGTCATTATTTACAGGACTTGTCGCTTATTTTCAAAATTGAAATTAGTGATTTATTTCAAAAATCCCCTAAAAAGGTATCCCCTTTCATTCTTGCTCATGACTGATTCATAAAATCAATAATATGCAGGTCCAGTATTCGAGAGATTTTCTTTTAAATGAGTCTCCAGGGCTCCAGTGACTCAAAAAAAGCCCATTAAAATATATTTTAAAAATTAAACTGAACCCACCAAATAACACATCCCTGAATGCTTATGTGAAAATAATGTAAAAGAGAAGGTTAAATAAGTTGATGTATATTTTATTGTATTTAAAATATTTATATGGTATGAAAATTTAGTGAGTTGGAATCTTTTATTCAGAGGCTGCTCCGTTAATAAACTACAGATACGTAACATTCATCTTTACATAGTAAGATGTAAGATTCATTTTTACATAGTCAGATATAATTTATTAATTCCATTTATTTAATTCCATTCAATACCAATGAGAGGCTTCGAGTACTTGAATGATTAACATGATAATTTATAAAACGTGTAATTTCCCTCATACAGTTCCCTTTTGGAAATCTCATAGGCTTACCTTCACATATTGATTTTCATTAGCCCTGATTTATTTTTCCTAGAAAAACAGACCCTGTTCTTCTTCTTTCCCCCTGTTTGTTTATTTGTTTTTAGCAACAATTTTACTGAGATCTAATTCACATACCATAGATCCTATTATTCTTTAATTACATGGAAGTAAAAGTTTACCTTATGTCAGAATGACACATGTTGTAATAGGAAAAATTTGGAATGTAGGTTATTTTTAGAATTATCAAAGCAAAAGCCTTTATTTTTATCAAAATCCATATCTTATTTAGAAATAGATGAATTTCTTGTCCTAATAACAAACTAATAGTAAATCTGAGGTATTAAGCTGACTTAATCTAATCAAACAACCTTCTTTTCTTTCTTAATTTTTGAAGACTTAATGATTTTAGAGCAGTTTTAAGTTCACAGCAAAACTGAGAGGAAGGTAGAGAGAGTTCCCATATACTCCCGGCCTCCATATATGCACAGCCTCCCCCATTATTAGCATCCCCCACCAGAGTTGCACATTTGTTGGAATTGGTGAACCTATATTTGCCATCATAATTGCCCAAAGTCCATAGTTTATATGAGGGTTCATTCTTGGTGCTGTACATTCTGTGGGTTTGGTCAAATGTATAATGACATATAGTCATCATTATAGTATCATACAAAGTATTTTCATTGTCCTAAACGTCCTCTATGCTCTGCCTGTTTATCCCTGCAGCACCCCAGCCCTCAGCCCCCGGCAACCATTGGTCTTTTTACTGTCTCCCTAGTTTTGCCTTTGCTGTTTCTAGAATGTCATGTAGTTGGGGTTATACTGTATGTAGCCTTTTCAGACTGGCTTCCTTCACTTGATAATATGTATACAAGTTTTCTCCATGATAGCTCATTTATTTTTAGCACTGAATAATATTCCATTGTCTGGACATACCGCAGTTTGTTTATCTATTCATCTATTGAAGGACATCTTGTTTGCTTCCAAGTTTTGGCAATTCTGAATAAAGCTGCTGTAAACGTGATGTGCAGGTTTTTGTATGGACATAAGTTTTCAGCTCCTTTGAGTAAATACCAAGGGGTGAGATTACTGGATTGGTAAGAGTGTGTTTAGTTTTGTAAGAACAAAGTGGCCATACCATTTTGCATTCCTCCCCCTGCCACCGCCGCCCCTGCCAGCAATGAATGAGAGTTCCTGTCATTTCACATTTGGTGCTGTCAGCGTTTTGGATTTTGACCGTTCTGTTAGGTGTGTAATGGTATCTCATCCTTGTTTTAATTTGTATTTCTCTGATGATATATGACATGGAACATCTTTTTGCTTATTTAACAACTGTATATCTTCTTCGGTGAGATGTCTGTTAAGGTATCTGGCCCATTTTAAAATTAGGTTGTTTTACTTTCCTAGTATTGAGTTTTAAGAGTCTTTTATCATATGTGTTTTGCAAGTATTTTCATCTAGTCAGTGACTTGTCTTCTCATTCTCTTGACATTTCCTTTCACAAAGAAGAAGTTTTTAATTTTAATGACGTCTAGCTTATCAGTTATTTCTTTCATGTATCATGCTGTTAGTGTTGTAGCTAAAAGCTGTTGCCATGCCTAAGGTCACCCAGGTTTTCTCCTACATTATCCTCTAGGGGTCTTATGTTCTGCATTTTGTATTTAGGTCTGTGATCCATTTTGAGTTACTTTTTGTGAATGGTGTAAGCCCTGCATGTAGATTTATTGTTTTGCATGTGAATGTCCAGTTGAGTTGTTCCAGCATCATTTGTTGAAAAGACTTTGCTCCATTGTATTACCTTTGTTCCTTTTCAAACGAAGATCAGTTGACATATATTTATGTGGATCTATGTCTGGGCTCTCTGTTCCATTCCAGTGATCTGTTTGTCTGTTCTTTTACCCATACCACACTGTCTTGACTACTGTAGCTTTACAGTAAGACTTGAAGCCAGGTAGCATCAGTTGTTCAATGTTGTTCTTCAATACTGTGTTGGCAGTGCTGGGTCTTTTGCCATCTTTTATTTTTAACTGATGAATTTTTGAGCCATGCTGCTTCATTTCTGTCAGTTTATTCTGTGATCTTAACTAAATCTTGCCAGTGATGTTTTGATCGTGCCTTTACTATATTAAAGTCACATTCTCTCTTATTGTTCTACATTTCTGAATTTTCTGAAGCTTTCTTGGTTTCTCGAGCTTGCAAATGGAATTTTACAATGTGTTTTCTTCTTCTTTTGAAGATGAAAATTGTGAACCTAAAGATAGATTCAAAATTGTTTATTATGGAAATAAAGACAAGTAGATAGCACTCTGGAAAGTGGTATCCTATGGCCCTTTATAATTATAACTATATATTTATGTCTATGTAAATGATGTCCTACCAAAGAGTTATCTGTAGTACCAGTTGGTAGCATTTGTACTGAATCTTGATGACGCTTTATTTCTAAATTTTAGTAATTTTTAAGTGAAAACCCCCTTTTTTCCTTAATGCCTTTAAAAGATGATGTCGAGTGCAAATTAATTTTAAATAGTTGAGTTTTGTTTCTGTGTGAGATAGTTAACATCTAAAAGAAAAGTGTCAGCCTGCCAACTGCATAATGCACGCTCCCGAGAACTAGACCTTGCACATGCCCACAGAATGTAGAAAAGGAATTCTGTCTACAGAATAAACTCAAAAGATATTTCACCTCCGCCTTAGCTTCAGCATATTTTAAAATCGGGTGTGCCATTGAGAAATGGGTTTGGATGTTCTTATTCCTTTTTTTAAATGGAAGCTACAGTTTTTCAGAAGTCAAGCGTGTTGTGTCAGTGTACACACTGAGCCAACGGGCCCGCCAAAGGAGCAACAGAACTTACTCTCTTTGCAAGCTGGAGTGGCTGGGTTATTTACATGCAGATCACCCATCACGCTGGGCTGAATTGCCCCCACCTACAGGAGCTCAGGACTTCATATCACTTTGAAAACACTAGGCCAGGGCTAGAGATTTCCGTGGGCCCTCGTTCCTTGATTACATTTATGGTTGGATTCACAGATTTATAAAAATAAGCCAGTTCAGTTATTTGGGGCCAAATGGAATATAGATGAAGAAATTTTTATACACTTGATGAAAGGAATGGGTCCAAAAGCAATTATTATTTTGAACTTTGAAAGCAGGGCCCGCTGCCGTTAAGGCCAAAGCATGAACTGTTGCATTCTCTGCCTGGCAAGCTAAGCTCTGGTTTGAAATGAACTCTTAAGGTTCTCCCTTACTTCAGGCAGGCATTAAAATGTTCAAGTCTTTCTTCTTTAAAACAATTCTTAATATTTACTATCTAACCAGTGATTTGGAAAAACTAGACTTTTCTAGAGAGAGGGGAAAAACACGCTCACAGATTATCAGTGTTATCATCAAATGAGTAATTTATTGGAGGGCCTGGTGCAGCAAACTAATTTTCTGGTTGTAAAACAAATGGTGCTTTTCTGAAGTATGTGAAATGAATTGAAAACTTTCCATCTTAAAAAAAAAAGAGGATTAACAGTAAGAAATATACATTAAATAACATTAAAAGACAACATTTTCACAGTGATATCTAACATAGGTCCTCCTAGACTTGAATATCTATGAAGTCTTCTACATATTAGTTTTCCATGTTTTATCTAGTATATTAAACTTGGCGTGTGTGCGTGCATGTGTGTGTGTGTGTGTGTTTAGTTTCGGGAGGGGGGATGGAAAGTGATCCTGGCCTCATTAAATAAAAAGTCTAGAGGTCATCTTTCTAAATTCTATTTAGAAACTGGGCCATTGAATCTCTTTCTTAGATTTGATTCACCTGTCTGATTACTATAATTGGACCAGTAATTGTGAAAAAACAGCACTGCAGTGGTTGTATTTTTATAACCAAGATAACATTTGACTTACAAATTTACATAACTCTTCTGCACATAAAAACGATAGACATGGGCTTCCCTGGTGGCGCAGTGGTTGAGAGTCCGCCTGCCGATGCAGGGGACGTGGGTTCATGCCCCGGTCTGGGAAGATCCCACATGCCGCTGAGCAGCTGGGCCCGTGAGACATGGACGCTGAGCCTGCGTGTCCGGAGCCTGTGCTCCACACGGGAGAGGCCACAACAGTGAGAGGCCCGCATACCGCAAAAAAAAAAAAAAAAAAAAAAAGATAGACATTTTCTTTGATGATAAAATCTATACTGGGACTCTCATTCATTTAATGTATACATTTAGATTTTTAGCATTAAAACTAATGTCAACCTAAAATTGAAACAAATTATTGTGTATTTGCTGGAACATCATTATGGGATATCTTAATGGGAGGATTAACATTTTTCTTTGAATTTTTTTTTCTGTTTCTTATTCTGTGGTGACAGGTGACAGTTTTTATTATTATTTTTTACTGGTAATCTCAGGAATATGTATTGTGAGTCTGGAGGAAATGTAGAAAGAATGGACCAGGAGCAAACTCTTCCTCCTGGCAAGAGTAAGGAAAAACAAGGCAGAGATGATAAGATAATAGGTCCGTTGAATCCTCATCATGGGCTGAAGGAGAATATCAAACAGTACTATATTCTTATGACCTGTTACTGGTGAAATTCCAGATGGAGTCAGATTTGCAATGATTGGAATGTTTTGAGCTTAGTTACACAGTTTTGTTTGCCCTGTTTTGCAAAATTAATTCCCTCTTAACTAGGATACGTTCATTTTTTGGTGTGTTATGCACAATTCCAGCTATTCGTTATTGAATTTTTTCAAATAATCATGAAAGTATTCCTGGGTTTCAGATCAAAAATGATTAAAAATGATTTGCAACAAAGGAAGTTGCTTTATGTCCTGCTCAATATCACATACTTTTGCTGCCTTTTTTTTTAGCAAAAATTAATCTTTCTAAGGTTCTACTTCAATTACAGTTCAAGATTTCTCACCTTTTCTTGATTTATAATACATATAGATAACCTTTTAAAAACAGCCTACATTTATCTCACCTACTTCCCTAATTTCTACCTCTAGACCTAAAGAGCAGATCCCCTATATTTAGTTTTGAAAAAATAAAATAAATTTCTTTCCTTTTGTGACCAAAATTGTTTATCTTTTTTTAACCAGCCTATCAAGTGAACTTTTAAATAATCAAATTCACATTGAACTATTTGTGAGATAGAAAATTCAGTAAAATGCATATATAAACCCTTCAAATGTCAAAAGAAAGTATCTCATCTGCGCTGTGGAATACAAAACATTTTTAAACATTTTCTAACTAGAGTACCTAACTTTCATTAAATTTTCCTTATATCAGATAATTTACTCTATTTCTAAATCAGTAGTTATTTTGGCTGGATTGCATTAGTCAGAATTTGCTTTTGCTGTTTTATCCCCAAAGTTTACTTGCACTGTATGAAATTGCCAGTGTTTGATGGGTTTTGACCTACAAAAACAGCAATTCCATTAGGTTCAGTCTAAAAGTGCCCACCCTAAGGTCCTTGAAGAGTGACAACGCAGGAGGATGGGACAGAAAGAAGCTTCAGGATCAAGATCTATTTTTGCTACTTGTTCTCTAACCCTTCTTGTGTTCCCACCTTATTTGTAGCCAGTCTCCTTGTTGCTGGCTGTTTGGAGCTCTTTGGGTGTCTAATTTATATTGCTGTTTCAAAGTCCATGGTTCCTCATCTGCTGTTTATATGACGACAGCTATCAGAGAGTAGGAGAACCTTTAGGTTAGAAGGAACCTTAAGACTGAACTAGGGGTATTTGACTTCAATCAGTTTTCAGTTAAAGTGATCCCTATAGCAGGAGTCAGCAAACGTTTTCTGAAAAGAGCTGACTGAAACTACTTTAGGCTTTGTAGGCCATATGATCTCTGTTTCAGTTACTTACCTGCCATTGTTGGGCAAAGGCAACCATATAAACGCTTGTGTTCCAATAAAACGTTATTTATCGACATTGAAATTTGAATTTCATATAGCTGTCACGTCATGAATATTATTATTATTTTGATTTTTCTCCAACTAGTTAAATATGTAAAGATCCCTCTGATCTCCTGGGCTGCACAGACAGGCAACTAGATCGATTTGGTTCACAGGCCATCCTCTACAGCATCTTTGACATGGGTCATCTGACATCATCATAAACACCCTCATTTGATTGGGAGATGATACAGGTCAGCACATCCCAAATGCTTCATTTGCACTTATAAATGCAGTATAACCATATTATAAAGCCTATTTTGAATCAAGCAAAAGAAAAAGAAGGTGCACATTAATATCATCACAGTAGCATAATTATCATTAATGTCGGGCAATATTTTCTTCCAAATCATTTTCAATGTATATTTTTCGATTCCTACAATAATAATGCATATATTTTGAATACTATTTTTGTAGTATAACACTGCATCCTAAGTATTTTCCATATAATACATAATTTTGTAAGTATAATTTTAGGTGTCTTGGCTAAATACAGCTCACTTGGGCAACTATTCCATGCAGTACTTGGCTGTTACCAATTTGGGGCACTTAGGTTGCTTTCAGTTGTTTCACTAAGATGATTACCTTTATGGATTTTGTTACATTTTCAATGTTTTGATTAAATTCATTGGGAAGATTTCCAGAGAAGGGATTACTGAGTCTGAGTGTATGATCATTATATTAAATAATTGTTGAATTTACTAAATGGTTATGGTGCTTGTATTAATGGGGATGTTACATTAAGTCTTTTATATGTGGCAGGCAATGTGCTAAGCACTTTGTATTATGTCACTGAATCCTCACTATAGCTCTATGAAATAAATGTTATTGTCCCCAAGTATAGAAAAGTATTGGGTTAGCCAAAAGTTTCGTTCGTTTTTTTTCCGTGAGATGGTTTTAGTAGCACTTAGTTGTCTTTAACTTAATTTGAAACATTTTTGTTAGATCGTATTGTGACAGCTGTCATATCAGCGTACATTTTAAAAAAGACATCAAAATTGGTGAATTTTTGTGTAGCGATTTTAATACTGAAGATGGAAGAAGAAAAGCAACATTTTTGGCATATTGTGCTTTATTATTCCAAGAAAGGTAAAAATGCAACTGAAAGACAAAAAAAGATTTGTGCAGTGTATGGAGAAGGTGCTGTGACTGATTGAACTTGTCAAAAGTGGTTTGTGAATTTTCATGCTGGAGATTTCTCGCTGAATGATGCTCCACAGTCAGGTAGACCAGTTGAAGTTGATGGCAATCAAATTGAGACATTAATTGAGAACAATCAACATTAACCACGAGGGAGATAGCTGACATACTTAAAATATCCAGATCAAGCGCTGAAAATCATTTGCACCAGCTTGGTTATGTGAATTGCTTTGACGTTTGGGTTCCACATAAGTTAAGCAAAAAAAGTCTTCTTGACCATATTTCCGCAGGCGATTCTCTACTTAAACCTAATAAAAACATTCCGTTTTTAAAACAAATTGTGATGGGCGATGAAAGTGGATACTGTACAATAATGTGGATGGAAGAGATCGTAGGGCAAGCGAAATGAACCACCACCAACCACACCAAAGGCCGGCCTTCATCCAAAGAAGGTGATGTTGTGTATTTGGTGGGACTGGAAGGGAGTTCCCTATTATGAGATCCTTCCAGAAAACCAAACGATTAATTCCAACAAGTACTGCTCCCAGTTAGACCAACTGAAAGCAGCACTCGATGAAAAGTGTCCAGAATTAGTCAACAGAAAATGCATAATCTTCCATCAGGATAACGCAAGACTGCATGTTTCTTTGATGACTAGGGAAAAACTGTTCCAGCTTGGCTGGGAAGTTCTGATTCATCCTCCATATTCACCAGACTTTGTAGCTTTGGATTTCCATTTATTTCCATCTTTACAAAATTCTCCTAATGGAAAAAATTTCAATTCCCTGGAAGACTGTAAAAGGTACCTGGAAGGGTTCTTTGCTCAAAAAGATAAAACATTTTGGGAAGATGGGATTATGAAGTTGCCTGAAAAATGGCAGAAGGTAGTGGAATAAAAGGGTGAATACGTTGTTGAATAAAGTTCTTAGTGAAAATGAAAAATGTGTCTTTTATTTTTACTTAAAAACTGAAGGTACTTTTTGGCCAACCCAATAGAACTATCACTATTATTAACAGAGTCCAAATTAGGATTTTGGTGTCTGACACCAAACCCTATATTGAGGCATTTTGTTGCATCTAACCATAACTTATAAATTTACAGTGCCAGCATGCCCACATGATAGAATGTTATTTTAATTCCTTTCTCTCTTTCAAGTGAAATCCTACATACCCTTTGAAATTTATTTTAATGTTAAATCTTTTCATGAATCTTTCTCCAAAACCCATGTGGCAGAGTTTGTCATTCCTCTCACACTTCCGAAGGCTTATCACAGTGCATTATTTTTAGTATCTCGAGGAAGGCACTGTGGTCTGTTTATGCTGTATCCCTTCAGTTAACCCAAGCTTTGTACAAAGTCAGGGATCAAAAATGCCTATGAATATAACTATAATGGGTCATGATCTGCTTTTGGACGCTTCTTCCCATTGACACAAATCCTTTTTCTCCGCTGCTGAAGAATGTAGTAAACCAAATGCTTTGGTCTTATCCTTGCTTTATTTTCTTTGCCCTCTTTTCAGGTCCTTATCCAATCTCTCACCCCTGTACTTCCCTGGCAATCTTATTTCTGTGTGCTAAGCTTTCCTTGGGATGCATCCTGACCCAACTTCTTTACCAGCAGGTGTCATGTGGCTTCATCTTCAGTAGTAGGGCTTCATCTTCAGTCTTAGAAAGACTAGAATGACATCAGGGCTACAGCTGGAGAAATCAAAAACCCTCAGCAGACCAAAAACAGTTCAGATTTGAACTTACAGGTTGTTTCTTATTTAAATATCCTCAAATACTAACAGTTGTAATTTGAGTCAGAATTGATCTGGAAAGGTATCTGATAGATATATCTCAGTGTTTGAGTTCTGATTCTATCAGTTTGCCCTATGAAGAGTTTCATATAGCCATCATCATTGCGCTTGACCTGCTCCACTGTCACTGTCTCCTCCTCCTCCTCCTCCTCCTCCTCCTCATCATCATCATCATGTTACTGTAAAGTTTATCATAACCTCCTAGGCAATTGAACAGGTGGGTCGCATCACATTGTGAGGGCTGCTTAGATAGAAATTTTATCTCTTCACCTATTGTATTGTTTTCTTAATTAACCCTCTCTAACCTCTATATCCTATACTTCTTGGATAGGATGAGATTAAGAAAAGGAAGATCCAAATTACACCCAGATAATATGGTAATTGAACAATCTAATGGTAAATGAGAACTATTATTAATGAAATTTCATTCTAGAAAAATTGGTTTGGAAAGTCCATCCCAAGCAACTTCACCACCTTGAAATTCTTGATAAATTGAATTTTATCAGAAATTTAAACAGGATACAATCATGTAGCTATATTTCAGAAATAACTATGTTCTTCAAATTGTAGAAATATCTAAACATAAACTTCAACAAATTAATGTTACATAAGAATTTCAATAGTTTCTATAAATTCTGAAATGAGAATATATTGTATCTGAAATCTTTTCCTATTCTGTTTTATGGTCACATATGTGGGAAAAAATCTTTGTATAAAGTACTATTCATCTCTTTCAATTAGCCTGGTATAAAAATAAGCATTTCTAGAATTAAAATACACTTTAAATTTAGAGTTTAATCTTAAAAGGAGAATGTTATTTATAATTGATGTAGGTTTTTCTTAAAAGAAATGCATCCGGCAAATTATAATTGGATAAGACATTCTTCAGTTGAATAAAATGCTATAGCTTCATTCTTTAACACACGTAAGAATCAACTTTTCTGTACGCTAATGAGAAGGTTACATAACACAATTCAACTCTATGTTCTGCTTACCTTTATGCTCAAAAAAACTTTGAATTTACAAGGAAGACAGGGGAAAAAATCATTCTGCCTGTAAGCACGGTAATGATTATGAATAATGAATATTGGAATGCTATTATAGAATAAAGCCACAAGCCATGATGTATCTTACTGCTCAATTATTTAAAATGCTGCCTGATAATTTTAGACTTGTTTTAAGTCTACATCTGTACATGTTAAAGCTGGAATCAGTTTCTAATCAGTACCATTTTTTCCTTCTTGGTTGGATGGGAGGAGGATGTTTGTGATAGAAAATATGTTATACAGTTAGAATGTTGAAAGAGGAGCTATATTTAAATTAATAGATGTTTGTTTGGGGCAAGTGTTACTCCAGGGCAGGGATTACTGAAATTTTAGAAATACATTGCAATAAGACTATTGTAATTAGTGGAATTGCGACTCACTGTGTTCTATGGAAAGTATTAAGGAAGGAAATACATTTTGTCATTAAGGAAACAAAATATGAATTGCATATTTAACACTTCATTAAATATGTAGATTGCTGTGAAATCTGGTGAGAAAGTTAAGGAGAGTGAGATGCCATAAAGCCATCTTCCCACACACATTTGTTTCATATATGATACAGTTAGAAAATTTTAAGAAGAACCAAAGAAAAGCCAGAGTTGATTAGACATAAAAAATAAGAGATTGGAAGCAAAAGGACATTATGAAGGATATATCTTTTCAGAGGTAAATTAAGGACCATTTTAACACCTTTTAATAACAAAATATTATTTCAGCATAGTGCATGTGAAATAATGTGGGCTGCATTTAAGAGTGAACGTTACATTACATGTTATAGCACATGCCAAATGAAGTCATGGGGTCACTACTCATTTCTCGCATTTTTTTTTTTGCGGTACGTGGGCCTCTCACCACTGTGGCCTCCTCTGTTGCAGAGCACAGGCTCCAGACGCGCAGGCTCAGCTGCCATGGCTCACGGGCCCAGCCGCTCCGCGGCATGTGGGATCCTCCCGGAGCGGGGCACAAGTCCGCGTCCCCTGCATCGGCAGGCGGACTCTCAACCACTGCGCCACCAGGGAAGCCCCATTTCTTGCATTTTTTAACCCAAGTTTACATTTCTTCTTGCTCTCCATTCAGATTCATGAGCGTTCACACAGCCTGTATCTCAGGTGCATTATGGAAACTTACAATTATGTGTATGTATTTGGTGATTTTGATTTGAATTCTTGCCTCCTTTATCTCTGTTCCTTGGGAGTATTTTGCCTGCTAAAGTCATATTTGTAAATCTATTTATAGTTTTTCTGGAAAGTCACAACTAAATTTTTAATTTACACTTGTTTACCCTTTTTTTCAAACATAATGCAATATAAATAGTATTAACTGAGCATCTATTATGAGCTCAACACTGGTTACATGTAACACAGTTTTGCATGTAATATCTCATATCTCTGTTATTGTTGAAGTATAGTCGATTTGCAATGTTGTGTTAGTTTCTGGTGTACAACAAAGTGATTCAGTTATACGTGTATATACGTATTCTTTTACGTATTCTTTCCATTATGGTTTATTGAAGGATATTGAATATAGTTCCCTGTGCTATACAGTAGGACTTTGTTGTTTATCTTTATCTCTTATATCTTAATAGCAATTCTTTAATTAGTATAAACTTCACAGATAGAAAAAATTATGAACCAGAGATGCTAAGTAACTTCCCTTGAGAAAGTTATGCCTAATGCTGGTTGTCCTATAAGTCTCACTCTGTGCCTAATTCATTTAATGAAAAGCCATTACATTTTTATAAAATGGTTTATTGGATGCTTTGAGGCTCTACTCAGTGCTGCACATTTTGAGGATCTATGCAAAACCTATTTTGAGAAAGAGAACACAATTCAAATATTCCCTGCTAAATTCCTCACAGCAGCCTTATGTTTGGAAAGTAATAAGTGAACTTATTCAGTTGTTCCTTCTCTAATTGTTTTCATCCAATTGCTCCATGACTTTTGACCAGTTGAGTGAATTATTTCAAACTTTTCGGTTTTCAAGCTGACTTACATGCAAATTAAATCCCAGAAATTGTTTGTGAAACTGGTGACTGGTGGTCTGAAATGCCTTTAATTGGTCACAGTTACGACACTGAGCACTGATTTTACAGTAATAGATATAGGAATAGAATTAAAAGTAGCTTTAGCCATTAAATTCTAAAGAAAGTTTTCTTTTTCACTCCAGATTTGTGGTGTCTGATAACAATGTAAACAAATACATTACGATCTCTCGAAAAATGAACCATAATTAGTGTAGGCTTATAGATAGCAACCCCATGGTCACTATTTATCTCACAATTGCGTCTCTTGTCTGTGACACTCATTTGAATGAGGAGCACTGAGTGTCATTAAGATATAGATTTAAGGGCTTCCCAGGTGGCGCAGTGGTTGAGAGTCTGCCTGCCGATGCAGGGGACACGGGTTCGTGCCCTGGTCCGGGAGGATCCCACATGCCGCGGAGCGGCTGGGCCCGTGAGCCATGGCCGCTGAGCCTGCGCGTCTGGAGCCTGTGCTCCACAACGGGAGAGGCCACGACAGTGAGAGGCCCGCGTATCGCAAAAAAAAAAAAAAAAAAGGTATAGATTTGTTCTGTTGGTTCTCCCTTATTTCTGTAAAATTCAACAGTCTAGAAAAACTTTATCTTGGAAAATATGTAGTAAACATGATTGACCATATTATCTTTGCTCTACCACTAGGCCATTAGACCAGACCCTTTAGCTGTCAAAGTCAATTCAGGATTTGATTAAATTGCCCTATGGTCAGACCTTAAAGAGAGAATGTCACAAGACTTCTCAGGTATTAACATGATGGGTTTTTTTGAAGCAGGTAGAAGTAAAGGAAAATGGTGTAAATTAGTTACTTTTTAAAAATATTTTACTGAAGTATAGTTGATTTACAATGTTGTGTTTAATTTCTGCTGTACAGCAAAGTGACTCAGTTATACATATACATATTCTTTTTCATATTCTTTTCCTAAACCAGTTACTTTTCAAGCTCTGATTGGAATATTTCCCATGTTTTGCAGACCTCAGCTATTTCTGACTTTCCGCCTTTCTGTCATTACCCTAACAGTTTTACCTCCCTTTTGTGTGCACATCCTTGTCAAATGCCCCTTCTTCTGTCTCTGGTGTTCAGTCATTTTCTTGTAATTTCAACAATAAAAAATCCTTATTGCATGTGTAATATATCCTACGGCCCGTTCTGGACACTGGGCCTCTCTTGATGAGCCAAATGGACAATGCATCTGTCCTCATGAAACTTACAGTCTAGCGCGGGTTCAAATAATAAACAAACCCCTCACGTATAACAAGGTGTTATAATTACTATAAAATATATCTATAATAGATAAATATATTGAAGAATGTTGGAAGATTATATAATAATGTATAATATAGTAATGCAGAAATAAATTGGAGAGTATTGGGAGAATATTTGTAACGGGATCAGATACAGGGTTTCCTGGGAAATTCTCCTTTGCGCTGAGATCTGAAAGAGGCACAGAAGGTAGTCGAGTGAAGTCAGGGTAGTGACGGGTGAAGTGCTGGTGATCCAGGACTGGGGAACAATTTGGACAAAGAAGGCAAGAAGCAGGACCTTCAAGTACTGAAGGACGGTGAGGGAGACTAGTGATGTGTGGGGGGCACGAAGGGAGATGGAAAGATGAGCAGTAGCATTTCTCAGAGGTCCTTGAAGACTTTGGAATACATTCTCTTTAAATCTGAGCTCACTAGAAAATTCTATGTGCAACCAGCCCTATTAGGTTCTTTCCATACCTTCCTAGTTTATTCTTCTTGCAATAATTTAAGGGTACCTAGTTACGGTTGGCTTATTTTCTTTTCCAGCAGAACTGCCCTTTCTTGTGAAGTCATTCTCCCTTTAAATTTTCTGACAATGATGTCATATCTACTTTTTGTCAGTTTTCTTCATTTTATTCTTTCTATTGCTTTCTTCCATCTTTCCTGCTTTTAAAAATCGTTTTCATGTCCAGTCAAGGTCTTCATCCCTCCCATCCGTGATGACAGCACTCCAGTAGGATATGGCCCCTTGCTCCAAGTTTTCTTCTTGAATCTATCTCATCTTCCTGTCCTTTCTCCTTGGCTGGAATTAAGTCCCAAGCTGCCATTTTGCTCATCACTTCCTTTACTTTCTGGATGATGAAATTGTCAGTGAGGCACATCAGGAACATATCCTATGATCAGCTCTCAAATGAATTTCGCTCCCAGCAGATGCACGGGTAATTGAAGCTTCCTGTAGCCAGATTGCCTTCCCAGGATGCTGTTTTTAATAATTTTACAGAGAAGATTGGCCCACAGTTTTCATCCACGCTTTGGGTATTTACTGCGTTGCTGTGCTAACACTTTTATTTTTCTTTCCTCTGTTCTCAACCAATTGCTTTCTATTGTGTTTTCTCCTTTTCAAAGTTGGTAGATTTTCTTTTAAATGCTGCATATTTTTGTGTACATTCAGGGCTTGGCTATGCTCTGAGGCTTAATGACACATTAAATGCTAGGATTTGGAAAGATAGGAGAAAACCAAGAGTAGGCTGTACAAGGACCAGGGAACATTAACCCTGCGAAGACAGCAAATCATCTCGATCAGCGTGCTCGGTGAGATGAGCATTTGAGTCATTTTCCAGGGTCTTAGGGTGAGAGTTAATGGGTAACTAATCAATACAGTGTATGATTGAGAAAGGTGGTGATAAGATAACGATGAAAATGATGTGCTGTTACAGATGCCGAATCATTTCCATTTTCTTTAACTTTTAGGTTTAACTATTTTTTATACATGGTCAATCTCTAGAATGCTGTAGTTAATTGTTCCAACTTAATGGAACAATTAAAAACAAGCTTAACAAGTGAAAATCATAATTTGTAGATGTTTAATATTTTCTGAAAGGCATGTCTAAGTTAAGGATGAAAAAGATGTACATAATATGTATATAGTCAAATACCAGTTAGTTTCATATTCTGTCAGGTTATAGTCGGCGATGACAGTTATTTGGGGTTTTTCAAAATCTTTTATTCAATTTATAAATTTGTTTTCTGTGGCAAGGGGAAGGAATGGAAATCCCACCTACTTTTTGAACTCTGTCCTTTCTCATGCCACGCTTGGAGAAACTTGCTGTACTGGTTCTTTAAGATTATCGATTACTTGTTTGGGGGAATCCATCAGAGTCTCTGTAGGAGCCTCTGAAGAGAGTGGAAGAGGAGGTCACTGCTCAGACATTTATTCTGGGACTCTTGCAGCTCCCTGAGTAATATGGTGTTCTCATCAGAATCATTTCCATTTTAAATAATCCTTCCAAAAGTATAAAACATCCTGAAGATTTTAACTAATTTTCATCAATTATACATCTTGAGAAAAAAAAAATATATATGTTTGTGTATACATATGTATAATTTGG
The DNA here is from genome assembly GCF_011762595.2 of Tursiops truncatus. Classification (NCBI taxonomy): domain Eukaryota; kingdom Metazoa; phylum Chordata; class Mammalia; order Artiodactyla; family Delphinidae; genus Tursiops; species Tursiops truncatus. Next base: position 67,858,758 of record NC_047046.1, read on the forward strand.
AAGTTTAAACCAACAGTAAGCCAACTCTATTTTAAGCAGTAATCTACAGTTATCCAGGGAAATAATTTTTATCAGCCATCTGGTACATAATAATTTGCTGATCTGCCAAAGATTTATGGATTTTACTGCAACAATACTTACTGTGATGTTAAGAGCTTTATTTCATTTGCCTGTTTGCAAAATTGCACCTTTCTTTCTTTGTGGAGCGTGTCTTCTCTCATTAACATTGTGGCAGTTAACTCAGTTCATGATGACTGTCTGTCACGGAGCTCTTTAAGCCCTAAGGATGCTTGGAAGCATCACCTTGGCTTTTACTCTGCCAAATACAACTTGTGCTTCTTTTCACTTGAATAGTTTTGCATTGGGCTCCCTCACCACATTTTCCCATGTCCTGAGATTGCATGTTCTCATTATTATTCTCCTAGCGATTTTCTTTACCGGTCTCACTCTTATAGGTCCTTCCAGCATTTGCTGGGTTTAATGTTTGGCTCAAAATGGTCACCAAACAACTTATCACCAGGGATTTTCCAGGCCAGAGTATTACGTCAAGCAAACGGTTCAGTAGAATAAGTTCTCATGGTACTGTAGGTGCCTTCATTCCCAAGTCTCTGGTTCTTGGAGCACCCAGCAGCACTACTACAACCAGGGCAACCCAACACAATTTAGACCACAGCCCTAACATGCACACGCAGACACAGTGATCCTTTTACACTATTATTATGTAACTTGACACATGAGTTCCAAGAGGAGAACACATCATATATAACAGGGAACGGATGGATCTACTGTCAGGGAGCTTGTGCTATAGTAAGAAGAGGCACACTGAACAAGTAAGAGCAAGTTGTTGAGTGTCCAAAAGGAAATGCCTGATGATGTATGAACGTAAAGAAAGGGAACTCACCTCAAGGGAGAGGTATTTTAGAGAGACTTTAGAAGGAAATGTCCTTCAGTCAGGTAGAAGGTCTGGGGGTGGGTAGGGGAGAGAATGGGGGAGTAGATTAGAGGTGGAAGCAATAGTATGGGTAAATCCAAAAAGACCACGGAGTGTTCAAAAAGCATTCTATGAGGATTTTTAATTCATAATTCTTGACTCATCTGCCTTTTAAGATCAAGACATCTTGTTGAAGATCATTTCCTTGGTTTTAACCTTTGGGATATTATTTGTGCCTAGAATTTTTGAGAAAGCAAGAAAGCATTCCTACAGTGTCCCAACTCTTCCTTAGCTAATACATTGACTAACTAGAGTAACACAGCATAGTTGATGATGCAACTTCATCATATAAGCTTAGAAGTGCTTTGCTTTTATTTTATTATTGAAATTAGGTTATTCACTGTGACGGGTATTTGAGGCATTGTGTTGAGCTGTTGCTAGGAACAGTAAGTATTATCTTCTTAGGCTTTAAAACACAGGGGAAATGCAGATATTTTGGAACAGCCCACATATTCTGGGCTGCCCGTTGTTTTTCCTATTGATTTTATTTGCCCAACTATTTGTTCTAGATAAATACAAAATATATGGAGAATAAAAAGGAACACTAATATCTATCACTGAGAACTGTTCATTCTGAAGTTCATGTTTTTTGTTGTCACTGTTTTCTTGCAACACTGGCATCATCCAGATGCTTGGGTCAAATGAGAGCATAAGTAAGAAAGAAATTGCTATGACATTTGAGTTGACAGGCACAATTCTGACACGTAGAAATAACTGGGAAGAAAACCAAAAAAAAAGGAAATTCACAAATAAGAGCTTAAAATGAGGATTATGCTGTCTGCTTCAGAATTATTGTATTATATGCCCAATTTTTTTTTGCCAAATATGCCTGACGTTAAGGAATTTAGGACCCAAAGATAAAAGATAAATACTTAGAGGTCTCCCAGGGACCAAAGGCTGGCAGGTGGTGGCTCATCTCTTTCACATGCAACATGTGTTCAGTGGAAATCAGTCTTAACAATGATGCTTTTGGAAAGATTTAGTTGGATAAGAGATGCTCCCCAAAAGATTGGACAGGCTTCTTTCTAGTTGTTAATGATCATGATCATGAGCATCATTCAGATAGAGCTTGTTCATGCTCTTCCTCATGCCTTCCTAGAATTGGCTAAACTTACATTTCCTACCGCCTGCCAAGAGCTCTCCATCCAACTGGGTTCTAAATCTTACCAATGTTCTTTCAGTCTATAGGAACCCTGGAAATCCACATTCAGTGGTTTTGAACCTAACAAATGCTACCTATAGGAGCGCCACTCTAACCCCTAACGTTACCAGTCCCAGTTAAGGATTTAAAAAAAAGTTTTTTTGCATCATTTGGATCTATTGCATGCTGACAGACATAAAAAGTATGACCTTGAGCTAGTGAGAACTTTGCCACCAAAAACATTGATTAACTTCAGTGCCTACAGGAATGTTTTTCTTCCAAGTCGTTACTTTGGAAAATTACTTTGAACTTTTTGGAACTCTGCCTTTAAAAGTAGATCCAGATTCAGTTCACAAGCACAGAATAAACACAGTGTCATTGGTTTACAGCCTTATTTAAGGTATAAACCTTATCTTTCTTCATAAATCCAAAAAGTGGGCCATTCAACCAGAACAGCAAACTGTTCAAAATATACGACACCACATTTTTTTTCTTAAAATCAAATATTCTCAAGCACCAAAATCTCTCATAACTTAAATATTTATATACAAAAGACTCTAAAGACAATTTCCAAAGAAACATCCTCCAAATTATTTTAGTAACCTCAGGTTCTTGGAATATTTACGTAACATGCCATGGTGGTCCCTTGAAAAAGACAATACTCATTTGAGTGTTAAGCTATGATACTTTTGTTAAACACATGAATAAAATAAACATAAGGTCACATTAACAATGTCCTAATGGTAATGGACTCAACCTCTTTTCTTATTTACCGTAGCGAGGAAGATAGCTTATGTTTTTTAGTCCGTTCTATAGAACGGACTAAAAAACATAAGCTATCTTAAAAATCAAATTTATGATTTCACATAAACACATTTTTTTTTTTTTTTTTTTTTTTTTTTGCGGTACGCGGGCCTCTCACTGTTGGGGCCTCTCCCGTTGCGGAGCACAGGCTCCGGACGCGCAGGCTCAGCGGCCATGGCTCACGGGCCCAGCCGCTCCGCGGCATGTAGGATCTTCCCGGACCGGGGCACGAACTCATGTCCCCTGCATCGGCAGGCGAACTCTCAACCACTGCACCACCAGGGAAGCCCCACATAAACACATTTATTTGCCCTTAATTTTTTTATTCATAGTTCTTTTGCTAAAAATAATATAGCCAATCTTGAAGAGGGGTATTATATAGAAAATGAATGCACAAACTGAGCTCAACTTGGCTTAAAAATGCATCTTTCCTTCCAATATCTGATGGTAACATTGAGATAGTTTGCATCTCTCTCTTTCCATCCTTACATCTGTCGTATCCTAATGACAATAGTGACATCTGAAGATACATTGTTATCAGCTTGCAGCATTTGCAAACCATTTCTTGTGAAACTCTATTAATACTCAGTGTTCTCAATGCACCAGAATGTTCATTTTCCCTTTTAAATTTTGTCTTTTTGTTTTGCTCTCTTAGTTGCATTAATTTTTTGAAAAATTACTTTCATTGTTATTAAGGAAATTATTTAAAAAAACATATATTTAAGTCTGTTAAACTCAGAAGAAAGGGAAGAGAAAGAGAAGCAGGAGGGGAACGTGGGAAAATCATGGTTTCTTTCAACATAGATGACTTGCCTCTTTAAGACAATCATTTTCAAATGTTTAGCTGTTTCTTCTTATATATACCTCTGTATTTCTAAATAATATTTATGTATAGCTATCTCTTTTAGATATTACACATCGATTTCTACTATGGCAGATCAGTGCTTTAATTACACTACACCTCACACTTTCCCTCCTCCATTACTTTTTTGTTTGTTTGTTTGTTTTAAATTGGGGCATAATTAATATGTAACAAAATGCACAGATCTTAAATGTTTAGTTCATTGAATTTTGACGGCTGTATACAGTTGTGTAACCACTACCCAAAACAAGATACAGAAGATTTTTATCCCTCTGGGGTGTTCTCTCACGGTTTTATCCACTAAGTGTCTCCCCCTCCCCTTCATACATACATGTGCCATTATCTGACTTCTAACGTCATAAAACAGTTTTTTCCGTATTTAGATTTCATGTAAGTGGGCTCAAACAATATTGCCTCTATTAATCAGGCTTCTTTCTCTTAGCCTAGTTTTTGAGAGTGGTCCATGTTGTTATGTGTACCAATAATTAATTATTATTTTATTACTAAATAGTATACCATTGGTCACAATTTAATTATCTGTTTTTTATTGATAGTTATCTGGATTATTTTCCAGTTTTTGACTATTATCAATAAAGTTGCTGTGGACGTTTACAAATAGGTTTTTGTTAGCATATTTATTTTCACTTAAGAATAGAGTTGCTAGGTCATATGGAACTCCAAAATAGCTCTCCAAAGTAGTTAAAATCAAATATCCTTTTATAATCCCTCCAGCAGTGTATGAAATTTCTATGCATATTATTCAATTTTTGCCATTTGATGTTAGACATTATTTCTGATCTCTTTATACGTTATCTGTGTTTCCTCCAAGTTCCCTTTTACGTTTTGTATATGTCTTTCATGTCAGAGATGTTCCTCAAATTCTAGGAATCCAGACTACGAATTCATACCTAAAAGTGAAGCACTAAACATTTTATCAAAAACATTATGTTTGTAGGCAGGAAGATGAAATTATAGGCTTCCTTTTAGGACAATCACATGGCCGTCTTGTCTTTTTGGGAGTGGTCTTCAAAATAATAGTTCCTTTCAGTCTTTACTCTGTGAGGATTCAGATTCCCCGGAGAAAAATTCTCTTACCTTTTACTTTAGATTTGTAAGTCTGGTTCCCAGGTTTTGGCATCAAGTGGGTCAAGAGGTGTGGGACTCCTCCTGTGCAGCATGCAGATTTTATTTAATCTTTCTGTTTCCCATCTCACCCTTTCCTCTTCCTCTTCTCTGTACTTGGAGCTTTTCTGGTTTAATTTCTGCACAGACTATGCCTCTTTACTCCTACCTAGGTTGGCTGAGGACAAGTAAGTTGACTGTGCTAGGGGAGGGAACAGAGGGAACTTGGTGTGCTTAACACAAAGTTTCGAACAGTTCTCCTGGTTTCAAGCCCTACCTCACCGTGATCTTTCATAGTACTAGGTTATCCTGGGATCTGTGGGGCGAACCATTTGCTTCCTATTAATGTCTCAAGTACACTTCAGTTTATTGTTCCTCTGCTCTGCTAAATCCTGAGCTATCCAACATCCATCTTTTCTTCATCTTTGGTTATACTTTCCTGAAGATAGAGTTCGTGTTTGTACCTTGATTACTACTTTCCTGAAGATAGAGTTCGTGTTTGTACCTTGATTTCTATGTTTGGAGGGCTTAATGTGTTGTTGATTTTTAAACTACATGGTTTCACACAAGGCATTCAAATTACACCGTACCTGAGGCTTAAGGGAGATTGAGTTAGAGGAAAAGTACAGTATTTGCTGATGAAGAGCAAATTTAGTGTTTCTGAAGAGCTAAATCTAATGGGGCCTCTCAGTTCATTTTCAAGAATGCTTAAAAGACTGCCTGAGAAAATGACACAGGAATTTCAGAACTTCAGAACATGGGGTGGTACCCAATCTCTTTTCATCACCAGGAGGGTTTTGAGGGTACAATTTCAAACAAAGGGTATAGTCACCTTTTAAAATGTAAATGAACTGCAACATCAGCATAATGTTCTTGTCCTATCTTTGAAAAAAATGAAAATAAGTACATTCACAGTATTTCTTTATTCTCTCAAGAAGGGTGTTGAAAACCCATGATTATAGAATTTATTAAGGAAAAATAACTAATAAATACCGTTAGAGGAGAATACTCAAAAGTTGAAGGATTGCTACGCAAATTGTCTTATTTCTTAGACTGTATCTTGGAAGGATGTTGAAGTTGTTATTCACTGACAAAGATAAAAACAAGTTATAAATTAAGCATATTGGAAACAGCAGGGAGGATCCGAGCTGACAAATTATTGATGTTGCAGAGGAACCAAGGAACAGTGTGCTAAAATGACACTTGGATGATCCGACTGCATGTGTGATTATTGATGTGTTTGATCAGAGGGAAAATTTCCCCAAGTATCAATCAACATATATAATCAAGAACCTCTGACATGCTAGTCACGGTGTAGGCTATCAAGAAATACGAGCACACCCATGATTTCAAGAGAGATTAGTTTGGTTGTAGAGGCATATTCAAACAAAGAGATGTCATCAAGGAATTGACCTGAGTGTCAATTAAGTGATACAGTAAGAACTACCTTAGTTCCAAAGAGACAAAGTCATAGGTAGATGGAGAGTGGGATCTGCACAGGAGAAGCAGAATTTGCCATTACTCTTAAAAATAAATCAGCATAAGTAAAATTGGATGTTCTAAATCTTGTAGTCTATAAAGGAACTTGGAAACATGGTATCATTGTCTCTGAGTTGTTTTTTTTTAAAGCTACATTGTATTTTGGCTAAGATAAAGAAGCATGCAGTTCGTCATTGCCTAGTAGGTAGCAAGTTTTTTTAGATGAAAGTGTGTCTTCTTGCTCTATTTATGGATGTATATGATCTTCTTTGGCAGCATGACCACAAACTGACACATTTGAGGACTTTGGAAAATGGAAACAATATCATATTCAATTTTTGTCTTTTTTTTTTTTTTTTTTAATAAGCACATTTCCCAGGGAGAATTCAAAGTCAGGGAGGAGTCTAACCAGTGATGTGAATATATTCACCATGGCCAGTTTCAGGCTACCAACTTGAGGTTACTGAATCCTGACTTGGGGACAGTTGAGCACCACTGGCTGTCCTGAGCTGGTGGTACAAGCTCACTCCAGCACGCTGTTGAAGCCATCAAGTTTTCAGATTCCATCCAGAGAAATGTGGGCAGGGATGATAGCAACCTTTCAGTCTTTCTTTTTCCAGTCTAATCTTCACTTAGTCTTCTATCATTCTTCCTTCTCAGGTAGATAGCTCTGGTTATAACATTATAAAAGTCAAAGATACTTTATTCCAATATGTATCTTGTTCATTTAGGCTGTCAAATGCAATTTAGTTTGTTATTGATAGCAGCAGTGCCTTGTTGCTTGAGTAGGCACGTGACAGAGGAGGTGACAGGACTTGAAGTCAGCACAGGTGTGGTGCAGCTGTTTATTATGAACTCACTTCTGATAAAAGCCTGTCATTTTAGGGTTCCTCTTTTGAAAATAGGGACAGTAATTCCAAAGTCCTCCACTGATTGGTGAGGAAGAACCCATAATTACATAACTCTGCGGGCCATGCCAAGGTCGAATTCTTTATATGGTACTTCCTTTCCTTTAGTGGGTCTGGGGCAAACCTTGCAGAGATGTTCACAAGCCCTGAGTGCCTGCATCACAGGGGGACATCCCAGTACTAGGCCTGGACAGATCGGGTATTTACCCATAAATGTGTGAAGCAGAATAATCAAACAGTGAGTAATAACTTGGTTAGAGCCTGTTTTGCCAAAGACCAAACCAGGTCCAGTACTGAGCAACTATTAAGAAAGTATTGACTTCCTTCCTCTAAATTTCCACATGTCTGTGGACCTCTAATAGTCCTCTTAGCTACCGCATGACATTTACCATTTCCCTGCTCTCTCATTGGTTGCTGCTGCTACGCTGTCAGCCACCACATCTGCCGGAGACTAGACCAAAGTGCCCCTGCCCCCACTGGTCTTGCTGATGCCCAGGAAGTTCTTAGGAAGACGAAGATTGGGCCTCCAAGCCATCGCAGATATAAAATCATCCACACTAGTACAACTGAACTTAGTGCCAGTGCTGTAAATTCACAGTATCCCTGAGATTTTAGTGGAAAATCCAAGTACTGTTTAGCACAATTAGTTGTGTTCCCTTTCTTTTACTATGAGCCCTTTCAGGGTTGGACTGAGTCCTCTGGATAACAGACTCTTCACCCCTTCTGTTCCTGGAATTGTATATATGTTTGTCTCACTCCTTCTCTGGGGATATTTTTCCTTCTTCAAGATTCTCTTTGTTAAGAATCCACCACTCAGTAAGATCACACCCCCCACCGTAGGTCACACAGATTTTATAAATATTGCAGAAGAGATGAGAGAGAAATCAGTTCCTGGTGCATTAACTACAGCTCCACTCCATTTTCTTTCTTCCCTCTGGTGACAGGGAAGAGAAGGACACATTGGTTTGAGAGCCTCTGCCCTAAAAGATTTGTCTACGAGTCTCCAAAGATCCTCCAGTAGGAAACCACTCATTCAAGACAAATCTAGATAAAGCCAATGGTCAGAGCCAGGGATGCAGCCATAATGCCAGTGATGAAGAGCCAGGGGAGAGGAATAAAATTCAGAGTTCAGATGCTGGAGTCAGGAATGAATGTGACTTGGGATGGAAAGAATGGTGAAGAGGAATGGTCATGAATACTGTCAGAGAGCAAGAGACCATTTTCATGGAATACCAGCTAGGTTAATGGAGTCAGGCAGGGTGGGATGTGTGAACTGTATGAAAATATTTATTATCAGCCATCACACTCATAACTGTGCAAAGGGACAAGTTGAGGCTAGCTCTCTCTTCAGAGTGTCTGCACTGAAAGCTGCATCTACAGTGAATGATGTTTTGCTGTGCTGTGGGTTTGTTAAAACATTAGCATATGTGTTGACAAGGCAAAGGTGTGTTAAATATCTTTATGGATAGTCAATCCTGATAAAGCAGGACATAAACTTAATTACAGTCATTTAATGGTGGCTTTTCTACTTTAATTGTAGTTTTATATAATCTAAGCTTGATTTAGCTGAATAATAATGAAGTAGCATTTATATGCTGAGTATGAAGAAGGTTTTGGACCCTGTATGCTTGTGAATTCGACTCTCAGTCTGAATGTATAAGCATATAAATAATATGCATGCTCTTCAGAGTGTCACATTACTAGAGCTTCACACTTCTTAAATATGGACAAGATATGTTTGCAGGTCATTGGAGATACAGAGATCCACAGAGCTACCTTGAGTGACCCACTTTTTATACACAAATCTGGATTTCACCTAGGTAGATCAAAACCTAAGGGCCCAATGAACGGCTTATCTCTTAGTTCAGAATTTGACTCTAGGGTGAGAAGACTGTAGTTAAAATAAACTATTTTTATTTTTTTGACATTTGTCAGAGTGTTATTTTCTTATAGTGAGTTCCTTTGTGCATGTACTTGTACCTAGAGATTTCAAAGGCAAGACATACTGAACCCAGTTTCTGGCTCTGTGGCTAGAAGTGGGGCTTGCAGGAACAAGTGTGACATTCCCTCTCAGCAATGTAGGTGACGTTTGCAAACAGCAGAGGCGAAACTGGAAATTCTGTTTTCCTGTTTCCTGGCAGCTTATACTTCTTCATGTCAATGTTGCCCCTGTTGTCACTCCTCAGGGCCCTTCTTCAGCATTAGTACTAGGTTGTTAGTGGTTTAGTGGTTAGGCAGCATGTCTGACAAGGAAAACATCAGGAACCCATAACTGCTGGCAACTCTCATTCATCTGTTTTTGCTTTTTGAGGACACATTTGTGCAATGGATTCTCCAAGTCTCTCTGTTCACCAGGCATATTCCCTGAACCTCTGCTTCTCAGCATAGTGGATTGAAGCAAAAACTGTGCTAGTCTCTGATTTTCTAGGGCTGAATCTCAGTGTTAGTGGGGCCTATGGCAGAGGGGCCAGGTAAGAAAAAAGGCTCCTTCCAAAGATGATGTAACCTAACAGCGCTAAGCTCATGACATGGGCGTAGGAGGAAAGATGAAATAAGAATTTGGGAAGTCAGAATCTCCAAAATATACAAACAGCTCATACAACTCAATGACAAAAAACAAACAACCCAATCAAAAAATGGGCAGAAGACCTTAATAGACATTTTTCCAAAGAAGACATACAGATGGCTCAACATCACTAATAATTAGAGAAACACAAATCAAAACTACAGTGAGGCACCACCTCACACTGGTCAGAATGACCATCATTAAAAAATCTACAAATAACAAATGCTGGAAAGGGTGTGGAGAAAAGGGAAACCTCCTACACTGTTAGTGGGAATGTAAGTTGGTGCAGCCACTATGGAAAACAGTATGGAGGTTCTTCAGAAAACTAAAAAGAGAATTACCATATGATCCAGCAGTCTTACTCCTGGGCATATACCCGGACAAAACTACAATGCAAAAAGATACGTGCACCCCCTATGTTCATAGCAGCACAATTCACAATAGCCAAAACATGGAAACAACCTAAATGTCCATCAACAGATGAATGGATAAAGAAGATGTGGTACATATATACAGTGGAATACTACTCAGCCATAAAAAAGAACAAAATAATGTCATTTGCAGCAACATGGATGCAACTAGAGATTATCTTACTAAGTGAAGTAAGTCAGAAAGGGAATATCACTTATATGTGGAATCTAAAATATGGCACAAATGAACCTATCTACAAAACAGAAACAGACTCACAGACATAGAGAACAGACTTGTGGTTGCCAAGGGGGAACGGGGGATGGAGAGGGATGGACTGGGAATTTGGGGTTGGTAGATGCAAACTATTACATTTAGAATGGATAAGCAACAAGGTCCAACTGTATAGCACAGGGAACTATATCCAATCTCCTGGGATAAACCATAATGGACAAGAATATTTAACAAAGAATGTGTATGTATGTCAAACCGAGTCACTTTGCTGTACAGCAGAGATTGGCACAGCATTGTAAATCAACTATACTTCAATTAAAAAAAAAAGAATTTGGGAAATCAGGATTCATCATACAAAATACATTTTCATTAAGGTTTGTGAATTAAAGATCATATGGAAAGAATGCCAGATAAAAAGTCATGTTTATTCTGTGAAGAGGAGACAATGAAATATGACATTTTGGTTTTGACATCCCTCATGTCAAGTCTGCATAAAATTCTCTAGGGTTGTAGGAATCATTTTTGTGAGTGTCTGGTAATTCTTAATCTGTTCTTCTTTTGATGTGGTTACAGGTAGGAGTACTGCCATGTAGGACTGAGAGCTGCTTTCAGCTGGGCAAAGTTTCATGTATTTCTTTTCTCCCCCAAATAGCCCCAAATCTCTTGCATTTATTTATATTTGTTAGTTTGCATGAATGGGGGAAAATAGTATTCAGCAATTCAAAGATGGCTGAATGGAATAACAGATTTTTATTTCCTAAGGGAACATTTGAGGGTGATTGAATTGCTCTCAGTCTACAAGCCATTTTTTACACCATTTTCTACTTGACTAATTGATTATGACAGATGTCACCTAAGCTCTGCTGCTCAAGCTGGTTTGATGCTAAGGCAGAGGCAGAGCAAGCAACCTCTGTTGATGAAATAGAAAAGCTGTGCGTGGGCATTTTTCTTATTGATTTTTCCAGTATATGATATCAGTTAATTACTGATTTTCTCTCAGTTAATTACTGAGAGCCATTCACTGCATAAATGTAAGCAGTCATTATGCCTGCATTTTCAATTGATTTTCTTTCCCTACAAACATGATAAGTGATGTATTCATTTTGAACTAAACAGAAATTTAAATAGCTTTGGTTGATATATATATATAGGCACTAGACATGGTGAATAACATGTGCCCATAAAAAGTAAACTCCCTGTAATATAGATACAGATGTGTTTGTGTGAGCAGAAAAGGAGCAGCACATATAATTGCCATGCTGTAAAGTTGTAGTCATTATACCAAAAGAGGGATTTATAAGATACGGGGTTTTAAGTGGACTACTTTTTCAGTTTTCACAACATGACCAAAAAATTTAAAGAATCTATATGGAATGAAAAAGAGGTGTGAGGAAACTTTGCAGGTTGATGGATAGAATCCACATTTCTTGGTTCTGGTAGTAATTTACGGGTTTATACATCTGTTGGGTTTATATATCTCAGTAAATTATATACTTCAAATGGCTACATTTCACTGAACAGAAATCATACCTCAATAAAGGGTTTTCCTTAATTAAAAGATTTTTACTTAATCATTTAAACACTATTTGGAGAATTACCATAGATTTAACATCTCTAATAATATTAAATCATTTGTGCATATGAACAAAAGCTACATTTCACTCAGAATATACTCTTAGAAGGAATTGAATTGATAATATCCATGATATATGTTGAATGTTCAGGCTCCAAAGGGCTATTCTAAAGACAGTTGAGACTTTCTCTAATGGGCTTGATGATCTCCACTTACCTAGGAGAAGGGGAGAAATAACTGACCTTTTGGGAGTTTCTCATGTTGACCTATGTGATACGTTGCCATAATAGTTTTCTATTTCTGCATAAAAAATTACTACAGACTTAGCAACTTAACATCGCACGCATCTATTGCCTCATAGTTTCCATGGGTCAGGAGTCCAAGCACAGCTTTGTTGAGTTTTCTCTTTCAGGGTCTGACCAGGGTAAATTTCAGATGTTGGTCATGGTGGAGGTCTCATCAGAGGCTTGACTGGGGAATGACCCATTTCCATGCTCCTGCGTTGTTGGCAGAATCTGTTTGTGGCTATAGGACCAAGGTCCCCATCTTCTTACTGCTCATTACCCATTACTGGCAGTTCACTTCTTCAAGGCCAATAGAAGACATTCTCCTTCCAGTCTGCTAAGACAGAGTTTTATAAAGATTAGCTTTACCTAATCTTGAGATTGAGGATGCCATCACCATTGCCATATAATGTAAGGGAGTGCCTGTCTCATCAATTTTGCCATATTCTGTTGACTAGGAGTCCAAATTGCTCAGAGGAAGTGCAGTCAACTTAGGTCGTGTGGGTCACCTTAGGGTAATATCCACCATAGTTGTTTTACAGAGGGCTCTTGAAATTAATAATTCCTTAATAATATATTTAAATAAATAAATAGTACATCTTTAAATTTATAAACATATATTTCAGAACAATTTAAGCAGAGTGTGATTTGATTTTAAATAACAGGGTTATTAGTACATTTAAAACTTGATTTAATTTATGTCAGTTTGATGTTTATACAAAATCCTAGGACCATAGCTATAGTTCAGAATCAGACACATCCCTACAGGGTGCATCAGGCCATGAAGGAGTTAATATGTTTCTCAAACATTGTCAATTTCCTTCCTCCTCATCCCTAAAATAAGACCTATAATTTGCAAAACGAATCTGCATTCTTGAACACTGACTGAATGAAAAACCTGAGTATTTTAATAATTAGCTATTCAATTATCTACGGTTGCCTACTTTTCATAAAATCAAAAACATAATATAAAATAATGTAGATCATAATATTAGTTACAGATGTCAGCTTCCTCCTTTTTTTCCTGAAGAAAAGGTGTTAATGAATTACTCTAGACTGATTTCTGACATAATTGCCAGGATTGTACGATATATCATTCTACATTTATGCCAGCAAATTGGCATCTGTGATTCATACAGTGGTAGCTTTCTTAATTTTATAATGTATGAAATATACGTTGCTTAGGTTCTCAAAATAACAGGTGACTCTATACCTTCTAGACTGAAAAGAATTTACAGTTCTGTCATTGAATTAGTGAATATTTCAAAGATGACACTAACGATATACCTGTGGGTTTACAGCAAAATAAGGCTGAAACTCTGACAAGCTACTAAATAGTGCAAATGCATCAATAATTTCAACCTGAGAAATATGACTTTTAATAATTTTAGCTCCTTTTTCTTCTCTGATATATTTTTTTCATGACAAGTACACAACACACAGAACTTAATATTCATTTTCAAATACCAGGAAGGCAGCTACAGATGGTGTCAGTAGAAGTTGTTTGTAATATTCTCTGTGCTTGTACATACTATATGGTATCAATTGCAGCCAAGAGTTGGGGTTTGCCGACACTCTCTGCCACTTTATCGGTGACCTTGGGTGCATTCCTGAACTACCCAAAGCCTCCCATGATGCAAAATTACAGTAGAACCCACTTAATGCACCCACTCATTTGCCCAGTGCCTGACATATAGTGATCATTCAAAAAACAGTGATGATACAATTTCTTACCACAATAGACCATTGCTGGCCATTGTTTATACCGTTTTCCAACCTAAACTGCCCCCCCTGGGGCTGGCAACTTGTGGGGCAAAAAGCAGCAGTGTGAGGGAATTCCTTGGCCGTCCAGTGGTTAGGACTCCTTGCTTTCATTGCCAAGGGTGGAGGTTCGATTCCTGGTTGGGAAACTAAGATCCCACAAGCCACGCAGGGTGGCCAAAAGAAAAAGAAAAGAAAAGAAAAAAAAAGCAGCAGTGTGTTATTTCTAATTATGCAACTTTCTTCAGGGTTCAGGAAGTCATTTGGACTCATTCTATTTAAATGAAAGAGGCAGTGGGAGTTTATGTTATTATATTTGCCTTTAAAATAAAGAAATAGAGGGTTTCCCTGGTGGCGCAGTGGTTGAGAGTCCGCCTGCCGATTCAGGGGACACGGGTTCGTGCCCCAGTCTGGGAAGATCCCACATGCCGCGGAGCAGCTGGGCCCGTGAGCCATGGCCGCTGAGCCTGCGCGTCCGGAGCCTGTGCTCCACAACGGGAGAGGCCACAACAGTGAGAGGCCCACACACCACAAAAAAAAAATAAAGAAAGAAAGAAATAGAAGCAAAAGGAAGATTAAAGTGTTTGGCCAATGGAGTGCACTGGTGAAGTTGGCTTTAGTGGGCACCGTCTCATGATCTAATTCCTGGTTATTTTTTCCTCTCGGGCATCTCCTTTATTTAACAGAAGCTTATAGATGCTTCCTATGAGTCAGGCATTACTGTGTGTGTTTTACAGGTTTTCACTCACTTGACTTTCAAGGCAGTCTTAGGGGTTAGGTACTGTTATTATCACCCACTCTGTATAGGTGAGGAAACTGAGGCTCAGAGAGGTGAAGTAACTTGTGTGACAACATATATCTATTATGTGGCAGAAGGGATTTGGCTCTGGAATCTATATTTAACCACTATCCTGTGCTGCCTTTCATTCTCAGATATGACTTTTTTCCCTCTGGGTCAAAAACACATCAAATAATGCCTAATCTCCCCACCCTGTGATCACAGAGCTTCTACTCTGCTTAACATACTGAGTCAGTCACCAAGGAGGGTACAAGAATGTGTGCTCCCAGAGAGAAGGGAGTTATCTTGTCTACTACATTTCCATCACCTAGAACAGAGACTGATACATGGAAGGTGATCAGCAAAAATATTTTGAATGAACAAACAATCTGATGGATAGATGAATGAATGGATACATGTATGAATTAGGTATGTACCTTGTTTTAAGGGAGCTTTTAGTTTAAGGAGACAAACCATAATTCAGATGAATAAAAGGTTTTATTTTTTTTTATTCCTTTCAGATTGTTCAGAAAAACGTTCTATATATAAAACTATTCCAGTCTGAGTGAAACAGATTTGCTCGGTTTTAAAATACATATTAGAAAAACATATGCTATAATCCAAATTAAACAAGCTTTTATCTGCATGGCTCAGTCTCAACCCAGATTAATTTCGTAGAGGTGAAAATGAATTCTTTCACAGGAATTATCTTGCCATATTTTAGCATGACATTTTCCTTATGGGTGGCATTTTTATGAGAGGAAACTGAGAAGTAGAAGTAAGAATGGGGTGGGGGGATATTGTTGAAGGTATCTTCATCTTAAATATACCCCCAATATATCAGAATCTAAAGAGATCAGTAACATGCTGAGGTTAATAGTAAGGATTTAGAAGACGAGTTTTTATTTTCTTATCATCATAAAAAATAATGGCATGTTTATATTTTTAAAACTGTGGGCCATTCAATTTGCTCAAAAAAGGAGACAGAAGTAGATATATTCAAGAAGGGAAGCTAAAATAATCGAGAGGAGAATGGATTTGCAGATAAAGACTAATCTAGCTAAGGGGAGAGGAGGAAGGAAATGTCATTGTGTGGTGATGTAGGCAGTCGGGTTATCGTTTTAAGATTGGAAAGACAAGGTCTGAGAGTGGAATTTCATCAACGTGTGTAAAACCAAGAAGGATATCAAATGTGACCATTGATTTATTTTACAAATCCCAGTATCTTACCCTCAAGGATCTACTCAAAATTTAGAAGTGGTTGTTTTAGCATGAGTTATAAATATATTTCATAGCAGATAATAAATTCAGAGTGAAAATGGCACAGGAAGCTCCCTAATAAGTCATTACTGTAACTTATGAAATTTTAAATACACATCTCTAAATTTTACCGTTGATATCATGAGGGTTAGTCAAATGCTTATATAGCATGTTCCCTGGTGAAATATCCGCCAGAGAAAAACCTGCCAGACTCCTTACCTAGTTGATAAGTATAACTTCCCTTAGATGGGGTTATTATGGAGACAAATTATGATGCAAGTGCCTAGTGACTTATATTTCCTACTTAAAAAAAAATTATTTATTTATGGCTGCGTTGGGTCTTCGTTGCTGCGGGTGGGCTTTCTCTAGTTGAGGTGAGCAGGGGGTACTCTCTGTTGCGTGTGCGGGCTTCTCAATGCAGTGGCTTCTCTTGTTGTGGAGCACGGGCTCTAAGCACATGGACTTCAGTAGCTGCAGCACGTGAGTTCAGTAGTTGTGCCTCACTGAGCACAGGCTCAGTAGTTGTGGCACACGGGCTTAGTTGCTCCACGGCATGTGGGATCTTCCCGGACCAGGGCTCGAACCCGTGTCCCCTGCATTGGCAAGCGGATTCTTAACCACTGCACCACCAGGGAAGTCCCATATTTTCTACATTTTAATGGGCTAAAATTGTGAAATGATCTGAATACAAGGAATAGGAAAGCAAAAGAATAGAGTATGCATGGGTGGGTATCCTCCAAAACAATAACAAAAAAATCTGGACCATGTTTCTGACCTGATATGCATCAAGCAGAGGATAGACGTGAGTAAGTGTGTGAAGTGAAATTCAAAATTATTTGTCATAACTGCTGATAGTCAGTGATGGGAAAAAGTCTTGTAGGAGAAAGAATTTGAAGTTTCTCACCAAAAATGGGTTTTACCTAAATGCTGGAGTCAAACTGCCATCTTCAGAGGGCACATTATTCATGTGGAAGTTCATCCTGGATTTTAGTGATCCATGACATTCTTATCCTGGATCAGCATCGTCTGTGATTTTTGAGTTTTTAGAAACATAACTTTAACTACCTGGATTTCATGGATTCCTCTGGTTATTCAGTCGTTTCATCTGAGTGATTAGTATGTAAATATTCTCTTCAGTAAATTTTACTGGGTGTTTTCTTGACTTCCCTCAGCAAATTGCTATACTCAACACTTTGCCCCTTCCTCCTCTGCATAGTTTCATAGTTACAAAAAGTAAATCTTCCCACCCACAGTTTTTAATTTTTTTGCCCTGATTATTATTACTTATTTTCTTACCATCCTCGATGGTATTTCCACTCGTTCCCAAGGAAGCACACAGAACTCAAAGTTACCCAGGGTGTGATCACAGGCTGTAAAACCAACTGTGATGCATGTGTCCACTTCCTTACCTGAGACTCTACCCATAGGATGAGCAACCTTGGTGATGATCCAGGTACATGCTACCTGGGAATTCATCATGCCACCTTGAGAAAAACTGTTTTTCCATTCTGTCGCCATTAATTTTACTAGCTATTAGACTTCACAATTTGAAAAATAGAATGAACCAAGGGTCTACTTTGGAATCCAGTACATTACTCCCTATGATGAAATAGAAAGTGGACATACAGTAAGACTGGTGTCAAGTGATACAGACGCATCAGCATGAATCATGAGTGCTCTGGGTGGGATGACAGTTCCTGGGTCCATGTTTGCCATCTGAATGCTTTATCTCTCAGGTCTGTGTTTGGAAGTCCGGGTGGTGCACATCCCTTTCAAACTTCCAGGATTCATCTTTCCACAGTGGCTGATAAATGTTCACTATGACCACACTAAGAATCCTAAAACCTAACACTGCTCCTGTTCCTTTTCCTTTTTAATTTTTTTATTCTTCACTCAGAATGAAATGGTACACTCCTAAAAGATAAGCATCTTTTTATCATGTGTCTTCGGGGAGCCTACTCTCAGCTTTTTAAAAACCACCAGAGCTAAGAGCATTAGGGTTGACTCAGCAACTGTAATTAAAAAAACAGCTCTTTCCCCCTTTTCCAAAGAAACTTTTTATATACTGTGTAATTTTTTTTTTTTTAGATTTACAGAAAATTTATAGAGATACTGCAGAGTTCCTGTATACCCTTTACCCAGTTACCCCCACCATTGACAACTGCCATTACCATGGTGTATTTGTCAAAACTAAGAAACTGACATTAGTATCCTACTATGAAATAGACTCTAGAGTTTATGTGGATTTTCTGGGGTTTATTGTTTTCTTTTAATTTTTTTTTACATATTTAGGATTCTATATGGATGTTGTCTTTTAGATTTCCCTTGGTATCCTCAATTCTTCTCCCAAGCCAGGTTTCTACTGCCCCTTTAGGCTCTGTGGGGTAAAGAGGAGAGCTCAGACAATAATAATACTTTAGATGATTTTATAGTAATTATAATGTATCTCATTTCATTTCCAAGGCTATGTTCTTTTTTTTGAATTTTATTTTATTTACTTTTTATACAGCAGGTTCTTATTGGTTATCCATTTTATACATATTAGTGTATACATGTCAATCCCAATCTCCCAACTCATCACACCACCATCAGCACCCCCCACCGCTTCCCCTCCTTGGTGTCCATACATTTGTTCTCTACATCTGTGTCTCCATTTCTGCCCTGCAACCCAGTTCATCTGTACCATTTTTATAGGTTCCACATATATGTGTTAATATATGATATTTGTTTTTCTCCTTCTGACTTACTTAACTGTGTATGACAGTCTCTAGATCCATCCAATTCTCTACAAGTGACTCAATTTCATTCCTTTTTATGGCTGAGTAATATTCCAATAATAATGACTATTCCAGTAATAGTAATGTCTATTTAGGTTTTCTGCCCAATTTTGCATTAGGTTCTTTGTTCTTTTAATATTGAGCTGCATGAGCTGTTTATATATTTTTGGAGATTAATCCTTTGTCCGTTGACTCGTTTGCAAATATTTTCTCCCATTCTGAGGGTGGTCTTTTCATCTTGTTTGTAGTTTCCTTTGCTGTGCAAAAGCTTTTAAGTTTCATGAGGTCCCATTTGTTTATTTTTGTTTTTATTTGCATTACTTTAGGAGGTGGATCAAAAAGATCTTGCTGTGATTGATGTCAAAGAGTGTTCTTCCTATGTTTTCCTCTACTAGTGTCCAGTCTTACATTTAGGTTTTCAGTCCATTTTGAGTTTATTTTTGTGTAGGGTGTTAGGGAGTGTTCTAATTTCATTCTTTTATGTGTAGTTGTCCAGTTTTCCCAGCACCACTTATTGAACAGACTGTCTTTTCTCCATTGTATACCCTAGTCTCCTTTGTCATAGATTAGTTGACCATAGGTGCATGGGTCTATGTCTGGACTTTCTATCCTGTTCCATTGATCTGTATTTCTGTTTTTGAGCCAATACCATATTGTCTTGATTACTGTAGCTTTGTAGTATAGTCTGAAGTCAGGAAGTCTGATTCCTCCAGCTCCTTTTTTTTCCTTCAAGACTGCTTTGGCTATTCAGAGTCTTTTGTGTCTCCATACGAATTTTAAGATTTTTTTGCTCTAGTTCTGTAAAAAATGCCATTGGTAATTTGATAGGGATTGCATTGAATCTGTAGATTGCTTTGGGTAGTATAGTCATTTTCACAGTATCGATTCTTCCAATCCAAGAACATGTTATATCTCTCCATCTGTGGGTATCATATTTAATTTCTTTCATCAGTGTCTTATAGTTTTCTGCATACAGGTCTTCTGTCTCCCTAGGTAGGTTTATTCCTAGGTATTTTATTCTTCTTGTTGCAATTGTAAATGGGAGTGTTTCCTTAATTTCTCTTTCAGATTTTTCATCATTACTGTGTAGGAATGCAAGAGATTTCTGTACATTAATTTTGTATCCTGCACCTTTACCAAATTCATTGATTAGCTCTAGTAGTTTTCTGGTGGCATCTTTAGGATTCTCTGTGTATAGTATCATGTTATCGGCCAACAGTCTCTTATTGCTATGGCTAGGACTTCCAAAACTATGTTGAATAATAGTGGTGAGTGTGGACATCCTTTTCTTCTTCCTGATCTTAGAGGAAATGCTTTCAGTTTTTCACCATTGAGAATGATGTTTGCTCTGGGTTTGTTGTATATGACTTTTATTATGTTGAGGTAGGTTTTATCTATGCCCACATTCTGGAGAGTTTTTATAATAAATAGGTGTCAAGTTTTATGAAAAGCTTTTTCTGCATCTATTGAGATGATCATATAGTTTTTCTCCTTCAATTTGTTAATATGGTGTATCACATTGATTGATTTGCATATATTGAAGAATCCTTGCATCCCTGGGATAAATCCCACTCGATCATGGTGTATGATCCTTTTAATGTGTTGTTGGATTTTGTTTGCTAGTATTTTGTTGAGGATTTTTGCATCTATATTCATCAGTGATATTGGTCTGTAATTTTCTTTTTTTGTAGTATCTTTGTCTGGTTTTGGTATGAGGGGGATGGTGGCCTCATAGAATAAGTTTGGGAGTGTCCCTTCCTCCGAAGTTTTTTGGAAGAGTTTGAGAAGGATGGGTGTTAGCTCTTCCCTAAATGTTTGATAGAATTCACCTGTGAAGCCATGTGGTCCTGGACTTTTGTTTGTTGGAAGATTTTTAATCACAGTTTCAATTTCATTTCTTGTGATTGGTCTGTTCATATTTTCTATTTCTTCCTGGTTCAGTCCTGGAAGGTTATACCTTTCTAAGAATTTGTCCATTTCTTCCAGGTTGTCCATTTTATTGGCATAGAATTGCTTGTAGTAGTCTCTTAGGATGCTTTGTATTTCTGTGTTGTCTGTTGTAATTTCTCCGTTTTCATTTTTAATTTTATTGATTTGAGTCCTCTCCTTCTTTTTCTTGATGAGTCTGGCTAATGGTTTGTCAGTATTGTTTATCTTCTCAAAGAACCAGCTTTTAGTTTTTTTGATCTTTGCTCTTATTTTCTTTGTTTCTATTTCATTTATTTCTGCTCTCATCTTTATGATTTCTTTCCTTCTGCTAACTTTGTGTTTTGTTTTTTTTCTATCTCTAGTTCCTTTAGGTGTAAGCTTAGATTGTTCATTCGAAATTTTTCTTGTTTCTTGAGGTAGGCTTGTATAGCCATAAACTTCCCTCTTAGAACTGCTTTTGCTGCATCCCATAGGTTTTGGATCATCATGTTTCATTGTCATTAGTCTCTAGGTATTTTTTGATTTCCCCTTTGATTGCTTAAGTGATCTCTTGGTTATTCAGTAACGAATTATTTAGCCTCCATGTGTTTGTATTTTTTCACGTTTTTTCCCCTGTAATTGATTTCTAATCTCATAGCAGTGTGGTCAGAAAAGATGCTTGACATAATTTCAATTTTCTTAAATTTACAGAAGCTTGATTTGTAACCCAAGATGTGATCTATCCTGGAGAATGTTCTGTGCGCTCTTGAGAAGCAATTGTAGTCTGCTGGTTTTGGATGGAATGTTCTATAAATATCAATTAAATCTATCTGGTCTATTGTGTCATTTAAAGCCTGTGTTTCCTTATTTTCATTTTCGATGATATGTCCATTGGTGTAAGTGAGGTGTTAAAGTCCCCCACTATTATTTTGTTACTGTCAATTTCCTCTTTTATAGTTGTTAGCCGTTGGCTTATGTATTGAGGTGCTCCTACGTTTGGTGCATATATATTTATAATTGTTATATCTTCTTCTTGGATTGGTCACTTGCTCATTATGTAGTGTCCGTACTTGTCTCTTGTAACATTCGTTATTTTAAAGTCTATTTTATCTTGTATGAATATTGCTACTCCAGCTTTCTTTTGATTTCCATTTGCATGGAATATCTTTTTCCATCCCCTCACTTTCAGTCTGTATGTGTCCCTAGGTCTGAAGTGGGTCTCTTGTAGACAGCATATATATGGATCTTGTTTTTGTATCCATTGTGCAAGACTGTGTCTTTTGGTGGAAGCAGTTAATCCATTCATGTTTAAGGTATTTATCGATATGTATGTTCCTATGACCATTTTCTTAATTGTTTTGGGTTTGTTTTTGTAGGTCCTTTTCTTCTCTTGTGTTTCCCACTTAGAGAAGTTCCTTTAGCATTTGTTGTAGAGCTGCTTTGGTGGTGCTCAATTCTCTTAGTTTTTGCTTATCTGTAAAGCTTTTGATTTCTCCATCGAATCTGAATGAGATCCTTGCTGGGTAGAGTAATCTTGGTTGTAGGTTCTTCCCTTTCATCACTTTAAGTATATCATGCCACTCCCTTCTGGCTTGTAGAGTTTCTGTTGAGAAATCAGCTGTTAACCTTATTGGAGTTCCCTTGTATGTTATTTGTCGTTTTTCCCTTGCTGCTTTCAATAATTTTTATCTGTCTTTAATTTTTGCCAATTTGATTGCTATGTGTCTCAGTGTGTTTCTCCTTGGGTTTATCGTGTATGGGACTCTCTGTGCTTTCTGGACTTGGGTGGCTATTTCCTTTCCCATGTTAGGGAAGTTTTCGACTATAATCTCTTCAAATATTTTCTCTGGTCCTTTCTCTCTCTCTTCTCCTTCTGGGACCCCTATAATGCGAATGTTGTGTTTAATGTTGTCCTAAATGTCTCTTAGGCTGTCTTCATTTCTTTTCATTCTTTTCTGTTTACTCTGTTCTCAGCAGTAAATTCCACCATTCTGTCTTCCAGGTTACTTATCCGTTCTTCTGCCTCAGTTAGTCTGCTATTGATTACTTGTAGTGTATTTTCCAGTTCAGTTATTGTATTGTTCATCTGTGTTTGTTCTTTAATTCTTCCAGGTCTTTGTTAAACATTTCTTGCATCTTCTCGATCTTTGCCTCCATTCTTTTTCCAAGGTCCTGTATCATCTTCACTATCATTATTCTGAATTCTTTTTCTGGAATGTTGCCTATATTCACTTCACTTAGTTGTTTTTCTGGGGTTTTATCTTGTTCCTTCATCTGGTACCTAGCCTTCTGCCTTTTCGTCTTTCTGTGAATGTGATTTTTGTTCCACAGGCTGCAGGATTGTAGTTTTTGATGCTTCTGCTGTCTGCCCTCTGGTGGATGAGGCTGTCTAAGAGGCTTGTGCCTAGAGTTTATGTGGATTTTGTTAGCTTTTCCATTAATGTTATTTTTCTGTCTCAATAGCCAGTCTAGTATACCATGTACATTTAGTTGTCATGTTTCCCCAGTCTCCTTTTTCTATAATGGTTTCCTTTTTTACTGCTGTTTACCTTGACTGTCTTGAATGATACTAGCCAGTTATCCTGTACACTATCTCCAGATCTTGGTTTGTTTGAAGCTTTCCTCATGATTTAGATTGGGGTTATGGGTTTTGAAAGAATACCATAGAAGTGAAATACCCTTTTATCACATAATATCAGGTCTATGGGACAGCTACATGACATCACTGGGTGTGATAACTTACGTAGTAAGTCAGTTTGCCAGGGTTTTACCATGAAGTTTGCATTTTTCCTTTGCATACTCTTTTCTTTGGAAGTAAGTTACTAAATCTAGCTCATTTTTGCCTCTCTGCCTCTCTTTTTAATGTTTACCATCACCTCTGTGACTCCAATCTGGCAAAATTATATCACATTCTCTGTTAAATCTCTAACACCTAGAGAATTAGTGTAGAAGGCAGTGTAGCCTTGTGCTTTTATCTGGGAAGGGGTAGCTCCTCTTCTGAGAACACAAAATGATTG
Source organism: Tursiops truncatus (assembly GCF_011762595.2). Lineage (NCBI taxonomy): Eukaryota > Metazoa > Chordata > Mammalia > Artiodactyla > Delphinidae > Tursiops > Tursiops truncatus. Next base: position 67,882,631 of record NC_047046.1, read on the forward strand.
CTCAGAGAGAATTCAGTAATAAAACATTTACAGTCCCCAAATTTCCCATTTCTTATCTTTACCGAAGAGAATTAGACCCCAGAAGAGAGAATTTACATATTTGAATTATGACATAGCAGTGTTGCAGGGAGGAAAGAAGACATCTTCCCCTCTACTTCATCTTGGTTTTGGTTTGTTTTATTTTCTGGTCATACTTATGTGGATTTAATCTCTGTCCTGACACAACTATAGTATGGAGGGAACTTTCATAACCACTTCTTCATTCTTATTACAAAATAGCTACAGAGTTCCAAACTACATATTTGTAATTTAGAAATGTCTCAGTAACTGTGGCATGGAGCTCTAAACTCTATACAACTAAGTTTTTTCCCCTGTCAAAATATTTACTTGTGAATATAATATATCGTTTACTCTTAGCTTTAAATAACCAAAAGTGTGAGATTGATGGTTTCCTTCTCATTTGAAGCTTAATGAGTTTTTGCATTCTTGAAGGTTAAGGCTAGAGTACTTTGTATTTTCATGATGACATCCATCATATCGAAATAATTATTTCTGGTGGAATTAATAATTGCTAGGAGTAAAATAAACAACAAGGGCTTACTGTATAGCACAGGGAACTATATTCGATATCTTGTAATAACCTATAATGAAAAAGAATACACACACACACACACACATATATATATATGTATATATATAACTGAATCACTTCACTGTACACCTGAAAGTAAAACAGCATTGTAAATCAACTATACTTCAATAAAAATTAAAAAAAAAGAAACAAAATAGTTGCTCTGTGGAGGAGATAATAGGAATTTTCTTTTTCTTTCTTTTTTTTTTTAACTTCTTTATTGGAGTATAATTGCTTTACAATGGTGTGTTAGTTTCTGCTCTAAAACAAAGTGAATCAGGTATACGTATGCATATATCCCCTCCCTATATATATGCATATATCTCCTCCCTCTTGCATCTCCCTACCCCCCTCCCTATCCCACCCTTGTAGGTGGACACAAAGCACCGAGCTGATCTCCCTGTGCTGTGAAGCTCCTTCCCACTCGCTATCTATTTTACATTTGGTAGTGTGTATATGTCCATGCCACTCTCTCACTTCATCCCAGCTTACCCTTCCACTTCCTGGTGTCCTCAAGTCCATTCTCTACGTCTGTGTCTTTATCCTGTCCTGCTCCTAGGTTCTTCAGAACCTTTTTTTCTTTTTAGATTCCATATATATGTGTTAACATATATATTTTTTTTTCTTTGTGACTTACTTCATTCTGTATGACAGACTCTGGATCCATCCACCTCACTACAAATAGCTCAATTTCATTTCTTTTTATGGCTGAGTAGTATTCCATTGTATATATGTGCCACATCTTCTTTATCCATTCATCTGTCGATGGACACCTAGGTTGCTTCCATGTCCTGGCTATTGTAAATAGAGCTTCAGTGAACATTGGGGTACATGACTCTTTTTGAAATATGGTTTTCTTTGGGTATATGCCCAGTAGTGGGATTGCTGGGTCATATGGTAGTTCTATTTTTAGTTTTTTAAGGAACCTCCATACTGTTCTCCATAGTGGCCATATCAATTTACATTCCCACCAGCAGTGCAAGAGGGTTCCCTTTTCTCCACACCCTTTCCAGCATTTGTTGTTTGTAGATTTTCTGATGATGCCCATTCTAACTGGTGTGAGGTGATACCTCATTGTAGTTTTGATTTGCATTTCTCTAATGATTGGTGATGTTGAGCATCCTTTCATGTGTTTGTTGGAAATCTGTATAGCTTCTTTGGAGAAATGTCTATTTAGGTCTTCTGCCCATTTTTGGATTGGGTTATTTGTTTTTTTGATATTGAGATGCCTGAGCTGCTTGTATATTTTGGAGATTAATCCTTTGTCAGTTGCTTCGTTTGCAAATATTTTCTCCCATTCTGAGAGTTGTCTTTTCGTCTTGTTTCCTTTGCTGTGCTACAGCTTTGAAGTTTAATTAGGTCCCATTTGTTTATATATTTTTTTATTTCCATTTCTCTAGAAGCTGGGTCAAAAAGGATCTTGCTGTGATTTATGTCATAGAGCGTTCTGCCTATGTTTTCCTCTAAGAGTTTTATAGTGCCTGGCTCACATTTAGGTCTTTAATCCATTTTGAGTTTATTTTTGTGTATGGTATTAGGGAGTGTTGTAAAAATTTCATTCTTTTACTTGTAGCTGTCCAGTTTTCCCAGCATCACTTCCTGAAGAGACTATCTTTTCTCCATTGTATAGTCTTACCTCCTTTATCAAAGATAAGGTGACCATATGTGCATGGGTTGTCTCTGAGCTTTCTTTCCTGTTCCTTTGATCTATATTTCTGTTTTTGTGCCAGTACCATACTGTCTTGATTACTGTAGCTTTTTAGTGTAGTCTGAAGTCAGGGAGCCTGATTTCTCCAGCTCCATATTTCTTTCTCAAGATTGCTTTGGCTATTTGGGGTCTTGGAATTTTAAAATATATTGAAATAAAAGTTATATACTGATACTACTTGCCCATCTTTTCTAACTCTCTTACTTATTGGCTTCTTGGTTAGTTCAATTGATTTGTGACACTGTTTGCATATTAGGCAAGTCAATCCTTTTCAATATTATTAAAAATATTGTCCCAGTTTCTGATTCATATTTCAATGTCATTTATTATGCTTTACCATACAAAAGTTTTGGTTTCAATACAGTCATATTTATCAAGATTTTTCTTCATGGGTTCTATTTTTGTCATATTATGAGAACTGCCTCCCCACTTGAATAGCAGAATGTATTCCCCTCTGTTTTTTCTTGAGCAGCTTTCCGATGTTTTTTTTTTTTTTACATTTATTTCTGGACACTCTATTCTGGTATTCTGGCTTATTCTTCTTTCTGACTGTCTTTGCAGTAGTGCACAGAAACTTTTAGCATCTCATCCAGTATCACACAGAAAGTAAGTCAATGTGCCCTGTTTGACTCCAGTAAGCCCTTAGACTCTCACTCTCAGATCTGCCTCTTGAGGTACAGATTTATAGATCTTTCTAGTGTAAATTTCATTCCTAAGATTATTGAGCCTTCCTCTGCAGAACAGTCTGTGTTTTAGCTTAATGTGGAAAATGCTCATGTTTATTAAGGTGGTAAATAGTCACAGCAGGGGCTGGTGCCATTTGTTTTCCTCTTTGTTTTTAGGCTGTCTTTAACTGAACTCAAAGTACTTTATGTGCATCATCTGCTATATTTTGTGTCTTCATGGTCGTATTGAAGAAGAGGGATGTTCATGCAACATTTTGACACTGGGAAAAATTCAGAGACAGAAGGCAGTATAATGAGGTCATGTAATCAGTAGTGACCCTGGCACAGAATTCCACTGTTTTGAGCCTCCCATAATCAATAGTGACTCTAATTCTAACCTTTTTCCATATCATGTTTTCTTTAAACCCAGCTCTCACCCCTGAACTAGATAGTTAGGCTGCCATTGGGTTCGAAATTCTGTCTCAGGTTTGGATGAGTCACTTTCAAAAGAAAGAAGGGAAAAAAAGAGAGAAATAAAAAAATAGAAAAAAGAACAGAAAAAAGAGACAGAGATGGAAGTTATTGTTGCTTCCTAACATGATAGAACCTTAGTAGTAGCAACCTTAAGGATTAACCCATCTGCACCCTAGAAACTAATTGCCCAGCTACTAACTCATGAAGAATATAGGCTGTCTCCTAACTGCAATCCCAGGATTCTTACTTTACTTCAGAAAAAAAAATGTCATCCATCATACCTCTTACTTGATGCTGATAAACGTGTGAACACAGGTCAAGCACATATTTTGCTTTAGCTAGAGTAGCAACCAGGAGTCAAACTTAAAATAGATACCTCTGTTATGGTGGATGAACACCTGTATCTTATATTTCAGAATTTCACATGCCTTATGTTATATTTTGAATTATTGGATAATTTTACCTGCCATAATTCAAATTGACATGGGTCTTTAGGCAAATCAACATATTGAATGATTAAAAAAAAATCTACCAAGACTTTTTAAAAGATCCATCTTTTCTGTAGGAATTAATATTGTTCTATTTAGAGTGACCAAGAAGAATACTGGCATTTGATGCACATCCACAATTTAAGATTATCTAATGTGTTTTTATTACTTAATCAATCATCTCTGGTAGTTATTCCTTTTGTTCGCCTACTTAATAGATTTGAAGAATGAATGCTAGGTTCAGGCCAATAAGCCTCTTTTATGGTTTACAGTTTTACTATCATTTCCCTCACCACGGTATATTAAAAAAGAGACAGGATGAGCTTACGTGAGTAAGCACTCAGCTGTGGTTGCAAATTCTCCATGCTCACCATCTTACTTCCCAGAGAGGGGACTGTAATAGAATTGGTCTGTCTGTCTCTCTCAGCTGTATATAGGCTTAGAAGGACACATTCAAAAAGAAACAGGGATCTAAGGAAACATCATTCATACACATTCTCTGCCCCCTGTTGTTTTGTGGTGGCTTTATAGCAGTGATATAATGTTCTGCTTGTTTAAACTTAATCGAAATAAGTAATAATTTATCTTTGCTTTATATCCTCCTTTATTCATTTTATTTTTATTTCCCTTTAATTTGTTTTGGTAGCTATAAAATTTAAGGGTGAATAGCTAGGGGTTAGAGTCAAGTGTACGGCACACAGATTCTCAGTAAACCTCCACATCTTGCCAGTGCCCCCAGCCTTCAGTCTCCTCACACTCATTCTTATCCTGTCCGTAGATGACATGGCATTTGGTGAACCTGTCAGTCTGAAATTATGACTCTCAAAGACACTTCAGAACATTGAAAGCCGCCCATCCTGGCAATGAGCATTTCCACGGCTATACTTACACAGTACCCTTAAATAAATAATATAGAAATCTATTTTAAATCCCATGGACTGGGGCTTCCCTGGTGGCTCAGTGGTTAAGAATCTGCCTGCCAATGCAGGGGACATGGGTTTGAGCCCTGGTCCGGGAAGATCCCACATGCCACGGAGCAACTAAGCCCATGCGCCACAACTACTGAGCCTGTGCTCTAGAGCCTGCGAGCCACAACTACTGAGCCCATGCGCCACAACTACTGAAGCCCGCGCACCTAGAGCCTGTGCTCCACAATGAAAAGCCACCACAATGAGAAGCCTGTGCACCGCAACAAAGAGTAGCCCCTGCTCACTGCAACTAGAGAAAGCCCATGCGCAGCTACAAAGACCCAACGCAGCCAAAAATAAATAAATAAAATAAATAAATTTTAAATCCCATGGACCAAGTTGGAAGTTTGCCATTAGTAGAACTCACTGAACCATCAAATTGGAGGTTTGTTTTTCTTTTGTCACTTGTTATTCTGAAATAGTAAAAGCAGTTGTTAAAAGTACCTACGCTACTAAAGAGAGTAGCTTAAACCTTTAGTTCTTCTTACGTAATCTGCATTATCTTCAACTTACTTTTTCTTGAATTTCTTACTGGAAGAATTCAGTTACTTAACAACAACAACAACAAAATTAAAATGCTCTAGCACTGAATCAATTCTTTTTTTTTCCTTAACGACACAGACTGTCAGCTATTTTACATTGGTAGTGTCTTATTACCAAAGGAAATTGCATGGAAAAGCACCGCTTCTTAAAGCCTGCCATGTTGATTTGTAGCTTTAGAGGTTTGTGTTCTTTAGATGTTCTCCATGGTTGGAGAAGAGGATTTCATGGCAGTCAGGACAAAGCACCATATGGTTGGGTTGAGGTGAATGATCATAAAAGCACATGAGAGATGGGAGGAGAGGTGTCACTTGTCAGTCCTTATCCCTAGAGGAAGCTCTGGTGACAGGGGAATGATTGAAACGGCACTTTTGGGGTCGCTGGGCATGGAGAAGGGATAAACAATGACTAGGAATTCAGTGATGTAAACTCAAGGGAAAGGATGGAAGCAAAGGGAGCTGGGGATTGGGTAGAAGTGTAGCTCTCCTGCAGTTGGTGAAAGATGCCAGGGAGAGACATTGATGGGAGAGATGATTAAAGATGGCCTCGTAAAGCCCTGGAATAGTGACAGATGGAAAGGCTACAGTGATTAGTAAGAAAATACAGAGAAGGAAAGAAGACCTGAAATGAAGTAAACTCTTGTAGGAGGAGGCATGTGCGATGATAAAAAGGGAAAACAAAGGATGAATTTTTCTCTGCTACCTGTTAAGGGAAATAGGCACAGAGATGGAGGGGACCAAGTCCTGTCCTTGGATATAGGAAGCACTCTTTTCCCCAACTCACTTGACCTATCAGAGCCCAAATCCTTCTTAAAGCCTTTCCAGTAGGGTGTCTGGATTTCCAGCCTGACAACTTGACATTGGGCCAGCAAAAACAGACTTTCTGCTCCCTGGATCTAAAGATAGAGAAATAAAAAATACCATTTACTGAGTACAAATCATACACTAGGGAGTGTGAGCAGCCCTTGAAGTCCATCTCTCGTCATCACTCAACACTGCATGTTAAAGATTTTGGATCAGTTTTAAACATGGAAAATAGGGCTTCCCTGGTGGTGCAGTGGTTGAGAGTCCACCTGCCGATGCAGGGGACGCGGGTTCGTGCCCCGGTCCAGGAAGATCCTACATGCCGCGGAGCGGCTGGACCCGTGAGCCATGGCCGCTGAGCCTGCGCGTCCGGAGCCTGTGCTCCGCAACGGGAGAGTCCACAACAGTGAGAGGCCCGCGTACCGCAAAAAAAAATAAATAAATAAACATGGAAAATAATCTTCAAAGAAGCTAAATAACTTCTCAAGTCACATAGTCACAGGGTATCAGAGCAGGGATCCAACATCATGTCTATTTAATTGCAGTTTTCTAGTCAGAACCATTTGTTTACGTAACTGATAGATTAACCACCTCCACAAACTGCTTGTGACTCTTGCTCCATTTTGGATAAACTCTTTAAAAGGTATTTCCCTAAATGAAGTGAAAATAAAGAAAGCATTAAAAGCATACAACATATGCGTTTACATATATACAATGTACAGATTGTAAACACATTCATTCACACATGTGATGGTTGACCAGTTCTCCAGATATTATTTTTTTCTTCTCATTTTGTCTTTTGAAAAGACTTTAAACTCTGAGAGATGTAGTTATCTCTGCTAAAATGATAATACTTTCCAGAATTTGTTTTTCTTCTTATCTCTTTGTGTGGCCACAGGTAATTTTTCATAGCTTACTGCCTTAGCCTTGCAGTTCTCTTTGATGTGTGGTCCTGGGATAAGCATCGGACTTCTTATAACAGATCCCCAGGTCAGGGCTGCACAGGTCAGGCCAAAGCAGTTTTCCAGGCTTCTTTTCTGCTTCTCAATAAAATGTTATTGCTCTTAGAAACAGTCCTATATGAATGCATGTTTTACATTGTTTGGTACATAGTTGGATTTTGGAAACATTTTCCCCTATTTGATCCAAAATGAAATATTCTTACCACTAGCCTACATTCCCTGGAAACCTCCCTCTGAGTTCAGTTTTTCACTCCACTTTGTAATTTATTAGCAGAGTAATAATGATTAGCATAACCAGCTTGCAGTGATAGCTCAGTCCCCTTCCAGTACCTAATCTCAAATACCCATTTTTCATGGTGGCAAAATGAAATTTTCTAATCAAAGTCTAAACATCATAATTTCACAAGTTTGCAAAGCCTTTCTTTTAGCTAACAACTGCAAGAATGCATTGGATGCCTAGGATGTGACTAAATACAGTGCACTAGATTTGGGGATTAAACTGTGGTGAACGGTTTAGACTTGGTACCTACTCTTACCAAGCATATCCTTTGGGATAGGATACAAAAAAGTGACTAGACCACAACAGTGCAGTGTAGGACGTGTCCTGAGGGGATGCTTATTCTTCTTGGGTGAAAGCTCAGCAGAGGCACCTAAGACAGGATGGGGATCAGTGAGGTGACTCCTAGGCTGAACTCAAGAAGCCCAGGTCAGAGCAGCAAAGCAGTTGGAGGGAGGAATTCCATCCAGCTCAGGTTCCGCACATGGAAGTAGCAGAGGTAAAAGCATGAGGTTCTCATGGAACCCAGCAAGTTCAGCTTGGAGAGCTGAGAGGTAGCAAGGAACCAGGCCTGCAACTGAAGCCTTTCGAAACTCCTCAAGACTAGCTTCTCAACCCCAGAGACCTTCAACTGGATCCTTTATCAGGCTTAACACTGCCCAAGACAACTGAGACGGTAGACTGGGATGGGAGGAGCCATGTTGGAGGTGGGAGGAGATAGGTCCTTGAGGGTGAAGCAGGGACAGGGAGAATTCCCGAGCTGGCCTTCCTCCCTGGAATTGGGAAATGGATTAAAACAGGCCTTCACACCTTGCCTTTCATGTCCTCATCCATCCATGAATATTGAATGGATTAATTATTGGTTACATGCATTGATTTACCAAAGAAAATTCATACATGTATGATCCAACTCCAGAGCACTCTTACTATGGATAGTTTATAAAATGATGAATTAAATAGGTTTCTGGGAACAGAATAGAAATGGTTTAGTGAGAAAGTGTGTTCTGATTTCTAAACAACCATCCTGCCAAAACACTTAGAACGGGACACATTTGTAAGTAAGAGACTGTCTCAAACTTTGTAATTGTCTTACATGCATATACCTTATGTCTTCAAATTAGTTCCAGGCTCTCCCAAGAAAAAATTCATGGTTTTAAAATAATTAATTCTTCACTTCAAGAATAACCATAGGAGGTTATAGACATTCAATAAATAATGGTTACTTGTTTTTAGATACTAATCCAGTAAGTTATTTCATGTAAATATTTAGGTTTAATGAGATATTGTATAGTTCATTCATTGCTATCTCATGCTAACCAAAATTGAAAAATGGTTTCAAATCACTATGTTTTTTAGTCCACATTTCTTAGATTTATTAAAATTCATAATACACTAGCTCAAACGCCATGATTCTTTGAATTTTGAAAATAATGTGGAACTTTAGAAAAAAATGTTAGTCTTTGTCATTTTCAACCATATACAGCCAAGCTTTTTTCAGTAAGCTTGTGAAATTACTTTGTGAACTCTAAAAACTCCAAACTACAATTTAAATGTTATCTACTTCTCCATTTAGACAATTAAAAGCTAGAGTTTGGTGTCAAAGGAATAAAAACAAGAAAAAAGTCCAAAAGGAAAAGACATAGATGTTTGGCCTTAGCACAGTTAGAAGATCCTATCATTTCACTAATGTTCTCTGTTTATATTTTATTTTTATCAAATCTGCCAGCTAATGAAAAGATGCAATAAATAAATCATCTGGCTGATCTGCTGGCTACGTTTATAGTATTTTAGTTCTATAAAATAAAAATAGACATGGGGAGTAACAGGGTTGGTTGTATGATGTTTAATGCAAATTAAATATTTTTGTGTTTTTATGAATATGTCTTATCATCTTTCATATGTCTCACAGGGATTGGAGGTCAGGCATTGTTAATAAGCTCAGAGAAAAATGAATGTCCGTAAACACTGTATATTAAAAATCCAACAGAAAGAAAGTGTCTCTGGTATCTAGAGGGAATGTAGCTCTACAGAAAACTTAACCCAATATTGTAATTGTTATCAATGATTTTGCGATGACATCACAAAAATGTTATTATTATTGGTTTTGAGTTTCAAAACTATCTATTCTTTGGATTTACATTATCTTAAGAAATCACCTCCTTTTCCGGATGTTGCTATCATAAAATATATTTAAAAGAAAAACCAAAAGACTATGTTATACTGTGGCAAATTCTCCTCTTCTTCTCCATGACAATAGATAAAGAAACTGTAACCATGACAACAGTAATGGACCCGGGAGATTAGGGCCAGACTGGAGATTAGGGCTCCAAGAGCAAAGAAAAGAAGTCCTGATTGGTTCTTTATTGAGACCTTATGTGATGACAAGTTACCGTTGAGAGAAAGCATGAAGGATTAGTAAGAACAAAATGATTTCTCTTGTATAAAGTAAGAAGCCATTCCTTTGTTAAAAATGTGCCCCTTCCTTTTTATATAACGACTGTTGAAATTGAGGTAAGGAGTCCATGATTAATTGTCTCCTGAGCTTTGTCTGATAAATCGAGTCTAGACTAGCTCTGTGAGAAGACACTTCGGAAGCCTGGAGCAAAAAGCATCTGTGTGGAGCCCCATCACCCTCCTTGTTGGGAGCCCCTGAATGGGTGGAGAAACCAACTCGTTTTTGATGTGGTGCCGTCTATAAGCAGAGCGCTCTTGGCGGAAGAGGATTTGAGAGTTTCTTTCCTGTTCTTTGAAAACTTACCTTTCTAACTTCTTGAAAATTCTCAAAAGATTTTTCCAAGCCATCATTGTTCACATTTTGTTTTTAAAAAATCTTTTGTTTAAAAAAAAAAAATTGAAAGGATCCCATTTTCTTTAAAGTGGTGAGATGTATAGGTATTACATTTTGAGAAAACATGCTATCTGTGATTTTAACATGGATTCATTGATAAAGGGGGTATTTGCTATTTTTGCAGTGATAAATTTACAGGCCTGAGAATGTTTGGTCAAATGGTATGAATATTTTTCATTTTAAAGTATTTTGCCAAATTGACTTCTAAAAAAGATTGTACTCTTACAAACTTCAGCTGATAGCATGAAGGTGCTATACCCTAGCCAACGTTTTATATCAATGTCTTCAGATTCGTACTACTCTGACAGATTTTTTTTAAAAGCTTTTTTTAAAAAAATATATTTATTTATTTATGGCTGTGTTGGGTCTTCATTGCTGCACACGGGCTTTCTCTCGTTGTGGTGAGCGGGGGTTACTCTTCGTTGCGGTGCACGGGCTTCTCATTGCGGTGGCTTCTTGTTGCGGAGCACGAGCTCTAGGAATGTGGGCTTCAGTAGTTGTGGCTCGTGGGCTCTAGAGCACAGGCTCAGTAGTTGTGGCACACGGGTTTAGTTGCTCTGCGGTATGCGGGATCTTCCTGGACCAGAGATCAAACCTGTGTCCCCTGCATTGGCAGGCAGATTCTTATCCACTACGCCACCAGGGAAGTCCCCATTTTATTTTTTTAATTGAAGTGTAGTTGGTTTACAATGTTGTGTTAGTTTCAGATGTACAGCAAACTGATTCAGATATATATATATATAGATATAGATATAGATATAGATATAGATATTCTTTTTCAGATTCTTTTCTCATATAGGTTATTACAAAATATTGAGTATAGTTCTCCATGCTATACAGTAGGTCCTTGTTGGTTATCTATTTTATATATAGTAGGGGTGGAGGAGGGATAAATTAGGAGTTTGGGATTAACATATACACTCTTAATACCTTTGATTCCACTTACTGTTTCTTTTCTTCCTCTTTTGTTCCTTCCTTTAGAATCTATGGGAAGGTACCATTCTATGTTTGCTAACGGGTCTTCTTTGCCTTCCTATGCATTTCTTACCCATGTCCCAACACTTCTGACAGCCTCCTCTCCTTCCTCCTTAGCTATCCCGAGCTCCAGCATCCTCCCTTCTGCTCCCAGAGACGTGGTCCCTGTCCTGGTTTCCAGTCGGTTTGTCCGTCTCAGCTGGCGCCCGCCCGCAGAAGCAAAAGGGAACATTCAAGCCTTCACGGTTTTTTACTCCAGAGAAGGAGACAACAGGTAGGTACTACCAATGAAATTCAGCCTAATCCACCAGGTCTTTAAATGTAGACTGTGGCGTGATGGCAGCGGGAGGTCTTGAGCAGGAACTTTGGAGACTGTGGGAAATCTCTCCTCTGTGCCCTTCACTCATTACTCGGTGGAGATAACATGTCTCTGTTGCCTGTGTGGGGTTTTTTTTAAGGCAGGATTGTGTACAGAATCAAATTCAATCATTTATAGAAAACTTCCTTGAAAAACAGAAAAGCATGTAAATATATGATATCAGGGTTTTTTGTTTGTTTTTTTAATTTCCTTGAGTTTCAAAGTGGTAAGCAGAGAACAGAATTGGGCTGTGTATTGATAGAACCAAGTGTGGGAGAACCAGTGTGGCAGGGTGCAAACTCAGCTCTGTCACTGACATCATGTGATCTCAAGAAAATGACATAACTTCTCTAAACCTTACTTCACTCTTTAATAAAGAGGAAATAATAGTACTTACCTTGAAGGTTTTTGTTAGGATTAAATTAGCTTGCATTTACAAAGGTCATTTAAGAGTATCTAGTATTTGCTAAAAGTTCTTAATATCATTATTGTCTAGGTAAAAGTGAGCTGTATGAGTCTCGTTTCAAGATTACAATCTACTGTTGTTTTTTGTTTTTTGGGGTTTTTTCTCATCATTTTTTCTTTAAGATGTTTCACTGTTTTAAGGCTTTGAAGTTTGATTTGTAAGTCTATGATAGTTATTGGTTAGTTCTAATCTATAAGAATAAACTGTATGACACCCATTTAATTAAATATATTACACTTACTTTATATTCTCTATTTGATCACTCTCATATCTGCAGTCTTTGTGTTTCTGCTGACTCTTCCTCATGGGGGATTACTTCTTCCCATGTTTGAGTGATTCTTGATTGTTAAATCTAGTCCTTAGAAATTTATCTGAGGGAATTTTTGAGGCCAAGGTTTAAAGTACATTCTCAGGGGAGGATTTGCTTTACCAAAACGAGACCACATTAAACCAAATTTTCACTAAGGTATATTTGGTCCATACAGGTCTCGTACTGATATTTTATTAGTTATCAGAAAATCCATTGTGTGATACATTTGTTTTTCTGCCATTTTTAACTTATCAACTTAAATAAATAAATGCAGACTTGTGGTAAGCAATTTTTAGAGACGTTTTTGTTGTTCCAACTGAGCTAAGACTGAGACTGGCATGTATTCACCAATTCTCTTATGAGGCTAATTTCACTTTCTAGTTCATCCACTGAAGTTTGGTCTTTCAGGATCCTGGCTGTATGCAAGGTTCTCGAGTCAGACCTTGTACCCAACTTCACCTGCAGATTTGTTTCTTGTTCTCTTCTCCTGTTAGTTTCTAAAGCTACTAGCTCCAGACTTCTCTTGAAAGGCAAATACTCTCAGTTAAACACCGGCCCCGCAAGTCAGCTTTCCCACTGTGATAATTCTCTTACTTTGCTGCCAGCAAGTTCCTGGATAATTTTTTTGTTAATAAAAGAGATTTTGAACAATTTTGGCAGCATTTTAGGCGTGCTGTAACAGAAGGGTTTTTCACATACTATCTAGTTTGCCATACTGCTTGAAATGGAATTTTGTAATATTTATCAAATGCCCATGTGATTGGTAAGATTAAAGCATAAAGCCACTCTGTAAACGTCTCACTTAGAAGGAATCAGAAAGCTATAGGAAGCTTTCTTAATGGACCTTTCCATTCTGTTTTTTAAGCATTTTGTAAGTTTCTCTCCTCATCAACTTTTGGGTTTTTTTTATGTTGCCAATTAAAGGTGATAAAAGAGATCAGCGTGTGAAAGCTGAATTTGCTTTAGAGAAACAATATATTGCTAAATCCCAAGATTCTGTAGAGAAGAACACCTATTTTCAAATGTACTCAGCAGACCTACCTACGCCTCTCACACGGGGAGGGAACAGCATCATTATGTCCTTCAGTAGATGAGGGTTTTGATAAGGTAACTAGGATCTTTACAAAATAGCCGTCTGTTGACTTGGCTGAGTTCCAAGTTTCACATCTTTTCTTCCATTTTAAACCTCCTCCTATATACAACCAGTCTAAAGTGGACATCCAGTGGTACACAGGGGTTCCTGGGATGTGGCAGCTTCTTCTTTCATCCTTTCTTTATTTTAATATTATTTATTTTATTTTATTATTTATTTTTGGCTGTATTGGGTCTTCGTTGCTGCGTGTGGGCTTTCTCTAGTTGCGGCGAGCAGGGGCTACTCTTCGTTGCGGTGTGCAGCGTTCTCATTGCTGTGGCTTCTCTTGTTGTGGAGCATGGGCTCTAGGCATGCAGGCTTCAGTAGTTGCAGCAGTCGGGCTCAGTAGTTATGGCTCACAGGCTCTAGAGCACAGGTTCAGTAGTTGTGGCGCACGGGCTTAGTTGCTCCACAGCATGTGGGACCTTCCCAGACCAGGGCTTGAATCCGTGTCTCTTGCATTGGCAAGCAGGTTCTTAACCACTGCGCCACCAGGAAAGTCCCCTTCTTTCATTCTTGAATGAGGGCAGCATTCATTTTCTGTAAAGTTTTCCAGCCAAAAGAAATATGACCTGTTTTATGCATCTCCATATATAGAATATTTGGTGGGGGTGATAATGGTGGCATAGGGGAAGTAGAGAGGGAGAAGGAGAAAGAAAGAGAGAGAGTGAAGGAGAGAGAGACACACAGAGAGAGGATGAATCTGGTGGGACCTAGTTGTTGACAAGGCTGAGCTCACACTGATCCTGACTATCACTATTCGTTCTTCTGGAGAAGAAGAGACTAGATGTGATGGCTGTCACAAGCCTTCCAGTGCCTGTTGAGAACAATGGGGACGGGGAGGGGGGCAGAGCCAGGATTCAAGTGTGAGGCTTCTAGTCTCTCAAACCTGTGAGTGCTTTCAACACGTAATGACCTGGAGGAACCCTTCAGGATTTGAAAGGCACAGGACAGTTTGGGCTGGCTGGAGTGTATTCAGCTCAAAATGCTGCAGTGTGATGATCGGATGGCACACTGCAGCTTCTCTCGTGCTGCGTCTCAAAATGCTTTTCTTTCCAGTTCACAGCAGCAAAGTATATCTTTAAGTTTCTGTTTTCTTTTACAATTTGACCTGACTTTAAAATGAAAGGAAAGAAATATACATATGTTCCCTAAGATCGTTCATTACCTGAGGAAGCAGGCATTTGTTTTAGTGGAATCTCTACCACTGTTTAACTCTGTGTCCTTATGAGAAGTCTTGTAAGTTCTTTGCGTGCAGCTGTGAAAACAGGTAAGGATTCTTGCCCCCTTGTCTTCATGTATCCACATGGACTTCCTGGAGGCACCTTAAATTCACCCTGCCCAAAACCATACTCACTGTCTCCTCCTTAAATATCTTTTTCTTTACATTTCTTAGTTTATGTTAGTACCTTCCATCCTGTTGACCAAGTAGCAAACCCCAGGTCATATTTTATTCCTCCCTGAATGTTAGCACTGCCATTAGTCATCAGGTCCTGGCAGATCTACCTTGGCCACGGCTCAGCCATCGCCCCTGTATTCTGTCATCTCCACCATCACTTACCTGATCTCTGACAATAGCTACTCACCCTCTAATCCATCCTCCTCACTGTCTCGAGCTATCTTTTTTTTTTTTTAAAGTCTCCTTTTTTTAAAAAAATGTATTATTTATTTATTTATTTAATTTATTTTTGTCTGCGTCGGGTCTTAGTTGCAGCACGCGGACTCTCTAGTTGAGGCGCGTGAGCTGAGTAGTTGTGGCGCGTGGGCTTAGTTGCCTTGCAGCATGTGGAATCCTAGTTCTCTGACCAGGGATCGAACCCACGTCCCCTGCATTGGAAGGCGGATTCTTTACCACTGGGCCACCAGGGAAGTTCCTCGAGCTATCTTTTTGAAATACAGTTTGGATCACTGACTTCACTGCTTAAAAATGTGAAAGTGTTTCAAATTTAAATATGATAAAATTTCTATGTAAAGACATGCACACAATAACTACCAAACTCCCTTGAATAGAAGTCTATCTCCAATCTATATATAGGTAGAGTGTGATTCCTATAACCTATGAAGATTAAAAATATACCACTTGGGCATCCCTGGTGGTGCAGTGGTTGAGAGTCCGCCTGCCGATGCAGGGGACATGGGTTGGTGCCCCAGTCCAGGAAGATCCCACATGCCACGGAGCTGCTGGGCCCGTGAGCCATGGCCGCTGAGCCTGCGCATCCGGAGCCTGTGCTCCGCAACGGGAGAGGCCACAACAGTGAGAGGCCCACCTACCAACAAAAGAAAAAAAGAAAAAAAATATATATATATATATCACTTAAGTCCAAATGGCTGGGTTTGGAAATGGTACTACTGTTTTATCAGACATGTGAGTTTTGTGTATTTAATTATGTAAAAACCAGGAAGAACATCTCTCTGCTGTGGTGGACAAAGGGAAGATGAATGCTACCTGTAGGAATTGCTGTGAGGACTAATTGAAAGAATTCAAGTAAAGCATCCAAGGCAGTCACTGCACAAAGGCAGAGGGTCTCAGAATAGCGTGAGTTCAAAGACAGTATGGAAGAGAGGCTGAAAATAAGGCCCAAAGGTAATGGTGGTAACAGTAATAATTAACAACAATGGGTTTCCATTTTTTTTATATGAACCATTTATTTTCAAAGCTGCTCACTGTTTCCTGCTAATAAAACCATTTTATCCTTTACTCATCTATTGATATCTTCCTTACCTTTCAAGCCCATGCATCCTTCCCCCATACCCTCTTGGACAGTTATTCCTGTGGTCATACCATGGTCCTTGTCAACACCACTCTCTGCAGCCTCTCCATGATCTCGATTTCAAACCTCATACTTTCATCTCAGTCTCTCATTTTCCTACCTTCCATTTAAGACTCTGATTCCATGGGGACCTACAATTCATTGATTCTATGGCATTTCCATTGTCCCTCATCCTTCATGTTTTCCTTCATTTGTTAAACAGCTAAAACCCCATGGCCAATTATTATAAAGACTGACATACAGCAATGTTTTGCTTGTTACTGTCTCATTTAATATTAACTTCTTGGCCAAAATCAACTCAAGTAACTGTAATTTTCTACCTACCTTTTCTTGCACTCTTGTAGCTGAATATACGTGGAAGAAAATATGTAGCTTTGCTGACTAGTCTTGAAATTCATAACTACTTATCTGAAGTTGCCTCTTCATGGTGTTGGGGGTTGCATCGCACGTAGCAGTCAGCCTCTCTCACACACGATCCTAATGATATTTCCTACCTTTTCCTCTCTTCTCAAATCTCCAACACCTTCCCTCTTTCCCTTACTCTTAATTGACCTTGCTTCTAATCTCCTGGAAAATAGTAGCAATCACAATAAAAGTTGTACCAGCTTCCATGTCTGATTTACCTAAGTGGGTCTTTAAGCATCTAATCTGTCTTTCCTCAAAGTGCTATAAAAGAACTGCCCATGCTCTTAACAGGGCCAAACATTCACTTATGCACTAGATCCCATCCTTTTTTTTTTGCGGTACGCGGACCTCTCACTGTTGTGGCCTCTCCCGTTGCGGAGCACAGGCTCCAGACGCGCAGGTTCAGCGGCCATGGCTCACGGGCCCAGCCGCTCCGCGCCATGTGGGATCTTCCCAGACCGGGGCACGAACCCGCGTCCCCTGCATCGGCAGGTGGACTCCCAACCACTGCGCCACCAGGGAAGCCCTCCCACCCTTTCTTGAAAACGAAAGAACAAAGCTTCAGCCCAATGTTTCTCCTCCTCATCAACGTTTCCCACCTTGGGGTATCATGCCCATCAGCATACAAGCATGTATTTGTATTTTCCATCTCAACAAATCATCCCTCTCAATCCCATTTCTCTCTTCCTATCACTTCATTCTATTCCCTTTTATAGCAACATACCTTGAGCTGTCTAACTTCACTCCAGTACCTACCTCATATTCCAGTCATGATTCTGTCCCTAGTATTTCACTGAAACTGTTCTTATCGAGGTTTACCAGGTGACATCCATGTTGCTAAACCCAGTAGCCAATTCCTGGTCCTCTCATTACTTGGATAGTTAGCAAATTTTGTCACATTCGATCACTTTCCCTTTCATGAAACATACTCTTCCCTTGGATTCTATTACATACATTCTCCTGGTTCTATTCCAGTCCCTCTGGCCACTCAGTTTTAGGGTCTTTTACTCCTAATCTCCCTGACCTGTACTGAATTGCCCTAGGACTCAGGCTTTGGAAATCTTGCTTCATCCAGTTTGTGACTTTATATTCTGTCACTATGTTGAAGTCTTCCAGATTTGTGTATCTGGCCCTGACGTTTTACCTGCAATTCTGAATCATATATCCAAATTCCTGCTTGGTTTCTCAACTTTGATTTATCATGAGCATCTAAAACTTAAAAACAAAACTAAATACCCATTTTCCTTCAGCCTCAAACGCTTTCCAAAACTTTATCATTCCAGAGGTTCCTGCATCTCAATGTCATCTGCATATTTCTCATTACTCAGGCCAAAGTCCTTGGAGTCATCGTTAGGTCCTCTTTTTTTCTCACACTCTATATCAAATGCACCATCAGATCTTGGCAGTACTGTCAAAATATCTCCTGAATCCTTGATACAATAGGATACCTGATATTTGCTACAAAATAATACTAAAAGACTGGCTTTTGTGATTTATTTGAGCTGAGTGATGGGAATAAAGTGGTTCATCCTATCATTCTGTCTAATTTTGTATTCCTCAAAATTTTCCATAATAAAAAAGAAGTCGAATAAATAAATGAAAATAAAACATAGATGGAATCCTACCACTTCTTACCTCTTTTTTACTACGATCAGGTCTCATGTGAACTATTGCTATAACCTCTCAAGTCTATTCTTACCATACCAGCTGGAGTTAACCTGGAGTTAACACAAGTTAGATTGTGTCAATTCTCATCTTCAAAACCCTCCAATGACTTCCTGTCTCATTCAGAGAATAATCAGAAATCCTTCCTGATCTGACCCCTTTTCACCTTCCCAACTTCATCACTTACTGTGTTTACTGTTTTCTTATTTGCTCACTCCTCTCCAGTCTCACTGGCTTCTCTGTATTTCCTATATATACCAAGAATCCTTTTCCCTCAAGACCTTTGTACTCGTTCTTCAGTCTGCCTAGAATGTTCCTTCCCTCAGACATCCACATGGATCATTCTCTAACTTTCATTAAGTCTTTGCAGAAATGGTACTTTCTCTTGGAGGCTTTACCTGACTGCTAGCAATCCCAGCGTCCTTTTTTATTCTTATTTTTCACCACTGCGTTATTACGTTTTAGTTATTGTTTCCTGAATCTCCTTTCTCGCCGCCAGAATATAAGCATTATGTGGGCAAGGATATTTTTATCACTTCTATTCATTGAGCTATTCTCAGCACCTAGAGCAATACATAACCCAGAGTAAACACTCACAGAATAGTTGTTGAATTGAAGCTCCAACTGAAATGTCAATCACCATGTGAAACTCTACATGGTCCTCCAGGTCAGAAGTCATCAATTTCTCCTTTATCCTCTCCTTTCACTTTGATTACATCCCTATTGTAGCATGTGGCACCTTGTATCTGGTTTTGTGTTAGTTTGAGTACATGTGTGTTTCTCTCCCAATGATTGAGACTAGATCTTATTTATAATTCCGTATCCAAGTGTCTAGTCTCCTGACTTCTATAGACGTTTACTGATTGGAACTGATATGATAAAAGTGGCAGAGAGACAAATGTGATATTCTTAATAGATTTTTCCTCAACCAGTAAAGCAAATTGTGTTACTGAGGAAGATGAAAAGCTGACTGCAATTCAGTAAAAACTTGTAAGTTGAGAAACAAAAAGTTGATTTTGAAATTTGATTCCAATATCTTTGTTCATTTTCTGTTTTCTGGCTCTCAGCTAGAACGAATATATGCCATATGTCTCTGAGCAATTAGCTGTGATGCTTGTTTGCTCATATAGGTTTATTTAGCCCCTTAACACAATAGCTTTCTAAAAGGTAGTGGATTTAACATTTGCCTCAGATTTGCAATGGCTTTGTCAGGCAATTACTCTAGCTCAGATTATCATTAATCTGTCTGACTGGTTAATGGTGTCAATAAGGCAAGTGCCTCAGTTAACATTTTTTAATCAACCCCTCAGGAGCTTTCATTTCATAAGTCAGAGGACAGCATAAATTCTAGAACCTGAAGGCCAGAATTCACAGAGATGCGATTGCTTCGCAGATATCCAGCTGTCTCCTACCAGTACCTAAAAATCGTTAGAATGGAAAGTGATCTTCGGAATCCTAGCCCAACTTCCTGCTACTTACACATCTAGAGATTGATGCCAAGGGAGGGGGTCATTTGCATCCCTAAGGCCACAGAGTAAGCTTCCAGAATGAGAGCGGAGCGTTTATTGAGTACTCGCTGTGCCAGATAACAGGCTAAGCATCTTATATAAATTATCTTATTTCATCCTTACAGCAAAACATTATCCAGATGAGGCTTAAAGAGGTTTACACCTCTGTTATATAGCTAGCAAGAGGTAGAACCAGGATTGAATGCAGCCCTGACTCCAAAACAGGTGTTCTCAATCCCTGTACTTGCTTGTTTCCAGCAGTTAGTGGATTAATCTAGAAGAGAACCAAGCTTTCTTGATAGCTTCAGACTTATGACATGGATTTCTTCTGTAGGCTTCTTTCTGATAATTTTCTGATTCAGTGGCAAAGTTAATTTGCATCATTTATCTACTGTATATAAGACACAGTAGCAAACTTTTTATGTGTGCATAGAACGTTATACCTTCCATTCAATAATCTAAAATTACGTATGGAGTGTGACTCCGTGTATTCACAAGGTTAAGGCTTTGGGGCTGTGAAATTGAACGGCCTGGGTTGCAGTCCTGGCTCAGAATTTTACTAGCTGTGTGGCCTTGGGGCAATTATTGGTGCCTTCATTTCCACTCGTGGAATACTGATAGTACCTGACATGTAATGTTGTGATGAATATTAGACAAAGTTAAGAAAATGTGCCTAAAACACTTGCTCATTGCCTGGTACACTGAAAGCACTCAACTTTTTGTTATTTAGTACCAGGTGCTAACTATGGTGTGGGTTGGAAGTGAACAATCAGTGAAATACAGGTATTTCCCAATTCATATTTAGAAAGAACTTTATCAGTTTCACAAACATTAGCCCATTTGATCCTCAGATAAGGCAGGGACGATAATCTCTATTTTACAAATGAGCTTGTGTGACTCAATTGAGAATGTCTACAAAGCATTGCCTAAGAAGCTACACAACTAGGAAATATTAGAAGCAGGATTTAAATGCAGGTTTCTAGTCCAGCGATCTCTTTACTATACCACACAAAGTAAAAGATATTTCCTAAAAGACGTACATATAAAGTACTGCGGGAGTTCAGATGAGAGAATTAAAACACTTTCATAGGCATCATTCAGTATAATCCTCACAATAACCCTGTGAGTTAGGCAGATAAGGGACTGGTATCTTCTTTTTGCAAATGAAGCAGGGAAGGCTGCAGGATAGCCCCTGACTCGCTCAAGGTCACACGCCTATTTTGTGGCAGAACAAAGACTGGACAGAGCCTTCCAACGTGCAGCACTGTATGCTTTACCTGGTTTTATGCCACCACAGGAAACCCCTGCTCACTGCTTGGGATTAGAGACCAGCTTTTCATGATTGCCGTGGAGGATTCATTTTAGAATTCATCGTGCGTTACATTTTCAACACGGTGTTTACATATTCTTTCCCTGCTTCTCGGTTGAGGACCGGGCAGCAGATGAAGCTTGTTATGAAGGGAGTGTGTTGTGATGGAAAGAGAACGAGACTCAGAATCCAACCACTTTCTGGCTCTGGCTTAAAGCAGGGCAGAGTCAGCCCTCCTCTCACTCTGCTTCTCTGCAAAATGTAAAACCCTGTCCTCTTTACCTCAAAATGAGTGGTTGAATTTTTCCCATGGCCCTGATGCGTATTGCAATATAAAACCTGTCATCGACAGTTTCCACATGTAAATGAACAACCCATTATTCACTTGTGAGTTGACAATGTGTCCAGAACTGTGTGGGAAACGATCGAGAAGGGAATAGTCTTCTTGGAAACAGTTTAGTCGTGTTTAGTAGGTGGGCAAGACTAAGTGTATCAGTGGAGCTGGAGCAGTGACACATCTAGAAATATTTAGGAAGCAAAATGGACAGAACAAGGTACAAGACTGGTCATTAATGGTGAGACAGAGGGGGTTTTCAAGCATTGTTTAGAGATTTCAGCTTATTTAGATGGACAGATGGTGGGGCAATTTGCTGAAATTAGGATGCTGGAAAAGATCCAGGTTTGAGAATGAAGGTCGGAAATTCAGGTTCGGACACGCTGTGTTTGACATACCTTTACAACTTTCAAGTTGGAATGTCTGTCAGGCAGAGCCTTGAAAATAGGAACCTGGAGCCCAGAGGAGAAGTTTGGGTTGGAGATAACATATCAGGAATTTGTCAGCATGTAGATGATAACAGCAGCTAGGGAAGGAGAAGATGGGCCATCCCCATAAAACAAAACGAGAAGAGGGCCCAGAACTCACTCATATTTATTAGGGGAGCATTGGCTGGAACTAAGCAAGATAAATAACTTGAATCCCAAACTTTTCTTTTTCTGTGAAAAGGTAGCTTTTTTATTTATTGTTGCAGTAGTTATTGGATGCAGTAGTCTTTTGGATGTGTCCTAGGTGCGCCAACAGAGATTATGTTAAGGCAAACATTTTTAAAGCCTGTTCCTCAGACCGTATGTGTGTGTGTGTGTGTGTGTGTGTGTGTGTTTTAAACGATTCAAGTAAAAACAATTTTTAACCAAACTTTAGTGGAAATGCCTCTGACCAAGAAGATGATCTCTGTTCCCCCATCATGCTTTGTCTTGGAGTAGATCACCTCTGAACCTACTTTCCCTTCAAGATAACACTGATTCCAAAGTCTGTGGTTCTGGGGTAAGAAAGGGTGTGGCATTTGGGTGGTTGTTGCCGCTGTCACTTTGGGCCCTATTTCAGTGACCAGCATATTTCCGCTTTGATATCCTCTCATCACTGCACCCTTCTTGCTCTCACTGAGGAAAGAAAAATGAAAGTGGAGTGGATCAAAAGATGTTAAAAAATCTTTCCATCAAAAATACCGTAGGTCCTTCCTTACAAAGGAACATTAATAGAACTCTTCCTTCTTGAAGCAACTAATTAGGCATTTGGTACATCAAGACAGGGTTTGTTGCTCAGCTCACAGCTGTGACTGAATGTTAATGCCCCGCTATACTTAGCCCTTAGGAGGATATGTGTTTTCTTAATATGTATGCTGGAGACAGGTTACAGATGATCCACTAAGAAACAGAACCATCGTAATCTGTAAACTGTGTTTACTTCTGAAATGTAAATACAGAAGGGCTGAATTCAGCTAATACACACACACACACACACACACACACACACACACACACACGTAATTTTCTATTCCCAATGAAGAATATTAGATTTAAAAAAAAAAACCAAAAAAAAACTTCTTTTAGTAGATCTCACTCTTCACATCATGAAAATGAGACCCAGGAATGTGGAGTGGCATCTGAAGGCCACCTGAGTAAGCTGAGATGGAACACAGAACAGAACCCAGCTCTCTAAGCATTTCTGAGATCACACTATGTGAAGATGTTATGCAATTAGTCTATTAAAATTTTTACATTTATTTATGCATTCATTTTCTTTTTAAATGTGCGCACCAGCAGCATAGGCATTCTTTACCTGCAGTGGATATATAGACTGAGTGTCAATAAAATATGAATGGAATATGACTTCTCTTCTAAAATAGTTCACAATTGAGTCAAAGAGACAGACCTGTCTGTCAACACAACGTGATATGGGCTGAAGAAGATGTGTAAAGCAAGAGCAACAAAAGCACAAAGGAGATAATATTTTATGCTGCTTGAATCAGAGGACATGATGGTAGGAGAGCTCCAGCCAGGAGATTTCATTTGAATTGGATTTGAAGGATGAATGGGCTTCAAATGGGCCAAACTGAGAAGGAACTGAGTCAGGAGAAAGTAACTCCAAGATAATCAAAATAAAGCAAAACAAAATTGATGAAAGTCAGAATGACAAAGGTAGGGATGGATAGGGTGTTGTGGAGCTGAGTGACCCATTGCAGATGAGTGCATAAAGGTTTGGGCCACATCTTGAAAGTCTTTGAATCTTGTCCCAAGGAATGGAGATTGTATTAATGATAGAATGGCAGCCAGCATGATGTTTTGGGCACGGAGTTGACAGACGATGTATGTTAGAAGAGTATCTCTGTCAACAGAAGACAGAAGTGGGAGGACCAATGACAAAAAACTAGGAAAAGCTATTATAATGTAATACATTGTAAGTAGGAACCAGAGCAGGGGCCAGATCCGGGCACGGGAGAGTATAGCCTAACCAGAGTCAGGTTTCAATGCATACTGCTTAAGGCTGCATTCCATGCCACCATGTTTGACTCCCTGAATCAAAATGTATCAGCATCTACAAAGACTTTAAACAAAACGCCTCATCTCAGCAAAGCAGCAGAAGTATTGTTACTGGGTCAGAATGTATGCTTGTAGAACACAGGAGTTATTTTCCAAGAAACCTCAACCAGGTAACCCAAAGCAACCAAGAACCAGAATTTACAAGAAGGAGATGCTTCTTACTAACACACTCTTCTTGGTCTCCTTGTAAAGGTCGAAGAAAGCAAGCTGCCTACATCTTTTTCAGCCAGCAGAAGGAGACAGACTTTATAATTTATTCTCTATGTGGATGTTCAGTGAATGAATTTGCAGTGAATGGATTCTAGAAAGCCCAGGTGATTTACTTCCTTTACTTCAGTCAACTTTATTTTGAACTTGCCTGAACCCCACACTGCCAACCAACTCAGAGTCAAGGAGAAAAGAAATGGAGTAATGAAGCTCTGTCTGACAGTACATTGACCAACTCAGACCATGACGCTAAGCTCTGAGGATTTGAGGGGTAAATTATGTCTTCAGAGTTATAGGAGAGAACTTCATGGAGAAGCAGCCTGGGCCCCTGTTGCTTTCCCAGGAGTGGTTGGTGTGGTGACAGTCGTGACACCCGAACACAGTAACTGGGCAAAGTCCTGACGTCTACTGTCCTTCAGAACCTAGTGTGGTATCTGCCCACTTACAGAGGATCATGGGCTACAGGGGGCTAATTACTAACTGTCTAAACACAGAGATTTTGGAGAGTTTACTTTACATGGCTGGCATTGCCCTATTGTGGAACCAGAGAAACAGGAGTAACAAACTGCCCTTCCAAATTTAGATTCTACTTACTTGTTGGGAAATGATTTGCGCTGGTTTGTTTTCAGCTATTAAAGAACAAATGGGGTGATCGAAAGCCACCTGCGAATCTTTGAAGAAATCTGTGAAGGGTGACATGGCAGTAAATGCCATTGTCTTAGAATGCATTGGTATCACGTTTGATGTTGCCCCAGTGGGACCCAAGAAAGCATCAGAGCTTGCACCTGAGAAACCTGAGGTTCAGATAAGTTAATGAGGAAGCCAAGACAGCCACCCCAGGCTTAAAACTCTTGAATCCACTCCACAGTCTACATAGCATTTTGATGTGACCTCAGTTTGATAGGATAAGCAGATTTCTGAAAATTGGCACATAAAATGGAAATGTTTAGGTTAAATTGTTGTTTAAAACCACTAAGAGCCCACATTGAAGAAACTAGTGGTAAATCTAGGGCAGTGCTAGTGTCTGGTTGGAGGAAGGGCTGAGATCACTACCATGGAAGTGTTTTCTAAAGATGCTTTGTTCATACTCTTAACGCTGAGGAAGTATCAGTTGTCCATATCAATGAATATAAATTTTTTTCATGACCATTAGTAATCTGGGATATTTTTGGAGGCTGCTGGAGATTATAAGAACCTAAAACTCCCTTCCTTATAATAAAATCCAGCATCCCCTTTTATATGTGAGTAATGTTTCTATTATATGATCTTAGACATTCTTACCTGGACATGCCCAGAAGTTCTTGCCTCTTTTTCCTTTGAAGAATGCCTTTTCAAGGGGTTATGCCAGCATGTCCTAGAACACAGCTATTTCATCTAAATTATTCAGTAGTTATAAGAATAAAGTCAGTTGTGAAAGCTGTCCTTCCTTATAGATACTCAAGGACTTTGGTATGCAGATCTGACCTTCAGTGACAAATATGTTGCTTGAAGGTTTAGAAAATACATCCTGAAATGACTCATAACAGATGATAATTACACTCATTCTCCCAGTGGTTTCTGAATGCCCAAGTGTCTCTTCTTTCCCTTTAGGAGCTCATGTCTTCTACGCAAAGTACCCATGATCCAAATAGGCCCCTTGTTTTCCCCTATTGTTGAATGATACCAATACTGGCTCTAGAGGATGAAATCCCAAATTTCATTCTTAATGGTAATATTCATTAACTGTGAGTCCTTTAAAAAAATGTTGTTTCTTTAAATCTCACTTTTACATCTATAAAATAATGATAATAAAACCATCCTATTTATACAAAAAGAGAGGCAATGCATATAAAAATTCTGCTGAAAGAAAATAATATGCAAAACTGTCTACATCCACAAGGCGTACAATCTGATTATGAGGGTTTTCTTTTGAAAAGCAATCTATTGGCCTGAATCATCTTAGTTTGGTAGAATAGATCAGTGTGATGTGTGACACATGGGAGCCCTATCTGATGTTTCTTACTCCTACTTACAGATAGGTCGCTATTGAATCCCACCCACATCCCTCCCTCACTGTAAGTCACAATTCAGCCTTGCAGCAAATTAACACAGTACTTGTAGAGGGATACCTAAACCTTGGGCTATATCCAGATTCATACAGGGTGTTTTTTTGTTTGTTTATCGTGGTAAAATATACAAAACGTAGCATTTACAGTTTTAACCATTTTTAAGTGTAGAGTTCTGTGGCATGAATTGCATTCGCCTTACGGCACAACTTTCACTGCCCTCTATCTCCAGAGTTTGTTCATCTTCCCCAACTGAACTCTGTATTCATTAAATACTAGCATCCCATCCCTCCCTCCACCTTGCCCCTGGTAGCCACTCAGTGTGCATATTTTAATTATGAGCGGTAATGGATAAATGAATGCTAACCGCTATAACAAGCCCTCAAATTTATAATGGCTCTAATCTGTTTGACTCTGTAAAGTATTATAGGAAAAGGATGTTCCCGATTGACAGGCAGTTCTTCTCCCAGGTCTTCTCCAGAATTCTTGCAAAAATTTGACTTCTCCATCATCTGTGTATGGCTTCCAAGGTCTGCCTGCCACATATGTGGTTTTTCAAGGCCAGGCCTGGAATCAGCACGCGTTGTGTACACTCAAGCTCATTGATTAGACCCAGTCACATGGCCTCATCTTGGCTTCAGGGGAGCCAGGACATACAGTCTAGTACATGAAGAAGGAGAAATAGGTTTGAGGAGGATCCAGCCAGTCTCTGTCATATCAGTCAAATTAAGAGTGTATATATGCCCGGCAATCACTATTCATGCCCGTAGAACTTTGTTTTCACTTTTCTCTTTGGAAGCTTACTTTACCCTGGCAGCAAAATAGGTTTTATTTTAAATATCTCCCCAAACAAAATAAAACTGAATGGTAAAATTAAAATGAATATATAATTCCACTGAGATGTAAGAGATATCATCTAGACGTAGAAACCTTAAGAAACAGTTAAGTGGCTAGAAGGAACTCTTTCTTCACATTCGATTGTGCGAGACCAATGAGGATATAAATGTCTAGAATCATGTGGGTCCTTAAAGCGTACTTCAGGAGTTCCGGTTCTTATATGTCAGCATCCATATTCGTAGGATTTGTCTTCTCTTAATGTGAACTATAAATCTCACCATGATCAGCAGGTTAATTCATTTGTTTGGAGCCCTCTGAGGAAGTTTTTAATTGGAAAATAAATTGGACACATGTAGATGTGGCTTGAAGAAAAGGCAAGTAGACACGTGTTCCACTTTCTCCTCACGAGGAAGGGCATCTACTTCTTTCACTAAATTGCACTTAACGTAACCACAGGACCTCAAGCTCTGTACACATCAACACTTGGCATCTGCCTTTTCCTTTCCTACAATGAAGGAAAATGCATAAATGCATTTGTTGACAGTACTGACAAAGACTGGCTTGTGGAGTAATCAAAACCCTGATTTCTGTCATTAGCTGAATGTTTACAAAACGCATCTTCCTGCCTACGTTCCAGACGCTTCTTCTTATTTTACTAGCTCTTTGTTATGAGTTTTGAGACTAAATTGTAAAGTGTCAAGGGAAAAGACTTTCGTATGCAAGGTTCATGGGAATGGCATAAACTTGAACTCCCCAGAAACCCTGCAACATTTATTTATAGGCTCTTCCAGTCAGTTTACATCCCATAGTAAGCCTTCGAGGTCTTGCCTTACATGCAGAGTCAACAGGAAATGAGTGAGCAACCTTTTGGTCTACCTTACTGCTGTTGCTCATTATTATTATTTTTAATTAATTAATTTATTTATTTTTGGCTGCGTTGAGTCTTCGTTGCTGTGCGCGGGCTTTCTCTAGCTGCGGAGAACGGGGACTACTCTTCCTTGCGGTGCGCGGGCTTCTCATTGTGGTGCGATGGCTTCTCATTGCGGTGGCTTCTCTCATTGCAGAGCACAGACTCTAGGCACATGGCCTTCAGTAGTTGTGGCTCACGGGCTCTAGAGCTCAGGCTCAGTAGTTGTGGCGCAAGGGCTTAGTTGTTCCGCGGCATGTGGGATCTTCCTGGACCAGGGATCGAAACTGTGTCCCCTGCATTGGCAGGCGGATTCTTAACCACTGCGCCACCAGGGAAGCCCCTCTCTTGCTCATTAAGTAAAGGCTGTGGCTAAAAGTATTCATGTGGGAATAATCTTTCCCTGCAACTTTTATTTCCTAGGGAACGAGCAGTGAATACATCCCAGCCTGGGTCCCTTCAGTTTACTGTGGGAAACCTGAAGCCAGAAGCCATGTACACCTTCCGAGTCGTGGCCTACAACGAGTGGGGACCAGGGGAGAGCTCTCAGCCCATCAAGGTGGCCACTCAGCCTGAGTGTGAGTATGAGACAGGAAGGGCAAATTTAGAAAGCATTTGTTTTCGTTGGCGATATCTTTGAATCCTTTCATAATAATTTATTGAGGTGACGGAATGGAAGGAATATTTCTGAAGCAACATGTTTAACCCGAGGGTTTTTAAAGGTAAGATAACTTTAACAAAATGGCCTTCCCACTTTGGCCATATCTCCATAATGACAAATTAACAACTATCAAGGCCTGGTCCATCCACACAGTCTACATGTTCACTCCCGAGTAAGTGACTGACTCTACCCGCCAGTACTTCATCATCAACATTGGGTTTCAGCCTCCTGCATTGATTTTTTCAGATTTTTCTAAGTTTGTCTATAAAAAGTGTAACATCAAAGGAGAAGAAAAATGGCATAGGACTTCCCAACACAGGGATTATTCAAGAACTTACTCATGCACTGAATGCCCTTAAGAAGCTTCCAAAAGTGAATCTAGATTTAAGAAACGTAAAGAGAAAATCTCTATTGGGCAATCTCATTGTCCTTTAACATAAATCACTATATTAAGCTCCATGATCACAAAGTAATGCAGCTGAATGTTATTGGACCAAGTTATAATTTAGCGATTTGTACTTTTATAAAGGAACAGCCCCCAAACTGTACATTTGAAAAATATTTCTGTATTGTACAAAATTTTGATTTTTCTACTAAACGTCTAATTTATTTGGAAAGATTATTACTGATGAGTAGTCTGCTAGCTTTATTTGGTTCAGAGTTTTAAAAAATTGTGATCTAACAGCTAAATGACATGAAGGACTACTTGTAACAAAGTACATTATTTAGAGATTTAGACACCTAGTTTCATCTACTCCTGTTCTTTGTTTTTGTTTTTGTTTTTTTGAATGATGCTATTTTATCTGTATTCCCAACCATTTTATTTAAAACTATATTTAACTTCAAAATCACCTCACATGCTTTTGGAAGAAGGTGAAGTAGAAATCAGAAAGATTTTCATTGGTACATATGAGAAAATAATCTTTGGACTAGGTCAGTTCTTAAGGATTTGAAATCAATATGTTGAAGAAGAGCAACAGAGACGTAGTCTGGCAGCTGGTATCATGCTCTGCACACTGGGCAGAATCTCCGTTCCTTCTTCCACTCAGCCAACGCTACAAAGACCAGATGAGGACAAATTGCAATAAAGTATTTGTTGGGGGTGGGGTTATGACTAAGCTGGACAAGTCTTAGAGATATTTGCCTCATAGAAATAAAACCTCACATAGCATCTTTAAGGGCATAGTAATGTACAGGTTTCAGATCACATAAAAAGAAATTAAATTGAGTTATTTGTAGTGAGGTGGATGGACCTAGAATCTGTCATACAGAGTGAAGTAAGTCACAAAGAGAAAAACAAATACCGTATGCTAACACATATATATGAAATCTAAAAAAACAAAACAAAAAAAGTGGTTCTGAAGAACCTAGGGGCAAGACGGGAATAAAGACGCAGATGTACTAGAGAATGGACTTGAGGACACAGGGAGGGGAAAGGGTAAGCTGGGACAAAGTGAGAGAGTGGCAGTGTATATATGGACATATATACACTACCAAATGTAAAATAGCTAGCTAGTGGGAAGCAGCCTCATAGCACAGGGAGATCAGCTCCGTGTTTTGTGACCACCTAGAGGGGTGGGATAGGGAGGGTGGGAGGGAGGGAGGCACAAGAGGGAAGACATATGGGGATATATGTATATGTATAACTGATTGACTTTGTTATAAAGCAGAAACTAACATACCATTGTACAGCAATTATGGTCCAATAAAGATGTTAAAAAAAAATGCAGCCTCCCAGGCAGGACAGGCTAAATAATTTGCAGGACCCAGAAGCTACAGTAGAGCGTTAAGCCGTGCTCCACGGGGGACCCTCCTAAGCGTGGGATCTTGTGCAGCTTCGTTAGTCGTATGCCCACAAAGCTGGTCCGACTTCCAGGTTTCTCTTCTTAAGAATGTTTTGTTGCTGTTTGGATTGAAATCATGAGATAATGCTGATTTCCACTTTGCAGTGACTATGTTCACATGTAATTTGAGTCATCAATTTCTTCATTGACTTTTTTTTTAATTAATTAATTTATTTTGGGCTGTGTTAGATCTTCATTTCTGTGCTAGGGCTTTTTCTGGTGGCAGCAAGCGGGGGCCTCTCTTCATCACGGTGCGCAGGCCTCTCACTATCGTGGCCTCTCTTGTTGCGGAGCACAGGCTCCAGACGCCCAGGCTCAGTAGTTGTGGCTCACGGGCCTAGTTGCTCTGCGGCATGTGGGATCTTCCCAGACCAGGGCCCAAACCCATGTTCCCTGCATTGGCAGGCAGATTCTCAACCACTGCGCCACCAGGGAAGCCCCTCTTCAATGACTTTTCACAGATCATATATATACAGAATCAATAACTTTTAAGAATATTTGGTATTTTAATCAATAAACTTGAATAAAAACAAATTAAGTCAAAATATATATTTTTGAAAATGGTATATGCCATGTTGTATACAGACTGATAGTTGAAAAACCCATAAAAATTCTGTAAAACAATCTTGTTCAATTTTCTCATGGCAGAACTTAAACTTTAAAAGAATGTTCATTTTCAGAAGATCCAATTTCTATGAATCGTCTGAATTCTTCACTTCCTAATCCAACTATTATCCCTGGAATTGTTTTAGTGTACTTTTCAAGGCTGACTGGCTATGATTACATTACATTTCTGATGAAAATTCTACATAGTCAGTTTCACTTCTAGGACTGAGCAACATTATTTTTCTTCTACCATTATTTTTAAGTATCCAGTTTGAAAATCAATATCCAGCATTTTTTATTTTTTTTTTTTTTTTTTGCGGTACGCGGGCCTCTCACTGTTGTGGCCTCTCCCGTTGCGGAGCACAGGCTCTGGACGCGCAGGCTCAGCGGCCATGGCTCACGGGCCCAGCCACTCCGCGGCATGTGGGATCTTCCCGGACCGGGGCACGAGCCCCGTGTCCCCTGCATCGTCAGGCGGACTCTCAACCACTGCGCCACCAGGGAAGCCCCCAGCATTTTTTTAATTCACATTTTTAAAAACAAAGGGACATTTCCTAGCCAAGGGAAGGAAAGTCTTTTTCATTTGTATACTGACTAGTAATAACGCCTCATTTCATTAAAAACATTACTCATGATACATTTTTAGTATAATTAATCAAAAAAATAAGTGTGATTATTTGTATTACACATATGGCCTTAACCTTTATAAAGTAAAAACAATAGCATAATTCAACTTACAAGTGTGTTTAATGAACACCCACTGTGTTCCTAATACTGTTCTACACTGTCTGACAGGTTAAGAAAGCATATGTGTGTAATGAAGTAACAGCACTTAGGGCTCTCAGAAGCTTCCTGAGGAAGCAAATATTTTAAATATGTAACAGCAACAAAACAAGTAAGGAAACCTGTAAGAATTTGTTAAATGAAATATTAAAAGTCTGAATCACAGATTGGTTTATGAGCCCATTACTTGTGACGGCCGAGGCATATGATGCCAAGAGCTCAGCCTCTGTGTACCGGTGCCAGATCGAATCTCGGAGACAGAGTTTTGGGCAAAGTAGAAAAGAATAGCTTTATGGCTTTGCCAGGCAAAGGGGAACACAGCAGGCTCCTGCCCTCGAAAACTAAGTGTACCAACCAGGGCGGATTTGCTGAGGAGTTTTATGGCAGTGGTTCAAGGGTGGGGTTGCTGATAAGATTAGGGTGTGTACAGGGTTTAGGCTCTTTAATCTTGTTTCAGGTAATCTTCTTGATGAACTTTCTGGTCCCTTTAGTCTGGCCTCAGATGGTCTCCTCTGGCATAAAGAATGCTAACATCTTCATTTGCTGGGTGTTAATTCTATAAAGGGCTTAAAGGCAGTGTTATGTGTATCCCTTGAGGAAGCAGCGGGACTCTGCCCCAAGGCTGCACTATTGTTCCTTGACAGTTCCTCCCTTGTCTCTACATCCCCTCCCTTCCCAGATTAGCAACTGTTCAAATCTGCCCTTTGGATCTCAGGGAAGGTCATGGAGGCTGGAGTCTGTTCCCTACAAGAAACGGGGGACATGAAAATGCTTCCATGCCCAGGAGCCCCGTAGGGTCCTGCTCGGTCTCACATATTGTCTAGGTAATTTTTTATGCCTTAATCATATCGTGCTTACCTCCTCAAATAAGTGCTTTATTACAAAGACAGCTGCTTTGGTCCTTTGTATATACCTTCCATTCTTCCTCATTCAGAAAGCAGTCTGAGAATTTATGTAGAATAACTCACTGGGTGCTGGTTTCTGTAAGCATTTACTTTGCTTAAAAATTAGCATAAATGATGATAAGGCATAAAATAAAAACTAAACACCTAACTGAATAAAAGGTTACTTGTTGGTATTGTTGTCTCATATAAGTTATCTTTCTCCAGAAAATGAAAGTAGAAAATCATTCTGGGTTTGAAACATTGAAAGTATCTTTAAGTTTTTTCATTAAGGGCAGTGATAGTGGTCTTACAATGCTAACTGTATTTTGGCCTTTAATAACACCTTTGTTTTATTAAATCACCTCTCTTCTTACCACTGTATGGAGTAAGGATTATTTCCTTTGCAGACCATTGTTTACTTGCAGGGTGACCTGATTGTGTTTCATTAAGAATTGGATAATTGTCCTTGGATAATTAATCTCTTGCTGAGTAGATAGGTAGATAGGAACAGTTCAGCCCAGATAAACAGTACTTTAGAATATATTTTACATGTGCAAAACAGTAAACTCCTTCAGTTCATTTAGATTAAGAGTATTGTGTAGCTTACTCGCTGTCTTTATTACAGACATTAGGATAAATAAGTTATGTTATCAGGACTAATAGGTACGGCATGTGTATTTCATCTTCTGTTGTTAACACAAAATGCCATTTTAGCAATTTAAAAATATTTCTAGGATAAGGAACACTTCATCTTCTCCAAACCTGCTCAATAATACACCAATTCCTGAGTAAGATGGAACACCTTAGAGATCCTGTGCTTCATTTCCTCCTCTCCCCACTCCCCCCCACCTCCCGTCCCACCCCCCCCTCCCTCCCCTTTCTTTTCCCTACTCTTTCTTCTCTCTCGACTTCTTATAAGCTCGTCCTTCTGTGTTTTTAGAGGAAGTTCAGAGGCTGATTTTATTACTTGGTTAGAATTGCAGAATTTAGAGGCAAAGGTGGGGGGACGTTTTCATTGTTCTCTCACTGACAAAATGATCTTATCTGTTGAAAATGGGTCTCGTCTGGTTAGCATTTGCTTGCTCGTTTTATCACTGTTTTTCCAAATGTGATGTAGTAATTGTACACTAAAATGACATAGCTTTTATACAAATTGAATTTCAAGGTTTCCATATTATTTGAAAATAGCAACTCTGTTATGAAAACCATATTCTCAAGGAATAAACACTGATGGAAAACATGTCTGAAATATAAATCAGCCAGCAACTGTTTCTGAAAAGTGCACACGTACTGCAGTAATCATTTAAAGAGATCAGCAGCCCAAGATCCAGTTTATGAAATAATCACCCAGAATACAAAGGCTTGATTTATAGGAAGGTCTGTGTCTCCTGATTATATCTTCCTTTGGCTAAACCTTTGCTCTTCCCTCTGCCTTTATGGTGTATAATTTCTTTGCTGTATTATCAGCCAGATTTAAGTCCCTGTGTGCTTAAGACTTGTCTAATCTTTTCATACCACATGTGGAGAATTTTTGAATTATTATTTGGGGTCCTTTAAGATGCTATTAAGGCAGTTTAATCATGAAGGATGTTAAAATGGACCACATACTGGCTGGAGGCTTGAGTTAGAACGGGGAGCCTATTTGCTAGACCACAACCCAATTATCCACAAAACCCTTTTATAGTTAAGTGTTGTAAGTAATATTCTTAGTCCATTATATTCTTTACACTGAAAAGATGAGTGAAAGCAACCCCCAAATCGACTTTAGAATATATTATACAGAGGAAATAGGACTTCCCTGGTGGTCCAGTGGTTAAGACTCTGTGCTTCCACTGCAGGGGGCACGGGTTCGATCCCTGGTCAGGGAACTACGATCCCACATGCTTCGCTGTGCAGGCTAAAAATAAAAACAAAAACCAAAAATACTTTACGGGGCTTCCCTGGTGGCACAGTGGTTAAGAATCTGCTTGCCAATGCAGGGGACATGGGTTCGAGCCCTGGTCTGGGAAGGTCCCACATGCCGCAGAGGAACTAAGCCCTTGCGCCACAACTACTGAGCCTGTGCTCTAGAGCCCGCGAGCCACAACTACTGAGCCCACATTGCCACAACTCCTGAAGCCTGCGTGCCTAGAGCCTGTGCTGCACAGCAAAGGGAAGCCACCGCAATGAGAAGCCTGCACGCCTCAACAAAGAGTAGCCCCTACTTGGTGCAACTAGAGAAAGCCCACACGCAGCAACGAAGACCCAAGGCAGCCAAAATAAAATAAATAAATTTTAAAAAAGATAATTAACTGTTTAAAAAAAGAATATATTATACAGAGGAAATAGACATATTTGCCTTTTACATCTGTCCCTGGATTTTTTTTTTTAATTCTAATAAAGCTCTACTTCTATGGTTGTTATGGGGGGTACTGGAAAGTCTCTGAACATTATGTCTCCAAACATTACTATCCATATCCTAGGACAAGTTCCTTAATCCTTGAAACCTCATTGTCCTTGATTATAAATTGGAGATATGAATGATTTACCCCTCCTCCTCCTGATGCCAAAAGCGCAGCCTCTCTGTGCACCGGTGCTGAATCGAATCTCAGAGACAGAAGTTTTGGGTGAGGTAGAAAAGGATAGCTTTATCATTTTTCCAGGCAAAGGGGGACACAGCAGACTCCTGCCTCAAAACACTATGTATCCCAACCTAGGAGGATTTGATGAGGAGTTTTAGAGCAATAGTTCAAGGGTGGGGTTGCTGACAGGATTAGGGTGTGTGCAGGGTCTCAGGTGGTCTG
This sequence comes from Tursiops truncatus, assembly GCF_011762595.2. Lineage (NCBI taxonomy): Eukaryota > Metazoa > Chordata > Mammalia > Artiodactyla > Delphinidae > Tursiops > Tursiops truncatus. Next base: position 67,918,328 of record NC_047046.1, read on the forward strand.
ACTCTTAATCTTGATGAGCTTCTCTGGTCCATTTAATTTTGCCTCAGGTGGTTTCGTGGCTGGGCCTCCCTTGACCACCAACTGTTTGCATCTGCCCTTTGGAACTCAGGGAAGGTCATCGAGGCAGGAGTCTTGCCTACAAGAAACAGGGTCCAAAAAGGCTTCGGTGCCCAGGAGCCCCACAGGGTCCTTCTCAGTTTCATTCCCAGGTTGTAAAGATGAAATGTGATAACATATGGGAAGCCCCTGAGTCTTACCTGGCATCTAGTAGGCACTCAATAGAGAGAAGTTCCCTGCCCCTAATGGGATCAAATGGAAACATAATTCCAACTGCCCTGCACTGACAACCAAAGTGGGACACTCTAGAGTAATCACTAAGGTAATAAGGCTTGATTACTATGCAATCAGCCATTTACGTATATTATTGCTTTCCCCCTAATCATCCCCTCCCTCTTACTTAGCACGCTATTGTAGACTGGTTTGTTGTCTAATTTGCCTCTTGTACATCTTTGCAACCCTAACTAAAATTTGAAGCTTTATGAGCAGAAAACACTCTATTATCCCATAACATGTGTCACAGCATTGCCATTTTGCGAATAGCTAGCTGGTTAACATTTGCTGGTAGAATCTGATTTGTACTTAATTGGTGGTGGAGATGATACGTATCAGCAGTGTTTATTCATCATGATTCTATAAATTAAGCAAGCCAAGTAAATTACAGTTCTGGCTAGCTAATTTCTTGTATCACTTAAACTGGTTTCCAATTACTGACTGCACTGCATGGTAATTTGAGTGAATATTTGGGATGACTGTGGAGGAGAAGTTGACCGTGAGCCAATCAGCTGGTCCAGTTTTGTGGTCATGTACGTGGCTATAGACTAATAGTAGAAAGAAAGAAATATAAGCACTGATGTTTCATCTTTTTAGGTAACACACAAATGCTGGTATAATTTAAATATTCTCTCATTGCAAAACATGTTTTCAGGTATTACAAGTATAAGATGAGAGACATTAAAGGCTTATGGTATGGTATCCCCGGCAACAAAGGCTTAAGGAATCCATTTGGATTTTTTTTTTTTTTTTTTTTTTTTTTTTTTTTTTTTTGCTGTACGCGGGCCTCTCACTGCTGTGGCCTCTCCCGTTGCAGAGCACAGGCTCCGGACACGCAGGCTCAGCGGCCATGGCTCACGGGCCCAGCCGCTCCGCGGCATGTGGGATCTTCCCAGACCGGGGCACGAACCCGTGTCCCCTGCATCGGCAGGCGGACTCCCAACCACTGCGCCACCAGGGAAGCCCCCATTTGGATTTAATGGTCAATTAGCGAGGTATTATATCTTCTACAATGATGTATATTACTGGAAGAATTAGAGGTAGGCTTGTGAGTGTGGGTTGTTTAATCACGTTAGAAAAATTGAAAGCAAAAGGTGAGTCATTCTGTACTTATTCATTCAGTCAGTCAGTCATTCAAAATGATTCTTTTGTGCTATGTCCTATACTTCATGGTCCCATACAACCACCATTACTACATGTGCCTATTTACATTTCAATGTATTGATGTAATATAAACTCTAAAAGGCAGGCACACTAACCACATCTGTCAAGGTAACACTTAAAATTTAAATAAAATTGAAAACTAAAAATTCAGCACCTCATTAGCCACATTTCAAGAGTTCGTATATGACTGCTGGCTACTGTATAGGACAGCACAGAGAACATGACCATTATTGCAGAAAGTTCTATTGGGCACCCCTGATCTAGATGCTCTGCTAGTACATGAGGGTACAAAAGCAAGTCAGAAAATGTCCTGACTCCCAAGGAACTATTAGTCTAGTGTAAACTATTTTAATTAAGCAGAACTCATTAAAAAGGTATTTAATAGATTAGTCCCCTTTGAAAGTTGAAAAAGTTCATTATGTGTTGAATTAATGTGAAAGATTAAGTTTTAAAAGACCAGAGAATCTAGATCTGAACATATTTTCTGATTAGTTTCTCAAAGCTCCCTAAATATTTTCTCAGATAAAAAAATATATATACATATTATATATATTTATATATATAATATGTGTGTGTATATATATATATATATATATATATATATATATATCTTTCAGTGCAAAATTAAGGATGAAGGACAAAGATGACTTGTTGTTTGGATTAATCAGTGGTACAGCATAATTCAATTCCCCTAAGAAGCCTCTACTGGTTCCTTGTTACTCTCTCTGAGCACAAAGCATAATTCAAGCTTCTTCCACTGGTATAACCAAACATCTAAAGAAGCTATCTACTTGGTGAGAAAGTATAGAGAAAAAAGCTACAGATTTCTGACTGCTATTAGGGAGTGTGAAGAAAGATGACAAGAGAGTGTCATAATAATGAGAAGTTCCTGGAGAGTATGGGTATCTAGCCTGGGATAATGAGCTTCCAAAAAGGTAGATTTGTTTTGGGTTTAATTGCCTCGTTTGGTTATGTAGCTACTGAAAACGAAAGTAGGTTGCTTGGTAAACTGAATTAGAGCAAAATAGAGCTTGAGCATCATCAGGGATATTGTCGTCATGCTGCAGCAGCCAAATAAAACTCTACTTCAGAGATAAAACAGCTGAGCTGAGCTCTTTTAATGGGACTCCTTCAGTCATATTGGATTCTGTGGAAAGCTGGTGTTCATGAAGTGAAGAAGAGTAAAGACACACAGAGAATATAGCATTTTTACTCATATGTATTTATATATTCTCTCATCTTGACAGCCCTTTTATCTGAATGGTCCATAAGCAATTATTGAGCACCTACTATGTGTCAAGCCTTTTATAAGGTGCTGGAGAGATAGAAGGTAAAATAAGATGGGCAGAATAGTATCCAAAAGTTTAGAGATGAAATTTTTGAAGAAAATATAGTCAGATAAATTGTTCTAAATCATACTGTGGGATCAAATTTATTTCCTCTTTTTTTTAACCTAAAGTTAGGATTATAAGATATTAGCATATAAATAATATATAATTTAATACATATATACATACATCTATATACACACATATACATTTTGTGTTTTAGTATGAAACATGATAGTACTTTTTAGAAAGTAGCACCTGAAGAAATTTATAGTTGACTATCCTCATGTGATACCCAACCCATAAAGAGTGAAACTCATTTTTTTTTTAACATCTTTATTGGAGTATAATTGCTTTACAACGGTGTGTTAGTTTTGCTTTATAACGAAGTGAATCAGCTATACATATACATGTATCCCCATATCTCCTCCCTCTTGTGTCTCCCTCCCACCCTCCGTATCCCACCCCTCTAGGTGGTCACAAAGCACCGAGCTGATCTCCCTGTGCTATGTGGCTGCTTCCCACTAGCTATCTATTTTACATTTGGTAGTGTATATATGTCCATGCCACTCTCTCACTTCGTCCCAGCTTACCCTTCCCCCTCCCCGTGTCCTCAAGTCCATTCTGTACATCTGCAAATTTATTCCTGTCCTGCCCCTAGGTTCTTCAGAACCTTGTCTTTTCTTTTTTAGGTTCCATATATATGTGTTAGCATACGGTATTTGTTTTTCTCTTTCTGACTTACTTCACTCTGTATGACAGACTCTAGGTCCATCCACCTCACTACAAATAACTCAATTTTGTTTCTTTTTATGGCTAATATTCCATTGTATATATGTGCCACATCTTCTTTATCCATTCATCTGTCGATGGACACTTAGGTTGCTTCCATGTCCTGGCTATTGTAAATAGAGCTGCAGTGAACATTGTGGTACATGACTCTTTTTGAATTATGGTTTTCTCAGGGATATGCCCAGCAGTGGGATTGCTGGGTCATATGGTAGTTCTACTTTTAGTGATACTCATTTTTAAATCACTATTTTATGGACTCTTTTAACTGCAGGTTATATTCTACCTACTCTGAAGTATCTTATGTGCTACACAAAAGTATAATAATTTGACTTTAACTCTTATTGTCTGATTCCAGTGTTCCTACATTGTTATACTGTTTTAATAAAGATATTATTTCTACTTTGTAGGAACACAGCTGAGGGGAATAATACCTACAACTATTCCCTGTTCTGTGAAAACTCTTTTGGGTCTCAGCCCAATCTTCCCACCTTGGGAAGCCCCATATCACATCCAATATTGAGTTTAAACTGGGCCAGAATTTCTGACCACAGGATGTTTGACAGATACAGGGGATTTCCATGGGTTGAAATTGAAAGATTTTTAAGATGAGGCCACACAATTACTGCTTTCAATGTACGATGTTAAAATTGGAATCAAGATGGTGCCACCAGTGTCCAAGAGGAAATGATCATGGCCTTTTATTAACTGGAAGTCGAATAGTGGAACTCTGAGCCCGTGATTAATGCAGGTAGCCTGCTCATTACCACCTTATTTGAATCTGTAATTAGTGTTCCGGGTCTTTAGAATGGAGGAGAGAGAAAGGTAGTTGAGAACAAGCATTCAGAAATCAGATTGGATTAGAATTCTGTCATTTTTACTTACTAGCTAACTAGGGTGAGCTGGTTTTGCTAAACCACAGCTTCCTCATATGTAAAATAGGGAGATCTTGCAGGGATGTTGTAAAACTTAAAAGAAAAATCCGTAAAATGGGACAAAACAGTACATCCTCAAATGATTATCCTGAGAATTCAATGAGGTGTTTAGCATAAAATACTTAGCCTGCTCTCTGGCACTTTTTTAGTCCGCAATTAATGCTATTATAATCTTGCATTCCATCACTGCTGTATTCTGATTATTCTCATGAAGTCATGTTCCTTAACAATGCACATAATTTGTTCATTTCTATCTGTGGGCTGCTGACATGTGTTTGAAATGCTCTCTTTCTTCTTTAGGCTATTTCATAAGTCTCTTGTATTTCGATTTTACGATTTTATTTAAGATTTGAAAAGCAGAATCCCACTCTGGCTAATTCACCCCATGGATCCGTTAGTCTGCATAAGCTCATTTTTCCCGCTCCAAATTTGTTCACGTCTTTCATTCATTCATTTTTTTCTTTCAACAAATAGTTATTGTGTGACCCTAGTGGGCTACCCTGTATTTCTCAGCACTGGGAGTTCAGCAGTAAAAAAAAAGACAGACAAATGTTTATCTTTATGAGGCTTCTATTCTAGCAATAGAAAGGGACAATAAACAAATAAAACTAAAGCATGCAGAAGAATAAACTAGTTTAAGGAGATAGAGAATGAAAAGGATAGAGGTGATTCTAGAAAGGAAAGTCAGGAGAGCCTTTCTGAAGAAGAGGCGTTTAAGGGGACCTGGGAATGAATTCGGAGGGATGCCAGCAAAGACCTCGGGCAGAGCCACATTTTAGGCAGAGCCAACAGCAAGTGTCAAGTCCCTGGAGAGGAAGAGGAAGAGGACCACTGTGTGGCAGCAGAGCAAAGAAGAGGGAGAGTGAAGAGAGGAGTCCACAGGTAGCAGGGCCCAGACATGAGAAACCTTGAAGCCACAGTAAGGAAGGTGGATTAGTTCTCAGTGCAGAGGCATCTGTGCAGGAGGGGGTGACATGATGTAATTTTCATTTTAGAAGTGGGAGCTAGAGAGGAGGCTAATGTGTAGCACAGTCAAGAGATGTTGGGGGAAACTGTAGAGGTATGAAGGGCTGGTAGGGTTCAGGATGCCTTTGGAAAAGATGAGACTTGCTGCTGGGTGTGGGATAGGAGAAAGGACAGCAGTCAAATTTACTCTTTGATGTTAAGCCTCAGAAACTAGGTGAATTGTGGGACCATTTTGGGTTCTGAAACTTGATAAAGAGCCAGCTTGGAGGGTGTGTGGGGAGGGGAGAGACATGAGGGACAAATCAAGACTTTTTAAAAAAATATGTTAGGTTTGGGCTTCCCTGGTGGCGCAGTGGTTGAGAGTCCGCCTGCCGATGCAGGGGACAAGGGTTCGTGCCCCTGTCTGGGAGGATCCCACATGCCGTGGAGCGGCTGGGCCCGTGAGCCATGGCCGCTGAGCCTGTGCGTCCGGAGCCTGTGCTCCGCAACGGGAGAGGCCACAACAGTGAAAGGCCCGCGTACCGCAAAAAAATAAATAAATAAATAAAAAGTTAGGTTTGACTGTTAAATGGATTCAGGTTTTATTTATTTAATTAGACTGTAAGTTCAAAGAAGGTGCCCAATATTTTGAATAGAAGAATAAAAGAAAACGCCACATACTGCTAGCCAGCGGCCAAGGTCATGCAGTATTTAGCTTCTTATAGTGGCAAAACTGAACAGTTGTTGGAGTAACAGGGGCAAATTCTCCATGTTGTCAACTATAAAATATCTGTGCCCTACATGTCCCTGATTCATGTGTTACAGGGATATGCACAGTGCCATGCTCAGAAGACACTCAAATATTTGTCAATCACAGAGAAGCATCCTTCTTAGAAAGCATCCTGGCAGGCCAGTGAAGTGTAATTTGATTGGCTGATCCCAGAGAGGGAGAATTGACTAAAAGGATGCCTCAGATGCACAGCCCAGTCTTCTTGCTGCCAAGATTTTCCAAGAAACCAATCCAAAGGGGGCTAGTTAGTGCCAAAATAAGTGTTAGCCCAGAACCAGCTTGTTTTCTGATATGTCCTTTGCCTGTGTTCATTAAACAGGAGATTGAATTCTAATAGGATGTCTATTCAGAAATGACCCAGCTGTTGAGTCACCTTATTCTCTGAGATGGCATCAGGATTTTATCAGTGGAAGCCTGGTTTATAGGTCCAAGTAAAGACTACAGAATTCACAAGGAGTTTGCCTTTCGGTTTGTAATATCCCTTTTCTTTACCCTTTTCCCTGTCTTGGGAAATCTTATACACCCCGTTAACTCAGGGTACCCAGAATCCAAAACATTCACCCAGTGATCTGAAGCATAAAGTCAAGTTCATAAAGTCTATTTGAGATAGCTAATTTCAATCATTGAGTTATACAAAGAATAAATTTGGGGATCAGGGAGCTTAAGGCCAGTCGTAGGATGGGTCAGTACACAGCGGGTATCACCAGGCCTATATCTATGTCTAGATTGCTCATCCAGGGTTATTTATGTTAGATAACTCTGCTTACAAAAAATCTGTTTCCTCATTTTGAAAATGGATGTAACACTAAACCAATATACAAAATACCTGGGTTCTAAACTGAAACATTCTCTGTATATTGCTGTTACGTGTTTGAGAAGGTCACTTACCTTTTCTGATTTTCAATTTTCTCTCCTAAAATAGGGATTATCCTGCCTGTGTTAGTTCCCTGGGGCTGCTGTGACAAAGTGCCACATGTTGCCTGGTTTAAAACAACAAAAATGTATTCTCTGCCAGTTCCAGAGACTAGAAATCTGAAATCAAGGTGTCAGCAGACGCATGCTCCCTCTGAAGGCTTTAGAGAAAAATCTTCCCTTGTTGCTTCCCGGCTTCTGGTGGTTTTGGCAATCCTTTGGCACTTTTTGGTTTATAGGTGTATCATCCAGTCTCTGCTTCCATCTTCGCATGACCTTCTCCCCTCTGTGGCCATGTCCCTTTGTGTCTTCTTTTTTTTTTATAAGGATGCCAGTCGTATTGGATCTAGAGCCCACCCTAATCTAGTATGACTTCACCTTAATTTAGGTAATTATATTTGCAAAGGCCTTTCTGGGTACGCGTGAATTAGGCAGGGGGTGGTGGATGGGGGAAACTATTCAACCCAATACATAAACTTCCCTAAAAATCATATAGATTGTTAGTAAGTTTCCAAGTAATGTGGATGAGGACTGAGAAAACTATTATATGCATATATATATGCACACACACACACACACACACATATATATACATATATGCATACATATACAGACATATTTTTTTTTCATTTTTATTGGAGTATAGTTGATTCACAATGTTGTGTTAGTTTCAGGTGCATAGCAAAGTGAATCAGTTATACATATACATTTATTCACTCTTTTTTAAGATTCTTTTCCCATATAGACCATTACAGAGTATTGAGTAGATTTCCCTGTGCTATATACAGTAGGTCCTTATTGGTTACCTATTTTATATACAGTAGAGGGTATATGTCAATCCCGATCTCCCAATTTATCCCCCCCACCTTACTCCCTGGTAACCATAAGTTTGTTTTCTACATTGACTCTGCTTCTGTTTTGTAAATAAGTTCATTTGTACCGTTTTTTTAGAGAAGAGTTAACATCTATCCTTCTCAAACTATTCCAGAAAATTGCAGAGGAAGGAATACTCCCAAGCTCATTCTATGAGGCCAGCATCACCCTGATACCAAAACCAGGCAAAGATATCATAAAAAAGAAAATTACAGGCCCATATCACTGTTGAACATAGATGCAAAAATCCTCAACAATATACACATTTTTTAAAAATTAAGAAGCTACCTTTTTCATTTAAAAAATAATTTCAGTTATTGCCTCTCAAGCAGAGAAATATTAAAAGTACCCTTAGTTCCTTAAAATCATATTTGATATGATTTGTTCCTACCTTCTTCCGCTCTCCAGAATTCTAACCCTGCCTTGTAGGCTGTAGGACACAGTACTTTCTGAATATTAAGGACTGCGAACTGCTTAGGTGGCCCGAAGCGAACTAGCAAGTGAAAGAAATCAGCTGAGTAACAGTTTGCAGAAGCTGCCAGCATGAGCTGTGACAGGCACTGGCCACACCCTCAGATTTCCACTGTTTGACCTTCAGTTGATGAAAACGCCGTGATCTTTTACTCGTGAACATTGATGGCAGCACCTTGACTTTGGTTTTAACAGCTACGGCCCAAAGCATTAATTGCATGTCATCACCTTGAAATCTTTCAACTTCAGCCCATAGCAATCGCCTGTACCTGTGAAACATCCTGTGAAAAAGAATTTTGGTCCAACCTAACTCCTCCATTAGCTGTGACGAAATTAAATGCGACAAAACTAACACTGTCAGAGTTGTGATTAGAACATGGCATGACATTCCTACCACAGTGCTAACGCAGGTCTGTGTGTCAAGATTAGCCATGATAATTTCAGGGAAATGGAAAAACAGTTACCTGAAAGCTAACTGCATTTGAACAATTCTGTAATGAGTTAAAATTCTTATTATTCAAGAAAACATTGCCATAACAGTATAATATTTAAAAAATCCCAGCATTATTGAGCTTATGCCAGTCTGAGTGAGTTATGCTAACCCCCACGCTGAAGAACATGCTAGGGACATCATTTCTCCTCCCTGTTGTAAATCACTTGAGCTTAACCTTCAGTCTGCTGTCTGCTGAAGACTTGATTCAAAGTCTTCTCCTACTACCTTGCAGTGAAATAAAAAAATTATTATTATCACTTCCATTCTTCAGAGAGACTGACTTGTAGTTCAATCTAACCAAATGCTTAGGATCCACAGAAGTGACTTGATGCCCCTTCTGGGTTATGTTTCATCACTGAATATAATTTTAAACCACAAATAACAGTGTAATAATAGATTGAACGTATCACTCACATCTTAGATTATGCCAACAGCTTGATTAATTTTATCACTTGGAATATGATTTGTTCTCTGTCCTTTTGATAATTTAATGTTCTTACAGTAATTTTGCCACTCTCTTTGGAAATACTAAATTTTCTAGAGTTTTTTTTTTTTTTTTTTTTTTTTGCGGTACGCGGGCCTCTCACTGTTGTGGCCTCTCCCGTTGCGGAGCACAGGCTCCGGACGCACAGGCTCAGCGGCCATGGCTCATGGGCCCAGCCGCTCAGCGACATGTGGGATCTTCCCGGACCGGGGCACGAACCCGTGTCCCCTGCATTGGCAGGCGGACTCTCAACCACTGTGCCACCAGGGAAGCCCCTAAAGTTCTTGAGTTATTTTAGTGGCATTTCTGACTTCTGTAGTGTTGGGTATGGTAACCACTAGCCACAAGTGTCTGTGGAGCACTTGAAATGTGGCTTTTGCCCGAATTGAGGTGTCCTGAGAGAGTAAAATCCACACTGGCTATTAAAGACTTACTAGAAGCAGCGTAAACTATCACATTAACACATTTCATATTGATTATGATTTGAAGTGACTGTATTTTAGATATATTAGGTTATATATATATATTTTTAAATTAATTTCACTTATTTCATTTTTACCTTTTTAATGTGGCTACTAGAAAATTCAAATTACATATGAGTATTCATGCCTCACATTATACTGGACAGGGACGACTTTGGTATATTCCCTATGTCTTATACCCAGCCACAAGGAAGTCAAAAAGATTGCCAATCTGATATTAAAATGAGTTTTGGAGTTATTGAAATACAATGGTTAAACAAATCCATCTTCTTAAGTATTTCTGAATATTATCTAAATAGCGTCATGTTTAACCCCTATTTTCCTTATTTTACTCCAGATTTACTGAACATTATAATCAATGGCCTTTGAATGTTTGAGTCAAAGACATTTCTTTCCTATTGGTCTGAAACTTTATGGCACAAATGAAAATTTAAGCCAAGGAGGTGGGGTTGGGGAAATAAAAGGAATCTTTGGATACAGAATAGTACATCCGTGTCCCTGTGTTCAGTTTTACTTAAAGTCATTGTCTAACTTCTGTGAGATGATTTACTGCTGAAGACTATTTGTCTTCCTGCTGCTATCTCTGAACAAGCCCAAATCTTCCATGTGGTTAATAAACTTCTTATCTTTTGAATACTGAACATAAAATAAAATAAAATAAACTTAATCCTCAGGGTGGTTCAGTCAGCAGACGGGGAGCCTTTTAGATGCTTCTTAGAGATAGAGGACAACTAGGTTTTCTGCCCTGTGCAATGATCAATCTTCCGTTTGCACGCGTGTATGTGTAAGGGCATTAAAGGTGCTTCTCAGTGATAAATGTCAGTGGAATCGCAAAGTGAATATTAATTTCAGTATTGTCAAGGTCACATGTGTACCCAGGTTCATTGTTATTGGGATTTTTATTGTTGCCACTGTAAGGAAAGATATTTTTTTCTTGAGCTCTTTTTTTCAAGTATCGGGAGCGGAATGGAGCAAAATTCCTCAACACGTATATACGTTGCTTGGAAAAAAGTGCCTTAGCAGAGTCTGATCTGTTAATTGGGGTAATTATTTTGAGTGCCTTAAAAAAGAGCAAAGTGTGGGTTTAGAGGAGCTCAGTTAGGTGGGAATAGAACAAACAGATGATCACAAAATCTGGAGACTAGCTAATGTTCCTAAAAAGCGGCTGACTATATATGGAAAAAGAAAGGAAAAAATTGCAGGAGAAATAAAGAAAGAAGAAAAAAAGTCTGTGATGAGGCCATTCACAGAACTAGGGTGTGAAATCGTCTAGCCCAGAGCCCACAAAATTAAGAGAGAAGTAAAGATGAAGAAAAATAATAGGTTATGACTATCCATCTGAGGATAAATACCCAGCCAGATATCTCTGTATATAGTGAAGAACCTCGACCCAGTGTGGGTACCAATACTGTGATATTCACCTGCCCACACACCACACCCACACACCTGCCCAGTCTCGCTTTAATCCAGTGTTTGCTATCTCAGTGAACAGCATGAGGAACAACCAGCTATGCAAGTCAGAAATACAGGAGTCATTCTTGATGCGTCTCTCCTCTCACTGCCCAACCTCCAATCCATCAAATGCTGTTGTTTTTACCTTCCCTGTAGCTCTTGAATCCCTCTTTTCCTCTTCATGTCCATCACCATCATTCTAAATCAAGCTGTTAACCTTTCTCATCTGTGCTATAGAATACTCTCCCAACTGGTCTCCCAACACCTACATTTGCCCCCTTCAATTCACAATTTGTATAGTGGACAGAGTACAAAGTCTCTGATTAAGTCTGTCAGTACCTTGACGAGTCTTAAAACTCAACATCTTCCTAACGCCTTTAAGGCCCAGTATGGTCTCCCCCTTGATGATCTCTCCCACCTCATCTGGACCTCTCCTAGCTCCTTGTGGCCCCATCACCTTAGACTAAATTTTAAGGAAGATTTCGTTGTTTCCACTGCTGATTCTCATGATGTCCGGCACACTGTGAAAATTGGTAGTATTTATTGAGCATTTCCTTGGTACTAGATGCCATTCATAAATGATTTATTGTTAATCTCCACAACAAAGCCATGAGATAGGTGTTGGTATTAACCCCATTTTTTGTTGTTGTTGTTTTGTTTTGTTTTTTGTGGTACGTGGGTCTCTCACTGCTGTGGCCTCTCCCGTTGCGGAGCACAGGCTGCGGATGCGCAGGCTCAGCGGCCATGGCTCACGGGCCCAGCCGCTCCGCAGCATGTGGGATCTTCCCGGACCGGGGCACGAACCCGTGTCCCCTGCATCGGCAGGCAGACTCTCAACCACTGTGCCACCAGGGAAGCCCCAACCCCATTTTTAAGGTAAAAAAAATTAAGCTCAAGAACATTAAGTAGATTGACCCTGGCTGTATAGCCTGAGCAAGGGTACTGGATTTGAACCCAGGGTCTCCTATTCTGGAGGCCACACTCTTTACTGTTAGTCTCTCTCACCAAAGTTTTATTAGATGGGATGTAGCCCAGATCGGTAACTTCTGTGAAACCTATGTGTTAGGAGAATAGAGTTCTAAATTTCTTCTCTAACTATGGTCCCTCCACAAAGAGTCAGTTTACCCAAGGCAGTTACTTATCTTTTAAAGCCTAGAGATAGATAAACAATACATTTCTTCCCCTATCTTTTAAGGTAGGATCTTTTTGCTGTTATGTAGAAAAATCTAGTCGCTTGACTGCTGGAGGAAAGATTGCTGCTTCCTTCTCCTCTAATACACAGCAGCAGGGCTCTTTTATAAAAGCAATCCATACATGTCATTTATTGACTCTATTAAAACTACAGACATCAAATATTGATTCTTCCCATACCGACCATAAATACAAGCCAAATTTGAGAAAGGTTGCTGAGATTTAGTTACATCATCAACATGGGGAACACTCTGGGTTGCACTTAAGCTGAAAACACCTGATTCTCTGATGCGTATCTATAATATTTATAGAGAACTGACTTTTTTGTGTGCAGAAGTACGATCCTGAAGTATATACGAGTCTCAAATAAGTGTGAAACAAGCAAGAGGCCTACACCTGTGCCCTTCCTAGGGATTTCTGCTTGGGACTCTTCTATAAGAATTAAACGTACATGTATGGTCTGTATAATAACAAAATAACTGTGTGGAGTATTTATGAGAAGGTTGAAAGGTTTAACTTATGTTTACAGACATAATCCTGGCCAGGACTCATGCTACACGCTATGCAGGTATGGACTGCAATGCTTACTGTTTCCTTTTCACATACAGCTTCTCCTTGTGTTCTTCTTACAATCTTGAGAATTAAGAGGAGCAAATACTTATTCCTCCAATTGTCTGATGAGGGAACCAAAATTTGGAAATGTTTAAGGGACTTGATTTCAGGTAACAATAATATTAATTACTGTATTATTTTGAAGACTTGCTTTTCTATAATAGCATCATTTACAGTACAGTTTCTACAATAGCCCTGTTATATAGAAATTATGAACCCATAAGAAAATAATATGCAGAGTGTTAAGGTAGTCTGGTCTAAAGATAAAGTATTATTAAATAGTGAACAGGGGTTTTTGATCCAGGGTTCAAAATTAAGGTGTTTCATTCCCATTTGGGGTATTTTCTTTTTTTTTTTTACCATGTATCACAGTGATAGTTTTCACCTTTCCACTATCTCTGGAATTTCTCAGAAGTTCTTGACAATTTCTTAGAAAACTCATTTGAATTTTTTTTTTTCTTTTGTGAACATTTGTTCCCAAACTGAAGTTCTAGAGGCAAACATCTTGCAAAAAATGGATGAGTTTTTTAACTTTCTTCAAGCATCTTGAGACACACATTTTCTTAGAAATCAGTAGAACACTATTTGATTTGTTGATAATGCTAATAAAATAGATAAGCAATTTAATCATTGATAATTTCATGTTTGTGGGTTGTTTCCTGATTAACTGTGCCATCATTAATTAGTTCACTTTGGAATTATCCTCATTATTTTTACTTAAAGACTTCCTCATCTAAAGCCTTCCCCAAACTATTCTCTAGTGTTTTTCTTTCTGTTGACCAACTTGTAAATTCTATTCCAGAAAGGCAATTATCAAGGCCATTACTCATTAAACTCATTCACACCCATTGACCCTGACTCACTAGATTCCTCCTTCACATCTGAATTTCCTGTCCTTCCTTTTTCCATCAGTGCAATTTTCAACTGCTGTTCAAGAAACACTCTTGACCAAACTTCCCATAACTGTCCTCAATTACTATATACTTCATCAGTAGGTCTATTTCTAGCGTTCTTATATACTTCATCATCTGTCCAGTCCAGAGAGGTGTTTTTTTGTTTGTTTTTGTTTTCTTTGTCAAAATAAGTTCCTTAAAAGTTTCTACATGATAAAATATTTCACAGTACTAGAGAAAGCATTGTATTATAAACACATAAAGAGTGTGATTAGACTTTAAAATGAGCTGTTACTTTTATCTAGAAACTTCAATCACAATGGCAAGTAAGGAGACCCAAGCTATTCTGGGAAAAAAATTTTTTAAGTCATTATGATTAGGTTTACATGACAATAAGCCTTCAGTAATATGGAAATTTAAGCACATTTGGCTGAAACTTTAAGTTTTTCACTTCAGTATTATATTTTTGGCAATTTTGCTGTATCATTAAAAACAGTTGCCTTTGACATTACTTAAAAATCTCCAGTTTAGGGCTTCCCTGGTGGCGCAGTGGTTGAGAGTCCGCCTGCCGATGCAGGGGACACGGGTTCGTGCCCCGGTCCGGGAAGATCCCACGTCCCGCGGAGCGGCTGGGCCCGTGACCATGTCCGCTGAGCCTGTGCGTCCGGAGCCTGTGCTCCGCAACGGGAGAGGAAATCTCCAGTTTAAATGGTTTGAAATCTCATTTGGTCAGGAATCTACATTACCCACTACATTTTACTTTTCTAGGCATTGTTTGTGTTCTAAAGTGAAATTCAGCATAAGCTATGTACTTCACCAAGGTTATTATTGCTTAGTGGTGTTAGTGAAAAATCTGTTACTCCACTGAAAAGACCTTACATTGAGGCTATCCCTGTAATCACTTTTATTATAAAACTACTTCCGGTTCTAGGACGAATCACAAGAAGACTACTTTTAAGATTTTTTTCCTTCAGAGAGAATCATTAAAGTTTTTCCTCTTATGCTGTCAAAAAATATCCATTATTTAGTATATCAGCATTTATACATGTTTATATATATAAGTAATATGTAAGTTATAAATCACACATATTTTATATGTGTATATATATATATAGATACATCAATATATGTATGTCTACAGACACACAGATGCAGACACATATACGCACACATAATGACACAGTTGAGTATATTGTGAGTTAGCAGATAGCACCTATTCAAACCAAAAATATTCAATAAAATGTTCAGGTAATAACTGCTTCCTCCAACCAAATCTTGTCAGACTCCTGTGGTTTTGTAATAGAAACCTACCCCACAGTTTGTGCTTCTTCCTTGCCAAACTACTGTCATATCTCCTAACTGTGCATAGTTCAGTCAAGAAGGGTTTTATTATGTTAATAATTGCATTGCCTGCAGGCTTTTTGATGTCGCATTCCCCCTGCAGAATAGAAACAGATTTCATAGAAATATCATTAAAGCTGTTAACTACAGGAGAAAAAAAATCAAAGAGGCAATCAAAGCATGCACTTTATTATCAATAAATGCAAATAGTTTCAGAAATGGTTTGCATTTGAAACACATTCAGTGAGGATATCATTGGAAATGGAAGCTGCTGCTTAAATAAGAGAGCTTTGTGGCCTAAATCCATTTGGATCACCACAGATAATTATTTAGATCCCTTGCTATCCATTTTTAAAAATGGACTTAAGAGTCATTTTTGTATTAGCACATGAATAAGAAGGTAGACTCACCCTCAGAATTCTGGCCTGAATTGAAGACATGTGAATTATAGGTCATTATTTGAATGACAACACATGTGATTTTTTTTTTAATGCAGTTACTTTAGTTCTTAAAAAATAAGTATTTGGTGGCTGTTAAATTAATGATTTAGGAACACTGTACTAAGCAATCATTTTGAAAAGACTTTAAATATTCAAACGTTCAACTAGGTATTCTCTGACACTAACATTTGTCTTCATTTCGGACTACGAGCTGCGAAACATCAGTATAATGGTGAAAAGATATCAGCCTCATTCAGTATTGTGATGACAGAGACATGTCTTGATCCTTCTAAAGTTTTTTCTATGAAGACCTTATATTCACATTCTTATTTGGAAGACGTTATTTAAACTCCCATTTTTAGAAGCATATATTTGATAAATCATAATTTGGAATTTAGCGTGCTCAATACAAATATCAAATTACAGTACAGAGAAGTCAGGAAGGTAGACAAATAGATATTAGAATAGACACAGAGCAAGAGAAAGGAAAGGAAAATAAAATAGGGTATTAATTTGTATATGCTGTTTGATTTTTTGATCATCAGAAGCCCTAACATTTGGAAAATCTAAAATATTTGATGAATTAAACCAGATGAATTCAAATGCATTTGATTTACCCATGATTTGCAAAATGACATAGAACCATCTATTTCACAAATGTTTCAGCTTATGAAACAGTATAGCATTTTATTAAAAGTTGAAGATATCTATTTTAAAGTGAAATTATTGCCATATTTCCCATTATAAAGTAATTAATAAGCACTACAAATGATTTGATGATAGAGTCACTGATTTTCAGAGTCAAAAGAAATCAGAGATATTATCTAATCCACTGGGAGCTACCACTTAGGAAATTGTAGACCTTAATGATGGAAACTTTGTACCCTACAATTCAAATAATGTACATATTACATTTTTGAAAGTATGCAGACAATTTCAGGGGGTCCGTGGACACCTTGGTCTTTGATGCCAATGACTGGTCTCTATCATGAGTAGGGACAAGAAATCATACCTTCTGACTCTTTTCTTAATTAATCAAGTAGCTCATTAAACTGTAATATTCTTCCCCCCACCCCACTTACCTACTCATACATATATAGAACACAGACATACATCCTGTCATCAGTATGATTATATGTGATAAATCATGCCTTATTAAAGATTCAGCCAACTTTATATGCCATCTTTAGGTTAATATGCAATAAGAACTCATTATAAAGTACCCTGTTACACTATAAACTTATATATAGTCAGAAATTCCTGTTCCTAGTACAAATAGTGACATGTAATACAGCTCATTTACTCTAGCATAGGTATTTAATTTGTTCTTAGGTACAGGTGTTATAATGAATTTCTACTGTAATGCAATATTGAAATTTAAAAAGGTAGTTGGTTAGGTTGACATTGATTGATGAGTTACTTGCATAGATTATGCATCTATTCTGAAATCTTTCCATTCTTTGAAGAAAGAGGTAACTGGAATAGAGATGGAGAGAAATTAGATGCAGTTTGCCACAAAATTATTGTCCAACTGTGGGGATCAGTGGGGATTATTAAAGACATCTTGGAAATGATGAGTGGTTAAACCCATTAAGGCTCTTGACTGACATGCTAAAATGTAATGAAGTGGAAGGCTGAAGCTGTTAACTGTATTGATTTCACATCTGATTCCTATTGTTGAACATCTTTGAGTCTTCCGTCTTCCTCTTTTTCTTTCTCTCTAATATGCATATAATGAATCACTTATTTAAAAGTGTGTAAGTTATGTATAAATATAGTTTATAGACATAGCTCTGAATAAATACACAAGTACATATATATATCAATATATGTATATGTACTTGTGTGTGTATATACAGATATACACACACACAAGCACATATGCATATTTCCACAATCAACATAAAACACAATATATTATCCACAGGCCGATGTTAGAGCTATAATTCAAAAGGAAAATATTAGGGAATTCAGGAATTTGAATTTATAGTACTGTTGTGCAGAAGAGTAAGCATGTAATAGCTTATGTTGTTACCTAACCAAACTTGCCTCTGTTCTCACCTGCACGGTAAAGCCAATCTGTTGACACTGGGTTATAGTGAAGGAAAGTACAGCATTTATTGCAGGGCACCAAGCAAGGAGAATGGGCAGCTCATGTTCAAAAGTCCCAAACTCCTCAGTGGCTTTCAGGGAAGAGGTTTTAAAGGCAAAGTGAGGGAGGGGGCCCCAGGGTGTCTGATCAGCTCATGCAGAGTTCTCGAATTGGTTGGCTTCAAGGTGAAGTTTTGCATCATCAAACTTCTTCTTTTCAACCGGTCCAGGGTCTGCGTGCTTGCGGTCAGCAGTTTTCATGTGGTGGGGGTGTGCTTCCTGTAAAAACAACTTAGGAATGTGTGTCAGGCCTTCATCTGTATCTTTCAGGGAACTGGGAGTTGGGTGATTCTGCTCTGTGGCAGATTTATAGTCTAAATTGTTACCAGTTTCCTGGCCCAGCAGCTATTCTTTGTTTCTACGTCTTCACATTTCCTAATCATTAACTCTTTTTATTATTATTAATTAATTAATTAATTTTATTTTATTTATTTTTGGCTGCTAATCATTAACTCTTGAACCAGCCTTTTAAGACTCAAGGGAGGCTTGGGAGACTAAAGCAGAAGCCTTTTACTTCAAAGGACAAGGACACAGGGGCTTGTATATGGTTTCAATCCCCCTTTTCTTTGATAGTGCTCAGTCTTGAGGGGAACAGGTTTAGGAAAAGAAAGGGAGTAAAGTTTTGGATAGAGGAGTTAATCATAAACTTGGCAGAGGAACTCAGTTTTAGGGGAACTCAGTTTCAAAGTGAAACACAGAGTCTTGGCACTATCCAGGAATGCTGTGAAAAAGAATGTCCCACGTGCAGGTGGTATTTTGGTCTGGATGATTAACTCTTTCTCTCTATCTCTCTATCTCTCTATCTATATACAGGCAGACCTCATTTTATTGTGCTTTGCTTTATTGCACTTTGCAGACACTACATTTTTTACAAATTGAAGATCTGTGGCAACCCTGTCTTGAACAAGTCTCTTGGCACCAGTTTTCCAATGGCATTTGCTCACTTCCCTGTCTCTATGTCACATTTTGGTAATTCTTGCAATATTTCAGAATTTTTCATGATTATTCTGTTTGTCATGGTGATCTGTGATCAGTAATCTTTGATGTTGCTCTTGTAAGTCTTTTGGAGTTCCAAACTGCACCCATATAAAGAAGGTGAACTTAACTGATAAATGTTGGATGTGTTCTGACTGCTCCACTGACAGGCCACTCCCCTCTCCCTCTCTCCTCAGGCCTCCTTATTCCTTCAGGCACAGCAATAGTGAAATTAGGTCAATTAATAACCTTAGAATGACCTCTGAGTGTTCAAGTGAAAGGAAGAGTCAATCCATGTGGCAAACTGCATTGTTGTCTTATTTTAAGAAAATGCCACAGCTGCCCCAGGCTTCAGCACCACCACCCTGATCAGTCAGCCACCACCAACATCAAGGCAAGACCCTCCCCCTGCAAAAAGATTATGGCTCACTGAGGTTTCAGATGATAGTTAACATTTTTTAGCAATGAAGTATTTTTAAATTATGTACATGTTTTTTAGACATAAGGCACACTTAACAGAATACAATACAGTGTAAACATGACTTTTTATAGGCACTGGGAAACGAAAAATGTTGGTTTCCTTTATTGTGATAATTGCTTTATTGGGGTGGTCTGGAACCTAATATACAGTATCTCCAAGGTATGCCCATATGTCTGTACAGTTGTCCCTCAGTATCTTCATTGGCATTGATTTCAGGGCTCCCCCATTGATACCAAAATCTGAAGATTCTTAAGTATCCTACATAAAATGAGGTAGTATTTGTATTTGCATATAACCTACACATATCCTCCAGTATATTTAATCTTGATTAATTATTAATATCTCTAGATTACTTATAACACCTAATACAATCTAAATGCTATGGGAATAGTTGTAAGTAAAATGTAAATGCTATGTAAATAGTTGCCACAGTACAGCAAATTCAAGTTTGGTTTTTGGAACATTCTGGAATTTTTTGTTTTTTTTTGTATTTTTGAACTGAACTGAGGTTGGTTGAATCCAGACATGCAGAACCTGCAGGTACGTATATCTATACATATACTGTATATACCTATATCTATCTCTCTCTGTATATATCTGTGTGTGTGTGTGTGTATATATATATATATATATGACTGTATATCTATATCTGTATTTATGTATATAAATATATATGTATATATGAAATGGAAATAAAAATAAACAAATGGGACCTAATAAAACTTAAAAGCTTTTGCACAGCAAAGGAAACCATAAACAAGATGAAAAGACAACCCTCAGAATGGGAGAAAATATTTGCAAATGAAGCAACTGACAAAGGATTAATCTCCAAAATATAAAAGCAGCTCATGGAGCTCAATATCAAAAAAACAAATAACCCAAT
This sequence comes from Tursiops truncatus, assembly GCF_011762595.2. NCBI lineage: Eukaryota > Metazoa > Chordata > Mammalia > Artiodactyla > Delphinidae > Tursiops > Tursiops truncatus. The sequence goes on from NC_047046.1 coordinate 67,938,743, forward strand.
CCAAAAACGGGCAGAAGACCTAAATAGACATTTCTCCAAAGAAGATATACAGATTGCCAACAAACGCATGAAAGGGTGCTCAAATCACTAATCATTAGGGAAATGCAAATCAAAAGTACAGTGCAATATCATCTCACACCTGTCAGGATGGCCATGATGAAAAAATCTAGAAAAAAATGCTGGAGAGGGTGTGGAGAAAAGGGAACCCTCATACACTGTTGGTGGGAATGTAAATTGATACAGCCACTATGGAGAACAGTATGGAGGGTCCTTAAAAAACTAAAAATAGAATTACCATATGACCCAGCGATCCCACTACTGGGCATATACCCAGAGAAAACCATAATTCAAAAAGAGACATGAATCCCAATGTTCATTGCAGCATTATTTACAATAGCCAGCTCATGGAAGAAACCTAAATGCCCATCGACAGAAGAATGGATAAAGAAGATGTGGTATATATGTACAATGGAATATTACTCAGCAATAAAAAGGAATGAAATTGGGTATTTGTAGAGACGTGGATTGATCTACAGACCGTCATACAGAGTGAAGTAAGTCAGAAAGAGAGAAACAAATATCGTATATTAACACATATATATGGAACCTAGAAAAATGGTACAGATGAACAGGTTTGCAGCATAGAAATTAAGACACAGATGTAGAGAACAAGTGAATGGACACCAAGGGGGGAAAGTGGTGGGGGGTGGGGTGGTGGTTTGATGAATTGGGAGATTGGGATTGACATGTATACACTGATGTGTATAAAATAGGTAACTATTAAGAACCTGCTGTATAAAAAAAATAAAAATAAAAAAATTAAAATGAATGCTCATATATCACTTAACTGACATTTCTCTGTAAAATTTATTAAATTATTCAGTTTCTAAAGAGTCTTTGGTTTATGTGGAAGAATAGTTCATTTTTACTTAGGTTTAGACAGTTCACAATTCTAATCAATACTTTATATATAGTAAAAAAATAAAAAGGTAGTTCATTAGGCTGGCATTGATTGATGAGTTGCTTACATTTGAATAGATTAGATTATATTGGATTGGATTAGATTAGATTAATTTCATGTAATTCATGATAACATAGGATTACAGTATTTTTATCTTCATATATGAGGATATTAAAGAAACTACCGATTCAATCAGATCATGAAATAAATTATATTTTAAAACATAAAGTAGGAAATTATCTTATTCTAAAATACAATCCTTTTTCAGAAAAAGACAATTGGAAACTTTACACTGACAAGTCAAATGTAATCTATGAAAACACATACTGTTGTCTGTGAATGCTTAAACTAAATGCTCTGAATGTTCCTTTTTACTTCTGGTATCTATTGTCTCTGTTTGAAATTGTTCTGGATTCCCAAGTACACTTTTTTTCCCTGATGGTGTCCAGTGACCATTAGGAAGGGAGAATAATTCAGCTGGTGAACAGATGATTGGGATTGACACTACCGGTATGTCCTGAATCCAAATTATGGTACTTACTGCCTGATGTTGTCCCACTGGTAACTACGCCACATGTATATTTAAAGAAATTATACTGTGGGCAAAGTGTACACAGACTCTCATGCGTACAAGAAACACGGACATATATAGCAACTTTAGTTCTCATCAGGTGTGTTAGGAAAATACAATTTTCTGCTCACTCATAGTGACAATGCTGAATCAACAAAACCAAACGAGTTAGACTATGTATCTTAGGCTGGTGATTTACCATAACACTTAGTAACTGCATATAAAGCCCTTCACTTGACACACATTTATTGATTACTTTCTCTATACCTAGCCTTGTGCATATCTCTGGAGAAGACAGCTGTTCTTACTGTTTGGGAAACTCAGTGAAGGGTTTGGACCATTCTCCTAACAGCCAGGACACGAAGCAGCCGTGGCTGGAATCATCAGGGGAGGAGTATGGTCTAATGTTTGTTATTGTTGGGGTGTTGCCTTGAGCTGCAGCAGCCCTGTAGTTTCTTCTCCACAATGCCTGATGGAAGTGATTGATCCCCACGCACTCAAAAAGTCATAGACAGGCTTTGCATCCTCCCGCCTCCCCCTGCCCGCCATGTGCCCCTACCATGCTAAGTGGCCCTTTCAGCTTGTCCTTCCAGATTCTCAGGTGGCTCACTCTGGGTGCATGGGTCATTTCTAGATTCTCTCCCAGCCACACCCGGAGCCTCAGGAAACTCTGAGTGACGTGGGCACTCTTCACACCCCTGCCTCAGCAAAGTTGCCACTGACTCTGCATGTGGTGGTTCAGGTGAAGTGCAAACTCATTTTCTTCTTTGTTCCTCAAATATTGAAAACATTTAAAATTGTTTCACATCACCCCATTGTGCTCCAGTAGAACAGATAAGCAGAAACTCCCCAAGCATTGCCTCCCCTTCCTTTCTCCCAGACATGTCCTGGAAACCTTTCTTGAATGTGCTACATCTCACAGTGGGAGTGATGGCTTTGGAGTTTGGCCATTTTAAAATCTGAATCTTTTCTCTCAGAATAAGCCCTGTTCTTAGTAAGCAATGCCCCTTCACTTTAGCCATGGGAGAGCTAGAAAGGACACATTCAATCACATTCAGTTAATATTTTACACATGAATGGACTGCACAAATATGCTCTATGTGAACTTTCAAAATCCTGGTTACCTCACATTCAACATATATCTTAAGCGGTTCACTCAATCTCGCTGCTGTTTCTGCTCCTTTCTCTATCTCCCTTCCATAGAAGAACAGTAGATTCTGAATTAGAAATGTCCCTTCTTGAAATGTTTGCATTGTCTTTGTGAGTATATAAGTAATCAATGAAGTATGCAAGTCATCAGTGTTTTTACTAATGCTATTTAAAATATTGTACTTTGAAAATCTCGTTGAAGAGTTATCAGCAGGCAAATTTTGAGTTTGCTTTTTTCCCCATGGAAGAAAACGTCTGCTTCATTATAATACAATTCTAACTGCATCACTATAAACTTTGACACAGGCAAGACTTGCCACTGTTCAACAATGTCTACTAAGGTCTCCTTTGTATGTGAAATAAGGGATTTTCCATAGAAAAATTACTGCTTCATGGAAGAGTACTGACGTGGGGATACTCTCATGAAATGTCTATCAAAATACAAGTGTTTGGGACTCAGAGTTCTCCCTTTGGAAGAAAGGACATGTGAAAGAAGAATGAGGAAGGCAAGAATGACCCCATCCATGGACTGGAATGGGAGGAATCTCTGTAGAGTCATGAAAAATAGCATATGGATCTGTGTATTTGAGTATATGTATCCACCTAAACGTTCTTCTGTGTACCTGTGTGTACACATTCATGTGTTTCTTGTTCACCCAGAGAACCTAGAGGCATTGATAAAAAGCATACTCCCAATGTAGTAGCTCCACACAGGTTGTTTATTAGTTGTAAGCAATGGAGCAGAGGGCTGGGGTCTGGGGGGATGCAGGGGACCACTTAACTCTACAGTGGAGAAATCTGATAGTACCTTGACCTGCTATTCAAAATTAACATGAATGATGGTACAGAGATCTTATGCCTCTGGATGTGATGCCTTGAGAAGGACTGACATCGCTTGCATTTTGTTTCAGCCTGGAATGTATAACCTCAATTCAGTATGAAGAAACAAAGACAAACCCAAAATGAAGAACATTCTATTAATTAAAATAGAACCCAGTAATCCCACTCCTGGACATATACCCAGAGAAAACCATAATTCAAAAAGATACATGCACCCCAATGTTCATTGCAGCACTATTTACAATAGCCAGGACATGGAAGCAACCTAAGTGTCCATCGACAGATGAATGGATAAAGAAGATGTGGCACATATATACAATGGAATATTACTCAGCAATAAAAAAGAAAATAATGCCATTTGCAGCTACGTGGATGGACCTAGAGATTGTCATACTGAGTGAAATAAGTCAGACACAGAAAGACGAATATCACATGATATCACTTATATGTGGAATCTAAAAATAAAGGGTACAAGTGAATTTATTTACAAAACAGAAGTAGAGTCACGGATGTAGAAAACAAACTTAGAGTTACCAGGGTATTGGGGAGAAGGGGGGATAAATTGGGAGATTGGGACTGACATATACACACTACTATATATAAAATAGTTGACTAATAAGAATCCACTGTATAGCACAGGGAACTCTACTCAGTACTCTGTAATGGCCTATATGGGAAAAGAATCTTAAAAAATAAAGGAGTGGATATATGTATATGTATAACTGATCCACTTTGCTGTACACCTGAAACTAACACAACATTGTAAATCAACTATACTCCAAAAAAAACAAAAAAAAATATATATATATATATATATATATATATATATATATATATATATAAATGTCCTAAAAAATAAAGAAAGTCTTTTGAACTGTTTCAGTATAAAGCAGACTAAAGAGATATGGTAAAGAAATTCAAACTTAACCATGAACTTGATCCTCAGTTAGAGATGAAAATGCTACATAAATGACACTATTGAGTCAGTTGACACAGATGACGATTAGTGATATTTTATTACTATGAAATGCACTGAAGTTGACAACTATATTATTCGTGCACACGTTAATTCTTAGGAAATATGCATTAAAGAATTTAGGGGTAGAGAGCCCGATTGGTGCAACTAAATCTCAATAGATAGATAGATAGATAGATAATTGAGAGAGAGAATGATAAAGTTTATAGAACAAAGTGTTAATAATGGGTAAATCTTGATAAAGGGAACAAGGGTGTTCTATGTACTCTTCTCATTCTTAACGTTTTCTATAGGTATAAAATGTCTTCCAAATAAGTTTTTAAGAAATTATTAATAATCAGTTGTTAAGGTGAAAAGAATGCAATTGTCAATAATAACGATTCTCCAGATTTGGGGACTGGTGGGAAAATATGTGAAGATGACATTGATACCGACCAGGGTTCTTGGCCTTCCCCAATCAAGCAAGGCTTTATTGGGGCCCATGCTGCAGGAGGGAGGAGCAAAAACAAGTAACAGGTTCCCTTGCTTGCTCCCTGAGGAAGGGCGAACTGGTTCCTTCTATGGAGCGAGGGAAGGGGTGTGTCCAAGGATTCGGCCAGAGGGGTGTCTTAGGTGGTCTCCCCACCCATTTGGTGGTGTTGAGTGCAGGGGGCATGCGCAGTACCCTACTTTTGCTCCCAACACCCTGTCTTTGCTCCCAGCTCTTCAGAAGTGGCAGTTGGGAATTTTTTTGGTCTTTTTGTGTATCCTTGTCCATAATTTGCCCCAACTGCACATGCACAGTTATTTTTAGTCCCTTATAGTTTCTTTGTATTCTGTTGCTTGGGGAGAGGTTTGTCCAGGTGCACTGCAGCAATGGGTCCCGGCCCAGGTCCCAGCCTGTCTCAACATAAAATATGTTTCTGACGTGAGTATTTTTTTCCCCAAAAAATGTGTGAGCGGTAATGCCTTAAGGAGCTGGGTTCCATGGAACAAATTCTGGAAATGATCCAGAGACACAGGTTCCATTCCGATCTAAGAAGTATATCATCAGATGTCATGTCATCTGAGTTTTCATATGCTATTTTGCTATGGAAGTTCAAACTCACAAGAGTTGAATTAGAGGCCAAAAATGTATATCTATCTGTCCAAAGCTAGGTGGTATCTAAGGCTGGGGGAAGTACACAGCATGTTTAAGTTAAAGTTGTTGTTACGCTTGCAATGATGAGACTATTTATTTATTTCAGATTATAGTAACTAATGTGATTATTGAATTTACCATTTACAAGCCATATATTTAATTTCAGGTCCATAGGCACAAATAAAGAATTCTGCACATATTCAGAATTTGCACATCTAAAATCAGACGGATTTTTCTTAACTCATTTCACACCCTAAACTGACTTGACCTTATGTTAGGCTATATATAGTCTTTAATAATCCTGTTTGGTGTGAATGTCATATATTTGCTGCAAATATATGGTTTAATAACAGGGTGCTACCACAGACCCCACTCGGGGTGTTACATAAAACACTGTGTATGCACCATGTTACATTTCTAAAACCTGAAAATTTTTGGATATAGAAACACATCTGGACATAACTGTTTTGGTTTAGTGATTGCAGACCTGTGTTTATCTAATTTCTTTAATGAACAAGCTTCTTATCCTTGATTAAGTGAAGTAATAGTTATGAGAGAAGATAGAATACTAGAAAGTAAAATTGAAGATTAAATCCTGAAATTAATTTAAAGGACCCAGATTTGGGCAAGATTTTAAAATGATGACTTAAATAAGGACAATGTGGTAAATTAACCGTAACTGTGCTGCCTATTTGAATTATAAGTAGGATCATGATGTACAAGTATTCTAACTGCATTTTCTCTTTTCCTTCTGCAGTTAGCAATACACAGGCAAAGGCCTACTTGCAAAGTGGAAAATTCTCCGTACTAAGAATTTAGATTAAGAATCCCACTCTTATTCAGCCATTACCCTAGTCACTTATACTCCTTGACCAGTTTCCTCAACCGTAAAATGAAATAAGTAATTTAGATTAATATAAGTCCTCTTCTGAATTTTAAAATGAAATGATTCTAAAATTTCATAACTTTCTATTTATATCCTATATTTTTATATTCTTATTCCATATGGTTCTAAAAATAGTACATGGTGCTATAATTTCCTTGAACTGTAAAAGATGAAATGCTGTTTGTTTTGAGAAAGAGGACCTTCTTGTACTAATCAATTTCTCTTGTAAACAGTGCAAGTTCCAGGGCCAGTAGAAAATCTGCAAGCCGTATCTACCTCACCTACCTCAGTTCTTATTACCTGGGAACCCCCTGCCTATGCAAATGGTCCAGTACAAGGTTACAGATTGTTCTGCACTGAAGTGTCCACGGGGAAGGAACAGGTAGGCAAGAGAATGGGCCCCACTCCTGTCGCCTATCGGAGAAATTGCAGGAGATCTGCAGGCTCTTGATATAAACCAGTATCCAGCACATTAATTGGATAGCTGATCAGTTTTAAAGTAACTGTTATTGAAAATGTTAAGCAATTTAATTGAATTTGGGTGGTAAGAGAGGCAAATGGGCAATGAGATGAAGTTAATACAAAGGATGCAGATTTTTTGTTTGAGTATATTGTGGTCTGGGCCAGTGTAACCACATTTGAACGAGCCCATGTGGTTCCAGAAAAGTATTTGCATTTTCAGTCCTTATCCTAAGGGATGATCAATCTTATTTTCAGCAACTTCCATCAAATTGCTTTTTTCATTCTTTTTTCATTCATATGTTTGATGTTATTTCTGTCTTCTCCCCACCATGGGACCGTCACCTATCACTTCTCGTTGTTTTCAGAATTACTTTACTCCTGAAGACTACCTTCTATTTTGCTTCTAATCTGTGGTTAGCACAGACATTGGAAAATAAACAAATTAGATTTTCATGTAAAGTAAGAGTAAATGAGTCTTAAGGGAGACACATGAAACTCAACTATTCTATTTTGTGACATATATATGACTACTGAGATGTTTACTTCCAGATTCTCAAGTTCATGTGGGAAAAGATACATAGACAAGTGGGTAGTTAAATAGGAAAGACCAGAAATGACCTTGGGATATTGAAGTTCTTACGATGTGTTGTGAAATTTGCCCATTATAGTGAGGTCTTCATGCGTCCACATACACTGCATGATAGATATTTTTCATTAAAATAAAATGTTTGCATTAGTTCTATTCAGAACAGTTCCAAGTTCCAAGTTATAGCATAAGAATTATTGAGATCCTCCTAAGTAATCATTCATTCCATTTTTTTTTTTGTTTACTGCTCCCATGCTATTTAGCTCTTATTTTCACCTTTCTATTCTACCCTTTTCCTACACATTTTAGTTCTTCAATAATGCATTCTACCAATTCATTTAAATAAATTAAAAAATAGTGTCACCCAAGATAGAGTGTGAGGATCATTGGGAAGAGCTGTATAATGGATCTTCTGGAGTGAACTGGCTCTGATTTGCTCAGTGACCTTCACCTCCATTACCTCATTTCTACATTCCAACTTAACCTCACAGCATTTTGAGAGATAATAATTGTAGCAAAGTATCCATAACAATTGTAGCAAAGTATCTGTCAGTTTCCAGAATCTCAGGTATATTTCAGCACAAGAAGGAAGAATTCTATTGTTTCTTGGTAAATTATTCCATTTTGGGTACAGGAGCAACTCTCCCTTCCTGTGGATTTACAAACTGCCTTCTGCCTGTCAGGATTTTGGTGTGGGTGTTAATAGTGCACACCATTCAATGTATTGGGTGGTGTTAAACAAATTGGAACTTAATGACTCTAAAGATAGCATGGTGCTGTTTTAACTAGGGTCTACAGAGTGGTTTGGTCTTCAGTGGGGGAGTGTGTGTCACAATTTAGGTTTTATAACAACTCATAGTAAGGCTAAAGTGTAGTTTTGTGAGTAAGAGTCTAACATCCAATTCACTGATTGCACAGAATGGCTGCCATTTCAGCTTTTACGTGTCTCCTGCATGACAGTTTTGGTGTTTTATGTCTCCAGAATATAGAGGTTGATGGACTATCTTATAAGCTGGAAGGCCTGAAAAAATTCACGGAATATAGTCTTCGATTCCTAGCTTACAATCGCTACGGACCAGGAGTATCTACTGATGACATAACTGTGGTTACGCTTTCTGATGGTAAGTTATAGACAGTGAAATTTGATTCACATAGTTGTTATAATAATGAAATAATATTGGATATATGTCATAGATTCCATGTTCAAGGCTTCCTAACTAAAACTTCATGGAGTATACTAGCATACATTAGAAATTTGGCTAATTCACTCAAACTATATTACAGTCAAATTTAAACTTTGAAAAGGTATACACTCTGAATCAGGATATCCTAATTAGTCATCTTCAAAGTGTGACTGCTGCCCGAGAGCTCAGAGTCATTTCTTTGTGTGTGTTTCCCTTTATTCCTATAAATACAAACACATTTGTACATGTGTGTGGGCTAATTTACATCAGCATCTTTCTTTTGTTTCTCCTTCTAAACAGTGGTAGATGATTAAAAGCGTAAATGATGGACAGTCCTCCTACATATACGTATTGAAAGTATTAAAACTGAATATGAAAATTTATATTTTAGTTTTACCTTGCCTAACAAATGAAAGATGAGACATATTTTTTAATGCCATAAAAAAGAGAAAGAAATCTTAATGAAGTAGAAGAATTTGACACAGCAGTAGCAGAGGAAACTAGGGATCTAAAAATGGATGATAATGAAAGGTTGGAAGTTTAATGAAAAGTGAAAATAAAGCACAGCAGAGCATATGATATGGGGCCAGTGACAATTCAGGCAGGTGCAGAAATGCAGAGATGTGACCTCCATGAATACTAAAAAGGCATCAAGCTATTTCTTTTCAGCAACGGTTTCCATGTTGGTATGTGTAATTCTATAAATCATTGATCTTTCGAATTTCAAAAAAATGACTTTAGTTTGTGATTCTTTGACTGATCCAACCTTGCTTCAATCTAGGAAAGCATCTGGGTGGATATTTCATACAATATCAGTGAAATGAAGAAGGGCATGCATGTTATTAAGGATAGGGTAAAGAAGACACAGGAGTAATGTTCATTTGCAATTTCAATGTAAAATAATACTTTATATCTGACACCGCTTTGGTATAATTTTTAATGTAATTCTTAAGCCCATCCATCTGATTCTGTTATTGAAGACAGAACAGAATATTTATTGGCAGAATAAATTACTTCACAACTTATAATTATAAAAATAAAAGGAAAACAAATGAAAATGAATATTTTACATAATTTATGTAGATTTCATTCACACACTGAACTGTAATGCTGGGGCCTTATTCTCTACTTTGGTTTTAAATGTCATAAGTGAGAAAGATAGATTATTACTCATTAATCCAAGAATTATTATCTAGAAGTATTGCAACATTTAGGATTTAGAAAATGCCTGTCCTTAAATAAAAGGATTTCATGACTCTAATCCAACAAGCATCACTCTGCAAGGGACCCCAGCTTCCCTCTATCAGATGCACTTGAGAGAGAACACATGAACTTCAGGGGCCCCTAGGGGTGGGTACTTCAACCTCGTCTGCTTTCATCTTTACAATAAACTCATCTCTTGTACTTCAATCTGATGTCCTCTTCTCTCTACTGAACCTATGCATGCCGAGGTCACATACAGATGAATTTAATTACAATTAACAGTCACCTGCTTCCCAGCTGTAAGTCACAAAGCCCTGTTCTCCTTGACTTTCTGGATGTTATACAAGGGAGATGTTGTGAAAATCAAATGTTTAATCCACATAAGCACCTAAAACATGGGCATGGCATATATTTAAATGTTTAATAAATGTTATCTATGCCAATGTCTCTTTTTCTCATTATTCTAAGTGTTCCTTAATATGAGGGATGATGTTATATTCATCTCTGTATCCCTCCTAACTCAGTAAATATTTATTGAATTAATCAGTTCAGCCACACCTGTACAGATGTTTGTAAGTATAGACTCATGTTTAGGACTTCCTCTTTGTGTGACTAACTTAACATATGATCATGTGTAAATATATATGTGTTATAGAGAGCATTAGATTTCCTATAAGGCCAGAGAAATTCTTACCATAAAAAATTTATATTGGGACTATAGAAAAATGGAATAAAAGCAAAAATAAAATGCAAATAACTTTTTTTCTTAATTAATTATCCCCAAAGTATCCATGTTATGCTAAGATGCTTGCAAAGATTTTATTCTGAGGAGCTGTCATCTCTAAGTTAGCTCTGTTTTAATTGTTTTTCTGGGAAGAAACACTTTTTTGTTCAGATTCCTCCACCTAGTATATCGTTAGTTTACAGCGTTCCACTTCTTCAAACCGTTGGGATTGTAGAGCATCAATCCAGACAGCCTAATATTTAGTGTAGACTGTAAGTAGTTTTGCCAGTTTGTTCTTAAGCACTGTCTCTGGAACCAGTTGACATGAATAGGTTACTAACAGATTTTATGAATTAATCAACATTTATGGGTGCCCATGCCAACTTGCCCTGTGTTCAAAAGCAGAGGGACCAAATTTTATAGGCAAGCTTAGCTATAGGAATGTGCTTCTTACTGTTATCGCTAATATTTATTGAGTACTTATTAGTGCAAGGCCCTGCTCCACACACTTCACAACACTGTATTTTTCCCTACTTTACAGATGTCAAAACTAAGGTAGAGGTCACAAAAGCTAGTAAGCAGCAGAGCCAGGTCATATAAGCAAGTAAAGAAGGGGGATTCAGTGTGGAAATATATTGTTTCTCTTATTCTATAATAAATGTCTCATATTAGGTCCTTCAAGAAAAAAGCTCAGGGCTACATATAAATTCTTTCAATCCACAAATTATGTGTACAGGACAGCACACACTTGCTAAGGGGAGGAATTCAAGTGACTATATGTACGATTCATTTACAAGTTTGAGAACTTAATCTACTCTACAGAATGCTTCATCACCATGTGCTTAAACCAGCATGCTCCACCACATTGAGAGGAGTTTCCAGACCAAATGCCTCTGATTGGCTTTAATGAACCTATTGTAATTGATAAATTACTTGACATTTCGAAGAGAAAAGCAATGAACTATGTCCTTCCCCTCTGCCTCATGAAACAATGAAGCGTTGTCAAATAAGACAAATAAAGAAAGTCCCAATAGATAAATGTGGATTCCACTCACTTCCACCAAGCATCTAATCCTATCTATTGTATCTATTTATTTGTAAATAGTACGGAAATTGATAGTAAGAAGAAGAGAATAATAACTAAAAATACTGTAGAAAAACACTGTCCACTTTTTTTCCTGACTGTGTAAGGCAAGAATAGCCAGTGTGCCATCTGTGAAAAGTAGGAGAAATTTATATTGTAAAAAACTAGGCAAAATTCATTAACACCGTTGTTACAGTCCACCTTTGGGACTTGATGGCTTTAAATTCCTAATATGGAAAATTATCAAATTGTGGTAGTTTATTATTGTTCTTATATATTCTTGGCTTTCTGAAATGAGGAGTTAAATGCCATTTATAAACTTTCATTAAAGTGAGATTTAAGGGTTACATATCAACTAGCACAGTACCTAGAACAAAATGTATGATAAATTTAAATACCTTCTCTTTCCTCCAATATTCTGTGTTTTCATATTATTTAATTGGTCAAAAGTGTGTGTAATATGATTAGTAAAGTATAATATGATATAAATGTTAGAATATCATATGAAACCCAAACTAGAAATATTTTTCATCAGTAAGAAGTGATTTATTATCACCTAATATTAAGACATTATTCCCAATCTTCGCTTTTAAAGAATATATTTTTCAGAAGCTGTGCAATTATATGATTTAGAACATAGCATTTTTTTTTTTCAGTTTGTACCTGTTTTAATTTTTACTGCTTTACAGAGTGATTTGAATGTGGGTCATATTAAATTCTTCCTCATTGTGAGAACATCAGTTTTTTTTTTAGTTCTTCTGATCACACAAATTATTTTTATTTCCAGCCTATCTTTAATCTTTTCTTGGTACAGTCACTTTAGAAAACTTTGTATCTATTAAAACTTAACATATGTTTAACCCTCATAGGGGGTCCCCCACCACCAGTATTTCCACTCCTAGGTATAAATGAATGAAGGAAATGAGTGCAATTGTCCAGCAGAAGACACAAACTAAAATTTTCATAGCAGCTTTATTCTCATAACTCCAAACTAGAAATTGATCCAAATGCCATTCATCAGTAGAACAGATAAATATAAATTAGAATAATTGTACATTGTAATACTGTGGAGCAACAAAACAAAACAAAAAACTATTGCTACATGCAACAATATGAATGGATCTCAAGAAGTAAGCTAAAGAAGCCAGCCTCTGGGAAAGAGAACACACAACTATGGTTTTGCTTTTAGTAAGCTCAAAATAAACTAATCTGTGGAGTTAGAGGTGATAATAAGTAGTGGTTACTATCAGAAAGATACTGACTAAGAAGGGACACAGTGAGCTTTCCAGGTTATTGAAAATGTTCTATATCTTGATCTAGGTGGTGTTTAAATGGGGATGTACACACACACACACACACACACACACACACCACTTTATCCAGTCATACATTCAAGGTTTATGCACTTTCCTATATGTTATACCTTAATTTAAAAAATAAAATTGCAAAATTATAAACTTTTTTTGTGACCAAATTTGTTGACAAAAACTCTACATATGAAAAATATTTTATTGTAATCTTATAATCTTTCTATTAATTGATTCATTCAATATATATTTGCTGAGTGTGCCCCATGTGCTTAACACACATCAATATTGGGGATGCAGCATCAAAAGGACAAAAATCCTGGTTCCTGTGAAGGTTATATTCTGTATTTGATAAGAAAACCATAGCAGAATTAAATGAAATTAAAAAATAAAGTCTATCTCCTAAATAATGAAATACTTTTTGAAAGAATGTTTGTTGACCTAATTCATGAAAAACAAGCTCTGATAAACATTTTACCACACGTTACATTGCTAATAACCTTTATCAAGTACTAACAAAATAAGTGACTATAATTCCTATCATGTTTATCACTTATTCATCAAAGTCAAACAAAATGAGTGATTATAATTCCTATCATGTCCGGAAAGGTCCAGGAGCTAATATTTAAGTAAGTATCCATTTGTTCATTTAATTATTGAGTCAGTAAATATTAATTGAATGTCAGTTTGGAGGATTTAAAGATTAATCAGGCATATATCATGCCCTCATAGTGATTACTTTTGAGAAGGCAAAATCAGAGTAGGAGATAAATAAATTCAGGGTAAATATAAGCACCCCAGGAAAACATAGATTATTGTCCAAGTTCAAATTAAAGAAGAGGAACATAACAAAAATGGCCCTTAAATTTTTGAAGATGCTGAAAGCCTTTCTCCTCTATTAAATTTATCAATTTGTCATGAAAAAAGATAAGGAATACTCTGATTTATATATATTAAGCATTTACTGAATGCTACTTATATGACTGTTGTGGGACAGATTTATTTATTTATTTATTTATATGATTCATCCAAGACATCTAGAATAGTACTTGAGATATTACAGTCATTCAGTGAATGGCTATCATTGAATTACTAACTTGATAGAATATTCACTTTTTGATATAGTAAATATCCATCAGAAGTATAAAGAAAGCTGTATATGTTCTTCCTCCTTCCATGAAGGATTGGAACAATCAAAATGCAAGTAAGTGAAGCAAAATACCTAGAAAACCCACGAAGAAAAATAAATTGCTCCTTTGTTAATAGAATTGGCTCACCAAATGCTCTCTGGTAACCTGCTTGCATCTATGACACAGAGATTTAATTACAAAGTGTGAGAAGAAGAAAAGGGATGTATTTCTTCTTTTCACTTTTTAAGGGATAATAAAGGTTGCATTTAAAAGGATTAAGCAACGAGAGTGACCGTTAGAGTGACATATTTCATCATAAAACTGTGGAGGTCCTGAAATGCACAATATCTTAAGCCCTTAAACCACTCTAGGAAATCTCTCGTGTGTTTTTATTGGTTCCTCTGGGAAGGTTATCACCAGAAAGCTGTAATTAAATGGCAGTATTTAGTATCATGGCAGGTGCTTTTTGCCTAAGAGTTTTGGGGGCTCCCTAGATGGATAACTGGGCCACTAAGTGAGAAAAACAAATGCAGTCATTTTTCATCTCTCCAGGAAAATTTTGAAGTGCCTGGAATTACCTACCTGATTATCCTTATGAACAATGAAAAAGACATGCTTTCTTTTTTCACAGAGGGTTGGAGTTTCTCTTTCGTGACTTTGGCAATAACGATCTCACCTTGTTTTATTTCTTTTAGTGCCAAGTGCCCCGCCTCAGAATGTCTCCCTGGAAATAGTTAATTCAAGGGTGAGTTGTGGAAATGTTTACTACTTCATTACCAATACATGTGTAACTTTCAATCACCCATCCACTGCTTGGGGTGGATGGTGGCTTCCATGTGAGGAAATGTTCCAGAACAACACAGTGAGTGGCATTAATCCCACATCTTCCACCACACTTGAATGAATTAAATGAAGGAGTTGTTTGCTTCTAGTACACTTGATTTTATAAATGTTATCATGATTAAAGGCTATTCCATCAGGTAACAAAGTTGTCTATTTACCTATACTTATCAGTACAGTAAGTCCCCCACTTAACGAACCTTCAAGTTGCGAACTTTCAAAGATGCGAACATGCCTCTGTGTGCCAGCTGTTGTACTGTACTACTGTACTTTTCAGGGTACTGTACTGTAAGATTAAAAATGTGTTCTTTATTTTTTGTGTTTGTTTTTTTATGTATTATTTGTGTGAAAAGTATTACAAACCTATTACAGTATAGTACTATGTAGCCGATTGTGTTCGTTGGGTACCTAGGCTAACTTTGTTGGACTTATGAACAAATTGGACTTTTGAATGCACTCTCAGAATGGAACTCATTTGTATGTGGGGGACTTACTGTATAGGACATAATGTGCTAGATGGAACAATTGAATGTAGGAATGAAAAAAGTAATTACAAGAGTTGGGATAAAGAGAGACTTTGTTTCCTGGTAGATTTAATTTGAATTGAATATTTCATCCTCATTCCTCTTCTTCTCTTACAAATATAGACATGGAAGGCTGTTCTTGAGGTCTGATAAGGTTATCTGTATGAAGCAGTATTAATCAGTGATTAATGTTTTACTGGCCTGAAAAGTTGATACAACTTTCAAAAGGGTTTAAATTAGGCTGGGTGTAGCTGAAGATAAGGAGTTAATGCCAGAATCAGTTTTCTAGAAATATCTCCTTTTTCAAGTGTGTCTCACTCAGCATTGGAAAGAAGCGAAAACCACACAGTAGAGGAAAGCAAAAGTAAGATTGGCCTGGCTTGCCTCTGTCATCATCTGGTTGTGTGTGCTTAGCGAAATAATTTCACTCTCCCTGGGTCTCAGTGAGGAGACTAGCCTAACCGGTCTCCAAGCTCTAGAAGATGACAGGAAAATCATATGTGTCTCAGAGAAAGTCATACTCTGATTTTTAATCCTAGCTTCCTCTTCTAGTAACTGTATACGATGTCAGAAAAGTTTCGAACCTCAGTAAACTTCAGTTTCTCTATATTCATACAGTGTGCATGTTAATCCCTCCCTTATTGATTTGTCATGAGGAAGTAGTAATATAGCATATGCAAAGGATCTAACTTAGCATCAGTAGCTATTACTTCACTCAATGTACAATTTCTTGCCATATTTTGCAAAAGTCTCTGACGAAGCCATATTTTGTGATTTTGATCAGATTTACCTCTGTCAAATGAGTTTACCTTTTGGAGCTAGTGAAATGTCTCTAAAATGGTTATCCTCTTATAATTTTAGGCACTAATTGGATAAGAATGAATGAAACAAATTTAAACTTAGAAGGGAGAAAAATAAATGAACTAAGGGAAGAAAAATGAGCTAAAGGAAAATAACGAGAAATAGACATCACCCTAAAAATTATTATTATTTACAACATTAAATATTTTACAGATGTTTACAGCTATTCTAGTTAACAGGTTGCCAAATCAAAGTCAAGTAGATTTTTATAATTATTGCAGGTTGCTAATGAATGAAACTGGGAGACCATATTGTAGTTTCTCTTGTTTTAATGACTCATTTTTACTAGAGTTTCACCCGATTTACATCTTTCCTTCAGGACAGAACATAGAAATTGATATAAGCTATTTTGTGTGTGTATGCTCGTATCCCATAAAAAGTCTACTTTAGCAAAGGATGCATGTTTTCTTCTGGAATGTGAATAAGGCATTATTGAATGACCCTGGTTGCTGACTGTCTTTGAATATGAATTTATTACCCTCCTGTAGGAGGGAATTCCTGGATTGCAAAATTGACTTTTTCGACTGATATATATATATATACATACACACACACACACATAAACACGCACACACACACATACACATAATCAAATATCACAGGCCATGCTCTTCTGAAATCTGCAGTGTTTGCAGCAACCAAATATTAACACCCCTGCTTCTATCTTCCTGAAGTTATCTGTGTAATGTTGGACTACCAGAAAATTTAACTTGTTCATTAGCTTTTCAGAATGAATACAGCAGGCCCAGGCACTAGAAAGCTTCTTGCTCTCCTCTCCCTCCCTCTGTTATCTTCTTTCCTAGCTTTGCAGGCATTATAAATTATTTTTCTTGGATTGTTACCAAGAGGAAAGGAACTGGATGATCAAAGCACTGTTTTATCATTCCCAATATGTTGATGCAGAGAAAAACAATAATATGATATTTTTATATTTGTCTCTTGTTTGAAACAAAAGAAAAGCTCTCAAATATACTAATATTTGCCCCAGATGATTACCACTTTAAGGAAGAAATTTGTAAAGAAAGAAACATTGTAGTTGAATAGTGTTGTATTCTTTTAGACTAATAGAATTATGACTTTAATGTTATTCATTTACTTGGAATTTTTATTTAATATAGAAGGAACAGTCATATTTTAAGTTCTTATTCTATATCATATCTGTAATTATGGAATATAATTGACCATTTTATTGACGGTCAATGAGAAAATTTCTTGGTATTTGCACACAGATGGCTAGGATTTCTGTACATAGAACCGAGAAGTGAATACAAGGTATAAAATTATCATTTATATATATATATATATATATATATATATATATTTTTTTTTTTTTTTTTTTTTTTTTGGTACGTGGGCCTCTGAAAAAGGCCCTGAAAAAAAAAAAGGATTTTTTTTTTCAGTTAAGCTTTGACGGTTAAAGAAATAATTTATTTCTTTTTTTAATTAATTTTTTATTGGAGTATAGTTGATTTACAATGTTGTGTTAGTTTCTGCTGTACAGCAAAGTGAATCAGTTATACATATACATACATATACAGGAAGGATTTTGACTGAGGTCTGTGTCTTCTGTCATTGGGCTAGTGATAATTCTCTTATCAACAGAAGTGACAGGGCTTCCCTGGTGGCGCAGTGGTTGAGAGTCCGCCTGCCGATGCAGGGGACACGGGTTCGTGCCCCGGTCCGGGAAGATCCCACATGCCGCGGAGCGGCTGGGCCCGTGAGCCATGGCCGCTGAGCCTGCACATCCGGAGCCTGCGCATCCGGAGCCTGCGCTCCGCAACGGGAGAGGCCACAACAGTGAGAGGCCCACGTACCGCAAAAAAAAAAAAAAAAAAAAAAGTGACAGCCAAGCAGATAGCTGAGTGAGGCTTTTGCATTTGATTCCCACCTGGGATATTCACTTGGTAGCCACTGTGAGCAAAATTGTCAAAATAAGAAGAGGAGAAACTGGAAGAAGTAAAAACAAAGAGCCAGTTGAATTATGATGTTAATTTGCAGGTCTTCTGTTTTTTTTGCGGGGGCATGCCTTGTTTTTTTTATTCTGTAATTGGGGTTGTCTTCTCTTGGCTGTGCAGAGAGCACTTACGTTAACACTGTTTCCTGCTGTCTGGCAACCTCACCTCTCAGAAACTGCACAGTTCGTGTAGGTGTTCTGGAACCACTTCTACTGTCACACCATGATTCTTATAAATGTTAATCTTCCTCTTTTGTGTTGTATAAAGGCCTTAGATAGCTCATGAAAAATATTTTTTGTTTGTTTGTTTCTCTCTGAATCATCCTAAATCCTTCGTAAAATACACTTTGGCCACTGAGTTACTTGGAACTGGAGCTCTGAGTCCTCCGCTTACAAATGTGGTAGATTTCTCAAATTTAATGTAGAGAAGCAGGAGACATAGGAGAACTTAGATGATTGATTCCGTGTAAAGATAAATTAGAAACTGGCATTTACAATAATATTTACACTCGCAAACTTCACACTGTTATTTGTATTCAGTCATAATATACAGAACATTTTTTTAACATTATTATTGGAGTATAATTTCTTTACAGTGGTGTTGATTTCTGCTTTATAACAAAGTGAATCAGTTATACATATATCCCTATATCTCTTCCCTCTTGCAACTCCCTCCCTCCCACCCTCCCTATCCCACCTCTCTAGCTGGTCACAAAGCACCAAGCTAATCTCCCTATGCTATGTGACTGCTTCCCACTAGCTATCTATTTTACATTTGGTAGTGTATATATGTCCATGCCACTCTCTCACTTCATCCCAGCTTACCCTTCCTCCTTCCAGTGTCCTCAAGTCCATTCTCTAGTAAGTCTGCATCTTTATTACCGTCTTGCCTTAGGTTCTTCATGACCATTTTTTTTTTTTTTGAGATTCCATATATGTTAGCATACGGTATTTGTTTTTCTCTTTCTGACTTACTTCACTCTCTATGACAGACTCTAGTCCATCCACCTCACTACAAATAACTCAGTTCTGTTTCTTTTTATGGCTGAGTAATATTCCATTGTATATATGTGCCACATCTTCTTTATCCATCCATCTGTCGACGGACACTTAGGTTGCTTCCATGTCCTGGCTATTGTAAATAGAGCTGCAATGCACATTGTGGTACATGACTCTTTTTGAATTATGGCTTTCTCAGGGTATATGCCCAGTAGTGGGATTGCTGGGTCGTATGATAATTCTATTTTTAGTTTTTTAAGGAACCTCCATACTGTTCTCCATAGTGGCTGTATCAATTTACATTCCCACCAACAGTGTATGAGGGTTCCCTTTTCTCCACACCCTCTCCAGCATTTTTTTCTAGATTTTTTCATCATGGCCATCCTGACAGGTGTGAGATGATATTGCACTGTACTTTTGATTTGCATTTCCCTAATGATTAGTGATTTGAGCACCCTTTCATGCGTTTGTTGGCAATCTGTATATCTTCTTTGGAGAAATGTCTATTTAGATCTTCTGTCCATTTTTGGATTGGGTTTTTTGTTTTCTTGATATTGAGCTGCATGAGCTGCTTTTATAATTTGGAGGTTAATCCTTTGTCAGTTGCTTCATTTGCAAATATTTTCTCCCATTCTGAGGGTTGTCTTTTTGTCTTGTTTATGGTTTCCTTTGCTGTGCAAAAGCTTTGAAGTTTCATTAGGTCCCATTTGTTTATTTTTGTTTTTATTTCCATTTCTCTAGGAGGTGGGTCAAAAAGGATCTTGCTGTGATTTATGTCATAGAGTGTTCTGCCTATGTTTTCCTCTAAGAGTTTGATAGTTTCTGGCCTTACATTTAGGTTTTCAACCCATTTTGAGTTTATTTTTGTGTATGCTGTTAGGGAGTGTTCTAATTTCATTCTTTTACGTTTAGCTGTCCAGTTTTCCCAGCACCACTTATTGAAGAGGCTGTCTTTTCTCCATTGTATATTCTTGCCTCATTTATCACAAATAAGGTGACCATATGTGCATGGGTTTATCTCTGGGCTTTCTTTCCTATTCCATTGATCTATATTTCTGTTTTCATGCCAGTACCATATTGTCTTGATTACTGTAGCTTTGTAGTATAGTCTGAAGTCCGGGAGCCTGATTCCTCCAGCTCCGTTTTTCTTTCTCAGGATTGCTTTGGGTATTCGGGGTCTTTTGTGTTTGCATACAAACTGTGAATTTTTTGGTTCTAGTTCTGTGCAAAATGCCAGTGGTAGTTTGATAGGGATTGCGTTAAATCTGTAGATTACTTTGGGTAGTAGAGTCATTTTCACAATGTTGATTCTTCCAATCCAAGAACATGATATATCTCTCCATCTATTTGTATCATCTTTAATTTATTTCATCAGAGTCTTATAATTTTCTGCATACAGGTCTTTTGTCTCCTTAGGTAGGTTTATTCCTAGGTATTTTATTCTTTTTGTTGCAATGGTAAATGGGAGTGTTTTCTTAATTTCACTTGCAGATTTTCCATAATTAGTGTATAGGAAAGCAAGAGATTTCTGTGCGCTAATGTTGTATCCTGCAACTTTACCAAATTCATTTATTAGCTCTAGTAGTTTTCTGGTAGCATCTTTAGGATTCTCTATGTAGAGTATCATGTCATCTGAAAACAGTGACAGCTTTACTTCTTCTTTTCCAATTTGGATTCCTTTTATTTCTTTCTCTTCTCTGATTGCTGTGGCTAAAACTTCCAAAACTATGTTGAATAAGAATGGTGAGAGTGGGCAACCTTGTCTTGTTCCTGATCTTAGTGGAAATGGTTTCAGTTTTTCACCATTGAGGACGATGTTGGCTGTGCGTTTGTCATATACGGCCTTTATTATTTTGAGGTAAGTTCCCTCTATGCCTACTTTCTGGAGGGTGTTTTTTCATAAATGGGTGTTGAATTTTGTCGAAAGTTTTCTCTGCATCTAGTGAGATGATCATGTGCTTTTTCTCCTTCAGTTTGCTAATATGGTGTATCACATTGATTGATTTGTGTATATTGAAGAATCCTTGCATTCCTGGGATAAACCCCACTGGATCATGGTGTATGATCCTTTTAATGTGCTCTTGGATTCTGTTTGCTAGTTTTTTGTTGAGGATTTTTGCATCTGTGTTCATCAGTGATATTGGTCTGTACTTGTCTTTTTTTGTGACATGTTTGTCTGGTTTTGGTATGAGGGTGATGGTGGCCTCCTAGAAAGAGTTTTAGTGTTCCTCCCTCTGCTATATTTTAGAAGAGTTTGTGAAGGATAGGTATTAGCTCTTCTCTAAATGTTTGATACAATTTGTCTGTGAAGCCATCTAGTCCTGGACTTTTCTTTGTTAGAAGATTTTTAATCACAGTTTCAATTTCAGTGCTTGTGATTGGTCTGTATGGGTCTGTTCACATTTTCTATTTCTTCCTGGTTCAGTCTCAGAAGGTTGTACATTTCTAAGAATTTGTCCATTTCTTCCACGTTGTCCATTTTATTGGCATTTAGTTGCTTGTAGTAATCTCTCATGATCCTTTGTATTTCTGCAGTGTCAGTTGTTACTTTTCCTTTTTCATTTCTAATTCTATTGATTTGAGTCTTCTCCCATTTTTTCTTGGTGAGTCTCGCTAGTGTTTTATCAATTTTGTTTGTCTTCTCAAAGAACCATCTTTTACTTTTATTGATCTTTGCTGTCGTTTCCTTCATTTCTTTTTCATTTATTTCTGATCTGACCTTTATGACTTCTTTCCTTCTGCTAACTTTGGTTTTTTTTTTTTGTTCTTCTTTCATTAATTGCTTTAGGTGTAAGGTTAGGTTGTTTATTTGAGATGTTTCTTGTTTCTTAATGTAGGATTGTATTCCTATAAACTTCCCTCTTAGAACTGCTTATGCTGCATCCCATAGGTTTTGGGTCATTGTGTTTTCATTTTCATTTGTTTCTAGGTATTTTTTATATCTTCTTTGATTTCTTCAGTGATCTCTTGGTTATTAAGTAGTGTATTGTTTAGCTAACTCCATGTGTTTGCATTTTTTACGGATATTTTCCTGTAATTGTTACCTATTCTCATAGCATTGTGGTCCGAAAAGATACTTGATACAATTTCAGTTTTCTAAAATTTACCAAGGCTTGATTTGTGACCCAAGATATGATCTATCCTGGAGAATCTTCCATGAGTACTTGAGAACAAAGTGTATTCTGTTGTTTTTGGATGGAATGTCCTATAAATATCTATTAAGTCCATCTTGTTTAATGTATCATTTAAAGCTTGTGTTTCCTTATTTATTTTCATTTTGGATGATCTGTCCATTGGTTAAAGTGGGATGTTAAAGTCCCCTGGTATGATTGTGTTACTGTAGAGTTCCTCTTTTCTGGCTGTTAGTATTTGCCTTATGTATTGAGGTGCTCCTATGTTGGGTACATAAATATTTACAATTGTTATATCTTCTTCTTGGATCGATCCTTGATCTTTATGTAGTGTCCTTCTTTGTCTCTTGTAATAGTCTTTGTTTTAACGTCTATTTTGCCTGATATGAGAATTGCTACTCCAGCTTTCTTTTGATTTCCATTTGCATGGAATATCTTTTTCCATCCCCTCACTTTCAGTCTGTGTGCGTCCCTAGGTCTGAAGTTGGTCTCTTGTAGACAGCATATATATGAGTCTTGTTTTTGTATCCATTCAGCCAGTCTATGTCTTTTGGCTGGAGCATTTAATCCATTTACATTTAAGGTAATTATCAGTATGTATGTTTCTATTACTATTTTCTTAATTGTTTTGGGTTTGTTGTTGTAGGTCTTTTCCTTCTCTTGTGTTTCCTGCCTAGAGAAGTTCCTTTAGCATTTGTTGTAAAGCTGGTTTGGTTGTGCTGAATTCTCTTAGCTTTTGCTTGTCTGTAAAGGTTCTAATTTCTCCATCAAATGAATGAGATCCTTGCTGGGTAGAGTAATTTTGGTTGTAGGTTTTTCCCTTTCATCACTTTAAATATATCCTGCCACTCCCTTCTGGGTTGCAGAGTTGCTGCTGAAAGATCAGCTGTTAACCTTATGGGGATTCCATTGTATGTTAGTTGTTGTTTTTTCCTTGCTGCTTTTAATATTTTTTTCTTTGTATTTAATTTTTGATAGTTTGATTATTATGTGTCTTCATGTGCTTCTCCTTGGATTTATCCTGTATGGGATTCCCTGTGCTCCCTTGACTTGATTAACTATTTCCTTTCCCATATTAGGGAAGTTTTCAACTATAATCTCTTCAACTATTTTTTCAGTCCCTTCCTTTTCCTCTTCTTCTTCTGGGACCCCTATAATTCTAATGTTGGTGTGTTTAATGTCCCAGAGGTCTCTGAGACTGTCCTCAGTTCTTTTCATTCTTTTTTCTTTATTTTGCTCTGCAGTAGTTATGTCCACTGTTTTATCTTCCAGGTTACTTATCCGTTCTTCTGCCTCAGTTATTCTGCTATTGATCCCTTCTAGAGAATTTTTAATTTCATTTATTGTGTTGTTCATCACTGTTTGTTTGGTCTTTAGTTCTTCTAGGTCCTTGTTAAACATTTCTTGTATTTTCTCCATTGTATTTCCAAGATTTTGGATCCTGTTTACTGTCAATATTCTGAATTCTTTTTCAAGTAGACTGCCTATTTCCTGTTCATTTGTTAGGTCTGGTGGGTTTTTACTTTGCTCCTTCATCTGCTGTGTGTTTCTCTGTCTTCTCATTTTGCTTAACTTACTGTGTTTGGGGTATCCTTTTCGCAGGCTGCAGGTTCATAGTTCCCATTGTTTTTGGTGTCTGCCCCCAGTGGCTAAGGTTGGTTCAGTTGGTTGTGTAGGCTTTGTGGTGGAGAGGAGTAGTGTCTCTGTTCTGGTGGATGAGGCTGAGTCTTGTTTTTCTGGTGGGCAGGTTCACGTCTGCTGGTGTGTTTTTGGATGTCTGTGACCTTATTATGATTTTAGGCATCCTCTCTGCTAGTGGGTGGGGTTGTGTTCTTGTCTAGTTGTTTGGCACAGAATGTCCAGCACTGTAGCTTGTGGGTCATTGAGTGGAGCTGGGTCTTGGCATTGAGATGGAGATCCCTGGGAGATCTTCTCCATTTGATACTACATGGATCTGGGATGTCTTTGGAAGACCAGTGTCCTGAACTTGGCTCTTCCACCTCAAAGGCATAGCCCTGATGCTTGGCTGGCGCACCAAGAGCCTTTTGGGAGGTCTGAGGTCTTCTGCCTGCATTCAGTAGGTTTTCTGTATGAGTTGTTCCACATGTAGATGTATTTCTGATGTGTTTATGGGAAGGAAGGTGATCTCCACGTCTTACTCTTCTGCCATCTTGAAGCTCCTCCTCTGTACTCACTCTGGCACAAGATGGCCATCCCTGGTTTCACATGAACATGATCCTAGGCACAAAGCTCCTTGTTTTTCCATTTTGTCTTTAAGTTAGTTGTTGAAACAACTGGCCCGCCATCCCAAGGGCTGTTGCGGCTTTGGCTGGTGGGACCCCTCCAGAGCTGGCAGCCTCAGTGAGGCCGCCCTCCCCTCGGGCTCCAGGGCAGTTCCCTGATGGCCGAGGGAAGAGACCCTGAGCTAGCTAATATACAGAAAATTTCTGCTCGAATACGGTGTCTTGAATTCAATTCAAGTAGGTATAGATCTCTTGTATTTTTTTTTTTTTTAAGTTACTGATTCTGTGATTGATTCATTATATAACTGTTCTCTGAGCATAGATAATGTCCAGGGGACAATGAATGAAAGTGTTTTGGGTGAGAGGGTAGGAGCATAATTATAAGGAAAGGAATGTCTCCTGATAATTCTTATAGTCTAATCTTTCTTTTTTTTGTCTAGAATTTGTAGGCTAGACTAGATATGTTTTTAAATTATATTAAAAGAAGACAACATGTAATAATTCATGAGACTCCCTCAAAAATAAAACTGTGTCTGTAATTTGGATAGAACCCATCTTCAGATAGCTGCTATCCTACTTACTTTTTTGAAAAATACATTTTTTTAATTGGGGTAAAACATACATAACATAAAATTTACCATTTTAACCATTTTTAAATGTACAGTTTATAGGCATAGGTACATTCACATTGTTGTCCAACCATCACCATTCATTTTCAGAACTTTTTTCATCTTCTCATCTTCATTGTACCCATTGTATAATAATACTCCATTCCTCCCCTTCCTCCAGGCCCTGGCAATGATCATTATACTTTCTGTTTCCTGACTTATTTTATAAAAGAGTGAGGACACCAATTCACAGAAAAATTTATTATTGCCTTTTCAATTTATCTTAATAGAGAAATAAAACACTTTTAAAACATTAGGTCTTCCCTTTCACAGGGAAACAAAGGATTTAATGAACTGTAGTGGTTAAGAATATAGGAAGATGCTTTAACTGGCTGGGAAGAAACTCCTCCCTTCCCATTATTGATACTGCTTTCAGAATACTTCTGTTCCAAAGTCCCACACTGATGTACTTTTTTTTTTTTTAATCTACTGATAAAGCCATCTGTCGTAGTTAACAATAAAGAACCAGAAATATATGCATGACATTATTCTGGAGTAACTTTGGGAAACATAATTTTGGTCACCAGCATGAGTTTTATATCCCATTATAATTTAGATCAGAGCTCCTAGCCAGTAGTTAAATTGATCGTTTGATTTATTTTTGAAGTTCCAGTAAGTCAGCAGTTTTCATCTTTTTTAGTGAAAACACAATAAATGGATAAACTCTGAATGGGAAGGATATTAAGGCAGTAAAAAAATTTGGATAACCAATTTTTAAATAATATAAATGTGTCATGCCATTTAAATACATTCTGCAAATAAGTTGAAGAGAATACTCTGGAAATTCTAAGCATATCTTTATATCATACTATCACTCATTTTCTTAGATACTTATCTCATGGTACTTTTCCAAGCAATGATATTTTTTTAAAGTGTGAGAAAAATAAATCCCCTATTGAAGACACAAAAGCCTGTGAAAAGTATTTGTCTAATTCTGCTTTTCGCAAATGATTTCTTTCTACAAAAGCATTTTGTAGTAAATACTATCTTTAAAACTTTTTCAGTCTCTTACCTTAGCATCACAATATACATTCCAAACCAGAACAACGTTCTCCATAAATTGAGTAACCACATCCCCTACATTGTTACCTGAATTAATTTGAAGTAAAAATATAAATTGAGTTAGTGAAAGAAGAAAAATTTATGAAGAGCCAGAAGTAAATCTAGGAACAGTCTTTATAAAGTGCCTATGTACGTAACTAAAGAATAGGGATTAAGAACCAGCGAAGGTGTCTATTACATGATTCGAATAAGTTAGAGACATGATTAAATCTCCATGTCTATATGAAATTTTATAATGTAAACAGGATAGAAAAACATTTTCTAGAAGTTCTCATCTTCATACTTCAAATACCTAAATACATCATTTTTGCTATTGTGTGTATTGAGGTTATTATATTTTGCTCTTTCCAAATGTATTCTAGTCACTGCCACTTAGTATACCTGCACAAAGGCTATGACAAAGAGTCTAAATTATGTGATAGACTACCATTCTCTTTGGAGTTCTAGTCCTACTTTAATAATCACCTTGTAATACGTAGTTCATCACACAGATTTCCGATGGATCCAATTCTGGTTGGCTCTGAAGGAAAAGCTCAAGCCATACATTTTTGAAAAGTGGTAGGTTTAATAATGGGCTTAAATTAAATGAACCTAGGTCTAGTGATAAGGTCTCTGAATTTAATTTAGTTCATGGAAGTTGCCCTTATAGTTGGAATGGTTGATTAGTTAGAGGACATGAATAGATTCAGTCCTACCAGTAGGTAAAAGCAGTTGCTAACTATGTGATTTGATTTAAGAGATGTTGAAATATTCATTTAATTCACTAGTTTAGCTTAAAATGTTATTTATCTTACAAAATAACTGTTGAAAAACAAATCTTTTGTCTGAAAGATGCAAGATATTAGCATGAGTTATTGTCATTAACATTCTTGACACATATTTAAGGAGCACCTAATTATAACTATAACAACAATAATAATGACAGTAACTTTTTCAGCAGGTGTTTTGTGGCTGGCAGTGTGCTAAGTAATGAAAGCCCTATTTACTCCTTATAACAACACTGTAAGTATTATTTGTTAAACCAGTGATTACTGAGCTTATTGCTGGAAAAGCTACAATGAAGGCAGTCAAATGTCCTTCTAAGTTAAGCACAGGGATATGATACAGAGGGAGCTAATTTAAATTAGATTGTCAGGGCAGGGCCTTTTAAGAAGATGACATGAGCTGAGACAAGAATATGAAAAAGGGCCAGTTTTGTCACACTTAAATCATTCCAAGTAAAGCTAACAACTAGTGCAGAAACCTTGAGGAGAGACCCATGTGTGCATGATTGTGAACTTGAAATAATAGCGGTATGAGTGGATTATAGATCCCTGGGTCAGAGCTAGATCATAGGGGCATTATAGGGCATGGTAAACACTGGGATTCATTTTGTGGACAATGAAAAGGGTTTTGAAAGGGGAATAATCTCATTCAGCTTTTTAAAAGATCAAATTGGCTGCTATGAGGAAAATTATTGGGGATAGGGCAGAGTGGACGCCAGGAGACCAGTGAAGATACAGTTGAGTGATCTCTATAAGATGATTGTAGTTGACACCTGCGAGTCATTAGAGCAGATGAAGGGAGAAGTAGAAAAAATCATATGTGTTGTATCTGGAGCCAAGAAGATTGGCTAGTGGATTGGATTAAACACACACACACACACACACACACACACACACACACACACACACACACACACACACACACACACACACACACACACACACACACACACACACACACACACACACACACACACACACACACACGGAGGGGAAAGAGAAGAATCAAGGACAGAGACTAGATTTTTGCTACAGAAAAATGAGTGAATTGTGGAGTTGTTTAATGAGATAAGGATGATTGGAGAAAAAAATTAGAACGATCAATTAGTTTTTGGACGTGTTGAATTTGAGATAACTATTAGACATATGATTAGGGATGTCAGTCATGTAGACAAGTTGGTATATAAGACTAGAAGTCTGATGACTGGCCAAGAGGTAGATATTTAGGAGTCACTGTCATGTTGATGACATGAAGGGAGAGATTATAGTTGGAACAAATATAGATCTTGGGAACACCACACATTTAGAGTTTGGAGAGATGAGAAGGCACAAGAGTGGTAGGAAAAACAGAGGCTTAGTGTTATAGAGGTCAGGGGGTAGAGTGGATGCTGTTAACTATGTCAGGTGCTGATGAAAGATATAGTAGAATAACAGCAGCAAAGTGACCGCCATGGGAAGGAGCGTGATGATGGAGGGGAAGTTGGGGGATTGCGTAGACTGAATGTAGATGATGTTTTTGAGAAATTTTGCTCTGAATTGGAGCAAAGAAATGGATAGTGAAACTTTAGGAGGTGGTAGGCTTGAGGGATGTTTTACTGTTTGTTCATTGTTTTTGAACATGAGTGATACTGCAACTTTTAGGAATAATGCAGTACAAAGGGGGTGATTCATGATGCAGAAGAGAGAACAGAAACTTGCAATAGTGCAAGCCTTTGAGTAGGCGAAAGAGCAGAGGATACTTCAATCTTGGTAAGATGAGCAAAGATGGAGGGAGTTGGTGTGGATGCAGATGTGTCAGTCACTTTGGAGCTGGGAAGGTGAGAAGTGTGAGAAAAGATCATCACCAGAGTGTAATGGCTTGGAGGATGAAGTATTGAGGGTTTGAAAAGAGGGGGATAGATGAACAATAGTTATTCCAGATTATAGAAAGAGATCATAATGTATGTCAGCGGTGTGGAGTGACCATTTGAGATTTGATGTCATGAATTTAAAGTGAAACTGGCCAACACAATTGTGTTTGTTTTTCTTCCCATGGCTGGTTGCTTGGTTGCTGGCCTGGGGTAGGGAGAAGGTTTTCTTTTATTCTGTTCAGAGTTTGCCAAAGAAGAAGGGGTGGAGTTATCAGGTTTGACAAGGGAGTGATTAAAAAGAAGACCCACGGAATCTAAACTAATGAAAAAAAGGAGGGTGTGGTTGGGGTGGGGGCACGTTGCATAATGAAAAAGTGATAAGGTCATTTGTATAATTATCCTCATTTTACCAAGGAGACCACTGATGCTTAGAGAGACCAGGTAATGGGCCCCACTGCCCCACAGAGAAGAAGTGGCAGCACTGGGATTCGAACCTAGGTTAGGGTTGTTGGTCATTTGGACACACTGTCTCCAAATTATAGGGTCTTATGAGGTAAAGGGTACAAAGCAGAATTCAAAATAAGCTTTGTCTTCAAGTGTTTCAAGTTCTCAGTGGAAATAGTTCCCAGGCAGAAGGTAAGTTCTAGATCAGCAGCTAGGAGATGGATTCAACCATCCAATGGAACTCTGTGGAAAGCATAGGAAGAGATTGGGTGTAAATGCTGAGAAAGGAGAGCTAAGAAGGGGATTTTAAAAAGAAAAACACATTTCCTTGACTTCCCAGTTTTTCCTGGAGGGAATCTACAATTAAGCTTCTGTATCTCACAACGATGTATTTCTCTCTGATGAGCCTAAAAAACACTTCAGAGGAGCTGCAGTTTGTTAAGTGAACAAAGCTGACACCTCAACGAATTTTATTAAGCAATCTTAAAAACTTCTGGCATTTCCGGATGTAATTCTGGTTTTTCCTCAATTCCAAGTTCTAGAATATTTTCTTATTGAATGTTTGAAAGGGAAAAATTGAGATCACAGAGAAGAGCTTTACCTTAGCCCTCAAGGTTTGTTGGCAGTAAAATAAAACCTCTAATTGATCAGCAGCTGTGGTCTGGAACAATTCGGAAATGTGTGTTAGATTTAGAGAAAATGCAAATCAGAGCACTGGGCATACATTTCATTAGCAAACATTGTAAATTTAAATAATAAACAAAACTAAATCAAATGGGCATAACTTAGATAAATATAGAGCAAATGTTGCCAGGTAATAGTGCAACTGTCTAAATAAGAGTACTATTTTAAGGTATAGCTGCTTTAGCAACCAACATAAACCTAATGTATCTTTCCCCTGAGGTCATTTTAGTTTAATCTCATTAAAAAACCCTCTAACATTATGCAATTGGAATATATACTCCCAGTAACATTCAACATTGAAATCTACTTATTTCATTTATTATGTTGCTCTTTCACATAGAAAATGGTAGCCTTCCTTAGTTTTCTAAAGTTGTCAAAAACATCACTCAGTCCACTGGAAAACTATGTGAAATTGATAGTTTCTAAGAGCATCATCTTCATGATTCCTGAACACTTTATAGAAAGTACGCTACATATTGAATACAAATGAATGTTTCAAATACATTGAAAAGTATGTAATGGTAGGTTAAAAAGTATTGAAGAACAATTTTGTATTTTCAGAAAATTAACTTGAGATCATATGACATATCTACTCTTAATGGAACTGGGAGAAATTACTTGTGTCTTCTACAAATAACTCTGTTCCGAGATAAACGATAAGAAATTTTTTGGGTTTTTTTTGGTGTAGTAACTCAAGTTCCTCCTACTTAAACATTTCTCATCTTTCAGAGAAATCTATTTGACAGACTGTTTTGTGTTTTAGCTGAGAGGCAGTAGCTATTAACTAGATCATTGTCTATTTTTACATGGGTAATGTTGAAGACACTCAAAAAGGATTTATATGTGAAGAAATGTTTCGTACTGACTTTAAACAATATGCATCCTTTACAAATATGAAGCTGACCATAGATTTTTATCTTTTATGCAGAGATGAGTCTAAATGTTGCAAAGAATATATATATGTATATGTCCATGGCGGTAGTATCAACATCTATTTCTCCAGGGATATATATATTTCAATATTTCCAAGTTGAGTTTTCTTTTTTGTACTTCAAAGAAAAAAGCATATTTGTGTTTCATCTGAGTGCTAATCAAATCAAATTGAAATCAAATATCATGGTACTTAAAGGAAACATTGTCAGTTTAAAAAAATCTCCAAATGGTCTCTTAATTTGGAAGTTTTATTACAGAAAAGGTAATGAAGAATTTCAAGATTATTTCCATCAAAATCTTGGGTAAATTCTTTCATGTGCTTATTCATTCATACCTTCATTTATTCATTTGTTTAATAATAAATATTCTTTGAGTATATACCACGTGACAGACGCTAGCTAAACACTTCAGCTCTGCTAGTTTAACAAGAGGCCTCTTTGCTTATCAGTCAGGAATCTCAACACCTCTATGAATGAGATCAAACAGATTTTCTGTTCTTATGGAAGAAATTAACTTCTCTACCAATGATAAAGGGAGCAGGTGCTTGCCCCTTGCATATTGGTTAGTGATTGTTGGGGCATTTTCTGATTATCCTTACCTTTGACGTAGTCAAAGAGATGTTCTGGCGTATGAGATGCCAGGTCTAGAAAGCTGAACCTCAGCTACAGGTGGGACTGAATCTGCTCACTGTCCTACTGTCCTGGAACTGAAGCTGGATGTGTCTGAGTCAGCAGGTGGAGGTTATCAGCTTGGAGAAAGGAGAAGTTGAAGGCCAGAGTTGAAATGCTCAGACTTTACGGAGCATTGAAATCCCTTAAGGCAGGTACTTGTTTAAAATGCAGAAACCCTTCCCCTCACCCTCCAACACACACACTTCTGATTCAGTAGATCTCCTGTCTAGGAAACTTGTGTTTTCTGATAGCAGCCCAAATTATATAAATGAGGGTGATCTACAAATTCCACTATAATGAAGTCTAAATAGATTAGAGGTTTCAAACTTTTTAATAGAATCCATTTCCAAGATCCATTTTTAAAAACAAAATTTTGCGTGGCATCTTGGTATAGTATGCAAAGGCAAAGATATGCAAAAGGAAAGATGCTGTCGCTGGTCTTTCGGGGACGAGGGCAGGGGAGTGCTGGAGCCTGCTTATGCTGGTTCCTAAAATGAACTGTTAAGTTTTTAAGGAATTTTATGAGCCCATTGTTAAACACAGTCATTGTTAAAATTAAATTATATAAACTTATGATTAAATAATTTCTGGTGAAAAAGGTAAAATTTGAAACCTATCACTTCCTCATTGCTTTACTACATCTTACTCTTATCTATGCTTTGGGGTTATTTGCGTCCAGTTTGCACGATGGAAGTAATGTACAGTGGTGTGCTTTGTACATCTCTTTCCAACTCTGCTATCAGTGACGTCACACTGATAGCTTGAAATTGCCCTTGTTGGGTGTATTTACATCATAGAAGTCAGCCAATGCTAAAAATGAAGTCTTTTTCTCCCAGAGAGCTAGTTTTTAAATATTTATTAGTATCCCATGAGACAAGGATGAGTGCCGGGAGGGCCAGTTTTTTAGCCTCACCCTCTCTTCCTTTAGTGGACTTTGAGGCACCTCAGGAAAACAAAATAAAGAAGAAAAGCTGGACTAATTATATTGCAGCTATGAACATGAAGAGGTAAAAAAAAAAATCAAGAAGGAATCGAGGAAAATCAAGTCTTTTACCATGAAGACATGCATTTTACAAATCTGGTCATGAGACTGACACTATATTCATAATCCCAGGGGAAGCAGCCCAAAGGTAGATCCAAATAACCCTTCTGCTACTGCTTCTCTTTTGTTTTCTAATCTCCTTTACATGATAAAGATGGAGAGAGGCTATATACATACATATATATGTATATATGTGTGTGTGTGTATGTCTCTCTCTTTATATATATACATATATCCACAAATTACACGATCATTGTTTAATCCAGAAAGTGGTCCATCCATCTTCAGTGGTTATGATGCATGATAAACATCTCTGTGCCTTCTTTGAAATGAAAGTGACCATCTTTCATAATAAACCCACACTTAGAATTTACTTCAGCAAATTATAGGTTTTCTTCTTCTATAATGTACAGTTTTGTCTTTAACATAAAATTCAGTATGCCACCAGTATAGAAAAATTACACATTGCCTTTAATAATATCTTTATAATGAATATAAATTATTTCATTAGTTATGAGTTATTCTAGCCTTTCAAAAATGATCCAAATTTTTTGTGTTATTTAGAAAACACAGTTGTTTTTTCTTAAGGGGTTTCAGTATCTAATTTTTCATAAACATGTGTAGCCTTGTGTCTGTCACTTGGCCATTTGACCTGAAATTCAGGTCATTGAGGTAAACCATTTGAATTGCAGTATGATAAGCTAAATAGACCAGTGTGACTTTTTTTTTTTCTTATTTTGAAATATCTATGAAGGGAGCAAATGCTTGCCTTACAAATCTTCACTTAAAATTACAAGATATTTCAAAATTCTGTATACAGAAATTCAGTTTAGAACAGTTGATTTCAATCAAATATTGTACGATTTGTCTCTATAATTGCTAGTAAATACCTAGACTTTTAGAAATGTCTGCACAAGTGAATTCATGTAGCTTGAGGTCTGCTTTTCTTTGAGGCGCATGAAAACTTTCTATTCTATTCTTAAATGGGTGTGCCATTTTCTAAGAGTATTTTCTAGACTCCTAGTTTTGGTTTTAGAATTGATTTTTTCCCCCCATGCTGAGGAGGACATGAATGTCAGGAACTTGACTATGGGATACAGTTTGACAGAGTGACACACACAGGAGTCAGATGTTTTCAAGAAGAAAGCATACTTATTCTCTGACATGTAGATCTTGTGAGAAACCGACATTGATGGGAAGTGATGCTCTTTAGCTAAAAGGGGGGTATCTATCATGCTGTCAAATCAGATTTGGTTCAAACTAAGTGAACACTTTTGTTATGATACTGTTCTTGGGAAATATACTTCTGAACATGCTCTTGGCTTTTTGGATAAGTCATAAATGGCCATAAAGTATATATAAAACAGTACCTGTCATAATAACCACATGATAAAAGAAATTTTTGCTTGTGGTAACTATCAATATCTGTATCTATGAAATGGACTATAAAGTCAGTAAGTACTTAAACAGTGCAGCACATCCTATTCTTACCTAATTCCAACAATCAGCAGTCCTTTGCCTGACTTGCAGAGAATTGTGACTAGTGATATAACTGGTTTGAAGAGGCTCTTTTCTTTAATGAACTTGAGACTTATTTCAGCTCTGAATTTTATATTTGAAGACTGATTTAACACGTGAGTATTAATTGACTTGAAACTTTTCAAAATGCGAGCCTTACACAAATTCTGTTTAATCCTCATGATGCTAGATGGATCCTCCAGTATTAAAAAAAAGGAAGGCTGATCCACTCCACTTTCCCTCATCTATAGTCTTCTCTATCACATGCACAACAGCAACAGCAAGACAGAATCACCAAGAATTTATCATGAAACTGTAATTTTAATTTTATTGATTTAAAAAATAAGTGGCTGGTTCTGTAATTATCTATCTGATATTTGGGTCTCCTTTATAAAGCATTCTTCTAGCTGATTCATGCCTGAACTCTTCTGGGGACAGTGAAATTTTTTCTCTCTAAGCAGCCATTTTTTGTCATTTGTAGGTCTAACTTCAGAAATTTATATTCACTTGTCATCATTATTTCCCCTGGGACTGTAGGGAACAAATCTAGTGAGTCTAGTGGCTTTCTCTTATGGCACTACTCTGAATATTTGAAGATGTCTGTCAAGTCCCCCTTTCCTCCACAGATTTTTTTCTCCATGTTAAATATCCTTAGTTTCTACAAATATTTCTCATTTGCTTGTCAGCTCCTGACTTGATATGTCATCTTCCTCTGCATAGTTTGTAGATGTCATTTGATTATTAATCATCCCTTTAGGGTACCTTCCTCATGTTAAATATTACATTATTATTCATATAATATGCAATCACATTGATGGTGTAGGTGGTCACATCTTGTGGATTCATTATAGAGGTGATTCTCCACTAAAAAACTTCAGGTATTTCATGAATTGTGCTTACAAACCGCATCTCCTTTACTCTGTTCATGCCAGCCTTTGTCTGATTTACATGCAGGATTTCTTTATTTATCTTCATTACATTTTGTCTCAGACGAAATCCATTACAACCTTTCAAGGTCCCGTGGAATCGTTATGCACTTACTCAACATCAGTGAACAAAGATTGGTTGTATAGTTGGTACATGTCAGGCAATGTGTAAGATGCTAATTCTGTGGTCCAGTTATTTCATACATCACCCAACTTCAATTGGCTTCCTTATTCCCAGCAATTTTCTCTCACACTTTAGTTTGTCCATCACCCCAGACCATGTTATGTTTCTCCCCCTTGAAGAAAATTTCATTAAAAACCTTAAATTCTAAAATCATCCTAAAAGCAACCTAAGTGTCCATCAACAGATGAATGGATAAAGAAGATGTGGCACATATATACAATGGAATACTACTCAGCCGTAAAAGGAAATGAAATTGAGTTATTTGTAGTGAAGTGGATGGACCTAGAGACTGTCATACAGAGTGAAGTAAGTCAGAAAGAGAAAAACAAGTACCATATGCTAACACATATATATATGGAATCTAAAAAACAAACAAAAAAAACTGGTTCTGAAGAACCTAGGGGCAGGACAGGAGTAAAGACTCAGACGTAGAGAATGGACTTGAGGACACAGGGAGGGGGAGGGGTAAGCTGGGACGAAGTGAGAGAGTGGCATGGACATTTATACACTATCAAATGTAAAACAGATAGCTAGTGGGAAGCAGCCGCATAGCACAGGGAGATCAGCTCGGTGCTTTGTGACCACCTAGAGGGGTGGGATAGGGAGTGTGGGAGGGAGGGAGACGCAAGAGGGGGGAGATATGGGAATACATGTTTATGTATAGCTGATTCACTTTGTTATACAGCAGAAACTAAGACACCATTGTAAGGCAATTATACTCCAATAAAGATGTCTAAAAAAAAAAAGAAATGACAACTATAGTAACATAAAATAAATAGGTAAATAAATAAAACCATCCTAAGTGGTGATTCTTCTTTCCTTGCAGACCTGTACTGTGTTCACTCTCAGTGAACTGATTAACCTCATTAATACTTTCCCTTCATTTCTTTGGTTCCATTTATCATTTTCCCCTTTATCTTGCTCTTACTTTCAAACTGGACCTTGTGTTTGATCATGTGACTAATCATATTCACCACCCTGAAGATTATTTATATTTTGTTTTGTTTTGCTTTAACAGTACACCATTTGTCTCTTATCAATCTCTGAACTCTCTTGCCTATTCCTAAGTCAAGCCAATGAGTTTTATGGGAGAAAATTCTACAATGACTGAAATACCTAGATCTGAAGGACCCTAAACAAGCCACTGTTGCTCTTGTTGACAATTTCCAGTTCTTTCCATCATATCAGTTATTAATCTAATACTTCTTTAGTTTTCCCTGGAGTTGAGTTGAGTTTAGTTTTCCCTGGAGTTCTCTATGTCATGCACAAAAGTGATTCAGAAATTTGTTCTGCTTCACACCAAAATCCACATTTTTGCCCATATCCAAAAGGTCAGTTAGTATGCAGGGCTCCATTAACCTAGCCCTGTTTCATCGAAGCTAAAATTATATCAGGAAACAGTTTTTCTATACATTTTTTAAAAAGTAATTGAAGCGGATTCATTTGGGTAATTATTATAGGTCCCCATTTCATCTCATTTCTTGTAGTTTCAGGGTCAATGCATTTGTCATATTCTCATTCAGAGCCACACGAAAGGAGTTGATAAAAAGGAAAATTGATCTCCTGTTTGGCTTCCTGGTTTTCCTACTGAACTGTGTCTGATTTTACTTAAAACTTTCCTGAATTAGTATTGGCACCAAACATGTGGACCATTGCCTATAACCTCATGATTGGTATAATACCCTTTTACGTGGAATAATACAAAGGTCAACACAAAAGCAATATACAAAAATGAAGTAAATTTTTTTTTACATTCTTTCTAGTCTCAAAATGTATTGGCCAATCGTGGATTTTGTTTAGTTTTTGTTTTTGTTTGTTTGCTTCCCAAAGTCACACAAAGCCTGGCCAAATGTACCACCAAAAAATCATACGTACAACCTACAGAAAGCCATCCTTCTTTTAATCAGGGACTTAATGACCTATTTGGAATATGTCAAGTATTTGGAAGATGTCAAATATTCAGAATATGTCAAATATTTACTTTCAAGATAAAATCATCCAAGCCCCCGATTTTAACTATATAAAATACACACATGTCTAAATTCCTCAGCAAGTTAGTCCTGGAACCCAAACCTCAGTTGTCAGTGTCTACCTAAACTAGTACTTACTCTGTTCTATATGGAAAGAAATTCTCAAAGAACTGATAGTGCCTTTTAATACCTAAATCTCTTGAAAAAAATAACAATTTGTTTCATTATGATTTGTTTAAAGTTGAAGCTTTTGATAATCGTATGGTCTGTTCCTCTCTTCTTCCTTATAAATATATTCATCTTATTAATTAGACAAGACAAAATATGTGTGACAAAGGGAGAGTCACATAATTTTTGTTTGACAAACCTCACAAGTGTGTGGAAGGATGCCCTATAGATAGCCAATTTCCATTCTTTTCATTCTAATGTTAATGATGTTATTTAAAGGTATTGGATGCACAGCATCAAATGACATTCTTTCAAGTGACTTCATGACACAGAGGGTACATTGTGTAAGGAATATCAAGTAGAGGTTCTCAGGTGTTTTTGCATTTAAAATGCAAAGGACGAAATGCAATTACTATTTATTATTTAGTTACCTAATGCCTGCCCATCATGTCTTTTTGAATTTGGCCCAGTAACTTATAATTAAAGGAATTATCCCTGCTGGATGTGGGCACAGATTCATATTATTTCTGTGAAAGCCTGTCTGCTGTCTCACTTTAATGAAAATTTAAACCTCTTAGAATGGCATGTAGTACCTAGAATTATTTTTCTTTTGTCTGAACAGAGTTGCAAGGGAAAGAACTGCTAGAAAAGCGAGTCCGTATTCCTTTCCATAAAGTCTTCTCTTTCAAGCATGCATTTTCTTTTTTTGAAAGGATTGATGAGAAAAGTATGAAAATATTTATACAATACTGTAAGACCATAGATCAGTAAAACAGAAACAAAACAACCAGTCTCCTCCCAATTATTTGGCTTTTTAAAAATTGTGGTAAAATATAATAACACAAAATTGACCATTTTAACCATTCCTAACTGTACACTTCATTGGTATTAAGTACATTCATGTTATTTTGCAGCCATCACCAATATCTATCTCCTGAACTTTTTCATCATCCCAAACAAAACTCTATATTCATTAAACAATAACTCCCCCTTCCCTTCTCCCTTCAAACTCTGGTAACCACTGTTCTACTTTGTCTCCATGAATTTGCTTATTCCTGGTACCTCATGTAAGTATAATCATACAATATTTGCCCTTTTGTATCTGGCTTATTTCACTTAGCATAATGTTTTTGAGATTCAAGCATATTGTTGTGTTGTCACAGTAACTTGTTCCTTTTCATTGCTAAGTATAATTTCATTACATAGAGGTACTGAATATGTTTATTCATCCTCCTATTGGTGGATTTGGATCATTTCCAGGCTAGGGCTATTATAAATAAAACAGCTACAACATTCTTAAATAAGTATTACATTGACCTAAACTTTCTCTTGGATGAGTATCTAGAAGTAGAACTACTGGTTCAGAATTCAGATATGTGTCTTACTTGATTAGAAACACTTTTCCAAAATAGTTTTGCCAATTTGAATTCCCACCAGCAGTGTATGGAAGTTCCAGTTGTCCAGTCTTAACCAACACATGTATTGTGAGACTTGTTAATTTTAGCAGTCTAATGGATGTATAGTCATGT
This sequence comes from Tursiops truncatus, assembly GCF_011762595.2. NCBI lineage: Eukaryota > Metazoa > Chordata > Mammalia > Artiodactyla > Delphinidae > Tursiops > Tursiops truncatus. The sequence goes on from NC_047046.1 coordinate 67,977,891, forward strand.
CTCATTGTGGCTTGAATTTGCATTTCTCTGATAACTAAAGATGCCGAACGTCTTTTGATGTTCGTTGGCCATTTGAGCATTTTTCCCATTTATTAAAGCTGGGTTGTTAATCTGTTATTGATTTGTTGAACTTCTTTAACATTTTGGAAACAAGTCCTGGTCAGATTTTTGGATTGGGAATATTTTCTCCACATCTGAGGCTTGCCTTTTCAGATTCTTATTGTTGTCTTTTGATGAGCAGATGTTTCTAATTTTGATGAAGCTCATCCCTGTATTTTTCTTTCAGTTTTAATACCTTGTTTGACCTGTCTAAAAGACCTTTGTTTACGTCAATGTATGAAGATATTCTTTTATGTTTTACTACCGTTTGCATTAAGGTCTATGATCCACTTGAATTAATTTTTATGTGTAGATTGAGGAAGAGGCCAACCTTCTTTTCTTCTTTTTCTTTATATAGATAGCCAGTTTTATTAGCACCATTTGTTAAAACACTCCCCTTTTCTCATTGAATTATTTAGTGCCTTTGTTGAAAAACAATCGGCATATATGTTTATGTCTACTTCTGGACCCTATTCTGTTTCACAGATCTATTTGTTTTTCCTTTTGCTAATACCGTGTTGTCTTAGTCACTGTACCCTTAGAGCTTGATTTGTTGTACTTCTTCTTCAAGATAGATCATTTTTCCTTATATTCCTTTTTAGACTATTATTCTCCACAAAGAACATGTGATCTTAGTAGAGAAATGATCTCGATTCAGTTGGCAATCTCTACTAGATTATCCTTCGTAATTAAATAAGGCAAGGCCCATGAAGTAACTTTTTGCCAAATATGTGTATAAGTGGGTGAATGAGATAAAGCAAGATGAGGGCTAATGTTTTGAGGTGCTTTTATGCCTTTTCTTTCCAGATCTTGTTATATTTAAATGTAATTTTCACGACAAACTCTATGAGATAGTTTTTACTATCTCCATTAGTAGATGTATAAAGTGATGGTCAGAGAAGTAATCTGTTCACCTGATTCAGCTGGATTTTCTTTCATTCTTGATGATCAAGGCCAGTCAGCAGTCATCCTGAGTGATCATGTGGGGTTGACAACTACACTTTTAGCTAGAGACAGGTCTTCCTAGCCACCAGTTGTTACACTGAATATATATATATATATAAAATCCAGAGAACAGTTTTAATAACTCTATGACCGTTCAGTGGGCCTTCCATAAAAATTATATCCAGAAGTACTTTATAAGTGATTGGTTATGAGAGAAGTCAAATTCTCATTGTTTTTAAAAAGCACTATTAAGTATAAAAGTCAAATATACATAGCATTTTTTATGCCAAAAAATGTGTGACAAAATTTTCTGACAGCATTAAATGTTAATAGTTGGAAAATTATACATTAGTTACACATCAGTTTAAATAAACAGCCAGATGATTATCTTCTTGCCGCCGCTGAGAAGGAAAACCTTAGCACACAATTGGGTTTAACCTTTAAATCTGTTACTTATTGAGAGGTCCTAAGAAGACAAGTTGTCCATCTAAAATGTTTAAATCAATTATTTTCTAAAAGGCCCTCATGGTTCTGCTTGACCTTCACACGGGAAACTTGGAGATGTCAGTTGTTAAAAGTAACTAAGTTTCTTGTATTCTTTGAATTTATCTAGTATGTATTGCTGATGATTTTCTTCATGACAGCTACTTTCTTTAATGTTCTAGAGAAATGCACCATATCTAGGGAAAGTGTATTTAATTTTTATTCTAATGGATCTTCTAATTTATCAGTAATTACGGGATATATTATGCTGGGTTTTAGGTATTCAAGGTGAATCTAGGTGAATCATGGCTCCTAGAATTATGCAATGTGAATGCTTTGTTGAAGTTAAATGGTACATTTATACACTGCGGTGTGTTACATAAGATTATAACTCTCTTGGAAATTCCTTTATCAGTATAATAACCCATGAAACAGTCATCTTATCATTATGCATTTTAATCCTTACAAAAACTCCATGACATAGAATCGAAACGTAGCTGTTTCCATCGAAGATGAGGAAATAGAGAATCAGAGATATTGATGATTTGTCCAAGCTCACACAAACTGTAGGGTACCCCTGTGTTCCTCATGAGCCTTAGAATAGTAGTAGACACCAAAAAGTGATATATAAGAGTATCACTGCAGCTAAGGAACTCACAGCCTAGAGGAGGAGTGAGAAAAGCAGCCAAACATGTAAAACTGAATTTGGAAAATGCTATGATAGAGGTATGTTAAGAGGACAGGAAACCTTAACCTACAGAATGGGGGCCATTAACCTATGGAAGGTGAACTCTGAGAAGTTAGACAGCTAATAGTTATTGAAAGGACCTTCAATGTCTGTTATGTGCCATGTGCCTTCCATATACAATACCCAATCTGACTTAACCGTCACAAAAATCCAGCAAAGTCCATCACTGTTCTCCATTCTCTAGTTGCAGAAATTGGAGGAAAGAAAAGCCCAAAGAACAGAAGAGATGAAATGACCCTTCCATGTTTCTCCCAGGTGTATTGTTTTGTCGTTCTTCAAACCCCAAATAACCTTGAATTACTGAAGCTTTCTTCATTGTTTTCAGTTATTAATGTTCTCTGCTGTGAGCTCTTTAGTGGTAGCTTATGTTGAAAGAGGCCAAGGAGTAGAGATGACGGTTGTTTTGATAAGTGAGTGAATTCACAAGCAGGGCAGGTAGTGAGGGGGAAATACTCTTACAGAAAGGCCCAGGGTGCATCCCTACACCGTTGAGCCCTTTGATTGGTGTTATTGGCATGAATAACAAGAAGAATGCTTGAGAAAGTCAAGAAACCTTAAAGATTTTCTACCTTGAGTAGAGGAACTCAAATGTTTTTGAACACTAACATTCCACCCCAGGAATCAGGGGGCTTTGGGGAAAGACCTCTGATTTTCCTTGGTTTCTCTTCAAGGGGGGTGGACACGATAATATAATTTGCAGAATTTCAGATGGCCTGTTAGAAGAATTCTTTTGTTTTGAATACTCGAGGGCTGATATAATACTATAATCTTAACGTGTGAAAGTGCTGCATAAGCAAAATGGTGACATAATACACATTTTAATCAAAAGTAGGACAGGGCAATAAAGACTATGCTTATAATTTTATTCTTGTTGGAGAAGAATCGTAAGAAAAGAAGTAACGATATTTAGACTTCCAAAATTTTAGTTCTAGAATCAGAAAAACACTGTTTTCTCACAAATGTGTAATGTATAATCAGAAACAGTTATGCCTCTACTCTTTTCCAAAAGAATAAATAGCAGAGAGTTTAAATTGTTTTTATATTAGACAGTTTTTTTTCCTGGGGATTTTTTTAAAGGGAAGAGATGTCAGATAAAATTACAGATGAATGTACGTGCTAATATTTTTTTAAAAAAGCCTCAAGGACAACTGCATTGAAAGCTTTCATGTTTGATTGTTCCTTAAATACTGCATATTTTCCCATTTCTAAGATGGCCTCAGCACACCCTAAGCCATATCAAAATCTGCTATAACCACTGTGGGATCAACAGTCGTCTCCGTGATTGCCATAGTTACAGTCAATTTTATATATGAAAAGCAGAGAGGGCTTCCCTGGTGGCGTAGTGGTTGAGAGTCCGCCTGCGGATGCAGGGGACACGGGTTTGTGCCCCGGTCTAGGAAGATCCCACACGCCGCGGAGCGGCTGGGCCCGTGAGCCATGGCCGCTGAGCCTGCGCGTCCAGAGCCTGTGCTCCGCAACAGGAGAGGCCACAACAGTGAGAGGCCTGCGTACCACACACACACACAAAAAAACAGAGAAATAAAAGCTAACATTCCTGGTTCTACTGCTGAAAGACTCAGAAATAGAGCTGTTCAAATGTATCCAGGTAGGAATATTTGTAGAAAATATGTTAGACAATGATCTTCAAGGCATAAAAGGCTTTGGTATCAAACAGACCCAACATTAAGACACTCTTTTCAGCTGTGTGACCTTTTTGTAGTTAATTAACAATCTTCCTGTAAAATGAGACTAATATTAGGTCTTTACTCTGCTAAGATTGTTATTAGGATTCAAATAATACTTCTAAATGCACCGTACCTAGTGAAGGTTATTATTTTTAATATTTCCATTTTTCTCTGAGGCTATGTCTACACTTACAAACCGGTTTCTCAAAGTCATTTTTAAAAGCTTACATTTAGTCAACCCAGTTTTCAGATATTTGTAATAAGGGCATATATGTTCACTTTTATAGTCTTATATTATTGTGTACATATTGCTTACACGCACAGAAGAAATATCTTTAGTGCATTAGCCTGTGCTACTGTGGCAGAAGAACCCCCGAAAATGTTGGGGAGTCAGCAAGACCTTGGAAATGTTCCTTACCTCTTTGGGAGCAGAGATCTCTGGGCTTCTAAGCAAACCTTAGTTTCTACCCGTTATTTGGCCCAGAGGCTGTGAAGGAGGACACTTCAGTAGGACGAATCAAGGTGATCCAGGGCAGGGGGAGGGTGAGGTGTCGTAACGTCTAAAGCTGGCTCTCAAAAAGGTTGCTGGTACCTTAAATGTATGAGTGTCAAGGGCTCAGCTGAGCTGGGAAGAGCTGAGCTGCTGGGGTCAGAAAAGAGGCCAAATGAAAGTAATAGTCAAGCTTTTGATCACTTTGTTGCAATAATACAAGCAAGAGGCAAACCAGAGAAAGCACTGACTCTCCTCTGTTCCATTGCTCCCATGGAACAGCACAGACACTGGGCTTGTCTCACTGCCCAGGGAGCCCTGAGCAGAAGGTTCTGCAGTTTTGTGGACCCTGGGCCGGGGGTGGACGGCAGAGAAGGCTAAGAGTGGGAAAGGTCTGAGCGCTGAGTCAGAGTGGAGAAAAGTGTCTTCCTGGTCCCCGCTCCTTTCCCCAGAATGAGCCCTGGGCACAGAAGCCTGAGGTAGAAGTCTCTGCTTTTCTTTTTCTCTCCCAGAAAAAGACACCTGTGAATGAGCTGCATGGGATGGGATTGCAGACAGGCTTGGAACATGGCCACTGCCAGGAGGGCAGGGCTGAGGCCTTGACTGCAACTGCCTTCAGAGACTGCAGAGCCTTGGATGTGCACCAGGTCTGCTGTGGGGAGGGCAGCTTCCAGGGCACCTGCCAGGTGAAGTCTTTGTAATCACCCATGGTCAGGCCTGGAAAAAAAATCACACCGGGTTTTCGGCAGAAGCCGGACTCTTCTATAGGAAGCAGTCCTGCAGACGTCCAGGACTAGCAAGGATAGGAACTTCTTGAAACTGGCCAGCCTTTTTGTTTTCCTTCTTTACTCGCAGTAAAATTCATAAAGCAGAAGAGGGGTGGTGGGTTTGTACTGAAGATGAACGTGAAGAAGAGAAACTAGGACAACTGAGGCCCAGGCCAGAGCCAGTAATAAGGAGGAAACTGTGGTAGCTGCTCATTTCAAAGCAAGAGAAATGTGTTAAACGTTTGAGTTAGAAAGTAAAAGAGTGAATCAGCTAACTTGGAGCTTTCACAAAAATCTTCAAGTTTAATAATATGTTTCCGTGGAGAAGCCAGGAAGCTATGATTTCTTTGTTCTAAATCGCATTTAGGATTCAATGAATTGACATACAGAAAGCACCTAGTGCATTTTCTGAAACATAGTGTTTTCTCAATCAATGTCTGTTCCATTTTCTCAGGGAAGTGGAAGGGGGTGGATGTAAAAATTAGTTAAACACCAAATACGTATTAGATACCTAGTGTGCCAGCTTCTTGTGATAAAATTAACCAACCAAACAAATACTATGAGACAAGGCCCGTGCCTGTAGAGAATATTTAGTCTCGTTGGGGAGATGGAAAATGAAATTTAACGCCTCGTAGTTATGGAACCAAATGAACTCAAGAAAGTAGTGTGGTACCCTGTCAATGGCAACACATTGTTAGGATCAAGAGTTTAAATGACTCTACAAAAATTGCTGAATAGGCCCTACTATAGACCACTGGTCAGTTTTTTATTTTTTTGAAAACTAGGCTGGTATCATGTTCTCCAGTCTCTCAATAAAACGCATACCATTTTCAGTCACTGAGTAAAATCCTCTGATCCCTCAAGATGTCCAGACCTATCCTTCAGTGTAGAAGAAAATGATGAGGTGTGTGTATGTCTCTGACATCCTGACATATGGCCAGGAACTTTCAAGGTTCAAGCACTCACTTTGTATCCCTGGTTTTGAGATAGGACAGTACTCTCAGTGGTAAAGGAAGGACCCCGAAGCTGTAAAAGCCATCTGACTGTGATTTAAGAAGGAACATTTTCAACATGTTGAACTGATGTGGGTATTTCTGGATTTAAAAGAGAAGCCGAACGATGAGGAAAGCAGCCCTACTTCAGTAAATGGCACGAAGGCTGGCACTGGATGAAGTAGCGCTGAGCTGTCAGGGACTTGGGTCCTCATTAAGAGTGTGAAGACAACTTCTGACTGTATTGTAGATTTTCTGGCAAAAAAAAAAAAGCTGTCTCTTAAAGAAGAATCATCATGTAATACGGCTTGGGGAAGACACTTCAGCAGTGACCACAGAGAAACAAATCAGTGTAAAACCTGAGAGTTCATGAAGGCATTGGTACTTGGCTGCTATCTGTAGCAATCACATCTTAAGGTTCTTGTGCCCGTCACTGCAGATCTTTCAGATGCCTACCAAAGAAGCAGGCGTGATTCTCTGAGCAGCCAGAGGATAACAAATGGAGTAAGGCAGGGGCCAGTTGTCCCTTTGTTTCTGAACTATTCATAGTACCTTCTATGTCCATGTAATCAAAAGATGGGGATTTGGCGGTTCGTTGAATGCTACTTCAGAGTGCTCTCTGCAAAGAGATAGAATAATTTACTGGCAGATCATGTGGTATAAGGATCTTCGAGGAAACTGGAGACTCTTGGAAGTTTGGACGCTACTGGAAAGCAGGATTCAGGCCCTACCTTTAAATGAGATTTTCATGGTGTGTTAGCCATATAACGTTCACATACCCAACATGGTCATTCAGTTGAAGGGACGGGATGGGAATAACTGTTCTCACTCTACAGATTCAGCTGGTTTTTCTGTAGAAATCTAGTCTTAAAAATCTTCCCTTTCTTTTTATTATATTTACAGTAGATTCAACGCTCAGGTAAGCTTGTTAGGAAAAACAGCAAGATAGGAGTTGTTCTCTGGGGGTAATTTGTCAAGAGCAATGCCCTAACATTCTCAGCAAAGCTTCACAAGACACAAGGTAGGCTCCCAATGATTATGAAAAACATGAGTGGGCTTCTGCATGTTATACTCGGTTTTGTTTCAAGGAAGTCAGGTTATTTTGCTGCTGCAGATGTAACCAGATGTAAGCTTCTTGCAATCCACTTCGTGCTATCACACTGAGCATTATTCTTTCTACCGCAGGAAACTGAAGATTCTTCATGGAGAGTTTGATACTTTATTACTTCAGTTTCATTTTGTGCACTTGAAAAATATTTGCCTTAAAAAAAAAATGAACCACCTACAGAAAAGTTGATATTCCAATTCTAGTTCTGCTATTACACAGATTCAGACCTAAAACCTGTGGTGAGGTGCCTATGACCAATTATCCCCACGTGGCCCTCAGAAAAATGTTACAGGACTTGAACCAAATGTTCTAGCGCAGGTATGTTTGCGTTACGCATTGTGGAACAAGCCACCCCAAAACTTAGTGGCTTGAGATAATAACTATTTCATTATCTCTTGTGATCCTGTGGGTTTACTGGGTTCAGTTATGAAGTTCCTCTGCTCCATGTGATGTGAGCAGAGTTTGCATCTGGGGGCTTGGCTTGACAGGGACATCCACAGGGGCTTCCTTGCCTTGTCGGCTGTTGATGTTGGCTTTGCTGAGAATTCGGCTGGGATGGTTGACCGCATGACTCTGTTCTTTTACACGGCGGCCGCCTGTGAAGCTTGGGCTTTGCACAACATGGCAGCTGGATTTCAGGAAGAAGTGCGCCAAGTGGAAGGCTGTGGTTCATACGGCTCATTGGGTCCATTTTTAGAGACCAGCAAGCGTTAAGCCATTGGGTCTGGCTTACATACATACACCCAACTCATATGTCTCCCAGAATCACAGTAGGTAATAATGTCCACAGGATAATAAAATTGAGACTCCCCACACTGTATCAAGTAAATCACCCTGCCTTTGGGGACTAAAAGCAAGATATCCTATTACTTTAAATGATTCATTGAACATTTTAGCATTCTCATTCTAAAAATGTGAATGAACATCAATGGTGATTTACTTACTTACAATATTTAATAGTTTTCTCACTTGTGCCTGAACCTCATTATCCTGAGAAAATGTAACCAGAGTTGTGTCTTGGGACGTTAGAAATACCATCTAGCTGTAGTCTATGCTACAAGGAATCTTAGAACTCATCTAATTCACCTCCAGCATTTTGCAGAAAAAAATGCTGAGACCTGTGAGGTTATAACTTGTTCAAATCCCCCTCCCCGGCTTCAGTCAGGGTTACTTCTCTGTCATTCACTTTACGGAGTGTGGCTCAGGTATCATTTTATTGGGAATCCAGTTCCAATAAATTAAAGTTTGAGAAAGAGGCATCCTAGCTAATGGTTAAGAGCACAGGCTCTGGAGCCAGCCTACCTTGGACTATGATATAAACTCTCTGTGCCTCAGTTTCTACATTTATTATGTGAAGAGAATAATAGTACCTGCCTTACAGAGTTTTTATGGGGATTATACGAGTTCATATTGGTAAAATGCTTGCAGTTGCACCTGACATATGAATAGCATTATGTAAAAGGGAAATGCAGAGGAACATCAGACCTGATGGTACTGTGGGTGAAGGCATGAAGCCAGTCTCCTGAAGCAAGACTAATCTTAGCGATTAGCATTAATAGTAAAATATTTCACAGCAAGCCTTGGACATCAGTTAGGATACCTTAGACTGTAAGTAACTGAAAACTCTCCTCAGTCGCGTCAAACAATAAGGGATGTCTTGTCTGCAGTCCTTGTGCAAGCCCCGAAGTCATAGTCATGCCTTGACTTCCAATTGTCAGGCTTCCAAAGGTCACTTGCTATCCACTCCATTCCAATTCCCCAGCTCCTTCGGGTCCTCAAGCCTCTCACAGCAACTCCAGGAGCTGTGCGAGATTTAGAATTCCCTCACAGGTCCATCTAGGTGTGGACTCTGCCAGGCTTTCTCAGGTCCTTACCAACCACCACTTCTGTTACACAAACAGCGTAATGAGGGTGGTTGAGGAGCTCTCCATGAAGCTTGCTGTCACCATGGCCTTCACCAAGGGATAAAAGCGTAAATCCCCTCATCTCTCAGAGTTCCCCTGAACCTCTCTGATTTTGGTTATTTGCCACCAGTGCTCTCAGACTCAGCTCAGGGCCCAGGCCCCAGGCCCCTTCTCTGGGAGTCATCCAAATCTACCCTCATTCTTCCTCAGCCTAGGCAAATCGTTATTGTCTGGCAAAAGTGGTCTGAGTATTCATTTAATTTCTTTGCAATTTAATTTTTACAGCCCTAGCCGTGAACTGGTTTCCTTTAGGACTTTGTCTTTTGCATATCAAAACACTCACTTTCTGTCTGTGTATATGGGGATGGGGAGTGAGAATATGGTTATTTGGATGTGGTCAAGGGTCAGGGAATGAGGAAATGCAATGATAAATATCTCAGCTAATATTTTCTAATTTTATCTGGACTAACTAATGCAGTCATTTGTAGTAGAAAAGAAAATAAGTAAATTAAAAATAAGAGTTAAATAGATCAGGACAACAAAATAGAAGGAACCTCAAAGCCAGTTACGATGAACTCGGAGTCGTGCAGACAATTGCTCCAAGAAGTCAGAATTTACTTCAGGGTTGAGTTGGTCAAGGAAAGCTCTACGGAAGGAGTGTTTTTTTTTTTTTTAAATCTGGGTCAAAATTGATGACTAGGAGTTGAATGGAAATGGATGATCTCATGGTATATTTTCAGCAGAGGAATAACAACAGTAATTGCATAAAGTCTGGATATTGTAAGTATGTTTGGATGGTAACAAATTGAACAGTTGCCTGGAGTTGCAAATTCATGGAGATCAAAGCTGGGATTCTGTAGATCGTTAAAAAAGAGGATGAGATTAAATATAGCCTATGAAAGATGAGTGACTTTTATAAGGTGACTGAGCCAGGGAACTTACATGTTCTAAGTAAAGAAACATCAGGGATAGAAGCACAGAAATGATACCAGTTTGCCAAGGCTCAGAGAATAGAGAGTGTTCCACTTTTACCAGAATAAAGACGGCTTGATGAGCTTTATGGAACATGAAGCTGTAAAGTTAGATTGGGCCTGGATCTGGAAAACATTAGATTCCTTGAAAACCATATTGTGGCACAGGCTATTTTTAGGAACCAAACCTGGATGTAGCTATCTCTTCCTCCCACATCCCACAGACTAAAATACAGTCAAATGGCCCTCAATCTAACTGCAAGGGAAGATGGGAAGTGCGATCTTTCTGGATGCCCAGGAAAAAGACAGTGTGATAAGTCATCTAGTTTGGACTTCCCATGAACTTGTTGTGTCTCAAATGATGTTCTGTGAGAAGAGAACAAGGAGATATTTCAAAGAAAAGTACTTTTTGGTGCAAATGTGTCTACTTACAGAAAAATTATATGTGTTTATAAATAGTGAAGATTATTTATACAAACTGACATTAAATTCATCTACTTACATACTTTGGTCTCACAAACGTGAGAGAGCATGGGAGGCTGTCTTGCACAATATAGACACATAATTAAAGGGAAAACGTAATAACGTGGACACTAGCACTTCTTTTGGTTGTTTGCTTTGAGTCTGGGTGGGGGTGGGTACGTAAAAGACATGGAGATTAATGTTGATTTGATGTAGCCCTTAAGTTAAATCATTTTATAAGCTGTTGATTTTTTAAAAACTCATACTGTTTGAAGCTATTTGCCCATTTAATGGGGACTCGCCCTTGAGACTGCTCTTACTTAAGAATTAGTCATATTTGGTTTGCTTATGCTTCACAGGGCTTCCTTAAAGTCTATTGAACTTCAAAAAGTACTTCTTTTATTTTTAACACAATCACAGAGTTATTTTTCTACCTTTTAGCCCTCAACCTGAGTGCTTTAATACCCATGAGGACATCCTACTCTATACTCTAGTTTCATAATTTCTGAACTTTCTCAAATCTGGTGGCCTTTCAGCCACATACGTCACCCCATTAACTGTTCTTCTGCTGATCTCTTTGTATCCCTTGACTTAGCAGAGTGCCAGGAACACAGTACATGCTCAAGTAACTGGGTGAAAAAAATGAATTAGTGTCAGGTGTTCCATAAATACAGCATTAATACCTATGAATTGTTGTTTAGTGGCCAGTATCTAGTCCACTTTTTGTCTTCCTAATAGCACTTGGCTTTTGATTGCATATCCATCCCTCTCCAACAATTTCCATGTAGTTTAGGAGATGCTCACCCCAACAGAGGTTTCAAAGGTGGGTCCAGATTAGTCTATGACAGTTTTGGTAGTCCTATACCCTTGTCAATGATTACCTCCAGAATGGTCCTGTGAACAAATTCTGGCCAATGAGATTTGAGAGAAGCATTCCTAGGGGGTCTTAAGGTAGTTTTTCCTTGTTCTTAGAAGAAAGTGATGAGAAACCACTTTCACGCTTTCCCACTGGAAGTGATTAAGAACACATATTGTCCTGGTTGCTGGCTGGTGACAGCTAATTCATGACCATGAAGGAAGCCAGATTGAGGACAATCTATCCATGGAAGACAGTCAATCCTGGAATATAGCCAAGAAACAAAGCCAGAGCTGGGCTACCGTTACGTGTGAAGTTCCCCCATCCTACTGTGGCGCTTCGAGTTCTGTGAGCCAATTAAACCCCTTACTGTCCATACCAGTTTGAGTAAGGTCGCTGATACTCAGTATCAAAAGCACCATCCTGATACAAAACCCCTAGCCAGTTGGAAAAATTAGATGCTGACCTTAAGAAGAAGACAAAGCTCACCCTCTTCGCCATGCTGTAAAAATTGTGATTATCCTTATCTATGTATAACTATGATACAAAAAAATACAAATATCTGAATAATTTGATAAAATTGACAACTAAGCATGTGCTTTAGGGGAAGGTACTTTTTGGCAGTTCAGAACAAATAATACTTTGCCTGAAAGTTTCTATCATTCTGAGAGGAGTCTCATACTAAATGTTAATAGGAGATTCCATCAAGTCACTTGTTTTTGACGTTTTCATGATTAGCTTTCTTATGACAAATCAAGGGCTATGTATATAAGTTTGGGATATTTGGAGTCTACTTCATGAAGCAAATAAGGATACAAATATATGTACAGATTAATGAAGATAAAGAGTAGATACTTATCCTGGAAATGTAGGGTAAATTACTCACTTATTTTACCAAATTTGACTCTGAGCTTCTTGCTTTCCAGGGCAAAAAGTGAACAGAATGAATTATGTATTTTCCTTATGTATACTGTCATAGGAAACATGATGGCTGAAAGAAAAGTTTTTCCTAGGTACCAAATTTTAAAAAGAATTGATTATACGAATAGATTCTTTCTGGATAGATTTTCCCAAAAATACAGCCATGTGGTTATGTCAGCACTTATATCAATCTTCAATAAGAGTTAAGAGCATCATGATTAATTATAAATCTCTGATGACATTGATAAGGGAGCTAAAATAATACCTTCTAGGTATGTTTCTGTCTATGATCAGATTTTTATAGGCACTAAATCAAGTTACATTTTCCATCATACAATACTGTATTCAAAGTTTAATTGGGTTTTTGATAGGAGCTAGAGACAGATAATTTGAAAATAAACCCTTCACAGGGATCTGAAGTATGCATATTCTATGGTGTTGAAAAGCCATTAAAATATCTTAAATATCAGACCCATGATGGAATTCTGTCTTTAAGAGAGGATTATTCCATGTATGAAAAAAATTGGAGTAGAGTCGAACTTCCCTCAGGAAGTAGTTTTTGATACATTTTGATTACCAGATTAAGTGCTGCTATCAGTGGTTAAAAATTCACCATATAGAATATTTGCATTCTGCATTTGACAAAGCAAATAATAAGGTTTTACTGTAAAAACTTCCATTTTGGATTAAACATGAATTATTAAATAAACAAATTAAGAGTAAATAATGATTCCAGAATACTGTGAGATAAATGACTCCATCCGGAGAGTCGGTGGTTGGAGTTGCACCTCCACTGATTAGTAGTTACGCTTTGGGACAAATGACTTGCCAGTTGGCCATTTCTAACTGATCCAACTCTTCTTACTCGCCTTCAGATCCCTACTATCCTTCAGATCTCTCTGTGTTATTTCACTCTGACCTAGCCTGGTGTCTGCCCAGCTCGCAGACCTACTGGTTGGGTAACATCATCTCCATTCTCTCCTTTCTTCCTCAAATTTCTGGAAGATCCATCCTTTCTAGTGTCCATCCTTCTCCCTGGGTCCCATGTCCTCCAGATTCCTCCAGGGTCTCACCCTGATGATCCTCTCTATTATATATTTTCAGCCTCTCCCTCAATGACCTCCTCATCTGCCTTTAACTATAATCATCTCTCTACCATATTAACAAAAAAGGTGTCTAACCTCTTGCTCTCTGCCCTTTCCTTCATAGCAATGCCTTTTAAAGTGTTAGAGGCTCGGTGTCTCTAATTCTCTTACCTCTCCTGACTCCTCAAATCCTGTCGTCTGGCTTCTGCTACATTATTTTCCTAAACCTGTTCTCATCGAGGTCATCCAAGACCCTTCTGTTGTTCTTTCTTAATTAATGAGCCTCATTATATTTGGTTTATCATTCCCTTTTTTGCATCTCTTTCTTCTGTTTCTTGTTCTGTCTATCCTCTTGTGTCTTCTCTATGGCCTCCCTTTTCTTTATCTATCCATTAAGTGGGGACATCTTGGTCTCTTGTATAGTCATCTTTGGTCCCATCCGCTGATCTTTTTATTAGGCTCTGTCCCTCCTCCTCCTCTATGATTATATCAGTTTACTGTTCGAAAATTCTTTGTGGATTTTCCCTGTTATGTAAAACAGCCTTAGATGACAAAGTAAGACTTGCCACAATCAGCTTTTATTCCACCAAATAAAACCTCTGTCTTTTATTTTTAGGATGCCTTCTTTCCTATCTCACATTGAATTTCCCTCATTTTTGCATTTCAGTATCTTTGAACTAGGAATCATTCATTTAAATGGAAATGGGCATTGTGCTATGTCCTGTAGATATAACTAACAGTAACACAAATATGATTCCTGAATTCATGTACTAAATAATCAAGGACTTTTCCTATAATCATACCTATAACTCAAAGTCCAGCTCAAATGGAATCTTCCTACACTTTACTTAATCCTAATCTTCTCATCTAGAATAAACACGGATTCTCTCTGAAACCAATGCATTATTTTCTTTTAAAAAATTCTGAAGGTTAGGGGGCTTCCCTGGTGGCGCTGTGGTTGAGAGTCCGCCTGCCGATGCAGGGGACACGGGTTCGTGCCCCGGTCTGGGAGGATCCCACATGCCGCGGAGCGGCTAGGCCCGTGAGCCATGGCCGCTGAGCCTGCGCGTCGGGAGCCTGTGCTCCGCAACGAGAGAGGCCACAACAGCGAGAGGCCCGCGTACCGCAAAAAAAAAAAAAAAAAATTTTGAAGGTTACATACAGTAGTATCCACTTGTGCATATGTGTGTGTACAAATAGACACTTCACCAAGTAGATATAGGAATGGCAATGACAAGAAGGGATGTTTAACATCATCCGTCTCTAGGGAAATGGGTGCATTGATGAAGCACCACATCCCTCCATCATCCATGATTTATCGCCTCCAGTACATTAAAGTGGGTGATAAATGCATCTTTCCCAGCTATTACTTCCATATCCTCCCTCCACCCCTGGGTATCCCACAATACTGTCTGTCTCTAGGGTGTCACTACATACCTCTTCCTGCTGAATTTTCTTTATCTCAGCCCACCGGGCTGAATTTAGAACAGTTCCTGGAAGATGTTATCTGGCGTGGCCACGTTCTCCGTAAGAAACATGTGTGCTTGTCCCGCCAAAGAGGGAGTGCAGTTCTCTATTCTAATACCACAGGTGAAACAAAGAAAACAATAAAATTCTTTAAAAAATCTTTCATCTTGTTAAAAAAATTGAGCACAGAAAGAAGGTAGAATCCTATAGGAAGATGAGCTCCATACTAGGAGCTGATGGTCATAGTTGCAGAATGTGTGTATATTAATTATCTTTATAGAAGATAAAGTATATGTAATTATCTTTATAGAATTCCAATGTTCTATTTAAGAATATATTTTCCAACAAAAGCACTCAAAATAGGAGCCACGAAATATTTGTCAGATTTAAACCAAATGATTTCACCTAATAAAAAACATGCTGCTTCAGACCGTTCTTCACTATATTTGACCTATGCTTGTTGCAAGAAATCTCTTTAGATGCTACATGACTTGTGTATTTGTATATTTTTGCAGGCGCTTACATGCTGCATAGGATTTGAGATGGTCTACAGTAGACAAAAAAGAAAAAGAAAATATTACAACATGATGAAAGTAAAGAGTTAATACAAGAGAAAGAATGACACCAAGGAAAGACTGAGACTTATTTATTCTAGGGGTTTCAGATGGTTGGTGTGCTAGTGTGTTTACAGATAGAAAAACAATTGCTGTAAAACCAGATTCCCCAAAAATATATTAAATGTGAAATTCATTTCCAAAACAGTACCTATTTTTCAGACCCCAAGGAGGCAATTTAAAAGTCAACAAATCAGTACAGTCTCAAAGGATTCAAAACTTCTATGAGAAAGAATAAAATATTGCTAGATCCAGTAATGATGAGGTATGCTCCATCAGCAGATGTGTCTCCGGGTACCTTCTCTGTATCCAGAACTAGGAGAAGGGGTGTGCAAGTTTGGAGGAGAAGTGGAAAGCATGGACACTGAACTCAGCACGGTGACTTATCCATTTATTTGGGGAAAGAGGCACACAGAAGTCTTGATTTTCGATCAGGACAGAACAGACTAAAACCTTAAATTGGTTTAAATGAGCAGTTTAATCTTATAGGCTAAAACCTCAGTTTATGGTGATAGTTTACATTTGTAGAATATTTTTTGCTCCATCCAGAGCTCTCATTTCGCTTTCATAAAATGAGGTGAGGGAACTAAGGAATAGAGTCACATAGCTAATGATAATAAAAGATTAACGCTCATGTTTCCTAATCACTAATCGATTGCATGGTCCACCATTGATTTTATTCAGGTTTAATTTTTCTCTGTTAGTTAATTGAAATATTACTGTATGCCCGAATAATATATAGAGAGGTAAATAGATGCAACAAATTAAGTTTAATTCAACCACAGCTAAAATGACCAGAACCCAGACAGTCAGGTAAATGTTTCGATAATCTACCACAGCTGTTTCTTTTTTTGGGGAGGGGGGAATGTATACATTAACTTTATCTTATTTATTTATTTACATCTTTATTGGAGTATAATTGATTTAAAATGGTGTGTTAGTTTCTGCTTTATAACAAAGTGAATCAGCTATACATATATATATATCCATCCCCATATCTCTTCCCTCTTGCGTCTCCCTCCCTCCGACCCCTCTAGGTGATCACAAAGCACCTAGCTGATCTCCATGTGCCTAGCTGTTTCTTACTTGTATCTTTTGAAGTTGTTAAGGTTCCCATCCATCCCCTCTTCCTAAGCTAATGGCCAGTATTTATTGAAAGCTTATTTTATTTCAAGCATGACTGCAAGCACTTTATATGTATTATTTCATATTTTCATTCTCAAAAAGCCTGTGAGTTAGCAATTGTTATTATCTTCATTTTGCAGACAAGGAAACAGCAAGAGTAAAAAAAACTTGTCCAAGGCTACTTGGATATCAGAATCAGGGTTTAAATTAAAAGTGATTCTGAATGTCACCTTCAGTTGGGGATGTCAGATTCCAGACCTGGTGCTGTATTGCCTCAAATAAGGTTTAGACCAGTTTGGTGCCATTCTAACAATTCTCTGTATTAATGTTACCCTTCCCTACGGAGCTGACAAGTGCTCTGAAGAAATTAGCTAATTAACCATCATGTCATTTATATTGTATTACTGGTCTTTTAATGGGAAGGGATCATGAGCTTGCTCAAAGCCGGCTTAGTGGGAGTGTCAGAAAGAAAATGTGGATTAAATTTCTCAGACTAAGAAACCTCTCATACAGATTTAAGGACTTCGATTGAAGCTAATTATAAATCCATGACATTTTATTTACCATGGCATAAGAAATCATCCATTTCCTTCCTCCCCAACCCAATGCTATTCTACACAACTAATGAATTAATTTAAGAACCAATGCTTCATCTGAGACAAGGTGATGAAGGATATATAGGAATCAGTTAGGTGGCAGGTGTCTAAACAATGCCTGATTAGATGAAATGTGTTTTCCTTCAAATGTATTAGCATAAAGTGTCATATAGCCTCAGAAGTCAAAAACATCCGGGCAGTTATAAGAGCTAATGAGTGACAGGATTTTTCCAGGGTCCCTTCATTATAAGCATGAATGATTACTTAGTGTGGGGTGAACAATCAGATTTATTTCTTTTATCAAGCAAATATCCTCACCCTGAACATGAAAAAACAATCAGTGAATTATGAGCAAAAGGGTTTAGCCAAGGCTGGTGCGGGTGTGTGCTCTGAAATAACATTTCCTTTTGGAGGTAGAGAACCATGTCAGCAAACTTGAGAGAGGAAAATGGGTTCAGGTCATGAATGTGGTAATGAACGCCTGGGTCTGAGTGGGAGAGACTGAATGTTTGTGTCCCCCCCACCCCACAAAAAATTCATATGTCGAAATCCTATCTTTAGATGTGATAGTATTTGAGCATGGGGACTTAGGGAGCAAGGTAATTAGGATTCCATGAGAGTGGAGCCCTCATGAATGGGATTGCTGCCCTTATAAAAGTCATGAGAGAGCTTGTCTCTCCTCTCTGCTTTCTGCCCTATACAAGAAGTTAGCAGTCTGCAACCCGGAAGAGGGCTCTCACCAGAACCCAACCATATTGGCACCCCTATCTCACTTCTTCAGGCTTCAGATCTGTGAGAAATAAACGTTTATTGTTTAAGCCCCCCAGTCTATGGTCCTTGTTTGTAGCAGCCCAAGCTAAGCTAATGAGGTCTGCATCTGCGATGGCATTGTCCCCAGTCGTACTGGACTTTCTCGGCTCGCATCCCCGAGAGAGATTCAGGAGCCACCAGCCTCCAGGTCGTCCATTAACATGTAAATTCAGTGCCTACCGCAGTCCAAGTGAATCACTCTTTCCAAATGGAAACATGCGGTCTGCATTTCTTCCTATGCCTGTGCCCCTTCTGTCTCCTCAAGAGGCTCTTAATCAGTGGTGTGATGCTCTTGAAAACTACACGTGCCCAGCCCACCACACCCACTTTTGTTCCAATGCAGGAACCTATCTTATACTCATTTTTTTCTTCTTTACAAGAACTTAAAATTAAATAAAGCAAACAACTGTGTATCTAGACCTACGGACCAGACCCTCTTCTCTGCAAATTCTGATATTCAACAGTCCATCCTGTGGTGGCGTGTGACACCCTGACATCATTTCTATCTTTCAACATTATATGTAGACACAGTGAGTTTCATATAATTCATCTGTCCCTGGCTAGACATTTAAAGCTAATATCCCATCTGATTCTAAACATCTTATAATACTTTGAGAAGAGATGATTTGTGATAAATCTTCACACACACATTTAAATGTCTATTGAGCATGGTTCCCCAGGGAGATACCACAGTTCACGGGGTTATATAATTTAATAGATATTTTCTTTCTATAATGAAAAACACTGATAAGTTCTAAAAGATAAATAAAAGCACTTTGCTGCATAGACATTCTTCCTTAGTCCTCGATCAGAAGTTTACTGGTTGTTGTTCTGAATTTTGAGGAAGGGTTCAGAATACCAAAAAAATCACAAATATCTTCAAAAATCAATATATTCATATCTCTGAAATATTGAACTCCACTTCTGCCTGGAATAACTTTCATGCTATTTCCATAAAATGAGGAGAGTTGTTCATTTGTAACAAAAGATTACAAATATTAGATGGTGATTTTTTTAAAGTTTTTAAGAATACTGTGTGCATATCTGTGAATTTCCTGTTTTTTGCTTTTTTGTTTTGTTTTTTTGATAAGTGTTAGTAATGAAAATTTCCATCGAGAACTGGGTAGATGTGTGAGGAAATCAGCTTACAGCCATTTTGACAAAATTAACATGAATATATATCTGAACATTAAAGAAAATTCATCTCTTTGAATGAGTTCAATATTATAAAGAATACACAATTTTAAAATGTATTTCTATGTCAATAATTTAACCTTTTGTACATGATTTTTGGAAAATTGAAAGATTAAGTCATGTTTAATAAAAGACTTGAATTACATTTGCTTTAGGAACAAAAGTAGCTAACAGGATGGAAAAGATTATGACCACTGTTAACAATGAGTTTTAAATAATAATGATGGAGCACCCAGTGTATACTCTAAACATTTTTATGCATAAAGGACAAAGAACTTATGTACTATATATGTGCTATATAGGTATTTTTAAAATTTATTTTCTTTCATTCTTATTGAAGTATAGTTGCTTTACAATGTTGTGTTAGTTTCAGGTATACAGCAAAGTGATTCAGTTACATATATATATTATATACATGTTATTTTTCAGATTATTTTCCCTTATAGGTTATTACAAAATATTGAGTATAGTTCCCTGTGTTATATAGTAGGTCCTTGTTGGTTATTTATTTTATATATAGTGATGTATATATGTTAATCTCAAACACCTAATTTATCCCTCCCCCACTTTTCCCATTTGGTAACCATAAGTTCGTTTTCTATGTCTGTGGGTCTTTTTCTGTTTTGTAAATAAGGTCATTTGTATCATTTTTTTTTAAGACTCCACATATAAGAGAGATCATATATTTATCTTTCTCTGTCTGGCTTACTCCACTTAGTGTGATAGTCTCTAGGTCCGTCCATGTGGCTGCAAATGGCTGAATAATAGCTGAGTAATATAGTTTTGATTTGGTTTTATAACCTTTAAAATACAGGCCAATCAAGTATTTACTGGATTAGATACCCTGTTAGTAGCTTTAAATGTTACTTTGAATACTTTTTAATAATTTTATGATATTTATAATATCTTAATAATTTCATAATAAGCTCTAGCCCTGCTGATACTTTATCCTTCTCAATTTGCAACTGTTCCTTTTAGGAACTTTTGAAGTATTCATTTAAAAAAAAAAAAAGGTACTCAAGAGTTGACAATGATTTAAGCTTTTTTTTTTTTTTAATTGTGGTATAGTTGCTTTACACTGCTGTGTCAGTTTGTGCGGTATAAAAAAGTGCATCAGCCGTATGTATACATATATCCCTTCTTTTTTGGGTTTCCTTCCCATTTAGGTCACACAGAGCACCAAGTAGAGTTCCCTGTGCTACACAGTAGGTTCTCATTAGGTATCTATTTTATACATAGTAGTGTATATATGTCAATCCCAGTCTTCCAATTCATCCCACCTCCCTCTTTCACCCTTGGTATCCATAGGTTTGTTCTCTACGTCTGTGTCTCTATTTGTGCTTTGCAAATAAGATCATCTATACCATTTTTCTAGATTCCATATATGTGCCTTAATATATGATGTTTGTTTTTCTCTTTCTGACTTAATTCACTCTGTATGATAGTCTCTAGGTTAAGCTTTCTTATAAGGCACATTCTCTGATTTTTAGTGAAATATAATGATTCATAAAGTGCATTCTCATATAAGGGCTAAATGTATTTGGGAAAGCCCATTGCCTATATGTTGCGCTTAAAATTCACAGATCCCGTCAACATAGGGAATATTCATAGGAGTCTCTTTAACTTTGTCCAAATATTTCATAAAGCCCTTTACCGTGAAACCCTTTTACATAGAATGTTGGGAGGTGGTATTAAGAAAAACACTTCTCAGTAGCATCTACTAGGCAATCCCCATCGAGCACCCTTGACTTAGAGTTTAACTATAATTAATGGTCCTCTTCCATTATCTCATAAGTGGAGTCAATGGCACATCTGATTCTCTTCTAAATTTGGAAAGGCTGATATCAGTCTTTCAAGTTCAACAGAAGTAAGACCTGCTACTCAGCACTTAGCTCATTATAAAGTAGTTGTCTGATAGCTCTCCCTTTAGCTCAGTAATTCTCATCATTTTTCACTGAACAGAATAAGGCTAAAAAAATCAGCATGGACAGAGCAATATGCCATAAAGTCAAGTAATGTGATAGGACCATCTTTCAAATCCTGAAAAAGAAATGATAGCTACTCGCAGAGAAGATTCTTGAGGACTATTGTGTAATATTTAGAGCAAAAAAGAATCTTACTTACAACTTTTGTTTCAGGACTTTTTTTATTTAAACAGGATATCTTCATTCAGCACAGGTTGTTGAGTGTTTTCTATTCACATAATGTCTAGTATGTGCCCAGAAGTGAACCTTGAAAGCAAGCCTATACTTTCGCTAGTAGGAAGGCAGATCTGTCCTAAGCTGAACACATGCCATGTCAGAAGCAACTGAATGGCATTAGGGATTCAGTCTATGGAAAACAGTGTGTTTTTCTTTTCTTCCCAAATGCTAACTAATGAGAACCTAGGTCCTTAGCCTCATTAATACTAAGTTTTCTGAGCTACAAGCTGGCTCAACATTACTAATGGAAGTGACAGCCTATGAGAAATTAGAGGAGGAAAGGTGAATTTTTACATGTCATAAATAATTTCTGGGTGATGGATTTCAGTCCTAAAAGTGTGCTGTGCATGGAAGAAATACTCTGGGTATTAGGGAAACCTAGAAAATGGTTGACTGATTATTATCAGGTTCTAAATAGATGTGGTGATTGACAGCAAAAGAAGTTTCTCCTGCTGGAGAGAAGAATGTGTCAGGAATTCGGACATCATTTTCCTTTTCCCTCTCCCTAAATGACCACAGCCTCTTATTTTTCTGAATCTTAATCTATTCAAGGATCATTTTTATACTTCCTTGACCTTCCAATATTAATGGGAAGTGAGAAAGAAAACACACTTACATGTTATACAGTTCCAGAAATAAATTTATCACTAAAAAATGACCAAGGTTTCATAGGCTGATGACTCTTAATAGACATCCTCAGCTCTAACCTCTTACGTGGTACTTTCAGAGGCTTACAGGTCTCCATGCCATCACAGCAAACTCAGAACTCATGATCTCCCCCAACAAAATTGGCTCCTATTCCCAAAAATCCATTTTCTGATGGTGATACCTCTGTCCTTCCAGGTTCCTCTGTTAAATATACTGGACTCGACTTTCAAAACCTTCTGTGGTTCATCCCACCTTTCTGTTCCTGTTATTCCCCGTGATTTGCTACTTTAGCCCCTGTCTCATGGATATACAATGCAAGTTTCTGCCTGTGGGCTTGCTTCTGATTTTTTCCTAATCTGGGACATCTTCCCCACTTCCTTCCCCCCATTGAAATCCTAACCAAGCAGCAGATCAGTGACCTCAGATCCACATCAGTCAATTTCCATGAAGTTCTACTTCTTTTATAATCGTCACCGTACATTTTAGTACCTGATCTCACATTATCTTGTTTCTCTTCTGTGTGCCTCTACAAAGCGTCTTTGTTAATCTTGGTGTCCTATCTTGGAGACATTTTTATTGCATTCCTCACCTATTGCATGGGCCATATAATAGGTACTCTGTGAATATTTAGAAAGGTAGAGCTTGGAGCAACTAGAGGAGATCATCTCATCCAGTACGTCTTTTTTTCATTGTTTGTTTTTTTGATTTTGGTTTTAGTTTTTTTCAATGTCAAGGATAAGATGAGACTCAGAGGCTAAGAGACTTATTTCAGAACATGCAAAGCTGAGACCCAACCCAAAGTTCCTGATCCCTTTCCTGTGCTCTTTCTTTTTCTTCTTTTTAAAATAGTTTTATTGAGATATAATTCATACAAGATAAAATTTACCCTTTCAAAATGCTCAATTCAGTGGTTTTTAGTATGCTTGCAGAGTTATGTAACCATCACCACAGTCTGATTTTAGAAGATTTTTATCATGTACCCATTAGCAATCAGTCACCATCCTCTCTACCCCCAGCCCCAGGCGACCACAAATCTACTTTCTGTCTGTGGATTAGCCTAATCTGAACATTTCATATAAGTAGAATCAAACAATTTTTTTGTCTGTTGTGATTGACTTATTTTACTTACTAAAATGTTTTCAAGGTTCATCCATTTATAGCATGTGTCAGTTCTTCATTCCTTTTGACTTCTGAATAATATTCTATTATATGGTTATACCACATTTTATTTATTCATTCTTCAGATGATGGACATTTGGGTTGTTTTCACGTTGGGACTATAATGAATAATGCTACTGTGAATATCCATACATGATTTTTTGTGTCAACCTATGTTTTGTTTCTCCTGGGTACATACCCAAGAGTCATAAGGGTCATATTGTAATTCTGTACTTAACCTTCTGAGGAACTGGCAGAGTGTTTTCCAAAGCTACTGCACCATTTAAACTCCACCAGTAATGTAAGAGAGTTCCAATTTCTCTACATCCTTGCCAACACTTATTATCTGTCTTTTTGATTACACCCATCCCAGTGGATGTGAAGTAGCATCTGTCTCACTGTGGCTTTGATTTGCATTTCAAAATCAAATGATGAGTACCTTTTGTGCCCTTTCTTTTAAAACTAGCTTTTCCCTTACTTGACTGATTATGTATTTTCTTTTTAATATCCTAAAATGAGTATATCCCCAAGGAGAGCCACATGTGTATCTTGGACTCCTTTGGAAAGGAATATTATAAAACAACTTCCTTTATTTACCTTTATTGCTATACTGATCAGTTAGAGAGTGTAACTGATTACTTTGGCTAGAGTAAAAACCTTAACCAGGATTAAAAAAAAAAAATTGTCTGAAACTCACCACCCAAACTGCAAAGCACCCGAACTCATCTATATTATTGCCAAATACGACTACATAGTTTCCTCATACACTGGGTTTAGACTAGATAAATTTCCTGGTCATTTTTTCTTATTTTACATCTGACACTTGCCTGAAATTTGTCATTTACTTTATTCAGAGCTATGAGTGAGTGTTGGGCTCTTTTATTTTCAAATGCTTGAAAGTACACCTGCAATATTGTTAATGAGGAATGGGTGACACTTCATGTTTTGAATTTGTCAGGTTGAGTGGACATAACTCAGACACATTTAGTTCTGTGAGTAGCAGATTTCCAAAGTAAAATACTTAATAAAATCCCACCCTGGCACAGATGGGTTACACCTGAAGAAGATTCATTTATATTATAACCTCAGATATAGTTATTTTGCAGGCACATAAAAAGGAAACACTTCAAAGCATTCAAAGGTTCCCCTGTGAGAGCACCATATTGCAGACTTATTACTTTAGGGGTAGCCGAGAGCTTTCATTGTATCTATAATATTTGATTTCCACTTGAACACAGGCAGCAAAAATGAGTTTATAGCAGGTCTCTGAGGTAAATTTAGTCAGAAACAAGATTAGTATTAAGTGTGGCCTCTGGCTTTCTTTCAAAGGATCTTTTTCTCAGTGGTAGGGGGGTCATTTCTTCTGTACCCTGAAGCATCTTGATTTTTTACAGATTTATAAAAAAAAAAAATTAGCAATTCAAATTGGAATTAATAAGATTTACACATACGTATGTAAATTGAACATGTGGTAAATATGTTGAGTTTAAAGTAGTCTCACATAGATTTGGGGAGGAAGGAAAACATGTCCTTCCAAATGAATACAATTTAAAATCAAAAGAATTATTACTTCATGAGGCACATTGGATTAAAATGAAGAAGTAGCTTTTTCTTTCACCCGGGAAAACGTTAAGATATAAAATGCCTTCTTACATATCCAATAAGCTCTTCTCAAGAATGTGTCTAATCAGGATTTCTCAGCCTTCAATTTGCTCATTTGCAATGCCATTCTCATCCTTCCTTTCTTCTTCCCTTTGTTATTTGGCTTAAAAAAAAACAAAAGACAAGATCCGTATCTCTGTCCAACTGCTGAACTCTCACAAGTTTAAAACGGCAGTGTTTTTATAGGGGAATCGTGACGCTGTCACATTGATTTCAGGAAGCCTTGTTTCCATTCTGTTTCCTCTGTCGTTAAGATGACAGCTTGAACGGATGTCTGGCCACAGGTCCTGCCACTGTGTGTCAGCCGGAGAACAGAGGACCGGGCTTGGTCCGAGGAGAGGAGCTGTAGGGCATGAGGATGGAGGAGTGGAGGGAGAAGTAACACTACAAAGACCACCTTGGGAGAGAGGGCAATTGTTCTTTATAGACTGTAGTCTCCAGGTCATGTACACTAGAAATGTGCTTTTAGAGGAAAGAATATTTGTCCACTAGTGAACAGTGGGTTTCAGTAGGAAAGGCTTCACAGGAGCAAGTTGTACTCACGTATAGAGTTCACACCAAAAATATCCCACTTCTTACTATGGTAATGGAGGTCTGTGTATGTATACATATGTGTGCATGTGTATATATGTGCACTTGTGAACAGGCATGTGGGATTAATGTGTTAACTCGTTTGACCAGTTTGATGAGATCATGAGTGTGTTTTTCATGTATTTGTTTCAAATGTCAAAATAGGATTTTAATGAAAATGTAAGTTGATAATTTCTCTATTGCACTTTCACAATACACATACATTCATCATTCCTGCATTTGCCAAATCAAAAGAGGTTTCGTACTGATGTCCGGCATTTACCGGCAGTGTTCTATTTTACATCAAAACCTAGTCGTCCTCTTTAGGCACAAAGTTCCATCCAAGGTGGTGGTTGAAATAGTGCTGTCCCCTCCCTCCACTACCAACCCACATCCTAAGAGGAAAAGCAGGGGAGAAAATTATTCTCCTGCACGCAGAAAATAGGAGAAGAGAAAGGCATAGCATGTTAACAATAGTAGCAGTGGTGATACTAGTGGTCATAATATTAGTAGCTAATATTTTTGGAATACCTGCTTTGTGTCAGGAACAATGCTGAGTGGTATATGCATGTTATGTTTTTGGTTCTCATAATAGCTCCACCTGGTGGGTACTATCATTAACCCCGTTTTACAGGTGAGGAAGTCAAGGCAAAGAAATGTTAAGAAACAGTCCCAAAGTGCCCATCTGGATTCTGCCAATCTAGAAATCATACACGGATAACCTGACTCTAGCATACATCTTTACTATGAGATGAGTGTTTTCTAGAGAGGGACATCCTTGAGTTTGGCCTGGAGAATGGTTGGCCTTAGGATAGATTGAGGCTTATAATGTTGAAGGGGAAGGAAGCTTCTAGAAGAGAAGAATAGTATTGTTCCCCCCCCAGCTTTATTGAGGTATAATTGACATATAACAAGAATAACGTTCTTTAAAGGAGGGGATAGGGATAAGTGTGTTGCATTCATGAGATAATGGAGAATCCAGCTTATCAAGCAGGCTGTTCGTGCTGGGTAGGGACAAGTAGCAGTGCAATTTGGAATAGATGACCTCATTGCAGCCAGGTAGAAGGGCAAGAGAGATGGGAACAAAATCCCTCTACTTCTTATTTTCCTCCTGTTTCTTAAGACAGACACAAAATGTCTATCGTTTACCCACTTGCCTCCAAAGAGTACTGAACATAAATAAACTCTTGGCTCTAAGGATGCATTTGTTTAAACGTAGTGGGGGATTTGAGAAATCTTTTTAAGCTATTGCAAGTTGCTTTGAAAATGTTGGTCTGAATATTTCAACTATAATAAAGGCTGCCCAGTGGGATATTTTTGTGGTTTTTTTTTCTTTTTTCTTTTCTTTTTTTTTTTTGCGGTACGCGGGCCTCTCACTGTTGTGGCCTCTCCCGTTGCGGAGCACAGGCTCCAGAGGCGCAGGCTCAGCGGCCATGGCTCACGGGCCCAGCCGCTCCACGGCATGTGGGATCTTCCCGGACCGGAGCACGAACCCGTGTTCCCTGCATCGGCAGGCGGACTCTCAACCACTGCGCCACCAGGGAAGCCCTCTTTTTGCTTTTTTATTTGGGGAGCAGGCCAAGTGCTGATGATTTTTATATAAGAAAAGCAGGAGATTCACAATCACCTTAAAATCCTAATTATATGTGATTAGTTATATGGTCTCAATCCTTAACTTTAGACGGACTGTATAATTAAAATGCTGTTTTGAAGACTTGTTGAAAGAGATAAATGTCAACCTGCTTCCTGCCATTCATATACTGGGAAACGTTACCCTAAAACATTCAGAACAGAGCATTTTGAAATAAAAGTCTATGTCTTACAGTTTTACCTTATACCTCATGGGGCAGAAAATTCACTCCAAAACACCATATGGCGCATTGGTACCAACTGTTAGTCTTAAAAGAATTATGTTTTATTACCCTAACCCCTGCAGATTTGAACTCCAGAGATTTATCCAGAGAAGCTCTGCCTCTTATTATGAGCATGTTTCTAAGGTTTTACTCTTACCGTATCCATTGAAAATTAAAAGTCTTCAGGATTTCTTTTCCAATATAAGCGAGTAACACCTACAAGTGCTTACTACGTACCAGGCACTATTACAAGTACATTAAATTTGTTTAACTTATTTAAATCTCACAGTACCCTGTGAGTTGGGTACTATTACCCGTTTTTCTGATGGGAGAGAGCTGAGGTAAAAAAAGTTAATAACTAGTACAGTGGAGTGTAGCTATGATGTATCAGAGCTCAGTGTTGAATCCAGGCAATTTGGCCTTGGGGATTTTGCTGCTCACCACTCTGTTATCCTCTAAGGATCAGATTAAACCTGCATGTCAGCCGTATATAATACCAAAGTAATTTGTTTAGTACTTATAAGGACTTGCTTTTCTGTAGTCTAGAATGGCACTGTTGAATGCAGATTTCCTAAGCAGCCTACTGCCATAGACACAGATGAAATATCTGAAGGTGATTTTTAATTATATCACTACTTAAGGAGTGAAGGAAGCAATGTGTAATAGTTATCTATCAGTGATATAAGAGTGATATAAGAGTGATATATAAGGAGTGAAGTGATATAAGAGTGATATATATATATAAGATATAAGAGTGATATAAGGAGTGAAGGAAGCTTAATGTGTAATAGTTATCTATCAGTGCATAACGAATTATCCCAAAACTTAGTGCCTTAAAGCAGCAAGCATGTATTATTTCCCAGTTTCTGTGAGTCAGGAATCCAGGCGCAGCTCAGCTGAATGTCTCTAACGCAAGGTCTCTCACAAGGCTGTCATCAAGTATGACTCGAGCTGTGGTCTCATCTCCAAGCTTGACTAGGGAGGATCTGCTTCAAATCTCATATGCATGGCAATTGGCAGTGCCCAGGTACTGCTGGTGTTGGCCAGAGACATCAGGTCCTTGCCCCATGGACCTCTCCATAGGGCAGGTCACAACATGGCAGCTGACTTCCCATAGAGCAAGCCAGCGAGAGAAGGCAACTCAAGACAGAAGCCAGAGTATTTTTATAAGCATCACTTTGACTATATTCCATTTGTTGGAAGCAAGTCAGTAGGTCCAGCCCAGACCCTCGGGGAGGGGCTTACACAGGGCATAAATATCAAGAAGTAGGAGTCATCCGGCTCCATTTTTTAGGTTGCCTGCCAAAGTGTCTCCCCTTGTCTGCCTAAGTTAAGTTAGAATCGCTGTGGAATAATAAAAGATCAGTGACTCTTTTGTCTTCTTGCCTGTTTTTATAGTTAACGGACATGGCAACTTATTTTCATTTATAACTTCTTTTTAGGAAAAGACCATTTGTGTACCCTCCATTAACTTCACACCAGTGTTGCCCAGTTTGCTGTGTTGTGGTAAAATGTTTTAATTATATCTTCCCTGCTTCAGACAGACTGGTCCTTCATTGCAGCAATAGCAGACTTAGTATTTTGGCAGAATTGACTGGTTAATTTGTATAAACAAGTAGTTAATTCAGGTAAGCAACCAGTCTGACCAACCTGAATCCATTTAGTACATGCCTATTTAGCTGAGTTAATTAGATACTGTGTTCATGTAGCTTTAGGTCGAAAAAGTCCAGGAAGTAGAGTGGGTTTTCCCTAGCCTATTTTTCAGATCCACAATAAGGGAAAATATAGGATTCATTAATGAAATTTTCAAGACTACAGCAAATCATAAATTGTATTTTTCCATGTAAAATTATGTTTGATGAATAATTATTCCCATCAGAGAGTGATATCAGGTTTGAGTTTTGAAACACATCCTTTCTGAAGGAAATATCCATTGTAATTCTTTGCCAAAACGTCCTTTCAAAGATATATGCTTTTTATCTCCTAGTTATCATTACAAAACGATCCTGACATGTAGGATACATTGGTAATGGATCAGCGTAGGTCACATTTGTTCATATATCAGATCATTTTTATTTCCTCATAGAATTAATTTATTAATTTAGTTGTTCGGTCATTTATTCCATTCAGCAGTTGTTTATAGGGTGTTTGCTCTGGGCCAGACACAATTCTAAACACTGCAGTGTAACTCTAGCCTTTGCATAATTTTCAAAATATCTTTGTCAGTGTAAGAGTATTTAGTGCCTCGTGCTGGATTGAGGTAGCAATATTTACTTCTTAATATTTTCATTAGAAAACAAGATTCAAATAATTATGCCATCTTTTGATTGTTTCAGCAAAGCTGTTCTCTTAAAGAGTATTTAAATGTCACCAAAAATGTATATATGATTTTCTAGGAATGATGATTCATATGGAGATAAATAAAAGGCTTAACACAGATATAGAAATATAAATTAACCTGGAGAGGAAAGAACACAATTATTGATTGGATCCAAACCTTGATTATGAGTCAGTAGCAAATAGTAAAAGAGGGATAATGATCCATTACTAAATGGAAATAATTTAGCTTGATTATTCCTGCATTTTCAAGAGCAGCAAGAGCAGCCACATGCAGACAAGTGGTACTGAGATGTAAATTAAATATAGAGATGCTGCGATTATATTTAAGATATCGTAATCGCACTTAGTCCCATAGAGCTGAAAGCATGAGCTCTTATGAATAGTAATTCACCTTACGATTTTTTTTTTTTTTTTGTAATAAGAAATTACACAAGAGCCTCTGAATTCTTGTTAGGTTGGTGAGAATTGTCCTTTTTGTGCTCTTACAATCGGTGGTTGATGCAGTTTCCTAAACCAGGGTACTCGATATCTGACCTGATTCACCATATATTAATAGTGATTAAATGACTGCATTGAATGATTTCAGTCAAATGAAACGTGATGGGTAGGATTAGCAAATTATGACCTGCTTAGGTTTGAAAGAGCAAAGGTCATTAAAATCCTTTAAAAAAAAACCCTCACATTATTCAATGAATAATTGTGTCAAGAAAAATCATGTGGTACTGATTTCCACTTTAAAAAATTAAATATTAAGTTTCATACGTGTTGCCTGAGAGCTGTCTATTTGCAAATAAATTCTGGGTTTGTTTTACTGGGTTTCCTTTTGCCATTGAAAATATTGTTCTACGCATTACATCTTTTTTTCCACATAATTTATCTCTTCGCATCGTATCTATTTCTGCTATTTTTTTTTTTTTTTTACCTCAGTTACTTCAATAAGAAAGTTCTTTTCAACTCAGCAATACTTTAGGGGCTCACTCCTCTTGTCCTAGTGAGTTATTGCAATTGAGTCCACACATCCCACATGTGGCCCTGGCACCTCTGTGAGGCACCAGCACATACGCTCCACAGCCATAGGGAAGCAGATCCTTGCCACTGATAATACTGTGCAGGAGAGAGAAATCAATAGGGCCCCGGGCAAGCCTGAGGAAAAGAGTTAATTAAGGGATGTGGAAAAGAGAGGCACCATTGACAAGCTGCAAGATAAATTTAAAAGGAATTTTTCCAAATGTATTTAAAATGAAAAAGGAGGTGGAGGATGGGGCAAAACAGGAGAAAACTATGCTCTAACTTTTCAAAGACACCATCATGTATTTCCTTAAATTTTAAATAAATCATAGCTATATAAATTTATATTACTTAATTAAAAATCCCCACATAATTCAGTGAGCATGATGAGAGGGCCATTTAGCCCCCTTCTTTTTTTAAATAAATTTATTTTATTTATTTTTGGCTGCGTTGGGTCTTTGTTGCTGCGCATAGGCTTTCTCTAGTTGCGGCGAGCGGGAGCTACTCTTCGTTGTGGTGTGCGGGCTTCTCATTGCAGTGGCTTCTCTTGTTGCGGAGCACGGGCTCTAGGCACGCTGGCTTCAGTAGTTGTGGCACACGGGCTCAGTAGTTGTGGCTCGCGGGCTCTAGAACGCAGGCTCGGTAATTGTGGCACATGACATGCTCCACTGAATGTGGGATCTTCCCGGACCAGGGATCGAACCCATGTCCCCTGCATTGGCAGGCGGATTCTTAACCACTGCGCTACCAGGGAAGTCCCATCACTTCTATGGAAGAATAATAACATGTTACATCAATCATGGGTGTGTAGAGGCTAAATTAAAGGCATCCCAATGTTCTGAATCATCCAGAATCCCATAATCAAACTACAGTTCTACCTCCTCAAGTTCACTTTTCATCCTGTTTGGAGCAAACTTGCTGTAGTAGGCAATGCTATTTTTGTAAAGGTTGTCAATGGCATAGATTGCCATATGCTGTCATTACATGTGACTTTTTTTTCAAAATGCAAGTTTATTGAAGAACGCTGAGAAGAGCAGTAAAAAGACCAAATATGAGTCCACGTAAATTAAAAAAAAAAAATTCACATGTTTACAAAGTTGAGTAATTTTCACGTTTCACATCCACAGGGAAAAGTTGGGAGTAGTGTTTGGATGTCTTGAAATGCTGAAAGCAATGAACAGACACACAAACACATTAAGGGTTAGCTGTAGGTCAATTCACAAATGTATGCAGTTCCCCACATGGTCACCCATTCTAGTTCTGATTCCTCCTTTCAGGCACAAGCAAATGGCCACATTCTTTGTAATGGTTCACAGTGACCATCAATGTTGTTGAACCACAGTTGCAAGTTTAAATATCCCTTCAAGTAAGTGTATGGGGCACTGAGGATGTCACACAGTTTACATCTCTGTTTTGAATCATGTGTCATAATCCCATTGGGACTGGGGATTACATTTGGTACCAGCAGAAACTGTAGCCTTCAAAAGGTGCTGCTGATGTTGACATACCTGGAATCTCTGACTGCAGGAGACTGAAACACTGAGCTGGATCTGTAGTAGAGGAAAATATATCCCATGGAATGCTGTCTTCAACACTGAGTGCATATCAGTGAGTTGTCAGTGTAGACTAGATTTTATTTTTATTTTTTGCATTCCAGACCAGACCCGTTAAAGATCTTGGGTGGGAAACCCAAAGTGTACTTAAGTATTTGACCTTTTTTGTCACAGATTCTCTTTAGTGGTGGAGAGGGGCAGGTGGAAAGAATCTCAGAGGCTTTTTGTTTTTCATTTTTATTTTATATTGGAGTATAGTTAATTTACAAAGTTGTGTTAATTTCAGGTGTACAGCAAAGTGATTTAGTTATACATATACATATATCTATTCTTTTTCAGATTCTTTTCCCATATAAGTTATTACAGAATACTGAGTAGAGTTCCCTGTGCTATACAGTAGGTCCTTATTGATTATCTAGTTTATATATAGTATTGTGTGTATGTTAATCCCAACCTCCTAATTTATCCCTCCCCCACCTTTCCCATTTGGTAACCTAAGTGTTTTTCTAAGTCTGTGAGTCTGTTTCTGCTTTGTAAATAAGTCCATTTGTATCATTTTTTAGATATCACATATAAGTGATATCATATGATATTTGTCTTTCTCTGACTTACTTCACTTAGTATGATAATCTCTAGGTCCATCCACGTTGCTGCAAATGGCATTATTTCATTCTTTTTTATGGCTGAGCAATTCTCAGGCCATTTTTGGGAGCATTTATGACTCTTCTTTTTTCTAATACTTTCTGTTTGGTCTAGGACTCTTGTTGCTAGCAGTGATAGCATCACTTCTTTCTGGTTTTGCTCTGTTTCTCCCTTTCTGTTTGCCCCTCATCTGCCTCCTATATTTCCTTCAGCATCTGACATGTCAGTAATCAAATATGCCTTCCTTAGACCTGAGGATCTTTGCACTTGCTGCTCCTCCAGCACGGGACAGCTTTCCTCCAGGTCTTCAGACTTGCACCCGCATCTCATCCAGGTCTCAGAAAACATGAATACCGCTTCCTCAGAAAGACATAAGCCAACCTCCAAGCTAATCCCCCCCTCCCACCATTGCTCTCAGTCTTTTTACCCTAATCTTTCTTCTTCACAGAACATATATATAATTTAAATTGTCTTTTGTATCTATACGTTTATTTCCTTATAGCAGAATGTAAGTTCCTTGAGGCAAGGATGCTGTCTTTGGTAACCTCTATGGTGCACAGATGTCAGAATTGAACCAATTGAATAAATTCATGCCTATCTGTCTGCAGAGACTATGATTTTAACGACAGTATTATTTGCTTCAATATAATTGTGTATATAGCCCAAATTCTGTAGGAGCACAGGAGGAGGAGTAATTACCTCTAAGTGGAAATTTAGGGGAAGAAGAAGATTAAGGGAAACTTTAAGGAGGATGTAACATTTGAACCAATATTAAAGAAGGAAAAGGCATGGTGGAGAAGTAGAAGAAATACTTTCCAGGTGGGGGGAATTGTTCACTAAAACCGTACAAGAATAAGGAACAGCAAATAAATATGTGTAGCAGGTGTATAAGGGCATCTGATGAGTGGAGAAGGGAGAGATATGATTGGATAGTAGTTTAAGTAAAGTTTATAAAGGGCCTTGGATGCCAAGCTAAGAAGATGTGTTTTCTTTATGGGCAAAGATGTCAGTACAAGTTGTAAAGGAGATTAGACAGATCTTCTCGTAATGTTAGTTTGGATTTTCAAAATCATATTATTTTCAGTGAAATAAGGAAGGTTTAGTTTGAAACGCTCAGTTGAACTCCTACCCATTACAGATGGCTGTGCTTCCTGATTTTATTCAGGAACTGGAAGCATAAAATGGATTGTCATTTGCTTTTAGAACAAACTCTCTAAGCCTTTGTTGGTCAAAGTGTGGTCTCTTGGCAGCAGCGTGAACATCGGCAACACCTAGGATCTTGTTAGAAAGATAGTCTCAAACTTCAGATTCGTCCACCTGAATCCAAATCTGAATTTACCAAGATTCTCCTCGTGATTGTTTTGCATGCTACAGTGTGCAAAGCATTGAGTCCCAGGCAATTGCATCTTGGGTACGGTATATTCTAAAAGGCAGAAGAGAACTCTTTCTGCCGCAAGGCTGCAACTCCCAAATCTTGTTCTCTAGCTGGAAAACCCAACTGCACTAAAAATTTCAAATTGCTAATCAAAACAAATAAAGATAATTAGTGTTTGATGCCTCTAGTGCATTCTCAAGACAGTGAGGGATGCATAGAAAGTACAAGAAAGATCTCAACTTTGCAGAACTGTGAAGTTAGTTGAGACTGTGATTGCCTTCTCATTGTAGGAAATAAAACATACATTCCAAAAACTCATAGAGAACAATTATTTAGTCAATGGTGGGAGTCTGAACTTAAGGCTATCACTGCTATGCAAGTCATAAGAAAGTAAAGATTATTGTACAGTAGAGCAGAGAAGTGTTCATGGTTTTTTTTCCCTCTCAGTCATCACTACAATTACTACAAAGTTATACTGACCTGTGGAAGATTCACTCAACTGTATGATCTCCCCTGGCCCTAAATTCTACAGTGTGACTAAACATGTCACAGAGAAAAAGTGTTCTCTTTAATTGGTTTTCAATTGGTAGTCCTTTCATTCAACCCTTTTGCGGGCTTCCTTTAAGTTCATTGTATTGCAGTGTAGCACAGAAAAGCTGGAGCAAAAAGCTTTTGCCAGAGACTTCGCCATTTTAGTCAAATAAAAAACTGCTATTTTGAAAAATTGGTCATGACAGTGCAGTGAACAGCAACGCACTAAAAAATCAAGCGGCACTAGTGAAGGGCTCTTCTGTTTAATTTCCTGTCGGTTTTGCTTTTCAGGTAGGTCTGGTGTCTCTAGAGAAAGTGTGATGGTAGATACAAATCACTAGTAATGTGTATGACCAGATTTTATTGACTTTAATTTTTTAAAATCAAACTATAATAGTTTTTCTCCCTTTCTATTATATCAGCAATGCAAATAAAGACCCTCTTCGTGAGTTAAGGCAAGTTTTCTTAAGAATCGGTTATTTTAAGCCACTGGTAAAGCATAACTTTCAAAAAATTAAAAATATGAGTCCCATATAAATATAAAATGAACTTATCAAACATTTTATTCATCTCATTAATTAATGACAGAACTAGGAAGATGGCAAGGCTGGTATTTATGGGCACTTTAATAAAGGAATGTTAGAATAAAATTGCTAGGAGAGTTATGAAATTGGTTAATGTCCACTGGGGTAATAAAGTATAAATTTTGACATTTTCTTCCCTTCTGGACAGAAATTATATGTATTTCTACTGGACAGAAAATCTACAAGTTAACCTATAACTTCACTAAGCCAGGGTCCTTTGATCAATAGTAAATAGTAAGTTTAATGAAGTGCGTTCCCCTGGATAATGATCTTTGTATTGACCTGTTAAATCCCCATGAAAAAAGTCACCTGTCTTTTTTTTTCTTATTTCCAAGTTTTAAATATTTTCTAATATCACAATCTGTCTTTAGACAGATCAAAAATGAATTCCAGTTTACCTTCCATTCCCCTTATTTTGTTTTGATTGGAGTCAATAAATAATAATTCAGTTCTTCTGAATTCCTTGGAAAGTAAGAACAATACCAAATTACTCTAAATGTCCTCCCTCCCTCAGTGACCTTTCTACGCTAGGACATGCCTAAGGGCCATGTGATCCCATAAAGTTATGGACCAGCTGGAGTTTATTGATGTGGCTCAAATGAGAGATGATTAGAGCTAAACCAGGGTGATGATCATGCAAATGGAAAGGAAGGATGAGTCTGAGATATACCCAAGAAATAAAACCAATAGGACTTCATGCCTGCTTGGGTATAAAGAAGTTTGGGAGAGGAAAGAGCCAGAAATGATGGTGGGATTACACTAGGAATAAATACGATCTTTGACATCTGTGTTTAATGTACTATGAAACCTTGAGGTTAAGATGTTGATAAAGCAGTTAGAAATTTTATTCTGGGACTTGGGTCAGTATTGGAATCAGGGCTGTACCTTTGCTAGGTACCTACTGATGGTGATAGTTGAAGGCATGGAAACTGATTTAAAAACAGTCACCTACAGAGGATGTGGAATGATAGAAATAAAGGACCTAAGATCAAACCTAACATAATCAGTACTAGGTGCTAGAAAAAGAAGAGGCAATGAAGAAAAGGGCAGTCAGATAATAAGAGAATTAGAATGCGGCCATCTAAATGCATGCAAACTACTTTGAAAATATAAACAAAGAAATAAAGTACCTTCAGCACACATCTAGAAATTAATTTTAACTTCCCAGATATTAATATTTCATGCTTCTTTCTAAATTACTACAAACAATACATTTTTTAAGGTACTTTTATCATCTCTTGTAGGTCTGTGAGATCACCGTTAGAGTAGAAATGAGGTAGACAGATCCATGCTTTTCCTTTAAAACAAGAGCCAATCGAGACTTATCTGTCTGAGGGATTTAGGAAACAAAATCAAAAAATGGAATTTGAGGGATACAGGTGGCCAAAGAGTCAAACACCAGTCTTTTTGGAGATTTGGGCTGACTCTGTATTGGATGCACTTAGAGTAGATTTGGTTAAACTCTGTATGTTCTTCGAATTGGCTATTGGGAGACGTGGAAACTCCGGATGGATCATTATTTTACCAGGTACATTTCATTACAGACAACAGCCCAAGCCACTGAAAGACTCACCGTGCACCTTAAATGTCTGCAGTAAACATGAGCCAGGGATAGAATTGTTAGCCTACTTTGCCATTGGACCACTGGATTCAGCTCAGCCTGCATCTTCTCCAGAGTGGGACTCCCAGCCGGTCACCTCCCTCAGCAGTCTCATAGAGTCTCATTTACTTTATCTCCGGGTTGAATGAGGATGATCCCGTGTTGCTTATTATTCTGTTCACTCACCACATTTGCTTGCCAAATGCAATCACAACCTGAGTTTTCATCCAGCACCGTCAATTTTACTACTGCTTCAACATTCTAATAGTTGACTTGACAGCAGATATGATTTTGACAAAATTAGAAAATCCTGTAGAATGGG
Source organism: Tursiops truncatus (assembly GCF_011762595.2). Lineage (NCBI taxonomy): Eukaryota > Metazoa > Chordata > Mammalia > Artiodactyla > Delphinidae > Tursiops > Tursiops truncatus. The sequence goes on from NC_047046.1 coordinate 68,015,260, forward strand.
TTTGCCTCATTCCATTTCTGACAGAGATGTTAAAGAATTGTTCCCCTGCCCTGCGCTCTCCTCTCGTTGCCATCTTCGTAATACAGTTGAGCAGCAAATTGGTGAGCTCGTCTCCCAGTGAAATCTTCCATTTTTCAGTGGACTCTGCCCAAGTGCTTCTTTGATCATTTGGAGAAATAAAGCCCTTACTCTACAGAAAACCTCAGCTCCACAGGGCTCAGCTCAGAGAACTGGCGTATTTATGGCCAGTGGGGCTCTGGGCTGCTCGACACGTTTGTAAAGCCACCAAATATGGTGATGGTCCATGTGACAGCAATTTTCTGCTGCTGAAAATTTCCCACACAAGCATCCAGAAAGAAAGAGAATGGCATGTTCCAGGATCTTGCCTGTAATATTTCTGCTTTTTTGAGAAATAATAATGACTATGAGTTTTGTTTCATAGTTAGATATTCTGTACTTACATAAATAATTGGAATTGCAACAGGTATTTTGTTTTTCTTTTCCTTTGAAAGAAGAACAGAGACAAGTATGGCTTTCTCTTAAGTATTGATGGATGTTTTTTACTAAATAACAACAATCTAAAAATATTCACAGTCATATGACTAGACAAATAGTGTATATATGACACCATCTGGATACAAATACAGGCATGCAGATATTTGGCATTATGTATAATAAAACATCTGAATAGTTAACCTCATGGCTTTTTCATTCACATACTTGGGAATTATATGGGACTAGATTGTGGGAGCATGTGTGGATCTCATTTTCAAGAAAAGACTAGATTCTCCTTTACATGGAGAGAAAAATGTTCTTTCAGATTGGAACTAATATTTACTTTGCAGAGTCATATTGCCATAGCAAGGTGTTCTACCTGATTCTTAGATGGGTGCAATGTGAATTTAATGCACCATACCGTCTACATCTAGTCTGCGCAATAACGAGCCTTATTATAGAGGGTTATGTTGACACCTTTAGTTGACCCACGAGCAATATTTACTGTTTCTGCATTAATGTGGTAGAGCTAAGGCAGCTTCTTTTTCTTGCGCTTCCTTTTCTCCTTCTGCCCCCCCTCCTCTTCTGCTGGTAGTTTTCAAAAGTCCTTCTAAAGTAAAGGAAAAAATTCCCCAGTGACGTGACTCTATCATTTCTCCTTAACCTAATTAATATCAATCCCTTTCTGTTGAGAACTCACTTTTTGACTCGGCATTTAGCCTGGCCCAGCCATCTGGAATAGTGCCCTTATCAGGGCTTTACATCTGTTGCCTCGTTTGGTGGTGTTATTCCCATTGTGTAGATGGGGGAAGTGAGGGACAGAGGAGGTAAGTGACTTGTACCCAAGAACTCAGAGCTGGTAAGTGTTCAAACTGATATTCAAACCTAGGCTGTTTTAGAAGCCTGTGGATTCATCTTTTCATGACACTGCCTCTTGCTTATTGAATAAATGACTATAAAGCATAAAAGTTGGATCGCAGGAGATACCATCTTATCATATGCAAACTCCTATTTTTATATTCTACAGGCATTTAGATTCAATATTTATTTTCTTTCCCAATATTGGATTTATTCAATAGCCTAGACTCTCATTACTGTTTACATTTTAGAGATTTTTCTGGGTTTCATCGTTGTTGTTGTTTGGAACAGTATATTGAGAACACAAAATGTTCAGGAAGTTGCTGAAGAGGGTTGTCCCACATTATAATACCAAATCTGGTTTCTATTTTCAAACCTTTAAATGTCCATCTGACTTAAATTCCTTTGTGAAGATTTTTGCGTAGGATGAAAGAGCACACTCTGAACTTATGGGGAATTCTGCTTTTTCCTATGAACTTCCTTTGTTTTATTTATACAGCTGCCAAGTTTCTAGCCCTGGCGTGTTCCTCTTTGAAAATTGTCCTCTGGTATGAAACATGTTTTTCTGTCTCAAAGCTAATGTTATTTAACATGTTTGAAAAATTGAGCAAACCTTATTTTTGGTTCATAATACTGCCACTATGAAAACTTTCCGACGCATCTCAGTTAAAACATCCAAAATGTCCTTGAGGCTTCTGTTTCCTTAAAGCCTGAAAAGGTTGGACTAGGTAAGGAGTAAAAACCATCTTATTCATCTGAACTGTATGAAATTACCATTTTTGGAGGTCAAAAACAATTGATGATTGGCCATTTCATACAGCTTAACCTAAAAGGTCAACTACTTATCATTTGATATTCCATATTTATATGCATCTATAGAGAGAAAAAGTAGCAACGTGCAGTCCTTTCTTTTTTCAGGACTTCTCCTCAAAAAAGCCTGAGACATAGCCAGATGTTCTCTTGGAATAAGTTGGGTTGCTTGGGGGATCCTCAGAATCTTGAACTTCTGCAATTTCATAAGAAACCAGCTTTTTTTGTTTTTGTTTTTGTTTTGCGGTACGCGGGCCTCTCACTGTCGTGGCCTCTCCCGCTGCGGAGCACAGGCTCCAGACGCGCAGGGTCAGCGGCCATGGCTCACGGGCCCAGCCGCTCCGCGGCATGTGGGATCTTCCCGGACCGAGGCACGAACCCGTGTCCCCTGCATCAGCAGGCGGACTCTCAACCACTGCGCCACCAGGGAAGCCCAGAAACCAGCTTTTTAAACGTTTGCACCATGATGCAGTATGTGGCCATCACTGTGTAATTAAAAGCAATATAGAAATTCTTAAATATAGCTACAAAGCATATACTGTTTGCTATAGACTTTCACTTTTTTGATATATTTTCAAGATCTTAGTAGTTTTGCAGTTACCGGTGAGCTAGGGCTAGGCTTAAGTTATAATTTAATGATTTCATTCTAAATTTAATGTCATGTCATTTTTTCTGATATTTAATAGAAATTCAGATTAACTCTATCAGACCAACACAGACAAAAATCTATTATGCGGCCATCTGAGTTTCGGCCTTTCCATCTATAAATATTTCTTGATTCCTAAGTAGTGCAGGAGATTAAAACTTTGAATCAGACAAAGGCCTTCCCCCAAGGATTTTGCAGTCAATTTTAATGTACTCCATGCAAATTTGTCCCATTCTATCTTCTGGACTTGAGGCTTTTTGTTGGCAAACTGGCTTCATATTCCTTTTTGGTATGTGTTGGAGATGGTTGGGACAGACTCACTAGAACCAATTGTTAAATATTCAGGAATTTTGCAGTGTGGTTATTAAATCATCGGTGGCTTGAAATTGACCATGGTGGAAGTATTGACTCACCAAAATTGGCAAATACTACCTGTGGGTATTTTTCTGTCAGAGATCCAATTTACCAGAATGCCACCAGAATTCACAAGACTGGCCATTACAGTAGAATTCTCAGGAAACTTTACTTCAGATTATTACACATAGAGAGTTAATTAAAAAAGCCCCAAATAGGACTCTGAAATCTTCTACACGTCCAGCTGGGGTAGAATAAAGAGAAGTGGGAGAACTATAACTTGGGTAAAATACTTTCAAAGTGGAAACACACACTCATTTTAGAGAATTATTTCAGTTTCTCCTCAGCCTTTACAGGAACACTGATAACTGTGCAGGGGGAAGAAATGGCTTTATTTGCCACTTACAGCATGCCTCACTTTATAAATAGTATCCTATGTTAATTCTCTCGAGCTTCCTGTGAGGTTACTATTTTCTGGTAGTTTTATCTTATGTGTGTTTATTTGTTTTAAAATTCCCACTTATAAAGCAGTTAAAAGCATGGTGTGTCACATGGCTAAATGGCAGTAAATGGGATTTAAACCCAGGCCTGCCCACTTCAAGGCTGTCTTCTCTAGACAGGAACATCTGATGAATAGGACCAGTAGCTTGAGTGTCATCTCTTCTCTTATCCCTTAACACATCTTCCCCCAGATAAGCTAACACATTCTTGTAGAATGTTTCTGAAATAGAGATTTAGAAAATTAACAACTTGTATAATCCATACCCAAAAACCAAGAGTAACTTTGCCTCTGTGTCCTCATTTGCAGGATACGGAAATCAAATAGAAAAGTTATTTAATATCTTTGGAGTTTATTATACTGAAGAGTTATATAAATGTGGAACATTAGAATTTAATCATTTCTGCACATTAGCATGTCTCCATACCCTTCCTACTATCCCCTACTTTCAGACCCATGTTTAAAATATTTGTGTGCTTTGAGGTGAGAAACAACAAAGTGAAATAAGGATTCTGTTTTCCTCTCTAAGATATAAGACGCACAGGCGATAGTACTTAGCCTCATGTTATCAAATATGTGCAAATAGCAAGAAAGATTTCTAATTAAATAAATGCCACTGGGTACAAAATTTAAATGATTGCACTGAATGGCACTATTCATTAATCCCCAAAAAAGAAAATCAATGTATGTCGAATGTTGTCTGGTGACTTCTGATCATTTGCCTTTCCCAGTAATAGTCAGTGGCTGTATCACCTGATCTTTACCAAACTCACTAATGAACAAAAAAATAAAAGGAGACGTAAAAGAAGGAATCAGTAAGTCAGCACTGATCTGATTATTGCAAAGTGAATGTTTTTACAACTGACCTGCAGGCAACTTGGTAGTGAGGAAGTATTTTTATTCAGGCACTTCAATATTTCATATGAATCATAAACCTTAAAGCAAAAAGAAAAGAGTTCAGCCAGAATTCATGAATAAGATAAATGTTGAGTTTAAAGAGTAGAAATGTTTACCAATAGGGTGGCTATAACATGATAAACTTGGATAGAGAAGACAAAGGTTGCCATCTGCTTGGCTACTGACAAGTGCATTCTGATTTATTCCAGGGAAGAAAGAACTAATTTCTCTTTGTTTTATTCTTTCAAACTTCAGACTCAGTGTCTTCAATTAAGACATTGCTTTAGGGAAAAAAAATAAAAACTAAAAATAACTAAAAAAAAAAATTAGGCATTGCTTTAGGAAGGAAGTGTTTACTGATTTGACCCATATTATTTTAAAGATGTTTTCATAATATTTCAATCTAATTTTGAAAGCAAAGACAATAGATAATAAGGGCAGATAGTAAATTTAAAGTATAATATCAGAAGATAGCCTTTCGGTTATGCTTCCTCCATAGTTCTCCTAGACTACTTCCTTCGTACCAAAAAGAAACTGAGAAGGAAAATTAAAGCATGGGCTAGTATTATAATTGTATATAATCAAGATCTGTAAGAATATATATATATAATTTATTAATTATATTCATATAGGTATATACTACTTATATATTTATATTAATAACATTCATATAAACCTGTACTACTTATATATTTACATTATGTTTATATATATATGTATGTATGTATGTGTGTGTATATATATATTTCCAATCTATAATTCTACTCCAAAATATATATGTGTGCCATGATTATTACTTGCTTGGTATTTACTTAAATTCATTTTTCATTAACTATAGCATGAATTTGCCAGTACTATAGGCCCACCTTGTGTCATAAGCATCCATCTTGACAACGTGCAACCGTATGACCTGCCCACCATGCCCCACCCTCCTCCTGAGTACCATGGACTCCACACTTCCCTTCATCCCTTCAACACTCTTCCTCCCAACATGTCCCCATTCTTACTCCAGGGAGCTGAGGGCATCACCTGATGGAAGTTATAGAGAACCATAATTAAAATTGTTCTTTTCCCAATAAAATTTATTTCATTTGAGTTTAAGTAATCATTCTCTTTCTCACAAGTATACTTTTTAGCCCCTTCCATTTTTTCTTCAGACTTCTGTCAAAATCCTCAAGAGCTATCACCTCTTCTTTCATTCTTTTGTTTCTTTATTCATTGCATGTGTGAGCCAAAATCAGGCCCATAATATGTTTTCTAAGTGCAATAGCAATGCTTTTGGTATTTTCGTAACAAAGAAAAGGAAAGTACTATGATGTGAAGATGGATTTGATTAAATAAAGAACCAATTTCATTAAAATGCTTATTAATTTGTTCAACAACTACTTATTTATATAGTTGACATACAAGATTATGTTAGTTTCAGATGTCCTATATAGTGATTTAACATTTACATTCATCTTGAAATGATCACCCACAAAATCTAGTAAATATGTGTCTCTATACAAAGTTATTATAACATTATTGACCATATTCCATATTCTATATATTACATCCCTGTGACTTATTTATTATATAACTGGAGGTTTGTACCTTTTAATCTCTTTCACGTATTTTTCCCAAACTGACACCCCCTCCCCTCTGGCAACCACCCATCTGTTCTCTGCATCTGTAAAGTTTGTTTTTATTTTGATTGGTTGGTTGGTTTTTTAAATTCCACACATAAGTGATATCATAAGATGTTCTGTCTTTATCTAACTTAATTTTACTTAGCATGATATTTTCTAGATCCATCTATGTTGCTGTTAATGGAAAGATTTCAGTTTTTATTACTGAGTAATTCCATTATCTATATATACGACATCATCTTTATCTATTCATCTATTGATGGACACTTAGGTTGCTTCCATATCTTGGCTGTTGTAAATAATGCTGTGATGAACACTAGAGTGCATGTATCTTTTCGAATTAATGTTTTTGTTTTATTCTGGTAAATACCCAGAAATAAAATTGCTGGATCACATGGTAGTTCTATTTTTAATTTTTTGAGAAACCTCCATATATTTTCCGTAGTGGTTGCACCAATTCACAATCCCACCAACAGTGCACAAAGTTTCCCTTTTCTCCACATCCTTGCCAGCACTTGTTATTTGTTATCTTTTTGATGATAGCCATTCTAAAAGGTGTGAGGTGGTATCTCATTGTGGTTTCAATTTGCATTTCCCGATGGTAAGTGTTGTTGAGCATCTTTTCCTGTGTCCGTTGGCCATCTGAATGTCTTCTTTGGAAAAATGTGTATTCAGGTCTTCTGTCCATTTTTTAATCAAGTTGTTTGTATTTTTTGATGTTGAATTATATGAGTTCTTTCTATAGTTTTGATTTTAACCACTTGTCAGGTGTACTGTTTGCAAATATCTTCTCCCATTCAGTAGTCTGCCTTTTCATTTTGATGATGGTTTCCTTCACTCTACAAAAGCTTTTTAGCTTGAGGTAGTCCCATTTGTTTATTTTTGCTTTTGTTTCCCTTGCCTGAGGTGACAGATCAAAAAAAAAAAAATTGCTAAGATCAATGTCAAAGAGCATACTACCTAACTTTTCTTCTCAGAGTTTTATGGTTTCAGCATTTACATTTAAGTCTTTAATTCATTTTTAGTTTATTTTTGTATATGATGTGAGACAGTAGTCCAGTTTCATTCTTATACATGTAGCTGTCCAGTTTTCCCAACACTATTTATTTAAGAGATTGACTTTTACCCATTGTATATTCTTGCCTCCTTTGTTGTAGATTAATTGTTCATATAAGCATCAGTTTATTTGGGGGTTCTCTATTCTGTTCCATTGGTCTTTTTGTCTGTTTTTGTGCCAATACCATATTGTTTTAATTACTGTATCTTTGTAGTAGATACAGTAGTAGTGTATCTTTGTAGTGCAGTAAGAGAGGGTGATACCCACAGCTTTTTTATTTTCTTTCTCAAGATTGTTTTGGCTATTTGGGATCCTTCGTGTTTCCATACACATTTTAGAATTATTTGTTCTAGTTCTATGAAAAATACCCTTGGTATTTTGACAGGGATTTCATTGAATCTGTAGATTGTCTTGAGTAGTATGATTATTTTAACAATATTAATTCTTTCAGTCCATGAGTACAGTATATTTTTCTATTTAGTCACATCATTTTCTTTTATCAGTGTCCTATAGTTTTATGATTGCAAATCTTTTACCTCCTTGGTTAGATTTATTGTTAGATATTCTTTTTAATGTAATTGCAAATGGGACTGATTTCTTCATTTCTCTTTCTGTTGTTAATATATAGAAATGCAACATATTTCTTAGTATTTACTTTGTATCCTGCTTTACTGAATTCATTAGTTTTTTGGTGGTGTCTTTAGGGTTTCCTATAATATAGTATCATATTACCTGCAAACAGTGACAGTTTTACTTCTTCCTTTATCAATTTGGATTCCTTTTTTTCTTTTCCTTATCCAGTTTCTGTGGTTAAGACTTCCAGTACTATGTTTAATAAAAGTGGTGAGAGTGGGCATCCTTCTTTTTTTCCTGATATTAGAGGAAATGCTTTCAACTTTTCATCATTAATTGTGATGTTGGCTGTGAGTTTGACATGTATGGCCTCCATTGTGTTGAGGCATATTCTCTCTAAACCCACTCTGTAGAGTTTTTATCATAAATGGGTATTGAATTTTGTCAGAAGTTTTTTCTGCATCTATTGAGATGACCGTATGAGTTTTATTCTTCAGTTTGTCAATGTGGTATATAACATTGATTGACTTTTCAGATACTGAACCATCCTTACATCTCTGTGATAAATCCCACTTGATCATAGTATATAATCCTGTTAATGTATTGTTGAATTTGGCTTGGTAATACTTTGTTGAAGATTTTTGCATCTATGTTCATCAGTGATATTGCCCTGTAATTTTCTTTTTTGTGTATGGTATCTTTGGTTTTGGTATCAGGGTGATGCTGGACTCATAGAAGGAGTTGACAAGCATTCCTTCCTCTTATATTTTTTTTGATTGGCTCAACAAGGATAGATGTTGCCTTTTCTCTAAATGTTTGATAGAATTAACTGGTAAAGCCATCTAGTCTTAGATTTTTGTTTGTTGAGAGTTTTTAAAATTACTGAATCAGTTTCATTACTGGTCATTGGTCTGTTCATATTTTTTTTATTTCTTCCTGATTTAGTCTTGGGAGATTGTACATTTCTAGGAATTAATCTCTTTCTTCTAGGTTGACCAATTTATTGGTATATAATTGTTCATAATAATCTCTCATGATCTTTTGTACTTTTGTGGGTGTCAGATAAAGTTTTCTTCTTTTCCTCTTTCATTTCTGATTTATTTATTAGGGCCCACTCTCTTTCCTTGATGAGTCTGGCTAAAGGTCTATCAATTTTGTTTAGTTTTTTAAAGACCCAGCTCTTAGTTTTATTGATCTACTGTTTTGTTTTGTTTTTAGTTTCTATTTCATGTCAACAACTATTTATTGAATATATTATAAGTTTTAGACATTGTTGGCACTGGGGACCCTGTGGTAAGAAACAGCGGGAGAGTTTATGAGCTTAAGTTCTTAGGAGCTCAAAAGACATTAATCAAATAATCAGAAAAATGAATGGAAACTTAGAACTATGGTAAACACGATTAGAAAAAGAATATAACCCATGAAAACCTTACATATATTCTCATTTTATTTTCTTGGGCTTAAGCAAATAAATAAGCCTAGAAGATATTTTTCTGAGACCTTTTGTAAACTTCACACGATTCATTTGTATATAGTAGTTCACTAACCTTTACTCTATATCCCTCTTTCCTGACCCCCACCCCTTCCCCCAAAAAATTCTATGTAGCCTGGAACCACATTTCACCTTCTAGTTCTGTTATACAAAAATTTTAAAAAGCAGTTAGAATGGAGCATCCCCGAATTTTCTCACAGACTTGATTAGAGCTCCCGTTTGTAACTGAGCTCTTTGGAGATGCTTTGGCACCTAATTGTACCTTACCTTCTAAATATCCTCACAGGAAGAACCTGAAGCAGTGGAGTGGCACTGAACTGCTCCACTGTTTCCTTTCCTTCTGTGATCTGCAAACATTCTCGAGTACCATATGGACAGGACACTGTGCCGGCGATGGAGGATAAAAATAGATTGTATTCAGGTCCCTGCAGAATGTACTTCCCACTTATAGCAAGAGCCACATATGCAGGTGTATTTCTCCACTTTACAGACATATATAGAATTTCTTTAAATAAAATCCCAGAGGGTTTAGTGTATGTGTATATATATATATATATGTATATATATATATATATAAAATGAGTGGAAATGAACTGAAAATTTGAAGTCAGGCGATGGGCACGTGGGGGTTCATTACCCTATTCTAATTTTTTTTTTTTTTTTTGTGGTGCAGTTGTTCTTTTTGTAATATCTTTATTGAGATATAATTCACATACCACACAACTCACCCATTTAAAGTTGAAGCCAGCCACCAAAATCACAACTAGCTGCTGGACAGTCATCAACAGGAAGACCCTGGAACTCACCAAAAAAGATAACCCACATCCAAAGACAAAGGAGAAGCCACAATGAGATGGTAGGAGGGGCACAATCACAGTAAAATCAAATCCCATAACGGCTGGGTGGGTGACTCAGAGACTGGAGAACACTTATACCAAAGAAGTCCACCCACTGGAGTGAAGGTTCTGAGCCCCACATCACACTTCTCAATCTTCGGGTCCAGCAACGAGAAGAGGAATTCCTAGAGCATCAGACTTTGAAGCCTAGTGGGATTTGATTGCAGGACTTCGACAGGACTGGAGGAAACAGAGACTCCACTCTTGGAGGGCACACACAAAGTAGTGTGCGCATCGGGACCCAAGGGAAGGAGCAGTGACCCCAGGGGAGAATGAACCAGACCTACCTGCTAGTGTTGGAGGGTCTCCTGCAGAGGCGGAGGGTGGCTGTGGCTCACAATGGGGACAAGGGCACTGGCAGCAGAAGTTCTGGGAAGTACTCCTTGGTGTGAGACTTCCCAGAGTCTGTCATTAGCCCCACAAAAGAGCCCAGGTATGCCCCAGTGTTGGGTTGCCTCAGGCCAAACAACCAACAGGGAGGGAACCCAGCCCCACCCAACATCAGTCAAGCAGATTAAAGTTTTACTGAGCTCAGCCCACCAGAGCAACAGCCAGCTCTACCCACCACCCGTCCCTCCCATCGGGAAACTTGCACAAGCCTCTTAGATAGCCTCATCCTCCAGAGGGCAGACAGCAGAAGCAAGAACTACAATCCTGCAGTCTGTGGAACAAAAAGCACATTCACAGAAAGATAGACAAGATGAAAAGACATAGGGTTATGTACCAGATGAAGGAACAAGATAAAACCCCAGGAAAACCTCTAAATGAAGTGGAAATAGGCAACCTTCCAGAAAAAGAATTCAGAATAATGATAGTGAAGATGATCCAGGACCTCGGTAAAAGAATGGAGGCAAAAATGGAGAAGATGCAAGAAATGGTTAACAAAGACCTGGAAGAATTAAAGAACAAACAGAGATGAACAATACAATAACTGAAATGAAAACTACACTAGAAGGAATCAATAGCAGAATAACTGAGGCAGAAGAACGGATAAGTGCCCTGGAAGACAGAACGGTGGAATTCACTGCTGCAAAACAGAATAAAGAAAAAAGAATGAAAAGAAACGAAGACACCCTAAGAGACCTCTAGGACAACATTAAGCACAACAGCATTCGCATTATAAGGGTCCCAGAAGGAGAAGAGAGAGAGAAAGGACCGGAGAAAATATTTGAAGAGATTATAGTAGAAACCTTACCTAACATAGGAAAGGACATATCCACCCAAGTCCAGAAAGTGCAGCAAGTCCCATACAAGATAAACCCAAGGAGAAACACGCTGAGACACATAGTAATCAAATTGGCAAAAATTAAACACAAAGAAAAAATATTGAAAGCAGCAAGGGAAAAATGACAAATAACATACAAGGAAACGCCCATAAGGTTAACAGCTTATTTCTCAGCAGAAACTCTCAAAGCCAGAAGGGAGTGGCATGATATACATAAGGTGATGAAAGGGAAGAACCTACAACCAAGAATACTCTACCTGGCAAGGATCTCATTCAGATTCGATGGAGAAATCAAAAGCTTTACAGACAAGCAAAAGCTAAGAGAATTCAGCACCACCAAACCAGCTCTACAACAAATGCTAAAGGAACTTCTCTAAGTGGGAAACACAAGAGAAGAAAAGGACCTACAGAAACAAACCCAAAACAATTAAGAAAATGGTCATAGTAACATACATATCAATAATTACCTTAGGGCTTCCCTGGTGGCGCAGTGGATGAGAGTCTGCCTGCCAATGCAGGGGACACGGGTTCGTGCCCCGGTCCGGGAACATACCACATGCCGCGGAGCAGCTGGGAGCATGAGCCACGGCTGCTGAGCCTGCGCGTCTGGAGCCTGTGCTCCGCAATGGGAGAGGCCACAACAGTGAGAGGCCCATATACTGCAAAAAAAAAAAAAAAAAAAAAAAAAAATTACCTTAAACATGAATGGATTAAATGCTCCTACCAAAAGACACAGGCTTGCTTAATGGATACAAAAACAAGACCCATATATATGCTGTCTACAAGAGACCCACTTCAGACCTAGGGACACATACAGACTGAAAGTGAGGGGATGGAAAAAGATATTCCATGAAAATAGAAATCAAAAGAAAGCTGGAGTAGCAATACTCATATCAGATAAACTAGACTTTAAAATAAAGAATGTTAAAAGGGACAAGGAAGGGCACTCCATAATAATCAAGGGATCAATCTAAGAAGAAGATATAACAATAATAAACATATATATGCACCCAACATAGGAGCCCCTCAATAAATAAGGTAACTGCTAACAGCTATAAAAGAGGAAATTGACAGTAACACAAAATAGTGGGGGACTTTAACACCTCACTTGCACATATGGACAGATCATCCAAAATGAAAATAAAGAAACAGAAGCTTCAAATGACACAATAGACCAGATAGACTTAATTGATATTTATAGGACATTCCATCCAAAAACAGCAGATTACACTTTCTTCTCATGTGCTCAGGGAACATTCTCCAGGATATATCACATCTTGGGTCACAAAACAAGCCTCAGTAAATTTAAGAAAATTGAAATCATATCAAGCATCTTTTCTGACGACAACGCTATGAGATTAGAAATGAATTACAGGGAAGAAAACGTAAAAAGCACAAACACATGGAGGCTAAACAATACGTTCCTAAATAACCAAGAGACCACTAAAGAAATCAAAGAGCAAATCAGAAAATACCTAGAGACAAATGAGAATGAAAACACGACAATCCAAAACCTATGGGATGCAACTAAACAGTTCTAAGAGGGAAGTTTATAGCTATACATGCCTACCTCAAGAAACAAGAAATATGTCAAATAAACAATCTAACCTTACACCTAAAGGAACTAGAGAAAAAAGAACAAACAAAACCCCAAGTTAGCAGAAGGAAAGAAATCATAAAAATCAGAGCACAAATAAATGAATAGAAACAAGTAAAACAATAGCAAAGATCAATAAAACTAAAAGCTGGTTCTTTGAGAAGATAATCAAAATTGATAAACCATTAGCCAGACTCCTCAAGAAAAAGAGGGAGAGGACACAAATCAATATAATTAGAAATGAAAAAGGAGAAGTTACAACAGACACCGCAGAAATACAGTGCATCCTAAGAGACTGCTAGAAGCAGCTCTATGCCAATAAAATGGACAACCTGGAAGAAATGGACAAATTCTTAGAAAGGTGTAACCTTCCAAGCCTGAACCAGGAAGAAACAGAAAGTATAAACAGACCAATCACAAGTAATGAAATTGAAACTGTGATTAAAAATCTTCCAACAAACAAAAGTCCAGTACCAGATGGCTTCACAGGTGAATTCTTTCAAACATTCAGAGAAGAGCTAACACCCATCCTTCTCAAACTCTTCCAAAAAATTACAGAGGAAGGAACACTCCCAAACTCATTCTATGAGGCCACCATCACCCTGATACCAAAACCAAACAAAGATACTACAAAAAAAGAAAATTACAGACCAATATCACTGATGAATATAGATGCAAAAATCCTCAACAAAATACTAGCAAACAGAATCCAAGAGCACATTAAAAGGATCATACACCATGATCGAGTGGGATTTATCCGAGGGATGCAAGGATTCTTCAATATATGCAAATCAATCAATGTGATACACCATATTAACAGATTGAAGGATGAAAACCATATGATCATCTCAATAGATGCAGAAAAAGGTTTTGACAAAATTCAACACCCATTTATGATAAAAACTCTCCAGAAAGTGGAAATAGAGGGACCTACCTCAACATAATAAAGGCCATATATGACAAACCCACGGCAAACATCATTCTCAATGGTGGAAAACTGAAACCATTTCCTCTAAGATCAGGAACAAGACAAGGAAGTCCACTCTCACCACTATTATTCAATATAGTTTTGGAAGTCCTAGCCACAGCAATCAGAGAAGAAAAAGAAATAAAAGGAGCAAAAATTGGAAAAGAAGAAGTAAAACTATCACTCTTTGCAGATGACATGATACTATACAAAGAGAATCCTAAAAATGCCACCAGAAAACTACTAGAGCTAATCAATGAATTTGGTAACGTTTGGTAAAGTTTGGTAAAGTTTGGCTTCCCTGGTGGCGCAGTGGTTGCGAGTCCGCCTGCCGACGCAGGGGACATGGGTTCGTGCCCTGGTCTGGGAAGATCCCACATGCCGCGGAGTGGCTGGGCCCGTGAGCCATGGCCGCTGAGCCTGCACGTCTGGAGCCTGTGCTCCACAGTGGGAGAGGCCACAACAGTGAGAGGCCCATGTATCGCAAAAAAAAAAAAAAAAAAGAATCAATATTGTGAAAATGACTATACTACCCAAAGCAATCTACAGATTCAGTGCAATCCCTATCAAATTACGAATGGCTTTTTTTACGGAACTAGAACAAAAACTCTTCAAATGTGTATGGAGACACAAAAGACCCCGAATAGCCAAAGCAGTCTTGAGGAAAAAAAACGGAGCTGGAGGAATCAGACTCCCTGACTTCAGACTATACTACAAAGCTGCAGTAATCAAGACAATATGGTACTGGCACAAAAACAGAAACATAGATCAATGGAACAGTATAGAAAGCCCAGAGATAAACCCACACACCTGTGGTCAACTAATCTATGCCAAAGGAGGCAAGGATATACAATGTAGAAAAGACAGTCTCTTCAATAAGTGGTGCTGGGAAAACTGGACAGCTAGATGTAAAAAAATGAAATTAGAACACTCCTTAGCACCATACACAAAAATAAACTCAAAATGGATTTGACACCTAAATGTAAGACCGGACACTGTAAAACTCTTAGAGGAAAACATAGGAAGAACACTCTTTGATATAAATCTCAGCAATATCTTTTTTGATCCACCTCCTAGAGTAATGGAAATAAAAATAAACTAATGGGGCCTAATGAAACTTCAAAGCTTTTGCACAGCAAAGTAAACCATAAACAAGATGAAAAGACAACCCTCAGAATGGGAGAAAATATTTGCAAATGAATCAACAGACAAAGGATTAATCTCCAAAATATATAAACAGCTCATGCAGTTCAATATTAAAGAAACAAACAACCCAATCCAAAAATGGGCAGAAGACATAAATAGACATTTATGCAAAGAAGACATACAGGTGGCCAAGAAGCACATGAAAAGCTGCTCAACATCACTAATTATTAGAGAAATGCAAATCAAAACTACAATGAGGTATCAACTCACACCAGTTAGAATGGGCATCTTCAGAAAATCTACAAGCAGCAAATGCTGGAGAGGGTGTGGAGAAAAGGGAACCCTCTTGCACTATTGGTGGGTATGTAAATTGATACAGTCACTATGGAGAACAGTATGGAGGTTCCTTAAAACACTAAAAATAGAGTTACCATTTGATCCAGCAATCCCACTTCTGGGCATATACCTAGAGAAAACCTTAGTTCAAAAAGATACATGCACCCCAATGTTCATTGCAGCACTCTTTACAATAGCCAGGTCATGGAAGCCATCTAAATGCCCATCGACAGACAAATGAATAAAGAAGATGTGGTTCATATATACAATGGAATATTACTCAGCCATAAAAAGGAACGAAATTGGGTCATTTGTTGAGATGTGGATGGATCTAGAGACTGTCATACAGAGTGAAGTAAGTCAGAAAGAGAAAAACAAATATCGTATATTAACGCATGTATGTGGAACCTAAAAAAATGGTTCAGATGAACCGGTTTGCAGGGCAGAAGTTGAGACACAGCTGTAGAGAACAAACATATGGACACCAAGGGGGAAAGCCGCGGTGGGGTGGGGAGGGTGGTGTGATGAATTGGGCGATTGGGATTGACAGGTATACACTGTTGTGTATAAAATTGATGACTAATAAGAGCGTGCTGGGGCTTCCCTGGTGGCGCAGTAGTTGCGAGTCCGCCTGCCGATGCAGGGGACGCGGGCTCGTGCCCCGGTCCGGGAAGATCCCACATGCCGCGGAGCGGCTGGGCCCGTGGGCCATGGCCGCTGAGCCTGCGCGTCCGGAGCCTGTGCTCTGCAGCGGGAGAGGCCACAAAACAGTGAGAGGCCCGCGTACCACAGGAAAAAAAAAAAAAAAAAAAAAAAAAAAAAAAAAAAAAAAAAAAAAAAAGAGCGTGCTGTATAAAAAAATTAATAAAATTAAATTTAAAAATTAAAAAAAAAATAAAGTTGAAGCCATCACCACAATTAATTGTATTATTTTATCTCCCCTAAAAAAAAATCTGTATACTTTAGCCGTTACCCCTCATTTTCCTCTTACATTGTCCCTCCATCAGCCAAAAAGAATCTCTAGTCTGCTTTCTGTCTCTACAGTTTCCCTGTTCTGCATATTTTGCATAAATGGAGCGATACACTGTGTCATCTTTCAATTGTGACTTCTTTCAATTAGTATAATATTTTCAATATTCATCCATGGTATGGCATGTATCAGTACTTCATTTCTTTTCATGGTCAAATAATATTCCATTGTATGGACATGCCACATTTTATTTATCCATTCATCAGATGGTGGGCATTTGAGTTGTTTCCACTGTCTTTCACTATTATGAATAATGCTGTTATGAACATTTGTATGTAAGTTTTTGTGTGAATGTATGTGTTCGGTTCTCTTTGAGAATGCCTAGGAAGAAATTGCTGGGTCATATTTAATTCTATTTTTAGTCTTTTGAGGCATTGATAGATTATTTTTCAAAGCAGCTGCACCAATTTACATTCTTCCCAGCAGTGTATGAAGGTTCTAATTCCTCCACATCCTTACAGTGTTGTTATTGTCTTT
Organism: Tursiops truncatus; assembly: GCF_011762595.2. Taxonomy (NCBI): domain Eukaryota; kingdom Metazoa; phylum Chordata; class Mammalia; order Artiodactyla; family Delphinidae; genus Tursiops; species Tursiops truncatus. The sequence goes on from NC_047046.1 coordinate 68,032,243, forward strand.
TTTTTGTTTTGTTCTTTTGTGGGTTTTTTTGCGGTATGCGGGCCTCTCACTGCTGTGGCCTCTCCCATTGCGGAGCCCAGGCTCCGGACGTGCAGACTCAGCGGCCATGGCTCACGGGCCTAGCCGCTCCATGGCATGTGGGATCTTCCCGGACCGGGGCACAAACCCGTGTCCCCTGCATTGGCAGGCAGACTCTCAACCACTGCGCCACCAGGGAAGCCCTGTTGTTATTGTCTTTTGATCATAGCTATCCTGGTGATTGTGAAGTAGTGTCTTATACTATTCTATATATGTATTTGTTTGAATATTTTTATAATGAAGAGTTTCAAACAGAAGTAAATATCAGTCATTTGTATATTTCATTTATACCAAAAATCATTGTAAAAAAGTTACTTTATCTCATGCCTCAATCAATTGTGTGAGGTCCTAAATCCTCAAAAAAATTTGTTATAATATATGAAACTGTGCAGAATATATATTTTTTAATTTGGAAGAATTATTGGTTCTAATACTAGTACCTAATTTACTACAAACTTCTCGGAATACCAAAATTAAAACACATAGTAGTTTGCACACCAGAATGTTTTGCTACTATGGCCTAGTTTTAAGGTATTGTAGTTAAAGACTAATTTTCTCTCTTTTACAAAACTGTGTGTGAAACCATTTTTCAGGTTCACATTGTGCCTAAAAAAGAGAGCTTAATATCTCTTATGAGAATGTCTATTTACTAGACTGACATATTTGTAATAAAAGATCAAAAAACCTTTCCATTTCTAAAACATGCATATTTATAAAGCAGATTAGAAATGGGGCTGTATTGTTACCTAGGATCTCCTTTCTCATGCCTATTGTTCTGATGGACAATGGCTTATTCTGAACTACTTCCTCATCTTCCAGGAAAATGGTAGATTACTTACATTGAAATGATCATTGGTCAGCTTCTCTCCATGTTGTATAGGTTAAGGAAAATCCATTAACATTGTTTAAAGTAAAAAATTTTTAGAAATATTTTATTGAATTTGTCTTAATCCCAATTCTAATAGACTAATTATTCTGGAATTGTTTTATCATTTTCTTTATAATCCAGTAGTACTCATGCAGACATCATTTTAACTAATCAGCCATAATGTAATGAGTACTTAAAATTATAGCCAGCTACAGGTGCTGTTAATTGTTAATCAATTATACACATAATGATTGCATATCTAATTGAAATACTGATTGAAGTATTGACAGTTACCCATAATTTTTTTCAAAAGTAAACTACCTCTTACTGGTCTTAAATTGGAATGAGTTATTGAGACTATGTTCTCAACAACTCTCTGAGTAGCTTCTCTGAACTTTAGTGGAAAATGGACCTGCTCTTTCTGCATGTATAAATAAAATTGGTGCAGTAGATCAGAATAGACCTGACTGGCTGTAGAATGAGTCAGTGCATTTTAATTGGTTTATTTGCATATTAACAGGAAACATTCTGCAGATGGTTCTGTGGGTCCTGAGTATCCGAATTTGGCAAATTTGGGGACCCTTATATAGGAATGTAGCAGTCATTAAACACTGATAGAATCCCTGTTTTGTCAGGAGGCTGTGGTCAATAGCACTGTCAACCTGCTGATCAGCCTTCACAGTAATTAATTAGCTCACATATTTATAGCAATTTGGTGGTTAGAATATCTACATGACAAAAAAGAGTTGACATTTATTCCTTTGGAAAAATGATTGTTGAAATTCTCAAAACAGTCTAAAGCATAGAAAGGAGAATTCTGTCTGTACCGTCATAACAAAACATTATCTCGTAGTTTCCAATCATTGAATCACGTGAATGGGAGGCAGCTTAGCCAGAGTAAGCGAAGTCTGGGTAAGATGATGTCATGATCCATCAGATAATGACCATTCTAATTTTAAGGCATAAACTCTAAATATAAAGCCAGAATTTATTTTCTGAAAAAGAGACCATAGTATGGTATGTCTGTTTAGCTTAGTAGATTTAGTAAGGCCAATCTATCAACATCATCATAGAATCTATCTCTGGAAAGGACCATGCTCTTCAAGGAAAATGTTTTAGGCGCATATGCCCTTGTGCACCAGGCCTGGAACACAGCAGCCAATCAGGATGTTTAATGAATAAATTGATATAATAATGTATGTAAATAATAGTAAGATTTACTTTAGGCATTAATCCAAAGAGAATAGATCATTAACAATCCAAAAATATTTTTAATTTTAATTTTTTAAATCAGCGCTCCTCATTATTCATATATCAGTGATGTTTCAGATGTAACAAGCACAGAAACCTCTTTTTTCTGCTGCCATAATTCACCGGTTAGGCTACCTAAGAATTTTCAAGTACAGAATGAGATAAGGAAAAGAAACTTGGAAAAAACACAACTTGGAAATTTTAACTCAAAGAGTTCTCTTTTTTAAAAAGTGAGAATGGTGTAGGCTATGTATTTGAGAAGAAGGGATCTGAAAATCCAAGCAAATGCTATTATTTATTGAAAGTAACAGAAGTGAAAAACATAAGGACTGCTATTATTCTATCTAGTGGTGTGGTGTGTCATTTATGAAAACATTGTGTATTTCATTGTTTTTAGTCTGGCAACTCTATTGACACCTGGACATTAACGGTTTGGGTGTAAACTGTAAATAGCAAATTATATTATTGACCTGTCTTCTGGTATTACCTGAAGACTGCAATTGAGAACAGTTCCACTTACTTCAACTGTTCATCAGAACAGTTCCACTTACTTCAGGAATATTTCTCAAACCTTCATTTCCAATAAGAAAGCACCACAGAACACCTGTGGTTCTGGAGACAACCAGCTGTTAATGTGAGTTACGTGAATCTGACCTATAATCTCACCTGACATGTGGAACTCAAATATTTTCCCTTATTTCTCCAACACAATTAAAATATTTAGTCTCACTTCATTTTATAAGACATAAATAGCTATGTAAGTACTCTGTAATTACTGTACATTATAACAAATGACCTCATAAGTACATTGTAATGTCCCATGTAATTACATGGTAAGTCATGTCTCTGAGTTGACTGCTCTGAGATTGAAAGCCTGCTGGTTTCAGAGATTAATTACTTAGGGCCTAATTTGACAGTGTGCTTGAAGATATGCCTCTGTTAAATAGCTGCATCTGCATTTTAAAAAAAATGTTTCATACTAAGGTTTTATTCCCTTATTTAATATAGACTCAGCTGTTTATCCCTAAATATTGGACATGTCTAAACTTTGATATGTGTAAAAGCAAAAAACGCTTGTTCTATACAGGGTGAGACTGATTTGCAATCATATTTCTTCCATCATACATTAGATGGAAATTGTTTTTGTGACAAGAATTTTAAAGGTTCTGGTTTTATTACTCTAAAAATCATGGTGTTGTAAAAATTATGGTTTTTATTCTTTTATTGAGCAATGTATAACATTTAAACTAAGTTTCATTATTTCCAGACCAAGTTAGTATATCCTGATCATTTTAGCATGAGTGCATTATTGCAATACCCTGAATTCCTACTGGTGATTCTTGATAAATGCACTTTATCTCATACGTGAAAGAATTTTCATAAGGCTCAAATCAGTACTTAAATTCTTATCTCTTTGCCTCAGGGTGCTTAAATATCTGGTGAAATCAATTATCCTGAAGTTACCTCATTCAACTTACTGCTCAATAGTATCCTGGTTTCTATATTCTAAAACAAAAAAGGAATGGGAAATAAGTGAGCACTGTATTTTCTGCCTTAAGTTATATATTGGTCTATTTTCTTGTGCCTTTCAAGGGTATACTTTTGCAGATAACTCCCCTGATGTATTTGTGTTCTGGCTTTCAGAACTCTAGTTCCTGCATCAAGGCTATTTTATTGCTTTTAGTAGCTCTATTGAGTAGACATGAATAGTGTGAGAAAGGATTTAGCGATATGAAAGAGTTAATGAGCCTCCCTAAACATCCAGCTCACTTCCAGGGAATGACTTAGGACTGGAGAATAAAGACTATTGATACTGACAAATTTTGAAATGTATTACTTGTAAGATCGCTTTATCATGAACTCTAGGGAACAATCAAATTGCTTTTTTGTAATGGAATTTTGTTGAAATGTGAATACTGCCTAGAAATTACATTCCCAGTTTCTAGGACCTAAGAGAATAGGCCTGGCTACTAGGGTATACACAGCAAATTATCACATGAAAAAAATGCTATTTTAAATTCAGGAGTTCACAAAAAGAAGATGCTAGATACACAGCGATTCTACCTATTTTTTTTTCTCTTCTTTTTCTTTAGGCTGGACTCTATCTTACATTTGTGGATGATTTGTTGGTTGGTTTAGGAGTATTTGGTTAATTTTATTCAGTTGGCCAAGAAAGCCTTGACCTACAGGAACGATTGATTTTTTCTTTATTTTGCTTTCAGAAATTGAGACCATACATAGTTACATACCTGAGAATCAACTCCAACAAGGGTTTGGTAATCAATGGAGAAAGCACTTTTTCTCTGGGCCACTCATCAGAATATGGTAAAATCAACATAAAGCAATCACCTTTTCACCACTGAATGGTTTTTGAGTGGCTAGGAAAGTTGTTTCCCAGGGAAATGTAATCTAGTTGCTGTGATCAGTTGAAGTGCTTTTGGAGATAACTCAGACTCATTGAGAACCATTCATTCATTTATTTGTTTTTATGTCTTCAATACCTAATCATGTTTGTCCAAAGTGACCTGATGAGTCAATTCTTTAAAAAATTGCTCAGTTTTCAATGCCCTTTTGTGTAATCCAAAACAGGTATACATTCTACCACTAGTATTGCTAGTAATAAGTATAATTATAAACTTAAAAATTTTAAATAAGAGTAAAACTTTGAATTTTGCAGTGTTTTCAAGTTTCTAAACCCTTTCTCATCGATCACCTCTCAACAACTAGGTGGTAGATGGGGAAGGTCCTCTGATATCAATTGGTGCAGTGAGGTAACAGCTCCTAATGTCACTTAGCTAATTAGTGAAAAGCTGAGGGTGGAACAGGATACTTCCTATCATCCAGCTTGTAATATTTCTTGAATATCTTTTATGTGAAGAACACTATTCTCTCTCTAAACAGCAATTCAAAACTACATGCTAGACAGAACATCAAATAAGATTTTCTAAGCACTAGCTATGAGTTAAGGAGATCCCAGTATAGTTAGTTCCATGTACCTGTGCCTGATATTTGAGCTTTATTTAACATTTGGAGTCAAGTCTTAAAGAGAGGACCAGTGTTTATTGTACAGAATGGGCATGCAAGTTTGGGACCAGTGTTGAACTAGACACACCTCTCAAAAAAACTCTCCAGGCCACTGTAAGCTATTGTCCACTCTTCTAATAGAACTCTAAGCCTCCTATTTAAATAACCGAAGAAATATTTTTTAAAAGCTACTTTGCAAGTATGAAAAATACTAGCCTACCAGACTGCTACATTGTCAGTATACATGGGCTACCCTTTGTCTCCTTAGACAGTGATGGATTGGGGATCTCACAGTGAAGATTTGGAAACATATTTGACCTTAATTTACTGGTTCAAGGCCCCTGTGCTTCTAAAATTAAGTAGGTTAAGTAAGTCATAAGCTTCCCCTTTTTTGCTTGGGCTTGTGAAAGTTGAGCTCTCAGAATTTGATGAAAGGAGTAAAGTGGTGGCATGTCAGTTTCCCGGCGTCAATTTAAATATAGCCCAGTTTACCTTAGCTAAGAAATATAAAAATGGAACTTATACGAAATGGAGCATTTTCCAGATGACCTTTCTCATAGTTTGTGAATGTGCCCATTATATACCCCTGAAGAAGACAGGTCTGTGGGATGAATGGGTATGGCATTAAGGGCCAGTGTCAGGAGGGTTGTGTCCCTAAACAGGAGTAAGTAAGGTCATTAGGGATGTTCCTTCAGGAAGACTGGTCACAGTATCCAGAGAAACAGAAAGGTAGATGACAGTTGTCCCTGATGGGTGGTGTCAGAAATGGCTGATGACGCACTTCACGTGGTGAATCACAAGGCCAGTGGGTTTGGGCAGTTGAGAGTATGAAAGCAGATAACATGCCCAGATTCAGAGAGGCAAGTAAACATTGTCAGGAAAGTCCGCCAACCTCTGACAGATTCACAAAGGAGACACTCTCCGCTGGAGGACTCAGTCTAGGATGCCTTGGAGGTCTTAGATGAACCAAGCAGATTAACAAGGCAAAGGAACATTCACAAAAAAGCATGGCAACATCCCCACCAGAGAAACCTGGTTACTAAAACTGGGACCCAAGTCCAAGTGAATTTGCAGTATTTTATTTGAAGTTGAGCAACCTGAGAAACGTGTCCCAGTGTGGCTTAGCATATTACATAATCAGGGACAGGAACTTTCCAAAGTAGTTCACGTAGAGCTTAATTTCAAGATAGCAGTCCCACTGGCACTAGCTGTGCGGAGTAGAAGCCACCAGGGCAGAGATAAAGGGTAGACTATTTTACAACTAAATAAACCTATTGATGGAAAAGTGTTTGTATTATTTCAGCATCATTATATAAGATCACAACAGGTTAGCTTTCCCTTTTCAATAAAACAAAGCAATGTTCTTGCCTGAATTTAAGACATGTTCATAAAATTTTACTTAAAATCAAGTAGTACTCAATTTGTATATAACCATACTTTTATTATTGCACAGATATTAAACTTAAACTTTATGTGGTACTGGCAGACTTCACTCTGGAAATGTGTCACACAAAGTATTTTCTTACATGGCTTTAGGTCATTTTGGATAACAGTTGCCTACATGAACTCAAGAATGTCAATTATAGTATGCTACCCAAATTTCTAACTTTGCTTATCACAAGAGACGGAGTTTTTATGATAGTAAAGTAAAAACATGTCAGGTCTGCAAGAATAGTATATAACTGCAGGAAAAAAAATTTATGCACCTTTATAATACCTTGTTGACATTTTATCAAATCCATACTTGGTTAGAGCCATCAAGTATATAGGTTTACAAAAAAAAAGCAAAACTTTTTGTGGGAATTGTTCACACAATTATGTACATAATAGAGCTTAAAATACTGTTTTATTAATTAATTTCTATTCCAGTTTGAAACTCAATTAGACATTTTCAGCATTGATTGAAATATTCACCAAGTATTTGGGTACATATCAAAGGTTAAATATTAAATGTTATTATATAATTTTGATATTACTAAGATATGATTTACTCTAAACAATAAAATTAGAAAAATGCCTTTTGCAATATTATCTAGAATATTATCAACATGGATAGCCTTTGTTTCTGCATCCTCAGTGAATTGTCATTATTGATGGGACCAGCAGGTCCAGTGAACTCTTTTTGAAAGTAGATTATTTTTCAGACAACTTTATCACAGTAAATGCATTATCATCTACCAAGTTGCTTATGCCAGAAACCTAGGAGTCATTCTTGATGACTTTTCCTCCTTTACACTTGACAGTCAATAAATCACCAAGTGCTGTCAAGTCTACCTCCAAAAATAGATATTGCTTCTCTTCACTTTTCTGCCTTCCTTTAGTCTCCACCCTTTTCCAAGGTCTCTACCGCCCACACCTAAAGGTTCTATTGGCTACCACAAGAAATTTGACTAATATTTTACAGAGTAAATTTCTCAATAAATATTCATGGAAGGAAAGGAGTTTAAAAAGTGTTGCTAGGTAATTTATCACTCTCAGTGCCCCTTTTGATTTCCAGAAGAAAAATTGGTGAATCAGCAGACAAATAAGTAGTCCACATTCTAAACATTGTTACTGTACATGGTATTTCTTGATTCTCCTTCCTACCCTTGTTTCCTTTTGCCTTTCTTTATTCTCTAAATCTCTTGCTCTCTTGCCCTCTCTTTTTCTTTTCCTCTTTCCTCCCTTAAAGTATTGATATTTACAATTTACTGCATGATTATTGTGCACCAGCAGTCTGATGGAACTTCTAAGCGTGTTCACACTGACTTTCGTAATCTGTACCACGAGCCTTTGAGGTTGGCCCTGTTATTAGTTCATAATGCGTATGAGAAAACTTGGGCTCAGAGAGCTTTAGTGGCTCATTCACTGATAAGGAAGGTGACTGACATGGGTGTGAGCAGTGTGACACTGGAGGCATGAGGATCAATTACTTAGCTATGGCTGTATTCTGGGCGATGGTAAATTATGTTCTGAATTAGGGCAGTGGCAGAGGGAATGTAAATAAGGAGATGCGTGGGGGACACAATGAAAACAGGTTTTTTAGAAGTGCTGATGGGCTCTTTTTATTTATTTATTTATTTATTTATTTTTTGCGGTACACGGGCCTCTCACTGTTGTGGCCTCTCCCATTGCAGAGCACGGGCTCCGGACGCGCAGGCTCAGCGGCCATGGCTCACGGGCCCAGCCGCTCCGCGGCATGTGGGATCCTCCCGGACCGGGGCGCGAACCCGCGTCCCCTGCATCGGCAGGCGGACTCTCAACCACTGCGCCACCAGGGAAGCCCCTAAAGAATATTTTGATAGGAGAATTTAGGTGAACAGAATTTCCAAGTAGTTGCTCTATGATTATTTATTTTCGTATGAAATAATAAAAAGGACATCAGACTCAGCAGTCTGATAATCGCCCTGTGATGATACAAGGTGACTTCTGCCTGTTCATTTAACTCTGTGCCTCAGTTACCTCCTTTATAAAATTGTAAAATGGTGAAAATATCAGCCATGACTATCTTGAAGCATTGAAAACTAAAAATAAGATGTGTAGGGGAGTATAAATATAAGGTAGTCGTTCAATCTGGTTTTCTTTACTAGTGTCTAAACACTTAAGAGCAAAGAACACATCCACGCATGTGCATGTATGTGCACGTGTGGAGGGGGGAGATGACGTGTATGTATGTGTGCGTGCATGTGGGTGCATGCATATTTAAGGCTGTGCGTTCTTTGGGTGCCGAGTACAGTGTATTGTTATTTTATTCATTAGTTTGTCTCTCTTAAATGAGCACATTGATCTAACCATGTGTTTCCTTAGCATGGCCTAAAAATACTGATTTTTTTTTCCATCTGCCTTTTCATTACGTTGTCCTATGTGTCCCATTTACTGTAGCCACTGCGCAATTACTTGACCTTTACTTAAAGAGGCTCCACACTGTCATGACACCTTGAACTTGCTCTTGATATTTACTCTGTCTTAAATATCTTATTTATCCCCTCCTTGAAGTCCTATTCACACTTGAAGGATGGTCTCCTTGTCAAATCTTTTTTGACCACATGACACAGAATTAATCTCTCCCTCTATTATATTTCCACTGTATCTTCTGGGATTATCTATTCTAGCATTTAGCAGTTTGTTTTCATTATGAGTTTACATCTCTGTTTCCTCAGCCAGAATGAATGTACTATCATGATTCATTTGAGTGTTTCCATAGTCCCAAAGACAGTGCTTGCAACACAGCAGAGATATAGTTAATATATTTTGAATGAATAATAACTGAATGAATTAGACTTTCAGCCTTTGGAACTCCCATGAGAAGCAACATTAAGTAGGAAAGAACGCCAGCTTCAAACTGGAATTATCTCAGTTCATGTCCTGCCTCTATCACTTACTGCCACATGGTTTCAAGTTACTTAACCATTCTATGTCCCCATTGACATGATTGTACAAAGGGCATAAAGACAGACTTAACTCACTGCGTCACTGTGAGGGTAAAATCATAGCTCACATAGATATGTGCGGTGCCTAGACCATTTCCAGGTCTAGAGTCAATGCAAAAAAAAGCGTTAACAAGTATTAATAAGAGTGGTACTTAGCTTCTCACACTTAAAGGACAATGGGGGTGAAGTAAATGATCCCAGTAGTGCCATACTCTTTCAAGTATATTCTAACAACTTAAATAATCAGATTAATTTTATTTAGCTAAGTTCCTCTGAAATTATTAAACTATGTTTATTATATAATTATATTTGATCCTTATTATTTGTAGAGTCTATATGTGCAAATTCACCTACCTGCTAAAATTTATTTGTGTCCCAAAATCAATACCCACAGTATCCTTACAGTCATTTGCAGACTTGTGCACATGTGGAACAGTGAAAACTTTGAGTCTCCAGGAGCACATGTTTGCAGCTGAGGCTGAACAAGGAGATGCTCTGTTTTCTTGTTTCAGTTCTCATATTGTAACTAAGTGTCCCTTTTGTGGTCAAATAAATGCCCAAATAAAATACCACATTTTTTGCCCTCCCCCCCTTTTTTTTTTGCTTTCTGTTGGCAATTTTGCTGTTTAAAATGGTTCCCAAGTGTAGAGCTCAAGTGTTGTCTCGTGTTCCTAAGTGCAAAAAAACTGTGATGTACCTTAAGGAGAAATACATATATTAAATAAAGTCCATTCAGACATGCATTATAGTACGGTTGGCCATGAGTTCAATGTTAATGAATCCACAATGATATTAAGTAAGGTGCCTTTAAACAGGAACATGTATGAAACAAGGTGATGTATTGATGAGTTTACAAAAATGTTGTGACCAAAGTCTCACAAGAACCTAAACCTGTATTTTCCCTGGGAACAATATTACAATACTCCCAAATTCAGTGTTTGCAGTGCCTTTACAGAAAATAACTACTGCAAATGATGAGAATTGACTAGAGTTGGCATGTCCTTTGACATGTTTTAAAATGCTGAGCAAATAACTGTGCCTTTAGATGATTTCTTAAATCCTTTTACAGAAATTTAATCATTTGTAGAGCTAGCTAATTTGTAGCAGATCTGGAAGAAGGGTTTCAAAACCCGGTCTCCCTGGAGAACATTGCTCTGCCTCTGCTATACCCACATGATTGAAACAATGTCAAAGTGGCCTTGGGTTGTGGGCTAAGAGCTCAGAAGTCCATTCCTTGACATTGTGTTCAGCCTCTTTCTGACAGTCATTTATTTCTCAACTGTTCTCAAAAGAACAACTCTGTGTGTTTATTTTTAAAAAATGAATGTAAAATTTCATCAAAGTATTATTATTCATATATATATATATATATATATATATATATATATTTTTTTTTTTTTTTTTTTTTTTTGCGGTACGCGGGCCTCTCACTGCTGTGGCCTCTCCCGTTGCAGAGCACAGGCTCCGGATGCGCAGGCTCAGCGGCCATGGCTCATGGGCCCAGCCGCACCGCGGCATTCGGGATCCTCCCGGACCGGCGCACGCACCCGTGTCCCCTGCATCAGCAGGCGGACCCTCAACCACTGCGCCACCAGGGAAGCCCTCATTGCCTATTTTAAAGCCCTCAATCACATTCTGAAGTACTGGGGATTAGGATATCAATATATGATTTTGGGGTTTTGGAGGGCAGGGGGCAAAATTCAGCCCATAGCAATGTGTCTTGACAATTGTATCCACCCATGTGACAGACATGAACTAAGATGCAGTTTTATTACCCAAAAAGTCTCTTTGTACCCATATCCAATCAATCCTCCAGTGAAGTTGCCATAGGCAACTACTTTTCTGATTTGTATTACTGTAGATTAGTTGTATCTATTCTTGAATTTCTCATATCAATGGAATTATGCAGTATGTACTTTTTTGAGTCTGGTGTCTTGTCAAATCCAATCTTACATCTTATTGCTATTTTCCTCACTATCTTCCGAGAATTCCGTATTTCTCTTTCTGATTTGGATCTCTGTTGGATTTCAAATCTTTTTCTTCCTTAGTTTGCACTCTCATTTTCCTTGTGCATACCGTCATTAACCTCCTGATAAAGGGTACACAGATGGATATCTTTGAGGCCACTCGTATCTGAAATATCCCTATACTGATACTTATGCAAGTGTATGTTCTCATGCTTGTGTTATAGTTTCCTCATACATCATAATTTATTTGGCTTGACATGGAATTCTAGGTTTAAATGTTTTCAAACATTAAATGTTTTTGAGAAATCTGATGTTATTCTTATTCCCGATTATGTTTTATGTACCCCTTTTCTTCTTTTTTTTTTTCTTCATTCTGGAAGCTTTTGGATCGTCCCTCCCCCATGAGGCTCTAGTGTTTCACATAATATGCTTTAATGTGGTTCTTTTCATTTATTATGTTAGATATTCCATCATCCCTTTCAGAATGGGCTCTCAAGTCTTCCAGTTCTGCAAAGTTTTTATTGGGGAGGAGGATTTTTTTGTTTTTTGTTTTGATTTGTTTTGTTTTTTCTAATTTACTGTGTTTTATTTTTCCTGTTCCTTCATTCTCTCATCTTACTATTTGGGTGTCAAAAATTATGGACTAAACCTCTGATTTCTTATCTTTTCTCTCCAATTTCCTTTGATTACCTTTTTTCCCCCAATGAATTTTGGAAGGTGTCTATTAATTTATCTTCGAATCTATCTATTGAATATTTAATTTGTGCAACCAAATTATACATGTCATAAGCTTTTTCAAAATCTTTTGTTTTTCTTGTATTTTATACTATTTATGGATGCAGTAGCTTCTCTTTGATTATTAGGGTATTAATGACAGTTCTTTGGATCCTTTATCCTTACACTAATGCTGTTTCCTTCAAGTGCCATTATGCTCTTATGTGTTTTTCTCTCTGTATGTTATGGCGAAGGCTTTGTTTTCAATGTCTGATAGTCTTAAATTACCAGTTTACATAAAAATGCAGTACTAAAAAGGTGATTATGAAGTGCAAACTCTAGTGCATGAGTAGAGGTTATAAAGTGGTCTCCTCACGGTTGGGGAATTGATCAGGAACCTATCTGTTCTTTTCTCTTATTCTTTTAAATTTTGTCTAGAGAACAATTATCTGATATTCTGGCTGGGAAGTGTACACCTGGTTGCCATTGCTCTGGGTATCAGATGAAGGAAGAAGACTTGAGTGTCTTATGTCATTGACTTAACAACCCTTGCCCTCATCTCTATTCTCTCCTGTGCCTGGTGTCCCTGAATCTGTGGCTTCTGTTTCAATATCCCTGGAGAATGAAGCTTCCAGCTACTCCAAGATCAGGGAGTGTTAGCAGACTGGTTTTGCAGAATGTGATAGGACTTTCAATCCATCTTCTGTCTCAGAAACATAACTGTCCTGCTTTGTAAGGTATTTAGGAAGTAACAGTTTCTAGTCTTCCCTGAATTTGGTCCTGCCAATCACCTTGTTTTCATTAATATCTCTTAAGGAGGTACTTAGGTTTCATCTCTCTCCTTTGGCTCAGTCACACTTTTCCTCATTTGCACCTTCAAAAAATTTGTTAACCTCTCTCATTCACTAGAGTCCTATTAATCTATTCCTTATAGGTTTATACCATTTAGAATATTTTACTGTCATTTTAGTGACATTTACAAAGGAGAGATGATAATGCATGTAATCAACCAAATGAATTGTGTAAATTTGTCAAAATCAGACATATAGTTGTAAGAATGGATTTAATTTGGTTCTAAGGGGTAATCCCTAACACTTCTTGCATCTCTGCCTTATTTGCACTTATGTTTGTGTCAATTCTTTTTTTTTTTTTTTTACATCTTTATTGGAGTATAATTGCTTTACAATGGTGTGTTAGTTTCTGCTTTATAACAAAGTGAATCAGTTATACGTATACATATGTTCCCATATCTCTTCCCTCTTGCGCCCACCCTCCCTATCCCACCCCTCTAGGTGGTCACAATTCTTTGACCCTATCCTGTTGTCCTTCCTTTCTCCAATCTTTTAATTTACGTCTGTTATTTTACAGAGTATCAAAGTAAGCTGGCTGCCTCCTCCACCAGGAACACAAAATGGATTTATTACCGGCTATAAAATTCGACACAGAAAGACAACCCGCAGGGGTGAGGTGGAGACACTGGAGCCAAACAACCTCTGGTACCTGTTCACAGGTCAGTGTTCACGTGGTGGGGTCTTGGAAGGTTTTGATGAATTAAATGCCTCAGCATCAAAATATTTTTTGCTGGTAAACAACTTAACCATTTTTTTCCTGTTAAATGGCATGTGCTGGTCTGAACGAGAATAACCTTTACATTTTTAACTTGATATTCCCTGTAATGCTTTCACTACGTATTTTACTTCTGGATCATCATCTTAATAAACATATCATTGAATTTTTATCCATATTAGTTTCTTAGTATTATTGGTTCAACAACTTCTGTTGTCAAATAATTTTTAACTGTTTAATAACTTTTTTTTTTTTTTTTTTTTTGGTGGTACACGGGCCTCTCACTGTTGTGGCCTCTCCCGATGCGGAGCACAGGCTCCAGACGCGCAGGCTCAGCGGCCACGGCTCACGGGCCCAGCCGCTCTGCGGCATGTGGGATCTTCCCAGAGCGGGGCGTGAACTCGCGTCCCCTGCATTGGCAGGCGGACTCTCAACCACTGCGCCACCAGGGAAGCCCTGTTTAATAACATTTAAAAGTCGTGTAATCAAATGGTTCCAAGTTTAAGTCATTTTGAGCCTTGTTCCCTCAAACTCCAGGAGTGAGAATGAAGTTAGAAAATGGAGAGAGGGGTAGTTTGGGTAATAAAGAGAACAAGTCTACTTTCCATAAATAAAAAAGTAAATTCACTTACATAGCAATGTTGGTGGAACTCATAGTGGGTCAAAATTCTCTCTGAAAACTGGACCCAGTTTCCATGTAGTACTTAGATATATTTTTTTTATTTTATAAGATTAATAATCATATATTTCCTTTAACTATTGGAACCATTAATACATGTCAGTCCAGTTCCTGGAAAACAGAGACTGAGTCAGGCTTTCAAGTTAATGCATTTGGGGTGCAAGCCCAGGAAAGCAAGAGTGAGGGAACAAGGAAAATGAGCCAGGGAGGAAAATAAATCAAATAATGATGACGTATTATTGAGCTGGCCCCAAGTTTAGAACAAACCCACAGCTTGCTTGGCCTTGGTAGGGTATCACTAGAGAAGCTAATTTAACTGCTGTGGCCCACAGAGGATGGCTGGATAGGAAGCGTGAGCAGTTCCTCTCTTGTCTATCATTGGTCAAAGTAAGCCCACCAATAGGTTGTTAACTGTTTTGTACCTCCTGCCGGCCCCCTGGGAAGCCGGCACTTCTGGTAAATGTGCAAACATGGAATTCTCTCCTTTTCCTCAGCACTTTATGTGGTGATGGCTTGGTCTAGGGTGGAAGCAGCACTTGGGGCTGTGTAGTACCAAAGAGAGCATGAACTAAGGGTTTGGAAAGCAAAGCATATAGCAGTGGCTCATGGCAAAAACTGGCGGGTCAAGTTGAACGTATGTGTCACGGCACATAAACTGGCTGCATGACAACATGCAAATTAAAAATCATAACTTACAGAAAATGGATAACTATCATCGCAGATGAGAATAAAGGAAAGTAACTCCTTATTTATTCCTTTCTCTGTATGAGGTACTCAGTAACTTTCCATCTGAAATCATAAAACACACACAATTTAAGCTACTTGCTCAGCCTACAATATGAGACTTGATAGAAAGCTGGTTTTTCCCTTTAGGTTTTGCCTCTTATGCCTATAAAATGTTAATGTGATTGTGAGAGTGCTTCCAAAATAGATTACCAAAAAATTACATTACTTGTTTTATATCTGGACAGAATCTCCTAGGAAGGTATTATTAAGTCTAAGCGGAACTTATGGCACTCTACCATTCCATTTAAAAAGCTTAAGGAAAGCCAAGATCCTGTCTTTTTCCTGGATAAAATGATGAGAAGAAGGTAAAAATATTGAAGTGAGGCATGTTTGCTCACTGGAATATTTGGTACAACATGTACATAGTTTACTTTAAAATAAATCACCAAAATTGAAAAATCCTGCTTTAAAAATTTTAGTATAATTCCTAAGAGTTAATATTTGAATAGAAGAAGAGGCTCTAAGAATAATTTAATCCAAACCTTGTATTTTAATAGATATTGGCATTTGAAGCCCTGAAACTTTTTTTAATCATTGCTTTTCCTTCTCAAATGAAAAATATTAAAAATATAAAATAAACTTCTTTTTTATACAATAATTAAAATATGAGCATTCCAATAGAAAAACTAAGGACTGGATATTCAATTTACAGAACTATAAATAGCCAACAAGTGTAATAAAATGTTCAATCTCATTAGCAGAGAAATGCAAATTAAAACAAAATTGAGTTAGCATTTTCCTTTGATTAAAGTAATAAAGATAAAAATGAATGACGATACACTGTTTTGGAAAGTGTACAAAAGAAACATGAACTCTCATATACTACTTGTGGGACAGAAAGCTTCTAGAATCTTTCTGGAAAGCAATGTGGAGATTTCTGTTATATACAGATGTATGTGTGTGTATGTGTGTGTATTCATAAATGTATGAGTCAAGTTTCCAACTTCTAGGAGTTTGTTCCAATTCGGCAGACATATTTTTTTGCAAAGTTTTGAACTAAAAACATGTTCATTGCACCGTTACTTTAATAGCAAATAACAAGAAAAAAAATGACCCTAAGTATCTAACTGTAGGCAGTTAACTAGAAAATTCAGACACAATCATATCAAGGAATACTGTATATCTATTGAGAATACTGTAACGTAAACATGTTAAATTACATGTTAAATATTTAAAGCATGTTAAGTGAATAACTCAGTTTTAAATCAGTATTAAGCATGAGTCCATATTTATAAACCAAAAAATCTGTAAGAAAATATTTAGAATAATATGTTCTAAATATCAAAATATTAATAGTGATTATTGCTTACTTTTGTAACAATAAAATATGCATTTAACTGCATATGTACAGTGAAAAACAAATAAAATGTTAAGACTCTGATGTTTTTGATTTTTTTGACTTTTGATTACCAAAATTGAAGATTTCCTACCACTGACTTTAACTGTATGCCCATTGAACAACTAAGAAGGGACTGGTCAAGAAAATAAATGAAGAATGACCTTACTGATATGAATTGTTTAGTATTTATGGGTTTTTTGCCAAATGGAATTTAACACATTCAGCTTAATATAATCAAGCCAAAATTTTGACGCTCTAAATATACAAATTTTAGGATTTACTTTCGACGAAAAGCAAAATTGTTTAAAAAGATAACTATATAGAGCAGCAAGTTTTAGCCTTTTTACTATCAAAGATGCTATATTAGTCCTAGGGGGGTTGTAACAAATTACCACAAATGTGGTGGCTTAAAAGAACAGATTTTTTTTTTCAGTTCAGGAGAAACCAGAAATCTGAAATTAAGGTGTCTGCAGGATTGGTTTCTTCTGGAGACTCTGAGAGAAAATGTCCTCTGTTTGTCTTCTAACCTCTGATGGTTGCTGGCAGTCCTTGACATTCCTTAGCTTATAGATGCATCTCTCAGATCTCTGCCTCCATCTCTGCATCACTTCCTCTGTGTGTCTCTACGTCTCTCTTCTTATAAAGACACCATTCGTTGGATATAGACTGTAGTAATCCAGGATGATTCCATCGCAAGGTCCTAAAGTAATTATATCTGTTAAGACCATATTTCCAGGAAAGGCTATATTTGGATGTTCCAAGTATACTGTATTCTACTCACTAGACACCTTTCATTACTTTTCCTCTCAAGGACAATCATTTTGAATTATACCCTCTAATGAAACTTTAGTTATCCAAAAATAAACAATTCAGCCCTATATCTTTATTCCTCTAAGATATATGCGGCAATTAACCCTTCTAATCAGCATAGGATAACCCATCTTCACTCTGGTTTAATATCATTCCAGTCAAAAGCAAAGAAATAGGATGAATTAATTAGCTTGTTATTGAAATGATGCACAAATGCCCCTTCCCATCTTTATAGATTTGTAGGAATCTGGACTCCAAACTTGAAACCTTTATTCAGAATGTTCCTTCTTCATTTCAATTGTTATAAAATGAATTTGAGAGTGCAAACATAATCTGAGCAGTTATACTTGTAACTGTACTTGATATGTATTGCAAAAAAGTCACACAGCCTCATTTTTAATTTGAAATAGAGAATTACAAAAACCCAGAGGATAGCCTCATACTCTTAAAACATTAAAAACAAGCTTTGCAAAGCCTCTGCCTTCCTCTCCCCAGTTCTGTGTCCTGGCTTTAGTAATGCACGTTGCATTCCTAGATGTAGTGGGAATGTCTTTCAGGCTACAAAGCATTGAGGAATCAGGAAGTACCACACACTGGTTGATTGGCTGTGGTTTTGACTTGTCCCCAGGATATATTTAGTAACTTACCCACTTTGTAGTAAGCGGAAGTAATTGATTTTCTATATGAATCTTCAGCACTTTAAAATGTACAGGATTTGCCCCCATGTTTTCAATACCTGTAAAGTACATGGATATGTTGATTTGGCTGTTAGAAAATTGAAAATGCCAGAATGCTTCCTTTGGATGGTATAAATATTCAGATGTAGAGACTCAAATATTGTTTTTTACAGTCTTCTATTTGTTAGGCAGTTGTTTTTTGTTGTGTGTGTTTTTTTTACTAGGATAATGAGACATCTGCATTAACAAAGTAATTCAGAGTTATAACAAGGAGTTTAAATCACTGCTATCAATTTTATTGTGGGAACCCAAGTCAACTAAATTTTAAAGTGCTGTTTTTAATTTTTGAGTGCTCTTCAGAGAAGGTTGTTTGGAACTGAATTTAAGAGTTTTCTCATGCTTCACGACCAATATAAAAATAAATATAGTGGTAAACATGCATTGGTGTTTTATGGACTGAAAAATTGAAATAATGGCACAGCAATTTTATAACAAGGTTAACATTAGGGGAATAAAGGGAAGTTATATTGTTTGAATAATACATCATCTGTTGACCATAAGTTTTAAGAAACTAGAAAAGAACTGAAGAATTACAGAGTTTGAAGGCACTTATTACTGGGGATAGAAACAGGCAGAAGACAATCTGCTTTTAACAATAGAATTTTTTTACAGCTAAGAAAAGTATTGCTACCTATACCTTACTTCTTTTAGAATAAAGTTGTACTTAGAAGCAGCTAGGCACACACACATGCGCGCGCACACACACACACACACACACGCACATTGAGATTGAACTATACGCCCCTGACAAACAGAACAGGAAACACACAATTCATCACATCCAAAGCCCTTTTTTTTTATAGAAGAGGTAACTGAAGTCAGAAGAATGACATTTCTAGGATGTACCATTAGTTAATGGTATAGATTCCAACTAGATCACAGACGTTCTGATTCCTAGTTATGTGCTCCTTGTACTATACAGTGTTGTCATCTTTAGCTCACTTTATTGTGAGTGACTCTGGCCGTTGTGTCAATCTGTAAAAAAGCATTGATATAAACAATTTTAACATTTATAACAATAATAACAGCAATAGCAACTTTGACAACAGCTCTATGCTGGAAACAGTACGGAGGTTCCTCAAAAAGTTAAAAATAGAACTGCCAATGAACCACCAATCCCACTTCTGGGTACATATCCAAAAGAATTGAAATCAGGATCTCAAAGAGATAGCTGCATTCCCACATTCATTGCAACGTTGTTCGCAAGAGCCAAGGTAGAGAAACAACCCAAATTTCCATCGACAGACGAATGGATGAAGAAACTGTGGTATATACATACAATGGAATATTATTCAGCTTTAAAATAGAAAACAAAACCTTGCCATTTGCTGCAACATGGGTGGACTGGGAGATATTATGCTAAGTGAAATGTCAGTCCCAGAAGGGCAGATACATGATTCCGCATATATGAGGTATCTAAAATAGTCAAACTTTTGGAAACCGAGAATAGAATGGTGGTTGCCAGGGGAGAGGGAGAGGGGGAAATGGGCAGTTGTTCAACGGGTATAAAATGACAGTTATACAAGACGAATAAGTTCTAGAGATCTGCTGTACAACAAGTACCTATAATTAACAGTACTGTATCGTGCACCTAAAAACCTGTTTAGAAGTCATCTCATGCCAAGAATTCTTAACATTAAAAAAAAATAATAAAAGCAAGAGGACAAAAGAGTCTTTTGAAGGTGATAGATAGGTTTATTACCTTGATTGTGGTGATGGTATCATAATGTATACATATGTCCAAACTCATTAAAATATATACATTAAAAATGCAATTTGGGGCATATTAAGTATACCTTGATATAGCTGAAAAAATATCCATGATAAGAAAATAGAACTGTATCTATTTTAAAATTTAATCTTTATAATAATTTTTTATTCATATACACATTTTATTGTTGAGAAATCTTAGGCAAAGAAAGAGGGCTAGTAAGTTTTTCAAGGTCATGCAGCTAATAAGTGGTGCAGCAAAAACTTAAGTCTAATTCTGCCTGAATTGAAAACCTATACTCTTAACTCTTAAACTATAGGTAATATGATGTTGACCATAAGCAATGACTATGTGGTTGTGTGAGTATGTAAAGGGATAGTGAAATAATGCAGGGATGGAAAGAGATATCTATTGAATAGTAAAAATTGAGGATTAACTTTGTAACTAGAGGAACTGAGTAACTTTAGAAGAGATTAAGTCAAAACTTTCCTACCAATTTATTTTTGAAATACTGTTTAATATTTCCAGTAGCCCAACTCAGGAAACACATCTCAGATAACAGCTTTGAGAAATACATACACAAAACAGCTTTTGATTACATGCTGGTTTCCTTCTATCCCATCTCCAATGAATGAATGAATGAATGAATGCATGCATCCATCCATCCATCCATCAATGGAATGTTTCAAGTGAGAAAATAATCTGCAAATGTTAGTTATCTTTATGTCTATTAAATGCCTAATTTAATAAATTATTTTTGAAAGCAGTTTGTCATTTGATTCTCAAAAGAATACTCTAAGGTAGAAATGCAGGTATTATTACCTAATAACTGTATATGAGAAACTGAGATTAAAAGAGCTCTCAGAACATCTAAAACTTGTCTGGCCAACTACCCCTCACAGCAAAAAAGCAGGAACATTTGAAAGCTAGAATTCAGGGTAATGTACTGACTGACTCTGAAAAGCCAAAATTTCTGGTTTTGCTTATCACTGCATCCTCCACTTATCTAGACTAGAAGAGGGTCACAGGTTTAATTCTGTTGCTAAAAGTCTGGTACAGAAAGCACTGAATTTAGAATCAGAAGGCTTGGGTAAAGATATCTTGAAAGTGGAATTTAATTTTTTTTTAATCCCACTGTGTAAAATTCAGATTTATCTGTAGGTAATACTATAGTAAAGCAGATTCAATGCAATCTAAAGAAGAACTTTTATTAACAAGCAAAACTGTTGGAGTGGATTCCATCCCTTGGTGAATTTCTTATTCCAAAAGTATCCCTGCTTTATTTACAGGACCACTTAGTTGGATGTACAGTGTTAGATGGGCCGTTTGACTAGACATTATGATCTCTTTTAATATTGGGATGTTATAAAATCTTTAAATATTTTCTTATACTTAATCTAGAATTTCTGGGTGTTATTAGTGAGATTCCACAGCAACACTCTAGAATAAATTCCAAAAGTTTTAAAATTTAAGCTAAAATATAATATTTCAGAAGTTAACAGGATTTTCAGGTTGACCTAGGTACTACTCTATATAGAGTATTAAAGCTTCACTACTGATATCATAGAGAGAAAGATATGAAAAGCTACGCTACTGTATATGGTTAGAAGGGATATTCTGATAAGTAGCTTGGGGGGGGTGCCAGGTGAGACCTCATAGGGGAAGCACGTAGTGGTTGGTCTTTTAACTGCCTTCTAATTGTTACTTCGAGTTATTATTCAAGATATTAGTAGGCTTTTGTTTTACTCAAAACTGAATTAATGATACTGACAGAGCCTAAACTCAACATATGTAAATTGAAATTTGGCAAAATTATAAGAAGAAATTTGCATATCTACTTTATAGTGAGATATTTTAATTAACTTATGTTAAAAATTGATAGATTCTGCATGAGAAACACCACTCGATTTAAAGTCAAATGAATGGAACAGACTATACGGCATTCAGAAAGATTTCTGTTTATAGTCCAAATATTGCATGTAAGAGAATGGTATGTCAGTCAAGGTTTGACCAGAGAAACAGAATCAGTGGAGATATATACTAAGAGATTTATTGCAAGCAGTTGACTTAATTGACTATGATGGCTGGCTGGGCAATTCCGAAATCCACAGGGCAGGCCATCAGGAAAGATAGCTGCAGGTGAAATTTCTTCTTCAGGGAAGCCTCAGTCTGCACTTCAGTCCCTTCACCTGACTGAATGCGGCCCACCCAGATTATCTAGGATAATATCCCTTATGTAAAAGCAACTGAATATGGACTTTAGTCGTATCTACAAAATACCTTCCCAGCAACACTGAGTGTTTGATTGAATAACTGGGGACTTTACCTTAGCTAAGTTGACACATAAAACTGACCATCACACAAAGTATTTCAAATCAGTCACTGGAGGTGGTACTGAATAATTGTCCATCCATTTCAAAGAAAAATGAAGTTAAATTTCCCCTTACTGTAAAAGAGTATATTCTTGATGGACTTAAACTATTTGAGGTGAGACCACTATGAAAGTCATGAGCTGTAATGATTGCAATAATTCGGTAAACATTTCTTCCTAGAGTTCTCTCCCTGTGAGATTTTGGTTTTTGGTTTTCTTTAAAGATTTAATTTTATTTATTTTTGGCTGTGTTGGGTCTTCATTGCTGCACGCGGGCTTTCTCTAGCTGTGGTGAGCGGGGGCTGCTCTTTGTTGCATTGTGCAGGCTTCTTCTTGACGTGGCTTCTCTTGTTGCAGAGCATGGGCTCTAGGCAGACAGGCTTCAGTAGTTGTGGCACATGGGCCCAGTAGTTGTCTCTCACGGGCTGTAGAGCGCAGGCTCAGTAGTTGTGGCGCACAGGCTTAGCTGCTCCGTGGCATGTGGGATCTTCCCGGACCAGGGCTCAAACCTGTGTCTGCTGTATTGGCAGGCGGATTCTTAACCACTGCGCCACCAGGGAAGTCCCTCCCTGTGAGTTTTTAATTTCCCGGAAGAGCCTCTGTAATCCCTCTGCCTCAGGAATCAACAACAGCACCTATGAAGGGTGAAAAATGTTAACAAGTATCAGATCAATGCCATGTTAACTAAGGGACGAGTCAAAGTGAGCACAAGCCTACTTAAGGCACCACAAAGCGTTTATGTTCAAAAGCATCCGTTCACCACCTTGCTGATGGTGTTGGATATTGTATTGTAGTCTAATATTTCCTTTGTGCTAAGACTTGCTTTAGTGGATCTTTCAACAGTTGTTTTGTGTTTGCGCCTTCCCTGTGTCAGGCACTGTAGTGGCTCTATGGATATACAATTAAAACACTGATGATAACAAGACAACAGCACCAAAACTATTCTCAGTCCATGCCTTCCAGTCTATTTTAGAAAATTAGAAGCCTCTTAAGAGGACAGCATTTTGTGTGGGTGAGTTTATCAAACTGTCTTCTCTAACAGTACTAGTGTTTCGCCAAAAGCCTACTTTCGGTTTTAAGGTACATCGGATTCCCTGGCAAAATAACCACTCATCTCACACAAATAAACAGCTTCCATCAATCTTTAATAGAAGGTGATTTAATTTAATTTCAATATACAATCATTAGAAGGGATTATATCAATTTCAATCTACAATTATTGGAAGGAAAGGAATAAGAATATTAACAAAGTATATAATAGAGCATACCTCACCGAATTGGGCCGACACCTACTTCCAGATCCAAGCAGCAGCAGCTGGGAAGTCCTGAGTAACAGCAATCTGGATCCCCAATGGGGGAAGGGTCCCAGGCAGTGCGGCCACCCCATGGGTGAGACTTCAAGTTGCAGTTCTGGGGATCCCACTTATAATCCCAGGCCACAAACTCATATCATCAGTTTGCATGCAGAAATGCAGGTCTGGATTCACTTTAACAGTGCTGTTGTTTTCACCATGGGGGCGGCGGTCACAGGATTTTTCAGACCCCGGGGGACAGGCCAGGTCCCCAGGGCTCAAGAAATTCCAAGACCCATTCCCTCTCTTATCGTAAATGCCATTTGATTTGCTAGCAGCAATTGTTAGGTAAGTAGGCAGGCGCGCAGTCCAGGTAGGGTCACAGGTTAGTCAGAGGCCAACTTCTGTCTCTGAAGCCTGAACAAGACGATTTTACTAGCTTCCCCAACAACTGGTTATTGAAGACAACTGCCCTTCGACATTAACAAGTCCATTCTAACCATCATGTAAAACACCATCTCCTATTAATAGTAAGTTAGAATTCTTCTCAGTACCAAGATTTACTCATCTTCCTATGCAAAAATATACAAGTACATAACTTTGTACTTGATAGAAGCATCATTTCTCTAATAGCTTTATTTATGACTTTTCCTTGGCTCCAAATGTTCATGGCATTTCAAATTAATGGAAAAAACAGAGAGGTGTTATTTTTTATCAGTGTTGTTCAACTCATTGAGGCTTAAGAACTTGTCAGTTTAAACTGAGTCCTCAATGTCTCAAAAAAATCATATGGTCTTTTGACAAGCATCATGTGTTTTACAATAATTTTTCATGTTAATGAGCAACATTGAGATTCAGTTAAAAGGAAAAGTGTTTACATTAAAAATTTACACGTATCACACTCATGATACACAGGGCCTCTCTTGTCTACCTATACTCTCTGTGTACTGGAAAATCAGCTCTAAGGTCATCACTGTGTCCTATAATGTATGTCCAAATTATCATAGAGTTAGACTTTCTTCATGTTCTAGTATGGAAGCTAATGCAAAACGAACTATGTCTTGTGATGTTTTTGAGAGACAAAGGCCTAGTTTTTCTGCTGAAGTACAGTGGCTTTGGAGTTTTCTTTCTTGGCCCAAAGGGAACATAATCACTGACCTTGAATGAATGATGGAGCATAAATTTTTAGACGGACTCTTCTTGATTTATAGGCAGGCCTCTTCTGAACTGTGAGGAAAAATGATCCTTGCTATTTTTGATTATTTCTTCATCGTTCATATTTTGTATTCTGCCTCTGCCCTGAGGCTATTTTCAGGGTTATGTTTTTGTAAACTGGAAAAATAAATGAAGATATATGAAAAATAATTTGATTTCTTGCTGTAATCTTCCAACCCTTTTGGCTAAAATAATAATTACCACAACAATCACAAACAATGTAAAGCATGTCTACTATTGTTAAAATTTTGCTAAAACGTGTAAAACCCACCAGAAATACTTGTTTTCAGTAAGTTTTTTCTTCTGGGGAAAATTCTTTCACAGGACTGGAGAAAGGAAGTCAGTACAGTTTTCAAGTGTCAGCCATGACAGTCAATGGCACTGGACCACCTTCCAACTGGTACACAGCAGAGACTCCAGAGAATGATCTCGATGGTAAGACCTTTCCCCAATCACTGTCACTCTGATTTCTGTCTTCTTCGTTACTTCAGCTTCAAAGGATACCTTAAAAAAATTGATAAACTTCAACATTGGGGATATTTATTCTTCTTAAATTTTTAGATGCAAAACAAAAACAAAACAAAGCGAAAATGCTGAATGAATACAGAGTCTTCAGCAATGCCATGTAAATATAAATCAATAATAGTCTTCATAACAAATTACTTTTTTTTCAAAATAATTTGAAATGATCTTTTTACTATTTATTTTACTTTGAATAATTGACCTTAACCATTTTCTTCACAGGAATGGCTGCAATTTCTGATAATAATCATAAAACATAATTACTTTATATAGCTTCTCTGGCTCTTTTATGGTACTTCTGCAAAACAGCAAATATGTATTTTTGACATGCTTATGATATGGTCATTAATATTTGACACTTATTTTTTTGTATAAAGGACAATCTGCCTTATTTGCTTAATTGATAGTTGTCTGAAATACTTGTGGATGAGATATTGAGATTCATATAAAAGTCACATGTCACTACATTAAATATAACAACATCTTCAAAATGATCAGTTGAGAAATACTTCTTGAAATAAAAAGCATCATGACTAAATACAAAAATACAATTCAAGAGAAAGGGTTAATGGAAGCAACAAAAAAAGTGAATAATAAAAATAAACAGAAATATAAATAATATAAATAACAAAGCAAAAATATACTCTAGAGAATTAGAGTTACAAATGAGCAAAGGAGAAATTAATAAAAATGAAAGATACTTGAAAAGACGTAAGTTATGATCAGTAAACTTAAAGCTAGGTGATTCAAACTGGGGCAAAGAAAACAGTAGCTACAAGAATAAACACATGTGTATTGAAAATGTGGTGACTCAAGATGGCCGCCTATATAACCGGCAATGGAATTCACTTCTTCTTCACTAATAGACCTGAAAATATTCAAGTTACTGGAAGGTGAAAATGCTGTATCTCTTTCTTTTCCTCTCCTTTTTCTCTCTCCCTCTCTTCTCTCCATCACCATTCCTCAAATCCGTCCTCCCTTTCTCTTCCTTAAACTCCTTCTTTTAATTTTCTTCCTTTTTGATCTTTCCCTTCTTCCCTTTCTAAAGAACCCACTGCCATACATGATTTTCATATAGTCACAGATTTGGGTTTACAACATGATTATGGTGGCAGTGAAACAATCAACATACACTATTTCCATAGTAATGATAATCACTGCCATGTGATAGCACATTAATTCAAAGAAAAGTTATAGAAAATTTGCTAAACATCAGGCATTGTGCCTAGCTCTGAGGATATAATAATAAATAAGAAAGACATGATTCTTTTTCCTTGTGGAGCTTAGAAAGACAAACATTCTAAGTGAAGTCATAGGAAATTACCATTGTTATAATACAAACCTGGTTGAATATTGGTCATATCCTATTGTTCAACATAGGATGGATGGCTAAATAGAAAGATAGGAAGATAGATAGATAGGCAAAGAGACAGACGTAGAGAAGATTTACATCTGAATGAAACCTGAAGGATGAACAAGAATTAGCTATGCAAAAACATATATTAGAAATTGAGGAGGAGAAGTAGAGGGTAAGGTAAATGCATGTTTGAAGTCAAGATAGGTCATGGTGCTGCTAGGGACCCAAAATAAAGACCATCAAGGCTGAAACACAGAGATGGCATGCAGTTACTTTTGCAAGACAGGCATGTTCTAAATCTGGCATGACCAAATTAAGGATTTTGAACTTTGTCCTAAGAATCTCATTAAAGCCATAACCCGCTTTATCCTAAGCAAGTCATGAAATAATTTTTTAAAATACTGACAATTATGTTTGCATTTTGAAGAGACTAGTCTGGCTAAAGCACAAAAAATGTTTTAGAAGTAGACAGACATGGGCCAACTCAGTTAGGACAACCCTAAAGTAAACCCTAAAATAAAGTAACTTGGGGCTTAGAAAATGTTATTTAACTTGTCTTAGATAAGGTAAATCGAGAAGTGGAGCTACACAAATTCACACTTTGCAAAACATACACCCTTCATTAATAGGTTAGGGAACTTGAATTCATGTAATCATTTATTCAACATGTAATTTTTCTTGAAAAATTTTATATACCAGGCATTATTTTAGGTACTAGGGGCAAAGCAATAAACAAAGTCCCTACTCTCAAAGAGTATAAATTTTATTGAGGTAGAGATAGATAGTGATAAATTATCAGAAGAAAATAAAGTGTGGTAGAAGGAATAACAAATGATTCGGGAGTACTCTTTTATATAGGGGATTGAGAAGATTTCTCATATTAGGAAAATATAGCACAGACTTTGAGAAAGTGAGGGAGACAGCCATGCAAATAGGTCAAACAAGAGCCCTTGGTTCAGAAGGAATAGCAAGAAGAGACCATCCAGAATTTGAAGCCCAGTTGGTGGTTGAAGTATGACAAGGAGGCCAGGATAGCTGGGCCTAAAGTCATGAGGACATGATCTGTCTTATTTAAACAATAAAAGGACGGTTAGGATATGCTGTAGGAATACTTCATTTTTCTATTTTACTTGAGAAATAACTTTTAAAGTTTATATACTTGTGTTTTATACTCTCATCTATACATGTGGGGTATATATTGTTATCCTTACTTTTAAAGAACAGTAACTTAAGCTAAGAAAATTAAACCAACTTGATTCAGTCACTCTGCTGGTAACTGTGGAGCTGACACTTAAGACCGGGTTGGGTGAGTCAATGCCCAGTACAGGTTATCAAAGCAAAGTCCCCATGAATCCTTTAGAACTGACCCAATGACAATAAAAACACAGTGATTCAAGGCAAAAGATTCTAAGAAATAAAGTCATATCATTTACCCAAACTTAAGGGACTCTATCTCTTACCGGAAGGAGTGAAAATAAATGGAGTGGAGGTGCTGAAGTTCCTATAAAATATGCAGGATGAATGGGACGCTCCACTTGACTTATGTGTTCTTTCTCCTCACTCTGAAAGACTCACATTGTACGTAGAACCGAAATGTAAAATCACAGCTCCTGGGATGGCACAAAGCTTCCACTTAACTGCATTCTTTTCATATCTATGTGATCTAAGTAGAATCCATTTCATACATCTATTCTAATCAAGAACCTCTATGCCGAGCTCATGAATAGTGTCTTAATAAATGGTGTTTCACTGGATGTTTGAACTATACCATGTTTTTAGCTTAATAATATCTCTCTTCTGCATGCAGCATCCCTCCTGACTTTTTTCCTTATTTGAGTATTGATTAAGCAGTTATGATGTGCCAAGTAAACGGAGTACAAATGTGAAAAATGAACAGCTCTCTTGAGGCACTAACAGATACTGGCTGCAATGATTGAACAGGCATCATGAAAACAAATAGTACTTAAACTAGAAACTTCAGGGAAAGGGGACTGATGGCTAGGATTACAGGGAAGGGTGTGTAGGACAGCATAGTAGACATTTTTCAAAGTGAATACCTTAAGAAAAATCATTTCTACCACTATTTGTTCAGAATTCATCCTCCCTCATCCAAATGGTACTCCTTTAGCAGCTGGTTAACACATTTCAGTACATTTCAAATACTGCCTCTTCTCTCATTCTTGCACTTCTTCATTTGGATTATAATTGTTTACACAGTTCTTGTCCTTGATCGTAAGATGTGCATCAGTAATCTGACAAAAGGTAAATGAAAAATTAATAGAAGAAACCTAGTACAGTTCATACTTCTTGCACATAATGCTGTTATAGTTTATGATTTAAGATAGTATACATTTAAAACGTAATGGAAACTAATAGCCATTTCAGGGTATTTAACTATAGGAGCATGGGACAGATGTGTTTCACTTGCTTTGTAAAGCACTGATTTTACTCACTGTACTAAATTAATAGGACCAGACATATTTGGTCCTAAGGCTTTCTCAATTTCTGGACCCCGTGATCTCTTTTCACTGAGCAACTCCCTGAAACTGATTTCAATTCCTCTTCCTTCCTCCTGTTTTTTTTTCTTTTGACTACATCATTCAAATAGTAGAAAGTATAACCCTTGATACGAATTAATATTCGGATGAATGGACAAGCTCAGAAGTGGTCACTAGTAGCGCCAAGAGAATACTCAGCGGGATGGCTTGCTCTCTTTCTATATGGAAATATAGAAATAATATAGAATATAGAATCTATAGGATAAATATATACATATATTTAAGCTATGGAAGTTTTCTTTAAATATTCATCTCATTTTAACTTATTCAAGTAAATGTTTAAATTATAAAATGAGACTTAGATGACTTCTACCAGAGCTTTCATAGCTAAGCATTCCGAAGTCAGATTTCCATATAGAATGGCTTTGATTTCCTTTAAGTTTTCGGATAAGGAGGAAGCAATCCTTTTGAAAACCACTTGAAATGGGAGGCATTCTTTGCTGTAGCCAGAGAAATCTACATTGGCTGGGAAACCCAGTGTTGGCCCTTCTAGGTGCATAGTGTTGCATAACTTTCTCCCTTTGCCTTTAAGTCACCTTGTGAACTCAGAAGGTGTGATCTACTCATTAGGGTGGTAATGGTAACTCTGAGCCTTGCAAGTCAGCTAAACAGAAGCAGCGGTTTGTACAGATAGCTGAAAGCAATGAAAGTAATTCCCTCTCCTTCCGTGACTTCTGTAGCTTCTCTTGCCTTCTCTGTTTGATTTAAGCAGTGTGAAGATCTACAGTAACTTGGAGAAATACTCCAGTTCCTTATGGATTACCCTTTTAATTAGGATGTTTTGTTAAAGTAATTACAGAGCCAAACCTCACTGTTTGTTCAGGGTTCCCTGAAAGCATGTTCGCTATTACTAACAGCTGGGAAGTTTTAAAATATTTATTTTGTGCCTCAAAATTTCAGCTTAAAAAAACAAAATCATTAGAATTCCCCAAAGTTCTTATGTAAATGTCTTGCATAAAGATATGAAGGAATTTATGAGGAAGTTCAGAAAGGCATCCTCCAGGAAATTGAGGTTGGACATCCATTTGTGCTGCTTTAAAAAAAAAAATTAAAGTGAACAGGTAGAAATTGTTATACAAATCAATAATGATATAATTTAAAATTAAACCTCTACCCTAAAATGGAGGAGCTTGGCTAGCAAAAATCAGCAATGCAGAGACTCCTGAAAATACAAGAGTGATGTAAGCAAAAACTGTGAATCTAAGAAGAGGTTCTAATTTCCTGACCCCAGGAAATAGATAATTAACCCTATTAGCCTGTTCGGTAATGGTAAAGTGGAATTACTGCAAATTCATTTCATTTGAGAAGTGAACCATGAAAAAACTTCTGCCTTTTGGAATCTGCATGATATGTGATACTCCCTGGGCATATGGCTTTGAGAAGGAACACATTAAAGTTTATTTTAAGAATAATGGTAAAATCTAAGATGATGACTCCACCCAGAAAGAAGAAACATTGCATATTAAAAATGTCATATTCATTCAAAAAATAGACTCTGACAAGTGGGAAATCTCTAGGCAGAAGGAGAAATGAGAAAAGTAAGTTTTTGACTCACTGAAATAAATTGAAGAATAGAAAAAAGAAAGGAAGAAGGAGACAAAGAAGGAAGGAAGGAAGGAGAAAATAATACATGGAAGAGTTGTGGTAGGCTGAATAATGGCCCCCCAAAATGTCCACATCCTAATCCCTGGGGTCTGTGAGTGAGGGGCTTTGCAGATGTGATTAAATTAAGGTTTGTGAGATAGGCGATTATCCTGGATTATCTGGGTGGACCCAATGTGTTCAAAAGTGTTCTTGGAAGAGGGAGGTAGGAAGCTCAGAATGACAGGAGGTGTGACAGCAGAATCAGGTTGGAGTGACGTGGGGCGTGAGCCAAGGAAGTTCGAAAAAAGCAAGAAAACACATGGTCCCTTAGAGCCTCAAGAAAGAGTTATTAGGCCCTGCTGATACCTTGATTTTAGCTCACTGAAACAGATATTGGAGTTCTGACCTCCAGAAATGTAACATAATAAATTTATGCTGTTTTAAGCCACTAAGCTTGTGGTAATTTAATACACCAAGTACAGTAGCAATAGGAAACTAATACAACTGCCAGAAGAAAAAAAAATTTTTTTGTTTGTGTCATTTCAATCATTGACAAAGATTAAGTATAATTATACCAAAATAAAATTTGTATAAAATAAGATAAACCAGTTTGTGTTTTCTTTTGGTTTCATGTTAACATCATTTGAGGCCAAAAGGTATGAAAAAAATGAGCAGTAAACTTGAAATAGAAAGTAGGACAAGAAAAGGGAAAAATAATATTATTTTTATTGGGGGGAATGTAAATTGATACACCCACTATGGAGAACAGTATGGAGGTTCCTTAAAAAACTAAAAATAGAATTACCATGTGGTCCAACGATCTCACTATTGGACATATACCCAGAGAAAACCATAATTCAAAAAGACACACGCAGGCTTCCCTGGTGGCGCAGTGGTTGAGGGTCTGCTTGCCGATGCAGGGGACGCGGGTTTGTGCCCTGGTCCGGGAAGATCCCACATGCCGCAGAGCAGCTGGGCCCGTAAGCCATGGCCGCTGAGCCTGCGCATCCGGAGCACCTCCGGAGCCTGTGCTCCGCAACGGGAGAGGCCACAACAGTGAGAGGCCCGCGTACCGCCAAAAAAAAAAAAAAAAATAGACACATGCACCCCGATGTTCATTGCAGCACTATTTACAATAGCCAGGTCATGGAAGCAACCTAAATTCCCATCAACACACAAATGGATAAAGAAGATGTGGCACATATATACAATGGAATATTACTCAGCCATAAAAAGGAACGAAATTGGGTCATTTGTTGAGACGTGGATGGATCTAGAGACTGTCATACAGAGTGAAGTAAGTCAGAAAGAGAAAAACAAATATCATATATTAAAGCATGTATGTGGAACCTAAAAAAATGGTACAGATGAACCGGTTTGCAGGGCAGAAGTTGAGACACAGATGTAGAGAAGAAACATATGGACACCAAGGGCAAAAAGCCATGGGTGGGTGGGAATGGTGGTTGATGATTTGGGTGATTGGGATTCACATGTATACACTGATGTGCATAAAATTGATGACTAATAAGAACCTGCTGTATAAAAAAAATAAAAATTAAAAAAAAAGAACTGCCCTACTCCCATCATAACCAGTTAAAAAAAAAGGAAAAAGGAAGGAATATAGAAGATTTACTTGGACATAACTGAAATATTCACACAATTAGAAAATCATATTTTTTTTCCCTAAGCATCCAAAGAACATTTAGTGTTTGCCTATAAAGAAATGGATTTAAAGTTCTTGGATCATACTAAACACATTCATTGATCACCATGTAATTAAACTAATAGTTAATAATAATATAATACCCAATATATATTTGCAAATATAAAACATACTTCTAAATAATTCTTTGGTCCGAAAGAAATTATGTTACATCTCGAATGTAACTTTTAACACCTAAAATCTAGGCAACATGGTTTACTTGTATACCCTTTAGATTAAAAATATTAGGTACAGTTTTATAAAATTGATTTTAAAATTTTAACAAATACAGAAATTATTTTCATTTGACTATTTCTTTTGATAAAAACATGCTTTTAAAATGCATCTAAGTAGATGTACCAATTTGAGGATAAAGAGTGGGGGGGTTTATACCATTGATCTTGCAAATGTGATCATCTGGAGATATAAAGATGTTAGTATGAGATTTTATGCACAGTGGAATGTAGGTGGCATGTTGTGAAAAAGGATTTCTTTCACATGGGCTTTTGATAGGAAATCCATGATATTTTGCATTGCTGATTGACAAATAGGCTCATGGGATAAGGTTAGGCCAGTGGTACAGCAGCCAAGTCATCATGAAGTTGAAGAATACAGCCCCTTACTCTCATTCAAGTGGAATTCACCTTACATATAAGAAATGTTGCCATCAAAGCCAAAACTGGTTTTTGAAAGGAATTTAAAATCTGCTTTAGTTCTTCAGCGAGTGGTTGTTCAAAATCTCAGAGCTCCACTATACAAAGCATGGTACAGATTATTTAGACTTCAATAAATGTTCAAGGAAATTCCAAATCCTTTCCTTGGCTGTAGCAAACTTTTTTTTAATGCTCTCATGAAATGTTTGATTCCCTATGACTTGATTGACTTTTTCTAAGTGTAATGTAATGGATAAAATTGTGGACTCTGAAGTCTTAGTAACTAGGTTTGAATCCTGCTCCACTCACTATACAATCTTGGGCAAGGAGCTAAACTTCCCTGAGTTTTCTCATCTACAAGTAGAGTAACAACAATACCAACACATTTTTGTGAAAATTAACTATGATAATGGTAGTAAAATACTCAGCAGCATGTCTGATATATATCAAACACTCAACAAATGCTTATTGATATTGTTTGTTTTGATAAATTAGATCTCAAACCTTGACAGCAATATGAAATACTAATATCATTGTCTTATGAAGCTGCTTCTTGTTCATGATCATAAAGCCTTGTCTGCATTAAGAGATTAGATGTGTTCCCTTCTGATACGAAAGCAGGACATACATTCAGCACATCTTAAAAGCCACCATCTAATTAAGGAATAATTTAAAGGGGTGTTGTCATATAATTTTATCAATAGATGCAGGAGGGTGTTTTGTAAATTTAGACGGTTATTACCAATCTTTTAAAAACTCATGTTAACATAGGAATATAAAGAAACTTTCAAAATATTATTGTAAAAAGCATTATTGGGGCTTCCCTGGTGGCGCAGTGGTTGAGAGTCCGTCTGCCGATTCAGGGGACACGGGTTCGTGCCCCGGTCCGGGAAGATCCCACATGCCACGGAGCATCTGGGCCCGTGAGCCATGGCCGCTGAGCCTGCGCATCCGGAGCCTGTGCTCCACAACGGGAGAGGCCACAACAGTGAGAGGGCCACGTCCCGCAAAAAAAAAAAAAAAAAAAAATTATTGTAAAAATGTAAGCATTATGCTACATGGTAAAATACTAACTCCTTTGGCTTTAAGATCCAAACAAGCTAAGGAAGCTTCCTATTTCTACTATTTCTGTTATTCAACAGAGTGTAGAGGTTTTGGTAAAAACAAAAACAAAAACAAAAAAACTTAAAAAGCCGTAACATTTTATTACAGAGGGAAAGAATTGATTTTTATAAATGGTGTGACTGCATATTTGGAAATTTTAAGAAACTACACTGAAAACCTATTAGAACCAATAAGAAAATGTAATGTAGTAGGTTTCGATATATATATATATATATATATATATATATATATATATATATATACACACACACACAAACATGCATACACAAAAGTAGCTTTTTATTACACTATCAATATTAGTTTAAATATTAAAAAGAAAAGAAATGCACTCATACAGCAACCTAAAGTAAATCTAAGACTAAATTTAACAAGATGTAAACAAATGTATATGAAGAAAACAATAGCATTTTATTAAAATATAAAAAATAAAACATGAGTAAATAGAAAGGTATGTATATTCTTTGATGCAAACTTGCCATTACATAACTCAGTTTTTCCCAAATTAATGGTTAATGTAATATTATTCCAATCAGAGTAAACTTTATATGGAAGAATAAATATAAAAGAATTCGAAAACATTTTGAAAAAGTAGAACAAACATTTTTAGTATAAAACCTGATTTAAAACCAATATAGTACTGTCTGGCATAGAAATAGACAAGTATGTAGATCAGTGTAACAGAACATAGAGAGCAGAAACATTTGCTATCATTTGAGAAATAAATAAAATAATAAAGTTGATATTTCCATCAGCAGATTATTCAATAAATAGTGTTGAGGCTATCGCCAGTACTTTTGGTAGAACATAAAGTTTTCCTTCTCTTACATCAAGCTAGTTGACAGTGATTCTAATGATGGAATTGAAGCAAAAGAGGGTGAAGTTATCACTTATATAATTCCAAGACAGATTGGCCATGGGTGGTTTTAAAGATTTTGTTGTTTTTTTCTTTTGGTATTTTCAAGTATAACAAAGATGGAGAGCTCAAAAACACATCCTTTTAAACAACTGGAGGTTGTGAGCTGATCTGCAAGGCATCATTTCTGTTATGACTCAATGTGTTATTCACATTGGGACAGTACCGGCATCCACCAGTCACCCAGGCCAGCAGGCTTCCTGAGATTGGGGGAGGGAATGATTGCAAAGCGAAGCAGCATGAGGAAATTTTGAGGTGGGGGTGGTACTTTCCTGTACCATGGCGGGAATGCTGGATACATGAACTGAGTACCACTGAGTGAATTTGCTGCGTGTAAATTTTAAAACTATATTAAAAAGTTAAGTCTGAGAAAATGGTAGGAGTAGAACTGCAAAAAATAAAACAGAATAACACAGTCGAATTAAATGATGAATAGAAGTGATTGTCCCCTGCAATAAACAAACAACATTCCAAGTTTACAGAGGTGTAGTGGCTTAAGGAAGATGATGTCCTTTGCTGAGAACAGGCCCTGCCAGTAGAAATGAACACATTAGTATGTACCAGACCTGTCTAGAAAGACAGAGTGTGGGTATGTCAATTGCCTTCTGTAACTCTCTGTAAAGAAATATAAGCTGTTAAGGACTGGAGCAAAACTCTAACAAAAGGAAACATAAAATGCAGCATACTAAATAAAGAATAAACATGTATTTGTCAAAAGTACCAGCTGCCTGACACTACTTGGCAGTGCCGTATCCACAGCAGACGGTACACAGCCGCAATCATTTTCGTTAGCAGGAGCCAGAGGAGACCAATCTTGCTGGTGACTAGGAGAAAACGACATTAATAACTATATTTTCATCTCGTTTCAGCATCAAAGTTAAAAAATGTTATTCCATTTTTTTTCTTAAAAATGTTATGGAGAGAGTTATATAAAATTGTGGTAATTTTATATTTAATGAGTCATGCATAATGTATTGAACCTTATAGGAAATATAGGCTTTATTCCTGTATTCTTGAGCGCTTTGTGCCAGGAACTATTCTAATTACTGGAGTTATAGATAATTTATGGAGAGAGATGAGACAAAGAATAATGAAATAATCACATGAAATAGGTAGCACAATAAGTGACCATAAATCCTATGGGGAAAAACATGAGAGGAGATTATTAGGAGAGTAGTAAGAGATTAGAGATTAGGGAAAGATTGCAATTTTAAATATGGTAGCCAGAGAAGTCTGAAATTGGAAATTAAATAACTGAACCTGAAGAAGGTCAGGGAGGAAGGTATCTCTGAGGCAGAGCTTCCCAGGCAGAGGCTACAGCAAGTGCAAATACCCTGAGGCCAGAGCGTGCCTGTCATGTTTGAGGAAAAGTAAGTGTCCACTGTGGATGGCTGGGATGAGGTGAGCAAGGGGGGAAGTGGTAAGAAATGAGGACAGAGCTTCCCTGGTGGCGCAGTGGTTGAGAGACCGCCTACCGATGCAGGGGACGCGGGTTCGTGCCCCGGTCCGGGAAGGTCTCATATGCTGCGGAGCGGCTGGGCCTGTGAGCCACGGCCGCTGAGCCTGTGCTCCGCAACGGAAGAGGCCACAGCAGTGAGAGGCCCGCATACCGCAAAAAAAAAAAAGTAAAGAACCTGGCCTTCCAATGTGATAATGGAGGACTTTAGGGAGTTTTGGGTGATCTTATTTGCTTGATAGCATCTTATTTGTATTTTATTTGTTTTCACACATGCTCACACTGTGTATCCATGCAAATTTATTTTAAATACCTTCTGTATGCTGGTGGCTTCCACATCTATAAACCTGTCCGTGGTCTTTCTCCAAAACCTCTATCCCTTCCTAGTTCCCTAATATCTATATATGTGACTAACAGGCATCTCAAATTGACCACGACCAAAAAATGTGTCTGTTTTTCCTCAGCTCAGTACATCATCCACCAGTTGCCCAAAAGCCAAAGGTCTGTGAGTTATCATCGATCCTCCTCTTTACCATGCCAGTGACACAGCTCTGTTGACTCTACCTCTCAAAAGTCCCAAATACGTACACTGCATCTCCACAGTGGCCGCGCAGACAAGTGCAAACATGTTTTCATGGTCTCCAAATTTTTTTAACTTTTTAAAGAATTGTTTTAAAGTACACATTATGCAAAATTTACCATTTTAACCATTTTTAAGTGTACGGTCCAGTAGCGTTAAGTACAGTCACACTGTTTAGTAACCATCACTACCACCCTTCTCCAAAACTCTTTTAATTTTGCAAAACTGAAACGCTATACCCATTAAATGGTAACTCCTGACTCCTCCCTCTTCCCTCCTCCCAGCTGCCAGCAGTCATCATTCTACTTTGTCTTTATTAACTTGACTGTTTTAAATATCTCATATGTATGGAATCGTATAATTTTGTCCTACTGTGACTAACTTATTTCACTTGCATAATGTCCTAAAGGTTCTTGTAGCATGTCAGAATTTCCTTCCTTTTGAAATGAAAATTATTCCATTATATGTATAGGACACAGTTTGTTTATCATGATGGACACTTGAGTTGCTTCTATCTTTTGAGTATCTTGAATGCTACCTTTTGAGTATCCTGAATGCTGCTATGAACACAGGTATATAAATATCTGTTTGAATACCTGCTTTCAATTGTTTCAAGCATATACCCATAAGTGGAATTGCTAGATCATATGGTAATTCTTTTTTTTTTTTTTTTTTCTGATACGTGGGCGTCTCACTGTTGTGGCCTCTCCTGTTGCGGAGCACAGGCTCCGGATGCGCAGGCTCAGCGGCCATGGCTCACGCACCCAGCCGCTCTGCGGCATGTGGGATCTTCCCGGACCGGGGCACGAACCCGCGTCCCCTGCATCGGCAGGCGGACTCTCAACCACTGTGCCACCAGGGAAGCCCTGGTAATTCTATTTTTAATTTTTTGAGGAACCACCATATTATTTTCCATAGCAGCTGCACCGTTTTACATTCCCACTGGGTGACTCCCTTTTTATCCTCTTCATTTTCCGTCTATGATCAAGCACAGTGACCTTCTTTGGTTTCTTCAAGTACTAAGTTCCTTCTTCCTCTAGAGGTTTTGCTGTAGTTATTCCTTCTGTCTATAAAGCTTTCCACCCTGAGGGCTACTTGACTGGCTCTCTGATCATTCACCTTAGACTCTTCCAGGGATACCTTCCTTGATGTGTCACGTATGTGATTCAGTTATATCCTATATCCTAGCTTACCAAGATCTCATGATTTCCTTGTTTGTTTATTCTTAATTTTTTTGGTCTTATCTCCCTCAATACTCTATTCCCAGTACCTAGAACTATGACTGATGCATAGGAGATGCACAGTAATTGTTGAAATGTCACTGAGATTAGTCTGGTAACTTTCCCAGTGTGCTATATGTGAATATTACTCATTAGTGAAAGTCCGTATCATCACTCAGAGAACAATATTCTTTAGAAACAAACTAAGACAGAATTCATAATTCCATAATCTAATCAGGAATGGCAGTTAACCTAGTTATCTTGACTCTGGTAGGAATTTGCGGCCTTGTTAATTTGGATATTTCAGGCAAGATATGTTCTTTGTTTTCAAGTTATTTCAATAATTACCTTACTACTTCTCTATGCTTTATATATGCAGACATTATCCTAGAGGTACTTATAAAATCTGTCATGGACTTCTAAATAGCAAATTTGTTTTGGCCTTCAAACAAAGGGTACTTACATCATTTACCTTGCATAGTGGATTTTCTAAATGTTTTATAGTTCATTCCAGTAGTAACCACTTTCATAATCTGTAAGGTCAGCTGCATTAGACAAAACTCACGCAGGTAGCATAAAAGGAAAATTGTCGTTTCTGTCTTTATATTAAGAAGTGAGTAGGTGGGTAAAAATGGGCTATTCCAGATTATGAATAATCTCCTAACACAGTTATCTTTATGATGAGGCCATATATTTTGAATGACTTAAGTCTGATACTTGACAGGCACCATTCTGTCTGGCCCAATGATCTTTTTTTTTTTTTTTTTTAATTTATTTTTGTCTGCGTTGGGTCTTCATTGCTGGGCGCAGGCTTTCTCTAGTTGCAGCGAGCAGGGGCTACTTTTCATTGCGGTGCACAGGCTTCTCTTGTTGTGGAGCAAGGGCTCTAGGCACACAGGCTTCAGTAGTTGTGTCATGCAGGCTCAGTAGTTGTGGCTTGCAGGCTCTAGAGTGCAGACTCAGGCGTTGTGGTGCACAGGCTCTAGAGCACAGGCTCAGTAGTTGTGGCACATGGGCTTAGTTGCTCCGCAGCATGTGGGATCTTCCCGGATCAGGGCTAGAACCCACGTCGCCCGCATTAGCAGGTGGATTCTTAACCACTACACCACCACGGAAGTCCCTGGCCCAATTATCTTAACTGGGTTGTAAGAACCCATTAAATGTTTAGATGGGAGGCAGCATATACTCTTATGTATCAACACCCTTATTTTTTTATCACGTTAAAAAGTAGTTTGAGGTTTGCATCTAGGATTGAAACTCCTTTTATGTAGTGAAGAATAAAGATGGGTCTTGTGTACCGACAGCCCCTCTTCTTCAAGAATCAGTTCGTGCATTCATTACCATGGTACCCTTAAAGCTCTTATAGATGTAATTTTATGGTTATTAATTTAACTAACTTGCAGGGGGATATTCTGTGGTTTGCAGAAAAATGGAGAAATAGTTATTCTGAATTTTTTTTTCTTTTTATTCTAAAAGATGTTGAATATTGTCATTCAAATCATTAGGCTTTCATATTATTTTGAAAAAGTCATAAATGCAGAAAATCTGAATCACATTTAGTTCCTTTTCTAAAAATAAGATTAGGCAGATTATCCTATTTCAATAATTATTTCAAAAACATCAAATATGCCAGATAGAATTCATTGTAGAGCCCATTACATTTCAAGGACACTGGAGAGCCTCCATGGCAATAGGGTTGAAAAGTATTAATCCATCCCTTTCATCTTTTTATTACTTTTACATTGGGTTTATAGTAGGAAGTTCTTTACAAACATTGTGTTCTGTTGTTAAGATTTATATATACATTTTGAGATGATTTTTTACACCTTTGCATATTATATCTCCGGCATCTTCAGGGCAAACAATAGCTTGTCCCTTTTGTTCACAAATGGGTATCTTCAAGGAAAAAAAAAGAGCATCTTTAGAAAATGTTGTTGACGTAGCACCTTTAGAATGTAGCATCTTTTGAAGAGCTGTTAGTATGGTACCTAGTTTAAAAGCTTCAATAAAAAACATGCTTCCATATACCACTTAAGCTAGAAGTGTGCGTGTTGAAGATGGATAAAGGTGGTGAAGATTACATCATCTTTTGCCATTACATCAAGGAGAAAAATAAAATTTAATATTACCTTTAGTCATCAAACTCTCCTACATAATTTGACATGTATTACCTTCAGAGATTTTCAGTATTAAAGAGATAATGAACACAAATAGTTTGAATACAGTTTAAATCACTAATATTTTTGAGTACTTATCAATTGCCAAGAACTGTGCAAAGCACGTAACGGACTATTAAAGTTTACATGGGTATATTCTTTCTTAAATTTCTTCCTAGAATACTACTTTGATTTTCAAAGAATAGGCTACATGTGCCTGTATGAAACCTATCAAAATATATATCATAGGGCTTCCCTGGTGGCGCAGTGGTTGAGAGTCCGCCTGCCGATGCAGGGCACACGGGTTCGTGCCCCCGTCCGGGAAGATCCCACATGCCGCGGAGCGGCTGGGCCCGTGAGCCATGGCCGCTGAGCCTGTGCGTCCGGAGCCAGTGCTTCGCAACAGGAGAGGCCACAACAGTGAGAGGCCTGCATACCGCAAAAAAACAAACAAACAAACAAACGAACAAAAAAATATATATATCATAGTATATTGTAACTGCCTTTTTACTTTTCTGTCTTTTCCATTAAACTATAAACAGCAAGAGTACAGGTTTTAGGTCTGCCGTATTTACTCTCTCCTGTAACGTGATTGTCATGGGTACCTAGCCTTATACCTCAAACCCAGTAGGCACTCTACTAATGTTTATTAATAGAATTATGATCAGTGTCCAGAAAATACCTCATTTCTTTAGGGATAGGATCATAGGGAAGAATGGTGATGTAAAAATCAGAAGGCCAATTTATTAATTTTCAACACAGTCTCTTTAAAAAAAATTATATCAGGGTAGCGAGTGCATTTTCTTTCTGGGAGCTGCTGCCAGTTGGTGCTACTCATAATTGGAGTGTTTTGGTGCATAATTTTATTAAATCTCCTCACCACGAAATGAGACCATTACTATCCTTATCCTCATTCTGCACATGAGGAAACTGAGGCTTAGGGAGGATAAATAAGGTTTTAAAGTTTC
This sequence comes from Tursiops truncatus, assembly GCF_011762595.2. NCBI lineage: Eukaryota > Metazoa > Chordata > Mammalia > Artiodactyla > Delphinidae > Tursiops > Tursiops truncatus. The sequence goes on from NC_047046.1 coordinate 68,073,854, forward strand.
ACATCTAGTGAGAATCCAGTAAAAATTTGAATGCTTCTCTTGATTACTTCCAGAGCTCAAGCTTTGTGTCAATCAGTATTTGGAATGCCAGTTTAATTAATAGGTAAACTCAGAGAAGATAAATAATTTGATGAGAACACACAACCAGTAAATGACAGAGCCTGGTATTAAAGCCAATTTTCACACTCCAAAGTCTGTGCGGCTTTAATCCGGGCCACTCTCTCCTTTCCTTTAATAATAAATACACTTTTCGCACATGCAATAAACCATGGGTCAAGTACCATCCTATTCAGGCTGAGCAAATCATGGCCCTAAATTTTTTATCCTGACAATTTCTTAAGAAAGGACTGCTACATTCATTTTCTTCTCTAGTTAAATCAGAGTAAATAATCCTTGGGCAAGACAGTTTTTGATATTGCATTTCCCTTTCTATTATTCTTATATCTGTGTTGATTTCACCCCTTATTAATGATACCTAAGAAGAAATATATGAGAAAAAAAGAATCCCAAGGAAAAAAGTCTGTTAGGAGAAAAGATGTATGATGCTACAGCGCCTCTGGAGGGAATTCAGTATCCTCTTGCGTTTAAGAAATCCTGAGAAAGTCAAATCAAACATAGAAATCATATCATAAACTAATAGAAGGAGGAACTCGGGCAATAAGTGGTGCGTCATTTGAGGGTCTCTGGAACATGATATTAAGTCTTGTTTAATGGGACCTTTTACCATGCTCTGTGTTCTATTATGAAACATGGTGTTGTCCTCCTTTTGAATTCTAGAGTCTCAAGTCCCTGACCAGCCAAGCTCTCTTCATGTGAGGCCCCAGACCAACTGCATCATCATGAGTTGGACTCCTCCCTTGAACCCAAATATTGTGGTGCGAGGTTACATCATCGGTTATGGCGTTGGGAGCCCTTATGCCGAGACAGTACGTGTGGACAGTAAACAGCGATATTATTCCATTGAGAGGTTAGGTGAGTAGCTGTGATTTTTCTTCTCTTAAAGAAAACAAATGACTTATTTGAAATTATTTTCTTTCTTGGAAAATTGTTCTTTGGAAGTTTATTTCAATTTGTAACATATATTAATTCATAACTCTCTCACCCACCCTCCTATATACACACATACATTTTCCCTGTCTGGATTTTGAATTGGAGAATTTTATCTAGACAGATACACCATAGTGTGTGTCCTGGTATGTACCCTGCCTGCGTGTCATAAGGATAGAAAAAGTGCATTGGAACATTTTTCTTTTTCCTCTGTCAATGGAAACTTCTAATCTTAATAATTCTTACAGAAAGAAAGTCAGCAAATTTTTTCTTTCCCTAGAAAGATATTCTGTCAATTTTTCTTTAACCGTGAATTATCTAGTCACATTACCTTCCCCCCCCCCTTAGTATTTATAGATAAAGCTTGATGGATATCTCATTATGACTGTAGAACAAGATTTTAAAAAAGGAATTTTCAACCAAGACAGTAACTTGGAGCAATCAAACTCCTCTCTACATATATTCCTGATCCCTCCCCATCCAACTTCTCTTACAGTATTTAACCTCCTTTTACTGAATACAATACTTCTATTGTGATGTTTCTGAATTCATTGAAACTTTGTTTATTCAGAGAGGGTTAACATGTGCAAAATTTTCATATTCATTTTACACTGGATTTTCCATAGTGCAATAAGAGATTATATCATTAGCAGAGGGAAATAAAATGAATATATGTCATATATAGCGTGCCAATAAGTTAAACAATTGTTATAATGCAAAAAGCAAGTTGATTCTACCTGTTGATTTAACACGATATTATTTGAAGTGAAGTACAGTGACCTTCTCAGTGAAAAGGCAACCTGATTGAATTGCTGCTTATTTGCAGTATCTCTCAGAAACTGAGCATTTGTGATGAGAAGCCTGATTTGAATTTGAATAGCTAAAATGCAGTAGCAAGAAAAGGTTTTGTCACTGCAAGAGGAAAATTGCACTGACCCATTCTCTCTATAATTTCTTCAAACACTAATAAGAGAAGCACCTTCTGCAAATCTCCACAATTTTAGTTAGCTTGGCATTTGGAAATAATATTCTCTCAGTCAGTCCCTGAGTTTGAATGCAGAGGCAATCACAAAATTCATATTTTATGGCTATCAAACTTATGTCAGGGGACTTTCATTTATCCATTATTCAGTATATTACACCATCTCTGACAGTTCATCTTGATACCACACACCAAAGAGAGAGATTCCCGTGGCAGTACACAGGCTCTCCGGCAATGAGGTTGTGATGCAAACTCAGAATGAAGTCATGAAGGAAAACTGCATTGTTTCACCATGTGCTTTTGATAATGATGCTCTTTATTACAAAGACACTCTACCATGAGTTTCCAAGTCTAGTAAAGTTGAGGCATTTGGGAGATTAATACCGTGGCAAATCTTTCCAAATGCTTAAAAAATAAATTTCCCATCGTAAGGTATGTTTTAAAGAACTGGGAACGCTGATAAAGGTAAAATGAGCTAGGACCCTGTCTCAGTGATAGATAATCATGAGTATGCACTTTATCTGGAAAGACACCCACCCACTCTCCCACTAAATGCACACATGTGTATGTACATAAGTATTTAAATTCTACTGAAACTCTTTTAACATAGTACCATGTCTTAACATAAAATATAAAATAGTGTTTTATTGGGCTTCCCTGGTGGTGCAGTGGTTGAGAGTCCACCTGCCGATGCAGGGTACACGGGTTCGTGCCCCAGTCCAGGAAGATCCCACATGCCATGGAGCGGCTGGGCCCATGAGCCATGGCCGCTGGGCCTGCGCGTCCGGAGCCTGTGCTCTGCAATGGGAGAGGCCACAACAGTGAGAGGCCTGCGTACTGCAAAAAAAAAAAAAAAAAATAGTGTTTTATTATTGTTCCAGTATCCTCATGGTTATGCAAATAAACCGGTATTTTTTCAACATGAATTTCCACTGATTGGCCAAATGTATGTTAAACACATCTTAAGTTCTAATTTTTATAAAGATAAAGGATTCAATCAAGTTCACATTTGAACTCTACAAAGAAAACATCAATATTTCATTTGTTCTACTGAACATTAAAATAGGTGTATCAGTTTTTATAGTATCTTTTTGAAAAGGTATTTCAAGTACAATTTTAAAGCTATTAATCTAGACTTCTATATATAATAGACAAAAGGGAATGATATAATTTAAGAACAGTATGACAGTTATAGAATTAAAAATGAATTAAGGAAAGTTGTAATACTTTTAAGCATAGGGTCAGCCATAACTTCAAGTATCACGATTGTATTTTAGACTATAAAAAGCTACGTGGTTTGTAACTGACCAGTAAACCTCCTCTTTTCTTTGGTGAGAGATGAGAAGTTCCAAATAGCATTTTGTTTGTCAGCATAGTAACTCACTATTTAGACACCAGGTACTGTGACCTGCATCAGGACTAGAAATACACCACCATTTTGAACAGTATCAAATATTGCCTGATTTAAAACAAAACAAAACAAAGCTTACCTAGTGCAGCATAGAGTTTCATTAACCAATGTTTGTACTATTAGATGTTTATAATTAATCTTTTGAAATCTTCCTCCTTTTTATTCAAAAGTCCTAATGCCAAGTTTGGTGTATACACATGGTATAGATGCACAATATCTGAATTCTAGCAATGTTTAGCAAAATTAATTTGAAATCAGGTCCCTTTTTTAAAAAAACTTAATATTTACTGTCTGCCAGTCTATTGATCAATCTATCCATCAATCACTTTATCTTTTTATCTTTGTGGAGATATTTTTATAGATAATGAACTGTGCATATATAAAGTGTACAAGTTGTTGAGTTTTGAAAAGAGCTTTATTGAGTTAATTCTCAAACAATATACTGTGTATTTTTGAATTTCTTGTTTAATTTCTCTCAGCAATATTTTATAGTTTTCAATGTAAAGGTCTTGAGTTTTTGAATATTTTTGTTAGATTAAGTCCTAAAACATATATATATGAATTATTCTTTAAATTTATTTCCCAGCTGTTTGCTGCAAACAAACTGATTTTTTAATGTTAACCTTGGTATCCTAAGACCTGTTAAATTCAACTATTTGTTCTACTAGTGTTTTTATAGATGCTCTGAGATTTTCCATTTAAATGAGCATATTATATAAAAATGGGAACAGTTTTATACTTATTTTCTGATCTTCCTGCGTTTTATTTCTTTCTCTTTCTTTCTTGCAAAGATGAAGATCTTCAGTAAAATGTTGAATAGAAATAGTGAAAGCAGGCATCTTTACTTTGTTCCTAATCTTAGGGGAAACATAAAATAGGACTCTATGGTCAGGCCACTCAAGATGGCTGTTCTCTTGCTCTCTGTCCATCCCCAGCCCCACCAGTGCCTGTTTCACCTAAACCCTAAACCCAAGACTGACCTTCCTATGCACTTGCCCCAGGCCCCACCTGGTGATTGTTCTTATCAAAGGGGCCGTGAGAAGCGTGCCCCTCTACTGGTTTCCCTGGTAGCTAATGAGCTCACCTGAGGTCAATTCCCCTATAACTGGTAATCTCCACTTCACTCCCGGAAGCGAAGACTGCCGCTATGTCCTGCCTGCCATCTGCCCGAACATGGGTGGCTGTCACTCCAGGACCTTGCTTCAGAAGTGTAAGCTCCCTTGTTCATTGGTGTCTCTGTTGCTGACTCTGGGCTCTTTCTTCGGTCTTGGTGCTATGCAGATGCAGGGCTTGTAGGCCCGCGGGGTACAGCCCAGCAAGGACGTTAGTTAGTTGTAGGTTCTTCATAGGTGTCTGTTATCACATTGAGGTAGTTTTCTACTATTCCTAGTTTTATGGGAATGTTATCATGCTTATTTGTTGAATTTTTGTAAAATAATTTTCTGTCTCATGAAATGGTCATATATTTTCCCTCGTTTCATTTTTTTTAATATCATTAATTATATTGATTGACTTTTGAAGGGTAAATACCCATTCTTATATTGCAGGATTTAATTGGTTAATAGTTATTAAGGATTTTTTGCATATATTCATAAGTACATTTGTCGATAAATTTCTATTCATTTAGCGACTTTTTCTAGTTCTTTTTTAAAACTAAGCTTATACCAGCCTCATAAAATTATTTGAACAATTTGCTTTCTCTATAACTGAAAAAGTTTGTGTAAAATTGATATTTTTTATTTCTTGAGTATTTGATAGAATTCACTAACAAAACCATGTGTATCTGAGATTTCCATTCAGGAAGGCTTTTGAAATGAATTAAATTTCTTTAACATATACAGGTATTTTCATATTTTTAATTTTTTCTTGTATTGATTTTGGCAAGTTAATTTTTTCATGAAATCTGTCTATTTTATTTTGTCACATTTGTTGGCATAGTTCGTTCATGATATTCTCTTACTGTTTCTGGTTATCTGTGGTGATAACTGCTTTTACATTTCTGATATTAATGATTTATGTTCTCTTTCTTTTTTATAATCAGTCTAGGTAGGGGTTTATCAATTTTGTTGATCTGGTCAAAGAAAGAGCTTTTAACACTAATGATTGTTTCTACTATCTATCTTTTTTTCTTTCATATTTGCTCTTGACTATTTTCTTTCTTATACTGAAGTCATAATTTGCACTTCTATTTGTAATTTCTTAAGGTAGAACCTCATAATGTAGGCATTTTAAGCTATCGCTGTTTCCCTAAGCACCACTTTCCTTGCATTCCACAAATTTTTTTACTTTTTATTTTTTTTGCGGTATGCGGGCCTCTCACTGTTTTGGCCTCTCCCGTTGCGGAGCACAGGCTCCGGACGCGCAGGCTCAGCGGCCATGGCTCACGGGCCCAGCCGCTCCGCGGCATGTGGGATCCTCCCGGACCGGGGCACGAACCCGTGTCCCCTGCATCGGCAGGCGGACTCTCAACCACTGCGCCACCAGGGAAGCCCTCCACAAATTTTTATATGTTGGATATTCATTATCATTTAGTTTAAAATATTTTCTAATTTTTCCTTGATTTCTTTTTGCCCTATGACTTATTGTGTTGCTTAATTTTACAATTTTAGGTTTGCCTAGTTATCTTATTATTATTGATTTTTAATATTTTTATCATGATAGAAAATATACTCTGATATCACTATTTTTTACATTTAAAATTTTTTATTTTTTAACCATTTTTTATTGAAGTATAGGCAATTTAAAATGTGTTAGTTTCAGGTATACAGCAAAGTGATTCAGTTATCCATATATATATAGAGAGAGAGAGATTCTTTTTCAAATTCTTTTCCATTATAGGTTATTACTAGATATTGAATATCCCTGTGCTATACAGTAGGCCCTTGTTGTTTATTTGCTTTATATATAGTAATGTGTATATGTTAATCCCAAACTCCTAATTTATCTCCCCTCGCCCTGCTATTTCCTTTGGTAACTGTAAATTTGTTTTCTATGTCTTTGAGTCTATTTCTGCTTTGTAAATAAGTTCATTTATATCATTTTTTAGATTTCACATATAAGTGTTATGATATTTGTCTAACTTACTTCAGTTATATGTTAATCGCTAGTTCCATCCATGTTGCTGCAAATGGCATTATTTCATTCTTGTTTATGGCTGAGTAATATTCCATTGTGTATATATACCACCTCTTCTTTATCCATTCATCTGTCAATGGGCACTTAGGTTGCTTCCATGTCTTGGCTATTGTAAGAAGAGCTTCTATGAACACTGCGGTGCATGTGTCTTTCCAAATTAGAGTTTTTGTCTTTTCTGGATATATGCCCAGGAGTGGGATTGCAGGATCACATGGTAATTCTATTTTTAGTTTTTTTAAGGAACCACCATACTGGTCTCCATAGTGGCTGCACCGATTTACTATTTTTAAATGTTTGAGATTTGTTTTAGGGACCAACATACTGTTAATTTTGTTGAATGTGCTATGTGAACTTGAAAATCATGAATATTCTGCAGCTAGTAGATATAGAGCTCTGTAAATGTCAGTTAGATCAAGTCTTTGATAGTGTTTTTCAGATCATCCATGCCTTTACTAAAATTTTTGATCAGTAGTTTGTGAATTGCTAAGATTGAGTATCAGAATCACCTTTTATAAACATAGGTGTCTATGTTTATGTCTCCCTTTAATTCTGTCAATTTTTTTGCTTCATTTATTTTGAGAGTCTATTATTAAGCCAGTATAGATTTATAATTGTTATGTCTTCTTGGTAAATCACCTCGTTTAGCATTATAAATGTCTCTCTTTATTTCTGATAACATTCTTTGTCTTCAAGATGATTTTATCTGTTATTAATATAGCAACTCTAGCCTTCCTTTACTTACAATTCACATGGTATATCTTTTTCAATCCATTACTTTCAATTTGTGTCTTGTATTTAACGTTTGTCTTTCTCTTGTAGGTAGTATATAGTTGGGTGTTGGTATTTTATGAACTGAAAATTTCTGCCTTTTAACTGGAGTTTTTAGACCATTAAAATTTAATGTAATTATATGAATGGTTGAATTTAGGTTGATCATTTTATTTGTCTTTTCTGTTTGTTCTCTCTCTCTTTTTTTTGTTTTTGTTTTATTTGCCTGTTTTCTCTTTCATGACTTGTCCAAGTTCTTACTTAATTTTACAGTCTGCTTACTTTTATATCACCCTCAGATATTACGTTGTTTGGGTTTTTAGGTTTTTCCCTCTCTTTTTTTTTTTTTGGTATTTTGTTTAGAGTTTATAGTTGTTAGCAGTGGGATGGTTGAGCTAAAGGGTGCTCATTCCATCATAGCAGAACTGGAAACTCATAGTCCCTTTTTAAATATTTTTGGACAGGTGCTATGGTGAACACTCTTGGTACAAATAAACTCGGTTTCTAGGAAGTGTATTTATCATCTGAATTATATTTGGCACTACTTCACTTATTTGTGTTAATAAATATAGTCTAAGAATGCTAAAAAGTAAATAAAGGTGGAATTGAATATAATTCTGAATATAGGTTCAGATGCATACTTTTGTCTCTGCCATAATGTTTAATCTTGGAAAAGTCATTTGAACTCCAGCCTTGTAGTATTTCAGTGGAAATGCAGAATAAGAGTACCTTTTATTCCCTATTATGTGGTATAAAGAGTTAACAGACATTGAAAAGAGTTAACACAGGTAGAGAAGTTGGTCTTCATAAGAGATAGAAATACTAAATTTTGCATCATGATCATTGCAAAAATATTAAAGTTTTGCCTTAATTAAAAGATTTAGTTTTTTTTTAGGTAAATGCATTGTCTAAATATTATCAAAAATACTTTTTTATAACACTAACTGGAACTATTTTGCTTGGGACTGTTTAGTAATTTTTTTTAATTAAGAAAATGGGCTCCATTTGTGATTAAATTTGTTTATAATCCAGTGATATCAAATCTATCAAAGGTTTAAGTTTGATCTCTAGCAATGAATTATTGGTTATATATGGCACAGTAACCTTTTTATTCTCATACCGTGGGACCCTCTAAACCTCAGTTTTCTCATCTGTATAGTAGTAAAGTATGCTACCTTACAAGCTTTTTATGAGATTCAATTGAGGTAAAAAAGTATAGCCATTTGCAAGTTTTTAAAAGTTAAAAACTTTTATGCACACATAAATAAGGCATTGTTCTTATTATAGTTTTGTACATCGGTAGTTTAGCAAATATAAATAATGTAGTTCCACAGGCTTTGAACTGTGTGTTTTTGTAACCTTGAAAGTTATAGTGTTCTATACCTAAAAGTAGACTATTATATCATACACAATTTTTTAAATAGTTGAAGATTCCAGGATTTAAACTCAGATAACTCATCAGACGCATGAAATTTTATAAGACATACTCATTTACTAAAATTAATATGAAACAAAAATGTAAACGACACAGTGACATTCAATTCAGTGTGAAAGACAAAAATGTAAACTCCTGGTTTCAGCTATAATAGAATGCTGATTAGAAGATCCTGAGTGGGAGAGTTTGATTCATTCAGCATGAGCACTGGTTGCCCAGAGAGGGGTAAGGACAGAAGAGAAAAGGTCATTTTATGAGATCATTACTCTGAATGTATCAGGAAGAATGGATTTGATTTTTTTATGATTTTTTTTTTTTTTGAGGTTAGCATCTTCTAAACCTACAGGCATTCTTCAGCAGTGTTTAAGGCCAGCCTCAGGGTGATTCATTAATAATATGTACCATTCTATTTGTAACTCTTTTCTCACTTTTTACTCCCTGAAATCCAAAGCAGATACATTGTCTTATACCCAGTGCGTTTTCTAAGACTATTTGGAATCTATTACAATAGATGAATAGTATTATGGAACAAGAGAAGGAAATATCTTCTCAATGGAGTAAAAATTATATATATATATATATAATTACATATTATATATATTGTATATAATGTCATCTAGTGTTTACAGACAACTACTATGCATTTCTTCCAAGGACTTTACAAGTACCAGTCTATTCCTTCATCTTCTCCATTATTTTAGTGTCAAATATCATCCCAGTTTTTTAAATGAGGAAAAACAGCAAAAGAACTAAAGTAAACAGGAAAAGTTTAAGATAATTTTTTAATGAAGTTGAGTTACGTTAACACACTCAGATAAATATTGTGATAAACAGCAAAAATCAATTGCTTTAGCTTGGAGAAAGGAGACTGGCATCAGTTTTGAGCCTGATCAAGACTTGCACTAGGAGGCATTACTTCAGGGAAGTTCCAGTTCCTATAGGGAAAAACAAGGTATTCTGGCAAAGTTAAATCTCTTCAATTCAACAGCAGAATAATATGATCTAGTGAGATAGGACACAGTCCTAAAATTTCTGATCAAACACAAGTTATAGATTCAGGTATGACTCCCAGAGTTTAATCATGGAGGTCTGAGAGTTGTTACCTTGTGAGCCAGATTCAGGGCTGACTTGGGGAGAAAAGATAGAGAAACAGATGTCTGGATATATTGTATGATTAAGCATTTATACTTGTGGATTAGTATTTCTTCCTTTAGTTAAGTCATTTTCTGCCCCATGCAATTTGAAGCTCTTTTATCAGGCACACGGTTCCTTAGGATTGTTATATACTTTTGATAAATTAACCACTTTATCCTTTATGAGCTATACCTCTTTATCAGTGGTAATATTCTTTTCTCTGAAATATACTTTGTGTCTATTAATATAACAACTCCAGCCTATTTTTTGTTTGTGTGTTAGCAAGGTATATATTTTTCCATTACTATTTTACTGTCAAACTATTTGTGTCTTCAAAGTGGGTTTCTTGTTGGCAGCAACATATTGGGTTGGCCAAAAAGTTCGTTTGGGGTTTTCCATAACATCTCACAGAAAAGTCCAAATGAACTTTTTGGCCATCCCAATAGCTGGGTCTTGTTTTGCTGGTTTGCTTATCCAGTATGACAATCTCTGACATTTAATTGAGGTGTTCGGGCCATTTACATTTAACCACATTGATATGGTTGGGTTTATATCTACTGTTTTGCTATTTGTGTTTTATTTATTGCATTTGTTGTCTTTTGTCTTCTTTTTCTTGCCATTTTTGGGAATTAAGTATTTTTAATCATTTATCATATATCCTTTATGGACTCATTAGCTTTAGCTATTTCGCTTTTTTAGTGATTGCTTTAGAATTTATAGCACGGATCTTTAACTTATCTCTACTGACCTTATACCACTTCACAGTACATTGCTATTACTTTTTCTTTAAACAGTGAGGTATCCCTTAGTGGTTAAAAAAATAAGAAAAAGATGTTTTGTTTTGTTTTGTTTTTTTGCGGTGCGCCGGCCTCTCACTGCTTTGGCCTCTCCCGTTGCGGAGCACAGGCTCCGGACGCGCAGGCTCAGTGGCCATGGCTCACGGGCCTATCCACTCCGCGGCATGTGAGATCTTCCCGGACCGGGACACGAACCCATGTCCTCTGCATCGGCAGGCAGATTCTCAACCACTGTGCCACCAGGGAAGCCCAAAAAAGATGTATTTTATATCTTAATTGTGTTAATCCGGATTTTCAACTGGTAGTTTTCTTCCTGAAGCACTTCCATAATATTTCTCCTAATGGAATTATGCTGGTGATTATATTTTTTATTTTTGTACATCTAAGGAAGTTTTCAGTGTGCCTTTGCTTTTTAAATACATTTGCACTGGAAATGGAATTCTAGGTAAACAATGTTTTTCTTTCAGCATTTTTAATGATGTTACTTCACTATTCCCTGCATTGCCTTGTTTCCAATAAGACTACTGCAGTCATCCATACCTTTGTACCTCTGTACATGATTTGTCTTTTTTATGGCTGCTTTGAAGATTTTTTTCTTGGCCACCAATTTTACACAGTTTTAATATTATGTCTTTGTGTAGTTTTATTTATCTTCTGCTTGGAGTCTGTTGAGATTCTTGCATCAGTGGGTTTATCGGGTTCATTGAATTTGAAAAATATTTTGGCCACTATTTCTTCAAATAGTTTATTTTTTTCTCCCAGTCTCAATTGGTGATTCCAATTACACATATGTTGTGGTGTTTTAGGTTGTATCACATCTCATTGATTCTTTGTTCTTTTTTTTTTTTTTCATTCTTTTTACCCTGTATGTTTCATTTTGGATAGTTTCTATAACTATATCCTTAAAGCCACTATGTTGTTTTCCTGAAATGGCTGATCTGATCTTAATCTTATCCCATCCACTATATTTTTATTACTCATGGCAGTGTTCATCTCTAGAGGATGGTTTGAGTCTTTTAAATATTCCATATTTTAGTTAATGCGCTCAGTCTTTACCTTCTTCAACATAGAGAGTATAGGTATAATAACTCTTTAATCATGTTTTCATCTACTACTTCAGTCTGTTTCTAGTCACTAATTTTCCTCCTCAGTATGGTATGTATTTTCCCAGTTTCTGCATGTTTGGTAATTTTTGTGTGCTTTTTGCACATTGCATTTATCTTGTGGGAAGCTGGAGATTTTTATATTTTTAAAAATGTTCTTGGGCTTCCCTGGTGGCACAGTGGTTGAGAGTCCGCCTGCCAATGCAGGGGATGCGGGTTCGTGCCCCAGTCCGGGAAGATCCCACATGCCGCGGAGCGGCTGGGCCGTTGAGCCTGTGCGTCCGGAGCCTGTGCTCCGCAACAGGAGAGGCCACGACAGTGAGAGGCCCGCATACCGCAAAAAAAAAAAAAAAAAGAAATATAAGGCACGTTCTCTGACATATTCTAGGCTCCCAGAATCTTATTTGATAAATATAAAAATATTTCTTGAAAAGAATAAAGGAGGTCAAAAAAATAAAGGAGGTCAATTACTTAAGAACAGTAATTGCATTGGTAGATTGGAAGGTTACTTAGACATGAGGTTGCTAAAAGAATTTTGGTAGAAATTTTTGTTTGAGAATTTTGATATAAGGATAGATAGGATTCATTCTCCTGGGAGGAGACAAGATACAGTAAGTACAAGACTCAAAGTCAAGGGAGAGCAAGGGGGGTTTGAGGTCTAGTGAATAGGGCAATTTAACCATGAATGCAAGTTCTTCTAAGGCAGTAGCAGGCGTAATGAATAGAGATAACTTGAGTGTAAATTTGAAGTGGAATAAGATTGAAACTCTTAACATTCTTGGATTCACCTATTCCCAAATATTTCTAAGGGTTTATGCTGTCTATTTAACGGTCATTTTGTTGAGGTACTAAATGAATCTCAGATGCTGAGAACTTGTGTGCAAATCATTTATCTCATCAACACGCCTTAACCACCACCAGGCCTTTCTTTTCATTCTCACATGTCCATTATTATGAGAAAATAATATTGTGTATTCGAAAAAGTCCCGGGAGAACTGAGATACTGGGTTAAAAAAGTAGCTGAAACTACATTGTGGTGGTCTTTGAATCCCAGACTTGGCCTTTTTATTATGCAATTTAGTCATGGGAGACAGTCACTATTTCATATCTGTGTAACATAATTATTGGTAAGTGTTCTTTTCCTCCCTGTCACATCTTTTCTAAAAACTGAGCCATGAAAAAGAAAAGCGATTAACCGTTATTATTTAATTAATTCTAGCCAGCACTGGGCAGTTGTGCCCTACACCTTGCTTGTTCTGTTTAAATACTTTGTTCAATATCTAGAATTTCTCAAGGTGAAGCTCCTGATATTCTGATAAAGACAGTCAGAGCCTAACTTCTGATACCCTTAGTTACTTGGAAGAGTCCTGACTCAATACATATTTGAGTGACTCCTGACCCATCCTGACATCTAGACTTTGTATCCTGTCTTCCTCCCTGTATCCAAGTGACTGGTGATGATATAAATCTTGCTCTTTCTTTGGACTGTGCCTGGGCATTTAATTGTTCTGAGAGTGGTGGTAGGGGAGAGAGATGTGTGTGGGACAGGTAAGATTCAGATAAAATTTATTAGTCAAGAATTTTAAAAAATTCACCTTTAAAATGTGGCAAATCATTTCATTAGATGGTACATCTCAGCACATTTCTGTTTTTCAGGTGTTCTCCATGTGTGGGTGGGGGCAGGGTAGGTGTATGTTTTAATGATCACTATTCCATTGCACAAATGTGGAGAATAAGACCTATACTAGTCATGAGGCAAGTACAGATAAATTAGCAAATTAAAGACAGTAGTCGAATACAGTTTATTATGTCTAGCACTGTCTACCCTGAAGCATATCGGTTAATCAAGTAATCAGGTAGAATATCCAATATGTAAATTACTTACATATTTTATTTAATTAACACAGTCATTTGGGAGGGACCATTGGTTATACACAGCCCAAATCTTAGAAAAACGTTGTTTTCCATGAAATAATTTTTTTAAAATTTAATTTTATTTATTTTTTTATACAGCAGGTTCTTATTAGTTATCCATTTTATACATATTAGTATATATATGTCAGTCCCAATCTCCCAATTCAGCACACCACCCCACCACCCCCCGCCGCTTTTCCCCCTTGGTGTCCATGCATTTGTTCTCTACATCTGTGTCTCAATTAGAAAAACGTTTTAACCATACTTGGAAATATCATGTTATCTCAGTTTCTACTCACTCAATAGGAATGGCTTTTCTCTAAACTAAGCATTTTACTGTCTCATTAGAATAGAAAAAAATGTCCATGTAGTTCAGAAATAACAGATTGTGTTGTAAATCATTAAAAGAAAATATAGCGAGTTGGGTTGCATTTCTATACTGCTCCATTGTATGTTAATTTATATAAATACGAAGTATAGCAGACCTACAGTAAGGTAGACTTTCACCCCCTTACACGTCATCTGTGAGCCATTTCTCTCATTAGTACAAATTAAATATCTGTGCTGGTAGCCTCTAGTATTTCTGAGAAGCCATAGTGTTATGAGCCAAGGGATCATTTTTTTCTACAAGCACCTAAGTGTCTGTCAACATAGCCTTCTTAACAATTAGCAGAGAAGTGACATTTTAGAAATTACTGATTTCTTCCATATGCCACTTTCTAAGGTGTAGTAGTTAGAATGGGGACACCCAAAAGATGTGTTCACCTCCTAATCTCCAGAACCTGTGAATGTGACTAATTTGGGGAAAGGGGTTTTGCGGATATAATTAAGAATCTCTAGATATTTTCGCAGATTGTTAGATGGGCTCTGAATCCAAGGAGTTGTCCTTATAAAAGACACACAGAGGAAAAACAGAGAGGGGTCGAAGGTCATGGAAGACAGAGGCAGAGATTAGAGTGATGCAGCCAGGAGGAATGCTGGCAGCCACCAGGAGCTACAGAAGGCAAGGAAAGATTCTACCTTAGAGCCTCGGGGGAGTGTGGCCCGGCTGACACCGTGTTTTCAGACGTCTGGCCTTCAGAATTGTGAGAGAATAGATTTCTTAAACTTCAGACACCAAATTTGTGTACAGGCATACCTCGTTTCATTGTGCTTCATTTTTTGTGCTTCGTAGACATTGCACTTTTTACAAGTTGAAGTTTTGCGGCAACCCTGCATCGAGCAGGACTATCGTTGCCATTTTTCCAACAGGATTTATTCACTTTGTGTCTCTATGTCAGGTTTTGGTAATGCTCACAACATTTCAAAATTTTTCGTGTTTTTTTTTTTTTTTTTTTTTTTTTTTGTGGTACGCGGACCTCTCACTGTTGTGGCCTCTCCCGTTGTGGAGCACAGGCTCCGGACGCACAGGCTCAGCGGCCGTGGCTCACGGGCCCAGTCGCTCCACGGCATGTGGGATCTTCCCGGACCGGGGCACGAACCCGCGTCCCCTGCATCGGCAGGCGGACTCTCAACCACTGTGCCACCAGGGAAGCCCTTTCATGATTATTATATATGTTATGGTGATCAGTGATCTTTGATGTTACTAGTGTCATTGTTTTGGGGGGCCACAAACTGTGCTCGTATAAGACAGCAAACTTAATGAATGAATATTTTGTGTGTTCTGACTGCTCTGCTGACTGGCTGTTCCCTGTTTCCCTCTCCTTGGACCTCCCTGTTCCCCACAACACAACAGCGTTGAAATTAGGCCAGTTAATAACCCTCCAATGGCCTCTAAGTGTTCAAGTGAAAGGAAGAGTCACACGTCTCTTATTTTAAATCAAAAGCTAGAAATGATGAAGCTTAGTGAGGAAGGCAATGTCAAAAGTCCAGATAGGCTAAAAGCTAGGCCTCTTGAGCTGAACAGTCAGCCAAGTTGTGAGTGCAAAGGAAAAGTTCTTGAAGAAAATTTAAATTGCCTCTCCAGTGATCAAATGATAGGTAAAGAAGCAAAATAACCTTATTGCCGATAGGGAGAAAGTTGTAGTGGCCTAGATAGAAGATGAACCAGCCACAACATTCCCTTAAGCCAAAGCCTGATTCAGAGATCTTCAATTCTATGAAGGCTGAGAGAGGTGAGGAAGCTACAGAAGAAAAGTTAGAGGCTAGCAGAGATTGGTTCATGAGGTTTAAGGAAAGAAGCCATCTCTGTAACATCAAAGTGCAAGGGGAAGCAGCAAGTGCTGATGTAGAAGCTGCAGCAAGTTATCTAGAAGATCTAGCTCAGATCATTAATGAGGGCGGTTACACTAAACAACAGATTTTCGATGAGACGCCATCTAGAATTTTCATAGCTACAGAGGAGAAGTTAATGCCTGGCTTCAAAGCTTTGAGGACAGGCTGACTGTCTTGTTAGGGGCTAATGCAGTGGTGACTTGAAGTTGAAGCCAATGTTTATTTACCATTCTGAAAATCCTAGAGACTTAAGAATTATACTAAATCTCTTCTACTTGTGCTACGTAAATGAAACAACAAAGCCTGGATGACAGCAAATCTATGTACAATATGCTTTACTGAATTTTTTTTTTTTTTTGCGTTACACGGGCCTCTCCCGCTGCAGAGCACAGGCTCCGGACGCGCAGGCTCAGCGGCCATGGCTCACAGGCCCAGCCGCTCCGAGGCATGTGGGATCTTCCCAGACCGGGGCACAAACCTGTGTCCCCTGCATCGGCAGGTGGAATCTCAACCACTGCGCCACCAGGGAAGCCCTTTACTGAATATTTTAACGCTACTTTTGAGACCAGCTGCTCACAGAAAAAAAAAAAAAAAAAGGATTTCTTTTAAAATATTACTGCTCATTGTCAATGCACCTGGTCACTCAAGAGCTCTGATGGAGATGTACAATGAGATTAATGTTGTTTTCATGCCTGCTAACACAATATCCATTCTGCATCCCATGGATCAAAGAGTAATTTCAACTTTCAAGTCTTATTATTTAAGAAATATATTTCATAAAGCTATAGCTGCCATAAATGGTGATTCCTCTGATGGATTTGGGCAAAGTAAATTGAAAACCTTCTCAAAAGTATTCACCATTCTTTTTATTATTTTTTTTTAATTTATTTTTGCCTGCGTTGGGTCTTCATTGCTGTGCACGGGCTTTCTCTAGTTGCATTGAGCAAGGGCTACCCCTCATTGTGGTGCACGGGCTTCTCATTGTGGTGGCTTCTCTTGTTGTGGAGCACAGGCTCCAGGCGTGCACCCTTCAGTAGTTGTAGCACATGGGCTCAGTAGTTGTGGCTCATGGGCTCTAGAGCGCAGGCTCAGTGGGTGTGGCGCATGGGCTTAGTTGCTCTGCGGCATGTGGGATATTCCTGGACCAGGGATTGAACCCATGTCCCCTGTATTGGCAGGCGGATTCTTAACCGCTGCACCACCAGGGAAGTCCCAGTATTCACCATTCTTGATGCCATTAAGAACATTTGTGATTCATGGGAAGAGGTCAAAATATCAACACTAACAGGATTTTGGAAGAAGTTGATTCGAACCCTCATGGATGACTTTGAGGGGTTCAAGATTTTAGTGGAGGAAGTAACTGCAGATGTGGTGGAAATAGCAAGATAACTTGAATTAAAAGTGGAGCCTGAAGTAGTGACTGCATTGCTGCAACCTCATGATAAAACTTTAACAGATGAGGAGTTGTTCTTTATGGATGAGCAAAGAAAGTGGTTTCTTGAGATAGCATCTACTCCTGATGAAGATGCTGTGCAGGTTGTTGAAATGACAACAAAACATTTAGAATATCACATAAACTTAGCTGACAAAACGGCGGCAGGTTTTGAGAAAACTGACTCCAATTTTGAAATAAGTTCTACTGTGGGTAAAATGCTATCAAACAGCATTACATGCTACAGAGAAATTGTTCATGAACGGAAGAGTCAATCGATGTGGCAAATTGCGTTGTTGTCTTATCCTAAGAAATTGCTGCCCCAGCCTTCAGCATCCACCACCCTGATCAGTCAGCAGCCACCAACACCAAGGCAAGGCCCTCTACCAGCAAAAAGATTGCAGCTCACTGACTGCTCAGAGGATGGTTAGTATTTTATAGCATGAAAGTATTTTTAATTGTTATGTATGTTGTTTCTATAGACATAATGCTATTGCACACTTTGATAGAGTGGAAATATAACTTTTATGTGCACTGGGAAACCAAAACCTTGTGTGACTTGCTTTATTGCAATATTCACTTTACTGCGGAGGCCTGGAACCCAACTCGTAATATTTCCAAACCATGCCTGTAAATTGCTGCAACAGACATAGGAAAGCAATAAAAAAGGTAATCTCAATCTTAATTGCTTTTCCTCAGTCTCCTTCTAAATTTTTTAAAAAAATTTTCTGAACCAGGTACCATCTACTTTCTAAAGCAGCATGACCAATATTAAAATAATAAAAAATGAAAAGAAAGAACTTAACACAAAAAGCAGTGTTCTTGGCCAAAGAAATTCTTAGAGTGATTTGGAATGACCATGTGAGAAGATTCTTGGTAGTGAGATTAGATGAATAAGATGGTTCTAACTTTGTAGTCAAAGGGATTATTATACCTCAATTATCCAAAGGAACTGTGTTGTTCTGGCTCGTCAACCACACCTCTTATGTTAATGTTCAGAAGCCAATTAGAAACTGAATACCAGTCTTGCCTTCATTCCTCTCTACCTTTTCTCTAATGGGGCAGGGCCTTTGCTTTTCAGCAAGAGACAGAGAATAAATTTGGATGAAGTAAAATGAATACTGCACAGAGGCCTTTTTTTTTTTTTTTTTCTGGCTAAGAGCAAAGCACATTAACAGCAAAAAAAATCAAAATGTTTCTTAAAAAAGAAAGCAGACTCAGAAATTATACCCACAAAAATAAACATAAATGATGTATCTTTATGGTAATCTAATTCACAAGGTTTATACATCAATTAATAATTTCTGAGCAGAAATCAGGGAGTAGTATAAAATTACTGGACAAAACTGTACTTAGGGAGTTGTTGCAGGATTGGAGAAGAAAGGTGATGATTTTCTTTTTATACTTGACCCTATTCCCATCAATGTCCTTTATTAGTATGTTATCTCACAATCATGAGTAAAAATTCAATGCTCAATTGTTATTTTTTCCCCCAACTCTCTTGTATTATTTCCACAGCATCTTTTATCATTAGAACCTGCAGTAAAACTTTAGAGGCTGTTGTTTGACTTTAACTGTGGGGTGTATGTTTGATGATATACAGAAAGCAAAAGCGTGGACACAAATATTTTCCAATGGAATATATGTAAAGAATTTTTATAAGAAAGATTAAGAGCTTCCATCTCTTGACAATGACAGGGTGAAAGCATCTATTTTCTTTCTTGCTGCTTTACTTGTCTGAATGGCAGGGAGAAGCAATTTGAAGTTTCAAAATGCTCAGCATGCCTTGCAAGTGATTTTTCTGTTGTTGGTCAAGTTACTTAGACTAGGTGTCCTGGTTCCCCCAATCTGTCAAATGAGCATAACAAGCACTCCTGACCTTCACAAGAACAAGTGCGGCAGGAGAAGACAGATCCTGCCAGTTTGATGGAGGATGAAGTTATTTTTGAAACAAGTATTATGTATCTTCAGGGAACAAAATCTGGTTTAAGATTATTTTTCCTCTTTTCTGAATAGGCTATTACTATAAACATAGGAAACTATTTTTAATGTGAGGATTATATATACTTTTATTTTATGAGAAGTATATTTTATTATTAGAACTTGAGGAGAAAACAAGGGGAAAAGCTATACTAATAGTGTTCAACAAAACAAGCAGATAATATTGCTTACACTGCAATATAATAAACATCTAGGGAACTCACTGAATATACTACTATATTCAAATAGTAGGGCACTACAAATAGTAGAAAGCTTGCACAGCCCATAACAGCAAAAAATACCATTTACTGAAGCACTTACTATGTACCGAGCTCTATGTGTTTTATAGTCACTGTCTCCCTTGATTCTCACAGTAATCCTAAGAGAGAGGTGCTCTGATTGATGCCAACTTACAGGTGGGTTAACACCAATTAGATAAAGTTAAATTGAGGCATCACCCTGATACCAAAACCAGACAAAGATGTCACAAAAAAAGAAAACTACAGACCAATATCACTGATGAACATAGATGCAAAAATTCTCAACAAAATACTAGCAAACAGAATCCAACAGCACATTAAAAGGTTCATACACTATGATCAAGTGTGGTTCATCCCAGGAATGCAAGGATTCTTCAGTATAGGCAAATCAAACAATGTGATACACCGTATTAACAAATTCAGGGAGAAAAACCATATAGTCATCTCTATAGATACAGAGAAAGCTTTTGACAAGATTCAACACCAATTTATGATAAAGACTCTCCAGAAAGTGGGCATAGAGGGAACCTACCTCAACATAATAAAGGCCAAATATGACAAACCCACGGCAAACATCATTCTCAATGGTGAAAAACTGAAAGCATTTCCTCTAAGATCAGGAACAAGACAAGGATGTCCACCCTCACCACTCTTATTCAACATAGTTTTGGAAGTCCTAGCCATGGCAATCAGATAAGAAAAAGAAGTAAAAGGAATATAAATTGGAAAAGAAGAAGTAAAACTGTCACTGTTTGCAGATGACATGATACTATACACAGAGAATCCTAAAGATGTCACCAGAAAACTACTAGAGCTAATCAATGAATTTGGTAAAGTTGCAGGATACAAAATTAGTGCACAGAAATCTCTTGCATTCCTATACACTAATGATGAAAAAGCTGAAAAAGAAATTATGGAAACACTCCCATTTACCACTACAACAAAAAGAATAAAATACCTAGGAATAAACCTACCTAAGGAGATAAAAGACCTGTATGCAGAAAACTATAAGACACTGATGAAAGAAATTAAAGATGATACAAACAGGTGGAGAGATATACCATGTTCTTGGATTAGAAGAATCAACATTGTGAAAATGACTATACTGCCCAAAGCAATCTACTGATTCAGTGCAGTCCCTATCAAACTACCAATGGCATTTTTCACAGAACTAGAACAAAAAGTTTCACAATTTGTATGGAAACACATAAGACCCTGAATAGCCAAAGCAATCTTGAGAAAGAAAAGCAGAGCTGGAGGAATCAGGCTCCCTGACTTCAGACTATACTACAAAGCTACAGTAATCAAGACAGTATGGTACTGGCACAAAAACAGAAATATAGATCAATGGAACAGGATAGAAAGCCCAGACATAAACCCATGCACATATGGTCACCTTATCTTTGATAAAGGAGGCAAGAATATACAATGGAGAAAAAACATCCTCTTCAATAAGCGGTGCTGGGAAAACTGGACAGCTACATGTAAAAGAATGAAATTAGAACACTCCCTAACACCATACACAAAAAGAAACTCAAAAATGGATTAAAGACCTAAATGTAAGGCCAGACACTATAAAACTCTTAGAGGAAAACATAAGCAGAACACTCTATGACATAAATCAAAGCAAGATCCTTTTTGACCCACCTCCTGGAGAAATTGAAATTAAAAACAAAAATAAACAAATGGGACCTAATGAAACTCAAAAGCTTTTGCACAGCAAAGGAAACCATAAACAAAATTAAAAGACAGCCCACAGAATGGGAGAAAATATTTGCAAATGATGTGACTGATAAGGGATTAGTCTCCAGAATTTACAAACAGCTCATGTGGCTTAATATCATCAAAACAAACAACACAATCCAAAAACGGGCAGAAGATCTAAATAGACATTTCTCCAAAAAAGACATACAGATGTCCAAGCGGCACATGAAAATATGTTCAACTTTGCTAATTATTAGAGAAATGCAAATCAAAACTACATTGAGATATCTCCTCATACCAGTCAGAATGGCTATTATCAAAATTTCACAAACAATAAATGCTGGAGAGGGTGTAGAGAGAAGGGAACCTTCCTACACTGTTGGTGGGAATATAAATTGATACAGCTACTATGGAGAACAGTATGGAGGTTCCTTGAAAAACTAAAAATAGAGCTACTGTATGATTCTGCAATCCCACTCCTGGGCATATATCCAGAGAAAAACATGGTCCAAAAGGATACATGCACCCCAGTGTTCATTGCAGTACTGTTTACAATAGCCAAGGCATGGAAGCAACCTAAATGTCCATATATACAATGGAATATTACTCAGCCATTAAAAATATGAAATAATGTCATTTGCGGCAACATGGATGGAGATTGTCAAACTGAGTGAAGTAAGTCAGACATAGAAAGTGAAATATCGTATGATACCACTTATATGCAGAATCCAAAAAAATATGATACAAATGAACTTATTTATAAAACAGAAATAGACCCACAGACTTAGATAATGAACTATGTTTACCAGGGGGAAGGGTCGGGGAAGGGATAGTTAGGGAGTTTGGGATTGACATGTACACACTGCTATATTTAAAACTGGGGACGTCCCTGGTGGTGCAGTGGTTAAGTATCCACCTGCCAATGTGGGGGACACGAGTTTGATCCCTGGTCCAGAAGGATTCCACATGCCATGGAGCAACTAAGTCCATGCACCGCAATTACTAAGCCTGTGCTCTAGAGCCTGCGAGTCACAACTACTGAAGCCCGCACACTCTAGGACCTGTGGGCCGCAACTACTGAGCCCATGTGCTGCAACTACTGAAGCCCGCATGCCTAGAGTCCGTGATCCACAACAAGAGAAGCCACTGCAACGAGAGGCCTGTGCATAGCAACGAAGAGTAGCCCCTGCTCACAGCAGCTAGAGAAAGCCCACATATAGCAACGGAGACCCAACACAGCCAAAATAAATTATGAAAAAAAAAAAACAGGTTTTAGTGGATAACCAACAGGGACCTAATTGTATAGCACAGGGAACTCTGCTCAATATTATGTAACAACCTAAATGGGAAAAGAATTTGAAAAAGAATAGATACATGTATCTGTATAACTGAATCACTTTGCTGTACACCTGAAACGAACACAACATTGTCAACCAATTGTAATCTAATATAAAATAAAAAGTTAAAAAAATGTATTTCTTAACCACAACATCAGGCTAAGCATCTTCCACAAGATGTACTGTGGAAGTCAAATACATCTTTGAAAAATATCTAGCAAATGGAGCCAGTCCATCTGAAACTCTACAATAATTTTCTGCAGTCTGAGTCATTTCTCCACAGGCATTTAATACCTGAAAAATTCTTCAGGGATTTTTTTTTCACTACAAATGTATAGGTTTGAAAGTACTTTTTTCTAACTATGTTTCTCTCTCTCTCTGTCTCTCACACACGTTTACACACACATTGTCCCTTTATGTTTCCTTGTCTATGTGTGTTTTTCCTTCTTTTCAACTCAAGACCCCCACCTGAGCCATCCAGATTTGCCCATAATATAGAAAGAGTATATATGCTTTTTTTTAAGAAATATATTGAATTCAATAAGAAATTAAGAAATATTTAAGAAATGTATTGAATTCAATAATAATGACTTGTACAATAATTTGTAAGCAGAACAATTTGTTTTCTGTAAATATGAGTTGCTTCATGTCTAAGTTCAGGCCTCCAGTGACTTGCCTAGTTTCCTAGAAAGTCAGTGAGCAGACTAGGTTTCATTATTATTATCAATGAGATACTTTTTAGAGGTTCAAAAATCATAATAAATTGTTCAAGATCATTAATATTATAATAACAGAATAATAGCATTACTTGGATAAGTCTATTCAGCTAATTAGATAGAGTTACTGGAGCATAAATGTGCTTGGAATTGAATGCTGTAAATCAACGTTATCAAGTGCCAAAGAGAAACAATATTGCAAGTTATGGCTGAGTAGAAAGAACACTAGACTTAGAATCAAAGACTTCACTTAGAATCTGGCCCTTCTTTTTATTATCTGGGAGACCATTGTCAAATAATAGTTCCTCTAAGTATCAATTTTGACATTTTCAAATTAGAGATAAAAATACAGGTTTCTTGAGGTTATTAGAAAGAGTAAAGAGATGAAGTATATAAAACCACTTAACATATTTTTATAAAGGTTTTTCCTTCTGTCATAAACGAGGATAAATCATCTCTGTTTTCTCACAAAAACATAGCTGCAAGATTGGCTGGGAAATGTATAATATTTATTTTGCCAAGACATTGACCAAACAAATGTTCTTGAATTTTCTTATTAGGGAAGAAGTGGACAGTTGGCAGAGGGAGAACACTGTATTAGTCAGGATTTTCCAGAGAAACAGAACCTATAAGATGGATGGATGGATAGATGATAGATGGATGGATGGATAGATAGATAGATGATTGATAGATAGATGATAGATAGATAGATAGTTAGATAGATATAGAGATATGTATTTCTGCAAGCTGGAGATCCAGGAAAGCTGGTGGTATAATTCAGCCCCAGTCCAAGGGACTGAGAATCCATGGAACTGATGGTATAAATCCCAGTCTGAGGGTAGGAGAAGATGAGATGAAATGTCCCAGCCCAAGCATCAAGGTGGGGGAAAAAATGGGTGAATCCCTCTTCCTTTCAACTTTTGTTTTATTGAGGCCTTCAGTGGATTAGTTGATGACCACCCATCCTGGAGAGGGTAATCTGTTTTACTCAACCCATGGATTCAAATGCTAATCTTATCCAGAATCACCCTCAGAGATACACCCACAAGCTTTGTTTTGTTTTTTTTTAACATCTTTATTGGAGTATAATTGCTTTACAATGTGTGTTAGTTGCTGCTATATAACACAGTGAATCAGCTATATGTATACATATATCCCCATATCTCCTCCCTCTTGCGTCTCCCTCTCATCCTCTCTATTGCACCCCTCTAGGTGGACACAAAGCACCAAGCTGATCTCCCTGTGCTATGCGGCTGCTTCCCACTAGCTATCTATTTTACATTTGGTAGTGTATATGTGTCCATGCCGCTCTCTCACTTCGTCCCAGCTTACACTTCCCCCTCCCTATGTCCTCAAGTCCATTCTCTATGTCTGCGTCTTCATTCCTGTCCTGCCCCTAGGTCCTTCAGGACCATTTTTTTTCTTTTTTTTTAGATTCCATATATATGTGTTAGCATACGGTATTTGTTTTTCTGTTTCTGACTTACTTCACTCTGTATGACAGTCTCTAGGTCCATCCACCCCACTACAAATAACTCAGTTTCATTTCTTTTTATGGCTGAGTAATATTCCATTGTATATATGTACCATATCTTCTTTAGCCATTCATCTGTCGATGGACACTTAGGTTGCTTCCATGTCCTGGCTATTGTAAATAGAGCTGCAGTGAACATTGTGGTGCATGACTCTTTTTGAATTATGGTTTTCTCAGGGTATATGCCCAGTAGTGGGATTGCTGGGTCATATGGTAGTTCTATTTTTAGTCTTTTAAGGAACCTCCATACTGTTCTCCATAGTGGCTGTATCAATTTACATTCCCACCAACAGTGCAAAAGGGTTCCCTTTTCTCCACACCCTCTCCAGCATTTATTGTTTGTAGATTTTTTGACTGTGGCCATTCTGACCAGTGTGATATGATACCTCATCGTAGTTTTGATTTGCATTTCTCTAATGATTAGTGATGTTGAGCATTCTTTCATGTGTTTGTTGGCAATCTGTGTATCTTCTTTGGAGAGATGTTTATTTAGGTCTTCTGCCCATTTGTGGATTGGGTTGTTGTGTTTTGATATTGAGCTGCATGAGCTGCTTGTATATTTTGGAGATGAATCCTTTGTCAATTGCTTCACTTGCAAATATTTTCTCCCATTCTGAGGGTTGTCTTTTCGTCTTGTTTGTGGTTTCCTTTGCTGTGCAAAAGCTTTTACGTTTCATTAAGTCCCATTTGTTTATTTTTGTTTTTATTTTCATTTTTCTAGGAGGTGGGTCGAAAAGGATATTGCTGTGATTTATGTCATAGAGTGTTCTGCCTATGTTTTCCTCTAAGAGTTTTATAGTGTCTGGCCTTACATTTAGGTCTTTAATCCATTTTGAGTTTCTTTTTGTGTATGGTGTTAGAGAGTGTTCTAATTTCATTCTTTTACATGTAGCTGTCCAGTTTTCCCAGCACCACTTAGTGAAGAGGCTGTTTTTTCTCCCTTGTATATTCTTGCCTCCTTTATCAAAAGGTGACCATATGTGCATTGGTTTATCTCCGGGCTTTCTATCCTATTCAATTTATCTATATTTCTGTTTTTGTGCCAGTACCATACTGTCTTGATTACTGTAGCTTTGTAGTATAGTCTGAAGACCTGTATACAGAAAACCATAAGACACTGATGAAAGAAATTAAAGGTGATACAAACAGATGGAGAGATATACCATGTTCTTGGATTGGAAGAATCAACATTGTGAAAATGACTATACTACCCAAAGCAATCTACAGATTCAGTGTAATCCCTATCAAACTACCAATGGCATTTTTCACAGAACTAGAATAAAAAACTTCACAATTTATATGGAAAAACAGAAGCTATGTTTAATGGGTCCCCTCTAGCCAGTGAAGTTGACATGTAGCGTTAAACATTACAAACACTTAGGGTTTCTTCTAATTCATCCACCATATTACCAAAGGCAGTGTGACGTAGAGAATTCAAAAATCCCAACCTTCACTGAATATTTCCATATAAATAAGGTACAAATAAATGGAGGTGGTGATTTTGGGGTAGGTAATTTGATATGTGTTTCAATTGTCTCCTCACTGTTTTTCACATATGTGTAAATAATGTCATAACTTCTATATTTTCCCAGGTGTCATTTACCAGCTTGGTTTCCCACACACATTATTTCATAACTTTAAAATTTACAAATGTTAGATATGGTCTTTGAACTCTTATGCAGCTCCCTCCACACGATTCCATACATGCACGCACACACATCCTCATTGTGATATTTCTCACGTTGATGGAAATTTCATCCTGTGTTAAATATTCAGCAGACTGTCTCTGAATTCTACTTTCGAGGATAAAAAAAATCAGCAGACTTTTCCTTCCCTGAGTGAGCATTAATAGTTAAACCTATGGTATGGATGGGAGCCCAGTTAGTCCATTACCAGGTTTAATTGTTTTTGAAGGGATCTGTTCAGAAATCATTATAGCTTATGGGGAAAGGACGGGACAGGAATATGTGACTGTTGTAGCATTGAGTATTTGTTAAAACGTCCATTAATCAGGGGTTAACTTTCCTATTTATAATCATAAGCCACAATGCAGCTCATTGGAAATGAGCCTTCTTGTTAGGATTATTCATTTGAGAATCCGTCAACCACATTCTTCTCTGACATCAAAAAGGCTGAGAAAACAGTGGGTGATTGCTCAGGAAATTTATGAGACCAACATAAGTATCTTTCACATTCCACACAAGAAATACAACAAATCCTTTGCTGACAAAGCTGTAGTCATTACAGATTTTATATTCCAGTTTACGGAGGAAGAGCTTCTCTCAGGCAGATGGCTTGTTTTATCACAGGAATTTTCTTGCAGGAGAATCACTTAGGAAAAAAACTTCAAATAGATCTGGGTAGAATCCTGTCTCTACCAGCTAGAAGCTGTTTGACCTCGGCAAAGATAATTTTTTTGAATATCAATTTTGTTTACCTTTTAATTCCTTCATTTAACCAGTCATTTTTGTCATTCAAAAAATAGTTTTTAAGTGCTTACTGTCTATCAGGAACTGTGGTAGGCATTGGGGGTATAAAAAATAAAGAAAAATGGTCCCTGCCTTCAGAGTGAATAAGGAGATTCCTCTCTCACAGGTGGTGTGTGCATTAAAGGAGAGAGAGCATGTATAAATAATCACCACTGTTCTGAAACAGCCTGATAATTATCTCATTTTCTTTTGCAAAGAACTTTCCATGGATTATCTCTTCTGATTTCCTCAGGCAGTGACTTTTAATAATAGACCCACCTACCTGATTTTAGCAAGATACAGGCCCCCCCAGCTAAAGACAGTTTTTGTGCATGGCCTTCTTTACAGTCGTGGATGGCAGTGACTAAGCTCTGGCCAATGCAGATAAGTAAGTGTGACATTTCCATCCACAGGCCTTGCCCCCTCACAGAATGCATGAGCGCATGTGACACTCAGGTCTTTTCTCCTTCTCCCTGGCTAGGAGATGACAAGGAATTAGACTTACGAGGTAGAAGTCACAGAGGATGGCAAAGCCACATGAGCCACACTGGACTGCTCACTTTTAAACTTCTACTTTAAGCTGCTGTATTTTGTGTTTCTTTATTATAGCAGCTTGGTCTGTACCTTAACTAATATGATATGTATGACAAATACAGTTCATACCATATTCATTGTCTTGAATCCTAGAAAGGACATCACTTGTTAACCTTCATAACTGAAAAATATTGTTTTATTTATATTTGAAACTACTACAGTATTATTTAAGTATCTCTCTAATTGTACTTCCCTACTTTATTATTTTGAGTTTGAGTTGAAGTATAATAATTACAGTGCAAGAAAAATTACTTAAACTCACAAAGGAAGAAAATCTTAGTTTTTTTGATAGCCCTATTTCAAGTAATGTCCAATAAAAATAAAATTCTTAAACAACAAAAGAATTAGAGCACTCTCTTTGGGATTTGGATTTACACCTTTATTATGTTTTACAATATTTTAAAATCCCTTTAATCTTCAAAGCACCCTTGTAGTTTTGATACTTGACAAAGTCTAGAAATGGTATTTGGATAAGTCCTACTTATATTTTTGAATTTATTTTTCAGACTTAATCTTTGCCTTTTCTGCAACACATAAGGAATTTCTAAAAATAATGGGTTGAAGTAAATATAACTCATACAAAAGAGAATATGTCTTTCAGCAGTGTATGTATATAGGAGTAGATGTAGAGCCTGATACGGTGCTTAGGTAATAGAACAAAATGTATAGAAACAAGTGAGTTCTGCTGCATCCTAGTTGTTTCCTTAAGATGTTAATCACCTATTCCAGTGATATTTCTGTTTACAGTGTCTTTTGGAAATCTTTGTTGAGAAAGACTTTTAGAAAGTACCACATACTCTTTTGAATTCCTTCATTGACAAGAATTTTTTTATTGACGGGTTTGATGTAATATTACAACCAACAATGATTAAAGGACAAATATTATAAATAAGATGAGCAACAAATTATAAACCAACATTTCAGATTTTCAAAAACGTCTTAACATGGCAAGATAATCTTTCTCTTTGCAGCTTGTCTAAAGTTTTGTTTCTCCCTTAAATGATACATTCAGAATAACTAGGAGTAATTATCAGAGACATCTCTTGCCTTATAAATTATTCCAGGGCCAGGTCACCTCCGGAAGAATCTCAATCCCCGTTCATAGTTTTCAAAGGGAGTGGGACTGGTGAGTGTCAGAAGGAAAAGGAGTGACTAATTGGAAACATGATTGTATTTCCTTTTGTAATCTACAAAGAATGACCATTGTCAGTGTTATTCCAAGGGCAGAGGGGTGGTGAAGTAAAATTTTAGCTTTTGGTTACACGAAGGTAATGGTTCTTACAACCTTCTGAGAGACAAAGTAGGCGTTGAAGGTAAAGTTAGGACCCTAAAAAAAAGAAAGTAAACAAAACTTTAAATGCCATAAAAGGTGGCATTCAGAACAGATCATAATAATAAAACAAATACCATTATTGAATGTTGAATGTTGACCCAGTATCTAGTTATTTTAAAGTATCATATCAACATAGTTTGTCTGACCACAAGACATGTATAGTTTTTCTTTTAAACTAAGGCAAGATTGACACATAGTAAAATGGCCAGATATTAAAGATACAATTGCATGTATATTGACAGATGTATTCACCTATATAAACAAGGACCTAATCAGGGTACACTTCATTTCCATCACCACACACAGTTTCTGCACACCTCCGTCCAGTAAACCTCCAATCCCTCACAGGCAACCACTGTCCTGATTTTGAGTAACATAGATTAGATTGGCCTGTCGTAGAACTTCCTAAAGATGTGCCCTTATAATCTGTATTCTTTTGAGTCTGGTATCTTTTGCTTTCACTTAGTGTGGTGTTCTCAAGATTCATCAGTATATTTTTATGTATCAACAGCCCATGTTTTTTCATGACTCAGATGGTGTTCCACTGTGAGAATGTCATTATTGATGGGTTTTGTTTTTGAACATTTGAGTTTGTTTCTGTTTGGCTATCATTAATAATGTTGCTCTAAACATTCTGTAAAAGACTTTTTGTGGACATATGTTTTTATTTCCCTTGGGTAAATATCCAGGAGGGAGTTGCCAGATTGTATGATAAGAATCTGTTTAACTTTAAAGGAAATGGCTAAATAGTTTTCCAAGGTGGTTGTAGCATTTTACCTTTCAGCTAGAAACACTGCATTCTTCTAGTTGCTCCAAACCGTCACATTTGGTGCTGTAAGTGAACTGGCATCTCATTGTGTTGTGGTTTTAATTTACATTTCCCTTTTCATGCGCTTGTTAGCCGTTTCTATATCTTCTTTTGTGAAGCGTCCATTCAAGCCTTATTTACACCTTTTTTTTTAAAAGTAAAGTTGATTTACAACGTTGTGTTCATTTCAAGTGTATAGCAAAGTTATTCGATATATATATATTCTTTTCCAGATTCTTTTCCATTATAGGTTATTACAAGATATTGAATATAGTTCCCGTGCTATACAGTAGGTCCTTGTTGTTTATTTATTTTATATATGTGTATATGTTAATCCTAACCTCCTAATTTAACGCTCTCTTCTCTTCCTTTCCCCTTTGGTAACCATAAGTTTGTTTTCTCAGTCTGTGAGTCTATTTCTGTTTTGTAAATAAGTTCACTTGTATCAATTTTTTTTTAGATTCCACGTCTAAATGATAGCATATGATATTCCTCTGACTTACTTAGTATGATAATCTCTAGGTCCTTTCATGTTGCTGCAAATGGCCTTATTTCATTCTTTTTTATAGCTGAGTAATATTCCATTGTATTTGTGTGTGTGTGTGTGTGTGTGTGTGTGTATATATATATATATATATACACACACACACACACACACACACACACGCACACACACACACACATAGAACATCTTCCTTATCCATTCATCTGTTCATGGACAACTTAGGTTGTTTCCATGTCTTGGCTACTGTAAATAGTGCTGCTATGAACACTGGGGTGCATGTATCTTTCAAATTAGAGTTTTCGTCTTTTCTGGATATATGCCCAGGAGTGGGATTGCTGGATCATATGGTAGCTCTATTTTTAGTTTTGTAAGGAACCTTCATGTTATTCTCCATAGTGGCTGCACCAATTTCAGCATCTATCTTAAATGAAGGTAGTACCATTCACATTTCCAGATTTAAAAAAGACAAAGATAGAACTGAGAGAAGTCAAGAAAATTGCTTAAGAATATATATATCTTTTAAGTAGTCAAATTCATTTCTAACTCAGGTCTGTTTAATCCCAGTGCCATGGCCTTTCTACTCTCTCTGCATTTGTACCTTTTGGGGTGACATCTGTCTGGAAGGAAGAACTCTTGCCTTCTGAGCCTTGACCCTGAATGCTCAGCCATTCTCCCTGAAAGCGAGGCCCCTGGGAATTCACTAAGGTCACCCTGCCACAGGGTTCAGGTTTATTCAGTTTACATCTCTAAATGTTCTCCTCTAGCTACTTACCTTCTTCCCAGTTCTTACTAAACAAGGTGCTGAAGAAGGCCCAGCCTCACCACACGTATCTCCCCACAACTGGATGGGTTGCTGTTTATCATTTCCCTTTGTTCACAGTCTTTCAGCAGAATTTTCCAGACATGCAACTGTATTACAATCTAAGTCAATGTAAAGCAATCATGTACAAACTTGTCTGTT
The DNA here is from genome assembly GCF_011762595.2 of Tursiops truncatus. Lineage (NCBI taxonomy): Eukaryota > Metazoa > Chordata > Mammalia > Artiodactyla > Delphinidae > Tursiops > Tursiops truncatus. The sequence goes on from NC_047046.1 coordinate 68,105,426, forward strand.
AAAATCCAAATCTATACCAGTAATGCTATAATTCAGTATATCTTGCTGAGATCAACAACTGTAATTTGCTTATTTCACTGGCTTCCTGATAATGACAGCGTGTTTTACTTTTCCCATACATCTACTGTTACTATTAATGCAGACTTTTGCTTGACCTTGGCTCAGGTCATTGTAAGTCCATTTGGTTTTGTCTATTTTTTTTTTTCTCTTCCTCTTCTACCCCCTGAGCCCAAGGCAATCTGAGTGGGTAATTAAAATAACAGTTGATTTGCTTGAGAACTTAAGTCCAAAACTGTATTTGTTTATGATCAATGGCCTAATGCTATATTCCTTGTGCCATTTTTCATTGGTAGTTATTATTTTTACCAGGTCTTTATTCTAGCCTAACTATTTTGACTTCATTTCTTCATGGTTTATTAAAGCATGAGGTTAAAAATGAGTTCAAGTTTACAGCCACCTTAGACTTGTCATTAATTTAATGTCCCTTTCCATTATTAACAAAGTTATTTTCCATCTGGACATACTTTCCTGAATCGAGTACATATTCAGATGAGCAACACATCCAAATTTTAGAGCACGGAATTGAAAAATTTGAGTACTCAAAAGTTTCATCAGTTGAGGTAGCTTACTTGCCATGAGGATAGAAATCATTTAAGATATATACAAGAAATTGAATCAGATACAAGGCAAATGCTTAAATTTTTTACCTTCAGGTGTGGTATATGTGTGCAGCCTATAAAATTAAACTTTAACCCAGACTATAAAATCATAGTTTGTACACTTAGTGAGTTATTCCACATTTGAAGAGAAAAGTAGCAGCAAGAACCCTCACCCCGAATCTTCTCCAGTTGCCCTTGGCATTGTCCACAAGACCTTAGTAACTATGGCAATACCATGGGAGAGAAAGATAAACAGCGCTTCTGTACAGGTGTGCTGTCCACCATGGAGGCCACTAGCCACACGTGGCTCTTTAAACTTAAACTAATTAAAGTTTAATAAAATGAAAAGAAATTAGTTCCTAGTCATGCTACTTACATTTTAAATGCTCAACGGTCAAATGTGGCTAGTGACTACCATACCATATAGTGTAGTTATTCAACATTTACATCATCACGGAAAGTGCTATAGGACAACGCTGTTTTTACAATACTTAGTGGGTTACTGTAAATGGAGCTTAATCTGAAGATAATGAAGAAAGCAGAAGCAAGAGTACATAGAGAAATAACCACTGTAATTATAAATAAATATACACATAAATGTGTGCAGGCTGAATGCCACTTAAGTGTTTGAGTATTATCTATTTGGCATCCTGGGTAATGAAAGGTTAGCAATAAAATAACAAGGCACATTACCCAAATGAAGGCAGGAACCTGAGTGAATGTAGAAGCTGACAGATTGAGCAGGCTACTTTGATACTCGCATGCGGGCATTCACACGCACATACACACACACACACACACACACACACACACATCTCAGACGCTAAAAGGTAAAAAATTCCACTTGGGCTCTGCTTAACCTGAGCCATGGTAAAGTCCCCAAATTATTTCTGTCTTGTGTCTTTCTTTCTACTTTTCCGCTTCAAAAAAGAATGTAAAGCAATTGGGGCCTTTTGCCTCTGATGTCTCGCTTAATCTTTATCCTGCAGTGATAGGAAAGTGGGTAGATGCAAAAGTAGGACAGACCTGGCTTTGAATCTGAGCGCTGCTAATTAACAAGCTCTTTGACCATCCCTAAGACTCCATTCTCTCATCTTTGGAGTGGGGACAGTCATTGTACCCACCTCTGGGTTAGGTAAGCCCGATAAAGCCTGGCCACGTTGGCATCTGGTACAGCGAGTGCTGAGAAAAGCGCTCCTCGTTATACTGACGTCTGCCCTTTTTCCTCAGCACCTCTGTATTCATATGCTTATTATTCTTTCTCTTTGTATTTCTCTTCTACTGCCTAGTTCCCATCCTGTCTCCCAGAAACCTAGAAGAATTAGGAGAGTAACGAAGAGAAGAACCCCAGAAGCATAGAAAAAGGAGACAAAAAATTAATGAGAGAAGAAAGGATAGCAAATGTTTGTAAAAGGGAAAGATATGCTTCCTCTTTCAGTTCCTAACCAAAACACATTTTATTTTATTATTTTCTTCTTCTATTTTTCCTTTATGCTAGGAGATCAGTCTGATTGGCTTTCAAGCCAAAGTAATGATTTGTTTGCTGTGAACAGTATTTGTGTTTTTTATTAGTTGAGTCCTTAGATGGTCCTACAATATATTCACCTTGTCTTTTATTTAATTCAATATTTCCTTGAGAGATATGAATGAAAAGAGGAAAACCTCTATGTTTGGTTATATTGTCTCTGGTAATTTCCTCATGTAAAGCTTTGCTGAGAAATCATTTCAAGAAGTGCTCCATTTGTAAGCTGTTTGTGGTGCTTTATAATCTAAGGATTTAATTGTTTCTCTGACTCTGAGGGCAGGCTGCCAAAAAGCACACCTCACCAACCAAAGCAGGTGACGAATGTTTATTCTGCTCTAATTGGTAACTAAAGTCTGCTCTGCATTATGGTCCAGAGAAAACCTCAGACCTTCTCATCCTGTTGCTATAGAGAAGCAAGTCTGGGCACATGGAAGACAGTCAGTACTTCCTGTGTCTTCTCTGGCTGAGATAATTACAACTGGACCTCGGTCTCTCCATTACTGAAATGGGAATGACCATCCCTGCCCTAACTTCTTTGTAACATCATTGAGATAACTGATGAAAAATTGTTTTTAAAGTCAGAGCACAGTACACATGAAAGTCTGCTTTTCTTAAATGTGATGGAAAATACCACATACATTTGGTAGCACTCATCAGGAAAGAGCCAACAACTCTAAGCAGATTATCTCTAAATAACCCCAAGACAGCTAGTTAATTCAGTGGGGAAAAGAAAAAATTAGGAATACAATTACTTGGAAGAGTATCTGGAGGGATGCACTGCTTCCTCGAGGCTTAAAGAAAGTATCCTCCATACTACAGATTATTTATGTACAATTCTTACACCATGACCAGAGCCCAGAGCAGCCCGTCTGTTTTATCTGTGATGCCCCTTCCTCTCTATACCGAATGCGACAGAAGCAGGAATCTTTCTCTCCCTTCTTGATTTCCTAGTCCCAACAATACTTTCAGCTCACTATGAGACTCAGAATGTAGAACTCATTCTAGATTTTTCCCCTCCTCATTGTTCCTCCAAATATACCTACAAACTGTGTCACTCACATGCATCTTTTGCTCTTCATTTGTGTTCTGCCACCTGAAGGCAGGCCTTTGCGATCTTTGCCGGGATAATTACAACAGTGTCTGACGTAGACCTGCTTTAAACATCTTTTCCTGGACTACATAGTTCTGGGGAATCAGTATCTCTAAAAGCACAGTTTGAGGGCTTCCCTGGCGGCGCAGTGATTGAGAGTCTGCCTGCCAATGCAGGGGACACGGGTTTGAGCCCCGGACCGGGAGAATCCCACATGCCGCGGAGCAACAAAGCCCGTGAGCCACAACTGCTGAGCCTGCGCGTCTGGAGCCTGTGCTCCGCAACAGGAGAGGCCGCAACAGTGAGGGGCCCGCGCGCCGCGATGAAGAGTGGCCCCCGCTCGCCACAACTGGAGAAAGCCCTCGCACAGAGGCGAAGAACCAACACAGCCAAAAATAAATTAATTAATTAATTTTAAAAAAACTAAAAGCACAGTTTGAAACTTATTCAAAATGTTATTCAACTCACCATCAATTATTCAGTGAAAAGCAAGGATAAGGGGCTGAGCTTTGGAATTAGAAATTCTCCCACTTACCTACAAAAAGGGGGTAATCGTTTATCCATTCAACAGATATTTGTTAAGTATTTACTGCATGCCAGAGACTGGATTAAGGGAAGGATTAAATAAAATAAAGGATGTGAGATAGTTAACAAAGGGCCTAATTAGACATCCAACAAATGTTACTACTTGGAGGGGGATGGAGGAGGGAGAAAAGGGAGAGGGAGGAGAAATTGTCAGTCTTCAAGTTTTGATCCTAATGTGCATGATTGTACAACCACCATGTGGTGTTTACTTGTATTTGCTTATTCCACTCTCTCTCCTCAACCTTTCTTCATCAGAAGATTCAGCAAAACTGCCACCTTCTCGACAAAGCCTCTCTGATTCCAGAACACTTTGCTCTGATTTTTTTTTTAAAACTTCCAACATGGCTTCTCTATTAGAAGATTCATCAAGGTGAATAAGGGCTTGTTTGTTTAAATCCTTACATACCCTAGAAAACTTATAACCATGTCTTACACACAGAAGGTGCTCAATGAGAATTGATGAGCAAATGAACAAATGAATAGAGGAAGAATAACTGAATGTGAATATGCAAGTGAGAGGTTTCGTTGCACAATCTCTTTGGATTCATAAACCTACAGGTATCAGAACGTGTAGTTTGAGATCAAGAAATTTGAGTTCTTTGTTCAGATTGATTGGGGGCTGCCATTTCACCTTCACTAAATAATATAGCCCTTCTGTGTCTCACATGTTCATCAATTCAACAAATATTTGTTAAATACTTCCTATATGCCAAGCAGTGAAACTTTCCCTATAAAGTTTATTTTTATCTGATTTCCCTCCTGGTGATAAACCTTGGTAGATTAAAGAAAATTTATGTTGATTCTCCTTTAAACTCAAATACTTCCTTACACAGACTAGCTGAGTATGTGGTACCTGCAAGACTGGTTAATGAACAAGTTATGTTATAATCTGACCGTTCTTTGAATAGTGTTCATAGAATAAGAAGGAAGGAAAGAAGGAAGGGAGGGAGAGAGGAAGAAAAGGGGGAGGGAGGGAGGGAAGGAAGGAAAGAAGGAGGGAGGGATGGAAGGAAGGAAGGAAACCTTCAAAGGGTACTAATTAGATTAGCTATTAATTCAATTTGCAAACAAGTATATGTAATGAAGTAGAATTGAATATTGAAAGTACTGTATAAATTGCATCTTTCTTGAATATGAATTGCTCATGCTTTTAAGAGATCAATGCAATTGTCTGTGTTTGCTGTCCACCCATTACACTTAATTAAACGGTTCAGGTCCAGTGGGGTCAGAGGTATCCAGTAACATTTACCAGCTGACAGGGATCCAGTGGTCTGTACTCTGTGCCTGGGGTAGCCTTGCTTCTCTGCAGTGAGCAGGCATCTGCATTAGGAAAACAGCTACCACTCTAATTTTCTCTAATTGACTTGTTGGCAGTGCTAACAGAGGGCAAAAGATGTAGAGACATGAAGACTGGGCCCCGGCAAGCGCTGGGCATTGATGGGGCCACTGAGTGAAGTAACTAATCTGTAATGAATAAAGGACTATGGGCTGTCAATCTAGCACACGCCAGTGGCATTTAATTCACACAAAATAGTAATTAAAAACGATGATGTTCTTCTCACTGGCTTTTGTTACCAAGTACAGCATCTTGGTCCAGCCCCTGAGGATCTGTCTGCAGGTTGTTTGATTCATTCCCTTAGCCCCAGAGAGCCACATGCATCTCACTACCTTCAGGCAAGCCTCAACAAAAGCTCTTACGATAATGGGTCTCTCACCTACCAAGTCTCTGTGGAAGGAGAACCAGAAATTCTCCCCACTGCCCATTCCTTGTCTTTATAACCCCTATAATCAATAAATGTGCATTTATTTCCCCTTTTTCCTAGCCACAAAGAAGATACTGGCCAGAAGCTATCTGTTTTGGATGCTCAAAGAGTTATTAAGTATTTCTTTATCCTCCTTTGTCCCATTGTGATGTATTCCATAGGAAAGGTTGGCCAAACGATGATGAAAATCTGACCAAGAGTTTGAAATCTTTGGAATCACTCCGAATATCCATAATTAAAAATAATCCCCATGTGAACATCCACCAAAATTCAAGTTATCTCAGTAGGATTCAGTCACAGTGAATTCAAATGAGAAAATACCTCTCTACGTTGTTTTTCAGAGGCAGTTGATACATTTTTCAAGCCTATATATCTGTATCATTTCAGCAAATCGAAAAAATAAATTTACTATCATAATTGTCATTAAATGTATTCCTGAACAATGGGGTCTGACCATAATTAATGATTAATTCATTTTGAATTCATTATGATAATATTAAATGTGTTTAACTCATTTGCTGCTTCTAAAGAGGGAACAATTCTAGGCAATTCTTTTGTGATTTACTGGTTTTAAAGTTTAAGAGCTCTGAGCATGTGCAGGAAAATAGCTCCACATTGCCCTCTAGTGGTGAGCTAGTAAATGACACCCTTCTTTTGTACGGGGAGAAAACACAAACCCTTGTTCTCCTTTGCTCCCATACACTCTCACAGCCATCTTTCCACCTCAGTACACACTTAAACGAGATGCCTCCATCACAGTATAAAAGGGGATCAAAGCAATAGAGTCCTATGTCCACTATTAACCAATAACCAAATAATATTTTTATTGTTGTTGTTCAGGCTGATTCACTATTGGATCAAGTTTGACGGGGGTGTAAAAAGATTCTGTTGTTTCCTTAGTAGATCCAGATGCAATTTGACAAAAGCACTATATGGAGGCCAGAGAAAGCCCAAAAGATGTTGAGTAGCAGGTAGAGTATGAAGAGCATAAAGAAGCTTCTTGAAAAAGGTAGACAGAAGGGGATGTGAAGTTGTCTTAGGTCTTTTATTTCCTAGGTAGCTCTGTGTTACTTTACAAATGTCAGTGGACTTACCGGATCCTCAAATTACTGACAACAGCAGAATACCAGATCAAAAAGTCTTGAAGACCCCTGGCTCTAGCAATATTCTTGTATCAGTAACAACTCCATTGTTGTTATGGCAACTCCGAAGGCAAATCTGTTTACCTTTCCTGAGAGTAAGCCATTACCACTTTCTATTTAAATTGAAGCTTGGCCACTGTCAAGGTGTACCCAGGGTAGTTAGGATTTGTGGAATTTAGCAGTTAGTGTAATTCGTTAATCCAACAGCTGGTAAATTATAAAACTCCGTACTCTTTGCTGGCATACCTTATACCATGGCTGGACATCGAATGGAAAAAGCTGCCATTACCCAGATGAGTAGAGACTTGATGGGTATTGATATTAGCAAGAGTCAGTATTGAAATGACAATGACTTCGCCTTTTCTGTGGGGGGAGATTAAGAAATGGTGACTACTGCTTAGGATCCAGATAGCAGCTAGATGAGGTAATTCAGATTGAGACAAAAATTCAAACCAGTAAAATGAGAATGAACCAGTTGAGTTACTTTTAATTTTTTTTTTAATGAGAATAAATGCATACTCCAACACTGAAAACCAATAGTGCAGTGATGCTGCAGAGGCTTTTACAGAGTCCGTTGTCTGAGGAGGTAGAAATTGGGCAGCTGGGAGGTGGGGACAGAGTGGTGAAGGGATGAATTCAATGTAACGTGGACCAGGCTGGGAGTTTCAGCATCAACCCTGAGCAGGAAGTTCAGAACTCAAGTCAGACATTCTTCCCTCTGAATTCCAGTCTAAATTGGAGAGGTCCACATAAAACAAGCATGCTCAATAACCTTGCATAAAGGAGACCTGCTTTCTTATTTTATATTTACCCTCTTTACCACATCATATAGTTTCTTCGTGGTTGCTGTTGATCTTGTGGTTGACATCTTGACTGAGGAAGCCCAGACTTTATGACCTTCTTCCATGAATACATATATATTTGCATAATACATATATGTTCCTACATATAGTTGTATATGTAGGGATCTGAGGTTAGAGACTAGTGGCCATGGACCTGGATTCAGTTCAGAGATACATTTTGTTTTGCCAGCACAGGTTTGTTTTCTTTATTTGCCAACATTTGAGAATGTGATGATTTCCCATAAAAATCTGGATTTCCAGAAAATTTGACACCAGGACTGCTCTCCATATGCTAATAACACCTGGAAGCTGAGTGGTGACCCCTCTCCTTACGTGAATTACTTAGATGAATTCCTGTCCAGCATCCTCTCTCCCCTATTGTCTCTCATACACTGTAGCCAAATATCTTTATCTGTCTGTCTCTCCCTCCCTCTCTCAGGTTTGAAAACAAAGACAAAAACAAAAATAAAATTCTGACTTCTAAGCATGTGAGTTTGGCATTCCTGATCTCTCTCTCACTTCCTTAATAAAGAAATACATAGACAGATGAAAATATATAGTATATGTATATTAGGTGAAACTAAATGCAGTTTCACCCAAAAGAAGTAATTTTTTATGGTTCTAACCTCATATAAATGTTTACATTGTAGTTGTATATATGTTTGAAATCAGACTTTGACTTCACTCCAATAACTATAAAGTATATTCGTCCTAGTAGAAAAGTTTTTTGGTGATCTTCCTCACTGTATTTTCAATCTGTCCCATCTTTTTCCTGAGATGTTTTTTTTCTTCTACCATCCTTCTACCTCTAAATCCTACCCATGCCCTTCAGTCCTAGTTCCAAGTCCAAGAAGTCTTTGATGACCCAATCCCTCACTAATTTTTTAGGCCTCTAAACTCATATAGCATTCATAAGTTGTATCACATACTTTACTGCTTAATTTTATGTAGTCTTTCATTGTTTTCTCTGCCCGGAATTATGATTGTAACCTGACAACAGAGGTTCATCTTTTCCAAATATTCTTGGATCTCCAACTTGTTGACTGATTACTTTCTTTTCGGTAAACTAAGTTGACAACATAAATCTAAAAAAGTAAATATCCCCTCTTGCAGGCGAAGCAATTCACTGAATAGAAGCCCTTCGACTGCATTGAATGTAATCTTATTTTATTCTTCTTGTTGTATTGTGGTTCTTGTGTCACTGTGGTTTGGAATGTCAAATCTTTAACGCTAATATTTAGGGCACATAAAAATTTCACAAAGGAAAAGCCATCTAATCAATTTTCAAAGAATATTGTCAAAGATAAATTCATTCGTTTTAAAAGCTTTTTTTTTTCGTAAAATAAAACACAGACACAGAAAACCACATGTGACAAATGTATCACTTCATGAGTTATTTTAAGTTAGAGTTCAACCTGTTTCTTTGCTCTGTTTCCTGCAAACTGGCAGTTGGATCAAGAAGCTTGATCAGACTAAGCAGGTTCGATCCTTTTGGCAAGACTCTAGAGGGTAGTGTGTTCTTTCATTAGGAGGTATGTAATGTCTGGATTCTCTGTTTTATCTTAGCAATCATGAATGCTTAATACATAGTTTCATTTGTTCACTGGGGCTGAAAACTAGCAATATTTGAATTTTATCATTTGTTTCTTATTAGTAGGAATAATACGGTAAGAGGATACTCCCCTCACATGCTCTTTGGTTACACAGTGGTAGAGTTTATTCAGGAAAGACATGATAAATATTTGACTCTTTACCCAGACTTGAAGATAGTAATTTGGTTCCCTGTGAATCTCAGAAGTGACCAACTCTTATTATTCTTTAAAAAATCTTTATGAATTCACCCATTCATATGTATTTGTTACGTTTCATTTCATTGCAACTTTCATCTTTATTGACGCTCAGACTGTCCTCACCTTTGGTCAGTGGAAAACTCTTCCAAGTTGATTTCCAAATCCATTTGACACAATCCTGTTAGTCTTTGAATGTTTCCTTTCTGTTTGATATGTGAGGATGCCTCAGGCTCAATTGCTGTGTTTCCTGCCTCAGACTAGGAATCAACCAGCTCTCCAAGAAGTCTTTGTTTCTTGCAGTGCAAAATATTTTTTTCAAAATCTCAGTTTGGGTGCTAGGGATACCCGTTGTTATTAAGTCAGTGTTTCTAGACATTTTCAGTGGACAGAATTAGAGATAAAATACCTTTTGAGTTTCAACTGATTTTTCAATTAAATTGTGGGAACACAATACTGAATCTTTTGTTCACACCAGGAATCCAGTTCTCAAGGACACAGGGTATGATAAAATTAGAATTTCTCCTGATAACCCATTTGCTCTATCTCATATTACATTGGTTTCAGAATAACAATAATAATAGTATCACCATCAACAATAATTATTGAAACATTTTTGCATATACTATTCATATTCATATTCTCCCTTAAGTTTATCTTATGATTATAATATAGGTACCTATATTATAATATATTATAATATAGGTACAATTTTGTAGCCTTGCAAAATAAAACCTCTTCCTTTTAACCCTCAGTTAGTCTTAGTTCATTTAATTTATTGTTCACCAGTTAGTTATTAGGTCAGTATCTCCCCTGGTCATTTAGAATGTCTAAAGCTCATTTTCTAGTGGATCTCCGGATCAGGGGAACAATATTCCCTGATTAATTGCAAGTTGATAACAGTTTGGGTGAGCCCCTTATATTTAAAGCTAACTCTTGTTGCCTGGAAAATCCTTGAATCACATTGTCTTACCTTGAGTGTCTCAAAAAAATCACGTAAATTTCTTCGGGCACAATATGGTGCTGTCAAAAAGTCTGATAATAAACTAATTTTCCCTCTTATAAGTCATGTATTCTTTTGTGTGCCTAAAAGATTTTTTTAAGTCAGCAAAAATTTCTTGAATAACATTTTTTCATCTATATTTGTTCTGTTCCCTTTCTTTAGTTTTTTTCCTCAAGGACAACTATTACTCCAATGTTAGCTTCCTTCTAGAATATTTGTCACTTTTTCCTGCATTCTTTTTTACTCTTTCTTCATTTACTTTTGTTTTTGTTTTCGTTTTTCTCCTTGTTGCATTTATTTGTTCATCTCATTACACTTTATTTCTCAAATTTCTTTTTCACTTAGTGGAATTCTTTCTTGAGCTAGGCCACCCCATTCAGAGTCCTTTGTCCCTTATGTGGAATTCCTTCTTGAGCTGGGCTGCCCCATTCAGATTTCTTTGTCACTTACATAGAATTCTTTCTTGAGCCAGGCTGCCTCATTTCTGAATTCTTCCAATTCTGATTTATGTAACTCTTGCATATCTGGCATTTTATTTTCTTAATGTTGTTTAGCTCACTTTGAAACAGTAAATTGCAGGTTTGATCTGTTTTTCTCGTGTATTTTTGATCCTTTCCTTGTGTACTTGTCTATAAGAATGATGTTCTCCTCATTTTGTTTTGTAAGGAATTTAACCTCAACGGATTTTCCTTGCTCGCTTTTATGTGATTTGTTTCCCTGCATTCCCAGAAGTTCAAATAGCTCTTCTAAATACACAGACTTCCCTATCCTGTTGTTTTCCTTAGACCTGCGCTCAGGGCTCAGCAAACTATAGCCTGTGGGTCAAATCTGGCCTAGGTCCTATTTTTGTTTGGGCCCCACTGAACTAAGAATGGTTTTTATATTTTTGAAGAGTTGTAAACAAACAAAACAAACAGACGAATGTGTGGCAGAGACAAAGTGGTCTGCACAGCTATATTGACTATCTTGGCCTTTTACAGAAAAGTTGGCTGAACCCTTTCACACACTAAAAACAATGGCAGTTTGCTTTCCAACCTTTCATGACTGTTCCTCTCTCCTACTTTGATCTAGACTTTCTCGTCCTTTCATGTCTATTGCTTCTGTCCTACTCATAAATTTTAAATATATTCTTAGTAGTTTGTCCCCAGTGTGAACACTGTCCTGGAAAGGAGACTTTGTAGGTTAGTTTCAAGTATTTACATTTACTGATCTTAAACTGGTCCATTGCACTTTCTAGCATTACTTGATAGTTATTTTAGAATGACTGTTTTCAGGTTTGTTGCTTCCCTCTGATTTCTCTTACACAGATACTGATAACATGCAGGTTCATGATAACATATTGGTGGTTTGTCCACATCCACTTGTATCTTAGGGTGTGAGCATATAGACCTCATCACCGTGTTTTGTCATAAATGTCTAAATGCCTTTGGTTTTCTATCTAGTTCTTCTGTCTCTTTTTATATGAAGATTCAGGAAGATCAAAAAACTATATTGCCACCACTGCCACCTTCTTCCCAGAATTAAACTCACTCATTTTTTAACAACTGTTTGCTTAATTGATTATATTCAATTTGATTTCAGGAAAATGTTTATCCTGAGTATTTCAATACATTAAATAAATCAACACGTTCATATTTTTTCTGTTTTTCTCCAGAGTCAAGTTCCCATTATGTAATCTCCCTAAAAGCTTTTAACAATGCAGGAGAAGGAGTTCCTCTTTATGAAAGTGCTACCACCAGATCTATAACCGGTAAGCTAAAGTAGTTAATCCTCTCGTGACAAGATATTTGAATTATGGTGAAGAAAACAAACTAAAGTGAAACAAAACAAAATACAAAGAAAAAAATGTATGTAATCATGTCCTGAGCCTTATGTGTATATGTATACACACCATTTGTTATTTTTTTGGTTATCAAATTTGAGAGGGATTCAGTCTATAAATTAGTATATGGAATTAGAGAACATAGATCTCTTATTCTGTCTTCTCCCAGTAGCTTCACGTTTTGGCATCCTGATACCACTCTTCATTCCTCTGGGCAGCTTGTTTCAAATCAATGCAGTGTAGACAAGAGGGTCTCTGCAAAAAAGGCCACCAAGCGCCTGAATGGACACTTGCTTCTTTGCAGAGGGTCCTTCAAGCTGATGTGAGGAGGATGAGCTGACCTCATGGGGCTGGCTTGGATTTGGCTGTGTCACCCAGTGGGTTCTTTCTGAGCTGGGCCAATAGGTCACCCCAACAGTGTCTGGGGCCTCTGCACATTAAAAGGATTGGCTGCTGCAAGGACTTCTCACCTCTAGGAATTGCTATGTGAGGTTGACTTGAAAGGTGGCACAGGAGAGAAACAGGGCTCAAGGAAATGAGAAAGGGATGGGTAAGAAAGTGAGACCCAATGAGAAAGGGATGGGTGAGAAAGTGAGACCCAATGAGAAAGGGATGGGTAAGTGAGACCCAAGCCATTTACGGAGCCTGTTTGTGAACAGGCTGGACCTACTCAGAAGCAGAGTAAGTACCACCTCTGTGAGTCTTGTTCATGACCCATCACATGACCCAAAGTCACATGACCACCCCCAAGAGCCTTATTTCTGTAATGTGAAAGTAAAACCCAAGAGTTCCCTCCTTTTAATGAATACTTTGATACTGCCCCCTTTCAAAACCCACAACCCTCAGACCTCATTCAACTTACCAGCTATTTTCACCTGAATGAGAACAAAGGATCTGAGAGCAGGATTTCATAGCGAGCCCCAGAGAACACGCAACATTACTGGGGTGCCTGAGTATGAGTCCTGGAAGGTAGGAATAAATGAACATAAAATAAATAATGGAGTCCTATGTCTTCTGCTACCAGCTAAATTTATGTGAACTTTGTACAGTTTGTTTTCCAAATCCAGAAGCTTCGTTCATAAACTTATCTTGAGAATTACAGTTGTAAACAAAATTCACAGTTGTTATGTCATGGTTTTCGGAGCGCATCATCACTTTATTGCTTTCAACCAGATTTCCTTGTAAGACAAGGATATTATTCCAGAGTCTCCTTGACTCTTTGGCTGCTGGTTTCAATGTCTATGGTCTTTCTGAAGTGGTATGCAAAAGCTTGGGTGCATGTCAGTATATTAATTTATCTGTGGACACAGTATATATCTTACATTGTGTTATCAAAGGGCCCATGGCTCCCCAAGAAGGGTAAATAAGAAATATTACCCTAGAGAATATTTACTGTCAAGCGTGTTATTTCTAAATATAGAGAGATGAGGCAATTAGAGGGCCAGGATGGAAACTACAAGATAACATGGTGGAGGGTGGCTGGGATTTCCTCTTCCCCTTATTCTCTTACTCTGCCAAAGTTTCTTTGAGAGATGGCAGCCACTTTGGCTGTGCCCATCCTTCCCATAAAGTTTATTCAGTAAGCCAGCTCTTTCTTGCCTAGGTTAAAAGATGGTAAAGAGTCACGGATGTGGCTTGTGGTCAGACCACACAAAATTGTACCATGGTCAGTCTTTTAGAACTCTTATTTTCTTACCAAAACTAAAGCCCACAAAGAAGAAACACTAAGATGACCTGCCAAAAGTCGATTTTTGAGCAGAAACTAATAGTAATAGCGATAGTAGAATTCAGATAAGCTGAAGATAGGTTGCTCAGAAAGAACTATTTGAGGTGTTATTAACTTTTTTCCCCTGAGCATTTGTTGTCATTCTTTAATTCTTAGCATATGGCATTCCCAGAGTGGTTTCTATAATACCAGTGATCCATAAGACAATTTTTTCCTCCTATGGCTAATCCAAATGGATCTGAGAAATAAAATAATACTGAAAGTTGGAAAACGTGTGAGGAATTTTCTTACTGAAGAAAAGTCAATAAGCGGTTGGAGAGGATGAATAAAACCAGCCCTTTCCACATCCCTGCCTAGATGTGGCAGACTTATTTTACTCTGTTTTCACACATCATGGAGAACAAAGGACAAATAAACAGAATCAGAGGTTCAGATTCGGTGAGAAACTCTTTCAATAAATGTGTCCAAGGGCTACATAGAAGATATTTTCGGTCTCTGAGCTTCTGCAAAGTATTCCCATGAGCAGTCTTGGAAGAGGCCAACATAAAGTAATTAAAAAAAAAAAAATCAAAGGCAGTAAATGCATCAGGCTGGAGTAAGTATCAGGCTACGGTGCTTTCCAGATGGATGTGCTCCTAGATGCTGGTCTACTCTGGACCTCGTCTCATTCGGAACATATCAGTGCTAGAGCCAAGGAAAATTTCACTAGATCAAATGGGCAGGTTGTTTCAGTTTTTTGCACATTTTTTACAATTTTATTCCATATTGTTGTAAAAATAAGACATTTTGAGCCTGGAGAAGGGAAGAGAGCAGGGGAATAATGAGGTGTGTTGTTTGAATTTGTTTATTCTCATTTGTTTTATAAATGTCTCTATGAAGTACAATTGTGTCATGTTTTGTAAAAGCTTGTTTTGAACTTCAGTATGTTGACCATACGCTTATATGTTCTTACCAAAACAACTATTAGGAATTGAGTAGGTTTCTCTTTTTAGCAAAAGGTTTAAAGCTATGTTTTGTGTTTTTGTCTTTTTTTTCACTCTTTTGTATATTACCACTGAAAATCAGTGGTATAGGAGGCACTCAGGAATACGAGGGGAAAATAACTGAAAAAAAAAGTTGTTTATCAGCAAAATGACTGCTAAACAGTTAGTGTTTAGCACTAACTGTTTAGGTACCTGGTGGTACCTAAGAAACTACCTAAACTACCTGGTGGCACAGTGGTTAAGAATCCACCTGCCAGTGCAAAGAACATGGGTTCGAGCCCTGGTCTGGGAAGATCCCACATGCTGCGGAGCAGCTAAGCCCATGCGCCACAACTACTGAGCCTGTGCTCTAGAGCCCATGAGTCACAGCTACTGAGCCCGCGTGCCACAACTACTGAAGCCTGAGTGCATACAGCCCGTGCTCCACAACAATAGAAGTCACCACAATGAGAAGCCTGTGCACCGCAACGAAGAGTAGCCCCCGCTCGCCACAACTATAGAAAGCCTGTGTGCAGTAACAAAGACCCAACGCAGCCAAAATAAATAAATTAATTAAATAATTTTAAAAAATGTGTAGGTACTTGGTTTAGGTAGTTTTTAATTCAACTACCCCGTTTCTGACCTGAGAGGGGAAGATAATTAGCAGTACATGTGGCATATATTTAGAGCAGTGCTTGCCACCTGCTACTAAGTTCTGCTTTGCTGGAAATACCATAGTGTCTGTACTATCCAGTACGGCAGGCACGAGGCTCATTTGGCTGTCAAATGTCTGAAATTGACTAGTGCAACACAATAAATGAATTTTAAATTTTATTTAATTTTAATTAATTTAAAGTTAAACTGTCCACTTAACTAATGGCTATTGTATTAGCCCAGCTCTGGAGGAAGTGGCAAATAGAATGACAAGCCATGAGTGGGGGGGGGGGGGGGGGGGGGGAACAACTCCTCTAAAATAAGCAAGAAAAACTTGTCCAGGTTAGAAATTTTTGAATTACATAAGTTCGTAGATATATACCGACAAACAGCATTACTTGAAATTTAGGGATGCATTCTGGAACTGAGACTCCAAGAAACTCAACAAGAAGTCATGGAAAACATACTTTTCTAAAATCCAGAAATAACAGGATTGAGTATTACCGTTTCTTCAAGTAGAATCACGACGTTTCAAAATCTTACACAGAGGACCTGTGAAAGACTGTAAAGTTAGTATAGGTGTATCCACAAAACTAGATGAAGCAAAGAAACAACAGATAGGGTAACATGAATATGAGTTGATCTGAAAGGAGTTTGTGTTTGAGAGTAGTCCTCCCTTGTGTATAACATTCTTCCTGGTAAGTCAGCTGTGAATAGAAACAAGTCAAGTGAGGCAGCACCTGCTCTCGTTTCGCCAAAAGGTTCCACCCATGTGCCAGCCTGATGACAGATTGCGATCCTCCTAGAGGCTGCAGTGTCTTCAGCTGCCCCTTCATCATTTCATAAATCCATTTGGGTTTAAAGGAGCCCTTAATAAAAAGACACGTCAGAGGACATACAAAAAGCCTGGGCTCTGTCATTAAATTTTAAACACATATTTTTCTTTCTCTCTCTTTCTATTGTTGTTTTGGGGTTTTTTTTCTTGGTCTTCCTTTTGTTCTGTTTTTGTTTTCAGATTTTATATTTTGCTCCAAAGACCACAGCCCAGTAAACGACTAAATAATTCATTGGAAAACAGCGATGAGTAGGGGGTAGACATTTAAAATTCAGTGGACAAAGTGTAATCATGAGAATCAGCCCTTAGTCTGTGTGCTGTATTTAAAAAGATAAGCTCTGTATGTTTACTGCTTCAGATACTCTACATTTTAGTACGTTTCATCTCCCCAAATGCCATCAAATGCCCAGCCTACGAGCTCATCTTGTTTTTTGTTAGTGAGGATACATGTTATATGATTTCAAGGAAAATTTTAACAGATTTAAATGTCTTAGGTAATAAATAAAAGACTCAAAATTGGACTCTAACTACAGCCACAAAATAGGCTCCCCTGATTCTGACATCCCCAGCATAAAAACAAATATAAGATTTTTCTAGAGAATCTTATGAAACCACACACATCATTATGCAGATTCTGTTTGTATTATGGATGTGTGTATCTCAGCATGTGTGTATCTCAGCACAAATCTCATCAGGTTGTAGGTAGTTCATTCTGTCTCCCCACCCAGTAATACGAAGTCTTTCCATGGAACTTAAAATTTTCAAACAAGGCATGTAGATACAGAAATGCCATAAAAAACTTAATTACTCTGTGAGAATGTGGGTAAAATGGACACTTCTACACTTTCTCTAAGAATTTCAATCTAACCAAACCATGTGCTATGTAAACCCAATTATCACATCATTGAACCATGAGGACCACAGACTTGGTCTGGCTTTGTGCAGTCATGGCCACAGACAGATTGCTGTAGACCTCAGGGCCCTTTGGTCTTTTATCCTTTGTTTGTTTCTTACCTAAACAATATTTATGCAGGTAGGATCTAAGCAATAATAAATGCATTAGAGAAAGCAAATCAAGTTAGAGAAGGAGGAGAAAAACAAATAACAAAGCAGATATTAGGTAGGCATTTATTTCCTTTGCAGGAGGAAATAAACCAGACACTCCTTAGTATTTTGTTATTTTAAGTTATCTGCATAGTTTTAAAACTGATGAATTCTATACTGGATCTTTTAAGAAACAGGGTACAACATTCCGAGAAAAAAATGGACTTTTAAAATATATAACTAGACGTGACAGCCAAATTGATAAAACCACTCTAAAGAAATGAGTGAATTATGGAAAACAGTCAGTTACTTTTGTAATCTAGCAATACTGTTTCTAATGAGTTTTCCGATTGAATTAATTGTATTTTTTTCTGTTCTTCTCATGTTCCCTTTCATCATTACTGCCATGCATTTAACTCATTGTGATGTGTTGCCACTGATGTTTATTTTTTTAACTCTTTTATTTATGTATTTATTTGTTTGTTTCATTTGGCGGGTTTTTAAACCCAGATCCCACTGACCCAGTTGATTATTATCCTTTGCTTGATGATTTCCCCACCTCGGTCCCAGATGTCTCCACCCCCATGCTCCCACCAGTAGGTGTACAGGCTGTGGCTCTTACCCACGATGCTGTGAGGGTCAGCTGGGCAGACAACTCTGTCCCTAAGAACCAAAAATCGTCCGAAGTGCGACTTTACACTGTCCGGTGGAGGATCAGCTTTTCTGCGAATGCGAAATACAAGGTGAAGTTCGAATTGATAGTATGAAATTCCACGTGAACTGTCATTTGTTTAATACATTGTTTTAAATGCATCCTGAACTGGCATGAATCATTTTGCTGCAGTGACATGAAATGGAAAACCAAGCCTTTTAAGAACTCAGTATCTAAAATTGGCTTGGGAATTATTGTGTCTTGGGAAACAATTCTAAGGCAAGGAAGAAAAATGTCAAGAGCTGCAAAATGTTATTTGAATTCCACCAGATGTTGGGTTTGTATAAATAATGTGATTTTGTACAAGGGAGCGCCATTTTCTTTTGAAAATAACAGAGCTCTGCATTCATTTTTTGGACAGATTTTGCTGTGTTTCTTTTCATTTGGAATCTAGATTTATGCCAGAGGCACCCCTATAAATGGTACAGAGACCCATCTTATAGTGAATATGAAAAGGAATACATGATGATTATTTTATACCATCCTTAGATGGTGAACACACTCTAAGCCATTAACATCTACTTCCTCATTTAGCCTTGAAACACCCTCAGGTGGTAAAGAAAATCCACAGTGCACACTCCCCTTTAATTAATATGAATTAGACCACCTCCCTTATTGTTGTCCTATCACCGAGTCATCTCACAACCCCCCTAAGAGCTCCTTAGAGATACATATTTGAGGCACTGTCACGACTACCTTCAAATCTCTCTCAGCGAGCCTCAGCAACTCCAACAAACGGTTATTTATATACTGGAACGATTTTGTTACCTCCTAAGCCTACCACATGCTAGTAGTGTATATAAACAATACACAAATGTAGAATAAAATGAGATCAACGAGTAATTATTAACCACCTACCATTTACTTAGAACTATGCCGGATCATAGAGGCAGTTTAACATGCTTTAGCTGTTCTTTCACATACTTAACATCGTTACTTATAATTTTGGAATGCATAATACATTCAGCTCCATAGGTTTACTTCAAAGAATTCGTAAGTTATTCAAGTGAGGTACTATAATAAAACACATTTAAAATATTCACAGGATGATTATTTGGGGTGGAGAATGTAGCTTTGGAAATAAGAGCCTAAAGCGGGGGCGGGGAGAGGGCGAATTGGATGAAGGCAGTCGAAAGGTACAAACTTCCGGTTATAAGAATAAGTAAGTACTAGGGATGTAATGTACAACATGATAAATATAATTAACACTGATGTAGGTTACATATGAAAGTTGTTAAGAGGATAAATCCTAAGAGTTCTAATCACAAGGAAAAAAATATTTTTTCTGTTTATTTAATTTTGTATCTATATGAAATGATGGGCATTCACTAAACTTATAGTTTAGTGGTAATCATTTTATGATGTATGTAAGTCAAATCATGATGTTGTGCACCTTAAACTTACACAGTTCTGTATGTCGATTATATCTCAATAAAACTGGAAGAAGAAAAAGAGCATAAATGTTACCCAACAACAAAGGAACCAGTAGTTCAACCCGGGCACTCCACAGTCTTCATACTCCCCTTATATCCCTTCTCTTTACCACTCTCCTGGGGTGACTTGCAGGGAGAATCTGGATATCCCAATACTTTATCCAATGTTCTTTGCACTAAACTGCTGTCTTGCTTAATCCAGACTCAAGCCAGTGGTGATTTGGGGGGATGAAAATATCCTTTGGAAATTTCTAACTCTCAAAACCCCAGATTAAAGGAAAATCCCACCAATAATTTTGTAAGTCTGCCTCTTTTCTCCTGTAGCCATGCTGGATCTGCTTCTCGTTTCATTCAGCCTTTACGTGGCGTAAAATTCACATTTCATAGTAAATCAGGTTTTAGTTGAAACCATTTAAAAAACAGTTTTCTTTGGTTCTGCCTCTCTGCTAGGTCAGGTACTAGGAGAAACTCTCCAGGCACGTCCAAATAGTATCACTGATATAAAATATGCTCTATCTCCTTACAGTATCAGATTTAAGACTCAGCAGAACTATAAATAAGGGTAACATTGTCAGATAAGACAACTGATGAAACACATGAGAGCATTTTTTTAAAAACTCTCTTTATATACAGATTACCCCATTCTAAGTTTACTTTTAAAAGACTACTTTAAAAGTGTTATGCTCATGGTTGCTGTACTTTGTGGATACATTCATTTCACAGAGTGGCTGTGGGTACGTTGCCAGTACGTAAAATGTTCTGAAGGACAGTGATTGTTCTCTGCAGAATGATTTGAGTTTCAGAATTTCTGGAGGCATTTTTTTTTCAGTTGAAGAGTCAATAGAACAGACACAGGATTATTGAGTCTCATAAAGAATGCCTACAGTGTGAGACCCAACCAAAAGCTATCCTCTGTAAGGAGAGGCTGTTTTCTCTTCTGGATTGAAGTATGAGAATTGAAAGAAATATGTTAACTGTTTCTCTCCCCATCATCTTCCCTGACCTAATAAGGCTTTCCATTACTAACGTTCGATCCCTCTCTCACACATACACACTCTACACCCACACTCTGAGAAGCAGGGTTAGAGGAAAGAGTTAGGTAAGCTCGATAGCAAGGAAAAATGTAGAGCATATCTGGTCTACTAGAAAGACATACATTAAATTTAAATTTTACAAATAATAGTAATAGACTACTTTGGTTTTGCATTTTGAACTTTTCAAACCACTGTCATATCTATTACTTCATCTCATTCCCCACTAAGCTTTATATAAGCTAGGCAGAGCAACACAAGGTAATGGGGGAAAAATACATACATGAGTCATATAAATGGGCTCTAGAGTTGGCGTTCCTGTGTCCTGTCATGTGACTTAACTTGTTTAATCTTTTTTTTAATCTATGTGATTGGGATATTGATATACTATCAATATAAAAAGAATAAGTAAGATTCTGCATAGCTAAGTAGGCATGTAGAGATCTTTATGAAGACTTGGGTAGGTTGTATAACTTGACAAAATCCCCCATGAAACTAGAGCTGGAACTCAGATAAGCTGATGGCTTTATCCAGGCCTCTCCCCCCAGGAGTACCCTTCTACTTCAGTCCCACGTCAAGCCATAATCCAGACATTCATATTTTGATTGTCCAAAACTGTATATTGACCTTCCTTATCAAATGGAGAAATTTTCTGTAATTTATTTTCTACTAAAGTGATGCATCATTTGATGTTTTATATGACTTCCCATTCAAAATGCATTCATTGACTATTGACTAGTGCTTACCAGATACTAGCATGGATATTACAGGAGATAGAAAGTTGTGCAAGACTCAGTCTCAGCCCTCAAGATGTTTACAGTTCAATGGAGAATTTATCAAAATGCTGTAAATATATGTGTGTGTGTGTGTGTGTGTATACACCACACACATAGAGTGCCCATATCTCACACTAGACAATGAATAAAATATTGTAGCTAACATTTATTTAGTACTTACTCTGGGCCATGTACTATGCTTTACTTGACTTATTTCACACTTTAAATAGCACTGTAAGGTCAGTGCTACAGTTATTTCCGTTTTATAGATGAGGAAGCTGAGGCTCAGAGAGGTAGTACCTAGGTATTCTGCCCCACCCCTCACACACACATACAGCCAGGATTTTCCAAAGTATCAATACTTCCAGGCTAATGATTTATGTTGAATAGTAACTTTTCATAAAGTTCCTGAGAAAACTCAGTGAATTAATGGCATTTATAGAATGCAAGTGTATCATTCAAGAATACAAACAAGGCATATAAGAATTTAAGAAATACAAAGGACAGTATTGCTTAGTTGCCTCCCAAATGCCAGTTGTGTCTGTGCTCAAAGAGACTAGTTTTATCAAAGTGTGGTCTTCCCTCCTAGCTGAAATATTTCTCATTGCCCAATTTCTCCCCTTATTTCCATTTCTAAGACTTAGAGGTATTCATGACAGGGAAGGAGGGAAAGATTGGAAGTCATATCAGCCTATCAGATACGAGCTGCCCGTTTCATGTTTTATTTGATGGGGTTCCATCTTAGTCTACAAAATAGTTTTACATTTATTTAGGGCATACATTTTTACAGCTATTTTTAAGAGCTTCTGATAAATGTTTATGAGGTCATCACTTAAATAGGATGGATGGGCACATCATCGAAATGTTATTAGAACAGTTAAATATTTATTTGATTTTATAATGAAATGTAGGATTTCCATAGCTATAATCTAAGAAGGATTCATAGTAGAATAAAAAAGATATACCACACTAGAATAGCTAAGGGAGGAGATAGGTATGACATAGGTGGAGACAAAAAGTTTTCCTTGATTTTCCTAGACATGGATATATAACAAATGTAATAAATTTAAAAGTAAAAGTAAATATTTAACCTTGGAAGATGATCAAGATCTAAATAACAAGCATAAATTGATATTTATAATAGGCATAAATAGTTTTAAATTTGCCTGATGATGTGGAAAATAAACATTAACCTGGGAGATTAACCATTTTCTTCATTACAATTTTGATCTTTTGAGTAAGCAATAAAGACAGACAATTTACTTTCTGCTAAAATATCCTTAACCTGTTGTTTAAAAGACAAAGAATGTATTCAGAAGACCAAAAATATTAACACTAATGTAATCATTTAATATTTATCCAATTTATTCTCTTCCTGATCAACTGCACCAATGACCATACTTCAATGTATATTTAACGTGACCTGTGCACAAAGAAAGAAAATCACACGACACAATATTGCTTTTGTCCATTTTCTTTATAACAGCTATATAGATTCTGGAATCACTAAAAGTTTGTATCATGAAGAGTTTTTTTAAAAATCATAAGCAGTAGAGCTCTAAAAATTCATTTTATTACCAGTGGGCAAATAATCATAACAATCTATGTAAAATATATAAAACATTAAAGCCTCTGAAAAAAAGACTTCAATTATGAGAAATAAATTGAAGTTAAAGTCAGTGCAGATAACCTTAAAAACGGAACTGACAGAGGAAGTGGAATTGGTCCTGTCTCTGTGGTTATTGCCTCACTTGGGAAAATTTATCATCTATCTGCCCCTTTTAACAACATAACATCTGATTTTATTGATTAGGTTTTAGATGTACAATCAGCCAGTGGAAACTGACACAGAAAGGAAATAAAGTCAGTCCTGTGTCCTAGGTCTTCCGTTGTTTGGAAATAAATTCCTTTTTTGTTGGCCTTTGATAGTCTTCTTATGTGTCTTGATTTACCAAGTTGATAGAGTTCATTTCTTTTTCTCTTTTCTTATTTCCCACTTGTTTAGTCAGAAGACACAACATCTCTGAGTTACACAGCAACAGGCCTCAAACCAAACACAATGTATGAGTTCTCGGTCATGGTAACAAAAAACAGAAGGTCCAGCACATGGAGCATGACTGCACATGCCACCACATATGAAGCAGGTATGTGAAGAAAGGCTGGCTTTGAAATTTCTACTCTTGATATTTGGTAGTGTTGTTTTCCAGGTACCAAGGAAGTTGGAACCTGTGTCCACCATGATGTCTAAATTATACCTTATTTTATATAAAATCAATCATAGCATTTTTATATCTAATATTATCCTCCCCACTCTAGATAAGAAGAAAATGAGTCCCCAGTGTATTAAGTGATCTGGTTTTAATCTGTACGTTAATTTAGGAGACCTGAATATAAATCTTTTCAATACATTTAAGCAAAGGCATTTTACTCTGTCCAAAGCATGCGTGTCTTTGATCAACAGACATAGTAGGTATTTACTTTTTTGGAAAGAAATTAGATACAAAATGAAATATTGCATTACAACTGTAGTCTCATGGATGCTTACCCTAAGTAACTTCAGCTGACTGTGGGAAGAAGTTTCTGGGGGGTCATGTTCACTGTTTGGAAATAAGACAACACAATGGAAAACTTTCATGCATTTTGCAATTGTTCAAGTTGAGAGTAAATGCAATTCACTGTAAATTTTACCAGTCACGTTTACTATGGGTCATAAATGTTGAGTTTATAACCTTAGCAGACATGCAGTGCACTTGGCATTTATAGTTCACAGAAATACAACATCTGAAGAAAAAAGGGTTTAACATACTTTTTGATTGCTTTCATGGCGTTACATCATATGTGGGGATAAACTGTACCACACATTTCCAAATTTAAAAAAATATGCCAGTAAAACTTTTATCTGGGTAATTTGAATTTCTTTTTCCATTAGAATTTGCCCAATGGCATGGCAGTTCTAATTTTTATTTCAGGCTACTACCTTAACTCTAAGTTCATTGTGAATATTTTTACAATTTGAGGGTACTTCTTTCTATAAGAAGTTTTTTTTCTACTTGTTTAATTTCAATACCTTCTTCTTCTGTTTTACATGTTTATATATATTAAATCATTCTCCTAGAATTCTGCCCTGGATGTCAATGTTCTTAGCTTCTTAGGAAGAATAAGACAAGCTGAATGAGTTATGAACTATGGGGAGAATAAAGGCTCTGCTCTTTCTTTTTAACTTAAAAGGAGATGAAAAGAGTTAAGAGAAAACCAGTAAGGCATTTGGTCTTCCCTGAGTGAAATAGAAGGAGTAGTAATTTCCTCATTCATTTTTCCCTGTCATACTTGATAAATGCACCCTATTGATTTCTCCTCAACTGCCTAGCCTTGTACGGATGTCAGGGGTGAGACCCATTGCTGACAAAAAGATATTAACTTTTAGAGATGTGGCTAGGAGGAAGGGTGACTGTCAAAACAGATAATGACCTGGACAGAGGTGTAAATAGCATGTGGATAAGATCCCTGGGTGACGATGAGACGCAAGAAGTAATTCACAGGTGTCTGCAGGTTTTATAACTGGGAGAAGGAAATGAAGTGAAATAACTCTAGCGTTCGCTTCTAATTCCATAATAACACAAAGACTATATGGGGCTGTGTTGTTATGCACTTGTGCTGAAATTACTAATAATAAAGGTAATGGCAGCTGACAGATTCTTGAAATGAAACACTTCATTCTGTCCAGGTGATGAATCCCTAATTTTACTCTAGTTAATTTAAATACAATAAAAATAATTGGAAGGACAGCTGAAATAATGACGTCTTGGAGAGGGGACAAGAAGCAGCAGTATTCCCAGGCTTTAGAGATGAGGAACTATAGGACTCTCCCTTCAAGGTGTTACACTCACAGTGGTTTGACTCCAATGTGTTTTCCTTTCTTGTATCAACATTCAGTTTCCCAGAAGAAAGAATCACACAGCTAAAGAGAGTGAGATGGAGGCCATGAAATTTCTATTTGATGCTGCTACCCAGCTCATGTGACACAGAGGAGAACTTGTTCCCAAAGGAAAAATCCAAGTGTTCTCTCTAAATGAAGGCGGGCATGGGGTGTTGAGCAGTCTAAAAACAAATGCCCAATACGAGTTCCAGGGCTGGGAATCTTCTAAATCTTGAATGTTACCATCCACTCATACACTTAACACAGAAATTTAAGCATGGGAAAAGTCCTTTGAGAAACAGACAAACCAGAGGGCAGTGCGTGTCCAGTTGTCTGAGATATTGATTACGGGTTTCCAATAAGGTTCATTTTAATTGTCAGGTCCTGAGATAGATACTTGGTATAAAAGGTAAAGAGAATACAGCCTTTATCTTGGAGAGAATTATAATCTAATACATAAGAAAAATATTTTGAAAATACAACCTTGAAGTAACATGAAAAATACAATCATAGAATTTTGGCCAAGTTGGAGTCAGAGCACACAGATCCAAGTATAAATTCTGTCTGGAGAAGTCAGGGAAGATTTCACAAATGAAATAATGATGGAGCTGTGGCCTGGGTGGATTGCCAGGTATCCATTCCAGGGCCTTCCAAAGGAAGGAAGCAGCATGCACAAAAATACACAAGCAAGTATCAGAAAGATGTCTTAAAGAGACGCTTACGAACGGATCAGAGCGACGGGAGCGTAGTTTTCATGGATAGCATGGGGACACGAGAGTGTATAAGAAAATAAAGTATACATCCTGCAGGGCCTGGTATTTATTGTTATTAATATCATTTAATTGAATGAAGACAGGTAAGAAGTTATAAAAGATTATTACAGGAGAACCCACGAGATTGAAGCAGAGCAGACCAAAGACCTCCTTCTGCTTGACTTAGGGGTCACTGCACCTGTTAGGGCCACTATAAATAGCCAACATTTTTTTTTAAATAAAAAAATAAATAAATATGAGGGAATAGTATACATTTCATATGATAATCGTAAACAACTAAGACATTGATTCCAATACCAGAATCTCTGTTTACCAACAGTCACATGGCTTGAGGAAAAAGAAAAATTTGCTCAGCACCTGAAATAGATTAGTCATTAGGTTGTTTTCGGGTTTTTTGTCTTGTTTTGTTTTTTTGTTTTCGAAAAGTAACCAGCTCTGCAATGTCTTATTTTGCTAAAGCTGGAGTCATTGTATATCTTTTGAATATCAACATAGAGTCAGTGAAGCAATCTAATCATCATCATTTGTTTGCTAAATAAGCATCCATTTTAATTTTAACACAGTTAAGAAAAAACAGACTATTCTGACTAGTTAGAAAGACAGATCTTTAATTACTTCCAAAATTGGAAAATTTCTTATTATGTTTGGTATAATATTCTAATTTGTGGCTATATATTACCTTCCTATCTGTGGCTTAGAAAATATCTTGAATGAGCTCTTTATAAAACTAACCCTTCTTTAAAGTAGCAGCCTCTCTGGTATTTGGCTTTTACAAATCTTTTTTGCATAATGTCCTTTCTTTCTTTTCATTAAAATATATATTAAAGTATGTTTAATATACAGTCTCCTTACTCAAGGATCTACTACACTAGACCTTTTCTTCTCCTCATCCTTCTCTTCCTTCTGCTTTTCCTTCTTCCTTCTCCTCCTCCCTCTTAAAAAAAAAAGTTAAGTATATTAAGTACTTTGTCAGGATATTACAATTTGGTGCAACTTTGGTTAACCTGGTATCCTAGTGGCTTGGAGAATCCGGGCATTGGAAATCAAATGGTATGATAGATGGGAGTGTTTGATGTCCCTCTATTTGGAATTCTCTTAGGAAGAGAAGCTGGAAATAGAGTGTTGATAATACTCAGATTCTGCACTGTTACAGTCAACAGAAGAGCCGAAGCAAATTATAAGAGTGAAGAGGAATTCAGAATTAGGACCAAGTTTTACCTATTTGTAATATGCAAATACTCCTGTGCAGAGATCAGGAAATCCCTCCAGAACCCAAGCTTGGAACTTAAAAACATTCTGACATTGCCTATGTCAAATTGGGGGTAATTGAAAAAGACTATGGATAGTAGACTTGGGCATTGTGAGTTGCCTAGAAGGAAAACTGACTGCATTTCAAAGCATATTTCATTTCAAAGAGTGAGAAAGCAGGTCAAAGGAAGCCTGAAAGATACTGGACAAGCTTGGCCAGTTTGCTGCCGCCTTTGAAGTATATTTAAACTTTTGTTGAGCACAATTTAGGGGAAGAAAAATCCTTTTATCCTTCCAGGTTCTTGGTTGAGGCGCCCTGTAATAAGAAACAGGTTAACAGGAGAAAAACAAACCGAAGATTGACAATAAGTATACCTCTTGTATATATGAGAGATACCCAGGAAAACAGTAATTCCCTAAAATGGCCACCACTTTCAATACCATCTCCAGCTAAAGACAAAAGGTGTTGGAGGGTGGGAAGCCAGTAATGGGAAGTTTTCTGGCAAATCACAGTAAACAAGGGCATGGTTGTTACGTACATTTAAGCCTCTGCCTCCTTGTCATCCTCCTCTTCCTGGCACAAAGAGGGAGATACCCTTATAAACGTATAAATTTTCCTTTTACGAAGGAGTAACTTCTACTTGGTTTTCAGAACTTTTCCTCTCTCTGTTGTTTCTTAAAAATAATCAGCTTAATTCTTATGCCAAAGAGGCATATTTGGGGGTGACAAATTCTGTTTCCATCAAACAACATGTGGGAAAAGTAGCTCTAAGCAAGACAGCATTTCTTGCCATCTTTACATCCTACCAGGTTGATACTAAGACCCTCATAGATTCTATTTCCTCTGTTTTCAAATACTTCTTTGCCTTCTTGTTGGGAGATACCTAGTATGTTACCTAAACAAGATATTGTGACCTGCATGTAAATTCTTTAATTTTTACTTTTTTGTCTTTTAAGGAAAAATAAAATTAGGTAAATTTTCATTTATATATAAATCCTACAGTTGTAACAGAATTTTGTCTCTTGGAGACATGTAGCCATCAATCTCACTAAGTTATGTGTCCATTTTTTTTTGCTCTTATAATGGTTCTTACATTTTTAGTGTATCGCTCACTTGAAAATACCAGTTACGCTTTTCTCTACATTCACACATATTCTGTTCTCCTCTCTATATTCACACCTTTGAAAGTCAGTTAACTTCCATGGAAAAACATTAATTTCTGTATCTTTGTTTGCTTGTTTAATTCAAATACCTAAAATAAATTGTGCGTGGTAAAATAAGCATGATATACTGTGTGACAGATTCTGAGTGTCAACATCATGATTAGAAGTCCCATAAATGTCTGTTTTCTTTCACATCCAATGACAAGGCCATGTTTCTGTTTCATCTCACAGCCCCGACCTCTGCTCCCAAGGATTTGACAGTCATTACTCGAGAAGGGAAGCCTCGCACTGTCATTGTGAGCTGGCAGCCTCCCTTGGAAGCCAATGGAAAAATTACCGGTAGGCACCTCAGCTTTATTTCCTGTGCTGCTCTGCTTGTCCTGTGATTGCTTACCTCCTGTGCACTGCTCATGACTTTTATGTATTAGTTTTCTGTCCCAGTATCTCAGTTGACTCCTGACCCTTTCTGATTGTCTCTTCTTGCCCCCTCTGACCTTGGAATTCTTCTAATGGAGCCTACAAATGCACACACAAACACATTTCATTTGTGTTGCTTCCTGAAAGATGTGCATTCCATTAGTATAGACCTTTTGCTTTAGATTCTGTGCAGCGTTAGGATAACCTTGTAGTGGAATGCCTCTGAGCCTAAATGACTAAAAAGAAGCCAGTTGTTTGGCAGTTATAAAATACAAAAGACACTTAATGACTGTGTATTTTCATAGGCAACATAGGAAGGAGGTTTGTCTGAGGATTTTTAGTTTTTCACTTAGCTTTTAGCTTCTTACTTAAATCATAAGGCTCGGAAAACACTTGATATTGACTGACGGAAATTGAACTTAATATTTCACAGTGAAAGATTTTATTTTGCCAAATATTTCTGATAACATCGATGCCTAATTAAAGCATCCATTAGAAGCCTGTAATGTTAATTTAGTATGAAAAATATAATGGAGTTCTATCAGAGATTTTGCATTTAAATGGTCACTTTAGGCTTTTAATACATGTCTCCATAGCATATAATTATTATGACGAATATTGTATAACTAAAAATGTGCACATTGTAGTCCAATTAACTTGAACCATTGGGTTAGGCGCATGTAAGAGTCACTCCTGTTTCTTCTTTTTTTCGCATACCAGCAGTGGATAGCATTATTATAAATTAACAAAGCAATTCAGTCATTCGGTGATACAGAGATAAGCTTGGAAATAACAGTTCAGATGGCACACTTACTTTATGTGAGTTACTTTTTGAATTTTACAAAATGAAAAGATAATGTGAAAATTCCAAATGTGGTTTAAATTTAAGTTGAAGACTAGTTTTCTCTAATAAATTGCTCTTACTGCAACAACAAACAGAATTTCCATTTGAGCTGGCATATATGGAAAAAGAATAGAGACATAAAATCTCCCCCAAATCTTATATACTCAGTTGTCACTCTGCCACGCTTTTTGAAACTGAGGGTGGCTCATTCTAATTTTTTCTTCCCCTTACTGTTATGATCTATTTTCATTGGTTCTGTTTCAGTACTTTTGTAGATTTTGATTTGTTTACATGATGAATTTTATTATGTTATAAACAGATATTTATAAGCATATGGTAAATCAATAGGTAATAAGTTTAAGAAGAAAAAAAACAAAATAGAAATTGTCTAAATAAAAACAAGTTCTGATAGAAAAAAATATATATTGGGGTAAAGGATAAATAAGTCATATTAAAAAAAAAAAAAAAGAAGTCAGATACTACCCAATTTTCCAATTTATTTAAATAAATGTCATCACACAGTCTATGTGAACAATACAATGTTTTTGTTTTTTTTTAAGTTTTTACTTTATTTTTTTATACAGCATGTCCTTATAAGTCATCAGTTTTATACACAGCAGTGTATACATGTCAATCCCAATAGCCCAATTCATCACACCCGCACCCCACCCCCCACGATTTCCCCCCCTTGGTGTCCATACATTTGTTCTCTACATCTGTGTCTCAATTTCGGCCCTGCAAACCAGATCATTCGTACTATTTTCCAGTTTCCACATATATGCGTTAGTATACAATATTTGTTTTTCTCTTTCTGACTTACTTCACTCTGTATGACAGTCTCTAGATGCATCCACGTCTCAACAAATGACCCAATTTCATTCCTTTTTATGGCTGAGTAATATTCCATTGTATATATGTACCACACTTATTTATCCATTCATCTGTGATGGGAATTTAGGTTGCTTCCATGACCTGGCTATTGTAAATAGTGCTACAATGAATATTGGGGTGCATGTGTCTTTTTGAATTATGGTTTTCTCTGGGTATATGCCCAGTAGTGGGATTGCTGCATCATATGGTAATTCTATTTCTAGATTTTTAAGGAACCTCCATACTGTTCTCCATAGTGGGTGTATCAATTTACATTCCCACCAACAGTGCAAGAGGGTTCCCTTTTCTCCACACCCTCTCCAGCATTTGTTGTTTGTAGGTTTTCTGATGATGCCCTTTCTAACTGGTATGAGGTGATACCTCATTGTAGTTTTGATTTGCATTTCTCTAATAATTAGTGATGTTGAGCGCTTTTCATGTGCTTCTTGGCCATCTATCTGTATGTCTTCTTTGGAGAAATGTCTGTTTAGGTCTTCTGCCCATTTTTGGATTAGGTTGTTTGTTTTTTTGATATTGAGCTACGTAGCTGCTTGTAAGTTTTGGAGATTAATCCTTTTTCAGTTGCTTCATTTGCAAATATTTTCTCCCATTCTGAGGGTTATCTTTTTGTCTTGTTTATGGTTTCCTTTGCTGTGCAAAAGCTTTGAAGTTTCATTAGGTCCCACTTGTTTATTTTTGTTTTTATTTCCATTACTCTAGGAGGTAGAACAAAAAAGATCTTGCTGTGATTTATGTCAAAGAGTGTTCTTCCTATGTTTTCCTCTAAGAGTTTTATAGTGTCCAGCCTTACATTTAGGTCTCTAATCCATTTTTAGTTTATTTTTGTGTACGGTATTAGGTAGTGTTCTATTTTCATTCTTTTACTTGTAGCTGTCCAGTTTTCCCAGCACCACTTATTGAAGAGACTGTCTTTTCTCCATTGTATATCCTTGCCTCCTTGGTCATAGATTAGTTGACCATAGGTGCGTGGCTTTATCTCTGGACTTTCTATCTTGTTCCATTGATCTGTGTTTCTGTTTTTCTGTCAGTACCATACTGTCTTGATTACTGTAGCTTTGTAGTATAGTCTAAAGTCAGGGAGTCTGATTACTCCAGCTCCGTTTTTTTTCCCCTCAAGACTGCTTTGGCTATTCGGGGTCTTTTGTGTCTCCATACAAATTTTAAGAGTTTTTCTTCTAGTTCCATAAAAAATGCCATTGGTAATTTGATAGGGATTGCATTGAATCTATAGATTGCTTTGGGTAGTATAGTCATTTTCACAATATTGATTCTTCCAATCCAAGAACATGGTAAATCTCTCCATCTGTTGGTATCATCTTTAATTTCTTTCATCAGTGTCTTATAGTTTTCTTCATACAGGTCTTTTGTCTCCCTAGGTAGGTTTATTCCTAGGTATTTTATTCTTTTTGTTGCAATGGTAAATGGGAGAGTTTCCTTAATTTCTCTTTCAGAGTTTTCATCATTAGTGTATAGAAATGCAAGAGATTTCTGTGCATTAATTTTGTATCCTGCAGCTTTACCAGATTCATTAATTAGCTCTAGTAGTTTTCTGTTGGCATCTTTAGGATTCTCTATATATAGTATCATGTCATCTGCAAACAGTGACAATTTTACTTCTTCTTTTCCAATTTGTATTCCTTTTATTTCTTTTTCTTCTCTGACTGCCATCGCTAGGACTTCCAAAACTATGTTGAATAAGAGTGGTGAGGGTGGACATCCTTGTCTTGTTCCTGATCTTAGAGGAAATGCTTTCAGTTTTTCACCATTGACAATGATGCTTGCTGTGGATTTGTCATATTTGGCCTTTATTATGTTGAGGTAGGTTCCCTCTATGCCCACTACCTGGAGAGTTTTTATCATAAATTGGTGTTGAATTTTGTCAAAAGCTTTCTCTGCATCTATTGAGATGACTATATGGTTTTTCTCCTTCAATTTGTTAATACGGTGTATCACATTGTTTGATTTGCATATATTGAAGAATCTGTGCATCCCTGGGTAAATCCCACTTGATCATGTTGTATGATCCTCTTAATGAGTTGTTAGATTCTGTTTGCCAGTATTTTGTTGAGGATTTTTGCTTCTATATCCATCAATGATGTTGGTCTGTAATTTTCCTTTTTTGTAGTATCTTTGTCTGGTTTTGGTATCAGGGTGATGGTGGCCTCATATATTGAGTTGGGGAGTGTTCCTTCCTATGCAATTTTTTGCAAGAGTTTGAGAAGAATGGTGTTAGCTCTTCTCTAAATGTTTGATAGAATTCACCTGTGAAGCCATTCGGTCCTGGACTTTTGTTTGTTGGAAGATTTTTAATCCCAGTTTCAATTTCATTCCTTGTGATTGGTCTGTTCATATTTTCCATTTCTTCCTGGTTCAGTCTTAGAAGGTTGTACCTTTCTAAGAATTTGTCCATTTCTTCCGGGTTGTCCATTTTATTGGCATAGAGTTTCTTGTAGTAGTCTCTTAGGATGCTTTGTATTTCTGCGGTGTCTGTTGTAACTTCTCCTTTTTCATTTCTAATTTTATTCATTTGAGTCCTCTCCCTCTTTTTCTTGATGAGTCCGCCTAATGTTTTATCAATTTTGTTTGTCCTCTCGAAGAGCCAACTTTTAGTTTTATTGATCTTTGCTATTGTTTTCTTTGTTTCTATTCATTTATTTCTGCTCTGATCTTTATGATTTCTTTTCTTCTGCTAACTTTGGGTTTTGTTCGTTCTTCTTTCTCTAGTTCCTTTAGGTGTAAGGTTAGATTGTTTATTTGAGATTTTTCTTGTTTCTTGAGGTAGGTTTATATAGCTATAAACTTCCCTCTTAGAACTGCTTTTGCTGCCTCCCATAGGTTTTGGACCATCGTGTTTTCATAGTCATTTTTCTCTTGGTATTTTTTGATTTCCTCTCTGATTTCTTCAGTGATCTCTTGGTTATTTAGGAACGTATTGTTTAGCCTCCATGTGTTTTGTGTTTTTTACGTTTTTTTCCCTGTAATTCATTTCTAATCTCATAGCGTTGTGGTCAGAAAAGATGCTTGATATGATTTCAATTTTCTTAAATTTACTGAGGCTTGATTTGTGACCCAAGATGTGATCTATCCTGGAGAATGTTCCATGCACACTTGAGAAGAAAGTGTAATCTGCTGTTTTTGGATGGAATGTCCTGTAAATATCAATTAAATCTATCTGGTCTATTGTGTCATTTAAAGCTTCGGTTTCCTTATTTATTTTCATTTTGGATGATCTTTCCACTGGTGTAAGTGAGGTGTTAACAACCCCCACTATTATTGTGTTTTTGTCGATTTTGTCTTTTATAGCTGTTAGCAGTTGCCTTATGTATTGAGGTACTCCTATGTTGGGTGCATATATATTTATAAGTGTTATATCTTCTTCTTGGATTGATCCCTTGATCATCATGTAGTGTCCTTCCTTGTCTCTTGTAACATTCTTTATTTAAAAGTCTATTTTATCTGATATGAGTATTGCTACTCCAGTTTTCTTTTGATTTCCATTTGCACGGAATATCTTTTTCCATCCACTCACTTTCGGTCTTTATGTGTCCCTAGGTCTGAAGTGGGTCTCTTGTAGACAGTATATATATGGGTCTTGTTTTTGTATCCATTCAGCAAGCCTGTTTCTTCTGGTCGGAACATTTAATCCATTCACATTTAAGGTAATTATCGATATGTATGTTCCTATGACTATTTTCTTAATTGTTTTGGGTTTGTTTTTGTAGGTTCTTTTCTTCTCTTGTGTTTCCCACTTAGAGAAGTTCCTTTAGCATTTGTTGTAGAGCTGGTTTGGTGATGCTGAATTCTCTTAGCTTTTGCTTGTCTGTAAATCTTTTGATTTCTCCATTGAATCTGAATGAGATCCTTGCTGGGTAGAGTAATCTTGGTTGTAGGTTCTTCCCTTTCATCACTTTAAGTATATCATGCCACTCCCTTCTGGCTTGTAGAGTTTCTGCTGACACATCAGCCGTTAACCTTATGGGAGTTCCCTTGTATATTATTTGTCATTTTTCCCTTGCTGCTTTCAGTAATTTTTCTTTGTCTTTAATTTTTGCCAGTTTGATTACTATGTGTCTCGGCATGTTTCTCCTTGGGTTTATCCTGTATGGGACTCGCTGCACTTCCTGGACTTGGATGGCTATTTCCTTTCCCATGTTAGGGAAGTTTTTGACTATAATGTCTTCATATGTTTTCTCTGGTCCTTTCTCTCTCTCTTCTCCTTCCGGGACCCCTATAATATGAATATTGTTGTGTTTAATGTTGTCCCAGATGTCTCTTAGGCTGTCTTCATTTCTTTTCATTCTTTTTTCTTTATTCTGTTCCGCAGCAGTGAATTCCACCATTCTGTCTTCCAGGTCACTTATCCGTTCTTCTGCCTCAGTTATTCTGCTATTGATTCCTTCTAGTGTAGTTTTCATTTCAGTTATTGTATTGTTCATCTCTGTTTGTTTGTTATTTAATTCTTCTAGGCCTTTGTTAAGCATTTCTTGCATCTTCTCGATCTTTGCCTCCATTCTTTTTCCGAGGTCCTGGATCATCTTCACTATCATTATTCTGAATTCTTTTTCTGGAAGGTTACCTATCTCCACTTCATTTAGTTGTTTTTCTGGGATTTTATCTTGTTCCTTCATTTTGTACATAGCCCTCTGCCTTTTCATCTTGTCTGTCTTTCAGTGAATGTGGTTTTTGTTCCACAGGATGCAGGATTGTACTTCTTCTTGCTTCTGCTGTGTGCCCTCTGGTGGATGGGGCTGTCTAAGTGGCTTGTGCAAGTTTCCTGATGAGAGGGACTGGTGGTGGGTAGAGCTGACTCTTGCTCTGGTGGGCAGAGCTCAGTAAAACTTTAATCTGCTTCACTGTTGATGGGTGGGGCTGGGTTCCCTCCCTGTTGGTTGTTTGGCCTGAGGCAATCCAACACTGGAGCCTACCTGGGCTCTTCAGTGGGGCTAATGACAGACTCTGGGAGGGTTCACACTAAGGTGTACTTCCCAGAACTTCTGCTGCCAGTGTCCTTGTCCCCACGGTGAGCCGTAGCCAGCCCCCTGCTCTGTAGGAGACCCTGCAACACTGAACCAGGTCTGCCTCAGTTTCCCCTTGGGTCACTGCTCCTTCCCCTGGGTCCCGATGCGCACACTACTTTGTGTGTGCCCTCCAAGAGTGGAGTCTCTGTTTCCCCCAGTCCTGTCGAAGTCCTGCAATCAAATCCCACTAGGCTTCAAAGTCTGATGCTCTAGGAATTCCTCCTGCTGTTACCGGATCCCCAGGTTGGGAAGCGTGACGTTGGGCTCAGAACCTTCACTCCAGTGGGTGGACTTCTGTGGTATAAGTGTTCTCCAGGCTGTGATTCACCCACCCAGCAGTTATGGGATTTGATTTTACTGTGATTGTGCCCCTCCTACCATCTCATTGTGGCTTCTCCTTTGTCTTTGGATGTAGGGTATCTTTGTTGTGAGTTCAAGTGTCTTCCTGTCGATGATTGTCCAGCAGCTAGCTGTGATTCTGGTGTTCTCGCAAGAGGGAGTGAGAGCACATCCTTCTGCTCCGCCATCTTGGTTCAGGGCCCCAGAATGTGTTTTCAACTCTGAAAAAAAAGCTTAATTTTCCTTTTCAGTTGGAAAAAGTGGAAGTCTGTCCCATATTAGGAAATGCCAATTAATCTGAGCAATAAAATTCTGTCTGCCAATGTCACAGTGCATGTATAAGAATTTGTGTCCACATATTTTATTTAGAGGTGTACGTTCCATAGTTCTCAATACTAAAAATCCATTCTTGTACAATGGCGTAGTAAAAGTATGGGATGAAATACTTTTCACCTTTAAAGACTTTTTCATTTATTAAAACCAAGTTGTGATTATCAAGTTGAGATATTTTGACTCAATTCAACAGGGAGCAAACACTAAAAACCGTTGAAACAACTTTAAACAACACTTAAAACAACTTCTGTTCTATGCATATTTTGATTCTTTCATTCAAATCACTTCAAAAAGTAGGATGATAAAATGTTCAAAATATCAGACCGATAGGCTGAGAGCCCAGATTTTCCACACTCAGTTTCTTGTGAAAGGACAACGGAAGATGTGAGTTGTTTTCCAGTGTGTCAGAGCACACGTGTGCCTGTGTGGAGGGATATACTCCCATCTTACTTTTGTATTTCTTTGTTTTCCTAAATCCCTGTATGTGCACAGCAGGAGAACAGGGTGGTTACGAACCCAAGCTTCTGACGGAGATATCTGAGCAAGTTATTTAACCTCCCTGAGTCTTACTTTAGAACTTCTTTTGTAGAATTGTTATAATAAAGGACTGAGAAAAGTCCCTGATACCCGGTGAGCCCTGAAATAATTTAGATTATTATTCCCAGTTGAAATTCATTCTAGGACAAGGGTTCACTATTGTACTCTGAACAGAACCAGATCATCAATTTATAAATATATATATTTATAAATGTATATATATAAATATATATGTGTGTGTATATATATATATATTTCCAGACGATTAAATAAAAAAGAGGATGAAAAAGGAGATCCAGGCAATTCCAGTGCCTAAATTCCTTGATTATAAACTGGCATCTTAGGAATTTAGACTGACATTTTCAGAAGAAAATGGTTCAAAATGAATTAAGCATTTACTACATGCTTGGCATTCTGCTAAGCATTTTTGTCTTATAAGCGATCATATATTCCTATTATTTCATTTTGAAATAAAGAGTTGAGGGCCTTCCAGTGTAAATAACTTTCCCAAAGTCAAATAACGAAGAAGTAGCAGAGCTGGGATGTAAAACTCAGGCTCCTAGTCTTAACTATTGCACTGCGTTTTTCTCTTCTTATCAGTATTCTACTGGTCCAAATCAATGATGCTCAACTGATTTATGATTTAATTTATCTGAGGAGGGATTGAGAGTGGTACTTCGTAAAAGCTCCCCAAGTGATTTTAACGTACAGTTAGATTTGTGAAACACTGATCTAAATAAATGCAACATCTAACATTATTTGAGATCAAGGACCTGTGCAGATAAAAGAGTTAGAGCCTCAAAGATTGTTTCCTTATCAATACCATCTAATGACTAAGGTTGTACCCTCTTTTTCCGTGTCATTCGATACTCTAGTCCAATTCCTCTTCCTTGAAATTCTCCTCTCTCTTGACTTTTGTAAAATCATCTAACCACTTTTCTTCCCACTTCCAGGCTATAACTTCTCAGTCTCCTAAGCATACTTTTCTTCCACCTGTTCCATAAGTGTTACTTCCCAGAATGCAGATCTTTTCATTCCCTTCATTACTTTCTCTGAAAAAGTATCTGCACTATAGCCAGGACTTCAGTGAACATGATCTCATGTCTCTGGAATCTATGTCTCCCTCCAAGGAATTCTAAATACACACATCCCTCATATTGTACATTTCCACTTGTCTGTCTTAGTGTCACCTCGTTCTATTCCCCAATCCCCCTCTCTCCCATTCTTCCATTCTTTGCTCTATCACCTACCACAAATGGCCAAACAATGCACTATTATATTCTGGAATAGGTTGTTAGCCCATTGGGATTGTGAACCCAGCTGGGCACTCACACTGGAGTCATGTGTCTAAACATTCTTACTCTCATCTTTTTAGAAGCCTCCACAGTTCACCCAGCTGCAAAAGTTGGAAACTTAGTCATCTTGACTTCTTCCTGTCCATCCCCTTTCCATATTATCATAAGAGAAAATCTAAATGCTTATAGTACAAGGCTGAAAGCAGCAGGAGAGCAGGGTTCAGATTTTGTTCAATGCTTTCTCCCCAGTAACAATATCTTTGACACTTAATAGATAATTAATAAACACTTGTTGAGCAGAATAATCATTAAATTGATATTAAATATATTGTTTGACTTGAAAATGTAGTTCTAGCTTCTAAACAAGATATTTCTTAAGCTTTATTAATATAAATAAATAAAAGCCTTAGCATTTACTAGGTAGTTACTACGTAAAAGATAATGTAATAGAAATACACTCATATATTAAGTTTTTAAAATGCATTATCTCACAGCAACTTGTTTTCAGTTAAGAAAATTAAGACATACTTGGATTATTCAAGTCGCTCAGGGTTGCAAAGCTAGTAAATGATAGCACTATGATTTGAGGTCAGGCCTCCCTGAATCCATAACCTATAATTTTTGACCACAAAAAAAGGAGAAAACAGGTCCTCCTTTTTTATATATCGACCTATATATATGATTATCAGAATCAGTTCTTTAAAGATGAGAAGCCCTCACTGGGCTGAGCTCCTTGCTGAGAGGGGCCACATCATGTATCTCAGTCTTCCCAGTACTTATCCACCTACCTGATCCGCGGAAGGGAATCACCGATGAGTGGGAGGAAGTATGGAAAAGGACAGAAGAGAGAAGAGAGGTGGAGGTGACTACTTTCTGACACTTTGCTTCTGGAATTACAACTACCTATTTGTATAAGTAGCGTCAAAATGAAAGATGTATATGATGCTACGTTTTTTAAGTATTTACACAAATGATATTTCAATGTAGGAATGCCCAGGTAAATTAATAATCCCCAAAGGTCTTACAACCTATGACAGAATATAATACTGATACTTTATTATTGCCCAGGATGGTGGGTAAGAGATAAAAATAAAGTGGAAAAAATGTAAGATGAAAGGATGGAGAATGACAGGGAATTGGACACAAAGGAATGAACATATAGATACAGAACGATAGTGAGAAACCTATAAATGTGTCCCAATCTATGTGGTTAAATGGAAATCTATAAGGTGAGACTTCAACAATGGATTTAATAGCCTCAAAACATGCCAAACTCACAGATCCAAATGAAGTTGTATGGTTTTTCTAAAGCTAGATTTTAGAGTTTTGAGTGATGTACTCTTGTTTCTATTCTCCAACTCAGTTTTCAAATTTACAACCAATGACAGGCATTTTAAAATAAATTTCAGGAAATTGCTCAAATACAATTTGGAGTCAGAACCTGCACTTTCAGCTTTACTTACCTGATGCCAGAACTGTCACTTTTAAATGCTTCAGTGACTACTCTTCACATAGAAAAAAATTACATGAAGGCAAATACTATATTCTCATTTGGTAAATGGAGAAAATCAGGAGTAGGTGTAGCTGACTTGAGATGGGAGCACAATTATCCAAACTTTCAAGTTCATCATGTACTTACAACAGCCCATGAAAACTTCAACCATTTCCTTAAATGTCATGAATTCAAAACTTATATACTTACAGGCTAGGGGATTTTATTCAATAAGTGAGTTTCAATACCTATTGTGTGAAGACTATTTTATTAGTTTTCTTTGAAGAATAAGAAGTAATATAAGATATAGCTCCTGAACTAAAGGAATATTTTTATTCTTTTGAAGAGATAAGACATGCACATAATAAAAGCTAGAACAATATTACTAGTGCCAGGGTCTTCTTTTCAGTAGATATGGTTCTTTGGGTACAAGAATGGAGACTTTTCTGGCTCACAGAATATTAGGAGGTTGTACTGATGTTGATCTCAGGGGCTGAGTTATCAAAGAATGGACATCTATGAGTCAGAAACAACTCCTTTATCCAATGATATTTTATAATCCCTTTTGAATTATAGTCTTCCAATTTTAATATCAGCCAGAGGGAGGAGCCATATAGCCTTTATAAATTTTGTAGACTTCTTTATCTTGATTAGTCTTTTATTTTCCCCTGAGCTCTCCACATCTTACATATTCATATCTGCAGCATCAACATCTCAACAAATATACCACAAAATATGCAGAATTCACATCATCAACTAGAGCAGTGATTCCTGACTTTACTGGAACACAGAAATCAACTGGGGTGCAGTTTACTGGGGTTACCATTAACCTGTTAGCTACTGCTGTGTAACAATATCACCACAAATTTAGCAGCTTAAAATAACACCCATTTGCTATCTCACAGTTTCTGTCAGTCAGGAATCCAAGAACAACTTAGCTGGGTAATCTGCCTTAGGGTCTCTTACAAGCTGGCAATGAAGGTGTTAGCTTCGGCTGATATCTCATTTGAGGCTTACCTGGGAAAATATTTGCTTCTAAGTTTATGTAGTTGTTGGCAGGACTCAGTTCCTTACTGGCTGTTGATCAGAGCCCAGCCTTAGTTCCTTGCCACATGGTCTTCTCCATCTGGCAACTTATTTCATCAAAGCGAACAAAGGAGAGAGTCTATAGAGTCTGCTAGCAAGACAAGTTATAACTTATGTAACATAATCATGGAGGTGACAGTCCATCACATTTGCCATATTCTGTTGGTTAAAAGCAAGACTTAGGTCCCATGTACACTCAGAGAGAAAAGACTACACAAAGCTGTAACTGCCAGGAGGCAGGGATAATTGAGGGGCTATCCAAGACTTGTCTGCCATGCCTATTGAATCAAAATGCCCTTTCTTGGGCTCTATGTTTTGTAACCTATACCTAGTCCCCAAGTAATTCTTATGATTAGGCAGATTTGGAAAACAATGAAGTTGGGAAAAGGTGAAAGCCAAAGCAAAATCGATGCAAGTTTTCAGCATTGATCTGAATTTAAGACAAATGGCCTTCTGGGTGTTGGAGTTTATGGCATTGCTTAATCCTACAGAATCACAGGGGAAAACTATCCAGTTCACTGTCTATAATGCATCCTCCAAACCCAAGCATAATTCTGTAAATCACTATGGGATTAAGTGAAAATGATACAAAATTGTATAAGTACTCTTATACTTTAATGAAGTGGGTTACAAAGTGTACAGAAAGGAGAGCTCACTATAGAGGGACGTTTCATATGTTAGATGTAGCTTAAACTAGACCTGGATGGCCAGGTAGGAGTTGGATGGAGAAAGTAAGGAAAGGTGTGAGGAGTAAGAGGAAAGTAGGAATAAGGATAGTATGGAAATGAGTCCTCGTGGAACTAAGAGTTGTGCTGAGATGTAGGTAATACGCATGGTTATTTTGGAAGGCAAGTGAATCTGAGTCAAAGAACCTGTGACATGACCACTGAAATATCTATGCGTGAAGGTCCCCAGTCCGGATGGGACAAGCGGGACTCAAAAGGAAGGACTAGGGGAATCAAAGGAAGACAATTCTTTTTAAAAAGTATTATTTACAAAGAATGTATTCAATGCGTAAGAATAGACCTAGGGACATTTGCGGCCTATCTGATGCGGATACCATTGCAGAAATTTGATAGAAGTAGAGGCTGACACCGCATTCATGTAGCAAAGACACATGCAATGAGTTATTTTACAGTTTATATTACACTATCGTCTGATATAATATGTAGTGTAATATAAAGTGATGAATTAATGCTTTTAGATAAAAGCTAGCTTAAATATTAGCTAAATATAATGTTAGAATATGAATATTTTACAGGGATACCTGGATCTGTTTGGGTGCATATTAGATTATCACCACTGAATACACTACAATTATTCATCCCCTAACACAGAGGACGAATGATACTATCAAATGATGGATTTTTTAATATTTGAGATACTAACTAGATAACCTACAGTTATCCAGAAATACTTTTTCTTTCTTTGTTTATTTTTGCCTAGTTGGGATGGACGGGGGGAAATGGTGTTGGATGTTTGGTATGGTAGCAGATGTTATCCTAGCCCTTTTATCACTGAGCTTGGGTCATGCTCAACTTCATCATCTATGAAAAGACAGCAACAGTACCCCTGCCAACGTCACAGAGTTATTACAGTAACCAAATAAGATCATTTATTTTTATAACACTTTAAAAATATAGGGCATTTTATACTTTTCAATCTATTTTTATTATTTAAACACTAGCCAAAATAAACATTACTTATCTTGATTATTGGATACAGTGAAAATGATACAGACTGGTTATCTGTCTTTTATGTTTTTCATCATGCCTATATATTAGCGCAAACCAATAATCAGGATTTATAGGCAGCAGAAACCTCACATTTTAAAAATATGGCAGATATTTTTATTTCTAATGGCTTATTCCACTTTTGGATTTTGTACATTGAAGCAATTCATTTTCTAAGCTTTGCAATACAAAGCAACATCATTACTTGCCAAACTGAATACTGTGCTTATAGATTGTGGATATATGATAATCCTTGAAAATTATACTTGGGACACATGGATGTTTGGAAGCAGAAGTGTAACATGTAGTCAGTACAGTAATTAACGTTGTGTTCATTTATTCATGCAGCTTACATCTTGTTTTATACCTTGGACAAGAACATTCCAATTGATGACTGGGTTATGGAAACAATCAGTGGTGATCGGCTTACACATCAAATCATGGATCTCAACCTTGACACTATGTATTACTTTCGAATTCAAGCACGGAATGTGAAAGGAGTGGGGCCCCTCTCTGATCCCATCCTTTTCAGGACTCTGAAAGGTTTGAATCATTTCCTGTCATTTCGGGGTTTTTTCCTATGGAGTTGTTATAAAATAGTGTTGGAGTCTGTGTTAGGAATTGCCTTAAACCATCTCTGTTGGCACGTGACTACAGTGGGCATTCAAAAGAAATTAAAATGCAAATTAAAACCAGAATGAGGTATCACCTCAAGCCTGTTAGAGTGGACATCATCCAAAAGACAAGAGACAACAAATGCTGGCTTGGCTGTGGAGAAAAGGGAACCCTCGTGCACCGTTTGGGGAATGTAAGTTGGTGCAGCCACTATGGAAAACAGTATGGAGGTTCCTCAAAAAATTAAAAATAGAAATATCATATGATCTAGCAATTCCACTTCTGGGAATATATCCAAAGGAAACAAAAACACTAACCCTATAAGATATCTGCATCCCAATGTTCAGAGCAGTATTATGTGCAACAGCCAGGACATGGAAAGAGTGTAAATGTCCACAGATGGGTAAAGAAGTTGTGATATATGTATTCCATTATATATATATAATAAAGTTATATATAATTATATGTACATAATGGAATATTATTCAGCCATAAAAAAACAGGGAAATCC
Organism: Tursiops truncatus; assembly: GCF_011762595.2. Classification (NCBI taxonomy): domain Eukaryota; kingdom Metazoa; phylum Chordata; class Mammalia; order Artiodactyla; family Delphinidae; genus Tursiops; species Tursiops truncatus. The sequence continues at coordinate 68,149,029 of NC_047046.1, forward strand.
TGGGCTTCCCTGGTGGCGCAGTGGTTGGGAGTCCGCTTGCCGGTGCAGGGGACACGGGTTCGTGCCCCAGTCTAGGAAGGTCCCACATGCCGCGGAGCGGCTGGGCCCGTGAGCCATGGCCGCTGACCCTGCGCGTCCCGAGCCTGTGCTCTGCAACGGGAGAGGCCACAACAGTGAGAGGCCCGCGTACCACAAAAAAAAAAACCAAACAGGGAAATCCTACCGTTTGTGACAATATGGATGGACCTTGAAGGTGTTATGCTAAGTGAAATAAGTCAGAGAGAGAAAGACAAATACTATGTGATCTCACTTATATATGGGACCTAAACAAACAGATAAACACCAAACTTATAGAAAAAGATCAGATATATGGTTACCAAAGGTAGGAGGTGATGAGAGGAGGAATTCGAGGAAGGTAATCAAAAGATACAAACGTTCAAGATATTTGATATTTCAAGATATTTATAAAAGGGTAGATCCCAAGAGTTATGATGAAGACAATTTTTTCCTTTCTTTTTACTGTACCTATATGAGATGAAGATGTTAACTAAAGCTGTTGTCATCATTTCCCAATATGTGTAAATCAAATCATCATGTTGTGTATCTTAAACTTGTACAGTGATGTACGTCCATTATTTCTTAAATAATTGGAAATAAATTGGAAACGAAAAAAAAAGATAAAATTAATTAATTAATTAAAATTTATCTTTTTATGCTGAAAGCCAACATGGCAAAGAAAGATACATTATTACATTTTCTGCCATCAGCACAAAGTGGACATATTTAACTTGACTTTTTTTCATTTACAACTCTTTTGGAATTTTGTACGGATTTCATGTATATGGGCTCTATTCAAAATATAATGAAACACTTTAGCCTTTTTATGTAAGGGAATAAAAATTAAAAAACATTGTATTATGTGGATAGCTTACTATTGCCAACTTTAAATATTTCCTTTCAGGAACTATTGTCCTTATATATTAAAAGAAATTCTGATATGGCAAGAAAGAAAATCTCAAACAAAATTAATTTTTTTTTTTAAGCACACAGGGTAGCAACATGAAAAAAATACCTTGTGGTATGATTACTAGAAAAACTTTACATGCTTGCAAGTATAAAAATTACTGCTCAATTTAAGGACAATTATATGTTTATACAGAAAAATACTAAGACCCAAGAATGGTAACTACCTCATAATGATCTGCATATAAGTCCTTTCCATTTTACAGCACAGTATTATTTTTCTGGAGGATGAATGATTTCAAGAGCCTCTATTATTTAGCCATTGAAAGTAATTCAGATGTTCTATAGCTGATATTTAAAGATGTATATTTAACATCTGATGTGTGTTATTTTAAAGGATACTTGACTCTTAAATATGTTACCACATTATGCCCATATATCTGGCCAAAAACTTAATAAAACATGATGGCAAACAGCCGAAAAATTAGAAACAGGTATCTGATTGACATTTTTACCCATTTGCTTGGACATACTAAAGAAGAGGCTTAGAATAACTAGATAGTCTATTTCTCAATTCTCCTAGGAAAAGTATGCTAATAAATAGTAGACTTTTGAATTCTGGTGACTGAGCTATTCAAAAGCTAGATTTGGTAACAGCTAATCCGAAAGTTTGCCAAGAATGCACAAAAAAAAGCATTCAGCCTCAACCTGCATGACAGCCCTTAATGACAGAGTAGAAGCGGGCGGGGTGGGGTTGGGGGGGAGGCAGGAGAAAAGTGAGCCAGTCTTCATCTATCCAGGTTTTTAGGACTTCTTGTCTAAATCAGGATTCACTCCAAATGAGCAATTGAAAGGAAACTGGTTATTCATTTTGTGAGAGCAAGAAATGTAACTAGGTAACGTTTCACAAATGCTTCATCTTTATCTAGACAAGTTGTGAACAATTCAAGACTTTTCTTCACAAGGTTTAAAATCAAAGAATTTAGATTAAACTTTACGATATTTTATTATTTTACCCTATTCATGTGAGAATTGGTAAACTTTTCTTGTTGAAAAATTTAAAATGAATACAAGAAAATAGCTTCCTTAACTTGTTTAAAATATACGGGTGATAATTACTTGGTAATGACATGCACTTTCTTTTACTGTAAATTGTATCATTAATTAAACTTGCATGATGATCATTTTGAGTTTATGTTTAGAGGAATGTTACAAATAACACTTTTAGAACACATTTATACAGCAAAACAATTATTTTCCATTTCTTTCTATGACTAATTTAATCCAAATAATCACATTAACCAAATTCCTTATCAATTTGTTTTCAATAGGGCATTGGCCTTGATATGAGAACTCGCTAACAAAACTGTTGATTTGAAATGTCAGCTTTCTTGATGGAAACTACCAAACTCTAATAATATTTCTCTTTCCCCACAGTGGAACACCCTGACAAAATGGCTAATGACCAAGGTATGGTGGTTTAATCTGTCATTTTTCCCTCCCTGAATCAATCTTATCCGTTAGAAATGTCAGTCATTATTTTCTATTCCTCTTTTCACCTGGGCCATACACCTGATGAAGCAGACACCAGTGTGATAATTAATCTTATTAATGAAGTTCTGCCTGGCTGAGGTTTCAGTTCTGATAGGGAGGATGTAAATTTTCTTGAGAGGAAATTGTTTTGTCTCCATTCTGAAGGACCAATTAAAATGTCAAGCTTCTTTGTATGAAATAAATTTTAGTCTCTGTCTGCACTTCTGAATAATTCACATTAAGTATAATTAAGCTCAGCATAATTTTCAAGCTGCTCTTGCACCCTTTCATGAACTCTGGATTAAAGTTCTATAGCTCAACAGAGAAAACTCATAAATCATGTGTGCTTTTCCTCTGCAATGAGCTGCTTTTAATACATAAAAACAAAGTTAGGTCAACTTTTCTTTAGGGCATTACTTTTGTTGATTTTGAAGCCAGAAAGCTTTCATTTCATGAATCAGGTACCAGTTTGACTTGCAGTATTTTATCCTCCTTCCATTCATTTGCTAAAAGCCGATTTGTGTCGAGAAACAGGGATGGTTTTACACAAAGGAAAATGGAGGTAAATCAGAGTTATCCGTCAACTCTCAGGTAGATAGGAATTTATTACCATGATTTGTAGACTGATCTATTAGGATTCCATTCTTTTACCACTAAGGTTAATTAGTAGAATGCTAAAGGAGAAAAAGAATAGTTTATGAGTTTTATTTTTTCAGGATGTCATATTCTTCAAAGAAGGGAGTATTTGGAAATGCTGGTTATAGTCAGTGTCATGAGTATTGGTTCAGAGTCCACAGCTTGTATAGTTGTCTCCTGCTTTGGGCACCTGTCAACAGAACCTCCTTGTCAGCATCATGTCTCTTAAGGCCTCCTGTTGTAGATTTCAGGAAAACATGCTTTTCAACAAGAATACTTTCCAACTATTGACAGATACTAAACATCTGGATTTTGAGTTTCACTAACAGTAGCAGGTTGTCTACATGAGTAGTATTATCTTTAATGATCCTGTGTTCAAGTTTATTTCTGGGTCCATATACCATCCCTCTGCTTAAGAGAACATGGCTAGAGCGTCACACAGGGAGTAATAGAAATGATACAATACACAGAAATGTCCACCCAGGGTTCATGTTTCCATTAATCACCTAGCTGTTCCTGCTTGCTTATACTTAAAATATTTTCATAAGGCCAATATCTACTGAACAGTAATATTTGTAAAACTACTAATGATAAATAATTGGCAGTTAGTGTGTATTCACTTAGGTAAATTAAATATTAGTGCTAGACAAATTCAAGCTGGAATAGTTAATTAGCAGAATGTATTATTTCAGTTCAAAAATAATTAAAACAGCATCACATTGTTTCCTTAACTGAAGTGAATTTGGAATTTCCACAGGCAGGTAACTCCCAATTTTTGAAATTATATTTAGAAAAAGTATGCATAGAGAGAAAGAAAACTCACAAACATTTTTTTTAAGTAACTGAACCAGATGAAAAGTTACATTATTAGCCGTTTGGGTGACAACATGCCCAAGCTTCTCAATAAGTGAGTTTCCAGTTGTTTCTGGATTCCTTTTAACTGTTTTTTGCTATTACTTTTTAAGTTAACTGTTTTGCTTAATAATATTTTCAGCTGCCAAGAAATATATTTTGTACAGTCTCTCCAGTCACACACTCTCCATGGATTTTACTCAGATTTTCATGTTGACAGTGAAATCAGATCAATTACTGGCAACAAAAGGAATTCCCAAGAATTATTGCCAGTGCCTGAGTGTGTTAATATATTTGGGAAATTGTTCTTTTCCTTCATCTAACATTACTTAAAAGGATTCTGTCACATATTATACTAGTTGGTCCCATATTCAATCACCGCTGGTATAGAGTTGGTCAAATTGATAGGTTCTAAATTTTACATCAAACTCAAATTACTTGTAAAATTAAGAGGGAGTGACAACATGTAATTTAGTGATTATAGGTAAGAACTTTACATTTTTACAAGAACGCGTATAAAATTTGTTGGCAGTTAAAAACTCTTTGTAAACAAAATCATTCATCTGAGTTGATGACCAAGTGCACAAAAAATAACCCAGTTTAAAGATCTTTCTAAGAATGGTGAAAATAGTAGGAAAAAGCTGCTCTGAATGTTCCCACTCTCAGCACATAGCATATCAGTGGAATATGCATTATTGTGCTCTCTGTTAGACCAATATACCCCCTTCCCATGTAGAATGGTCCCACTGTTACATTTATGGCAAGCACTGAATTTCTGTTGAGAGAAAATTTGCTCAGAGAGAAAATTTAGCACCCTGGGTTAGAGTTAACCTTGCAAAGATGAATCCTAAGTAGAAAAGCAGGAGATGGAGTTTGACTTATATGAGAGGAAGTGAGAAAAGTTTTGATTGTTTTTAAAAAGTATCTTTGTGGTCTCTTGTCACAATTACTTTTCGTTGGAATCTAATACCTGCCCTGAAGAGCATAAATGTGAAAAGAAAAAGTCAATTATATTTGAATCACGTGTGATTTGGGGAAAATATTTTCTTCTGAGTAATAGTAGTACTAGTATGAAAATAATAGATGATTTATATAGGACTCCTTTTCCCCTTTACGTAAGTGTAAATTGATTATATCTAGCATTTGCTTATCTCTTGTTCCACATCTTAATTATTTTTCTAGTCTCTTGTAGGCACAAGTGGCCAATAAGTTTTAAAGTAGTCATGGGATTTTAGAGATTAACCACAGATTTACTCTTTTGGAGGTTCAAAGGTAGGGAAATTGTATGGGTTATGTGAAGTGAGTGGAAAATATAGAGAAATCCTCTGCTTTAGACAATTTTCCTTTTTTATTTTCCATATTTTGGTAAAAACCCTGTCAATTTGTCTGTGTCTGGGTGGGCGTGTATAATGGTAGAATTAATCCTTATGGAGCTCTCACCATCAGTCACTGTTCTAAGAACTTAACTTGTGTTAACTCATTTAATCCTCATAACAATACTGTGAAAGAGTTGCTATTATTGTCTGTTTTAGTGATACAGAAGCTGAAACTCAGAGAGTTTAAGTGATTTGCCTGTAGACACACAGCTAGGAAGTAGCAAGGCCATGATTCAAACCCAGACAAGCATCTTGCAAAACCTGTTTTGAACCACCAAGTGTCTCCATCACTATATGCTACGTATATACATACACAGCCACACACACACACTTTTGACATATATCTATAAAGTTTCTGTATCTAAAGTGGGTGTATATTTTCCCAATATCAAGCTTTCTTTCCTCAACTCTGTGAATATTCTAGAGAACAAAGCAAACAGCTCTCAATCCGGGGTCATGTTATAAGTGAGAAGCCACAGCACTGAATATATGATACTGACAGTTCTTTATCTCAGGAAACATGGGGATGGTGCTAACTCCACTGTCTTGGTCAGCTCGGGCTGCCAAGACAAAACACCATAGATTGGGTGCATTAAGTAACACACTTATTTTCTCATAGTTCTGGAGGCTGGAAGTCTCAGATCAAAGTCTGGCAGGGTTGGTTTCTGGTGAGGGCTCTCTTCCTGGCTTGCAGACAGCTGCCTTCTTGCTGTGTCCTCACATGGTGGAGAGAGCATGAGCTCACTCATGTCTCTTCTTATAAGGACACTAATCCTATCGGATCAGGGCCCCACCCTTATGACCTCATTTAACCTCAGTTACTTCTATAAAGGCCCATATCTCCAAATACAGTCACACTGGGTTTTAGGAATTCAACATATGAATTTGGGGGTGGGAGAGGACATAATTCAGTTTACAGCATCCACTTTCAAGACTCAAGCTGTTCTTTCACTCTTTTACAGATTATCTTTCTAGATTTTCAAATGAGGAAGCAGAAGGTAATGTTTTACAAAAGGTCACTCAAATATAGTGGCAGGCAGAGTTGGAATTCAAACATCTTTATCTCTGACTCTAGTCTTTCCTTTGTAGACTGTTTCTATACTTACAAAATAATTGGCTTTTTGTTTTTCAACAATCAGCTTAAACCTTTTAGAGTTTCTCACAGAAGCATTTATAAAAGCTTCTTGTTTTGGGGTTGCAGTGGAGGTTAGCAGTAACTATAAACTATGACCAATTCTCGAAAGTGATGATTAGATCAAAATTTTAATCTTAAAGGATTGTCTTTGCATCCTTAGATTCCATTTAACCCCAAAATGTTATTCTCCACTTTGAGGTGTCTATAATGTAAAAACTGGTAATTCTTAGCATGAACACAAATGTTTTCAATTTCATGTGTGTTTCCATGCCTGCCCAATGGGTCAATAGAGTAGGTGCTGTGACCATGACATAGTACCATAAAGAGGGCAGGAATCTTCATGAAATGATCTGTATCATTGATGATATGAATCATGAAGAAAATGCTTGCTTCAAGCACTATCAAGTATCTTTAATTCTCCATGGCTGCAGAGGGGTGACCTAAAACAGGAGGCCTGAAAAAGAGGCATAAATTCACAGACCAGTTTTTAGATCCAGATGAAGGTGGCCTGCTGAGAACGGCCCTCCCACCATGGAGAGAGAATTTCTCTCCTCTGAATCGTGGTAATGGCTGGTAATGCTCTGGGCTTTCCCGTCAGCATCATTCAGTGTGTGCTGGAAGAGAACCAGAATGGAATCAGATGCCCAATATTTCTAGCACCATGCTGTCACTCTGAGCACCAGTGTGGCTTTGGGCATGTGACTGAACTCTTCTCAGCATCCTCACCTGTAAAATGATGACTTTTGCCCAAATTACCTTGGATTTCTTTTAAGTTTTCAGATGATCAAATTTTAGGATTGGTGTTAAAATTTAAAAAAACCTAAGCACGGCACAGCGTCTTCGTGTAGGGTAGCACTTCACATTTCAGCACTCCCACTGTGCACCCATCACTCTTCTGTGCACTGTGCATGTTCTATCATATTTAGTTCTGACAACATCCTTACAGATGCAGAAAGTAAAATGCCAAGAGGTTAAATCTTGCCCAAACGCTCACAGTATGTGTAAGTGGTTAGGCTGAGATATATACCCAGGCTAACTAACTTGAGAATCTCTGCTCATACCAATGTATAATTTCTGGAAATGCACTGAGTTAATCGACTCCTACTTTGTTATCAAGATAATGAAACTTATACATCCTTCCCATAAATTCACCCAGTTTAAAGGTCTTTGTCTTCCCTCAATAGGGTATGCAGGCCAAGTGCTTAACACCACACCTGCCATTTTACACCTCAGCTGATTCAATCTCATGAATAAACAGAATGTTAATTGTTTCCAATTTCAGGGAAATAAGGTTTTCAAGGCAGTCTAGTCAAGCTTGGAATTTAGTTCATGCAATCCAGATTTTGCACGGTTTGGATGACAGCAACCAGGCTGCTGTTTGAAAAATTGAAACCTTTAGCACCATTTGATGGGAGTCATTTAATTGAAAATGAAACCTCTTTTTAGCCTATTATGGTGTGTAATTTCAACTCACTTTATTATTCAGCTGCTTGCTACAGCCCCTTGAAAAAGCTATTCTCACATGTTTTTCTCAGCTCCAGAATTTTGCAATTCTGGAAATTAGGACTATGGTGAGAAAGTAGAGGCAAAAAAAAACAAGTAATGTGCTTTTGATAAAATGTGAAGATGCTTATCCTGGCCCCAGCAAGCAGTTCAAGAAACTGCCTAGTCAACCTCTCAGGAGTTTTTATGTTTTAATAGGTGACTTTGACAGAAAAAAAAAAAAGGACTCAGTGCTTGCAGAAGTTGACATGATTCATGGTATAATTTTAATCTTCTCAGACCTGAAAGATAGACATTTTCATGAATACAGAAAGATATCTTTCTCTCTTTTTTTTTTTTTTGGTCGCACGGCATGTGGGATCTTAGTTCCCCGACCAAAGATCATACCCATGCCCCAGCACTGGAATCGCGGAGTCTTAACCACTGGACCACCAGGGGAGTCCCAAATGGTTCCTTAGACAAGTTCTTATTGTAAGGCCCACCATGTTGCTGAATGTCCTTCTTTGCTGTAGACATCAGCCAAATATCAAGTTCCTAGCTTTATTTTCTGCCCACTTCTATCAGTCCTGGATTCTGCCTCCTCAGTTTTCTTTCTGAAACATAGGTGGTTCACTGTTTCTCATGGAATGAAGTCAGTTCTTTGACCTCAAGGTCCTGGCTGTCTGACCCCAAATTCCCCCTTCTAGCCTCACGGCCAGTTTTTCCCTCCACATATGTCACAGTCTATTAGCAAAGATCCACAAATCACTCTTGGAAAAGTGTATTTTTAGAACTCCACGCTCTAACTGGTACTGTTCTCTTAGTCTTAGCAGTACATTCTCCCTTTCTTTACTGAGAGAGGTCCTCATCTTTTAAGACTCCTTCTCAATTGTCTTTTGTCCAAGAAGCCTTACTTACCTTTCTGGTCTTTTATTCTTCTGTGTGTCCGTAACACCCAATTTAGTCCTTGCTATGTTGTCTGTTTCTTATGGTTTACCATTTTGATTCCCAACCTCTTGGCCAGGTTGTAAATTCTTTGATGGCAAAGGGCCAGTCTCATTGACATTGTCATCCCTGCCTCCAAGCACCCCCCAATCTCTAATTGTGAATCTCTCATATTATAGTTGCCAGATAAGTATTTGTTGAATTGAATTATGGTACAAATCGTCGGGAAACAGAGAGTAATCTGGAAACACAGACTTTACCATCTAATCCAGAGTAGAGTTTGGAGAACCCCAAGTAATAGTGCTCATGGCTGTGGATACTGTACAGTCAGTCCTCCCTATCTGCCTGTTCCAAACCTGCAGATTCAACCAATGTTGGATCCTGTACTGTGTCTGTGACCTATGAGATTTGAGCATCTGCAGATGCAGATTTTGGCATCCGAGGCAAGTCCTGGACCCAATCCCTGCAGGTACTGAGGGATGACTGTATATGTGATTGATCTTGGGGGAGATGAAAAAGATGCAAAAATATTTTTTCCAATAGGGAAAATGTATCTTTACTATTCATCTATTAAATTAAAGCTAAACAGAAAGACACCAAGTTCTCTGTGATTCAGGAAATGGTGGTCACATTTGCAGATGATTCTGACCCGCTGTGCCCTTTTCTTTACCACCACCCTTCCTGCCATTTCTTGTTAGCAGGAAATTTTTACACTTGCCTTTCACCAGCTGCTTGTAATTCTGAATATGTAAAGGAGAGAATCCAAACTAATGGGTGCAGATGAGTTTTTGAAATTCCAAATGGGCAGTATGAAAAGAGTTGGACTCCTTTTTGACCACTCCTTTATAACTATTTACCTAGCACTGTGTTGGGTGTGGTGAAACATAAGAAAGAAGTCCAGTTCCATGGGTTCATTTTCAAGGACATGCAGTATAGTTAGGATATAAAGACTCCCAGCCCAATGTGAAAAGTACGAAATGCTAAAGCAGGTGGTACCATCTGAGTATGTACGTTATAGGGTTTTAGATGGGAATCACTGTGAGTAGCAGCAGAAAAGACTTCTTAAAACACAAGACTGGACTTTAAATATGTGAGTAGGACTTGAGTGAGCACAAATAACTACAGAGGGAAAGATTACTTGAAGTTTTATTTAGAAAAATCCTACAATGGGAAGATCAAGAAGCCAAGAAGCTGCTCAATTAGTGAGGATTGCAGGATGTCTTCAGGGCATAATTAGGACACCACTGTGCAGAGAAGTACACTACGGTTAAGATATAAATTGATAACCGGGTTTTGCTTTTTCTCTCTGCTCCAACACTGTAGTTCGTAGGCTTTTTTACTTTTCGGTACATTGAGTACCTACAGTTACACTGGCTATGAAGACCAGCAGTGCTCCCCTGGATCCAGAGCCCTGCAAACCACATTCGCTTTTGGCTGCCAATGCTGATCGCGTCTTGCTTGCCAGGAGGAGGAGTCGTGAGAGTGTGGGTCAGGGAGAGGCAAGAAAAATCTGGAATAGGAATAGGGCTTCAATATCCATCATCTTCAAAGGGTTTTCCTAGCTTTGTTTGTCGACTTCTGTTATGCCTCTTCTGAAGGGTCACCTTCATTTGTCCCAGTGCTCTGAATGGTGACAAACAGAACTATGTTGTTTCTTTTCCAAAGTCTGTTGTGTTCTGTGTGCCCTGTTGAGAGTGGGGCCATCACCTCAAGTCACACCCACACCACTAAACCCTCACACTACCATAAACTCTAGGAGGTGCTCTAATTTCTGTCCAACTCACTCCGCATTCATCTTTCATTTATTAATCTGCCCGCTAAGGATAAAATCATCAGTCAGGCAGATTCAGCCACTTAAAATGAGTATATTAGTTAGTCTTTCTGAGCCACAGTTTACTCTTCTATAAAATGGAGCTAATAATGTCTACGCCATGGATTCATAATTAATATTATTCTCACCCTATTTATTATAATGGTCTCTCCTAATTAATTTTTTCTTCACACTCAGCTAGAATAATATTCCTAAATGCATATTTAATTGGGTCACTTTTCTGCTTAAAATACCTTCAGTGCATCTCTGTCCCCAATAAGAAAAATTCCAGACACTTCGATAGAGCATATAAGCAGTTTTATTATTTCATCTCTGCCTATTTTTCTAAGCTTATCCAGTTCATTCTTTTCTACCTGATACCTTTCCACTCATCCTTTAATTCTCAACTCAGATATCACCTTCCATCATTTTTCTAGGAAGAAATAGTCAATCGTTCTGTTTTTCCATTGTGTCACCGACTTACAATTTTTTAACTTTTGGATATTCCAGTCTATTATTATTAGTCACTTAACATCTTCCCCTCACTAAATTATGAGCCTCTGCAATAGTCACTTTATATCCCTAATTCTTAGAACAGTGAGTGGTCCACTCAACACATTTGTCGACTAGATGGATGGAGCATGGACAGATATATGAATGAAGAAATTTTCTGCTCCAACAGTGTTATTATTTACACATACTAGCAGTGCAGCCATCAGGGTGCTCACATTCTAGTGTTTTCATACTATAGTTGCAACTTCCCAACATGCAGTCACTTGGAGAAGAAAAGAGCATTCATGCTCTTCTGTTACTTCTCCGTGTACTACTTGGCAACTTCACTGAAACACAAACATACCTCACACTGCTTTTGGGATAAGCTTGTGGACCATCCGGGTGGGGCAGGCTTTCGTGGATCATCAGTAGCCTTTGAGAACAGTTCTCCTTTGTAACGCACACAAGACTGCCTCATCCTCCACGTTGCATCTGGTAAATGAACTGGCTCTTGGGAAGACCTAGTCATCCAGGAAAGTGTCCACGTTTAGAGAAACAGGATGCTTTCTAGATTTTCATAAAGACTGTGCTGCATCTAAAAGTGATTTCTTAGACCCATATGCTGGCCATTATTCCAGATACACTACAAGAAAGAATGCATTCAAGGAGATTCTCGTGAGCAGAGACAGTTCAGAGACCATCCTGCTTCAAGATATCAGTAATATTATTAAGTCATCTTTGTTTTTTATTCTCTTAACAATTCAATTTTAACATAAGTTTCACTCTAAACATATGTGAATAGTAATTGCAATAACTAATAAACTTATTTAGCTTTTCATATGTGGAAGCTTATGACATGTGTGATCAGAAGCAGTTGACAAGTTTTCATTTGCAACCAGATAAATGGACACAGGCTAATTGTAGTTAAAGTCCTATAGATAAGAATGTATGGGCTCCCCTTACCTGAAATCTTTAATGAGGCCAACTTCTTTCCTGTGAGCAGAAGATCTTGTTGATCTGGACAGGTACTTTGGTCTCCTGGTGTTTGCCTTTTGAGTCCATTGTCCCTTGCAAGATGTTGAAAATGAGTGGTAGTAGAATTCGTAAGAGTAACCAACGTGCTTCTGAAATATTTCATAATACATATACAAGTGTATATGTGTATTTCATATATATATATATAAATATGTTTTTTTCTTCTCTTTTCTTTGGCTGACCTCTGCCATCATGTTCAGAAATCCAGATACCAGTTGGTCTGGCCTAGTGCTGCCTTTTTTCTGGCCTAGTGCTGCTTTTATTTTGGTGCTTGCAATAGAAGAAGAAGGAAACGTTTGTAAACTTTTTTTCTACTTTAGAACATCACTCAGGCAACTTTCTTTACCCATCATTTGCCACATTCTGCAAAAGATTACACATATGCCTCAGGAAATCAGGACCCAGAATCAAACTGTGATGTCAACCAAGAGCCAGGAATTAAGGGTTTATTTGTTAAATTGTTCATGTCTAGGATAAATATAATTTCCATTTTGTCCAGGAATGTCCTAATTGATACCTGGGTCCAGGCAAAACTGATAATAGCACCTTCTATCACTCTTAAAGTGCCTTGATTTTCATAATAGCTACACAGTCACTGTTCATAACATTCGTATGTGAAATTGTAATCTTATATTTTAGATTGCTTTCTGACGATTCTTAGAAAATGAATTTACTTCTCCTCATAGTCTACTCTATTTATATTTTATGGCAGAAAGGCAGAAATTGGAACTCCCAAAGAACTGCCTCTCATGGTCAAGGAGAAGATGGACAATGGGGTATTTGGTTCTCTTGCACTGTGTGTGACTCAGAGTAGGTCACCAAATGCATTCCCAAAAATTATTGCTCATAGACTTGACACAGTATTTGTTGAGCACCAGGCCTCAATGTATGGCAGGCATGTCAGCTGCCCTTACATATGAAGTAGTAACATTGTACTTTCTTTTAATCAATGAACTTTCATTCATGTTAACTTGAAAACAATGTGTTGAACCTGAGGAGAGGGTGAGAAGAGCTCATGAGTTTTTCCTATTAATATATGTTCAAAATATCGTAGGCATAGGTTATGATTTTGCTTTCTGGTTTTTAGATGCCCTGATGCCTTTGTTCAAAGTCAGCAGTATTAACTGTATGGTAAATCGCTCCCTTAGCCACATTTTTCAGCCTCTGAAGAATCATCTGCTTTAAATATGTCTCAATATGATCTGTGTATTGGACAGTAAAACCGTATCCATGTGGCATGAGTGCATTATCTTTACCCACTGGTATACAAGACATAAAATCAATGTACTTTCCTTCATTATCACCAGAATTATTTTCAGGGAACCAATTCTAAGATCAAGAAGATATCTCAGTGCTCTGCATCCTTGGGAGGATATATATTGAATGTTTGTTAGACAACCAATCTGTCCATTTGATTTAGATTATGGTCCATATCTTGGGGTTGATTGTGTGTGTGCCATTCTGAAGGATGCTCTGTTAGCCCCATTCAGGGAGGATGGATTAAAAATAGATTAGAACTACCACATTCAGCTTTCTCCATGTCCTCTGCATATTAATTTTCCATTCACTCCTCCCTGAACTTATAAACATCCACTCAGAAAAACCACTCTAGAACTGAAATTCCAATTGAATTCTTCTTTTCTAGGTGCTAAAAATTTTTTATCATGGGGAATATTCTTCATCTGCCTATGTGTGCTATAAGGAAGAGTTTAATGTAAACATACTGTTTAATTTTACACACACACACACACACACCCCCCACAATAAAAAAATACAGAAGCAATATTTTAAGTGATAGTGTAAGAACAAGAACATAGAGATTAATGTGTATAATAGTAGTAACTTCAAATGTGTTTACATTGTTAACACATTACGAAGTATTCTAATTCAGTTTAGTCACTTATCAAGTATTGAGAACAGAGTGTAAATGTCACTTTAGGAAGCAGCAAGAAATATAATAATCACACTTCCTAAAGGAATTCATATTACCTCTGCCCATTTTCCCCTCAATCCAGAGAGTAACTGTCAGGGAAATCATGGAGACTTTAGCTTTTGCTTAAGGGAGTATATGTCTCTTGCCAAAATAGGATGATCTATCCCTTAAATAAAATATAAAAAATAACTCTTTAAATGACTCTTTCATTTATAATATTTTAGGAGTGCAAACCAAGGGGAGGAGCATGAATTCTTTGGTTTGGACCTTTCTTAGAGGTACCTAAATAAAATAAATTTAAAACTATTTAAACTATTTTGAATAACTCAAAAAGATGCAGTCTTCCTCTTTTTAAAGTCAGACATGGGATCATTTTCTTTGTTTTATTTTTCTTCCTGAAACCACCATTCTTTGGTTTCAAAACGTTTTGAAAAGTAGAAAACATTTGCCTTAGTTATCAAAGCTTTCTGGAAGGAGTGATTTTTTGATGAAATTATCTGAATGAAATCCATGGGTGGTTAAGTGATACATAAATTCATTACTCTTTATCATCTTAATTCTTTTCCTCACCCTCATTTCTATTATTAAGGAAATATGGGTACATAGTAACAAAAGAGTTCTTCTTTATATTCTGTAGAATATATTAGTATATTCATATAGTACATTTTGATTCCTGAGTTCATGTAAAATCATATTACTAATGCCATAATAAAAAAAAAGAAACTACCCATTCCCAGTTTTTGGAACTACATTGAACTCTATTTGAATAATTAAAAATAAAATGCATATACATTGAACTGTATTATATTACTTCCACAAATGTCATATTTAGATATCCATGTATTCATTTACTTATTTGGAATTTTTAATTTTGAAAAAATTTTTTTTAACATCTTTATTGGGGTATAATTGCTTTACAATGGTGTGTTAGTTTCTGCTTTATAACAAAGTGAATCAGTTATACATATACGTATTAGAGATTTAATACAATAAGCAAAAAAGGAAATTCAGGGATTTTAAGATAAATTTAATTGTGCAACATGTAATGTAAGACTAAAAATAATGCATTATCTTTTATTTGCATGTAGTTCTTTTACTACTAGATAAATGAAAAACATTTTCAATTCAATCTAATAGTGATTTCCTAGTAATAGTAAATCAATGCAGTGATAGTGATTTTATAGTAAGAATTAACTTATTCTTAAATCTTTAAAGTCAGAATAAGTTAAAAACTATCTGCAGTTAGCTGATATTAGCCATAAATAGGCCTGTATAGGATTTGGATACAGTGAGCCAACTCTATCTGTCATGGCAGGTTCCATATCTGATAAATCTTTTTATACTGCCCTTTCCCTGAGGATCCAGGACTGTACCTTGCATATAGTAGGCACTTAATACATTTTGAATGAATTATTATCAGTTTTATGCTCCATTAAAAATTTAAGACCTCTGGGATCCAATAGTAGTTTATATCTTTGCATTAACTGACTTTTCGTCTTCCAGAGCCTAATTAGTTCTCTATTTCCCTTAATCAGTGCTTATGAAATTTACCAAGTTAACTAAACACCTCTAATACTCCCAACAGGAATCATTTATTGCTTTAGTGGCCTAAGTGATGGGGCTGTTAGCATCTCTTTGGCTGACTGCTTTGCAATCTAGTTGCTTTCAGATGTGAGAAAAGTAATCTTAATATTCATACAGAACTTCTGTCTCTCTTCATTTCTTCCAATGTTGATCTGGCAGTGTCCCGTGGCCCAAGCTTATCCTCCACTTATTGAAACCCCAGATGTGTCAGAATCACACAAGTAAGGTATTTGGGAAAAGGGTTAGGCTCATCAGTCAACCCCCCAAAATGTTCACAACTGCTGCTTATTTCAGTTGCCCCTCCCCAATCACCCCCCCACACACACACATTGGGGCCTCCATCCTAATTCCCACTTCTTTATATACCCAGAGTCACTGGCCAGCAGATTTTAAATGTACCAGTTTACCCTGAAAACAGAATATGATGTGATTGAATTAATTTATCATTGCTTGTTGGAAGCTTAACCCTCTTAGTTCAGCTCTGACTTAATATTGAAAGAATGTTTTTTAAATTGTGAATGCGTGGTCTGGTAACAAGATTTAAGTTGTTTCTTCACAGCTCTTTTGCAAATAAAATCATGAGCTCTTGGAAAAGCTTTATTAAGAAGAGTGTTTGGTATGCAAAGGAATGTCACAAGAGCAGGACTTGGAAGTCTTAAAAAAGAAAAAGAAAATCTATATATGTGAGAAAAACAACCAGTGTTATCATAGCTGGCTGCCCCAGCTGGCTTCCTCGACATCACCCAGTGATTATAACTGCCTTCACAAATAACAGTCTGAAGTGTATAAAGAATTAGCTGTAGTCTTGTACGTGTTTGAGTATAGATTCAACTCCCAAATGTTTTTTCGAATAGGTATTCTAGAACTCAAAATCTAACCAAATAATCACAGTTCTACAAATGTACCAATAGAAAAGGGGATTACCTGTAGTGAAAAACTATTAATTAAAATATGGATGATAGGATAATTATTTCTGGTTAATTTCTGGCTCATTTCTCTTAAAGACTACTTTTACAACTGTTGAACACCTAATAGAAGGCAGTGGTTCCAAATGTGTGCTACTAGAGAAACCTTCCTTCTTGGCGTGTTTATAAGAAATATTCAGACCATGTGGGCTGTGTCATGCTCCCTACTCTTTATTCCATACCCAATAGCTCATTCCCAGGTACCTATTTGGCACATAACACAAAGACTACTCAAAGCCCAGTTATAAGGCAAAAAGTACTGTCCCCTGGTACAGTAATAATGATACTTTGCCACAAAGTCATGTCCAATGGCAACAGTGTAGACTGGACCTCTTATAACATGAAGGAGGTGGGCTCTGTCACGCTAGGAGCCAACACCACCACTCCTTCTGTTCTGAGATGTTCAAGACAGCAACACTAACACTGGTGCTGTACCTTTTGGTGACACGTTAACAAGAGTATTGGAGGAAAAAAGGGGGGTGGGTCAGCTTTTCTGTGAGGAATCGAATTTAGCTTGTTTAAAAGAGTATTTTTGTGACAGATTTTTCTCACGCATAGAAAATAACATTTTCTTGCAAAGTATAATGGTATCATTCTTTTCAGGCTTTCTTTGAAGTGGACAAAATAGTCTTACTCAGTTGTTTGTGTATTTTTAAATATTTGTTAGTTTTTGTCTATTTTGTTTCATTTGTGCTTTCAGGTTGCAGGTCCACTAACTTTCTGGTATATTTTCCGGATAAACAGGTCGCCATGGAGATGGAGGTTATTGGCCAGTTGATACTAATTTGATTGATAGAAGCACTCTCAACGGTAAGTATATACATTAGGTTCTATTGGATTCGTTATATTAATTAAAATTGTTAATTCTAGAGTGTCTGAGGCAAATTTTCTATTGACTGCAAGTGCCAAGACCCCCAGACTTAGGGTTTTAGTGGGAATAATAGGAACGTGAAGTTATTAACAAACCTGGAGCATATTCCACCAGGAGACAGTGCCGATGAGGGTTGACACGTACGCAAAACAGTCAGAAAAGTCCAAGCATAGAGAATTTTACAAATGATGCTTGGCTGTTAACTATCTAGGTTTGAAAGTACTATATATATTTGAAATATTTCTACAATTTTATTGTAGAGAGGTGACTGAAACCCACTCGCTTTCATAAACTGAAGTTAGTGGGACTTTTTCAAGAGTCAGAGTGCCAGGAGATTAAAAGGCAATCGGAATATGGACAATTGAGAAAGAATAATTATTTCCTCACAGTTTCCATCCACTACCGAGCAGTGGTTATATATGTACAGGTGAAGCAAATGTAAGCCAAAGACACAGAACGGTATAGTCTCTTAAATCGTGTGTCCTAAAGAACACTAATCTTGGATAGAACTGCCAAATGGAACAACTGAAAATACAGGAGGCCCAGTAAAATTTGAATCCTTTCTAATTGCCTATGAATCTGAGATAAAGAAAAATATTGCAAGGGGTTACCATCTCAACGTACACAGGCACTTCAGTGTACATATCCGTAGGCAACTAGAAATAATGCAAATTTAACTGAACCTCCTTTATTTTTACTTATTAAATCTGGCAATCCTAATTTTGGATCAAGTTTAGAAGTTTGCTATGGACTATTTTAACTTGCCTTTCAAAAGAAAATGAATTCTCTGATTGAAAAGAAACCTCAGCCCAAATTTGATGTTAACAGATAAGGATTTTTCTTTTCACAGGAGTCAAACTTCAGATGAAGAGCATGACAGTAATTGAGAGAAATGCATGTCACTTTATTTTTTTACTATTTAAGATTCCTAGTGAGAAATGTAATTGTAATTAAATTTGATCTGATTACATTATCTCACAGGAGGAAGTCATGAAGATAAAATAGATGAATGGCATCCAGTGACTGTGAGCCAGTTTAGATAGATTGTTGGCATGGCCCCTTCTCAATTTTCTGCTACACTTAATGATGGTTTAGGCCTTTCCTGTTAAATGAATGGGGTGAACAAAGTACCTGAAACATTTCTAGAATCCCTACTGGAATAACTAATTATTACAGGCTACATGATTAATTAAGCTGACTTGATAACCTCAGAGAGGCACGGATGGTAGCGGGCATACTTAATCTATTTCCTATTCTATTTCGCTATCCAGTAAATGATAGTAAATATGTAATTTGCCTTTAGCTTGGGCTTTTACAAGCCAATCAGCAAAGGCATCTGAAAACTCTACCTTCCTAATTAAAATTCTACTAACGTCTTATACCTTAAGAAGGGGGTATATTTTCAAATTATATATATAAGTGAAAAATTGACTGATAAAACTCTAACCCCACCACACCTTTGCTAAGTAGGCTGCATAAATAAGAGCAAAAAATCTTGAAATTTCTTGAGTTTTTGAACCTCATATACAATGAAAATTTCATACATCTCCTCATGTAGTGACAGAATTAGAGAGGTTTCCTATCTCTCCTTATACTTCTTGGTTCACCCTTCAAAGAATTGTAATAGAATAATGGTTTATTGTCAGGATACTCAAGCCACTTGCAAATAAATTTAGACCTCGCTAATCATTTACTTTCTCTTACAACGTGTCACTGTTTTAAAAAAGCACTCTTGGAATTCAGATAAAGAAAAACAAAGCTATAGTTCATGTTTACTCTTGAAGTTGGAAGCCCTTAATTAAATTGGGGAAACTGAAGAGCCTTCCTAAATTATTTTCCGATGGCAGGTAGAATCAAAGCTAATATGTGGTGATATGGTAGTATTTTACTTGTATGATGCATTCAATCTTGTGGTCCACATTCTTAAAGCAGGAAAATCTTCAACTTCTGAAAATGTGATTTTGTAGTTTATATTTGTATGAAGGATAACACCAGCGAAAATTACTTCACTTCAATCCTTTTTTCATTGGGGAAGATAAATCACCAACTTCGTTTTGTTGGTAGCTTTTCCTAAAATTTTCAAAATTAGTAATTTTGGTAAAGAGATCTACAAACCCTGCAAAAGCGTTGTTATATTGACTTCAACCTTTGAACACTTAAGTTTGATAGGTGTTGATACTTTGGTGAAGCATTATTTAAAAATTAATGTTATTAATTATTTTTTGTATATTTAGAATTGTATTAGGTATTCTGTAAAACATGACTTAAACTCTGTGTTTAGGAGAAAAAGCTGTGATTTTCCCTCTAGTTTTGATTTCCCTTAAGTAAAGATAATTAGAGTGTCCCAGGGCTCTCAAGCTCTAGTCTACGAGAGGCTCTGCCCACCTACTATCTAAACATTATCTATCTGAAATGATGTTAAGGCCCTCAGACTAATCCCAAACCCCAGGTTCTCGAACTGACTTTGCCATGGATTAGAAATGTGTGAATCAAGTCACTTAAACTCTCTGGATCTCAGTTTTTCATCTGAACATAGAAAGTGTTAACCTAGATCAGGGTTTCTTAACTACAAAACTATTGCCATTTGGAACTGGATAATTTTTGGGGGACTGGATAATTTTTTTGTCGTTGGGTTCATCCTGTGCATTGTAGGATGTTTAGCAACATCCCTGGCCTTCATCCACTAGATGCCAGTAGTATTTCCTCTCTACCATGTTGTAACAACCAAAACTGTCTCTAGACATTGCCAAATTTCCCCTTGGGGGGCAAAATCTCCCCAGTTAACAACCACTAAGCTTGGTTAGCATTCCCGAAAGGTTGGTCCAGGGTACATGGGTCCCATGAGAATCTCTGAGAAAAAAGTGTTCCATTGTCAAGTAATCATTGGGAAATTCGTTTGGTACTCACTTCCTTTTGCCAGGTCCTCGCCTTCTACCTGAATACTAGAGGATTTGTCTTGAGAGAGCATCTCTGCTCACTCTATACCCTTGAGTTTGGTGATCTCACCTACTCCCAGGCTTCAAATTCCATCTGTATGCCAGCTCCCACATTTATATATCTAACACAGACCTTCTAGCTGCCTCTTTACAATTCATCATAAGATCTCAACCCTGACATATTCAAGACTGAACTTTTGTTCTTGCCCCATTGAGCCTACCTGCCCTTTCGCCCTCTCCCTCATCCTAGACATAAGGATATTGCTGAGGCCTGAATCTGACTCCTCCTTTCTTTCCTGCCCCAAGTGCAATCTGCTTTATTCATTTACTTTCAAACTATATTGTGTACGTGTCCTCCTTGCTTGACTGAAGTTGCCACCATCTCAGTTTAAGCTATCATCGACTCTCACCTGGAGAATTCCATATCCTCTTAGCTGGTCTCTATTTTTCCACCACCAACCCCTCTCCACGCAGAGGGAAGAGATGTCTCCTTGGAGCAAATCAAGCCTGTCACGTTGCTGAAAACTCTTAAACCATCTGTGATTTTACCGAGGATAACTGAATGTGATCTACAGAGCTCATGGGAACAAGGTCCTGTTTCTCTTTTCAGCCTCATTTTGTGCCATTTCCTTTTTGCTCCCAGTGTTCCAGACACACGCACAGTCTGCTCTCAGTTCCCTTGTAAAGGAACAAGAACTAACTCCTAGCAACACTTCATAATTTAGCTTAAATGTCGCTTCTATAATGAGGCCTTTCGTGACCTCCCTCCTCTGTCCATGACCTCGTATCACATCCTCATGTTATATCTTTCTACATGAACTCTACTTTTCTTTAAAACACCAACTATAGTGGTAATGTTATATTTATTTGCTTCATGATTTGTTTGATATAAATCTTGTCCAGTGAATTGTAAGCTCCATGAGATCAACAATTATGCCCCCCTCTTTTTTTGGTAGGGAGCAATCAATATGCTAATTTGGAAATTATTCTCAGACTACACAATATACAAGAAGACCATGACATACACATTATTAGGAAATGATGTATATGTGGCCCCATAAATACATTCTAATGGTTTCATAGCCTGGCTGTTCTTCCTTCTCCACCCTTCCAGAAAAATAGCTCAGAAATGGAGCTTTCACAACTCCCTTCTATTCTATTGGCTATGCCTTGATCTCAGGTGAGAAGTAACCTGACATTCTGTTCATGTCACAGTGACCCAGATGGGGTCCATGTTTCAGGAATGGAAGACAGAACATTTAATATATAGGAATTGTTTTTCTTCTGTGGTCCAACGAGTTGGGCAAGCCTCTGACTATCTCACACCTGTGTATGTGTCTTATCTCATATTGTCTCTTTTTGCCTACTTGAATCCTCTCATGGCTTTTCCCCCTGCCTCCAGCTTTATTGGAAAATAATTGACTATAACATTGTGTAAGTTTAAGGTGTACAATGAGCTGATTTGATCCACTTAAATAATCCAGAATGGTGACAACCATAGTTAACACCTCCATCATATCATATAATTACCACTTACCCATAGTTTGATCACAACATCATATCCACAGCACCCAATTGGATCTTATTTATGGAATAATTGAATACATTCTCTGCCATTTCTGTGCTACCGCTCCTGGCAATGCATAGTTCACATTAGCATGTTCAAAATTCTGATATTTGAGGGAAAAAATATGTTTTCCACCTTAATTGACCAAGGAACCTTTTTCCCCCATAATGGTGATTAATATTTCATTTTAGGGAACACTGGGCTAGATTATCTGTGAGATCTCTTCCAGCTGATTGACTATATAGTACCTTATTTCAGGGTGAAATGCTTTGAAATATTCAATACCATATGAATGTCTGTTCAAATTCAATTGCCTGTGAAATTATGAAGACTTACGTTGAGCTGAAAGTGTTCTAATAACAAAACCGTTATCCGAGAACACTGCAATCATGGGAGGGAGGTTAATTTCCCAACTAGAAGCTTTCATTGGATCTGTTTGTCTCCCCAGAACTGAACTTGTCAATCTTATGTTCACATTGTTTGCCTTCCTATTGTTATTGTGTAGCTATTAGGGCTCAGCCATTGTGGCAATGAGACCAGGTTCTCAACATGGGAGCCAGGACTCCTGGATTCGATACATGGCTTTGTGTTCTATGTGATACTTAAGCACTCAGAGTACCTGTCTATCCATGAGCCTACTGCAGAATTTTTGAGGGCAAATATGATGAGACACATAAAATATTTTTGAAAGCCTACCAAGTATCATAAAAATTAAAGACCTTAGTAGTAGTTACACTAAACCAATTTTCTAATCATTACTAAGACTTTAGACCCAACAGATTATGAAATCTATGTTTGCTTTTATTGAATTTAGTATAAAAAGGATGAAATCATTTGCGGTGATCAGATATCATGAAAATTAAGTTGGATGGAATGCTCATGTGATATTTAAAAAATGTGACTCCCTTCTCCCTGATTTTAATGAAACATATCTAGGTCTTGATGACTCTGACATTGGATACCCACACTCTTAGGCTAACACCAGGAACAGATGAATTAGGATACTGTATTTTTCTTTAATTTGGAAAAATCACATAGAATGAACTGTATTGGACCGCATCATATCTGTTGAGCACCAACTCTGTGCCAGGGTGTGTGGTCAGGGTGATGCATCCGTTATCTCATGAAATAATCACAGTGCCCTGGAGGAGCTTGTAAGCCTTTGAATTACACCGTTCAGCTTCCGAAAGGGGGCAAAAGTCACCTTGCCCCTTTTGGAATCAGGCTATCTCCCAGAACTCTTACCTACACAATCTAGATTTGTGAGTTCTAAATTTTTTCCTAATTTAGAGCACTCTTTTAATATATTTAGATATCTGCTTGATCATCATTATTTGCAGGTTCTCTATTCATGAATTTACCTACTCTCTAAAATTTTATTTGTAACCCCCAAAACCAGTAATTATGGTGCTTTTATGATAATCCTTGGACATGTGCAGAGCAGCCAGAAATTTGAGCAGCCCAGTGCTCACAAACTCAGCTGAGCTGGAACAAGGTGGCGTTCTGCCTTGATGGTTCAGCTCTCATACCATGGATGTGTCCTTTCGGCACTACATTTAGTACCAATTTTTCACATTTTTGTGGGGTTTTGTTGGTGGTTTCACTGTTTAAAGCTGTCCCTAAATGTGGCGATGAAGTGCTTTCTAGTGTTCCTAAACACTAAAGGCTGATGTGTCTGATGGAGAAACTATGTGTGTTAATTAAGCTTCACTCAGGCATGAATTTATAGCGCTGTTGGCTATGAGTTCAATTTAATGAATCAACATTACATATCAAATAAGGCACCTTTAAACAGAAACCCCCATGAAACAAGGTTGTGCTTTGATTGGTTGATAAAAAGGTAGGCTCCCAGGAACATGACACTGTGTTTCCTCTAGAAGCAATACTTCGTATTCCCTAATTTAGTATTTGTGATGTCTTTATAGAACACAACTACTGCAAATAACAAGGATCGACTCCATCTAAAGACACCATTGCACTTGACTTTATTTACTGCCTGTTCAGTGTCAGATATTCTGATTAGTCAGCCTTTGAATGGAGATTGGGAAATTAATGAAAGATCTTGAAAACCAAGTTTTAAACTGATGGAACTTTTATGAAGAAGTCATAAAGGCCTGGAATCAAAGATTTATAATGGGAGCCCTCATGAACCCAACTCTGTGAGGCAAATGACATCAATATCTCACTTAATCTAAAGCTCATGGGCTTCCCTCGTGGCGCAGTGGTTGAGAGTCCGCCTGCCGATGCAGGGGACACGGGTTCGTGCCCCGTCCGCGACGATCCCACATGCCGCGGAGCGGCTGGGCCCATGAGCCATGGCCGCTGAGCCTGCGCGTCCGGAGCCTGTGCTCCGCAACCGGAGAGGCCACAACAGTGAGAGGCCCGCTTGCCGGAAAAAAAAAAAAAAAAAAAAATTAAAGCTCAGCAGAATCCAGAGTCATTATTTTCTAATTTGGAGCATGACATCTTCCTAGGTGGAAAGAAAGAAGGAAGAGCAAAAATTTGAAAAATTCCAATTTACATGGTTTTAAAAAATATTCATACAGTGTTACTGCCGGGTACGACTCCAACTAAGTTTGTCAGAAATGGTGAACTGTTAAATTTAAGTTAAGCTAATAAAATCCATGAGATCCCCAACGGCCTCCATTGTACACTTTCACATAAAAGGTTAATTTATTCCAATCGATTAATTTATTAAGAACAGAAAGGGCATATTGAGATACTACTGTAACATGACTTTTTAAATTGTAAGTAAAACTACGACACAGAAAGTTCTAACCTTTCATTACTTGCCTCATTCCTTTGTAATAAATGAAAAAATTACTTCAAGGAAACCTTATTTCTTTCATTTATAATCAGAATCTTTTAACAGAAAGTGCTGTGTAAAAACTTGATGGTTACCCGCCCCTGAGATTCAAGTTATATCGGTAGCACTTAATTTTTTTCCCCAACAATATTGAATCAGCAATAATTTGTTTAAATTTAGGTGACTATCTTTTCAAAAAAAAAAAAAAACCCAATGATTCTTAGGTAACTTGTCAAAAGATAGTGTTTCAATTTTGAGGCAAGTGCTGGGTTATTATATTCACTTATGCAAACAAGTTAATTTATCTTTCACATTGAATATTATGTCTAAAAAGTTTGTATCAATAGTTTGGAAGTCCACACCAAAAATATCCCAAATGATATGGTAGATTATTAATTTAGGCAACATTTTATTTTATGTTTCAGTGGGATAATGATATTATAAGCAATTACACTGTGTCAGATAGTTGCTGAGATAGTTGCTTTGTCTGTATTTTTTCTAATTCTGACAGTAACTACATATGATAAATATTATTATTTCCATTTTATAGGTAAAGGCACTGAGGTACAAAAGGCCTAAAGATTTTGCTCAACGGGTATAGAAAGCTAATATGGGTTGTTGAAGAAACTCATTCAAATTTAGATCTAGGAAAACATCCAAATTCATTGCTTTCTGCTACTTTTTAAATTATTTATAAATAAAGCTATATGCTAATATATACTTTTTAGAATTTGGTAGCTTGTAATAGTAAATATGACATAAATCAGAATATTTCTAATTGATTAATCACTGAGGGTTTAAAGAAAGCTATTTAAAGGGTCATTAGTCATTCTTGCTTACATAAGCAGATTATCATTCTATTTTCACCTGAATATTGTCTACCACGTGGTACAGTTGCAGCACAGGAAAAATTTATCTTAGGACTTTATGACACTCTTTCCAACCCTGTGGCTGCTTTTAAATGGGATTCATACACCCTTGACAGGTTGAAAATTAAATGTGCTTTATGGATAGCTTCTTAAAAGGAATGGAAAGTATGAGTGATTGGTGTCAAATAGTTTGTCTTTCACAGCATCAAATAAATAGTATTTTCTCAGCCTTCTCTGACTCTTGTCATACTGGAATTCTTATCGTTCAAAGCGGCATGCTTCCTGCCTTCCCCACTTTCTACTCAATACCATAGCTTAATTATATTTTTCCATTGAGATATAATTCCCATACCATGAATTTACCCTTTCAAAGTGCACAGTTCAGTGGTTTTTAGCATATTCACAAGGTTGTGCCACCATCGCCACTATCTAGCTTTAGAATATTTTCATCACCCCAAAGGGAAACCCTCTGCCCATTAGCAGTCTTTCCCCATTCACTTCTCCCCACATCCACTGGCAAACACTAATCTACTTTCTGTCTCAGTAGATTTGCCTATTCTGGATATGTCATAGAAGTAGAATTGTACAATACGTGGCCTTTTGGGTCTGGCTCCTTTCACTTAGTATATCATTTTCAAGGTACATGAATTTTGTAGCATGTATCAATACTTCATTCCTTTTTATGACTGGGTGGTATTCTATTGCATGTATATATCACACTTGTTTATCCATTCATCAGTTGATGGCTTTGGGGGTTTCCCACTTTTGGTGATTCTGAATAACGTTGCTGTGAATATTCCTATGTAAGTTTCCATGGGAACATTGGTTTCATTTATCTTGGGTAGATAATTCGATCTTTGCTCTCCTGTTTCATTGCTTTTTGCCCCAGCTTCAGGAATGCCCAGAACAATAGGAACTCTTTGAATTCTTAACCGAGCTTGATAAGCCATGGCTGTCACATCTCCCTAAACATGATCTTCATTTGCCTGTCTTTTCCCAGAGCCACCCATTGGCCAGATGCACCCCCCACATGGCAGCGTCACTCCTCAGAAGAACAGCAACCTGCTTGTGATTATTGTGGTCACCGTTGGCGTCATCACAGTGCTGGTGGTGGTGATTGTGGCCGTGATTTGCACCCGGCGTTCTTCAGCCCAGCAGAGAAAGTAGGTACAGCTAGTTCCCAAGAGATGAGAAGTCACTGCTTGACCTGACGACCATCTTTTTGAGTTAGATTTTTGACGGCTCTCTTCCTGTGTGCTTCCAGAATTCACTACATGTTCCTTATCTCCTCTCCAGAGCTGGGCAAAATCTTGCCTTTGTCCATTCCAGGCCCATAACTTAAGAGGGTGAGGGCTAGGCTTGCAGAATTAATAGTAGAATCCACCTGAACACTCACTCTGCATTTCTGTTTGATTTTACTTCTTGAGACCAGATTCTTCCTTTCAAATGAGAGCAGGTATTCCTTAAGTAACACTTAGAGAGTGGACTTCACCATGTCCCTACTTATGGCCCTCTCTCTGCAATTATGTATAAAACATTGGAGATGTGTATTCCTCTAAAAGTATTTACGTGTCATGGGCTTCCCTGGTGGCGCAGTGGTTGAGAGTCCTCCTGCCGATGCAGGGGACGTGGGGTCGTGCCCCGGTTCGGGAGGATCCCACATGCCGCGGAGCGGCTGGGCCCGTGAGCCATGGCCGCTGAGCCTGCGCATCCGGGGCCTGTGCTCCGCAACGGGAGAGGCCACAGCAGTGAGAGGCCCCGCGTACCGCAAAAAAAAAAAAAAAGTATTTACGTATCCCTTTTGGCAAGAAGGCCTGAAGGCAGTTAATCAATGCTTGCTGCATGAATGACAGTATAGACTACCAAACTCAACGTAATTATAATACTATGGAATGTTTAGTTTAGAGGGAGTAGTTAGGATAGACGAGAGATTCCAGAAATTCAAAATGGTTCATATTTCCTGGCTACGGTGGATTTTCAGAAATTAAAAATTTTGAGGGGTTTAAAAATATTTTCATATCGTGCAGCTCTAGGTTATAGCACATGCAGAGAAAGATATATCAAAGTACAAAGTTTGGAATGGAAAAGGGGTTTTAACTGAGCTTATCCCCTCCCAACGATACCCCATAAACAGCATATTAACCTTGTATCAGCCAGTTGTGGGAATCAGCAATAACCTTCTGGTTATTTTCTGGCTCTCTAGCACTTTTCAAATCCAACATGATATGTCTTTTTCAGCTGTGCTCTTCTCACTGGATTGGCTACAATAGGCTTTTTCCTTAATTTTTGTTTGTTTTTGGCCTGAGGCATGGTGTTCTGCAAGTCTGAGGCATGGGCCCATAGGTGGCTGGTTTGACAACTGTATACCATACACATTGCTGGAGAAAGATTCTCTAGCAAATAATTTTCCCTCTTCCCCTGGCAATACCTCAGCCTTTCTCTCTTTTTAAAAATGCTGTGATCCTATTTGTTGATTTCTAGTGTATCTTCCAGCATTTTGAAGTAAGGTATTTAGTAACAGGGTACAGGAAGATGTACATACTGAAGAAAGTAACATAGGTATAGATGTAGTCTTTGCATTTCATTTATTTAGATGACAGGTCAAATTTTATATCCAGCTGCATTCATTTGACTGGACTGTCTTGAAGCTGATGATAGCTGGTGTGCTGGTCCATTGTTTCCGAACAGGGAACCAGACAGAATGAGATTAACAAGGTGGGTCTCCTGTGTAAGCATCTGGAAAGTCATAATTGCCCACTGAGCTTCTAGAGTGCTGGGCACTTGGTAAGACTCTGGGGGAAAATCACTGTGATTAAGTCGTTGAACAATCTCTTGGTCCAGCAATCCCAGGAAAGGGCCCTTGTAAACAAAGAATGGTGAAAAATCAAAGCTGCAGGTCTCTGAGGCAGAGCTGAGAAAGATTCACAGAAATGGAAGCACGGAGGACAGCAGTTTCTGGTCTTATTTCACGACAGTTTTAAAAACATGGATGCGTTCACAAAACGAATTGAAATAACTAAACCATCTGTAGTGAGGTGTTTTGTTTTGTTTTGATCATTTTCCTCATTGTTAGAAGAATGTTTGAGGGTTATATTGACTTGATGAACTGAGCTCCTGGACCTGTGTTGTTTCTCCACAGAGAAAATGCTAGTCTTCTCCATGTGCAAAAGTGGGATGTGGTGCTGTTTTGGGAAACTCTCAAATTGTCCTAAATCCCACCCTAAGTACTTTGTTAGAAGCTTGAAGGTTTTATATAGAAAGAGTAGAAGCTGAACCCTGGGTGTCACTTGTTTTTAAAATTAGGGAATGGGGCTTCCCTGGTGGTGCAGTGGTTGGGAGTCCGGCTGCCGATGCGGGGGACACGGATTCGTGCCCCGGTCCGGGAGGATCCCACATGCCGCGGAGCGGCTGGGCCCGTCAGCCATGGCCGCTGAGCCTGCGCGTCCGGGGCCTGTGCTCCGCAACAGGAGAGGCCACAACAGTGAAAGGCCCGCGTACCACAAAAAAAATAAATAAATAAAATAAAATTAGGGAATGATTGAAAGAATAAATCACTCCATGAATGACTGAAAACCCAAAGAAAGTGAATTTATAGCTCATATGCTACTGCCGCTTGGGTTTTTCCTCACCCCACTCCCAAAGTCTCTTAATATTTACTTGGCATATTTTCACAGTTTAGCTTCACATATTTTTCTTCAGTAACAGGCCCAATGGCATTCATCCTGATCTCTTTGTTTGTATATGTTAACAGAGAAAAAGGAAAAAAGAAAATCTCTCCTTTAAGATATTTCTGAGTTTTAGTTTAGCTTTTCTTGATTTCATTGAGAGGTCCTCCTTCCCCCACAGCACCACCACTGCACTTGTAGAACAAACTAAATAATGCAGATGAAAGCAAAATCAGTTGTAATTTGAAGCAGAAATAATGTCCATTACAGGGCTCTCAGAAATGGGAGTTTAATGTAATTAATAAGGTGAAGTAGGAGATATCCGTGTGCTTCTTCAATATCTCTTTATTTAAGGACAGCTGGAGAGTGTAAATTGTCTATGTGTTTTACTGGGGGACTTGAATTACATCCACATGGATTTGAAACATTTTTGTGTACTATCAGTAATACTTCGTTCAAGTTAGTGTCTATGCGTTTTATTCTGTGATTTATGTAATGAGGTAATGAGCTAGCTTATCTGATTGACTCACATTCTAGTTGGTAAGATTTTCTTTTTGTTATAAAATAACTAACAGAAGTTAGAACCCAAGTTCTAGTTCTGATTCTACCACTTCTTTAATTAAATTAATAGTATTTAATTACACCTAAGGGAAGACCTAGTCTCCGAATACCTGTTTCCTCAAATAAGAAATGGGACTAAATGCTTTTCTGTCAACCCTCTACCACTAAAATTCTCCATGGACTACTGCTAAATTACAAAATCACATGGTAGCATTTAGCTTCAAATTCACATGAAATAAAAATAACTGCATTTCTTTTTAGCTATTAATTAAAACATTTTGAAGAGACTTCCCTTACACATTCTGAATTAGTGAGATTATAGTAGAATATCATAATATTGAAAATTTGTGTTTTAATAAAGCTTAAATTGATGGGGGATTTTGGTGCTTTTTAACAGAGGAATAATATTTTCCTGGCCAAAATGTAGAATGTGTATTTTGATAAGTTAGAAGGTATCTACAGATACTAAAGAAAAAAATATTTGACATTGAGACTATCCTGGAAATTCTGGACACATGGTTACATGAACACGTGGGTAGATGGCCAACAACTTGTCCGAATACATTAAATTTAAATGTGTAAGTGAAATTCAAGGTTTACATGGTAAAATCACCAGTTAACTAAGCCTCCTCTTTGATTTGACGTGGACACAGCAAGTTTTAAATATCCACACGCATTCAAATCTTAACAAAAATAATTATCTTCAGTACTGAGTGAGGATCAAATGTTTCAACGCAAATGAAATCTATTGTACTTTACTATAGGTCACTCTCACTATTTTCAAAATTTTAACATTCCATTGGTTTTCAGTATTCACCACACAAGGATTTTAACTGACAACCACTTAAGACATCAATATATCTTAGTTCCATCTCGGAAAAGGCAGGTTCATTTGAGTATCTAGGAAATATTTTCTCTGGCTTTCCAATACAAGTTTTTTGTTTCGTTTTTAGTAGCAGTCAGTAGAGTAAAAATAATCAGTATAGATAATTAGGAGGCTGGAAAGCTTTGGGAAAGATTTGGATGGAGGAAAATTAAAAAAAAATAATGACACGTTTTTATCATTCAATTCAAGTGATTTCTATGTGCTTGGTGTGTGATCTACAAAGTAACAAATCTGATGAATGTTAACTCTTGAGCTAAAAACCTTTCTGCAGTTTCCCACTGACTTACTGATAGTTTAAATGTATCTGTTATGATTTGGTCCCCTCTACTTTTTCAGCTTTCCTCCCTGCCATGCCCCAGTGCGTGCTCCCTGCTCCAACAATGCAGAAGCCATGCCTTTTTTCATTTGTTTATTAAACTCCCACTGTCTCACTGATCTTTGCATTTCTAGTCCTTAGCATACTTCTTGACACATTTACTATTCCATAAATGTTCACTGAATAAACAAGTGGATACATGTTGTAAAACAATGGGTGATGTTACAGAAAGGAAGTAAAGAGAGTTTGCATCAGTATCGCTGGCGGAAACCAGCGCACACACAGGGAGCATCTGGCCAGCCCAATAAGACAAACAGTGATCAATGCAAGGTGAGTGGTATAGAGAGAGACCAGGGAAATGGTTTAGCTATTCTAAGATTACACAGACCTAAAGTGGTCAGGAAGGTTTCCTAAAGAAAACAGGCTTGAAGGGAATCTTAAAGGGTAAGTAGTTTGTAAGTAAAGAGTACTGTGAAGGCTTTGTGGGCAGAAGCAAGATCAGATAGGTGGATGGATGGATAGATAGATGGATAGATAGATAGATACAGAGATACAGAGATAGATAGATAGATAGATAGATAAAACTAACGAACAAAACCCACCAGAATTTGATTATACTCTGGAAGCTTTGCCATAGTATGAGAAAGAGCAAAGAGAGCCGTGGAAGATTCCTTGCTTTGCCTTTATTCAAGAATACATGGGTGGGAAGAGACACTCCTATCCTGCAGCTATTTTTGGAAGCCAAACGATTACTGGTACCTGTAAGAAAAGGTGTGTGGGGGGGAGGGATAAACGTGACATATTCTACATCGAATAGAAGAAACTAGCTTTATAATAAAAACAAACAAACAAAACCAAATCATTCACTTAAGACAGTGCTTCTCAAAATTTCTGTGCATCAGATTCCTCTCAAGGGCTGTTAAAACACAGATTGCTGGGCCTCATGACCCCCTTCCCCAGTTTCTGATGGGGTGGGGCCTGAGAATGCGCATTTCTAACAGGTTCCCAGGTAATGCCGATGCTACCAGTCCAAGGACCATACTTTAGGGAACATTGCACGGGGTTCACCTACGTACAAATTTTGAAGATTCCAAATGGTGAGATAGAGGAACTGTGGACCAAAACGGACAGCAGTGATTATGTCAAGGAACCAGCAGATGGGCAAAAGGTTGGGGTAACAGCTGTTCCTACAGGTTTTAGGACAAATTTCACACAATTTAGTTATGAGCAAATGTCAGTGTTATTACAACCCTGCTATATGGACCACTGGGCTACTACCAGCAGGGGAAGGAGGGCTCTCCAAGGCCAAAGCTTTTTCTCTTGATAAGAGACATTATACAAAGCAGAAGTGGTTAGATGGTCTTTCGTAGAATATATACAGAAAGGAAATAAAGTCTGCTAGAGATCTTTAGATTTTTTTTTTTGTTTGTATTGGGGTATAGTTGATTTACAATGTTGTGTTAGTATCTGCTGTACAGCAAGGTGAATCACTTCTACATATATCCAGTCTGTTTTAGATTCTCTTCCCATATAGGTCATTACAGAGTATTGAATTGAGTGTTTGCAAAGCAGAAATAGTGTCACAGATGTAAAAAACAAACTTATGGTTACAAAGGGGGGGGATAAATTGGGATTGACATATACACACTACTATATATAAAATAGACAACTAATAAGGACCTACTGTATAGCACAGAGAACTCTACTCAATACTCTGTAATGACCTATATGGGAAAAGAATCTAAAAAAAATGGGGATATTTAGATTCTTGATGACTGTCAGCTAGGTAGATAAGCAGCTGCTCAGAAGAGGTCTTGATCTGATTAAAATCCATCAGAAAAATGCCTATGAATTTCATCAGGAATAATAATTTCTTTCCAGATGGAAGTTGTAAATCATAACATACTAAAAAGGTTCTGCCTCAATCAGGTTTAGAACTTTTTTTTTAATACAATACACCTGGGGATGCTTGTTACTGAGGTCATGGGGACTGGTGAATGAATGAATGAATAAGGCATGAATGTAAGCAAGGGAAACCAGAATTCATCATTTCCTTCTAGTTTCACAAATTATTTGACAAACTTCTTTACCATAAGCTGTTTAAATATTGAGTTCTCATGGACGTTCTGACGATCTTGTCCTGGATTTGGGAACTGCTGTGTCTCTGTATGCAGTCATATAGGCACCAGGGTTTAAGTTATTTAGCATTTTGATCTGTTAGAAAGAAAGATAATGGGGTGAAATCTCCAAGTTTGAAGATGACATTAAGTTCTTCTAAGTGACCAGAGATGGATTACATAAAGAGCGACAGACTCATTTCCTGTGGGCAGGTGAAGTGTAAGGAAATGAATTCAGGGAATAAATGGTTAGCAAGAGAGTTATTATCTTAAACACAAGAAAATGATCTAGGGGTTAATGATCTAGGGGTTATTACCATTGTCTAGAGTCAGTGTGAGCCTGCTGCCAGGAATTCAGCGAAGTGCAGGTACTTGTTGAGAAAATAGTAGAGCAGAAAACCCGGCATTATTTCTCCACTAAACTACTAAACAGATATGAAGTCTGAGGTTCTTTGTTTCTCTCCTCATCAGTATGCTTCAGGAAAGACAAGAAAAAAGAATGTTAAGAAAAATTCAACGAATCACACTACTGAACATTTATTAATTGCCTAATATGTACAAAGCATCTTATCCGGTAATGGGGACACCAAAGCCATTCTCAGTGGCCTTGCACAGGTTACAGAGTCTCCACTGAGAGTAGTTGATTTGAACCATTTAGCTAACATGAAAGCAGTTATCCTCATAAAGCATTCATTGCAAGTGAGGAAAGTGAGAAAGAGGTACTTCTCTGGGCTTCTACCAAAGGTTAGATTTTAACTGTCTAAATTCTGCCTTATGAAGACACATTATTGTTTTAAAAGAAGCAGAAGCTGCAAGTGGAGATGTTAAAAATTATAAAACTGTAGAGCAGAGGTTGAAAACCATTTCTGAAAAGGGCCCAATAGTAAGTATTTTCGGCTTTGTGGGCCAGGTGGTCTTTGTTGCAACTCCTCAACAATGCAACGTGAAAACGAATGAGCTTGGCAAGATTCCAGTAAAACTTTCTTTACAGAAATTGGCGTTGGAGGCCCCAGCCCCATGGAGCTGCCTGAGCAGAGCGGCTGTAGGCAGTGCTGTGTGGGCAGAACCTGGTGTTGACGGGAACCATTTTCATCGTCTTGCTGGTGACCGTAGTCCTTAGGCATTTTTTTTTTTTTTTTTTTGGAGCAAATGGATCACTATTTCTCACAAGCACTTTACATTAACTTGGATCCTTTCTAAATTTTTATCCAAAACAGTGTAACAAAATAGTAGGTAAGAGTTCATACCAAAAAACCCCTTCCATCCCACCTTTTACAAACTGCAATCCCTTATGGCATTTTGTGTCTACAAGCCCATTCGGCACCAGTGACAGCAGAGCAAGCAAGTCCTCCACGAGCATTTGGGAACAGAATAAGTTCTGTTACACATGGGTTAGTGGAGAAGTTGGAATCAGAACTTTAGTGCTTGGAAATCATCTTTGGTCTGGACAGTTGGTAAATGCTGAATGATTTAGAAAAAAACATCTAGCCATTATCTTATCCTAACCCTGTAATGCAAGTATTTGGCCACGGAGTCTGCTTCTCAGTGTTTCCTTTTATATTTGTATTTGTGGCTGTACTTGTTAAAAGTAAGACCTGAAGCTCCAAGGTTCAGTGTAAAGATGGAGTGCTCATGAGAAAGAAAGCATAACTTGGTGAGTGGTGTAAAACCACACTGGAAAGGACTAATCATTAATGGTTCAAAATATTAAGACGAGGCAGACCTGACATGTAGACATTCGCTACCTTGTAATTGATCACAATGGGTTAAGAATCACAAATGTTTTTAATTATCCCAAGTCGGCCTAGATACTCCATTTGCAAAGCAGCGTCAGCTGTGGGGGACGTAGGCCGCCATTCCTTGCGCTGCTCAGAGCTCTGTGCTCAGATGCCCGCACTGAAGTCGGGGTCACACCAGGTAGGCCTTTGGCCATGGGCACCCTCGGGCTGGGAGGCTCTGGGGGGAGCTGGGAGGCTCTGGGGGTGACTGGAAGTGTTAGCAGTTGGCCTGGCTGAAAAAGAACTCGTCCCGCTCAAACACGTTGATCTCCTTGTCCTGCGCTTAAGTCTTCCCAGCCCGTGGCCTAGACGTCAGGGCAGCTTTTCCCATCTGGAATCTTTTCAGCCCTGGGTAGGGAGGGTGCAATAGAATTGCATGTTCACCATATAAGGCCGAGTGGCGGGTGGGTGTGTCATTTAATTTCAGCTTTGAAAATGCTGCTTTTCCTTTGCACTGTTAGTGAACTGGATTTTCCCCCCATGGAAAGGATATTTTTGTGCTTACTTTTTGTGTTTATTTTATTTTAAAGGTGCTAGGCTTAACTTTGTTATTAAATTAAAATGCTTGTCTCGTTTGTGCTCCATTCAAGCAAAGCACTGATATATATATGTGTAGTTTTTTGTTTTTTGGTTTTTTTTGCGGTACGCGGGCCTCTCACTGTTGTGGCCTCTCCCGTTGCGGAGCACAGGCTCCGGACGCGCAGGCTCAGCGGCCATGGCTGACGGACCTAGCCACTCCGCGGCATGTGGGATCTTCCCGGACCGGGGCAGGAACCCGTGTCCCCTGCATTGGCAGGCGGACTTTCAGCCACTGCGCCACCAGGGAAGCCTCTGTATACATTTTTTTTAACAACCCACACTTAATGTGAAATAACTGATGTGGGATCCTGTAACTGTTTGACCTAAGGATTTTGCTTGTAACCCTAGCATTGCGGCACTGAAACGTTCACTGTTCTGTGCTTTTGAGCAAAATATCAATTAAAACAAAAGTAAAATCTTAAAAAAGAAAACAACAGCAACAACAACCAAAAAAACACACACAAATAAGCAGTGGAGGATTTGGCCTTCAGGCCATAGTTAACTGACCCCTGCTGTAGAGAACGGCCAACAGGAACACCATGCTTTTGACTCAGCATGCAGGGAACATTGGAACCTCACTAGCCCCAAGAGGATACTACTGCTGAAAAATAACTTAACGATTGCTAAATTCTTATTGAGGAAAATAAGAGACATTTGAAGCACACTTCCAACATGACTTCTCTTTTCAAAGGATGGATCTTACTGTGTTTGAATCCAGACACTTAGTGCCTCCAAGACGACAGTATTTTATTCTCCTAAGAATGCACTCATGCAGCTTTTTGTCTTCAAACAGCCAGCTTCCCAATTGCACATGAAATTGGACAGCTGAGCTCTAGACTCTCTTCTAAGCCCCAATCTTGGCGGTTGGCACAAATCCTGGCCTTTTTATTTCTATTTGCCCTTTTGAAGCAACTCTGTCATTTATCTCCTAAACAGATGTTGCAGTCGGGTACCTTATGCCTAGCTCCAAAGATTGGCATACGGTTCCATGTAACCCCTTGTCACCTTGTGCTCAAATCTACAGCAGGAGAAGCTGGAGTAAGGTGCTCTCTGGCAGGCAGCCGGGGCCCTGGGGATCCAGCACCACATCTCCCGTAACGTGGTGAAGCTCCAGGGGAGACGAGGAAAGGCAGCCAAGACAAGTCTGCCAATTCCTGGATTTCACAAGTTTTCTCCTGGGAGCGCTTTTGTTTCCTTCCCTGCTTCGAACTTGAATTGACTGAGAAAAAAAGAGGAAGGGCCATTGAATAAAGGCACTCACATTTGCCTTCTAATTTTGTTCCGTAGGAAACGGGCCACCCACAGTGTTGGCAAAAGGAAGGGCAGCCAGAAAGACCTCCGGCCCCCTGATCTTTGGATCCATCATGAAGAAATGGAGATGAAAAATATTGAGAAGCCATCAGGCACTGACCCTGCAGGAAGGGACTCCCCCATCCAGAGTTGCCAAGACCTCACGCCAGTCAGTCACAGCCAGTCAGAGACCCATCTGGGGAGCAAAAGCACGTCTCATTCAGGTAACTTTCACCTCTCTGGCATCAGGAAAAACATCCCACTCTGCGCCCCACAAAGGAGCTCTTGACTCCCTCTTTTGTGGATATACCCTTTCCGCTAATTTGCACATCATTTACCAACAGTTAAAATAATCTGATGTAAATTTGGTTGATTAACTAGGTTTACTTTCTATTCCATCATCGCGTTGACTGCCTTTTATAACTGTAATGCTTCTTGAAACTTCTAAGAAGTAAGAGGTGATGCCGTTGGGACATACTGAAATGTGAAGGCTAAATGAACTGATTGCTTTTTGTTACGGCTTGAACAAAAGTTTTGTCAAGGCAAACTTTGAAGCTATTTTAGTTCTCTGTGTCTGTGAAAAGTTGATTTTAAATTTGCTGTCAATTCCTTGCTTTAAAAAAATCACTTCAGGGACACCTGAAGTCTGAAAACATCAACTATTCTGTTACTTTGCCCTGATTACGGTGGAGATGAACTGTCATCCCCATGCAATCACATTATATGATCACTAGCCTAGTCTAATGGAGTCTCTGAAGGCTCTGTTGCTGTACAAAGTGATCTGATGGAAAAAAGCCTGCTGTTTAATGATTTGGTGCAGAACAATCCATGTCTAGGAATAACTGAGAAATCCAGAAAGTGGTTGTAAGATATTTCAGTTTATGTGGGTCCTTAGAGTTTCAAAATGCTTATGGGGAGTTGAATAATCAACCCAATACTCTCATCAAAAAATCTCTTGGTCTACTCATGATGTTTGTTTATAGAATGAGTAGCTGTTTTAAACCAAATTAAATATTTTAATTGTTTGAATGTGTAACTGGTTGATTAGACTTTCTTGCAGAGTTGTTTAAACAAGGACTTTACCAATTTTCGATCATGAGTTGCGTATTCCTTTTCTAGACCTTAAATAATATCTCAAGCAGTGTCCCTAACTTTTGTCACTTTCAATTATTAAACTATAATCCAGTTCCATTAAAAATTATAATACGAGATTTAAATTAAAGATTCTTTTCCCCTTATGGCCAGTCAGGCTTCTGGTTCTGAGCACTGGGGGTCACAATTTGTTTTTTTCAAATCCTCCAGCACCTTGGAGGAACATGGAGTGGTAGGGTGGGACAGCAGGAGGGAGGAGCATATTCTGTTTCAGAAACACCTTTACCCATTCTTCCTACCTATCTGCTGTTTCTGGTTTTGTGTGGGGACGGAGAGGGAAAGTAAAGGAAAAATGGGAGGAGAAAGGCAAGGTGGAAGGGAAGAAAGCACAGTTTGAAGTTCTTCACTCACTTTCTGGGCACATGGGCTGTCCTCATGTGGCATCCAAATTCTCAGTGTCTTATGAAATACAAGTATGAAGTCTTTATGAGACCCTGTGGGATGCCTTCTCTGGCCAATTCCATAACCTGAGATATCAAGTCAGGACTTAACCCTCTCCCACCAGGAGCAGCTCTACCTGTCAGCCTCACTGGTCCTCCTGTGGGTCATCCGCACTTACGTGAATTCCAACAAGAGGGCTCAAGCCTGGTCAACTTTCCAAGTACCCACTTGACCCAGAGGAAGCTCCTGTATCTTTGACAGGTCAAATGATGAGAGAGCTTGTAATCCACACTGTTCCTCTCTCAGCCTTGCTTTCTTCAATTACCTCTTCCTCTGTTCAAATAGACACAGTGTAGGCCAGCAAGCCTGCTGCCTGAATAAGCTTCTACCCAGAGAATGAATGAAAGCTTCTTTTGCAGGAACCTCAACAGTCTATAGGTGTTCATTCTTGTAGCTTTGTTCCATACTGGACATCAGGAGGTGAGAAGCACCTCTGCCTCTCACTGGAGGAAATAAAATTGTCTCTCAGCCCTCAGAAGCTTTTGCTAATCATTTCTAGGATTCCTCCTTATTGATTTTTCCCCTTATCATTTATATGCTCAGATGACATTTGGGGTCAGCAAGACAAGTTTTGTTGTCTCTTACTAAGTCTTGCGAAAAGTTTAACTCCAGATAATGGCTGTTTTCTTCAGAATGAGAAGATACTTGTGCCTATTTGTCTTTAATTTGAGGACCTACTTGCCAACTCTATAATAACAGGGAAAGTAGCACTCAAAATCCTGTTTGTTAAACTTGACAATACATGAAGTATTCTCTGTGCTGTTGTGGTTAAAAGGACAAAACTCTGATTGGAAGAATTCATATTGTTAAAATGGACATACTACCCAACACAATCTACAAATTTAATGCAATCCCTATCAAAATATCCATGACATCTTTCACAGAACTAGAACAAATAATCCTAAAATTTATATGGAACCACAAAAGACCCTGAATTGTCAAAACAACCTTGAGAAAAAGGAACAAAGCTGAAGATATCAGGCTCCCTGACTTCAGACTATACTACAAAGCTACAACAATCAAAACAGCATGGTACTGGCACAAAAACAGACACATAGGTCAATGCAACAGAATAAAGAGCCCAGAAATAAACCCACACACCTATGGTCAATTAATCTACGACAAAAGAGGCAAGAATATACAATGGAGAAGGGACAGTCTCTTCAATAAATGGTCCTGGGAAAACTTTACAGCTACATGTAAAATAATGAAATTACATTTCCTCGCACCGTGTACAAGAATAAATGCAAAATGGATTAAAGACCTAAATGTAAGACCTGAAACCATAAAACTCCTGGAAGAGAACATAGGCAGAGCACTCTTTTACATAGATGGTAGCAGTATTTTTTTGGACCTGTCTCCTAAGACAAAAGAAATAAAAGCAAAAATCAACAAATGGGACCTAAATAAATTTAAGAGCTTTTGCAGAGAAAAAAAAAAAATGAACAAACAAATTGACAAAATGAAATGACAACCTACCAAATGAAAGAATATATTTGCAAATAATATTACCAAACAAGGGGTTAATATCCAAAATATATAAACAGCTCATACAGTTCAATATCAAAAAGACAAACAAACAAAAAAGCAACCCAATCAAAAAATGGGCAGAAGACCTGAATAGACATTTTTCCAAAGAAGACATACAAGTAGCCAATAGGCACACAAAAAGATGCTCAGCGTTGCTAATTACTAGAGAAATGCAAATCAAAACCACAATGAGATGTCACCTCACACTTTTCAGAATGGCTATCATCAAAAATTTACAAATAACAAATATTGACAAGAATGTGAGGAAAAGGGAACTCTTGTACACTGTAGGTGGGAATGTAAGTTGATGCAGCCACTGTGGAAAACAGCATGGAGGTTCCTCAGAAAACTAAAAATAGAACTGCCATGTGATCCAGCAGTTCTACTCCTGGCTATTTATTCAGAAAAAACAAAAACACTGATTTGTAAAGATACATGCACCCAATGTTCATAGTAGCACTATTTACAATAGCCAAGGTATGGAAGCAACCCACATGTCCATCAACAGATGAATGGATACAGATGTGGTATACATATACAATGGAATGTTATTCAGTCATAAAAAAGAACGGAATTCTGCCATTTGCAGCAATGTGGATGGACCTAGAGAATATTATGCTTAGTGAAATGAGTCAGACAGAGAAAGACAAATAGTGTATGATATCACTCATTTGTGGAATCAAAAAAATAAAACAAATGAATGTATATAGCAAAACAGAAACAGACTCACAGATATAGAAAACAAACTAGTGGTTATCAGTGGGAAGAGGGAAGGGCGGAGGGGCAAAATAGGGAAATGGGATTAAGAGATACAAACTACTATGTATAGAATAGATAAGCAACAAGGATAAATTGTATAGCACAGTGTACTATAACCATTATTTTGAATAATTTTTAATGTAGTATAATCTATAAAAATACTGAATTACTGTGCTGTACACCTGACACTAATATAATATTGTAAATCAGCTATACTTCATTTAAGGAAAAAAAAGACCAAACTTCATGTTAATGAATCATATGCTCTTTAGTGATATATAGTGTTCAGAATTTCAGTTTTATTTTTCAACAGATTTTTATTAAATTTTTAAATATGCATGTATCACTCTTTCTTATTATTTTTTATGACTCTTTAATATGACATTTTATAGAATTATAATAAATCTGTATAGAGACACCTAGCTGTACTTTTGAAGAATGTAGTTTATTTCCTGTGTTTTTATAATAAGATTTAATGTCTTTGGGGCTTAAGTACAAGTTGCAAAGATTGTGGTAAATTCATACAATTGAATATTATGGAGCTGTTAAAAATTATATTACTGAAAAAACAAAAATTATATTACTGGGGCCTTCCCTGGTGGCGCAGTGGTTGAGAGTCCGCCTGTCGATGCGGGGGACACGGGTTCGTGCCCCGGGCCGGGAGGATCCCGCATGCCACGGAGCGGCTGGGCCCGTGGGCCATGGCCGCTGGGCCTGCGCATCCGGAGCCTGTGCTCCGCAGCGGGAGAGGCCACAGCAGTGAGAGGCCCGCGTACCGAAAAAAAAAAAAAATTATATTACTGACTTATTTATTGACAGAGAAAGGTTTTTATGTTATTTTATAAAGAAGGCTACAAAACGGTATGTATAGTATAATGCCGTTTTTGAAATAAATATATTAATAGATACTCTCTTGCTTTCACATATACATACATATGCAAAAATTATAAATAAAACAATAATGGTTCTTTCTGGGTAATGAGGTTATGGTAAATTTTATTAATGTTTGTACAATGAGAACATATTGATTGGGTAACAAAAAAACCTAGATATTATTATTTAAAACATCAATGAAATGAAAAAGGCATTGGCGTTCCTGGCTAGAAATGAAGTGTTGCATCATTAATACTCAAGAGTATTGTTGTTCTTTTAGGTCAAGACACAGAAGAAGCAGGGAGCTCCATGTCTACCCTGGAGAGGTCATTGGCTGCACGCCGAGCCACCCGGGCCAAGCTCATGATTCCTATGGATGCCCAGTCCAGCAATCCTGGTGAGTAACAATTGGTACCACAATGGAGCAGTCAGGTGCTTTCTGTTTGTATCTTTTCTCTATCAATTATCAAAGCCTAATTAAGTTTTCCCTGAACTTTCTGGGCAAATGGACATAATGAAGAAGTAGTAAAATTATATCATTTATATTTGGAAGTTAGAACTTTCACTCTGTTATTGTTGTATTCGTTGTATGCGATCAGATGATCTGTCTATTGGCAATCACTTGATACATATTTAAGAAAGTATAAGAAATATGAATTGATATAAAAAGAGTTGGAATTTTTGTCATTATTCATCTTATTCTAATGACCACCTTCATGGATTTTCAGACTTAAATCACCTAGTACCCTTGAAACAAATATTGAGATAATCACTTACTACCTCCTTCTTGTTAAAGTTTTCTGTCATACTCCCACATTCACTGAAGATATTAGTATCTGGGAATCACTTTCTTTCCAATTACCTCTATGATCAATCTTGGTAATTACAATATCCATGCAGAAAATCCATCTGATGTTAGTTCCTTTATATTCCCTGCAATATGAGCTCTCTCCCACCTCAGTCCATCAATTCCATGTCACACACTAAACCGATAATTGCATCTGCTGCAGAATGTCAGTTTCTATCATCCCTTTCTCTAGCACTGTATTACTTTCTGCCACTTATTTTATTGCCCCCTGGCCAAAAATTTTTCAATCCCACTTGGACCTCCAATCCATTAACTCCACAACCTTCTCATTGTCCCTCATCTTCCTCATGTCTTTACTTCCATCCAAACTCAACTCCCATCCGTCATCAGTTATTACCTCCAGTTCCTTGCAAACACCCTCATCTCCCTTGGTTCTTCTTCCCTATCATACTCACCTAAAAAAACTCAACCCTGATTAAGTCAGCTCCTCTACCAACATTGACCATGTACCCTAACAGCTGAATTTATCTGGAGAAAAACACATAACCTGTTTACTGGGTATTTATGACCACACATCCAAGGTGAGCTGTCATCTATTTGGAAATGCCACTCATTTCTCTTAATCATTCATTGTCTCACTTTAAAAGATGAATGTCTTATATCTATTCTTACTTTTCTGACTCCCGATACCTCTCTCCTTTCCCCACTCCCAGCTAATAAGCATGCTTCTTATATCACCAAGAAAAGAGAAGGATTCAAAATGGCATCCTTATCTACCCATCAAACCGAGTTGATCTGTTTCTCCTCCTATGTAAGGCCAGCTCTTTCCCTTGAGGACATCCATTCGTCCCCACTTAGGGACTCTTCTTTAATTATCCCTTCCCTTTTTTGCATCATCAGTTTTCCTTCCTGATAACTGATAACTCCAATAAGCATATAAACATTATCTCATAACTCCTGTGTTAAAGCATCTTCCCTGAAACCACTTGCCCTTGCATCTGAAGCCCATTCCTCCCCTTTCCTGAAAATTTCTTTTAAAAGTTGTCTATACTTACTTTTTCCTCTTTTAGTTTTCCTTATTAGGTTTAATGAATTTCCACAGTCCCTCTCTACTGAAACCATGGTTGCCAAGATTATCAATAATCTCCACATTTTCTTACCAAATGGTCAATTCTCCAATGCTCAGCAAAATTTGACATAGCTTCTCACTATTTTTTCCTGGAATGTGTTCTTCACTTGAAAAGTCAGAGAGTACCCTAGGGCTCAGACTTCAAGCTGCTGTCTTCTATCTACACTAGCTTCTTAGATGTTGTCATCTAATACCAATGTGCCACTTAAATGCTCACGAATCCCAGATTTTATCCCTAGTTTACTCTCTTCCTGAAATCCACATCAATTTCCGTATAGAATATTGACTCACCTTCTCCAAATGGCTCTCTAATAGGCAAGCCATGTATGCTCCAAATGGAAATCTTGCCCTTCCATAATTCCCTCTCCCCAACTCCAAACTTGATCCTCCTATTATTTTTCCCATTCAATACATCCATTTTCTGTTCATCCATTTACTCTTGTTAAAAAACTCTAGTTTCATACTTCTTTATTCTGATTTCCTCACATCCCAAATTCAATCTTTCACCAAAATCCTATAGTTCTTGCTTTCAAAGCCTGTCCCAAATCTGACCACTCCTTTCCATCTCCACTGTTCTGACCTTATCCAAGCCACTACCATCTCTTATAGATTATAGACTATAGCTGTAAACTTGTAACTGTTCTCTTTTCTTTAGCTCTTGACCCTCCAGTAAGTTATCTACACAGCAGCTTTTCAATATATGAATTAGATCATGTTATTCCTCTTGACTTCCCATCACATGTAGAGCAAAATCCAGTGATTTCACCATGTGCTCTGAAGCACCAAGTGATCCAGCCTCTGGCATATCCCTCACATCGTCTCCTGCTACTCTTCTCTATAATCTGTTTCAGCCACGTAGCTCTCCTCTTTGTTCCTTGGACAATAACATACATTCCAACTCAGGGACTTTTCAGTTACTGTCCTATTTGCCTGGAATCTCTTTTCGTAGATGTTTACTTGGCTTTTCCCTCATTTTATTCAGGTCTGTATTTAACTGCCACCACCATGAAAGAACGTAGACCTTCCCTGGCCATTGCCTAATATCATCCTTGGTCGCTCTCAACCCTTTTTATTCTGCTTCAGTTTTCTTAATTAATGTGTATAACTATCCTACTTGCTTTATTGTGTTTGTTTGTTTATTATTTGTTCTCTGTATTTTAGCGAGCTCTATGAGGGCAGAGATTTTGCCTGCTTTCATCACTTCATATCCTCAACACCCAGAACAAAGGTTGGCACGTGGTAGGCACTCACTCGATACA
This sequence comes from Tursiops truncatus, assembly GCF_011762595.2. Lineage (NCBI taxonomy): Eukaryota > Metazoa > Chordata > Mammalia > Artiodactyla > Delphinidae > Tursiops > Tursiops truncatus. Next base: position 68,193,962 of record NC_047046.1, read on the forward strand.
ATTTAGACAAATGAACGAACTAATGGTTCTTTCTTTCTACCTACTGGATGTCATGTTTCCTCTGTGTTTCAATACAGCTCTCAATTTTACTATAATAAATGTAAAACCTTACATGGAATTTATAATAAATGCCAACTGTTCAACTCATGGGGTAGATACTATTCTTATGCCTGTTTTACTAATAAGAGAACGGAGGCTTGGGAGTTTAAGTACCTAGCTTGCAGTCGCACAGCAAGTAAGTGGCAGAGCCAGAATTTGGACTCAGAAGGACTGGACTGGCTTCAGAGTTCTGCTCTCTTAATCATTAGGCTCCCAGCTGCAGTCCTCTGTGAAGCTATTGTCCTTTTTCTTTCATTCCTTTCACCACATAGAGAGACACTGTACACTTAGCTGCCTCTATTTTTTTTTTTTTTCCTTCCAGTCACTTTGCTCTTGTAACTAAGTTCTATCTGTGCCAATTTTCTGTAGCTTTCTTCTTAAAGATCATTGTGTTTCAGAATCCTTGTGGGCCTTTCTCTCCCATATATAACTTCCTTATCTAATAAGTTCCCACATCCCACTGATTATTTTTTTCTTCCACAACATCTTTTGAATCCCTGGCTCTATTCCCATTCCCAAGAGTCCTATTTTTATTCTCCTCTTTATGTCCTCACACCTGAACTGTCAAAACAGTTTTAAAATTAATCTTCCTCTCTGTTGTGTCTTCTAGACTTCTTTGTATCCTGCTTGCCAAATTTCTTCCTAAAACAACTTAAATATGGTATTTCACTCCATACATTTTCCCAATGGCTCCTCACTGCCTTCTAAGAAAAAACGACAAACCCCTCAGCATACCAGATTTAAGTCTACATTTCTAGTTTCCTATTGCTGTGTTAGACACTTGCCAAGCCAGACTGATCACCAGTCCACAAACTTGCATTGCCCTTTATTTGACTTTCCTTCTGAATACCTTTTTTCCTTTAGGAATGACTCGGTAGCTATCTCTAACAAAGTGCTATGCATCTTTCAAAGACCAGAGAGATATTGATGCTTTCATAAATTCTTTCCTCTCTGATTATTCCATCCAGAAATGAGGGCTTCCTTTCTCGTGTTTGAATGGCCTTTCTTTTTAACACTTGTGAGGCATTAATTCCACATAGTACTGCCTCATATGCTTAGGTATTCAAGTCCAAATTTTCTCTCCTCTGACAGGTCGTGTATCATGTGATAGGGAAGGAACGTATCTAATTAATCTTCACAGACACACACTGTATAACTCAATACCTAGCACAAAATTGGTACTTGCTAAATATCTGTCAGGACTTCACTGGTGGTCCACTGGCTAAGACTCCACACTCCCAATGCAGGGAGCCCGTGTTCGATCCAGGGAACTAGATCCTGAATGCTGCAGCTGAGACCTGGCACAGCCAAATACATAAATAAATAGTGTAAAAAATAAATAAATAAATAAATAAATATCTGTCAAATGAATGACTGGATGAATAAATAAATGTATTATAAGAATGCCTTGTGTATACAAATCAATTTTCCCCGCAAAGTAAAGGAGCTGTTGCAGTGGAGGATTACTGGACTGAATATCAATATTATGACATAGTATGAGGGTGTTTCGTGTTTGGTAATTGCAATCATTGTTGCTTTTGTTGTGGTCATCCATTTACAAGGCTTGGTGTCAGTCTATTTATCTCTTGTAAAAATAAAATACGGTGTGTGTGTGTGAAAAAAAAAAAAAGAATGCCTTGTGTTATAACACTCCAGTGTTTTAGGGCTCTTTTTTTTAGCAGTAATAGATAGAATAAAATAAAATTTCTGGTATACTAAGGGCAGTTAAAGTTGTTTTCATTAGACAAGAAAGGAAATAATGTGATTAGAAAGAAAGAGGAATGAAATGAAATCTAACAAGCATTGAGAACTTCTAAATATTATTCACTTGCTAAGTACCTTGCTAATTATCATTTCATTTAATCCTCACAATATTCTTACGTGGTAAGATTATCCTGATTTTACAGATAGGAAACAGAGACTCAAGCAGTTTAAGAAACTTACTCCAGGACACAACTGGGCAGCCTATGAGCCTCTATGGTATACTGCTTTTCTAAAGATAAAGATGCCTTATATTATTTATATTCATTTTTTTAACATCTTTATTGGAGTATAATTGCTTTACAATGGTGTGTTAGTTTCTGCTTTATAACAAAGTGAATCAGTTATACATATACATATATCCCCATATCTCCTCCCTCTTGCGTCTCCCTCCCTCCCACCCTCCCTATCCCACCCCTCTAGGTGGTCACAAAACACCAAACTGATCTCCCTGTGCTATGCAGCTGCTTCCCACTAGCTATATCTATAGCACCATGTTCTATAAAATGGTAATTACCAGATAAAATATAAACTACCTGAAGTGTTTTTTAGCTCTTAAAACCCACAGGAAATGGTATTTAATTTCATTGAAGTACAAAATCTGTTTATTTGTCTAAGAATATACTTCATGGTTGAAAACATTATGTGGCATATGCTACTTCTTACCCCTGAGCACACTTCACAGCTAGGTAAGCTGATGCCCATGAGAAGCATACCAGCTGATAGTATAGGCAGGAAAAGACCCCGGATGTTCTGATTTCCCCAGTCGAGTGTTGTTTCCTACAAAATGGTAGCAAAAAGTGAGTATTGTTACGATGGCCAAAGAATTATTTGAAATGTTTTTCTTACTAAAAATGAAGTTAATTGCAAGAAATCAGAAGCTTCAGGTATAACTTTCCTTAAGTTTTTAAGGATAAGTAAGAGTTATATGCTGGGTTTCCAGGAATCAGGCTGAATAGAGATTGGAAAACAGGAGCTGTATTAGCAAGTGCCTCAGGAATAACACCTGTGAGGGTAAAGGACGCAGGGTTGCTGGGAGGGAGATATTGAACTGATGATGCAGTTTGATGGAGGCCTCAGCTGACCCTGTAGGTTGCTGTGGTGCTGGAATTGTCCTCTGTGTTGTCCCAGATGAGGTGGGAGGGAGGGGCTGTTCTGTAGTCTTTGATGCAGGCTCCTCCTAGGAAGAGACGTAGATTTTCTTACCGTTTCAGTATTTTATTACTCGATGGAGCCTAACTATTTGTTTGGCCTTGGAAAGAATCCCTTTCCATTTTCAACCTGTGTTTTCTTCTTCAGTAAAATGCAGGAGAGGTGAGGAATCAGAACTAGGGAATATGTAGACGGAAGCGGATACCCTGTAAGATCACATCAGTTGTACAGTTTTAATAATTTACTGTATGAGAGTTTTGCTGGGTAAAAGCCTCTTGAATTCCATTTTTTTTTTCAGTTTTTTCTTTCCTAGTAAATATTTGAGGGAAAACTGTAAAATTCGCCTTTAAAAACAAGAAATCTCAAAAAGTTAAACTAGAGGCTATTAAAAAGACTGAGGCAAAGAAAAGCATACAGTTTTGCTTTGGGGATAGCTTGGAGGCTGCTATGGCTACTGGTTTGGGGGCTTTCTAGAACATTCACTATGGGCGTCAACTCTTTTTTTTCCCCATTCCCACTATCTGCTTTAATCACTTGACTGCAGAACTCAAACTGAAACAAAGAAGCTATTGAAAAGTAAAATAAAGCCGCATGAGAAAAAGCAAGATTTTAAAAACTGGAATTCTCTTAGCTTGAGGTGCTGTATTACCAGAGGTTCTCTTGTGCACAGATGGACACTGGGAGAGACTGGCCTATGAAAGTCCAGTTTCCTAACCTCTGAAATATTTGATTTCAAATCAGAATCTTTGTCTGACCGTTACATACGTGGTGTGAGAAGCCAGTGTCTTAAGACTGGTCCCAGCTCCATGGGCTTCTGGAACATTTATTCCTTCACCTTGTGGATTCCCGCATCTGACTAAGAATGCTTCCTTAAGAGTAATAAGTGCAAACAATTCTTTTAGTACCATAAACACAAGTGCATACAAATTTTCAGCTCTTCAGAACTGTGGGAGCAGTGGCAAGGTGCAGAAAGTTCAGAGCTCATTTAAATTTGCATTAGAAATGATATCATTAGTATATGTTTCCAACCAATATTTGATAACTTTATTAAGATCAGTTTTTATTCTTTGAGTCTTGAACGTTATATTTCATTCCTTCTGTTACTATGAATTTCTGCAGAAGGACTATTTTTTCTGTATCCCTATAATTCCCACAGTTCTGTGTAAATGACTTTGTATAACAGTTGTTACTAAATATGGGTTGAAAGCACAGAGGTTGTTTCTTGATAGTTCTACAAGCAAATGATTTTTATATAAAGTTCGTTGATTAGTAATTCCACTGGATTACACTGGATTACTGGATTAATTCCACTGGATATCCAAATCAGCAGGTCAGTAAGATTGTGCAGACACGGTCAAAACGTGGCCTTTAAGTTCAAGATGGTACATATGAGGAATACAGAATTGTGTTTGTAGGGAGGATTTTACAAGGCAAAAAATAGCTTGATTATCAGAGATATAGGAATAATCCAGAAGGGACCTGACAAAGAGTTGGTGGAAGAATTTTGAATGATGGAGTACAAAAGGTACTCTAGCTTTTAGAAAGGTTTCCTAGAGCAATATGAAAAATAAAAAATCTGTTGCTTTTTTTTAAAAGTATAGTTGATTTACAATAGTGTGTTAGTTTCAAGCATATAGCAAAGTGATTCAGTTTTTTTTTAGATTATTTTCCATTATAGGTTATTACAAGATATTGAATATGGCTCTCTGTGTTATACAGTAAATCCTTGTTGCTTACATACTTTATGTATAGTAGTTTGTATCTGCTAATCCTACACTCCTAATCTGTCCCTCCCTCCCTCTCCCCTTCGGTAACTATAAGTTTGTTTCCTATGTCTATGACATAGTCTGTTTCTGTCCTGTATATAGATTTATTTGTATTATTTTGAGATTCCACATATAAGTGATATCTTGTAGTATTTGTCTTTTTCTGTCTGACTTACTTCACTAAGTATAATGTTCTCTAGGTCAGCCATAAAAAAATGAAATATTGCCATTTGTAGCGACACGGATGGACTAGAAGATTCCTCACTTTTTCAGATTTATGTCACCCAGTTCTTCCTTAATTCCTAACCTCTTAGAGGTTTCTACAGCAAAATGCACTATCTTTTCTTCCAGGATCTTTCTCATCTGAGTCAAGTCTTTTGGGCGGTCTGGGGTAACTTGTAAAAGATTAAAGCAGATGGGCTTACAGTGTCCTGGGAAAGTCACTGGTCTGCAGAGAAGGAAGCTGTGTGATGCCTCAAGCTCATCTCAAAGGAGTCCTCTAGCCCCAGATCAGAGTCTACTTTTCCTGCAGTCTCATCTGTCTGATGTCCTTGGTGTCAAAGTGTACTCTCAGATGTTCACAACTATTTCAGATTTCTGGACGTCATAGCCATATCTCATTTGAGAAGTGAGTGAAGGCTGCAGGAGGCTGTAAGGGTCTTAAGGTTCCCTGCTCACATTTGCTCTTAGGACGTTTTCATAGCTGCCCTGTGGCAGTCACTAGTCCAGTCACGTCCACATCGTAGCTCATCTTGTAAAGTGTGTGAAAACCACATGAAAAGTGGGCTGGCTGGATAGATTTAGATAAACTAAGAGCCTTCCCTTAGCTCCTAAATGACAGAACGAGAATTTGAACCAGGTTGATTTTATAATCATAATTCCAGTTATTTTCTTCCTCCAGAGAAAGAACTTTTCTTTCTAATCTCATAAATCTTACAGTGTCATACTTCCCTCAGGTTCAAACTTGAGTTAAAAAAACACTATTTAGTTTCCTCTAACTTAATGTACTCCTCTTTCAAATGTAAGATGGTATTTTTTTTTTTTTTTTTTTTGCGGTATGTGGGCCTCTCACCGTTGCAGCCTCTCTCGCAGCGGAGCACAGGCTCCGGACGCGCAGGCTCAGCGGCCATGGCCCACGGGCCCAGCCGCTCCGCGGCACGTGGGATCCTCCCACACAGGAGCACAAACCCGCGTCCCCTGCACCGGCAGGCAGACTCCCAACCACTGCGCCACCAGGGAAGCCCCAAGATGGTATTTTTTAATAGAACTAATTAGCATTTTAATAGAACTATAATGGCAATAATTGTCAGTATCTTTGGAAAAGTTTGGCTTATATTTTAAGTGGTCATATTTTTTAAACTTTTACTTACTTTTAAACAATTTTATTGAGATATAACTTATACATATATATATATAACTGTACGTATTTAATTTATACAAATCTACTAAGTTTAGATATATGCATACACCCATGAAACCATCACCATAATCAAAGTCATAGACATATAAGAAGGTTGTTTTAACAATACTTCCTATTGAATGGTATTCCGCTCAGTCTTGGGGAAGATCTATAGGAACCCAGCAGATTAATATCAATAACCCATATTTCCACAGTGCTGACTCCTGACCCCTCACCCTGCTGCACTTCCATGTGGATAATCTCTTTAATCCTCAGAACCACACCATAAAGTTGGTACCATGATCAGCTCCACTTTACAGATGAGAAAACCAAGAAACAGAGAGCATAGATACCCTCTCAAGCGAATGTATAGTTATCCACTACTGCATAACAAATTACCCCCAAAATGTAACAACATAAAACAGCCATTTATTTTTTTCAACAGCTTCTGAGGGTCAGGAATACAGGAGTGATTTAGCCAGGCAGTTCTGCCTCAAGACATGACTCCTGGCTTCCTCCAGAGTGAATTATCAGAGAGAGAGAGAGAGAGAGAGAGAAATCTCATTTAACCTAATTTTGGAAGTGACATACCATCACTTCCGTTGCATTCTTTGGTCACCAGACCAACCCTGGTGAAATGTGTCAGGAAACTCCAATAGGGATGTGAAGACATGAGGAGGGAATCAGTGGGAGGTATCTTAGATACTGGCTGTGACATTTATTCACTACCAAGTGGCAGAACTGGATAGTGAACCCAGGCAGTTTGACCTCAGTTTGGGCTCTTTACCACTATGAGCAGATACTGACACACCATTGTAAAGCAATTATACTCTAATAAAGATGTTAAAAAATTAAAAATTAATAACTGCAGAACACGTCATTGTGAATGTTTGCTATTTTCCTAAAGGTGGAGGTTGTGGATACTTGTGGCGGCCATCCAGTGACAATTGCTTGTTAAAGGGCACCTGAAAATGTGAAGGAAATTAGAGTATTTATCAAGGGCTATAGACACTACATTTCCAAATAGTCCAGAGTATATATAGGCCATTGCCGATATAAAGAGATGCTAAAGAGAAGCAGAATGAGAAATCATTTGACTTAAACTCTTTGCTCTTCAAAATATTATCTTTACTCTTCTGTTTGTCCACCTCTCCTCCTCAACAAATCTCTCAAATCTGTCAAGTATCATGGTGAGAAATCTCTACAGAGAGCTTTATTTCTTAAAATTGTAGCTTTAAAAATAAAATCTCTACTTTAGATTTCCTATCAGTCACGTTTAGCGCTAACATTTTTTAAAATGTTGTCAAAGTTTTTGAATATCAACATGCCCTGTTCAGGGCACTAACTAATTTGGTGAGGGAATTTCCACTTGAAAAATCTTTGTGTGTCAGTATGACATATAAATTCAATTGTCAGCAAGCTGTGTCGGAACAGATTTCTAGTCATAGTCAGCCACAAAGCAGAGATTTATTGAAAATGCTTGATGATATCGCTCTCTGAGCTGTTTTACATAAACAGAGCCATGCAGTGAATGCCTTGAATTGTAGTGTGAGGGTGTGTGTATGTGTGTGTGTTTCTGGCTCTCAAAACTGACATGTGGAGGGAAAATACCAAAATGCACTTCAATACACAGTGTTGGATCCAACTTATTTCCGAATGATTAGTTTCACAACAACAGTTTTATAAGTAAGGGTACGTGTCTGTGCCGTTTTAGAAATGAATCATGCATCAAAATACTTCAAAACCAAAGCTTTGGAATACTGACTATTCTATTTCATGTCAGGGTATAGAAGAATGAGAATTTCTGAGGTGCAGAGACATACAACCGATTTATTATTTTTTAAAGAACTTCTATTATTTGCAAACCTTTTGTACCCAGGTCAGTAGTCAAAATGCAAAACTCATGAAAAGTAAAATTTCTTTTCTTCAGTAATGAAAGACTTGGAGCTGGAATATAAATTTAGTCTCTTGGGTTCTCTCAGCTTTCTAACTTATACAGAATCTGTGGCTTGCCAAATTATTTTATGTTTCTCTATTCAAATTTATTCAGCTCGAAACAGGAGATATTTATGACTTTTTTTCCTAAGTGTATTCTAAAAGATTGGTTAAATTCACATAACAATATTGATTAGAAAGGTGCGTAATTTGTCAAGTGGGTGCCTTCCGCCTCTAAAGGAGACTATCATTGTCACATTTATTTATGAGTAAAAATTGTCAACACAGGAAAGGCTTTGCAATTTGGCAGTCAACCTTAATGACTATGCAGTGATCTCATTTTGATCAGTAAGATGTGTGAATTCATTAAATTAACTGCTTCAGAGACTGAGATTTTGAGTTATATGAATACGGACTTTACGTTATTATATGACTCTTATTTACAAATGTATTCAAATCTATTATTATTATCATTATTATTACTATAGTAACATAGTAACTATACACATCAGGATACTAAATAATACATCAAACCATGTGAAAAACCTCCAATGGGTTAAAATGACAGATTTCTAAATATTACTTCTAGAAAATCTTTCTTATTAACTCACTTGAAAAATACGAAGTATCTCCAGCACCATACTTTGACAGACACAAAGACCATAAAATTATAACCTTTTCCTTTGGGGAATTTGTAATTATTTTGGCTAGTATCTGATTTGAATTTCTGATTCTTTTTAAAAGTTTCCTTGTCATTTTATTTCTTTTCCCTTTTCTAAAGTCTGTTCATATGTTTGTATAGCCACAATTTACTCTTTATAAAATATTTTATAGATTATAAAGGATCTTCATTTATGATGCTATATATCATTTAATAATCTCAGTTTTTCATTCGAGTCCTCCCAAAAATAATTTAGAAAAGCTTTGTATCACCACACAGTTTTAACTTAACATTTACAATATTATAAGTTAAGTATCTGTGAAATATGTAATTTTTCTGGTATTCCACTCTTTCACATAAAGCCAAAAGTATAAAAATACCATAGCAATAAGATACCCACATCATCCATTTACAAAATACATGAGGAAGCTCCCTTTTACAGAGAAAAGTTGTATCACTCATTTTTTCCTTGAACTAGTACCTACAATTCACTTTCCCCACAGAATATACAGTTGTCATCTGTTTTTATGACTATCTTTGATCGATCATCTATCTTATTTCTTTGAAACATAATATTTTTATAAACTGAGATGTTAGATTTATATTATAAACTTATGTGACCACAAGTTTTTAACTGCTAATTATTTTTCTTCTCGGTGTGTTAACATTACAATTAGTATTTCTGCACAATTGTATATAAAATAAGATTGTGTTAGAATTCTATCACTTAATGACATGAAAGATGCTTCTTTTGTGCAACTAATGCATGTATTCATGGATGAACATTACTTACTGCATAAATTCTATTCCGATGTTTTCTCTTTTTGATCTAAACATTGAGAAACCTTGTTTGCATTAAGTATGAGCAAGTGCAATAACAATGAGATTTTTATAGCAATCATTCAAAGATTCAAACTCCTTCCAAATTACATGCCAGAATTATTCTGTGAACTCTCATACAAAGTTACTTTTAATAGTATTTCAGTAAACGACTAGATAATGTCTTCCTTCAATTTTTCTGGAAGTAAAAATTTTAGAAACTACCTAAATTTCAAAGGTATTTATTACTCATTCAAGTTACTTACTTTCTAATTTTCTAGGAGATACAACAGTAAAAAGCTTTACTAAGACTTACAAAGTAATTATAAAATACATATACAGATTTTTTTCACTTAGAGGTACTTTGTGTAATACAATATACTAAGACAGGATTGGAAACATTGAAATATCACTTATATCTTTACTAACATAATTTTTTGAAAAAATGTTTTATCCCATTAAATAATTAATATGTATCTTTATTCGATTCAGATAAAACAACCATTACTTAACCAACTGAAAAAAGAGTTAGTCTTCATTGTCAAACCGGTCAGTCAAAACTTTTTATCTGAAAAAAACCCAACTTCGTTTTTCAATTAAACATGTTAATAGGCACTTTAAGAAGTGTTATAAATAAACTGAAAAATAAATTCTCGAATGCAGTTTTAAGAGCTAGTTTACTAGAAGCAGTCTTTTTATTTTAAAGTGTTATGTATTTAATGTAATTAATCTGCATTTTTAAGTTAAAATGTTTTTAAAATCTGTTTCTAACAATAGTGCAAGATAATCTGTATCTTGATGATGAAATTACTTTCGTAAGAGGGATGTGATTAAAAAAAAAAGATATTCCTTTGGTAAATGTACACTGCTGTGCATGCTGAACTCCAGCAATTGACATTAGGGTATAATTAAATAAAAAATCAAGTATATAACAGAAATAACTTCATTAATTTTATACACAGAAATATACTGTTGAAATTGATCATACCCGTAGCTAGCTTAATTTTTATTTTTAGTTAATGAGAGGTAGGGAATACTAAACATTTTATAAGGTGGAGATTGACTACACTTAGAGTAAATATTTCATAATAAGATATAATTGAACAGATATTTGAATAATGGAATGGAACAATGCTCACTAAACCTAGAAAATATTGCGTAAGATATCATCTGTGGGTTTAAGTCAATATAACTTAAAACATGTTTGGTATTCACAGAAAACATTCAGTTGCATTTAAATTAATGTGTCACTAAGTTGTACTACTATTTTGGCTGTTTGAAAGTATTTTCTTTCTATTTAAATATAAATCCTTTGTGTGATTATTTAGACTATAACTTGCTATTCTCTCTCCAGACTATAGATCTCCAAAGCATTACACTCTTTCACGGAATTAATAGAAAATTCCCATTTTCTTAGCCCACTCTATATAATATATTCCATTTCTGAACAACACAGTATTTCTAATGTCATCATTCTTGCCTAGGAGAAAGACTAAAACAAAAACTAAACTAAACTAAATAAAAGCCAGGAAGCCTTAAGATGGCTTTATGACGGCTGATGAATCATTTCCTTGTTTGAAACCATGAAAAGTTTTAAACCTCAGGGTAATGCTCCCTGGTAAGATTCTTCAAGAGTGAGTTATCTCTTCTGAGCTAAGAAAGGGACTTTCTGGAAAGAGAGGTAAGTAAAGGAACCTACATGGTACTGTGAAGACGTGCATGGATTTGAAGATGTGAAAATGTAGCCGTTTCCTTTTTGCTTGTTAGGTGCGTGCATAGAATTATACATACTAACGATAACATCTTTGTTTTGCAGCTGTCGTGAGTGCCATCCCTGTGCCAACCCTAGAAAGTGCCCAGTACCCAGGAATCCTTCCATCGCCCACGTGTGCATACCCCCACCCGCAGTTCACCCTCCGGCCTGTGCCGTTCCCTACACTGTCAGTGGACCGAGGTTTCGGAGCCGGAAAAAGTTAGTGTATTGCATTTTCCTTTCTTTTTACTAAGAACAAATGAATAATACCAAGGATGTCTTGTCAAGTGTGTAGCATTTTGGTGTTCTTATCCTTTGGAAAAATTGATATACTTATGACCTGTGTACTAGAATTTTCTTTTCCAGCATCGTCTGCTTTTTTGGACCCTATGTACATGCTTTTGGACTGATTTTCTAGGAGTCTTTCCATAGTCCATTGCACTGACAGTATGGGGAGTCGTGGGGAAACAAAGATTAACTGCTTCAGTAAAACAGTGATGTGATGGGTGCTTGAAATTAATTTGTTCTGTTAACTGGGAAGTTAATAAGCAAGTGACTGTCCTCCAACATTCTTATTTAAGTGTCTGTTGGTTATAACTAAAGATGTCTCATTGATTTTCCTTATAACCAATAACTGTATGAAAGCTCTCTTTATTAAATCAGTTCAGCGATACATTTTCATCTTTAAGAAATAGTTGCTGGAAATGAAAAATTCCCAGAGTGGTATTTCATCTGTTTTTATGTATGCATATTTCCAGTTTTAATGAGATATAATTGACATTTAACATTGTATAAATTTAAGGTGTACAAAATGTTGATTTGATACACTTATGTATTGCAAAATGATTACCACCATAACCTTAGCCAACATCCCCATCATGTCACATAATAAGCATTTCTTTTTTGTAATAAAAATATTTAAGAGCTACTCTCTTAGCAACTTTCATGTGTATAATACAGTATCATTAACTATAATCACTATGCTGTACATTAGATCCCCAGAACTTATTCATCTTATAAGTGGAAGTTTGTACTCTGACCAATATCTCCCTTCTTCTCTCAACCCCCAGCCCCTGGTGAACATAATTCTAGTTTCTATTTCTACGAGTTTGGCTTTTTTAGATTCCACACATAAGTGATGTTATATAATGTATGTCTTTCTCTGTCTGACTTATCTCATTCAGCATGATGTCCTCAAGGTCTGTCTATGTTGTTGCAAATGGCTGGATGTCCTTCTTTCTCATGGCTGAATAATATAGATAGATAGATAGATAGATAGATAGATAGATAGATAGATAGAGATGTAGCTGTAGATGTAGATATAGATACAGATATAAATATAAATATAAATATAGCTAGATACATATCTCACATCTTCTTTACCCATTCATCCTGGACAAAAACTTAGCTTTTTCATTGTTTTGGCTGTTGTGAATAATGCTGCAAAAAGCACAGGAGTGCAGATATCTCTTTGATATCCTGATTGCCTTTGGCTACACCCAGAAGTGGGATGACTGGATCATATGATTGTTCAATCTTTAATTTCCTAAGGAACTTCCATACTGTTTTCTATAGCGGCTGCACTCATTTATATTCCTACTAACAGTGCAAAAGTGTTTTCCTTTCTGCACATCCTTGCCAAGACTTGTTAGCTCTTGTTTTTTTTTATTTTAGCCATTCTAATAGATGTGAGGTGGTATCTCATTGTGGTTTTGATTTGCATTTCCCTAATGATTAGTGACGTTGAGCACCTTTTCATCTATCTGTTGGTCTTTTATATTCCCTTTTCGGAATAATACCCATTCAGTTCCTCTGCCCATTTTTTAATTACATTGTCTTTTTCCTGTTGAGTTGTATGTGTTCTTTATATATTTTGTATATTAACCACTTATCAGATGTTTGATTTGTAAGAATTTTCTCCCCTTACCTTTTCATTTTATTTCTGTGAAGAAGCTGTTTAATTTGATGAAGTTCCACTTGCTTATTTTTGCTCTTGTTAGCTTTGCTTTTGGTGTCCAATCAAAAAAATGTCTAAGTTTTCTTTCAGGACTTTTACAGTTCCAGGTCTCATGTTCAAGCCTTTAATCCATTTTGAGTTTATTTTTGCAGATGGTACCAGATAGGGGTTCAGTTTTATTCTTTCACATGTGACTATCCAGTTTTCTCACCACCATTTATTGAAGAGACTCTTCTTTCCCCATGATATATTATTGGATTCCTTGTTAAATATTAGTTGATTTTTATATGTGGAGATTTATTTGGGCTCTCAATTCTGTTCCATTGGTCTGTGTCTGTTTTATGCTAATACTATACTGTTTTAATTGCTATAGTTTTGTGGGATAGCTTGAAATCAGGAACTATGATGCCTCCAGCTTTGTCCTTAGGATTGCTTTCAGCTATTCAGAATTTCATACAAATTTTAGGATTTTTTTCTCTATTTCTGTAAAAATGACATTGGAATTACAGTAGGGATTTATCCATGGATAAAGCTTTATACAGTCATGATGGACAAATCTTTCCTCTTCCTACTAATGCGCTACAGTTCTGCTCTTAGCCTCAGTAGGCAAAGTAACTGGCCTTTGGGGAACAAGGAAAAGTGCTATATTTTGAAAACTTCAAATAATCATCTTGAGGTCTCATTTCTACAAATCAGTATAAAATCAGTGCCCCCATTTCCTCATCTTTGAAACGGGTACTAGAGAAGAGTAGATGATTTCCACTATTGTTTTCAGTGTTGGCATGGTCTTGGTGAGAAAGCTGGTCAACTTTATCCATCTGCCCCGCCTCTCCGCCAAATTGGAAATCAGTTAACAAATGGAAGTTGACCTAAATAAGATCAGCACAGTAGAGTTCATGAATTTTTCTCTCGGGTCTTTTAAAAAAAATCCGAACTGTGAGGAATTGGGGTTACTTAGGATTATTGCATGATCTTGTTCTTCTGAGATTAATGAGTGAATTTGGTTCCTAGAAATGTTCGAGTCTTGAAGTGTCTTTGCTCAGAGTTATGAGTGCTGTATTTCTTTCAAATATTGCAATTTTAGATGGAAGAAAAAATCCTCATTTCCATTTTTGCAATATTTTTGCCAGTTATTCCATAGCAATTATTTATGTGTTGACATTAATTATTATAAAGTGCCTTGAGATTTGACTCTGCTGTGTAATTGTATGCTATTTGTACAATGAATTCCTACTATTTCATCATTTGAAAAGGAGTGCCTTGCCAGTACATATTTGATTCTCACTTTAGTGTCTGAATTGCAGGGAAGCTGCACTTCGTGGGTGAAAGGAGATTTTCTTTGCTTTTAGAGCTCTTAGTACAGCTAAATGTCATGTCAGAGAGCAAATCTGTTTCACATAGGTGTCCTGAAGCTGGCACCTGAACTGGCCAAACGGGCTCATCTGAAATGAGAGCTTTTCCAGTGGAGCAGTTGCTATTGTATTTGTCTGAGAATTTTTTCACTGCCTTAGATGTCAGCCATTTCTAAAAGGCTTTTTTTTTTTTTTTTTTGCTCTATGTAAAATATAAGCATTATGAATTGTCTATGGAAAACCTGTACCTTGTCCATTGTATTAGGTATTAAGCAAAATTAACGTTTTGAACAAAACAAAAACAGTCCCTTATGCATTACTGATACATTCAGTGTTGAGGCTGGACCCTCCCATTCCACCTAGCACATTGCATTAGGCACGTTCCTTTTCACTATGTGGTACTAAGTACTGATTTTGCTAAAGAGCTGGTCCATTGATATCAAGCCACCATTACTTCTCTCAAAGTCAAGAACCACATTGTGATGTTCCCAGTGGGAATCATGGTGGCCAACTGAAAACTTGGGAATGGAGGACTAGGCATGCACAGCATTTTTTTTTTCAAATATGCTGAAGAGAAGAAAAATGGGGAGTTCCCCCCTAAAATTCACTGAAGTCAACAGAATTCATGTGAAGCCTGAGGTTTTAAAGTAACTAAATTTTAGAAGACTAAAAAAATTGCATGTAAGTTTTATTAAACCTATGATCACAATAATATTTTAACTTAGATCTATTTGATTTCAAAAATGTAGAATAGAAGAAAACATGAAGGAAGGAATGAAGAAAAGAAAGACATCACAAAACGTTATTATTTCTGTAATAACTAAAGCAGTTTTCAAAATATGATATGGATTTACTGCAGTCCGTCTTCAATAGAGAGAAGTACAGCAGATTTCTGAGGAAAATTGTGAACTTTCTTTTCTTGGAGAGGCATTTATAATATGATGATATGGGCCATTTAATAAAAACCAGCCCTTTGGTAATAAAGAAGGACCTTGTTGTAGGTTCCTGCAGCTGCTTCTCTCTGATCTAGATTTGAGAGATACTGTATTTTTATTTGGACAACTGACCGTTGGTCATTTGTTCCTTTAGACTAAATATGAGTCTAGAGTAAAACCTTCATCATTTTCTTTGTTTCTAAAACTATACTCTCAACCACCTAAGTACACCATCTTGATTGAACACACATGTTCCTCTTTCCCTTTACATTCTTAAAAGCAGTTTAGCTCCTTATACCACCTACCTGAAGCCCCCATTCCCTTTTGCCTTAGAGAACCAACATCACCAAAGATTTGCCTTAATGTTTTCCTTGCAGCCCCATACTTGAACCTTGAGATTGTACCTGCATGTGTTTCTCCTCTCCATCTTTGATAGGACTTCCTAGCCTAGAGATAAGGTACTTCTCTTCAAACTGCTCTTGCCCTCAGAGTTCTGTCCAGTTTGCTGGATTACACTTTCCATATTTGAAGAAATCTTTAATCAAGTCTCTGCCCATTGTCTGGTTCCATTTGCTAAGTGACTGCATCTGTCCTGGGCCAACCCTGTATCTCCTCATCTCCATCTTTGAATGGGGTAAGCCTGAAGCCCGCTCAGTGACCCAGAGGACCTCTAACCCTTTGTGAATATAGACAAGTGAGTTTTAATATCAAATACCCTCTGCAGGCACATTTCGCTTTTGCATATCTTTAATATGATACCTTGATCTTTTGTATCTTTAATCTCCACCCCCTCCAGCATTAACAGGTTTTCTATCTCCTCTGCCCTTTGCTGACCTCACTGAGCCTCCCAGAGAGGTGTCTCAAAATTATCTCACAAACTAATTATCTTGAAATATTTCCCGCATAGAAATTCTCTTTCAAAAGTGAGACATTATCTTCTATCACTGTATTTTTTCCACTTTACCCAGTAGCACTTTTTAAAGAAATAAGTCATCGGAAATACTCTTCTTTCATCCACACTTATACCTGCTATGCAGCTCTGTTCATTTTCAATTTAACTGGGATCTGTTGACTCTGAATATGAATGAATAAAGTCAAATCACAGCATCCTTAGCATGATAAACAGTATTTTAGTCAAACTAAACTGTGTTCTCTGGAGAAAAGGTGTGTTTCCACATGCAGAACTGTCCAGATAGCCAAAGGCTTGTCACAAACGGCTGTGTGAAACCTCTCTAACCATAGTAATCTGACTGAAAATTACAATGTTTGCTACCAAAGAGGAAAAATTGCAATTCTGCATTCAGGCAACTTGTTTCAGCAGATTGATCTCTCCTATAACTTCTTAGCTGGATGTGCTTCTATTTTGTTATGGAAGATAATGATAATGGTTATTATTCGTATCATTTTATTAGCAATGCCTTGAGCACCCGGTAACTCTGATTTGTCTGACAGTTGACATGGCATGTTTAAAAAAATTGGCATATCGGCTGGTAGATAATAATGCAGCCGTAGCCGGGTTTGGTACATTGAATGTCACTGACATCGCTACTTATGAAAGGAGAAATAACCCTTTTTTTCTCGCTTTTTCACTTACGATTGCAAGGCCCAGACAATTCAGGCAACACAGTCAGTGCCGTGTATATTTTACTACTCTCCCCGGAAGATAGAGCCCTGTCCTACTGGGTCTATTTCTACTGTTTAAAGGGGCAGTGTTATCCTATCCCTTAAATATATGAGGGTAGAGGGATGGAATGTTCTCAACGTGAAGAATGGATTAGTCAGATCCTGGCATAACTCTCTGAACTGCTCCAGGGCCCCTTCGGGTGACTTAGGGAAAGCCCACTTTGTCACGGATTATGAATGGCTTTTTTTTGTCTCCCTTGCAGCAGTGAGCGAAGGACCAGCCACCCAGCAGCCGCCCATGTTGCCCCCAGCACAGCCTGAGCATCCCAGCGGTGAGGAGGCGCCCAGCAGAACCATCCCCACAGCCTGTGTTCGACCAACTCATCCACTCCGCAGCTTCGCCAACCCTTTGCTACCTCCACCGATGAGTGCAATAGAACCGAAAATCCCTTATACACCGCTTTTGTCTCAGTCAGGTAAGTGCCCATTCGTTTACACTTCAAAGCTTTGTTATCCCTGGTGGCTCCACGTAAGTACATGAGGGTTCCGAGAAGGCCTGGACATAATGTATCTTTTTGACATTGATTATGTGCCCAGTGTGCTCGTGTCTTTCACTGATGTTTGTGGTGCAGCTTTTAAGTATTTGCCTTATAAGCGACTGGCTGGTTGTAGGCGCCTTTCATTCCTTTGGAAAGTTGTTCATTGATCCTGAATGTCAGTCTAGTACTTTTAATGTGTGCTCTAGGTATGCCCACTAGAGAACACTGGAAAAGTTCTTCTGCCTGCCACATGAGTTGTAGGATTTAAAGCTAGACTCCAAGACTAGAGTAAAAGGTATAGAAGTCTGCAAAATCACTTTTTAGAGAAATGCCTGTAAATCTCATAATTCTGCTTTGTTCTTTTCATTAGTCATCTTGCAGGGGTTCTTATTTTAGAGTTCCAAGGCCAGAAAGGCATATCAGACCAGTGTAGCGTCTAACTTCCTAATTTTAGAAATAGAGAAACCACAACTTAGATAGATAGGAAGTAACATCTCTATGTTTCCTTTCTAAGAAAGTCAAATGGCAGAGAGGAGAACCAGAGTCCCTAATTCCCAGTGCAGTGTTCATTTTATTACCTTAGCTGGTATCCAGTGAGGCTGAACCAGAGCTCCTTTTCGTTTCTGTTAGGGGTTAGGGAGATGAAAGGGGCGCAGAGAGGGACAAAGGAAGACGAAGAAGGAGGAGAAGGAGGAGGAAGAGGGGGAGGAGAGGAGGAACAAACAGATAGGATGAAATATAGGTCAGTAGCTAGTTAAGTAGATACATAAAGAACTACATAGTGCTCAGAATTATTTGGAATATTGGCATCATTCTTAGGTTAAAGTGCAGCGTTGCAAGGAAAACATGAAGGCAAATCTTTGGTGATGTTGGTTCTCTAAAGCAAAAGGGAATGGGGGCTTCAGGTAGATGGTATAAGGAGTTCTCTGCCACATTTCACCAGGGTTGGTCTGGTGACCAAAGAATGCAATGGAAGTGATGGTATGTTACTTCCAAAATTAGGAATAAGCTAGTAATGTTCAATGGTTCCAAGTACATAGAGATGCCCCCTTAATAGACACAGGCAGCTGGATGGACCTGTCGGCCACTGTACAAATACATTTTAGTTAGTTTCTGTTACTCAGATCCATGCCCACAGCGATTTTAGTCACTGCATTAGTACGTAAACCTCACAGTGACTGCTTAAACTAGGAAAAATAAGACTGCAATTATGAATCTTACATTTATATTAACATTAAGACTATATCTTGTTCCTGGCATCATGTTAATAGATTTGTGTGAATCATCTCTGGTGTTCTCACCATTCGTGTAGTGTCTCATATGGATGTCGGCTACAGGAGGGATGTGGGACTCCATCCCTTGAGACGCACGCTGCATGTTGCGCCTGGGCAGGATGGGGTCTTCTCTGACACATGACTGCAGGTCATGACTTCATTTCACAGGAGACGGATCTTCTAGCCCAAAAGAAGCCCACACTAGGATTTAAAGCAAGTCTATATTGTCCAAGCCCTTCTCCCACTCCCCACGTATGTATCCCACATACACATCATGAAGAGAATCTGCTACTTGGTATTGCCCCAAAGCTATGAGGTCTTTACTAGTTGAAACAGGGACAATTTGAGGCAAGAAAATGTATTTCATGAAATTCCTGTGTCAAGAGCATGCTGCCTGGTGATTTCTGGCTACACTCAGTTTCCCGCTGAAATACCAACCAAAGGAAATGATCTTGGAGGAGACATATTCAGGATAGACGGCAGGTTAATTGCAACTACTACTAATAACTAACCTTTACTGAACATGTGCTATGTGACCTGCATGCTTCTGAAGACTTGTGGTATGGCATATGATCCTCAAAACTTGGTGAGGTTGCTACTTTCTTAACCCCATTTCATGGATAAGGAAATTGTGACACAGAGCATCTAAGTAGCATATTGAAGTCTACACAGCTAGGGAGTGGTGCATCTTTTCCCACCTTTCTTTAACTGCAGAAAGCGTGGGTTCTGAACTTTTAGGAACTCATTTGTAACTCTTAGTTTATGTCTAACTCATTTAATGACAAAAACAAAGATAATCTTTTAAAGCCTATTAAATTAACTCATTCTAAAAATGATAAAAAGAAAAAAGTGTGAAACATCTGAAATAATTCTGAGTTGGGGAATACCATTTTCTCACAAGGCTTCTTCCCTCACATTTTAATAAGGAGAGATGAGAATTTTGTCAAAAGCTTTTTCTGCACCCATTGAGATGATTGTATGGTTTTTATTCTCCAGTTTGTTACTGTGGTGTATCACACTGATTGATTTGTGGATATGAAAAATCCTTGCGTCCCTGGGATAAATCCTACTTGATCGTGGTGTGTGATCCTTTTAATGTGTTGTTGGATTCAATTTGCTAGTATTTTGTTGAGGATTTTTGCATCTATATTCATCAGTGATACTGGCCTGTAATTTTCTTTTGTGTGTGTTATCTTTGTCTGATTTTGGTATCAGGGTGACGCTGGCCTCATAGAGTGAGTTCGGAAGTGTTCCTTCCTCTGCAATTTTTTTGGAATAGTTTCAGAAGGATAAGTATTAACTCTTCTCTAAATGTTTGGTAGAATTCACTTGTGAAGCCATCTGGTCCTGGACTTTTGCTTGTTGAGAGTTTTTAAATTACTGGTTCAATTTCAGTACTTGTAATTGGTCTGTTCATATTTTCTATTTCTTCCTGGTTCAGTCTTGGGAGATTGTACCTTTCTGAGAATTTGTCCATTTCTTCTAGAGATGTTTAACTATTTTATACTGACAATACCAATTTTATAACACCAAGAAACTAAAGTGCTATAGTACTTTATACTGTTGACTATTCTCTTTATTTGGAAGTAAAGGTCTTATTTTTGAGGAACTATGTAATACAGAGAAAAAAGATGGAAATTATATTCAAAAGTCCATTTTAAATGAAAATTTTGCTGTGGCAGTAATATTTGGTTTGGAACACAAGGTTTGGATATCAACCCATGCTCCAAGTGATCTATAATAACAAAAAATGACCCCCAAATGACCCAATGATCCTAATTTTAGAAAGAACATCTGATAATAGGCAGAACAAAGCACTTAACCTTTATTATTTACTAGTTATTGTTTTCTTCTAGTTACAGTAAAACCGAAGCTGCCTTAAACAAAATCTGGCACAATGTAGCATAAATGAGTGTATTATATCTTTAAAAGATGGAAAGGAGAGTTTGTTCTTCTCTCTCTACACCTATTCTCTCAAATAATAAGCATATTTGAAGAACCGTTCTCTGTTCTAACGTCATGTGGACAAGATCTCATTTTCTTTTATTTCCATTGCACGTTTATAAGTCTTCTTTTGTTTTAATGTTGTTTTTGTTTTTAGTGGAACTATTTCTTACAAACTATCTTTTCTTTCAGATTTTCCAGTATCTCTGGCTTGCATTTTGGGGGTTGATTTTATTTTTTTCATAGTAAATACCATCCTCCCCCACTCACCTGAAGCACACCCCACCATCACTTGTGAATTATTAAATGCCTTTCCCTTTTTTGTTTCTCTTATTGTCTCCCTGTGGTTCCTGTTCATTTCATAACGCCCTACCTCATGATTTTCAAATAAGTTCTCCCTGCATTGCTCCTGACACATGGTAAATAGTATGCTTTTAAGAAAGGGCTGATGTTTACCTATTCTAATAGAAAAAGAAAATTAGCAGACTGACAAATGTATTAGCTGTGACATTAACTACTTGCTTCTTAGTCTAAAAGATGAAATATTTAGAGCTTTCGACAAATTTTAATTCTAAGAAAATCATTACTCTAGTCAAACTGATTGAAGAAGTAAAGTCATTCTCTTGTTGGCTTAAAAAACTACCTCAAATAATTTTTCTCTGGGTTTCACAATAAAGGACTGTGTTATTACTAATGAGTTTATCTTTACTTACCACAAGTAATCACTTTAGACTATGGTGACGTGAGGCATCGCTGTAATTTTTAAAGATCACGCCCAACGAGAAGTTCCTTCTGGTTTGAAACCATTTAAATTAGGATCAGTGAAGAAGTTCTTTCCCTCCTCAAATTCCTGTGTGTGGTTTTTCTTGGGCAACATTATCGATCTGTGCCTCAGTTTGCCTTCCAAAAAGGCATGCGAAGCTATGTTTGCAGCAGTTTTTTATGAGGTACAGGGCACCACATAATACGCAGTAATGACTTCCATGGAGTTGCAGAGAATTTTGCAGTATTTCTCTAGTAAATGGTAATTAGAAAATCATCTTGTTGTCATAACGAGTGACATTGTACCTACCTGAAAACACAGGTTCATTCCTTTATTTTTTCCTTCCACAGTTAGAAATTTAGCTTACTAGACTCTAGGGTGTTTTATGGTATTTCTTACAATTTCATCGTCACCTCGTGATAAAGTGGTTCCATTTCTTAATGCTTCATCTCTGTGTGGTCTTTACACGTATCAGGGAGGCTACACATACTGCACTTTGCAAATCACAGATGTGAACATATAAGTGATTTGGCTCAGTCCCCTTTCAGATTAAATAGAAAATGTTTGATAAGAGTGTTGGGTTTATGGCATTATAGATCTGACATAAATTCTACAAAGGGCCAAGATAGGCTGTTTTTTCGTTTTTCTTCTCTAGTTAAAATTCCTTTTAGCTGTGAACTGATCAGCTGCACTTTAAATGAACCTGGATTAGGAGACCATTTGTCTTCTGAGGCTGTAATTCTAAAGGGAGAGAAAATGTGACCTCTTAAATAGTGACTTTTATATCGTAGCGCTGTTTTACAACACTAGCCCCCCTGGGGTTCTTGCATCTTTGTAAAGCTGCATATGTGCTGTATTGCCCTCCGTTTACACATTGCATTTCTACATGTTTTTATTTATAAAAGCGAAAACCTAGAACATCCTGATCTTTTCAATCTTCTAGGGATCGATATGTCAGTGGACATGACAAGACCAAAACTCACTTCATTGTACTGCGAAATTGAGTTTGATTTTCCTTCTACAAATTGTGGCATGTGCTTCAATTTGTCTGAGAACTGAGGACAAGGAGTGGGTGGAGGTGGCTGACAGTGGACAGAAAAGGCATTTGATTTATATTTTATGGCTGGTTGGAAAATCATGTGTTCCTGCTATAACCTGATCTTTTTGGCAGGCCTCATTCAGTAAATATACTATCACACAAAACTGCCAATAAATTACTATGATACATTAATACAATCCCTTTCCCTGCGTCACCTGTAGTCTACCGTTGGGGCTGTTCATCAGGATTCCACCTGAGTATTCCATTCTGCTGAAATGAGTCACAGGCAGAGGTCAGACATCCTTTAGCAGGTGGAACCAGAGGTCACAAATAAATCACTGGCACAGTTAAGTGGGAAAGATGTGTTGATTTGATGTTTTGGAGCCAGTACCACCCATCAATTTCAGAGTGGAAAATTACATCGCCTCCTTCACATTTGATCTCATGTGTAGGCTCATCTCTGTGTGTGTTTGTGGTTTTTTTGTTGTGGTTTCTTTTGGTAGGTACCCCCTTGAAATTGTCTTGTCCTCATTCCCGACAGATCATTTTTTTAATAGATGAAATTTGATTTGGTCTAGTCATTCTAAATGATTACTTGGTAAATGTAATTAAGTCAAGTTTGCTTTATACATCACCAATATTTGTGACTCTGGAACCTACTTGGTGTTTTAATAAAATACTATTTCCTTTAGTATGGTGTTCCAGTATTTAAATAGGAAAAAATCTCTGCTAACTGCCTCAAAGAGAGGGAAACCATTTCTAGAGGACACTTTATGAGTAAGCCACATGACTGGTACCTCACTTATAAATGACAAAACTGAAGCCTAAAAAGGTTAAGCAGCTTGCCCAAGGTCAATAGTTGAGCTAATGGCCTAGTTGAAAGAATTCAGAGAAATAGAATGCTGAAGAAAAA
Organism: Tursiops truncatus; assembly: GCF_011762595.2. NCBI lineage: Eukaryota > Metazoa > Chordata > Mammalia > Artiodactyla > Delphinidae > Tursiops > Tursiops truncatus. The sequence goes on from NC_047046.1 coordinate 68,217,646, forward strand.
TAAAGGATTTTAGTTGGCTTTTTGTGCTGCGAGTAGTTATTCTCAGATTGACTTCTCCCCTACAAGCAGGCCTCTAGGATGATTCTAGTTATTAAATATCACTCAGAAAGAATTGTTTTCTAGCAGGGAGGTTGAGTTATTTTTTTTTTTTTTAACATCTTTATTGGAGTATAATTGCTTTACAATGGTATGTTAGTTTCAGCTTCACAACAAAATGAATCAGTTATATATATACATATATTCCCATATCTCTTCCCGCTTGCGTCTCCCTCCCTCCCACCCTCCCTATCCCACCCCTCCAGGCCGTCACAAAGCACCGAGCTGATCTCCCTGTGCTATGCGGCTGCTTCCCACTAGCTATCTACCTTACGTTTGGTAGTGTATATATGTCCATGCCTCTTTATCGCTTTGTCACCGTTTACACTTCCCCCTCCCCATAGCCTCAAGTCCATTCTTTGGTAAGTCTGTGTCTTTATTCCTGTTTCACCCCTAGGTTTTTCATGACATTTTTTTTTTTTAATTCCATATATATGTGTTAGCATACGGTATTTGTCTCTCCCTTTCTGACTTACTTCACTCTGTATGACAGACTCTAGGTCTATCCACCTCATTACAAATAGCTCAATTTCGTCTCTTTTTATGGCTGAGTAATATTCCATTGTATATATGTGCCACATCTTCTTTATCCATTCATCCGATGATGGACACTTAGGTTGTTTCCATCTCTGGGCTATTGTAAATAGAGCTGCAATGAACATTTTGGTACATGACTCTTTTTGAATTATGGTTTTCTCAGGGTATATGCCCAGTAGTGGGATTGCTGGGTCATATGGTAGTTCTATTTGTAGCTTTTTAAGGAACCTCCATACTGTTCTCCATAGTGGCTGTATCAATTTACATTCCCACCAACAGTGTAAGAGGGTTCCCTTTTCTCCACACCCTCTCCAGCATTTATTGTTTCTAGATTTTTTGATGATAGCCATTCTGACTGGTGTGAGATGATATATCATTGTAGTTTTGATTTGCATTTCTCTCATGATTAGTGATGTTGAGCATACTTTCATGTGTTTGTTGGCACTCTGTATATCTTCTTTGGAGAAATGTCTATTTAGGTCTTCTGCCCATTTTTGGATTGGGTTGTTTGTTTTTTTGTTATTAAGCTGCATGAGCTGCTTATAAATTTTGGAGATCAATCCTGTGTCAGTTGCTTCATTTGCAAATATTTTCTCCCATTCTGAGGGTTGTCTTTTGGTCTTCTTTATGGTTTCCTTTGCTGCGCAAAAGCTTTTAAGTTTCATTAGGTCCCATTTGTTTACTCTTGTTTTTATTTCCATTACTCTAGGAGGTGGGTCAGAAAGAATCTTGCTGTGATTTATGTCATAGAGTGTTCTGCCTATGTTTTCCTCTAAGAGTTTGATAGTTTCTGGCCTTACATTTAGGTCTTTAATCCATTTTGAGCTTATTTTTGTGTATGGTGTTAGGGAGTGATCTAACTTCATACTTTTACATGTAGCTGTCCAGTTTTCCCAGCACCACTTATTGAATAGGCTGTCCTTTCTCCACGGTACATTTCTGCCTCCTTTGTCAAAGATAAGGTGACCATATGTGCGTGGGTTTATCTCTGGGCTTTCTATCCTGTTCCATTGATCTATCTTTCTGTTTTTGTGCCAGTACCATACCGTTTTGATAACTGTAGCTTTGTAGTATAGTCTGAGGTCTGGGAGCCTGATTCCTCCAGTTCCTTCTTTCGTTCTCAAGATTGCTTTGGCTATTCGGGGTCTTTTGTGTTTCCATACAAATTGCAAAATTTTTTGTTCTAGTTCTGTGAAAAATGCCAGTGGTAGTTTGATAGGGATTGCATTGAATCTATAGATTGCTTTCGGTAGTAGAGTCATTTTCACAATGTTGATTCTTCCAATCCAAGAACATGGTATATCTCTCCATCTATTTGTATCATCTTTAATTTCTTTCATCAGTGTCTTATAATTTTCTGCATACAGATCTTTTGTCTCCTTAGGTAGGTTTATTCCTAGATATTTTATTCTTTTTGTTGCAATGGTAAATGGGAGTGTTTTCTTGATTTCACTTTCAGATTTTTCATCATTAGTATATAGGAATGCCAGAGATTTCTGTGCATTAATTTTGTATCCTGCCACTTTACCAAATTCATTGATTAGCTCTAGTAGTTTTCTGGTAGCATCTTTAGGGTTCTCTATGTATAGGATCATGTCATCTGCAAACAGTGACAGCTTTACTTCTTCTTTTCCGATTTGGATTCCTTTTATTTCCTTTTCTTCTCTGATTGCTGTGGCTAAAACTTCCAAAACTATGTTGAATAAGAGTGGTGAGAGTGGGCAACCTTGTCTTGTTCCTGATCTTAGTGGAAATGCTTTCAGTTTTTCACCATTGAGGATGATGTTTGCTGTGGGCTTGTCATATATGGCCTTTATTATGTTGAGGAAAGTTCCCTCTATGCCTACTTTCTGCAGGGTTTTTATCATAAATGGGTGTTGAATTTTGTCAAAAGCTTTCTCTGCATCTATTGAGATGATCATATGGTTTTTCTCCTTCAGTTTGTTAATATGGTTTATCACATTGATAGATTTGCGTATATTGAAGAATCCTTGCATTCCTGGAATAAACCCCACTTGATCATGGTGTATGATCCTTTTAATGTGCTGTTGGATTCTATTTGCTAGTATTTTGTTGAGGATTTTTGCATCTATGTTCATCAGTGATATTGGCCTGTAGTTTTCTTTCTTTGTGTCATCCTTGTCTGGTTTTGGTATCAAGGTGATGATGGCCTCGTAGAAGGAGTTTGGGAGTGTTCCTCCCTCTGCTATATTTTGGAAGAGTTTGAGAAGGATAGGTGTTAGCTCTTCTCTAAATGTTTGATAGAATTCGCCTGTGAAGCCATCTGGTCCTGGGCTTTTCTTTGTTGGAAGATTTTTAATCACAGTTTCAATTTCAGTGCTTGTGATTGGTCTGTTCATATTTTCTATTTCTTCCTGATTCAGTCTTGGCAGGTTGTGCATTTCTAAGAATTTGTCCATTTCTTCCAGATTGTCCATTTTATTGGCATAGAGTTGCTTGTAGTAATCTCTCATGATCTCTTTTATTTCTGCAGTGTCAGTTGTTACCTCTCCTTTTTCATTTCTAATTCTATTGATTTGAGTCTTCTCCCTTTTTTTCTTAATGAGTCTGGCTAGTGGTTTATCTATTTTGTTTATCTTCTCGAAGAACCAGCTTTTAGTTTTATTGATCTTTGCTATTGTTTCCTTCATTTCTTTTTCATTTATTTCTGATCTGATTTTTATGATTTCTTTCCTTCTGCTAGCTTTGGGGTTTTCTTGTTCTTCTTTCTCTAATTGCTTGAGGTGCAAGGTTAGGTTGTTTATTCGAGATGTTTCCTGCTTCTTAAGGTGGGCTTGTATTGCTATAAACTTCCCCCTTAGAACTGCTTTTGCTGCATCCCACAGGTTTTGGGTCGTTGTGTCTCCATTGTCATTTGTTTCTAGGTATTTTTTGACTTCCTCTTTGATTTCTTCAGTGATCACTTCATTATTAAGTAGTGTATTGTTTAGCCTCCATGTGTTTGTATTTTTTACAGATCTTTTCCTGTAATTGATATCTAGTCTCATGGCGTTGTGGTCAGAAAAGATACTTGATACAATTTCAATTTTCTTAAATTTACCAAGGCTTGATTTGTGACCCAAGATATGATCTATCCTGGAGAATGTTCCATGAGCACTTGAGAAAAATGTGTATTCTGTTGTTTTTGGATGGAATGTCCTATAAATATCAATTAACTCCATCTCATTTAATGTATCATTTAAAGCTTGTGTTTCCTTATTTATTTTCATTTTGGATGATCTGTCCATTGGTGAAAGTGGGGTGTTAAAGTCCCCTACTATGAATGTGTTACTGTCGATTTCCCCTTTTATGGTTGTCAGTATTTGCCTTATGTATTGAGGTGCACCTATGTTGGGTGCATAAATATTTACAATTGTTATATCTTCCTCTTGGATCGATCCCTTGATCATTATGTAGTGTCCTTCTTTGTCTCTTCTAATAGTCTTTGTTTTAAAGTCTATTTTGTCTGATATGAGAATTGCTACTCCAGCTTTCTTTTGGTTTCCATTTGCATGAAATACCTTTTTCCATCCCCTTACTTTCAGTCTGTATGTGTCTCTAGGTCTGAAGTGGGTCTCTTGTAGACAGCAAATATATGGGTCTTGTTTTTGTATCCATTCAGCCAATCTGTGTCTTTTGGTTGGAGCATTTAGTCCATTTACATTTAAGGTAATTATCGATATGTGTGTTCCTATTCCCATTTTCTTAATTGTTTTGGGTTCGTTATTGTAGGTCCTTTCCTTCTTTTGTGTTTCTTGCCTAGAGAAGTTCCTTTAGCAGTTGTTGTAGAGCTGGTTTGGTGGTGCTGAACTCTCTCAGCTTTTGCTTGTCTGTAAAGGTTTTAATTTCTCCATCAAATCTGAATGAGATCCTTGCTGGGTAGAGTAATCTTGGTTGCAGGTTTTTCTCCTTCAACACTTTCAATATGTCCTGCCACTCCCTTCTGGCTTGCAGAGTTTCTGCTGAAAGATCAGCTGTTAACCTTATGGGGATTCCCTTGTGTGTTATTTGTTGTTTTTCCCTTGCTGCTTTTAATATGTTTTCTTTGTATTTAATTTTTGACAATTTGATTAATATGTGTCTTGGCGTATTTCTCCTTGGATTTATCCTGTATGGGACTCTCTGTGCTTCCTGGACTTGATTAACGATTTCTTTTCCCATATTAGGGAAGTTTTCAACTATAATCTCTTCAAATATTTTCTCAGTCCCTTTCTTTTTCTCTTCTTCTTCTGGAACCCCTATAATTCGAATGTTGGTGCGTTTAATGTTGTCCCAGAGGTCTCTGAGACTGTCCTCAGTTCTTTTCATTCTTTTTTCTTTATTCTGCTCTGCAGTAGTTATTTCCACTATTTTATCTTCCAGGTCACTTATCCGTTCTTCTGCCTCAGTTATTCTGCTATTGATCCCATCTAGAGTACTTTTAATTTCATTTATTGTGTTGTTCATTGTTGCTTGCTTCATCTTTAGTTCTTCTAGGTCCTTGTTAACTGATTCTTGCAATTTGTCCATTCTATTGTCCATTCTATCTCCAAGATTTCGGATCAACCTTACTATCATTATTCTGAATTCTTTTTCAGGTAGACTGCCTATTTCCTCTTCATTTGTTAGGTCTGGTGGGTTTTTATCTTGCTCCTTCATCTGCTGTGTGTTTTTCTGTCTTTTCATTTTGCTTATCTTACTGTGTTTGGGGTCTCCTTTTTTGCAGGCTGAAGGTTCGTAGTTCCTGTTGTTTTTTGTGTCTGTCCCCAGTGGCTAATGTTGGTTCAGTGGGTTGTGTAGGCTTCCTGGTGGAGGGTAGTAGTGCCTGTGTTCTGGTGTATGAGGCTGGATCTTGTCTTTCTGGTGGGCAGGTCCACGTCTGGTGGTGTGTTTTGGGGTGTCTGTAGACTTACTATGATTTTGGGCAGCCTCTCTGCTAATGGGTGGGGTTGTGTTCCTGTCTTGCTAGTTGTTTGGCATAGGATGTCCAGCACTGTAGCTTGCTGGTCGTTGAGTGAAGCTGGGTGCTGGCGTTGAGATGGAGATCTCTCGGAGATTTTTGCTGTTTGATATTATGTGCAGCTGGGAGGCCTCTTGTGGACCAGTGTCCTGAAGTTGGCTCTCCCACCTCAGAGGCACAGCACTGAGTCCTGGCTGCAGCACCAAGAGCCTTTCATCCACAGGGCTCCTTAATTTGGGATGATTCGTTGTCTATTCAGGTATTCCACAGATGCAGGGTATATCAAGTTGATTGTGGAGCTTTAATCCGCCGCTTCTGAGGCTGCTGGGAGAGATTTCCCTTTCTCTTCTTTGTTCTGACAGTTCCCAGGGGCTCAGCTTTGGATTTGGCCCCGCCTGTGCGTGTAGGTCGCCGGAGGGCGTCTGTTCTTTGCTCAGACAGGACGAGGTTAAAGGAGCCGCTGATTCGGAGGCTCTGGCTCACCCAGGCCGGGGGGTAGGGAGGGTCACGGAGTGCGGGGTGGGCCTGCAGCGGCAGAGGCCGGCGTGACGCTGCAGCCTGAGGCGCACCGTGCGCTCTCCCGGGGAGCCGTCCCTGGATCCCGGGACCCTGGCAGTGGCGGGCTGCACAGGCTCCCCGGAAGGGCGTGTGGCTAGTGACCTGTGTTCGCACACAGGCCTCCTGGCGGCGGCAGCAGCGGCCTTAGCGTCCCATGTCCGTCTCTGGGCTCCGCACTCTTAGCCGCGGCTCGCGCCCGTCCCTGGAGCTCTCTCAAGCAGCGTTCTTAATCCCCTCTCCTCGTGCACCAGGAAACAAAGAGGGATGTAAAAGTCTCTTGCCTCTTCGGCAGGTCCAGACCCCTCCCCGGACTCTCTCCCGGCCAGCCGCGGCGCACCAACGCCCTGCAGGCTGTGTTCACGCCGCCAACCTCAGTCCTCTCCCAGCGCTCCGACAAAAGCCGGAGCCTCAGCTCCCAGTCCCGCCCGCCCCGGCGGGCGAGCAGACAAGCCTCTCGGCTGGTGAGTGCCGGTCGGCCCGATCCTCTGCGCTGGAGTCTGTCCGCTTTGCCCTCCGCACCCCTGTTGCTGTGCTCTCCTCCGCGGCTCCCAAGCTCCCCCACTCCGCCTCCCGAAGTCTCCACCCGCGAAGGGGCTTCCTAGTGTGTGGACACTTTTCCTCCTTCACAGCTCTCTCCCGCTGGTGCAGGACCCGTCCCTATCCTTTTGTCTCTGTTTAGTTTTTTCTTTTTCCCTAACCAGGTACGTGGAGGGGTTCCTTGCCTTTTGGGAGGTCTGAGGTCTTCTGCCAGCGTTCAGTAGGTGTTCTGTAGGAGTTGTTCCACGCGTAGATGTATTTCTGGTGTATCTGTGGAGAGGAAGGTGATCTCCGCGTCTTACTCTTCTGCCATCTTCCCGGAAGTCTAGGTTGAGTTATTTAGCTTAGTGTCTGAGTAAATGTTTTCTTCCTTTATGTAGGCTAGACAGAGGAAAGGAGTTATAGCAAGATAGGAACTAGACAGGAGCTCTGGAATAACTCCTATCAAACTCACCTGTCCAACCTGCCAGATCCCTCTACAGGAGGGCAAGGAGCCAGGGAACTGACATCTGTTGCTTTCAGCACCATGGATGGCCAGGGCTTTGGAGTCCAATAATAAAATTCAGATGAGCAGAAGCAAGTGTAAAACAAAGATAAAAGTTAACACACATGAGAATATGACTCAGATTGTGGCTTAGAACATGTGAAGGTCAACAAGAGTGAGAAAGGAATGGCTGATACTTTTTAGAATTGCAAAAAGCTATTGGGAAGAGGGGGTGAATGAGCACCATTGAGTCAAAATTTGAGTCCTTTTGATCAGATTTTTATGCAATTAAAAAAACAAGAGAGGGCTTGCCTGGTGGCGCAGTGGACACAGGTTCGTGCCCCGGTCCGGGAAGATCCCACATGCCGCGGAGCGGCTGGGCCTGTGAGCCATGGCCGCTGAGCCTGCGCGTCCGGAGCCTGTGCTCCGCAACGGGAGAGGCCACAACAGTGAGAGGCCCGCGTACCGCATTAAAAAAAAAAAACAAAAAAAAAACGAGAAAATATTGTACCAAGAATTGCTAGATCATGAGTAAAAATTGAGGCTAATTATCAAATTTAAACAATTAGACACTCTAGGGTTAAAGTATTGCATTGCTATCTAGATAATCATAGAGAAAATGAAAACAAACCTATTTTCAGAACCTTGTTACCTAGTAGATGATATAATTTGAAACATATAATCTAAGAAGAATGTCCTTGAATTATACTGGGGAGTGGTGGCCTTGTGGGTGACAGAGAATGATGAGTGAAAGGGTGAGGAATAGGTTTTTTTTCAAGGCAGCGATTATTCCTTTCACATATCCTATGAACCTGCTAGGTCACATGGTTCATTACTTCTATATAGATGTTGTTACTTGTGAAATATCTTGAGGATCATAGTACATTGGAGGAGAATAGCATCCCCTTTATTCCTAAAAAGAGGGAGTGAGGCCCAGTGCAAATAGAGTCCTGAGGACTACTCCCTCCATTATGCCAGTTATGGAATTCTGCTCCCCTGAATCCTACTAATTCTAATCTGTGGAATTAGATAAACTTTCCTCTTCAAAGAGGAATAAAATGTGAAATTCTAGCAATCTTAATTACTGCATAAATAAGGGTGGATGTTCTCTCTGTATTTCTTCTTTGCTTTGTGAAAGAGTATAAGTAAGAGAAAGGTTTTCCTTTGAGTACAGATTCTGAGCTGCACACTGTGCATCTTAAGTCTTCTAAGCATTTGACAGACCTCCTTATGGTTCATCAATGTGTGTCAGATTCCAGTTGCTTTCTTTGGGAACGGGGGAAATTTTGAAACAGACAAAAGGTGTTCACATAAACCTCTGTGTTAATGGATTTGTTGAAAATGCGTTGTGAAAGATCTAACACACTGAAACAATCTCTGTGATTAAAAGCGAGAATTTAACCATCAGTGAACTATTTCTGAAGATATGACCTGCAGTATCTAAGAGAATGCGTAAAAACCACTTAAAGATCCTACTTCTTCTGAATGTTTATAACTTTTATCTTATTGGCAGGGACTTAATGGGAAATTCAAGTACCATGTTAAACATCTTCCTAGAGTAGACTTTCATCTTAGGCTTGCAGAGGGTTGGTGTTCTTATTGCCAGAATCTCTTTATTTACCATAATATCAAAGCTCTCAGAGGAGAATGCCTTTATCTTTTGTGGTAAAAGGGATTCCAACAAATTGTTTTTTAATTTGGTGCAAAACAACCATCACTGTTTTGCCCATTTGATTTGATGGTATTTATAGCAACTGCTCTTTTCACATCTACTCCAAATTGCCCTTCTTAAATATTCTTCTTTCACATTTTCCATCCTCTTACCCAGTTGTTTGTATCTTTCTACTCCTGTGGTCACCTGAGTCATGATTTTTTATAGAAACAGCGTATTTCAGACTACAGTAATGTGTTTACCTAGTGTACCTTTAAAGTCTGAGATTATTGGTTTAATCTTTAGGTTTGATAGGTGCTGCATTTAAAATTATAGTTATTCGTTTTCTTCTTGGCTCCTCCCTGGAGTGGTACCACAGTTAGTTAATAGAAACAGAATGTTTTGGGCACACAGGTCTGAGCTGATGCCTGCCATGGTGCAGGACTAAAGGCAGGAAGGCACCATGTAATGAGAATTTGGCCAGTCTTCCTGTTCTCTTTGGCAGGAGCAAAGTGTGACTGAAAGAGGACTTACAGGAGGAAAATAATAAAACTCCACTAGGACTCAGCTCCCCTATTCATTGGGTAGGTTGGCCTTGAGTAAGTCATTTAACCTCTGTGCTTCCATTTTCCACAACTATAAATGGGGAGAATAAAATCTAGCCTGGAAAGAGTTTCATTTTCCTAAGGGAGTCAAAGCATGTAAACATGAATGATGCTAGTTAAAGATGTTAGCCCTGAATCCAGGAGCTTCTGATTTGATATAATCTGGAGTCCACATTGCCTTATAAATTGGGCCCAGTGAAGTTTCCAGTGCCCTATAATAAGAAACAGTGGCATCATGTGGAAGGGGGTTTAAAAGTACATTTTAATGGTTCAATGGCTGGTGAAACAAGATCTAACTCCTGAAGGTTGTATTGCACCACGAGTATGTGCACCAGAGAAGGGGCAGCCAATGAAATGGGCCCTTGCTTGGAAGACAGAATGGTCTTGAGCAGAGAATTTCAGAACATCTGCTCAGAGCTGTCTGAATATCATTTCTTAAGTCTAGAGAGAAGCATAGCCTCTTTCAGTTAAACAGGTCTTGCCCTTAAATCATAAATCCATCCAGCAGCCGGGAGGCTATTTCCCACCAGCCCCTTTAAATAACCAAACTGCTTTAGATAGCATTCCCCCTCCAATTTCTTAATCTGTCTCTCCACCCATTGTTAGGAATGTCTGTTCCTCAAGCCACTAAGGATTTATGTCCAGTAGATGTATAGATTTGGTGGTATGGTGCTTGACTTCCTCTCACTTATAAAGGATGCATCTCCTGAATAGCTTCTCATGATGAACCAATGTAAGGTGACTTAAGCCTTTGGAATTTCCAAGGTCCCAGCTCTCACTTCCAGCTTAGCCTGCAGAGGGAAGAGCAGGGCAAAGCAGAGTAAGAAGTGAGGACCCAGAAGTGAGCTGCTGAGAGTGGGAAAAAGGATATGTCTCATCAAACACATGTAAAATATTACTGACACCTTCATCTTCTCATTTACAAATAATATATATGTTCTTTTTTAAGTTTTTTTTAATTGAGATATAGTTGATTTACAATGTTGTGTTTATTTCTGCTGCACAGCAAAGTGATTCAGTTACACATATATATACATTCTTTGTTATACTCTTTTCCATTATGGTTTATCTCAGGATATTTATCCTATACAGTAGGACCCTGTTGTTTATCCATTTACAAATAGTATATATGTTCTATGAAGAATATTATAGTATGGCTCATTTCCAAATGTGATTTGAGATATAAATTTTTAATTCTAAACTCTCCATTAACATGACTATGTAAGCAGAGCTTCTTAAATCTTAGATGCCTAGGAATCACCTGCAGAGCTTACTAAAATGCGGGTTCTGATTCAGTGGACCCAAAAGAGGGCCTAAGATTCTGCGTTTCCTAGAAGATATCCAGCTGATGCTGATTTTGCCCTTCTGTAGATCACATTTTGAGTAGTGATATTCTTAAACAGATCATGTGTTCCTCACCTGGAGTTCAGGGAAGAAATTGTGGGTTTAGGAACTCTTTTGAAATTAAATTCACATTTGTGTGTGTGTGTGTGTGTGTGTGTGTGTGTGTGTGTGTGTATGTGTCTGTTTTTTCTATTTAGTGGGTTCATAGCTTTCATTAGAATTTCAAATGGTTCATTATTTGTAAATAAGTTAAGAACCACTTAAGCTGCCTTTTCGTCATTCACCCTGCATTTAGGCTCTGCTATGGAACATAAACACCAAAGTTTTTTTTCTTTTGCCTTGGTTTTGTTTGTTTGTTTTGCAAGACCAATTCCAAAATATCTTTTGCAGAGATAACCTTCCAGAATCTAAGGCCAAGAGCGGAACACTCTTGTCCTGCTCAGTGAAAAAATTAACTTATTCATTTTCTCGTAGAAACACCAAGGCCTTTGTGCACATTTTTCAATGCTTGAGGAGGGAATCAGTTAGATTAGTATTTATAAATGTCTTAAAAGTGGTCCCACTTCAGAAACTTTTATTTTTGTTGCCTAAATGAAAACTGGTAGAGAAGGTCTACAACTCTCTAGGATAAATTTTCTCCAGAAGATGAGCTCCTGCGGGAAATGGAGATGTGTTGTCGCTTGAAGGGAGTCATCATAACCTATCCTTGGCACCTGTGTTCTGGTGTGCAGTGGAGAGCACTTCCAGCAGAAACTGAATGATCATGTACACATTTCCCCAAACAATGACTCATCATTCGATGTAAATTTCAGATTCAGCCAGTGTCACACTGACATCTGAAATCTGTAAAACATATTTTTAAAAACGTTGCTCATGGTCATGAGGGTAGGCGAACCTCTAAATAGCAGTAGTATAAATCACAGAGATAATTTTTAATGGGAAGTAATGGAATGTTTATTTGAAGAGTGAAGAAGTTAAGTTATATAATATCCTGAAAGATATCATCATAAATCATTTATTGGGTATAAACTAATTCTAAGGAGTAAATACGTGTCTGAGGAGGCTCGGTTGTGGTAAAGAAGGGGTAGGAGAGAGGAAGGTTTTTAAAGAAAAAGAACCTGTTTCTCCAATCAATATTGGAGAAATTAAAATCTCTCTCCCTGTCTCCCTCCATCCTACTGTGTCTGTCTCTTTTTGTTTTTTGTTTGTTTTCTGGGTCAGAGCTCCTGAATTTAAATGGAAACAGGTGCTCCGTAAGCACTTACCAGTACATGAGTACTTGAATTTGAGAAATCCCAGACCAGAGACAGGAACAATGATAGAACATTGGAAAATACCTTGGAGAAAAGTGTATTGAAAGGAATTTTCCTGGGTCTCTTGATGTTTCGAATGTTTGAGTTTTCAGCTCAGAGGCCTCATCTTGATCTCTTTCCTTGAGTTTGTGGGTTAGACAGATGGTGCAGGATCCGGTTCCTGGAAGGTGACCTGGAGCCCCCACCTGCCAGGGGAGGCCATCCAACCACGAAGGCGCCACCTTCTCTTCCTCCAACTTCCTTGTCTCCCAGATGCCACACGATCAGTACTTTCTCTAATTCTTTCCTGGGTTAAAGCTCATAAAAGCTCATAAAGCTCAAACAGTTTCTCTATGTGTTCTGTATGTAGTATGACTCTAATTAAATAGTTCACACTTACATGACTTATCTTCTTACACCAACATGTAAAATCATGATAGACTCTCATTTTCAATATTCTTTAATGTAACAGTACAGCTTAATACGTGCTGAGTCCCAGTAGATCCTCAGGAAAAAGTGAACTGATCTAACCATGACGATGATGTTTGCAAACTTCATTAATGATAATTACCAATAGTAAACACTTATCTATCACTTTACTGTCTCATTTAATCTTGACAAAAACACCGACAGTAATGTATTATTTCTCCCAGTTTACACATGAGAAATTTTGGAATCAGAAAGGATAAAATAATTCATTCAATGCCACATTGTATTTAAATGGCAGGACAAGGGTTTGAATCTAGGACTTTCTGAAACCAAACCCTACTTTTCTGAACAACTGTATTATAATGCATATATGTAAAGTGGCAATGATTAGTGAATAGTAATATCACAAATAATAAACATTCAACCTATATTTTGGCGTCTCCCTTAACCTGTAAATTTACAAACTGCAATCCAGAGGTTTTCTGGTATTCTTCAGTGATATTTATACCTGACACAATATGCTAGCTTATACTTTCACAAAGGAAAAGAAAACATAGACTTTATTTCTGTGTTCTCTATATATTGTTTACATTTCCATTGGTTTTCTTTTTAATTTTTAAATTTTATTTATTTTTTTATACAGCAGGTTTTTATTAGTCATCAATTTTATACACATCAGTGTATACATGTCAATCCCAATCTCCGAGTTCATCACACCACCATGCCCACCCCCCCCCACGGCTTTCCCCCCTTGGTGGCCATACGTTTGTTCTCTACATCTGTGTCTCAACTTCTGCCCTGCAAACCGGTTCATCTGTACCATTTTTCTAGGTTCCACATACATGCGTTAATATACGATATTTGTTTTTCTCTTTCTGACTTACTTCACTCTGTAAGACAGTCTCTAGATCCATCCACGTCTCAACAAATCACTCAATTTTGTTCCTTGTTAAGGCGGAGTAATATTCCATTGTATATATGTACCACATCTTTTTATCCATTCGTCTGTCGACGGGCATTTAGGTTGCTTCCATGACCTGGCTATTGTAAATAGTGCTGCAATGAACATTAGGGTGCATGTGTCTTTTTGAATTATGGTTTTCTCTGGGTATATGCCCAGTAGTGGGATTGCCGCATCATATGATAATTCTATTTCTAGTTTTTTTAACGAACCTCCATACTGTTCTCTATAGTGGCTGTATCAATTTACATTCCCACCACCAAGGCAAGAGGGTTCCCTTTTCTCCACAACCCTCTCTAGCATTTCTTGTTTGTAGATTTTCTAATGATGCCCATTCTAACTGGTGTGAGATGATGCCTCATTGTAGTTTTGATTTGCATTTCTCTAATAATTAGCGATGTTGAGTAGATTTTCATGTGCTTCTTGGCCATCTGTATGTCTTCTTTGCAGAAATGTCTATTTAGGTCTTCTGCCCATTTTTGGATTGGGTTGTTTGTTTCTTTAATATTCAGCTGCATGAGCTGTTTATAAAATTTGGAGATTAATCCTATGTCCGTCGATTCGTTTGCAAATATTTTCTCCCATTCTGAGGGTCGTCTTTTTGCCTTGTTTATGGTTTCCTTTGCTGTGCAAAAGCTTTGAAGTTTCATTAGGTCCCATTTGTTTATTTTTGTTTTTATTTCCATTACTCTAGGAGGTGGATCAGAAAAGATCTTGCTGTGATTTATGTCAAAGAGTGTTCTTCCTATGTTTTCCTCTAAGGGTTTTATAGTATCCAGAATTACGTTTAGGTCTCTAATCCATGTTGAGTTTATTTTTATATATGGTGTTAGGGAGTGTTTTAATTTCATTCTTTTACATGTAGCTGTCCATTTTTCCCAGCACTACTTATTGAAGAGGCTGTCTTTTCTCCATTGTATATCCTTGCCTCCTTTGTCATAGATTAGTTGACCATAGGTGCTTGGGTTTATCTCTGGGCTTTCTATCTTGTTCCATTGATCTGTGTTTCTGTTTTTGTGCCAGTACTATATTGTCTTGATTACTGTAGCCTTGTAGTATAGTCTGAAGTCAGGAGTCTGATTCCTCTAGCTCCGTTTCTTTCCCCTCAGACTACTTTAGCTATTTGGGGTCTCTTGTGTCTCCATACAAATTTTAAGATTTTTTCTTCTAGTTAAGTAAAAAATGCCATTGGTAATTTGATAGGGATTGCATTGAATTTTTAGATTGCTTTGGGTAGTACAGTCATTTTCACAATATTGATTCTTCCAATCCAAGAACATGGTATATCTCTCCATCTGTTGGCATCATCTTTAATTTCTTTCATCAGTGTCTTATAGTTTTCTGCATGCAGTTGTTTTGTCTCCCTAGGTAGGTTTATTCATAGGTATTTTATTCTTTTTGTTGCAATGGTAAATGGGAATGTTTCCTCAATTTCTTTTTCAGCTTTTTCATCATTAGTGTATAGGAATGCAAGAGATTTCTGTGCATTAATTTTGTATCCTGCAACTTTACCAAATTCATTGATTAGCTCTAGTAGTTTTTTGGTGGCATTTTTAGGATTCTCTATGTATAGTATCATGTCATCTGCAAACACTGACAGTTTTACTTCTTTTCCAATTTGTATTTCTTTTTCTTCTCTGATTGCCATGGCTAGGACTTCCAAAACTATGTTGAATAATAGAGGTGAGAGTGGACATCCTTGTCTTGTTCCTGATCTTCGAGGAAAGGCTTTCAGTTTTTCACCATTGACAATGATGTTTGCTGTGGGTTTCTCATATATGGCCTTTATTACGTTGAGGTAGGTTCCCTCTATGCCCACTTTCTGGAGAATGTTTATCATAAATGGGTGTTGAATTTTGTCAAAACCTTTTTCTGCATCTATTGAGATGATCGTATGGTTTTTATTCTTCAATTTCTTAATATGGTTTATCACATTGATTGATTTGCGTATATTGAAGAATCCTTGCATTCCTGGAATAAACCCCACTTGATCATGGTGTATGATCCTTTTAATGTGTTGTTGGATTCTGTTTGCTAGTATTTTGTTGAGGAGTTTTGCATCTATATTCATCAGTGATATTGGTCTGTAATTTTTTTTTTTTTGTAGTATCTTTGTCTGCTTTTCATATCACGGTGATGGTGGCCTCATAGCATGAGTTTGGGAGTTTTCCTCCCTCTGAATTTTTTTGCAAGAGTTTGAGAAGGATGGGTGTTAGCTCTTCTCTAAATGTTTAATAGAATTCACTTGTGAAGCCATTTGGTCCTGGACTTTTGTTTGTTGGCAGATTCTGAATCACAGTTTCAATTTCATTACTTGTGATTGGTCTGTTCATATTTTCTATTTTTTCCTGGTTCACCCTTGGAAGGTTGTCCCTTTCTAAGAATTTGTCCACTTCTTCCATGTCCATTTTATTGGCATAGAGTTGCTTATAGTAGTCTCTTAGGATGCTTTGTATTTCTGCCGTGTCTGTTGTAACTTCTCCTTTTTCATTTCTAATTTTATTGATGTGAGTCCTCTCCCTCTTTTTCTTGATTAGTCTGACTAATGGTTTATCAATTTTGTTTATCTTCTCAAAGAACAAGCTTTTAGTTTTATTGATCTTTGCTATTGTTTTCTTTGTTTCTATTTCATTTATTTCTGCTCTGATCTTTATGATTTCTTTCCTTCTGCTAACTTTGGGTTTTGTTTGTTCTTCTTGCTCTAGTTTCTTTAGGTGTAAGGTTAGATTGTTTATTTGAGATTTTTCTTGTTTCTTGAGGTAGGCTTGTATAGCTATAAACTTCCCTCTTAGAACTGCTTTTACTGCATCCCATAGGTTTTGGATCGTCATGTTTTCATTGTCATTTGTCTCTAGGTATTTTTGATTTCCTCTTTGATTTCTTCAGTGATTTCTTGGTTATTTAGTGACGTATTGTTTAGCCTCCATGTGTTTGTGTTTTTTACTTTTTTTTCATGTAATTCATTTCTAATCTCATAGCGTTATAGTCAGAAAAGATGCTTGATATGATTTCAATTTTCTTAAATTTACTGAGACTTGATGTGTGACCCAAGATATGATCTATCCTGGAGAATGTTCTGTGCACACTTGAGAAGAAAGTGTAATCTGCTGTTTTTGGATGCAATGTCATATAAATATCAACTAAATCTATCTGGTCTATTGTGTCATTTAAAGCTTCTGTTTCCTTATTTATTTTCATTTTGGGTGATCTGTCCATTGGTGTAAGTGAGGTGTTAATGTCCCCCACTATTATTGTGTTACTGTCGATTTCCTCTTTTATAGCTGTTAGCAGTTGCCTTATGTATTGAGGTGCTCCTATGTTGGGTGCATATATATTTATATTTGTTATATGTTCTTCTTGGATTGATCCCTTGATCATTATGTAGTGTCCTTCCTTGTCTCTTGTAATAGACTTCTTTATTTTGAAGTCTATTTTATCTGATATGAGTATTGCTACTCCAGCTTTCTTTTGATTTCCATTTGCATGGAATACCTTTTTCCATCCCCTGACTTTCAGTCTGTATGTGTCCCTAGGTCTGAAGTGTGTCTCCTGTGGACAGCATATATATGGGTCTTGTTTTTGTATCCATTCAGCAAGCCTGTGTCTTTTCATTGAAGCATTTAATCCATTCATGTTTAAGGTAATTATTGATAGGTATGTTCCTATGACCATTTTCTTAATTGTTTTGGGTTTGTTTCTGTAGGTTCTTTTCTTCTCTTGTGTTTCCCACTTAGAGAAGTTCCTTTAGCATTTGTTGTAGAGCTGGTTTGGTGATGCTGAATTCTCTTAGCTTTTGCTTGTCTGTAAACCTTTTGATTTCTCCATGGAATCTGAATGAGATCCTTGCCGGGTAGAGTAATCTTGGTTGTAGGTTCTTTCCTTTCATCACTTTAAGTATATCATGCCACTCCCTTCTGGCTTGTAGAGTTTCTGCTGAGAAATCAGCTGTTAACCTTATGGGAGTTCCCTTGTATGTTATTTGTCATTTTTCCCTTGCTGCTTTCAATAATTTTTCTTTGTCTTTAATTTTTGCCAACTTGAATACTATGCTTCTCGGCATGTTTCTCCTTGGGTTTATCCTGTATGGGACTCACTGTGCTTCCTGGACTAAGGTGGCTATTTCCTTTCCCATGTTAGGGAAGTTTTTGACTATAATCTCTTCAAATATTTTCTCTGGTCCTTTCTCTCTCTCTTCTCCTTCTGGGACCACTATAATGAGAATATTGTTGCATTTAATGTTGTCCTAGAGGTCTCTTAGGCTGCCTTCATTTCTTTTCATTCTTTTTTCTTTATTCTGTTCCGCAGCAGTGAATTCCACCATTCTGTCTTCCAGGTCACTTATCCATTCTTCTGCCTCAGTTATTCTGCTATTGATTCCTTCTAGTATAGTTTTCGTTTCAGTTATTGTATTGTTCATCTCCGTGTGTTTGTTCTTTAATTCTTCTAGGTCTTTGTTAATCATTTCTTGCATCTTCTCGATCTTTGCCTCCATTGTTTTTCTGAGGTCCTGGATCATCTTCACTATCATTATTCTGAATTCTTTTTCTGGAAGGTTGCCTATCTCCATTTCATTTGGTTGTTTTTCTTGGGTTTTATATTGTTCCTTCATCTGGTACATAGCCCTCTGCCTTTTCATCTTGTCTGTCTTTCAGTGAATGTGGTTTTTGTTCTACAGGATGCAGGATTATAGTTCTTCTTGCTTCTGCTGTCTGCCCTCTGGTGGATGAGGCTATCTAAGAGGCTTGTGCAAGTTTCCTGATGGGAGGGACTGGTGGTGGGTAGAGCTGACTCTTGCTCTGGTGGGCAGAGCTCAGTTAAACGTTAATCTGTTTGACGATCGATGGGTGGGGCTGGGTTCCCTCCCTGTTGGTTGTTTGGCCTGAGGCAGCCCAACACTGGAGCCTACGTGGGCTCTTTGGTGGGGTTAATGACAGACTCTGGGAGGGCTCAGGCCAAGGAGTACTTCCCAGAAGTTCTGCTACCAGTGTCCTTGTCCCCACTGTGAGCCACAGCCACCCTCTGTCTC
The DNA here is from genome assembly GCF_011762595.2 of Tursiops truncatus. NCBI lineage: Eukaryota > Metazoa > Chordata > Mammalia > Artiodactyla > Delphinidae > Tursiops > Tursiops truncatus. The sequence goes on from NC_047046.1 coordinate 68,236,105, forward strand.
TGCAGGAGACCCTCCAACACTAGCAGGTAGGTCTGGTTCAGTCTCCCCTGGGGGTCACAGCTCCTTCCCCTGGGTCCCGATGTGCGCACTACTTTGTGTGTGCCATCCAAGAGTGGAGTCTCTGTTTCCCCCAGTCCTGTCGAAGCCCTGCAATCAAATCCCACTAGGCTTCAAATCTGATTCTCTAGGAATTTGTCCTCCTGTTGCCGGACCCCCAGGTTGGGAAGCCTGATGGGGGGCTCAGAACCTTCACTCCAGTGGGTGGACTTCTGTGGTATAAGTGTTCTCCAGTCTGTGAGTCACCCACCCAGCAATTATGGGATTTGATTTTACTGTGATTGTGCCCCTCCTACCATCTCATTGTGGCTTCTCCTTTGTCTTTGTATGTGGGTTATCTTTTTTGTGAGTTCCAGTGTCTTCCTGTTGATGATTGTCCAGCAGCTAGTTGTGATTCTGGTGTCTCACAAGAGGGAGTGAGAGCACATCCTTCTTCTCTGCCATCTTGGTTTCTCTCCTCCATCGGTTTTTATTTTGTCACACTTTTTCAGTCTTCTTGACAAATATGTACTGATTACATTTTTTCCTACTTGAACTGTCCCAACACATCCAACTGGAAAAAGTTTCATTTTTCATTGGAAGACTAAAAAAACTACCTATGTTGTTGTCAAAAACCCAAAGATAATATGGGCTTATTTCTAAGCCCAGTACAAAATATCCTGCAACCTATTGTTCAGAAGTAGCTTCCAGATGTTTTATAGATATGAAATATTCAGAAACTTCTTGCTGCAGAATATGTTGAATATTGAATAATTTATGAAACATTGCATAGAAACATATTTTCCTCATAAAAACTTTCCCATATATGGGCTTGAAGAGAACTTCTTTTTGGCCCAGCATGACAAGGACTAGTCAGAATTTTTCATTGACATTTAGTTCCACTGCAAATAAAGAAGAATAAAATCTCAGTTAACTAGTATATTTGGGGAATGGACTGTTCTCAGGAAATTGCATTTCTGGATAGCTCAGGGTAAAATAGAAATCATTTTATAACAGATAAATGTTTATCAGTTGCCAATTCTTATGTTAGCTGTAAACTTATGACTGAGGAGAATGCCATTTTGCACATGCTTTGTCCTTAAATCCCACACCACTTCTCTAAAGTACACCATGTCAATTTATATGGGATGAACCCAGAGTACAGAATAATTGAATAACATCTCCAAGGTCACAGTTAATACAGGGCAAGGATAGGATATAAGTTTGTTTCTGTGTGACTGTAGTATTTATTTTCTTTCCCCAATTGCAAAAGTGTACTAGGAAGAAAGACCAGAGTAAGGAAAGGCCCAGAGTTGGACAAGTACAAGATATTTTCAGAGTCTGTAGATAAAGCTATCTTGCTAGAGGATGATTCCTAGTGCAGTTATGAGATAATAACATGGAAAAGGGCAGGGTACAGTGAGCAAAAACAGAACAGTGCTTTGGGAGGATCAAATGGTAAACCAAGATGGAGACAGAAAGTGTGTGATGTAGGCTGACAGCAGTGAGAATAGATGGAACAAACAGTTGTAAGAGTTATCATCCCAAGGAATAAGCAGCTGATGAAGGAAAAGATGAGGTCCAAGATGACTCTGTTGTTTTAATTCTTTGTCTTTGGTAACATGGTTAGAAACAAACAGAAGGAAGTGAGCTGAGAGGTTCCTCCTTGAAAGGAGTGGAAGAGTAGGAAAGAGTGAAGTATGTTCAGAGTTTGGCGTTAGCAGGTGCAAACTATTATATATAGGATGGATAAACAACAAGGTCCTACTGTATAGTACAGGGAACTATATTCAACATCCTGTGATAAACCATAATGGAAAAAAATATAAAAGAGCGTGTTCATATGGGTGACTGAATTACTTTGCTGTATAGCAGAAAAGGGCTAAGAATTCAAGAGGAAAGTCACATTGAGGAGTAGGCTGGGTAATCATTCTCTGAGAGGTAAGAGTTTTAGCATATAGTAGATAGACTCAGATGACAACTCCCAGGGAATGAATTTGAAGGAAAGAAAAATTTGAAAGCTGTACCTTAAGGTAAATCTATATTTTATAAGGGAATGAAGGAAAGGTCCTAGAGATAGGAAAACAATGATAGAATAATTTTTCAGAAGCCAGGAAGGGAGTGTATCTCAAGGAAAATGCAGTTTTAAATACAATACTTCTTTGATTCAAAGTTGCCATAGAGTTATTTTTCCTCTATATTTTATTATAAAAATATCAAATGCCCAGGAAAACTGTGAACTCCCATCTATCCACCACCTAGATTCTACAGTTAACTTTTTTTGTATTTTCTTTGCCACATATTTCTCTATCCCTCCACCTTAATTTTTCTTGCATTTCAAAGGAACTCACAGACATTAGTTCACTTAACCCCTCAACACTTCAACAAGTATTTAAGAGGCCGTTGCCTATGGAGTGTACCACTGATTTAGTTGTATAATTTTAGGGGGAAAAATAAAAACTATAATTGTACAGAACTACTTGGAAGAAGCATTCTTATTTCAGGGAAATTGCTGTGAATCTTAGAACTGAGGAAATGTAATACTAGCAAATCCCATGGAAAGGTTTACAGCGCACATACTCATTAGGCTGAAACATTATGAGAGTATTTATGACCTTTATAGCTGACACTTCTCTAAATTGGTGAGGGCAAAAGTCAGGTGACCAGAGAGCTGTGGGGAATAAATAAACAGATGATGTGCAAGTGTAGACCAGCCCTATAAGTATGGCAGCAAAACGCAGGAAAGAACTTGTTCTGTGGAGAAAATGGCCGTATTCACTTAGGGTGTTGTCCTCAATGGCAGACATGGTCTCTGGGGTGGATATGCTGTCTAACTCTTACACTTGAAAATCTTTTAAAAATATGTGGCCATACTCCATTGACTAAGTACTTTTCTTTGAGCTTTTAAAATGTTCTGTGCCTTGAAAATACTAATCACGTTGTGTTCTGGTCAGTCGGAGAGGCACACATGTAAAAGCTGGAAAATACTGGGTTACACTGGTTGTGCACTAACCCCAGAATGTAATCTGGAAGTTATATTTCTGGCCATAATTATGATATCCATTTGTGTGTATGTGTGTTTGAGTATATGTGTGCCTGTGTGTGTGTGCATGCGCACACATGCATATAATCTGATGACTTCTATTAAAGATGAAACCAGATTGAAAAAATCAATTATTTCAGGATATTAAGAAATCTGGTTTGGAGTAGTAAGTTTTTACTCTTAAAAACAGAATCCTCTGTGGCAATCAAATTGTCTTCATAAAGGAAAATATTTTCAATATTTACAAAATAAATTGATTTTTGAAAGGTGAAAATTATTATACTTATATATCGTATGAAATATTTACCAGAAATGTAATCTGTTGCATACTAATGTGGATGAATTTGGGTTGTGATGACATTCTACATAGAGTACATAATTTCAAAAGTTGTGCAAGACTGATTCTGGATTTCTGCATTGTTTCTACATTTTTCTGATGTTTTCATGAAATACTATGGAAACTTTATGCAGTGTCATTTGTTTCCTTATGAACTGAGTGTGTGGTTTCTGTGAAGAAGTTTGATCACTAGGATATCATCAAAAATGGGATAATAAAGGAGGGATTTTTAAGTCTATTTTTCATGAAGAATAGAATTGACAGTTTTCTTCCTAGGGGTGCAAAACAGCTGAATTGCAGTAATTATAGAGAGCTCAAACTTGTTGCTTCTTGTGGCTAATTGGGTAGAAAAAGTTAGAAAATTAAAGTACAGATTTGGGCAGAAGATACAAAGTTCTAAACTATCTAGAAATGATATGGAATATCCATGAAATTAACTGAGAAGCCTTTTGAATTTGACATGGTAAGCAAAAGGACACAGGAAGTCAAAGTAGGCCTCTTAACGTAATGGAAGCAATGTAGAATCAACGTTTTTACCTTGAATTATGGGAGCCTGCCAACAAACAACACAGAGGTTCAGTTTTAAGTGTGTAGTTTTTTATTTTGTTTTGGTGTTTTGCTAATTTATGGCCTAGGAACCTCAGAGAAGCATCAAGAGAAAAGGGGAGAGATATAACTATTCTGGTAAATTCATTTCTCACAATCGTTGATGACTTTCCTGGCGCTTTTTTTATTCTATAGGGTTTCTAAATCAAGAAGCAGGAACAAGTAGAACCATAAGTGCAGTGTCTTTGCATCCTCATCTGCTTATTGTTGCTTTGGTCCACCTCAGTCTTGTTTCCAGGAATGAATTCCACAAAGTATGATGTCAGCTCTATTCTGTAGGAATTAGGCACTGATGTAAGTCCTAAAGACAAAAAGACATATCAGACAAGTTTTTTTGTCCTTAAGGGCTTCTTAGCCATCCTTTGCTTAGTCATTATTTCTCAATATAAACTTTATAGAATGACTCATTATCAGTTCCAGCTCCTTTTAAATCCTCTGTTAAGGCTCTCCCTTATCAATTATAAAAACAAACACTCTCCTGTATTAAAAATTTTTATGGATTCAAAGCCATCTGGGACAATATTTAACTCGTCTTTCTAACACAGTTGGTCACTTTCTCCCTCCTTTGCTATTTTCTTCAATTACAGTTGGGTAGGTTCTGATGTGCCCAGTGAATTTAGGACTTAGATTCCAATTTGCAAAGGTATGAAGGTACAACAAACCACAAATGTATAGAATTAAGAAAGGGTATATCTTTATAATTGGAGCAACTAGACCTTGGTGTTTCCTCAAGGGAGGAAATTAATTTTGGATTATTATTTAGTTGTTCAAGCCAGTAAGGTGGATGCCTTGTAGCCTAGAGAAAGAAGAAGATGGAAAAAATATCAACATCAGTTTTGAGAGGTGTCCCAGGAAGCACAAACATCTCCCCTACTCAGGTGCAATGGTGACAGAAGACTCATTAGTAGAAAAGAATCCCTTATATGGTCCTTTCTATCATTTATCTTTAAAATGTAAACAAACCAAAGACAAGGGAAAGATGATAATCTGTTAACATTTGTCACTGGTTAAATTATTGGATCGTTTTCTATCATGTGGAAGGATGTAGGGCTGTATGATGGCTCCTGGTATCTCATATTGGATGTTCATAGAAAGAAGAGTATGGGGGAGAAGTATCCCAAAAAGTAAGAGTACAAAAGAGGAAAGATATTTGAAGACAATTTTCACACTATGCATTGCTCAAACAGAGGCAAACTGCAAAACCATGTACTATATTTTTTCCTTTATTTTATTAATGATAGAGTTGATTTAAAATGTTGTGTTAGTTTCAGGTATAGAGTGATTATATTTTATATATTTATATATATTACGTATGTATATATATATATATAAATATATACATAAAATATAAAATTCTATTTCAGACCTTTTACCTTATATGTTGTTACAAAATATTGAGTATAGCTCTCTGTGCTATACAGTAGGTCCTTGTTGGTTATCTCTTTTACTTTTTATATATAGTGGTGTGTATATGTTAATCCCAAACTCCTATTTTATCCCTCTGCCCTACCTTTCCCCTTCAGTAAGTTTGTCTTCTGTGTCTTTGGGTATATTTCTGTTTTGTATATAAGTTCATTTGTATCATTTTTTTTTTTTTAGTTTTCACATATAAGTGATATATTTGTCTTTTTCTGTCTGACTTACTTCACTTAGTATGAGAATCTCTAGATCCATCCATGTTGCTGAAATGGCATTATTTCATTCTTTTTATGGCTAATACTCCATTGTATATATGTACCAGATCTTTATCCATTCATCTGTCAATGGACATTTAGGTTGCTTCCATGTCTTAGCTATTGTAAATAGTGTTGCTATGAATATTGGGGTACATGTATCTTTTTGAATTATGGTTTTCCCCAGATAGATGCCCAGAAGGGGGATTGCTGGATAATACGGTAGCTCTATTTTTAGCTTTTTAAGCAAACTCCGTACTGTTCTCCATACTGGCTGTACCAATTTACATTCCTGCCAACAGTGTAGGAGGGTTCCTTTATCTCCATACTGTCTCCAGCATTTATTATTTGTAGACTTTTTGATAAGGACCATTCTAACTGGGGTGAGGTGGTACCTCATTGTAGTTTTGATTTGCATTTCTCTAATAATTAGCAATGTTGAGCTTCTTTTCATGTGCCTTATGGCCATCTGTATGTCTTCTTTAGAGAAATTTCTATTTAAATCTTCTGCCCATTTTTTTGGATTGGTTTGTTTTTTTCATATTGAGCTGTACGAGCTGTTTGTATATTTTGGAGATTAATTCCTTGATGGTCACATTGTTTGCAAAAATTTTCTCCAATTCTGTGGGTTGTCATTTTGTTTGGTGTATGGTTACCTTTGCTGTGCAAAGTTTTTAAGTTTAATTAGGTCCCATTTGTTTATTTTTGCTTTTATTTCCATTACTCTAGGAGACGGATCCAAAAAGACATTGCTGTGATTTATGTCAAAGAGTGTTCTGCCTATGTTATCCTCTAGGAGTTTTATGGTATATGGTCTTACATTTAGGTATTTAATCCATTTTGAGTTTATTTTTGTATACGCTGTTAGAGGATGTTCTAATTTCATTCTTTTACATATAGCTGTCCTGTTTTCCCAGCACCACTTATTGAAGAGACTGTCTTTTCTCTGTTTTATAATCTTGCCTCCTTTGAGTAGATTAATTGACCATAAGGGTGTGGATTTATTTCTTGGCTCTCTAAACTGTTCCATTTACCTCTGTGTCAGCATCATACTGCTTTGATGACTGTAGCTTTCTAATATAGTCTGAAGTCAGGGAGTGTGATTTCTCCAGTACTATTTTTCTTTCTCAAGATTGTTTTGGCTCTTCAGGGTCTTTTGTATTTCCATACAAATTTTAAAATTATTTGTTCTAGTTCTGTGAAAAATGCCATAAATAATTTGATAGGGGTTGCATTGAATCTATAGATTGCCTTGGGTTGTATGGTCATTTTAACAAAATTGATTCTTGTAATCCAAGAATATGGTATATCTTTCCATTTGATTGTGTCATCTTTAATTTCTTTCATCAGTGTCTCATAGTTTTCTGAGTATAGGTCTTTTGCCTCCTCAGGTAGGTTTATTGCTAGGTATTTTTTTCTTTTCAATGCAATGGTAAATGGGATTGTTTCCTTAATTTCTCTTTCTGATCTCTCGTTCTTAGTGTATAGAAATGCAACAGATTTCTGTGTATTAATTTCATATCCTGCAAGTTTACTGATTTCATTGACGAGCTCTAGTAGTTTTCTGGTAGCATCTTTAGGATTTTTTATGTATAGTAATCTCATCTGCAAATAGTGAAACAGTGACAGTTTTACTTTTTCTTTTCCAATATGGATTCATTTTCTTTTTCTTCTCTGATTGCTGTGTCTAGGACTTCCAAAAGAATAAAGGTGGCAAGAGTTGCATCTTAATCTTGTTCCTGATCTTAGAGGAAATGCTTTCAGCTTTTCACTATTGAGTATGATGTTAGCTGTGGGATTGTTGTATATGGCCTTTATTATGTTGAGTTAGTTTCCCTCTATGCCCAATTTCTGGAGAGTTTTTTATCATAAACAGATGTTGAATATTAAAAGTTTTTTCTGCATTTATTGAGATGATCATATGGTTTTTATTCTTCAGTTTGTTAATGTGGTGTATCACACTGATTGATTTGCCAATATTGAAAAATCCTTGCATCCTTGGGATAAATGACAATTGATTATAGTGTGTGATCCTTTTAATGTGCTATTGGATTCTGTTTGCTAATATTTTGTTGAGGATTTTTGTGTCTGTGTTCGTCAGTGATATTGGGCTATAGTTTTCTTTTTTTGTGACATCTTTGTCTGGTTTTGGTATCAGGGTGATGGTGGCCTCCTAAAATGAGCTGGGGAGTGTTCCTTCCTCTGCAATTTTTTGGAACAGTTTCAGAATGGTAGGTGTTAACTTTTGTCTAAACATTTGATAGAATTCGCCTGTGAAGCCATCTGGTCCTGGACTTTGTTTACTGGGAGTTTTTTAATCACAGATTCAGTTTCAGTACTTCAGCTTGTTCATATTTTCTGTTTCTTCCTGCTTCAGTCTTGGAAATTGTACCTTTCTAAGAATTTGTCCATTTATTCTACTCTGTGGTTTTGGTTGCAACTTCTCCTTTTTCATTTCTAATTTTCTTGATTTGGGCCCTCTCCCTTTTCTTCTTGATGAGTCTGGCTAAAGGTTTATCAATTTTATCATTTCCGTGAACCAGATTTTAGTGTCATCGATTTCTTTTCTATTGTTTTCTTAGTGTCTATTTCATTATTTCAGCTATGATCTTTATGGTTTTTTCCTTCTGCTAACTTTGGGTTTTGTTTGTTCTTCTTTCTCTAGTTGCTTTAGGTGTATGGTTAGGTTGTTTATTTGAGGTTTCTTGTTTCCTGAGGTAAGCTTGTATCACTATAAATGTTCCTCTTAGAACTGCTTTTACTGCATCCCATAGGTTTTGTCTCATCATATTTTCATTTTCATTTGTCTCTAGGTGTTTTTTTTTTCCTCTTTGATTCCGTCAGTGATCCATTGGTCGTTTAGTAGCATATTGCTTAGCCTCCACGTGTTTGTGGGGTTTTTTTTGTAGTTAATTTCTAATCTCATAGTGTTGTGGTCAGAAAAGATGCTTGATATGATTTCTATATTTTAAAATTTACCAAGGCTTTTGTGTCCCAGCATGTGACCTATTCTAGAGAATATTCCATGTGCACTTGAAAAGAATGTGTATTCTGCTGCTTTCAGATGGAATGCTCTATAAATATCAATAAAGTCAATCTGATCTAATGTATCATTTAAGGCCTGTGTTTCCTTACTGATTTTCTGTCTGGATGATCTGTCCATTGATGTTAGTGGAGTGTTAAAGTCCCCCACTATTACTGTGTTACTGTCAATTTCTCCTGTTATGGCTGTTAGCATTTGCCTTATATAGTGAGGTGCTCCTCTGTTGGGTGCATATATATGTACAATTGTTATATCTTCTTTTTGGATTGATTCCTTGATCATTATATAGGGTCTGTCTTTGTCTCTTGTAGGAGTCTTTATTTTAAAGTCTATTTTGTCTGATATGAGTATTGCTACTCCAGCTTTCTTTTGATTTCCATTTGCATGGAATACCTTTTTCCATTTCCTCACTTTTAGTCTGTATGTGTCTCTAGATCTGAAGTGGGTCTCTTGTAGACAGCATATATACAGGTCTTGTTTTTGTATCCATTCAGCCAGTCTATGTCTTTTGGTTGGAGCATTTAATCCATTGACATTTAAGGTAATTTTCAACATGTATATTCTTACTGCCATTTTGTTACTTGTTTTGGTTTTTTGTTTGTTTGTTTGTTTGTTGCGGTATGCGGGCCTCTCACTGTTGTGGTCTCTCCCATTGCGGAGCACAGGCTCCGGACGCTTAGGCTCAGCGGCCATGGCTCATGGGCCCAGCCGCTCTGCGGCATGTGGGATCTTCCCAGACCAGGGCACGAACCTGTGTCCCCTGCATCGGCAGGCAGACTCTCAACCACTGCACCACCAGGGAAGCCCTTGGGTTTGTTTTTGTAGGTCATTTTCTTCCTTTCCTCTTTTGTTCTCTTCTCTTATGATTTGATAACTATCTTTAGTGTTGTGTTTGGATTCCTTTTTCTTTTTTGTGTGTATATCTGTAATAGATCTTTGGTTTGCAGTTACCATGAGGTTTTGATGTAGCAGTCTGTGTGTGTGTGTGTGTGTGTGTGTGTGTGTGTGTGTGTATATATATATATATATAAACACACACATACACACACACACATATATATATATACACACACACACATTATTGTTTTAAGTTGCTGTCTCTTAATTTCAAAAGCATTTCAAATATCCTGAATTTGTACTTTACTCCTCTCACGACTACCAGTTTAGATATTATATTCGTGTGTGGATGATTTCCTACTTTTACTGTATGTTTCCCTTTACCAGTGAGCTTTCCCATTTCGCTATTTTCTTGTTTCTAGTTGTAGCCTTTTCTTTTCCACCTAGAGAAGTTCCTTAAGCATTTGCTGTAAAGCTGGTTTGGTGGTGCTGAATTCTTTTAGCTTTAGCTTGACTGTAAAGCTTTTGATTTCTCTGTCAAATCTGAACAAGACCCTTTCTGAGTAAAGTATTCTTGGTTGTACTTTTTTCCCCTTTCTTCATATAAAATATATAATGCCAATCCCTTCTGGCCTGCACAAATTCTACTGAAAAATCAGCTGATAACTTTATGGGATTCCCCTGTATGTTATTTGTTGCCTTTTCCTTATTGCTTTTAATATTTTCTCTTTAACTTTAATTTTGGTCAGTTTGATTAATATATCTCTCAGCATGTTCCTCCTTGGGCCTTTCCATGTCAGGGAAGCTTTCAGCTATTATCTCTTCAAATATTTTCTCAAGCCCTTTCTCTCTCTCTTCTCCTTCTGAGACCCCTATAATACAAACGTTACTGTCTTTGATGTTGTTCCAGAGGTCTCTTAAACTGTCCTCATTCTTTTCATTCTTTTCTTCTGTTTCACGGCAGTTATTTCCACCACTCTGTCCTCCAACTCACTGATCCACTTTTTCATTTCAGTTATTGTATTCTTTTTTATTATTTTTTTTAATGTTGGGGGTAGGATTTTATTAATTAATTTATTTTTGCTGTGTTGGGTCTTCGTTTCTGTGCGAGGGCTTTCTCTAGTTGTGGCAAGCGGGGGCCACTCTTCATCGCTGTGCGCGGGCCTCTGACTATTGTGGCCTCTCCTGTTGCGGAGCACAGGCTCCAGACACGCAGGCTCAGTAGTTGTGGCTCACGGGCCCAGTTGCTCCGTGGCATGTGGGATCCTCCCAGACCAGGGCTTGAACCCATGTCCCCTGCATTAGCAGGCAGATTCTCAACCACTGCGCCACCAGGGAAGCCCCAGTTATTGTATTCTTTAACTGTGTTAGGTTGTTCTTTATATTTTCTAACTCTTTATTAACTTTTTGTAACTTCTTATCCTGTGCATCCATTCTTTTCCCGAGTTTTTGGATCATCTTTACAATCATTACTCTGAATTCTTTCTCAGGTAGATTGCCTATCTCCACATCACTTAGTTTTTCTTCTGGAGTTTTATCTTCTTCATTCATCTGGAACATATTTCTCTGCCGTCTCATTTTATCTAAATGTCTACTTGTATTTTTTTGTATGTGGAGGTTAGTTATCTTACTCAACCTTGGAGAAGTAGCCCTCTGTAGGGGATGTCCTGTGTCCCAGCAGCACAGTCCCCTCTCGTCACCCAAGGGCCAGGGACCAGTTTGTCCCGGGGTAGGTTCTGACCTGCATTTGCAGACTCATTTTTATCAGCTTCCAGATTGTAGATTTCTTGCTTCTGGTGTCTGCCCCCTGGTGGGTGAAGCTGGTCTACAAGGGAGGGGCCTGTGCCTGCCCACTGGTGGGTGGAGCTCGTTCTTGTCCCTCTGGTAGAGCTAAAAATGTCTTGTTTTCCCTCAAAGCCTACTTCGCAGAATTTTACTTTTATTTGTTTTTGTTTAAGATAGAACACATACTTTAAAAAACAATAGTCAGACCCCACTTACCAGCTAAATAGCTTTGAGAAAATCCCTTATCTTCTTTGAACTTTGATTTTCTATCTTCAAGACATGAGCAGTAAGATGTCTTAAAAGGTTTATTTTAAAGAGCATATAAGACATATAAGATGTTTTATTGTAATTTGTGTGTTTATGGGAGAGAGAGAGAGAGAATACCTAGGTTTTATCCTTTTTCTCTCTGGGTTCCAGTTCATGGAAAAAATAATAGAGAAAAAAATGCTGATAGCCAAACGGGAATCAAGGATACTGGAGAATCATGACCCTCTGGAATAACTGGGTGGGAGTAGCTGGGAAGCCTCTTCCTCCTTCACTATAGGACTATTGGGATCACCAGTGGTGAGCTAGAGCGGATGGAGATCTGCCTGCCCTGCTAGAGTCAGACTGTGCCTTGTTTGCTTAACAAATGCAGCCTTTGGAAAATTCAGGGACAGAGAGTTTGGGGTCCTCTGTGTCACACAGCACAGGCAGGTTTAAGAACTTGAATAGTGACCATTAGTTCATTAATTCTACCCTCCCACCTTTCACAGAGCTGTGGCCCAATGAAAATCCCCTTGTCACTCAGAGCAGTTCCTCCTTATACCTTAATGGGAAGTAGAGAAGGGTAGACAGGTGGGCAGAAGCCCCTCATTAACACAGCCTCAATGTGTTCTTAGAGGAAAAACAGGAAGGTTAGAAGAACACAAAGCTTCTATTCCCAGAAGTGGCATTTAAATGTGTATTACCCTTCGAGTGTAATACACACAGTAGACCAAATGCTTTAAGATTAATGCCAAAACTTGTACGTTTGAAATTTTATCACTTATGAAGTATGCCTGATGCTATTGCATCTATGTAAATACAGCTACTCTCTTTTTGATCAATATTTTGTGAACATGAAAAGACAGAGTATTACACAGTTTTCCATGTACATATTTCTTATTTCTTCTAAAGTCTCAAAAGCTCCTTGCATGTGAGAAGGGTACACGTCTATATGACACTTCTATAGTCCCCCAAACAATCTGAGCACAGAGTAGTTACTTATTAATAAATACACATTATAATAATATTACGGTTCACATGGAAACTAGACCAAGAGACGCTTTTTTCTGTGTCTAGCATCACAGAATAAGTCAAAGTGGAGATGAGAACCCAGGCCTCTTCAAAGGTACCCATTTGAATTTTACTCGTAAGGGTGAAGGAGTGGAAAATGAGATAGGAAAGAGAAGAAAGTAGACAAGGATATAAAAATTAATTGTGAAATCAAGATCATGCTACACACTGGCCTCTGCTTCAACCCAGCTGAATCTGTATACTTCATTCCTGCTACAGCTTAATGTAACATCTCTCACCAAGAACTATTTTACTTGGGAGAGCCCTCTGCAGGGAGATGCTAGCAGGAGTCTGCACCTGGCAGTCATACATTATGTACCTGATGAGCAAATGAAATGTTTAATTACTGTACTGTGAAAATACAACTTAAAACAGTAAATTCCTGCTGAGGCGGCTCATCTGCACCTGAGGTGCACGGCTGGCCCATCTCAAAGCTCCAGCATCATTTGTATTTTCTCCCCTTAGTGGGTCCTGCTGGGGAGAGTAGCATTAAAACCAAAGCCATGCTCACTTAATTAGTTGTGTATCGGTGTAAACCCATTTATTTAGCATATCAACATCATGTGTTTCACCTAAAGGTCGCCTGAAACACTTCTCCAACATGCACCCTGGGTAGGGGGAAATCTATAGCAATTTCAGACTGAGCATGTGTAAGTTTAAATTTTTCAATTAATCATGGATCACTTAAACTCACAGTAATTTAATACTGCTTATTTTAGGCCAAACTGTCTGATGTTAGTCTGAAATAACAAAGCAAAACAACCATAATTGTTAGTTTTTCATTAATAATTTTAAGAGAAAATGATAGAACTTTTTTTTTAATAGGAAGAACCAATTTAAAATCCAATTATCATACCTTATGAGTTAAAGATTCATTTGCTGGAGATTTCTTTAGATTCATTTTTACCAGTGGATTAACTACGCTTCCTAAATCTTAAGGAGAGCCCAAAAAATCCAGAAAAATGAAGTATAGGTAGAATACTTATAATTCCTAGTAAAGTTAAGTATAGGTAGAATAGCTATATTCTTTTTCCTTGTATAATTTTTATAGCTAATAGCTTAAAGATAAAATTGGTTAACCTTTATAGATATAAAAAAAACCCAAGACCAAAGAAATTAGGCTATGGGGCCAAAGTCACAAAATGAAGAAAAGACTGGATCTCCTAAGTCTCAGGTTAGGATTCTTCCTCGTATTTGGATATGTACTTGAGCAATCATTCTGCGGTTGGAATTCCTTATGTAGTTAACACACATTTTACTACCGTGGGGGGAAGAAAAGTAAATACAAGAAATCAGAAACCTTTTGTTCTGTTCTGGTCTTCGGGACTGGGAATCCCTCATCACTCAAGCCTGCCCACAAAGAAAAGGGAAGCTTTCCAGTGTCTCAGAATCCCAGTGCTGGCCTTCCTCTCATTGCTGCCACACTCAGCTTTGCTCCAGCTCTGAAAGGGACGTGGGCTTTCTTTACCACATTCTCAAAATCATTCTTCATTTGGGGGAGTGGTCACAGAGGATCATGACTGCCAGGCTAAGATTAGAAATTAGCAGCTGGGAGCCATGAAGAGGATTCTTTTAATTTTTCTTTCTTTTTCTCTTAAAAAATTTTTTTAAAAAAAATTTTATACAATATTTAAATGTTACTTTCCATTTGCAGTTTTAATAGAATATTGGCAATATTCCCTATGTTGTAGAATACATCCTTGAGCCCAACTTATACCCAGTAGTTTGTATCTCCCATACCTCTACCCCTATATTGCCCCTCCCCACCTCTCCCCACTGGTAACCACTACTTTGTTCTCTATATCTGTGAGTCTGCTTCTTTTTTGTTGTATTCACTAGTTTGGTGGAATTTTTATATTCCACATATAAGTGATATCAAACAGTATTTATCTTTCTTTGTCTGACTTATTTCACTTAGCATAATATTAGCCCTCCAAGTCCATCCATGTTGCTGTAAATTTTCATTCTTTTTTATGGCTGAGTAGTGTGTATCTATATCTATCTATCTATCTTCATCCATTCATCTGTTGACGAACACTTAGGTTGCTTCCATTCCTTGGCAATTGTAAATAATGCTGCTATGAACATTGGGGTGTATGTATCTTTCAGAATTAGTGTTTTTGGTTTTTTCTGATATATACCCAGGAATGGAATGGAATTGCTGTGTCACATGGTGGTTCTATTTTTAGTTTTTTGAGGAACTTCTCATACCGTTTTCCACAGTGACTGCACCACCCTACATACCCACCAACAATGTACAAGAATTCTCTTTTCTCCATGTTCTTACAAGAGTTCCCTTTTCTCCATGTTCTTGCCACCATTTGTTATTTGTATTATTTTTGATGATAGCCGTTCTGACAGGTTTGAGGTGATATTTTACTGTGGTTTTGATTTGCATTTCCCTGATGATTAGCAGTATTGAGCATCTTTGCACGTGTCTGTTGCCCATCTGCATATCCTTTTTGGAAAAATGTCTATTCAGTTCTTCTGCCCATTTTTTAATCAGGCTGTTTTTGTGATATTGAGTTGTATGAGCTGTTCATATATATTAATCCCTTTCTGGTCATATCATTTACAAATATTTTCTTCCATTCAATACACTGACTTTTCATTTTGTGGATGGTTTCCTTTACTGTGCAAAAGCTTTTAAGTTTATTTAGGTCCCATTTGTTTATTTTTGCTTTTATTTCCTTTGATTTAGGAGATGGATCAAAAACATATTGCTGTAATTTATGTCAAAGAGTGTTCTGCCTATGTTTTCCTCTAGGAGTTTTATGGTGTGCATTCTTACATTTTAGGTATTTAATCCATTTTGAGTTTATTTTTGTATATGGTGTTAGAGAATGTCCTAATTTCATTCTTTTACATGTAGCTGTCCTGTTTTCCCAGCACCACTTATTGAAGAGACTGTCTTTTCTCCATTATATATTCTTGCCTATTTTGTTGTAGTTTAACTGACCATAAGTGAGTGGGTTTATTTCTGGGCTCTCTGTCCTGTTCCATCGATGTATGTCTGTTTTTGTGCCAGTACCATACTGTTTTGATGACTGTGGCTTTTTAATATAGTCTGAAGTCAGGGAGTCTGATTCTTCCAGCACTATTCTTCTTTTTCAAAATTGTTCTGGCTATTTGGAGTCTTTTGTGTTTCCATACAAATTTTAAAATTATTTGTTCTGGCTTTGTGAAAAATGCTATTGGCAATTTGACAGGGATTGCACTGAATCTGTAGACTGCTTTGGGAAGTATAGTCATTTTAACAAGATGGATTCTTCTAATCCAAGAAAATGGTTTATCTTCCCATCTGATTATGTTGTTTTCAATTTCTTTCATCAGTGTCTTATAGTTTTCTGCATACAGGTCTTTTGTTTCCTTAGGTAGGTTTATTCCTAGGTATTTTATTCTTTTGGATGCAATGGTAAGTGGGATTGTTTCTTTTATTTCTATTTCTGATACTTCATTGTTAGTGTATAGAAATGCAACAGATCTTTGTATACTAATTTTGTATCCTGCCAGTTTACTGAATTCATTGATGAGCTCTAGTAGTTTTCTGTTGGTGTCTAGGATTTTCTATGTATAATATCATGTCATCTGCAAACAGTGATAGTTTTACTTCTTCCTTTGCAATTTGGATTCCTTTTACTTCTTTTTATTTTCTGATTGCTGTGCTTGGACTTCCAAAACTATGTTAAGTAAGAGTGGTGAGAGTGGACATCCTTGTCTTGTTCTGATCTTAGAGGAAATGCATTCAGCTTTTCACCATTAAGATGATTTTAGCTGTACGTTTGCCATATATAACCTTTATTATGTTGAGGTATGTTCCCTCTATGCCCTCTTTCTGGAGAGTTTATCATAAATGGATGCTGAACTTTTTCAAAAACTTTTTCTGCATCTGTTGAGATGATCATATGATTTTTATTCTTCAGTTTGTTAATGCAGTGTATCACACTGATTTACGGATATTGAAAAATCCTTGCATTCCTGGGATAAATCCCACCTGAGCATGGTGTATGATCCTTTTAATATATTGTTGGATTCAATTTGCTAATATTTTGTTGAGGATTTTTGCATCTATGTTCATCAGTGATATTGGCCTGTAACTTCCTTTTCTGTGATATATTTCCTAGTTTTGGTATCAGGGTGATGCTGGCTTCACAGAATAAGTTTGGAAGTGTTGCTTTCTCTGCAATTTTTTGAAATAGTTTCAGAAGGATTGGTGATAACTCTTCTCTAACTTTTTGGTAGAATTCACCTGTGAAGCCATCTGGTACTGGACTTTTGTGTGTTGGGAGTTTTTAAATTACTGATTCAATTTTAGTACTTGTAGTTGGTCTGTTCATATTTCCTATTTCTTCCTGGTTCAGTCTTGTGAGATTGTACCTTTCTAAGAATTTGTCCATTTCTTCTGGGTTGTCCATTTTATTGGCGTATAGTTGTTTGTACTAGTCTCAAGATCCTTTGTATTTCTGTGGTGTCACTTGCAGCTTCTCCTTTTTCATTTCTAATTTTATTGATTTGGGCCATCTCCCTTTTTACTTTTTTTTATTTTGACATTTGATTGCCAGTTAACTTTATTTATTTATTGGGAATATACATATCAAGTATATAAAATGGAGTTTAACAAGCAATTACAAAGGAAGTACTTTGTACAACTACCACCCAAATCAATAACCCCCAAATATGCACACCCCCTTTACAACTTCACTGTCATCTTTGTCTGTAGGCAGCATCTAGTTGGGTTTTGCCTTTTTATCTAAACTTACAGTCTCTTTTTAATTGGTATGTTTCGATTATTCACATTTAATGTGATTATTGATTGGATTAAAATCTACCACTTTGCCAGCTCTTTTCTTTTTGGTCCAAATTTTTCTTTTTTCCTCTTTTTCTTGCACTAATAGGGATTTTTTTAATGATTCCATTTTATTTCCACTATTGATTTATTACTTACACCTCTAAAAATTTTTTTAGTGTTGTTCTAGGGTTTAAAATCATCTTTAATTAGTCTATCTTCAAATAATATTATACTACTTTCTCCAAAGAAGATATACAGACTGACAACAAGCACATGAAAGAATGCTCAACATCATTAATCATTAGAGAAATGCAAATCAAAACTACAATGAGATATCATCTCACACCAGTCAGAATGGCCATGATCAAAAAATCTAGAAACAATAAATGCTGGAGAGGGTGTGGAGAAAAGGGAACACTCTTGCACTGCTGGTGGGAATGTGAATTGGTACAGCCACTATGGAGGCTAGTGGGAAGCAGCCACATAGCATAGGGAGATCAGCTCGGTGCTTTGTGACCACCTAGAGGGGTGGGATGGGGGGGGAGGGAGGAAGACGCAAGTGGGAGGAGATATGGGAACATATGTATATGTATAACTGATTCACTTTGTTATAAAGCAGAAACTAACACACCATTGTAAAGTAATTATACTCCAATAAAGATGTAAAAATAATAATAATATTATTATACTACTTCACGTGTAGTGTGAGGATCTTACAACAAATTTCCAGTTCTTCCCTCCCACCCTTTGCTACTGTTGTCATACATTTTTTCTTGATGAGTCTAGCTAAAGGTTTATTGATTTTGTTTATTCTTTCAAAGAACCAACTTTTAGTTTCATTGATTTTTTCTATTGTGTTTTAAGTCTCCACTTATTTCTGCTCTGATCTTTATGACTTCTTCTTTTCTGCTGACTTTGGGTTTTGTTTGTTCTTCTTTCCCTAGTTCCTTTAGGTGTAAGGTTAGCTTGTTTATTTGAGACTTTTCTTGTTTCCTGAGGTATTCTTCTATCAGTATAAACTTCCCTCTTAGAACTTTTGTTGCTTTTGCTGTGTTCCATAGGTTTTGAATTGTTGTGTTTTCATTTTCATTTGTCCCTAGCTGTTTTTCATTTCTTCAATTTCTTCAGTGATCCACTGGTTGTTTAGTAGCGTATTAGTTACCCTCCACGTGTTTGCGTTTTTGGCAGTTTTTCCTTGAAGTTGATTTCTAGTCTCATAGCATTGTGGTTGGAAAAGATGCTTGATATGATTTCCATTTTCTTAAATTTACTGAGACTTGTTTTGTGTTCTAGCATGTGATCTATCCTGCAGATGTTCTACTTGCAGTTGAAAAGAATGTGTATTCTACTGTTTTGGGATGGAATACTCTATAAATATCAATTAAGTCCATTGGGTCTAATGTGTTATTTAAGGCCGGTGTTTCCTTGTTGATTTTCTGTGTGGATGATCTGTCCATTGATGTAAGTGGGATGTTAAAGTCCCCTATTATTGTTATGGTCAATTAATCCCCTACTATTATTGTAACAATCCTTTTATGTCTGTCTATTAATATTGGCCTTAGGTATTTTGATGCTCCTATTTTGGGTGTGTATGTATTTTCAATTGTTACATCATCACCTTGGATTGATTCCTTGATTATTATGTAGTGTGTTTTTTCTCTCTTTAACAGTCTTTATCTTAAAATCTATTTTGTCTGATATGAATTGTTGCTACTCTTTGATCTCCATTTATGTGGAATACCGTTTTCCATCCCCTCAGTGTGTATATGTCCCTAGATCTGAAGTGAGTGTCTTGTAAGCAGCATATATATGGGGTCTTGTTTTCAGACCATTTACGGTAATTATCAATATGTATGTTCTTATTGCCATTTTGTTGTTTTGGATTTGTTTTTGTAGGTCTTTTTTATTCCCTTTCTTCTCTTATGATTTGATAACAGATTATCTTTAGTGTTGTGTTTGGTGGATTCCTTTTTGTGTGTATGTATATCTATTATAAATCTTTGGTTTGGGGATACCATGAGATTTTTGTATAGTGTATATCTATATCTATATAGATAATTGTTTTAAGTTGCTTGATCTCTTAATTTCAAAATGCATTTTAGAAACCCTGCTTATGTGTAATCTCCTCCTGCCCTCATGATTAGTGTTTTTTATATCATATTTTAAATCAAATTGTTTTAACTGCTTGTTGTGGATCTAGATGATTTTTCTACTTAACCTCCCCAGTAGCTTTGTGTGTGGATGATTTCCTACCTTTACTAGTGAGCTTTTTCATTTCATAATGTTCTTATTTCTAGTGGTGGCCTTTTCATTTTTCACCTAGAGAAGTTCCTTTAAAATTTGTCATAAAGCTAGTTTACTGGTGCTGAACTCCTGGTTGTAGGTTTTTCTCTTAAATAGATTGTGCTATACCCTTCTCACCCACAGAGTTCTGCTGAAAAATCAGCTGATAGCCTTATGGGAGTTCCCATGTATGTTATTTATTGTTGCTTTTCATTTGCTGCTTTTAATATTCTCTCTTTAGTTTTTGTCATTTTAAGTAGTGTGTCTGTCTGTCTTGGTGTGTTCCTCTTTGAGTGAGTTAATCCTATATGGGACTTTCTGTGCTTCCTGGACTTGGGTGACTGTTCCTTTCTCAAGGTAGGGGATTTTTCAGCTAGCATTGGCCTGCTAGTGGACAGGGCCTAGCTGGTCCCAGGATAAGGTCTGGCCTGCTGTGGGTGGGCTGGATCCTCAGTCTGCAGGATGGTACTTTTCTTACTTTGTCTGGTGGATGGGGCATGTCTAGAAGCTTGTGCAGGCTTTCTGGAGGGAAGGTCTGGTGCCTGCCCACTGAGGGTGGAGCTGGGTCTTGGCCCGCTGTTGGGCAGGGCTGTGTCAAGAGGTGGCTGTGGGCTCAGGAAGGTTTTAGGCATCCTGTCTGCTGATGGGTGGGACTGTGTTCCCACCCAGTTAGTTAGTTAGTTGTTTGGCTTGAGATGTCTCAGCACTGGCATCTACAGGCTTTTGGGTGGGGCTGATGAGCCAAGATGCCAGGAGCAGGGTTCACATGGTAGAACTTTCCCAAATATGGCTGTCACCAGTATCTACATACTGAGGGTGAGTGACAGCCACACCTCACGTCTCCAGGAGACTCTCCAAGCAGTAGGTAGGTCTGGCCCAGGCACCTATCAAATCACTTCTTTTGCCCTGGGTCCTGGCATGCATCAGATTTTGTGTGCATCCTTTAAGAGTGAAGTCTGTATTTCCGTCCTGTGGGGCTCCTGAAATGAAGCCTTGCTGGCCTTCAAAGTCAAATACTCTGGGGGCTTGTCTTCTCCGTACAGGACTTCCAGGCTGGGGAGCCCAACAAGGGGCTCAGAATTCGCACTACTGTGGGAGAACCTCTGCAACATAATTCTCCAATTTGTGGGTTGCCTGCCTGAGGGTATAGGATTTGATAATATCATAAGTTACCCCTCCTACCTGTCTCGTTGTGGCCCCTTCTTTATGCAGAGTTGTAAAAAATTTTTCTTGTAGGTTCTTATCTTTTATATCCATGGTTGTTCTGCAGATAATTGTGATTTTGGTGTGCTCATGAGAGGAAGTGAGCTCAGGGTCTTCCTACTCCACCATCTGGCCGCTCTCCCATTTTCTTTTCCTTTTCTATATTACTCTGATAAAACTCAGAAATGTCACTGAAATTAAGAGAAGTTTTATTAAGAGAAGTTTTATTAAAATTATTTATGTTAAACCAATTATCATCAGCATAGTGCAGTTCTCCAAAATGAAGAAATAAATATGAAGCAAAGTCTTCTCTAGAGGCTGCTCCCTAGATCTATAAAAATAGGAAAAGCTGTCAAAAATTCCATCATTTCTTGACATTGAAGAATAGGAGTGTAATACCCTGAAGCAAATGCTTTTTCTAATTGCTACTGATTTCACTAGTTCTTTGGGAGGGTAGGATTATGGCTGTCTTTCAGGCTGTCAGAACACCATCAGGCAAGGCAAAGGTTATCATGCCTTCAAATAACCCATCATGGAGAAGGAGCACACAAGAATGGGGGATTAAAGTTGGCTTTTAAACTGGCATATGAGGGCAGTGTAGAAAAAGCTAGACAGCAACAAAGGAAGGGTGACAAAGCCCATTTGCAACTGCAATCCAGGAAGGTTTAAATGACTATGTTGAGTACCTGAAATGGCTATAACATTGTAAATCAACTATAGTTCAATTTTTAAAAATACAGAAGAAAATGATGAATGGACTCAGGATAAATCACCTGCCAACAGTAGCAATCCATCAGCAGGTGAGAGGCAGCAAGATGGTTCCTAGAGTGAGTCCTCTGCAGATTGGACTGAGCTCTTAGACATCACTTACTAATCCAGATGCCAGGTGACTACACTACTTGCTCACTTGAACATAGTCTATGCCGTTAGACTGGCTATTTTTTAGGAAGATGTTTGCTTGGTTTGAATGATGTAGAGAAAATAGATTCAGAATGTAGCCTTTTGGAAGAGCCACCAGTAAGGTCTCAGACATGAAGTAAAGGCATGTCTTGTAGTTCTTCAGGAGAATAAAAGATGCAGACTTAGAAAATCAAAACAGGAGCCAGTAATACATAGTGAACTGCAAGTACATAAGTGAAGAAAAAACTGGTGACCTTGTAAGGACCAACCCAGGCTTTACCAGTTTCAAGACCAAAGTTGTCTTATTGGCTGTGATAAATCTCTCCTGGAAAATTTCCCTTAAATTCCCCATTCAGGAAGATGAAAAAAAAATGTAACACCCTGCTAATACTGAACTCTAAGAGACTCTTCAAAATTCTCCTCCTGTATGGGAATGTTATTGAAATTTTCTACCTTGATTTCTTGATCTTCAGGGACCTCAGTATTGTCTCCAGCAAAATAAAGGGAGGGTCACTAGATGAACTTCAAGGGCCGTCAGGGTTCCAGCATTCTAAATTGATTTGAATCTGTGAATATTACTTGAGAGAAGGAAGGCAGTAACATGAGGTTTAAACAAACACTGCATGGTCTTTGAGCTGAGGCAATGGCTTTAATTCCTTTTGTAAAATGCACAGCATCTTGCATGTATTCAACACTCAGTAGGTTCTAACTGTTGCCCAGACAATCAATTATCTTCTTTCTAATGGGTTTGAGCTATGGTACTCTTCAGGCATATGTGCATCTTATTGTAATAATACAAGTATTTCAGATGCAGTATAATACACTGTGGATCTGCCCAAGTCATTAGGATCTGAGGCAGCAAATATTCCATTAGAATGTATTTTAATAGAACTATAATTTCTCTCTACAAAACTAGAAGTCTGATAAGTTATAAAAGAATCTTTATTCTTAACATGTTTCCAAGTATACAACAGGCCTGTTTTAATTTCCTGCATAGTAGGCTAAGCCCATACCATTTACTTTTTCTTGTGTTACTCTTTGTATTGCTATATATATATATATATATGTATGCTAAATTGTGTTAATTTGTGAATATGTGTTAGACATATTTGCCTGTGTTTAAAGGTTAAAATGTAAATTTTTCAGAAATTATCTAAAAATTTAAAAACTAAAATTTAGGCAGAGATGGGAGACTAGAAGGATGTGGAAGCTCACCTCTTCCTACAAATACATCAAAAATACCTCTACGTGCGGAACAATTCTCACAGAAAACTTACTAAAACTTACTGAATGCTGTCAGAAGATCTCATACAACCAAAGCTGCAAGAAAGATCACCACATAACTGGGTAGGATGAAAGAGGGGGAAAAAAGGAATTGAGATGGGACCTGCATGTCTGGCAGGGAGTTATGAAACAGGAAATGTTCCCTCACCCGGGGAACCTCCTTCTCTGGCTGGGAGGTCAGCAGGGACAGATAGGGAGTCTCAGAGGACAGTGCAGCAACTGGCTTGCAGCAGGCAGCACAGACAGTCCTTGCCACCTCACTGCACTTTCCAGCCTGAGACGCATGTCTGCTGCCACACACAGTGCCTGGGTTCTGAAACTCAAACTTGAGCAGACAGACCTAGAAAGAGGACTTGGTTTAGCTGCACAGAGACAGCCTGAAGGCCCTGGAGTGTGGTCGAGGCCACAACTGGGAATGTGCACAGGATGGAGGCTGGGTTTGCCATAGGAGGCCCACTGTCAACATGTGCCCAAAGGGAGGTTGTGGACCCACCATAGCAGTCTCATCTCAGTGTGCTCACAGTGGGCACTGCTACGAGCTCTGGGAATGCACAGGCGGGTTGCCAACACGTGGATGTGGGGCATAAATCTGAGCCAATTCCTTGTGGTCCCACAGTGGGTGCTGGTATGTGACTTCAGCAAGTTCACACCAGCTGGTCCCACAGTGGGTGCTGGTATGTGACTTCAGCAAGTTCACACCAGCAGCTTTGTGAGTGCTTGGGGGACATTCGAGCTGAACACTGGCATTCCCACAACAGAGACTGATCCAAGGGCAGAGCCTACAACAGTGTACTTTGTGGGTGCCCACCATAGGTGGCAGGCAACATCACAGAGTGCATGTCCTGGTGGACAGCTCCTGGGGAGGAATATGCAGCAACTCCTTCCCAGTGGGAGGGCTCTAGTGCCACCTACTCACACCACAGCTTAAAACTGGATCTGGGGGCTTCCACTCCAACAACTGGGGAGCAGACCCTGCCGCTTTGTGACAACTATGGGACAAAGAGGAGGCCTCACCCCACATCACATCCACTGAAGGCTCTGGTCACACCACCACCAAACACACCCTTTATCAGGACAAGGGCCAGCACAACCTGAGGAAAGAGGTGGCACGCATCCATACCAAAAAATGGCCCTCTTGCACCAAAAATATTGGCCTCACACAGGGTCACTCCCACATAAAAACAGCCCTTCAAAGCCACAGTAGATAACCGTTTCTAAGTAAAATGAAAAAGCAGAGGAACCACTCCCAATTAAAAAATGAGAAATCCCCTGTTTGTTTTAAACAAACAATGAAATACACCTCTCCAGTCTACCAGACTCTGAGTTCAAAAAGGAGGTAATAAAAATACTGAAGGAGTTAAGGAAGACTATCAATGGAAATGCAGATCACTGTAACAAGAAACTATAGAGGAGAGATCCAAAATTAGACAACTCAATTGTCAAGATGAAAACCAAGTAACAGGCAATAAAATAGCAAACTAATGGAGAAGAATGATGATCTTGAAGACAGAATAACAGAAATTACACAACCAGACAGAAAGACAAATGAAAAACAAAGTAACACATGAGATCTATGGGATAATATAAAGTGTGCCGATTTATGCATAATAGAGATCCCAGAAGGAAAAAGATATCCAGGTACAGTAAGAACAGAGGGTCCCAAACAAGATGAACCTGACCAGACCCACAATAAGACATAATTGAAATGGCAAAAGTTAAATGAGTATTCTAAAGGCAGCAAGAGAAAAACAAATAGTTACAAGTGAACCCCCCCAAAGTGAACCCCCCCATAAGGATATCATCTGATTTATCCACAGAAACTTTATAGGCCAGAAAGGAGTGGCAAGATATATTCAAAGTTCTGAATGGGAAAAACCTGCAACCTAGGATACTCTAGCCAGCAAAATTAGCATTTAGAATGGAAGGAGAGAGAAAGAATTTCTCAGACAAGCAAAACCCAAAAGAATACATCAGTACTGAACCTGCTCTGAAAGAAATATTGAAAGGTGTTCTCTAAATAGAAAAGAAGCAAGAATCTATAAGAAAGGGAAAAATCACAATAGGAGAGGCAAATACATAAAAGCATTGTAGATCACTTAAATAAGCCAGTACATATATTTTTTAAAAATCAAAAAAAAATTTTGTGAAAGTGATTTTTAACTACACAGTGAACGGCAAAAGGATAAACATGAAAATGTAAAATAGGAAATCAAAATTACAAAGTGTCAGGGAGGGGAGTAAGAAAATATAATTTTTTTAGACTGTGTTTGAGCTTATTTGACTACCAGTCTCAAGCAAGTAGATATAGTAATGGGTTAACATACTTGCAATCCAGGGTAACCACAAATCAAAAACATATAATGGAGTCACAAAACTGAAAAGAACTCAAGTACAATACAAAAGAAAACCATCAAACCACAAAAGGAAAAACCGAAAGATAAAGGACAAAGAAGAAATACAAAATCAACTGGTAAACAAGATTTAAAGTGTCAATAAATACATACCTATAAATAATTACCTTAAATGTCAATAGACTAAATGCTCTGATCACAGGACAGAGTGGCATTTGGACAATAAAACAAGAACCTACAATATGCTGCCTACAAGAGACCCACTTTAGAGTGGAGGACACACCTATATTGAAAGTGAGGGGAGCAAAAAAGATATTTCATTCAAATAGAAATGACAAGAAACCAGGGGTAGCAATACTCATATCAGACAAAATAGACTTTAAAACAAAGTCCATAAAAAAAGATAAAGGACACTATATACTGATAAAAGGATCAACGCAAGAAGACAATATCACACTCAACACATATGCACCCAATATAGGAGCACCTAAATACATAAAACAAATACTAACAGACATAAATGGAGAAACTAATGGGAATACAATAATAGTAGGAGACTTTAACACCCCACTGACATCAGTGGACATAGTCCAGAAAGAAAATCAATAGGGCAACAGAGATCCTAAATGACACACTAGAACAGTTATACATAATTGATATCTTCAGAACATTAAATCTGGAAGAAACAGAATACACATTCTTCCCAAGCACACATGGAATGTTCTCAAGGATAGACCAAGACTAGGACACAGAACAAGTCTCAACAAATTAAAGAGGATAGAAATTATTTCAAGCATCTTCTCTGACCACAATGGCATGAAATTAGAAATCAGCCACAGAAAGAGAAATGAGAAAAAAACAATTATATGGAGACTAAACAACATGCTACTAAGAAACCAATGGGTCAAGAATGAAATCAAAGAGGAAATTTTAAAAATCCCTCAAGACAAATGACAATAAAAACACAACCATACAAAATCTATGGAATGTAGCAAATGCAGTCCTAAGGGGAAAGTTTATAGCATACAGGCCTTCCTCAAAAAACAAGAAAAACCACCTGACCTACCACCTAAAAGAATTAGAAAAAAGAACAAACAAAACCTAAAGTCGGCAGAAGGAAGGAAATAATAAATATCAGAGAGGAAATAAATAAAATAGAGATTTAAAGACAGAAAAAATTAATAAAACCAAAAGCTGGTTTTGTTGACAGAATAAACAGAATCAACAAACCTTTGGCCAGGCTCACCAAGAAGAAAAGAGAGAAGACCCAAATAAACAAAATAAGAAATGAAAGAGGAGAAATAACAACTGATACCACAGGAAAAAAAAAATCATTAGAGATTACTATGAACAATTATGTGCCAACAAATTGGACAACCTAGACGAAATAGACAGTTTCTAGAAACGTACAGCCCACTAAAATGGAATTAAGAAGACGTAGATAATTTGAACAGACTATAATTTTAAAACTCCATGCAAACAAAAGTCCAGGACTGGATGGCTTCATTAGGGAATTCTACCAAACATTTAAAGAACTTATACCGATCCTTCTCAAACTCTTCTAAAAGTTTGAAGAAAAGGGAACACTCCCAAAATCATTCTATGAAGCCACCATCACCCTGACACCAAAACCAGACAAAGAAACTACCAAAACATAAAATTACAGGCCAATATCTTTGATGAATATAGATGCAAAAAATCCTCAATAAAATATTAGCAAACCAAATCCAACAACACATAAAGTGGATCATACACCATGGTCAAGCTGGATTCATGCCAGGGTCACAAGCATAGTTAAACATATGCAAATCAATCAACGTGATACATCAGTCACATCAACAAAAGACAAAAAACACATGATCATCTCAACAGATGCAGAAAAAAACATTTGATAAAATGCAGCATCCATTCATATTAAAAACACTCACCAAAGTGGAAATAGAGGGACTGTATCTCAACATAACGAAGCTATTTATGACAAACCCACAGTCAACATAATTCTCAATGGTGAAAAGCTGAAAGCCTTCTTGCTAAAATCTGGAACAAGACAGGAACGCGTACTCTCACCACTTCTATTCAACATAGTATTTGAAGTCCTAGCCACAGAAATCAGATAAGAATAAGAATTAAATGTATCCAAATTGGAAGGGAAGAAATAAAATTGTCATTATATTTAGATGACAAGACACTATGTGTTGAAAACCCTAAAGTCTCCACACAAAAAATACTAGAACTGATAAACAAATATAGCAAGGTAGCAGGATACAAGATTAACATACATAAATCAGTTGCATTTTTTACACTAACAATGAAATATCAGAAAGGGAAAGTTAAAAATAAAATCCCTTTTAAAATTTCCTCAAAAAAATAAAATACTTAGGAATAAACCTGACCAAGGAGGTGAAAGACTTACATGCTGAGAACTATAAAACATTGATAAAGGAAATTGAAGACTATTTAAAGAAATGTTAAAATATATTCCATGCTCTTGGGTTGGAAAAATTAATATTATTAAAATGGCCATACTAACCAAAGCAATCTACAGGTTTAATGTCATCCCTATCAAATTACCCATGACTTTTTACACAGAACTAGAACATATAATCCTATATGGAACCATAAAAGACCCAGAATTGCCAAAACAATCCTAAGGAAAAAGAATAAAGCAGGAGGCAAAATCCGCACAGACTTCAGACAGTACTACAAATCTACAGTAATCAAAACAGCATGGCACTGGCACAAAAACAGACATGGATCACTGGAACAGAACAGAGATCCCATAAAGAAACCCATACACCTATGGTCAATCTTTAACAGAGGAGCCAAGATTATACAATGGGGAAAAGATAATTTCTTCAGCAAGTGGTGTTGGTAGAGTTGGACAGCTGCATGTAAATCAATGAAGTTAGAACAAACCCTCACACCATACACACAAAAAAGCTCAAAATGGCTTAAAGACTTAAATATAAGACATGACACCTTAAAACTCCTAGAAGAGAACATAGGCAAAACATTCTCTTATATAAATTGTAACAATACTTTCTTACGTCAGTACTTTCTTAGTCTCCCAAGGCAATAGAAATAAAAGCAAATATAAACAAATGGGACCTAATCAAACATAAGTTTTTGCACAACAAGGAAAACCATAAATAAAATGAAAAGACAACTTACAGAATACAAGAAAATACTTGCAAATGCTGCGACAGAGGAGATCCATCTCCAAAATATACAAGCAGCTCGTACAGCTCAATATTCAAAAAAAATAAACCACCTGATCAAAAAATGGGCAGGAGACCTAAATAGACCTTTCTCCAAAAAGACATACACAGAGGGCCAATAGGCACATGAAAAGATGCTCAACATTGCTAATTATTCGAGAAATGCAAATCAAAACTACAGTGAGGTAGCACCTCACACCAGTCAGAATGGCCATCATCAAAAAAATCTACAAACAATAAATGCTGGAGAGGGTGTGGAGAAAAGGAAACCCTCCTGCACTGTCGGTGTGAATGTAAATTGGTACAGCCACTATGGAGAACAGTATGGAGATTCCTTAAAGAAGTAAAAATAGGGCTTCCCTGGTGGTGCTGTGGTTGAGAGTCCACCTGCTGATGCAGGGGACACGGGTTCGTGCCCCAGTCCGGGAAGATCCCACATGCCGCGGAGCGGCTAGGCCCGTGAGCCATGGCCACTGAGCCTGCACGTCCAGAGCCTGTGCTCCGCAACAGGAGAGGCCACAACAGTGAGAGGCCCGCGTACTGCAAAAAAAAAAAAACAAAGTAAAAATATAGTTACCATATGATCCAGCGATTCCCACTCCTGGGCATATATCTGGAGAAAACACTAATTTGAAAAGATACATGCACCCCAATGTTCACTATTTACAATAGCCAAGACATGGAAGCAACCTAAGTGTCCATCAACAGAGGAATAAAGAAGATGTGAGATATATATATAGATACATATATATATATATATACACACACACACACACACATATATATACACACAAAATATTACTCAGCCATAAAAAAGAATGAAATAATGACATTTGCAGCAACATGGATGGACTTAGAGATTATCATACTAAGTGAAGTCAGACCAAGACAAATATCACATGATATCACTTACATGTGAAATCTAAAAAATGATACACATGAACATATTTACAAACCAGAAACAGACACACAGACATAGAAAACAAACTTATGGTTACCAGAGTGGAAAAGGATGGAGGGGAGGGATAAATTAGGAGTTTGGGATTAGCAGATACAAACTACTATATATAAAATAACCAACAAGCACCTACCATATAGCAGCACAGGGAACTATATTCAGTGTCTTGTAATAACCTATAGTGGAGAAGAATCTGAAAAAGAATATATATATCTGAATCACTTTGCTGTACACCTGAAACTAACACAGCATTGTACATCAACTACGCTTCAATTTTTTAAAAAACCTAAAATTTAAAATTCAATAACAGTTAGATTTCACCATACACCATCAAGAAAATCAAAGTCAAAATTGTAACAAAACATATAAAAGATATATACATAAAGTGTTAATTGTTGAAATGCCGCTACTCTGTTCTACCAAATGTAGGGAAGGAAGAGGTGACTCACAGAATGTGACCTATAGGAGGAACAACTTTCCATGGCAATAAAGCTACGTTCGGCTTTCATCAGAATATTGTGAACATTCTCGAAGGGATTATAAACAGAATTCAGAAAATGAAATTCAAAGTGGGAGTTCAACAGATACATTCTCAACGTTCACCAGTACTGTATGAAAATTCCTCGTTAAACTTTGTGCTTTCCCTTAGGTGATCATCTATAAGATTAATGTGAATTACACAAGGTGGACTATGTAGAGGGCCATTTTATAGCATCGTTCTGCCAGGGTTTTTAAATGCCTGCCTTTGTATTTGGGGTTACAACTAAGTTGGCTCTAGGAACACTGTGTTCATAGTCAGAGGCAGACTTACTATATAAATGATTTCTTCAGATCTAACGAAAACCAGCTGGCATTACATGCTCTGGAAGAATGAAGGTTTGCCTATTGTTCAAAGAGAAAAAAACAGAGAGTGAAAATTGATCATGTAAGACAAACCCAAAATCACTTGTGGCGCAGCAGTGAGTACCAAACGTATGTGTATAGGACTTTGCTATTTAATTTTAAACATGTTTTGGTTTTACAGCATAGTATTAGAATTACAAGTTTGTAAAGGTTATGCCAAGTTTTATGTTTGTATAAATTTAAACAACATTGTAATAGAAGTAGCTTAAATTAATGCTAAGTTCATTGTTTCCCCTTTAAATTCAAACATAATTTAACTACAAGAAACTGTAATACAATAAATAGTTTCTACCCTCAGGTTACTTATAGTCTTGAACTAGATTTCATATTCTTTTACATTGCTTCTTCGAAAACCTCATTTAAATTGGATGGACTAGATCAAAATATCAATGATAAAAGCTTAATTTGCTCAGTTGCAAATCCTTGCTCTGTCTGCCCTTTTGCAATGTAGGAACTTAAGCAAGTTACTCCATTTCTCTTCATTTTAGCATCCTCATATATGAACTGGAGATAGAAGGCTTGTTTTGGCAATTAAATATTAATAATAGCTAGCTCTCTTTGAACAAGTTACAGGAAAGCAGCCACTTTAATCTTATCAATCCTCAAGTTATTATTTCTATTTTATAGATGAAGAAACAGGCAAGAGAAATTAGTTGAACAAGGAATTACATATGTAGTACGTAGTTAGGCTTTACAGGATCTGAATTCAGATTGGGTTGGTAAGTAGCAAATTCTTCTGCACTATGTTATTTTGCCTAAAATAAACTAAAATGCTTAGCATAAGTCTAGAGCTTAGTAGGAACTCCATAAATATTCCTTCCTTAAGAAAATTATTCTTGTTTCTCCTGTCTCTATATCTCTTCTCATATGAGTTACCAAAAACCTCAGATCACCCTCTAGTGATAAATGATTCTAACTGCAGACTTTGAGCCTTGGTTTAAGAAAAAGAGTGAAAGAATATAAATATGAAGGAATTAAATGCTAGGCCACGGTATGAAAAAATGTGCTTTTGTTGGGATTTAGCATTTAGCAAATTGCTAGCCTCCTAGATTGTTTGCATTCTTTCTTTCCCAGTAAGCAAATACCCCTTATTTCTCTGATAGTAGAATAACTTTTGAGTTTTATTAACTAGAATTATGTTTTTGAAAGTATGGTCAAAATAACTTTTTTCCCCAAAAATATATAGTACACCATTGGGATCATTAGAACTTAAATATCATCACTGATGATAGAAGAGAACTGAGGCAAACTTCTTTTGATGACTTCAGTACCTTCTATGCTGAGGTCTTGGTTATAGTACTAAGAATGACAAAAGTCCTTAGGCATGTAAGGTATACTAGCTGATTCGATATGCCTTTATAAAGTTTTTGTTTTAGACTATAGGGACAAAGTTATATTACTGCTATAATCTAAGCAGAATTTACAAGGCAAATTTTAGACCCAAAAAGAAAAGGTAGCCATTGTTTATAGCAGACTAAAGTATCATTTGGGAGAAACTCAGCAGTTACTCAAATGATTTTCATGAGGATTAGAATGTATTTCATTGAGAGACACTAATACTCATCAGGACAGAATCATATCTTTTTTCTTTTCCGAAAGAAAATCAATGATGATATTCAATCAGGTTAGCCATAAAGGACCGTTTTGTACCGTAACATCTAACACTCATTTCCAGATCAGAGCAACCATCTCTTTTAACTGCACAAATATTCCTTGGCACTCACAGTTTATGGCTTATATAGGTGGTTTAGCCCGGGGCTTTCTGGCTCAAAGCTGAGGCTGGCCCAAAATGAGCTGGGCTGACACTTTAGAAGATGTGATGAACAGTCTGCAACTCCCAGGCAACCTTTCACAGGGAGATTTGAAATCCACTTGAAATTACGTATGACTGGTGGAGCTTCACCTGGAGAGGCCTAATCGGGATTGTTTTCGATTCAGTAGAAATAAAATAAGCCTGTTCATTGTGTCAGAATCCATCTCTAGACTATAGAATGAACAATAACCTAAAATCAATGCCAACCCACTGGATTCGGCTTACATGCGTGAGAGTTTGTTCCAGGGTGTTTTATACGGTACTTTCATCACTCTGTGTTTTCCTTTTAGGGCCTACTCTTCCCAAGACTCATGTCAAAACAGCCTCTCTTGGGTTGGCTGGAAAGGCAAGATCTCCTTTGCTTCCTGTATCTGTGCCAACAGCCCCTGAAGTGTCTGAGGAGAGCCACAAACCAACAGAGGATCCAGCCAATGTAAGACCATCCTTGAACTTCATGCCCCATTAAGGGAAGCACTGCTGTGCAATGCAGTCTAATCCAGCCAGCATTCTCCATTAACCCCAAGCCCTTGCTGTTCTTATTGTTTGTTTAGTTCTGTTTTCCTGCACTTACATATGAAGAGAAGAAACTTTAGGGAAAAACATTATATCAGGGATTTAGTTATATTAAAAAAATCGTTGGTACTTAAAGCCAACCTTATAAATACAAGCAGATAGCAACAGAATGAGTGACTTTACATACATATATGTATATATACACACGTGTATATATATGAATATACACATGTGTGTGTGTATATATACATAGATAGATATACACTATCATCACTATCCTATAATATGAACCACATGTGTAATTTAAGTTTCAAAGAGTCACATTAAAAGATGTAAAAAAAAAATTATACACACACACACATTTTCATCAATGAGATGAAACACCTTGGCATACCTGGAAATATAACTATAAAATTATTCTTTAAAATAGAAAAATAGTAATAAAGCTATACTCTGAGGAGCCTTCTGAAGTTATACATGTCACTTATAAAATCATAAAATAGCCTAGAAACACAGAATTGAGAAGAGGAAAACACAAAATGAAGAAATGAAGGAAGGAATTTAGGAAGAAAAAAAAAAAGAAGGAACTGATATATTTAGAGGGGAAAGTTTAGTTATTTAATGAGAGAAAAGTTTGCCAACTAAGGGAGGCAGCTAAAAAGTGATCAAATTAGAAAACTCTGAAAAAACTCCATGGGGACCAAAAAAAATCGAAATTTTGAGAAAGCAAACAATTCCCCCAACAATGCATTTTGAGGGAGATTTAAAAAGACGTTGCCTGAAGGCAGCAATTTAGAAAACTCTGGAGTCTTTCTGAATATAATTCAAGAGAAAACATTTAAAAGAAGGCTAAGGTACTAACACATATGATACCTTGAAAAATTAGAGGACTGGAGGGGGAAAAAAGATGCAAAAAAACCCAGATTAGAATCATGTCATTTGAATTAACATAAATTTTTTCTCGATTTTATTGTTTTCAGTACTACAAATAATAAAATATTTTAACATTTGGAGATCAGACAATCTGGATATGTGTATGTGTGTGAATGTTTGCAGAAGTATGTTATATAATTAACATACTTTCATACTTAAAAGATTCAAATTTACAAGAATCTAATGCACTGCTCTGTCAGGATATAGCTGTTTACATATTGCAATAGTTTAGTGTCACCGTTGTTAGCCATATCTTAATTCAGATCAAATTCCTAAATTTATATATCTCATCTCATAAGGAATCATGTCAGGTGGCCCAGTTTTTGCACTTAAGATTGACTCTAAGGGACTTCCCTGGTGGTGCAGTGGTAAAGAATCCGCCTTACAATGCGGGGAATGCGGGTTCGATCCCTGGTCAGGGAACTAAGGTCCTACATGCCATGGGGCAACTAAGCCTGCACGCCACAACTACTGAGCACACGTGCCTCAACCAGAAAGCCTGTGTGCTGCAAACTACAGAGCCCATGCACTCTGGAACCTGTGCACCACAACTAGAGAAGAGAAAACCTGGACTCCACAACTAGAGAGAAGCCTGTGCACTGCAACCCCGCGTACTGCAAATAAGACCCGATGCAGCCAAAAAAATAAAAATAAAAAAATAAACTCTTTTAAAAGGTTGATTAAAAAAATAGTGACTCCAAGGAGTGACAGCCCAAAGTATAATACGAACAGCAATAAGATTATATAATATGTTAAAGGAAATATAGAAATGGGACAAATAATCTAGATCATCACTATTCTATAAAAATATAATGTGAATCACATGTGTAGTTTAACACTTTCTGGGAGCCACATGAAAAGATGTAAAAATAAACAGGTGAGATTACTTTTAATGATATATTTCATCTAACCCAATACTTCCAAAATATTATCATTTCAACATGCAATAAATATAAACATTTATTAAGGTATTTTACTTTTTTTGTATTAAGTGCTCATCATACGATGTGTATTTCATGTGTACAGTACATCTCTATTCAGGCTATCCATATTTTGAAAATCCAGTAGCTACGTGTGGTGTGATGTTGCTGGATTGGACAAGATCTAAATAATTTGAGAAAACTACACAGATAACTATGACATCATTTTGGGAAAGGAGTTATCAAATTCATCAGTTCACTTCAGCATCCCTCCTCATACATAGGTCAGTCTTTTGGGCCAAATTGGCTACATCTTTCAATCCCTGTTAAACTCAAAAGATTACACATTACACGACCAAATCATTCACTGGCAGGCTGAGATTCCCACAAGAAGGTACCATTTCCAGACTGTTTAATACCACAAGTTGTTTCTTCTCCACCAGTGTTCTCATGGCATCCAGGGTGTTTGTTTGGCAGGACTTAATATACATTCTGACCATAGTACTGAGTAATGCTTCCTGGCCTCCACAGAGCAAAACATCATGCCTCAGGCCTCAATCTGGTTCAATAATTTCAATAAGTTCATCAAATGAATGAGCTCACCAAGAATAACCAGGTAGAGTCGGTATGTATACGTCAAAACAAAGGGTATTTTGAGAAAGGAAAAGAAAAAAGATACTAACATTTATTGAGCACTTAGCACTCGCCAGACTGACCTGGTGAATCCTCCCAGCCACCCAGTGAGGTAAGCTTGCTATTCCCGGTTTGACAAGTAAGGAGACAGACTCAAAAGGTCAAGTCTATAGAAGAACTGGGATTCAAAGCAACACCACAGCCTTGTTCTCCCCACTGGCTGACCATCAGAATTAGCTGGGAAGCTTTATAAAAGGAAGAGATTCTAACCTGTCCTTGACCTACTGAATCCAAATCCCCGAGGCTAGTGACCAGGGGGTCTGTGCTCACTAATAGCGAGGTATTATTAATGACACGATTCTAGTGGCTCACGGTAAGGGAGAGTTACAGACAGTATGGTCACTAAGATTCTGCCGTTCAGGCTTTCCATGTTATCCACCAATCAAACCGTGTCATAAGGTCACCTCTACAACCACGAACAGAGGCAGTTCTGGTTTGGGGGGAGAATTCTGTTTTCACACACAAACTAAGGTCATAATCCTCAGACTTTTCACTGTTCAGGTCAAGTTCCCACACATAAAAAAGTGCCTATGTGGTGTTACAAAGAAAGGAGACCTGGTGATGTAAATTCTGTTCATATCCTAATGGAAAGGAAAAGGAACATGTTGACTATGTACCGTACCATGTGCTGAACACTGATAAGCACTAAACATGTCACAGGATGCTGAGAATAGCCTATGAAATAGTTATCATCATCATCATTTTACATCTGAGAACTACACATCAGAGAGGTTTACTAACTTGTCCAAGATCACACAGTTTGGTAGAACTTGATTTGAAACAAGATTTTTTCTGACACTAAAGCCTTTGCCTCCTCACAAGGATGAACACAGTGAAATAGCAGACAGTCATTCATCACTGCCTCTTTTATTACCAGCATCTTCCTTCAATGATGATATGCTGAGTCCACAGCCCCTGGCTATGGGCCACCGTGCCATGCATGAGAATACGGTGAATCAATGAGACATGGCCCTGCCTTAACCAAAGGAGTGCACCGATATCCACCTGTACTAATTCTTTGCTCTCATTCTCTCTGTAGGTGTATGAACAGGATGATTTGAGCGAACAAATGGCAAGTTTGGAAGGGCTAATGAAGCAGCTTAACGCTATCACAGGCTCAGCCTTTTAACACACATTGCCGAATTGATGAGTTGAATCTTCCGGGACCTTTGCAGCATTACCAATTACCCATAAACAGCACACCTGTGTCCAAGAACTCTATCCAGTGTACAGGTTAACCGTCAGGACCACTGAGTTCTGGAAGATCCTGAAGCAGCTCAGAAGGAATAAGCATCCCTTCTTTCATAGGCATCAGGAGTTTCAAAATGATGACTCTGGGGTCCCTTAACAAAAGCAAAGATACATCTTCACTGCAATGTCAAAGCCGAAGCTGCTAGAATAGTCCTGGGCCTTTGCCACTGCAGTGACCACAGTGTCATGACAGATGCTTACGTTTTCCCTCATCAAGGCCTGTCATTTTCTTCTATGTGTAGGTCTAGTCTTACAAAATGCAAGTGCATTATTGAAGCCTGTACCCTGCCATGGCAAATCAGCGCAAGCTCACTATTTTATTTTCAGATTTAAGGTACAAAGCACCCATGGGAATTTTCTCACCACATAGCACCAAAGGATTGGATGTTTTTCTGACAGCACAAAAAAGTAAACAAAAGGCAGCAAATGCTTACGTTTTGTAGCTCAAGTCATTCTTGCACCGGTGGTGGAATGCAGCAAGTGGCTATAAAATTCACCCATTTTAGCAAGTATTGGTAAATCCACTCTTGGTTAACATTGATGTCTGGAGAACAGGAACATTTAGAAATCTGCAACTAGTGGCATCCTGCCAGCAACCAGTCCATTTCCTAAAAGAGGATACAATATGCAATCTTTTCAGACACATGATAATGACGTGCTTAAGCTTGTAATAGGAAACTTTAATTTGGGTGGCTTTCATGCCATACCACACTGTGATGATATTTCAAAGCTTCACCAAGTCCATCTCCCTCAGGAGTCTGGCTAGACTCCACCCCATCCCTCCCTGAGTTCCCCTTGGCAACCAGCCCTGGCCAGGTGGCTGTCTCCACACATCCCTTGGCCTCCTGACCCACCTTTCTGAAACCCTCCGTGGAAATGGCAGAGCCATCATGAGGGAGGGAAGGAAAATGGAAGGCAGTTTCAAACAGTACCTTCTCTTGAGTGATGTCACTTCCACCAGCAGAGTCCTCACTGACTTAGAGCAGGCCGTGTTGGTAGGTGACAACCACCGAGCTCTGTTGTCAAGGAAACCTTCTGCACCATGCCTGCCCAGAGTCAGAGAGCAGCAGAGGGAAGGCATCACTTGACACTTGGGACACATCCTAAACCCAGTGGATACTCTTTAAAACTGCATCTTCATTGTGACATAGAATCTTCAACTCCCACTGCCGTGTTTATCTACAGCTTGCAACTAGGTGAAATTAAAAAGATTTTGTGTGCACCCTTTTAGTTTTTGAATTTGAAGCTGCATTTGGAGTTAATCCATTTATGCAGCTGAATCGCCAAAAGGGAGCCAGTTTGCATATTTATCAGTTAGGCAACTTGAAAACCCAGTAAGAGAGTTTCAGCTGAATTATTCCTTTCAGCTCTGCCTTTGATTTCAAGCTTGAGTAGGTCCTAATTTTAAAAGAGCATGGAAGGGATAGGATCTTTACAGCCTAATAGCTCCTTTTATTAGGTGGGTAATTATATATGAATCCCTGAATGAAATATTTTGAGTAAAATGGCACTGTAACGGAAGTAATAATTCAGATTATTTTTTTACAGTTTTATGTCGGGAAGGAAATCTTATGTCAAAGAGAGGGCTTGTTCAAATGGTTCATTAGAAAGTCCGGTCCATTTGTGAAATTGTTCCTTCAACAAAGAGTGCTTGATCGATTGACTTATATTTTCATGAAGTCCTTCTGAAGAGCTATGTGGTGTTACCCTATGGGGCAGATAACTCTTATTCAACATCTAGGGTGCTTCGGCAAACAACCGTCCACTGACGTGGAACAAGGCATTTCATAACATAATATTGAGTCTTACAGAAATAATCCATTAGCTCAGAAAAGAAAATGTTCATTAGACCAGCCTTATCTTCTCGAGGTCCTAGGATGGCTTTCCCTTTCTAATCCTCACAAATACGGAACAGACTCTGAAGGCATTTGACATCCGAGGAAGGTCATCCTGAGTGTCCAGTTTGGAATGAGCTACAAATCTCAGATTCAGGGATTAGTCACATCTTCAATCTGTAGACTGTATCTGCACAATCAAGAGCACTAGCATTTTCACAACACACTAGACTCCTCTGAAGTCAATGACCCTAGGAAATACATTTTTTAAAATATAGGAAAATATACATTTTTGATTTCAGTGGATGCTCTTGAAACTTTCTTCATTAAACAAATCCAATGGTTTATTTCAGTAATCGGCAATGCTAATAAATCTTAGCTCCATGCACTGTATATAGAGTAGAATCCATTTAAATTCTCACAAGAGACTCTTGGGATATGTACCCAATGGTTTGAATATGAAACAACTTGACTGCAACTCTGTACAACTCTGCTCCCCATTCTCTCAGATAGTTCACACGTGTGTACAGCTGCTTGCCCAGGCTTATAGGTAACTCTTTAACTTCCCAGTCTCCTGATCTCCTGACAAGAAGAAATCTGTCTCTGAGTCTGGTTCATGACATACAGGGCCCTTTAAGCTCATAAATCTCTTTGACTCCCATAGCGATGCTTGACAGCCAACCAGCAGCTCTGCCACCAGGAGTCATTTCTCCCCGAAAAAGAAGAAAATAAAACATGGCGGGGCATCCTCAGGCCTTCCCTGCACTCTGCTGAACTGTCTGGCAAGAGCCTTCTCTTGAAAAAGTTTGGTATTTTTCATTTCATACTGATAAGAAAGCTATTTTCTTTCCTCTAGAAAGTTCTGCATCTGTTAAACTCACAAAAATGCAGATAGCTCAAAATGCATAAAACATATTTGGAGGATGCTCTAGCCAAAATTTAAATATTTCTTAGTGACTCACATTCAGTAAGAAACTAGTCATAGCTACCTCTTTGTAGAGCAGAGCTATAAGCTTCTAGGGTATTTAAATAATGGAACTTGATATTTGGGCATTATAAAATGCACACACAATTGAACAAGCTGGAAAAAAAGGAAATATATCAAGCCAGGGATATAAGAGGTGAACTTATTAAGGCTTCCTGGGAGGAGTTGGGTATAACATTATTCTCTTCAAAATAAGGGTGATTCACAATGACATGTATGTTTTCGTCCCCTGCATTGGTAAGAGCTACAGAAGGAGAGCTGTCCAACATTAGTGTGTCATTCCAGACAACATCTGGAAACTGTAATGTTTGGCACTTGTTGGCTTTTCTGATAAAGAATCTAAGTACAAGTCTTTCTGGAAGCCTTTGTAGTCTGTGCTTGAAGATGGTTGCTCGTTCCTAACCACCCTTGTGATACATCTGTCTGTTGACTTTGTTTAAAGAATCGTCTTCAGGTCTCCTCCAAATGTAATAGAGTGTCTCATACATGACTGCTGGACTGGAATTCTAACCAAAAAAAAAAAAAAAAACCCACCTCTAAAGAGATCACCTTACCTTTTAGATAAAATTGTGTCCCAGACTCAGACTCCTTGTAGTTTCAGAATGTCCATTTCTAGTTCATGAGAGAGAGAAAAAATAGAAAACTTCCTTACTTTTAGCTGTGTTA
Organism: Tursiops truncatus; assembly: GCF_011762595.2. Lineage (NCBI taxonomy): Eukaryota > Metazoa > Chordata > Mammalia > Artiodactyla > Delphinidae > Tursiops > Tursiops truncatus. The sequence continues at coordinate 68,276,280 of NC_047046.1, forward strand.
ATAAAAAACAAAACCGTCAGAACTTTAAAATAGATGAGGAACAAGGTTGCTTTCCCTTCCTGGACCAGTTGACTTCATCTAAATGCAGACCATTCCTAAAGCCAGAGGTTAGTATCCTAGCCTGTTTATAACCCATATACACAATAGAGAACCCCCAACATTCTAGAGCAGCAGAGCAGTCATACACTCAAATCTACCATCTCTTTTTAAAATTACTTTCAAAGCAACATTTTACTCATAATAATAATAATAATTTGTATTTCTCTGGTAACTTTCAGAAATCACTTTGTGTACAGAAAAGCTTTTCACCTGATTCCAGCATTTCAAATTAAATCAGACTTTGGAAAAATCATAGATAGATGTTTTGTATGGTTTTCCATTGCATTTGAAATATGTGCTCCCATGCCTCAGTGTAACTTGCTATCCAAATACCTGCTTCCGAAATGTCCTGATTCTGAAAAGAAATGCCTGAGTAGTTCCTCGTCAGTGATATTATACAGGAGAGCACACACAAAGCCTGTTGTCTGGGCTCTCTGTTCCCGCTATTGCATAATGTTCACTTGGTGGAATTCTAGTTGCACTCTGTGAAGGATTTCTCCTGCTCTCAGTAGAGAGCCTTTGTACATTGTCATCCTATGATTTTTTCGTTGGTTGGAGAGCAACAGCAAAACTCTACGAGATGTCGCAAACACAGATGCATGGGCCAAGGTATCTCAGTGTGTTCTCAGATGCAAGAAAGGAAGGTTGGGGAGGAGGAAAAATGCTGTTTTTTATTATCGAAGGGTAAACCTGACAATTCTGAACTTTGTGAATTGTCAGCTGGTTTGGGGGCTGGGTGGGTGGGTCTGGGGTGTACTTTTTATAAGTAATATTTAATTTATTATTTAGAGTGGCTTCTTTTTGGATAATTTATGATACAAAGGGAGATCTGGTTGGGAATCTAGATACGGCTGTTAAAGCTGCAGTGTTCCATATCTCAGAGGGACCACTTTGGAAAAGAATCGTCCACTGCTGAGTATGAGGATACGCCCAGGCAAAGCCTCCACTGAATCGCTGTCATCACCGCCTTCTCCCTCTCCAGGGTCGTTCAAACACAATACCACCAAACCTACAATATTCTGATAGCATTTTACAGATCAATGCTACTCATTCTTTCAAAGGGCTTTGCGATTCAAACAAATTGTTAGTGTGCTAGTGGTAGGTTTATTTGGTAGAAATGGGTATACTACAGCTTTAACTAGCCTTAGTGGAAAAAGAAATTTTTTGTTGCTACAAAATGCCTTTTTTAAAAAAAAGGTATTTTGAGCCTACAAAGAGTTTCTTTAAATTGTCAGACTCTAGCATTGTTAACCAAATTAGACTAGTGATTGCAATATTTAAGTGTAAATCTTGTTCTATGAGAAAGGAAACTTGCTTACAGTTTAAAACGATGACTGTTTCTACACATGATCTTGTATACTACTACACGAGGAAAAAGGGGTTTTGTAATCACTGTAGAACAGTCTCATATTCATTTTTTATAGAAATGTTATTCCAATGGTGCATTTTTTGTTTAATAAATAAAGTTTTGATACAAAGTTCTTTCTTCATGTTATTTCTATTAAATGGCTGATACGACATGCACATGACCCTAACCCCTGCCTGTCTATTCTCATCCTCAGGATACATGCTGCCTTTTTGACATGTGTATCAGAGACTGTCAGTCCCTTTGGATCCTTTTCATCCACACGCTCAGTATGTTTTCTATCCCAACAGCCAATAAATACCCATGTGTGTGTCGGAGGGCTGCCTCGGGCTGCCAGAACTTGGAGAGTTGGAAATTCCAGATCAGATCTCACCAATAGCTGGTAAATACTCCAGCCCCCATGCCCTCATTGAGACAATTCTGCAGTGTAAGCCAGCTCATTTCCAGAGTCCCCCTGAAGGACTGAGCCAGAGTAACTCTCTGTGGGGAGAGAATGCTCCACAATATTGCACCCTAGATATAGCAACCATGTTTGGCTTGCCTCCTTTCTCTTTCCCTCTCCCCCTCTCCCCCTAGTGATTTCTCCTGGGAGCACTTCATAATAAATCACTTTTACACAAATCTTCATGTCAAGGGCTGTTTTTTAGGGATTTAACCCAAGGCAAAGACCCTACTATTTTTGTTCCCATTTCAACATGCGAACACCAAGTAAATATAATACTCTCTCCATCCTCAAGATATTTCATTCTTATCGTGTCAACAGCAGAACATGGGGACACATACGCACTGAATAATATATGGCTATGAGTACTGAAGGATGAAGTTGGGCGTGTAATCTATTCTTTAAGAGAAAATCACACATTAATAAAAGTTTTACTAACTCTTTTGGGTAAGCAGAGAACTATTCAGAGAGTTTGCTTGAAGCCAATGCATCACCAGTGCCAGGACAGGTGGGGTTTTAAAGGCCACCTAGCTCTTCCCATCTTCTTCAATGCATAATCATTCCACCTAGAGAGAAAAAAATTGTGGTTAAGATCACCAAGAACCTGGAGAAATTGGAACCCTTGTGCATTGCTAGTGGGAACTAGTAAACTAGTACACTAGTGCAGCCGTAAACCACCAGTATGGTGGTTCCTCAAAAAATTAAACATAGAATTACCATATGATCCAGCAATTCCACTTCTGGGCATATATCCAAAAGAATTAGAAGTAGGGACTTAAGAGATACTTGGACACCCATGTTCGTAGCACTGTTATTCATTATAGCCAAAAGGTGAAAACAACCCAAGAGCTCATCAACAAATGAATACATAAACAAAATATGTGTGTGTGTGCGCGCACACATGAGTGTGTGTGTGTGTGTGTGTATAATGGAATATTACTCAGCCTTAAAAAGGAAGGACACTCTGACACATGCTACAACATGGATGAAGCTTGAGGACATTATGTGAAATGAAATAAGCTCATCACAAAAGAATAAATAGTGTATGATTCCACTTATATGAGGTACCTAGGGTAATCACATTCAGAGAGACAGAACAGTAGTTACCAGGGGCTGGGAAGATAGGGGAATGAGGAGTAATTGCTTAATAGGTACAGAGTTGCAGTTTTGGGAGATGAAAAAAGTTCTGGAGATGGATGGTGGCAATGGTAGCCCAACATTGTGAACATACTTAATGCTACTGAACTGTACTATACACTTAAAAATATTAAAATTTTAAATTTTATGTTAGGTATACTTTGCCACAATTTTAAAAATTCCAAATAAGGATATTCCAGAGCCATTTTCTATAAATGCTGATGTTTATTCTATGACTCCTGAAATATATGTTAACACCAAAATGTTAAACTGATATGCAAGCCCTAGAAGTAACATATTTACAACAGTCTATTTTATCTCACATATTCAGTTTATGTAATCGTCTCTTACAGAAGGATGCCACGCTTTCACAGAAGCTATCAGAGATAGTATCTCCACGGAAAACCAGTTATTTGAAGAAAAATAAAATGGATTACTGCTGTTTGACCCTGACAGGAGAAGGTTAAGGGATAAACTAGCTACTCTCTCCACTGCAAATATCTTTATCAGAAGGATTTTGGAGTAGTCAAAAAATGATATACTCTCTATCTTAAATACCCTAAAATGCTATAATGAAGATAGATAGCAGATTGCATTAATATGCAGGTAGGAGAATTTAATAGATCTGAATGAAATTGGAAAATCAGAGAGGTTTTTGGAAAACCTCTCTGGAATTTTCTGGAAAATCCCAGAGCTGGAATTCAGAAAGGTTGACACTGCTCTCTTTCATGGAAATTTTCTTCAATTCATTAATTACTCGTTTCCATTTATTTTGATGTGTTTTAAAGGTGCATCTGTAACTCTTAACAAATATTTCCTGACTTCCATCCCATTATTAAACTTCTCATTATTTTTCACACATTACTCTTTTCTCTAAACATCCTTTGCATATTTTCAGGTTGGTCATTCACATCACAACTTTTGCTTTTTGTAAATCTTTGCCTCCAATAATGGTTTTAATTGTGTGCTTGGATTTTAAATTTTATTGCAGTTCTTCCTTTATTTACCCATTGCCTCCTTCATTTCATCATGCTGTCTTTTTATCCTATCCTGTTCTTTCTTCATTATATTCCAATTCTCTTTCAGAGAGTTGATTTTTTTAATAAATTTTTTTATAAATAAACCTGAAAACATCAGTTTTCTATGAAAGAACCTTCTACTGGTTTTCTAAAGGATTATCCTATCAGCTTCTTACGTCTCATTACTTTAACCCATTCTTATCTTTATTTTAGATTTAAGTATTTTTAATCTATTTACTCTGAAATAAAGGAAGATCTATTTAGATCAATGTGTGTCAACCCCCTGGTCGTTTGAATTGCTCCTGACTCCATTTTATTTCCCCTTGTGTTCGATAGACTTTTTCCTGATTGCCAAGTGGAGTATATGAAAAAGCAAAGCTCAAGAATAAACAGATGCCCTATCTCTTCTGTTTTCTACCTCTACCTGGACTACTGTAAAGAGAAATGTGCCCAGGCACATTAGTTCCTCTCTTACCCTTTCTGCCCAGTTCTGTTCTGACAGTTTGGTAAACAAATGAACGTAGTGGAGAAGAGAGAGATTAGAGGAAGGAATAAGGAACTTCTGGGTGCCTGATGCTTTTTGAGGCAGCTGGAGTGATACTTGCCTGGATTTTTGGTTGATATAAACTTTTCACTTGTGATCTGAAGATCATTTTGTATAAGATTACTGGCAATATGGTAAGAATGGCCTATATACTATGCTTCCTTGAAGTTTTATTGGCCTTATAGCTAGGGAAAAAAGAAAAAAAAAATTTTCTGATTTGGTGGAGAGGTCCTGTTTTTCAGTAATAATGTCTTCTTCTCCCCCTTCTCCCCTTCCTCTTCCTCCTTCTATTATATTTTTTTCTGAGTCCATTGATATGATAATGGGAAATTGGGGTTCACTGTTAGGGGCAACTCTCCAGACACCATTGTAATTGTTGAATACTAGGTATTTTTTAAGCACCTAGGTTTTGTCCTACGTTCTATTTACCTAAGTATAATCTTCACCTATTTTTTATTTACCAATTTCTTATTTCCATATTACTATATTCCTTTTCTCTCATTTGTGACTAATCTTTCTCTTTCACCTTAACTTTGGAAACTCATAATTTGATACAATAAATACTAAGGCAATTATCCCTGAGATAATCCAAATGTCCTCATTAGCAATTCAAAAGATTTCTTGAAATAAATAACAGAAGTAATTTTTCCCAGATTCCTTTCAGGTTTTAATTAACATTCTTCTTTATAAATTAATGACAGTCCCTTAATTTCCCTGTCTTTGCTAATATCTTTTCTGACTCTATATGTAAGTTTGACAAAATACCTCTTAGTAGAATAATTTTTCACCTTCTTAATATTTCTTAAGGATTTAATTCTTGTGCTATTCTTTGACTCTGGTTGTTTCCCTCAGCTACTTTTCTTTTTATTCAAGCAAAAAACTGGTCTTTGGTGTGGAACTCTCTTAACAGTGGCAGTATTTTAATTTTGTAGCTATGGCTCCTTATTTGTCATTAATTGTTCCTATTTCTTCCTGAAATAAGATGTTTCAAAAAATTGACTATAACGTTTACTTTAAGATGTATATTGTGGGCTTAAATTTAAATTAGACAATGTATGTAAAGCTCCTACTACAATTTTCAGTACTTGGCAAAAGCCTACTGAATGCTGCTTCTGAAAGTCTCTGCACTCAGTCTTTCCCCTTGACATTTGTGATCCTTTTTATGCATTTAAAATACATAAATAGGAATTTAACAAATTAGTCATTTGGGTGTGGTTCTAATGTTATAGGTATAATCTGTAGTAACCATGTAGATGTAGAAAAAAGTTTTCAAATGGATGACATTATAAAATATTTTTTCCTTTTCTTAATATAAATAACCAATATTTATTTAGTGCCTTTTATTCACTTGTAAGGCATAGTGCTAAGGGTACCAGCAAACCAAAGGATAAATCTATGTATCTTTCACTAACAGGAAAAAAAAAAAGTGTGTATCTATATATGTATATATGTGACTAGAGTTCAAGTAAGAAATTTAGATCCCTTTAGACAGATAAAGACAAAATTCCAACAGAATACAGAGTATCAAACTAAGGTTCATAGAAGCCTCATAGGGAATATGGTATGTGGGAAGAGCTTTAAATAATAAGATCAAAATCTTTAGAGATGGAAAAGGGCTATTCAGATAAAAGAAGTTATTATATGAACAAAAAGATACAAAGGTAAGAATTTATAAGACAGAAATGGAACTAATATTTCAGGGTGGGTTTTCTTTTGGAGTTTATGGTTTATAGGAAAAAAGTAGGAAGTACATTTAGAAAATCAATGGAAGTTATGTAATAGTGATTAAGATATTTAATTGTTACTAATACAGAACTGCTGAATGTAAAGTTTTATTCTTTCATTCACAAATGTCTGTTGAATACTAACCATGTACCAATGACTGAACTAGTACCAGAAAAACAACAGTGATCAATATGAATGTGATCTCCATCTTCAAGGAGTTTATAATTTGCTTGTGGAGACAAAGATTGGTGCAATAATTATAATCGTAATGAGTGCTATAAACTAAGACTGTGACATAGACATATCTTTATAGATTAGTCAAAATATTGATGGGGAATGGAGACAGCTTAGATAGGGAAAGACGTCTTCATGGAGGTGACATTTAAGCTGAAACCACTGGATACAAAGGAGGAATCCAAGTGAATATTGGGAACATAGAACATTCCAGATGGAGGGAAAAACTGAGCAAGCCCCAGGCTGGGAGAGAGTAATGGATAATTAGTGCAGTTGCATGTCACTGAGCAAATGGAAAGAATAGAATGAAGAAGTTAGGGAGTGAGGTTGGGCCAGATCATGTGCCATGCACACTACCAAGCATAGATTCCAAAGGAAATAGGAACCGTTTGGGGACATAAAAAAGAAGAGAGCTAAGATCTAATTTAGGTGTACCAAGATTTTTAAAAGCTGTACACGCTACCTCAGACGTGCAAAGTCACATAGCACTGTTTACTGTCTATGATTACTCTTATTTTTCTCTTCATCCCCAATTCTTGCTGAGTAAAGACACAAATCTCAATCTTGTCAATGAAAGGAGTCTTTTATTTCTTTTTCATTTAAAGCCGCCTCCTTCAGTTTAGCTAAGTTTTTCTCAGATAGTCATGAAATTCAAAGTTTTAACTCCCTGTCACATCTACATTTCTCTTCACAAAAGCCCTACCTTTGCCAATTTCAAGATGGCTTCCGGGGAAGCCATTTTCAAGATGGCTTCCGGGGAGGCATGTATGTTCTCTCGGTGTGCTGGACTAAATGTGGATCCTCACCACTTCCAAGTCAGCCTTTATTCCCCCTCATTGCTGGGAACTCTGTTGGCCTTGACTGACAAGATTTGCATCTGAAGACATTGTGAAGTTTTCTCTCAGCACAATAGGATCCCATAATTCCCCTCCCTGACTTGGCCCAATCTAAACTCTTTCTGTCACTATTACATCTGAGTCTCAGCTTTGTCTTCCATCTGGACCTCAAGTAGGCTGTCCACTGCGCAACTTCTTTTTGAGAGTTACATTTCCCCTGGCTATGATAATTGTATGGCAGACTCCGTGACTCTCAACTCAGATTTCTCCCAAATGCCCCACTGACAGTACGCTGGAATAACTGATTCCTTATATTATATGCAGATTTTGCCACCAGTATTCTCTCTGCCTAGCATTATCAAGCCACCCTTTCCCTCCATAGCAACACCCAGCCTTCTGAGATATTCCTTTCCAAGAATTCTACAGGCCACAATGGACAAGAGTCTAAGAGTCTTCTGGTTTTGGCTCCCCTCCCTCCCTGCCTAGGGCTTCTATCAACTCTTGCCTCCTTGTCCTAGGGTTTTACCCTATAGAGGTGTGTCATGGAAATTAGAGATGACCTGTAAATATTTTCATTTCTCCTTGCATATCCCTGTCCACTGAGGTACCATGTCTTGTCCAATACAAACTTTATGCTTCCTTTTCGGTTCTGGTTAAAATCCTCATGTCATATCTTAGAACTTTTCACTATGTGCATATTTATTAGTATCTTCATTTCCCTTTAGGCACTGAAACCACCGAGTCAATTCTTATGAAGCCACAGGGCAGCAAGAATTAAAGTGAAGAGAAATTTTGTTAATTTAATATTTACAAAAATAGTATATCAGTTATGCATGTGTGTGTCTATTAACATATCAATCTGGCTACTGTGTAGAGAATGAATTCCAAGTAGCAAAACTGAAAAAGAGCTGCAGGAAAAGTGTGATTCAGTGGTGGTAAAGAAATGAAAATAAAGTAGGTACACTTGAAATGAGTTTTTGAGGTAAAAAGAAGCATAATTGCAGATGCACTGGATGGGGTGAGTTTCTGAGTTGAACAGCCTTTAAGCTGGTAGCAACATTTTCTGTGATACAGCAGACTGAGAGAGAAACAGTTTTGGGTATGGGTGTATATAGGAAAAATGAGAATGCTTTTTAAAGAGCCTGTGTGATGTCCCAGAGGAGACAACAAAATGTAGCTGAAAATCTGAATCTGGAACACAGAAGAAAAGTCTGGTCTGGAGACATAAATTTAGAATTGCCAGCAAACGGATGACACCTAAAGTCACAGGAGACTCGGTGGAAAGAGATGGGGCTAAACTGAGCCTCAAGAGAGTCCAAGATACAGATACTGGGTAGAGAAGGAGCAAGTAGGTGAGCAGGCATAAAAAGAGTGGCCAACAACAGGAAAAAGCAGGCGTTTCCCGTTAGAGAAAAGTAACAGGAAACCAACACCAAACAAAAAAAAAAACCCATTGGTATGGGAGAAGAAAAGAGAAAAAACATTGGAAAAGGAGGGAAAATTAGCTGTGTTTAAAAGCTGGTAAGATGCTGGTAAGACAAAGATAAAATAGTGAATACTGAATTTTTCAAGGTTACCATTGACAGGATAACCATGCCCTCTAGTTTTCTGGGGACGGTCCTGCTTTATACATCATGCCCTCATGTAGTTAGTATCTAGAGTAGTAGTTAGCTTAGTGTAGAATCTACTTTCACTTTCAAAATAACCTCATTTGGATGATAGTTTATATGGTCATACCAGTTATTAGTGACCAAAGCAAGAGCAGTTTCAGTGAAGGAGTGGGGCTGGAAACCAGATTATTACAGATTAAAGATGGAATAGGAAGGGGCTTCCTTGGTGGCGCAGTGGTTGAGAGTCCGCCTGCCGATGCAGGGGATGCGGGTTCGTGCCCCGGTCTGGGAGGATCCCATGTGCCACGGAGCGGCTGGGCCCGTGAGCCATGGCCGCTGAGTCTGCACGTCCAGAGCCTGTTCTCCGCAATGGGAGAGGCCACAACAGTGAGAGGCCTGCGTACCGCAAAAAATAAAAAAATTAAAAAAGATGGAATAGGAAGTTATGAAATTAATATAGTACATATGCAATAACTCTTTGAAGAATATACTATGAAAAAGAGCAGAAGAATGGGGAAGTGATTGGAAGTGTACCTGGATCGTACATGTTTAAAAAGGAAACTCTCAAATCACTCACAATGATTCTACTAAGAAACCTGGGTGATTTCCAAGTCAAATTCACCTGTGCAATAAATGGTCAGAGTAAAGACCAGTGTGGTTAAAGGAAAAGACCTGTAGGCTAGGAACAGTAATCAAACACTCCAGAGAGTGCTGCATAAGGGTGAGGGTTGCCCTGGTTTGGAGCAGGAAATGGGACTCTCCAGGACTAAAAGCAGGAGGACATGCAGTATCTTCATTCAAGAGGACAGGGTATAATAGGCTGAATAGTGGTGCCCAAAGATATCAGGTCCTAACCTGGAACCTGCACATTTTACCTTATTTGGAACAGAAAAAGGGTTTTTGCTGATGTGATTAAGTTAAGGATTTTGAGATTGGGAGATTATCTTGGATTATTTGGATGGGCTCTAAATGCAATCACAAATGTCCTTACAAAAAATGGGGCAGAGGGCCAAGACTGAGTAAAACTCCACCAAGACCATGAAGTCTAAAATACAATGAAAAAGGAGATAAAAGCCAAATCCAAAGAGATTGGAGGAGATATCTTGGTGGAGATAAGGAGATGGAGTCAAAAGTTTCAATGTGGGCTTCCCTGGTGGCGCAGTGGTTGAGAATCTGCCTGCTAATGCAGGGGACACAGGTTCGAGCCCTGGTCTGGGAGGATCCCACATGCTGCGGAGCAACTAGGCCCGTGAGCCACGGCTACTGAGCCTGCACGTCTGGAGCCTGTGCTCTGCAACAAGAGAGGTCGCAATAGTCAGAGGCCCGCGCACCACGATGAAGAGTGGCCCCCGCTTGCTGCAACTAGAGAAAGCCCTTGCACAGAAACGAAGACCCAACACAGCAAAAATAAATAAATTAATAAACTCCTACGCCCAACATCTTACCAAAAAAAAAGTTTCAACGTTACTGCAGAGACAAGTTGCGTTCAAGTGCATAAAGGTATGACTGGTAGATAAGAGTCCTTGCCTATTGTCTAGCAGATCAGATCACAGTTGTGGTGGGTTTTTTTAATGGACCCTCAAGGTTTGGCATCTGGTAGAATGAACCTGGAATGATCCAGCTCCTAGTCAAAAGAATTAATCTTTAAATTGAAAGCAGGGTCTTGAAAACATATTTGTACACCCATGCTCATAGCAGTATTACTCACAACAGCTAAAATGTGGAAGCAACCCACATGTCCATTGACAGATGAATGGATAAGCAAAATCTGGTATTACACACAATGGAATATTACTCAGACTTAAAAAGGAAGAAAATTCTGACATATCCTACAGTGCAGATGAACCTTGAAGATATTCTGCTAAATGAAATAAACCAGCCACAAAAAGACAGATACTGTATGATTCCACCTATATGAGTTATTTAGAGTAGCCAAAATTAGAGACAGAAAGGGGCTGGGGGGAGAGAAGTATGGGGAGTTATTGTTTCATGGTTATAGAGTTTCAGTTTTACAAGATGAAAAGAGTTATGGAGATAGAAGGTGGTGATGGCTGCAAAACAAAGTGAAAGTATTTAATACCCCTGAATTATACCCTTAAAATGGTTAAGATGGTAAATTTTATGTTATGTTTATTTCATTTAACACAATAAAAAAAGAAAAAAAACAAAATAGTCTTTAGAGTTACCAGCCACTGGAGCTTGAACATATGCCTAACTTCTTTGAGTTTGAGTTTATTTTTTTTCAATTTATTTTCATCTGTAACACAAGGGTAATAATATCTAGCTTGCCCACCTCACAGATTTCTTAGGTGGATTGAATCAGATACCATATACAGACACACTTTATAAGTTATAAAGTGCTACTTCATAGCTTACAAAGCTATAGTGGTGTGAATTATCAATATCTGTGCCCAGAAAACTGTGACCTACCCATCCTTTAAGACCTAAAATATAAGCAAGGGGAGGTTCTGTAGGGGATTTTACTGGAAATTCCACACCTGATTAGGATCCAAGGCCCTTCCTAAGATTTCTGTGAACTTCCAGATGGGTGGAGCTGGAAATACTGCCTCAAGTTCTAGTTTGTGAGCAGTCAGATTCTGTTGGCTATCTCCTTGACTCAACCATTTTCTCATTAAAAACAAATAAAAAATATAAGTGGTAGACATCACTTGAGACTGAATTGAAGACAGGAAGGAGAGAGAAGGCCTAAATGGGTTTAACATTAATTGTAGCGATGTGAATGTTCCAATTTAAAAATGTTCTGTAGCCATTTTATCAGAAGGAAAGACCCACTGACTCTGAAACCATGTCCTTACACTATCTCGCAGACTCCCCTACCTTTCCCTTCCCCTCCTTGTCTCTATCCTGTTCTACTACTTACTTCCAGGTGCAAAAGTACAAATCTGTCTCATCTTTTCCCTCAGGGAAGCATCATCAACTCTTTAGTTGTTCAGCTTATTGCTGATGGAGCTCTAGGCTCTTACCTCTAACCCAAGCAGTTAATTAAGTCTCTTTCTCCCTAAAGACCATTCCCTCTACAGAAAGAATTCTGTGCCCAGCTGTTATAATATAGTGCTTACCCTGCTATATGGTAATGTTAAATCACACTTTATCCTGGGATTCTCTTCACACATTTATCCAGCTAAGTGACAGGGAAGACCTCCTAGGTCAGACTTTACAGCAAGTAACAAGATTTCTTCTTCCTCTGGATTCTCTTGGGTCAAATCGGGACCCTCCTTGGAACCAGTGCAATGACAGGTGATTCCTTTCAGACTAAATTTTTAGCCTTTTCACATGTGCTTTATAGACCAATGCCTTTCGATATGACTCTGCACATGGAGGTCAAACTGACTGACTGACTGAACAAATGAATGAACGAATTTATTAAATAAATGAATAAATTTAAATAATTTTTACGTTGCATCAACTATGAAAAATAAAGTACCATATGAAGTCAAGAGTCAAATATTTGCTAAAAATTAATATATTTATCAATGTTGGGTATAGCCCATTGTTCAGTTCTAACTGATTCACTTTCAATAGTGAAACTCAAGTTTTCCAAATTTGAGCTGTTTTCCCAGTGTTTCACAAGAGTTTGCCTTACTCTGATAATGAATTCAATAATACAATAAACACTAATGAAATTAAACACTCATGATGTATTAACATGCATCATGTATAACATTCGTGCTGTGTTAAGAACCTCGGATACATTATCTCATTTACTACTTAAAACAACACTCTCATGTGTGAAACACTATTACTGCTATTTATTGATGAGAAATTTGAAACTAGGGTAAGGATATACTTTGCCATAAGTCACATGGTTAATCGGTGCATAGCTGCACCTCGAACTCACTCTGTCAGCTCTAAAATATGTGCTTTTTAGCACCAAATTGAATAACATTCAACTACTAGTCCTAAGGAATTCCTTGAGTGTTCCTCAAACTTTAGCCATTATAAAATCCACTTGGAACTCTTGTTAAAATACCAAACCCTAGGCTCCAATTCTAGAGATATTGATTCAATTGGTCTGGGATGGGATCTGAAAACCTGTGATTTTACCAAGCTCCCCAGTTGATTTCTATTCTCATGATGTAATCGAGCAGGACCCTATGAGGCCTTCCCGGGACAGACACCCTGGCCCCTAGCCATGTCTTCCACCTGCCGCTTAGTTGTAAAAAAAAAAAAAAAAAATTTAGCCTCTTAGGCTTTTGCTGAGTTCCAAAGAATAAATTTAATCAGAGAAGTAAGAAAATGCAGAAGCAAAGAAAAACAGTCAAGCAAGACAAAATAATAATAGTTTAGCCATTAAACAAAGTCAAGAACATTTAGTTCCTCCTCAAAGGCTATAGAAAATATTCTGAGCCATATCCTTTGAGCTGTTTTGCAGATACTGAAACCCCCACCAGGTGGAAAAAATTAACTCTATGCTGCCCAAAAGCACATAGACCACAGATGGGCTGAAAGCAGAAGGTTAATGTTGTTGACTCCCAATTACCTCATCATCAGCACATCAGAAGAATGTTCAGGAGCTGATCACGCACCCCACAATCCCATTCCCTCACCCTGTCTTTAAAAACCTTTCCCTGAGAGCCATCAAGGAGCTTGGGTCTTTTAAGCACTAGCTGCCTGGACTCCTTACTTGGCGCCCTGCAAAAAAACACTACACTTTGCTTCACCACGACTTGGTGTCAGTAGACTGGCTTTACTGTGCATGGATGAGGAGACCCAAGTTTGGTTTGGTAGCAGTAAAATGTATCAATAAGAGCTCTGTCTGCTGTACTCAATAGAAAATCCAGTTCAAACTCCTAAATTGAATTAAAAAAAACAACACTACATTGGCTCAGGTACCTAATCAACTTAGGGTAGACTAATTTCATGCACATCTTTATTCTCAGTTCATACCCGGAGGATACAATGAGAGAAAACTGCTTCCTGGAGACCACAAACAATAGTTCTAGAATTGACTTTCCATGGCCCTGGTTGGCTGGAATGTGGATCAAGTGTCCATCCCTGAACCAATCACTGTAATCAAGTCGTTGGCATTTGCTATTTTCTTAGTCTTGTTCACTCACTCCTCCCTTAAAGCCCAGAGGTGATGTCAGTTGTCTTGAAGCCCATGGGATGAGAATAGGGGAGGGGAGGTTACTATGGGTCATTATCAGAAGGAAGGAGAAGTGGATGCAGGGTGTCAAAAATAACTAGAGTTTTCTAGGTAAAATGAAAAGTTCCTAAGAATAAACTATGTCAGCTGCTTTAAGAAACTATCAAAATCATATGACTGGAAAGTTTTCCTTATCATGGCAAAGATATTTTGATTGCTAAGTTACTGCCTTCCTGACCTATGTATTCAGACAGATTATTCCACAAAACCATCAGTATTATTCATATTATCTGTATGTCTCAAGTAGATACATTTTCTTATATTCTTGGACACATACTCTTATCCAATGCAAGGGGAGGGGAAATGGACCAAAATAGGTCTTCTCATTTTGCAAAATTATCGTTTATTTTAGATTTTTTTAAAAAGTCTTATATTTTTTGTAAAGTTTACTGCATTCATGTTAAATTGTAAAGTGAGCTTTTGGAAATTTATATCTTGGAGTTTTTACTTCAGTTTCAAGAAGGAAAATGTTTACTAAATTAAGATGAAATAGTTTTACTGCTATTTGCAACTCTCATTTAAAATTGGATATGTTTTATCACTGAATATTTCCTAAAATAAAACTTTATAACTATCTGGATTTAGCTCTTTCTTGCTGATATTTCTTGTAGATAAATGGTTTCTTAATGACTCTTTCAATGCCAGAGGATATATTAGACTCCAAAATTATATGTTTAGATAACCCAAAAAGGGCCAATTTTATTTCTGCATCTTCTGACCTATAATTGCATTTCAAAATTTTAAGTATATCAGAGTATTTTTCTAGGAAGTTCTGAGTCCTGAGAAAAGGCATAGTCAATATTATTGTTCTTTCATTTCAAAAAGAATAGAAAAATAATATATTGTATATATAATAATATATATTATTTTTCTATTCTTCTTTCTGAAATGGCTGTTGTCCAATTTGCTCTTCAACTCTGTTCTGCTTCTCTGGAGGTACATCAAACACTGAGGGAATATTAATTTTCACATATTGAGTAAAACTATCAAGTAATGCTTTTCTTCAAGTCATAATGAAACCAGGTCTAGAATAGAGACAGAAGGTTCTGGAAATCACCTGAAGATTTCTCACACAGGAGAACATCTGATGTTAATCCTGTTTATATAAACATTTAATTAGATGTAGATAAATGTTATTTAAAGAATAGTAGCTAAGACTATGCTACAAATATAAACATATGCATCTATGGATACTGTAAAATACCACAGTTACATAATTTTCCTCCCTCTCTAGCTTATATTTTAATGTTAATACCAGATAAAAAAGTGAATTAGAGAGTCTATTTCAGGTAATTACTTCGAACACAGACGAACTTCAGAGTTTAAGCCACTAAAAATAGAGCCCCCGAACATCAGTTTTTTCATGTATGAAAGTTGGAAAATGACTCCTATTTGCCAACTATTTCTAAGCTCTGGATCTTCAAAAGTGCTCAGGGACCAGAATACTCACTCCACACATTTTAAACATCTCTCAGATTTGTTCCTTTTGCTATTGATGAATACCGCATTTCATTGTAGAATTACACAAAATAATTTTATCATCCAAAATCTGAAGGTAAGAAAATAGAAAAGTAAATCCTAATCCTCAAAATGGCATAAGTATTAAAAGGCACTAAAATGGAATAAATTGGCAGTGACCCTGAGCTCTTCTACACTAACCTTCAAGCATGTCCAAAGAAATTTGATTTGAACTCGAAGGCTTCTAACAGTCTAATGGCGTCTCCAGTCTCTAGGGATCAAAACCGAACTTGAGCAATAATGGAAAATTTATTGGTTCACATGGTCAAATGTCAAAAACATTGGACAGTACATATGTAACCCAGGGACACTGGTACAAAAGTGCTCCCTCAGATTAGCTGTTCCAACAAGACTAGAATACGTCTGCAGCTAGTGCTATACTGGACCCTCATCACCTTGCACCGGCTCTAGTTAATGCAATTCCTGGGATGACCTCTTTGACCTGCTCTAGGAAATGTGCCCTTACATGCACCAAGCACTGCAGGTATGTGGATGGAATAAAATGATTGGCCCGGTCTGGACCAAGTGACCGCCCTTGTGCCCAGGGAGACACTGGTGCTTGACAGCTACAACCAAACAATGTAGCTGGGGTAGGTGAAGTATGAGGAAGGGAGGAAGCAGGAGTATGGATGAAAGGAAGTGTACTACAAGATGCTCTTTCTGGAAAAAAAAAAAAAAGCTCTTTCTATAAGAAGTATTCTGGAGTAGAAAAAAATCAACACTGTCTACTTCAGCATTCTAGGTATCAAAGTCTGATTATATTACAAAACTACCAAAATAAATTGTGAAAATAAATAAGAAGAAAAAATTTTTAATATATATTTCAATGTGGGGAAACACACATGTAATATTAAAGCTATGTGGAAAATGTTTCTATTTAGAAATTTTTTTCTGCATCATCAGTGTGACTGAAGGTCTTACACATCCAGAGAAATTTGTCCTGAAGATTTTTGTTTTCTGGTAAGTTTCACTGTTTTAGGCATTGGCTATTCCCTAGACTGCTAATAACTTCCAAATCTCATTAGCATCATTTATCTTGAAAAATATAAACATATAAGTAAAATATAATAATATAAATATAATATAATATAAAAATGTATGGATGTTTTGTGTTCGTGAATTTTTCTTCAGTATTTGAATGGTGAGTGCCAGTAGAGGGACAGTTTCATTTCAGAACTTTCCAATCATGGCCAGTAGCCTCCTGCCAAAAGTGCTGTGTTCACTATTCTAATCCCATGAGCAGTTTGACATAGTAGCATCCTCTGGGGAATTCATCCCTGATTATTCACTGTGTGCCCTAGAGATGCCTGATCACCTGAAACAGACACTGTCCTGAATGCAGCTTCTGTTTGCTGCGTTTGGGCCCAGACTTTACAGAGTCAGGAGAGCTTTGCAGAGAGTGTTATATGTAAGCTGAGAACTACAAGATGAGTTCTGTATTCGACATAGCGTTCTCTCACACAGGAGAGGAAACAAACACTGAAACAGGTCAGTATTTGCCAACTTGGCATCTTTTCAGAGCCGTGCTTAGACTTGGCTTAAGAGGAGAGCATGACAACACGTATGGGACAGTTTTGTTTATTTACATTACCTGGAATATTTTCAATTTTTTTAAAAAGATGGTACTTGAGAAATGCCTATTCATATAACAAGCTTTTGCTAAACTTCTACCATGAGGCTTATCCAAATGCCACTTATGAATAAAGCTTGGTTTATTTCATCAGGGTTTCCTGTATCAGAATGCTGTGTTATTAAAGAGGGAAATAAAATATTTTGAACATGGCTGATGATTCAGTTATTCACTTAAATATTTCTTGAACAGCTCCTTTGTGTGAAGCACCATACCGGGCAGTAGGAATATTAACACAGTCTTACCAAAAACAGTTATGGAAACAATAGGCATGGTAGAAGCATTCCATTTGAGTCCCACATGTTTCATTCACTAGCTTGGGCAAGTCCCTTAACTCACCTCCTTTCTCCACAAAATGTGGCCAATAAGCCCTGCTCCCCACCTGGGTTTACACAAGAATCTCTTTAAAAAAATATAAGACAATTTCTAAGCTATAAAATGCTATGTATATGGTTTGTTATTATTATTATCAATGTACCATTTTGTACTTATTTTTATACTTATATTTATACTTATATTTTGTTTTTTCTTCTATTCTTCTATATGGGGCTTGTCCATAGAAGTTCAATCTTCTGACCCTTAGTTAAGCAAACGGAAATCCTTAAAGCTATTTCAACCATTCTCCTAGCAGTAGCTGACTCATCCTGATCTGCCAGATTTATGGGCCCCCTCCTATCCCTTCACACAAGTAATCCACATTGTGGGATCTGGATGACTGTGCTCTGGCCTCTAGGCTTCTGTTAGGTGGACATACGCCAAATTACTTAGGCAGAACTTCTCTATGGAGTCACATATACAGTGTGGAAAGGGAGAGGGCTCAGCCAGTGCTAGGAAGCAGGGCAAGAAAGCATAGGGCTCTATTAAGTTCCCCGTTAACTTTGTAGATATAGCTCGACTTGACCTTTCCTTGGCTGTGTCTCTCTGCTGCTCCCTCAGCTGAGGAAAAGGCTGCTAGGTGTCCCAATGTCGCTGACCACAGTTGCACTCTGGGTTGGGATGTGATCAGGAGGTCTGCTGGCTACTAATCAGAGTGGTCATTCACAAGCACTTAATAAGGCGCATTTGAACCCAAAGAACTATTGGGCTTTCAGCAATCCTGGAGCTATTACTACACATGACTTTTGTTAGAAACTGAATTCAAGTTATTGCTCTTAATGGGGCAGTGTAGTTAGCAATTCAAGAATCCAAATATGAATTTTCCTGTGAGAATTGACAATTATGCCTTAAGGGAAAAAATTGCCTCCATTATGGAAGTTGGTACATGCACATGGTGGTGTCTAGAATTCTGGAGTGATAGATTTTGAAAATGTATTGACTTGTCCAAGAGTACAAAAAATTTCTAGAAGATAAGGTATCTTTTTTTCCTATTTATTTTAATCAACTTTGAGGAGGTATGTGGCTGTACTAGGTTGAATAATGTCTCAAAAATATTGTCCCCCCACATTTATGTCTACCCAGAAACTCGGTAGATGACCTTATCTGGAATTGGGTCTTTACAGGAATAATCAAGTTGAAATGAGGTGGGCCATAATCCAATGGCTGGTGTTCTTTTAAGAAGAGGGAAATTTGGATACAGACAGGAAAAGGCCAGGTCAAGACAGAGGCAGACTGGAGTTATGTTGTCACAAGCCAAGGAACACCAAGGATTTCCTGCAAACACGAGAAGCCAGGAAGAGCCAAGGAAGAATCCCTAGAGCCTTCAAAGGGAGCACAGTCCTGCCGACACCTTGATTTGGGACTTCCAGCCTCCAGAGCTGTGATATAATATATTTCTGTTGTGTTAAGCCACCCAGTGGCAGCACTAGGAAACTTATACAATTGGATAAAATAAAACACACCAATTTAAAATGTACAATCCAATGAGTACTGACAAATATGTATACCATGTAACCACCACCACAATCAAGATATAGGATATTTCTGTGAGCCTAAAGAGTTCCCCTTTATCCCTTCCTAGTCTATCCCCTCCTCTCACACATACACCCAGCCTCAGAAAACTTCTGGCTAATTTCTGTAATTAGGTCTATTCTAGAATATCATATAAATGCAATCACATAATATGTACTTTTGTATGTCAAGCTTCTTTCATTTAGCACAACAATTCTGAGGTCCATCCACGTTGTTATATGTATCGGTAGTTTGTTCCTTTTTATTTCTGAGTGTTCTATCTAATGGAAATACTATAATTTGCTTATCTATTCATCTGTTGATGGACATTTGGATTCTTTATAGTCTGCGCTATCATGAATAAAGCTGCTATATATAAACATTTGAACAAAAGTTTTTGTGTGGGCATGTTTTCATTTCTCTTAGGAATTACCTAGGAACGTAAGATTGTACGGGTTCTATGGCTCTTATATGTTTACCTTTGTAACAAACTACCAATCTGTTTTCCAAAATGGCTGTGCTATTTTATATTCCCACTAGCAATGTATGAGAGTTCTGGTTGTTCCACATCCTTGCCAACACTTGATATCGTCATTCTCTTTAATTTTAGCCTTTCTATCAGGTGCATAATGGTATTTCACTGTGGTTTTGGTTTTTTTTTTTTTTTTTTTTTTGCGGTACGCGGGCCTCTCACTGTTGTGGCCTCTCCCATTGTGGAGCACAGGCTCCAAACATGCAGGCTCAGTGGCCACAGGTCACGGGCCCAGCCGCTCCGCGGCATGTGGGATCTTCCTGGACCGGGGCACGAACCCATGTCCCCTGCATTGGCAGGTGGACTCTCAACCACTGCGCCACCAGGGAAGCCCCTGGTTTTGGTTTTAATTATCATTTTTTGATGGTTAAGTATCTTTTATGTGCCATTTGCATTATCTTCCTTCATGAAACTTGTTTAACTTTTACTCATTTATTTAATTAGACTGTTTATTCTCTGATACAAATACTTTATCAGATATATTGTATTGGGATAATTTCTCCCAGTCTGTGGCTTTCACTTTTGTTTCTTAATTGTGTATTTCAAAAAGGAAAAGTTTTTAATTTTGATAAGGCTAATTCATCAGTGCATTTCATTTATTGTTTGTTCACTTTTTGTCCTGTGAGATAATAGAAGAAAATATATATGGGTCTCTGTCCCCAGTTCCTGGCACAGAGCTCCTGAAACCCTTCGAATTTCCTAAGTGGCAAGAGCACTAGGATCATCTTTTGTTCTGATAGTTGGGTCTTTGACTCCAGTTCGCTCCAAACACCCTTATAATTTCCTGGGTGATATACTAGGTATATATACTTTGGATATATATTGGATAGATATATTTTCCTTGTTAAATAATCTTGGTACCTTTGTTAAAAATCAATCAACCACATGTGGGTGGGCCTATTTCTGGACTCTCCACGTGTTTCAGGGGTCAGAATATCTTTTTTCTTTTAAAACGTAATTGGTCTTGACATTGCACATGTAAAAATGACTCTTATTTTTATGCAAATCAATTCTACAAATATTTAAGAACCAACTTATGTTCAAGGCATTATACCAGACTCTGTGAGGAATGCAAAACTGATTAAGATGAGATCCCAGGTCTCAAAAATGCTATACTTTTAACACAGGATCCAGAATCCATGTATTGAGACAGTTATATATGCATGGGGTAGGTGGGTTTGTGATCCCCTGAAATTTAATTCATAATCTGGTATATATGTGCCCTTGTGCCTTTTTTTTATATAAATTCTCAAAAGAGTAGGGGGACCTACACCTAAAAGAATAACTGCTTCTGTAGATATACCTAATTGCAAAAGAAAGAAAAAAATGTTGCTGTCACCTCTCTCAAAATGCATAATAGCCGAATTAGTAATAGTGGAATTATGAATAGCAGAAAACCAGTTAATTGATGCAATTTTTTCTAAAATAAGAAAATCCAGTACACTAAGTTTTTTTTTTTTTTGCTGTTTTATGGACTTTAAACAAAATGGTTTTCACTTATAAACAGGTAACCGGATTTCATTTTTTTAGACAATTCTATAGCTGAGAAGTTTCTAGTTAATGTACACATTCATCTGTCTTCTCTATGGCTCATGACAGGTATTTTCCCTGAGCTAATCTTCCCTTGACACATTTCTGAAACATAAAAGCAAACCAACCTTAACTCTCAAGTCAAAACAAATGCACAATATGGATACTTAACAGACGCTGAGAAAAAATTAGCAGTAAAAAGTTCGATGTTATTTACTTAGGAAATGAAGTTGAAACACTCAATGACAATAGCAGTTATCAAAAAGCATAGAAGCTACAGTGCAAGATAGCAGTTTCTCTTCCATCTCATTGTAGTGCAGTTCAAACCAGGATATTATTACAAACTAAATGCCCTATAGAACACACATGAGTATAATGAACACCTAGGTACTTCTGGAAATATCTACATAAAACTACTAGTTTGGGAGGGAATCAAAAGTTTATTCTATTAAAAAAAAATAAAGTGGAATTAGTAGCTATTCTGACCTCTGTTCCTACATAGCATTAAATAGCCTATAGTTAAAATTTCTTTCCATGCTCTTCTGACGAGGCAGTTTCAGCTCCCTGACAACTTACATTAAGCAGTATGATAAACCCTGTGTTTTCCTACTTGTTAAATGGGGTCACTGCCCTGCTCTATTGTCTTAAAATGATTTTCATCTTTCTACAGGTTAATATATAGAATCTATATAATTTTGGAGTGCATGGGCATGAGAAAAGTCCCAAACCATGCCCCTGTAATTGAGCTATAATTCCTTGACTGTGGAAGGATTCTCAAAGATTATAAAGAGAATAAAATGTGTCTTCTGGGAACAAATATTACCTGATTTATGGGGATGTTTTCTTACTACTCTTCTCTCTATAACAATTCTCTATCTGCCTCTGCCTTTTCTGATACTATGTAATGAAATGTATACCTATTTAAAAATGGCAAGATAGGATTTGAAAACAGATTATATAAAAATTGAGCTGAAAGTAAGAGGGTTCTTATGTGCCAATTAAGGTTTTTTAAAATGTTAATCCAGACTTTTGAGATGCGTGTAAGCCACCACACTATGAACCTCCCAGATGACTCAAGGCTTTTGGTTTCATGAGGGTAATGACAATACCCCAAAATAATAACCATTGATTGGATTAATATTTCTTTAAGTAGCCCTGTGTCCCCAGGGACCATTACAACCATAAATCCTTAGGTCACTAAGTAATTAGTCAAAATATCTGTCCACTGGTCATTTTCAAATGCAGCCCAACCCTTCAGTTCCACCTAGATATCTAATAAGATTTTTTTGAGGGGGGAAAAAGAAAAAAACATTCCACTGCATATGACCTAAGCATATTCTATACACAGAAAAAACTTCACTGATTAGAACCACTTACGGGAAAAAATCATGATGAGTATGAAACCAAAGCAGTTATAGAATATTTTCAAAAAGCTCAGGTTAATGACTTTTAAGTAAATATAGTAACTTGAAGGTTAACAAATTGTTTTTAAGCAGAATTCTTTGATGATCAGCTTAATGAATGGATAATAAGCAGACCACTTTCAAAGGAGCACAGCAATTACTTGTATGTTAATGGTACTTCTAAAGTGCTTAAAATCAGCCAGTCCTACAAAATAGGCTAAACATTTGCCCTACAATCTTAATTGTACAATTAATTTGCTTAGATATCATTTGATTTTAAAGGTATTCTTAGTATAAAAGTGAATTTTACCTGATTTAAATGAAATCCTCCATACCAATACCCAATATTTCCAAATTTCAAAATATCGAGTCAGAATTAAAGAGGCTTGCGGTAATTCTGACTGTTCTTGACATTCTGCATAAGTTGTATAAAAACAGTTTCTAGAGGTAGTTGTCTATCTGGAAAAGATGACTTAAAAGTTCCATGCTTTGGGAATCACCATTCCCTTGGATTATGCATTTTACATATTGTCAAATAACAAATTAAACTGACAGATGGGATTGTAGAGAAAAATAGGGGTTTGGAAACAGGCAGACACCAGTTGAAATACCAACCCCAACGCCAGAAAGCTGTGTGATCTTAAGCCAGGTATTTAGCTTCCCTAAGCCTAGTTTCCTCATCTCTAAAGTAGAAATCACTATATGGAAATGTTTGTAAAGGATGGGAAGAGATGATTTTAGAGCTCCTAGCATGATGAGTAGCAAATAATAGGTATTCAATAAATGGTGGCTAATATTCCTCTCAAACTGTTGGTTTTGTGGTGATATTACGGAATAAGAAGAATGAGAAGAAAACAAAAACAAAGAAAAAGGGAAATCTGACGTCCATTCCATACGTGCAGAGGCTCTAAACATTTCTAACATGCAATTCTAATATTAGTTCTAAACTAGGAAAGAAATTATGTGGCGTGTACAAATTTGCCAAGCCATCCACATGAATAAAAGTGAAAATTTTATGCTTTCAAGTCATTAGAAAAATAATACATGAAATGGCTGAGAAACTCCAATACGGCAGTCAGTCAGATTTCAGAAGATAGCAACAAGGACTAGCTTGCTGTCATCTTTATCTGCTGACCTGATTTACTAAAAACGTTCACATCATTCCGCTACACGTGTGACTGAAATGAATAAAATTTATTAGCACCAGAGAGAAACAACATCTTTTTGTATATATAGTATACTATCCCCTCTTGGCCAATAAAACACTCACACACGATAAATTTATTAGAAAACCACCATTTTAAATTCAGACTAAAGCCTTAGCACGTGCTATTGATCATGAGTTAGTTTACTTTCCCATCATAACTCTTTGTGTTTAAATGTGAAATAATAGAAAATGCTTTCATTAATCCCCTCTGACATACTCCAGTAAAATTTCCAAGGTCTCTAAAATTGAGAGAGAAAAGTGGTAGTTAGAACGCATTCTCGGATCTATCCCTAGATCATCATTTAGAGATAACGTCAGTGAAATAGAAAATTTGTGCAGGATAATGGTCACCTGCTGTTAGATGAATGCTGAGATTAAAAAAAGCTTTTTTTGAATCAAAAAAGACAAAGCAGGGATTTTTTTTTTTTTTTTGGAAGAGGAGATCAAGTTTCTCTGAGAATGTTCTCTCTACCATCTACACTTCATTTCTCTTTTTACAAATTTCATAAAGAGCTGAATAAAAAGTGTCTCTCAACTTGATCTCTTAGCATTGCCAAGTGTTCGATTCATGAAGGAGTCAAATTTGGTACATCACTGAAGATTACACCTGAGATTCACTTTATGGGTTGGGTCAGGCTAAGATGGCAGAGTAGAAAGACCCTCAGCTCACCTCCTCTCATGAGTCCACCAAAACCACAGCTACCTGAAGAACAATTGTCCATGAAAAGACAGAAACCTACCAGAAAAGATCTTCTACAACTAAAGACATAAAGAAGGAACCACAATGAGACAGGTCCAAGAGGTGGACTCTTGATATAATCAAGTCCCATACCCCTAGGTGGGCGCCCACAAACAGAAGAATAATTATAGTGCAGAGGTTCTCCCGCAGCAGTAAGAGTTCTGAGCCCCACGTAGGGCTCCCCAGCCCAGGGGTCCAGCACTGGGAAGATGAGCCCTGAAAGCATTTGGCTTTGAAGTCCAGCTGGGCTTCATTTCAGGAGCTCCACAGGACTGGGGGAAATAGATAAAGAGCACACACAAAATCTCATGTGTGTTGGAACTGAAGGCAAAAGCAGTAGTTCGATAGGAGCCTGGGCCAGACCTACCTGCTGGTCTTGGAGAGTCTCCCAGAGAGGTGGTGGGGGAGGGTAAGGGGGCTGCCGTGGCTCACCCTGGGGATGTAGACACTGCTGGCAGCCATATTTGGGAGCTCATTCTACTTTGTAGAAGCCTCAAGCCGGTGCTGGAGCTGCCACTAGCTCATTAGCACCAAGACTTGCCCCTGCCCAACAACCTGTAGGCACCAGCACTGGGACACCTCAGGCCAAACAACTAACTGGGTGAGGACACAGCCCCACCCATCAGCAGACAGGATGCCTAAAGACTTCTGGAGTCCACAGCCACCTCTAGACACACCTCTACACCCAGCCCAGCCCACCAGAGGGCCAAGAGCCAGCTCTGCCCACCAATGCGCAGGCAATGGCCCCACCCTCCAGGGAGCCTGCTCTAGCCTCCAGACTAGCCACGCCCACCAGGGGGCAGACACCAGAACGAAGCAAACCACAATCCTGCAGCTTACAACAGGCCAGACCCTGCCCCGGGACCAGCTGAGTCCTGGCCCCGCCCAAGAGCAGGCCAATGCAAGCTTTGGGACTCCTAGGACCCCATACCCAACTGTGTCAGGAAACTCACCCTCCCCAGACCCTGAACGATATGACAGCTCGGGGATCCCTAAGCCCTGCAGCCAGGCTCCAGGACCCGGCTCTGTCTGCCAGTAGTCTGGCACTAATCCCAGGACCTGGCTTCACCCACCAGTACGGGAGCAACAGCTCCAGCGTCTTCCAGACCCAAACTCTTCTCACCAGTGAGCCAGCACTAGCCCTGTGGCCCCCTGGGGTTCTGCAGTCAGCCACCTGTTGACAAGGCTCCATTAACCAGCAGCCAGCAGCATCCACGCAAGGCAGGGCCTGGCAACCAACTGGACCAGGGGCCAACCCAGCCTACCAGACCGCACACATAGTCAGCCCATCGTAACAGAAGGACCCACGCAGCCCCTGTCAGGGGAATCCCGCTTCGGTGATGAGAGGGCAGTGCGCTGCAGGGATGCACAGGTCTCCTGCAGAAAGCCACCTCTTCAGGGTAGAGGAACGTAACCAGCCTACCACATGCATAAAAATACCAACAACAACTTAGTAAAAAGGAGGTGGCAGAGGAACATGTTTCAGACATGTTCTTAAGTAACAAGATAAAACCTCAGAAGAAGAATTAAGTGAAGTGGAGAAAAGCAATTTACCTGAGGAAGAGTTCAGAGTAATGACGATAAAGATGATCAAAGAACTCGGGAGGAGAATGGATGAACAGAGCAAGAAGTTAGTCGTTTTCAACAGAGTCAGAAAATGTAAAAAACCACCAGAGATGAAGAATAAAATAACTGAAATGAAAAATACACTAGAAGGAATCAAGAGTAGACTAAATGATACAGAGGAATGGATCCGTAAGCTGGAAAGTAGAGTAGTGGAAGTCACTGCCGCTGAACAGAAGAAAAGAGAGATTCACCTTATGGATTGGTCCACTATCTAGAAATCTGTGGTGGTCTTTTTGATGTGCAACCTGGTTAGGCTACAGGCCCCAGTCATTCAATCAAGCATGAATCTAGGTATCCTGTGAAGGTATTCTGTAGTTGGGATCATACTCTATAATCAGTTAACTTTAAGTAAGGGTTGGCCTGATTCAGTCAACTGAAAGACCTTAAAAGCTGAGCCAAGCCTTCCCTGAAGAAGAAGAAATTCTGCCTGTGGGCAGCAGCTTAGGTCTGTGCCTGAGAATTCTAGCCTGTTCCTCCTGATGGCTTAACTTACAGATTGTGAATCTGCCCAGCCAGCTCCACAATCATGTAAGCTAATTCCTTGCAATAAATCTCCTAATATACATCTCTTAATAACTCTGTTTCTCTGATTGAACCCTGATGGATCCAATAACACCATACACAAAGATAAACTCAAAATGGCTTAAAGACCTAAATGTAAGGCTAGACACTATAAAACTCTTAGAGGAAAACATAGGCAGAACACTCTTTGACATAAACCACAGCAAGATCTTTTTTGACGCACCAACTAGAGTAACGGAAATAAAACCAAAAATAAACAAATGGGACCTGATGAAACTTCAAAGCTTTTGCACAGCAAAGGAAATCATACACAAGATAAAAAGACAACCCTCAGAATGGGAGAAAACTATTTGCAAACAAAGCCACTGACAAGGGATTAACCTCCAAAATATACAAACAGATCATGCAGCTCAATATCAAAAAAACAACCCAATCTAAAAACGGGCAGAAGACCTAAATAGACTTTTCTCCAAAGAAGACATACAGATGGCCAAGAGGCACATGAAAAGATTCTCAACATCACTAATTATTAGAGAAATGCAAATCAAAACTATAGGGAGGTACAATGAGGTACCTCACACAAGTCAGAATGGCCATCATCAAAAAATCTACAGACAACAAATGCTGGAGAGGGTGTGGAGAAAAGGGAATCCTCTTACACTGTTGATGGGAATGTAAATGGATACAGCCACTATGGAGAACAGTATGGAGGTTCCTTAAAAAACTAAAAATAGAACTACCATATGACCCAGCAATCCCACTCCTGGGCATATACCCGGAGAAAACCATAATTCCAAAAGATACATGCACCTTAATGTTCATTGCAGAACTATTTACAATAGCCAGGACATGGAAGCAACCTAAATGTCCATCAGCAAAGGAATGCATAAAGAAGATGTGGCACATATATACAGTGGAATATTACTCAGCCATAAAAAGGAACAAAATTGTGCCATTTGTAGAGACATGGATGGACCTAGGGACTGTCATACAGAGTGAAGTAAGTCAGAAAGAAAAATATATATTAATGCATATATGTGGAATTTAGAAAAATGGTACAGATGAACCTATTTGCAAAGCAGAAATAGAGACAAGACGTAGAGAACAAACGTATGGACACCAAGGGGGAAGGGGGGTGGGATGGACTGAGAGATTGGGATTGACATATGTACACAAGTATGTATGAAGTAGATGGCTGGTAAGTGTCTACTGTATAGTACAGGGGGAAAATATTAAAAAAGAAGGTTCAGTCTGTTTGCACGATATATATTAAGTTAACCTTAAAAATGCATTCCAATATACATTAGGTGCAGACAAATACTGTTTGATTCCACTTATACGAGGTACCTAGAATAGTCAAATTCATAGAGTCAGAAAGTACATCGGTAGATGCCAGGGGCTGGGGGGTGGGGAAGGGGAATGAGGTTAGTGTTTAAAGGGGACAGAGTTTCAGTTTGGGAAGGTGAAAAATTCGGGAGGTAGATGATGGTGAGAATTGCACAACAATGTGAATGTACTTAGTGCCACTGAACTGTACAGTTAAATATGGCTAAAATAGTATGTTTTATATTATGTGACTTTTACCACAATAAAAAAATATTAAAAAAAAAATTCCAGGGGACATTCTGCCCTCTGAAAGTCCTTCAGGACACAAGACTTCCATGTTGGGTATAAAGTCAGGAGAATCACTGTAGTTGTGACTTGGTGGGAGAAAATGAAGACACCACCACTTCCTGAAAAAATTTGTTGTCTCTTTTGTAAACCACCAAATTCTTAGAAATGCACAACCTTCCAAGACTGAACCAGGAAGAAATAGAAAATATAAACAGACCAATCACAAGCACTGAAATTGAAACTGTGATGAAAAATCTTCCAACAAACAAAAGCCCAGGACCAGATGGCTACACAGGCAAATTCCATCAAACTTTTAGAGAAGAGGTAACACCGATCCTTCTCAAACTCTTCCAAAATATAGCAGAGAGGGGATGCTCAAAAACTCATTCTACAAGGCCACCATCTCCCTGATAACAAAACCAGACAACGATGTCACAAAAAAAGAAATCTACAGGCCAATATCACTGATGAATATAGATGCAAAAATCCTCAACAAAATACTAGCAAACAGAATCCTACAGCACATTAAAAGGATCATACACCATGATCAAGTGGGGATTATCCCAGGAATGCAAGGATTCTTCAATGTACATAAATCAATCAACGTGATTACACCATAATAACAAACTGAAGAATAAAGAAAACCATATGATCATCTCAATAGAGGCAGAAAAATCTTTTGACAAAATTCAACACCCATTTATGATAAAAACCCTCCAGAAAATAGGCACAGAGAGAACCTACCTCAACATAATAAAGGCCATATGTGACAAACTGACAGCCAACGTCATCCTCAATGGAGAAAAACTGAAAACATTTCCACGAAGATCAGGAACAAGACAAGGTTGCCCACCCTTAACCTATTATTCAACATAATTTTGGAAGTTTTAGCCACAGCAATCAGAATAGAAAAAGAAATAAAAGGAATCCAAAACGGAAAAGAAGTAAAGCTGTCACTGTTTTCAGATGACATGACAGTATACATAGAGAATCCTAAAGATGCTACCAGAAAACTGCTAGAGCTAATCAATAACTTTGGTAAAGTAGCAGGATACAAAATTAATGCACAGAAATCTCTTGCATTCCTATACACTAATGATAATAAATCTGAAAGTGAAATTAAGGAAACACACCCATTTACCACTGCAATAAAAAGAATAAAATACCTAGAAATAAACGTACCTAAGGAAACAAAAGATCTGTATGCAGAAAACTATAAGACATTGATGAAGGAAATTAAAGATGACACAAACAGATGGAGAGATATACAATGTTCTTGGATTGGAAGAATCAACATTGTGAAAATGACTATACAACCCAAAGCAATCTACAGATTCAACTCAATCCCTACCAAACTACCACTGGCATTTTTCACAGAACTAGAACAAAAGTTTTCACAATTTGTATGGAAACACAAAAGACCCTGAATAGCCATAGCAATCTTGAGAAAGAAAAATGGAGCTGGAGGAATCAGGCTCCCTCACTTCAGACTATACTACAAAGCTACAGTATCAAGACAGTATGGTACTGGCACAAAAACAGAAATATACATCAATGGAACAGGATAGAAAGCCCAGAGATAAGCCCACACACATATGGTCACCTTATCTTTGATAAAGGAGGCACGAATATACAGTGGAGAAATGACAACCTCTTCAATAAGTGGTGCTGGGAAAACTGGACAGCTACATGTAAAAGAATGAAATTAGAACACTCCCTAACACCATACACAAAAATAAACTCAAAATGGATTAGAGACTTAAATGTAAGGCCAGACACTATCAAACTTGTAGAGGAAAACATAGGCAGAATATTCTATCACATAAATAACTGCAAGATCCTTTTTGACCCACCTCCTAGAGTAATGGAAATAAAAACCAAATTAAACAAATGGGACCTAATGAAACTTAAAAGCTTATGCACAGTAAAGGAAACCACAAACAAGACAAAAAGACAACTCTCTGAATGGGAGAAAATATTTGCAAATGACGCAATTGACAAAGGATTAATCTCCACAATTTCCAAGCAGCTCATGCAGCTCAATATCAAAAAAACAAACAACCCAATCCAAAAATGGGCAGAAGACCTAAATAGACATTTCTCCAAAGAAGATATACAGATTGCCAACAAACATATGAAAGAATGCTCAACATCATTAATGATTAGAGAAATGCAAATCCAAACTACAATGAGGTATCACCTCATGCCAGTCAGAATGGCCATTATCAAAAAATCTACAAACAATAAATGCTGGAAAGGGTTTGATGACAAGGAAACCCTGCTACACTGTTGGTGGGAATGTAAATTGATACAACCAATATTGAAAACAGTATGGAGGTTCCTTAAAAAACTAAAAATAGAACTACCATACGACCTAGCAATCCCACTACTGGGCATATACCCTGAAAAAACCATAATTCAAAAAGAGACATGTACCACAATATTCACTGCAGCACTATTTACAATAGCCACGACCTGGAACCAACCTAAAGGTCTATCAACAGATGAATGGATAAAGAAGATGTGGCACATGTATACAATGGAATATTACTCAGCCATAAAAAGAAATGAAATTGAGTTATTTGTAGTGAGGTGGATGGACCTAGAGACTGTCATACAGAGTAAAGTAAGTCAGAAAGAGAAAAACAAATACCATATGCTAATGCATATATATGGAATCTAAAAAAAAAAATGGTACCGATGAACCTAGTTGCAGGGCAGGCATAAAGAGGCAGATATAGAAAATGGACTTGAGGACACGGGGTGGGAGGGGGAAGCTGGAGTGGAGTGAGAGTAGCATCGATATACATACACTACCGAATGTAAATTAGTTGGCTGGTGGGAAGCAGCCGCATAGCACAGGGAGTTGGCTTGGTGCTTTGCGATGACCTAGAAGGGTGGGATAGGGAGGATGGGAGAGAGGCTCAAGAGGGAGGGGATATGGGGACCTGTGTATGTATATGGCTGATTTGCTTTGTTGTGCAACAGAAACTAACACAGTATTGTGAAGCAACTGTATTCCAATAAAGATCTATTATAAAAATAAAAAAGAAATAAGAAAAATAAACCTCCCACTAGGTGGAAGAAGTTAACTGAACGATGACCAGACTATAGCCATGACATAAGCTGTTCCATCTTACACAGTTCCAAGCACTGGCCTCAAGGGAATGGGAACAAAGCAACCCTGGAATGAAAGATTAACTGTACTTAAAACCAACAAGATGATGCTGATCAGACCACCACACAACCAATTTCAAGATGACTGTCAGAGCTAACTGTTCTATTCTGCACATAGCCCCCTCCCTCCTCCCGTGCACCCCTGAAACTCCCATTTGAAAGCTCTTGCCCCCTGATCAGCATCTGGGAGTTGGTTTTTGGACATGGGTCTATGTTCTCCCCAGGTTGCTGGCCTCTTGAATAAAGCTAGTTTTCCTTTCCTACCAGCACTCATCTCTTGAGTATTGGCTTTTGAGCAGTGGGCAGCCAAACCTGCGTTTGATAACAGTTTCGGGGACAAAATGGACTCCAACTATCAGAATAATTGGGAAAGAAATCTCGCTGTAAAGAATCTGTTGACATCAAGGTCCACTGTCCTTTCTAAGCCTGGGGCTCCCTGCAGAGGCTCTCAGAAGAAGCAGTCAAGCAGCTGGTGAGAAACATGAGCTTGGGGCAACCTTTGGTGAGTGGAGAAAGTACATGTGAATGCACTTGTTTCACCTGATACATTTGTTTCTACAATGGTTTCTATAATGAGACATTCTTATAAATTCCTAGAAATAGTCAATTCCCTCATTGCACAGGACTCTCAGGACTCCTTTCTTGCATTTTTCCTAATTAAAGAATATACTTTGCCACTAAGTGAACTGTTTATATTGAGAAGGTCAACTATCCTTTTTATCTAATGCAGTCTTTCCTTGGGAAGGTATTGAGTTGTCATCAGTAACAATGAAATCACAGTATTTAGTTGTAAATGTTGAAGCGAGTAACTGGGGCTTAATTTGCTTTTAATACAAATAAATAAAAAACTTGCACAGCTTCACTGTGAATCTACATTTTGATTCCACCATAGATGTCAAATAAGAATTATTCTGGATCCCCCTGAGCTGGGTGGCATTTCTGTCAGATGAGAAGCCAAATCCTAGTAAGGCTTATGCTTAAACCTACTGAGCAAATACAAATAAACTTTCAATAATTAAAGGTACTGAATACACACAATCATTCTGAGAAACAAGCTGCATTCTTAAGTAGGTTTAGGCAAGAGATCCTGCAGGGACACTAGGACTGATTATCATAGCACAGTTAGGCTTTGGGAAGTCCAAAGGAAACTAGTCCTGTCCAATGTCCTCAAAGCTGGTTTTAAGTAGCCACTTCCTTTCTGCTTTGCCTGTACTCTCATGCCAACTTTCTTATGTCTTCTTTAGCCTTCTTGGGAGAAAGCAAGAAGATTGTACACCTATGGTCAAAAGCCATAGACGTTCAGAGACTTTTGTGCAATGTATGTGTGTAGAAAACTGCTGGAGTAGAGACACACCATACTTGGGGAGAACTCTATGTGTCAGTTGGGACTCTCAGCTCCAGGTGACATCAACCCAAATTGTTACACAGAAGAAAAAATATATCTGAAGACTATAGATGAAATATATTGGAGGTATATTTTGTAACAGCAGGCAAGTAAGTTACTTCAAGATCCACTGAAATCCTGAAAAATTTTCATCTCTGCTTTTTTGAGAGATCAACCACACATTGTCCGGCTGCAAACTGATTTCCTTCATGTGCTAGAGAATACAGTGGTTGATAGTTCCCAAGCGTGACTTCCCACAGAGGCCATCACCAAAGAGGGACTGATTTACATTCTCTCCAGCTTCCCAAGCTCAAACATTCCAGGGATCAGCTATGATTGGTCCTATTGGGCCAGGTGCTTATCTTTGCACCATCAACTACAGCCTCATATGAAGGCTGTAAGAACACGGGGGCCGCCATTTTGCTCACTGTGGTTGGCTGAGAGGTAGAGGATAAGAAAGAGGAGTATTTTCTCAAAAAATGCTCTATTGGACCCACTTCCTCCTGATTGCTGGCTCCCTAGTCTGGGACACTCCTGGCACCCTTTGCACCATCCCACGGAGCAGCCACCCTCCCTCTCCTCTCCCCAACCCCTCCATGGGTGCCCACCCTCACCTGGAACCGCCAGTTCGTTCTGCCGTCCAGGCCACATCTCGAGCCTGCCCTTCCCTCCTCCCCCTGGAGCCAGGCTCGTTTCGGAAATGCCCTTAGATCAGCAGCAGTGTGGCTGACAGTGTTTTGGTGCTCCGGGTGCATGTGAGGCCTGTGCCTCTGAGGAGGGCGAGCCGAGCTCAGGATGCTGGTCCACCAGAGACCTCCTGGCTTCACGTAATATCAAATGGTGAAACCTGTCCCAGAGATCTCCATCTCAACACTAAGACCCAGCTCCACTCAATGACCAGCAAGCTACAGTGCTGCACACCCTATGCCAAACAACTAGCAAGACAAGAACACAACCACATCCATTAGCACAGAGGCTGCCTAAAATCATAATAAGGTCACAGACACCCCAAAACACACCACCAGATGTGCACCACCAGAAAGACAAGATCCAGCCTCATCCATCAGAACACAGGCACCAGTCCCCTCCACCAGGAAGCCAACACAACCCACTGAACCAACCTTAGCCACTGGGGGCAGACAACAAAAACAATGGAAACTATGAACCTGCAGACTGCGAAAAGGAGAGCCCAAACACCGTAAGTAAAGCAAAATGAGAAGACAGAGAAACACACAGCAGATGAAGGAGCAAGGTAAAAACCCATTGGACCAAAAAATTAAGAGGAAATAGGCAGCCTACCTGAAAAAGAATTCAGAATAATGATAGTAAAGATGATGCAAAATCTTGGAAATAGAATCGAGAAAATACAAGAAACGTTTAACAAGGACCTAGAAGAACTAAAGAGCAAACAAACAATGATGAACAACAAAATAAATGAAATTAAAAATTTTCTAGACGGAAACAATAGCAGAATAACTAAGGCAGAAGAACGGATAAATGACCTGGAAGATAAAATAATGGAAATAAGTACCACAGAACAGAATAAAGAAAAAAAAATTAAAAGAATTGAAGACAATCTCAGAGCCCTCTGGGACAATACTAAATGCACCAACATTGAAATTATAAGGGTCCCAGAAGAAGAAGAGAAAAGGAAAGGGTCTGAGAAAATATTTGAAGAGATTATAATTGAGAACTTCCATAATATGGGAAAGGAAATAGCCAGTCAAGTACAGGACACACAGAGAGTCCCATACAGGATAAATCCAATGAGAAACACACCAAGACACATATTAATCAAACTATCAAAAATTAAATACAAAGAAAAAATATTAAAAGCATCAAGGGAAAAACAACAAATAAAATACAAGGGAATCCACATAAGGTTAACAACTGATCTTTCGCAGAAACTCTGCAAGCCAGATGGGAATCGCATGACATATTTAAAGTGATGAAAGGGAAAAACCTACAACCAAGATTACTCTAACCAGCAAGGATCTCATTCAGAGTCGACGGAGAAATTAAAACCTCCATAGACAAACATAAGCTAAGAGAATTCAGCACCACCAAACCAGCTTTAAAACAAATGCTAAAGGAACTTCTCTGGGCAGGAAACACAAAAGAAGGAAAAGACTTACAATAACAAACCCAAAACAATTAAGAAAATGGTAATAGGAACATACATATTGATAATTACCTTAAATGTAAATGGATTAAATGCTCCCACCGAAAGACACAGATTGGCTGAATGGATACAAAAACAAGACCCATATATATGCTGTCTACAAGAGACCCACTTCAGACCTAGGGACATATGCAGAATGAAAATGAGAGGATGGAAAAAGATATTCCATGCAAATGGAAATCAAAAGAAACCTGGAGTAGCAATTCTCATATCAGAAAAAACAGACTTTAAAATAAAGACTATTATAAGAGACAAAGAAGGATACTACATAATGATCAAGGGATCAATACAAGAAGATATAACAATTGTAAATATTTATGCACCCAACATACGGGAACCTCAATACATAAGGCAAATGCTAACAGCCATAAAAGGGGAAACTGACAGTAATACAATCAAAGTAGGGAACTTTAATAACACCCCACTTTCACCAATGGACATATTATGAAAAATGAAAATAAAATAAGGAAACAAAAGCTTTAAATGTTACATTAAAAAAGATGGACTTAATTGATGTTTATAAGACATTCCATCCAAAAACAACAGAATACATTTTCTTCTTCATTCCATCCAAAAACAACAGAATACATGCTCATGGAACATTCTCCAGTGTAGATCATATCTTGGGTCACAAATGAAGCCTTAGTAAATTTAAGAAAATTGAAATCACATCAAGTATCTTCTCCAACCACAACAGTATGAGACTAGGCATCAATTACAGGAAAGAAAAATGTACAAAATACAAACACATTGACCCTAAAGAATACACTACTAAATAACCAAGAGATCACTGAAGAAATCAAAGAGGAAATCAAAAAATACCTAGAAGGCTTCCCTGGTGGCACAGTGGTTGAGAGTACGCCTGCCGATGCAGGGGATATGGGTTAACACCCTGGTCGGAGAAGATCCCACATGCTGCGGAGCGGCTAGGCCCATGAGCCATGGCCGCTGAGCCAGCGCTCCGCAATGGGAGAGGCCACAACAGTGAGAAGCCCGTGTACTGGAAAAACAAAAAACAAAAAAAAACAACCTAGAAACAAATGACAATGAAAACATGATGCCCCAAAACCTATGGGATGCAGCAAAAGCAGTTCTAAGAGGAAAGTTTATGGCAATACAATCCTACCTCAAGAAACAACAAATATTTCAAATAAAAAACCTAACCTTACACGAAAAGCAATTAGAGAAAGAACAAAAAAAACCCCAAAGTTAGCAGAAGGACAGAAATCATAAAGATCAGACCAGAAATAAATAAAAAGAAATAAAGGAAACAATAGCAAAGATCAATAAAACTAAAAGCTGGTTCTTGGAGAAGATAAACAAAATTGATAAACCATTAGCCAGACTCATCAAGAAAAAAAGGGAGACGACGCAAATCAATAGAATTAGAAATGAAAAAGGGGAAGTAACAACTAACACTGCAGAAATACAAAGAATCATGAGATATTACTACAAGCATCTGTATGCCAAAAAAATGGACAACCTGGAAGAAATGGACAAATTCTTAGAAATGCACAACCTTCCGAGACTGAACCAGGAAGAAACGGAAAACATAAACAGACCAATCACAAGCACTGACATTGAAATTCTGATGAAAAATCTTCCAACAAACAAAAGCCCAGGACCAGATAGCTTCACAGGTGAATTCTATTAAACACTGAGAGAAGAGCTAACACCTATCCTTCTCAAACTCTTCCAAGAAACAGCAGAGGGAGGAACACTCCCAAACTCATTCTATGAGGCCACCATCACTCTGTTACCAAAACCAGACAAAGGTGCCACAAAGAAGGAAAACTACATACAGGCCAATATCACTGATGAACATAGATGCAAAAATCCTCAACAAAATACTAGCAAACAAAATCCAACAGCACATTAAAAGGGTCATACACCATGATGAACTGGGATTTATCCCAGATATGCAAGGATTCTTCAATATATGCAAATCAATCAATGTCATAAGCCATATTAACAAATTGAAGGAGAAAAAAAATATGATCATCTCAACAGATGCAGAAAGAGCTTTTGACAAAATTCAACACCCATTGGGCTTCCCTGGTGGCGCAGTGGTTGAGAGTCTGTCTGCCAATGCAGGGGACACGGGTTTGTGCCCCGGTCTGGGAGGATCCCACATGCTGCGGAGCGGCTGGGCCCGTGAGCCATGGCCGCTGAGCCTGTGCGTCCAGAGCCTGTGCTCCGCAAGGGAGAGGCCACAACAGTGAGAGGCCTGAGTACCGCAAAAAAAAAAAAAAAAAAAAATTCAACACCCATTTATGACAAATACCCTCCAGAAAGTAGGCATAGAGGGAACTTACCTCAACATAATAAAGGGTATATATGACAAACCTACAGCCAATATCATTCTCAATGGTGAAAAACTAAAACAATTTCCTCTAAGATCAGGAACAAGACAAGGTTGTCCACTCTCACCAATATTATTCAACACAGTTTTGGAAGTTTTAGCCACAGCAATCAGAGAAGAAAAAGAAAAAGAATCCAAATCGGAAAACAAGAAGTAAAGCTGTCACTTTTTGAAGATGATATGGTACTATACATAGAGAATCCTAAAGATGCTACCAGAAAACTACTAGAGCTAATCAATGAATTTGGTAAAGTAGCAAGATACAAGATTAATGCACAGAAATCTCTGGCATTCTTATACACTAATGATGAAATATCTGTATGGAAAATTAAGGAAACAGTCCCATTTACCACTGCAACAAAAAGAATAAAATACCTAGGAATAAACCCACCTAAGGAGACAAAAGATCTTTATGCAGAAAACTAGAAGACACTGAAGAAAGAAATTAAACATGATACAAACAGATGCAGAGATATACCATGTTCTTGGATTGGAAGAATCAACATTGTGAAAATGACTATACTACCCTAAGCTATCTACATATTCAATGCAATCCCTATCAAAGTACCAATGGCATTTTTCACACAACTAGAACAAAAAATCTTAAAATTCGTATGGAGACACAAAAGACCCTGAATATCCCAAGCAATCATGAGAAAGAAACATGGACCTGGAGGACTCAGGCTCCCGGACTTCAGACTATACTACAAAGCTACAGTAATCAAGACAGTGTGGTACTGGCACAAAAACAGAAATACAGATCAATGGAACAGGATAGAAAGCCCAGAGATAAACCCACGCACATATGGTCACCTTATTTTTCATAAAGGAGACAAGAATATACAATGGCGAAAAGACAGCCTCTTCAATAAGTGGTGCTGGGAAAACTGGACAGCTACATGTAAAAGAATGAAATTAGAACACTCTCTAACACCATATACAAAAATAAACTCAAAATATATTAAAGACCTAAATGTAAGACCAGACACTATAAAACTCTTAGAGGAAAACATAGGCAGAACACTCTATGACATAAATCACAGCAAGATCCTTTTTGACCCACCTCCTAGAGTAATGGAAATAAAAACAAAAATAAACAAATGGGACCTAATGAAACTTAACAGCTTTTGCACAGCAAAGGAGAACATAAACCAGATGAAAAGACAACCCTCAGAATGGGGGAAAATATTTGCAAATGAAGCAACTGACAAAGGATTAATCTCCAAAATTTACAAGCAGCTCATGCAGCTCAATATCAAAGAAACAAACCACCCAATCTAAAAATGGGCAGAAGACCTAAATAGACATTTCTCTAAAGAAGATATACAGATTGCCAACAAACACATGAAAGGATGCTCAACATCACTAATCATTAGAGAAATGCAAATCAAAACTACAGTGAGGTATCACCTCACACCAGTCACAATGGCCATTATCCAAAAATCTACAAACAATAAATGCTGGAGAGGGTGTGGAGGAAAGCAACCCTCTTGCACTGTTGGTGGGAATGTGAATTGGTACAGCCACTATGGAGCAATCCCACTACTGGGCATATACCCTGAGAAAACCATAATTCAAATGGAGTCATGTACCACAATGTTGATTGCAGTTCTATTTACAATAGCCAGGACATGGAGGCAACCTAAGTGTCCATCAACAGATCAATGGATAAAGAAGTTGTGGCACATATATACAATGGAATATTACTCAGCCATAAAAAGAAAAGAAACTGAGTTATTTATAGTGAGATGATGGACCTAGAGTCTGTCATACAAAGTGAAGTAAGTCAGAAAGAGAAAAACAAATACTGTATGCTAACATATATATATGGAATCTAAAAAAGAAAAAAATGTTTCTGAAGAACCTAAGGGCAGGACAGGAATAAAGACGCAGACGTAGAGAATGAGGACACGGGGAGGGGGAATGGTAAGCTGGGACGAAGTGAGAGAGTGGCATGGACATATATACACTACCAAACGTAAAATAGCTAACTACTGGGAAGCAGCCGCATAGCACAGGGAGATCAGCTTGGTGCTTTGTGACCACCTATAGGGGTGGGATAGGGAGGGTGGGAGGGAGACGCAAGAGGGAGGACATATGGGGATATATGTATATGTATAGCTGATTCATTTTGTTATACAGCAGAAACTAACACACCATTGTAAAGCAATTATCCTCCAATAAAGATGTTAAAAAAAAAATACTCTCTTTGTCTCAGAAGGTGGCAGGTGCTCTGAGCAGACAAAACTATACAGGGTCCCATTTCCCAGAAAAATAAAGATTAATTTTCAGATACAAGCCGAAGTTGGACAATAAACGTAATTCCAGAGCAAAACATATGATAGAAACTGATGCATTCAATCACTAGCACATTCATCCCTGTGGGCCACAAGTACTGGCCTGGAAAATGAAGAGTCAAGTGTCTCTGGAGACAGCAGGACTGAATAATGCATTAATTCAGAGGCAATGTCAAAGACAGACACTTTGGGCACCACCCAAAAATCATGCACATTTGTCAATTCTTCCTCTTAAAATCATTCTCTTCAACAAATGAAAATACATATTTCTTGTAACAAAACATTAACAACAAGAAATGTAATTCAGGCATAAATTATTTTTCAGATGTAAAAACCAATATTAGCCTATGTAGGTAGCAATATTTGAGCATGCAAATGGGAGGTACCACCCATGATCTCATGCTCATGGGGCACTTCACCATCATAACTATTCATTTGCAAGTTAAAGAACAAATTAGCAAGTTTATCTTTAATGTTTCTCCCTTCCCTCCCTGCTTCTAAGGCACACATATACCCAGGCACACATTACATCCTCCCAGACAAACTAAATGTTTTAAACTGAAAATGGTGGAATTTTAGGTACTGCAGGTGGTGTTGAAGGATGGCCCCTTTAATGAGGGATTCTTCACAGGTTAAAAGAAGGAATCATTTTGAAGAAGCCCAGAGGAATTCCAGGCTTCAAAGCTACATTTTTCACTCTGTATATAGTCATTAAGCCCCATGAACAGAGCCTTAAAATTATAAGACACCAGGAGATCATGGGGATTTCTAATTTACTGTATTCAAACGGCCTAGACTATTTCTATGACATTACACCTCAGTTAATAAGGGGAAACAAAAGATTCCTTTTAATCCATGAATTTCTAAGGCATAGGCCCAGGTTAGCTAAGCTTCCTTTTTAACCATAACTTAGGCTTTTCAGGAGCCCCTGCTGAGAAACAGATAATGTCTGTGTCTTACTAAATATGTCAGAGTCGTAACTCAGGTAGCAGGGATTTTGACATGAATATTCATTTTTGGAAGCATAAGGGGATATTCTTGGTTATGCTCATTATTCAATTTGCCCCAGAACACTTTCTCAAGCTAGGTTTTCTTGATGCAAAAATATCCATTGCACACATGTGCGCGCACACACACACACACACAATCAGACATCAATGCCTACATAACATCTAGTTATATAGTAACATCTGTCTGCTTCAGTTTTTTAAGATTTCCTTTAGGACTCTTGGAATCATAAATATGTGCTGTCAACATTAATTAGGATTCTCCTTAGATGTTCTTAAGTTTCTTATATAGGAAAGCAGGTAGATACAGCAGGGGGAGACAACTACGTATGTCTGCTTCCGTTTCATCAAAATCACAAGACTTCCTCTTTCAAAGTCTATGGTGAAATTGTCTGTAGCTCTGTCCACTAGTAAATGTGTCTAATGGTTGCAATTACAGTGTAAATCCACCAGATGGCAAAATGGCAAAATTACATGAATCTAGACAACAA
Organism: Tursiops truncatus; assembly: GCF_011762595.2. Taxonomy (NCBI): domain Eukaryota; kingdom Metazoa; phylum Chordata; class Mammalia; order Artiodactyla; family Delphinidae; genus Tursiops; species Tursiops truncatus. The sequence continues at coordinate 68,317,567 of NC_047046.1, forward strand.
AAGGGTCTTCCCTCTTCTGAGGGCTTCTTTTTAAAAACAAAACAAAACCAAAAAACCATGGCCTGGGATTGCCTGGGTAAGAGAGACCCTAAGACGTTGGCTGGTCATACGACTGTCAGACTTTGGTCTTAAACCATTCCAAGAATATGTTTCAAAAGTTCTCAAGCAATGTCATCTGCCAGTAACAGAAACCAGAGTTTCGAACCATTTCTTTGCATAAAAAGATGGGAGAGGATATGGTGATGGCATCCAGAATATTAGCGAATGAGTTGGGTTAGTATTGGGAGGACTCAAAAGGGTGGGTTAGAGAGTGAGGAACAGAATAAAGAAATCGCCAGCCTCTGGAACAGCATTATTTAAATCAGAAAAGATAGTTCCTCAAAAACCCCACTTCTGTGTTAAATCATTCTCTCATCTAGGCATTTATCTTCATAACTAATTTAAATCTCCCTGTTTGCAGTTTAAGCCTCTATCCTTTCCCCCCCCCAGTTCCCAGAAGCTTTGAGAAAGAAATCTCTTTAAAAATTATTCACGAGGATCCTGATAGAATACCTAACATACAACTTCACATACCAGATGCATTAACTTACTCATATTTTATGTATATCATTTTATTATCTATTAGGGACCAGAGAAAAAATGATTCTAGGGATCTATGTGAATCACATATAATTTAAATCATGACCTAAATAACATCACTATTATTCAAGATTCTTATTGAATATGTTTAATTTCAGCTTTACAAGTGCATTGTATTTGGTGCAAGTGGAGTAATAAAAAAGAGAGGAACTATTCTGATATAACTCTATTAATTATAAATAAAAACACAGATTTTAAGATTTCCTTACTTCAGCAGGTGACTTTCAAGCAATTTTGTGAATGCTGTATACTACTTTGCCTCCTAACGTACTGATGGAGTTTTGTTGCAATTTTCTTCTGTTCACTGCATTGTCTTTGTTTGCTCTAAGCTCCTTTTATTGTATCGATGTGTTTTGATCTAAGTCTTCTATATTAGAAGCTCTGCTCTAATGTCTGATAATCACTGCTTTCTGTTAGTATGTTTACCACTGTTTTATTTTTAAAATATTTTATTGCAGTATATCATCAGAGAGAAAGTGCACACATCATAAGCAGGTAACAATGATTACAATAGAACACCTATGTGTAACTTGCTTCTTCAAAGCCAGTGAAGGGAGATTGATCTAGTGGGTCTTTTAGCAAGATAGAGTCTTAAATAATGTAACCATCATGGGAAAGACATGCCATCATCTTTGATATTGTACTCTCACAAAGGAGAGGATTATACAAGCGCATGAATATCAGGAAGTGAAGATTGTGGGGCCCATCTTAAAGTCTGTCCTCACACCAAGATTATAGTAATCATAATAATGATGGATTACTACTATATTGTTCTTATAATGCTTTATGCTTTTAAAGCGTCTTCACATACACGTTTGCTTCTATGAATACATATATCAGAGGAGCCAACTCAAGTGTAAGCTGTGTTTAGTCCAGGACTCAGGCATTTTTCTGTGTATGCTCAGAGAACTAGTGAGATACCACCCCCAAGGAGACAGTTATATTAAGGATGAAAGGGCCTCTGGTAAATAAGAGCTTGGTTCAAGGACGACTGGGCAGCACTGATGAGATGGCATGATTTTTTTTTTTAAATAGCACAGAAATATCAATCAAACTATCCCATGGCTTCAGAACCTAAAAAAAAAGGTTTTGGGAAGTTCAATAAAATAGTTTAGAGCAATGGTTCTCAAACTTCAGATTGCATCAGGATCACTGGAGTAGGTCTGGGGTGGGTCCCCAAAATGTGCACTTCTAACGTGATCCCCGGTGATGCTGGTGCTGTGGCTGCCACCTACATTTAACTCTATTCACTATCTTATTCATCTTTCCTTGGGATAAATAAAAGCTTTAGAAAATGAGATTCAAGAGTTTCTGGTTTCAATATAAGCATTCTATCTGAGAAAGAAGCAAAGGCATTTATGAGTCTTATATGCGTATAGATTAACTCATCAGATTACCTGCTTGTTATCTTGGAAAGCACATCATGAACTATTTCCTTAGAAGATGTACAGGATAGGTGGCATTTAGCGAGAAGGAAGCCTCCTAACTAAAAACCCCAAGAAAAATGGGATGCATGGAAATAAACAGAGACCACCCAAATGAAAACAAACAGAATCACCATAACTTGTATTTGACAGAAACTCAAAGACAGGCAAAGCAGTGGGAACGCATTATAGTGGAAGAAAGAGAAGCTTTTAGATATACTGTGATTGAAGTCATTGGCACGGCAGTGCTGGAGTTGTTGGAAGCAGGCTAACTAGAAGTGGGGCATCTTATGTGATTGGTTTGGGGAACATACTTAGCTTTCTCTGGTTGGTTTGGAATTGGAAACAAGGGTAAAAAAATAGGGAAGCTGACAGTCATTGACCAAGTCTTGACCATTCCAGACCAATTGCTGAAGAGGCTGTGACTAGCTTCCTGTGAGGGTTGCTGCAGAGACTGTGGGTCAGAGTTCTACTTATTATATACGCACTGACCACTGTCTACTTCTAACTCAGTTTTTCAAGAGCTTTTCAAGGCTGTCAGCCAGAGCAGGCAGGCAGACCCTGGCTGCAGGGCCAACTTACCTACTAAGCACTGCAGACCCAGTGTCAAGGGCTCATGATGCTCTTGGGAGCCTACAAAACTCTAAAACTTCTTTTCATAGGAGAAAAACATATACTGGTTACAAAATTTTTAATGTATAATATCAACACATTTGTCTTTGTGCCAACTCAGTGTTCTAAGAATATAAATGTTGACTAAAGACCGACAGCATGGCCACAGGAGGAAATGAGAATGGGGCTTGGGAAAAGTTGATTATAGTCACAGGTCCCAGAGAGGGGTCACCGTGTACCATGCAGGATGACAGTATAAAGCATCAGTGTTGGACAGGAAGCAGAAAGGAGCAAGGTGAAAGCCTAGGCCACAGCCTTTATTGGGGTTTCTATGGGAAACGCAAGTCAGGGCAGAGTGAACAGTTTAGGATTGGCTTGTCTGAATAATTCCTGAAGGCTTTGGGCCATAAGAGTGGTCTCTGGTTGCCTGCCACCTGGCCCTGGGATGATTTAGGACAAGGAAAATATGGTCTCGGTGTATGAGAGATAAGGAGGTGGTTGGGTGTAGAGACTCAGAATTGGTTGGCTTGCATTTGAAAGGCATGCTCTCTGGGCAAGTTGTTACTTTTAGGAATCAGCCAGCCCTGGGAGGTGCAGTCTCTCCCTCGGTCTGTAAGGCTTCCAAATGCCAGAGCATCAAGAATACAGAAAATAAGAAAATACAGTTAATATAATATAGACTCTGTGATGAATGGATGCCAAATAGGTGAACACAGAATCCATTCAAACACAGTTAGAACATGCATTCATGAAATATAATTTTTAATTTTTTTTTATGGAAGAAGAGGTTCATGAAAGTCACAACGCACACCTTCCTGGTGACACAATCTGGTCAGGACTTCAGCTGGTTGGAGGGTTTGAATGAGCAGTGGGAGAAAACCATCCAAGTAGGAAGGGCTGGATAAACTGACATCACAACTTCTAACCACTGCCCCACTGGCCCCATAAAACAAGCGTCCTTGTGTGTTTCGTTGATCTCCTCCTAGTACGTATTCCAGAAAATCAGCTTTAGCATGTAGACACTGATTTTCTGGCCTCGATTTAGTTCTCTTGGTTCTCAAACTTCTTTCACAGAGCCAACCCTGACATTTGTCTTGACATCACTGTGGCTTGATCACAAAGGTATTCTGCTAGCCACAGGATACTAAGAATAAAAAGTATTTGTATTGGTTTTGCCTTTTTTTTTAACAGAACCTAAACCTTTCTGAACTTCTATTTTAAATTACCTGAGCTACTTAGCAAATAATATTTATTATTCTTAAAGAGAATACTGAATTAAGTCAGTTTTGATTGTGTGCATTATTATTTTTATTAACTATCATAGTTTTATACAGTTAGGAACATATTATATAATACTACAAACAAGCATAATGGTATTTTTAAAGAAATGTTATGTATTCTTCCATTTAATTTGATTCTTACTGCCTTCGTATTATAATTTACCTGGTCTTTCTCTTTCATATATACATCAAAAATTAGTTCTAAATTATTAAAATCCTCTATAAAAATCTTCAATTTAGATGCTATACTTTACTGTAGTCACAAGGCCTTTGTTGTTGACTTGGGCCTTGAAAAGTCATTTTCTCTCTCTTTGTCTCACAGCAAATAAATGTTAATTTATACTTCTTTACTCAGCAAATCTCAGAGAATATTTGTTTTCAGACATGTATCCTGGAGGTTACCCTTTAGATATTCAAATGAACCCAACACCATTTTCAACCTTTCAATTCTTTACTCAGAAATTTTCAGTAGGAACCGAGAAAACCAAAATGAACAAATATCAAAACAGAAATAGATCCACAGGTATAGAGAACAAACCAGAGGTTACCAGAGGGGAGGGAGCTGCAGGGGGATGGGGGGGATGGGTGAAATAGATGAAGGGGTTTACAAGGTACAAACTACCAATTATAAAATAAATGTCACCGGGATGTAATGTATGGCACAGGGAATATAGTCAATGATATTATAACTTCGTATGATGTGTAATCTATAAAAATATCAAACCACTATGTTGTATACCTGAAACTAATATAATATTTTAAATCAACTACACTTTGAAAAAAGGAAATTTGCAGTAGCTCAACAGAAGAGTGTTACTAGTTTTTGGAGAAGGCACATGAATATTTTAAATGTTCTTAACATTTTGAGATCACCAGGGCCATTGTGTAGAAAGAATCATTGATTTGCTGAATGGAGTGTTGTAGTTTGCAGTCAATTCCAATGCGGGTAGTGACAGGAGCAGTAAAGAAGGGGAAAAGACAGTGATGACTTCTTCTTGATGAATTATTGGAATGGGTTTAAGAACTACCAGTACCAGAGGAGCTTCAAGATGGGGGAAGAGTTAGACGCAGAGATCACCTTCCTCCCCACAAATACATCAGAAATACATCTACACATGGAACAACTCCTACAGAACACCTACAGAATGCTGGCAGAAGAATTCAGAACCCCCAAAAGGCAAGAAACTCTCCACGTACCTGGGTAGGGTAAAAGAAAAAAGAAAAAATAGAGACAAAGAATAGGGATGGTACCTGCACCAGTGGGAGGGAGCTGTGAAGGAGGAAAGGTTTCCACACACTAGAAGCCCCTTCGAGGGCGGAGACTGCGGGTGGCGGAGGGGGGAAGCTTCGGAGCCATGGAGGAGAGCACAGCAACAGGGGTGCGGAGGGCAAAGCGGAGAGATTCCCGCACAGAGGATCGGTACCGACCAGCACTCATCAGCCCTAGAGGCTCGTCTGCTCACCCATGGTGGCGGGTGGGGGCTGGGAGCTGAGGCTCTGGCTTTGGAGGTCGGACCACAGGGAGAGGACTGCGGTTGGCAGTGTGAACACAGCCTGAAGGTGTCTAGTGCACCACAGCTAGCCGGGAGGGAGTCCGAGAAAAAGTCTGGAACTGCTGAAGAGACAAGAGACTATTTCTTGCCTCTGTTTCCTGGTGCGCGAGGAGAGGGGATTAAGAGCGCTGCTTAAAGGAGCTCCAGAGACGGGCATAAGATGCTAAGGCTGCTGCTGTGTGCAAGAAGCCTGTGTGCGAGCACAGGTCACTATCCACACCTCCCCTCCTGGGAGCCTGTGCAGCCCGCCACTGCCAGGGTCCCATGATCCAGGGACAATTTCCCCAGGAGAAAGAATGCACGGCGCGCCTCAGGCTGGTGCAATGTCATGGCGGCCTCTGCTGCCGCATGCTCGCCCTGGACTCCATACCCCTCCCTCCCACCGGCCTGAGTGAGCCAGATCCCCCGAATCAGCGGCTCCTTTAACCCTGCCCTGTCTGGGTGGGGAACAGATGCCCTCAGGTGACCTACATGCAGAGGGGGGCCAAATCCAAAGCTGAACCCTGGGAGTTGTGCAAACAAAGAAGAGAAAGGGAAATTTTCCCACCAGCCTCAGGAGCAGCGGATTAAATCTCCACAATCAACTTGATGTACCCTGCATCTATGGAATACCTTAAAAGACAACAGATCATACCAAATTGAGGAGGTGGACTTTGGCAGCAATGATATGTTTTTTTTTTCACTTTTTCTCTTTTTGTGGTGTGTATGTGTATGCCTCTGCATGTGAATTTGTCTCTACAGCTTTGCTTTTACCATTTGCCCTAGGGCTCTGTCTGTCCGTTTTTTTGCTTTTCTTTTTTTTTTTAGTACAGTTTTTAGCAGTTGTTTTGGTTAAATTGTTTTTTGGTTTGGTTGCTTTTTTCCTCAAAAATAATTATTTGTATATTTTATAAAAATATTATTTTTATAACATTTTTATATTTTTATATATTATTTTTATAACTTATTTTATTTTCTTTCTTTTGTTCTTTTTCTTCTCCCTTTTATTCTGAGTCATGTGGATAACAGGCTCTTGGTGCTCCAGCCAGATGTCAGGGCTGTGCCTTTGAGGTGGGGGTGCCAAGTTCAGGACACTGGACCACAAGAGACCTCCCAGCTCCACGTAATATCAAATGGTGAAAATCTCTCAGAGACCTGCATCTCAATGTCAAGAGCAAGTTCCAGTCAAGGACCAGCAAGCTATAGTGCTGGAAACCCTATGCCAAACAACTAGCAAGAGAGGAACACAACCCCATCCATTAGGAGAGAGGCTGTCTAAAATCATAATAAGGTCACAGACACCCCAAAACACACCACCAGACATGTACCTGCTCACCAGAAAGACAAGATACAGCCTCATCCACCAGAACACAAGCACTAGTACCCTCCACCAGGAAGCCTACACAACCCACTGAACCAACCATAGCCACTGGGGGCAGACACCAAAAACAATGGGAACTATGAACCTGCAGCCTATGAAAAGGAGACCCCAAACACAGTAAGTTAAGCATAATGAGAAGAGAAAAATATAGCAGATGAAGGAGCAAGGCAAAACCCCATGAGACCTAACAAATGAAGGGGAAATAGGCAGTCTACCTGAAAAAGAATTCAGAATAATGAGAGTAAAGATGATCCAAAATCTTGGAAATAGAATAGAGAAAATACAATAAACATTTAACAAGAACCTAGAATAACTAAAGAGCAAAAAACAGTGATGAACAACAAAATAAATGAAATTAAAAATTCTCTACAAGGGATCAATAGCAGAATAACTGAGGCTGAAGAACAGATAAGTGACCTGGAAGATAAAATAGTGGAAATAACTACTGCAGAGCAGAATAAAGAAAAAAGAATGAAAAGAATTGTGGACAGTCTCAGAGATCTCTGGGACAACATTAAATGCACCAATATTCGAATTATAGGGGTCCCAGAAGAGGAAGAGAAAAAGAGAGGGAGTGAGAAAGTATTTCAAGAGATTATAGTTGAAAACTTCACTAATATGGGAAAGGAAATAGTTAATCAAGTACAGGAAGCACAGAGTGTCCCAAACAGGATAAATCCAAGGGGAAGCATGCCAAGACACATATTAATCAAACTATCAAAAATTAAATACAAAGAAAACATATTAAAAACAGCAAGGGAAAAACAACAAATAACATAAAAGGGAATCTCCATAAGGTTAACAGCTGACCTTTCAGCAGAAACTCTGCAAGCCAGAAGGGACTGTGAGGATATATTTAAAGTGATGAAGGAGAAAAACCTACAACCAAGATTACTCTACCCAGCAAGGATATGATTTAGATTAGACGGAGAAATAAAAACCTTTACAGACAAGCAAAAGCTAAGAGAATTCAATACCACCAAACCAGCTTTACAACAAATGCTAAAGGAACTTCTCTAGGCAGAAAACACAAAAGAAGGAAAAGACCTACAATAAAAAATCCAAAACAATTAAGAAAATGGTAATAGGAACATACATATCGATAATTACCTTAAATGTAAATGGATTAAAAGCGCCAACCAAAAGACACAGACTGGCTGAATGGATACAAAAGCAAGACTCATATATATGCTGTCTACAAGAGACCCACATCAGACTTAGAGACACATACAGACTGAAAGTGAGAGGACGGAAAAAGATATTCCATGCATATGGAAATAAAGAGAAAGCTGGAGTAGCAATTCTCATATCAGACAAAACAGACTTTAAAACAAAGACTATTACAAGAGACAAAGAAGGACACTACATAATGATCAAGGGATCAATCTAAGAAGATATAACAATTGTAAATATTTACACACCCAACATAGGAGCACGTCAATACATAAGGCAAATACTAGCAGCCATTAAAGGTGAAATTGACAGTAACACAATCGTAGTAGGGACTTTAACACCCCACTTTCACCAATGGACAGATCATGCAAAATGAAAATAAATAAGGAAACACAAGCTTTAAATGATACATTAAAAAAGATGCACTTAATTGATATTAATAGGACATTCCATCCAAAAACAACAGAATACACATTCTTCCAAAGTGCTTATGGAACATTCTCCAGTATAGATCATATCCTGGGTCACAAATCAAGGCTTGGTAAATTTAAGAAAACTGAAAACGTATCAAGTATCTTTTCTGACCACAACACTATGAGACTACATATCAATTACAGGAAAAAATCTGTAAAAAATACAAACACATGGAGGCTAAACAATACACTACCTTCTAACCAAGAGATCACTGAAGAGATCAAAAAGGAAATCAAAAAATACCTAGGGATTCCCTGATGGCACAGTGGTTGAGAGTACACCTGCCGATGCAGGGGACACGGGTTTGTGCCCCGGTCCTGGAAGACCCACATGCCATGGAGCGGCTAGGCCCATGAGCCATGGCTGCTGAGCCTGTGCGTCTGGAGCCTGTGCTCTGCAATGGGAGAGGCCAACAGTGAGAGGCAGGCATACGGCAAAAACAACCTAGAAACAAATGACAATGAAAACACGATGACCCAAAACCTATGGGATGCAGCAAAAGCAGTTCTAAGAGGGAAGTTTATAGCAATACAATCCTACCTTAAGAAATAAGAAACATCTCAAATAAACAACCTAACCTTACACCTAAAGCAATTAGCGAAAGAACAAAAAAACCCAAAGTTAGCAGAAGGAAAGAAATCATAAAGATCAAATCAGAAATAAAGAGGAAGAAAAGAAGGAAATGATAGCAAAGATCAATAAAACTAAAAGCTGGTTCTTTGAGAAGATACACAAAAGTGATAAACCATTAGCCAGGCTCATCAAGAATAAAAGGGAGAAGACTCAAACCAACAGAATTAGAAATGAAAAAGGAGAAGTAACAACTGACACTGCAGAAATACAAAGGATCATGAGAGATTACTACAAGCACCTGTATGCCAATAAAATGGACAACCTGGAAGAAATGGATAAATTCTTAGAAATGCACAATGTTCCGAGACTGAACTGGGAAGAAATAGAAAATATGAACAGACTAATCACAAGCACGGAAATTGAAACTGTGATGAAAAATCTTCCAACAAACAAAAGCCCAGGACCAGATGGCTTCACAGGCAAATTTTACCAAACATTTAGAGAAGAGCTAACACCAATCCTTCTCAAACTCTTCCAAAATATAGCAGAGGGAGGAACACTCCAAAACTCATTCTACGAGGCCACCATCACCCTGATACCAAAACCAGACAAAGATTTCACAAAGAAAGAAAACTACAGGCCAAAATCTCTGATGAACATAGTTACAAAAATCCTCAACAAAATACTACCAAACAGAATCCAATAGCACATGAAAAGAATCATACACCATGATCAAGTGGGGTTTATCCCAGGAATGCAAGAATTCTTCAATATATGCAAATCAATCTATCTGTTACACTATATTAACAAATTGGAGGATAAAAACCATATGATCACCTCAATAGATGCAGAGAAAGCTTTTGGCAAGATTCAACAGCCATTTATGAAAAAACCCTCCAGAAAGTAGGCATAGAGGGAACTTTCCTCAACAAAATGAAGGCCATATATGATAAACCCACAGCCAACATTGTCCTCAATAGTGAAAAACTGAAACCATTTCCACTAAGTTCAAGAACAAGACAAGGTTGCCCATTCTCACCAATATTATTCAACATAGTTTTGGAAGTTTTAGCTACAGCAATCAGAGAAGAAAAGGAAATAAAAGGAATCCAAATCAGAAAAGAAGAAGTAAAGCTGTCACTGTTTGTAAATGACATGATACTATACATAGAGAATCCTAAAGATGCTACCAGAAAACTACTAGAGCTAATCAATAACTTTGGTAAATTAACAGGATACAAAAGTAATGCACAGAAATCTCTTGCATTCCTAACACTAACGATGAAAAATCTGAAAGTGAAATTAAGAAAACACTCCCATTTACCATTGCAACAAAAAGAATAAAATATCTAGGAATAAACCTACCTAAGGAGACAAAAGACCTGTATGCAGAAAATTATAAGACACTGCTGAAAGAAATTAAAGGTGATACAAACAGATAGAGAGATATACCATGTTCTTGGATTGGAATAATCAACATTGTGAAAATGCCTATACTATCCAAAGCAATCTACAGATTCAATGCAATCCCTATCCAACTACCACTGGCATTTTTCACACAACTAGAACAAAATATTTCACAATTTGTATGGAAACACAAAAGACCCCGAATATCCCAAGCAATCATGAGAAAGAAACATGGACCTGGAGGAAATCAGGCTCCCTGACTTCAGACTCTACTACAAAGCTACAGTAATCAAGACAGTATGGTACTGGCACAAAAACAGAAATATAGATCAATGGAACAGGATAGAAAGCCCAGAGATAAACCCATGCACATATGGTCACCTTATATTTCATAAAGGAGGCAAGAATATACAGTGGAGAAAAGACAGCCTCTTCAATAAGTGGTGCTGGGAAAACTGGACAGCTACATATAAAAGCATGAAATTAGAACACTCCCTAACACCATACACAAAAAGAAACTCAAAATGGATTAAAGACCTATATTTAAGGGCAGACACTATCAAACTCATAGAGGGAAACACAGGCAGAACATTGTATGACATAAATCACAGCAAGTTCCTATTTGATCCACTTCCTAGAGTAATGGAAATAAAAACAAAAATAAACAAATGGGACCTAATGAAACTTAAAAGCTTTTGCACAGAAAGGAAACCATAAACAAGACCAAAAGACAACCCTCAGAATGGGAGAAAACATTTGCAAATGAAGCAACTGACAAAGGATTAATGTCCAAAATTTACAAGCAGCTCCTGCAGCTCAATATCAAAAAACCAAACAACCCAATCCAAAAATGGGCAGAAGACCTAAATAGACATTTCTCCAAAGAAGATATACAGATTGCCAACAAACACATGAAAGAATGCTCAACATCATTAATCATTAGAGAAATGCAAATCAAAACTACAATGAAATATCATCTTACACCGGTCAGAATGGCCATCATCCAAAAATCTACAAAGAATAAATGCTGGAGAGGGTGTTTAGAAAAGGGAACTCTCTTACACTGCTGGTGGGAATGTAAATTGATACAGCCACTATGGAGAACAGTATGGAGGTTCCTGAGAAAGCTAAAACTAGAACTACCATATGACCCAGCAATCCCAGTACTGGGCATATATCCTGAGCAAACCTTAATTCAAAAAGAGTCATGTACCAAAATGTTCACTGAAGCTCTATTTACAATAGCCAGGACATGGAAGCAACCTCAGTGTCCATCAACAGATGAATGGATAAAGAAGATGTGGTACATATATACAATGGAATATTACTCAGCCATAAAAAGAAACGAAATTGAGTTATTTGTAGTGAGGTGGATGGACCTAGAGTCTGTCATACAGAGTGAAGTAAGTCAGAAAGAGAAAAACAAATACCGTATGCTAACACATATATATATATGGAATCTAAAAAAAAAAAAAAGGTCATGAAGATCCTAGGGGCAAGACGGGAATAAAGACCCAGACCTAGTAGAGAATGGACTGGAGGATATGGGGAGGGGGAAGGGTAAGCTGGGACAAAGTGAGAGAGTGGCATGGACATATATACACTACCAAACATAAAATAGATAGCTAGTGGGAAGCAGCTGCATAGCATAGGGAGATCAGCTCAGTGCTTTCTGACTACCTAGAGGGGTGGGATAGGGAGGGTGGGAGGGAGTGATACACAAGAGGGGAGAGATATGGGGACATATGTGTATGTATAACTGATTCACTTTGATATAAAGCAGAAACTAACACACCATTGTAAAGCAATTATACTCCAATAAAGATGTTAAAAAAAAAAAAGAACCACCAGTAGCCAAAAATTGATAGTAAATGAAATAGACAATTTTATATTCATCAAAAATCCCTTCCATGGATTGTATGAAATCACAAAAGAAAAAGAGGAGGGTGAATGGAGAGTAGATACTGTCAGTACTATTAACTGGCTCTCTTCAATAAGCGGTTTTGGGAAAACTGGACTGCCACAGGCAAAAGAATAAAAGTGGATCCCTACCTTACATTATACACAAACAACAACTCAAAATGGATTAAGGGCTCAATATTAAGGTCTAAAATTTAAAACTTCTAGAAGAAAATACAGGCAGCAAGCTCCTTGATAAGGGTTTGGCAACAATGTTTTGGTTTTGACACCAAAAACAAAGGCAACAAAAACAAATAGCTTTTTAAAACTAAACATCTGTTCAGCTAAGGAAAGCATCAACAAAACGAAAAGGCAGCCTGTGGAACGGGAGCAAGTATTTGCAAAACCACAATTCAGAAAACGAGTTAATATCCGAAACACACAAAGAATTTATATAACTCAATAGCAAAAAGAAAACCAAACACAAATAATCCAATTAAATAATGGGCAAGGAACCCAAATATATACTTTTCCAAAAAAGACATATAATAGCCAGGATGTACATGTAAAGGTGTTCAACATTACTAATCATCCGGGAAATGCAAATTAAAACCACAATGATATACTATCTCACACCTGTTAGGATGGCTATTGTCAGGAGAGAGAACAAATGCTGGTGAGGATGTAGAGAAAAGGGAACTCTAGTACACTTGTTGGAGGGAAGGTAAACTGGTATAACCACTATGGGAAACAGTATGAAGATTCCTTAATAAATTAAAAACAGAATTACCATATGATCCAGTAATCCCACTTTTGGGTATAAAACCAAAGGGTATATATCATAGAGATACCTGCACTCCCATGTTCACTGCAGCACTGTAACAGTAGCCAAGGTATAGAAACAACCTATGTGTCCGTCAACTGATGAATGGATCAAGAAAATGTGAGGTAGGTAGGTAGGTACATAGACAGACAGACAGACATGAGGCCCATGAGGACATGGCTGCCCTTGAGAAGGATTATGAGGACGATGGAGCAGAGAGGGCTGAGAGAGGATGAAGGTGAAGAATATTACACTGCAATTTTTACCCTCTCATCTTGGGACTGTTTTATTTGTATTCTGTGACTCTGTCCATTGTGGCCTTATCTTAATAAAATTGATGTTTCTAGTTTCAAAAACTAGAAACTAATATATGATATATATATGATATATATAACTGCATATATATTATATATATAGTTTCAAAAACTATATATAATAATATATGAAACTATGTATAATTATATATATAATATATATTATATATATTACATATAATATATGATCTATATTATAAATATATTATATGTAATATATATTTTTATATTTATATTTGATTTTTATATATCATTATTATGTATTATTATTCAGGCTTAAAAAGAAGGTAATCCTGCCTTTTGCCACAACATGTTTGAACCTTGAGGGCACTATGCTAAGTGAAATAAGCCAGACCAAGTCAAATACCACATGTTATCATTTGGTACAAGCTTTTCAGTTAGATGAATAAGGTCTGAGGATCTAAGGTATAACATGGTGACTACAGTTGATAATACTGTATTGTGGAACTGAAATTTTCTGAGAGTAAAACTTAAATATTCTCACCAAAAGAAGGAGGAGGAAGAGAAGGAGAAGAAAAGTATGTGAGATGATGGATGTATTAATTAACTAGATGTGGGGGGAATCCTTTCATAATATATATATATATCAAATTATCACATTGTACACTTTAAATAACTTACAAATTTATTTGTCAATCGTACCTTAATAAAGCTGGAAAAAAAAAACTATTTTCAAGCCCTTCTGAGTCAGGATTTTTTTTTGACTGGTATCCAAATGTTATGTCTAATTAATACTCTATAGCCAGGCTCCCATCTCAATTCAATCAAATCAGCCCCACATTGGGCTTCTGAATAAGATTTTGTGTAAGAAACTCTCACAGCTCAAAAATTTTTGAAAACTCCACATAAAGTAATATTGAATGTATTTCCGAATTTGCTTATCCATGACTCAGTGATTTGATAAAGTCACCTAAGAAAATTAATGAAAAGCCATGAATACATTTTGTGACCGTGGACCTGAGGAAGAGTGATTTTAGGCAGTGGGTGAGGTCATATTATAAAGGGTTGAAGAGTGCAAGGATGCTGAGGAAGTGGAGACAAATGTTGAATCTATTTCTTCAAGAAGTTTGGGGGTGAAGAGAAAGAGAAAATGGATTGAGGATTACGTTATGTTGAAAATATAGAAGACTGGGTTTCTAGGTTGAGGAGAAAGTGCAGTGAATGTAAAGAAAGCACGGCTCCAGAGGGACAAAACAGTCAATGCAGCAAGGTTCAGCTTCAGTGAATTCCAGAGATTCTAGCCCTTGAAGGCACAGCCTTGAAGACACTGAAATATTTCTATTTAGAAACTGAAATATACCAAACTAAAATGGAAATTTGTGTGTATAGAGACTGAGTATTTAGAGATATTACAATTTTTAAATAAGTTCTTTTCTTTTCTTTTTTTTTTTAATTGTTTGGCCACAGCATGTGGGATCTTCATTCCCCAACCAGGGATTGAACCTGAGCCCCCTGCTGTGGAAGAGCAGAGTTTTAACTACTGGACCACCAGGGAAGTCCAATTTTACATATTTTTTGACACCACAAAATCCAGACATACAACTTTGGAACATTTTCATAAAGTATTCAAGAAAAAGAGATAATAAAGTTTTTTTAATCCAAAACCATGATCTCATATAGGAATATCTTCTATAAATAATAATGAATCTAACAATATGTTTCTAATATCATCTTTTAGAAGTTTTTGGATTTCCTTTCTACTAGGAAACTTCTAACTTCGAAACAGCAAGTAGTATTTTTCTCCCTGAAATGTCTGCAGTGTTTGCAATGCATTGACGTTTGATTAAAAGAAGAGTTAATGCAAACATAAATCCCTTAAAATATTCAGAGCACACAAGTCTCAACCCATTTTGTATTTATAAGACAACATTTTTAAATGACTCTCTCTTAAGAAAGGAGGCTATTAGATTGAGCGATGCCTTCTCTTCCCAATAGAGTATTAGACAAGCCGAATATATAAATCTGCTTAATGTTACTGTATCATTGGTTGATGTTCAATGGACTTTTGGTATTAGGACTATAAATATCTGACAAAGGAATAAACACTGTGCGGAAGAAAATTGACTGTAACTGAAGAAGGTGCTGTGAATAGGCCTCCATGAAATTATCTGCTCAGTCTTTGAGACTTTTGTTTTAGCTTTGTGACTTTCAAAGGTGCAATGATTTTTCTTATGCAGGGGTGGTTTGAAAGGACTTCAGGGGTGAGGGCTGTGCCCTCATTGTACACACGGATAGTTATCAAGTCTCTTGTTAAAGCTCACATGTGATGTCCACCCAGAAATCTATTTTAAAATGTTAAACCATCAACGGTAAAGCTGTGATTTTTAACCTTGCCACTTCCCCAATAAAATTGTACCACATGTCTCGTTGTTGTTGTTATGGAGGTTACAGGTAATAACTGATCATGATAGACAAGCTCACTCTTCTTTCTTCCCCTCCTTTCTTTTCTCCATCCCTCTCTCTGCACTTGACTTCTCATTCCAGAGTAAGGAAGGAAATATTGACAACCACCGCCCAGGGGTGACATTTAGGAAAACTGAGGCTGGAATTAAAATCCTCAACAGTGGTTCTCACGGTGAATGGCTATTGTGGTGAGGATTTCTCACCATTTTTTTTCATCCCTTCCAAACCAGGAGCAGTATTTTTTAATCTATGTGTAAAGACATGGAAAAGATTAAACAATCAGTGAAGATACAAGTGATCATGTGTTACACCAAGAAGCTCTAATGAGAGCTGTTGGGGAGAGGACGATAGAAGAGTACAGTCAAGGAGAAGCTTTGTGAAGGAGACAGACCCTGAGCATGAACTTGAAGAATGAGTGGGTAGGTAGATTGCAGAGGACAGAAAATCAAATACATTAAGACTCTTTCTTTTCTTTACACTGCTGGCCCTGGCTGTTTGAAACTGCCATCACTGTCATGATTAAAGGATGGAGGATATCTTCATAAAGTGGCTTGCTTTTAGACAGGCAGCATTGTTTAAAGCAGGAGATCTAAACAGGGGACCATGTGCTGGGCTGAAAGAGGTCTGTGAACTCCCTAAAACGTTATGCAAAATTTTATAAAAATAACCTTTTTTTTTTTCCCCCTGAGGAAAGATATGCCTGGCAGAATACTACTTAGGAAAGTCTGATCTAATTCCATTCTACACCGACATCTCTCCTTTATAAAGTTTAGCAAACTAAGGCCCAAATGAGTGAAATCATTTGCCTACTGTCACAGTAACTGCTCCCGGATTACTCCCAGGTCCCTGTTGTTTAACTGGTGCCCTAGCATTCTCAGAGCCACAGCTTTCTTTCGTGGAATATCTGCTATTTGTCATTATATTTATCTCTTCAAACTGCTATAACGAAGTTCCACATGCTGGGTCACTTAAAACAACAGAAATTATTCTCTAACGATTCTGGGGGCCATTAGTCTGAAATCAAGGTGTTGGCAGGGCCATGCTCCCTCAGAGACTCTGGGTAGAATCCTTCCTCGCCACATCCTAGCTTCTGGTAGTGGCCAGCAACCCTTGACTATCCCCAGCTTACAGCTTCATCAGTCCAATCTCTCCCTCTGTCACCACAAATGGCATTCTCCCTGTGTGTCTCTGTCTTCACGTGGCATTTTCCTCTTCTTATAAGGACAACAGTCATATTAGATTAGGGCTCACTCTAATGACCTTATCTTAACTGGATTGTATCTGCAAAAGTTATATCCAAATAAGGTCACATTCATAGCTACTGGGGTTTAGGACTTCAGCTTATCTTTTTGGGTAACAATTCAACTCATGAGAGTAATCCAGATTCCTCTCCATTTTCCTCCCTAAAATAACTGCTTCCCTCCAGCTTTGAAAAGTTATTATTCCAAAATTAATTGAATTCATTCTACTCAACCTTCATCAATTGAGTTCCAGTCAATCATTTGCTAAGTCATCAGCAAATCATCCTGAATTCTAAGGGAGTATGAGGTGCCATTGTTCTATACATTTTGAGCCTTAGCCACACTTAGAAAACTGAGTTTCTCAATGGGCTCTGGTGCGTTGACTCTGAATCATTGATAAATAGTCTTCTGGACCTCCAAACATCTGACATCTGACATAAATAATCAACAATGTATTTTTCTGTTTATGCACATATCTTGGAGAGCAAAGTAAAGCCTTCCTGAAGGAAAGATATATTACGCCCACTGCTTTTTCCATCCACAAAACTGGTCACTCCATCACAAAAGAAAATTAGAGTGGTTTGACATTATTTCTTTTTCTTATGTCTCAGCTGACTATTATCCAATCCTCTTTGCTAGTTTGGGAATCCAAAGAGTAAAAACACACAAATACAACATTTTGCTCAAAATATAAGGCTGCACAAATTTTATGCACTACTTCCTTCATATTTAGCTCTTTTGACCCTCTTATATAAATGGTTATTCTGGGCCTCTCTGGCCTTGATAAGAAACTTCACAATTCTCAGGGGAAATTATAAATTTCAGACCATCCTGACCCACAGAAAGGATCTATCACTTTAGCCTATTATTTCCTTAAATTCCCCTGAAACTCTCTTGAGACCATTTGTTGAAATGTACAACAGAAACTAATATAAAGATGGGACATTAAAATTTAGAAGACAGAACAAGTACTCTACACTGAATAAGTGAATTGCTTAACTGCTTTGTAACACCATTTATCCACTTTAATGTTATAACCTAAAAGTTGAGTGTTGATATATTAACTATCTTTAATATGGGAAGGAATCTCACTCTTAGGTTGAATGAGATTATGCCACTTTTCATCCACAGTTGGTTTTGACCTTACAGTGATACTCTTAGTGAATTCAGGAAAAATAAAATTCTATTCACTAAGTGTCACTACCTATAAATTACCTGAAACCTTTCGGTTCTCTAGAAGGACATTAGTAGCTTGTCACCATGTGACATTTGCCTATGCACATGGCAGAGTGTGAAGGGGTCCTGCTAAATTTGCTTTTAAAGGCAGTCTAAACTATTTAATTTCACTTTGGCAAACCCCTTCTAGGACCAGAATCCTTTTGAGAGCAAATTTCACTGTCTTGACTTGAAATTAAAGGTTGTCTGTTGATCTTCTCTTCTCACCTTCCTTTTCTACAAAAGAAATGTGGCAATAATGTCTACATTTGCCTCTTCTCATGACTTTACTCTCTGTCATATCATCTTCTCCAACCCACTTGATGGCATCTCAAGTGACTCCATTCAACACATTTCTGGCAAAGACTTCCTGTGGTACCATAAATGGTCATTAAGTTACTGGACATTCAACTTTGTGTGTTCCAATAACAGCTACTAACAGATGGTGGAGAACTGGACTGTGTGGAATTTTTAAACTCTGCTTCATTTTCAAACTCCATTATGGATGTCTCCTATATCACTACCATTTAGTTCTTGGCTCTTTATTATTTTAGATTTGCAACGATCTGAAACAGCAGAGGACTACATTCTCAGCAATCTGAACAATAAGTTTGACTTTTGCAGATATTCAGAATTATCTCTGCATGTGCATCAAAACCTGAACTAAAGATTAGCATTTGAGTGAAACAACCAGATACCTCAATAAAAATAGATATGCATATCAAGGATAATAAAATAAATCACCACTGATCAGACAGGAAAAGTTCTTCAAAATGAGAAACATGGTGGACCCAATTTCAGTGAGGAAAAAATCTCAGACTGATTGTTGTACACTGAATGGATAAAACAAACACTTGTTGCTTTGAAGTTTTTATTGCTTTTCTTTTTGCTCTTAGGATAAAGTCCAAACTCCTCAAAAAGTCCCTCTAGAACTAGAACAATTAATCCTAAAATTTATATGGAACCACAAAGGACCCAGAATTTCCAAGGCAATTCTCAGGAAAAAGAAAAAAGCTGGAGACATGGCCCTCCCAGACTTCAGAAAATACTACAAAGCTACAGTAATCAAAACAACATGGTACTGGCACAAAAACAGACATACAAATCAACAGAACAGAATAGAGAGCCCAGAAATAAACCCACACACCTATGGTCATTTAATCTTTAATAAAGGAGGCAGGAACATACAATGGAGAAAAGACAGTCTCTTCAGCAAGCGCTGCTGGGAAAGCTGGACAGCTGCATATAAATCAATGAAGTTAGAATACTTCCTTACACCATACACAAAAATAAACTCAAAATGATTTAAAGACTTAAGTATAAGACATTACATCATATAACTCCTAGAAAAGAACATAGGCAAAACATTCTGTGACATAAATCATTGCAATGTTTTCTTAAGTGAGTCTCTCAAAGCAATAAAAATAAAAGCACATATAAACAAATGGGACCTAATCAAATGTATAAGCATTTGCAAAGCAAAGGAAATCATAAACAAAACAAAAATACAACGTAAAGACTGGGAGAAAATATTTGCAAATGAATGGACTGACAAGGGCTTAATTTCCAAAATATATAAACAGCTCATACAACTCAATAACAACAAAATGAAGAATCCAGTCAAAAAATGTGCAGAAGCACACCAGTCAAAATGGCTATCATCAAAAAATCCACAAACAATAAAGGCTGGAGAGGGTGTGGAGAGAAGGGAACCCTCCTACATTGTTGGTGGGAATGTAAACTGGTACAGCCACTGTGGAGAACAGTATGGAGGTTCCTTAAAAAACTAAAAATAGAGCTACCTTATGACCCTGCAATCCCACTCCTGGGCATATATGCAGAGAAAAACATTGTCTGAAAAGATACATGCACCCCAATGTTCACTGCAGCACTGTTTACAACAGCCAAGACATGGAAGCAACCTAAATGTCCATTGACAGAGGAATGGATAAAGAAGATGTGGTACATATATACAATGGAATATAACTCAGCCATTAAAAAAATGAAATAATGCCATTTGCAGCAACATGGATGGACCTAGAGATTGTCATACTGAGTGAAGTCAGACAGACAAAGAGAAATAGCGTATGATATCCCTTATATGTGGAATCTAAAAAGAAATGATACAAATGAATTTATTTACAAAACGGAAACAGACTCACAGACTTAGAGAACGAACTATGGTTACTGGGGGAATGGTAGGGGCAAGGGATAGTTAGGGAGTTTGGCATCGACATGTACACACTGCTATATTTAAAATGCATAACCAACAAGGACCTACTGTATAGTACAGGAAACTCTGCTCAATGTTAAGTGGCAGCCTGGATGGGAGGGGAGTTTGGGGGAGAATGGATACTTGTATATGTATGGCTGAGTTCCTTTGCTGTGCACCTGAAACTATCACAACACTGTTAATTGGCTACACTCCAATATAAAATTACAAGTTTAAAAAAATGGTTAGAAGACCTAAACAAACATTTCTCCAAAGAAGACATACAGATGGCCAACATATACATGAAAAGATGCTCAACATCACTAATTATTAGAGAAATGCAAATCAAAACTACAGTCAGGTATCATGTCACACCAGTCAGAATGACCATCATCAAAAAGTTTACAGATAATAAATGCTGGAGAGGGTGTGGAGAAAAGGAAACCCTCCTACACTGTAGGTGGGGATATAAATTAGTGCAGCCACTTTGGAAAACGGTATGGAGGTTTCCTTAAAAAACTAAAAATAGAGTTACCATATGATCCTGCAATCTCACTCCTGGGCATATATCTGACAAAGATGAAAGCTCTAATTAAAAAAGATAATTCACCCCAATATTCACAGCAGCACTATTTACAATAGCTAAGACATGGAAGCAACCTAAGTGTCCATCAACAGATGAATGGATAAAGAAGATGTGGTATATATACATACAGTGGAACATTACTCAGCCATAAAAAAGAATGAAATAATGCCATTTGCAGCAACACAGATGGACCTAGAGATTATCATACTAAGTCATACAGAAAAAGACAAATATTATATCACTTATATGTGGAATCTAAAAAATAATACAAATGAACTTATTTACAAAACAGAAACAGACTCACAGACATAGGAAACAAACTTATGGTTACCAAAGGGGAAGGGGCAGGGTATAAATTGCGAGTATGAGATTAACAGGTACACTAGCATACAAAAAAGTCCTCTACATTTTCAGTCATTCTTACCTCACCCCACTCCAACCTCATACTCTATGTCCAAGAAAAGTAAACTTTTACTTTTTTCAAATACACTGGGCTTTCTCTCAACTCTAAGCCCTTCCATAGACTGTTTGCTCTGCCTAAAGAGTTTTCCCCTCTGTGTTTACAGTTCCTTAAGATCTCAATTTATAATTTCTTCCAAGAAGATTCCTCTGACCCCCTGGTTCCCTTGCTCTCTGCAACCATGAGATATTCTACTGTCCATAAAATGCACCTGACACAAAGTATTGTGATGATCCGTCTCTTGTCTCCCTCCTTTATTGCCATGAACCCCGTGAGAGCACAGATCAAAACTATCACATTAATCAATGCACATACAAGTACACTATCAGGTACATGCAACGCTCAATTATTATTTGATGAGTCAAAGCATGAATAAACATAAAGGTAGGAACAGATTTGCTTTCCAAAAGAGGAAAATCTCTTAAAATACTTACACTACTCAGCTGAGGCCAAAATTCACTTTTTAAAACTAACACTGAGGCACAAAATTGGACCACAAATTTGTATCTCCAGCACTAATTCTCTCTTGAACTCCATAATTATGACACCCAAGTTCCTCTTAAACAACTTCAGTTGGATGTCTAATTTCAAACTGAACTTTACCCAAGAGACTTTTTCATGGTTCTCCCACAAACCTGATCTACCTGTAGGTTTCCCATCTCTGCTCTGGCAATTACATGAGACACACACACACACACACACACACACACACACACACACACCTGTGCAATTATCAAGCCCCAAATCTTGGGTTCATCTTTGACTCTTCTTCTTAACTATCCCCAACAGCCAATGCAACAGCCAATTTTCTTAAATCCACCTTAAAATATATCCAAATCTGACAATTCGCCATCATCTTCCAAGCTGTCACCTCCTCTCACCTGTGTTATTTATTACCATGGCCCCCCAACTGGTCTCCTTGCTTTCATTCTTGCCTGCTTTCAGTTGATTCTCATAGAGTCAGGCTGGCCTCTTTAAAACATAAATTAATACATGTCTTCCCTGTAAGCAAAACCTTCCAATGGCTTCTCATTGAGAATTCAGACTAAAATCAGACCACTTTACCATGGTCACAGGCTCTACCCCTTTATTCTCCCTGATCCCTCCTCCTACTCTCTCTCCTTAACCCAACTCCAGTGACATTGGTGTCCTTGCTGTTCCTTCAATGGATAAGGCAAGCTCCCACCCCAGGGCCTTTAGCCATTTGTGTACCCTGTCCCAGGAATGGTCTTCCTCATACATGACATTCCCTCACTTCTTTCAAGTCTTTATTCAAATGTCACCTTCTCAGAGAGGCATTTAGGGACTACCTTTTAAAATCCTGCAGTTACATTTTTACCGCCCCTATTTTTTTTTTCTGTTATTTATAACGTGGTATACCTCCTAATATATTACATTATTGACTATTTATTTTGATTCTGATCTATCTCCTTGCACTGGAACAGAAGATGCATGGGACAGGGATGGTGGTCTCTTGTTAACTGCTGTGTTCAGTGACTAGAACAGGCTTAGCACATAATAGGCATTCAATAATATTGGTTAATAATAATATGTGAAGCTCGAAGGCTAAAACCTAAAAATGCCTCCCATGCCTGCAGGAAGCTCATACTAAGGAAAATCTAGGAAAAGTCTCTCATTCTAATGAGACAACAGGCATTTCTAGAGAGTAGCAGTCTGATGTTCCTATCAATTTAGTCTGTTCTAACTTTAAAATATAAATGTTCAATGTGGCCTCCAGGTAGCAGCTGACCTAGGAAAGGCACAAGCTAGAATCCAATTACCAGGATAATTCTGCCTAGTCAAGGTAAACAATTCTTTCACCCTTGAATTTAGGTATCCCAGGCCCATGAATATTTGTTTTCATAATGCAAATTTCTCCCAAGCTCTCAATATGATTCTCTTTCAAGAGGCAATTTTGTGATTTTGTGTATTTCATGTTTTTTTCCCAGCCTTGAAATTCTAAGATCTCCTAACCCTAGGGCAAGTATGTTTCTATTCAAGAAACTTAGCTGTGATTCAGTAATAACTAACTTTTCTTTTTCTGGCCACAGCGAGTAATGAGAGAAGGTGGAATTCTCAAGGCAGGGAGAGCACAGAGTGAATTAGCTGGTTTTGTTCAGATACCATAGCTCAAAACACAGACACCATCTGCTCTACTCACTCCCGACTTTTCATTGCTGAAACCCCACTAAAGAAACCACTAGAGCACCGGCATAACTATTTCAAATGGAAGTTTACAGGAAAAGACTTACTGAAAAACAATAGACTTGGAAACTTACTATCTGATCAAGCCCTAAGGAAGGTAATTCAAGCCAAGGCAGATCTCCTCTCTGCGATTTGCTGGGAGAGGACTTTCTTGCTTTATGTTGTTTAAGCCATATGGCAATTTAAAAATCCATACCTTTAGTGTCTAGGAACAAACTAATTTATAACCAAAGAATCAATCTTTCTTGATTTCGTTTCCAAGTATTTTGCAATTTGTAAACAGTGGCTTTAAATCGGTCTCTACATTGTGGCTGGTCGTGCTCATTAGGGAATTCTACCTTAGATAAATCATTTGCTACCGCAGCCTGCAATAAAAACACTATAAATTGAATGGAGACTTGTCATATTGTTATTTATACTCGAATGGGCTTTGTAGTTATTGGAACTGGGGCAGAGCAGTCATGGGACGAGCCAGGCCAGGCTACCGTCCTCTCCTGAATTGCTGGCAGCAACCTAGCTCTGATGATGCACAAATACAAACACTTTTCTCTGCCACCCTGTCGCTGGCCACCTCACCGTTTCAAACACTCTGGTGGATTATGCAGAGTGCCTTGATTACCACCTGTGAAAAAGCAAGAAAAAGGGGAAGAGACTTGAAGCTGTAAGGCCAAAATAATCTTCACTGTGGATATTTATTCTAGTTCCATCCAGAAATTTATCTTTTCTTAGGGGCACTACATTAAATAGGTCTTTCCTAAATGGTATGCCACAAATTAAATTGAGAGGGACACAGCAAACTTTTTGTATTTGGGGGGAAGGAAACAACACATGTACTGGTGCATTTCCTCATTAGAGAAGTTATGATTGACCCTAAAGCTTCACACCTCTTGCATGCTTCCAGAATGAAGCTTAGAAAAGGATACCGACATGACTCGTGACGCTCACCCATGCCCATCCCAACACTGAGCGTGTCTGCAGGTGCTGTCAGGTGCCCCAGTGCAGAAAAGAGTGTGGGCAATCACGCACTGAGATTTCCCCACAGTCATGCCCAAGACCCAAGGGCTGCAAAGTCAAAGTTCTCACCTTGAAATCGATTCGAGTCCTTTAGCTCAGAGGTTTAATTTCTTTCCTTTCAGGATGGTTAGCAACTGAAAATATTACTTCTTCTTCTCCCCATTTTCTCTCATTCTCCTTTCCTTCTGCTTCTTTTTCTCTTTCTTTCAACTCCCATTTGAGGCTATTTTTTGAAGCTGATTTGGGAAGAATATATGAAAGCTTTTTTTAGGCTCAAATGTTTATTCAGCAAATAAGAAATTATTAAGCACTTACAGTAGGCCAGGTATCGTGAGAGTTAATAGAACCAGAAAGATGACAAAGTTTTTTTCAACATAAAAAGGAATGAGTGGGTATCACTCATGACTGTGGGTTACGAGTGGGTAATGTATATTCCTTACAAAGTGTTGGAGATGCTGTGACTTGCCTATTTAATATCCATTATCTCCATCTACCTAGTGAATCAAGTCCAGCAGCCAGATATACAGTCATAGAGAATAACAATGGTCTTAGGTTTGATGTATAGAAGGAAGCTTTCCACATACAGGTTTAGACTGAATACCACTTAGATGAGCCATTCCAATTTCCCCACCCACCTATTCTCCCTTTATGAACTGACAGGCATAACTATGAAGGGCTTTGGGCAATTTAGAAGCAGTTGACCCTTTCCTGAATAGTAACTAGGTAGATCCAGTAGCCTACTTGGAGTGTTGGATTAGAATGAATTAATGCCATTTGCAGCAACATGAATGGACCTAGAGATTATCATACTAAAGTGAAGTAAGCCAGACAGAGAAAGACAAATATCATATATTGCTTGTATGTGGAATCTAAAAAAAAAAAAAAGATACAAATAAACTTACATGCAAACAGAAATAGACCCACAGACATAGAAAACAAACTTATGGTTACCAAAGGGGAAAGGGGTTGGGGGGGGATGGTTATGAATTTGGGATAAACGTACACACACTACTATATATAAAACAGATAACCAACAAGGATCTACTGTATAGCCCAGGAAACTGTACTAAATATTTTATAATAACCTGTAAGGGAAAAGAATCTTAAAAAGAATACACACACACACACACACACACACGTATGTGTGTGTGTGTGTGTATATATATGACTGAATCACTTTGCTGTACACCTGAAACTAACACAACATTGTAAATCAACTATACTTCCAATATAAAAAATTAAATTTTAAATAAATAAATTACTACAAAGATTTTCACCAACTTAATCATGAAAAGAACTATCCATATTAAAAGGCATGTTACATTTTTATCAAATTCAATGGCTTACAGTTGAGCAAATATTCTACTCAACATAGTATTAGACAAAATTAGTACTTGGTAATTTGCACTTGAATCTGTAAAATTGCCAGAATATAAGAAGCATGTCCTAAAAGTAATAGGACCTCTTTTTACAAATACATCATCCAAATAAACATTTCCCTTAATTTCATTACCGAGCTAGATTAGGTATTTTCTCCATTAATGTTGCCCTTACTCACTATAATTCAAGCATTTGGGAGATAATACTTCAGAACACTGTAAGTAGTAGAGAGAGCATGGGTTTTGGATTTATACAATCTTAAATTTGAAACCTTATATTGTTTTTTGCTATGTGACCTTGAATATGTTACCTAAGCCTTTGAGTATCATTATTTTCAACTGATAGAAAAAAAAAAACAATACTGAGTTGCCATGAATATTAAATAAAATTGTATGAACTAATTACCTAAAACAGTGGCTGGAAAATATTAGAACCCTAGCAAGCTCTTGCTGATACTAGCATTATTGGCCTCGGGGTGGTTGACAACATCTTATTTCTTGGTAACTGTGTCTCACAATTGTATCTCAAGTCTACTTCTTGTCATCAAAAGTATAAGGAATTTTTAATCATCCATCTTATTCCATAGATTTAGTTCTGAATGACATTGAGTGCTCTCTAAAAGTCAAATCCATTTGCAAATAGGTGAAGAGTACACACAGTTGCTAAACTGTTATGAATGTGTCAAAAAATATGAAGGAATTTTTTTAAAAAGTTCAAAAGTATTTGCAGTTTTGGCAACATCATTGCAATAAATATAAACTCTCCCAAGTTACCTATTTAAAAGGCCAAAAGTAATTCAAATGTGAAGTTATAGTTTTAAAAGTAAAATAAATCCTCTTACCTTACAGCCATACCTCAACCCTAGCTAACCAATAAGCTTTTAAGGAAAAAAAAAAAGCTTACATTGACACTTAACTATATATAACCAATTGTAATATTTGCCCCAAGTATCTTTCAACCACATGATTTGTTTGGTGAGGTCAAGGGTGTTAGACATTTTTAGAAAGGAATGAATATGATGATCCTATATTATACTAAACCCATTTTTACACCCAAATCTTCATTAAAATATTAAACATAAATAAGAATTAACACATCTTATACATTATAAAATACTCATATAGGGAATAGAGAAACTAATCAATTTTCACATTTAATTTCTATTTTCCAAATAGATAGTTTTAGTAAAATGTTCTACCTTAGTGTACAAGTGTGATTAAGCTATTTGAATTTCATCAAATTTACGGCAATTTTTGCATTTGACTTTATTACATGGAGTCAGCCTCAGTCAATACTTTCACATACTGACATTAGTTTTGTTTAAATTTCTTTTTGTTTTAACATTTCTTGGGAACTTGATGAACAGTTGAAGGGCTTTGGGCTAAGTGTTTTATGTGGATTATATATTTCTCATTTTATTCTAACAGAAAACATTGTGAGGTAGGCTCTGTGATTAACCACATGGAGACATGAGCAAGTCGAAGTTTAGAGATGAAGAATTTTGCCCCAAATGACACAAGTACTATAAGACAGAGCTGGGAAAACGAATTCCAACACCTTCTCAAATTCGAATACAAAATTCAACAGCTTGACCATAAGGAAAAAAAGAAATAAGAATGGTCACAATGCCTTCCACTTTTAAAGATCGCTAATGAGTTAGTGATTCTTGAAATACTCTGAAAATACACAGCCTAACACGAAGCCAATACTGAACCGGTCACACAGCACGGCACATTGGGCAGGGCCTAGAGCATGGATTCTGACAATTTTCAAACATGCTTTCTAGTTTTTAGCCATTTGACCTTTGACAAATTAATTCCACTTATCTGTGCTCCAGTTTTCTCATCTATAAAATGGGGTAGACACTAATACCTAACAGAACTGTTGTTAAGGTTAAATAAATATTTACTAAAATCAATTAGAATAGTGCCTGCTGCATAAAAATACTATGTAAATATTTATTAATAATAAACTATCTTAAAAATCTATGGGAGTACAGTCACCTCAGCCAGTGCCCATTTAATGTACTAAAGTTAGCAGATTTTGTCTGTACCCCTAAGGAAGATTTATTTTTCAGGATAAGTCACTCAAAGGAAGGATCTTTATGTTTATTCAGAGTAAATATTAATTAGATGATTTACCCACTGATTGTACTTGCTACCTTCAGTATTAAAGTACCTTACACTCCCATCTTAACAGAAGACAGACCTAAAGAATTTTTTAATTTTAAATGAAGAAATAAAATATATTCAAAAGCAAACCTACTTATTCTAATATCTAGCACAGGAAGAGATGTTTCCGTGAGTGAATGAAGCACACTGGCTCTCACTGAGCATTTTACTGTGCCATCAACCCTACGCTTTGTTCAGTGTACCCTGGATGGAAAAGCTAACAAAAGGTTAACTGACTTTGCTTTCCTCAGACACAGCTATATAGGTTTACCCAAAAAAAGCTCCATATGCTTTTCAAAGATTCTACCAGAAAATTCATTACCATCAAATGAACAAAAGAGACTACCGTCTAGAAAATAAGAAGAAAAAAGAAATAGAAAGAAAATATAAGAGATCTTAAAGACTGTCGTTGATCTGTCAACTGTCTGACTTTTCTTGACAGACTAATCATGCATTGTACAAAATGGAGGCCACTAGTCACTTGTGGCTGTTTAAACTAAATTAAAATTTTCATCACACATTTCAAATGCTCAGTAGCCACCTGTGGCTGGTGGCTACAGTATTAGAACAGATATAGAACAGTTTCCAGCCCAGACCCTGAATCAGAATTTGCACTTTAACAAAATCCCCCAGGTGATCTGTAAACTCAAAGTGTGAGGAGCACTACCTAACCTATTCAACTATCTTTGGCTTCACAGTTGTACAAGTGCAAAATACTAAATTGATTTACAGGATAGTGAAATACTGATATCTGAGTCTTGTGAGAAAAGGCAAGAGTCAATTACTTGATATTATCTAACAGTAGGAAAAACACATCATCTTGATTTTCTAGAAACTCTCTAATTTTCTTTTTGGTTTCCCACAAAATAATCAGCTCTTCCTTCTGTTCCCAGATCCACAGTCAAAGTTCACAAGGACAACTAAGAAAGTAACTAGAAACTCTAAATTCGGAGTCTTTTTTCTTGTCTTACTGTTGATCCTTCTGATGTTCTGTTGGATATTATTTATAAGAAAAGATGTGAGCTAACTCAGAAATAAGACTCCGATCAAAATGCATGCAAATACATGAAGCAAGTTCAGAAAGGCTGCAGACTGGGAAAAAGTTCATTCCACTAAGAAGTTGTGAAGTGTAACACAGACACTGTGTATTTATGGGAAATGCTGCCAGGCTTTCTCATCAAGACATTTTCAGATCCCATTCTTTATATTATTCTATGAAAATTGAGAGAGAATTGGTGAGATCCTTCAACCAGGATAAACAAATTAATGCAATCCTGAAAACAGAAATGGCTTTAAAAATGAGAATCTAATGGGACTCAAGAGTTTTGAAACACTGTCTCACAAGGCTATGAATTCCTCCACAAGACAGATGTCCTTGAAGACAGTGACTGTATTTTCCATTTATGTATGTCAAGTTCCTATACTAGTGTTTGTGACAGAGTACGCATTCAATAAATATTTGTTGAATTAAATTCCATTGAATTCTCCTCAGGTCAGGGATGGGAAAAAGGACTTTCTACTCTATCATGCCTGGTCATCGGAAAGATACATATTATATCTAATTAAACATTTGATTATGTTCAAGTACCTCATTTTAAAATGCACTTAGTTGCCCACAGTAAGAATTTAAAAGTATCCTTACTTCAGAAAAGGAAGTAAAAATAGAATCATCTAGTCAAAAAGTAAAAATAGAATCATCTAGACAAAAACCTAAGTCAAATTATTTGAGATTTTCCACTATTATTTGCATTTGCGAAATAAATTGTTGAATAATTCTATTGACCACTTTTCTGTCAAATACATAACCCCCCCTGAAATATTGTGTCTTTTTGCTGTGGCTCCTTCTCTTCCCGTCTTTAATGAAGCATAAAGCTTGGAAAATATTTGAAGTTGGTTATGGGTTTTTTTTTTTTCAAATTCATGGTTCTATCTTTTTTTAATCATACTTTTTCTGAATAACAAAAATATTAAGGAATTCATCATTGGTAAAGGCAATGATCAGATGTTTTGACAGGAGAAATGAGCCTTCTAATATAAATTTGACTTTTACTATTTCTGGTGTTTGTTTAGCTGTTCTACAAGTAACAGTATGTGGGCATCCACAGTAATGCAATTTGTACTGAGTGGAAAATGCACATATAGTGCTGGGCATGCAGAAATGCTAAGCATAAGGACAAATGTCAGCATCAAGACAGGATCTGGATGAATCATCATTGATCTTCTGTTACTGATGTTTTCTCCTGACATATATGGTGATTTCTCACCACTGATTCCCTCCATGACCTTGGACCCTTCACAACTGCTCTAAGTTTTCTCATCTGAAAGGGGGTGGATGACAAAAGGGACAAGGAAATGATGGGAAAAGATGACAACATGGACCAACCACATAGAGATGGGGGAAAGTGAACCCCAGCCAATTTCTTTGGAACATTCCATGAATACAAAGCTGTATTGGCTGTTCTGGTTCTAGACAGATATCACATGATACAGGTCTCATCCTATCTTCTCATTCTTCTTGAAAACATAGCTTGGAAGTTAAGCACAAGATGGAAATCTATCTAAAAAGAGCAACAACAAACATTAATAGAATCAACTCTCAGTTCTCTTAAAAAGATTATCCCTGGCAAATCTTGCCAGCAAAAACAAGATTCCACTTCACTGCTCACTTTTTTAACAGCTCACATCTATTTACTCTTAACTTGGCGTGCAGCTTGCATTCAAGTTCTCCAGTCATTTAGTAATGTGAAATTCATAGATTATTGTGGATGGAAGTGCCTTTAAAAATCATCTAGCCTCTCATCAATGTTGAATGACTCACAGACGCTTGAACAATCCCAGTGATGTGGAACTCACTACTCCCTGAAGCAACCTATTCTATCTTTGGACTGAGTCCTTGCTCTAGGAAAAAGGAAAATACTAGTTGTGTTTTTATGCCAGTCTGATACACAAACTCTCCTTTCCTAGCCCAGCGTGTATTATAGGAAGGAGCTGAGAGCATTTAAGTAGGGAAATGGACAGTTCCCTGTTCCGATTGTTTTAATGAATACAAGCCCAAACCTTCAAAGTAATCACAGAATGAAGTAAATGTTCATAATATCATAAACAACCATGTATCAATATGAATGAAACTGCTTTTCCAATACCAATATAAAAGATGACTACAGACACTATCTGTGATTAGCCATATTGTAGTCTCATGCTGCCATTTTTTACGTGATACCACCTCTAAGAAGAAGCCTAAATATGTAGCAAGAAATTAATCTTCTTTTTTCTGTCCCCTATTAGAGTTACCTCTAGTTCATAACACATACACAAACCCTTGCTCATCCATCTTCATCCTCCCAAAACTACAATGATAATTCTTCTTTCTACTCTTTGTCATCTTTAATTCTCAAAAAACTATTTTATTCTTGCTATCTCTACATCCTTGCCACTCTTCTAGTCTTTAACTCCTCAGAGAAGCATAAAAATAAAGTTTTATGCCTCTTGGATGACCAGGCGTAAAACTCACACTTTTATTCTCCATACAGTGCTAACACAGTTGACCCTTAAGCAACATGGTTTTGAACTGTACAGGTCCACTGATATGTGGATTTTGTTCAATACATATTACATTACTACACCATCTAGGGTTGGTTGAATTTGTGGATGTGGAACTGTGGATATGGAGGGTCAACTATAAAATTATATGTGGATTTTCAACTGCACCAGCTTGGCATCCCTAACCCTCGTCTTGCTCAAGGGTCACTTGTACTACTCTTTTAAGATCACCAATCAATTCCTAAATGGTAACTCCAAAGAACGTTTTTCAGATCTTAACCCTAAAAGACCTCAAGGATGCACCCAATTCTATTGATTGCTAGCTTCATCTTGAACCCCTTCACTTAGTGCCTTTTAGCTATCTACCCTCAACTTTTCACTTTGTTCTGCCTCTCCATTAAGTATTGGTATTCCCCAAAATTGCCACCTTCAGCAATTTTCTCTTTTGCTTCACATGCTGTCCCAGGGAAATTTAATCTATTTTGAGTTTTCACTATTGCCTACGTACCTCTAGCCCGGCCCTCTCCCACAAGCTTCAGGATTTGTCTCCATGAAGGGAATAAAACATGCGTTAATATCTAAAGGATAAATAAAGATTAGTGAAGAGATATGGATGGAAGTTTATCTGGAGGGGAAAAGAAAATTACAAGAAGATAGAAAAGCACATTTAAAGAATTGGAGGCAGCCAAAAAATAGTGATATATCCGAAGAATTAAATGAAGACCAATTTCACTGAAGTATAATAGAGAAAGGGTAGAACTGAGAAATCAGGATGATGAGATAAAAGAGCTAGGTCATATAAGACTTTGTAACCTACATAAAGGAATTTGGATTTTATTCTAAGGGTAAGAGAAAATAAGAACAATCAAAGGAATTACATGACCATATATTTTGCACATATTTGCATGTTTTATAAAGATCTCAAGGTTAATACAGGGATTGGCTTGAGAGGGAAAGGGAGAGATGTAGAACAACTAGGGGGTATCCAGAAGTCCATTCAAGAGATGATGAGGGGTGAGGCTAAGGGCATTATAGTTGGGAAAGAAAGGATACAGGATAGATTCAGATCTTATTTACTAAATAAAATGGGTAAGATTTCATTGTTGCTTGAATTTGTAAGATAAAGGAAAGAAAAAGAGTCAAGAAACATACCCAAGAGTCCAAGTAGGATGCTGGCACCGGTCACGAACAGGGCAAGCCACAATGAGAGGGGGTTTGGGCCCCAAAATATGAGTTAAGTTCTCAACATATATATTAAACTAGATCCCCATGTGGTCATCCCATAGGCACCTCAAAATAAGTAAGTCTACACTTCACAAGAAAGTGTGGGAAGGTAGATTCATGCAAAGAAAAATGAAGTTTTATGTGCTATCACTAGAGGAAGGTAGAATGCAAGCTGGAG
This sequence comes from Tursiops truncatus, assembly GCF_011762595.2. Lineage (NCBI taxonomy): Eukaryota > Metazoa > Chordata > Mammalia > Artiodactyla > Delphinidae > Tursiops > Tursiops truncatus. The sequence continues at coordinate 68,350,948 of NC_047046.1, forward strand.
AAGCAAACAATAGCAGTTGTCCTTCTGATTTTCCTCTTTTTTTTTTTTTTTTGGCCTCTCCCGTTGCGGAGCATAGGCTCCGGACACGCAGGCTCAGCGGCCATGGCTCACGGGCCCAGCCGCTCCGCAGCATGTGCGATCTTTCCACACCGGGGCACAAACCCGTGTCCCCTGCATCGGCAGGCAGACTCTCAACCGCTGTGCCACCAGGGAAGCCCTGATTTTCCTCTTAAAAGCCACAGTTGCCCCTTCTATTTTAGTTCTTTACCTTCTGGGGGCCAACGTATTTTTTGACATTTCCTTAATTTCTCATTAGTCTCTTTCTAAGAATGCAGCCTTTGCATTGCCATGAGATTGAGCTTCCTAAAGAATCACTTTGACGCATTAATCCCTTGCCCCCAAGTCTTCACTAGCTCTGCACTGTCTGATAAATGATGTCCAAATTCCCCAGGCCCTTTCTGATCTGTCTTCCCCTTTACCTTTCCAGGTTAACTTGCCCAAATTTCCCTGCACAAAGCCCCAAAAAAGGTCATGACAGCTTTCCTGCTTCCATGCTTTGGATCACGTTGCATTCCATTTTACCCACCTGCAATGCCCATTGACATTCTAGTCATCCTTCCAGTCCAGTCTAGATATAAACATATATCCATGAAGCCTCCTCTGACATACTCCTGTCAGAAGTGATGGTGCTCTTCTCAGAGTTCTCCTACAAATACACTATGAACTGGTTCAAGCTAGAACCAGTGTATAGATAGCAAGAGGGAACGTTAGATCACGCAACTGATTATACATAAGCACTTGACTTATATCAAACAATCCGCTATTTACTAGTGATGATGTTGAACAGTCCTGGGCTCGGAAGGCAACCAAGGTTGAGAAATTCCCCCACTGCCTTATGTCATGGGAGCTAATAGCAAATGACCACCTGCTGTAGTATTTTCCAAGTCAAATCTCCATCCTTTCTCAGTAACTCAAATGAGACCCAGCTCCATTCTTCCTTGTGACTCTCTTATTTACTGGCCTTTATAAAACTGTGGATTTTCTCTCTCTCCTTTGAGACATTTCTCACTAAGAAATAGTATCCCTATTGTAATGGCCCAACTGAAAGCATCCCTTTATTTGTCCTGTGCAGTTGTCTTTCACACGGGTTTGTTTTGAGAGACTGAATACACAAATGAACAATGACAAGACCCTACACAGAAACAGAACTCTGACCCACAAGCTGCAGCAGCCTGCCCCAGAAACCAACCACCTCATTATCTGCAATAACGAGGCCAGGAAATCAATCTGCTATAAGCCAGACTTGCAGGAAATCAGACTGCTGTTGGTAGCAACAATTCAGAAAGCCAAACAATAACTCCTGTAACAATTAGCTCCCAACGGCCAGGACTTCATACCTGACAGCTTTCCTGTCACTTTTTGTTCTTGCTTCCAACTTAAGACCAACAAGAGAGAGCCAAATATCCACCCATCCCTAACTAATCATACGGGATGATGCCCTGCTTCTAGTCGGCCTGCCTCCCCGCTTGCCAACAATCTCCATTCAGGGCATACTGGAAGCCTTTTTCCATTATAAGGCTTTCCCACTCCTCTGCCTGCCTTTGAGTCTTTGCCCTTAAAGGCTTAGTGTCTGTGGCTGACTCTTGCTATATCAGGCTCGGACTCCTACTTGTTCTCATTTGGTTAGCCTTCATTTATTTCCACAGTTGGACAGAATTATACAAGTTAATTTCTAACTCTCTTTGCATAAATAATAATGTCACAAAGCTTGAGCGGTATCAAAATTATTTCACTGCAACTTTCCATAAATGGTAAAGGACTTGCTCCTGCTTTTTTGCATATGTGTTTAAGCATCTTTATTTTAATGCATTGCTTTTAAAGATATAAAATGAGTGATTAATAAAGATGATGGAAATTGGAACCAGTCGCTAATTTCTTTGATTCTCTTATTTTAAATATTAACTGCTACCTAACTGGTTATTTTTAATAAATGTCTGGCAAGAGTTCTTTTCTTAGTGATAACAGTATATTTTTCAGTGAAATTGATACTATGTTATACCATTTTACTTTCAGCAGATTAATATGATTTAATTAAGAGTAAACATTAGGGCTTCCCTGGTGGCGCAGTGGTTGAGAATCTGCCTGCCAATGCAGGGGACACAGGTTCGAGCCCTGGTCTGGGAAGATCCCACATGCCGCGGAGCAACTAGGCCCATGAGTCACAACTACTGAGCCTGCGTGTCTGGAGCCTGTGCTCCGCAACAAGAGAGGCCGCGATAGTGAGAGGCCCGCGCATCGCGATGAAGAGTGGCTCCCGCTTGCCACAACTAGAGAAAGCCCTCGCACAGAAACGAAGACCCAACACAGCCAAAAATAAAAAAAAAATTAAAAAAGAATAAACATTAGTTTAAATCATTACTAATACACCTCCAAATATTTTGCATTCAACTGTTTTTCATAAAGGTGTCTATGGAACAACTGAACTAATTTATGATAATCTGAAGTACCTTGGTTGAATAGTTTCAGACCTACTCTGTTTTTCACTCTACCCAAATAGTATTTCAAACTCTGCAAGATAAATTCTTGTCAGCTGGGGAAGAACATTCATTTTTATTGCTTCCTTGTTTTCTCCTACTGTGACAGTTCTGTCTGTTCTCAGATGGAAGAGTCAATGATAATAGGAATAATAATCCATGTCATGCTAGGAGAAGCAGCAACTGTTAAAACCCTTCCAGCTTTTCTACAGCTCCAGCATCAGTTATCATGTGTGCATTTTCATCGTGCAAGTAACACAGGACTTAGTTTACCTCTATTAAAATTTCAGTGTCTAATGAGTTGATTAAGGATAAGAGAGGTTATATGATCAATTAATTTTAATTTTTTTATTCCAAGTATTTTTCTAGGTCTAAGAAAAATGACAACAAGAAGCCTTTGCCATTTGCACATCTACTTGATTTCCTTCCCAACGGTTTGCTGTTTTGTGAAATTGATTTAACCTCAAGTTGTTTTGAGTGCTAAGGTTAGAAAGGCAATAGAGAAAGAGACATTTTTTTGACAATTGCTTGAAGTAGGCATAAAAATGAACTTGGAAAATCTTCTATTACCATACAAGTGTATGTCATGGAAGAAATGCCAGCCAAATTCTCCTTCAGAAAGGAATCAATAATGTGTCTCCTGATGGATCTGAGAGTCCACACTCACCACCCAAGATAAGCAGAGGAGGCCAGTGCTCACGAACTTAGCCAAGTAAGGGGCTCCTATCCAAATCAGTTGCTTCATGAAATCAAAGGCCTAATAATTGCTACCACTTCTTATCATTTTAAAGAATGATAACCATCAACCTTCTTACCATTTTAAAGAATAATAACCATCAACCAGCACAATAAATGAAATCAACTCAAATTTAGTCCTTAAATCAAATCTGAGGACAGGTTTTGATATTTGGACGTATGTCACTGTTCTCATCAGAATCCTTTTAATTATGATTAGTTATTAAAAGCACGTTGTGTCAAATTTGGTACAAATACTTCGGACCTGGTGCCAGTTCTGCTTCTGTAATCTAAGAATGACATATGTACATGTCCTACACAAGGCACAGGACATATTGCTTCTGATCTCTAATGTACTTTGCCAAGCAATTCCAGAGAAAAAAGTTCTAAAATAATTAGAACGGTTTTTGTTTAATAGGTTCAGTGTTTCAGTTTTGCAAGATGAAGTGTTCTGGAGATTGGTGGTTGCACAGCAACGCGAATGCACTTAGCACTATTGAACTGTACACTTAAAAATGCTGGAAGTGGTAAATTTTATGTTTTGTATATTTTACCATAATTAAAAAATAAAATCATTAGAATAGAAATACTCAATAACTACTAGCTTAATAAAGCCCCTGATGTCCCTCCCCCTCCACGTGTACACAGTCATGTGAGCTCATCAAATCCCAGTCTATTGCTGCTCATTCATTAATCTTGGAATCATCTCTAAACCTCATTACCAATCTCCTACCAAATGAACTACTGAACTGACATTTCCAGGTTGCCCAGCAATCAGGGGCAAAGCTACCTTTCATCTCCATCAGGTAAGAAATTCTCTTTCTTTAGGACTTTGCTACTGCTTAATGTGAAGTTGCTGGGTTATTGATGAGAAAGAAAAAGAAGTAGCAATGAGAAAGGAGAGACTTAATAAACTGCCAGAAACATGGTTTATGCTTAAGATTTCTTTCTTTCCTTCCTAGTTTTAGGCTTACCCAAGAAAAATCCTCACTAAAAAGTTTACGTTTCTCATAGAGTTTAAACTTCCCTGGAAACTGAGCTATGTGTTTCTAACCCACAGAAGATAGAAGGAGGCAAATACACAGGAAAATTGCGTTATTCTGACCTTCGGACTTTGATTTCTTTCCTCAAATTATACTATTTCTATTTTATGGTGACATGTATTATAAAGCCCATTTGCATCTATTATTTCAATTAATCTCATTAAGTCTTTACCCCAATCCTGAGAGATAGATATTATTGTCTTTATCTCATACATCAGTAATTTATATTCAGAAGAGTTCCTTGCCTGAATTCAAACAGCTAGGGAGTAGCAGAGACTCTACCTCGTATCTTATAACTCCAAATCTGATTTATTTTCCACTCTGCTAGAGGAACACATGCTGATTAAGCCTTTGTTTAACATCTCCCAAAAGGTACAAAAGTGCCTGTCCCTTAGGTTGGTCCTTTATTTGCCATAAAGGAAAAATGTCTACACTGACAAGAGTGATTGCTATATCCAAACAAAAAATAGCAGGGGGTTGGCTGGGTCCAGGTCACTGCCCACTTAACAGACCATAAATAAAGGGTGATTTATTATAAGCGATTTTTTATATTTATTATTATGAGTGATTTATTATATTTATTATAAATAAGGTGGAGATTTTCCAGAGCCTAAAGGCAAGCACTGCAGGAGGGTCTGTCTCTGACCTGGAACTAGAATTGGAAGGCTACAAGGTACCTTGAAGTCCTCTGACCTGACTCAGGGCCACCAGGGGCTCCATTTCCTCTGCATCACCAGGCTCTCTCTCCCATAGCTCCCATAATGGCCACTCAAGGATGCAACTTCAGTCCCAATGTCAACCTACAAGTCCAGCATTCTCAAGTAAGTAACCCATACTTGTCATGTTCAAATTCTCAATTTCTAGGAGGCACAAATCCAGAGAGTCAGCTCAGGTCAAGACTCTACAACTGATTTGATATGTATCCACTATAATGATCAGACTAGATGCTTTACTCTTTGGTAAGTGGACAAAACGAGTATGCCTTCTGTGCTATGGCCTAGTTTAGCATCTGTGTATCAATTTAGCCCAAAGGATGGTTTGCACATAAAAAAATCAAAGGTTTCACTATCAAAGATGATCCTATAATGAGCATCAGAAAAATGCAATTTAAGGTGAAATTCTAACTAACAGTCATCAAATTGGCAAAAACTGAAAAGTCTAAAAATATCAAGCAGGCAGGGAAATGGGAAAACAGGAATCTTAAATGCTGGTCCATCTATTTTAGTGGAAAATCTGGCTGTATCTGACTGTATATAAAAGCAGGCACTGTATCTCAATGCAGTCTCAAAATATTCCTTCTAATTGTAGTCCCTGAGCAAAACTCTTGCTAACGTGCAGTACACGTGAACTGGAAGAATACTTTTACACATACTTGTATGTGTAAAATATTTGAAGATAAAATAAAGTATTAACATTCATTAACTCTGGGTGGAGAACATAAAATTGTTCATGTATTTTCTATGCGTTTACATTTTGTAAGCTCTATAGTAAAAATAAATAGGATGATAAACAGGAAAAAAGGAAAAGTATTTTCTCACGAAGAATGTCAATCATTTCCCAAGGATTATGCCCACCCCTCCGACCTTAGGCTCCACTATTATTCTCATCACCTGAGACTTCAACATGGATGTGCAACATGAGGAAGGAGACTGTACAGAATCCACTCTGCTTGCTGTAGTTTGGGAAGTAGCAAGTGGGCTGTAAAGCCAGGTTCCCCAGGTAGAAGTGACCCTGGTAAGGGCGGGATTTATAGATGCCATAAAGTAGAGTTTAGGGTAACAGGACAAATGATTGCATCTAGCCTTTTGTTGGGTAAAAAGCAGTAGCAACAGCAATTTCCCTATCAGATCTGTGGTGTCGTTGTAATATTATATTTGGAAGTTTAACTTCAAGTTAGTGCTATACTTTCCCCAAAATTCTGTGATCCAATCAATATCTTTTTTACCTTTACTATTGTAAAATCTAATTCAGAAAAATGCATATCAAATTACAATTTAGTAAATGATGAGGATAAGCTTTGTAATCTCTACCCAGGGTAAGAAAGAGAACTTATTGTATGCCCTAGAAGGCATCACCACCCTTCCTTCCTCCTGAAAAGTAACCACTAATATGACTTTTAAAGTAATTACATCCTTGATTTCTTTATGGTTTTATTTAGGAATTTTCTGTTAGGAATGTGCATTCCTAAATAGTATAGTTCACCTGTTTTTGAAAACATTTAAGTCTCCTTTCCCCACTCCTCTCTCTCTCTGTCTCTCTATCTCCCTCACCTCTCCCCACCCCGCCCCCCCCCCCCCCCCCCCCCCCCCCCGCCCCTCCTCTCTCTCTACAATTTGTACATTCATTAACTGGCTTGTTTTGCCCATTGAGTCATACACACAAAAAGCCAGTATATGTTTTGCTGACTGTATCTCCATGCTATAGGTACTGTTCTCTGTATTTCCTATAAATTGAAACTTACATGTAAAGAATTAGTCATATTCTGATTTGATGATTTTTTAAAAGAATTAGTTCAGAGTTGGCATTGTGTTCTTCCATCAAGAGGCACATGAAGTTGTCCCAGAGGTCTCTTAGGGTCTCTTCATTTCTTTTCATTCTTTTTTCTTTATTCTGTTTTGCAGCAGTGAATTCCACCATTCTGTCTTCCAGGTCACTTATCCGTTCTGCCTCAGTTATTCTGCTGTTGATTTGTTCTAGTGTAGTTTTCATTTCAGTTATTTTATTGTTCATCTCTGTTTGTTTGTTCTTTAATTCTTCTAGGTCTTTGTTAAACATTTCTTGCATCTTCTCCATCTTTGCCTCCATTCTTTTTACGAGGTCCTGGATCATCTTCACTATGATTATTCTGAATTCTTTTTCGGGAAGGTTGCCTATCTCCACTTCATTTAGTCATTTTTCTGGGGTTTTATCTTGTTCCTTCATCTGGTACATAGCCCTCTGCCTTTTCATCTCGTCTATCTTTCTGTGAATGTGGTTTTTGTTCCACAGGCTGCAGGACTGTAGTTCTTCTTGCTTCTGCTGTCTGTCTGACCTCTCCTTTTGTTTTTTAACTTTAGGAATTAAAAAAAAAGAATAGCATTTATTAACTGTTCTGTTTTCTTTCATTTTGGGGGGTAGGAAGGAGCAGTGGAAGGACTACTACAATACGTACTTCAGATCATTTTTGCTCATCATTTTTCTCTCAAATATTTTTATCACTTTTCTTCATCACTCTTTGATTTTTGAAACCTTTCTTATTTTCACCTTGTATTTTTCTAGAGGTATTATCTTTGCGTTTATATACTCAGGTGTTCCATTTAGCTTAGTCTTTGTTTCTTTTCATTCCTAATTATTTTATATCTAATTATTTCCTGATAATTAGTACCTCACTTTTGAGTTTTTCTAATTCTGATTTATGTTGTTTTTTTCACATGGTTTCATTTTCTTAATATCTTCTAGCTAATTCTGAAATAATAATTTGTACTTATATTTTTTGGCAGGTCTTATACCGGCTGTGGTTGGGGATGCTATTCTAATTCTCTTCTTTTAATAACATTGCAAAGAATTTGATCTCAGTTCTTTTTCTTGCTCATCATTATGTGAATTTACTCTTCTCGAACTAAAATGAAAAGGTTGGTTCTGGATAGCATTTCAAAACTCACAGCTATATCACTTCTTCTATTTTTCTGAAGTGTGACAAAACATGGTAGCACACATTTTGACTTGATTTTCACTTCCACAACTTTGACCTGAACATTCTCTCCCACTGTGTCTTCATTTACCCTGTAGTACTCAATTAAATTCTATTCCCAGGAGTTTCTCTTAGTGTGGGGCTTTGTCCAGGAAGGGAGCTTTTGCTGGTTTGTTCTGAGAATAGGGCAGGAACTATAGAAGCCCCTTCCGACATCTCTGAAGACTTGTTGCATTTATCCACTACTGAGTGCAACAGTTCTCTCAAGTTCAGCTGCTGTTCACAAACTGGGCCTCTTAGCATTTCAGTGATTATATGATGGCTATTTTGGGATTCTAGTCTGTAGCCAGAAAGCCCCAGTGCTTTCTCCATATAGATACTGACACAATGCATGTTTTGTAGCTGTCATTGATTTGTCTCTATCCACTCAAATTTGGGAATTAATGAGGACACCTTGTCACCCAGTTCTATTATATATGTTATCCATGGAGTTTTAAGTTGCTAATCAAGTCTGTATGTATATTTTTATAAGGAGAGGAATTTGGGCAGATTCAAATTCTACCTAGCTGTTACCATAATCCAAGAATCCTACATCAACTATTTTATTTTAAGCAAGATTACTGAGGTATAATTTACATACAATTTATATAGCATACCAGCCTGTATTCTTTGGATAAATGCATGCAGTTATGTAACCACCACCACAATGAACATATAGAACAGATCCGTCACCTCCAACAATTCCTTCATAAATATGCCCCTCTTAGTCCTCTTCCCCTAACCCCAGCCTTTTGCAAACACTGGTCTGTTTTCTCCCCCTATGGTTTTTTTTTTAGCCTTTTGAGTCTGAATTCTTTCACAGAGCGTAATGCAATTGAACCCCAGCCCTGTTTCTGTTGGCACTGAATCCCTGGAGCTTTCTCAGTGATCCTGTTCCTCCTGTAGTGTTCTGAGAACTTAAACGGTCTGGGCCCCCCCAAGGGTACAGGATGTTTCCTTTTTATTCTCGCTCCAGGTGCAATGGGTTTTCACCTGCGCCTCGGAGGGCTACAGGGTAGCCCTTCCCCAAGAAGCTCATGGTTTTTGGTCCTCGATGGCCAAGGAGCCAAGTGGACTTCTGCTCCTCCTTCAGAGCCTTCCGCTGATGGAGGCTTTGTCCTCCTGGACAGCCCTGCTTTCAGCCTTGCTCATGAATTCACTGATTTCCAGGACAGCCTGAGGGCAGGTGTGAATTTCCCTCATGGATTAAGGTCCCAGTGGCTCTTTACCCTCAGGCCAGCCACACTCTGCCTTTATCGAATCAAAAACAAAAATTTTTATTTGAATTTCTCCTTACAACTTGCATGGAGACCCTGACTTCTTCCCACTGCCACGGAAGAAATGATGCTCACATCCTATTTGTCCTTGGAGGTGCCCGTCTTTCCTAAGAAATCAGGCTAGTTGGTTGCACTGCAATCTAAGCTCTTAAATGGATTAAAGAAAAGCTATGATTCTGTACATAATCTGGTTTTTCTGTGGTTACTTGGAGGCCATGCTCTTTCCAGCTTTCTACCCCTTAGGTAGAAGCCAGAAGTGTTGATATTAAAAATAAAACTCTTTTTGGCGTAATCCAGGGACATACCTAAGAATCACAATAAATAAAATGGAAACACTAAAATGATCCTCAAAATGAATTGCTGTTGAATATTCAGTTCAGTTAAATCTGAAGTGACTGACATTAAAAATAACTCATAAACTGTCACTACCCCGCATACTAGCCATATTTTGTGATTTTTCACAATTATAAAATTATCTAAGAATGTCTCACAAACTCTGGCTTCTTGTAGATTTACTATTTAAATGGGTCAAAACAATGTTGGAGTAAAACAATTTGTCAGCAAGAATACCTTTCTTTCTTTACAAAGAAAGAAGGAAACCATTACAGAAATCCGTAATTATGATAACACAGCATAGCCAAACTTAACCCTATTTAAAACCTGTATTTTAATCTGATTGCCCTACTAACTGCAGTTTACTTGGTCATAAAGTTGATTTTCTTATCAGAACAATGTGAACAAAGAATGTCCCTGCCACATCAGTAAACAATGTTGCAGGGGCCATCAAGCCATCAGCCACTGCAGCTGACCTGACTGTGTATCCTGAGGCAATTCAGGATGGGAAAGAATAAAAGAATTCAGGATGGCCCTAGATAGTTAAGGTGCATATCAAAGGAATGATTTCAATGAGCCTAGACTCCTGCATCTTCCTATAAAAAGAAAAGCACTAAATTCATTAATTTGGGATGTCTGTTTTTCTTTAATTAACAGTAATCTTTTGTTGTTCCGACTACCTGGTTTTTGTTGCAAAAATTCCTATACCTCTTGGGAACAGTCCCTCAGAGCTATATGAGAGGCTGTCTTCCGGGCTTAAGTCCTCAGCAAGTGTGCTAAAGGAAACATAATTCTCAACTTTTAGGTTGTACACTGTTCTTCAGTCGACAACAAAAAACATTACAGAACAGTATCCAAATAAACCAATTACCTTAAGGTCTAAGAAAATTAATACTAGCTTCCCTTTACTTAAAGGCTAATCCCCTTCTTCAAGATGCTCACGTTTCTGATTACACATGTTATCTCTTCAGAGAGGGGCGTATATCATTTGTTTTACTCTGTGTCAACACTGACCTTCATAAGGGACTGGGACCAAAAGACGGCAGCTCATCAAGAAGCTGTCTCTCCCTCAGCTCTGCTTCTTTTTGAGGATTTTCTTCCTTCTTTTTCTCTGAGACTAGTTTTCATTGCTTTACTATGCACATGGTTAAACATTACCAGGACAGAGTCCAACAGTTGGCATTTCCTACATTCAAATGGATAAACCCAGACAGGAGCTGGCATCAAGTTCAAAGTTTGTATTTCTTGAGAGAGGATCTAACTGACTTAGCCTGGGTCAGCATCTGACCGCTGATCTACCATCTGTGGTCAAGGTGCCGGGGTCATGGTTAATGGTGGGTACTCCGTGGGGAGGTGGTGGGCAGATGTAACAAGATGCTTCCTGTACTTTGTGTTGCCTTTGACCATAGCTCCTTCTATGTATCCATTCCTGCATGGCCGTGGCACTCTGAGCCTACAGATGACATTGAGGCAGGAGACAGATGGGCTCCCGGGGCAAAAAGTTTGGGTTCGTTCCCTGTGGAACGATACTCCAAGACGGGAATAACAGGACAATTGAGAGACGAGGCTAGGCCCTGCCCAGATAGAAAATAACAGACCACATATTTCTCATTCTCAAAGTCAGGAGACCTCCCCAACTACACATGCACAGAAAGGCTCCTTGGAGGTCAAAAGGGGCGTGATGCTAACTGACACTAACTACCCACAGGCACCTTGGGCAGAATCCATCTTGGCTAAGAAATGCATGCACACACATGGGAAGATCCTGAGATACACCAAATATGGACTCCGAACCAGGCAAATCAAAATGATTGGTCAAAGGAAACATGGAAGAAACACCCCATATAAGTGATTTAAACTGCCACGAGGGCACGACTCTCTCTCAACCGCCTGTGTGCCTATCCACACGTACTGTGCTCTTTTCTCCTAATAAATACTTTACTTGTTTCACTACTTTCCGTCTCTGTGGGAATTCTTTTTCTGCAAAGCCGTAGGGCCAGGGCCTTGTCACTGACCACTGGTCTAGTGGCTAGGATTCACTGCTCTCACTGCCGCCACCCGACCTCAATCGCTGGCCGGGAACCAAAACCCTGCTTCAAGCCACGGCAGGCCGAGGCCACCTGAGATCAAAATGATCTGCAGAAATTAACTAGGCTTAATGTGTTTATTTGGTATTATCTCCTTTTCCTTCTGCCGAAAACTTTTTGTTTCCATAGAAAACTGTGCCTCATCTGTAGCACAGCTTTCTCAGTCATCAGGTTCCAGCTGTGTTCACTGTCTTTGCTCACTGTCCATTTGTCAAATCTGTGTAAATTGCAGGCAACTGATGTGAACTAATTGACTTCCTCCACCCTATGGAAAAGCCAGTTTTGTCTCCGTTTGCAATTCATTTCAACATTCCTTTATTCCACATAAATATGTGTTCCTTTGACCTTTCCTTGAACAGGTTACACATTTTTCTGGGTTCCTTCATATCCTGAGTAAAAGATCATATCACAGGAGTAAAACATTTTTATATCTGTATGTGTCAAGACGTTGTCTTTTTCTGAATTCTTTGTCATCAATATCACTTTTCTGAGCTCTTTTTTTTACTTGGGTCAGGCTTACAGTAATCTCAAAATTCTTATATATCAGAAGATTCTTTACCTTAAAGAAGATACTACTTTGTAAGCATGCAGCTCACAAATTCAAGAAATTCTGAATACAATTAGAACTGAAAAGAGTTTCAAATTGTCTTGTGGCTCCAATTCTTTGTTGAAATTGTGGCTAGTGATTTATGTACCCTGAGGGCCTTGCAGCTTTCACTGGTGTGTTCTCAGGCCCGCAACAGTTCATAACGTGCTCAATAAATGTTTGGTAAATTTAATCATGAATATAAACTTTAAAGGTAGCTTTCTGACTACACACACTTAGAAAAGAAAAAAAATTGGTCAGTTAAATCTAAATGTTCAAGCCTACTTTTATCACATTATGGCCCATGGTGGAGGAGAGGTCAGGAAAAACAAATACAGTGAGTTCAATGAAAAGGAATTGTATAAAGCAACGTTAACTTAAAAATAAAAACCAAACTTTGGGAAAAGTCGGAACAACTTGAATCCCTAACACTTAACGGGTGTCGGCGTAGGAAGGACTAGCAAAGCTTGTAAAAACAAAAACAAAGGGCTTCCCTGGTGGCGCAGTGGTTGAGAGTCCGCCTGCCGATGCAGGAGACACGGGTTCATGCCCCGGTCCGGGAAGATCCCACATGCCGTGGAGCGGCTGGGCCCGTGAGCCATGGCCGCTGAACCTGCGCGTCCGGAGCCAAAAACAAAAACCTTGCTAGTGTTTTCTCACCTTTGAAGCAGAACTGTGAAATTCAAACGGCAAGAATGATCCAGAATTCCTCTTGGGAGGGAATGTGAAAGGGGAAAGATGGCATGATCCTTTATTTTGTCTCGGTATTTTTGTTAAGTAATGTCTTTCTATCTATTCGCGACTGCTGTAGTGGGATTCCATTTTATTTTTTTCCCAGGTAATATTTTAAAATTAAACCCAGAATTTGTTTTCCCTCCTCTTAGAGAAGACTTCTGCTTAGTTTCTGATAAGCCTGATGAGCAGGCTCTGGAAAAATGGGAAGATATAAAGCTGGCAGAATTTTCTCCTGTCAAGATAATTTAGCGCTTTATCACGGAGATTATGGTTAACTTTACAGTGTAAAAACTTCCTTGTTTACTGTAGTAAATCAACAGAGACTAACATTTTTTGAATATTTATAGTGCTATCACTTTAAACAAAACATTCTTTTTGAATCTAACATTGTCACTAAGAAAGCATCTGTTCAACTTAACTGATTCTGTCAGTAAAGAAGACGAGGAGGAGAAGAAAGAGGAAAAGAAGGAATACCCTGTTGGAAATAAATTTTAAAACTCTAAACTGCCTCAAGAATGACTTGTCTTATCTTTGGACTAATTATTACCCTACTTATAGTTCATCAAAAGTAAGCCAAAACTTACTAAATGTGGTATTAAAGGTAGTTTTCAGAAATTGGTAAATCATGATTCTCATGCATATATAAAAATGAACATGCGTTCAAGATTTTATTTTACTCATCGGATATGAAGGAACCGAGCAGATATTATTACTGGTTCAAAGGAAAAGGCAAAAGGGCACAAAATGATATGGAATAAAAAAAAAAAAAAAGTCAAGGTGAATTGCAAATGGAGACAAAACTGGATTCCCTAGAAGGGAGGCAATCAATTAAAATCACTACCAAACAGGATAGCATTTACATATCTGTTAGTTACCTATAATTCAGAAATAATTGCAAAGTGGTTCGAAGACAATGAATAGGGCTAGAATTCATAACCTGGAAAGGTATGCTGCAGACAGTGCGTAGTTTTTCTCGTGAAACACACACACGAAAAACATTTCTACAGTGATTTCCCCTAGATAATGTAGGGGAATGGTACAAACAGGGGCCTATGATACCAAATCATTACTGAAGGAGGGTAGATTGTGCTTCTAACAATGGGAGACCACCTCCTCGAAAACCACTCTAGTTCAGATGCAGTATTTCCCTTCATATGCATCCTTCTCTCAAACTGCAGTCAAGTGCTGTCTGATGTTGGCAGACATTGCCCCATGAAGTCAGCCCCTTATAACCACTCTGCTGAGACATTCTCTCTTAAGCACAGCACATCGCAGTTTATCTTCTAAACAGCGAGAAACGTAGATATCTATCTTGATTCATTTGGTCCTTATGTTTGTATCCCTCTTTCTTGAAATTTTAACAAAGCAACTCAACACATGCGTAGGCTTTTCATTCTCATTTTTCATTCCTATCATTATTCCTACATATTAGACAATTATGAGCACTTCGGCTCACGATGAGTTTCTTTTCATCTTCATCTTCCCTTCTTATGTTCCTCCACAATGACAGTTGAGTATTAATCTGCGGACTGATCATAAGGTAAGGCCAAGGACACGGGTATGATCCAAGCTGGATGGCATCAGTGATTTAAATGATACACTGTACTGGATGATACTCGTGGTGCTAGCCTCCTCCCTACAGAATAATTCTGTCATTGGGTGTTTCCCTAGAGATTGGGCCTCAAGTCCCCTTCTTATACTAGCAGTCATTAAAACCTTAGCACTTTCCTTTTTTTCTTATCTTCATTTCCTTCCTCCTTTAGACATTTAAAAGGATGTGGAAAGTGCTAGAGTAGCTACATAGAGGAGACAAAAAAGTCCCAACTTCCAGGGCTACTGAGTCAGTGGAGATAATAGATATCCCCCAAATAATTAGAATTATAGCATTGTGATAGTATTGTTATAGTAGGAACTTTACAACGCTCTGCAGGGGCCAAGAAGAGAGAGTGCTTAAAACTTTTTGCATCTGCCAGGGGAAATCTTGACGTCTTCGTCTGCACTATTAAATTAAAATTTTTAAAACGTCATTACTGGTTTGAGGGTATTTTGTATATCTTTCCTCTTAATTTCCCTCCAACTCTCCTTCTTTTTTCTCCCTGCATTAACCATATCTCTTATTGCCTATATTCTGATGTTTTGACATCTGGAGCCTCGTTGACCCTGGAGGGGCTGCCCATTCCAGGTACAGTCAATTCCCAGAGACAGGGACCAACTCAATCAAGAGTGGAGCCTGCACTTTTCAAACACAAATGAACCAATACAGAGCCCATCTGCCCCCTCTATCAGACTCTCACACTCTGAGCCATTATCTACCTGCCCTAATCACCCCAGGGCCAGGTGCCAGACAACTAAAGGAACAGCCCCTACACCCTAGAGCCAAATGAAATTATTCAAACTAGCCAGTCTTAAACCTGCCCACCCTGCCTGCCTGTCCTTCTGAAGAAACCACAATACAGGCTCCTGCTCACCGTTTCTCCCTCTCCCTGCTTCCCTGGGTGGCTCCCCATGGCTGGATGTGCCCAAATCTCTTGTCTGTGAGCAACAATCTTTTCAACAGCAGTCATTTTTTATACCTATTGGTCTTACTATACTCAAATTTTCTATTAATACACTATATTTGAAAGCTCTTCCTCTGCCCCATTCTTCCTCCCTCTCTCTTACTTCCTGTCCTCTCCATTTTACTTTGCTAGTATAGACCATGAGTTTTTCAAAAATCTGTTATCAAAAAATTGGCTCTCCTTTCACATACAGACATGCAATTCTTGTCAACTACTCCCCCTACCAGAGTACTCTATTCTTACACCATTTGGTAGAACAACGGAAAAGAAATGATCCCTTTTGCTAAAAATAAGTAAAACATAATTTTATGTATACTACAGAGTAAATGATTTTTAAGCTTAATTTGTTTAACTTTAAAAGATGGCCATCATCAAAAGGTCTACAAATAATAAATACTAGAGAGGGTATGATGAAAAGGGAACCCTCCTACACTGTTGGTGGGAATGTAAATTGGTGCAGTATGGAGGTTTCTTAAAAAACTAAAAGTAGAACTACCATATGATCCAGCAATCCCACTCCTGGGCATATATTCAGAGAAAACTATAATTCAAAAAGACACATGCACCCCAATGTTCACAGCAGCACTATTTGCAGTAGCCAGGACATGGAAGCAACCTAAGTGTCCATCAACAGATTAATGGATAAAGAAGAGGTGGTATGTGTGTGTATATACATAAATACACACACACACACACACACACACAGAATACTACTCCGCCATAAAAAAGAATAAAATAATGACATTTGCAGTAACATGGATGGACCTAGAGATTATCATACTAAGTGAAGTAAATCAGAGAAAAACAAATATCATATGATACTGCTGATATGTAGAATCTAAAAAAATTATAAAAATGAACTTATTTACGAACCAGAAACAGTCACAGACATAGAAATGTATGGTTACCAAAGGGGAAGTGGGGGGGGATAAATTAGGAGTTTGGGATTAAAATATACATACAACTAAATATAAAATAGGTAACCAATAAGGACCTACTGTATAACACAGGGAACTATACTCAGTATCTTGTAATAACCTATAATGAAAAAGAATCTAAAAAAGAATACATACATATATATATATAAAACTGAATCACTTTGTTGTACACCTGAAACTAACATTGTAAATCAATTATATTTCAATAAAAGTTTTTAAAAAATAAAAGAGAAATGCCATTTGATTGAGCAGCTATTGTTTTGAAGCTGAAAATCATAAATGAATCAAAGATCTTAGTCTATAAAAGTAGACTGGAGAATACATGTGCAGATGAGCGTGTACATGCACACACACATGCACAAACTAGGGGTGAGTCATAAGTGGATATTAGGATGGGGTGAATGAGTTCAATCCCTTTAAATGAAGCAGATACAAAGATGAACTTCCGCCTCCCCCTGTAGTAGAATTCTTGGTCTGGAAAACCATGGTCTACTAAGGAAAGACTGAAAACATTCATTTAGCTTCCATTCTAAGACATTAGCTAAACACACCAAGTGTTTTATGCACAGTTAGCTGCAAAACGAAATGAAACAAACAAACAAAAACAAAGCAAAAGAACTATAAAACAACAAGCAGGAAAAGAGACTGTCTTCTGAATTATATACAAACATCCCCTCTGTATATCCCAGCCTGCTGGTATTGAAAATCAAACACAGTCTAGCAATCATGGAAAGAACTTATTAAACCAAAAGAGTTCTCACTACCCATCAGCATCAAAAGTTCAAGGGCCCTAGGGCTCCTCTGACAGTTCGTTATACAGAGCAATGAACCTAGGAAGCTCAACAGGGGCAAAGGATTCCACAGAGGTTCAGAAGCAACCAAAGGCAGACATGCCCTCCCAGTGCCGCAGCTCATTAAGGTGTTTCATATTCAAACAAAGTCAACAGGAAAATATCACCACTCTTCTAATGTGAAATGAAAAGAATGTGAATACTGACCATCATTAAAATAAAAAGAAGCCCAAAATAGATCTTTAGGACCAAACAGCCATTTGCAATCTGAAAAAATACACGTGGCCATGTCTTATCCTGCAAAGCACATTTAGCAAAGAGAATTCATTATTGGGAAATGTCAGTTCTTCACTTCCTCACCAGTCAAGTTGAATCTTAGCCAGGATCTACAAGTACAAATGAATTTGATGAGATTTGGTTGTTTCAAAAAGTAGCCTGGAAGAAGGAAAGAGGGTGGACGTGCAGCCTTCACCCAAGTTTGAGCTTTCCTGTTTGCTAGAAGTTGTGTGGCTTTAGGTACATCACCTAGTCTCTGTGCCTCATTTACATCACATATAAAATGGGAGTAAAAATTATTTCACTGCCTTCTCCCCGAATATAAAAGTATGTTGTAAACTAGTAGTTTCCACAGAATTGACAATATTCTTGCTACATAAAATGTATTAAAATAAAATCAGATTATCTGGATTTAGAGGAGGAATACATTATACCAATAAACCAAATTTCATATTTCTGTATATGTAGTTATCACAAAGCTAGGTAAATAAGTATTTCCTGAATTATCGACTAATGATCTAGTTCTCATCGTAGGGAATCACAAAAACACACTCACTCACCTACTCTAGCCCCTTTGATAACACATAAAGGATTTCTTTCCTTTTACTATCCTCTTTCAGCACTCACAGGATGCCTAACCTGATACCCTTCAGCGGTACACTTTGGGAGAAACTTTTCAGTGGAGATGCATTAAATTCAGCCAGCAGACTGAGGAGACCGCTCTGAATATGTTCTAACAACATGCCCACCCAGAATGGCTACAACTGACCATACCAAGCTAAAGGTCTTGAATTTTTTTGATCCTTTGAAACTATGAAAGAATTTAAACTTTACTATTGATAAAATAATTTTTAAACTTATTTTATCATTATCAAGCTTCTTAAATTGATAAATGAGTAAATGAATATTTTATCTAATTCAGTATACACAGCAGGACAATATATTTCAACTCATTGTTACATCTCTTGAAGCCATTCCCCCAACGTTTCATTGTGAAGTTCAGATATGCAGAAAAAGTTGAAAGAATAGTACGATAATCGCCAGTGTACCCACCACATAGATCCAATCTTTGTTTACATGTTGATGTATTTATCATGTGTAGGTACCACATATTTTTGATAACTTATTTGAAAGCAAATTTTAGACATCATAATGTTTTACACCTAATTGATTCAGCATGTACTTTCTAAAAAAGCTATTTTTTTCCTACTAAACTGCAATTCTATTATCACCTAAGAGAACATTTTTCCTAATATCACTCAATATCTATTATATATACAAATTTCATCAATCAAACCCCAAATTCCTTTCATAGCTTTTATACCTCTGTTGCATATGTAATTTTGAATAGAGCTATACATCTTATACTTTTTTTTTTTTTAAATAAGGATCCAGTCAGGGTTTATACGTTGCATTTGGTTGTTGTATTTCTTGGCTTCTTTTACTTTATTTATCCTAAAATATTTATAAAACTAGATAAAACTAGTAACAATGAAACTAATGGGTAATATTCAAAATTTCTTTGCAGCTCATTTTTGTCCCTTTAGAATATATTCCATTAAGAAAGTACAATCAGAGTTAAAGGTAACTTGGAATGATTCTTTTCTCTCTATGATTATGCTACCACATTTACACATAGTTTTATTTTTTTAATTTATTCTCAAATATGTTTTGCTTCCTCCTTTTTGAGTTCATTTGAGTCTTGAATATATAAAACATTTCCTGTTTTTCTCCCTCCTTATTTATTCATATACATTGTACTGAACCTTACTTCTTTTCCCTTAAAAATATGTTCTAGAGGCCACTCAAAATTAGTTCATGGTAATTGTTCTTATCCTTTTTTATGACTTTAAGAACTCCATTTTGTGCATAATCTATAGTTTATTCAACCAACGACTGACAATGAATTCGTTTCCAGTCTTTTGCTACTAAAAAGAATATATGTTGTATATGTTGATGCAACTGTGTTGAATTCAGCAGAGTTCAGGATTGGTTGTGGTCTTATTCACAGTTATGTCTTGGGATCTCAACTTTTACATGAAGGGGTTTATGATATCTTGAAAGGGGTCAGTTCTCTTCATAAGATTATTTCAGTAACAGCTTAATAATAGTAATGATGATGATAATAATAATAGCTAGCATTTATGATTATGTTTTGTTGTCACTGTTGTTGGCAGTGGTGGTAGTATTGTTAGGGCCGAGTCTAGCTAAATGCTTTACAAATATATCCCTAATCCCTCTATCAGATAGGTTATATTACATCAACTTATAAATTAAAAAAAAAACCCGAAGTGCAGAAATGTTAAGTAATTTGAACAAGACTCTAGAGGAAGCTGAATGGCACGAACAGGACAGGATTTAATTTTGGGCAGTGTCGTTTCACAGCTCTTTCTGCCTTAAGCATAGGATGTACTGCCTCTTTGTAACATTCACTTTGTTACAAAAGGATTACAAACCACTTTTTAGAATATGTATATGTACTGAGAAGGAAAGGGTAAAACAGATGTCCCAATCTGATTTAGGAAGGCAAATCATCAAGCTCATATATATACTAGTATAAGTTTTAAAACAATCTATCTTTAAGGATTTGGATACAAAGATTGAATGGCTAATGTTCATCACACAGAGATATTTAAGAAAAAGTTAAATTAAAAATGATGATAATAAAAGTCTATGCCAGAGAAAGACAGAAAACCAGAGAAGACCTTTTTTTAAGAGAACTAAATAAGACAAAATATAAAGATATTTAGCAATCAAAGAAGGCTGTGGATCCAGGTAGTCTAAGATATCAGAGAAGAGTTTTGTGAGATGCTTATGATGTTCCCCAGCATCTTGCTGGGAGCTGTATTTGAGTGGAAAGGTTGGGCGGGGAAGGAATTCTGCCTGCAGTTCCAGTTTCACCGCTAACTGGCTGCTTGCCTCTCAGCAAGTTATTTAAATTCTCTGCGCCTGAGATTCGTAATCTGTAAAATGGTAAAATAATAGAATTTATGCCACAGATTCATTGAGGAATTGAATGAGTTAATTCACATGTGAAATACTTAGAAGAGTAACTTGGTGGGTAGTAAATAATAAGTGGTTGTCGACCCCCTCTTTAGGCTGTGCCATGCGGCATGTGGGCTCTTCGTTTCCAGACCAGGGATGGAACCCACGCCCCCTGCAGTGGAAGCTCGGAGCCTTGGTCGGGGGAACTAAGCTCCCGTATTAAAAAAAAAAAAAAAAAAAAAAGGTGGTAGCTATCATTGTTTTTGTAATACATGCAGTTTACCAGGATGCCTATTCAACATTAAACTCACTTTCATCTTTGGTTTCAGGGTCCAGGCATCTATATCCTGTCAAACTCCTGCTGAGTCCTGCTAAGGAAACTAAACAGAACAATAAAGAACATTATAACAAGTACTCTCTGCTAAGGTGAGCCTGGTCTCATTACTGAACCTCAAGCATGCAGTTCCTGGGTCTTTTTTTCCCAACCAGAAAGTCCTCCTTTAGTTTGCTTAGTTTTAAACTATCCAGTTTGGAGATTTTGCTCAAGACTCATGACGTTTCCTATGATCCTGCTGCCCTACAATGCTTACCTTCTTGGAAACTGTTTTGTGTGGTCTAGAATTTAATAGCATCCTCTGCTGTCTTTTCTCATCTTTTCTAGCTTATGCATGTCTTTCTTTCTGCCACTGTTTCATGAACGTAATATCTATTCTCTGCATCTGGACAATAAACTCTGTGCGGTCAGAAACACTTCAAACTTGTTTGTAGTCCCTAGAACAGGGGTGAAATTCACATACTTATAGGTATTTAGTAAGTGATATGTTTTTTCTAGTTTGAATGGAATCTCAAAAAGCTTGACAACCTGGTACTCAGCTTGCCTTGCCAATGTGCTTATTAGACCAAGCTCATCCCTTTGCAGTTCAGGATGTGTGAGGTGTGAGGCTGAGAGATGTGGATGCTCCCCGAAAAACTGGTCTGGGATTTTCTGTAAAATCAACAGGGTGGTTGGTGGTGGTCCGCAGCACACTTTCTCTATGATACCACTGGGGAGAGTTTCTTAATTTCTGGGCCTGACTCTTAGTATCATTTGAGAACTAACTCACAACCCCATGCTTCTCGGGACACTGGTTCATCTTGGATCCTGAAAATGGTTTAGAGCTTCCAGACCCCGGTTCTTGAGGATTGAAACTCTTGTCCTCCAGACCTTTCCTTTTGGTTCCCTAACAATAAAAGAGAACTTCCTTACATAGGATTTTTTGTTGTGATTGCAGTTACTGTTTACAGCATAAACACTGTACAGACCACAGTGTGCTTTTTTTAAATAAGGAGAAAATAAATCAAGCTCAGATTTTATAGTGTTACTGACTAGCGTAATTTGTAACAGCCAGCTCTGCCCATATGACCATTTGAGAGAAAAAGCGTGTGTATGTGTGTGTATGCACGCGCACGTGTGTGCACGTGTACGCATCCTCGGTTGGGGTCGGGGGGAGGTGTACCAAAACTCCGAACTCAGCACATCTAGTTAGAAAGTTCAGGTTGCAGGTTTAACTTAAGTGTACCAGGTTTCTCAAGTCTGTGCCCCAGTGCCAGCTCTGAGCAGATGTGATTCTTAAATAAAATGAAAGGCTGCAAGCCAGAAGCTTGTAACAGATTTGCCAGCTGTGAGCACACTGTTTACAGATTGAACTTGGGACCCAAACCATTATGTAGTATAATTTATGACAACTCAAGAAAATATGTTTTGACAAACAAGCGAGAGTGGCATGGACATATATACACTACCAAACGTAAAATAGATAGCTAGTGGGACGCAGCCGCATAGCACAGGGAGATAAGCTCTGTGCTTTGTGGCCACCTAGAGAGGTGGGATAGGGAGGGTAGGAGGGAGGGAGACACAAGAAGGAAGAGATATGGGAACATATATATATGTATAACTGATTCACCTTGTTATAAAGCAGAAACTAGCACACCATTGTAAAGCAATTATACTCCAATAAAGATGTAAAAAAAAAAAAAAATCAGCAGCCGCATACAAGATATCTCTCCTCAGCAGAGTGCAAACGTTCTGCAATGCTTTCCCCCCTCTCCCAACCACCTCAAAGCTCAGATTTGGTCAGAGTAGACAATGGTTTTCTTTACTAGAAACAAGCAGGGACTAAGAAAAATAGGAGATAGATAGATAGATAGATATGGATACAGTGTATCTTTAGTTATATATTATATATAATATATAATTGTTTATAAGAATAATTATGTGTGTGTGTGTATATATATATATATATTACTTCAGTCTTCATGGGCACCACAGCCTCATTTTAAATGGTGCCAGGGAGAATACTAAGGATTAAACCCTTGTTGATTACTTTTTATTGTCCTTGGTTGTGAATCATTTGCCAGTTTGAATAAGCAGAATATATTTAAGCAGCTGATCTGTATACCTCACCAAGTGCTTTTAAAAAGAAACAGTAAGCTCTTCTTGCAATAATCTTGAACTTAGGGGTGAGTCTATATATAGTAAAACTGAAAACAGATCCTTGAGCAATGATATGAAAGATTCTGATAGTTTTCATCAATTATTTGGGTAGCTCATGTACTGGTAGACAATTATTTGGTATATTAAAACTGGTCCTTGGAGTAAAGATGTTGTTTTAGGAAACAACACAATTTTATTTCTTACATACTATGATATTGCTACTAAGTGAAGCACTAGAAATACAAAGATTTATGAGCCGCTGCCTTCCTGTAAGTAGCTCAGAGTCTATAAATAAAGTCCTCCATTCCATATTCTATATATGCCCATGAATAAATGTTTAGAGAAGTCACAGATACATTTAATTTAAAGACAGTCTAGTAACGGTTTTAATTGTTCAGGGCCATGGATTAAAGACCAGAGGGAAAATTTATTGCTGTACATAAAATTAAAGACAATTATTTTCTACACAGAGGTAAAAACATCTTGAGAGGATAGGAAAAATGTTTATTGCTGTCTTCATTATATCAGTAATTTGAGTGTGTCATTAAATAAATGAAGTGCTGGCTATATTTAAGTAGTGACTTAGAACCACCAGTTATGTTTGGATAGGATCGATTTCTTCCATGTTGCCTGGATACATTTAGTACAATTAAAATCCAAAATATGTTTCCCCAAAACATTTTAATTCATAATTTCTCACTCTCTTTTCTCTGTAGTAGAAGTCCTGTTAATTGTAGATTTCCTTCAAGAATTGAAGAAATAGAAAACTTACTATTGGAGGATTTTTTTCACCTTATTTCATCAAGTAGTACAGTCTATAGAGACTTGAAATCCTAAAAATTAAAACAATTGTAATACTAAAAAGTAAAAAAATTAACACCTAAAATTAAAAATAAAAATCAGGATAGACACATTTTCTGAAGAATTATTTGATCCTTCACATATAATTTCAAGTATTCACAGTGCAGTGAGTTAATCATATGTGATGTGAAGGGTAACAAAGTGCCCACCATACCCACCAGGGAAAAAGTGTTATAATATTTCCAAGGTTCAAGGCACTACTAAAGGCAAATGTATGTTACATTTCACCCATAATTAATATTTTAGTTGACATTAATCAAAAAAATAAACAGTTGTATACATCCCATGAGATACTAGGTCACAAGACAGGCAGGCTTTGAAAGAAGAATTGGTCCATGGTATAAAGCAAAAGGCTTGAAACGTTTTGCTCATATACATCATCATGAGGATGTAATTTCCAGCATATTGTAAGAATTCATATTTTAAAGTAATAGGGGCAGAGATCAAGATGGTGGCATAGAAGAGTATAGAGCTCACCTCCTCCCACAAATACATCAAAAATACACGTACACGTGGAACAACTCTCACAGAATACCTACTGAACACTGGCAGAAGATCTCATTCAGCCAAAGTTGCATGGAAGATCACCATGTAACCAGGAAGGACAAAAGAGGGGAAAAAAAGGTAATTGGGATGGGACCTGTGACTCCTGGGAGCTGTGAAAGAGGCTGCACTGGCTGGGAGGTCAGCCGGGACAGATACGGAGCTTCAGAGACTCAGAGGCAAGTGCAGCTGGCTTGCAGCAGGCATAATAGAAACAGACCAGCACAGATGGTCCTGGCCACCTCACTACCTCCCCAGCCCAAGACACATGTCTGCTGGTACACATGGGGGCTGGGTGCTAAAACTCAGGGTTCAGCGGACAGACCTGGGGAGGGGAATGAGGTAATCCATGGTATTAATCTGGGTAGAGAAATTCATTAATATGATGAGCTTTTTAACTAATGGCTAATTTCTCTAAATGGTCATTGAAGATTCAACAGAAAGTATTAAAGAAGGAACATACAGGAGGCATCAATTCTGATGGACAGCACAATTAAGACCAAAGAAGGTCTTTTATAATTATATCAACTGTCAAGATCAGCATCCCCTAAAAGCCTTGGGCTTAATTCTACAGCAAATATACCTTCAAGCAAGGAGTGCTAAGTGTGTACAGACCTGACCCTATCCTTGACCTAAATTTGCCCCAGCATAAAGTCAGGACTCTCGCTTTTTAGATAAACAGGCCTTAGAAGGATAGTTTCGGGAAAGGGTATGGAAGGTTGGGAGATATAATCATTGCCAGGATCAGATATAAGAAGAAGCAAAATATGAACAGAATGAATGGTTCTATTCAAGTAACAACTGCACAGGGAAAGAACCCAGAATTGGGAACAAACAGCCTAACTCAACAGCTGTATCATTTCAATCAACTCTCACAGCTTCTCCATATCTCAATTATTTTATGTAGACCAGTGATCCTCATCTGGGAGTGGTTCTCCCCCACAGGGCAATGTCTGGACACGTTCTTCGCTGTAACAATTTGGGAGAGAGGGTGCTACCGGCATCTAGAGGGCGGAGGCCAGGGCTGCTGCTAAACATCCTACAACACATAGGACAGCCCCTCCAACAAAGGATGATCTGGCCCCAGATGTCAGGAGTGCTGAGACTGAGAAACCTTGATATAGCGGTTGGACATGTACACCCTGCCCTGCCTGCACTGAGGAGTTGTTATGAAGATAAAAGGGAAAAGGAGACAAATGTTTTAGGAAACCACAAAATTATATAATCGACAGTGTTATTCTTACCGTATTATTTATTTCCACTTACCCTTAGAATTCCTTCCCCCTGACAAGGAACCCAAGGTCTTTACACTACTTTTCAGGATGTCTCAGCCTCTTGAATTCAGCCCCTTTCTCTTTAGAGTTTGTCCCTTCTCTCCTAACTCCTATGTTTCATCAAAATATCTTTATTAAATTTCTATTTTCTCTGGATATTTTTAGGTGAATACATTTTCTGAGAAACTACTTTGAATTGATGGCTCAAAATACAATTGCTGTTAATAGTTTAAAAGGTATCCAAGTGGAAAAAAAATTTTTTAAAAGATGAACAGAATTTAGAGCTCATTTTTTGCAGTGATTTTCTAAATGTGCACGGTAGATTCCTAGGGTTCTGGGAAGCAACACAACGGGAACAACGATAGGTAAAAGAAAAAGGAGAACAGGCTTCTTTCTCTATCATCTGCCCGTTTTTTAATTAAAACATCTCAGCTTTTTTTTTTTAATTGACATATGGTGGTCTTTTGCAAGCTTTAATTTGACAAGAGTTCTACCACTAAGTAAAAAGCCCAGAAAGCTACTAATCTCATTTGTTTCATTCTTATAAAGAAGGAACCGAGGCTCCGGTAGCCTTCAAGACAGATGAGAAGAGGTGAGAAACAACAATAAGTCACAAAGCCAGGCTCCTGACTCCTAGTCCAGTGACCTTTCCAATCTGCCATGTTAGCTCATCGAGAGTGATTGCACTTCAACAGGAGGCTTTACAGGCCTAATGCAGAAGACTGAGTCACGTGAGGATTGTTGCGTTCGTAATAGAGGAAGCGAGAGAGGAATTTTTAAGCAGAATCTTTTAGCACCTTCAAATAATAATCAGCCCACGTCCACTGGCTCTGCCAATAGTCTGGATCAGAAGCATGCATCACCTCAATAAGTCATAAACCAACTCCCCATCTGGTCCTTCTTCTCTCCAGATTGTCCCCTTCTGTGACAGAAGAATGAATGGATATGATTTGCCCTGTATCATGTGTCCCCATCCAACCTGGTCCTAAAAATAACCAGTGGGGAGCTTGTTGTAGAGCTACCACGATCTATGTCTCATAAGCAGAATCAGAGTCTCCAGGGCTATTGTCTGGAAATCTGTATTTTGATTGGGGATCACTAGTACCACACACCATCCATTAGTTAAAAAGGGATGTTTTTAAACTGGGAGAAGTGAATAGCTGATTTGACTAGTCCGTTATTGATATTGTCAGCGAAGCAATTTGTTGTCCTCGTGTCCCCTAACCGTATTATCTCTGCCTGAACTATATCAAGGACAGATCTCACCCTGCAGAAATGTCCATAAAGCGACCAATGTATCCTTCTCCACAGCTGACTCTGTCCCAGCTGGAGCCTCAGGGCCATTCAGACCAGTGCACATGCCACCCCTCCTTTTGTCTTTCCTCCTACAGAATTTGAAACCAATAACCACAAATGTTGAACATCCATACAGCACTTTATAGCTGCACAATGTTTTTTTTTGCGGTACGCGGGCCTCTCACTGTTGTGGCCTCTCCCGTTGTGGAGCACAGGCTCCGGACGCGCAGGCTCAGCGGCCATGGCTCACGGCCCCAGCCGCTCCGCGGCATGTGGGATCTTCCCGGACCGGGGCACGAACCCGTGTCCCCTGCATCGGCAGGCGGACTCTCAACCACTGCGCCACCAGGGAAGCCCTGCACAATGTTTTATATTCATTTTTGTTGGTCATTTCAGAAAAGAACTCTCCAAGGTACGTTTGTATTGTCACCCTTAGACGATGGATGAAGAAACAGGCCATAGGGGAGGTCTGGGTCACACAGCAGGGACAAGAATGATTCTGTCTCCAGGCTTCTGCTGCTTCTGCCTGATTTACTCTACATTGCTTGGCTGGATAGCTGCCATTTACCCATCCAGATCCATCTCCTCTGCCCAGGGAGAAGAGTGGGTCTGGCCCATATCAATGGATTCCCCTATCTCTGTCTTACATTTGAGTTTGGCTATTGTAGAGCCCCGGGGAGAAATCCAAAGGAAGGAGGAGATGATGGTTGGACCATTTATTTTCCAGCTCTCTTTCTGAGTGTTCACATCAGAACGGCTGCAACTCTGGGCCAAAAGTCACCATTCCTTTCAAGGTCATGACTCTATTTGGGACTGTAGTAATGGCCCCCTTTCCTTGCCAGTTCAGGCCTACGTGTGCTAATGACTTCTCCTCCATTACTAGGCCTTGGATGCTGCATTATTTCTTTTGCTTTTGTAATATGTTATAGAACGTTATAAGTGTTCTCTAAACATTTGTATTGATAAATAGTTCCTCATTAAACATTCTTCAAAGCCCTGAGTATGCCATCTCTTCCTCCCTCCTTCCCTCCCTCCTTCCTTCCTTCCTTCCCTTCCTTCCCCCTCTCCCCCCTCCCTCCCTCCCTTCCTTCCTTCCTTCCTTTCAATATCCATCACCACGCATAGCATAGCATCTATTTCTTGCTGGGACCCTATAGACTCAATAACCACACATCTAAGGCTGCCATAAATTTGAAAGTATAACTTGTTTTAAGCAAATTGATATATGAAGATTCAAACTTATCAAAGCATAAAGATTTTAAGGAAAAATAAATGCATCCTTTTTAGAATTTCATGAAGGCTATGACACCTTCATGTCAAGACTCTCACACATACACTTTTACTTAGCAATGGTTTCACACACCTCCCAAAACCCATCTGAAGAAGGACCCATTATGAGCACAAACTTGAGAGAGGGACTTGAATTCAATGTCCTCATTTTATGCATGGAGAATCAGAGACACCTGTCTCAGGTGAAATGGATATTTACTAGTAGAAATGCAACTAGAAGTCAGATCTGCCTCTGGAGTCCCACTTTTTCCTGGATTAACACTTTTTCCTCTACAGTGAACATAAATGTTGAGAATCGTTTTTTTTTTTTTTTTAAATCTCTGAGGAATTTATGTGAGTAGCACACTCCTGGGGTATATTTACATTTAAAAAAAAATTACCGGGGCTTCCCTGGTGGCACAGTGGTTGAGAGTCCGCCTGCCGATGAAGGAGACACGGGTTCGTGCCCCGGTCTAGGAAGATCCCACATGCTGCGGAGTGGCTGGGCCCGTGAGCCATGGTCGCTGAGTGTGCGCGTCCAGAGCCTATGCTCCGCAATGGGAGAGGCCACAGCAGTGAGAGGACTGCATACCGCAAAAAAAAAAAAAAAAAAAAATTACCCTTAAAGGATCAAGTTGACTAACTCATAAAAGAAGGTATACCTGTAGGCACTCTGTTTCATGTGAAATAGATCAGAGCCTGCAAGTGAGAATATAAAAATAAGGAAAGTTGGCATTTTACTTTCTGGGTTATTTTGGTGATCAGCAATACCTCAACCCTGATTTTTATCTTTTTGGTAGGTCTAGGATTACCCAAAAGGCAAAGAGACATTTATTTGCCCAGAAATGTGTGGATACAGCTGCACTTTTCTAAGAGCAGAGAGAGAGAAGTAGCAGCAGTGAACTGCGCCTCTGAAATCTAGTGACAGCTTTATAATGACTTATAATGGAGAGGGCCTGGTAGGAAAAGAATTAACCTGGCACCATCTGCAGCTCTGCACACCACAGAGGACGGGTCCATGGAGGACACCCACGTAGGAGTGCTGGTACGGGGTAACTTTGATGAGATTGCAGTTCTGAGCCTTCCAACTAAACTAGAAAGCCTGTGCCACTGCTATCAGGAATTGGGTAGAGTGGGTGTCGAATTTCTCTCTTAAATCGCAATTACAAAATCCGAAGACTTCAGAAATCCAATTACTATTATTTCAATTTTTGCAACTTTGAGGCAAACTCAATGGAGGCAAAATTTTGACCTGAATTGACTTTAGGCTATTTATAAACTATGTTTATCCCACTCAGCGTACAGGAGCCTACTTTTCACCATAAAGATATAATTTTGGTTACTGGGTATTGGTTCAGACTCTTCCAGTGATTATATATTGTATTACCTTTTTTTATTTTTGGAAGACTTTATTTTAGAGCAGTTGTAGGTTCACAGCAACACTGAGAAGGTGGTACAGAGATTTTGCATGTACTCCCTGCCCTCACATGCACAGATTCCCCCATTAGCAACATCCGGCACCAGAGTGGGACATTCGTTGCTCTATCAACACACCTACACACCATTACTGTCCAAAGTCCATAGTCCACTTTGGGGCTCACTCTTAGTGTGTATATTCTATGGCTTTGGAGAAATGTATCCATCATGATAGTATCATACAGAGTAGCTTCACTGCCCTAAAATTCCTCTGAGCTCCACCTATTCATGATATTACCTCTCTTTGAAAAATTAATTCTGAAAACCATCAGGCTCCAAGATTTCAGGTAAGGTATGGTAGACCTGCATTTCCCATGGAACTCAGAGCTAGATGTCTCTGGAATGGAAAGGGAAAAGAAAGGCTCACCTAGTTGGACAACCTTAGGAAAGAAAAGTCAGTATGAGCTGGTTTGGGGGCCTTGGACAGCCTCTATAGCTCAGCTATCCATTCCTGATGTCTGAAATTCAACAATTTTAACGCATTCTGTAATTTATTTTAATTTTTCCTGATTTGAAATAGACCCTAGATGCCATAGAAAGGAAACATTGAGAGCTCATAGCGTAAGTTTTGAAAAGGAGAGTTCAGAAGTAAATCCACTGCCTGATAGAATAGAGGAAGTGCCTTTGTGGAAGACAGAAACTAGAAACTGTGCCAAAAGGGTAGGCTGTCCTACACTGCTGGTGGGAACGTAAACTGGTGCAGCCTCTATGGAGAACAGTATGGAGGTTCCCTAAAAAGCTAAAAATAGAGCCACCATATGATCCTGCAATCCCACGCCTGGGCATATCTGGAGGAAACCATAATTCAAAACAATACATGCACCCCAATGTTCATAGCAGCACTATTTACAATAGCCAAGACATGGAAGCAACCTGAACGTCCACTGACAGATGAATGGATAAAGCAGATGTGGTACATATATACATGGAATACTACTCAGCCATAAAAAAGAATAAAATAATGCCATTTACAGTAACATGGATGGACCTAGAGATTATCATACTAAGTGAAGTAAATCAGACGAAGAAAGATGAATATCATATGATATCACTTATTTATGGAATCTAAAAAAAATGATACTAATGAACTTATTTACAAAGCAGAAACAGACTCACACACATAGAAAATAATCTTATGGTTACCAAAGGTGAAAGGGTGGGGGACGAGTAAATAAGGAGTTTGGGATTAACAGATACACACTACTATATGTAAAATAGATAAAAAACAAGGACCTACTATATAGCACAGGGAACTATACTCAATCTCTTGTAATAACCTATAATGAAAAGAATCTGAAAAATACGTATATGTATAACTGAATTGCTCTGCTGTACACCAGAAACTAACACAACATTGTAAATCAACTATACTTCAATTTAAAAACATTTTTAAATAAAAGAAAAAAACAAAAGGTGAGGCCAGTCAGCTCATCTAAGACACAGGGATCAGTGGATCTGCCCCACGCACTTACTGTTGTCCAAAATCAAAGAGAAAGTTACCCCAGTTTCAACGGGTCTAAAGCACAAGGGTCAGAAATACCACTGAAGATATTTTCTGCAATCAAAACAATGCCTGCTTGACCTGGCTCTCCTAAGAATTACATATATATTTACATAATAATAATAATTATAATATGATTATATAATAATTACTATTATTATATTTTAAAATACACATATATTCACAGGTGAGTCCTTGAAGTAGGAAATAGCACCCCACTATCCTCATGAGCTAAGGGTCATGATCCACCAGCTCAAGGAAGTCAGGTGACTCACTAAGATGACCGAAGAGAAAGGACTGAAAGTCATCTCTGATTATCACATAAACTTCCTGTGTCCCTGGATAACACTTTTGAAGGCTCTCTGAAAACGAAAATCTATTAACAATAAAAAAGAAGAAGAGGGCTTCCCTGGTGGCGCAGTGGTTGAGAGTCCGCCTGCCGATGCAGGGGACACGGGTTCGTGCCCCGGTCCGGGAAGATCCCACATGCCACGGAGCGGCTAGGCCCGTGAGCCATGGCCGCTGAGCCTGTGCGTCTGGAGCCTGTGCTCCGCGGCGGGAGACGCCACAGCAGTGAGAGGCCCGCGTACAGCAAAAAAAAAAAAAAAAAAAAAAAAGAAAAAAAAAAAGAAAAAAGAAAGAAGAAGAAAGGGAAAGAGATGAGGAGATCAAAGTACATTTCTTTCCGCTTTCCTTGTCTGGTCGGTGCACTAGGGATATTTGCAGTGATGAAGAGATATTCAAACTAGAAATGTTGGGGTCTCTTTGTCTTCCCTAAGGCACTCCCACCCTAGTGAGTGATTTCCAATCACTCAGAAACGCCCAGGGCCAAGTGTTCACCCACTCTCCCTCTTCCCTGAAACCTCTATTCCTCACCTCCGCTTTCCTGCCCCCAGAGAGTCAATTCCTCAAGCAGCCTCTCCCATCCAGGCACCATCTCTGAATTTCCTATTTCCAAACAAAGTTCTACAAGGCCCTAAGTGTGGTTCCTGTTAAGGGGATTCACACTAACATACAGTGATATCTGTCCATTTTCAGGGCATCTGAATTTCCAAGGAACAGCTTGCTCATCAAACTGGATTTCTCAATTAGAGGCGGTGTGGGAAATTTTTTAAGCAAGGGGATTTTCAGACACTTAAGTCATTTCAAGCCTCTGTACTTTACCTTTTCTCCAACAGGTTTCGTCACCTGTAACAAATACAAAAATAGCTTTACAGACAAAGAGAATACAATTCCCTCCTTAACACAATTAAGGTACTAGAAAGCTATGTCTATAGAGATCCATGAAAGGAGACACTTCTCAAGGGAAAGTGGTTGGTATTGATCCTGACTCTCAAGCTAATAAATCCAGGGGAGCATTTTATAAATGAGGCTGTATTTCTTCCTCGTAAAATTTTCTTCCATATTAATTCTGTATCATCGGTTGTCTTAACTTTCTATAAAAGACCCTTCAAACGTAGAATATTTTAACAGATTTAATGAGAGCAGAGTGATAGATTCATAAAATTAGGGCTGCAAGAGAACCTATTGCCGGAGTTCTCGGCCTCAGCACTGCTGGTGTTTGAGGCTGGATAATTCTGTGTTGTGGAAAGCTGTCTTGTGCATTGTAGGGTGT